>NC_051313.1:54007846-56507846 GCF_015220235.1 Choloepus didactylus | reverse complement strand
AAGCATTCTGGTCGGTGCCAGAGGTTCTGCCGTGAAATGGCAGGGGCCTAGTCCAGACTCCCCAAAGCACCAGAACATGTAGTGGGTTACTCAAGCCCACGGGAGTACACTCATCAATGGAGACACTGGGTGAAATATATAAAAAAGGGGGAGATGTGGAGAGCCGCTTCCCGGGTTGGGGCCTAGTGAACGAGCCGCGACCTGCTCTAGAGTTAGGGCCTGTTGGACACGCCGAGACCTGCTCTCGAGTTACCCCCGCCCATCGAGTGAGCCAAGATGGCGCCTGCATCCCGTTTCCGCATATGACGCTTAGGGCGGCGGCTGCCTGCTAGCCTATTGTAAACGCTTACGTAGTGCCTGCACATTGGTTGTAACTATCGTATATAAGAAAGTGCCCGCGCTAGCCTCGGAGAGACAGCCCACAGGGAGCCGTGCCTGACGGCCGCATAGAGGTTGTTCTCCCACGGGGTGTAAAGCCTCGTGTGGAATATGTAACAGAGAAAGTTTTCTTCCTGGCTCCAGTAAAAGGCTTGCATTCACTGCCATTGTGTGCCTCAGGTGTCGGTTTGTCTGCGTCTCTCCCTCTTTCCCTCTGTTCTCCTTGCCGGCCGAGGACAGGACGCGTGGGACCGAGCGAGAGGGCGCCGGACACACAACATAGTGTTAAACTATCATCTATCTATTTACATATATTTTGTTAGGACAATGGATATATTGTGACAGTTTGGGAATAAATTCTTACGTATTTAGCTATAGCCCCCATTGCAGGAAATCTCTTGGACTTGACTTTTGTGAATTTCCTCCCATGGTTAGAAAAATTCTCATTATCCTGAGGGAGGCTGAGTGCTGAATTCAAGCTGGGTGTTCTGTCCCTGCTTATACTTCCTTGATGCAAAGGGAACAGGACTGGGCAAAAGGGCATGCTTTTAAACATCCACTATCCTTTTAGAAGGCTACTGATGATCTTGTTATCTCACTACATATGTGGAAGTACAGAAGAAAAAAAATCCATATATATGGACAGACCCTAAGGCACAGGCCTTTTCAGCTTTCTTTTCAGATTTTCCTCCTGATCACTCATCTCTTCCTCCAGTTTAGGGGTCGGCAACCTTTTTCTCTAAAGGGCAGATAATAAACATTACAGGCTTTGTAAGCCTTATGGTCTCTTTTACAACCACTCAGCTCTACTCTTGTAGCATGACAACAACCACTGACAATACTTGAATTAACGGACATGGCTATATTAAAAAAAAAACTTTATTTACAAAAACAGGTGACAGGCTGGATTTGGTCCATGGGTTACAGTTTGCTGATCCCTTCTCCTGGTTATAATTTTAACCATCATTCTTTGTGACTGGTTTTTGTTAGGTTCGGAGCCATTCAAGAATTTACCCAATGCAGCGAGTCAAAGTTTAAGTATAAAGTTTAAGATTTATTAGAGGAAGAAAGCAGGTGGGAGCCAGCAGAAAAGAAGAAAAACATAACGGCTCCCACCCTCTATCTGAGAGCAGCATTCTTAAACGAGAAAAGGAACCCACGTTGGGTAGGGTGTCTGCTGTGATGTTCTGTGCCTTGATTGGGTGAGTGCCTGTCTAGTTTTGGGCTGATTGGTTGGTAGAATTCTGAGACAATATTCTTTTTAGGAAAGCAGCTGCATTATCTAGCTAGGGAGAGCAGGCCTTTTGGGTTGTTTATTTTATGGGATATCTGACCTTGCCTTACTCGCCTTCAAGATGCCACTGTGGCTGGAATGGCCTTGAACAGCTTTGAACAGACTTCATTCTTTAGTTTATAGGGCACCTGTTTTCTTGTGAGATAAGCTGTGGGGCCCCTGAGTTAGAAACTCCTTCTACATGTTAGTTTCTTCTTCTGGGATCTAACAGTTTTCATACATGTATCTGTAGCCCTGGCCTTTTCTTCCTCATCTCTCATCTACTAAAGTTGAGTCTACGTCTCATCCACTAAAGAAAAAACACTGTACTTGGGTGTGTTAAATATTACAGTGCAGTCCACATGTGCTATTACATTTGATCCTCATACTAGTCAAGAGTTAGTTATCTCTGTCCTCTTTTATAGCTACCTAATGGAACTTGTCCAATCCTACATCCACAGAGTACAAAGACTTATTTTTTTGAACACAGATTTATCTAATCCAAAATTATATGCTTCTATTGTTTTTTACATAGTGAATGAAGTTCAAATTCCTTAGCCTGACACTCCTCTTGCTTCATAATTTTTTCCAGGACTCATAGAACCTTTGTGTTTAATCTGAAATGGTGGTGCAATACACAAAAATATTTCATTCAAACAAAATTAATTTTAAATTAATTCAAATGTCACAGGAGAAAACCCATCTTCAAAGATCTTTACAGAATATGGTTTATTTAACAGAAAAAGATATAACAGTGGTGAAAGAAGAAAACCAAGATAATGGCATGACTATATTTTCTCATGAGAACTTTCATATTCAAAAAAGCATTTTCCTCAAGAGAGTCAGGCAGGAGAGGTATTACTAGGGGAATACGATCGACAATTTTTCTGAATTTTATAAAACTAAAGAAACATAGATGCAAATTATGTCACGTGGTCAGGACCATGCATCTACTGATGATTCAGCTCTGAGCAGTCACTGCAAGTCTTTATTATATAATATTTTTACTATTTTGCAGCCACACATCTGCCTCTTCCCATCTGCTTTTGCTCCTCTCAATCCTGGAAAACTCATCTTCTGGCCTTGAGACTATTATGCCTAATCTCTCTTCACATTGCTCCCTCTGCTTTTTATTATAAATCACCCCACCTTTTCCCAGTCTGGGTAGGATCCTCTTCAGGAAGAGGAAGGGAAGAAACTTGTGGGAAACCAGGCCTCTTGGTGGACAGCATGAGAGGGAAATTTGCAAACTTTCATACATCAGTGATATTCAGTCAGGTTCTCTTGCCTCAGCATGTGTCTATTTCTCCCACATGCCCCATGGCTCTGTGTTCTAGCCACACGTGGCATATCTGGCCCACTCACCATCACTAACTATGGAAACTCTTCCCTACCCCTATTAGAATATAAGGTCTTTCTCCTTTGCTAATGTTCACTCTTCTATCTGCAGCACCTAAAGCAGTGCCTGATTAGATCCCTATGTTTAGAATTCAATAAAAGTGTATGAGAAGAATTTCAAATGAATAATGACAATAATTGCAAATATTTATGGCATATTATCCATGTTCCAGGCACTTTTCTAAACAATTTAAATGTAATGAGTCATTAGGTAGGTAATATCATCTCTACATTATAAAGGCAGAAGTCTAAAGGGGTTAGACAACTTACCTAAGGCCACAGAGCAACTAAGTGGTAGAGATAGGATTTGAACCCCACAGTCTACTTCAAGCCCACCTCCTCATTCAGATCATTCTGATTCCTTATACATGACTCATCATTCCTGTATCTTTATTCTCACAATGGTTTTTATCCCACATTACTATAAAAAAATTTCTTCTTTGGCTAGTTTGTTTATCAGTAGGATTCCTAGTTGCAAATATAAGAAGCTGACCCTGGTGAAAAGTAAACTATTGGAAGGATGGCAATATTTCATAGAATCAATGCAAAGGCAACCAAAACCAAGCAAACAAACAAACACAAAAAACTGTCCTGGACAACTGGCAAGAGTTGTAATAGGCCAGGTAGCGAGCACTGCAGCCAAAATCATCCCACGGGAACAGCGTGGGTTCGTCTCCAGGCTGCCCCTGCTGGCGCCTCCATCACGGCTGGCACTGGACCTGGATATGCCACTTTGCAGCTGTCACAGCACCAGATGCAACTTCTCTTGTTTGCTCCAGAGTGGATTCTAAGATCTTTCATGCTTCCTTGCACCACTTATACATGATACAAAGTTCTGGATAGGAGTAGCCAAGCATTTCAGCTCTGCTCATGCTCTGGCTTCCAGGAGTTGAGGAAGTGAATATTGATCAGGGTCCTACTCACCAGCTCTCCTGGAACTCCCCTCAAATAAGAAGAGTGCCTGGAGTCCACGTGGTCGGCATGACAAATAACCACTGAAGGCGCATGTCTGTCACTAAAGTACAGTCTCCCTGCAAGTAGGTACCAGAAATTTCCAGGCCAATATCCTGTGAAGCACTCTTTTACATGTTACTGATTCTAAAACTTCAGTCTACATTCTGTTCCTTTTTTGCAACTATTTGTTTTCTTACCTTTTTGGGGGGTGTATTAGTTTCCTAGGAATGCCGTAACAAAGTACTACAAACTGGGTGGCTTAAAACAACTGAAA
Source organism: Choloepus didactylus (assembly GCF_015220235.1). Taxonomy (NCBI): domain Eukaryota; kingdom Metazoa; phylum Chordata; class Mammalia; order Pilosa; family Megalonychidae; genus Choloepus; species Choloepus didactylus. The sequence continues at coordinate 56,503,569 of NC_051313.1, read as the reverse complement.
TTTATTGTCTCACAGTTCTGGAAGCTAGAAGTCTGAAATCAAGGTGTTGGCAGGGCCATGCTCCCTCTGAAATCTGTAAGGAAGATTCTGTCTTTGCTCTTCTAACTTCTGATGCTTTTTGGCAATTCTTGGCATTCCTGGCTTGTGGATCTACGTCTGCCTCCATCTTCACACAGCCTTCTCCCTGTTTCTATCTCTGTCCTATTCTCGCTTCTAAGGATACCAGTCATATTGGATGAGGACCCACTCTAATCCTGTTTGGCCTCATGTTAACTAACCACATCTTCAAAGATCCTACTTCCACATAGGATCACCTTCACAGGGCCCATAACAGGATCTGACATGGGGCAAAGCATAGACATTTTTGACTTTCTGCTTCCATGTCTTTCCTGCTCATCAAATTATCCCCAAGCCTTTTTTTTTTTTTTTTTTTTTTTTTTGATTTTGTATTGTAATGATCTTCAATATGAAGGAATGAAGAGTAACAAGTACAGCCAAGTAGGAAATTCACAATGGGTTGTGAAGTCTTAAGAAGCTCTTGTTGGTATAATTTACGATCTAGAGTACCTGATTTCCTTACTGGATTGTATTGCATTACATGATGTAGGAGACCAATTGGATACCTTGTGCTTCAATCCAGAATGTATTCCCACTTCTAAATCTAGAGTTAATATCAGCCCCTGCCTGTAGCAATTTACTGGTGTATTATTCCTGGATCTTGTCCCCTTTTCTGTTACTGCATCTTCTTGAATAAGAAATGCTCTTTCCACTGGATTTATTCTTGCATTTCAGAATATTTGGCACTGGATATTAAGATATCTGACTGAGGTCTCCTTGAGGTCCTTCTACTAGCCCCTGAAGTTCAAGCCCCACTCTCTGTGCCCACACCTCATAGGGAAGAATGTCCTCTTATCTGGGATCTCTGTGCTTTATACCTCCTTTCATTGATCTGCTTTAGTCTCCATCACACTGAATGGTAACAACTTGGCTTTAAACTCCATAACCATACATTTCTCCTGTTCACTTTTTTTGTTTAGTTGAGTCCTTTCTAGTTTAGTTGTCATAGATTGCTAGCTATCTATGGCACTTCTATGTCTGAGGTTTTTTTATCTTTCCTTCCTAATGGCTATGTGGCCTATCAAAAGACTGGCTGCTCTATATTTTCTCCTTAACAGAGTTTCTAGACAGTGTTTTCTTAATTCAGAGATCCTCATTTCCTGCACACTATTATCTAGTTTCCATTTCCTGACTCAAAATTATTTTAGCTCACAGTTGATTTGCAAGCCTGAGATCATTAGCACACCCTGAGGGAAACACCTTGACTCTCTAGTTCAGTTACTAGCTCTATCTATACCCCTGGGGTTCTCTGAAATGGATCTCACTCAGGTGTCTCATTTACCTACTGTAGTCGTGTGCTTCATTTCTGCTCATTTTCTTTAATTGAAATTTTAGATAACAAGAAAACAAAACACAGCCTAAAGATCCATATCCACAATTTTAACTAATGGGAGAGAGAGGGTCAATTCTGACTAATTGTCCCCTAACATCTAGCATACTTCTGTTCCAAATAGTATGTATTCAGTGAGTACTTAATTTGAAATGAATTGACAAATTATAGGCCACTAAATGTTAGAGATTCCACTTTATTTACATGCCAATCTTAGAAAACATCTTTATTTTTAAATGGTTGTTGCCCAATCATAGGCTATATGGGTCTAAAATAATTCAGAGAGCAATGATTGATTCTGGTGATTGAGAAAACTTACTTACTTCTTAGATATAGAGTAGCACTGAACTTTTTAGTTTGAGGAAAAGTTACATGGTTTGAAGAAAGATTATCAGTAACTGATGGCTACCATGCAAATTGGTAGATTGTATACCTGATTTAGAAGGCACTCATTTTTAAGACAGAGGAGAAGAAACTTAGCACTAATTTCACCATATCAGCTTCTTGAGGGGGTGTGATAACCTTAGATGGTGATTGTTTCCTCAGTAACACTCCCTGTCAGTGCTCCCATTAGCTGGCTGCTCTCCATGTGGCTGGGGATGAGATCCTATACACTGGGCACAGAATGTAATGCTATGTTAATTACTATCACTTGTAAAGGGAGGACACCTCCATTATCTGATTGACTGGTGCCAAGAGCTGTGCGTTAAATTTGAAAATTGTATTTAGAACAAGAATTTTTTATTTCAAACCCTATTCTCTCTTCTGCATTTTTGACAAAACGGAATGAAGCCAATGCATTTGCTTCATTTTTTTGTAGGGGGAGGAGGGTGTAATCTCCAATTTTGTAACTTTTAAAACTAGAAACCACTGTTCTGACAAGACAAGCAATTCGACCATATAAACACAACTTTATTAAACAGAATACGCTGTAGATGCTTTCCTCAATGTATCTGGCAGTCTTTGTCATTGTTAATACTGGGGATAAAGGGTAACTAGGCTAGCAGCTCTAATGTAACATTCTTTAAGCATATCTTAAAATAGTATTTAAGTAAATGGTTTAATTTCTGCATAACTGTTGCACTGAACTGTCTCTTTTGTTGTTGTTGTTGTTGTTGTTTTAAGGTATTTATATAAGCTCAGCTAATTTCAGGACCCTGTAGCCACTTGTGCATCAGGGTGCTTGAATTTAGTAGCTTACAGCATTATTTATGAAGGAAAAATAAACAAATTTGAAGTACCTCATGTTGAATGTTATTGCACTGTATTTTTAATGTAACAGTGATCTTGTTAGACACATGAATGTGTATAATCACATTAAATGCAAATAAAATTAAAAATCATTTTTCTCAAAGCTTAAATTTAAGGAAACTTTATTTAGTCTTTTTTAAAGCAATCTAGTTTAAAAGCAAGTTGAGGTTAAGAGAGAAGAAAGTCACCCTCCTTTAAATCTGAAACTTCATTATAGCTCTATCACCCTTAGTAAAGCCGAATGAGTGTTTTAAGAACGTTTTCTTCAGCAGTCCAACTTGTAACTGCATGACAAAAAGGAATAGCCCCCTGCCCCCAGAAACTCAAGTCAATCTCTAAGATAAAATGCATTTGAAAGTACTTTCCTCTCATCATTTTCATGGTGGTAGTTGTTTATCATAGCTTCAGCTGAAGCAGATACAAAACCACCCTGAAGTTTAACAACAAGACAAAGATACATTGAACTGAAATCAATAGAGAAAAATATAAAGTGAGAAAAATAGGTCACCCATGTTGTTTCATAATTATGCTATGGATTTTCCTTCCAATAAATTACTCTACCAATGCATCTAGAATAAATGTAAATTATCCATGGAGGATTTTACAGATGATCAGTGATGACATTAATATATTGCTCAGTAGAGATCCATTATGCTAAAATAGGAACCTAGATATAAAAGGTTGAAAATCTAATCAATAACTTGCTGAAAGAAAATTTATTAGAGAGGGTTCACAGTAATTTTATAGAGAAACAAAAGAGGAGAATATTAAACTAGGCATCTAAAATTAATATTTGATTTCTGCTCTGTGAATGTATTAAGCTGGTATTAGCAAAACTGTATCAGTCTAAATGCTTGCTTTTCTTTTCCGGTTTAAGTCAACCTAGAGCAACACAGGGGTTAAGCAGTTATCTGGTAGATGTAAATTGAGCATACAGCAATTAGGAAAATTCAATCCACAAAGTCAGAATCGGACAGACGTTTTTTCTTTCCCCTTGTTCCAGTTTGCTAATGCTGCTGGGATGCCAAACACCAGAAATGGATTGGCGTTTATAAAGGGGGTTTATTTGGTTACACAGTTACAGTCTTAAGGACATAAAATGTCCGAGGTAACACATCAACAATTGGGTACCTTCACTGGAGGGGGCGGCCAATGGTGTCCAGAAAACCTCTGTTAGATGGGAAGGCACATGGCTGGCATCTGCTCCAAAGTTCTGGTTTCAAAATGGCTTTCTCCCAGGACGTTCCTCCCTAGGCTTCAGCTTCTCTTCAAAATGTCACTCTCAGTTGCTTTTGGGGTGTTTGTCCTCTCTTAGCTTCTCTGGAGCAAGAGTCTGCTTTCAACAGCCGTCTTCAAACAGTCCCTTACCTGCAGCTAATCTCTCAGCTCCTGTACATTCTTCAAAGTTTCCCTCTTGGCTGTAGCAAGCTCACTCCTTCTGTCTGAGCTTATATAGTGCTCCAGTAAACTAAATCAAGGTCCATGCTGAATGGGTGAGGCCACACCTCCATAGAAATTATCCAATCAGAGTTATTACCCACAGTTGGGTGGGGTGCATTTCCATGGAAATAACCTAATCCAAACGTTCCAACTTAATCCCCACTAATATGTCTGCCCCCACAAGATTGCATCAAGGATGATGGTGTTTTGGGGGACATAATACATCCAAACCAGCACACCCCTAATCAAAGCACTCCATGGTGATGTCCTCAAGGGTAAAAACTTAGGAAAAAAATAAAACAGAATATCCAGACTCAATTTTATTTGCCCCCTGGATACCCAAGATGCAGTTCTCATTCAGGTTCATATATTTAAGATTTTAGGACCTCAGACCTTGACAGAGCATCAGTCCGTGCACAGAAACCCAAGCATGTGTTTTCATTATCTATTTATCTATATATTAAACCTTATTTCTCTAGTAGTATATTAATTAGAAAGGCTAAAATGTCTATTTAGTAACACTTCTGCCTTTATTCTTACAATAATTGTTAAGTAATAATAACTCCAAAACCCAGAGATTCCTTTGTATTGATTGGAGAAAAGTAAAATTACTGTTATCAATTTAGAGTTGTTTTTATTGCATTCTAATCCTTTGGAAATTTACAATTTTATACTGGTATGATATACTGACTTTCTCTTTACCAGAATACTGGATATTTATAAACTCCATTCCCTGACCTTCACAGAAAGCAATGTGTTTGCTTTTACAACATTTTGCCTAATATAACTATAGAAAAAGTTGAATCTCTGGTCTCAGTGTCATGTCTTGCAGGTTTATGCTATACTTGCCTCATTGGTGAGAAAAATAAAACAAATTAAAATGCAGGCTCCATAGCAGCTAGAGGTTGGGTGTTCATTTTCAGCTGAGAGCTGATAATTAGGCTGCATCCATTCAAGCACATAACTAACAGTAAGATGGTTCTGCTTCTGACGAAAGTGTTCTGGAGCAATTTCATTTCTAATTATGGGTCCTGATAGAATATGCTTTTACCTAATCTATAGTGGAAAATAATCTACTGGGAACTAAGGGAACCAAGATATTAAAATCACATTTTAAGTTAGAAGTTAGGAATAACTCCTGCTGGAAAATGTGCTTCAAAATGTGGATACGAGTTTTTTGCAAAATTACAAAAGCCTATAAGAGAAAAGTAATTTTTTTTCCCCAAGATCCTGGCTGGGAATGAGGTGTAGTATGTAATGATATACTTATAGCTTAGATAAGGATATGGAAGAGTTATAGTAGGTAGAGATAGAGATGGGGACAGAGACAGAAGTAGAGATGGAGATAGAGATAAAGCAATTCTTATTCAAAGACATCTGAACACTTTCTCACGCTCTGAGCTAAATTCTCAGGGGTAGCTGTTAAATGAAGATACCTTAAGTACTTTGGAAGTGTCATTAAATTCATCAGGTCAAGTAATGATTTTAATGGCATGAATTTATTAATCCATTGTTTCCAAAGTTGTCAATTCTTTCATGGAAATATTATATACTTAGGTATATACCTAACATACTTAAGTACATAAATATTATATACCTATAATACTACGTAGTATTATACACTTAGGTAAAACCACCTCAGTCCTTCATTTACCATTGGGCTAGCTTATAGTGTAGCAAACTCATCCTGTTGTTGAATATTGTAGCAAACTCATCCTGTTGTTAATATTCCTGTTGTTGAATAGGATTAATAGTGGTCTAACATCTTTAGATAATTTCCTAGACTCAAGCAAAATTTTTTCCTTCCACATGAATGTAACATTATCTTAATAAAAACAAAGTAGTAGAATTAAAAATAAAAAAAAAATTGACCCTATTCTGAGACACAGAATGGTTAGCTTTACCTTTTATGTCCAGTTACAGAATCACAGTTTGATTTGAATTAGGATCTGTGTCCAGTGATTACAGAGCCCTCCTAAGACACTAGACACGATATTGTCTTTGTTTCTTAAAAACCGAATTTGCTGTTTTACTCTTTATTCAATGGAGTAACCATTTAATGCATTCACAATTTCCTCATATTCATTTATTTCAGATTCTTGTGTTCTCATATATTAAATGTGTCTGTAGTCATTAGAAAAAACAGCACAGTTATATTATACACCCCACTGATCAGTTTGCACTGTAGTGCCACTTAAAATTTGAAATATGAACTAAATTCCTTTGTCGAGCCTTCTAAAAAAGTGTATGTGTTTTCTCGGATCAAAATATGGTGCAATTGTGTTCCAACAATTTACAAAGGCTACCCAAAGTGGCTGTAACTCTAAATAATATCTTTATCATATCATATGAAAAACTCATTGCTACGTTTCCCAAATTCTTGGCATTCAAAGAAACACTATTCCTGTGACATCTCCATGAGAGAACAAAGTTAAATGTGCAAATATATTTGCAAACTCTTTGGGCTCATTTCCATTCTTGGTGAAATCAAAATACATGTTAGAATATTAAAGCCTCTGAAAAATTCCTGTTTAAGAGAAAGCTGTTTATATTTGTTAGCTTTTGTTTAAACTCAGAATTTCTTAAAAGCTTATTTGACCGTTGGGCCAAGGAAAGACTTTAAGTGTAACATATTTTAATACCCACAGAACTGTTTTATGCAGAACATACTTTGAAAATGACGGCTGTTGAAATATATTGTCTTAACTACACAGAAAGTAATAACCATTACTTAATTGTAAATGCTTAGTGCTTAAAAATTCTATGAAAGTTCATATCTTGTAACCTGAGTCACTGGTCCATAAATCTGGGTTCTATGAGCCTTAGGAATTCAATAAACTCTTGGAATATTTATGGAAAAATGTGAGTATATATATCCACATTTTTCTAGGGAGAGAGAAAATAACCATCAGATTATTGAGAGTTCACGATCTAAACATTATTATGTACCCTTAAACTAACAATGCTAAAATTCTGTTTCAAAATAATTTTAAAAAGCATTAATAAGTATTTTAAGTGCTCATGGATGCAAACAGTGATATATAGAGAGTTGTCTGTATCTCAAATAATGTTATTATAAATAGCAAGTAAGTTTCACATCAGTTTTACCCATGCATTGTGGAACGCAGCAGCAATTGAAGTTGCTTCCCAGATTTTCATATCACCTGAGCGTATGCTTCAAAAGAATCCTGACATCTTCATTGGCTCCCTCTTGTCCTGCTGTGACTACTTCTCTTTCACCATGCTGCGCAGACAAATGCACTTTCTATATGCATCATTACAATGTTCAAGGAAGGGCCTCCCTTCAGAACTGAGCTGAGGACTACTCCTTCCAGTTTATAAATGCATGAGGACTGTCCATGAGGGGCCAAGAAGAACTGGTAGTTTTCATTGTGGTAAGAAATCTGAGTGACTCCAGTGTTTTATCTATTCCCATGGAGATTAATAAAATATTGTGCCTGCAGAAAATGGGATAATAATCTAAAATTGAAAAGTTGTATAACAAATTTCTCTATCCCACATTCTAGTTCAGACAAATCTTATTCATAAGGCAGATGGAAAGGTGCGTGGCATTTCATATTTTCTTATTTCACAACTTCACAGCAAAATCTAGAAATTGTGGTCGTGTCTTAGTTTCCTTGTTTAGACTGTGAAAGGAAAAAGGTCAATCAATAGTATCACATTTGATTTTATAGCTTTCAGCAATGAGGCACTTACTATTTTACAGAAATCAAGGGCAAATTATTTGTCAAAAGCAAAATGATATGTTCAAGAGACATATTTAGCTATTTGGTACCTCTTGTTAAAATTCAAGACTTCTTTTCTCCTTGGTAAGAAAATAGCCATGTGACTTTGGGATTTGTTTTGGTTTTCTTGGCTGCTCAAGCAAATACCATGCAATGGGTCAGCTTAAATAATGGGGCTTTATCAGATCACAGTTTTAAGGTTGGGAAAACGTCCAAATGAAGGCGTCATTAAGGCAAAGCTTTCATTCTGAAGACCAGCTCTTGGGGCTGGCTGCTGGTGATCCTTGGTCCTGGGCTCCACTGACCCATGGCCATGCAGATGGCAGCATCCTGGCCTCTCCTTCCTCTTCTGAGTTCCACTGATGTTCAGCTTCTGGCTGCTCCCTCTGTGGCTTAATATCTCTCTGAGTGAATTTCGTTCTGCTTACAAAGGACTCCAGTAATAGGATTAAGACCCATCCTGACTGAGGTAGGCCACACCTTAACTGAAGTAACCTCACCCACTGAAAGGTCCTCTTTACAATGAGTCCATGCCCCCAGGAAAGGATTAGATTTAAGGACATGTTTTACTGGGGGTCATACAACTCCAATCCACCATAGGGGTATAAAGGTTAAGTGGTCTTAGATGGATTGGAAAAAATTGCCTTTCTTATGGAAATCAGAAGATGTACTTTTTTTATGCAATTTTATTGAGATATATTAAGACACCAGATAATCATCCAAAGTGTAAAATCAATGGTTCATATCATCATATAGTTGTGCATTCATCACCACTATAAATTTTTGAACATTTTCATTACTTCAAAAAAAAAGAATAAAAATAAAAATAAAAAAGAACACCCAAAACATCCCATACCCCTTCAACCCCCCATTATTTATTTATTTTTGTCTTTACTTTTTTAATCATCTGTCCATACCCTGGATAAAGGGAGTGTCAGTCACAAGGTTTTCACAATTACATAGTCACACCATAAAAGCTATATAGTTATCTAGTCATAGAAGACATACATTTAGTATGCAATAAATGAGACTCTTAATTCTTGTCTACTTTGTCAACTCCCTTTCAGAATTACTCAGAAATACTTAGACATTCAAAGCATGTTGTACATACCACAGCATTGTCATTAGCCATACAATATCATTGGAAGAGGGCCTGAGATTGATGAGCTTAATGAAAATTAAGGTCTATAAGGCTTTGGGAGATAAATGCAGGCAGTCTGCTTTATCAAAGAACTCCATTACTCCTTTGAGGCTGGAACTACTGAGGTGGGTAAGTAAAACTAGCAAAGTTTGTGTAGAATAATAGTGTTCCTCATAGCACAAACACTGTCAATACTCATATTTTAAAAGTATTTCTTTCCTCAGAAAGAACTGAGGAACTGCCAAAGAGTGAAAGGAAATATGAATTGTTTTATTAGTAATTGCTAAAGTTATCGTATAGAATACACACATATTTTTTCTTTCACAACATATAAAATACCCTCTATACTAAATATTTAAAATCTGCAGAGTGTGACTATTTTTAAATATTAATTGTTCTCATTGGGACAAGACTCATGAGTGGATGGAAAGAATTGTAGATTGACAAAATAAAGGAGTAGAAGTAAATTTATTGCTAGCTACAGATATGAGTTGTTTATTAATGTTTCAAGAGGTGAATAAACATTATAGATACACGAATTTTTATTATGAAACAGTATGCTCTAATATAAACATAATCTAGTAAATGTATCACATTTGGTTAATAATATATTTCAAGTTATTTAAATAGCACAAATGCATAAGCAGATTATCAATGAAGTTACAATGTCAGTATGTTGGAGGAAAATATATCTGCTTCAGCAAGAGGTGTATGCATGATTCATCTTTAAACTTTAATACACACATCTTAAAATCTATTTATTGAAAAATTATAGACCAAAGATTAATATATTCACTATAAATCATATTGTTTATTAAACAAGCCATAACTATCTAAATCAATAAAGATGAAATTCCAGCATCAAATAATTTAAAAGCACAAAGAGCAGCAGTTGTAAATCAAATCCTACTCACAGCACACAATACAATAATAACAAAACACACTTTTCCCTCATATTCTGGCAATTCTATTTTTAGTGTATAAAACACAGCAGAAGTTTTACGGTGTTGTCTGACACACTGTATGATATATTAGTGATGTATAGTTCTCAGCTTGAAGCACTGATGAGAATAAATGAGTATAAAATTTAGTCAACCTTAGTAATTTGCCTTATAGGTCACTAGCAAGTTGCTTTTAGAAATAAGGAAGTACACGTTCAACCTAACTACCAAAGATTTAGTAATCAGAGGGGGAAGTCAGAGGGTATTTGTGGAATTTATTATATGGGGCTAAGCAAGGGCATCAATGTTAATTCCTGGGAAAAAAAAATCAGGCTTAGTGAGAAAAATCAAGGAGAAAAAGAAAGCAGTGCTGTGAAATGTATTCCATTTATTTGACCAGACTATAAATGGGAGTTTAATGAAGTATTGTTAAACTCCAGGAAATACTGAAACTACTCACATGGCTACTCCCAGCTACCTATAGAAAGAGTTCTCCTTCTTATGCAAATAGCACTATAATAATAATATAATGCTAGTATCTTTAAATCACATGGAAATGAAGTAAATATCAGGTGGAATCTGAGCCTTGCTGTGGTTCAGCTACCTCTACCTTGGGGAGAAGTTTAGAAAGAGGATTTGTAATTCTAAAAGGTCAAGGACAAGAAGAAATTTTAATGATGAAGGTTGACATAATTGACTCCCATCTTCCAATTCAAAAGAACTTTCTGTACCATGGGCCTGTTATTTCTCCTACTGACCGGTCACATCAGGGTAGGTAATAAAACATTGAGTTGCCCATCTAGGATGCCTTGTCCATTCTATTAGTCATTTTATATCCACTGCCTGGATGACAATTCCAAGACAGGATGACTGAAGCTCACTCTCCTGATCCTGGTGTAAACTGGGTCAATGATGGAGAAATTATACTAGTTTTCTGCTTAGATTGTTCTCCTGCTACCCAAAGAGTTGGGTTCATCTAGTGTAGAATAGTAGTAGAATTGTGAGTCTAAAAGAAAACTGCAGGTTTCTCTAAAAGAAAATGTTTAAATTGTTAGTGAAAATCAATGCTATTCCATCACAGCATAGATTGGGTGGTGTGATACCATAACCAAACAAGAGAGATGGTGAAAAATTAAATAGTATTGCAGTTCCACATAGGGTTTTATTTTTTAAAAATTTGTTAAAAGTATACCAACTTCTCAGAATATCAGTTGCAACTATGTTAAAATATTCCCATAGAAACTCATTTTAAAGTTAAAAATAATTGATCTTTGATTACCCATGTCACATTCCACTATTTCCTTCCATCAATAGCTATAATTAGAATTCATTACACATGCTTGATACAACAGGTCATAAATCATATTAGAAGTCAGACATGTTTGATTTAGACCTAAAATCCTTATGATGTGCAATATGGAATGATGGAATAAAATGAGTGTGGAAAATAAAAGAGGAAGGATTCAGTTTTGAGATCTGCTACCTCATATGCATGTCATACAAGTTAAGTCCTTTAAGCTCTCTAATCCACAAAATTAAAAAAAGAAATAATTGATGGTATCTTTTACAGAGTTCTTTTTTTTAAATGCAGTTTTACTGAGATATATTCACATACCAGTGTTCACAGTTTCATTATATAGCTGTGCATTCATCACTACTATCAACTTTTGAACATTTCCATTATTCCAAAAAAATAAATAAATAAAAATAAAAAAGAACACCCTAAACATCCTATACTCCTTATCCCCCCCTACTATATTTATTTATTTATTTATTTATTTATTGCCTTTATTTTCCTACTCATCTTTTTACAGAGATCTTGTGAGGATTCAATGGCATTAAATGGCCAAAAGCATCTTATAAAGATTAAATAACTAAGCATTTGTTGTTAAGGGCTATTGATTAGTAATAGCAGGGAACATACTCTTCATTTCCCATTGTGACAATTTGCAATTAATGCCAAGTCTTCATGCTTTAGAGTACACCACAGAGCTGACAATTGTCAAGAGATTTATGCACTCTTAAAAATAAGCTACTAAATTTTTTTCAATCTGCTGCATAATGTATGAAAAAATGAAAGTCTTGTTGTGTTTTCCCTCGGATGCTGTGGGTAATTTGGGTCATGCATGCTTGTCTTTGAGGCTGTATTTACTCTGATTTCACCCTCAACAGTGCCAACTATGGCACTGCCATAGGTATGATGATTATGCTCACCACATGGTTAGTATAACTTTAATGTGAACCAAGAAATTGTATGACACTGGAATTTCAAAATGAAAAAGTTTCCACCAACTGACTACACAGAAATAAAATGCTCACTAAATATCTATGACTACTTCCTATAACTGAGGGTGCCTGTGTTTACTGAAAGACGGAAGTTTAATTCCAGGCCAACCCAAACCTAAACATTATACATCCTGGATATATCATTTATATCACTTATAGACAGTTCCTTGGTCTCCAAAGTTGAAAATTTCTAACACAGTTTAAAATTATAATCTCAACCTCAGAAATATTACTTTAAATGTTCTGACAACCAAATGTAATTTTCATGCCATACTGCTGATATTTATAAAATTGAATAAAATAAGAGTTTTGTGATATATGAGAAGTAAAGAACATTTAAAATATTTGTGCTGATTTGAATCTGTTATGTACCCCATAAAAGACTATGTTCTTTTATTTCAATCTTGTGGGGGCAGATATTGTGAGTGGAACCTTCTGATTAGATTATTTCCATGGAGATGTGACCCTCTGCATTCAAGGTGGGTCTTAATTATCTTACTGGAATCCTCTATGACAGGATAAAAGGCAGAGACATTTTGAAGAAAGTTCAGAGATGATAAGACAGAAATGCCTTTGGAGAGACAAGCAGAAGAGCCCAGAGAAGCTAAGACAGAAGTACAGAGATAGTTTGGAGAAAGCCACTTTGAAATCAGAGCCCAGGAGAGAGGGATCAGTAGATGTTGCCATGTGCCCTCTCATGAGACAGCAGAACCCCAGATGCCATCAGCCTTTCTTCAGTGAAGGTATCCTTTCATTGATGCCTTAGTTTGGACACTTTCATGGGCTTAGAACTGTAAATTTGTAACCTAATAAACCCTTTTTATAAAAACCAATTTGTGTCTGGTATTTTGCATTCTGGCAGCTTTAGCAAATCAGAAAAATAATAGATTAGATATATAATAAAATCTTACAGATTTCAACTAATTATGAGAAAGTCCACCCAATGTACAAGAAGAAATAATATTATACAATTCTACTAAGAAAGAGTGCCCTGAGAGATATGAAAAGTACAACTATGAGAATTCTTGCAAAGTTGGTGGGACTCAAAGGAACTGTATTTTCATGAAAGATTGATAAGCTCCTAAGGAAAATAATGAATTAATAAGTTGACACTGAGAGTTTGGTTTTAGGCTTGACTCTGGGAGAAGAAAGGAAATCCAACCTATTGAGGAGTTCCTAAATGGTCAAGAAAGAACCTCTCTCCCCATGTCCAGGATAGACAGAAACAAAGTTGACTATGTCACCTTGTAGGACTAGTTAGCTGTTAGTGGAAAGACACAGCCTCAGCCCAGGCAATACTAACGCAAACTAATGCTGTATTTAGTAACAGTCTCCGATTTATGTATTTCCAAAGGTTACAATGTTTACTTGGGTATATCTACTCTTTAAACCCTCAACTATGTATCTTAATTTCTATCAGGATATTGATTTCCTCGCTCTAGGGTTCTTCACTCTAGCTTCACAGCCAACTGCACCAACTCATCCCTTAACACCAAATTCAATGGACCGTAACTCCTACTTTAGGCAATGAGACTGACATCCCCACTATCTGGAAGTTGAGGAGCTTGATAGATGTTCCTCGACCACGCAGAATCAGTGGGGGAGAGGCAGGAGGAGGAATATACTCCTGAAATCCAGTGTTTTCATACAATATGGTTGCACCCTGTAAGAGTGAAAATGTAAACATCCTCAGAGAAAACCCCATAAATTTGCCATCCAGAAAGATACTCATAACCATCTTTCTCCCTTCTCTCTTCTGTAAAGCATGGAAAATTAAAAAACTCACCTTCTTGTAACCACAGTGGCTCATGAAACAGTTTTGCACAATTAGGAATATTTGGATGTTTAAAGTGAGTCTTGGCCAGTGTGTTTCTTTGGTCCTTTGCCTTTTTCAACTTCCTTTCTACCAAGAGACACAGCACCATGTTCTCACCATGAGCATGAGAGCCACCCACTTAGGACAGTGGAGCAGAAAAATACAAGTATTGTGGAGACTGACGACATGGAGCCACAACACAAGGACTAACTACTTACAGATCTTTCTGCATGAAAAATATAATTTCCTGACTTTTTCTAATTACTATTAATTGAGTTTTCTTTTAAACACAACCAAAAACATTCTTAACTGATACAACTCCTTAGAAATGTAATTCTTTCTTTAATTTAATAAGCACTTGACACATTCAATATAATTTGGATGATAATTTTTGATATTGTGAGTTACCAAAAATAAAATAAAACATGATTCACCAAATTTACTCTCTAGCAAAGGCATATAATAAACCATACAATAATCTACAAATAAAATTAGTTTTCTGCAACAATTAAATATGTTCAGCTGTTCAATTGTATTTAAGAAACTCAAGGAATAAGTCTTGAGAGACTGATCTGATTGTTACTTACTGGTGTAAATATAGAAAATAGCTTCACAGCATAATAAAACCCTATCATTTTATGATATCAAAAACTGTGTTTATTGATCTTTTTCAGAGAACACAAGAAGAGACAAGTAATTACAGAGAAAGCTTACTAAAGAAAAGAATTATGGTGATAATAGGCCCACTCCACAGACTTATTGTATACAATAAGAAGAAAATACGGATAAAAAAGGATATAATAATCGTGGATGGTGTGGAAACTAGTCTAAAAATCCATAAAAGATCAAAATCCAAACATTACCAAAGTAGCTTTAAAAATGGCGATAACACAGGATTTTGTAGGAATATCTAGGATTTGGGCAGCATTCATTAATTTGTCTCAATTTAAGTGGCAATTTGGGGAAAGTTCTATTCATAAGTTTCATATCATTTGTATATTGTTTATAAGTAAAAATGGCAGTTTCTAAAATACTGAAAAAGCATTCCCACCAAACTTTGGTTTAAATAATGCTACATTTTTTGGAACTTTTGTTCAACTAGTCTTTTTTCTGCAAAGATAGTACAAAGGGGAAAAGTATCACTCTCTATTCAAAGGTTCTTCCATTTCTGATTGAGGAAAAACAGTTAAATGAGATTTCTTTCCATATGCATAAGGAATCAGTATGTTCTTGCTTATCCTTATGTAGAGTTTTTCATTTGTTTCCACTGCAATTCAAACAAAGCTAATCTTTCTAAGTTCACTCAATTAAACAATATTCCTAAAAAATCAGTTAAAACCAAATATACCTTTCCATAATAACTTTAAATATTCTGAGACTTATACATTTTTCACTGTTATATATGTCTGTGGGGCAGGGGGTATGCAAGCACAACAGCCAGGAAAACAAGTAGCAAATTCCAGAATTTAATACCCTGGTGAATCCATTTCTAAGAAAGTTTTGAGTTTCTGTTAGCAAATTGAGTGACCAATATTCTGAATGGAAGACACCTTAACCCCATAATTTTAAATTTATGGAAACTGGGAATTGGAGAAGTAATGCGAATTGTCCAACCTTAGCTTGCCCATGTAGTAAGCTACAAAGCTAGAAACTCCAACATATGTCTCCTGATATATTGTTTTCTTTAGCTTTGTGGTATGATAGCCCAAACACAAAGTTTACTTTATTCTGTAATTTTAGAGTTAACTTAGTTACAATACTTGCTTGCTCCCTTACCCTGATCTTAATTTATCTTTTGTATTCCCATTTAAACTTGTTAAATATGGCTTATTTTAAGTTTAGTCAAATATGTTATATAAAGTATAATATACACCTTAAAAATAAAATTCTTGTGAACGTCCACATATGTTTTTGCAATTTAAGGAGATTTTATAGCAAGGTTACAGTGTCTTTCAACATATTGCATAACATCACCTAGAATTAATTTCATCTAGTAAAGCCTAGTTTGTTCTTCTTAATTAGCAAGTGGTCAAGAGTTACAAGATACCTATAAACTGAGTCGTGCATTTTTTTCACTTGTACATTGTACCTATACAGTAACTTGGAATGCATTTAATTTTTTAGGACCTAATACAAAATATATTCCATCTTAAACACATGTATTAGATTTCTAAATTAAAGAAAATATAACATATTTTAAATTTACAAGATTGCATTTAATGTGTCAAAGCTGAAGTACCCATGCCTTTTCAGATATTAAAAAGGTGTACCTATCACTGGTTAAGTGGCAAAAAAGAGAAGAGGAATAAAAGAAAACAGAGTACCATATTTTTAAATAAGCTCTATTTGCTAGTAATATAAATAATGCACTGATGTTTTAGGACATAAAGACATCATGACAAAGGATATCAGCTGGCTGAAATTATGTACCCATGGTGTGATATACCAGTCAAGTAATAATAAAACATAGCAATCTTTGAACCTGAGTGTTAAGAAAGAATCGGGGAGGAGAGGAACCTAAGATGGTGACTAGGTGAGACAGAGAAAAAAACACCTCCGTGGAAAACACTAGATAAAAAAACAGAAAGGATCCAGAACACCACTTCCAAAGTAGCACCACCCAGACAAGTTCTGCTAAAGCCACAGGGAATGTGTGTTTGGTGAAACCAGGAGTCTGCATTCTGAAATGAGTGAGTGAGTAGGCTGATCCGTCAGCCACGCTGCCGGGGGGGAGACACTGGGCTGGCGGTTTTTTTTTTTTTTAAAAAAGAGAGAAGCCCAGGAACAGCTGCAAATAAGACGAGAGCGGTCTGGACTAACGCCTCGGTGTCTGGGTGTAGGATACCCCTTCCCACACCCACTGCAGATTGTCTCGGGTCCAGGGAAACAAAGGGGAGAAACCCAGCCTCGCGGCCGTCACCCCAGCGGGCGGGGCTGCTCCTGCCGGGGGCCAAGCACGCAGTGCAGAGCCAAGCCGAGAGGCCCAGCCTCGCAGCCTTCACCCCAGTGGGAGGGGCTGCTCCTGCCCGGGGCCAAGCACACAGCACAGAACTGAGACAAGAAACCCAGCCTGACAGGGAGTCTTTCCTGCAGCACTACTCACACGACACAATATCGGTCGTGGACAGTGGCCTTGAATACACCCACAGCTGATTGTCCCAGAGCTGGGAGAGTGGAGCTGTGCAGAAAGGGGGAATTTAACGCGTCCCATTCAACCATCTTTGAAGTGGGCTGGGAACGCCCCTACACAGCCCAGCAGCCCAGGGCTTCCCTGGGGGCCGGCGCTCACTTGTGACGTGGCACGGCCCTCCCCCCCTCAACAGAGGTCCTGGAAAAGCACAGCAGGGAGGGGGGAACCGCTCGGAAATCCCAGGGAACCTAGGCCAATACCAAGGACTTTTGTGTCAGTGGCAGAGAACAGCTTTAAATCTCTGGGAACACCTGGGAGGTTTGATTGTTAAACCTGCCCTTCCTCCCTAACCACTCAGGCACACGCCCCTCATTGAGGGCAGACAGCACCGACAACACACCCAAATTAAATGCACCAGTTGGACCCCAAAAGAATCAGATCCCCACATAACACAAAGTTGAGGAGAGCTGACTTGAGGGGAATAATTGACTCATGGATGCCATCTGCTGGTTAGTTAGAGAAAGTGTATGTCACCAAACTGCAATTCTAACGAATTAAAGATCAAATAAAGCAAATGCCAAGAGGCCAAAAACAACAGAAAATCTTAAAGCATATGATAAAACCAGACGACATGGAGAACCCGAACCCAAACACTCAAATCAAAAGATCTGAAGATACACAGTTTCTGGGAAAATTAATCAAAGAACTACAGACAGGCAAAGAGAGCATGGCACAGGATATAAAAGACTTGAAGAAGAGCATGGCACAGAATATGAAAGACATAAAAAAGACCCTAGAAGAGCATAAAGAAGATATTGCAAGAGTAAATAAAAAAATAGAAGATCTTATGGAAATTAAAGAAACTGTAGGCCAAATTAAAAAGACTCTGGATACTCATAATACAAGATTAGAGGAAGTTGAACAACAACTCAACCTTCTCGAGGAGCACAGAACAGAAAATGAAAGAACAAAAGAAAGAATGGGGAAAAAAATGGAAAAAATCGAAATGGATCTCAGCGGTATGATAGATAAAATAAAACATCCAAATTTAAGACTCATTGGTGTCCCAGAAGGGGAAGAGAAGGGTAAAGGTCTAGAAAGAGTATTCAAAGAAATTGTTGGGGAAAACTTCCCAAACCTTCTACACAATATAAATACACAAAGCATAAATGCCCAGCGAACTCCAAATAGAATAAATTCAAACAAACCCACTCCAAGACATATTCTGATCAGACTGTCAAATACTGAAGAGAAGGAGCAAGTTCTGAAAGCAGCAAGAGAAAAGCAATTCACCACATACAAGGGAAACAACATAAGACTAAGTAATGACTACTCAGCGGCCACCATGGAAGCGAGAAGGCAGTGGCATGACATATTTAAAACTCTGAGAGAGGAAAATTTCCAACCAAGAATACTTTATCCAGCAAAACTCTCCTTCAAATTTGAGGGAGAACTTAAATTTTTCACAGACAGACAAATGCTGAGAGAGTTTACTAATAAAAGACCTGCCCTACTTCAGATACTAAAGCGAGCCCTACCGACAGAGAAACAAAGAAATGAAAGAGAGATATAGAAACTTTTAACAGACATATATAGAATATTACATCCCAGGTCACTGGGACACATGTTCTTCACTAGTGATCATGGATCTTTCTCCAGAATGGACTGTATGTGGGGACATAAAAACAAGCCTCAATAAAATAAAAAAATATAAAAATGAATTTGTTCAAATAACATTCTCTGGCCACAATGGAATACAAATAGAAGTCAATAACCATCAGAGACTTAGAGAATTCACAAACACCTGAAAGATAAAAATGAGGGGGAGATGAAAACATTCCCGGACAATCAAAAGCTGAGGAACTTCATCACCAGTAGATCAGTCCTAAGCAGGCTGAAAGGAAGGGACACTAAACAATTGACTGAAACCACATGAAGAAATAAAGATTTCCAGTAAAGATCACATGGTAGATATAAAGACCAATACTACTGTATGGTTGATTTATAACTCCACTATTTACTTCCTACAGGATCTAAAATACATAAACTGTAATGATAAATCGGTGGTTTTGGACTCAATGTAAAATATGTAATTCTTGACAAGAATTACATAACGGTGGGGGAATGGTGGAGTATAGGAACACAGTTTACATGTCCTATTGAAGTTAAGTTGGTTTCAAAGAAAAACAAGATTGTTATAGATTTAAGAGGTTAAATTTAAGCCCCATGGTAAACACAAAGAAAGTATCAAAGAATATGACCAAAGAGATGAAAAGTAGAGTAGGGGTTCCAAGAAGTGGGGGAAGGGGCAATGGGGAGTTAAGAAATGAGAGTAGGGGTTTTGGTTTGGGGTGAACGGAAACTTCTAGAAATGGATGTTCAGATGCTAATAGCATTGCAACATTCTAAATGTGATTAATCCCACTAAGGGAATGCTAGGGAGGGGTGGAATAGGAAGATTTAGGCTATATATATCTTTCCAAAATTGAAAAAAAAAATAAGACAGTCTAAATAGATGACAATTAAATGCCAAGGATGATCCTGGACAGTATCTGAGGCCAGAGGAGAGGAGGCTCAAAGGGACACAGCTGGGACACAAGGAAAAAAAAGAAAAAGAAAAGGACATATAGAACGTAAACTTTATATCAATGTTGAATTTCTTGCACTTCTTAGCTGCATTTAATGAGATTGCATAAAATAATGTTCTTGTCCATGGGAAAGGTATATGTGAATTATATTGCCTGTTCAAAGATATGTGCAGCTTGCTCCCATATGTTCAGAAGATAGAGCAATAGATGATGCGTGTTAGGGAGGGAGGGAGGAAGGGAGAGAGGGAGGGAAAGAAAGAGTGGTGTGACAGGATCTTAAAGGTGATGGATCAGGGTATCAGGGGAGGGGGGTCAGGATATGATGGAATTCTATGTAGGGGGTTTGTACTGTTTTTACAACTGTTCCTGTAAGATTTAACTTATTTCAAAATAAAATTTATTATTAATAAAAAAAAAAAAAGAAAGAATCAGAAAATGCCTTAACACTGAGGGCTTCGTGTGTCATAGGAAAACAGAGCAGTTACAACTGGAGGCAATTCTCTTGCTATCTCTCTAGCCATCCATTCTGCATGATGCTTTAGGCAGAGGACAACTTGACAAATTTAGAAAGAAGCAATAAAATCCACTGAAGCAGCTAAATTGTCTGCTAAAACGCAGTGGATACTACCTAAAATGAGACTATAAAAAAGGAAATGAATTCCAAATCACCTTATAGCAGAGTTACAAATAAACATGTTTTTTTCTTTTTCTTTTTTTCTTTTTTTTAACAAAGTTCCCCTGCATTGCCTAATCCAAAAATTTTCAGCACACTGTTCTTCATATCTTAAGGTTTCTGTTTGGCTTTCCTGGTCTACCTGTTCTTTTCTTGCCTCTCTATATAGATTTATTTCTGAAAAGGTTGTTTTCCTGCTTTACAGCATTGACCACCAGAGAATACAATATTAAAAGGAATTTTGTATAGTTAGTCACATTAAGTCAAATTTTAGTTCCTCTCTTTTTCTAAAGAATAATGAAAGGACGGTGATTTGATATTATTGTGACTAAAATGTTAAATTGAGACAAATATACTGACGCATTAGCCAGCTTCTGTAAAGATAAACTCTGAAACCTCAGTGGCTTAACCCAATAGTATTTATTTCTTGCTCACAGACATCCTTCCAAACAATCGTTCTGGAACTCAGGTTGCCATCTTGTGCCTCTACCTTCCTGTTCAGATAATAGACGGGGAAAGAGATGATAAGAAACACACAGAATCACAGTCACTTCTAACTATCTCTGTGTGAAAGTAAAACATATCACTACCCCTCATGTTTCATGGGCAAGAACTAATCACTTAGTTGTAAGCGGAATGGGGTAGAATGGGTGATGAAAAACATACTCCCAGTGGCCAGTTAATTCCTAGAGCAAGCTACTTAATGAAACGAGAGCACAAATACTAAATAGCTAATAATTTCTGCTATACCTGAAAATCTATTTATTTAATACAGTAATATATCCACTCAACTTTCTATTTTCTGCACAATACTAGTGGCCTCCATTTATTGAGCACTTACTGTATGGTAGGCATTTTATGGACACCTGCTCAGATATTTACAATATCTCCATTTTCTGGCCATGGTAGTTGAAAGCCAGAAATTTTTAAAAACTTTCTTAAATTTTGTGACTATTAAGTCTCAGGAGATAATTTTCCATGGGTCTCTTGCATTTCTGTAGTTAAGGAAAAATTGCTGCTTGGCTCCCAACCAAGAAAAAGGAGGCCCACAACATTATTGGACTCTTTGGGACTCTTTGGTTATTGGATAGAATGTGTGCCTCACTTGGGCATTCAACTTAGGCCCTTTTATCAGCTGTTGGGAAAAAAGCCATTCTGTGCCCCGCCACCCCTCTCCAGGCTTGCCCCCATCACAGCCCTGGACCTGGAATAACCTCTTATTTGGAAGTTGGGCAGTGAGCTCATTACTTGGCCCAGGTCCTTCTTCCTTAACAGGTGATCCTCCTCTGTTCCAGTGCACAGCGAACTTCTTTCTACTGCTTACATATGTGCAACTAATGGCACCCAGCCAACCCCACCAGTATATTTGTTCTTGGGGGCAGAAAGAACAGCTCTCAATTGTGACACAAGAAGGGTGTCCACAAGTCTTCACCCTGCAGCAGCTGTTAGGAGGGACCCGCTGGCCATAGGACACTGACACCTACTACTGAAGCTGGCATAGCTATGTCTTTTCTCTATGAGGGTAAAGCATGGTTCCAACCAATACTTGTGTGTGTTTGTTCTTTGTTGACTGCAATACCGCAGTACCACGGAGCAGGCAGAGCATTTGGACTCCTGCTCCTGTTGGCCACATACTCCAATCTTTCCCATCCTCCACACAGTAGAGCTTCTCCCCTGGGACTGGTAGCTGGTGCTTACTTGCTCAACATCAGCCAATTTGAAAAGCAGCATCTCTGAGTGGGGCACCGACCAATAGTCTGAGTTAGAAGCTGCCCAACAACTCTGATGACCCTTTTTAAGCTACAAGTCTATATGATTAATGTTTGTGCTGATTAGAGCCTCTGGCAAAGGGAGGCAATCTCTATCCAGAGGTGCTCCTTCGGGTATTGGACTTGTCACCCAGATACAGTTACCAGGTACACTACTTTAGAAAAGCAGCTATTAGCTTGCTACTGGGTTCTTGTCAAAATTGAGTTTCTGACCTATGTGATCCTTGTGATTCTCCAGCTTAATATCCCCATTTTGGGGAAAGTCAGCTTAGACTCAATCACTAACAATAAGAGAAGGGTCCAACAAACTGTCAAGTGGAAATGGTGTCTTCTGCAATGGAGCTATCATGGCCCCAACAGCCTCAACTTTACAACAAAAGTGATAGCTGTCTCTCTAGTGGAAACATTATTCATCACTCCACCATCTGAAGCAAAGGCACTGCCTCAGAAAAGCCCTCAATTCAGAGAAGTCCCCCTAATTATCTAGAACTGGTTCACTGACAGCTTAGCTAAACTGAAATTCAATGGCAGGCTGCTGGGACTGGGACCTACCCCATGAAAATGGATAGTGACTCTGCTCAGTGGACAAATCTCAAGGATCTTCTCATAGTTCTGGCCAATACTCCCAGTGATGCACCTTGCTATATTTGTACTGGTTCTTAGGCTATTGTCAGTGGCTGAGTTATTTTCTAGTCACTTGAAAAACTACTGAGAGATTAAAAACAACCTCTTTTGGGCTGGAAATTGTAGAATCAAATTGCTGTTTCTGGCTAAACCATCTAGGTCACTCATGTTTG
Organism: Choloepus didactylus; assembly: GCF_015220235.1. Lineage (NCBI taxonomy): Eukaryota > Metazoa > Chordata > Mammalia > Pilosa > Megalonychidae > Choloepus > Choloepus didactylus. Next base: position 56,480,544 of record NC_051313.1, on the reverse strand, counting down.
TATCCACTAGAAGGGGCTATTCTCTGATAAAACTAACTGGAATGAAGCTGGTGATTAAGCTTATACCACCCAGCTTGCCAGCGTCATTTTTCAAATCCATAATTGCACTGGACATGGCAACTCATCCATCATCAGAGCCTGGGCTACCACTGTATCCCAGACGTGTGACTCATGCCAAAAGTTGACCCATTTGTCTTGCAGTGACCAAGGCTACATTTGTACTGTGCATTAGCAGTCTCACAAAGATGTGCCTGTTACGGATTGAATTGTGTCCCCCAAAAAGACATGTTCAAGTCCTAGCCTCCAGTTCCGTGAACGTTAGCTCATTTGTAAATAGGATATTTGAAGATGTTATTAGTTAACATGAGGTCAAACTAGATTAAGATGGTCCATAATCTCCAATATGACTATGCAGAGAGACAGAGAGAGGGAGAGAGAGAACCATGTGATGGACACAGAGATTGAGTTATAGATTGCCAGCAAGCCACCACCAGATACCTGCAGACTTCAGAAGACACCTGGTTACACCTAGATTTTGAACTTCTAGCCCCCCAGGACTGTGAGATAGTAAATTTCTATTGTTTAAGCTAACTAGTCTGTGGTGCTTTGTTACAGCAGCCCTGGCAAACTAAGACAGAAACTTTTACTGAAAAATCCACTCAACAATGTGCTGATATTCAAAGTATCTGGTGGATTGCCCATGCTCCCTAACATCCTAGGGATCTTGTATTGTTGAGCAATGGAACAGCTTTCTATAAATATATTCAAAACAGTTTTGAATCTACCTCGCTTACCTATTATTGATTCATATGCCTTAGTAAGGCAATTGGTCATTGATTTTGACTATCCCAAGACAGAGATCATCCTCTGTTAGCTGCTTGCTCGGTGGTTATCAGAGGAGCGGAGGGATATATAGACTTATTTTGAAAATTTGGGATTCTGCCCTGACCATTTCTGGGCGTGATACTTCTTCCTTTCCCCTGATGGCACTCCTAGGGCAGCCTGGTTGGCATAACAGTTTGGACCAGGTTGGGTCCAGGAATATGGGGGCCATAGTTGAGGTTAATAATACAAGATGGCCTCAGTCTGCTGCTTGGAGTTCTGTTGATAGGAACCTTGGCTAGATGTTGGAGATAAATCGAATAGACTTTGTAACAACCCCTGTCAGTTAGATTATTCACAGTGGCCAACAGAGCAATGTAGGCTTGGGGAAATCTTCCAGAAGCCAGAATGGTATAAAAACTATTGCTGATGCTCTATCTTGTGAGCACACACTCATCACATTTTTTTTCCAAATTATATTTTCAAGGATGGTTGTAGGGTTAACAGTCTTGGAAGGTAAAGATAGTGTCTCCCTCTAGAGCGATATCAGGTTTTCTTACAGCCCTGAAAGAAAGATATCTCTATCTGGAGCAAAAGGCATGAATTAAAAAAAAAGATGTGGGGTTCTGAGCCTTGGGAAACCAGCCTAAATATGCTGATATTATGGCTACAGCTACTGCTGAAATAATAAACTGCCCTGTGTCTCTGACTTCTACAAGCATCCATGAAACATGGGCAGGCAAAATTGTTACCTGGAAAGTAAGGTAAAATCTCAAACCCTTCAGAATTGATACTAAGTGGCAAATCCAGGATTCAGTTGCTCTGACTCCTAAACCATGCTCATCCCATTAGAATATTTTGCTTTTTGATTCAAATTTTAAAAAGTGGAACTTTATGATGACTTGAGGGTTTGCATATTCTGATATATATTTCCAAAACTCTTACTTACTACACATATGACTTTGATGACATCATTTACATTACTGACTTTACTTCCATGTATATGTGAAATTTCTGTAATATCCTAAAATGAATTTGCTATATACAACCACCAGTGACACTGGCAAAGTAAGCACAACAGAGTCACATTTGTTCTACCAAAATGATGACAGATACATCCTCTATAACCCCTGGAAAAGGTAGGCAAAAAGAATCAACTTAAACTAAGGCTGAACCTATACATGCCCTATGTTCCAATAATTCCATTGTCTGCTATTCCAAAACAAGAGTAATCTGTATATGAAGAGACCCATATAAAACTATTCTTAATTGCTTTACACATAGTAATAATAATCTGGAAACAACACTAATAATAAGCAATAGTATGATAGGTAAGTAAACATTGCCATATTCATACAATGCCATAACATACTGGAAAAAAGGAAAGAACAAAAAGAATAGCAATTAGTTACTGCTACATGCAGCAACATAGGTAAACTTAGCAAGCTTATTTTGAATGAAAGAAATCAAACATGGGAGAGTATGTACAAAATGAATTACATATGAAGTCCAAAAACAGAATAAAAACTAACCTATTGTGATAGAAGTCAGAATAATGGTTACATTCCTGTGGCAAGATTAATGACTGGGAGAAGAAACAAGGGAGGCATCTAAGGTCCTAGTGACATCTGCATCTTGATTTGGGTGATGGTTACACAGCTGTATTCACTTTGAGAAAAAATCATTGAATGGTTTTATATCTATTCCAGTTTGCTAATGCTGCCATTATGCAAAATACCAGAAACGGATTGGCTTTTATAAAGGGGGCTTATTTGGTTACACAGTTAGTCTTATGGCCATGCAAATGTTGAAACAAAGGCATCAACAGTAGGGTACCTTCATGGAAGAACACCTATGGCATCTGGAAAACTTCTGTTAGCTGGGAAAGTACATGGCTGGCGTCTGCTTGCTCTTAGGTTGCATTTCAAAATGACATTCTCCAAAATGTCTCTCTAAGCTGCAGCTGTTCTTCCTCTGTCTGAGCTCTTATATAGGACTCCAATGATTAAATCAAGACCCACCCTGAATGGGCGGGGCCATCCCACCATGGAAGTAACCTAATTGAAGGTATTACCCACAGTTGGGTGGGTCACATGTCCATGGAAACACTCAGTCAAAGGATTCCAAACTAATCAACACTGATACCTAAAACATCTGCCCCCACAAGATTGCATTAAAGAACATGGCATTTGGGGGGACATATCTATCCAAACCAGCACAAACGGTACACTTAAGGTCTGCATTTTACTCTAGGTAACATATGCTATAATAGAAAGTATAACAAAAAGAATCAATTTAAGATTTATAAGCAGACTGAAACATTTGTGCTATTACATAAGTGTCCATGTATAACAAAGCCCACTTTTACCTATGAAAGAAAATGTAGGATTACTGAGAACTTGAGTTACGTAGCATAAATTTATGAAGGAAAACACATAGTTTTCAAAACATAGACTTGATGAATTATATCCATGCAAGATATTTGATAAAAAAGCAAGTGAAATGATTAGATTAAAAAGGTTGACAGTGATTCTTACAAGAAATATTAATTTTTTGTATATATAACATTTTTGGAATTGCAGCTTTTGATTCTGAAAGAATAAATCTGTCTTCCAGTCAACTAAATAAGAGGATTAAAAAAAAATACACTTATTCAGCTGATTCCTAAGCCATGCTGTGAGTTCTTAAAATATTTTATAACTACTATTTTCAGCATTTAATGAACCATTTTAGGAGCAAGCTAAATTTGAGAAATTCTATTATAGTGTAATTATGTCATTTCCCTGCTCAAAATGTTTCATTACTACTTCATTACATAATTAATCAGATACCAACACCTCATTCTAATATTTAAATTCTTTAAAATATCATCCAGACCTATATTTTCCCTCCATTTCACTAACCACTTCCTAACTTGTAGCTTATAATTTAGTTAAATTCAACAGTTCACTATTCCCCACACCACCCCCAATTGCTGTTCCTGTTTTATTTCCAATTGTGCCCTTGAATGGAAAACATTTGCATCCTATCTGTTAAAATCATATCCATTCTTTCAAACCCAAGTGAGACACCCTTCTGTCATGAAGTCTTCTTTGACTTACAGGTGAGTCCTTTTTTTCCCATGAACTGCCATACTACTTCGTAAATAGTGTTTCAACTGTGTGCCCAGCTAGTCACTTGGAGAAACAGGTCATCACACATGCCTCCCTAAACAGAGGCAAATCAGTGTCTGCTCTCAGAGCTATGGCTATTTTTCAGGAGACCTCCTCAAAAGAGAAGACCTGTTAGTGCCACAGCCAATGACACTGCTTATCAGGGTTTCACTTCAGAAGGCAGAGTGGTACCCACAGCAACTCCAGCTTCCCACATATAAACAGATGCCTCTACTATACTGTCTCTTTTGTAACTCTCATTCCCAATTAGCTTCACTAACTACATGAATTCAAGGGACCCTCTGGTCCTTCTTGAAGTCTAAGGCCCTCTAGTGAGGCTCTGCAGTAAATTAGTTGTAGTTACTTGCTTCTTCTAGACTTGATGTACAAACTCTGCTTCACAATATTTTTTGGCATGATTTCTTCTAAAAAATCTCAATTGTTAACACATACATAGAGATATTTCTATATATTTCATATATATATAATGCATATTGATATATAATGTATATGTATATATGTGTGTGTTTGTGTGTGTATATATATATGTATATGCATATATGTGTGTTTGTTCTAGCTCCAAAATTTATTTCAGTATGGTTTCCTCTGTGCCCACATCCAATTTGAGTGAGTTCTACCTTTTGGTTCCACACTGGCCACTATACCAACTGTGCCTATCTTGCTACTTTTCACAAGAAATCACTAATTATATTTTTAAAAATATATCTTACATGCCTTCAGTGAAGTACTGTAGGATTACTAGGAGGGAGACATCTTGCACTATACAGGATCATTCATCATTTTCATTTACCCTCCATGTTTTGTGCCCCTTCCAACACCACCCCTGTTCCAGTTTGCTAATGCTGCCATTTTGCAAAACAACAAAAATGGGTGGGCTTTTGTAAAGGGGGTTTATTTGGTTATAAAGTTACACTCTTAAGGCCATAAAGTGTCCAAGGTAAGGCATCAACAATAGGGTACCGGCACTGGCGAAAGACCATTGGCGTCTGGAAAACCTGTTAGCTGGGAAGGCACGTGGCTGGTGTCTGCTTGCTCCCAGGTTGCATTTCAAAATGGCATTCTCCAAAATGTCAGCGTCAGCTTTCAATGGCCATCTTCAAAATGTTTCTCTAAGCTGTGGCTAGTGTCTGGGCCTGCATGGCTCTTTTTAAAGTACTTCAGTAATTAAATCATGGAAATAATCCAAAGGTATTACCCACAGTTGGGTGGGCCACATCTCCATGGAAACAACCTAATCCAAAGATTCCATCCTAGTCAACACTGACATATCTGCCCCTACAAGACTGCATCAAAGAGCATGCGGTTTGAGGGGATATAATACATCTAAACCAGCACAGCCCCCCACCTCAGTCCTGCCATATTACATTCTCCCCCGCAGCCACTACCCCAAGAAATGCAGCCCAGTTTCCTGGGGGCCTCTTCGCTTGCAGTCAGCAGCCCTGCGAGGCCATCTACCATGATCATCAACCCAAGGATACCAATGATTAGCATTATTCTGAATCTTCTTACATGAATTCTAATGGGAGCCAGATCACCTGGGTTTAAATTCCATGAAGAACTCTATGACCTGGAAAAATTACTCATCTGTGTCTCAGTTCCCCCATCTGTGATATGAAGATAATGATAGTACATATCTTATAGGGTTATTGGAAGGACTAAGGTAAATTAACTTAGGTAAAGCACACAGAACAGTGCTTAGCTCATAGTACAGGTTATGTAGGTACTAGCTATTATCCTTATTATTGTTGTTATTCTTTTTATTCCTTGACTACTAACACTGAGTTTTCTAAAGTTTCATTGTATCTATCTCTACTATCTTCATAATGGTACTCATGAAGTCTTATTCACAGTAAATATTATCTATATATATGTATATACATATATATGTATATGTATATATAATCAATATGTAAAATGTATGAAACCTCAGTATGGAACCCAGATCACTAAACCAGAACATCAGAAACAGTTGAAATAGGTGGGTAGCAATGGTGTAAAGAGAGTGAGAACATTTTAGAAATCAGAATATCAGAATTCCTTTTTGGAAAGAGAAATTGATTTTTGTTAGGAAAATAAATTAAGTGCTTGGCATAGAAAATGAGAACCCAAGGGACTAAGTGAGGAGTACCATACATAGATGAAATGCTCTGTAGTTCAACAGAAGAGGATTTTCTTACAAATGATTGCAGGGAGGGAGAGAGGGAGACAGTTGGAAGGGGAAGATGTTGACATAGTAGCAGTATGTTTGTGCTTGCCAGTTGGAGCCTTTCTTTCCACTTGCACTACACATTTTGGTAAAGTCTCAATTTTCACCACACACATAACCACACACAAGCAGTACTTTGTGCCAGTGCCCTTTTCCCCCCAAAAAACAATGATGACTCTAGGCTTCCAGTGCACACCGACTGATGGATAAGAAAGTACAAAGACAGAGGAAGAGAGAAGCAGAAGCAGCTAAACTGGACTATCACCAACCCCAAATGTATGTATATTAGATTCAGTTATGCCTCCTAAATTTCCAAGGAGAGGATCGCTAGTCAGCATTAGCCTTTATGAATACTAATTAAAAGTGATAAGGCCCATTTTCTCAGCGAATGATGGTATCTAATCCAGGTATAGTGAATATTTATGAATTCTCTACCCATCAACCCCTTTCTTTGGGCACTTGTCACAGTGGGTTGTGTAGACATAATCACTTTAATACAATGTGAACCTGTTCTCTAAGTGCTGGCCTATGGTGGAGCCAACACAAACCTCTTAAGATATCTTTCTAGCATGAAATTTGTGAGTGTCCCTCCTCTTGGCTAAAATTGTAAACTGTTGGAATTGAGAGCTCTCAGTAACATGTATTCTGCCTTGAAAGAAAAATAGAAAAGGGACAGGAAAATCTCCTAGGCCTGGAGGTCCCTGATTACAGGTATTCCTGGGTACATCCAGCAGTCTCCCTGCTTTCCCAAATCTTAGTGTTCAACTCCTCCTTGATTTCCAATAGTGGGACAAACTAGATCAAATTAAATTTCCAAATATTCCAAAAATATTCCAAAAATATTCCAAAAATATTCTCAACTCATATAACCAGTTAATCGCTACTAAGTAATATTTTGACTATCTTATTTTTATGTGGACAAATTTAAAATATGTCACTGTACATTAGTAACAAGTATGTAATTATTTTCTTAATTAAGTAGATGGATAATATCTATCATCCCAAGCAATGAGATTCTTGATGATAATTAAAAGTAAACATTTCAAAATAAACATTGCATACATTTATAAAGGAAATATAGACTTCTGTGGTATTAGATTTCAGTCTCCACTATAATATAGAAACATAAATGTGTATTCAATGTTCTAAAAAATAGAGGGTTGACTTAAAAAAGATCTTTGTATGAGTTTTATACCAGCCTCTCCTGAAGCATGTTTAATGTAATATACTATTAAAAATTGTTTTATAATAGCATTTATATAAATAGGTTCTTTACTGAAGGTTTTCTCACTATCCTTAACATTTTAATGGTAACTTGAACCTTCAAAATGAGACTATACAACATAGGGTTTCCAAAACTTACTCTAACGTTTTTTGTTTGTTTGTTTGTTTGTTTTCCCGCTTGTATGGGACTAGTCTCACATGGAACTAGTGTTGAAACATGCAAGTTTAGACAGCGAAGATGTGTGAGTAAATACAGTGTAACAATGTGGAGGAATGTATGTCAGAGGAGTATATTTTGAGAGGCATCCAGAGGCCCCTAAAACTAACACTTTCTCAGCTCTCAAATGACCTAATCTGAAATAGTAGTAGTAGTTATAACTACCACCACATTTTTGAGTGATTGTTAAGTGTCTGGCACTGAAGATTTTATGAATTCATTTGATAATAGTCACCACCACAAAATCTCTAGGTGGGAATGACTGTACCCATTTTATCAGGGAGGGAAACTATCCTTACAGTGGAAGAGTTGTGATTCTAGTTCAGATTTAACTGACTGCAGTATCCAAAACACAAAGATTAGTTAGATGTCAACATATCATGTCTTAATTAGAATTCATTAGGGATTTTATTTTTTTTAGAGTCACATCCAGTAAAAAAAAAAAAATGGTAATTAAGGACAAGGCACAGAGAAAATGAAAAAAAAAAATAAAGCAAAATGCAGAAGGTATTTTAGAGAGAAGATGAAGGAAGACACTTTTATTTGGGGCATAGGGAATTGCCTAGAGAGAGGGGGTCCTGAGGGCATTGTTACTTAGTGGGGGGCATGGTGAGAATGGGGAAGACATGCACGTTTTCTGACTTTAAAGCTTCTTGGTGTCCACTTCAATAGTGAGGATAAAATATCATGAAAGAGGAATGAGAACTTTGAAGTCACAAGTTGGTCATTATCAATCCTTACTCATTTTCCTCCTCACAGAGCTGGTTGTTGGCAGCAGAGTACTTATCCCAGGGCTGTGCCCAGGGAATGCAGTGATAAATGCTCTTTGGATCGAACAGAGTTGAATGGAACAGTTGTGAATTGAGTTGACTTGAAACAGATTAAACAGATCCCATCCTGAAAAAGAACCAATTCCTGTTTTAGATATGGTTTTAAAAGACCCTGGAAAATTGAATAACGTAATGTCTTCTGATGAGAGATGAAGAACTCAATGCACATGGAAAGGCAACTCAAGAGCATGCATGTCTAATCAGTGTCAGGCGTGTGACAGTCCTGGTTTACTGATTTCCTACCCAGGCTTACTTCCATATGCAACATTGTATAAGAAATTTGCAACCTATAACTCAAAAATATAGTAATAATAAGAGGACAAGAATGAGGAGGAGGAGAATTTGTACATCTATAAACAAGGGTTGGGAAGAGAAGATGTTGAATGTAAAACTGATTATTTTCAAAAACTACAGTTCTATAACATGGTTCTAACTTTCAAAGAGAAAGTGATTTAGACAGTACTTCCCAGTCTACTGAGACTTGCTTTTGTATTCTAAGGAGAATGATTTAGATGCTATGAACAAAGATTATACACATATTAAAATGAAAAAAGAAATAGATAATGGCATCATTGTCATTTATTTAACTGTTGTTACCATTTCTATTACTAGTGTCAATGTTTTGTGGAACTGACTGATGAAATCAGCCCTGATAATGTAATTTAATTTATCATCTTCACTATTTAGGTACAATTCAGCTGCCTTAGCATCAATCAAGATAATGTAAAAACCAAAATAGAAAGTGAAAATACGAGCTTGTGAGAGTAGTAGGCAAAATCCTCATTTTGCTGTACTGCATATTAAATGTACTAAAATATTTAAGAATAGGATGTGAATATTAAAATCACTTTGTCTTTTCACTACTCTGTTTTGATACTTTCAAGATACCTTATAAAGCAAAAATCCATGAATATTGTTACTCTGAAAAGGACTATTTGTTCATTATATTTAAGCAGTTTTCCCAGACGGTATCTTATTTTATAATTTTTCTTGTCCAAAATGTTTCTTCTCCACAATAATAATTACATACATATTATATGTGAAGCAAGTTTACATGTAACATTTCATGAAGACATATTAAGCCCTAACTAATCACTTGTTAAGCTTCAGTGATTCCTAATCCATCCACAATGAGGCAGCACTTTCCACGAAAATGAAAATTGTAACTTACAACTACATACAGTGCAAATGATAACATAGACAATTCAATATGATAGTCATCATCATTTTGTGGGGAGAGAGTGGTAAAAGAGCTAGGTATAACAGACTTAAGTTAAAATAGTTAAAGCAACATATTGCTCTCATAACTGGACTTTAAAATTCTAACAGGATCTAAAATACATTTCTAAGCATAAATCAGTTTTTGTCTTTTCCCCCAAATTAAATGATTTTTTAAAGCATCAATATTTAAAAATTTTGCATCTTACCTAAGGAAGCATGTTATTTTGATGAACAAACAAACTTGGACATTAATTTAAAGAAAATGTGTAAAACTAAATCAATACTATTACCAAATAAGTGGAGGAAAAAAGTTGTTTGGAATTCTGGTGTTTTTAAATTTTCTCTTTTTTACTATGTTTAGTTCTTGCTATGCTATACATTTGTGTAATCAGTTTTTTGTTGTTGTTACAAAAATGTATAAGTAAAAATATTACACATTGCAAATGTTACAGAACCTTAGCACATCATTTAATCAAGTGTTTTCAAAAGCCCTTTGCTGCTGTGCCCATAAGATATAAGTCAAGGAGCCCAAATTCAGGAATGATTTTTTAGAGAAAAGTCCATCCCAAATATATATAACTTACCAAGTGTCAAGCACAGTTGAAGCCTCCTCACGTACGTTATTCATTCTGAGAATTTCTGAGTAACTGGTACTATACAAACCTACTTCTGATATTACACTTTTAATTAGCAACTCTCCACCCATTATTTCTGACCTCTCATTATTCTTTTTATTCCATTTGTCTGTATCTAAAGACTTCATACATGATATTCATTTAAGTTTCTGGTCCACCTCAATCCCAGAGCTGAGGATTGATATGTATTACTTCTTCCATAGCTGTCTTACCCCATTTCCTACACATCTGTTATTTTTTTTATCTTCCCAATACATGTACATTATATTTCTCATGCATTTTAATCCATAGGACATTCCTTAATGAATAGATACTCCCAAGGTCCATGCTGAACTTGTATTGATTGTCATCAATGTCTCTTAAAATAAAAGCCACATTGTGTATATTGGAAAACAACTGTAATTGTAAGTCTTCCCACCTGTTTCTGTGAAGCCGAAACATCCCTGATGCCAAAGATAAAATAGAAAGCTTGAATTAAAAAGGTAGTAACCAAACTCAGATACAAAAAGCAAACAAAAAAAAGATTTAAAAGTTACTCAACAAAGCATTAGTAAGTAGAATTCAGCAATATATTAAATACACCAAGAAAAAAACAGCATTTCTTTCAGAAATGCAAGGATGTTTAATACTTGGAAATCTAGTAACAAGATAAAAATGTGTTAAAAATCTATAGTCAATCAAAGGCAACATGATGCATATGCCGAAACACTAAACTTTCATTTAAGTCAAGGATATGACAACAGATACTCTTGCATCAATTGCTATTTAACATTGTTCTTCATGTGCTAGCCAAGAAAGGAGTTAGAATGATAAATTGTTAATATTAAGAGATGATATGATATTTACTAACAAACCCAAATGAATCAACCACTAAACTATTACAATTGTAATCAACAGTTTCCAATATTTCAACATGAATCAGATAAAAATTTAATATAACACCCCTTAATGATAGTAATAACTATGTCAACTTTTGATGAATCAACTTAACAAGAAATTTCAACATTAAAGTTTACTGATAAATGTAAATTAAAATGTGAAGAAATGAAAAAAGTACTAAATACAGTTAGAAACATAGTGACCATTCCAACTAAAATCACCACACAATTTCTAAAAACTAGATCTAAAGAATTTATTACACCATAAATTGGTAAGAAAGTGAAGAATACTGAAACATGTTAATGATAATGGGGGACTTATTTTACCAAAATATTAAATTTATCACAGATGTGCAACAATGAAATGAATGTCATTTTGCTACTAAAATGTACACATAGATAGTGAAAGAATAGTGGAAGCCACAAGACACTCAGCTATATATAAGTGCTTTACAGTATTTTTTAACAAATTCATTTTAATAAAAATAAGCTAAAAGAGAATTAATATGATCAGATAGTTTCTCTAGAGATACTCATTACAACTTTGTTTATAATGGGAAAAAATAAAAAGCCTGAAGATTCAACAACATATTAACTATATTGTGCTATCCACAAATAAAATACTAAGCAATCATTAAATGAGATGGAAAATACAATATTATATTAAGACAAATAAATTTATAAAAGAATGTATTTAGCATTATTATCCCAATGTTTAAAATAACTCATAATGAAAGATATATACCAAAATTCTGGACTATTGGTAAGATCCATCTTATATATCGGTACTATTAGTCACTTACCACATTTATGTTTTTTCTATATTTTTCCACTTTTTATCATGAGCTTATATTACTTATGTAATCAGGAAAATATTTAGATACATATTAAACATGAAAAATCAACTTTCAAATGAGTTGATGCAAATGTGAGAAGAATCATTATAATGAAAGATATTTTCCAGATTCTTAGTCATTAGATCATTTCTTCCATATTTATGTGTTTTACTGTACTTTACTATAATTACTTTTCTTTGTAATCCTATATATTTTATTTTAACATTAGCAATACGGTCATTAAGTCACTTTTTTGAACTAATTATTCTCAAAGCATTTATTTCCCTTTATTCATGCTAAAGTTAATAACAGAAAGTTTCTCTTAAAATTATAGATCAATTTATTTCTTAAATAGTCTTAAGTAGATTATATTTTCAGGTGAAAATAAACAACCCAGAAAGGACATTTCAACCATCTAAATACAACCAATACTCCACTGGAATCTGTCATGTGCCTAATTCTGTTCTGCCTCATAAACAAAGGTCAGTGAAGAAAATAGTGAGAACAGTTGGTTGGGGTAGGAAAAACACCCATTTTAGGTAACAATATCTGTCCGGCGCTCTCTCCGCCCCGCCTCGAGTCCTCGGTCGGCCGGCGATGGGGACCAGAGAGATAAGGGGAGAGAGGGTGCGGACAATGTCTTACCCGACGCACTCGTGATCACTCAGGACTCGCGGTGGTAAAGCAGATAAACTTTTAATGGGACTAGGCAATCATCATCTTTACAGGTTCCACCCGGGGCGAGACACCTCGGGGGAGAACAACCTCGATGCGGCCGTCAGGTACGGCTCCTTGTGGGCTGTCTCCCCGAGCTCTGCCCGGGAACTTTCTTATAAACCTTACGTATATCCAATGGGCAAACGCCACGCACACAAGCATGATTGGTGAATACAGCGGGTGGTTACATACATCAGAAGCCGGAAGCAGGATGTGGGCGCCATCTTGGCACCACTCGATGGGCGGGGGGACTTTGGAGCAGGTTTACAGCGCATGCGCTATGCCCGTCCCGGGAGACGGCTCTCCACATCCCCGTACGGGCCACCACTCTCCCCCTTTATTATTTATATCGACCCAGTGTCCCCAGTGATGAGTGTGCTCCCGTGAACCCAGATGGCTCACAATTTGTTCCGGTGCTTTGGGGAGTCTGGACTAGGTCTCAGCCATTTAGCGGCGGAGCCTCTAGCACCGACCAGAATGCTCACCTCATATGGAGACAGGAGAGTCCGTGAGCTGGAAACAACATGACTCTCCCTGCAGTGCTTTGCCTTGCAACTGGGGGACAAAGGCGGGGGCAGGGATAGCATTAACCAGAGTCGGAGGCGTCACTAGGCGTCCCTATGCATTGGCTAGAGTCAAGTCTGGCCACAACTATGACTCTGCCTTAGGGACCTACCTGAGACAAAAATTATGACTGCTGGCGTCGCCCGTTATACCCGGGACACAGCTGCGCGCTTAGCTACAAACCTCGCTCCCGAGTGCCCCGCCCGAGGCGGCCAGGATGGGGTATGGCCATCAGAATGGTCGCTGTTGGGGGTATCAAAGGTGGAGGACATAGCCATCATAGTGGTAACACGGTACTGCCGCGCTTGAAACAGGCGTTCTAGCAAAGATTTAACAATGACTAATCCCACCAATAGTCCCACCATCAAGAGAATCCAATTAGTCAAATTGGGCCAAGAGAACCAAGAGGTGACTTGGTCCCACAGATTTTTTACAGTCTCGCCCAGTGTGGAAAGGTCGAAACTAACAGGCTTCAATTTCCTAATGTTCTCAAGTCCCTGAAGGCCGGAGGCTTGGTCCAATGGCCCAGGCCGTATATTCGTTGGCGTTTCTGACAGCTGCTCCCCGGCCTCCCCAGGTGATGCCACGGTTCCCACCAGTCTTTCCGGAACCCACACTGGTTGACGTCCTGGTTCCTGGGGAAAAACACAAACAGAGCCTCCGGCCCAGTCGAGCACCGGGTCAGGGCCTTTCCACTGTGACGTGGAGGGAGCGATATGGCCCTTAACAGTCTCCCATATAAGGACTAGAATCGGGTCCAAACAGACACCCGTTTGGCGCGCTCGGTCTACATCACGACCAAGTTTCATCCAAGAGGGCAGACTAAGGCTGCCAGAACAAGGAAACCAGGGGGCAAAAGTGGCCACATCATCAAGAAATCGCTGGAGAGAACTTCTCTTAATTGAGATACCCCGCTGTTTCAAAAGGGTCTTTAAGGGGGTTAATAGGGGTGAGCTTTCAGACTGCCCCATGCTTGCAGTCGGCACTATCTCTTAATCACTCGGAGAGCTCTTCCGAGTCCCCGGGGCTACCTGAACGCCCACGGGCCCTAGTCCTCGTATGGAAAGGGGGTGCTTACCTTCTCGCGGTGATCAGTCGCGGAGGTCAAACCACGGATCCCGGGAGCACGTCTCCGTCGGGGCGAGGGGAACGCAAATGAGGTTGCGGGTTCGAAGTTCCCCGTACGGGCCACCACTTGTCCGGCGCTCTCTCCGCCCCGCCTCGAGTCCTCGGTCGGCCGGCGATGGGGACCAGAGAGATAAGGGGAGAGAGGGTGCGGACAATGTCTTACCCGACGCACTCGTGATCACTCAGGACTCGCGGTGGTAAAGCAGATAAACTTTTAATGGGACTAGGCAATCATCATCTTTACAGGTTCCACCCGGGGCGAGACACCTCGGGGGAGAACAACCTCGATGCGGCCGTCAGGTACGGCTCCTTGTGGGCTGTCTCCCCGAGCTCTGCCCGGGAACTTTCTTATAAACCTTACGTATATCCAATGGGCAAACGCCACGCACACAAGCATGATTGGTGAATACAGCGGGTGGTTACATACATCAGAAGCCGGAAGCAGGATGTGGGCGCCATCTTGGCACCACTCGATGGGCGGGGGGACTTTGGAGCAGGTTTACAGCGCATGCGCTATGCCCGTCCCGGGAGACGGCTCTCCACAAATATCCTGTATTTGAAAGATGTTCTGAATTTGTGGGGGTTAAGGCCAACTCTTTCAAACTGTGTATTAAAGTCCAGCATTCTTTTATATCAGGTAAATTAGTCCTTATTAGGAGTCCTTAATTTGTAAATTGTTCTAAAATCGACTTTTTCTTTTTTTAATTCTTTACATTTACAAATCTATCTTATCAATATTTAGTTTTGGGGAACAAGATCCAAACCCAATCGTTGAAGAAAAATCACAAGGACGTCTATTGCCCAAGAAATTCTTGGAGAGGATATGATTAGGGTTCAGCAATAGGGGACCTCTTTCTCTTTTGCTGGCCACTGTGAGCAGGAAAGGGACTTGAGGAAGGGGAGTCCTGAGAAAACTTCAGGTAGTAAAGAGATTCTGTAAGATGTATCTTATGATATAATAAAGCTAGAAATGTACCTAACAAATCTTAATAATATATCCCAATATTATTTTTCTGAAATGTAGGCATTATAATTAACCAGTTATTATCTGCAAATTTGGCCACTTGATAAGATATATAGAAAGTTTTAGAGTTTGAGATATAACCAAGCTCCTATATCAGAGTAGCAGAAAATACAGAGATGTCCATCATATCATCAGTATCAATCTCCTCTAGAGTGTCAAACTCTTCTGATGGTCACTCCATAGCAGACAGTAGATTCATCAAGGGGCTATGTTCCTGCTGCCTGAACTGCTTTATCTGTTTGCTTGGGGACTGGTAGTACCTGGAAAACTATATTGCCCTAGGGAGGACAGCATTTAACAAATAGCTGACAAGTGTGTGTGGGGGGTGGGGTGGGGGGGGTGAATGTCCCAGCTCCCTTAACTCTGATTGGGACAACTCTGAAGTATACCTATATGGTCTCCACAGTCTCCTGAGTGGTTAGGCCCAGTTATCCTCTGCAGCACTTTGCTTGATACAGCATCTCACTTGGTCTCCTTCCTTTCCCAGGCCCACTTCCCTACTCCTGCACTAGCTGTTTCTGGCATATAAAACAATTTCATATGAATCATCATCTCATGGTTTGTGTGATGGTTGGGTTCATGTGTCAACTTGGCTAGGTGGCCTAGCTGTCTGGTCAAGCGGGTACTGGCCTGACGATTGCTGTGAGGATATTTGAGGCTGGTTAATAAACCAACGGGCTGGTTTGTCGGATCATCTGTCAATTGACTGCAGCTGACTGATGACTCATCAAGGGGCGTGCTTCCACAGTGAGAGAATGCAATTGGCTGGATTTGGTCCGGGTGATAAGCCGGTTTGTTGGATCATCAGTCAATTGACTGCAGCTGACTGATGACTCATCAAGGGGCATGCCTTCCACAGTGAGAGAATGCAATTGGCTGGATTTGGTCCGGGTGATCAGTTGGAGGCTTATAAGCCGGACGGTTAGAGAGCCTTCACTTCTTCTTCAGCTGCTCAGTGAAGCATTTCCTGGGGAGCTTGTCGAAGTTGCCAGTTCGTTTCCTGAGGAGTTCGTCAAAGTTGTCGGTTCGTTTCCTGAGGAGTTCGTTGGACGTCTTCCTTGGAGTTGACAGCTTGTTGACGGCTCTACAGAATTTGGACTCGTGCGCTCCCGCAGTTGCGTGAGTCACTTTTACAATTTGATAATCAGAGACATCTCTCATTGATTCTGTTTCCAAGGAGAACCCTAACTAATACAGTTTGCTTTTGAGGATGCCAAGTCAAGAAAAACCACTCCCTAAAATATAACAATAAATAACTAGAGACCTTAAACAGTACTGGGATCTTAAAACAAAACAAAACAAAAATCTCTAAGTTTAAACCAAATATTTCCCACCTCTCAAAGTGCAAAGTGGTCCTACAGCAGGCATTTACAAGACACTGAAATAAGTAAATTTAAGAACTATTTCCCTTTTCACCAAGCTGATCATTTAAGGTTGGCATCTTTTCTAAATTTAACCAGGTAGCAGCAAGCATTTGAAGACTAAACTTAAAAAATAGAAAACAAAACAAACAACAAAGTCCCTGAATAATCTGTTTTACAGGACCAAAACTCAGTCCCAAGCTCTGGTAAGCAAGTGTGTTACTTCTCCCAAATGGTATTCATCCCTCATTCTCTTGGGGATGGGGGGGGGAGTAGTGGAGGGAAGCCATTCCAAACTGTATCAGGTAGATTAGACTAAATAGCAAACTCCCCTCAAAGGTCCATGATAAAGAAAGACAAATGTTTCAATCATTCGGGGTGTCCAATGCAGACTGGCAAGGGGCTGTGCTCCTCTTAGTCACTCAGGGATCAGGGCTGACATAGTCTCCATCTCCACACATTCTTTGATAGGAATGGGCCCAAGGAAAGGCTGGATTTAGGCACAATGCTTCAGCCTGAGGCGACTCATGCCACTTCTACTCAAAACTCTTGACCAGAACTACCACTTGGTTCCACCCAGCCACAAGAGAGCAAGAAGTGTGGATTCCCTCAGGTACCTAACTCCAAAGTAACTAAACTGTCTGTACCTACACTTACCTTCCCCTGCTCTATTCTAGACTTAGATGAAGAGGATGTCATTCCACTGAGAAATACCATTTAAAATAGCATGTAAAGCTGTTGGAAGTAAAGTAGTTATTTTAGGTTAGTTGTCTTTTTCTTACTCCCTTGTTATGGTTTGTTTGAAATGTTTTTTTAATTGTTTTTTTTTTTTTAATTTTTTTTATATAATTAACAGTTAATTTAAAAAAAAAGAGTCAATTAAAAAAAAATGAAAAAAATATGCAGAGCCCCCCTGAGGAGCTGGTGGAGAATGCAGGGGTGTTGGGCTTCCCCACCTCGATGGTTGCTGATGTGCTCACAGACATAGGTTTGATGGGCTGAGCCCTCTACCACGGGACTTGCCCTTGGCAAGACTGTTGCTGCAAAGGAGAGGCTAGGCCTGCCTTATAATTGTGCCTTAGAGTCTCCTCCTGAATGCCTCTTTGTTGCTCAGATGTGGCCCTCTCTCTCTAGCTAAGCCAATTTGGCAGGTGAAATCACTGCCTTCCCCACTACGTGGGATCTGACACCCAGGATTGTAAATCTCCTTGGCAACGTGGAATATGACTCCCAGGGAGGAATGCAGACCCGGCATCGTGGGATGGAGAACATCTTCTTGACCAAAAGGGGAATGTGAAATGAAATGAAATAAGCTTCACTGGCAGAGAGATTCCAAAAGGAGCCGAGAGGTCACTCTGGTGGGTGCTCTTACGCACAATATAGATAACCCTTTTAGGTTCTAATGAATTGGAATAGCTAGCAGTCAATACCTAAAACTATCAAACTACAACCCAGAACCCCTGAATCTTGAAGACAATTGTATAAAAATGTAGTTTATGAGGGGTGACAATGTGATTGGGAAAGCCATATGGACCACATTCCCCTTTGTCCAGTGTATGGATGGATGAATAGAAAAATGGGGGCAAAAAAAAAAAAAAAAAGGCACCCAATGTTCTTTTTTACTTTAATTGTTCTTTTTCACTTTAATTTTTATTCTTATTATTTGTGTGTGTGTGGTAATGAAAATGTTCAAAAATTAATTTTGGTGATGAACACACAACTATATAATGGTACTGTGAACAACTGAATGTATGCTTTGTATGACTGCATAGTATGTGAATATATATTTCAATAAAATTGAATTAAAAAAATTGAAATAGCATGTAAAGCAATTCTACAGAAGTGTACATGCTCATTGGCATATTGTCCATGAGAGTGGTAGGATGTACCAGAAAGAATATTAATTTTAGAGTTCAGAACACTGTATTATTATTCTGTCTCTCTTCTGAAAGTCACCTGTTTCTCAGGGCCTCAGAGTATAACAAGTTTGCAATTAGATAATCTCTAAGTAAATAATATCTAATTCCTTCAGTCACTTATTAGATTAGCATTTATTTCTTTCTCAATGATGAGTCCTGCATCATAAATTTAAATTGGGATCTTCCAGAAAGTGAGATGAAAATAAGCTCTTACTAGAATAAATTAGTGATAATAATGTCTTTTACTATTATTGGCCAAATGTGCACACCTCTTTAATATAGTCTCTCTATTTTAACTTTAGGTTTTTCAGGAAATTAGGCTTTATGAAGTGATATCATGGTGATTAACTAGGCCTCTTTCAAAGCATGGATCACAGGAATGTCTTTTGAAATATCCATCATCTTAAATTCAGCACTACAGAAATAATATGGTAAACTCTAAATATAATTGTGTTATTTTAAAATCTTAATTAAATTTAAAGTCTCAAAGTTCTACAGTCAACAAGCACTTAATTAAGCACTTAGCTATGTGCTAAGCACTAATATGCTTGTTATATTTTTGGCAAAAAAAAGGCATAATCATATGACACAATGGCATAATTCTTTTAAAAATATAATTGAGTACTTTATTAGAGGATACATCAGTCATGATTCTGACAAGGAAGAAATGACACACCCAAACTGTATAATTTGATAAGAGTTCAGTAAAGAGACTACTTACAAAAATATAAGTAAGTTTCAAGTAAACCAACAAGGGATCATGGCAGGACTCTCTGGGGCTAGTAACAGCCAGGAATCTTCCTACCCCTGAGCCTGAGGAGGCAAGAGGAGGGAGCAGTCACTGGAGCACAGAGTGGGTGACTCCTCCAGGAACTGTGGTCTTTGCTAGAGAGACACAGCAAACCCACGGGAACCTTACAGGAAGAGAGCCAGAGTAACAAGTCCTGACCTCACCTTCTTTTCACCTTCTCATCTCTTGCTGGTGTCACACATGAGCCAAGCCCTACTGGAGACTGGAAAGCAAATGAGTCTATTGAGACCTTCTCTTCAGTCAAGGAAAAGCAGGATGGAGACAGGAGAAAAGTACATCTGGGAAGGCAAACTGTCCAGTCCACATTAGGATAAAGCAAGTAGCTCTGGATCACATTGCTACATTTACATTTTAGCTCTTCCACTAACTGGAACATGATCTTGGGGAAATTGCCTAACCTCCCTATGTCTCAATTTTCCTATTCATAACCTGGGGTAGTATTATTGATTATCTTATGAGATTGTATAAGGATTAAATGACAGAACACAAATAAAACACTTAGGACATGCTGTCCACATAGTGGGCACTTAAGAAGGATGAGGTATATTTTTCTTATTGTTTGACTTCATTAACAAAGGTCTTGGGTTTACTTAACGAGGTAGTGCTTGTTGGGGATTGACTCATGTCCCCCAGAAAAGGCATATTCAGGTTCCAACACCTGTTCCTATGGGTGTGAACCCATTTGTAAATAGGAGCTTCAAAGATGTTATTGGTTAAAGTGTACCCAAACTGAATGAGGGTAGGCCTTAATCCAACAAGACTGAAGTCCTTATAAAGAAAGGAAATTGGACATGAAGAGGAAGCCACAGGGGGCAGCCAGAAGGTGGAAGTCAACAGAACCAGGAAGAGAAAGGAGAAGATGCCTCCATGTGCATCACCATGTGATGAAAAAGCCAAGGACCAAGGATCACCAGCAGCCAGTCCCAGAATGACACAGTCTCAGGGAGAAAGCATCACCTTGCTGACACCTCGATTTTGGATGTCTCCTATCTTCAAAACCAATAGCTAATAAATTCGTGTTGTTTAAGCTAATTCATTGTATGGCATTTGTTTTAGCAGCTTGGAAACTAAAATATGGCCTATTTCTACTTCTATTCATACCAGTTGCTGAAAAAGTATATATTATTGCATTTATTCAAACTGTTTGTTGGCTTAAGCTAAAGGACAGTCATTCTAATTGTTTAACTTGTTAATTAATAAATAAGAGGTGAAAAATATTGGGGGGAGCAAGAAAGCTCTTGATATATTAATTAGGTAGACCAACATGTAAAACTTGTTCTACCTATGTGCCACCCCACATATGCAAATACATTTATTTATTTATTCCATAAATATATATTGGACATCTATTTCATATGAGATATAGAAATAAGTGCTGGCAATCAAAAAAAGGTAAAATGATAAAAGTCTGCAATTGGAAAGAGAAATATTGTAAAAACAAAAACATAGAGACTACAGTATAACCACATTAAAATGTCACATAAGCCCATTTGTGCAAATGACAAAACTTGTTGGATCAGGTGAGAAATTATTCAGAGAATAAATTGCTTTAGAGCTTTGTCTTAACGAACAACTGAGTTTCGGAAAATTAAGTAACTATTATGTTAAAAAACATTTAACATTACCCAAAAACATTTCTTTTTCATTTCTTAGATTGAACCATATGCAATTGCCATTTTTGTAGGTCAAAAATGATCAAATATGAACAATGTAATAATTCTTCAAACTAATACATAAGATAGAGTAGTATTATCCTGTTTTTTTCTTCTCATTAAGATATATTTATTCATTAATCTAAAAGTGTAAATTCATTGCATATTTTCCTCCTTAAATTTAAGGGAAAACAAAACAACAGACAGTTGCAAGAAAAGAATTCAGGAGACTAGAAAGTAATATTTTATATATATATATACATATATATATATATACATATATACACACACACACACGCACACACACACACATACACACACAGGATTTACCACATGATAATAATAATAACAATACTGATAATACCTAACTCACACCACCACTTACGTTAATCACTTAAATAACAATTTTTTAAACCTCATCATGATCTGTGATGTAGGTACTATTATTATTCACAGTTCAAAAACCAGGAAACTGAGGAGCAAAGCAGTTATGTTTTTTGCTTAAGGTCATACAATTAGAAAATAGCAGAACTGAAATTTGAACCTAGGCAATCTGGTTCAAGTAATTCTGCTCTTAACCACTGTACTCTACTGCTTCTCCTTCAAACAAAAATGTTCACGTAAACAAAGAGAAAGCCAATTTGGTCACATTTTTATGAGACAAATTTGAAATCTAATTAAAAAGTTTTAATGGGCTAATAAAGGTTACTAAAATTTATACGAAGTTTAAAATGTAGACATTCAATTGAAAAATCAAAATATGCTGGAACTGTTTCACTCTAGAGAATTAACCTTATAGATGTATTTGTGAACTTGCAAAATTATATTCATAGCATTATTGATTAAAAAAATATTGGAAATAACCCAAATGCCTTTCAGTGTAGTACTTAATTAAGTACATGTTCTCATCCAGCAGACGTTGTTTCACTTTTTTAAAGAGCACATGGATTTTATATTCCTTGAATATTACTGTAGGTTGAATTGTGTCCCCCAAAAAGATATGTATATCTTGGTCCCTGCAAATGTGATCTTATTTGGAGATAGGATCTTTGCAGCTACAAACCAAGTTAAGACGATGTCATACTGGAATAGAGTAGGCCCTAAGTCCAGTGACTGATGTCCTGATAAGGACAGAGTAATTGGAAGACAGAGGACACACTCAGGGGAGAGCATGTGAAGACAGTGGCAGAGATTGTAGTTATTTGACTACAAGCCATGGAACTCCAAGGATTGCCAACAACCACCAGAAGCTAGGAACAGGCATGGAACAGATTCTCCCTCAGAACCACCTGAAGGAATCATCCTTGTCAACAACTCGAGAACTATGAGAGAATACATTTCTGTTGGTTTAAGCTACCCAGTGGGTGATGTTTTCCTTAGCAGCCCTAGGAAACAATGACAAACACCTTGATATTTGAGAATATCTGTATTGTCTTCATCCTCATTTACTTTTGGTCTGGATTAATATTCCTCCTAGGGTTTGGAACTATATAGATATTATAACTTCATCTTCTAGCATTGATTGTTGCTGAGTGAAAGTCTAAACCAGGCTGGTTGTCCCCACTTCCAATTAAGGGGATATGTTTTTCTACCTAGAAGTTTGCAGTATTTATTTATTTTTATCCTTATATTCACTAACTTGGCCAGAAATTTCTTAGAATTGAGTGTTTTGAATCTTATTTTCCTAAAGCACCATGCTCTGTTTCCATATGTAGATTTGAATCTATCTTCTTATTGGGGATCTTTTCAATGCAATTTTATTGAGATATACTCACACACCATATAGTCAATCCAAAGTATACAATCAATGGCACACAGTAGCATCATATAGTTGTATGTTCATCACCACAGTCAATTTTTGAGCATGTTTATTACTCCAAAATAAAGAAAAAATATATTTAAAAAATTAAAAATTAAAAAAATAAAAAAGAGCTCCCAAACCATCCCATACCCTTTACCCTCCTATTATTTTTATATATAGTCATTATTTTATTATTCATCTGTCCATACACAGGTTAAATGGAGTGTCAGTCACCAGGTTTTCACTATCGCATGGCCACACGATAAAAGCTATATAGTTACATGATTATAATCAAGAATCAAGTCTACTGAATTACTGTTCAACAGATTCAGGCATTTCCTTCTGGTTAGTCTTATGCACTAGAAACTAAAAAAGAATATCTATATAATGCATAAGAATAACCTCCAGATTGATGCCTCAACTCTATTTGAGATCTCTTAGCCACTGAAACTTTATTTTGTTTCATTACTTTCCCCCCTTTTGGTCAAGGTGGCATTCTCAATCCCATGATGCTGGGGCCAGGCTCATCCCTGGGAGTGCTGTCCCTCATTGCCAGGGAGACTTACACCACAGAAGTCATGTCTCACATAGTGGGGAAGGTAGTGAGTTTATTTGCAGAGTTGGCTGAGAAAAAGAGACCACATATGAGCAAAAAAAAAGAGGTACTAAGGGGATGACATTTAGGCATAATTATAAGTAGGATTAGCTTCTCCTTTGCAAGAATAGGTTTCATAAGGGCCAGCCCCAAGATCAAGGGCTTGACTTGTTAAATTGGGATTCCCTAATGTTTGTGGGAATATCAGGAATTCCCAGGTAAGGGAGTTTAGCATTTTGACGTTTTTCCCATATTGGGGATTTTTTGACTAAGATAAAGTTCAAAAACTCTCAAGTGTCCTAAAATTCCTGAATGATCTGATGATAGCTTACCTCCTCAAAATCATGTCATGTCACTATCTTCCCTCCGCCATCAGTCAGTCCCATCACAATGGTCTTCTCACTCTTCAAATAATCAAAACTCCTCCCTTTGCATGGAACCAGACTCCCTATGCCCATTACCTATCTCCTTCTCCTTCAGACTGACACTTGCTCAGGGAGTATTACCTGACATCCCAACAGTTGAAGTTTCATCGTTAATTCTTTTTCATGGCATACTGTCTGTGCTGGTTGGAATGTATTATGTCCCCCAGAAAAAGCCACATTCTTTGATGCAATCTTGTGGAGTAGACATATTAGTGGGGATTAAGTTGGAATGTTTGGATTAGGTTGTTTGCATGGAAATATGCCCCACCCAACTATAGGTGATAACTCTGATGAGATATTTCCATGGAGGCATGGCCCCACCCATTGAGGGTGGGCCTTGATCAGTGGAGCCATATAAATGAGCTGATGGGCAGAGGGAACTCAGTGCAGCTGTGAGTGACATTTTGAAGAGGAGCTACAGCCAAGAGGGACACTTTGAAGAAAGCACAGGAGCTGCAGATAAGAGACAGTTTGAAGACAGCCGTTGAAAGCAGACTCTTGCTCCAGAGAAGCTAGGAGAGGGCAAATACCCCAAGTGCAACTAAGAGTAACATTTTTGAGGAACTGCAGTGTAGAGAGGAATGTCTTGGGAGAAAGCCATTTTGAAACCAGAACTTTGGAGCAGATGCCAGCCATGTACCTTCCCAGCTAACAGAGGTATTCCGGACACCATTGGCCATCCTCCAGCGAAGGTACCTGATTGCTGTGTTACCTTGGACACTTTATGACCTTAAGACTGCAACTGTGTAACCAAATAAACCCCCTTTTATAAAAGTCAATCCATCTCTGGTGTTTTGCATTCCAGCAGCATTAGCAAACTAGAACACTGTCCTTGGTATTTATAGCACATATCTCAATTATAACTATTTAACTGCATGAGATTGTTCAATGTATTCCTCCACAGACTGTAATGACAATAAAGACAGGAGATCATATCTGTTTTACTCATGCAAAACCCTTAGCATCTTACCCATGGTTTTGGTTAAATCGATGGATGGATGGATGGATGGATGGAAGGAAGGAAGGATTCAAAAGTTCTTTCCAAATTTAAAAGACTATTTGAATGTTTTTATTGCTTTTTTTATGTTCACTTTTATTTGATTACTTAGAGATCATTAATTTCTACACACCAGGATACCTTCCTTTAACTTTGATCTTTTTTAAGTTAGTGTACCACACCCCTGTACTAGGGACTTGATACACTCATAGAGTCAAGCCTTCTTCTCTACAGTTCTGTCCAGCTCCTAACTCCATGCATGTACATTCTGCTGGGCTCTCTCCACTCCTGGGAATCTCAGGATCTGGACATGGACACCAGCCTGCCCAGTCAGCTCCCTAACTAGGACCAAGTCTCCCAATCTCCCCATTTTAAGGGATCCTTCAGAAAAGTGCAGGTAAAATTATCTTCATGCACCAGGCGTTCCTTTCATTCAAACAGGTCTCTGACTTCTCTTTTCATCCAATTTGGAATGTAAATTGCTTTCTCCTCTACAATTACCAACTGAATGAAAACAGAATGGCTGATTTGAATAAGAAAGCTTAATCCCTTAAATGCCTAGATGATTTATGTCCATATTCTTGACTCATGGCTATCATATTTCTGGGTCTGAAATGAAGAGAAACTCCAACAGCTGTCCAACCTGGAGAAATCATACCAAATTATTTTTATCTTTCTTCCATATTAAAAAGAAGTTGTTTTGGGAAAGCTAGGACAATTTTAGTTAAAAAAAAAAAGATAGCTTTAGGAATAATGTTTTGATGACACTAATATAATAAAAGAGCATGTGTATTACATAAAATTAAGTATGAAACAACATATTCTTCTTTAAAAAAAAATGCATCTGATGATATAGTTTTCTTTACCAGATCCTCCCATGTACAAACCACAAGTCTGTTGATTTAATAACCCTTTCATTTCTCTTGTGTTGATTTTATTCAAATCATAGTATTTCATTATTATTATGTTTAATTCAAAATGACAAATAGTCATGTATCTCCCTAATTACCTTCTAACTTGGTTCTCATACAGACATTGAGGCTCTGTGACTTCAGTTGGCATGCTGACCATCATTTCACATGACATACTAACTGAACAAAATGGTGCTCATTATGTGTGTAGAATGATAATCCACTTAGCAAATGATTTTCAAACACTATCACAGTGGCATTATAGCATAATTGCAAGTGCAGCTTCTGTAGTCTTAGATGATTGGCTCTGTAAAGTGATTGCACTTGAACTAGCTGTGTGCCCTTGGCAAGTTACTTGCCAAGTTACTTAACTTCAATGAGGCTCAGTTTGCTGGAAGATGATGATGACAATAATACTGACTTCATTGGTTTGCTATGAAGGTTATTTGATATTAAATGAAAGTGCTAGTGACATAGGAAATCCTCAATAGGTGATTCCCATTACTTCCACTGACATATGTTGTACCTGAATTACCCCAGCATGCATTGGTAAGAATTAAAAGTTAAACTCTTTATCAATTTCCTCAATTTCTTTTTTTTATTTCTTCAAGGGTGATGGTGATTCTGCTTTATGGAAGGAAGGAGGGAAGGAAGGAAGGAAGGAACGAAGGAAGGAAGGAAGGAAGGAAGGAAGAGACAGAGGGAGGAAGGAAGAATACAATTCATCTAGGGCTTATTTTTCACAATGCCTTTTCTCCTGTAAAATAAATTTAAGAAGAGAAATTGGTAAGAGAGTTAAAGACTTGGAATTGTTGTAGTTTCCATGAGTACTGGACAGAGCACATTTTCAAAGTATATTTTGTCAATGTGGCAAATTACACATTGTAATTACACGTAATTTTAAAATTACAGTTAAGTAATAGTACTTCTAGTGGTTTATTCCTGGTCTTAAGTGTTTTCAGAGAGCCACCTGATAAATAGTACATAATATGTAAAGTTTGGGGTTTTCTATAATTCTGTATGAAAAAGTAATATAAAGTATGCAATCTAAAATAAAAGTTAAATCAACAACCTAGAATTATTTGGAAACATCAGGGAGAAATTGAATTAAGCCATGAAGTTTTATTTTAAATGTGAACATTAACTTTTTAAAAATAATAATATTGAAACCTACAGTGAAGTCCCTTATCTTGACAATTTTTAGATGTTTAGAAGTTCCACTGCAGATAGTTGAATTTTGTAAGACATATTTTTCAGAAAAATCAATTACAAAATATATATTCTATCAAAATGTATCATCATGGAGCAGCTATGTCATAAAACTGGTGTGAGAAGGACAATAAACGTGAAAGCTAGAGATGAACACAGAGAAAGAGCAAACAAATCTGGAACTACATTTGAATTAAAGAAAATAATGATGTGAGGAAGCATTTCCATGCTTTAGCCTATAAAGTGGACATTTGCAGCAATACCTCCAACCATTATGGATCAGAGCTTATTGGTCCAAGCAATCCATCACAGATTTTATTGCCAGAATCATCTCACCAGCACAATTTCATGGATCAAAAGCAATGAATAGAAGATAAAGTAGCAAGGATCTATGACAAGCCCAACATAGGTTGGAAAGTACTTTGTCACTCACCAATTGTTCCCCATAATGATCCTCTAAAACAGCTCACCACTCATTCCAAGACACTATTACCTAATATCGGTGTGTTTTAGTAGTGATATATAGTGGAGTCGGCCCAGAGTTTGGAGTCAGAGAAATCAGAATTTAACTCCCTGATATCATTTATGAGCCAATTTTTAAAAAAATATGCTATGCACATTTGAGTAAGTTATTAGACTCATCGTTCCTTAACTGTAAAATGGAAATAAGATTCATGCAGCTAATGTGAGAATTTAATTGAGATCATGCTTCACAGGAAATGTTATACTTCTCCCATTATGAAGCATTATTTAAGCAAACTACATGAAAAAAATGATGCTTTACTGAAAAATATTCAAAACATATTAAAAACAGGTAGATACAATTGCTCATGGCATCATAAGTACAGATACCTTTGCAAGTTTATCTTAAAAATATTTTTAAAATTAATCAGATCTCTTTAAAAAATTTATAAAGCACTTATATAGCTACTTATAGCTCTATCTCTATCCTCTCCATCCTATGATCTCTTCTTTAGAAATAACCACTGTTCTGAAGTTGAAATATATCATTTCAGTATGCATTTTTATAGTTTCAACATATATGTATTTATGAACAATATACTCGATTGTTAAGTGCTGTTCTCTATGTGTTTTTGCAACTTTTTCACTCAAGATTATGCTGTTGAGATTTTTAAATATGTTAGCTGTATAACATGCCCTTATATGAGTACACTTAAAATAATTAAGTCTTATTTATCTACGTAATGAACATTCTGGCACTTAAGTCCACATATCTCCTTAGCAAATGCAAATGCAAGAATAACTCTAGAAGGACAAACAAGAAAAATAATTGCTGGGTCTTGGGTATACCCATCTTCAGTTTTACTAGGACCTGCAAATATCCCTCTTTAAAATGATTATATAAATGTATATACCCATCCAAAATATATTAACTCTCTGTTATCACATACTCTTCCAATTAAATAGTAAAATAGAACTTTATTTTCTTCCATTTCATGGGCATGAAGTGGTATGTGAATATTATATAAATGTACTTCTTCGATTGCTGAGGAGGTCAAAAATATTTCAATATATTTTTTAGACATTCAGGTATTCTTTCCTATGAAGTGTGTGTTCATACCCTGGGACAATTTTTCAATTGGATTATTCATCTAATAATTTGAGGGCTTTTTATATTATGTGGATATTAATTTAGATGACTTCTCTAAATCAATAGCTCAAATATTGTTTTCTCTATGATGTTTCTATTCCACAGGAATTTTAAATTGTAACATTATCAAATTTATTAATACATTCTGTAAAATTAGTAATTTAGGCATCTTATATAAGAAATCCTACCATAATCCCAGGTCATAATGATGTTCACTTAATTTTTTTCCTGAAAGTTTTAGAATTTTCCATTTAGATGTTTAATTCTTTAGAATTGTTTATTGCATTTTGTGACGTATAGATCTAGATACATTTGTTTCCACAGGAAAAAAAATCTGTTTTTATATCTTTTTCAAGAACTCATTTCTTGACTTGTAATGTTGCTTGTTTTATATGCAATGTTCCTAGCTACATATTTGTTTATTCATTGTTTGTCTGTCTATTCCTGGTTTAGCCAATGTACAACTATAAATACTTTTTAAATTATTGTGGTTTGTGGTAAGAGTTGACAATTGGCAGGGTAAATTATCATTCATTATCCTTCTTGATATTTCTTTGATGGTTCACAGTCATTTCTCTTCTATATAGGTTTTAGAAAATGTTTTCCAAGCATCCAGAAAAAAACTTATTTGCTTTTTGTTATAGTTTTATTGAATTTGAATTTATAAATTACTTTGAGGGAGAAGGGCCATTTTCTATCATTGAATTTCCTAGCTTTTGACACATTATATCTTTCTTCATTTATTTAGTTTTGTTAAGATCTACAATAGCATTATTGGAAGATATGAAAAGTAACATTTTAAGACAATAGAGAAAGGGATGATTTTTTCAATGAAAAGTATAAAGGAAATT
Source organism: Choloepus didactylus (assembly GCF_015220235.1). NCBI lineage: Eukaryota > Metazoa > Chordata > Mammalia > Pilosa > Megalonychidae > Choloepus > Choloepus didactylus. The sequence goes on along the minus strand of NC_051313.1, from coordinate 56,450,925 downwards.
GGTTAATTACATAGGAACAAATAAAATTAGATTTGCCACTCAAAAGGTTTATATATTTTTACAAAAACTATTCTAGGTAATATATTTTGTTGCCATTATGAATTTTATCTTTCAAAAACTGCTTATTCCAAAAATGTATTGCTAATTTAAGGAGAACAGTTGATTTTTACATGTAGATCTTCTAACAATCAAATTTTCTGAATTTATTAGAAAAGTGTGTTAGTATACTCTCTTCAGTTTTTTATCTAGGTATCTTCTTTTTTGGTTATAGTTTATTTCTTTTGACTTATTTCACTGACTCCCTCTACTATAATGCTGAAAAAAAGTGGTATTAGCAAGTATTTCTGGCATGTTATAATATTAAATGAACAGCTTCTAAAATTTAGCCATTAAGTAAGATGTTTTAGGAGCCATCAAGTTAAAGATAAAGGGGCAGAGAGAGGAGGGAAAGGTTTACTTGGACATGTTAAGGATGTTAAGTCCTATTCCTAGTTTATGAAAACTTTTGCTTTTCATTTTTCTCAGTCACTAATGAGGTTTCTGCAACTATTGTAGAGCTGCAATCATATCAATCATGTGAGTATTTTTCCTTTAATGTTGAGATTTATAATAATGGATTTTCTGTTGCATACAAGTAAACCTAGTTATATATCTTTTTTGTTGTTGTTCTGAGACATTCCTTTGTTCTATTTGTCAATATTTGTTGCATACAAGTAAACCTAGTTATATATCTTTTTTTGTTGTTGTTGTTCTGAGACATTCCTTTGTTCTATTTGTCAATATTTGTAAAAGATTTTACATTTATATCCAGAGTGACATTAGCCTATAATTTTCCTTTCCCAGTTTGGTCTCTTTCTTATTTAAGAGATATTACATTTAATATTTGAATTTGTGTATTTTCTGCTTTATCTATTATCATGAGAGCTTATAAAAGGAAGGGCTTATATCTCCCTTGATACGAGCTTGCCTGTAAAGCTAACTGTGTTTAGAATTTGGGGTGTGGAAAATTTTAACAACTCAGTGCTGATTTTATGTATTTTTAGTTTCTTTTTGAGACAGTCTTTTTAGATTGTATTTTCAAACAAATTAATCTTTTCATTTAAGCTTTTAAACCTAATGACACAAAGTTGTTAATTATTTTCACTTGTAAGTTTTCAGCTTTTACTTTACATATTGTCTAATTTGTCTATTTTATTCTTAATATTATTTATATGTGACATCACTTTCCTCTTCATTAATTTCCTCTGCATTCAGTTTATTTTATTAGTCTTTTGAAAAAGCAGTTTTTGAATTTAATGATCTTGTCTATTTGACTATCTTGTCTTTTTGATTATTTTTTTTTATTATAGTCATTTCTGTTATTATCTTTATCCTTTTTTATGCTTCTTTCTTTAAGTTCACCCAGAGTTTACTGTTGTTCTAACTTCTGGAGTTGATTTTTTTTTTAAGAAAATTTCAAATGCAAAGCAGGAAAGACTATGTTAACTACTTCATTAAAAAATAAGAAATAACATCCCACAGTTGACAAATCCACAACAAAGCATTTTTTCCTCATGTCATTGTCAATGCACAGAACTCATTTGAAATTTTTTTAGCTCATGAGGTTAAATGTAGTGTGCATTTTCTCATTTGGGGTTTTGTGACTTGTGAGATTAAATGTACTGGGTAGTTTATTAACCAAGTCTTCATCATATATTTTATAAACTTAATGTACAGTTTGTTTTTTATCTGTTTTTTAGGGATGTCATTAATACAGAAAATATAGCTCTGCATTCTTCCCCTAACGGCAGTCATCAATAGCATAGTTTCTCTGTATATTTTAAATTTTCAAAATTCTTTGGAGTATGGGATGGAAAGTGAAAATCAATATGATTTTTCCCAAGGTCACAGAAGTTTAATTTGAATACAAATTAAAATATACAGTCAAAGTTTCAAATAATTGTAGATTAGTATTTTTAAATACTTCAGACTTCTCATCTCCAGGAAAATTGATCTATTGAAAAACAAAATATTATCTATGGAAAAACAAATAAATTTCAAAGATTCTGTATATTTTAGTATTCTTTCCTAGAGTCACAATACATTTTGGCATATCAAAGTCTTTGAGAAGTGCTATAGCAGGTAAAACAAACAAACAAACAAACTTGTTCAGTGTTGTTTAATCAATGTTTTCCAAATATATTTGACAATAGAACAACTTTTCTGAAGAGTACCTCAAAAAAGTGTTTGATAAAATACAGGTGCTACATGGAATGTAGTTTAGGAAACACTGTTCTTAATCTGTTTATGTGAGATCACATAAAATAAAAATTGCTTTCTTATTCCATTTTCCAGATTATGTACAACTACATTCACTAAACATAACAGAGTTCCTTAGATTAGATTAAATAACAAGTACTCCATTCATCTAAAGCATAAAGATACTCAAAAACTAAACAGACAACAACTTAGGGAGCCCCAAATTTGACTAAAGTCCTTTCCAATTATAAAACTTCTAAGCAGTGAAGTTTAAAGGTTAAATCTCCTTGCAAGTTAAATTTAAAAGGGAGAACAAAAGAAATTCAAGTCTGAAATAAGTTTGTCTTACCTTGATTAGCTAAAGGGCAGGAAATTACAGTCCAAAATTCATGCTCCTCAGTTTCTTACCTGCTCAGTCTCATCTGGAGTAGTTTTTGCTGAATGAGGAGAATGAAGAAATATTCAATATCTGCAACTTGCACTGTATGTCACTGGAAAAGATGCAATATTTTCAGGGTCTCAGAATTTGCATTAGTTCAAAGCCAACTTCCTGGTGTGCCTCACTTTTAAAAGATTTTAAAAATCTAACAGGCTACAAGATTATTACTGCACTGGCCTCATGCACACCTATTCAGAAAACAAGCCATATGTCTCATCCCAGAGCCATAATATCAGGTAAAATTGGATTCTAGGATTTGCCAAATGCTGTAATAGCAGAGAATCCATTTTCAAGGCAAGGGATGTAGGTGGTGAATGGCTTCATTTCAACCTCAGCAAGATGGTAGTCAGGTAGGTTTCTAGAATCCATAACCTTTGAACTTAAACTCAATTAGAGGCAGTCTCTCAGTAAGGGAAATTTTGACATTATGTCTTGACTAGATCTAGGGAGAAAATCCACTTGTGCAAATTATCTCTTCTTAGAGAGTGATGTTGTAGACATGGCAGCACTAGTCATAATATCCTGTTTGAGGTACCTCTCCATCATTGGTAGGCTGAAGAATGACTTCCTGAAGATATCCATACCCTAATCCCCAGACCTGGGACTATGTTACCTTTCATGGCAAAAGGGATTTTGCAGTTGTGACTAAATTAAGGATCTTGAGATAAGGAGATTATCCTGGGTTATCTGGATGGATCCAATGTCCCAAGGGTCCTTATAAAAGGGAGATAAGAGGGTCAGAGTAGAGACAAGATATGACTATGGAAGCAGAGGTTGGAGTTATGCACTTTGAAGATGATGGAAGGGACCTTGAACCAACAGTTCCTTCCAGTGTTGTCAACATTTTGATTTTAGTTTATAAAACCCATTTCAGACTTCTGATCTCCAGAATAGTAAGCTAATACATTTGTGTTCTTTTAAGCCACTGAGTCTGTGGTAATTTGTTACAGCTACAATAGAAAACTAATACACTTTCCATCCAGTGTATTCAAACCATGACTTGTGAGCTGTGGGTTCATAATGTTCAATCTGAATTGAAGATGTGTTCTCCTAATAATGGCCCCTAAAATATTTGTGAGAAAACATGTTAGACATGCCTATGATTGTCTCTTGTTAGGAAACATGGGTCCCATTTTTTTAAGCCTGAGAAACATGGGTCCCATTGAAGGCTTTCTCCTTGTCTTACATTTGCTTCAGTTGAAAAATCACCCTCAGCAGATCTTTGAACAGAAGCTGTTATTGATGCTTCTGAAACTTGTGCCCTTCTGAGCCGACCATGTGCTCTGCAGTTCACTCTTTTCTTCCCAGTTCAAGTCAATATATTTCTCAGGCATACTCCCTCAGGAGTCAGACAACGCCTGTACCTGCACACTTATTATGCCCTTGAATTCAAAGTCAGTCCCTGCAGAGTTTTCTCCCTGGGCTTAAATGCAGGACAGAAGTTGGGGCAGTTAATTTTGCACAGCCAAGCTAAGCCTGGCACTCACAATTCAAATGTTTACAACCTCACTGCTTGTCTATAGGGGTTGAGAATTCAGTTACCGACATTTAAATTCCCATCTAATAAACTCATTAAAAGACTCCTCAGGTTTACCCTAAGCTTTTTCCCATTTAGTCCAATCTTACTTAGTCTCAGTCAATATTGCTGAGAAAAGCTGTGTTGCTTCTTAGGATACAATCTGAGGCATAGCCAACTGGAAACCTTGTTCAAAGCATTCACCCCCCACTCTATCTTTAGATTAGAAAACCTGTGCATCTTTCAACTTTTGCTGGCAGGGGTTAAGGTGAGAGACCCCGCACTTCCTTTGTGAGGGTGGAGAACCCCATAGAAATAGCCATGGTTTTGTGGTCAGAGTCATTATAAGTACAATAACTCACCCAGATTCAAATATTGTGTGGCCATCTTAAACCTCACAAATCAAATAGCCCACCTGACATATGATCAGTCTTGACAAACCACCCAGAACACAGTTTGCTGTCCACACAGGGATTTCCAAAGCCACACACTTCAGATCCAATAAAAAGTTCTCCACATGTTGAGTCTACAGATTCTACTGCCTCCTTTATTCCTTGGATTTCCCAGTATATACACCAAATGTTGGAGTATTTAAGAGATAAGATAAATAGTACCTGTTTTCCCCTTTCAAATACTGAACCAAGAGAAAAAAAATAAAAGAATAAAAAAAGGATTATAACATAAGAACTGAAATATCACCTTTATTGCTCAATGAAGTTCAGCGATCCAAATGTGCCTAGTACCTGAGCCCAGAAGCAGGCAATTTTTTACCTCCAGTCTTGGCAGGTTTGACCCCATGTGGAAGGCCAGTCTCTAGAGAAGCATAAAAGAAAGCATACTTTCTGAAGGCAGACCGGCCTCCCAGGAGGAAAGAAATACAATGTGGAGTCAAGCATGCACAGATTATTCTTCCCAAATTCACCAGCAATTTTGTCACTTCTCCCCACACCTTAGAGGCACAGTCAGTGGAAGGGGCCAGGAGTATGATGCTACTGTGACTCTATTTGATTGGAAAGAAAATGTCAGCAGAGTGGAAGAAGCTTTCCCCCTAACTGTTGCTAAAAAAAGTAAAGTCAGGACAGCATTATCACAAAATACAGTACAACACACTTAGATGTGTAGCTCATCTGCCACTATGCTATCACCTTTGATGTATCCAGTAATTTTTATTGGTAAGTCATTCTGAGGGTTCAAATAAATACATTTTGGTTATGATAATAATGATGTTTCTCACTAACTACATTAACAACCTCGTAAATAACATTTGTTTCATGTCTCTGCCATTAACAAACCTTTCAGTAAGTATAAAACTCTTAGCAGCACCAACCTGCTCCCACTGCCCATAATCTGAATTTACAGTCTACACTGCAGAAATGCTTACTTCACTTCACAGTGTTCTAACATCCAAACTCAAAAAGAGTGAAGTGATCTGATCCTGTGGTTTTATAACCTCCTACAATACAGTCTATTAAGATCTTACTGCCTGCTCTACATAACCTTGAAAGTCCCTATCTCACTAACTGCCAAATGGATTGAATCTTTTTCTGGAATAGGGATGCTAGGAGCAGTTTGCTTCAACCAACCTTTAAGTGAAGCCCGCAGGAAATAAGTAAACAGAAACAAGAATACAATAATCCGTATTTGTTTAAATCATTTTTTTTTTGAAATCTGCTTTAAGGCCTTGGGGCACAAATTTCCAAACATCAGGGCACAAATTTCCAAGCCTCAAAAGCAGTATTCAAATACCCTGAGGGTGATTTTATAGTTACAACAAATGTGATATCAGATACAAATATCTCTATAATGAGTAACTTTAAAATAATATATATACTGTGGTATCAAAGAATTTTACCTATATTTCTGTATCTTTACCAACTGATTATTTCTCAGTACTTTTTTTTTCTTTTGCCTCTTTTATTGATAAATGAAAGAAACAATGTGCGGTGAAGGAGATGGGGGGAAAAGTAGCTCATCTACTTTCACCTTTTCACTTATTTTCCCCATCCAATTCTCTGCTCCTACACCCTTGTCCATTCTTTAGCTCACAATCAGTTTTGCAGCAAGCCCTCTATTTTAACTTTACAAAGCCACTATATCTTTGTCTCACAACTTGTGTCTAGTTCAGAAATTGTAAATCTCATTGACTTTGATATCAGGCATGATCAGGGCTTGAATCCCAGCTGTCCTCTCAAACTTTAGAACCCTCAATTTCTTCATTTTTAAAATGGGGATCACAATTATCATAGTTTTGTGGTAAGGCTTAACAAGATAATAAATATAAAGTTCTTATTACTGTTTCTGGCACATGTTTAGTGCTCAATAAATGTTAGATTTTTAATTAATTAACATAATATACGGATAGAGTTAAACTTAACTGTAATTGACTGCATTTTATAAATATGTAAAACTAGTTTAGACACAAAAAAAATCAGCAAAATATCACCTTTAGGAATGAGAGTATATCTTGATTAGGTCAGGCCTTTGGAACCAGAATCTCAGATTTAAATCCCAGATACCCTCTCTGACTAGCTGGGTGACTGTGTACAAGCTAGTTAACCCCTCTGTACATCAATTGCTTGATCTGTTTAAAAAAAAAAAAAAAGTAAGAGGCTTTGGCATCTGTAGGTGTGCTTGGACCTGGAAACTTGCAAGCTGAGGCACAGCCGGTGGCTGGAAGGCCTAAAGCCTGAATCCGCAGAAGCTCCTCCTCAGTTTTACCGGTGCGATAGGCTCTTGTAGAGTTCAAGTCTCACCCAGAAGAAACAAGGAAGCCCAGGGCTCCTTGGACTGTGCAGCAACCAGGCCTGGGGTCCCGGATGTCAGCTGGAGACCAGCCTTGGATCACCCAGTCTCCGGCAGACTACAGGCCTGGGGTCCCCCTGAAGGCAGCCAAAGCTGGATCCAAGAACCCACCACAACCCCACCCCTACCCCAATCCCAGCGTCAGCAAGATCTAGGCCTGGGGTCACCCCAAAGACAGCCCGAATCAAGCCCTGACTCCCCATTCCCACCCCTTTCAGCTAAAACCAAGTGGAGAATCACCAAAGTTCTCCCAGGGCCAGGGAGAACCAGACTCGTAGATAGCCCAGAGTAAGGAAGAACCAACCCCGGGGTCCCTTAACATCAGCTGCAACCAGGCCCAGGATCACCAGAGCCTTACCCGGGTCAGCAAGTGCCAGGTCCCGGGCCCTCACTGCCACAGCAAGAAGTGACACCTCAATCAGCAGACTCTCCCCGCGTTCAGCAGAGTCCAGCAAGCCACTTCTGTTCAAGGAGACCGTGACAAGCACCTCAGGTAAAAGAAGCGAGGTTCTTCAGCCCAGGCCCCAGCATCCAAGAAGCTAAAGAAGGAGGAGGAGGAGATTCTGATGACCTCCAAGGGAAACCCAAGTCAGGGTGGATGTGGAAGGATCACTCCAAGAAAAGGTTCTTCCAGATGATTCATGACAAGTTCCTGCACACATCCTGGAAGTGGAAAATGAAGAAGAAGCAGGAGAAGAAGCTGGCCAAGGACTTTGCCTGGCATCTGGAGGAAGAGAAGGAGTAGTGCCTGTAAGAGAACAAACAGTGAGGTTCCAAGAACCTGAAGCACCGCCTGGAGAATGAGCTGAGAGGAAGGCAGTGATCATCCAAGCGATGCGAAACCCCACCAAGCTCCAGCGGGCAAAGGAGCAGCTGTGCTCAATTGAGAAGAGGGGCACCTTGGCCCTGCTGCAGAAGCAGCCACCCCAGAGATCTTAGCCAAGATCTGAGCTCAGGATGGCCCTGAGATCTTCCACAGCAAGCCACCACTTCTGGCATGTCACCTGTTGGGCCACTAGTCAGAGGACTTTCCAGGTCCAGCACACCAATTCCTGCTCTCCAGAGTAGTCTCCCAAGCCTTTGGGGGTTCTTGGGCAATTCTTAGTGGGGCTGAGCCCAAAGGAGTACCTGGGGATCTGGCAGAGACTGGTGGGGGTAAAGGTTCGGATCTCCCCTCTCTGCCTCCTACTCTGTCTTCAAGGGCCTTCAGCTCAAAAACAATAAATTATTCCAGTTCTTCAGCGAGCTGGTGACAAGGGTGACTCCCCCAAATGTCCCATCTCAGGGTCCCAGGTCCAACCGAGGCCTGGTGGCTGACAGTCAAGAACTTAGCTCCCTCCACCTCCTTCCAAAGGCTGCTTTGGGTAACTCTGCACCCCACCAACCCTGTCATCCAGAGAGCTGAATTCACTCCTCTCCAAGTGTAAAATGGGGAGACTGCAGGGAGCAGGGTTTCTCTCTAGCGCCCTCTTTCTGTATCAGATTCTACAGTAGCCCCAAATATCTCATTAACTCATGCCTATCCAGTCAACAACAAAAATATTTATTGAATTCCTACTATAGATAGACACAATTCTCTAGGGACCAAGGAATACATGTAACAGACAAAAGTCCTTGTTCTCAAGGAGCTTTCATTCTGATGGGGAAGGACAGACAATAAACAACTAAAATATATGTACAAAAGAATAATTATAGTAGGCACTTCATAGGTTAGTTGTGAGAATTAAACTTAGTACAGTACGTGGCACATAACAAGCATTTAATGAGCATTTTCAAATTATACCTTTGGAAGAAAAATTGTATGATGCTTATTATTATAAAATTGAAGACAATCTTTTTTTTAATTTTAGGATTGCATACAAAATTCAGAAAGTATCACATTTCTAAGCTTGAGCATTGTAATAATATATTCTTAAGTAATTTCCCCATTATCTAAGGATTCAAAAGTTTATAGGTGGTAAATGATATCAACATTCGAAAGCTGTCATTAAAATAATACCTGTAATATCTGTAAAGTATGCTTAAATTCCTTTTTTTCCCCCAAGAGAGTGCTGTTTAAATGTCAAGGGAAAATATTCCAAAATTCTTCCTACACATCTACAAAATGTGTATGTTTCAATTTGCTAAAGCTGTCAAAATGCCAGAAATGAGTAGGCAAATTACAATGGGGGTTTATTACTTTTCTAATTGACAGTTTTAAGGCCATGAAAATGTCCTATTAGCAGAACGATACCTTCTCTGAAGAAAGGCCGATGGTATCAGGGGTACCTCTGTCAGATAGCAGGAACACGGTCAGCACCTGCTGCTCCTTCGCTCCTGGATTTCATTGCTTTCAGTTCCTGGTCCCAGTGGCCTCCTCTTTGAGTTTTTGTGGGTTGTCGCTTAGCCCCTCTGAGTTTTTGTTCTGTCAGCCCTCTCTGGGTGTTTCCCTCTAAGCTCTCTCAACTTTTTCTGCCATTTATCCTCATAAAGTACTCCAGTAAAGGATAAAGATCCACCTTGAATTGGGGGCAGGGGGGGTGTCACATCTCAATTCAAACAACTTAATCAAAAGGTCCCACCCACAATAGGTCTGCACCTACAGGAGTGGATTAAAAGAACATGGCATATTATGGGTACATAACAGCTTCAAACCAGCACAGTGTACTTTATTTAGAGATGAAATAGCAACCACTCCATAATATTCCCTGTTTAATATTCTTTTTTAATGTGTATAAAACTGCAAAAAGATATTTTCATGATATGTCATTGGTGTTTAGCATTTTAAACTTAGGGATGGACTAGAACTTGAGATGGATGGGGGAAAAATATGATTATAATTTTTAAACTCCCACCCACTCCACCAACACACACACACACACACACACACACACAGCATGTGGTAATATAGTATGTTCTCTCATTTTGCATTTGAAGTTGACTGCAGAGAGGATAAGAAAGAATTTGAAAAACAGTACTGTCTAATAGAACTTAAATATGAGCCACTAATGCAAATCATATACATTTTGAAAAAAATGTCTGGGAGTCATATTAAAAAAGTAAAAAGAAATAGGTGAAATTAATTATATTATTCTGTTTTATTTAGCACAATCAATGCAAAATGTTATTATTTCAACATGTGATCAATATTAAATATTGCAGTATTTATTTAATCCAGCAAATAACTTTGTTAAAATAATGAACAATTTATTAAATAAATATTAAACAAAATCATTAATGAGATATTTCATAGTCTTTGTGCTACACTAAGTCTTAGAAATCCAGTGTGTATTTTATGCTTCAAGTGCATTTCAGTTTGGATTAGTCACATTTCTAGTGCTCAATAGCCACCTGTAGCTAGTGATTACCAAATTGGACAGCACAGGTTAGAAAAATAGTGTTTCTCAGAAGAAATGTTTAGATGCATAGCACTTCAAATAGTTATATCTTCTTGGGCTTCACTCCGTGCTACCTCTATTACTCAAGAGGAAATTCTGTCAATGTTCTTAAGTTGCTTCTCCCACTCTTCTACATTCTATCTGTGAAAAAAATAATCTCTAGTGTCAATACTGGAAGAAATGTATATGCCTGAGAAATGTAAAATCTAATATGTTTAAAGAGAGATCAACATCTAATAGTAGTATATGGAAAACATATACAAGACACATTATTCCAGTTTGCTAAGGCTGCCATTATGCAAAATACCAGAAATAGACTGGCTTTTACAAAAGAGATTTTTCAGGTTACAAATTTACAGTTCTAAGGCCATAAAAGTGTCCAAACTAAGGTATCAACAAGAGGATACCTTCACTAAAGAAAGGCCAGTGGCATCCAGAACACCTCTGTCAGCTGGGAAGTCACGTGGCCAGCGTCTGTTGTCCTTTGCTCCTGGGTTGTTTTCAAAATGGCTTTCTCCAAAACGTCTCTGGTCTTCTGTCTCTCTTAACTTCTCTCAGCTCCTGTGCTTCCTTTCTTTGTTCTCCCAGGGCATTTCTCGCTAAGCATCTGGGAGTCCTTTCTTAGCTTCTTTGGGGCAAACTCTGGGCTTCATCTCTTAGCTTAGCATCTCCAAACATCCTTCTGTATGCATCTCCCAGCATTTCCAGGTATCTGGGTCTGTGTTGGTCTGCTCCTCTCCAAAATGTCTGTCTTAAAGGACTCCAGTGATCTAATTAAGACCCACCCAGAATGGGTGGTGTCACACCTCCGTGGAATGATCTAATCAAAGGTCTCACCCACAGTTAGGTGAGTCAAATTACCATGGAAACAGTCAATCAAAAGGTTCCAACGAGATTGGATTAAAAGATCATGGCTCTCTGGGTTCCATAACAGTTCCAAAGTGGCACATATGTCAAGTAACTTTCACACATGCTTAAAGTTAGACAAGGATAAATTTTCATTAATAAACTGATTTACACTAATGCTTTTCAACAGAAATCTCAGATTGTGTTTTATGAGATATAACTGAGATCTATATATACATGCACCTTTCAGTGTCACTGCTGTTATTTCATAAGCTTAATATCTCAAATTCTGGTATTAAATGCTTTCATTACTTGCAGACATAACATAACTTGAAAACTTGGGAATCATCTACATCTAGCTTTGCTACCAGCAGTGCAAAGAAAACAATACCTGTATGTTTCACTGTGAGTTTTGAAATAAGGGCAATTTATTAGGATTTCTTCACCTTGAACAGTTTGCTGCTTGTTCACTGCCTCTTTTGGGTACTGAGATCCTCACTCCATGATACTTTAAAGTATTTCATACTAAGGTTTCTGCTTGAAATCTTTCTAGGTTAGATGATCATGAAAAAGTAGAAACTTCAAATAGCTCATCTAACTTTTACTCTTAAACCAATAGCAGACCCAGTCCTATAGAATTATTAGACCATTCTTCTAGAAGTCAAATTTTACCTGCAAAGCAAAACCCATAGCAAGCCCCTAAATTTGCACTCTGGTCATTGGGGAGAAAAATAATTTGTCCCTCCCTCAACTGCATAATGGAAATCTCATTTACCCTCTTAAAATCACGAAATACTTGATTGTTGATGGCTCAACAAATACATATCTCTAGTCCAGATCTTTCTTTTAAATCCTGGAACCCAGTAACCTATTGACTACCTGGACATATTTCCCCCAGGTACCTCAATCTTAAAGCAATTAAACATTCTAGTTTGCCAGGTACTGTTTGTTTTAGCACTGAGAGATTGACTACCTGGACATATTTCCCCCAGGTACCTCAATCTTAAAGCAATTAAACATTCTAGTTTGCCAGGTACTGTTTGTTTTAGCACTGAGATTTGTGTATCCCAGAAAACCTTCCAGTTCCAGGAAATTGGGACAGGTGGTCACCCTTTACATGCCCAACCTTGAATATATTAGCTTTAAAAAAAAAAAAAAAAAAAACATGAATTTTATTGAGATATATTCACATACCATACAATCATCCTTGATGTACAATCAATTGTTCATAGTACCATTATATAGTTGTGCATTCACTACCACAATTTTTGAACATTTTCATTACCACACAAAAAATAATAATAAAAGTTAAAGTAAAAAAGAACACCCAAAACATCCCATATACCTTATTGAATATATTATCTTGACCCCAATCTGTTCTTCCTCTTAAATTCCTAAGTCTTTGGAGGTCACCAAATCAATAGCCATTCAAGTTGTTGGAAGCAACCCTCACCTTTTTCCTCCTACTTGCATTTGTCCTTTTATTTACTCAACATACATGTATTGACCATTAATTAGGGATTTATCAATTTAAAAAAAGCAGACAAAAATCCTTGATTTTAAGGAGCTTGCATTCTACTTAGGAAGACAAATAATATATATAAAATTAAATTTCATAAATGGTAATAAAAGAGAAAAACAGATCAGTGTTAGGGGCATGGGAAGCACAGTATGTAGGTTGCAATCTTGTAATAGACTAGCAAAGAAAGACCCCTCTGAAGACGTGACATTTGAACAAAGACTTGAAAATACTGAAGGAATGAGCATTTTATAGAGAAAGAAAAGCCAGTGCAAATGCTGTGAAGTGGGGGCAAGACTGACATGTGTTTAGAATAGCATGGAAGTAGTGTGGCTGGAGTAGAATGACAGAGGTAGAGTAATTTAGCAATTATGGTGGAAAATATAATGGAAAATCAAAAATGTAGAACCTATGGGCCATTTAGAAAAACTAAAGCTTTTGTTCTGAGTGAAATGAGGAATTACTATCGGGTTTTAAGCAGTGGGGAAATAGTATCTTATTTGCCTTTCAAAGCAATCACTTTGGCTGCTGAACGTAAAACAGACTGCATGGAGCAAGAGTAAAACCAGTTAAAAGGTTATTATAATACTCTGAATTTAAAATGATTGTGGCTTGGACAGGCTGGTAGCAGTAGAGGTGATAAGAGGTGATCAGAGGTGATTAAATTTTGAAAACATTTTAAAATTAGAGCCAAGGAAGTTTCATGAAAGATTGGATGTGTGGTGTGAAAGAAAGAGAGGAGTCAGCGATGAACCCAGTGTTTTTAGCCTGAGCAAATGGAAAACTGAAATTTTCATCTACTGCAGAAAAGAAAAACTGGAGATAGAAAAGATTTTGGAGGAAAAAATCAGCAGCTTATTTGGGAACATATGATGTTTACAGTGTATTCAGTTTGAATTGTCCAATCTGGCATTCACGTGAGACATCTGGATAGAAGATGTAAATCAGGGATTCCACAGCTTATACATAACATTTAAAGCTGAGTGAATGGAAGTAATCACCAAAGGAGAATGTGTGGAGAGGAGAGGAGAGGGGAGGGGAGGCCAGGAGAAGAGAAGGCAGGGAAGGGCAGGGGAGGTCCATGGATTGAGATCTGAAGCCCTCTAATGGTAAGTGGTCAGTGAGAAGAAGTATAACCAGCAAAGTGTACAAAGAAGAAATGGTCAGTAAGGTAAAAGATCTCTAGGAGAGTGTTATGTTCAAGAAAGAAAATGTTTAGAGGAAGGAGTGATTGGTTGTGTCATATGATACTGTCTGACCATGTACAAAAGGAATGAGAATTAATCATTGGTGAATTTGAAAAAAGAAATTTCAGTGGATATTGGAGGCAAAACCCTGATTGGAGGGATTTAATAGAAATGGCGGGGGATGGGGGAATTGAAGATAGAGCATCAATAATCCTTTCCACAAAGCAAGTAAGTGTCAAGTAGAAAATTATTTATCCTATATACCTCTCAAATCCTTTGCACCATCTCTATCCCCAGGATCTCTTGCCATGATTTCTGCATTAACCTGATCTCCAGCACCTCAAATCCATTCCACATGCTTTTGCCAGAGTTTTCTTTCTAAATTTAAATCTTAATTGGATCTCTTGACTCCTTAGAACTTTTCAATTGCTTCCATTCCTTTTGGATAAAATCCAAATTAGTTAATGTTTGACCTTTGCCTTAAAATCTAAAGCCAGCCCTCTTACTATCATCTCCCTCTTCTGTTTTATACAGCTATAATACACAACTTATCACACATTGCAGTTGTATATTTATGTCAATTTCATTATATCTAAATTGTGCAAAAGGGATTCATTTATGATTAAAAGCTTCCTAAGTTTAATATTCTTTGATTCAGTTATACAATAGTTTTTTGAACTCTAAAAATTGATAGATAATACCTCTAGCATAGTCCCATCCTATAAATTTTAGCTATGTTATTGCACACCAAGGAAAGATAAAATTTAATCTTGCCTCATGGTTACCACTTATCTATTTTGACAACCAAATATAAAACCCAATTTTTCTACTGAATGTGGCAGGTTTTGGTTTACTAAATTATATTCTTCTGACAGAGATTCGCAAAGTAAGTTAAGACACGTTTCTATCTTTCTCAGGAAACAAAAAGTTATTTTCAAATTTTTGACAACATATGTTTAAATATAAAAGTTATCTTCTCCAAAAAAGAATGTTTCAAGTTCACTTAAAAATATTCCCTGTGAATATTCCTTTTTCAAGTACTGACATTTTTTTCCAGGTCACAATCATAGGCAACATTGATTGAACACTACAATTTTTTTTTAACTATGAAAGATACCCCAGAAATGTATTTTTTTCCTTTTTCACATGATTTTTAATAGATCATGACTCATATCTGAGCCAAATTCTTTTTTCCCCGGCAAGGATTCATCTCTAAAATCTGCTATGTTAGGTTCTCAAGTTCACACTGAAACTTGCATGAGAAATCAACCAGAAAATGAGAAACTCATGCAAATGAATTTCTTCCTGGAAAGTGCCCTAGAAGGAGCAGGTTCTACAATCTCTTTTCACTAAAAATAAACATAAAGAAAAGAGGCCAATTAATTTGTGAAGGAAGCAACAAGATAATATCCAGAGTGGAAAGGGGAAAACTACAGAAAAGTTCTCATGCTCTTCTAAACTAAATTTCAATTGGAACATTAAGATCTAGTTCTTCCCCTACAAAAACCTATCTGTATGAGGGTTGTGATTTCCTTGCTGCATGTGTTTTCTTCTGCTTACATAAAGGCAATAACACTTCAACAAGAGTTCAAGCTCTGCATTTAGGAAGACAAATGAGACATCCTCAGGGGACAGAGGTGATTAGTATTCCCCCAAAGAACATGATGCTTATGCCAGATAAGTGTCTACCCAGTAGGCTAAAAGCACTTAACCCACTGAAGTGATTTAGGTAACTGTGAGGGTAGATACCATTTGTTATTGTATTTCATATTTACTTGTATTTCTCAATTTCGGTGTCTAAATAATACATGAGTGATAGTAATAATGAGAAAATAAAATTAGATGCACCAAAATACTTATATCTAGGGAAATAGCTTTAAATTTAATTCATATAGCTATATATGTATGTCTATATATTTAAATATATATTGAATGACTCTAAATTTACCAAAGAAATTCCAGTGTGCTGTAGTTAGCAAGCCAGATAGAACAGAAAATGTCTTAAATCTTCAATCTTCCTAATTCCCAATTATAACCCTCTGAGTCAAGTTATTATTAAACATTCTTGCTTTTATTTCTTTTGCTGTTGACTAAAAGCTGGAGGTGTTTTTTGTTTTGTTTTCTTTTGTTTTTTAGATTTAGATTATTTAAAAATCTAACCCACTAGCCTCCATGCTTACACTTGTTTAATGGTTATGCTTGGTGAGGTACTGGTGAATATTTAATAATGGGTTAAATGAAGAGAAAAAAGACCCATTTTGTAGCATATACTAATTTCCGTGGTGTGAATACTACCACCATGACCAATATCAGGCTTCCAGAGGTTTAAGAACTGGCTCAAAAAATTTTTGAAAACTTAGCAATAAGCTTTAGTGATCCAGTACAGCTCAGTTCCAGAATACCACTGGTTTTCATCTACTTATATAGTTGGTTGACACTAAATAATATATTTTTAGTTCATCATTGCTCTTTACTCAACACCTTGACTCAATCCTTTCACCCTTCCTCCTCTCTTCTACCTTCCACCTTCAATCAATGATTACTTTTATGTTAAAATAATATTTACATTCAACTAGGAAATCATAATTAAGTCTTTCTGTGTTCTGTCTTGATTCTTAAAGTTGAAACCCCATAAACAACAATATATGAGTAAAGCCTTGGAGCTATTGTTCACTACAAAGCCAGATGATGTGTTAGTATTACACTATCACAACACTGTGAATTCCTTGCATTGCTCCCATTTCTTACATTTCACCAATTGCTTGATGAAACACTGTCATTTTTTCCATACTTAGAACATGATTTTCTCAACTAGGTCTTTTGTTTCTTGGTTTTGTTTCAGATTTGGTTTTCTTGGCATTTCTAATTACTTTGAGAATGTGCTGTGTGTCTGTGGGCAAAATAGAAGTATGTGTTTATCATATTCTCATATCTATTTGTCATTTCAGACTAATTCGTGATATCTCTTTTTATCCCAAAAACCTCCCTCCCAGAGCTCTCCTGCCTTCTGCACCTGTCTGATGGCTTCTCTCTTTTATGTCATCTTTGTTAACACTCTATCCATGTTTAAACCCAACTCTCTACCTACACTGTACTATACATGAGTAGCTGACTGTGGCTAGAAAAACTCACAGCTATGCTCCCAAAGTCGTCACCACTGATCTCAAGTGAGACTTGAGAAATCATCAAACCTACTGTATCATTGTTTTGGTTTGCTAAAGCTGCTAGAATGCAACTTACCAGAAATGGGTTGGCTTTTAACAAAGGGGATTTATTAAGTTACAAGCTACAATTCCAAGGCTGCAAAAATGTCCAAATTAAGGCATCAACAAGAGGATACCTTCTCTGAAGAAAGGCTCCTGGCATCTGGGGTTCCTCTGTCAGATAGCAAGGCACAAGGCTGGCATCTGCTGGTCCTTCACTTCCAGTTCCATTGCTCTCAGCTTCTCTACTCTCTTAGCATCTCTGGGGGCATTTCTCTCTCTAAGCTCTCTCCAAATGTCTCCACCCTTTATCCTCTCATAAAGGACTCCAGTAAAAGAGTAAGACCCACCTTGAATGGGCTGAGTCACATCTCAATTGAAGCAACCTAATCAAAGTCCCCAACCACAAAAGGTCATCCCCACAATGATGCATTAAAAGAACATGGCCTTTTCTGGTGTACATAATGGTTCCAAACTACCACAACTGCCCTAAAACAAACAAACCACTCCCAACAATATCAAAACATTCTCTGCCCTGTATTTCATACCATGTCTTCTCAAACATTCAGATCTCTTTTGCCGTCTCACTTTCAGCTGGCGACTTTCTTTTTTATTTTACTGAAAAAGTAGAAGCAATCAGAGGAGACCTTCCATATGTTCACTGACAAAAATATCTACCAATTTGTATCTGTACCTACCTAATCAGCTTTTTGTTCTGTTAAAAGAGACACTAGGTCCTATCTCCTGCCCCCTACTCAAGGGCCTTATATTTGTTGTGTTCTCCTGTATCATCAAGTTTTCCATTCTACTGAATAATTACCATAATGATACAAGTATAAATTATGTAATTCAGACAATGGGGTACTGCCACAAAGATAGACCCATAGAAAAGAGACCAGAGAGCTGTCTGTGATCCTAGAAAATGCCTATATGTTAAAATTTTATAGTGGACATATATAACAAATAATAGGATTGAGAAGTAAAACATCATTAAAAATAATCTGAGGATATTATGAACAACTTTATGTCACTAAAATTGAAAAATTTGAGGAAATCTATAAATTCATTAAAAAATGATAATTTACCTAACTGATCCAAAAAGAAATAGAAAATATGAATATACCTGATCTATTAAAGATAATAAACCCTATTCCAGTTTGCTAATGCTGCCAGGATGCAAAACACCAGAAATGGATTGGCGTTTATAAAGGGGGTTTATTTGGTTACACAGTTACAGTCTTAAGGCCATAAAATGTCCAAGGTAATGCATCAACAGTTGGTACCTTCACTGGAGGATGGCCAATGGCATCTGGAAAACCTCTGTTAGTTGGGAAGGCACATGGCTGGTGTCTGCTCCAAGTTCTGGTTTCAAAATGGCTTTCTCCCAGAACGTTCCTCTCCAGGCTGCAGCTCCTCTTCAAAATGTCACTCTCAGTTGTTCTTGGGGCATTTGTCCTTTCTTAGATTCCCTGGAGCAAGAGTTTGCTTTCAATGGCTGTCTTCAAACAGTCTCTCATCTGCAGCTCCTCTCTCAGCTCCTGTGCATTTTTCAAAGTGTCCCTCTTGGCTGTGGCAAGCTTGCTCCTTCTGTTCACTCCTTCTGTCTGAGCTTTTATAGGGCTCCCATGAACTAATCAAGGCCCATGCTGAATGGGTGGGGCCACGCCTCCATGGAAATCATCTAATCAGAGTTGTCACCTACAGTTGGGTGGGTCACATCTCCATGGAAACACTCAATCAAAGAATTCCAAAATGTCTGCCCACACCAGATTGCATCAAAGGTAATGGTGTTTTGGGCAACATAATACATTCAAATGGCACAAACCCATAACTGAATATTTTTTAAAGTATGCCATAAAATGTTGCACCAGTGAATTCTTTAAAACATTTAAAGAAGAAATAACACCAATCTTAAAACCTTTTCAGGAATTAAAAATATGGGGAACATTTCTCAACTTGTTTGATGGGGCCAGCATTACATTGATACAAAATTCTAACAGGAAATGAAGTGAAATTAAAATGACACATCCTCCTTTCTTCTAGAAATAGATATGGAAACTATAAAGAAAATTTAACAAAGCAAATCAGCAGAATACAAAAGTTAACATATGAAAAACAAATAAGATTTAGTCTAGATATCCAAGGTCATTTTAATGTTTAAAAATCAGTGTAATTGCACATATTAAGAGATTAGCAGAGAAATGAAAATTATGTTTTTTCTCAGTGGATGTAGAGAATTTGATAATAAACTATCAAAAGAAGGCAACTCCCTTAATTTGCTCAAGGATGTCTTAAAAAGAAACAACAAAGCAAAAGCAAAAAACAAAACAAAACAAAACAGAACAAAACCCAGCTAACATCATGCTAGATGGTGAAATGACAAAATACAGAACAATTTTCCTCTGAAATAAAGAATGAGACAAAGATGACTTTTATTACTACTTCTATCCAACCTTTCTGTGAAGATAAAAAGTAAAAAGAAAAAAAAAAGACGTAAGTGTTTTAAAGGAATAAATAAAATTTCCATTAGTCATAGAAGATATGATTTTGTACAAAGAAATATATTAAAAAACCCATACATATGAAGTAATGAAGTTAATAAGTATATTTAGCAAGGTCACTGTATAAAACATAATTATAAAAAACTAATGAATTTCAATATTAGCAATAGAAATTAGTAAATGTAGTTATAAAATATATATGACTTTCAATAGCATCAAATAACATCAGATCCCTAGGATGAAATTTACAAAAGATATGCAGTGCCCCTACTGAAAAATTAAATGCAAAGATTATTAAGATATTAATAAGGACCTAAATGAATGGAGGGATGTACCATCGGAAGTTTTGGAATTGTCAGCATGTCACATCTATATCATTCTAAAGATTCAAGGCAATACCAATGAACATGCAAGAGGAGTTTTTGTGGAAATTGCCAAGCTCATTCTGAGGGATAAGAATAGGCAGATATTCTGAAGGAAAAGAAAAAAGTTCAAAGGACATAGGTAGTGCAGTTACTGGCACCAAGAAACATATTCTAATGGAACAGAACAGAATCCAGAAAGTAACAAACGTGTGTTTGACCACTTGATTTATGACGAAAGTGGCACTAGTGAACAATTGGTGAACAGTCTTATAAATAGATAAATGTCTTTGGGTTATTTATATAACTATATAATTTCTAACTCATACCACATATAAAATCAATTCTAGATGAGAACAGAAAAAGCAAAATAATAAATCTAGAAGAAAACCTAAAATAATATTTTCAAGATCTTGGCATAGGCAAAGATTTCTTAAAAATGACACAAAAAAAGCACTAACCATAAAGGAAAAGACTGATAAATTAGATTATTCATCAAAGGACACTGAAAAAGATTGAAAGAGTAAACCAAAGAGTAATTTAAGGTATTTGCAATACACATAACCCAACAAAGATGTTATTCCCAGACAGATATAGATATGTGTATACATGTACATATAGAAATAGATACATAATACTTAGAAATCTGCAAGAAGACAAGCAATGTAAAAGAAAAATGGGTAGGACACTTCACAAAAAAAGATATCTAAATAGTTGATAAACATATAACAAAGGACTCAATCTTATCAGTAATCAGGAAATGCTAATTCAAATGACAAGGAAATTCCATTTCACACCGAGTTAAGTTTTTCCACAAAATAAAGCTTAAAAGAAAAGTTAAATTGCTATTGAAAATTAAATATCTTCCACAATTTAGTTTGGGGATTGAGATTATACCCATGATAATATTCTTGTAATATTTTAGGGTCCTCTATTTTCTCTTTTCTTTTTTAATATTCTAATTAAAAAATTATTAGTCCTGCTGGAATTTTCCCCTCTGGCTTTCCCTATTTCTTCAGAGTTTTGATCTCTTTTAGTTATTTTATGTTATTTATTCTGTAAAATTTAAATTTATTTTTGGATCTTTTATGGGTTTACAGCTGTAATATATCCTTAAATCTGTGTACATTGATATTAGTTATTTAATTTCATTTCCTTTCCCTTCTATTGTCTGAATTTTTCTTGCAAGTACAGATTTTCTGTCAATTTATCTTGGTCTTTCACTTTCATAATCCCTGGTTCCCTTGTAACAGATTGGGTTCCTGGGAAAGCAGACACTGAGGCAGAGTTGAGTGTTCAGGGTATTTACCAAGTGCCTTGGAATTAACACCTGCACAAGGGAAGTAAAGGAAGCAGGACTGGGCAGATGAAGAAGCTCATCTGCAATTCAGACTCTAAGACAGCCTCCACTGATCCCATGGACAGCCTGAAATTAGAATGATCCTTTTGAGTATCCTCAGATAGACCACCAACACGGACAGGCATGTATACTCTCACATCCATCAGTCACTGGATATGGTCCAAGAAGAAGCATGGCCTTGGGCAGCACTCTCTCTGCAACTGAGGTAATTCCTGAAGAGGTTGGCAGCTGATTTGTTTGCTGACAGCCCTCCCAGTATCTGGGGCAACAAGTCCTTCACTGAAGGAGGATCTGGAAGATTCTTCACAGTGTCCTCTGCAACTCATGTGTCTAGTGACCCTTTGTTGTCTTCTTACATATGAAAGCCAAGCTATTTATTCTACAACAGGTTTCAGCAAACACAGTCCAAGGCCAACTCCAGGTTACTGCCTCTTTTTGCAATAAGGTTTTATTAGAACACAAACACTCCCATTCGTTTATGTACCGCCTATGGCTGCTTTTGTGCTATAGATGGAGATAAGCAGTTGCAAGAGACCTTATGGCCTACAAGGCCATAAATATTTACTATCTGGCCAATTATAGAAAAGTTTGCTATCACCTATTGTAGAATGATAATGTCCATCTTCTATGGTTGTATAATTAGCTTTGTGTCCCATTACACATCTCCCCTGGATGGGAATTTTTTCTTTTTAATTCAGTTTTATTGAGATATATTCACATACCATGCAGTCATACAAAGCATATATTCAGTTGTTCACAGTATCATTATACAGTTGTGTACTCATCACCAAAATTAATTTTCAAACATTTTCATTACCACACACACAAAAAGAATAAGAATAAAAATTAAAGTGAAAAAGAACAATTAAAGTAAAAACGAACACTGGGTGCTTTTTTTTTTTTTTTTTGCCCCCAGTTTTCGACTCATCCATCCATACACTGGACAAAGGGGAGTGTGATCCACATGGCTTTCCCAATCACATTGTCACCCCTCATAGGCTACATTTTTATGTAATCATCTTCAAGATTCAGAGGTTTTTGGTTGCAGTTTGATAGTTTCAGTTATTTACTGCTAGCTATTCCAATTCATTAGAACCTAAAAAGATTGTCTATATTGTGCATAAGAGTGCCCATGAGAGAGACCTCTCGGCTCCTTTTGGAATCTCTCTGCCACTGAAGCTTATTTCATTTCATTTCACATCCCCCTTTTGGTCAGGAAGATGTTCCCCACTGGGTGGGAATTTATAACGAAACAGCAACTAACTGTACTGAGAAATTATCATTGGGAATTTTTTAAAATTTTAAATGTATCATTCCTCTCATCAACCTCACAATATCTTATAAGGAGGCACTATTATCTCCACCATTATTATAGAAAGTGAGGCTCAAACAGGTTAATAAATTTGCCTGAAGCCTCACAAGTCAATAGAGGAGTGAGATTTCAACTCCAGGCACTCTGGTCCCAAAATCCATGCAATAACCACTGGAAAGTTTGTCTATGCAACAGAACAGTTGAACAACAGCTTCCCATTAGTGAGTAAATGAGCCCATCAGGCTTTGGACCCCTCTCGTGCCAGAATTTAGAAGCACAATCATGGAAACTGGAATCCTTAGCTCTCTTCAGATGGTTTGTCTCTTCCCAGCCTACTCTGAATCCAACTTCTGGTTTCTGGGATTCCATTCAGCACTCTCATGCCTGCTTCCTCCACCTTGTTCCATCACTTGTTCACACATTTCCATTAGCCTTCTACTTTCAGAAAAGTGGGGCCTGCACATAACTCTCTAACTGTCCTAATTGACTCTTTGGATTTCAGTGTGCAATCATAGCCCCAGGAAGTCCATGCATGTGCTTACTTCATCGTTTTGATCTGGAAGCCAATATAGTATTTTAATTTTTCTTGTTTTTAATAATGAAATATATAAAGAAAAAAAGTAACAAAAAAATAACAAAGTCAAGCCTCTACTTTTGCCTGGATTAATTTTCCTTGCTCTAATTACGCACAAAACATCAAATGCATTATCTACCATAAAAAAATAAAATCTCAGTAAATGTATATTGCTCTAGCAAATGGAACATTTACAAGGATTTGTAAATTTTACTCACTTGTGTTAAAATTAGATTTTATAAACATGATTCAGAATGTTGCTGCATTAACAAAATCAATAGCAACAATGATGCTAAATATTGAGTAATAAGAAATGGCAAGATGATAGGCATCTTTATTTGTGATAAATGTTGGCAAGATAGAAGCAGCACATTTACTAATGAAACCAAACAATCATGAAGTATTAAATCCATAAATATCTAAAATAAAATTTTCATTTTCCAGGAATGAAAACACTTCAAAAATTACAGTGTGCTCAGCTCTGAATTGATTCTATAAATGGATTCCAGAAAATCACTTACCAGATGGTTATATTTAAGATGCCACTCACGCTTCCTGAGTACTTTAAAGGTGGAGTCACCTTTGCCCCAAATTCTGTTGATAATAGGAAAAATAAAGGATTTATTTCAAAGAGCACTGAATGCTTGGTATAACAAAAGATAAAAGTACAAAATGAGAAGATGGTTTCCAATTAAATGATACAGATATACAGAAAGCAAATTAGTGTTTTAATTATTCATCAGGCTTAATTTCATATAGGCAAGTCTCAGTCATCATAATCTAAAATTTCTTCATCTGTATCATGATTGCAAGTTTGATTGTCATCAGAATCACTTACTTTGCCCTGCTCCCTCCCTGAGAGGCAATATAGTATAAAGTACAGAGAGTGCAGATCCCAGACTGCCTGCATTTAGCTTAGGTTTGGGACTTTAGGCAAAGTGCTTTACCTCTTGAGTCTCTGCTTCTTTGACTATAAAATGCACATATGATGATGACTTTATAGGACTTTTGACAATTAAATATGGCAGGTCGATACCTGACACAGAAAATGCTCTATAAGTGATAGCTATTGATATTATAATTTAAAATAATGGTTAAAAAATACTTAATCAAATTAGAGAATTTGGTTTTAGGAAACATTGTAAACATGTGCGGTAGAAGATCTCACAAACACCCTATCTGTTTCTGTAAAAATGTGTCTCTGTGTATGTATACATGTTTAGTGTCTAACCTTCAGATTGTCTATGACTGCAGAGCTGGAGGATAATACATGCCATTTAAATGTTCCTTTTCCTTAGGGAACAGCTTTCGCTTAAATGCAGCTGTTTTATGATATCCCATATGGGTTAGTGCTTGTGTGGATCTATGCACAAGGAAAACCATATGTTGGAGAAGCTAAACCTAGAAGACGCTAAAACTTGAAGATGTCATTCTGCTAAAAGTGAAGTTATATCATGTTCATATTCAGGTGAAACCTAACTTAATGAGAGATTCTTTTATCCTGGATTTTTAAATAGCGTGAAGAATCATGCAATGGTAAACCATAATCAGTAAACCCAAAAATCTAGAAATGGTTTATTTCAGATGGAAAGTGTAAAAGCACACTCTTTAGATTGAAAAATAAAATGCCTTAAACATCCTGAAACATATTTCATGGGATGCAGCACAACCTGTTTCCAGTAAACAGAGGCATCAAATAAGTTTTCTTTGATTCTATGAAATGAAATGATGAAATTAAAGATATGAGTCAACCAGTCCATGCTCGCCCGCCTTTCCTACCCCTCTTCTCTTGCTCATACTGATTCTTGCCTGGAACCCCCTCCCTGACCTTTTAAACTTGCTCTTTCTGGCAAATTCCTGCTTATTGTTGCTTATAACCCAAGCTTCACCGTGGCTATCACTTCTTCCAGGAAACCAAATCTAAATTAAAAAGCCACTACTTATACTCTGTAGCACAGTGAATTTCTTATACCAAAGAATTCATCACATTTCATCATGCTGCCTTTTTATTTGTTCATATCCTCTCTACATAGAAACTCTTTGAGGCACTTCTATCTTGTTCACCATCATATCACTAGAATCATTCCTGGGGCAAAATCGGTGCTCAGTAAATATTTGTTAAGGAAAAGTAGAGAGGGAAGGGAGGGAGAATAAGAATGCAAGCAGAAAGGTGGACAAGCAGCCTCCCATCACTTCAACAATGGCAAGTATGCCAGCTATCTGTGTGCCATGTGATCCCAGATTCATCTACAGCACAAGGTGAGGGCGCTTCTTTATATTAGTCCGTAAGGGCAGTTGAAGGTATCTTTCTTTAAACCCACAAAAATTTAGCTTTTCTCTTTTTTTCATGACAAAGCTAGCAAAATAAATTTCTCATACTGTCTTTTTGTTTACTAGCTTTTTTTTTAAGTCAGCAGATGAAAATATCCTTAAAACAATTTAAGCCCTCTGAAATAAAGATGGAGGAAAAAAGACTGAATACAAAAGCAATTCAGTGATAATTAATAGGCAATATATAATATTTTCATTTCTTTTAAGAAACTTTTCTTCCAATGAGTACTAATTAAAGGACACAGAAAGAGGTCCACCTTGCTATTGCATATTGAAATGATGTTAATGATCTTGAATACCAAAACATTGTAAACATGTTGATCACAATTAAAATGCAATCAAATTGAGAAAAACATGGTTTTGTAATGCGGGATAGCCAGGTATTCATGTGATGATATGATATGGACTGGCTTGATGCCAGCCAAAGAAGCATTTCCTGTAAAATGCCGACACTACTTTAGTGAATGTCAGGTAGGGGCAGACTGACACCTGGTTGCTGACTCTCAGCTCCAATGCCTATGTTTTGCTGCAAGACTTGTCACTTTCACTGCTGCACTAAGACCAGCGCCTCCTGCTATTAGGTATGGAACCATCACTGACACCTCATGGGACCCAGCTCTCCTTAAAGGTCTCCTTGCTGTCGTCTGGATGATGCAGAGATTCTGGTATCCTCCACCTTTAAAGTTGCTGCGTGCCTTTGACCTGGTTATTGTACATTGGTTGTGCTGGTGTCAGCTTGTGACTAAGCAAGCAAATAAATTGCGCTGAGCATTTGAGCTCTTTTGATATATCTAAAAATTCAGGTTTCAATATACTACTTTTATGCTCCCTTCAGGGAGCTGAGTAGGGGAATGCTATAAGAATAAGTAAGAGAAACATCCTTTTCTCTTCAAAACAATTCCCTTGTATTTTCTATTTTGCTATGAGTGCAATTATGAAGTGAATTATGTAGACTCTTTAATTGTGATTATGTATAAGTATGGAAGTGTCAGTGGGAAAAGCCATTACATCAGAAATTACCAATAGGAGAGAAATCTGAATAGTGATAGATATTCCTCAGGAGCAGGTTGCCTAACTCAGAAAATTATCTATCCCATGGGGAACTGAAACTATATATACAAGGGACTAACACATTATCCATTTCACTAAATAACCAGGCTAGTAAAAGATTCAACAAATTTTAGCTATTTTTTTCAACCTCAGATTCTCTGTTTTACTTATGTGGTTAATTGGACATTATTTTGGCACCATTTATCCATCACCATCTAATGCTATTTTGTTCCTCCATATCTATTATACACCCTGTTTTTGAAGCCAGTAGGTTGACTTTCCTGGGTCTCTTATTCCCTCTGGCTGCCAGTTCAGTTCAGTCAGTGGGAAAATCTTGCAGGAGTTTGAGGAAGGGAAGAGAGTAGGGTCAGGACATTTATTTTTATGGTTGCCTCTACCCTTTCAAAGTCATCTCAACTGGCTAATCTCTGAACCAAAGTTACTTCCTTTGCTCAAGGCATCAGATGCCAACTTATTCTCTCCTTCTGGGTTCTAGAAATCTTGTCTTCTTTTAATGCCCCTAGTTGTAGGGATGTTAGCAGAGCAGCTGCTGTTCAAACCTGAGTATTCCAAGTATCCCTTGTGATCTGCCTACACCCACAATTTGCCTGGGTAAATAAATCCTTCAAGAATTATTCTATTCTGAGTGAGCCATATGTTTTCTGTTGAGACCCAGATTGTTTTGAAAAACAGATATCTCTATTAACTATCTTGATATGCATTCTTATAAAAGCAAAATATTTAGATGACTGTTTTAATGCTTCACTCGTGTTTAGTAATTTATAAATTTGGATTTATGTACTATGTATTCCTTATTGATGGTATACTTACCTGTAGGGAAAGGGGGCCATAAATGTGCCCAGTATGTCCAGAGGCTTGGTCTACTGTTGCACATACACAATGATTCTTCCCATCTGTATAATTTACTGATGTTTTTTAAAACTTTAAATTAAATGTTTATTATTCTATGTTATTTTACTTATCCTCACGTGTACCTTGTTGGTGGCCCAGCCAATCTCTCCTCCTCCGTTCCTTGAAGAAATCAAATCACATTCAGTAGTCTCCCCACTTTCCATTTCAAAGTGGGATCCCAATTAGTATATTTAGTCAGATTGTATGTGGCATTCCCTTGATCAGATGAAAGCAGGGTTTTTGGGCTCTGAAGCCTATAAAATTTAGGGGCTTTCTTTAAGAAAAAGAACACAAATTATGAAAACAAAAATAGGTATGATTAAATACTGATTGAGATAACAAAATAAATAATAACAAATTAAAATTTTTATAAAGCTGACTACTACAAACACAATAAAATCCAAAAAAACTAATATATTTTAATGAACCGCTTGACTCACCTCTATAATATATTTTTCCCTCTTTTTCAAACTGCATAATCCTTGATCACTGCTTCATATGAAATGATTTTGTAGGATCCTTTCCCATAATCCAGCAAAGTTAAAATCAAACTCTGTTTTCATTATTGATAGTTACTTGCTACTAGGGTCTATTCCCTACCAACAGAGGAATTCTTATATATTTTGTTTCATGTAATTCACATCAAAAAAGAAAACAAGTATGATTTATTCATATTTGTATATGCTAGAATATGAACTATATTCCAGACAGGAAAGAAAACTTCCAATTCAATAATAAATGGATGAGAATGAGTCTTCAGCTAGTACATTTACTCATCTGATATTGGAAGAATATTCCATAGACTAATTTCCTGTTCTTTATATTTCAAATCCTTTTTTCCAACCACTATCCATATTTATCTAGTATCAGATACACTAAGACATTTTTTTTTATCACAATTCACCATCAGCTCCTGAAACTTTATGTCACAGATGCTTTGTGAGTCAGCACAGTGGGCCCCAAGCTGGAAGGCAGGCTAAAAGTTTACTGTACCAACCAAAAATGAAAGTGACTGCAAACTATATCAGCATACCCCAATTACCCCAAACTAAGTGAACTCCCAACACAAATTCTCCTTAGCAGAACTGCCACCCCCCTACTCCCCCCTCCACTACCAAATATTCACAGGCACTCAAACACCACCGAAAGGAAGGGCAATGTGAGGGAGAGTAAATCAAAAGTTCAAAGAGACAAGCAGTCTTAAATAATTGAGGTTAAATTATCATATTTTGAAAATTTTACATGCAAAGAAATAGATGAACATATGAAAACATTGGTAGACCCCTCTCTAGACCTTGGTAAAAGCTCATGCAAATGATGTTTATCATTACACTACATCCACCTCTATCTCTGATAATTGATTCTGTTCTAGGTTTGGGCATGTGATCCAAGCCAACCCAGTCAGAACGAAGGGAAGTACTATTTTGCATGTACTGCAGAGGTTTCTCTGCCTTCTTCATGCTGGATGTGAACAAAACACATCTGAAGACCATGGGAGAATGCGCTCAGGGTAAAGTTAATGCTGGCTGAGTGGATGTGGAAAACAACCAGTCTTGAAGGATTCTTTGAGCCACTGTCATATCAACCTTTGGAGCTTACTCTATCTTTGGAATTTATAGTTTATCAGAATAACGGTGTTTAAGACAGTCTGTGTAAATTTTTCCATTATATACAGCTAACATCATACTAACAGGTATATACAATTAGTTTGTGTTATTCCTGAAAGTTTTGAAATTTCTGCATAATTTCTAAAATGTAAAAATTATATTTTCACTGGATATAATACTCAAATATGAAATATCCTAGTTAAATATCAGTGCAAACTATATTGAATTATACAGCTATCACATGCAGCATAACATGTTTTCTCTTAAGTAATAGGAATATTTTTAAAACTTCTGATATTTCTCAGGTATGATAATAGCATAGTTTCAAGGATATTCAAGTATATTAAATGAGGCTAATGTATTACAGTTTATATTGATAACTCTATTCAGAATAAAGGAGGATCCCCCATGAGAAATATTTCCCTTATCTTGCTTAAATAAAAATATAGATTACAGCATATTTTTAATTTTTTTCAAAGCTCAGAAATAAAGGTTAGGCATCACACAAACATTAGGGTCAAAGTATTTTTTCCCATTTGTGTGACATATTTTGAAAGTCACTTTGCATATCTCAATCATTCAAGGCATAAAACGGAAAACCTGTAAAGTAATGGAGAGAATAGGGTGGCATCTGAGAAACAAATTTTAAAAATTCATAATTCTCTTAAGACTCAAAAACTCATTTAAAGTTCTATTCCTGTCAGACTACTATTCTTTGATTGACAATCATTAAAGCTCCAGAAACTCCAGGCAAGAGTAGATCAAAGATCAAAACTCAAAGTGAAAGAGAAAAGTGATTAAAGAGAAAGAAAAGGCAAAATTAGTTTTGCTTAATAATTTCAAAAGGAACATAACAAAAGGTATTGTGCAGAAAGCATTAAAATTCTTTGAAAGGCAAACCAAACATCTATAAGCAGAGAGAAGTAAAAAGTAATACACAGAAGAATACAGGATGGTTTGAATCAGAAGAAATTTACTCTTTAATACCAAGACAAAGTTTATACCTTGAAGTCCCTTGGCTGAGTGGGGAAGCAATATTGAAGAACAAAAACCAAGAAACAAAAACTGTTTGATCTTCTTTGATACAACATTTTTATTCCAAATGCTTCACATTTCCAAAAATGTTTCCTATTGTTAAGAGACCAGAGTACAGTTCTCACAATGCATTTTTCCTTATTCTGAGATACCTCTAAAGAGACCTCCCACAGTTCCAGAAAGAAATCATCCAGTTTTTTGTTTCTAAACAGATGCAATATTCGTAATGTCTATATATCTATACCTTAGCAAAATATATCTGCAAAAGGACAGCCAACCATTGCATTGTATTTTTTCCACACTGCCAAATATAAAATTTTTATATATGTTTGAGAGACTGAATTTTACACTTTTTACACAGGTGTTTGGAATCTCTTCTACAAATCTGCAAGGAGGGATTATGTTTAAAACTATTTTTGGTCTTCTGAAAACACTGTTTAGCAATTGGATGCACCATGTTATTTGTCTCAATAATAAATATTTTCATGTGCCTAAGTCCTTTTGGGATTATGATGTCTATTTTTTATCAGTTATTTTTACCTGTTGTCCAAGGAGTTATGGCTCATTTGATGGAAAACATAAAATAATCACTGCAAGGAAGCAATATTTTTATCTCATTTTTTTAACATTATAATAATATTTAGTGAGTGAATAGGATATACAATGTCATTGTATCATATCACTGGAATCATGTAAATTATGAACAGAAGTAATATAGACAAAAACATTGACTTGAAATAGATAAGAGCATTGTACACAATTTTATTCTTAGATATTGGTTACTACTTTAAATGTAATTTTTGTAATAAACTATTCAAAAGTAAATTTATGATGCTTTTGAGTTCATATTTTTTATCATGGATAATATATTTCATTATTTTAGTCACTCGGCCATTGTATTTTACTTAGACAAGTGAGATCCAATTCTTTTTCTTTTTTATCAAGAGTTTCCTTCAAGAATATATATATATATATATATATATAATGTATATTTATATATATATTATATATATAGTTTTATTAGAGGAGCTGCAGGTTTACAGAAAAATCATGCAGGAAATACATAGTTTCCATATACACCCCTATTTTCAAACCCTTGCATTCCTGTAGTACATTTGGTACATTTGTAGAATTGATAAAAGAATATTCTTATAATTGTACTATTGATTGTAATCCATGGTTTACATTAGGGTTCCCCATTTGTGTGGTAGAGTACTATGTGCTTTTTTATTAAAGTAGCACATACAACCTAAAATTATCCTTTTAACCAAATTCAGTTATATAATTTAGTGCTGTTAACTACATCACAGTGTTGTGCTACCATCACCACAACCCATTACCAAAACTCTCCCATCACCTTAAATAGAAACTCTGAACAATTTAAGCATTAACTCTCCATTCCCTGCCCCTACTCTGGCCTCTGATTACCTATATTCTGTTACCAGACTATGGATTTGCTTATTCTAATTATTTATATCAGTAAGATCAAACAATATTTGTCTTTTTCTGTCTGGCTTATTTCAATCAACATAATGTCTTCAAGATTCATCCATATAGTCATTTGTATCAAAACCTCATTCCTTTTTTACAGATGAATAATATATTGTATGTACGTAACACATTTTGTTTATCCATTCATCAGCTGATGTCCTACTGAGTTGCTTCCATCTTTTGGCGATTATTCACATTTTATTTTGTTTTACTCTTTTCCAAAACATTTCTTTACCTCATTTAAGAGACGTTGTTCCTGCATTTTGAGGGTGTATAATAGTCAGAGTTCTCTAGGGAAACAGAGCAGGACATATCTGCAAATATCATGAGATTTTATAAAATTGTTTTATGCAACTGTGGAGATGCACAAGTCCAAATTCCGTAGGGAAGGCTGCAAGCTGGGTACTCCAACGGTTTTCAACAAATTCTCCAGGAGAAGCTAGCCAGATGAAGTAGAGAAGAGAATTCTCTCTTCTGACTACTGAAGTCATCACTTCTTTTAAAGTCTTCAACTGATTCGGGATGAGACGTCTCTCGTTGCTGAAGACCATCTTATCAGTTGATTGTAGATCTAATCAGCCATAGATACAATCAATTTACTGATGATTGGAGTCCATGAAATGTCTTCACAGTAACAGTTAGGCTAGTGCTTACTTGACCAAACAAGTGGGCACCATTACCTGGCCAAGTTGAACTGTGAGCCTAAACATCACAGGGGATTTTCAGTATAACTTGGGAGACAAAACACAATAATAGTAAGACGGGAGGTAGTACCAACATGTGCAAGAAGATTGTTAGAACACAGGAGAACATGAGAGAATAAGGGGGTGTTGAATGATTCTTGGCCCTTTGCTTTTTAATTATGAAATAGTTTGAGTCTAATTAGACACACAGAGAACAATATACAAATACTTATGTTCCTGCCATTCAATTTTTTTAATTCTTAACATTTACATCTTAAATTCAATTCATTCAAAATAATAAGAATACAATATTACAGATATTATATCTACTTTGTTGGTGGCCCCAATCTTTTATCCTTTCATTCTTCTTTAGCAGTGGCAACTGTCCTGAATTTTGTGTGTTTGTCATTCCAAAACATGTTATTATAGTTTTACTGTGTAGATATAACTATATACACATATATTTATATGTATAAATTATATATTTAACTGTAACTATGTATATAAATTTCATAAAATCCAATCATATGATACATCTTTCTGGAACTTGCTTTTCTCATTTAACATTTTGTTTAATCCTTTTTCAGGTTTATACACAAAGATCTGGCTCAGTAATTTTTACTGTTACATGTTATTCTATTGCCTGATTAATCTACAATGTATTTAGCCACTTTTTCCTTTGATGTACATTTGGGTTGTTTCTCACTTCTTCTTAAAAACAAAACTACAATAAACATATTTGAGCATATGTCTGTGTACACATGTGTGAGTTTCTCCTGGATATATTCCTAGGATTAGGCAGAAATGCTGAATCATACCATACAGGCAGCTAAAACCTTATTCAACATTGCAAATTTCTCTCAAAGGAGTTATATTGTTTTATAATTCCATCATTAGTGTATAAATTCCATTTTTAACAAAAAATAAGATTGAAATTAACTAAAAAAAAATTCAAGAATTTAAAGATACACATCAGAGTAAACCCAAAAAAGGACTGAAAGTAAATAATAAAGAGCAGAAATTAATGAAATAGAAGACATTAAAATAATGTGCATTGCCTAATCTTCTGGTTTTTTTAATGTCTATTAGCTCAGAGTCAATGAGAATTATTCAGCAATGTTAATCAATATTATTAGTTAATAGCATCATTTAAGTAGTGTATAGCTTCATTTCCCTTTATCTGTTTGTCTGTTAAAAATTATAGAGATGTCTAAAATCTTTCATTATGATTGTGGGTTAGTAAACTTTTCCTTCTATCCTCATTTGTTTTGCTTTCATCTGTTTACCATTAATTAAGATAACATAAGAAAAGCCTAAGCTAAGACAGCAGTAAATCCTGCATCTATGGAAATCAAAACTATTAGGTTTATGAAATTCTTTGAAACACATGGATTATGTAGGCAAAATGAATTTGATTCTATGTATGAGTATCTAAGAGAGTTGTTGTGTGTGTGTGTGCATGCAATCAAGAAAGTGGTTACACCAACATGCACTTACTGCAGTTTTCCTTCACACTGATATATCATAATTTATTTAACCAGATCTTAAGTTGAGTTCTTAGACTATCCTCAGTACTTCACAATTTTTACTGATGGTGAATTAGACAGTCTTTGTGCTCAAACATTTATATAAAAAATGTATATTTAAATTCTTAAAAACTAAATTATAACAGATAATAACCAAACATTTTAAGGTACTTGATACATGTTGCCAAATTGCCCCACAAAAATGTTGCACTGATTTATACCTCCAACTGCAATGTTTGTAAGTGTAGTTTCCTATATACCTTCATTAATACTAATAATTTTTAAATCTTTGTTTCTGATGGTTCTACCATTGAATATCAATGCTTTGCATTTCTCTTTAAATGTTTTATGCACTTAAATTGTCTTCATTACTGAAGTTTTTATTCATAGTCTATCCCATTTTTTCTAATGTGATTTAATATGCTTTTATTTTTGATAACTCTTATAAAGTTATTTTCCCCATTTTGTCATTGGGCTTTTAAATTTTCTATTGTATTTTTTGATATATTACAGCTTTTAATTTTAGTGTAGTTAAATCTCTCAATCTCTTGTGATTTCATCAACAGCTTCCCAGCATTCAAAAAACAGGGACTATTCTCCTAAAATAGCCTCATAATTTGTTACCAACTGGATCTACAATTAAGGATCAAAGAAAAGAGGCCACATAATCATAGGAGTGGTGTCAGTGCCTTATGTGGGCATAACTGTCACAGTCGGGGTGGAGACTTGTTTCAAATGCTTCTTGTTTCAAATTTGTGTGGGTTAGTTAGGCCTGTGCAATAGACAGTAACCTCTGGAGTATCCAGCCAATGGAAAAACAGGGGAGGGACTTGCATGTTAGGCTTAGGGACTAAATAGTGCTGTGTTCTATTGTTTGACACACCAGGCACCACAATTTGGTTGCACGCCTGTTCTTGCAAGATCATAAATAAATTTCTTTTCTTCTCCAGAAAAAAAAAACCTCCCCCATATGTCAGGAACTGTTCTAGACATGATAATACTTATTGGAGAAGCCAAACAAGGGCTCTGCCCTCTCGAAGCTAACATTCTATTCAATTGTGCTTCACTGATAATAGAATCACCATGTCACTCCTGGTCAAAATGGAAAAATAAAAAATAATTTACTATTTTTGCTGGCTATTTTCTGGTTTTATTTTATTTTAACTGGTAATTTATTTTACTATATGGAATGAGGTGAAGATATTAAATTATTTACAAATATATAACCAATTTATTATGTCATAATTCTCCTTTTTCACAATGACTGAAAATGCAACATTTGCTATACACTAATTCGAAGTTATCATAGGGTCTGCTTGTAGTTTTTATTTTTTAACTTTCAACTGTTTTAGTGATTTATTCTTAGTTATTTTTTGTTTGTTCTAGAATTCAGGCTTTTAAAATATTTGCATAGTTATATAATTTCAATTTCATTTTTTATAATAATTTTCTACATATATTCCATTTATTCAATAATGTAGTCCTTTTATTCAATAATCAGAAAACATTATACATTTTAAAGTGTGAAAAATATTTGATTATGTGTATTATCATGGGCTTTTAAACATTTCTCAAAGGTAAGAAATTTAAGATTCTTCTAGCTGATTCTTTTGCATTTTGCCTGGTACCCAACTTTGGAATATACTTCAGATAAAACTTTATGTTACTATTCTATGATACTTATTAATATACTTGTATCTTATTTTCTCACTCAAAAATTCTCATTTACACTAGACATTGCATTGTTTTATGATTTAAATCATTTCAACTTTCACACATTTAAAGTACAGTTTAAATCAACCAAAATACTTTCAGAATATTTATTATTACAGCAGTATTGATCATGCTGGATTCACTTACACTCTACACTTCACAGATCCTCCTACTGTAGTTGTCATGCTCCTTTGGGCTCTGTACAACTCAATATTGCTCTGATCACAAGTTTTAATGTCTTCAGGCCTAACATGCTCTTCAGAGATTTTTATGTCCACTACAGTTTTTCCCTGTTCTAGTTCCCCAGCCTCATTCCTTACTATTGTCCAAAATAAGTCCTTTACTCTAGCTAGACTGATCAACACTGATTTATTCAGTTATCATCATGCTCCATTCCAATTCCTGCTTTCTTTGATGTGTTGTAGTTTCCTCAAGCACATGGCTGTTTATGAAAGAACATTTTTTTTCTGCAACTGTCTAAATTTGCCTGTATTTTACTACAGTCTAATCTCCACCACTCCTGTGACATTGACTCTGTCATTCCAGGTTAAATTAGTTTCTTTCTCCACCAGATTACCACCTTTCCATCCCACTTACTTAATCCCTATCCACATACTGTCTAATGATACAAATATTTCTGAAATAAATTGACAATTGAATTATGCTATATATTGTGTCATCTTGTGTTGCTATTTAACAAATATTTTGGAAATAAATTTTTCATTTCTTAAATTCATAATATGTTTCAAGCTCCTTTGAGGAGAGGGTTCTGTATTAATGTTATGAGTCTCTGATAGCATCAATCAAAGTTGTTAGATAATTAAATGAATAAATGAATGGATGAATAAATGAGATTGGGAGGCTAGGTCTGTGTTTTCTTCTTGTCAATAAGTATATAAGTATATTTATTTTTTTCTTGCTCTAAGGCTTGCTATTTGCACTCTGCCTAACATTTTCTTTTATCTTTGAAGACTAAAATGAAATTGTAAATTCAATAAAAAGATCTCTTATAAATCCCATTTTGTTCGTCAAATTGGATAAAACTTGTCTACTTCTATCTAAATTAACCGGGGAATTTGAAGTCAGTAGATCTGATCACATGGTGGGTTTATTCCCTATAATTTTTAGTTTTTCTCTTGGACAAGAATGTTCATATTCAGTAGTTTTATGACTGAGTTGAAGTTTAGTTTCCTGTCTAAGCTCTGTTGTAAATTTATTTTCTCATTTTGTTTTCTTTAAGGAATATCATGTTTATTTTATAATTCAGTTACCTCAGAAAAGAAGATTATGGTTGGTTAAAAATGCATAACAATACTTTGGAAAAGTAATCATCAAGTGGTTATCTATACTTTGTCAAAATAGCACAGGTGTTGATAACGCACAGACAACCCTTATTATATAATTTCTGTAACTAATAGAATGCCATGTGAAAAGTAGTCTCTAGTTGTAATATTTCCTTTTTTATTATATTTTTTCAGTCTTTTAGAAGTAGGAAATGTCTTCAGGTCACTCTTCCTCTCAATAACATTGCAAAAGTATTTTAAGTCACTAAAACTGTATTTTATCATCATTGCTATTAATAATGTATATGGCAAATGTGGATTAGAGCTATGGTCTGAAAACATTAATTTAAGAAAGGTAAATGTTTTTTTATTTTTAATCTAAGGGATAGAAAAAAAACTTCTCAACATTGTTCTAAAGAAAGCTCATATAAACAGACTATTGAAAAATATGTTTTAAGATTCTGATTTTGGTTCCTTTTCTTATCATCCTTGTTTTAATCCTCTGACAGTTTAGAGCACTCAAATACCTCTGCTGAGAAACAGATCGAGGGCAGTTTCTTTCCAAAGATGATTAAATATATTTTCCATTATTTTGATCTTGGAGTTCATATACCTTAATTGTCTTCTTCTTGCCCTTAAAAATTAATTTATCTAGTGCTGTGTCCTGATGCGCGTGGATTCAGTAAGAACAAGAGGTCTGAATAAAGGAAGTTGCATCCAGTTAGCTGGTATATTAATATGGCTAGTAGCCTAAACATGGTGATTAGGAAATGAAATAATATGTAAAGGATGAACATGGTTGATCTAACAACAAATCTAGGTTAAATCTGAGATAACCAGAGAATAAGAAGATCATTTAATGGCCAATACTATAATTCATTTTTTGACCAAGCTGCTTACTTTCTGAACTGGAAATTTGCCATCAAGTTTCTTCCTACTTTAATTACAATCCAGTGTTGAATTATATCTTTGTCTTGTTTTGCCAGGCTGCTATAACAAACACCACAAACTCGTTTGGCTTAAAAAACAGGAATTTATTGCTCATGGTTTTGAGGCTAGAAAAAGTCCAAATTTGAGGTGTCAACAAAGTGATGCTTTCTCCCCAAAGTCTGTAATATTCTGGTGCTGGCTGCTGGTGATCCTTGGGATACCTTGGCTTTGCCATCACATGGCGATGTCCTTTCCTTTCTCTTCCAGTTCATTGACTTCTGCTTAACAGCTCATCTCAGTGGCTTTCTCTTCACAAAGTCTCAGTAATCCAGAATGCCATCCACTTTCATTCAGTTGGGTCACATCTTCTAGAGGTCCTATTTAAGGTGGGTGGGTTCACACCCGCTGGAACTTAGATTGGGACATGTATTTTGGGGGGTACATAATTCAACCTACCATAATATTTAATCATTTCCTATTCATTTTATTTATCTTGAAAATAGTATATAAAGTAATCTTTTATCAACTACATTCTCTTTCAACAAACTATTTTTCATAAAACTACTTTTAGCTATTATAAAATAATATTTTCATCAAGGAAAATCTGAAAACAACATAACAGACAAAGGAAAACATCAAACATAATCATTGTTAACATTTTGTCATATTTTCATTGTGTTTGCTATGCACATTTTTATTGAATTATAATCATATATACATCTGTGTCTTGCCTTCTCATTTAACATAAAATATTAGATATTTCCCTCATTACAAACTCTTTCTCAATATCATTTCAATCATGGTACAATATCCATTTTGTGAATGTATTTTAATTTAGGTAGTCCAATTTTGGAGAGTTTTGACTATTTCTAACAACTTCATCATTATCTGTACTTTTTAAACCTCTTCTTCTTCTTCCAACATAACCATCTTCTCAACTCTTTCTCTATACTAAAATATCAAATACATTTATTCTTAAAATGAATGCTTGGACATTAATTAAAATATCTTATTTAAATATTTTTGATTCCTCTCTTTCTCTCAACCGTCATCAAATATATCAACAAATCATTTTTGCTTGATCTTCAACTTGTATCCAGGATCAAACTTCTAGCTTCCTCTTAGGATATAGACAGCTGGAAAGAGTGTTGCTTCTACCATAAAATAAGGGGGGGGAAACAGATAATTGACAAAATCATAACTTCTGCTGAATCCATCAGGTAGCTGAGACTCCAGAGTAATCAATTAGCCTGAAATTCATAGAAAATCAAGTGCCTCCATGGACAGACAGAACACTGGATTTTCTGGGGAGAAAAGAGAAGAAAGCAGAGACTGGCATTCAAGCTAAAAAACAGTTAGCAAAAGGTCAAATGTGTGCTAACATGAAAGTATAAAACCCCTGGGAATCTCACACAGAAAAGTTTGTGCCCAATTGCAGGTTCTACTCCAGGGACCTCATAGTGTGCACTCAAGGAAGATTAGGATCAGGAGAGAAGTTATGAAAAAGTTTTTCCTTCTGCTGCAGAAAAGGCAGGGAAGACATTGCTGGTTCCTTCTTCCATATGGAGCAAGACTTAAATCCTGTGGGGGAATGGCAGCAACCCTGTCACAGTTGAAGACCCATCCTGTCTAGAGCAGGAGAACAGAAAAAAATATATCCCTGAGGGAGAGGCAAGAAAAGGTCCTGGGCCCATATCATTACCTATCTCTTACCACTGGGGAGGGGAAAGAGAACAGAAAAAGTCCACCATCAAGACAGAGGGAAACAGCTTGAGGAAGACTGAGGGTGAACCCAGACAAAAGGGAATGGCCCACACATTTCACCACAAAGCCATCAAGTACAGAGTAACACGTATCAGCAGCTTACCTGCAAAACGGAAGAAAATGCAAGGAAGGTATCTTTTTGGAAATGCAGAATCACGAGGAAAGACTATTGTTGAGGGTGGAACATAAACAACAAGAAAAAACCTCTAGGAACCCAGATCACACACTAAGCACAGGTGAACAGAGGAGAATTTGAAGCTACTATACAACAAAAGGATGCAATGTACTACATTAAAGTATACACACACACACACACACACACACACACACACACACACACACATTAAAGTATATATATGAACTCTCATCAGTTCTGCAGCTATCATCCTTATCCGAGCTATATTATCTCTTACTTGGAATATTGAAATAACTAGACATATAATAGTACTGCTGACAAAAAGAAAATGAAGTTTCTGTTAGCCAACTTAGGCAGAAGGGTGCTGAGTTTGTTTTAGGCATCATAAATTTGAAAGCATACTGAGGCATTCAGAATTAGTTCTCTAGCCTGCCTTTATCAAGTTTGTAAAGGGCTATCTCTTCTCCCTTAAATGTCTTTTCAAGAGGGAAAAACTTTTCTCTTTCTCCCTGCTAGAATTTTTGGTCATTATTTGGTACTTCAACTTTCTCTACCCCCAACTACCTAAATCCTATCTTTATTTTTGCCAATTTTTCTTCAAAATGTCCTTTTACCACTTTCTTCTATTCATGCAGTTAGTGGGTAGGGAAGTTAGAATAGCTTCCATGAAAAATTCAGGAGAGTTAAACAAATATATATTTTTTCACTTGGTGTGCCAGAAGCTCCCCCCTTAAAGAGGATTTCCCTATGACATATGTGTGGTTAAAATGGATGCCTTCTTTTCCTTTACAACAATGATACGGAGGATACTATTTTTACAGAAAGCATCACAGTGTTGTTTACTCATGCTTAAAACACTTTCTGATTGCACATTATATTTATAGTTTATAAATTCAGTTTCTTGACTCATTCCATACTTAGAGTATTAAAAAAAAAATAACTTAAATGCAACTTTTTTCCAAATTGGAAAAGTAAAATAATCACTGTCAAAATGTCTTTTCTACATAGCATTTCATTTATTAAAAAATAAGGGAATTAATTCTTGAACCTCTTTCTGCTAAGTGAAAAC
The DNA here is from genome assembly GCF_015220235.1 of Choloepus didactylus. Classification (NCBI taxonomy): domain Eukaryota; kingdom Metazoa; phylum Chordata; class Mammalia; order Pilosa; family Megalonychidae; genus Choloepus; species Choloepus didactylus. The sequence continues at coordinate 56,410,159 of NC_051313.1, read as the reverse complement.
ACCATTTAATTCTCCTAGTATCTGTTTCTCTTTCACTAACTAAACTTTTACAAAATAAATACTATTTTTCATGTTAAACCTCTTGCTTTCCATCATCAGAACTGCTGCACATGTTTCTTGAATTCATTTATTTATAATTTTTACTTAGGGCCTATCTTTTCTTCTAAAGTTCATCAGAGTCCAAAAAAGTATGCTTTAAAGTGCTTATTCAGCCACCTTTCTAGAAAGGGATCAGATATCCTTCTATTCTTTTCATTCTGCCTTTTCCTGTCTTTCTCTTTTTTTCACCATTACTTTGGATTTATTTATTTTCTTTTCATTTTATTTATTTTTTATTCATTTTATTCTCTTTTAAAGTTTCCTTTGTGAACTGATCCCTACCACATGACAGGAATGAAGCTAGGGAACTGGAAATATATTCTTGAATCATTTCTCCAAGAAAATTCAACAGAAAGTAAATCCAACATCTCAATTGTTTTTTAAATTTCTACCAAAGTATGTCTCCACCAATATACCTTGTTCATCATTCTAAAAGAGCCTTCTCTTTAATTGAGTCCTTACAATCTTAAGACTACTCACCTATATTTTATTAAATTTTGCAAAATAAATATTTAGAAATATAAGTTGAGCTGTACTATATGCTTTCTAGAATATGAAAAGTATTAATTAGCTAAGTATATTAAATTCACTTAACATGTTTTAGTAAACTGATTAATTTTTGATAAAATGACTAATATAACAATAATTTAAGCCATAAAATAGAGAGAACTTTAAAATTGGAAATTGTGAAAGAAGGGGAGCACAACTCCATCCTCAGTGTCCATGCAAAAGAAAGTTTTATTCTACTCATTTCTACAGGTCTTTATAGCATACAAGGTAGTCTCCTACGTGACTGCTCTCAGGTACATTTTTTCTAAAGCCATGAGGTGTATTTACATATCTTTAGTCTTAAGGGACAATTTCTTTGGGGGCTAGACAGGAAACAGCAGGGATAGGGGCAGGAGGCAGGAGACAGGAACACGGAAGGAGCCCAGCAAGAGCTCCGAGACTATTCCCCTATCTAAATTGCAGTCCGCTTTCAGACATGCAAAACTTTTGGCCTTTTCTCATTCTGGATCCCCTATCTAAATTGCAGTCCGCTTTCAGACATGCAAAACTTTTGGCCTTTTCTCATTCTGGAGCCTGCCTTCAGGCTTCCAGATTTTGGGAAATGGGCCCTATGTATAATCTGTCGAGCCAGGGGACCTTCTGTGTCTCCACAGGAAATGCACCCAATAGAAAGTATTTCAATACCTTTTTATTTTCTCTGTCCAAGCTCTACTCCATTCTATCAACACTTATTAGAGGCACATTTTTTTCCTGTCTGCCTAAAGCCAAATTCTTCTGATTTTATATAATAAATCTATAAATTATATATAAATATCTACCTTGGGCATCTTCTTTATATATACTGAGAGTCATCTCATGAAGCATTTATTGAGGATTATCAACATTATGAGCCTTGTTCTAGGCATAAAATATCTTTGCAACTTACTTTACAACTGTTTCTTTTTCACATTTAAGTACAGAATATGCCCAAACTTTAAGCAATTTTGTTACAAATGTGCTTTTAGCTGCTTGGTAGTACTCAGATTACATTTTTTTTACAGATTAATTATTTTATGTTAGAGTCTTACAGTAGATTTCTAAATTTAACCACTAATGCTTTGCTATGAAATTTAGTAGAAAACAATATTACTATAATATTAGTAAGCAAAAATAGTTGAACAAGACAATTTCTAAGATTGGGATGTTTTATTTTTCTTGAATTTTTGGTGCTTGAAACTTAATGAGTAGAGAATAAAGAGGTAGATTAAGACTTTGATGAATATTTTAAATGGAACTTCTTACCACCTTTCATGATTTCCATTATTATTATTATTATTATCATTTAGTTTGCCAAATGTTACTTCAAAATAGCTTTATTTTCCCTCAGAAGAGTGCACATCAACATTAGCCTCAATAGAGAGGAATGGTTGGGTTTCATATACGGAAACAAAGAAAGAGAGCAAGAGAGAGAGGTAAAGAGGAGACAGGCTGGATGATGTGAGCTGACATGACCCACAGCCTGGGCCAGCCTGCTCTCCTTCTGGGTTTCTCTACCACCCAATTCCTCAGGAGCTGCTTCCTCAACACCTTTCATAAACGCATCATTTTTCTTTCTTCTTCCCAAGCCTGCCTCTTTCTGCTGTGTCTCTTCCTATCCCTCCACCTCTCACACAGCTTGTCACTAAAAATCAAGAGATTCACCTTAGAATGACGAGGACCTGGTCAGCTTTTTGGTTGAGTCAGCAGACAGGTGTCTGGTATGTAGGCTGCTGGGAGTTACTCCTTTTTTTCTCTTCTTCTTTGCTCCCAGCAACAGACCCAGACGATTGGGACAGAGGGACCTCCTATGCTGGGCAGCCGGTGTCACCGGTCTATGTACACAGTGGGGGCAGGGTTCCAGGGTGAGTGTGGCCTCATCCGGCCAGCCAGGTTCCCAAGCAGCCTGGGCAGCCTCCAAAAAAGAACAGCACCTGAAGTCTACAGAGTTACATCTAGCTAAAATTGTGTGTGAGCCATTACATGCTTTTATTTTTTTAAAATAAGAAACAAGGTAATCGTCACAGATTCTGTCATTCTGAGGAAAAGAGAGGGTAAATTTTAAGTTCTCAGATGTTTTTACAGTAACTAATCTGCCATTTACCTATAGGAGGAGGGTCCAAAGAAGACTTGGGTCAGAAAATGTGCAGTAGGAGGGCCAGAACGTGCCCCAGGCAGAGGCAGCCCTCCAGCAGTCGTGGGCTGTGTTGGGGTCCTGGGTGGGGACAGTGTCACCCCGGGTGTGTGACAGCCACTCTGCCTCTGGGTTCTGAGCTCTAAGTCTGCAGTGCAGCATCCCTCGTCCTCCATTCTTGTCCCCATAGAGCATGAAGAAAGAAGCTTCTTAAGAACAGCAGAATTAACTTGTTGCTGTCTGCTGTTTTAAGGAAGTGTGGAAATAACCTTGCAAAGAGTTCTGGTGTCTCATTCCTGGTATCTAAGGAAGGGGCAGTTTTATTAAGAAATACTTGACTGTTTCATCTATGACTTTTAGCAACTCACCTTCTTGTCCCCACCCTCAGTGCTTGCTTTTTCTCATTTTTCTTCTTCATCTCCTGAATCTTTACTCTTAAGTCCCTTCTTAAAGAGCTGCTCACATGGGGTGACTGGCATTTGTCTGGCCTGCTGTCCCTCATCCACTTCTCCTTCTCTTCACCATGCAAGCACCCTCACTGCTGTATTCCTGATGAATGGTGTCCCGACTGCAGCTCCTCTCTGTCCCCCACCCTCCTGTCATACCACGCTGTCCCTGGATGAGTCTGAGTCTGCTGAAGCCACACCAATTCACCTCTGCCTGTACGGTTTAGAAATATATCCACCACATCTAATTCCAATGCACATTATTTGTCAAAAGAAAAAAAAAAAGATTTTCTTCTCATTTTGAAATGCAACAGAACAGTCCTGGATGCTGTTAAAAATATGTACCCTTAAGGTGTACCTGCTTTAAGAATGACAGTACTTCTTGTTTGAGAAAAGAAAATTAAAAAAAAGGTCACCTGTTCTAAAAAAAAAAAAAATAGAATAAGAGAGGCAAGAAAGAACAGGGAGAAAAAAAAGAGAGAAAATTGAGACTATATTCAGTACAAACTTGTGAGAATTATAAAAGGAAAAAAGGAATGAATATAGCCATAAGAAAGAGCATGCTTTAGATGAATTGAATTGCATTATAAGTTTTGAAAAACATAAAAAAAATGGGAGAGAGAAGAAAATAAACTCAAATATTTCTGTGTTACACACCATGAGGTCACGATAACCCTGACAGCTTCCTTGCTCTCTAAAGAAAATGGAAAGTAATGACTATCTGAAATTGGGAAAAGGATTAGCAGTGTTTAAAAGTAATTTGATCATATGCCACACTTTATATAAAGTACTCCTTACTTTATATACTCAAGTGCCTGTGTATCTTCAATAATTGGAAAATGAGTATTATAAACAGTCTAATATTCAATATCCATAAAATCAATCAATTAAAATCAATAAAGTGATGTAGTTTCTCCTAAGGTAGTAGAAAGGTAGAACTACCCATCATTTATCTTTACATTTTCTGGAATTTTTAAAGGTAAAACACCATAATCTACTTTTTTAAACATAAAATACAATAACAATTTGACACATCAAATAACTTAATGAAATCTCTAAAGGAGGTTTTTGGTGCCTTAGAGCAATAAATATATACACATGTAGTATTATATAGATATATATACCCCATATATATTATATGTAGTATAGATACACAAACCCAGTTTGTTTTTTAAAGAATTAATGTAATGGGTTCAACATAATGTTTCAAATATTTGGTGTTAGTACATTATTACTCTTAATAGCACCTCTGGTATATTACAATATGATAGAATAGAGAACTAAATTAATTAATTTATCAAAATAAAATGCAAATTTGAAGTTGGTGTTACAAGTTTATGGCATAAATTCAGGTATTTTTAGTGTTTGATTTCAACAAGAAGATAGCTATGAGATTTCAGAATTTGGGCTGTAGGTAACTAGTGCACCAACCAGAATTTCCAAATTATTAAAAGTATGCTTTTTATACATTAAATGAGCTTTTATCACAGCTACTGCTATTTTTAAGTGGGGAACTATTGTTTTGCTACAATCCTTCAAGGAATGAAATAAAAAGAAAAATAAAACTATTTTTAAAAAATTAAACTCAAAGAATTTGGAGAAATATTTATAAAATTGCCTGATATTATTAGTCTCAGTTCTTTACGTTAACTCTGGAAAACTTGTCATACTCCTGGTATACCGAAGTTGAGGTTTAAGAAAAAAAGAGAGAATAATTTTTTCTCAAACATTTTGAAGGAAAAGTACAATTTAGAAATATACCAGAATTGAGGGTTTCCATTAAGTACAATGCTTTTTTTTTTTTTTTTTTTTTTTTTTTTTGGTACCAAAAAGTCTTTATTTATTCATTGTCTTAACCCTAGGAAAAACAGGGAAGGGGAAAGCATCATCATGTGTTACAAAATGATAGTAGAAGGGGAAGGAAGTATCCAGTACAAAATCAATCATCAGATAAACATACCCAGTGGTAGGGTCACCAAAGCCCAAGGGGGCTCAGTCTCCTGCAATTCAGGAATGAGGGGAAGGGATTAGGGAACAGACAAGTACACACTTTCATCCCTACATCCCCTTCATCCCCATAAATTCAAGATTCCACACAAAGCTTTGGTTTCTAGCAGTAAACATGGAGTTGCATTCTTCTGTCTCCTGTTAAACAACCATGTGGCCACTTTGACATAAGCTTCTTGCACCTGCATAAAAGTTCCTGGGTGACTTGGATATACACTCATCTTCCCTCTTTGAATCTCTTACTTCCACTTTCTACATGGAACCACTCCCCTAAACACACCCATTGTTTCTCTCTATCCTAGGATTAAGTAAGTTTGGTCAATCCAAGTACGGCAGTGTCAAACTTTTGGTATGAATCACGTCAAGGAATGGTCTTAATTCAGAAGGTTGGGAATGAGGGATGGAGGGTTCCTAGATTCTTCAGGTCTTTTGCATAAGTCGTTGAAGAGTTGTAGAGATACCCCCAAAATTATGTGTATTGGGGTTGGGGAGGGGGAACAGGAAAGGGGCAATGGGGTAAGTTTTTAGGACAGAAGATCTAGTCCAAAATTGGAAATAAGGGAAGGAGAACACAAAAGAAAGGATGGTTCAAGATCCCCACTTCAAAGAGGGGCTCCCAAGCATGTTTCAGATCTTTTTGCCTGGTGCAGAATCTTCTGTCAAAGATGCTTTGGCTATTTTTCTTTCATCACAAAAAAAAAAAAGTTTGTAAACAATAAAAACCCCAAAAGAACATGGAGAAAGACCAACACATTATATTTATACAAATTAGGCCACCTAGCAATCACCAAATCAGCGACTCGTGAAGTTCTACAAACCCCAGACAAATACAATAACTAGAGGGGGGCAGCATTTGGGGGAGGCAAGAACCCAGGATCAGACACACATCACCCAATGCGTTCTATTGCATTTGCCCCATTTCAACACAGTGAGGTAGGTTTGCAGTGATCCCACAGCATGTAAACGAAACCCCCTTTCTCCTTTAGCTACTATGACACTATAATCACTACTGTGGCAGGGTAGGACATTGGCTCTGGGTGCCACAAAGAAGCCTTCACTGACAGTCTTTCTGGAAGCCAAGCAGAAAAGTCCAGACATTTTAAAGGTTAAGAATTTTAGTCTTTGCTTCATACATCCATCCTTGGACACACACACACACACACACACACACACCATTGTGCATGGCAGGCCCAGCCTAATCCAGAGAAGGATGGATCTGGTGTCCCAAGCAAGTCCTGTACCCTATGATTAAGAGATTACCAATATATTTAATAAGGGAACAGGAATCTCTTATTACATATATTGGTAACTCTCACCTAATCTTGGCTTCTTGTCTTGACCTTTAACCTGCCCAGCCTCTCCTTACCTCTCTGCACCATCTTCCCATTTAAACTAATTTCCAATCTTCCAGTAGGAGATCAAGTCATGGGGTGATCCAATTAAAACCTAGTCTCCCATAAAGGGAGGGATTTCAAGAGGACACTATGGCAGAAAAGCCAGCTCTAATTGGCAAAAATGAGGTAGTTCAAGTAGTTGTTCTTTGTGGTGATAAAGCAACAACAATAAAAAAGTATTCCTGCTGTGCAGACCTGGAGCTGCTGCCGACTTATCCCTGAGATTGTTCGTGTACCTGAGAACACAGTGCAGGAATGAGGGCCTTAGATTAAAACATACAAAAATACAAAACCAGAATATTTATATTAAGAAAAAAAAAATTAAAATGCACAAGATACATCATTCGCATACAGCTAGTGCAGTTGGCATCCTGGAGAAAGTAGGACCCAAGGTGCAGTTATCCAAGGGAGCAAATAAATAAAATCGTATTGGCCCAGAATGGGGTAGTGAGCTTAGGAGCAGTCGGTCTGCAGCCGTCGCACCAACCACCCCTTTTGCCTGTCATCACAACCCATTGCTTAGGATAGTTCCCAGCACCCTGTCCCAAGAGAGGGTTATGAGACAAGATATGGAAAAACCCTGTTCCACCTCTAAGATTCCCTCCCACAGAATGTATTGGCCCCTGGGTTGGGTCCATCAAACTGCTCTCATCTTTTCACTCTGGCATGAGAAATTTTTATAAATCCTCTTTCAAAGGAAAAATTCCCTATCCGGGCCACTGTCATAAAACTAGAGATTCTAGAGTATTTCATGCAGGCTCTAAGGGTATTTCTCATGAAAGCCCTTACTTGTATTTGAATAGAGCATGGTTGAAATTCCTTTGCCTCCCCCTCTTCCCCACCAAGATGGAAGAGGGGGTGATGCTATGGACCCCAACCTGAGATACACGGCAGTGCCAACTGCCCCCTACTCACCCTCTCCCACTTTCTCCACTCTGCCGATTGATGCCTGCTCCTTGGAACTTCCTAATCATAAAAGGATTGCCCCCACATGCTGTAAGCTTAATTTTGGGCCTCTGGGAGCAGGGCAGGGCCATGGATCTCTTCTTCTTCCTCCCAAAAGTAGGAGGGCTTTGTGAGCTGGGTGCCTGCTGGGCCTTCAGTGGGCATGAGGCCACCACATGGCTGATGCCCTGGCAGAAGTGACATTCTTGGGCTGGGGTGGCAGCTTGCATTCCTTGGCATGATGGTCTAGACCTCCACAATTGTAGCAGCTGTCTCCTTCGGATCTGCGCTTCTGCATGTTCTTCCCCTTTGGCCGCCTCTCACTCCCAGTACACAACACCCCACCAAGTCCAGGGACACGGATAGATTCCAGGCCCTAGGCAGACTTCTTAAAGGTGAACTCCACTGCCTCACCCTCCTTCAGGCTCCGGAAGCCCTCCATGTGCACCTAACTCTGATGCACAAACACGTCCGCAGAGGGGTCGAGTGCGACCCCGGCACGGGCGGTCATGGACAGGGAAATGAACCCCATGCGCACGTTGAACCACTTACAGATGCCGGCACCGTGCAGCAGCTGCGGCTCCTCGGCCTACCCCGCTGCGTTCTCCGGCGCCTCCTCTGCTGCCTTGGCGCAGCCGCCTGCAAACTGCTGGTTGGACACGGAGCCCGTGGTCGTCGCCTGAGCCCGCGGCCTCGGGCCCCTGGTCGGGCAGCTGCTGCCCCAGAGAAGTCCGGAGGCCACAATGCTTTTTAAAAATAGGAGCTAAGAGGTCAAAATTGTGGGTGTTTGGTTTAAAGAAGATGATTTATATTACCCTTTCCAGGTTATAAAGCACCAGAAAGTTGTGCCATCTGGGCACATGGATGGGCACCAGTACAAAATACAGTTTAACTCAATGACTAAAATGTTGTCATAGTATTTTTGTAGTGTCTTCTTTCTATTTCAGAAATTACAGGGCATTATAGATCACTATTATGATGTAAATGTCATTTGAATTATCAAAGCCTCCACTTTTTTTATGCATTTAGGAAGGTGTTCACATTAGGTGCTTTTCTTGAACTCTCATATAGGAGGACAGAGCAAATGTAAAGCCATTGTTCAAAAAATCCCTACCTGGAATTACTGTGAAGAGATGGGACTGAAAGGAATTTATTAACATTAGAGACATAGTGAGGTGTGGACTATTAGAGCTAATGGCCCATCTGCCACTGAAACTTCTTCCAATTCAGCAAGAAATTTTTACTAGTGCATTTACTAAGGTATCAAAGAGTTCTGTGTATGTATCTTTTATCCATGTCCACATCTATGCCTATACCTATGTCCTCATCTTGTCTCTTAAAGGTCTATAATAAATTCCTATCTTACAGGAATGGGGCATTTTCCTAAGAATTTAGAATAGCCACAGCTAAGCCCATACTGGTAGGAGTGGCTAGATATAAGAAAAGGCAGGTATCTCATGTGCTAGTATAGATCAATTGGAAATGCTTGCCTAGGGAGCTGTGTACTGAGAGATTCTTAAGGTATGTCATGGTTCCACAGGAAAGAATACCATGATAAATTAGCAATGTTAGCCCTGAGTACCAGAGAAGAATTTATGGTACACATATGAGGTATTTGCTGCTCTTTTTCTAAGTTCTTTTTTTGTAAAAGTCTCTACCTTTCTTTGTGCAGTTTAGCAGGGAGTATATTAGGTTGGGAAAGTAATGAATTTTTTTCAGGAATTTTCTTCTTAAATTGAGAAGAACAAATAATGTTTTTACATGGGCGTGGGGACTTTCTACATGTGAGGAAAGAGAATGAAGATTTTTCATCATTGGTAGGACTAGAACAGATGGACTCTGAACTAATCCTGATTTGTGAAGGGAAGGGAAGACTGAGGAATCCACTTGAGAGCAAGTGTGTGTGCCAGTTTCAGTCATCTATTGCTAAATAACAAGCCACCCATCACTTGGTAGATTAAAACCATTTATTTTTAGAGGTTCTACAGAATAGCAACTTGATCTGGGCTCAAGTAGCTTGTTCTGCAGATCTCAATTAGGATGACTCTTGTGGTTGCTGTCATCTGATGGCTTGACTTTGGACTAGATGGTGCAAGATCGCCTCACTTGTATGTCTGGAGGTATGTGCTGGCAGTTTTTGTCCACATGGCTTCTTATACTCCAATAAGACAACTGGCTTTCTTACATTGTATTCTTAAGACAATGTTCCAAAACAGCACATGGAAAACCTGCAGTCTCTTAAGGCCTAGGCTCTGGAACTCAAACAACTTTCACTTCCACCATATTCTATTGCCCAAATCAAATCCCAAGGCCAACTGAGGGTCCATGAGTAGAGGAATAGATTCCACCTCTTGATAGGCTGAGTTGTGAAATATTGTGCTCATTGCAATCTACCACAGGGCTCATGATGTTATTGACAACTTTTAGATGTGAAATATATTTCCAAAAATAATTCTCAAGAGACCAGAGAGGAAAATCATTGTTCAAACTATTGAGGATATTAAGAAAAACCCAGGGGTACATTTTTTTCATCTATAAACAAATCTAACTGCAGGATTCATATCTCATTCATCTTTTCTATCACAGTAGAGAATCTGTCATTTACTGGATGGGACTTAAATATTTGTTGAATTAATCATAAATGAATCTGAAATATGTCAAGTTGGCTGTGGGTAAAAAAAAGAAAAGATAGTGGTTTTCTATTCTTTTCAATACCCTAGGTCTAAGAAACATCTTTACTATAACATTCTAGGACATACATTTGAATTGAGCAGTTTCAGACCCAGATATGGTGGTGTTTTAATGAGGTGAGCAATGGAGCCTTTTGTGCAGTCAATGTGTAATACTCTGCCAATGTTAAAAGCAAAGAGCTGCAAATTGGCTAAAAATTGTTGCATTATACATTCCATTTTTATAGTGGCATCCACATTAGCATAGAAAATGTGGAAGCACTTATAGGCTACTTGAATTTGCAAGTATTCCTCATAATGATCTTTGTATTTATGGTCATGTGCATTTTAAACCTACCAAACTTTAAATGACATTCAAGTTCTACAAATATTTCTAATGAGAGTTTTGCTACTTGAAATTCAAATTTCAAATTTCACATTTAAGTATTGCAAGCTTAGTGGTTTCTTCTAAATGGAAAGAATTGTAGGTGTGACAAAATTATCTGTGACGAGAAAAAGTAAGTGCACTAATTAATGACCATTTTTAATCTTTTGGAGGAAAATGTAATTAATGTATTTTTCAGGTAACTTTAAAAATACCATTGTCAGATAAAATTGCAGCTTGTCAGTTGTGATGAAGAGTTAGTTGAATGTGCCTTCCCGTTTTTAAAGGAATTTATTGTATTAACAAGAAATTATATGGGCCTAAAAGCTAATTCAAAATTTGTTTAATATAAAAATGAGGTTATGAAAATGTACATCACTGATTTTTTGAAAAATCAATAAAGCATAGTTACTCAAAAATGCTAACAGTATAAATTTCAGAAAATTTTTTTCAAGTATTTCAATAAAATGTAATCAAGCCTCTTCAAAATTAAGGTATCATTCAAAATATAATGAATTCATTGTAAAATTCATAAGTTTCTGCTATTATCCAAATATTATCAGTTAGCCTACTCATTACTTTCTACAGATTTTCAATAGCAGATTAGATTTAGAAAAATTGTATTGTGCATTTCTCCAGAACAACTACTATTAATCAAATGAGGTAAGTGACTACATTTGCCCCCAGGTTTCCAAGCACTCAATGCAATGTTTCTTTGTTCACTGAAATACCCCTTTTTATCTCAAGGACCACAATTCCTATAATGTACCACACAAATTATCTTGCATTCCTCCTAACAGTAAAAATTAATTGTCCTTGCCTTTATATAATTGCGTGCTACTTTCCATCTTTGGATGCCTTTCCTTCCTGCCTCCTTTAATGTAACACCTGGCCTGACACATGTTCTCTGGACACTGATCTCAAAATCTATTTCCCCTGGAAGCATTTACTATTTAAATTGTATTACTTTGAGGTTTCCCAAGTACTTGTTAGAACAAGCTGTAGCTGAAAGAGTAAATAAAGTAACAGTAAAAAAACAAATTCATCTTACATATGTTCTCAATTCTGTTGGTATATATGTAAAGCCAATCATTTCAGATTAGGGTGAAGACATTATTTCTTATAATTTTTTTTTAAACCTTTTCAATAAATTCAGACTTACTTTCTGAATAATTAAACATAAAAATTAACATAAATATATTGTGCATGTACAGATATATTTAAGGTACATTTCAGAAAGGTGATCTGTCCTCTAAATGAGATTGACAATCAATAAATATGAATTTATACTGAACTTTACATATTAGAAGTTATGCAAAGGAAAGTAGGAGAAATATATGTTATTGGATTATTAGTTCTATTCCTATGAAGCAATTGAATTGAAAAACTAAAAAGGGGAAACTTCAGTTTGTATGTATGTTACTAGGATAAAAATTTTAAACAAAGAAAACCCCATAGGATTACACAACACAAACCATGAATTCTAAGGTAAACTATGTCTATAGTTAATAGTACAATTAAAGAAATATTTTTAAATTGTAACAAAGGTACTACTCTCATGCAAGATATTAATAATGGGGAGAGATACAAGGGAAATTTATTTTTTGCATGATTTTCCTGTACACCCACAACTCCTCTCATAAAAAGTTATATTAAAACGGAAAAAATAATGATATTTAATTCCCAACTTTATCAAGTCCAATACCTAGAACAGCATTCTATGGTAAAATTTTACAAGTTATTAAAGCATCCCAGCAAGGTCATATAACTTTTTTCTGCCCTCCCAAACTCTTGCCCCCTTCATATATTTTCTCCTTAATTTATTTGACATACTTAGCCTCACCATAATTTTTCAATAGTAAATAGCAATAAGTAGAGCTCACAAAAGTGAGGGCAGCTCCACAAAATGATAAAATGTAGATGGAATGGGAAAGGTGGAGTATAAAAGATGTAGATAAAAAGCATATTCAAAGACCATTAATTGTCTACATAACATCTATTTTCCCCTTCTTTCTTCATACTTGGATTCTTTTTAGGTTCATTTTCACACTCCTACTCCACGTGACTGAACAGTAGCTGACCTCCATTCCTAACCCCAGGGAATATTCTAATGTAACCAAACTAATCTAAGTAACCTCATTCCCTTATCCACTACGTTTTTATGATTGGGCATTTTACCAATTCTGGCCAATGACATGTATGGGAAAGTTTATGAGGGCCTCTGGGAGTTTCCTCAATTTTTCCCTCTTGACACGTATCTGAATATGGCACCTAGAGTGGCAGCAAACTCCCGGCAATCAGCCAGAGAGTAGCCACCCTTCAGGAAAGGACAGTGCCAAGAGGGTAAGAGAGATGTGAAGTGCCATGCCTGGGGCCTATCCTTCCACTGGACTAGTTTTTTATGCAAAATTCAAAGAAATAACTAGAAAAATGCTTTGTCTACTACATACAGCAGAGTACACTTTAACTGATACAAATGAGTAACCCAATAATTCTATAACTATATAATAAAATTGCAATTTTCCATCCCTGACCATCCAAATCATGATGGTACAAGTCTCCATAAGTCTAATTCTTGAAAATAGAGGCTGTCAAAGTATCTTTATTCTTTTTAGATGTCCCCCAAGAAGGTTTTTCTCATGATGGAGCTACACAGACTTTAACTAGAGTCACTGCACAGCCTCTCCTCTATTCTTGTTCCTCTGTTCTATGTCCAACTCCTCTTCCTTCCAAACTACCAAAAGAAGTCTCACTGTTGGTGTTGCCCGTTAGGAAATTGATATTCTTGCAAAGGTTGCTCTCTCCAAATGTAGCTGTTTTAGTTTCCCAGCTGCTAAAACAAATAACAGATGCTGGGTTGGCTTTACAACTGGGACTGTATTGGCTCACAATTTCAGAGACTAGAAGGCTTGCTGCTTCCTGGGGTTAGCATCTTCTGGCTAGCTGTCAATCTTTGGGGTCCTTTGGCTTTTCCATGACATGGCAAAGCACATGTAAGCATTTTCTCCTTCCTCTTATAAGATTCCATTGACTTGCAGCTTCTTGCTTCTCCTGTGACTGAGGCCATGTCCAATTTCCTCTGCTTATAAAGACGGCAGCCAAAGTGGGTTAAAGCCCATCCTCATTCAGTTTGGGCACCCTTAACTAATAACATCTTCAAAGCTCCTGTTTACAAATGTATTCATAGCCACAAGACCATGGGTTGGGTCCTGAACATGTCTTTTATGGGAGACATGATTCAATCCCCAACAGGTGCCAAAAGTTTTAACTCTCTGGCTGCATTGCTGCATTCTGTACAGAGAGGCAAAAAAATATTTTGCCTCCCCAATTCTGTATCACATTGGTCTCCTGGTTCCCACAGTAGCTCTGATTATGCCCAAAATTGTTCTACATGTTTCTGCCTTTAAGTTCTCCCTCAAACTGTGCTCAAAAGCAGATCATGAAGGCAAACAGAATGCATTTACCACTGCTGGCATCCTTAGCTCACCCTCTACTTTCTATATCAAAAAGCAAGAGTTCCTTTCTTTCAAGCAGATATTGGATATTTAAGCAGATGTTTGGGAATTCAAACAGATGAAGACACACTGAGGGAGCTTACGAGGGCTGATGCTGGAGGTGTTGATTGTAGTAGTTGTGAATATACCCCCACAAATATGCTTCATAATAGTCAATAATTAGAAAAATATTCTTAATAGGTGGGTGTTTTTCCCATTAAAATAGCTCTTTACTTTTCCTAGTTTTTGCAAACATTGATCCTACAATTATCTTAAGGCAATTTCCAAGTCTTTATTTAATTTGATTTTTAAAAAGCTCAAAATAGCTTAACTCCTGGAGGTAATTTCTTTGGACACATTTTGAATCAAAACCAGCCCACAAGCACTGTATTTATATATCTAAGACAGTCACAACAGCTTAAATATAATTCAGCCTTCCCAATTCATCTTTATGCCCTGGGTAAATTTTTGTTATCCCACCCCATGTCAATTGAACATGAGAATATTTATGGACTAGATCTAGATGAAACCATATGTTGTCTAGGATGATTTGACAGCAAGGGCTGCAAACTTACTATTTATCAGGACTAGGAAAATAACATAAATGGGCTGTGTTAGGCAGCACAGGGCAAAGTAGAATGTTGAGGAGAGCACATGTTCTAGCTAAATGGGGCCTCCTACTCAACTACAGCTCATGGCTGCCAGGTAGAACTGTATAGGTTCACACCTTCTGGTTCATCAAGAGAAGCTGAAAGTCCAGGTTTCTATACAAAACTCCAGATTTTTCAATATTGACTACTTTTTCAAAATGTTTCAAAACATTGTGTGCACTGACAGGGCAAGATGGCAGCATAGGGAGGTGTGGAATTTAGTTAGTTCCCTAGAACAACTAGCAAATAGATAGGAACAACTAGTAAATAATCTGGAACAAATGTTAGGGGGATTTCTGTGACCAGATAACATTGTACACCCATCTGGAATGGGGGAACAGCTAAGCTTGCAGCATAGAACTGTAAGTAAAGCTCCCCAAACTGTGGAGCTGGCACCCCTCCCCCACCAGCACAGCAGGTGAGTGGGAACACTTCCCTGTGGGAAAAAGAAGCAGTCCATGCCAGGAGCAAGGGAGTGTAGCACAACGAAGCTCCAATAGTGGTTTTAGTTAACAAACTTGGACTACAGAATACAAGCTGTACACACAGACAAATCTGGAGCAAGCAGTAAAGGAAACTGGAGGTTTCTCCTAGCACAGAGAAGGCAGGCTGATGGAAAAACAAATACATAAATAAATAAAAACAGAGGCTTTTGAGTCAGCTGAGCTCAGAATACTGGAAAAGGGCTGTGTCCCAAGAAAAGGGGTGCATAGAACTGGGTACCAACTGTGGTCAAACAGTGAAACTGGAGGGCTGAGGACTAGCTCTAAAAAGTGGACTTCTTTCTTTTTTTCCTTATTTTATCTCATTCTAAGCAGTTCATTAGGGAAAGCCTCAGGCATTTTCAATTGTCAGCACTGGTACAGGCAAGGGTGGAGTTGAAATAGAGAGTCAAAGGAAAACTCAAGTGTAAGCGATTATTCCCTAAAGGGCTTCTCTTCCCTAAGAAAAGGGGAAGGGTCCCAGCTCAAGTGGCTGCCCTCCCTCAGTGAACTCACACTCCAAGGGCTGTGGAAAAAAGCAACATGAAACAGCTTAAGCTTGGCTTCTGACAACCTCAAGCCCTTGCCCAGACAGGGTTCATTGAGATTCAAAGGCATCGTAACTCCACAATGGTAGGGAGCTGCGACCTGACAAGTGACACCTGCTGGGCAGCATAGGGAAAGTACACAGTCTAGAGGCCTCACAGGAAAGTCTGACAAACTTCTGGGTCTTACCATCAGGGAAACCTGATATGAATTACAACCTCCTGATGAGACATGGGCCTGTTTGGTCTGGGAAAATCTGATCGGAGTGATCAAGGACACCAGATGCCTAAATGACAAAAAAATTACCAATCACTAGGAAAAGTGAAGAAATGGCCCAGTCAAAGGAAAAAACTTACATTTCAAATGAGATATAGGAGTTTAAACAACTAATTAAAGATCTTCAAACAAATAAGCTAAATCAATTCAAAAATCAAATAACAAGTGGAGGGAAGATGTGGCAAAGAGAAGAAGGATATGAAGAAGATATTGGTTGAACATAAGGAAGAACTTGAAAGTTTGAAAAAACAGTTGGCAGAATGTAGGGGAATGAAAGTCACAATAGAAAAGATGAAAAACAAAATGGACACATGCAACAGCAGATTTGAAGAGGCAGAAGAAAAGATTCATGAACTGAGGACAAATCATCTGAAATCCTAAACACAAAAGAAGAGATAGGGAAAAGAATGCAAAAGTATGAGCAGGGTCTCAGGGAATTAAATGACAATATGAAGTTCATGAATATACATGTCATGGGTGTCCCAGAAGGAGAAGAGTAGGAAAAAGGGGCAGAAAGAATAATGGAGGAAATAATCACTGAAAACTTCCCAACTCTTATGAAAGACATAATTATAGATCCAAGGAGCCCAGCATACCCCAAACAGAATAGATCCAAGTAGACCCAATCCAAGACACTTAATAATCAGATTATCAAATGTCAACGACAAGGAGAGACTTCTGAAAACAGCAAGAGAAAAGTGATCCATCACATACAAAGGAAGCTTAATAAGACTATGTGTGGATTTCTCAGTAGAAACCACAGAGGCAAGAAGGCAGTGGTATGATATATTAAAAGAGTGAAAAAGAAAAATTGACAACCAAGAATTCTATATCCAGCAAAACTGTCCTTCAAAAATGAGGGAGATTTTAAAATACTTTTAGACAAACAGACACTGAGAGAGTTTGTGAACAAGATAGCTGCTCTACAGGAAATATTCAAGGTAGCACTACAGGCAGATAGGAAAAGACAGGAGAGAGAGGTCTGGAGAAGAGTGTAGAAATAAAGACTATCAGTGAGGGTAAAATAAGAGAGAAAGGATAAAAAGTAAAAATAAGATATGACATATAAAATCCAAAGGACAAAACAGTAGACAGTAGACATTACATTGAGTGAAATTAGCCAGAAACAAAAGGACAGATACTGTATGGCCTCACTAATATGAACTAACATTGATGAGTGAAATTTGGGAGTTGAGAACACAGGTTATCAGAAGCTAGAAAGAGGTTAGAGATCAGGCATTTGATGCTGATGAAGTACAGAAGGTTCAACAAGATTGTGTAGATCCAGAAATGGAATGGATAGCATAATATTGTGTGACGGTAGCACAATATTGTAAGTACTCTGAACAAAGATGTGTGTGAATACAGTTGAAAGAGGAAGGCTAGGGCTATGAATGATACCAGAAGGAAAGATAGAAGATAAACCTAGAGTGGTCAATGATGGTGATTCAATGTACAAATATAAGAATGTTTTTAAATGAGGGAGAACAAATAAATGTCAACATTGCAAGGTATTGAAAATTGGATGGTATAGGGGAAAAATGCAATCAATGCAAACTAGAGTCTATAGTTAACAGTAACATTATAAGATGTTCTGCTAATTGTAACAAAGGCAATATAAAAAGCTCAATGTCTATAAAAGGGGGATATAAGGGAGAGATATGGTATTGTTGTTGTCTATACTTTTCACTATATTTAAATTTTATTTTTCTCTATCTCTTATATTTTTATTCTTCAGTATTTTTTCTTCTTTTCCTCTTTCTTTGCAGAAGAAATGGAAATGACTTCATATAGATTGTGGTGGCGAATGCATACTTATATGATTATACCAGGAATCATTGTTTACTTAGGATGGATTGCATTGTATGTGAATAAAACTGTTTAAAAAGTAAACAGAGGGATACAAGTGCTGAAGAAAATGTAGAGAAAGGAATGTACCTATTCTCTGTTGATAGGGAAGTAGAATGGTGAAGCCCAGCTGGAGGGCAGTGTGGTGGTTCCACAGGAAGCTAACTATGGGTCTGCATATTGCAACCCTGTTATTGAAAGAACATGGAAGAACTGAAAGCAGGGACATGAGTGGACACTGCACACTGGTGTTTATGGCAGCAGTCTTCACAATTCGCAACAGATGGCGGTAGCCTAAGGGTACATTGACTGATAAACGGAATGTTGAGCCATGACTTTTACATACAATGGAATACTGAGAGGTGGCAAGAAGAAATGAAATTGTGAGATATGCAACTAGGTAAATGGATCTTGAGGACAGGATGTTGAGTGAAATAAGCCAGAATCAAAAAGAAAAACATTATAATGCCCCACTAATATGGACTAACTGTAATGTGCAAACTCTGAGAATTGAATCTGAGAGCATAGGTTATCAGGAGAAGACATATGGTAACGGTTCCTAGATTCTAAACTCTTACAGTAGTCACATCTATTCATGAGTGGTAACGGTTACCTCTAAATTCTGAGATGCTGAGCTGTTTGTGTCTAACCTGGTTGGTCCCTGGAACTTCAGGTACCTGTGTGACACCTGAGACAGATCCAGACTTCAACAGCTATGAAGGTCAGCATTACCCCATACAGCAAATGTTAAAGAAGCCGAAAAAGAGATCAGACTTCTATTAGAGATATGAACTAAATGGAATTGATTAGGACTAAGGTAAACCAGACTAAAGGACAAAAGATGATATTGACTGTGTTTTAAAACCTCGACGTCTGTGTAAGACCAAAGGAAGACATGTTTATTTGCTGCAAAATCTATATTTCTGTAGCATGCTATATAATTTAACTTGTATGGTCAGTTTATTCAAACACCATAATTACATGGGACTTTGAATAAGGGGTGAGATCTGGGTGGTTTGCATGTGTTAGCATGAAACCCTGATACATTCCAGAGTAATTTGGGCAGAGAATAAAAAGTATTTGCAAAGGCCCTTTAAGGACTGGGGTAAAATGTGGAAATATTAAACTTCCCTGCCTGGGGAATTCCTGATATTCTTGCAAGTATTAGGGACTACCATTTTAGTAGGCCAAGCTCTCAATCTTGGCGCTTGCCCTTATGAAACTTGTTACTGCAAAGGAGAGGCTACGTGTACTTAAAATTGTGCCTAAGTGTCACCCCCAGAGAGTTCTTTTGTTGCTCAAATGTGGCCTCTCTCTCTCTAAGCCCACTCAGCAGGTAAATTCACTGCCCTCCCTGCTACATGGGACATGACTCCCAGGGGTGTAAATCTCCCTGGTAATGCAGGACATGACTCGTGGGGATGAGTCTGGAGCCGGCATTGTGGGATTGAAAAAGACTTCTTGACCAAAAATGGGAAAATAAATGAAACAAAATTAAGTTTCAGTGGCTGAGAGATTTCAAATGGATTCGAGAGGTCATTCTTGAGGTTTTTCTTATGCATTATATAGATATCCTTTTTAGTTTTTATTGTATTAGAATAGCTAGAAGGAAATACTTGAAACTGTTGAACTGCAATCCAGTATCCTTGATTCTTGAAGATGATCATATAGCTATATAGCTTATATGGTGTGACTTTGTGATCATGAAAACCTTGTGGCTCACACTCCCTTTATCCAGTATATGGACAGATGAGTAGAAAAAAGGGGGACAAAAAGTAAACAAATAATGGGGGGAGGAGTATGAGATGTTCTGGGTGTTCTCTTTTACTTTTATTTTTATTCTTATTTTTATTTTTATTTTTTGGAGTAATGAAAATGTTCAAAAAATTGAATGTGGTGATGAATGCACAACTGTAAGATGATACTATGACGATATGATGATATTGGACACTTTGGATGATTGTATGGTATGTGAATATATCTCAATAAAACTGCATTAAAAAACAAAACAAAACACTGTGTGCACCTAAAACAACCCATCTTTACATTGGATTTGGTCTGGGTCCTGAGGTTGTGAACTCTGCTTTATCAATCTCTCTCCAGAGAAAATCATCCAGAACTTCAAAATCAGCAATGCTTAAGGCCATGAGAGTCTGGCTTACAGGAAGACAATGGGGGAATGAAATCATTACAGATTTTGGCTTTCCAAGTCTTTTTTAAATCATATATGTGTGTATATATATATATAACCTGAACTAAAGTATGTTACAGAATATGGTAAAAGTTTTTTTTCCCCCTAAATCCTCAACGATAGGAAAGGTTAATTAAGCAATGACAATACTCACCCTAGCTATTATACTTATCTTTGACCTAGATCATAAGAACAGAAAAGGATATAAATGAGTGACACCTTGATTTATTTAACTAAAGACTAACTCAAGGAAAAAGAGGGAACAGTACCTTGAAAAACGACTTTAAAAATTATTAGGAAGAATAAAAGGAGAGAGTAACAGATTATTTTTTAAATGTAGAACAACAAAATGTTAACATTAGTTAGGTCACAGGAACTACTAAAGTTTAAACAGATGTAACAATAGTTTTCCAATTGAATAAAAATTTATGAAAATAAAAATGTCAGGAATAGTAGAAAATTTGAATTATATAGTTTTCCAAACATGTCAGAAGGATGTCCAAATTTAGAAATTGAATAGAATAAATTCAAATAAAAGTAAAATACTCTTTATCTCCTATCTAACAGCAAAGATTTAAAATATGATAATACATATGCAGGCAAATTTACAAGGAAAAAACACTCAAATACAGAACCTATTTGGAAGCAATTGAGTAACTCCTACATAAAGCCCCTAAAAATGTCTGTAATACAGGTGCATTATTTCAATTTTAAGAAAGCTATTTAAGAATATAACCCAAAATATTTTTTTAAAAAATATCCCCAAAGCGCATCACCAAAGCATTAAGATTGAGCAATAAGAGAACAGCTAAGTAATCTTTCACCAAAGTGTGTTCCATAATATGTTAGTAGATGTTGCTTGAATAAGAAGTTCTGTGACTAAGAACATTTAACAAATTCTTTTAAACAATTTCAGGCATGACTCTTTATTATAAACTTTTTCCGGATGTTATATACTAATGTGCTTTGTAAATTTCCAGGAGAGACATTATCTCAAAAACTTTACTCTTAGGACATTAAAAATTGATGTAAATGAAGAGTAATTAAGCCTGTGGAAATCAGGGGTTAGCAAGAGAAAATGGTTATGTTGAGGGTAGAACAGGAATGCTTGTTTTGGTGTCAAGATAAATTTTTTCCTGTTTTTCAAATTTTTTGTAGCATGTTTACAAACTTTACCCAAAAGAAGTAAATAAAAATAAATGAAAAGGACCCTTTCTTAATAACTTTTAATACCAAAGTAATATAATTAACCTAAAATGATCCCTTGATATGACTTTGCTTCTAGAAATATCAGAAAGAAAATGCCAATGGAAACAATATTAACATACTATTTTCTATAATATACTTAGTATTTGGTTCATGTCTGTGTGTGAGAGACAATGTGAAATGTATACATATATCTACATCAGCCAGGTAAAGAAAGACAAATGTTTTCCTGATCTTGATATATGAACTACTTTGAGTCTTTCTCTGAGGTACAGAATATTTGAATTTCATTAAGTATTTCAAAGCATTGTAATGAAAACAACTTGAAATCTCTTATTAGCATTATGAAGTATAAAATTCAGCACAATTCAGTCCCCTCCAGAAGAAAAGGCATAAGACATTTCACATTTCAATAAATGATTCTGAATAGACTGGTACTCAAATTGCCCATGAATCCATACCCATCATTTGGAAGTCACACTTGAATATCATAATTATAGCAGAAAGTTACTTTTATTTTTTCAGTTTGTTTCAATTATAAGCTGACTTTGTCTTGGATTGAGGAGGAGATAAATAACTGGAGTAAGCAACATATCAAACTGTAAAAATTCCTCCTCCATCCACTCTTAAGAACAGTTGCAAACAAAAGAGTGAGGTGTCATTAAAACATGATGAAAAGGGGTTCTTTTTGAGGTGGTGAAAACATCCTAAAATAGTCTGTGGTGATAGTTGCACATATCTGTGAACATACTAAAATCTGTTAATTGTAAACTTTAAGTGAGGGCATTGTATAGTATGAGAATTATATCTGAAAAACACGAGAGGACTGAATATTGAGAACTGCTTCTGGCATTTTATAAATAGAGAAATCTCAACCTCACAAACAAAAGCATGGTAACATTAAAACTGATCATTTTACTCACTGGTTTGTTTACCGAGTAGCTAACTCTTAAATCACCCACCTACAAGTCATCCTGTTCTGATCGTAAACAGTTTTTTCCAAGTTTTGGTCTTTCACTTGTAACTAAAGAGCATTTCTGTAGGTAAATGTAGGGTATATTTACATAAAACATTGTCTTATAGTCACAGCTAAAGTAATTTTATCAAACCAAATAGTTTGTAACGTAGACAACATTTTATAATGTTATATTTGACCGATAGCAGCATATTTCTCAGATACTTTGTCTCCAGTGTCATGAATCTGAAATGCTCCAAAGTGCTTCATGTTCTTAGGAATCTCATTTCATGTACAATCTGCCCCTGCCATCCAAGGTATACGTGGAAACACATTCCCTGCCTAAGAAGGGTTTCTGCTAAGTTGTTCTCCTTCCTCTGTTTTACTGAATACATCCTGAAATATCTTACCTGTGTATTGATAATCTTATCAGTCAGCTATTATTTTCTTCTATTAGAAGAAATCCATCCTTTTATCTGTAGGAAAACCACATTCTAAAGTGAAGAAAAAATGTTTCATGATTTAAAGTATGAATCACACAGCCTATAGAATTCTAAGATTGAATTTTCAAATTCACTTATTGGAAAGAATAGGTAGAAAATCTGCTGAACTAACATAAGTATTTTGGTGACAAGACTGGTTTGACTTCTCTAAATCTGCCATTCCATGCCCTAAATTTTATGAAATAGTTACATGAAATCCTATCTTTCATAGTAATTAATCTATCTTTGACTCTTTGTCAAAAGTAAATCAGTTTTTAATTATTAATATCTTGACTCCCATATTTAGCTGCACTTTATAACTTTTGAAATCTATCACAGGAAAAAAAAGCAATGTATGAATGTACATTTTCAAATGATTTTATGACATAACTCTTCATCCTTAAAGAGATACATTCTGAATCTTTGTTAAAATAAGAAAATATTATGTTTATTTATAGTCTAATCTTCATTGTTAAAATTACAGAGCTGCGTGATGTTCAAAATGATTTTACAGTCAGTGGAATGCCAAGCTGTATTGGGAATGGAAAAGAAATTTTGCCTTTGGGCCTCCCAAATCCTAAGGAGTCATAATAGGTCAATTCCAATTGCATCTTTAGATGATTGTTTGGATAAATTAAGCTTGGTCACCACAGACTTAATTTGAGTGTCCTAGATCCAGGCCATCCAAGACTCACTTTTTCTTTCTGTGCCTACAATTCTCAGATGGCCCTCAGCCCTATGCAGTCTCTTGCATACCTGAAAGAATTACATCCTTTCAGCAAACATGTATTAGGCACATAATAGATACAAGGTATGCTAGGAATAAACATGACCTATAGTGCCTCCTGGATCTTACATTCTAAGGTGGTAGAACAAGGTGGACAGACAACCAACAAACTAGCACATATACAGCACTGTGTCAGGTAGTGATACGAAACTTGAAGAAGCAAAGGTAAGGAGAGAGTGTTCAGGTGAGGGGGGTAGCTTTGGGCATGGTTTAGAGATGGAGCGAAGGAAGTAAGAGTATTCTTCTCTGTGGAATTATATTCTTACACATTTGGAAAAAAAAAAGAATCTGAATTTTGAAATTTTAACCAAACTCCATCTTATTCTAACTTTAGGATAATAAACGAATCTGGGTAGATTCTTGGAAAGAGCAGCTTGACAATATTGATGTTAAAATGTCTTATAGAAACTAATATTTAAAGTTCAGTATAAATTTAATTCATATTTTGCAATGTGGCAAATTAATTATGTTAAGAATACTGCATTAACTGCATATCATCACAAATACTGTTTTTTCAAATTGTGATAATAAATCTTCAAAAAAATATCCCTTTATGATTTTTTTTAAACTGGATCTAAAAAGTTTCTTCACTAAGATACAAAAACAGAGTCTACTCTAGAATGCCTTTTCTTTTTACTTAGTATTGAGTTCAGCACACTAGAAATCATAAATAACTTCAAATGATTTGTATCAAAATAAAGGGATGGTCATAGATGCATAATAGATAGATTTACATATGACTTTCAACCCAGGATCAATCCATCCAAAGCAGCAACACAAAAACAGCCCAAAGGACAGGGCAGCTGTGATGAAAGGTTCAGATGCCTTAGAATGGCATCAAGAATTAAAAGAGGCTGGGCAGGGAGAGAGAGTGAGGGAGAGAGAGAGAGAGAGAGCTCACATGCATGAGCGTGCACGCACCTTCTGGCAATTATGTTGTATATGCAATTTTAAGATATACAAATTTAGTTTTAAGTAGTCCTAAAATGGATAATCATCTAATTGATTGGATATTAACATCATAAGCAAATTTGAAAAGTTAAATGCTTTATCATTTACCTAGCAGCCATTAAGCATTTTTCAGTTACCACTAAAGAAATATGAACAAACTTTCATAAAGGATACTTTTTTTAAACATATTAAGTATCATTTGCATGGAAATAAAAATAAGTAGATGCAGTTTGTTTGCAAATATACTTAGGCATAAAGAAATGCAGAATATGATTTGATGTTATTTAATATGAACTTTCATCAAGAGGTAAATTTCTCAAAAATTGCATGGGAATGGAACTACTGTAAAGTGGACAAGATTAAGTGTTTTAAGTGAACTTACTATTAAAAATTATTCTATAATTAATACTTTACAACTGTGTAATTTTAGATTTTGGTATGCCCTTTTCTTAAAGTTAGGAACATCTGATAATTTTATAAGCTTCTCAATTCTTATACAGTAAGATTCAGAATGAAATATCTTCAGCTAGGGGAACTTGGCCTATTTCAGACCGAGATCTAACATTTAATAGCTATGAGTCCTTAGATGAATGACTTATTTCTTCTTGTAAAATGGAGGTGATGATAGCCTATCTTACAGAGTCTCTGGCTAACAAGATATTGTAAAACATCTGATACAATCAAATACCAATTCCCTCCTCTTAATACTCATAAAACTATTGTACATAGAAAATAGATTAGAAAATACAACCATTTTCTGACAGAAGAACAGTTGTGTCTCTCCCCCATCTTTTTTTTTTCCCTCAAACGATTATAATTATATCCCATATGAATGAATGCTTAGATCAGGGACCTTGACATCATCAGTTCGGGAATTCCACTCCTTAGTGCTTCAGTGACTTCTGTGACCTTAACTGAACCTCCAGACCAGAGCTTCTCCGTTTTTCAAAGAGATACGATAATGGAAAACATCTCTCTTCAGAGGGGTACTTTTAGCATTAAAATCTTCATTAATTCATTAGTGAATTGTTAAGTGGTCAGTTTCTCTGAAAAATGTTAGAAATATAAAGACAGGTAAAATATGTGAAAAAAATATTTTTAAAGCACTCAAGATGAAAATACTGTGGTTATTAAATATATGATGAGTTGTTGGTAATTCATATTGCACAATATTGTAAGAGTCATATTCTACAATGTTGTAAGAGATTTAGGAAGCAAAGACTCTCTTGAGAGTCTTGGCCACAGGAAACTGTATAACAGCAATTGAATTACCTATTAAATTGAAAAACATCATTGAGAAAACTCAGTATCCCAGTGAAAGAAGAAGCAGGTATTATATCTCAGCAGATTGTATATTTTACTTTTAACACTGGAAGAGAAGTTAGATATGATCTCATTTCTTGGCTATATATATGTATATATATATATATGGCAAGTGCTTCACTGGGATATAGCCAAGACATTTCCTTTTACACAGCAATGCACTGTCAATGCTTTTTTAAAAAATTAATCCAGTATTTGGAAAGTCAGGACCTTTACCGACATTAAGAAATTAACATATACTAATAAATTGCTATCACATACATATTTTATCTATTGCTAATCTATACAATCAATAAATGTTTTAAATATGCAAATGGTCAAATGGATATTAAATAAAAGCTTCCTTAAATAGATGTACTGTTTTGTAAATTGTAAAAATTCAGCTCAAGAACCAATGAATTTTTATTTAAGATGAAGCAAATTTTGATAAGAAATTAAGTATTTTAAACAAGATTGGTACTTACTGGAAAAGGAATGACATTTATAGTCTATGTAGTAGGTTATAATTAAGCTATGGAATGCATTAATTATAAATGATTCTTCAAAATTCCTTATAGATATCCTGAAACTTAGAATCATAGCCATAAACCCTGTCTCTAAACTCCTCTAACAGATCCTGATTTGGCAGCAAGTAGCATAAAGTCCTTCATTCATTCATCAGTGAATTGTTAAATGGTCAGTTTCTCTGAAAAATGTTAGAATTATAAAGACAGGTGAAATACGGTTCTGCCTCTTGTTAGAGGAGCCTATAGCCTAGAAGAAAGTAAAAGCCATAAAAAAATAATTTGAATAGAATACTATGGTGCAATGGTAGAAGTCTTTACAAGCATAAACAGTGAGAGATCAACTCTACCTGGTGGAGAAAGGGGACAGTGAATATTCACCTTTATTAAAAGAGGATATAGAGGTGGACTTTGATAAGAGGTAGATTTTCTTCAAGTGGACAGGGGCAAGAAAGGTAGTCCAGGCAGGGGAATCAGAATGAACAAAACCACAAATGTATACATTTGCCCAGCATATCTCAGAAATGCATGTCGAGGAATAGAATCTGTAGAGAGGTGGGATCAAAGGAAAAGAGAGGCATGTTTTAAGTTAGGCAGATAAAATAGATGGGGGATGGAAAGCTACACTGTAATGCCACAGTACCCAAGCTGTGCACTGAAGCACCCTAGGGTGCTGCAGCAGACTCATGTGTGTGCCATGGGATAATTTAAAGTTTGGGAGGAAACACATTGATATCTGTGAAACAGACTACCATTAAGGTGGTTGACCCTTAATAAGTTAAACTGTCTTTATTTTGGCTGAGGGATGCTGTGAAAAAAAGTAGATGAGGCACTAAGGGCTCCATAAGCTAAGAAAGTTTGGGAACCTTTGCTACAATGAGTTTTAAATTTTTATCAGAAACAGGGAGACCCAGAAGAATTTTAAGGGGGGGTGAGGAACAAAATGGGCAAACTTGAGTTTGGCGAAGATCATTCTGACAGCAGTGAACAGCATTGGTTAGAAAGGGGCATTTTGGAGGCACAGACACAAAAGATTATTGTAAGTAGACAAGGAAGAGATGATGAGATGTCTAGTGAAAAATAGGAATCCATAAAGAAAGGAATATCTGCTTTTACTTAGGCAAGTGGGTCTTAACTTTTTCATTGTTGTTCCTTTAAAGTGCTAGAAAATTTTGACAACGCTTTTGAAACCATTGAGTTATATTCATAAATACTCTGCGGTTCAAGTAATCACATTTCATTTTCTGTCCAGCTATTTGAGTAAAGTTATGTATAGTCTCATTTTGCCCTCTAATATATACACACAGAGCAACATTCATACATCTCCCAGTAAATACAGCTTTTCTAAAATGCTAGTTTGACATTACACTTTATTTTTTACAATTTTTATTTGACTTATATACAAGAAAGTTATATTCTACTAATTGAGAACCAGTGACCTAGATCAAGATTAAAATAGGAATCTCAGCCAAATGGAAGTTAATATCAGACTTACTTCCTTCCTTAGTAAATATAACTTCCACAATCTCTTCATGATTCCTAGTTGCCCACATCCTGAAGCTTCCCTTGGTACTGAGGTCCTTGTTTACAAGATTACTTTCTACTCTCAGTGACCCAAGACTTATATTAAGAGGGAGATCATAATATGCTATGGCTAATATTTATTTGGTGCTTTCCATGAGCACTCTTCTCAGCATTTTATGTGCATTATTTTATATAATCCATACACTCACCCTATGATAAAGGTGCCATTATCATCTGCAGTTTACACATGGAGAAACAGAAGCACAGATTATATGTGCCATCTTTCATGGGTATTAAGATGGATATAAGATAGAAACCCAGATTTTCTGTCTCCAGAATCCACAGTCTTAACAAGTAAACCCATCTCTTCCTTGTGGGAGCAATTACTAAATTGGGTGTTTATTTGTAATTATTTCTTTTAAGCATCAGATATTTATACATATCAGTTTATAAAGTTCTTTTTGACCTAGATTAATTGGATTAAAATGCTAATTTCATTTTAGAGAAAATATTATTACCATTATCCATTTGATTGGGTGCAGGAGAGATATGTCAATAAAAACATAACTATTGTAGTTAGAAGGAGAAAGAGAAAAAAAAAAGCCCCCTCACCAGCTGCTACACTTTGGTCATCAAGATGTAGTCCTTAGGTCTGTGGATGAAAGAAACTTGGGTTTCTCAGTTTCATATTTATGAGGGCCTCAGAGACTGACTGACATTGATAAAATCATACAACACTGATGTTTAACTTAGATTGGTAACACATGAGCACTGACATACCAGCCTAGTCACCAGAATTCTAGTGCCCACCATCTTTCTTTATTGTATTAAGGTGCTTGGGAGGAAGATTTGAAAAATAGAAGGATGATTGGAAGATTTCATTATGACCATGAAGTTTGATCAAAGAGAAGCAGAGGCCATGCTACCACAAATCTTGAATAATTATCACTGCCTTGTTACAGCAAACTTCACTCTTTAAGACGGAGTAAGCAGGTTTGGAGAAGATTTAACGTGGAGGTGGGTGATTCTAAGCAAAGTGAAAAACTAGCAATGGACCAGTGACAAGAGAGAATCCTTTCCTGGAAATATGAGAAATTTAAAACTATCGCTAGGTGACAGATAGATAGGTAGGTAGGTAGGTAGGTAGATAGATAGATAGATAGGCAGACAGAGTTAGATACATGATAGATAGATACAGAGATTATGAATGAGAACTACAAGAGAGGAAATAAGCAAGGTCATTTCATGAATGATTGTTAGACTAAAGAGTCTGGATGTTTTCCTGAGCCTACTGATCAGTGTCAGGTGTGACTATTCTAGCCTTAAAGGGGAGAATTATTTGAAGGACTTCAAATATAGATGCAATTAAAAGGCTTTTATTAAAAAAAAAATCACAAATCTACCATTTAATGATTTCCTACTTTGTAGCAAGAACCAGGGTGACCACTTTTCATATATGATCTCATGCAATTTTAAAAACTTATTTTTGGCATAAGGTTTGAAACTTTTATTCAGTTAATATAAAAAACTAAATGGAGAAATTTCCTATTGTTTGAAAAATCTTTTTATTTTGGTAGTTGCACTGGTTTGAGTTGTTATGTTCCCCAGAAAAAGACATGTTCTTTTAATCCATTCTTGTGAGGACAGACCTATTGTGGGTGGGACCTTTTGGTTAGGTTGTTTCAGTTGAGATGTGATCCAGCCCATTCAAGTAGGTCTTAATCCTTTCCTGGAGTCCTTTTTAAGAAGATAAAAGGCAGAGGCATTTGGAGAGAGCAGAGAGAGAGAAACACCCTGGAGATGCTGAGAGGACACACAGATGCTCAGAGAGGAGGCCACTGGAACCAGAAACTAAGAGAAATAGAGCCCTGTAGTGCAGGACAGCACTGGCTATGTGCCTTGCTAACTGGAGCTGAGAGCAACAAAACCTAGGAGCAAAGGACCAACAGATGCCAGCCATTTGCCTTGCTACCTGACAGAAGAACCTCAGATGCCAGCACTCTTTCTTCAGAGAAGGTATCTTCCTGTTGATGCCTTAATTTGGACATTTTCATGGCCTTAAAACTGTAAGTTTGCAAACTAATAAATCCCCATTGTAAAAGCCAACCCATTTCTGGTATATCACATTTTGGAAGCTTTAGTAAACTGAAACAGGAATGATAAATTCTTCCCCAAAGAATCATCCCTTACCCATATACCACACATTCCCAGTATGGTCACTACAGTGTTCAGTAAATTCAGAATTCCTTCTGGCCTGAAGGCCTAACTATACCCTACCTAAGAAGGAACAGATTTTTACATCCCACACATTAATATAGAGCACAGCCCATTTATTCCAGAGGGAGGACACAGAGTTGATCTTTTAGTTGCTCAATCCCCACCAACTGTATTACAGGAAATGGTAGCTCCTTTTAGTCAATGGCACTCATGCTGTAAGGGAACAATGATAAGGATCACATGTCCCAGTGATATCCTGCCATAACTTAGACAGCCTCTTAGTCTTCCAGTAGGTATACCTGTTTGACTTGGGCTTCTAAAACACCCAGCCATTTCCCTTAAGCACAATAGCAATAAATTGTAGCAGAGAGGCCTTCCTGGGTGAAGATACATGCTCTGTCCTAGAACTGTTGCTTGGAATAATGCACAATCGACTTTCTCTTCCCTCCAGCTGATATTAGATTTTCACCGGTGTCTTCTTTTATCCATTCTCAGAAATAGATGGTGAGATTGCAGAGGTAAAGGATAACAGGGAAATGTCTACAATCAAGCAATGGGACAGCACTTAGGGTGTCAGGTTGGTACTAGAGGCAAAGTCACTATATAATCTAGGTTTTCTTGGGAAAATGTATAATCATGTTCGTAGGAATATAGTATCTTAAGCACTTCAGCTGGAACAAGGGCAAATGCAATCCTGACCTTGAACTACTGGATGGGAAAACCCAAAGGAAAGCCCTGTAAGTGAGAAAAACACATTTGTGCCATAGCATCTTTTCCCATGCCCTTATTCCTAGTATACAGGAACCTTTCTAAGGACCTTCCTCCCTTAATTCCACTCTTATTCAAATGAAACACATATCCACTGGGCTGAACTAACCAGCCCTTTTGATTCTTCTTATCCTTAGTGTTGCGGCCCATGAGGGCTTTGCAAGTCAGAGGCCAAGGAAGACACTGGGCATTTTCTGAAACATGAAGTTCTATTCAGGGCTTGCTTACAGGGTGGGAAGTCAGTGTAGAGATTATGATGGCTCTCTCTCGCCAGGTGGGTGCAGCATTCAACAGGCAGGCAAACCTCACAATTAAAGAGGTCAGCAGAGCCAGTTATAAGGGTTTAAGACAAAGACATTCCTAAGGGTGGGAGAGCATAAGCACAGGAACAAGTTCCAGGAGGGGGGTTGATGCAGAAAGGAGAGAAGGATCATAGGATTGGACTTTGTCGATAACTACAAGAGTGATAACATTTTGGGGAGTCAGGAAGCAGGTAAACTAGATTAACATTTGACGGCAGGAGGTCTGGGGACCATAGATGAATGCTTATTCAAATGTGGGTGTAAGATTTTACATTTACATTTTGCTCCTTTGTGAGACCAAGAGGTCTCACCTCCTGCCTACTTCCCATTTTAAAGTTACATTTTAAAGTTAGTTTACCATTTTCTCTCTACTAATTTATAAAGATGATAGGTTAAACATTAGTTGCCCAGGTCATGCAGACTGCTGTGCAACAAGCTCCTCAGGCCTGTTTTGCTCAGGCCAGGGGCTCTACACTTAGCATACTCTACCTTTCAAAATGAATGTTTCAGTAGCCTATTTCAATTTTGAAGTGAGTCACTTATCTTGGTTTTCCTGAGCTGCTATGACCGATAATAATACCACACAAAGGGTTGGTTTAAACAATGGGAATTTATTGACTCATAGTTTCAGGTTTCAGAGGCCAGAAGTCCAAACCAAGGCATTGCTTAAAAGGCTTGCTTCCTTCTGGGGTTGGTAGTATTCTGGCTGACTGGAAATCCTTGGATTCCTTGGTTTTCACATCATGTGGTGATATCTTTTCCTTGCTTTTCCAGATTCCCTTGACTTCAGGCTTCCAGCTCCTCCCTATAGCTTTCTCTCCTATGTCTCATTTTTTTTTCTGCTTATAAAGGACTCCAGTAATCCTGATGAAAGCCAATCCTCATTCAGTTGGACTATATCTTAACTAAAGTGACATGTTTAAGAGATCTGATTTACAATGGTTTCACACCCACAGGAATGCAGATTACAATCAAGAATGTATCTAAATTTGGGTACATAGTTCAATCCACCATACCACAACTTATGCTGGTGGTAAGGGTCATATGTCCACTACACATTGCAGATAATAGTAAACTGGCCATGGTAAAACGTATTCTCTGTGAGGTTTATGAAGGGGACCTAAAATCCTTGGTAGTTTTCAGCTGGATTTCTGTCACAGAACAAGTGAAGTCCAAGGTGGAATAAATATCTATTCCTGAAAAGACTCATTGGAATTCTCCAAAAGTATGAACGGTGTTCCTGTAAGATCCACCTGCCAGCAGTGTGCTAACCCTGGAACTTGTGGAATTCTTCCCAGGGTCATTTTCAAACATTTTTTTTATAGGATTCAGGTAGTGTCTCTACATATTAATGGCTTTGGTAGGTGTTTTGGTTTGCTAAAGCTGCCGGAATGCAAAATAACAGGAATGAATTGGCCTTTGCAATGGGGATTTATTAGTTTGCAAGTTTACAGTTCTAAGGCCATGAAACTGCCCAAATTAAGACATCAAGGGGAAGATACCTTCTCTGAGGAAAGGCTGTGGGCATCTGATTTATCTGTCATGTGGGAAGGCACATGGCGACATCTGCTGGCCCTTCTCTTCTGGGTTCTGGCCCTCTCCAAAATGTCTCTGGACATTTCTCTCTTAGATTCTATGGGCTCTCTGAGTTTCATCTGTCTTTTATCCTCTCATAGAGGACTCCAGCATGGGGATGAAGACCTGCCTTGAATGAGCTGGGTCACATCTCCATGGAAACAACCTATTCAAAGTCCCACCCAACAGTAGGTCTGCCCCCACAGGGATGGATTAAGAGAACATGGCCTTTTATGGGGTACATAACTGCTTCAGACCAGCACAGTGGGTGACATTGGTACATGCCGTTATTCCATCTATTGTGGCATGGCTTGAGCACCACTGTGCCAGCTCATTT
This sequence comes from Choloepus didactylus, assembly GCF_015220235.1. Taxonomy (NCBI): domain Eukaryota; kingdom Metazoa; phylum Chordata; class Mammalia; order Pilosa; family Megalonychidae; genus Choloepus; species Choloepus didactylus. Next base: position 56,377,138 of record NC_051313.1, on the reverse strand, counting down.
CACATACCAAAGTGACTCTCCACAGGGGCACATCTGCCCTTGCATTCCAGTTCCCCTGTAACCACAAGTGGGTGTTCTTGGCTGGCATCTATAAATGTAATTCTTCCTAGGACTTTCCAAAGGCCCCTTCACAGTTGCATTCTTCGTATCAGGTCATTCTTATATATCCATTCATCAAAGACCCATTTTCCTTTCTGCCCATACAGCACAGACAATGGGTATGGCCCAGGAGCTTCTAAATTTGCAGAAATTGCCCTGAAACCAAGAGCTAAGTTTTTCCTTTACTGCCATGTACTGTTCGGAATTCAACCCACTGTGTCAACGTCTTTTTGCCCTCTTCAATTAGAATTTCAGTCTATTTGGAAGACAGCCACAGCCTTCTCTGTGGAGTCCCACCATTCAGTGTAAGTATTCCAATCAATGAATCAGGTAACTTTTGCCTCGGTGGAGTTCAGGGAATTGGCAATAAGAGCAGGTAGCTCCTCAGGAGTTCCATTATAGGGGCACAAATTCTGTCTGCTCAAGGATACAATGTACTCGCTTTTTAATATGTTCCCAGTCATACCATTTCTATTTTATCAGGCAGCTCTGTTGTTCAGCTCCTTCTTTATTGGAATCTCTTATCTCTTATATTATCCACGACATATAGGTAACTCAGGCCTCAGTATAATCTGATACCCAAGAGGAGGAAGGGCTGTTTCTATAGAGTCCATTAGCATGCATGTACCTGACTCTCAACTGGGCTATTCTTAGGGATAGCATCAAGGATTTTGTTTATTTTTTTTAGTTCAGAATTCTAGTAATCACTTTTAAGTCACATTCTAAGGCTTTTACCAGGGATTCAAGTCTGTATGTGTTTTAATAGGGAACTTCTCCAAAAGCACTGGTTGTGTCAGTATCATAAGATCCCTGAGGGACAGCTTGGGCTACCCTCTACAATAGACCCCATTCAAATCCAGTTCTTCTAGTCAGTTAGTATATGCAAACCAACAGGATTCCCAAATACAGTATACATTTCCTCCAGAATCCAAACAGCCCCTGAGACTTAGTGCCTCTTTTTTTGTTAGTAAAGACCAGAAGGAAGAGCAGTTTGTTCTTTACTTCTTGTGCAAAGCCTCTACTGACCATTACCCACATTCTTCACAGTAAAAAAACTGCCTGGGCTGAACACTGAATCTTAGCCAAATTATTCAGGCATCCTCAACTAGTCTTATGGCCACTACATTTAAATCCCCTTTCTCCACACTCTTGACTTCCTTTTCTGAGAAGAAAACTATGATTATGTCATCAATGTCATGAATCAATTGAATTTGAAAGTGAATAGGCCCAAATCTTGTTTTATCAGGCTATAATTGAAGCCTGGAGGGGATGAGTAACCTTAGAGGAAGACAGTAAAACTATATATAACCAAGTCTCTGCTGTGGGAAAGCAAACAGGGTTTGAATTTCGGGGGGTGGGGGTGGGGGGTTGGGGGAATGGGGGGATTCTGAACCTACCACAACATACTAGTCACTGCCAGTCTCCTAAACCTCTGGAATAGTTTTACCATGTCTGGGAGGACAGAGGTTTTGGGGGGAATTGTTTTTAGTTAACTCTGGATTTTCTTGCATGCCAGACAAAACTTTATAAGTTTATAAGGACTTCTTTAACCAGAACTGAGATTTCCCTTTGTCCTTCTGGAAGGTGGTGCAGTTTAGTATTTACTACAGAAGAGCATTAGGCCAATTATAAGTGCCCCAATTTAGCAGGTCCGGTTAAAACCTAGCAATGGGCAGGCATCCCTGACATTCAGTTATAGGCCAGTAATGTCAAGATCTTCCATTCTTGCATCACATTCTTTCCAATTACACACCCAGGTAAGGGAGGTGCCATCACTGGATATCTCTTCCCTTATTATCTGGAGTTTTACTATGCATTTGGTATCTTCTATCACAGTATCACCACTGCCCCCCCCCACCCCACCCTGCCTTTCCACTTAGCTTCTCTTTTCGAATCTCAATACTGTCTTGCTCCCTTAAGCACATTATGCATCAATATCCACTTATCCCAAAAAGTTTTATTCACCAATCCCAGAATATTCTACCTTAACCAAAGCACATGGCTTTGAAATTGCCACTGAAAGAAGGGAAAAATATCCCAGACTTAAAGTCAATCCTCTTTGATTTCTACTGCCTCCACCTTTAGAGTACATTTAGCACCCTGCATTAGCATCCTTGTTACTGTTCTCAAAGGCATCATTGGATTTAAATTCATCCAGTCTGGGTTAGAGGAAACCTATCTGATGGGATTCATCAGGAGAGGCAGCTGCCAGACACAGAGCAAATTCCCTTCCTCCCAGCTAGTGATAAGGAGTCAGTAAATCTTTTGTGTCAGTTTCTTCCATTTTCATCCCATCTTCACAGCAACCTCATAATGACCCTATCTGATTTACTCTTTTCTTGTATCTTTAATTGTTTTCCCCTCACCTTGCCTTTCCTTGACTCTCTGTTTCCTGGTACATAATGCAGCTACCCAGGCATCAAATTCTCATCAGAATCTCCCTCTCCCTCCAATACTTTCTCCTGTACCATAGTGATTTGACTCAGGGAAACCACTCTCTACCACCAGAGCTGTGTTAGTGGTGTAAGTTGGTGTTAGGGAAATCACTGCCATCACCCAGTCCTGGCCTAGCCCCACCTCCTTCTCTGGGGAAGTCACAAACATGCTAAGCAGCCATCCGCCAGCTTCTGCTACCCTCACCTCCTTTTCTATTGTGTGCCATTCCACAAGCTGGGGGAGATGCAAAGTCTAATGAAAAGACCTGTGATCAGACCTTAAACCCAGAAACTGGGAACAAGCAGCCCCAGATGCTTATCAGAACAGTAATTCTCAGTGACAGGACCCCTCTTTGCAAAGTGGATAAAACCACACTCAAACAGTATAGATAGGTCTCTCTTTTCCAGCACAAAGTAGGGCTTGTGGAGCTGCCATCTATCACCCTGACCCAGAGCAGTTTTCAGCCACCCCAGGCCTGTGATGGGACTTTTTCCCCTTGTCTTTTGGACTCCTTGTGCTATGTATGTGACAAGGATATTATTTGCCCTTTCTGGACCCTTTATTCTGTGCAAGTAAAAAAGGGATCATTTGCTGAAAGTGTCTTTAGTGTCCTGAACCTATGTTCCCATGATGAACCATTGTAGCAACTCACTCCACAGTTGGCAATCATATTCAGGAGGTACAGATAGGCTTTAACATAATATTGTGTCTACTAAACATTATAGAAGGAAACAAAGCAGGAGATAAAGCAGATACAGCGCCTTCATCTCATCATTGTCTCATCTTTGCAGCTACCCAGTTACATAGTTTCTTTTGCCTCTTCACCCACATGAGCCTGTATGGCTTTCACAAATGATAGCCAAGACATGTGTGGGTCATGTTGAAACACTGCAGTCACAGCCTTGATTTCCCACCAACCTTTTATAGCATAGCTGTCACACAGGCCCAATGCCAGCTCACAGACCCCTAACCTGAGGCAGATGTTGTGTTCCACACAACAAATGAGGCAGATAAATATACCTCATTTATCTTAATGCCACTGTTTCCAAGGAAACCATGCTGTGGGAATCTGAGATCTTTCTGAAGCAGCCTAATAGTAACCCTTTACTCACAAAAGTTATGTGTATATATTAATTAAAAACATATACATATGATTAAATGTCAATGTGTTATTCACATTTTCTATTTCCTTATTTATATTCAGTCTTCATTTATCATATTTCTTTTATGTAGCCTTTTCTAATTTATAAGATGTAACTCAAAAAGAAAGATGGATAAAATATTAATCTACAATTTAATAAATAGTATTTATATATAAACACCCATGTACCTGCTCTCTAGTGTGAGAAAGAGAACATTATCAGCACATAAAAAGCCTCCAGATTTTCACTACCCAAACAAATCCCCCTGAGTCTCCCCTAGACCTATTTACATTCCTGACTTTTATGGTAATTACAACCTTGCTTGTTTTTACAGTTTTACACATCACAAAGAGATATTTACGTTTTTCCTGTTTTAACTTCATACAAATACCATGTATATTCCTTTGTATCTTACTTTTTTTCTTTTGTTCAATATTATCACTGTAATATTCAACCATGTTGTTGTGTACAGCAGTAGGTTGCTTATTTTCATTTCTATGTACTATTATATTATAAAAATAGCATAATTTGTTAATTCAGCCTCCCATTAATGGCTATGGTTGTTTTTTCAAGTTGGGGTAACACAAACAATGCTTTTCTGTAATTGTACAGTCCCTCAAAGGTAATCATGATAAATTTTGTTTTTCATACAAATAAAATGATGGCTTGAAAGAGGAAATGTCATTTACTCAACATCATTCAGCTGAGAGAATCTGGCCTTAAACCCAGATCTCTATGATTCCAAAGTTCATGTTCTCAATTTCTTCATGAGGTTCATGCAATAAGAGATATGAAATTATCTAAGATAGTTTTGAAATGAAGTTCAATCAATTCTAAGAACACAGATTCACCATGAATCAGTGATTAATTTGAAGTAGTTGCTGAAGGAGATGAAAGAATCAATGTTAACACTATATTGATTAAACATCTGACTTAAATGGATGGTTGACGGTGTCATTTTCTGAAAAAGGTATCCAGAAAAAAAAAAAAAAGACAATGTTTGGGAGATGGGGGAATTTGGTTTGGATTTGAACATACTTCATTGCAGTTCTGATAGGACATCCAGGTGATATTACTAACAGTTAAACTTTATTGCAAACTTATCATTTGCCAGGAATTACTAGGCCCTCTACACACATTAAACCATTATATTTTCATAACAAACCTATGAGGAAAATCCTACTATTGTCTCCATTTAATAGATAAAGAAACTGAGGCAAATAGAGGCTCAGTGATATCCCACCATTATGAAGCTAATAAGAGTGTTTTAGTTTGCTTAGCTGCTCAAGCAAATACCATGCAAGGGGATGGCTTAAACAATGGGAATTTATTAGCTTATGGTTTTGAGGCTACGAGTAATCCAAAGTCAAGGCGTCATCAATGTGATGGTTTCTCTCAAAAGACTATGGCATTCTGGGGCTGGCTACTGGCGATCTGTGACCGTTGGCTTCTCTGTCACATAGCAATGCACATAGTGGCCTCTCCTGGCCTCTCCCTTCTCTTCCGGGTTCCAATGAATTTCAGCTTCTGGCTTCCTATGGCTTTCTCTGTGTGTCTGAATTTGATTCTGCTTATAAAGGATTCCAGGATCAAGAGTCATCCTGATTGAATTGGGCCACACCTTAACTGAAGTAACCTCCTTCAAAGGTCCTACTGACAATGGGTTCACACTCATAAGGCTGGATTAAATTTAAGAATGTGTTTTTCTGGAGTACATAGCTCTAAACCACCTCAAAAAGACATGTTATTTCCACATGCAAAATACATTCATTCCATCACAACATCCCCAAGGCCTTAAGTCATTTCAGTAACAATGTCAAGTACAAACTCTCATCAAAATCAATTGTGAGTGTGGTCTGTCTTGGGGTACAAGTCCCTTCTGTCTATGGACCTGTGAAAACTAGAGAACAAGTTATCTGCCTCTAATATACAATGGAGGGAAAGAGATAAGATAGGCAAAGAATCAATGTACTTAACTAAGCAGCGGCTCTTCTAAAGCCCATGTTCTTGAGCACTAAAATAATAATGTCTTTTGATAAAAGAACATGGGTAACAGGAAATTAATTATATATGCATTTGATGCTTAGACAAGAAATCTGGACTGGATCTGAAAAATGTCAGAATATACATCAATGAATGCATACAGAAGGATGAGTTCACCCTGGGAGAGTGGATAACAAAACTAGAGTTGTGAGCTGCGTATAAAACTTGACAGGACTTTGGCTCGGGGAATGGAAGAAGAGGCTGAGAAAGAATAGCTAGACATTATTAGGAAAGTAGATAGTATTCAATAGCATTTCAAGGAGGAAGGAGTGATCCACAATCTCAGATGTTACAAGTATAAAATTGGAAGTTGAAAAATTACCATTATGACCAATGGGGGAGTTATGAGACGCTTTGGGAAACAATGGTTCAGAGTGGCAGCAATCAGAGGTGTGCAAGTTGGATTGCAATGGGTTACAGTAAGAATAGGGAGTGAAAAAGTGAGTGTGGGGATCAGCAAGTATAGAACCCACACATACACACTCACAAAATAAAAAAAACAGATGTATAAGAGAAAAGAGATGAAGAGTATGATGGTTTGGATGCTTTATGGACCCCAGAAAAGTATGTTCTTAAAGTTAATCCATTCCTGTGGATGTGAACCCATAGTAAGTAGAATCTTTTGGTGAGTAAAATCTTAAGTTAAGATGTGACCCACCTCATTCAGGGTGGGTCTTAATCATCTTACTGGAGTCCTTTATAAGAGGATGAAATTCAGAGGAAACAGAGAGAAAGCCACAGAAGCAAAAAGCTGAGAGCAACAAAGCCCAGAAGTGATGGGAGAGACCAGCAGAAGCCACCATGTACCATGTCATCTGACAGAGGAGTCCAGGTATCATCTTGATGATGTCTTGATTTGGACATTTTCATGGCTTCAGAACTGTAAACTTGCAAGCTGATAAATCCCCATTGTTAAAAGTCAGCTATTTCTGGTATATTGCATTTTGGCATCCAAGCAAACTAAAACAAAGAGCCATCATTAAAACTTTTTGGATGATTTTTAATGATTGTTAGAATTTGGTTTTAAGGTAAGACTTGAACATGTTTAAATACTGCCAGGTAGGATTTGGATGAGAGGGAGAGATGGAAGATACTAGAACTATAGAAGATAATTGATTGAGGAAATGCCCTGAATAAATGAAAAGCTAAAGTATTCAGGGCCATATGGAAGGAGAATCCTTAGACAAATTAAAGCTTACTTCTTCCACTCTGGCAGGAAAGAAAGAGACAAAGATTCTTCTATGCAACAGGCAAGGAGCAGGGCAAGATGGCATAAAAGAAAGGGATTTCTTGTCTGCTGGCTTTCGTTTTCTCTGAATAGTACAGACAGTGAGGAGATAAGTGGGAGATGGGAGAGGAGGTTTGAGAAGAGTGGAAAAGATGTGTCTGAGTGACTAAGAAAAATGAGACAGAGACACAGCAGAATTATCTGAGGCTTGGAGGGCTCCTCTGCAGTCTCTGATAAAGAATCCACAATGGCTTTGGTCTATATGATATAATTCTCTACAAATAGCAAAGCATCCTGCGTGCAGCAATGAAGAGCAGGAGGCAGTTGAATTGAACCAAAGTCAGGGTTAAACTACACAATTGATTAGATTATATTTTCCTTCATATCTGATCATATTGCCTTGAGACTACCTGTTGATTGAATGCAGGAGTTCTCAAATCTACCTTCAGGGATGTTAGGGTTTTAATGATAGAAATATTTTAAATATTTGGTTTTATGTAGTTTTTTAGAATATTTGTTTTTCTTATTCCTTTGTTTTGTTTTACTTAAAATGTTTTTTAACTTTTTTTGACAAATAACATTATAAAAAATAAGTAAATATTTAGTTTTGCTTCTTCTGAAATAGTTAGATGGCCTAGCCAGTTCAAATATCTATTTAAAACAATTCTCAGAAAGCTTGTTATATTGGGAGATTATGAACACAACAAATTGACTTCATCAGAATCTAAAAGTTTTCATGCATTTTTGTTAATGTGAGCTTTGACATACATACATAACAATGATAATTTTCAAAGTATGAGTCAACAGAGAACAAATTTCAAAGAATGTCATGGGTCACAGTTCCACAACTTCAGCTATTTCTATTGTAAAATATAACATACATACAGAAAGGTATTAACTTTTGATGTACAGCTCAACAATCAGTTATACAGGTAATTTCAAAAATTGTTATGGATTACATTCCCACAGTTTCAGTTCTTTTCTTTTTATGCAATATAGGGTATATACAGAAAGGTGAAGACTTTCAAAGCACAGTTCAATGAGTAGTTATAGAGCAAATTTCAAATGATGTTATATGGTACATTTCCACCATATCATTTATCTCCTTCCAGCTATTCCAACACCCCGACATCTAAATATATATATATATATATGTATATAAAGTTTCAGTATTCATAGACCTTTGTTAAATCTTCTTGTCTGTTATTACCCATTCCTCTCACTCAGTCTCTTTCTCCTTCTTCAGGGGTATCTGGGCAGTGAGCACCCTAACTTGTTCATATTGAAAGGGGATGTCAACATTATGGGGAAGGAGCTGCATCTGATCATCATTCTTAAAGAGGCTGCTGCCTCTGGGTTTTAGGACTTGTCTGGCATAGGAACACTCTGGTAGATTTAAGTTTCTGAGAGATAAAACTTACTGAATCTTTTATAGAATCTCAGGTAGGGGCCTAGATATTTGGGGACTACTTTTGTTAAGAGCATGGAAACTGTGGCCATTTTGGATGTCTAGCTGGAGCTTGCATTAAAGAAACCTCCAGGATAGCCTCTTGACTCTATCTGGGATCTCTCAGCCACTGTAACCTCAGCTTTCTTTTCTCCCTCTTTTGGTCAAGTAGGCATTTTCAGTCCTTCACTGCAGAATCTAAAAGTTTTGTCAGAAATAAAACTATGTCTTTTATTACCAGGAGATCCTTATCACAAGCAAATTAAGCACTCTAGAAATAGGTGCAAACAGTGCCATGGTATACTTGAGAGTCTTTACCTCAAGTGTGTCCTTCCTCATCCATCACTCCTGAAACCCAGGGATGAGTTTTGAGGAGGGAGCTGGATGTGAGGCACTCCTCACCTGTTGGAGAAAAGGCCACCTGGAAGCCTGGCCAGACCTGGTGACCCTCAATGTGACTAACTACCAAACAGGGGGGCATCTTCCCATGTGGACAACTGATATGTTGGTATATTGACAAAAGTGTTCCCCCTGTAATTCCTTTTATCCCTTGTCCCTTTCACCATTAGTTAGCTAAGTAAGGCATTATGCTTCTATTTGCTTAAGGAAGAGATGGTACAGCAAAAGACAGAGAAATAAGGAGACAGTTTTTGCATTCTGAGTTTCAAAATCTAACATTCCTTTTGGATAACAGATTTGGAAGAACACCTGAAGAGTAAAAGCCAGACTACACAGATCTAGAGAAATCTGTGTTGGAGGTTGGGTTGTCTCAAGAATGCTGAGACAGAGATTAGCATGCAGGGGGCTTATCAGGGATCTTGGAATCAACATCTTAGGAAAGGAAAGGAAGGAAGCAGGATTGAAAAGAGGGAGAAATTAAGCTGTCATGTGGTCTCAATAGAACCCTCAGTCAACCCTGTGGGGAACTTTGAAGAAGGAATGACACTTTTGAGCTGTTCAGTGTTGGGGTGAGTAGGCAGACCTTTATACTTTTATGTCCATGTTTCTCAACCAGGTGTGGTTTTGCCACCCAGGGGACATTTGGCAATGTCTGGATGCATTTTTGATTGTCAGGTCTGAAGATGCTACTGGCATCTAGTGGTTAGGAATAAAAGACTTATTGCTCCAGCTGCTGGAATTGCCGTCAGCAGACAGCCCTCAGCTGATCATTTATTTCCTCGCTCCCATCACAGTCTTTTCCTATGTGAGCCCACGTCCAAAGACTAGTCTATGTAGGACAGAGTTTCTCAACCTCAATACTATTGACATTTTGGACCAGACCATTCTTTGTTGCAGGAGCCTGTCCTGTATATTGTAGAATGTCTAGTAGTATCCCTGGTCTCTAATCACTAGATGCACAATCACAGCTTTTCTATAACTTTTTAAAACAGTTTTTGCAATGATCCATCAACTTTTAAAAGGAAGTATATATGCTGTTTATTTGGCACACAGTTTGTCTCTCCTAAATAAAATATAAATTAGAGTATTATATACCCTTTATATTTCTTCTTCCTATGTGGTTCTTCAAATTCTGGGAAATGTGTCTTCAGAGTTACTTTTTTTTTTCTTTTCTAATGTTTTCTTGTATACTTTGATAATATGGTTTTTACTTTAAATATTTTGTAGCTATGTTGTTATTCTAAAAGTTCATGCCTCTATTATCTTTATTGTATCATTTTTCAATATAAAATGACAGTCATTTTTTTCTGGTTCTGTAATGATTTACTTGATTCATAATCTAATATGACTGATTTTAATATGGTACTCTTTCTTTGTTTGCCTTTTGGGATATATCTCTGCCAATCCTTTTTTTTTTTAACTTTTCTAAAGTATATCTCTTGGGAATAAGATATAATTGGACTTTGTCTTTAACAGAAGAGCTTACTCCACCCAACGTTATAACTTTTAAGCCTGTTATACCAGAAAATTTCATCCACTTACCCTTTCAATTCCCTTTAGATCTTTAATACTTCTTTACCTTCTCTCTCTGTTTTTTTATCTGGTTCTTCATTGACCATGATTTTACTAGCTTTTTTGCTGGTGCTTTGTAAAACAAATGTCTTATTTTAATTTTTTTAGATACATTTTAGTTTAAAAATGGATTCCAATCATCAATTTCACAAATAAAGCAGTGCTTTGACACTACTCAACGTAATTCTGGATATTAGTAGTATTTTACTTTTCTCCATTTATCCCCCATTAACTTCTCGGTGGGTGATAGGGGATGGTTTCAATCTGGAATTCTAGGTCTAAATGGTTGCTATTTTGTTTTTTTTTTAATGATATATCTTCAATTTCAAGAATTACTTCTGTATCTTGTTTCATAACCTATTTATAACATTAAATTTATTGTTTCTCTGTTTTTAATGCCTAACACCTGGCATTCTTTGATATTTTATTTGAATTCTTCTCTAAGTTGGATTTATGCATGCCTTTCAATAATTAATCATTATTTTCATGGAGAATCCTTGTTATTGCATTTTTCATTGTAATTTCTACCTTCCATTCCACGAACATCCTTTCTTTGTCAATCTATTGACTCACCACTTCATATTTTTTACTTTGGAACCAGAGTAATATTTGCTTAAATTGTATGAGAACACAAAGCAGATGCTCTTTAAAAAAAAAATGCTTTATATTTCTCATAATAAGCCTTTCCAAACGTATATCCTTGAAGCTTTAATGCTGTTCTCTTTCTTTTATGTAACATTTGTTAATACACCTACCTATCCTTTTTACCTGTTTATCCAGGAAAAAAATACATCAAGACATGGTATTTCTCCACAAACATTGTGGCAAATTCCCCTTAGTGTTACTCATGTTATTTAGTTACCTGACTGCTTTACCACATGCCCATTTTATTTTGAGCCAGAGGGTTAATGGCTGTGCAGAGCCTCTAGTGAAATTTCTTATGGCCAGAGAGGTTTATCTTCTGTGACTATCAGGCCATTTTTTGAAAAGAGTCATTTTTACCTTGATGATTGGAAATACTCTTTGGTTCTTCCCTTGTTAGATGCAGTAAAGAAAAACAGCACCCAGAGTGCAGTGACCCATGGCTCTTCTGATCACACTGGCTCCCCGCTGCTACTTCACATCCCTGAACAGAGAGCACCAGCAACCTTCCACATCTGCTGCTGGCTGGGCTAGATTGACAAGAGTTTTAGTTCCCGAATGAAGAGAGATACAAATGAGAGCAACTGGAGGATAGTGTGGTCTTAGATGTTTTAGAAAGCAGCTTCTTCCTCCACATAAAAGGAAAAGAAATTTAGTGCTCTGTTTGGTACAGACCCTGCCTGGGCATTGCAACCAAGAGGCTCTCTGGTAGAACAATGAAGACTAGTGACCTTCAGGTTTACACATTTGCTATGCCTCAGGAGGCAACGTGCATGTCAGCATCTCCCACTAATTAAACCTCCTCTTTCAGTTCAAATAAATCTGTAATTTTTGCATAATATTGGTTGTCTTATTTTTTGGGGTTATGAATGCTCATATTTTTATGACTTTATAGGTTTTATAGTTGGAAGTGGGAAAGACTTGGTCAAGCACTGCTAATAGAGGCATTTCTGACACCTGTACTTATCACTTTAAATGCAGCACATCTTCTTAATACATTTTAGGTTTCCATAGTAACAGCTATTCCATAATGCACATTGTACTATCATCATTCAGAGATTTAAATCAGGATGTCTTTTTTTGATTTTCAGTACCTACCTTCTTAGCCTCTGTTCCCTGCTTTCTTCACAACTGGTGTTTCCTGACCCACACCCACAGCCTTCCAGGTTCTGGGACAAACCTGACTTCAGCAAGACTGGCTCAGTTTTCTGACATGGTGCCTTTCCACTTTGCTTCTGGTCTTATTGTGGTTTTGAAAATTCTGCCTCAGTTTCATTCTCACATTTTTATTCTGTAGTCTGGGTCCCTATCTTTTCCTCTGTGGGTTCAAATCCCTCTCTTGGTTACCTACTCAGTACTTTAGATCCTCTGGGTTTACCCACCTCTTGCAACTAAGGGAGGCTTCGTAATTCTAACCTCTGCCTTTCTGACTCCCTGCTAGGATTTCTAAATCTGTCCCTCTCAGCAGATTTCCACTGATACCACTGCTTCCTAAATTGACATCTGTTGTGGTTCAACAAAGTATTCTGCTTCCTGGAATGTACTTTTCCTAACTCTTAGCAACAGGATCTATTTCACCATCACGGTTAGATCTAGCTTTAGGTCACATTTCCTCTAGAGTTAACAATATCTTTGATATTTCCTGGGCTATAAATGATCATATTCCAAAATGAGGTAATGTCAGATAAGCAAGATATTCTTGTCTCTGTCCTACATTTTATACTTTCTTCCCTCTCATTCCAGCCACCCCTACAGTCAATCTACCAGTTTAGGTGTGTGCATATCCAAAATACATTTTAAATCTGATCAGTTGTCACCAACCTCTCTATACAACCCTAAATTAAGTCATATTATCTTTTCCCTAGAATAGAATAGCCACTATCTTAGTTTCCCTGGCTGCTGTGACAAATACCATACAATAGATTGGCTTAAACAATGAGGATTTTTTTTGTCTCATGGTTTCAGAGGCTGGAAGGCTTGCTTCTTCTCAGGGTCAGTAGCATTCTGGTGGGTTGGCAATCCCTGGGGTTCCTTGTCTTTCCCATCAGATTGTTACTGATCAAACGCAGTGTTCTCTCCCCGATGTGTGTAACAGCCAACCTATGACACTGGGGTTTCAAAGGGAGAAAGAGTTTATTGCCATGGAAAGCAAGGAGAACAGATGGCCTATGGGCCTAAACCCTGCTCCCTGAACTGCAGTAACTCTGATAGTTTTACAGTATCAAAAGATGGGCAGGTTTTAGGATAATGAGTATAACAGCTCTAGATGATGAAGTTGAGATGGTCTCATTATTGAACATGCACAGATTAATTACATGCTTACTCACAGAACATATGTAAGAAAATGACAGCTTTAACATGATGATGAGTGTGATCTTTAGTGTTATAATGAGGCATAGGTCATTTATAGGTTAAAGTTTAAGCTACTGCACATGTCAGATGGGCCAATTTTGTTTAGATCCAGTTTCATCTAGTAAGATAGTTTAAGAATTGGGGTGGGTTAGTTCTGGGCTGACTCAAATTCCTTCATTAAGGGGCTGTCTTTGTGATCATAAGACTCTAACGTTGTCCAACAGGTTATATAGTTATGTAATCATTATCAAAGATCAAGGCAGCTGGGTTACAGTCCAGAAATTTTGGGTATTTCCTTCTGGCTATTCTACAATATACTAGAAACTAATAAAAATGCATCTATATAATGATTCAGTCATCATAATTATTTGTTAGTTCTTAATTCTTCTTTTTTGTTTTGTTCATTCTTCAATCTTGAGGGATATTTGGGCAACAATCCATCTGATTCCATGCTGAAAAGGGGCATCAACCCTCTGAGTTGCAGGAATGGAACTTCTTAGATTGTAGTTGTACATAACTTCAGGTTTCCGGCTGGAGTATTAGTGCCTTCTCAGTAATTCTGTTATGGCAAGGCTGGGACATGAGACAGAGACAGGTTTTAAAGATAAGTATACTTGTAATTATTAGTAGTACTATTATTAGTCCTGCTTGTAATATTGAATGAGACTATGATCCTATTCCTGTGGGAAGCTAGCTAAATAAATCAAATATATTGAAGGAAGGGGGACCAGTGTCTGTTACATTAACTTGACTTTTCATATGTCCTAATGTTTAGTTACATTATCAGAGTCATCAGGTATATAGGTACCACATTCAGTTTTTATTATAGCACATGCCCCTCCTTGTGAAGCTGTCAAGATACCTAAAGCCATATGGTTTTATAGTACTGCTTTATGCATTAGAGTCATTTCAGTATTTAGAAGAGCTATACTGTTGAGGCATTTATAAAAGTATGTTGTGGGTGAGCTGTATGTTTTAGTTACTCCTCCAGGAAAGTAGGTAGAAAGCCAGGAACTGCGTGGACTGGACACCACAGAGCAATTTGACTTTGGGCATACTTCATACAACACTCATGAACACATTGAACTGCTGAGATCAGCGAAATCTGTAAGTTTTTGTGGCCAGTGGACCCGCGCCCCTCCCTGCCAGGCTCAGTCCCGTGGGAGAAGGGGCCATCAGCGCTGGGAAGGAGAAGGGAGAACTGCAGTGGCAGCTCTTATCGGAAACTCATGCTACTGATCCAGACTCCAACCATAGATAGAATGAGACCAGACACCAGAGAATCTGAGAGCAGCCAGCCCAGCAGAGAGGAGACAGGCATAGCAAAAACAGCAAAGAAAAACTCCAAAATAAAAGTGGAGGATTTTTGGAGTTCTGGTGAACATAGAAAGGGGAAGGGCAGAGCTCAGGCCCTGAGGCACATATGCAAATTCCGAAGAAAAACTGATCTCTCTGCCCCCTGGATCTTTCCTTAATGGCCCTAATTGCTTTGCCTCTTAGCATTTCAATAACCCATTAGATCTGTGAGGAGGGCTTTTTTTTTTTTTTTTTTTTTTAACCTTTTTTTTTTCTGTTTCTAAAACAATTACTCTAAGAAGCCCATACAGAAAGCCTCAAAGACTTGCAATTTGGGCAGGTCAAGACAAGAGCAGAACTAAGAGAGCTCTGAGACAAAAGGCAATAATCCAGTGGCTGAGAAAACTCACTAAACACCACAACTTCCCAAGAAAAGAGGGGTGTCCGCTCACAGCCATCATCCTAGTGGACAGGAAACACTCCTGCCTGTCGCCAGCCCCATTGCCCACAGCTGTCCCAGACAACCTAGTGTGACGGAAGTGCTTCAAATAACACACACACACCACAAAACTGGGTGTGGACATTAGCCTTCCCTGCACCCTCAGCTGGTTGTCCCAGAGTTGGGAAGGTGGAGCAGTGTGAATTAACAAAGCCCCATTCAGCCATCATTTCAGCAGACTGGGAGCCTCCCTACACAGCCCAGCAGCCCAGAACCACCCTGGGGGGACGTCACTCACCTGTGACATAGCATAGTCATCCCTCAACAGAGGACCAGGGGTGCACAGCCTGGAATAGGAACCCACTCACAAGTCTCAGGAGCCATACGCCAAAACCAAGGACTTGTGGGTCAGTGGCAGAGACAAACTGTGGCAGGACTGAACTGAAGGTTTAGACTATTGTAGCAGCTTTAAAACTCCAGGAACACCAGGGAGATTTGATTGTTAGAGCCACCCCCC
Source organism: Choloepus didactylus (assembly GCF_015220235.1). Lineage (NCBI taxonomy): Eukaryota > Metazoa > Chordata > Mammalia > Pilosa > Megalonychidae > Choloepus > Choloepus didactylus. Next base: position 56,361,526 of record NC_051313.1, on the reverse strand, counting down.
TTCCCTGACCGCCCAGACACACGCCCCATATATAGGGCGGGCAACACCAACTACACACGCAAGCTTGGCACACCAATTGGACCCCACAAGACTCACTCCCCCACTCACCACAAAGGCAAAGCAGGGGAGAACTGGCTTGTGGAGAACAGGTGGCTCGTGGACGCCACCTGCTGGTTAGTTAGAGAAAGTGTACTCCACGAAGCTGTAGATCTGATAAATTAGAGATAAGGACTTCAATTGGTCTACAAATCCTAAAAGAACCCTATCAAATTCAGCAAATGCCAAGAGGCCAAAAAAAAAAAAACAACAGAAAATTATAAAGCATATGAAAAAAACAGACGATATGGATAACCCAAGCTTAAGCACCCAAATCAAAAGATCAGAAGAGACAAAGTACATAGAGCAACTAATCAAAGAACTAAAGATGAACAATGAGACCATAGCACGGGATACAAAGGATATCAAGAAGACCCTAGAAGAGCATAAAGAAGACATTGCAAGAGTAAATAAAAAAATAGATGATCTTATGGAAATTAAAGAAACTGTTGACCAAATTAAAAAGATTCTGGATACTCATAGTATAAGACTAGAGGTAGTTGAACAACGAATCAGTAACCTGGAAGATGACAGAATGGAAAATGAAAGCACAAAAGAAAGAATGGGGAAAAAATCGAAAAAACTGAAATGGACCTCAGGGATATGATACATAATATAAAACATCTGAATATAAGACTGATTGGTGTTACAGAAAGGGAAGAAAAGGGTAAAGGTATAGGAAGAGTATTCAAAGAAATTGTTGGGGAAAACTTCCAAAATCTTCTAAACACCATAAATATACGAATCATAAATGCCCAGCGAACTCCAAATAGAATAAATTCAAATAAACCCACTCTGAGACATATTCTGATCACACTGTCAAATACGGAAGAGAGGGAGCAAGTTCTGAAAGCAGCAAGAGAAAAGCAATTCACCACATACAAAGGAAACAGCATAAGACTAAGTAGTGCCTACTCAGCAGCCACCATGGAGGCGAGAAGGCAGTGGCATGACATATTTAAAATTCTGAGAGAGAAAAATTTCCAACCAAGAATACTTTATCCAGCAAAGCACTCCTTCAAATTTGAGGGAGAGCTTAAATTTTTCACAGACAAACAAATGCTGAAAGAATTTGCTAACAAGAGACCTGCCCTACTTGAGATACTAAAGGGAGCCCTACAGACAGAGAAACAAAGAAAGGAGAGAGAGATTTGGAGAAAGGTTCAGTACTAAAGAGATTCAGTATGGGTACATTAAAGGATATTAATAGAAAGATGGGAAAAATATATATGACAAACATAAACCAAAGGATAAGAAGGCTGATTCAAGAAATGCCTTCACGGTTATAACGTTGAATGTAAATGGATTAAACTCCCCAATTAAAAGATATAGATTGGCAGAATGGATTTAAAAAAATGAACCATCAATATGTTGCATACAAGAGACTCATCTTAGACACAGGGATACAAAGAAATTGAAAGTGAAAGGATGGAAAAAAATATTTCTTCCCAGCTACAGCCAAAAGAAAGCAGGTGTAGCAATATTAACCTCAGATAAAATAGACTTTAAATGCACGGATGTTTTGAGAGACAAAGAAGGTCACTACATACTAATAAAAGGGGCAATTCAACAAGAAGAAATAACAATCATAAATGTTTATGCATCCAACCAAGGTGCCACAACATATATGAGAGAAACACTGGCAAAACTAAAGGAAACAATTGATGTTTCCACAATAATTGTGGGAGACTTCAACACATCACTCTCTCCTATAGATAGACCAATCAGACAGAAGACCAATAAGGAAATTGAAAACCTAAACAATCCGATAAAAGAATTAGATTTAACAGACATATATAGAACATTACATCCCAAATCACCAGGATACACATTCTTTTCTAGTGCTCATGGAACTATCTCCAGAATAGATCATATGCTGGGACATAAAACAAGGCTCAATAAATTTAAAAAGATTGAAATTATTCAAAGCACATTCTCCGACCACAATGGAATACAATTAAAAGTCAATAACCATCAGAGACTTAGAAAATTCACAAATACCTGGAGGTTAAACAACACACTCCTAAACAATCAGTGGGTTAAAGAAGAAATAGCAAGAGAAACTGCTAAATATATAGAGATGAATGAAAATGAGAACACAACATACCAAAACCTATGGGATGCAGCAAAAGTAGTACCGAGGGGGAAATTTATAGCACTAAACGCATATATTAAAAAGGAAGAAAGAGCCAAAATCAAAGAACTAATGGATCAACTGAAGAAGCTAGTAAATGAACAGCAAACCAATCCTAAACCAAGTAGAAGAAAAGAAATAACAAGGATTAAAGCAGAAATAAATGACATAGAGAACAAAAACAATAGAGAGGATAAATAACACCAAAAGTTGGTTCTTTGAGAAGATGAACAAGATTGACAAGCCCCTAGCTAGACTGACAAAATCAAAAAGAGAGAAGACCCATATAAACAAAATAATGAATGAGAAAGGAAACACAACTGCAGATCCCGAAGAAATTTAAAAAATTATAAGAGGATACTATGAACAACTGTATGGCAACAAACTGGATAATGTAGAGGAAATGGACAATTTCCTGGAAACATATGAACAACCTAGATTGACCAGAGAAGAAACAGAAGACCTCAACCAACCAATCACAAGCAAAGAGATCCAATCAGTCATCAAAAATCTTCCCACAAATAAATGCCCAGGGCCAGATGGCTTCACAGGGGAATTCTACCAAACTTTCCAGAAAGAACTGACACCAATCTTACTCAAACTCTTTCAAAACGTTGAAGAAAATGGAACACTACCTAACTCATTTTATGAAGCCAACATCAATCTAATACCAAAACCAGGCAAAGATGCTACAAAAAAAGAAAACTATCGGCCAATCTCCCTAATGAATATAGATGCAAAAATCCTCAACAAAATACTTGCAAATCGAATCCAAAGACACATTAAAAAAATCATACACTATGACCAAGTGGGGTTCATTCCAGGCATGCAAGTATGGTTCAACATAAGAAAATCAATCAATGTATTACAACACATTAACAATTCAAAAGGGAAAAATCAATTGATCATCTCAATAGATGCTGAGAAAGTATTTGACAAAATCCAACATCCATTTTTGATAAAAACACTTCAAAAGGTAGGAATTGAAGGAAACTTCCTCAATATGATAAAGAGCATTTATGAAAAACCCACAGCCAGCATAGTACTCAATGGTGAGAGACTGAAAGCTTTCCCTCTAAGATCAGGAACAAGACAAGGATGCCCGCTATCACCACTATTATTCAACATTGTGCTGGAAGTGCTAGCCAGGGCAATCTGGCAAGACAAAGAAATAAAAGGCATCCAAATTGGAAAAGGAGTAGTAAAACTGTCATTGTTTGCAGATGATATGATCTTATATCTGGAAAACCCTGAGAAATCGACGATACAGCTACTAGAGCTAATAAACAAATTTAGCAAAGTAGCAGGATACAGGATTAATGCACATAAGTCAGTTATGTTTCTATATGCTAGAAATGAACAAACTGAAGAGACACTCAAGAAAAAGATACCATTTTCAATAGCAACTAAAAAAATCAAGTACCTAGGAATAAACTTAACCAAAGATGTAAAAGACCTATACAAAGAAAACTACATAACTTTACTAAAAGAAATAGAAGGGGACCTTAAAAGATGGAAAAATATTCCATGTTCATGGATAGGAAGGCTAAATGTCATTAAGATGTCAATTCTACCCAAACTCATCTACAGATTCAATGCAATCCCAATCAAAATTCCAACAACCTACTTTGCAGACTTGGAAAAGCTAGTTATCAAATTTATTTGGAAAGGGAAGATGCCTCGAATTGCTAAAGACACTCTAAAAAAGAAAAACAAAGTCGGAGGACTACACTCCCTGACTTTGAAGCTTATTATAAAGCCATGGTTGTCAAAACAGCATGGTACTGGCACAAAGATAGACATATAGATCAATGGAATCGAATTGACAATTCGGAGATAGATCCCCAGATCTATGGCCGACTGATCTTTGATAAGGCCCCCAAAGTCACTGAACTGGGTCACAATGGTCTTTTCAACAAATGGGGCTGAGAGAGTTGGATATCTATATCGAAAAGAATGAAAGACGACCCCTACCTCACACCCTACACAAAAATTAACTCAAAATGGACCAAAGATCTCAATATAAAAGAAAGTACCATAAAACTCCTAGAAGATAATGTAGGAAAACATCTTCAAAACCTTGTATTAGGCAGCCACTTCCTAGACTTTACACCCAAAGCACAAGCAACAAGGGAAAAAATAGATAAATGGGAACTCCTCAAGCTTAGGCATTTCTGTATCTCAAAGTAATTTGTCAAAAAGGTAAAGAGGTAGCCAACTCAATGGGAAAAAATTTTTGGAAACCATGTATCTGACAAAAGACTGATATCTTGCATATATAAACAAATCCTACAACTCAATGACAATAGTACAGACAGCCCAATTATAAAATGGGCAAAAGACGTGAAAAGACAATTCTCTGAGGAGGAAATACAAATGGCCAAGAAACACATGAAAAAATGTTCAGCTTCACTAGCTAATAGAGAGATGCAAATGAAGACCACAGTGAGATACCATCTCACACCGATTAGAATGTCTGCCATTAAACAAACAGGAAACTACAAATGCTGGAGGGGATGTGGAGAAATTGGAACTCTTATTCATTGTTGGTGGGACTGTATAATGGTTCAGCCACTCTGGAAGTCAGTCTGGCAGTTCCTTAGAAAACTAGATATAGAGTTACCATTCGATCCAGCGATTGCACTTCTCGGTATATACCCGGAAGATCGGAAAGCAGTGACACGAACAGATATCTGCACGCCAATGTTCATAGCAGCATTATTTACAATTGTCAAGAGATGGAAACAACCCAAATGTCCTTCAACAGATGAGTGGATAAATAATATGTGGTATATACACACGATGGAATACTACACGGCAGTAAGAAGGAACAATCTCGTGAAACATATGACAACATGGATGAACCTTGAAGACATAATGCTGAACGAAATAAGCCAGGCACAAAAAGAGAAATACTATATGCTACCACTAATGTGAACTTTGAAAAATGTAAAAGAAATGGTTTATAATGTAGAATGTAAGGGAACTAGCTATAGAGAGCAATTAAGGAAGGGGGAACAATAATCCAAAAAGAACAGATAAGCTATCATGGGTAACTTTAATGTTCCTGGGAAAGCCCAGGAATGACTATGGTCTGTTAATTTCTGATGGGTATAGTAGGAACAAGTTCACAGAAATGTTGCTGTATTAGGTAACTTTCTTGGGGTAGAGTAGGAATATGTTGGAAGTAAAGTAGTTACCTTAGGTTAGTTGTCTTTTTCTTACTCCCTTGTTAGGTGTCTTTGAAATGTTCTTTTATTGAATTTTTTAAATTATTTTTTTAAATTATTTTTTTTTTCCTACAGTTGATTAAAAAAAAAAAAAGTTAAAAAAAAAAAACAAGGGAAAAAACATGTAGAGCCCCCTTTAGGAGCCTGTGGAGAATGCAAGGGTATTGGCCTACCCCACCTCGATGGTTGCTAACATGACCACAGACATAGGGGACTGGTGGTTTGATGGGTTGAGCCCTCTACCACAGGATTTACCCTTGGGAAGACTGTTGCTGCAAAGGAGAGGCTAGGCCTCCCTATAATTGTGCCTAAGACCCTCCTCCCGAGTGCCTCTTTGTTGCTCAGATGTGACCCTCTCTCTCTAACTAAGCCAACTTGAAAGGTGAAATCACTGCCCTCCCCGCTACGTGGGATCAGACACCCAAGGGAGTGAATCTCCCTGGCAACGTGGAATATGACTCCCAGGGAGGAATGTAGACCCGGCATCGTGGGATGGAGAACATCTTCTTGACCAAAAGGGGGATGTGAAAGGAAATGAAATAAGCTTCAGTGCCAGAGAGATTCCAAAAGGAGCCAAGAGGTCACTCTGGTGGGCACTCTTACGCACAATTTAGACAACCCTTTTTAGGTTCTAAAGAATTGGGGTAGCTGATGGTAGATACCTGAAATTATCAAACTACAACCCAGAACCCATGAATCTTGAAGACAGTTGTATAAAAATGTAGCTTATCAGGGGTGACAATGGGATTGGGAAAGCCGTAAGGACCACACTCCCCTTTGTCTAGTTTATGGATGGATGAGTAGAAAAATAGGGGAAGGAAACAAACAACCAAACAAACATACAAAGGTACCCAGTGTTCCTTTTTACTTTAATTGCTCTTTTTCACTTTAATTATTATTCTTGTTATTTTTGTGTGTGTGCTAATGAAGGTGTCAGGGATTGATTTAGGTGATGAATGTACAACTATGTAATGGTACTGTGAACAATCGAATGTACGCTGTTTTGTATGACTGCGTGGTATGTGAATATGTCTCAATAAAATGAAGATTTAAAAAAAAAAAACAAGAAAAAACTCCATATAGCATCCATGTATTTGAGGCTGGATTTTCGTATTTCTATGGCCAAGATGTCAATAAGTAGTATCATTACCCAAATGGAAGTTTCAAGTGCTTACTGACCAGGCCACAAAGCATGCAATATTAAGGGTCCAAAAAATAAAGATTACAACTAGATGAAACACGGAGAACAAGTGAAGTTACAGCTCAGCCTCCTCTGATCTCTCCTGGTAATAGTCCCACTGTTATAGGATGAGGGTTGTTTTGAAGGCAGAGTAAACTAGGAATGTATTGTGAATGAGGTTGTAATATGGAAAAGGATTAGATAGAGGTTCTGAAACTTTGTGGATTTAGGAGATTTTCATACTTGAAAAATTATAGAGAACCCCAAAGAATTTTTGTTTTATAGATTATGTACTGTATTAGAAATATATACAATAAAAATTTAAAAATATTTATTCATTTATTAAAAAATAACAATGATAAACCATAGTCTCAAAAAATAGTGAAAAGAATAGGCATTGTTTTATACTTTTGCAAACCTCTTTAATATTTAGCTTAGTAGAAGAGAGCCAGATTCAATTATTTGCTTCTGCATTTATTCTGTTGCATTATCACACATCATCTTAGCTGCTAGAAAACTCCACTATATACGCAGGAGAGAATGAGAGTGAAGCAGATGCAAACAACTTCTTAAACTGTGATGAAAATAGTTTTGGCTCTCATACACCCTGGACCGCACTTTGAGAACTACTGGGTTAAACTATACAAAGTATCACATTTTAATATATTAGTTATGGAGAGTGAAAGTGAGGAATAAATGAAAGTTGAAAAAGTTGAGGTGGTCATCATGGACTACATTTCAAGAAAGTTTGCAAAAAAGGATTGCTTTGTAGCTTTCATATTGGAGTTTAAGCTTTCAGAAAAGACTATTTCCACTTGATGACATGGCTTCATATGTGTTAAACGGAATGTACACGAATAGTATGGTTGAAGAGGTCAACAAAGCATGAAGCAAGCATTTTAGATCATCTGTTATGTAGCTGTTACTATTATCCAAAATGATGGCAGAAGTTGGACTACAAAAGGAAATCCTAGGTCAATGAGTGAGTTGGCATGACTTACACAACTTCACAGGACAACAAAGAGGCAGTATGGTGAAAATTTGTAGAAGAGAGGGTAGGTGACTATGGGAGCTCATTATTTTTAAAATAAAATGCTAATATTTATTAAAGTAATAAACACGTGTTTAGAAAATTACATAGCACTAATTTGTGACAAGAAGCAAAAGGAAAGTTCTCCATTAAGAACCACTTTTATTTCTCATCTCTAAATGGCTTATGGTGTTATTTTTAAAAATGGATCTGTTTTAGGCATTCTTAGTGATTGTGATAGATAAAGATTTAGAAAAAAAAAAAGTATGTTGTGCAAAATTGTTTAAGGCTTCTATGCTAAATGTAATTTTTTCTATGCCTGATGATGGAAAAAATATAGCGGCTAGGTAAACAAACCAATGAAATACTTATTGAGCCCATCAAGCTTTATTAGGCAGATTTGCTGCTACTGGTAAAGTTTTATGAATACTTTCTTGAGTCCAGGGTAGTTCTTAAGTGCATCTGCCTATCCAGCCTGGGGACAACCAGAACTATATGTTGGTTCCACATCACCACTGAGTTCCATTAGGAGCTACCCAGTAAATACCAGGTCTATTAAAATAATCTGTCCCAAACCAGTCACTTTCTTGTAATATTATGATTTGAAGACATTGTTCTAGAAGAAATCATTGCATTTTTCTTCATTATAGGTATTATATTGTTGGGAGTGATTTTACTGTTCTCTGTTGGTTTTACCTTTACCAGGTATTAGCCAACTATGTTGTTCCAATGTTGTAAATGCGTCTCTTTTTCTCTAATTATTAAATATTAAGCCTTGTTGTCTAAACATTTTGCTTGTTGAATGGCTTTTTTTTTTCCTTACTGTTATACTATAGGAAAAAGGAATTTGATGTCCTGGTGTTTCTAAATTAATTGGCCATTTCTTAGGATCTGCATTAGTTACGTATATGGTATCTAGAGTCCTGTTTTGGTCTTACATCTTTTTAATTAATTTTCTTAGTTCTTTCTAGTCAGTTCCCTGGAGGGGTGATATCCACCTGGGTAACTCAGAAACACTAGATATAGGTATTTGGCCGCATACCCAGCAATTTGATTGATTCACAGAATTTGCATTAAGAGTGTGCCCATTGTAAAAAGACATTAGCGTTTGACAATACATCAGTTTCTTGGGCTATACTATAGTGAGGATACAAAACAAGGATGTAAGTGAAGAAATATCTGTTGGAAGGTGTCTAATAATTTTTATACAGTAATTCATCTGTTGGCTACAAGGTGTTCCATCTTTTAGGCAACACACATCTATAAAGCTTTGTATATACGTAACAGTACTCAAACAAAAATAAATGCTCTAATATTTATCATTTCTTATCTGTTCTCCTGAAAATGTATTTTAAAACTTCTAGAGGTTCATATTGATATCTGCCTGCTAGAAGTTCGTTAGCTTATTATCCTTTTTCGAGGTCTCCAGCAGTTTGCTTTTGGTATTTATTCTGTGAAGAAGTCTAGGAGTGAAAGATGATTTTTATCTTACCATGCTGGATCCATGATTTTACTTCCATCAATTTGACAGAGGTGTGAGTGGCTAATAAAATTTCATAGCAACTTTCCCACTTTGGTTCCAATCAGTCTATTGCATGTTGATTTGTCTATTTCCTTAAAAGAACTGTTACCAGGGTTAAAGTGTTGTAAGGGAACATCTGTAGGAAAAGAGAGCTGACTTGAGGCATAGTGGTGAATTGCCTCTAATGTGGCTCTTAGTGAATGAACACATCTCTTAATTTCTAATTCTTGGACTTATTCAGTACAGGTATACATATAACCTTGTTTCAGGAATGGTCTCCCATTTACCATTTCAAATGGGCTCAAAAGGAGCCTGCTTATGCGAGCTACTTTTACCCACATTAAAGCTACTGGGAGTAACTTGTCCCATGAAACCATAAAAGATTAGTCTACTGACAGAGTTTAGCTACCATTTTCTTCAGGGCATTATTCACTGTCTCTGTTTTCCTTGTATATTGTGGTTACCAAGATGTATGTAATTTCCAATATATTGGAGTTCCTGACAGTTCCTGTAATTTTTTTTTAATCACTTTGTATTGAAAATGGAGTCCAAATGGTGGGATTATTTCCTTCAGAGGCACCTTAGCTACTTCTGAGGCTTACTCTGTCCTGCATGTAAAGACTTCTACCCATTTTGTAAATACATTTACAAAAACAAGAAGATATAATTTTCACATGCTTTTGAAATAACAATAGAGTCTACTTGCCAATCTTCATTTGGTGCTGTGCCTCTTGCTTGAATTCTTTTTATAACAGGTGGAGACCCAGGTTTTGGATTTTTTTTAGCACAAGTTAAACAGTCTGGGATTATGTTCTGAGTGGTTCTTTGCATCTTCGGTCCTATAATACAATTTTCCAGCCACTGACACATGGCATCTCTTCCATGATGAGTGTTTTGATGTGCGTAAGAACTCTTTCCACTAAGTGTTCAGGAATAAGAATTGCCCCATCTTTATTATAAATCCACCCTTCTTTGGTTTCTTTGCATGGAATATTTGATTGAGAAACTAACATTTGTTTCCTTTAAGTTAAAGCCCCATTCTTTTGCTCTCAACAGATTGTGGGCTGAATACTGAGGAGAAAATTTTTTAGTCTTTTATCTGGTATCAGAGAAAGTACTGATGATGAGGATGGAGGTTTCAATTTGGCTGCTGCTCTTGCTTCTAGATATGCTATTTGATTACCTTTAAGAGAGTCTATTTCCCCTTTCTGATGACGGTAGCAGTGTATTATGGCAACTTCTTTAGGCAATATTACTGCTTCTAATAAGGCTAAGATTGTGTCAGCACATTTAATTTCCTTTTTACTTGATGTTAAGAGTCCTCTTTCCTTCCAGATGGCTCCATGATCATGAAAAATATTAAAAACATACTTAGAGAATATATATGTGTTCATTCACTGTCCTTTTCCCAGATGTAAAGCTCTGGTGAATGCAATAATTTCTGTCCATTGTGTGGATGTACCTGGTGAAAGGACCTTCTTTTCAATACTGTTTGTATAGAAATCACCACATAACCAGCTTTTCAAAGTCCTTGATCCATGAAGCTGCTTCTCTCAGTGTCATGTCAATGTTCAGATGTTCTAAAAGTTGGTCAACTAAATCTGGATGTCTGGAATTTTCTTCAATTATTTGTATACAATTATGCACAAGGTTCCCCTTTCTGACTTGGGAGTAAGGCAGCCAGGTTTAAACTAGAGGAAGCTTTTAGGGTGATGTTCAGATTATCTAGCAGAATAGCTTGATACTTACCTAATCATCCAGCAGTGAGCCATTATCCACTTTTCTGTTGTAATAATGTCAGTATACAATGAAGTGTATGCACAGTGCAGGGTTGTCCTAGAGTGAATTTTTTAGCTTCCTTGAGAATGTCACAGGTGGCTGCTACAGCCCTTAGACATACTGACCATCCTTGAGTAGTATGGTCCAATTGTTTAGAGAAATAGGCTATGTTAAAGTTTTCTTTTTTCTTTTTTGGACGGCATTTTTATATTCTGTAGTCCAATGTAGAGGTTCTTGCTCAAATCCTGTCAGGGCTTTATATGTAAAGTTTTCCTGTGAGTCTAAAATTAAGTATTCAAATTCTATAGAATGCTGCTATTCCTAAAAATCTTCAAAGCAGTCTTTGTGTAAGTGGTCTGCTACTCAGACTAAAACTTCCCTCTGATTTGGCAATAGATTTCTCTGTCCTTTGGATAAGTCAAAACCTAAATATTTTACTGATGTTTGTGAAATCTGAGCCTTTTTCTTTGAGACTTTGTAACCTCAATCTGTTAGAGATTCCGAGTTTGAAAAGCATTCTTATCTATGATTTTCTGGTAGGACACACAATTAGGATATCATCTACATACTATAATAATACTCCTTCTTGTAAGTGTATTTCTCTTAAATCTCTAGCTAAAGCTTCTCTAAATATTGTGGGGGCATTCTTAAATCCTTGTGGATGAGCAGTCTAACAATATTGATGTTTTCTGTTAGTAATGGTGTCTTCCCATTTAAAAGCAAAAATTTCTTGAGATTCTGGGTCAAGGGGTATGAAGTAAAAGGCATCTTTTAAATCTAAGAACAGAGATCTCCAGATAATAAAGTGAATAAAGTATATGGATTTGAAACTACAAGATGGATGTCTTCTACAATTTGACTTCAGAGATCTTGCAGAAGGTGATATTCATTTAGGGTGCCTGACTTTTATACCTGTAATATTGGAGTGTTATATGGAGATTGACAGGGTCATATTGATCTTTCAAAAATATCTCTATTAATGGTTCCTTCTCAGGATTTTAGTTTAAGTGGATATTGTTTACCATGAGGTACAGTACCTGGCTTTTGGAGTTTCACTTGAATTGGTCTTGTTTTTGCATGTCTGGGTTTTTCATCAGCCCACAGATCCAGTTTTACAGCTTTTAAGATTTCTTCTGGGATAGGGGTGATCTGCTTAACTCCCTCAGCCAATAGCAGTGGGGCTTGCAATGCACAAGCTTGTCGTATAGGCACTTCTACTGACAAACAATCTGGAGAAAAATTTATCTGGGCATTTAACTTGGTTAACAGGTCTCTTCCCAGCAAGGGAATTGAACATTCTTGTACAGACAGGAAACTATGCTTTAAATTTTTGATCTCAATTAGGCACTCTAGCAACTGCAAAAATGGTTTATTTGCACTTGTACCAGAGACCCCTGTTATAGTAGCTGATTGGTTGGAAATTACATTAGGTTTTTTATTTAATACTGAGTATATGGCTCCTGAATCAACAAGAATTAATTGTTTTCCCACCTGTATTGTCACCCGAGGCTCCTGGTGGGAGATTGAGAGAAGTGGTGTTTCTTAGTAGAGTCACTGGGCCCCTGCGTTTCAGGTTGCTGTGGGTTGCATTGTTTGTTGGGGCATCCAGAATTTGGGTTGCCCAGATTTCCTGAGTTTTTTTTTTTTTTTCTGGGAGTGGCTAGGGCAATCCCTCTTCCAATGCCCTTCTTTTTTGTAGTATGCACATTGGTCCATTCTTAATTTTTAAAGAATTTCTCCTGTTCCTTGAGGGGAGCCCAGGGGTCTTACTTTCCTGCTGTTGTCTTGCCCTGGTTGTCCCAGGTTTATTAGAGTCCTGAGACATGCTGTTTTCCTTTTGAAGTACCAGTCTTTTTTAAAATGGTCCCTGTTGTAATAAACTTTAAAGGCAACTTCAACCAACTTAGAGATAGGTAATCTTAGTCCTCCATGTATTTTCTGTAGTTCTCTCCTTATATCAGGAAAACTCTGAGTAATAAAGGTCATTTTTTAAAATTTTGGCATTCTCTGAACTTTTTGGATCTGTATTAGTGTATTGCTGGTAAGTAGTATAAATTCTTTCAAGGAAAGCTGAGGAACTTTCCTTTGGTTCTTGTATTGCTTCATTAATTTCTGTGAGTTTATTGGTTTATGGATCTCTTTTTGCAGACCCGCAACAATACACTCTTTACAATATTCTAATTTAGTTGGATCACCAGCATTATTTGGATTCCATTCAGGATCTCTTAATGGTTTTGCTAAATTTGCTCCAGCATATAAGAGGTTGCCACGATTTTCTCCTTGTTTCTTATCTGTTTTATGTTTTGCTTTTTCTATTACTATTTTCCATACTTCTCCTGTTTTTAAGGCATTTAACAAGGCCAGAATATTAGCCCAATTTGGGTTACAGGTTGCTAATATGGAAGTGACTAAGCTTTCTATTTAGTTTGTGTCTTCTCTATAAAGTGGGGTATTATTTTCCTAGTTATATAAATCTGATGTGAAGACATAAACAAATCTTCTTGAGCCTCCCTGTTTGTTTACACCTCGCTGGAAGGATAGATTTGCCAGTGGCTCAGACGCTGGTTTCAGAGAGCTGTCCTGGCACAATTGAGCATCCCGATCAGTATGGAAGGGAGGAGACTATTTTTGTCTCAGGCTCTTTTATCTCCAGTAATGGGGATACAAAAGAGGAGTTAATAAAGGCTGTATTAGATCCTCCAGACTTGAATTAGGTAGGACATTTTTTCTTTTTTCCGCTAGTCTTTATAGGTAAAATTTTATATTTTCTCATTAGCATTGGCTTCTGAGAGAGACAAATAAAGAATTGAATGTATATCATCTCATCCCATTTCTGCTCTCCTGTGCAGAACGACTGTAACTATAATACAATGTTCTTTTCTATAGAACCATTTTCAGGCCATTTCTCTCCTGATTCTAAGTCATATTGAGGCCAGACCATGTTACAGAAATGAACGATTTTTTTTTTTTTTTTTTGCTTTTTCATAGGCTTGTAACTAAAATCTTTCCAATATTTCAAAATATAGTCAAAGGAGCTACATTTAGAAATGCTGTTAGAATTTCCCATTCTAAAGAAGTTCAGTAATCAGTAACTAATTAGGGACACTTGAACAATACAAATGCAATAACACACCAATTAACAATTTAAACAAGACAGTTAATGCTTGCTATATAACTAAGTAACAAACCAATTAACAGACACTAAACACCTCATTTAATTAAATATTAATTAATTGTTAGATTACTTATTTTACAACATATACATATTAGGAGTATACTCAACAGACAGACTCAGGTCAGGACCTCAAACTCCAAACAGAATGGTACTCAAAAAACAGAGAAGTGTGAGTCACAGCAAGTGGTATCATTCTGGAAGTGTGACCTGGTTCAGGGGCCTTGAGCCCGCAGGCTAACTTATCAATCCACTTCTACCTTGATGACCTGCTCACCCAGTCAGACGTCCAGACCTGGAACTCTGGAACTGTTTATCCCTTTGACACTTCAAACACCAATGAGCCTGGGGCATTGGCAAAGCAGGAAAACAAGGTCACTGAGCCTCTAGACAAACAGGACCTAGGCAGCTGCAAAGGACTGTGCTTTCCTGTCCTGCTGGGACTCCAGAACTTCAGGCAGTTGGACTCCTTACTCTTTATGGGCCTCTGATCCCACCAGATTTGCCAAGTTGTTATCAATCAAATGTCGAGTTCTCTGCCTGATGTGCATAACAGCCAATTTACAATACTGAGGTTTCAAAGGGAGCAAGAATATATTGCCATGTGAAGTAAGGAGAACAGATGGCCTATCGGCCTAAAATCTGCCTCCCAAACTTCAGTAATCCTGATAGTTTTATAGTATCAAAAGATGGGCAGTATAACAGCTCAAGATGATGAAGTTAGAAATGATCCAATTATTGAACATGCACAGATTGATTACATGCTTAGTCACAGAACACATATAAGAAAGTCACAGCCTTAACATGATGATGGACACAATCTTTAGTATTATAATGAGGTATAGGCCACTTACAAGTTAAAGTTTAAGCTACTGTGCATGTCAGGTGGGCCAATTTTGTTTAGATCCAGCTTCATCTAGCCAAGATAGTTTGGGAAATGGGGTGGATTAGTTCTGGGATGACTCAAGTTCCTTCACTAATAAACATTAAGGGTTGTCTTTGTTGGCTCTAAAGTTGTAAAACTGGATAAGGGGGTAAAAGTGGGGCCAGTCATGAGGATTTTACAATCACAAGATAAAGGTTATATAATCATCACAAAGATCAAGGCAGCTGGGTTACAGTTCAGCAATTTCAGGTATTTCCTTCTGGCTATTCTACAATATACTAGAAATTAAGAAAAAGGCATCTATATAATGATACAGTAATAATAATTATTTAATCATAATTAATTATTAATTATCATAATTAATTTCTCAGTTACAACACAGTAACAGTCTCTCCTTTTTCTTCTGGGTTCCAGCTGACTTCTAACTTCTGGCTCCTCCCTGCGGCTTTTTACCTTCCCTGTCCAATTTCCTTGGCTTATAAGAACTTCAGCCACATTGGATTAAGGCTCACTCTCTCTCAGTTTGGGCACCTTACCTAAAAATAACAATAAAAAAACAGGACTCAAAGTCTCTGTTTAATAATGGGTTCACACCCACAAGACTGGGGGTTAAGATCTGAACATGACTTTTGTGGGGGACATGATTCAATTCCCAACAGCCTTTTAATGTTCTCCCCATTTCATTCCAGTCCCTGCCCGCACCACTTCTCCACAGAGTAGTCAAGTGGAGCCTGCCTCTCCCCTACTTAAAACTGTTTGGGAGCTTTCTCGACTTTAGAATATTCTTTAAGCATTTGCTCTGACTTACACCTTCAGCTCTAGCTACTCTTCCAGGTACTCCCCTTCCCACTTATTCTGCTCTAGTCACACTAGAATGCTTTCAAGATTTTGAAGGCACTATTTATAGTTCCATTTGTATAGAACTCTTCACCTGCACTCCTGAGGAGAGACACCAGCCAAATTCCTTTTACGTATCAGCACCTCTTCAACTGGGACACCTTCAAAGAGGTCCTTGCTGACTTCTCTTTTAGATTGCTCTGTTATGTTCTCTGAGAGCACTCATACTTTTTATTGGTAGTGTTTCTAACTTTAAAATAATGTATTTATTTAAATACTTCTCTAATATTTTTTCTTCAGTATACTGTAAACTTAATTATGGTGTCTGTTTGGTTCCATCACTTCCTGATTAGGGCCTAGCATAGTGTCTTGCATGGCATAGAGACTCAAAAGCATTTCATTAAAAGAGAAAAAATTTGGTGAGCATGAAATGTAAACAAAAAGGTGGGAATTACCAGTAATATGAAATAGTTCTTATTAACAGCTTATATGCCAGGTAACCATACTATGTATTGTGTTAAAATAACATTAGTCTATCAGGAAGTCTATCAGTAATTTTTCCTCATACAGAAAAAAGAAGGACTGTAGGGAATGGAATCTAGTTCAGTGAAGGGAAAAAATTTAGTGACAAGTAGAAAGCTTCTTTAAGAGAGCATCAGTTCTGTAGATGTGCTAAAGCTCTTTGAAAACATTTCTTAATTGTTCTTACAAATAGTTACTTGACATTGGAAAGGTATAACCATTATTTATTTTTATTCCTTTATATGTGGTGGTGAAATAGATTCCAGAAAAAGAAATACTTATTTTCCCAAAATTCATACAGCAGGCAGGAAGTACATTTAAAATTTCCAACCTACATTTCATCAGCAAAACTGCTGATAAAGCAGATTCCTGCACTGTTTACATTCACCCTACTGTATGGATCTAAACTCTCCTGTCACTTGTCTTCCTGATGCTTACAGTCACCAAGGAATCTACAGAGTTACAGGTAATGGCATATGACGTGAATTCAGCTGCTCTCAGAGGACCAACTGGTGACCTCTGTTTAGCTCCCACGTTTTTCTTTTTTCCCCTCCTGTAGATTCTCTCTTCTGACTCTGAAAGCATAGATTTATGTATAGACTATTGGAAGGTTTTGGCAAAAGTACAAATTCCTGGGCCTTACCTGAGGGAGATTTGGATTCGGTAATTCTGAACTGGGACCTAAATATCTAAATTGTTAACAAGCGCTGCCGATACTTCTTGTGCTGATGGCTACAGAAAACACACTGGAAAACAATTAGCAGCTATTTTGTTGTTTTTTTCATCTAACTACTTATAGCCTGAAGCTGGCACAAGAATTCTACTGTTTAAGTTCACCAAAGTTTGTCACAAAAGTAGTTGACTCTGTATAGGATCAGTCTTATTTAAAGGAAATGATGTTTTCCACAAATCAGCACTCAGTAACTTGCTATTATTTTTGACAGTTCAAAATATGTGCATCTTTTCAGTTAATGTTCAAAAAGACATAATTTTTTTAATTCTCTCATTTTATCCAACTGTCAACTTAATAAATACACAACAATATGGCTCCAGCTTTTTAATTTTTATATAATTTTTCTTTTTCTACCACTTTGGTGGTATAAGTAAAGATGTTTCTAAAAAGCACAAAAAATATGGCTTAGTAATATTTAAATGAAATTAGCAAGAAAAGTAAACATTCATCAATTTAGTTTTTTTAATTAAGTTTTAGCAATTCAAATATACAGATAAAATTTTTATCATGTTACTTTTTAAGTTTGACTGCCATATTGTGTTGGATTACCTCCAAGCATCCCCTTCCCAATCAAAAATGGTGATAGAAATGTGATGATTTATACCAGACACTTGACTCAATTACCTACTCATCAGACTTCTGAGAGTCAAACCGCAGGTGGGTGATCCTGAATTTCTTAGTTTAAATTTCTGCTGTTTTTCTCCATTTGAACTCTTTTACAAGAAAACATCTTAAAGGAATATCAGGAAGCAATTCATTGTAGATTATGTATTTATTTTAATCAACATAGAGAATTAACTCAATGACTATAATACATCATCTGGATTTAGCAACATTCTGTACGTTCTCTTTTTAGATGAAAGCACTAAATTTTCTGCAGTTCATTAAGTGTGGTATGCTTTTTCCTCTTTTTAATTAAATTTGAATCCAAATCAATTATCATTTTTCACATTAAGTACTATTCTTCACTCCAATTCAAGATATGCTATTCTATGTGTCTCTATTATAATCACGTAGAATCTGTTTGGTATAATTTTTCATGCATCTAAAAACCTTATAAGTTTTACTACCTAATGTTTTGCAAAAACAAAATCAAACCTTTATTTCTCTAATTATGATGGGAATGAAAGAATATATATTTATTTGCTCCCTTTTAAAAAGGGGAAATCAGTATTCTTTTACTTCCACCTTCCAATTTTTAGTTATATACTTGGCATGATTGAAACAATTTATTATAACTTTTAACAATGTTTATCTTTTCTTTCAATACTTTCCTTATTCCATTTGTCTTGTCTTACAACCAAATTACAATTATAAAAATGTAACATTAAAATGATTAAATATAATCCCAGAGGAATAAAATCTTTGCCTTTTTCCTCTCAGGCATTTTCTTTACATACATGTAAAAAGTTTTCTATAGGTTCCTACAGTATTTCACTCCCCTCATTGTTACACAACTTACTTTTTACATAACCACGAGCATCTTTCCAAATCATTATGTCATCACACCTCAGATTTATTTATTTATACATATATGCAATTTATATAGCATATAGAATTGAAGCATAATATGCAATGGCATACATGTATCCTTCAATATACAATCAATAATTTTTACGATCATTTAGATTTGTTCACATTTATTTCTATTATAAACAATACTGTGATTAATATCCTTATTATTATACAGTTGCCCAATTAGTTGCTTTGGAGTTATTCCTGGAGGAAAAACTGTTGGATCAAAAGCACTTGCTTTAAATTTTTATCTACGATTCTAAAGTCTTTGCAAATAGTTAATCTAATTTGTACTTCCTCTAAAAGGGTATGAGATTGCTTCTTTCCCAACACTCTTGATATTATATGATGTCATCAGGCCCTTTAACTTTTCAATTTGAAAAATAATAAAAAGTCTAGGTTTTATTACGTATTTTATTTAGTATATGTGAGGTTTAGCCAGGACCAACTATATAGTTTGCAGGACCCAATGGAAAACGAAAATCCCAGGCTTCTTGTTCAAAAACTCTTAAGAATTTCACAACTGCCAAAGACAAGCATTAATCAAATATGGGACTCTTATAAGTATGTGACTGCATAGATTGTACATACATGAAGCTGGCCCTGAGTTTAACTTGCTAAATGTATACTAGTATTTTGAATTTGATGTCTAGCTATTATGAGTGTTTTCACCAATTTTTAAAAATTCCAGTATCTTTTTTAGTATTGATTTGTAAGAACTTTTTATATAGCCCCCATGATGGTTAGGTTCATGTGTCAACTTGGCTAGGTGATGGTGTCCAGGCCTGATTGTTACTATGAAGACCCTTCATGGACTTAAATCATCAGCCAGTTGATTGTAAGTATGGCTGATTACATCAATCAGCTGAGGAGACTGCCTTCAACAATGAGAGACATCTCATCCAATCAGCTTAAGCCTGTAAAAGGAGAAGTGATGATTTCAGCAGTAACAGGAGAATATTTCCATCTCTACTTCAACCAGCCAGCTTCTCCTGGGGAATTCATTGAAAACCTTCATCGGAATTCCCAGCTTGCAGCCTGCCCTATGGAATTCGAACTTGTGCATCCCCACAGCTGCATGTGAAAATTTTTATAAAAATCTCATAATATTTACAGCTATCTCCTGTTAATTCTGATTCCCCAGAGAGCCCTCACTAATACAGCCCCATGCCCAAATTATAGAAACATTATTTATCTTATAGTCTATATCTTCCCTAATGTTAGAAATGCTTCATTTTTTCATTTACCCATAGGAACTCAGGAGTCAATTTCTGGATTCTCTATTCAGTTTCATTGATCTGAGAGCTTTTCCCCCAAACCATACTATTTTAATTATTATAACTGTATGTTCTACTCATTCTTCCTTCAGAATTTTTCTGTTTATTTTCTTAGACTAATTCCTGTATGTTTTAATTGTTTCATCAAATTGTGAAACAGAGCCCCTTGGGATTTTGATTGTAAAGATAACGAATATGATGACCCAGCTGGAGGAAATTTATATATTTAAAATATTGACTTTTCCCATCTAAAACAATGTATGAACCTTCATTTATATAAGTTTTTTTCTATGTATCTCTGTGGAACAGTATAACTTTCTTCAGTAGATCATGCACATGCCTAAATTTACTCCACTTTTCAGATTTGATATTTTCAAAGAAAATCTTTTTAATTTTGCATTTTAATTTTGTTACTGGCCATTGTGGGATAGTCTCCATTTGCTTCTCTAGATAACCTTCCACCTTTCCCCATCCTGCTCTGTGACACAGGAACATGTCTTTTATGGACTGAGTCAGTCAGTTTCCTTTGTACTCTGGTTCTGGTTGGGTTCAGTTAGTGGAAGACATCAGCACATAATTGGAGGAAAGGAGGAGAGTGAGGTTGGGCATGAGTCTGAATTAGCCCAAAATACCTTTTAGCATTTTGTCAGCCCAGAGAGGGTGTCATTTGTAATTTTCAGAAAAATGATTTATGTGCTACTAGTATTTGGTTGAGTTCTCCTTAGGCCTTCTATGTACTGCACACCATTTGATCGTTCATTTAGAATATAAATTGAAGACATTGTCAGGCACAAGTTTCTCCTACCTATTCAATTTTTTAGCCAACCAAGGAGAGGAGAGTGAAATTTACTATCTCAGACCATTAAAGCTAAGGGATTTTTTTTTTTTTATTATGTCATCAGGAACTATATCTACCACATTGGGAATATAATCTATTGCAAGGATATTGCAATATGAATTGTTCATCCATTTTGTGGTAAAAATTTGGAAGAGATTAAAAAAAAAAAAAACTGGCACTCTCTGTTGGCTTTCTTTCTGTTGCATGGGTGAATATTTCCTCTGCACCTGTACCTTTTCAGCTTTAGGCCTTTATTTATGGAATCTGATCAAAGCAATTTGGGTGTGTCCTCATATCCAGACCTCAAATCTTGTGGATGGGTCAGTGATTTCCCTTCGTCTAATGGAATTCCCTACTATTAGCCAACTGACAGATCAGAGAAGCATGGCAAATGATGTCCATCTGAGTCCTTTCCTTTCTAGCCACATACTTACCATCTGAGGTCCATAATCTCTTACTATTTACATGTGGCAGATAGAATGGCCTCAGTTCTAGCACACTTTTTCAGCCCCAATTCATAAAACTAAAAGATATGAAAAAGTTTTATAGAATTCAAACTTAGTATTTTGATTATCATTTTATCTTATCTTGCTTCAAGTGTCTTGTGAATTTTGTTGAGAGCATATAGCACACTTTAAAAACATTTTTGTTTCTCTAGGAAGGCTTTTTCAAAAACTACCTTTAGAGAGCTGTATTCACTGATTTTATATAGCAAAATCTATTTCTTTTAAAGTTCTTTATCCTGAATTCTTCTTCTTGAATTGGAGAGGTCATTTATGGGCTCTATTTGCTCAAACAGCACATGGAAGGATACTGGTTTTAATCTCTTCACTGCACATCTGAATATATATTTTAGAATATATCTTTAATATTTTAAGACAAAAAGGCAGTTCTAGAAATTCAGCAATCCGATGTGCTAAAAAAGAAAAAAATTAAGAGGTGGCTAGGGCATGGGCTGGCCTGGCTGAGTAATTTAATCTCTGCATGATTTCCTCTGTAATTTATGAGACTTCTGTTACAGGGGCCAGCTCTCTGTGTCTCATCTTCCTTTTGGATCATTTGGATCAACCTTTAGTCTAGGCATACAGCAGTGTGTCCAGTTGCTTTCTCAGTGTAATTGCCCAAACAATTGGGAACAATCATAGTGGATCAGGGAGAAAACTGCCACCTGTTGCCTTCTTCGTTGAGCAGCTTACTTTATGTCTCCCAGGGCATGTAATGCTGAATGTGCTGACTAGAGCAAGAAGAGTTTTCCAAGCAAGGTGCCTCCTGCCTAGTCTGTGCTATGCCATTGTCTTTATTCCTCTCTACTGCAAATTATGAAGTGCCAGGATCTCTTGTGTTTACTTTCTGCAATGTCACACTACTTTCTCAGAAAGAAAAAGAATGTTTTCTTTATTTGTTTCCAGGTAAATTTCTTCACCTGACAAGTATACTTATTAGTTATGTTTCCCAATACTGTGCAGACTTTTCAGTATTTTGATGTTCCTTTAGATATTTTAGTTATTCGTTTACTAGGTAATTGAGAGAGTTGAGTTGGTAAAAGGACTAAGTACATCATTGCTCAAGTCATTTATTTATCCAGAAGTCATCACCAATTACCTCTCAAGAACAAACATAAACTCTCTTCAATTTTTTTCTGGAGTTCTTAATGGATTTTTATTCACCTGATTTTAAGTGCACTGCATTTTTACTAAAAATAGGCATAGGTATTCCATAGTGTTTCATCCTTAGTTCTTGTGATGGTTAATTTCATGTGTCAATTTGGTTAATTTATGGGGTCCAGTGGTTTGGTCAAGTACAAACTGGCCTGGTTGTTACTGGGAAGGTATTTTTTTAGATGGATTTACATCTGTAGTCAGTTGATTGTCTCTATAGCTAATTGCATCTACAATCAACAAAGATCACCTCTTAGCAATGGGTGATGGGGGTAGGGGTAGTCTCTTTATCCAGTCAGTTGGAAAGCTTAAAAGCCAGAACTAAAGATTTAAGAGGTCAGAGGGCACACAAGTGCTCCTAGGAACACAAACTAGTTCAGTACAGCTGGAGTGTAAGGAAGTAAGAAGTAGTGAGTTTTGAGGTTTGAAAGATAATCAGCAGCCAAATCCTTAAAGCTCTTTAAGTTGCATGAAAAAGTTGAGGTTTTATCCTGAGAAAAGAGAAAGTATTGCAGGGTTCTAAGGATGGGAAAAAATGATCAAATTTGAATTTTAGAAAGATCACTTTGACTGTAGTGTGGAAGCTGTAGTGAAAGATCAAAGGTGGGAGAAAGATTAATTAGAATCAAATGAGAGTTGATCAAATCTTTGGTTGGCAAAGTGACATTACAGATAGGGAAAAGTTAAGGGTCCTAAAATGTAAAAGACATGAGTTGTTTGATTGGAAACTGGGAGAAAAAGGAGACAAAAATATCTGGTTTGAGCAATTGGATGTATAAGGAAACCTTCCTCTGTTATATTGAATGGAAGAAAAGAAGCTAGATGGAGATGAAAACCTGAGTTCAATCTTGGGCTGATGCATTTGAATTTCCTATGGTATTTACTTGGTTCTTGAAGCCATGGAACTTCAGAGAGTACATAGTGTGAGAAGTGAAAAGGGCCCATACAGCAGAGAGTCTCTTTAATGGCTGGACTGAGAAAGAGAAACCTACAAAAGAAATTGTGGAGTCATCAGAAAAATAAAAGGAATAATAACATCACTGATTCTAAGATGTCTGGAGCAAGTGCATGCACTGAGCACTGTGTAAAATCTGGAGAGCACAGGGTCAAGAAGCTGAAGGAAGAGAGTATTCATGACAGAGCTGACCATAGAGCTGAGTGTAGCCAAGACATCAAGTATGGTACAGTCTGGAGATGTGTTTATTGTATTTAGTGCAAGGAAATCACAGGAGACCTTCAGAAAACAAATTCTTGAGGTATGTTGGAAGTGGTAACTATTGTGAGATACAATGAGGAAGTAATGGAAGGTGAGGAAATGTTTCCCATGACTCTCGCTGGCATCTCCAATATTCCATGAATTCAAGTGAGAAAGTTTGTAGTCATCTTTAAATATTTCCTCTCCTTCATCTTCTGGTGTTAATCCTAATTCCACAATGACTCTTGCTTCTGTTTGGATCCTACTTATCACTGCCTCTGAAAGGGCCTCTTGGGTTCAATCCTGGGCTGATGGTCCCACACTGCTACTCCAGTTTCTGTTTAGGGAAAAATCACACCATACTTAGTGTGCAAGGACCAGTTGTTCAAATACTGCTTGTTTCATTAAGCCTACTTAAAGTAATCTACTTTTCTCTGAACTCTATAACAATTCATTGGTACCCTTTTAAAAATACTATGATTTTCCACTTTGAATATTATCTCCCATATACGTGCCTTATTTCCCTTTCTAGACTGAAAGCTTCGTTAGGGCAGAATTCAAGTCTTACTTATTTTCATAGCTTCAATAGTTTCAAAAACAGAACAACTAAGTTCCATTTTGGTTCTCCATAATATTGTACTAGTGGACCTTGGGCAAATCTTACCTAGGTCTTCTGAATATTTTCCCTTCCTAAAAGTGATGATAATATCCTAATTAATATTACAGGGTGGTTTTCAGAATTTAAAAAAAAAGTAATACATTTGAAAATATAATTGTATTTGAAAATGCTTTGAAATTTGTTAAATCACTAAAATGGAAAATAATATATTATTTATATTGTTATTATCTTTGTGGAGACAGTAGTTATTATTAGTAGTACTATTATGATTATTCTGTACTAAGAATTGCCACTCCATTTAGAGATGCAGCACAATTTAGCCAATCACCAGTTTGAGTTAATTTCTTCAATTTGAATTATATAACACCTGTGGTGAAGTGTCTACTGATTTATTTTGATGAATAATTCAAAGAACAGATATTTTTCTTAGAGCCTGTTTCTTTTCCTAGGTGTTTATACTTTCAAAAGTTAGCAAGTGAATTAGATCGAGTGTCTTGAGCCCGATTCATCAACTGATTTTTCTTTAACTTTTTAAGCCATTCTTAAGTGTATATATAAAAATTGAAACCTCAATTACCAGAAGTAATCACTGTTGAAAGTGTTTAGCAAGTTATTTCTAGAAATTTGTTCTACACACACATATAGGTATCTGCTCCCCCCATGTGTGTGAATGTACTATATATATCCAATAGAATTTTTATAACTTTTAATATTTTACATAAATATTACATGTACATGTAAATATTGTGGTAGGCAGAATAATAGGACCCTAAAGAAATCCAAACCCTATTCGCCAGAATCTGTGAATATGTTCCCTACATAGCAAAAGGATCCTTGCAAGTGCAATTAAGGTTAAGGATCTTGATATGGGGAGATTATCCTTGATTATTCAGTTGGGCCCAACCTAATCTCATGAGTCCTTAAAAGTGGAAGAGGAAAGCAGAAGAGTGGGTCTGAGATTTGAGAAGGATTAGACCTGCTGTTGCTGGCTTTGATGATAGAAGAAGACCACAAGCCAAAAAATGATATGGCCTCTAGAAACTGGGACAGGATCTCAGTTTACAGCCAGCAAGAAAATGCAGATCTGGGTCCTACAACCCCAAAGAAGTGAATTCTGCCAAAAAGAATAAGCAAGAGGATGGATTCTCCCTTATATCTTCCACTAAAGAAGGCAAATGTCTGACAACTTGATTTTTTTTCAGGGAGATCCATGTCAAACTTCTAACCTACAGAAGTGTGAGATAATAAATTTTTGTTGCTTAAGCCACTAAATTTGTGGTAATTTGTTAATGATTGAAAACTGATACAGATATAAATATATTTCTATAGTTATTTACATATTTTGAAACTTCATTTTCTTAAAAATATATATGAACTATTTTTGTGTGTCCTTTACAAACAGAGCTCACTTATGTGTACAGCTTTGTACATTATGGACATAGTTTTGTAGGATGAATTGCTAAAAATGGAATGGCTCATACAAAGGATAGATACAATTCAGTAGATGCAACCAAATTGCCCTCCAAAAAGATTCTATCAATTAATATTCCCACTAATAATATATGCAATTGTCATATGCCACCTTCTTGCCAACACTGGATATTATCAGTCATTTTAATGTCATAGCATTTGCCCTTTCCAGGAATCAAAATTGCTTTTACACTATTGAGTGCCATTATTATTTTTTCTCACTCTCATGTGTATTTTAATGACATATTAAAGGCTCACACATGATTTTATAGGAATGTCCCTTTGACCTAGTAGTGTCTATGGTGAATTGGTAGCATAAAAAATAATTATTAATCCAGAAAATATTTAACAACATTTTTGAGTAAAAGGTCCATACTCCTGAGCTTTAAAGCTTTTAGCTTGTACCCAACTGACAGGGTAGCTAACCATACATGTGCATTTGGATACTCCATGTATTTCAGTAGGTGGTATTCCTTACACTTATACTGACTCCTATTTTACTCACTTGTCTCTTCCTACCATCATCATTTTCCCACCCTCAAGTTCTGAGAGTATTAGGCCATACACAATTTAAATAAAAATACAAGAAGTGGAAGTCATTTGGTAGGTATAGTTAAGGCAAGTCCTAGACAAGCTTGATTCAGAAGAGGCTCTCACAGAGAATTTAAAATTACATTCACCTACCAAGGGCCCCCACATTCCTCCTAAACCTGCCCATCATCCTTTTAAATTACGAAATATTTTGCATATACTGAAATAATATGAAATTCATGTGCCCACCATCCAATTACAATTTGGTCATATTTACTTGAGACTTAAATCTTTTTTTCTTGTTTCCTTGAATATTTTATGAGTACCAACTCTAAACCTGTGCCCAGTGGGTGGCTGTTATTGTTATTTTGTTTTGGTCAAGTTGTTATTATCAGTGTTATTTTGGTAAGTGTAAGTTATTTTTGATGAATGACTCAATTCTTTAATAGTTATTGATCTGTTCGTGTTTCCTATTCTTGAGTCTGCTTTTCGAATTTAGATTTTTTAAGGATTTAATATTTTATTTAAATTTTCAAATATGCTGGCATTAAGTTACTCTTAGCATTCTATAATGACTTTTTTAAAAAGCTTATGGTACTTGTATTACTCCTTTTACGTTCTTCCTATTCTTTATTTGTCCCTTTTCTCTTGCCTTTGACCATATTTGCCAAAAATCTACTTTTAATAGTCTTTAACAAAAAAGCACTAATGTTCCCTTTCTAAATTCTTGGGTTGGTTATAAATTTCATTTTTTCCTCTGTATGCACATGCGCATGTGCATACCCACACGCACACACACACATTTAAGGCTATGCATTTCCCTCTATGTAACATTCACCTGCCACTCACACATTGTAACTTGGCATGGCTTTTTAAATCACTTTATTCTAAACACATTTTAATTTCTACTTTGAGTTATCTTTTAACCCATGAATTATTGAGCTGTGTTACTTAATTTCCATACCTGTGGAGATGGCTAACTTTTTGGTACTTATTTATAATTTCCTTGAATTTTGTCAAAGGATGAGATCTATATATTATTGGTTATTTAATTTCTGAGACTATTTTTGTGGCCTAGAATGTGGTAAAGTTTTGTACCTATTAACATTTTGAGGCCTCAGGTACCATGTATACCTGATCCAATTAAACGTTTAGTTCAAACATTCTGTATTCTCTCTAATATTTTTATGCTTCACTTGTCAGCTGTTGGGAGAAGCATGCTAAAACTCGCACTATGATCACTGACTTGGCAAGTCCTCTCTTTAATTTTTTCAATTTTGTATTAGTTCTTATGAGGTGAGACTGTCGTATCATTTTCTTGGGTGGATGTTACAATCTTAGAATTTAGCATAAAGGTCTGTATCCAAACACATCTTTCACCCTCCCCCCACTCACTACCCACTCCCCAGACCATCTACTCAGCTGTTACCTTTCAAGCTTGTCATTTTGGATTTAAATTTGCTCTTTATTTTTGTTGACACTTAGGGTTCTCTCTCTCTCTCTCTCTCTCTCAGCTCTGCCTTATATTACATTTTATACAATATTTCTATGTGGGTGAGGGGGCTGGGAAGCCACAGTGGTAAGTTCACCCATTGTTGTGCTCACCAGTTTTCCCTTGAAGTTTAATGTAAGCTTAATGTGGAGAATTAGTGCTTTCTTTTTCTTTCCTCCTGATAGTGGCATCTCCGACTTCACTGAAAGAATACTCTCTGAAGTAGAGTGCATTCTGCCCTGGCTGCTCATAGCTTTCGCCTTGGTTCTGCTCCAGCTATTGTACTTAAAGGTATTATCAAGATATTTTGCTAGGCCACACAGAGAATTTTTTAAGGTATCAAAACACGCCAATGTAAAAATTTGGAAAGAAAATTAGAAACATATTTATTTGTACAGCTGTCCTATAAAGGAGGGATTATGGTATTTTGTGTAGCTCCATAAAGAGAACAAGGACAAATGTATGGAAGGGATAGGGAAACTGACTTTGGTTTATTTTGAGGAAAACTTTGCAGCAATTAGTCCTGTCCTAGTTTGCTAATGCTGCCGGAATGCAAAACACCAGAGATGGATTGGCTTTTATAAAAAGGGGGTTTAATGCCCGCTGTCACCACTGTTATTCAACATTGTGCTGGAAGTGCTAGCCAGGGCAATCCGGCAAGACAAAGAAATAAAAGGCATCCAAATTGGAAAAGAAGAAGTAAAACTGTCATTGTTTGCAGATGATATGATCTTATATCTAGAAAACCCTGAGAAATCGACGATACAGCTACTAGAGCTAATAAACAAATTTAGCAAAGTAGCGGGATACAAGATTAATGCACATAAGTCAGTAATGTTTCTATATGCTAGAAATGAACAAACTGAAGAGACACTCAAGAAAAAGATACCATTTTCAATAGCAACTAAAAAAATCAAGTACCTAGGAATAAACTTAACCAAAGATGTAAAAGACCTATACAAAGAAAACTACATAACTCTACTAAAAGAAATAGAAGGGGACCTTAAAAGATGGAAAAATATTCCATGTTCATGGATAGGAAGGCTAAATGTCATTAAGATGTCAATTCTACCCAAACTCATCTACAGATTCAATGCAATCCCAATCAAAATTCCAACAACCTACTTTGCAGACTTGGAAAAGCTAGTTATCAAATTTATTTGGAAAGGGAAGATGCCTCGAATTGCTAAAGACACTCTAAAAAAGAAAAACGAAGTGGGAGGACTTACACTCCCTGACTTTGAAGCTTATTATAAAGCCACAGTTGCCAAAACAGCATGGTAGTGGCACAAAGATAGACATATAGATCAATGGAATCGAATTGAGAATTCAGAGATAGACCCTCAGATCTATGGCCGACTGATCTTTGATAAGGCCCCCAAAGTCACTGAACTGAGTCATAATGGTCTTTTCAACAAATGGGGCTGGGAGAGTTGATATCCATATCCAAAAGAATGAAAGAGGACCCCTACCTCACCCCCTACACAAAAATTAACTCAAAATGGACCAAAGATCTCAATATAAAAGAAAGTACCATAAAACTCCTAGAAGATAATGTAGGAAAACATCTTCAAAACCTTGTATTAGGCAGCCACTTCCTAGACTTTACACCCAAAGCACAAGCAACAAAAGAGAAAATAGATAAATGGGAACTCCTCAAGCTTAGAAGTTTCTGCACCTCAAAGGAATTTCTCAAAAAGGTAAAGAGGCAGCCAACTCAATGGGAAAAAATTTTTGGAAACCATGTATCTGACAAAAGACTGATATCTTGCATATATAAAGAAATCCTACAACTCAATGACAATAGTACAGACGGCCCAATTATAAAATGGGCAAAAGATATGAAAAGACAGTTCTCTGAAGAGGAAATACAAATGGCCAAGAAACACATGAAAAAATGTTCAGCTTCACTAGCCATTAGAGAGATGCAAATTAAGACCACAATGAGATACCATCTAACACCGGTTAGAATGGCTGCCATTAAACAAACAGGAAACTACAAATGCTGGAGGGGATGTGGAGAAATTGGAACTCTTATTCATTGTTGGTGGGACTGTATAATGGTTCAGCCACTCTGGAAGTCAGTCTGGCAGTTCCTTAGAAAACTAGATATAGAGTTACCATTCGATCCAGCAATTGCACTTCTCGGTATATACCCGGAAGGTCGGAAAGCAGTGACACGAACAGATATCTGCACGCCAATGTTCATAGCAGCATTATTCACAATTGCCAAGAGATGGAAACAACCCAAATGTCCTTCAACAGATGAGTGGATAAATAAAATGTGGTATATACACATGATGGAATACTACGCGGCAGTAAGAAGGAACGATCTCGTGAAACATATGACAACATGGATGAACCTTGAAGACATAATGCTGAGCGAAATAAGCCAGGCACAAAAAGAGAAATGTTATATGCTACCACTAATGTGAACTTTGAAAAATGTAAAACAAATGGTTTATAATGTAGAATGTAGGGGAACTAGCAATAGAGAGCAATTAAGGAAGGGGGAACAATAATCCAAGAAGAACAGATAAGCTATTTAACGTTCTGGGGATGCCCAGGAATGACTATGGTCTGTTAATTTCTGATAGATATAGTAGGAACAAGTTCACAGAAATGTTGCTATATTATGTAACTTTCTTGGGGTAAAGTAGGAACATGTTGGAAGTTAAGCAGTTATCTTAGGTTAGTTGTCTTTTTCTTACTCCCTTGTTATGGTCTCTTTGAAATGTTCTTTTATTGTATGTTTGTTTTCTTTTTAACTTTTTTTCATACAGTTGATTTAAAAAAGAAGGGAAAGTTAAAAAAAAAAAAAAAGGAAAAACAAGGAAAAAAAAGATGTAATGCCCCCTTGAGGAGCCTGTGGAGAATGCAGGGGTATTCGCCTACCCCACCTCCATGGTTGCTAACATGACCACAGACATAGGGGACTGGTGGTTTGATGGGTTGAGCCCTCTACCATAGGTTTTACCCTTGGGAAGACTGGACTGCAAAGGAGAGGCTAGGCCTCCCTATGGTTGTGCCTAAGAGCCTCCTCCAGAATGCCTCTTTGTTGCTCAGATGTGGCCCTCTCTCTCTGGCTAAGCCAACTTGAAAGGTGAAATCACTGCCCTCCCCCGACGTGGGATCAGACATCCAGGGGAGTGAATCTCCCTGGCAACGTGGAATATGACTCCCGGGGAGGAATGTAGACCTGGCATCGTGGGACGGAGAACATCTTCTTGACCAAAAGGGGGATGTGAAAGGAAATGAAATAAGCTTCAGTGGCAGAGAGATTCCAAAAGGAGCCGAGAGGTCACTCTGGTGGGCACTCTTACGCACACTTTAGACAACCCTTTTTAGGTTCCAAAGAATTGGGGTAGCTGGTGGTGGATACCTGAAACTATCAAACTACAACCCAGAACCCATGAATCTCGAAGACAGTTGTATAAAAATGTAGCTTATGAGGGGTGACAATGGGATTGGGAAAGCCATAAGGACCACACTCCACTTTGTCTAGTTTATGGATGGATGAGTAGAAAAATAGGGGAAGGAAACAAACAGACAAAGGTACCCAGTGTTCTTTTTTACTTCAATTGCTCTTTTTCACTCTAATTATTATTCTTGTTACTTTTGTGTGTGTGCTAATGAAGGTGTCAGGGATTGATTTAGGTGATGAATGTACAACTATGTAATGGTAGTGTAAACAATCGAAAGTACGATTTGTTTTGTATGACTGCGTGGTATGTGAATATATCTCAATAAAATGAAGATTAAAAAAAAAAGAAAAAAAATGGGGTTTATTTGGCTACACAGTTACAGTCTTAAGGCCATAAAGTGTCCAAGGTAACACATCAGTAATCGGGTACCCTCACTGGAGGATGGCCAATGGCATCCGGAAAATCTCTGTTAGCTGGGAAGGCACGTGGCTGGCGTCTGCTCCAAAGTTCTGGTTTCAAAATGGCTTTCTCCCAGGACACTCCTTTCTAGGCTGCAGTTCCTCAAAAATGTCATTCTTAGTTGCACTTGGGATATTTGTCTTCTCTCAGCTTCTCTGGAGCAAGAGTCTGCTTTCAATGGCTGTCTTCAAACTGTCTCTCATCTGCAGCTCCTGTGCTTTCTTCAAAGTGTCCTTCTTGGCTGTAACTCCTCTTCAAAATGTCACTCACAGCTGCACTGAGTTCCTTCTGTTATGTCAGCTCATTTATATACTGATCAAGTCCCACCCTGAATGGGTGGGGCCATGCCTCCATGGGAATATCTCATCAGAGTCATCACCCACAGCTGGGTGGGGCACATTCCAGGCAAATCTAATCAGCACCAAAATGTCTGCCCCACAAGACTACATAACAGATAATGGCGTTTGGGGGACACAATACATTCAAACTGGCACAAGTCCTGACTTTGTTGAGGGTGAGTTGCTCATTCCTGACTGTTTTATAGAGAAATGTATAAAACTGCTTGTTTAGAGTGTGGGAGGAGGGATTGTTCTAGTAAGAGAGACATTGGTTCAGCAGAACTTTAGGGTCCTTTCACATGCTAAAATTCTGTGAGTTGCCAGAACTCCAACTAGACCCAGCAGAGCAAGCCTAAGGTAATCAAAGGGTGGGCCTAGTCCAGGAAACACTGAGTCAGTAATAGGTTTCAGACCTGCAGGTTAGTCCATGTAGGTGTATCACTAAGCTGCTCACACTAGGAGCATGAGGGAAAAGAAAACCTGGTTCTGGAGGCAAAAATGACACGATGATAGCTAAGAAGACAAGAATTGTCTTGGGAGCTTGAATTTATGTAGGAGGTGATCAAAACTGAAAGAAAGAAATTCTGGAGAAGCCAAATATTCTGTTCCTTGGTAAATCCAATCTAAAGTTTCCTCATCATGGATTTTTTTAAATAAAATAAATACCATTGATACTCACTTGGAAAACTATTTTTGAAGTCAGTATTTTCTCAATCTATTGATATTTCCTTCTGTACTTTTCCTGAGGAAGCTGTATGAAATATATAAAAAAAATAATGTTATGGAATAAAGATATTTCGTATCTTGCAACAAATTTGAAACCCACAAAAAAAGCAGAAATGTTGGACATCCCCACCCAGGTTATTACTGATATGTTCACAAACATTGAAGACTACCAATTTAGAGGGCTGAGTCCTCAATCTTGGGGCTTGCCCATATGAAGCTTGTTACTGCAAAGGAGAAGCTAAGCCTACTTATAATTGTGCCTAAGAGTCTCCCCTAGAGAACCTCTTTGTTGCTCAGATGTGGCCTGTCTCTAAGCCCACTTGGCAGGTGAACTCACTGCCCTCCCCCCTACATAGGTCATGACTCCCAGGGGTGTAAATCTCCCTGGCAACATGGGACATGACTCTTGGAGATGAGCCTGGACCTGGCATTGTGTGATTGAGAAAGCCTTCTTGACCAAAAGAGGAAAGAGAAATGAAACAAAGCTTTAGTGGCTGAGACATTTCAAACAGAGTCGAGAAGTCACTCTGGAGGGCATTCTTATGCACTATTATAGATATCACTTTTTAGTTTTTAGTATATTGGAATGGTTAGAAGGAAATACCTGAAACTGTCAAAGTGCAACCCAGCAGCCTTGATTTTTGAAGATGACTGTACAACTGTAACTTACACTGTGTGACTGTATAATTGTGAAAACCTTGTGGCTCCCACTCCCTTTATCCACTGTATGGACAGATGAGTAGAAAAATGGGGACAAAAACTAAATGAAAATAGGGTGGGATGTGGGGGATGGAATGCTTTGGGTGTTCTTTTTTACTTTTATTTTTATTATTATTTTAATTTTTTTTTTTTTGGAGTAAGGTAAATGTTCAAAAATTGATTGTGGTGATGAATGCACAACTATATGATGGTACTATGAACAGTTAATTGTATACTGTGGCTGACTGTATGGTATATGAATATAACTCCATAAAACAGAATTAGAAAAACACATTCAAAAAGAAAAAAAAATTGATACCCATAAAAGCAATTAAAGTGTATGCATAAAATATATTTTTAGTAAATCATTTTGGGAGGAAATTATATTTTTCTAATGAATCATAAAGTATTGAGAGATAGCACATTTATAGAATATGTATTTTCCATGTGAAATTATAAATAACTTGATATTAAAAGGTGGTTAAACATTGTATTCAGAGAATTAATTTGAAAGAAGCAAAAACAGAAAAACATTATCACCAAGTCATCCCACCTTTATCTACAAATGTATGCATTTTCAAACACATGTATAACTGTTTGAATGACTTCATTGTTTATTTCTGGTCACTAGATATATTTATTTCTGGTCATTAGATAAATTCACTAGATACATTTAATCAATCAAGTAATTACTAAGGCCTGCTACATGAAATGAATTGTGCTAGATCCTATGAAAACACAGATGAATGAAAATGAGTGCCAATTCAGTTGAGTATATAGACATATACAATTATAATTAAAGTAATCCAAAGAATGGTAAATGGGTATATTTATATAAATTACAGGGTGTATATCCCTGAATCTCTCAGTAGATTACAAGCTCCTAGAAGGCAGAGATTTGTTATTAATTGATATATTCTGGCAGTAAGCAGCTCCCTAAAATTCTGAATGAATGCATACTCAAATAAAACCAATTATCATGAAACTAACTGTGGCAACCCGTGGCCTGAGCAAAACAGGCCTGCCGATCTTTGGTGCACAGCAGTCTGCATGACCTAGGCATCTAAATGTCTAACCTATTGTCTTTCTAAGCCAGTAAAGGGAAAAAAGGTAAATTGACCTCAAAATGTAACTTTATGCAAGCAGGCAGGAAGTGAGAGGCTCTTAGTCTCAAAAAAGAGCAAAATGTAATTGTTCAAGTGCTATTCTAGTCCTTCCTGCACCACCCCCCAGGTCAAAGTAACCTGTTCCTGCATCTGTGTTCCCCCCACCCAAGAGAGCCTTTGTCTTTAACTCTTATAAAAGGCTCTCTGCCCTTTTCGCATTGCTGGGTTGTTTTCCCTATGAACGCGATGCCTGCCTGGCCTGAGAGAGCTGTCATGATCTCTCCATGACTTCTCACCCTGTAAGTAAGCCCCGAATAAAAGTTCATGTATCAGAAAATGCTCGTTGTCTTCTTTGGCCTCTGGACTGGCATGGCCCTCTTGGGCTGTGACACTAACATATTGGACAATCTCAACAAACCAAAACAACCAAAACCAGAATAAGATTTGGTAAATAAAAACCCAGGCTTTTATCAATGTAATTAGTTTTAACTCTGTAGCTATATTTGAAGAATGATTTTTCCCTTTTATATCCGAAGAAACTTTTGAGGTACACACACACACACACACACACACACACACACACAAAGGAACATTTTGAGGTCTATAACAAAAAATAAACTTACTATCTTTCTTCTCATACAATGTTTTATGACCAACTGGGGCATCTTGAAATTAACCTAATATATACTAAATCTGTACTGTTCATTGCTTCATTAATTCAACAATACTTATTGAACATTGTATAAGTTTCCTATGGCTGCTGTAACAAGTTACCACAAACTTGGTGGCTTAAAACAACACACATTTATTCTCTTACAGTTCTGGAGGTCAAAAGTCTGAAATCAGTTTCACTGATCTGAAATCAAGGTGTCAGTCAGCAAGGCTTTCCCTCAAGAGGCTCTAGGGGAGAATCCATTTCCATGACTCTTCCAGCTTTTAGAGATGCATTCCTTGTATTCTTTGGTTGTGATCTCCTCCATTTTCAAAGCCAGTGTGTAGCATCTTGCTTCAGTAGCTGCATTGCCTTCTCTATCAAATCTTCCTCTGGCTCCCTCCTAAATGGACACTAGTGGTTAAATTTAGAGCCCACCTGGATAATTCAAAGTAATCATGCCATCTCAAGATCCTTATTTAATCACATCTGTAAAGTCCCTGTTGCTAAAGAAGATAACTTTCACATGTTTCAAAGATTAGGACCTGAATTTCTTTGGAGGCCATTATTCAGCCTACCACAAGACCCTAATAATTTCCCAGCAGTAAACCAGGCAATCTCAGTATCTGCTTTCATGGAGCTTGACATTATGGTGTATAAAAAAGATGTACAGGCACAGGCCTGTTTTTTTAATTGGACACTCTAACAGAGAAGTGTCTTATTAGAGAATAAAGGTATGTGGTATTTTTTTTTTTTTTTTCTCTTTTAACAAGAGAAACTGCCAGCTACTTCTTAGAAT
Organism: Choloepus didactylus; assembly: GCF_015220235.1. NCBI lineage: Eukaryota > Metazoa > Chordata > Mammalia > Pilosa > Megalonychidae > Choloepus > Choloepus didactylus. The sequence goes on along the minus strand of NC_051313.1, from coordinate 56,325,606 downwards.
AAGCAGGCACAGAAAATCACCTGATAGTAGATACTTTTGAGAATTACTTGTGGTCTCTCAGTTATATAAATAGAGCACGAGTGAGCTCATCTATTTCGAGAAATAACGACTATTTTTTAGTGACTTTGCAAACTGTTCCTTTGTTCAAGGCAGGAGAAGGTAGTGTTACAGATGGAAGGTGGTGTTCCTTAATTTGGTTAAGGAACCCAGGGCATCCACACCCAAATCCTAATTTCCATCCCCCAGTGTTCAAAGTAGAGGAGACTTATCAGGTGAACCTAGAAGGGCCTGACAAGGCTGGATGGCAGGGAAGGGCCAGAGGGTCACCTTGAGACACTGAGACTAACTACTGATTCAGAAGGGAATTCAAAGAGTAGGGAGAATGACTGTTCAGAATTGTTAATATGTTGGGCCAAAGAACTCAATCCAGACTTCTTGTGGCAACTTATGCTTTAGGAAAAGATTCTGTAAAATCTGGACTTTGAGAGTTACAACATCTGGGGCTTGAGCTGATTATGGTGTGAAAATAATAATCACAAGAGAGGAAACTTTCTTCCCTTAAAATGCCACAAGGATCTGTGTCAACCTGTGAAGTGGTTTCCTCACTCAGGAAGTGCTGCGTCTCCTTGCTTGCCTAGCTTTCCACTATCAAGATTCATCTGCCTCAGTTGCCACGATGCCTATGAGCAGCTGTTTCTCTCAGGAGATAAGCACCATACACAGTCACTGGCACAAGCACCAGTCAATCAGAACTGAATTTTCTACTGTATCTACATGCAAAGGTAATGACACTGGAGGTCTCCCATATCTGTCACCCAGGGGTGCCATGTCTGGGGCAAGGGCTTGCGTCAAATAATCAGGGGAGCTTTTACCAAAAGGAGCTTAACCAATTTAATTGGGAATTCCTAAACTGAACTTCATTCTAGGGAATGGATCAAGTCTTAGAAAAGCCTCTGCTAATGGGTCAAGAGAGTACCCTAGCACCTGTGGCCACTACAAGGCCAAGGGAGTTCACACAACTACCACGTTTTAGACGTGATGTGCCAAAGACACTTTCTTCTTAGCACATCTGTGTCACAGGTCATGAATTTATTAGGATGAAATTAGCTGTGTTTCTTCTGTCAGGACACTGGCAAGCATTCAGGAATCTTTGGGTACACAATAGTAAAAGGATTAGAGCATTGGGGAAGGTAGAAGTTTAGAACTCTAAATTTTCTGCTGGTGAAATCTTTGGTGTTCTACTCAGGGGACTTTGCATCCCAAATTATATCAAGGAATACCCTTATTATACCTTCCTAAAGCAAGATATGGTTTAAGGAAAAAATGACAATCTAATTAATGAAGAAATATGAAATATGCTGTTTCATATTACTATCTATAGGTATAATAGTGAGTAAAATAATGGAATAATCAGTATATAATAGAATAGCCATGGAGAACATAGACTTGTCATGGGCATTGAAACAGTGTAGTAGATATTTGAAATTTTGTTTTTGTTTTAGGGTTTTTGTTTATTCATTTATTATTTTATTTGTTTATTTTGCTACTTAGAATCCAAAATCCTACTGGCTTTGGAGGTATACCAAATTGTGTGTCTCATGCCCCACTTCACATTAAGGAAGACAGAGGGGCTGGATAACCATTTTCCTCACTTAAAGGAAGCTAAGGAACCACAAACATATGATCTAAGTTTAATTATCTGATAATCCCAATTTGAAGAAGTGAGGCAGATAATGGAGGAAGAGTTGAGAAGTTATTTATGATGGTACCAACAGCATTGAGAGTTCGGGCAGCCCTGAAGGTAGCAGTGCCCTAATCTGTATTGTTGTATGAGACTGTGTTCCCAATTGTTCCATCCCCCTTGGTTTCTATCCATTGTCATACATTAATATACCAGCCTTCACTTTTATGCTGCAATCTACTCCATAACCTTTCACATAAAGTCTATTTATGTTTTAGTTGGACAGATTCAGTTTCTGTTACTTGCAAAGAACATGCAAAAACTGACTAATCCAGGTGGAAAGGCTATGCATAGCAGCTGAGAAGACATCTCAGGTGAATGAAATCATGAGCAAAAGGCATAAGATGGCACAATGTGGAGAATCAAGTGAAACACTGAGGAGAAAAGAAAGACATAAAATATTCATGAGTCCAGGACTAGAGCAACCAATAAGTATCAGGGAGTAGGATTAAATAATTATGGCTATGTAATGCATCTCTGCTTTCAAAAAATGATTATCTGTTGAATTCTTGTTATAGGCCAAGACCTTTTGTTGATTCTGGAAATAAAAAGATTAAAAAAAGGCAAAATGCATGCTGTCATGGAGACACTAATCTTTTACAGTGTAGTAAGAGCTTCCCTGATACAGGTTCCTTTCATTTTTTTAATTTGACCATTTAGACAGGTCTCTCTTTCTAGAGATATTTACTGTCACCAATTTAGCAATTTAAAAATAGAAATTTTAAGGTAATATTTCCAAAATCATAAAAACCTAGGAGAATGGAAGTACTAGTATGGATCATAAGACAATGTTCTCCATTTTAGGACTCCATACTTTTTTTCAGTTTTTTTGAAACAACATAAATTTATTCTCTTGCAGTCCTAGATATCAGAAGTCTGAAATTGGGTCTCACTGCACTAATATCAAGGTGTCAGCAGTGCGACATTCCTTTCTGGAGACTCCAGGGAAGAATCTGTTTTCTTGCTTTTTCCAGGTCCTAGAGGCTGCCCTCATTACTTGGCTCATGGCCTTTTTCAATCCTCAAAGCCAGCAATGGCCACCTGAGTCTTTCTTACATCACATCACTTTGTTCTCTTTCTTCTTCCTCCCACTTCTACTTAGAAGGAACCTTAAGATTACATTCGACCTATCCAGATAATCCAGTATAATCTTCCCATCTCAAGGTCATTTTATTAGCAACCTTATTTCCATCTGCAACAGTAACTCCCTTTTGACACGTAACCTAATATAATCACAGCTTCCAGGAAGTAGTATGTGGACATCTTTGGGAGTCACTATTCTGTTTGCCACATCAGAATCTTCCTGGAGGAAGATTTAAAGGATGAAAAGGAAGTTATCAACTTCTGGAAAAAAGATACTTTATAGGCAGCCATGAAGTGCACCACTCAGATCTCCCTTCAAGAAAGAACCTGCCATTCAGCTGCAAGAAGTGTGTTAGACAAGCAACAGCAGTGCCTTCAGGATCTGTCTCAGCTTTTTTTCAGGCAGCCCAGTTAACCACTGAGCACAGCAAGGATACTAGGGTCTGACCATTTCTGCCTAATATAGGATGCCTCTAACTGGCCATCTTTGCTCTGGAACTCTGGTTGAGTTACCTGAGACATTGTCAGATTGGAGGCTCTACCTGCCTACATAAATGTAGATGTCAGATCTGCACTGTGGTCTGAATTGATCTGCATTGTGTCATACCTATTTTTTAGTCATGGTTAATTATAAATTTATGAGATTATTGTGAAATAATATAGTACAGAAAAGGGGAGGGGAAAATCCACATGTGCCCTGCTAATTACCAATTAACCCAGCTGCCTCTAGGGCATTTATCAGCATGGACTCTCAGAAAGCCCTACCTTCTGGAATGCACAGGCCTGGCTTAAGAATTCTGTTGCTACAGTTCTGTGAGTGCCCCTGGGACTACAATCAATATCTAGGAGAGGTTTAAACCACAATGTGGTGTAAACTCATTAGTCTATCAAAAAAGGAACACAACAGAACTTATCTCTCATGACCAAAGGACACAACTGTTAGTCTCACCATTACCCAAACCCCATATTACTGCAAGTGATTAAAAAAAAAAAAAAAAAAAAAAAATAGAAATACATGGCCTAGGCTATAAGATAAAATTACAAAAGGTAGAACTAGGCAATAACTCTAGTCCAAGAAGATTCACAGGGACTTCTGTATACAGCACTGATAAGATTGTCCAGACCTAGTCCTCACTCAGACTCAGGGTGGCATACATTGTGGCTTTCTGTAGTCCTGTTGGAATAAATGCCGGAGCCGATTTCTGGAAGACTCTATATATGGTGGGGTGTCATGAAGTGAAATTAATTAACTAGGGGGGTGCATACGATTAAGGGTGCCATTAATGTTTTCCTTTACCCTAGAATTTAAAGCATAGGATCTTGGATGGCCAGAGCTACTAGACTCATCATATTAGCTGTAAGCAGGATGTTTCCCTCACTGTTATATGAAAATAGCATTTTCTCTGTTTGACAAAATGTGAAAAAGGATGGGGAAACACTAGGTTAGGACCAAGAAACCCTAGCCTCTGAAAACGAAGACTTTTGAGAGGGCCTGGTGGCATAATTCAGTCAATAGCCATACATACTTTAGTAGACCTCTGCCAGGGAAAGGTAAAAATCCATACAGCTAACCAGGGCATGTATTCTCAGGTGGAAACTGCAGAGCAGGGGTGCTCTTGGGCAGAAAATGAATACTTGAACTATGACCATGTGTGCCACTCTGTTTGCAAGTGCCTAGGGCATGACTCCATCTGCATGACAAAATCTGCAGCCAGAGGATGGCTTGGATTTCTGACAAGGGAGTTAAATCTGTCTAATACTAGACTGTAGACATAGTGGAGGAGTAGGGGTATCATGGTACCTGATCTCAGATTTGGGATGTCAGTTGTACACATGTTTTGGAGAGTTCAATTTAAGGCCCTTCCTCTCTTCGTCTACCTGTCCACTACTCACATTGTAAAGATGAAGAGACACACAGAACACATCAAAATGTGCCACTAAAAGCATACTTTAGATGATATACCTTTTATTGAAACTTCACTTGTCCTTGTATCTAACCATCAACCTTAAATATAACTTCAAATATACGTTAACCAAAAGGATACTCACTACCCCGGCACTGCAACAAGGGATACGCTTTTGAATAGTCTCCCCAAAATTTGTATTAAGGAAAATAATTACCTATAACAGGAACTGGGAAAAGACATCCATTGAACAACTCTGTTTTCTTCCAAACATCTGACGATCTATATTCAGACCTACATTCACCCTCCCTTTATATTAGAAACTGAAAGAGTGATATAGATTAATTTGGAGTAGGCTGTCAATCCCAAGACAAGGCTTTTATACTTTTTTATTGCCTTCCTAAACAACTGTGGCACCCTACAGGGAAGTCAAGCCACAAGATGGTAAGCAATACCACAGGATCTTGGATTGAGCCCCCCAGTACCTTGGTAAGGTCTTTTTTCTCTTCTTCCACCCTTTGCTCTGCTGAGGTAAGGCCTGCTAGTTGCCTATTCCTTATCCATTCATGTCTCCTTTCTTAGTAACAGAACTCAGTAAAAGACTACATTTCCAAGTCTTGCAGCTTGGTGTGGATAAATGATCAACTATGAGCAATCAGACAAAAACATAAAGTATAGGATGCAAATTCCAAGGAAACTCCTGAAAAAGCAGCTGGAGGAGCCATTTTGCTCTTTCCAACATCCCCTGCCATCATCTTCATTCTCTTCCTAACTGGGATTCAGACAAGATGCCTAGAGCACAGCAGCCATATTTAACTATGAGGCAAATAGGATTACAGCCAATAATAATGAGGATGGAAGCCAGTACTAAACCTAAGAAAGGTAGAACAAAAATATTAAATTAGTCTGAATCCATTACAACCATTTTAACTGATGTGTCACCACATCAGCCCTAGATTGCTTTCCTCTGGACTCATATTAAACAAGGGAGAAGCAAAGCTTTTTCTTATTTTACAAAACCATTACTTGAGTTTTTTGCTTTATACAACTAAAACTAATTCAACTACCCACTGAAATAAACACCGAGACTGGGAAAAGGATGGCTAAAGGTTCATATATTTGTCTAGGCCTGAGAAATAAGGAGAAGTATCTTTTATTGCCAATGCAAAAAGAGGAGTGGCTGCTACTCTAGTAGCAAGCAAAGAGCAATCCCAAGGATCCTGTGGGATGGGGGCTATTATAGTAATAAATGGTAATCAGGAGAAAACGAATGCTACTATCCATTTAACAAGTTAGGATAGTTCTTGACAAGAATTTGATGAGCAAAATTTCTTGTTTTTTCCCCCATTCTTCTCTTTTTGGATCATTTTGCTTTCTTTTGAACTCCAAGGGACTGATCACTCTTGCTACAACATATTTAAAATTCCTATTTTACTACACAAAATCAATTTACATGTAGCTTTCAGTATTTTTTTTCCTTCCAAGAACCCTTCTATTAGCTGAATAGCATATTCTTCCAGTGCTATAGATTTAATTTAAAAAAAAAAAACCTTGAATATGTACTGACAGCAAAAAAAAAAGATTAATACAGTTATCAGTATACATATCCTTTCAGATATTTTATATGAATTTACAAGCCTGCATGCATTTTAACATTTTATATAAATTGACTCTTTAAGTAAAAATGAACATATTTTCTTCACATACTAATTCATCTTGGAAACCTTTCCAAATCAGTATTTATAAATCTACCTAATTCTACATTGTTTTCAGTCAGGGAACTACTTAACAAATTAAATACATATATATGAGAAACAGAAAATTGGACTTGGCAAAAAGTGTCAAGACTTAATATGGAAGAATATTATATATTTGATCATTATGACAAAATGTTTTCCTGCCTTCCAGGAACATAAAAGAAAAATGAATACATATTCTACACAAACATTTTGAAAAAAACATGAAGTGGAAAAAAATATAGAAGATTGACAACATTTTCTCTATCAGTGCCATCTCAACATTCCTGGCCAGTAGCAAAGGATAAGCAGACCAGTCAGAGTTAGAGGATGGGGCATCAGCTGCAATCCCAGTCCAGTCTGTATACTCTAATAGGCAGTGAATCTGACAGGTAGAGAAGGTGATGCAGTGAGAATCTATTAACCCTAAATGATTTGCACTGGCAGATACAGAAAATCCAAAAAAGTTTTTCAGCAAGTCAGCACATATTAACATTTTTATAAAATAAAACTCACTCCTTCTTATTCAACATCAGAAAATCTATTAACGTATTTGACACTCATAAACATATTAGAGTAGGAAACTATGATCATCTTAACAGATGCAGAAAAGCATTTAATGAAATTAGACAACCATTTATGATAAAAATAAAATTAAACATTCAGCAAACTGGAAAAAGAACAATTAATAATCCCAATCAAGTGTCTACCAAAAACACACAGCAAGCATCATAGTTCATGTTATTATTTTATTGAAGTAAATTCAGAAATGAGGTAAGGATGCTATTACTACTTCCATTAAATACTGTATTGTAGGTCCTGGCTAATAAATAAGAAAAGGAAAATGAATAAGTGGTTTAAGAAGGGAGAAACAAGGGAGCAAATTATTCTTACTTGCAAATGATATAACTGTCTATATAGAAATCTAGAGAAGTAACAAAGAAATAAAGCAAGGAAACAAAAAAATTCAGCAAAGTTTCTCGATATGAGAATAATATACAAAAACTGATGCCTATTTTAGTATGTTAGTCATAACCAATAAGAGAATGTAATTTAAAGAAAGATATCTTCTTTTTTAGTAATAAAATCTAGGGGCCTAAATAATGAAAGATGTTTAAGATCACTAATAAAGACAATTACAAATCATTACAGAACATAAAAGACCTAAATAAGTGGAGAAATATACCATGTTCATAGATAAGATAATTCTCCCTAAATTAATCTATAAATTCAATTTCATTCCAACCAAAATCCAAATAGGATTTTTTATGGATCTTGGCTGGCTGATTCTGAAATCTAAATAAAAAAACAAAGAGTAAAGACAGCTAAGGCAATTTTAGAGAAGAATCTGAAGGAAGGGGGCTTGCAAAATGTAAGAATACACAGACTTGGGTGCAGAGGTGTTCCTTACATTACTCTCTGTTCTTTTCAGCATCTTCAATTTTTCAAAATTAAACTTTAACACTTTTAGAAGAAAATAAAAGATAATATCTTACGACCTCAAGTAGGGAAGAATCTTGTAAACAACAACAAAAAGGATTATTATGTAAAATATTATTAAATTAAACTAGCAGTGTCTTAAAATATAAGGCTTTTGATTATCTAAAGACACCATAAAAAGTGAATAATCCACAAACTGAGAGAAGATATTTGCAACACATACAACTGACAGTAGAGTAGTACTTAAGCAATTATAAAGATCATCCAAAGATAAAGATTTTCTAACTACTTGCTGAATCATACTCTGAAAGTTATCACTGTTACATATATATGTTAAAATTCACAATAAAAAATGCATTAAAAAAGATTATCTACAAACTAACTTTCAAAAGCAAACAGTCCAGTAAAACATAAGCAAAAATTGATAACTGGCATTTTACAGAACCCCAAGTAGCCACTAAGCATATAAAATCATGTGTAAACCCATTGGTAAGGAAGAAATGCAGATGAAAAGTGCAATCAAATGCTATTGTCAGGCAGAAATTAAAAAGCCTTCAATAGCAGGTGTAATAGGTAATGACACATCAGTTTGGTTAATGTGAAAATTTTTTACGGATGAATCTCAAAACCTGAACGCTTAAGGAAAAACGAAGTTAAAAAGAAAAAAATGCAATATGGTTCCTCTTACATAAAGTACAAAATCAGGAAATCTATATATTTTTAAGGAATAGTATATTTAAAATTATTTTTTAAAAAACAACGGGATTAGTAATACAAAATTCAGAATGACGGTTGTTTTTGGTAGGGAGGGAAAGAGATGCTTTGCCGGAGAGCCTCGCGGGAGGCTTCAGAGATACTGGTATTTTTCTGTATCTTAAGCTCTGCAGTGGAGACGTGGGTATGCTTTATCTTCTTCTTTATTTTGTACAGATATGGTATACATTTACATATGTATATTTCAGAATTAAAACTGGTTTTAAAAATTCCACTGAGATTTTTAAATAGAGCCCTTACAAAACCGTTCGTATCGACAAGTCCAGCCTGTGAGTCAGTATTTCCTTGTAACTATGTAACCAAAGCAAAATAAAGAATTCTCTTGGCTTCAGAGGCTGATGTAAGATGGAAACCTTCAGTTGTAATCCCTATTTCAAAATGTATCGTTCTTCTAGCCAGTCTTATTGTTCTCAATAACTATTTTTATAAGTACTCCAGTACAAATGATATCATAAACACATGTGCAAATTACTTAAAAATGTCAACTGTTTACCTTGGGATCCCATGTTAAAGTTCCACTTAAAAACAAATGGTAAAATGGTTCCTCAACTGAAAAAGTTTCAAAACAACCAGTGAACTAGAGTTAAAAGCAAAGAAGCAAAGAAACTGGCCTCTATTTGTGAGGGCTTCCCAGCAGAGCTTTACAAGACAGTTTCTAAACAAGGGGATGGTTATCTCTAGTTGTAGAAAGAGGAAGCGAGGCCAGCCGGACTCCACCCTGTCGCTTTTCCCCACAGGCCAGGACCCGGGTCTTTTATCAACGCCCCTCCCAGAGAAGAAGGGCCAGTAGTCGCCTGCAGCGGCCAAGTCTCCCGGAGTCCCGCCCACTAGCCCCGCCCCTCGGGGCTCCAGGAATTCCCCGCGCGCGCCTCTTGGGAGGCGGTGGTGGGTGGTTTCGTCCGAGACCGCCCTCGGCTTTCGGCGTACCTGCCTAGGCCGCTCAGTCGGTCGAGTCCCAGCTTTTAGCCGGGATTCCCAGACTTTGGTGAGTAACTGAAGAATCAGAGCTCCTCAGACGCGGCTGCGGCTGGCCCCAAGCGTCTGCGCGACGGGCCCGCCAGCCAATCTGCTCGGCGCTTTCCGGCTGTTGCCCTTTGACCCCGCGCCTCCAGGGCGGCGGGCGGGAGGTGTACGGCTCCGAGCCTGGGGGTCCGGGGCTGGTGTGGCCTGTAATGCCTCCTCTCTAGTTTGATCTAGGTTAGTTTTATTGCCCTCTCGCCTTCTTTTCCGACTACGCCGGCCTCGTCCCCGCCTCTTCTTTGGAGCGGATCTTATGCCGCCTAGGTTTTCCTTTTTACCCCAAGAAGGTGGAAATTCCGCGACTGTGGGAAGCCTTTCAACGCCTGGTCCTTTTGAAACCCCCATTCCTAGGCTTGGGCTTGAGCCGACCCGGAAAGCTGAAGGATAGAGGCATAGCGGGTCAGGGTGCGGCAAGCGGGGCGCAGCAGCAAGGTTGCTGTCACCTATCTCTGGTTCCTTTGGGCGTCACGAGAAGAGAGCAAGGATGGCGAGGCCACCAGTACTACTGCCCCTTGCTGAGTCTCAGGATGCAAATTGAAATACAGTTATGACAGTTTATTTTTACTTGGTTGCAGGTCCCTACGGATAAATATTAAGGAAAAATGTGGAAGTACTTTAAGAAAAAGTAGTATTTTAATTATAGGAACTTAAAAAACAAGTAGTACAGGAGTAAGCTGTTCATGTTGTTTAGGTAATATTTTTAAAAATATAAGATCTAGGTATTGGTGCTGTTAATCACTTTGTTTGTAAGTCACTTTCATGACATTGCAGTGCCCCATTCTTATTGAACTGTTTTTGAACCCTGAAAAACGGTGGAGTGTAGTGATCTTGTGGATTTTCAGCTCTTGTGCTTAAGACATTTCCAGAACTGCTGCTTTATGTGATGAATAGTGAGCGTATGATCAGAAAGTAAATGTCTTCACATTAAATTTGGACAATAGTTCATGGAGTAGGTAACAGTTAATCATTGTTTTCTAAGTCCATAATCTTTCAATGAAAACATAACCAAATGTCAGCATTTTTCATCCATGTCAGAAAAACTGCAGTGATAATATTCTTTAAATTTTGTTTGTGGACTACCTTGTGGGAAGGTAGAATTCCAAGAGGGGAAGAACTTGAGCTTTGGAGCCAGACTTGCTCTGCCACTTGCTAGTTGCTTAATCTTGGTCATTTGCTAAGCCTAGACACTGTGAAAACGTTACTGACTGCTCTCTGCCTCCAGTTTCCTTATCTATAAAATGGTGTCGAACGAGTTTCTAACTTCATTGGGTTGTGAAGATTAAAACATCCATTTAGAAAAGTACCTGGCTTATGGTGAATGTTTAATATCTGTTAGTTAGCTTTTGATATGATCATAATTTTTATCATTGTCATTACCATCACTGCTGTCTCCCCTGACCTGACCTTGCTGGACCCCTTCTTTTTTCCTTCTTATTTTTCATTTCCACTTTCTGGTTCACTATTCAAAAGTACCCAACAAAACTTTATATTGACATCTCTACCAATGCCGGTTTTTAGTCTCAAGAAGGGAGGTATATTGAGCTCCAAAACCTTCTGCAGTTGCAGATTTTGAAACTTAAAAGTGCACCACATTGAAAACAACAACAAAGGAAGTTGGAAAGCATTGTTAGAAAAACTGTCCTACAAATTTTGTATTTCCAAATTGACTTATTAATGTTAAATTCAAAATAGCATGCTAGAATTTTTTTGTTTAAATGAAGGAATTTGGGGGTTTTTTCTAAAGTTATACCAAATCTGAAACTTGAAAGGACAGAAATCTTAGTGTCTTGTTATATTCCAGGCATTGCTCATCATTTGTGCTAAAACTGACTTATATGGCTCTCACCTCAATCCTAAAAGATAGGTGAAGAAATTTTGCTCATAGAAGTAACTTATTCAGCATCCTGCAGTTAGTAAGTGGTGGAGGACTTCCTGATTCCAAAGCCAAAATGCTGCTCCTTAACTTTTACACCCAGCCTTCCATCCATCCAATTTTTATTGAATGCCTACTCTTTGGAGTTTTCACTGGCAGACATCAGGGAAAAAGACAGGATTTGTACTCCTTCTGATAGGTATATTCTGGGAAGTGGGGAAAACCAATGAATAAACAAATGAGCCAGATAATTTCAGAAAGTGGTTCTGCTGTGAACTAACGAAAATCCAGTGGTATAATGAACAATGAGTAGTGGTGAGTGGTTATTTTGATTGGGTGTTCAGGAAGAGCACTGCAGAAGAGGTGAGATAAAAGCTGAAACCAGGAGGAGATTTGGAGACCTAGTAGTCCTGTCAGAGTGAAGCACAAAGATGCATGCCTTACAATGGGAATGAGTTTTGGTGTGTTTTGGTGTGTTTCAAATATAGAAAGGACTGAAAGTGAAGGACTGAAAGTGAAGGAAAGATTGGTATACTGTGAAGTCAAAGAATCTTGGCATAGCTATATCCTACCTTTTCACCCTGTACTTCAGAGTTTGGATTGTATTCTAAGTGCAGTGAGAAACCATTGGAAGGGTTTTTGCAAATGTTTAAGTCACCTGAATTACTTTCTAAAAAGGTCCTTCCGGTGTCTTTGTGGAAAATTGGAAGAGACCAAGAGAAAGAAGAAACGGAATATCAGAAGGCTGTGGCAGTAATCCAGGTGGGGGAGTGGCTTGGAGTAGGATGGTAGTGGTGGAGATGAAGATAACAGATGAGCTTGGAGTATTTTGGAGGTAGAAGCAGTACAGTTTATGATAGATTAGATGTAATAGGTGAGGGAAAGGGGGGAGTCAAGGATTATTTGAAGGAGATTTGTTCAAATCATTTGTAACAGTACTTCATAACATTAGCTTAAATGATTCGATTGTATATTTTTTAGGTGATGGGAGATATTATACAGTTAATGAAGTCCAACCTCTATTTTAAAGATAGGAAAACTGAGGCCCAGTTAGGATTGGGATTTCTGTTTCATATCTCTCCAATTAAGCCACAGTTGTTCTTGTTCACAATCCTAGGTCAGTAAAAGAATGTCCAAAGGGGTCTCATTGCAGTTGCCTCAAGTCTTACTTCCGAACTGAAAGGGAAGTGGACACTCTACCCTTTTCCACCTCTGCTTATGAATTTCTGCTTTCTTCAGATTGAAAGTGAAATATTGTATCTAGTACAGGTTTTATCTCAACAACAGAAATTGATCTTTAAAAGGAACTTGATTATTTGACTGGATTTAGTGAGTCAACTACAGTTTGGTATATTATATGTATAAATCTTAAATATTTTAAATATTTTGTATCTTTTATGTTTGCTGTAATTATTAACTTCCTTAATAATTTAATCTAATTTTAATAATTAGATTAAAAAGGCTAATGGAGCATGTTAGCAATATTCTTGTTCATTGCTAGAATTCTTAATCAGAGGGGTGTTTTAATTAAGTTATTGCAAAGGCTCTTTCAAAAGAATTATGTCAAGTAATATTTTTTAAATTCAACATTAAGAACGCTTCAGAAGCTGTTTAAAGGTATTTTAATACTTAAGAGTACTTCATTATGGGTGCCAATGAGAAATATATATAATATAAAAATATATAAATATATAAAGTATAAATATATATATTCTGGATAGGTAAGATTTTACTATCTAGTGAATCAGAATCCTTTTGACAGCTTTTTGGTCCTTTTGAATATTTCTGTTTTCATGACTATAAATCTAAATTTTTTATCTTACACTAAACATTTTATAGTAGTTGTCAGCATAGGTATCTTTTTGAAATGGCATTTTTCATTTTGTTAAATATTGACTTTCTCTAAAATACTATTTATTGTGTTAAAAATATACATAGTTGTAATATTTTTCTCTGTAATCTTTTTATAGTCTTTTTAAAGTAAAACTGTGTTGTGGCTAATTATGTGTTTTAAAATATGATGATGTTTAAACAACTCGAGTTAGACTTCCCAGACCAGCCGTTTTTGTCAGAAGTTTGGCTATTGCATGTTCGCATTCTCACATTCTTTTCAGACATGCCAAAACACAAGGTTATTTATATTTAAGGGGGAACAAAAAGACCATTTTCCCACTCAGGAGACAGGTTTAGGATTCACCAATTGCTAGGGAAGGGGAATTAGAAATTATTTCTCCATGTCTTATAATCTAGTATAAGTAGTGAACAGTGGGACACTGAAATTGTACAGTTAACGAAACAGAAGCAGTTGGTAATTTTGATATATAATATCTCAGCTATCGACGTAGTAGAAGGATAAGATTATACTTAACTGAATTTCTGTTAACCAAAGGTTACAGGTGTTTACAATAAAACTGCCCAGGGCAAAAAAGCCCCTGACACAGAAACTAATTTTGCAAGTTCCAGATGTGCTTTCTAATATTAGCTATATTTATCCCCAGAGGCTTTACACTGAATAAGATTAGAAGAAAACAATACACCCCTCCAGAAAAATAGCACCAGAGGTTTCTATAATTTAATAATAGATAATTAAATGGTGAAAGCTTTTTGGGTTTTCTGTGAAACAGAATAGCAGTAAATACTTTTGAAATAATAATTGATATATCTCACCTTGCTTCTGGATCTCTTGTAACTTATAGCTAGTTGAATGTGTCTAATAGTTTGTATTAGACATCACTAGACCTCTAAGTCAAAAACTAACATTTCAATAGATAAAAGCACAAAACAAGAAAATAGGAACCATAATTTCAAAACAACCTATTCTGAATAATGTAACTTGCCTTTTGAAGATAATGGATTTTCAATAGCCAGTACTTCGGGTAGTTTTCTGCTTTGGGAACTTGTGATTCTTTTTACCCACATGACTTGTGAAACTTCTTTGTCTTTTTGAAGCCAGGTAAATAGCTCCCCATCCGTTTTCTGCAAGAAAAGATCATAATTTTTATTACAAGGGACTTTTAAAATGATTAGATCTTTATTTTTATATATTATATATATATATATAATTTTATATATAATATATATAAATATATATATATATAATTCATCATAGGTAATATGTACAATATAAGCTATAAATTCAAAGATCATAATAATGCCTTTCATCCTCACAAAAATCCTATGCATGAGATAATAACTCACTTTCACATGAGGGTGCAAGCGCAGATCAGGTCACTTGTGTAGGTCAAATACCTATAAAATGGCAAAGGTGGAATTTAACTCAGGCATTTGGACTCAGGAGCCCATATTTATAATCACAATGTTCTGCTGCCTTTTATTAGGTTGAGATGATTTATTATTTATTCTGTAATTTGGGATAAAGATTGAGCCAATGGATTATCTGTAATGATGTAATAAAGTTTGACTGAATGTATTAACTTAATATAAATGAAAAGAAGGAGGAACCAGTTTGAGAAATTACATTTACAGACAAGAGGGAAAAAAAAAGAAGGCTGCTTCCAAAATGGGCATTTTGTGCTTTATGTTTATATGTGAATCTAGGAAATGAATCTTAACAAGTGTAAAAAAAGTTTGAGAGCTATTTATACACTATATTTCTTTACTTTTTATTTATTCCTGAAGCCACTTGGTATTTACCATTCGATTAAAATATTATTCTTTCAAATTTTCTCCAGTATACTTTTTCTTGCATGATACAAAGAACAATTTGTCAGAAAACAAAACATTTAGGCTTTTTTTAAGAAGTTGTTAAGTGACCTGCCCAGGGTCACCCAACTAGGTCAACTTGGCTGGCTTGAAATAAGATCTTCAGAGTTCAAGATCGATATTCTTTCTATTATGTGTGTGACTCTTCTATGAATTTCACCACTCTTATCTCCAGTCAACATCTCAAAAATCAATGTCTTCCTAATTTTGAAAATCAGTAGTCATTCCCCCCATTCTCTGTAATTCATCAGCATTCAATATTGTCGATGAGTCCTTGTAAAATACCTGCCCCAACTTTTCTTCCTTGTAAAGAATTGTCTTAATTTTAGAAAACAGAGTAAGAAAGCATCAGTATTTTATCACTCAAAGGTAACTGTTATACATGTTGAAGTGTATTTCCTTCCTCTGTGTGTATGTGTGTATCTTTAATATAGTTGAGATCAAATTATGTCCACAAATTTTTTTTCTGCTTTCATGACTTGTCAAAATTCATAATTTCTTCTTTAAACAAAAGGAAGAATTTATTTATTGGAAATTTCAGAGCAACAATATATAGTTGTATGCTAAAATGCTTTTATTATAACTATGCCTATCCAACGTGATAGGGCGGCTGCATTCCCAGTGTAACTTATGTGAATTGTACTTGTCGAGGTGTTCAATAGAGCTTGATATACTGCCTGAGTTGGGCCTTCCTAGGAATAAGCAGGTTTTTTGTTAACCATTCACATCTTCCAATTTGCCATTGGGAATCTTTTTTTCCTTACCTTTTAATTTTGAATTACTTTTAGAATTATAGAGAAGTTTCAAAAATATGAACAATTCAACAATTCCTGTATATTTTCCTGTAGATTTACCAAATGGTAATATTTTTTTCACATTTGCTTTGTCATTATGTACATACCCACACAGATGCAATAATATATTACATTGTGCATAATTATATATACATATTATATAGAGTATACATGTGTGTATCTACCCCTCTCTAATAACAACTAGTAATGTTGCAAAATAATGTGAAAAGGAACATCTGTTTGTCATTGTTAAAAAAACTACCAAGATAGGAAGAGCCTGCAGGGTCTATACACAGTAGGGAAAAATTTGTGTAATATATATAAAAATATACACATATACATACATACATATATGCATATACGTATATGTACACACTTGCAAAGTAATTACATTTTAAAAATTAATAATATCTAACTTGTAATAATTCTTTTCCTTTACTGTCATTTGTTTTTATTTTTGTCTGATTCTATTTTGTTTTAAAATGTCATTTTAAATGTGATTATCCCTTCTTGTTAAATCTATATTTTAGTTAAAAAATGACTGCTGAAAAATCCATTTTATGACTAAGTTTTTTCGTATTTCCTTTTTAGTATAGCCTTTCATTTTAACTATGATCTTTTAATTTTACACTTGTATTTAGAAAATTTCAGTCCATAGGCATAGAAGACTGTTCCTTTCTATACTGAATATATGCAAAATCTGTGTCCATGATGAAAATTAAATATATTTTGCTTTCTTTAATAAAATTCCTAAAATGTTTATCTGACTAAATATAGCTGGCATACAAATGAAGGTAATATTTTCAAATCATTACTTTCATTTAGTCTATTCATATATAGATTCTTTTGCAGACATCAATATTTGATGATATGATTAACTTAAAATGCACTTTCTGAATTTTTCAATGTAATGCACTTTATGGATTTTAGTTTTCAGTTTGAATATATTGGAAAATGTTATTAATGCCACCTACTAATTACCTTTTTCCAATAAATTGCAGCTAAACATTTACCTTTTTGGAGTTTAAAGTATGTCATCATGGCAAAGTTTCGGAGAAGGACTTGCATCATTTTGTCACTTTTTATTCTATTTATTTTCTCTATGATGATGGGTTTAAAAACTCTGAGACCAAATACAGCTACGTTTGGAGATCCTTTTGGACTTGACCTCTTTCCAGACCTTCGTCAACGAACCGTTCACTTGGGGGAAAAAATTGATTCCCAAAAGAGCGACAAAGTCAACAGTGAAACAAATACCAAGAGTTTAAAAAGTGTCGAAATCATTATGAAACCTTCCAAAGCCTCTGAACATAATCTGGAAGAACTGCCACCTCTGAATTATTATTTACATGTATTTTATTACAGTTGGTATGGAAATCCACAGTTTGATGGTAAATATGTACATTGGAACCATCCAGTTTTGGAGCATTGGGATCCTAGAATAGCCAAGAATTATCCACAAGGAAAACACAGTCCCCCAGATGACATTGGCTCTAGCTTTTATCCTGAGTTGGGAAGTTACAGCTCTCGGGATCCTTCTGTCATAGAAACTCATATGAAACAAATGCGTTCAGCTTCAATAGGTAATTATTTTTGTTGTGTATATGTATGTATTAATATACCTTTTTTTGCGAACATTAAATTTCTTCACATTGTTATTAATAATATTTTTATATTCTTAACCTCCAAATTAAACCATATAAGGTCTTAAAAATCCAGGCAATACTTTTTACATTGTTCTTAATTTAGGGTCCTTTCTGAACATCTTGTTTTTGTTGATTTATAATTTAATTCTCTTTCTGAATTTTATTATGATTTACCTAAAATACAGTGAATTCTCCTACTTTAAGTAAACAGTCCAAAGTTTCTCAAAGATACATACCTGTTTAAATATCAGCCTATTAAATAAAATATTTCTAGAATTTTATATTCTAAAAGTTTCATTTTGCTTCCATTTTTCATTATGACTCCCTTCCCAAGGGAACTGTAATCTCATTTTCATCACTGGAGATTAGGTGTTAATGTTGTAATTCACAAAAATGAATCTTCCACCATTTCTTTGTATGTATGTCTGAGTTCTTTTTCTCAGCATGATATTTTAAGATTTAAGCATATTGTTAACTATATCCATAGTTAATCAGTAGTTTAATCATTTTTATTGCTAAGTACTATTCTATTATATGTTTATAGCAAATTTGTTTCTGAATTTGCCTGTTGATGGACATTTGGTTCTTTGAAACCTCAGGCATATAGCATATAATTTGGTCTTGCTTTTTTGCATTTTTTTTTTTTTTTTGAAACTAGTCTGAAAATCCTTTAAAAATTTCTGTGTTTATTTCATTTATATAATGTAATAAAAATATGATTGATTTTAAATATTCTATTTTGCCATTTTTCTGTTTGTCCCTTTTTCCTCTCATTTTCTGCCTTCTCTTGTACTGAATATATTTAGCATTCCATTTTAAATGCTTTTCTGGTTTATTAGATATATTTCTTTTTTTGTGTGTGTGATTGTCCTCGAGTTTACAATATCAATCTTTATCTTATAATCTACCTTTAAACAGTATAATACCTAATATATAATTAAAACATAAAAACTTACAACAGTATGTCTCCATTTTCTTCCTTTTTCCTCTTTGTGCTAATGTTATAGTGCATTTTACTACAACCTAAGTTTTAAATCCTACAATATGTTATTATTTTTCTTTAATCAGTAAATTAGCATTTTAAAAAATGTTTAAATAAGGAAAGAAAAGTCTTAAATTTATCCATGTTTTACCATGTCATCACTCTATTCTTTTGTGTAGATCTAGGTTTCCATCTGCTTTCTTCCTTCAGTCTGAGCAACTTCCTTTAACAGTTTGTCATTTCTCCTTTTTATAAAAATTTCAGCACCTTCAAGGATGCAATTAACTTCTGGCTTTTGTTTCCGATGAGGTCAGCAGTTATCCTTTATTGTTGTTCCTGCACCCTTCCCCGTACTTCCTCTGCCCTCTCCTTCTGGCCTCCAGTTCCACATACGTAGATCGAGTCATATTGTCCCACAGGTGAACAATATGAAAAAAATATAATTTGGTGCCTTCAAATTATTTAATTCATTGATATTCCCTTTGCAAAACCTGCCTTATTCAATTCCCTCAATCTTGTTAGAGCCCCTAGCAGTAGGACCAAGAAGATAGATGTTCTTTCATTTTTCTGGCTCTTCATAACAGTACAAAGTTACTGTGGCGCTCATATGTGTATAGAAATGCAGGGTTCTCTTGTGAACAAAACATGGCAGAGTTCTGTGAGTCTGCATCAAATACATGCAAGATAACTGGGTCCGTTCCCCCATGAAATTTTTGTGTTTTTTCAATTATTTAAAAAATCCAATTTTCTAGTATATTCTGAAGGCTCTAGTTTTCTATGTGTATTGTGACATAAAATAAGCTTGGTAAATTTTTAAATAGCCTTGATTGTTTGTGTGTTGTGTGTGTGTGTCTGTATTTAATAATTTACTTTTGGGGGAGGACCTTTTCAAATGATCTTTTTCTCTTTTATGAAGAATTTGTATCACTTTTGGTAGTTTTTGTTGAATCAAGACCAATTATTCTTTATGGCTGAAAAACTATGCTTTACTGACAGAGAAAATGGTTATTCTTGGAAGGTTTCATTTTCTGTATACAAATTCAACTGTATACATGAAGGTTTTTTTTTCCCTCAGCTAGAAATATTTTTATGTTATAATCTTATTGTGATTATGAGGAAAAGTTTCATTTTACTTTCAGTTTTTTGCCTATCTAATGTTTATAAAGAACTTTTCTCCCCACTTCTTAACTTTCTATGTATATTATATGAATATAAATTATTTCTAAACATTGTCAATAATGCAATTATTTTTATTTTAAATGTTGACAATTTCCCAAAATTTTAATTTTTGGTGAATTTTCTGATGAGAAAAATAAACAACCTTTTGATAGCAATAAAAGTGACAATACTACAGTCTATCTGTAAATAAAGAAATTATTTCTTAACCAATTAAATATTGAGCTATACTTAGTATCATTAGGCAGAGAATAGGTTGATTGTAAAAATGCCAAATGCAAAACACTGTTTTAATCCATGGAGTTGGCATGCTGACTCTGGCATTTCTAAATTGAAGAAGATAGTCATTGAAGGTTATTTAAATTACTTTCTTGTTGAATATGCTTTGACTTCATCTTTAGCATTCATATTTTCCCTTTGCTATAAATGCCCTTCTTTTTATTCTTAAGTTGAATTGCTGTGTGAATTATACTATTATATCACAGACTAAAAGTCAGTTGACCTTCTGCTTTTAAAATTAGAAGTACTGTGTATATAAACCCTATTGGTCCAACCTTTTTTTTTCTAGAAAAGGATGATGAAATTAAAATGAAGTATTGATATTATATTTAGACCCCAATTATAATAATATTGAAATTTAGTCAGGTAGCTTATAGAAGCCTTTGCTAGATTTGCAAGCTCTTCATGTCTCATGTCTTTTTAAGTAAATCAAATTACATCATATATTCTGTCTTGTATTGATAACTTAGATTTTAAAGAGTCCAAGGGATACCTTATTATTTTTATTTAATCTTAGAAAAATTAGTGGAGTCCTCAGAATAATGGCACCCAAGAATGCCCATGTCTAATCCCCAGAATCTGTGAAGATGTTAAATGGCAAACAGAATTAAGATTGCTAATCAACTGACCCTGAGATTGGATTATTTGGGTTTGCCCAATCTAATCACAGGAGTCCTTAAAAGTAGAAGAAGGAAAAGAAAAAGTCAGAGAGATACGATGTGAAAAGGACTCCAACCACTATTGCTGACTTTGGAGATGGAAGAAGGGGGGCCACAAGCCAAAGAAGGTAGTGGCCTTTAACAGCTGACTACCATAAGGAAAGAGAGTCTCCCCTAGAGACTCCACAAAGGGATGTAATTCAGTCTGACACCTTGATCCTAGCCCACTGAAATCCATGTCACACTTCTGACCTGCAGAACTGTCAAATAATAAATCTGTGTTGTTCTAAGAACGGTTTTTAAAGGTTTTCTTTCTTTAGAATTTTGTTATTTTCAGCATATAAATCGTACCCAAAGTTTGTTACATTTTTGAAAATACCTTTTTTTTTAGGGGACTGCTATTGTAAATGGTGCTTCTTGAGTGGGTTTTAGTAGTTTTTGTCTTTCTAAGGAAATTATCTAATCTATTTTGTCGGATTTATGAACATAATGTTCATAGTATTCTTTATTATCCTTTTGAAGTCTGAGGAGTTTGTGTGGTTGTTGCTACTTTCATTTCTGTTGATAATTTGCTGTTTTTCTCTTCTTTTTCTTGCTCAGTTTGTCTAGAGGTCTAGGGGTTTATTCATATTATTGATTCTTTCAGTGAACCAGCATTTGGCTTAATTGATTTTCTCTATTTTTCTCATTTCAGTTGATTTCTACTCTCATCTTTTTTATTTCCTTGATTCTCCTTGCTTTGAGCTTAATTTGGTCTTCTTTATGTAGTCTTAATGTAGAAGCTTATTAGTATACTGCTTTGAGACTCTTCTTAAATGATAGCATTTAGTTTAATACACTTTCCTATATACATATACATATATATATATGTATTTCCTTGAGACTTACTTTTTGACCCATGTGTTAATTAGAATAATTTAATTTGTAAATACATGTGAAATTTTCTAGATATCTTTCTGCTATGATTTCTAGTTTAATTCCATGTGTCTAGAGACTATACTTTTTATGATTTCCATTATTTAAAATTTGTTGAGGTTTATACTGTAGTCTAACTTGGTGAATATTCTATGTGCATGGGAAATGAATGTGTATTCTGCTGTTGTTGAATGGAGTTTCTTATAAACATTAGTTAGGTGAAGTTCTTGATCTTATTATTCAGGTCTTCTCTATCCTTGCAGATTTTCTGTCGTCTTCTGTCAATTACTGAGAAAGGAGTATTGGCATCTCCACGTATAATTGTAGATTTATCTATTTCTCCTTTCAGATCTATCAGTTTTTGCTACATATATTTTGCAGCTCTTCTATTAGGTACTTACACATTTAGGAATATTATGTCTTACTGGATAATTAAGTCTTTTGTTTTAAGGCAAATTCTTCTTTATTTTTGGTAGAATTCTTTGTTCTGAAATTTCTTTGACATTAGTATAACTACTACAACCTTGTTTGATCACTTAGTGTTTGACTGGTTTCTCGTTTTCCATGCTTTTACTTCTGATTTATCTATGTCTTTATACTTAAAGTGGTTTTCTTATACATAGCATATGGTTAGTCCTTTTTTAATACAGTCTTACATTTTGTCTTTAAATTGATGTGATTAGAACATTTAAAATTAGTTATGGATATGATTGGAGAGATTAAAATATACCATCTTGCTAGCTGCTTCCTATTTCTTCCATCTATTATTCTTTGTCTCTTTTATTTCCTATTTCTGATATCTTTTGGATTCATAGAGCAGTTGTTATGATTCCATTTAGTCTCCATTATTTGTTTATTATTTAAAACATTTGCTTTCACTTTTTTTCTAGTTGTTAACCTAGAGTTTACCAAATATACCTTTATACAATCAGTCTACTTACCAGTGAGATACCACTTTCTGGGTAGTAGAGGGACCTTACAACAACATACTACCAAATCTTCCCTCCCATACGTATTGCTATTGTTATTGTACATTCTTCTAGTACTTAAGGCACTGTATGTTACTAGTATCGTTGGTGTAAACCGGAGCTTGGCAAACATTTTCTGTAATGGGCCAGAGTAAATATTTTTGGCCTTGTAGGCCACATCATTTCTTTTCAACTATTCGACTCTGCCACTGAAACATGAAAGTGCCCTTAAACATATGTAAACAAAGGTATAGCAGATTTGTCCTGAAGAGGGCAAGATTTGGTCCGTAGGCCATAGTTTACTAGCTCCAACTTTATATATAATCAATTATATATATATAAAATCAATTAAAAATAAGAAAAAGTGGATCTTTTTTTTTCCCATTTGTTTATTTCATCTCCAGCATTTCACACATTTTTTGTGTAGATTGAAGTGTATGCCTGGTATCAGACTCATCCTGCCTGAAAATTTCCCTTTAACATTTCTTGTAGTACCAGTTTGTTTGCAATGAAGTAAAGTTTTGTTTGTCTCTTATTTGTGAGTGATGTTTCCTCTGTTATGCAGTACTCTGTGAGCAGGTTTGGGGATTTTGTGGTTTTTGTTTCTTTGTTTGCTTTTGAAACTCTAAAAATGCTACTGCATTATCTTCTGTCTTCTTTGGTTTCTGATGTAATTTTTTAAGATCTCTTTTTCTATTATTTTTTATATCTTCTCCTGTACATATCTTTCTCTATCTTTTGTCTCTGGCTGCCTTCAAGATTTTTTCTTTGTTTTTGCTTTTCAGCAGCTTGAATACCATGTATATATCTCTATATAATGAGGCTTTAAATTAATTGATCTGAAATAGTCCCTTTCCAGTTAGTGATTTCTGGCAGGCTTATGTTTCTGACACCTATTTTGTAATTTACCAGTTCAACAGTAAGTAGGGACTACAGGTAGGAACTGTAATATTGTTTTTCTTTCTTTTGAATCTTTTAAAAGATAATGATGCCTGATAAAGACTTCATAAAAACTAACTATGCTAAGTAATGAAACCACTGTATGTAGTCTGTAAGTTAATAAAAACAACTTTTTATTAAAATATTTCTTTTTTATTGTGAACCATTTGGTACATACTGTGCTTTAAAAAAAAAAAACAAAAACAAAACCTGTAATCGCTACTGTTCCTGTCTTCTTCTTCTTTTCTGTTTTTTTTTTTTTTGGTCTTTTCTATTAGGTGTACTAGCCCTGTCTTGGTACCCACCTGATTCAAGTGATGAAAATGGGGAACCTACTGATGACTTGGTACCAACTATTTTGGATAAAGCTCATAAATATAATCTGAAGGTATTTTATTTTATTTCTAAGCTATACATAGGTTAATTTGTAGACAAGGGGAGAGTAATTACAATTTTGGATTAGTCATTTTAATTCAAAACTTTATCTGAAAATAACGACAAACTCTTTTTTAATGATTCTGTATTTCATAAGGAAAGTAACTGTAACTTAGTATGAGTCTCAGACCTTGAGATCCTTCACTATTTTTCTAACCATATCTTGCATTAATCTCTTATTTATTTACCAGAAAAGGAGGACTGAAATGTTTTGTGAAAATAAAACAGAGATCAGTGAAACTTTTATGTATCAAGGATCTACTAAGAATAAGGGTCAACAATATGACTTTATTTATAGAGTAGTTAGAAAATAGATTGTTCCAGTTTGCTAAAGCTGCCAGAAGGCAAAATACCAGAAATGGATCAGCTTTTACTGTGGGGGTTTATTAGTTCACAAATTTACAGTTCTAAGGAAATGAAAATGTCCCAATTAAGGCATCAATAGGATGATACCTTCTCTGAAGAAAGGCCGATGGCATCTGGGGTTCCTCTGTCATATGGGAGGGCACATGGCAGGAGTCTGCTGGGCCTCTTCCAGGGTTAGCTTCTGGTTTCTGTTGCTTTCTCAGAAATGTCTCTGGGCTTCTGTCTTAGTTTCTCTTTCCCAGCTCCAGGGTGTTTCTAAGCATCCAGGGGTCCTTTCTTAGATTCTCTGGGGCAAACTCTGGATTTCATCTCTTAGCTTCTCTCCTGGTTCTGGTTTCAACAGCTGTCTCCAAAATGTCTCTCGGCGTTTTCTCTCTAAGCAACACTGAGCTCTCTTCAAAATGTCTCTGCATTTTATCCTCTCATAGAGGATGCCAGTAAACTAATTAAGACCTACCTTGAATGGGTGGGGTCACATCTCCATGGAAATAATCTAATAAAAAAATCCCATCCACAGTTGGGTGGGTCACATCTTCATGAAAACAACATAATCAAAATATCCCACCCACAATAAGTCTGCACCTGCAAGACTGGATTAAGAGAACATAGCTTTTGTAGGGTGCATAATAGATTCAAACCAGCACATAGACTTACTCAAAAATTTGTCAAACTCCAGTTTCCATTTGTCTTATAAATACATATAAAATGCAGATGAAAATATCAAGGCAGCTATTAGACCAAGGATATTCTACCCAGTTATTGAGAAATGTTATATATATAAGGGAAAATTTCCCACAATATAATATTGTATTGATTTATTTCAGAAATTATTTAAAAGATTTAAATAATACTACAAAGGAAAATATTATACTGAATAGCAGGAGAATACACATTGTTTTTAAAATCCAAGGGTACATTTCAAAAATCTAATCTTAATAAATGCACAAAAATGATAACCGTAAAGTCTGCATTCACTATCTATTTCATACAACTAAAAGACCATAATTAAGGCCATTTTAAAAATGTTAAAATGTTACAGATTTTAATTGTAATTTATAATTAATTAAAAATAGAATTGCTTTAAAGAGAAAATCAAACCTGAAATTTCATGTGACATGAAAATAAGTAGCAGTTAAAAAACTGCATTATCAATACTACAGTGATAAGAGATTTTGCCAAAGCTCTATTGTGAAAGCAAAATTTGTAATATTAAATTAGCAACCAAGAAGGATGGAAGATAAGTCAACTGAGCCTTCCACTTCCATACAAATGCTTGAAAGAGAACAATAATAAAAAAATAAGCTAAAACAAAGTAGAAGGAAGAATTAATAAGGAGGAAGTGAGAAATTAATTAAATAGAATGCAAAACTTCATCAGTAGCCTGGGTGAATTAATCATGATTTTCCAACTTGGAAAGAAAAACCACAATAGACAAACCACTGGTAAAACTAACAGAAAGAGAGAGAAATAAATTAATATCATCAAAAATCAAAAGGAAAGAACACCTATAGGTAATACCTTACATCAGCATATTTGGAATATACAAAAAATTGACAGGTGTTAAGGAAAATATAAAAAACATTAATTTTTTGTGCAGGAAGAGATTTTAAAATATGAATTGACCCTAGGGGGGAAAACATAAGGTAACTGAACATTTATCTTCCCCCAAACACCAGGTTTTACCTATCAGTTCTATATAGCCTTCAAGGAACAGTTGATTCTTAGATGATATTGAAATGCAGTGGAAAGTATGCATGTCATCTATTCCTGTGTAATAAATTACACCAAAACTTGGCAGCTTAAAACAACAAACATTTATAGTCTCATGCAATTCCTAAGGGTCAGGAGTCTGGCAGTGGCTTAACTGGGTGAATCTGGTTCAAAGTCTCTTGTGTGGTTGTAGTCAAGGTCAGCCAGAAAATCCATTTCCAAGCTCGCTCATGTGGTCGTTGACAAGCCTTAGTTCCTTGCAGCTGTTGGACTGGAGGTTTCGGTTCTTTGCAATGTGGGCCTCTCCACAGGGCTACTGAGTCTCCTCAAGACATGGCAGTTGACTTCCTCAAAGAAAGAATCCAAGAGGGAGAGTCTGATATAGATGCTGGAGTATTTTTCTTACCTTATCTTGGGAGTGACATACTATCACTTCTGCCCTGTTCTAGGCATGGTGGGTGCAGTGCAGGAGGGAACTGCAGAAGGATGTGCATGAATAGCAGGAAGTAGCGATCACTAGGGGCCATCTAGGATGCTGGTTATCATAGAAAACTTTCAGACTTAGTCTATAGTCATAGCACAATCCTGATCCAAAATGAAACAAGAATAGCACAAGAAAGAGACTTATGATCTAATACAACAAATGAAAATAGATGCAGAATTCCTAAAGAAAATTTAGATAAGACGTGTTTATTAGTAGGAATCTAAGAATGGTTCCCTGGGTATGAAATCTGAATCCAAATTGCCTGGATTCAGGTCCTGACTCAGCTACTTAATAGCTGTGCTTGTAACCCTGGTGCTTCAGTTTTCTGATCTCTAAGATGAAAATAGTAACAAAACCCACCTCACAGAGTAGTTATAAAGATTACATGCAGTAATGTAGGTGAACACTTAGATTAATGTCTGGCACAGAGCAAACACTGTGTAAGTTTTAAGTAAATATAAAATTTCGTTGATTATTTAAAAAAGATAAAACATGACCATCTTAATGGGGACTGAAAATTTAAGAAAAAAGAAATAAGCTCATTACTAATAAAACCCTTAATAACCAAAGTACAAGACAGTTCTTTAACTTGATAAAAGGTATCTTTTATAAACCTCTATCAAACATCATACTTCTATGCGCAGTAAATCAAGATTAAGACAAGAATGCCTTATGTTATCAGAATTATTCAGTACTATTATGGAGACTCTAAACAGCAATTTGACTACTTAAAAGGACAAAAAAGAAAACAGTTCTAAATAAAATTATCATTCTTTGCAAATGATACATACCTAGAAAACCCATGAAAATTGTCTAAAAATCTTTTAGTAATTAGCTGGAACAAAAAGAAAATATAATAAACCAATCAATATGATTCCTATATTAAAGCAAAAATAGAATCAGGGAAAAAATGGGGAAAAGTACATTGAAAATAGCAGAGCAGTAGGTATATGAATACATTTATAGCATTTGTTAAAGGATATGCAAGACCTGCATAAATAGAGAAACATGAATTTGCTGAGACGATTCAAAATCGCAAAGTGGCCATTTTCCTCAAATCTATGTATCTATATAATATAATTTGTGAATGTAATGCAATCTCAGTTAAAAATCTCAATAAGATTTTTAATATAAAATTTGACAGGCTAATCCCAAAGTTTATAAATATATTAGAAAAAATTTTTATTAATGAGAGGAAAACATACTTACTCTCAGATTACTCATTTTTTTCCAAGCTTGTAGTCTTTCTGACTACTCTGAGCATCTGTTATTTCATGCACTAAAATGTAAAATACTTTGTTGTCACCATGTTTTTTCAATTAAAACTTTAGATAGAATAATGATATATAAAAATCAGTCATGACCACCAGAATGGCTAAAATTGAAAAGGTTGATAATGCCTAATGATGCCAAGGATATGAAATCATTTGTAACTCTTGTACACTGCTGCTGGGAGTGAAATTGATACAACCACCCTGGAAAACTGTTTGGCAGATTTTACTAAAACAGAACATAACGCCATACCTGACACCAAGCGTTTCTCCTTAATATATTCTCAATTGAAATGCTTGCCTATGCTCATGAAAAAGACAAGTAGTAGAATAGTCAAAGCAGCACTATGATCCTATTTCTGTAAAATTAAAAAACAGGTAAAACTCAGTGTTTGCTATTATAGGTCAGGAGAGTCTAGAAGAGGGGACAAAGAACTCTTCTGCAAAGGAGTGCCAGAAATGTTCTGCTTTTTGATATGAGTTCAAGTTACATGGATATATTTACTTGGTGAAAATTGATTAAGTTGTTCATATATGATATCTGCACTTTTCCTATATGTGTATTATAATTCCATTTACAATAACAAAGTATATAAGGTTTCTAGAAATAAATATAACAAAAGATGTTCATGGGTAGCAAGGTTTTTTTTTTTTTTCCCCTAACTATGTATAAATCACGTCTCATACTATTGGTTTATCAGAATCCATTATCTATTTGGCCTGTGGCCCTAGAGTCATCAATATATCTGATTCTCAGACTTATGTGTTAGATTTTAGTCCATGTGAAACTATTATGTGTGGTAGGTATGTCCATGGTTCTTTTTGTTAAATGATTTTTCAGTTTCATTTGAAACATATTATACTTTGCTTGACCTCTTTTCTTTCCCCCTTTTTTTTTCTTTTTGTACCTAAATGAATAATGTGAATTTATGGTAAAAACTTGGTGACTCTTACCAAATGTAATATACATGGAAGACCTAGAATTTAATTTGACTGCTCTTCAAGGTTGCTTGGAATGAATGAATGAATTCATTCATTCACTCACTCACTCACTCATTGCCTGCTCTGTACCAGATGCTGTATTCCAGTTGCTGACAGTATTAAGAAGAATAAGATATTTTCTCTGTCCTTAAGGGACCTTGTTATTTACTGGAGGCCACAAAGAAACACAAGCAACTGCAGGAAGAGAAAAGTACAAAGTATCATGGTACCATCGGAGTAGAAAAATCTTCCTCGTTCTTGTGGTAGGAGGGTGGAGGGTGTGTAGGGATGAAGGTGGGGAGTAGAAGTGTTGGAAAAGAAGAAAAACTTGATCAGATTTTCACTTAGACTGGCATGGTTATCACTAGAGAGGAGAAAGGGGATTGTGTGGGAATGTTCATATGATCCTCATTCCCTAATCTACAAATTATTAATTATTAATTATAATTACTATACAAATATTTAATTTTATAGTATCCTGTAAGTTTTAAGCTTATTTTAATATTCGTCTAATAGTTTTCCAAAGGGAAGAGAGAAATAGCAACTAGATCACATCATAAATTATATCTGTAAAATAATTATTGCAATTGAAAAGTTAGAAATATATGCAGAAAATTACAAAATATTACATATTCATCAATAATTGCTTTTTGCATTTTCTACAAATATATTGATCTGAATTTTCAAAAGAATGAAGCCATTTATAGTTTGCAGCTTTAAAAGCAAATTCATTTTGAAATGTGGTGTCCTTTATATATAAAATGGAAACTAACTTAGAACATAGAACACTGCATCTAAAGGAAGAATAACTCAAGGTAACATAATATAAGAGAATGAAAATAGCTACACCCTTGCCAATCTTTATTTCAATTGAAGTTAAATATCAAATACCAGAGCTACTGAAAAATCTAACCGCTCTGGCTATATTAATGATACACTGCAGAAATGAATTTAACCTTAGGTTGTTACTGACAAAGACTTCCTTTGTGTAATGTTACCATAATTCTATTTTATTGAAAGTAGAGAATAGTATTTTCACTAAATGCTGTCTGACTCCAATATATTGGTTCTGTGAAAACTAGGAGCACTGATTAATGCAAAATACATTCCACTTTAATTGGGTAATTGAAAACAGTCATTTTGAATAATTGGCATAAAAGTCTCTAGTTCCGTAAGTATTTCATAGAACCTGAAATTAAAACAGTATCAGTAGGTTTATTACATTGCCATAAATATTTTTGATTGTTGTCATTAAGTCAGTAAAATAGGAATGAAAGTGAAAATTCTCATATCTTTGTTTTATTAATCTTAAAGGACTGTCATTTAAGGGAAATATCATCTGTATTATCTACATTACTAGTGAGAAGTGGCATACAAAATGACTTTACTAGCCATAGTTTGTTTTTCTTGATGTATCTACAGGTAATATTTTGGGATTTTTTTTTTTTTTTTTTTTTTAGTTAAAAAAGGTTTAATCTTCTGTGCACACTATTTTAAAAATACTTTTGGTATTGCTTTCTATTTTACTAGTGATATTATGTAAACCATATCAGTAACTTCAGCATTCTGAAAATTATTGTCCTTTACAGTATTAGTGGCTATTATTTTTTCAGTAGTTTTCTTACAAATTCTTTTATTTCTAGTATAAATTAAATTTAGATATTTTTGTAAATTATTTTAATGATACAGTAACTGTTATCATTTTTCAGAAATTTGTTTTTCACTCCATTTAAACTTAATAGAAACACACAAAAAAATTCCAGATATTTCTGGATCATGTTTAAGGGATATGTCTGAATATAGAATATATTCCTATATATTCTCAGTGATCTTAGGCAAGTTACTGAACCCATCTTAGCTTTGACTGCCTCAGTTAGAAAATGGAGGTGATAATAGTAACTAACCTATAGATTGTAATGAAGATTAACTGAGATAATTGTAAAATTTTTAGCATAGTATTTAATGCAGTTGTTAATGTTATTACTATTAGATTTCTCTGGTAACTTCTGTATTCAATAAGTATTCATCCTAAATTAAGTTTTTAAATCAACCACTTTTTAGAAATTTGGCATAGCCTTTCATTTTATTTTTACATTATAGATAATTTTTCCTCTAATAAATTTTTTTGCATGTTTCAGGTCACTTTTCACATAGAACCATATAGTAATCGAGATGATAACAACATGTACAAAAATGTCAAGTACATTATAGACAAGTGAGTCTCTTCTGTGTTCATAATTGCTATTGTATGACCATATGATAATTACTGTTAGAAGAATACATTTAAATTATATTTGAGAGATTTTAATGATTGATTTTAATGGTATGATTTGGCATATTTAATAAAATAAATTTCAACTGTTTTTGTAATAAATGTTACAATCATTTTGTGAAACATTTTGGAAATTCCTTCGAGTTCACTTTCTGTATGAATAAAGATGGCTTTTTTTTTTACTGTTTTACATATTTATTATGCTATTATGATTTCTGTTATTTGACATTTTAGATAGGTGTTATTCTTTAAATCTTATGAATATAGAATTTTGCCTTTTAAATAAAAGTGTTGTGTTTTAACTTGAGAGCCACTGCAACTCTTTTGGTTGCTATTTGCACGGAATGTCTTTTTGCATCCTTTCATTCAACCTATTTGTGTCTTTGGATCTAAAGTGAGTCTCTTGCAAGCAGCATGGAGGTGGATCATATTTTCTTATACATTTTGCCAGTTTCTGCCTATTAATTGGAGACTGTGGCAAGGGCAGATAAAACCGTTGCAAAAATTTCCTACTGTTTTTAAGTTGCTTTTTTCCTGATTCAGCATTTGCTAGGTTGCTATAAGTCTTTAACCATTTTCTAGAATTCTGACGATATTCATTCCAATTGTTTCTACCTATTTTTCATTGTTTCTCTGGAGGAGTGGGTGTTGGACCTGCCTACTCTGCCCTTTTACTGACGTCACTTGTGAACTGCTTTTATAGCAAAGAACCTATATTTAATGTTTCATTTATATTTAGTCTGATTACAAGGAAAGAATTATTAATGCAGTTACATTTTGTCTGTGACAGCTGCTGTTCCCTTACAAAGAAACTTGTTAGCAACAGTGGGATATTTATTACTGATTTTTTTTTAAATTAGTTCATATATTCATGTAGAAATAGTGGGCTTTTATGGCATTATTCATCATTTGTAAACTTCAATATGAGATTATTGATTTCTAGTTTGGTGATGTCCTGAAATAGCCAATATCTCATTTTCCAATGTATAAAACTAAAAGGCACTTTTAATGATTATACTTATTAATTTATTCCCCAAAGAAGTTGAACAATGTGTTTAAATTGCTCTGATAACCTTCATTTTCAGTATATAAACACTTTTTGTCTATGACAAATGAATTGTGAATATTCATTTCAGTTTTACATATGTTTGTGTTCTAGATATGGAAATCATCCAGCCTTTTACAGGTATAAGACTAGGACTGGCAACACTCTTCCTATGTTTTATGTCTATGATTCCTATATTACAAAGCCTGAAAAATGGGCCAATCTGTTAACCATATCAGGATCTCAGAGTGTTCGCAATTCTCCTTATGATGGATTGTTTATTGCACTTCTGGTAGAAGAAGATCATAAATATGAAATTCTTCACAGTGGTTTTGATGGAATTTATACATATTTTGCCACAAATGGTTTTACTTATGGCTCATCACAACAGAACTGGGCTGGCCTAAAACACTTTTGTGATAGCTACAATTTAATATTTATCCCAAGTGTGGGTCCAGGATACATAGATACCAGCATCCGTCCATGGAACACGCACAACACTCGGAACCGAGTTAATGGGAAGTATTATGAAGCTGCTCTGAATGCTGCTCTTCGGGTCCGCCCCAGTTTAATTTCTATCACCTCTTTTAATGAGTGGCATGAAGGAACTCAGATTGAAAAAGCTGTCCCCAAAAGAAACAGTAATACAGTATATTTGGATTACCGGCCTTATAAACCAAGTCTTTATCTAGAACTAACTCACAAGTGGTCTGAAAAATACAGTAAGGAAAGAGCAGTTTATGCATTAGATCATCAGCCGCCTGTTTCTTAATGCACTTATTAAAGTTTAATTATTGAAGTCACTGAATTTCAATACATTCCTTTTGTTTTGAGTTGTGGAAAGAAAATTGTCCAAATCAGTATGTACTGTTACTGTTATCTTTGATGAAAAAGTATGTACTCTTCAGAAGGGATAATATTGTCATTGTCAGCCTTCACAATGTTGCCCTGAGGAAATATCTGAGAGAAAAGTTAATGCAAACAACATTCCCTATAGTATAATTTGCTGCATTTCTGACTGATATTGAAATTCTGCTTTGATGGCAATTTAATTTTGATTTCACAGTAGCTAAATGCCTGTATTAGCACACAGGTAAATCTTCCTTGTGTTCTGGGCCCAAAGAAATAGGACTTTTTATATTTGGTCTATCTCTATGGAATAAATACCTAAAAAGCCTAATGATTTTGTGATAATGTACATTTTATTTCTAATATTTTTCCAATGATTCAGTCATGTTTACTGTATTAGTACTTAGGCTTTGGATAACTCTCCATTGATGAAATTCTTATGAAAACTAAGATTATATATCTTGAGCCATACTGTGAACCATATTGTTAGGAGGTTCTGCTTTTCTGCATCACAATATGTATCATCATTTGCAGATTTTTGGTTACCTATAGCATGCTACCTTTTTGCATGTTTAGAGTTTCTACTTTATTATGCTGAATTCCAGATTTTAGATGCTGTGGAAAGTATTTTTATAAAAGTCAGTGACTGCTTCTTAATTATTAGGAAAACACAATTGTTTCACAATTAATATAAAGATATAATGCCCAAAGTATTTAGTAATCTTTTTTAGGATACCCTGTCTGTCTTTAAATTGTTTAATGTTAATCAGAGACCAACTGTTACATGAGAAAGAAAAGAATCATTGGAATATTTCTTTCTTAAAATATTTTAAGTTATTTTAAAAAGTCAGGGAAAATTTTCTCGCCATTTTAGATTTCAGGAACATGGAACTGAAAGTTTTTTTGTGACTTATTTAATATCACTCCTGAAGTTTGGCTTTTGATTAAGTTACATTTAATAATGATGACAATAATATTCATTTAAAAGACAATACTTTAAATTCTTGTATGTGATAATATACCTCAAAAGTTTATATTTTCATAGAACCTTTCAGGTTAAAACACTTCTGGCCAATAGTTGTGTGCAAATATGACAAATTAATCACATTTGCTAAAGATGAATCTCTTTTACTGTTAATACTAGAGAATAATAAAATGCACTATTATTATAGTTAATATTCAAAACTATAACTACAGTAAAAATCTAATATATGCTATTACACAGATATTTCTTAGATATTTAATTCTATTAAAGAGAAGCAATAAGATAATGCTAAATAATGCACATATAATTCTTCAGAGCATACAGATAGTCATTAGACACAAATCAGCACTGGAATTTATCATAAAAAATCCCATCAAACAAAGAAATTTGTTTCTAAACAGGTTTTGAAATAAAATAGCATGCTTTTGAAAAGCAGCATGATTGATGTTACTCTAAACATTTATAATTTCAGAATTTGCTATCCCTCAGAAAATGATCAGGTCACAGGAAATTAGCACACCAGTAATAATCTGTTACTTTTCAGGGAAAACTTTAAGAATAAATCACTATGCTAGTGACAGAACCAAGCCTCTTCTTGGGATCAATCAAACATATAAAACCTGTGGATTTTTTTTCTTATATGCAGTTAGCCACTATATGTTATTTAGGGATAAACTTGAATAAGTTCTACTTAATCTTTTATAAAATATCCTATGTTATTAAAACTTAGAGGAATAGATACTACAAAGGGATTTTCATAGTTGCTTACATGGTACATTTGAACCAACCATGATAGAAAATTAAATTTATACATATTCCCGAGATAAAGGAAAAAGGAGTAAAAACAGCATCAGTAATCCTCGACATGGATACCACCACACTTTCTATATTGTTCCCATTGCAGACTTAGATAATACTTATAGAACACTTTATCTCTGAACTTCATCACATTTCCCCAACATATAACCCACCCAGCTAGTAGCAATTAGGTAAAAATAAAATAAAGCAGATTCTATCTTGATTACAGAAAGTCAATCTTAAAGGAAAGAATATTTGGAATCTGGTCTCATAATGGATTGGTAGTTTATAACTATATGAATATCATGTTTTTTTTTCTTCTTTTTGAAAAGACAGTTATTAGGAAGAATTATTTCTAATAATTTTGTTAATTCTTAGGTAAGAATGCTTTTGAAATCTTCCTGAAGTATTCATTATAGCACCCTTTACCATTTGACTTGTATCACAGTTTAGACCCTTTTCATCACAAGTAAATATAAGCAAAGAATTTATTTCTTAATTCAAAAACTATGGGTCTTAATTCAATAAACTGAAATAACTTTAAAAAGTAAATGGTATAATATAATGCAATATATAAATCATAATGGATTATTTAATATATTATTCATATTTTATGCTTTAATCGATTTAATTGCTTTGACTGTATGGAAACCATATCTTTACTGCTCCCTTTAAAGACTAATATTGTAAAAAACTACTGTTATTAAAGTTTATCTGAGTTGTGTGTTAACTTTGTTTTATTTTAAGAGTGTAATTAATCATAACATGACTTGTTATATGGGCTAAAATTTCATCTAATAAAAGCATACATAAAGTAAAGCTTAGATAATGTCTTTTTTCATTTCTATTTATGAAATGTTTCTGTTTAACAGATGAAAAGCCGTACTTAGTAGCTACTCTTCACATATTTTATTTCTATATTGAGATATGCGATATTTACAAAGTAGACATCTTTTAAATATACATACTTTTTAAATCTGTGAATATAAGTGATATACACACACACACACACACACAACCAAAACACACACATATAAAGTTTTTTAAAATTTTTGAATGTATTTTCCTGTATTTATCTTCTTTGGGTATAATCATGTATTAGCAATGACTTTTTAGAAAATTGACCTTTCTCTAAAACAGCAAAAGTAAACAAGCCACCAGAGAACCTTGCAAGTTCATAACCATTGCTTTTTCATACTGATCAGTTTTTCCATTTAAATGTGACTACTGCTCCTAAACTCTACAGTGCCTACAGAAATGGTTCTTAAATTTTGAAGGTAAAACATGCTCATGTCCTATAGTGTCAAAGAGCAATACTTATTTACAATCTGGAAAATTTTAGTTACTTTTATCAATATTAACAGTTGTAAAATGTATATTTGACCCAGTCATGCAGAATAGTTTTATGGCTCAGAACATACTTTAAAGAAAAAAAAAAATGTCCAGATGAAATTTTGTACTGACCTTTATATATATCTACAGTGAAGGCTAAACATCGTGTGCTTGTAAAAGTTTTATCCTTGAGAATTCAGAGACTACTTTGGCTTAATTATTTTATGAAGATTCATTCATCCTTATTCAAACCAAAGAGTTCAGTAGTAGTGCTGATGTATTCCAGCTATCATTGATGAGAGAAGTGTTTTTCAATATGATTGGCTTTTTTGTTGTTATATAGTTATTATTTAGTTTTGGGTATCAGAAGACAAAATAATACCTGGTAAGCAAATAGCCAGAGATCTAAAATTTATTGAAATCAAAACATAGTGGTACTCTTACTGGCTTTTCTAGATTTCATTTAAAAATATATATTGAATTTTAATTTCCCAACTTACATAAAATTGACCATAAATTTAACCATAAAATTAAAGTCTTTTAGAAGGTACTACACTGAAATAAACATTTCATGACGCAAAACAGTGATTCACCTTCGTAAGATAATACTAAATATAATTCAACATGGTTTATGATTGTCTCATCATGTTTTGTTTTTTTGTTGGTGTTCTTGCTTTTTTTAAAAAAAAATGGATTAAAAATCTGAGCAAAGATCATTGTAAACAATGCAAAATACAGTGGCAATCTTCAGCTATTCAGTCACATTTTAAGTAAGTATAATTATTTCCATGCATAAAAATGTATTTTTCAGTTTTTAAAAGTCATTATTACTGTAGTAAACACTATATCAATATGTTCATTTGATAAGAATGACTAACATAATGTGACTTTGCCCCATATACCCCTATATACCCACCTCATACACACAGTCCTCCCCATCACCAACACTATGCACCAGTGTGGCATTCCTGTTTCAACTAACAAAATAACATCACGTAATTATATCATTAACCACAGTGCATAGCTTACATTAAAGGTCACTGTGATACCTAGTCCTATGGATTTTTTTTTTTTAATTTTTCATTCTAAGACATACATACAACTCAAAATTTCTGCTTTCAACCATATACAAATTCCCAATTCAATAGTATTAATTACATTCACAATATTGTGCTACCATAGCTACTACCCATTACCAAAAGTTTTCTGTCACCCCAAACAGAAACTATAATAATTCAACATTAACAACCCACTCCCTACCCCCACCCTGGCCCCTGGTATCCTGTAGTCTAGTTTCTGACAATGTATTTGCTTATTCTAATTATTTCATATCAGGGAGATCATACAATGTTTATCCTTTTATGTCTGACATATTTTACACAACATGGTGTCTTCAAGGTTCACCTATGTTGTCGTATATATCAGAACTTCATTGCTTACCTGAATAATATTCCATTGTAGGCATATACCACATTTTGTTTATCCAGTCTTATGTTGATTGACTTGGGTTGCTTTCCATCTTTTGGCATTTGTGTCCAAATATCTGTTCAGGTCCATGCTTTCTTCTTTGGGGTTTATACATAGAAGTAGGACTGCTGGGTTATATAGTAATTCTATACTGAGCTTTCTGAGGAACCACCAAACTGTTCTCCACAATGGCTGTACCATTTTACATATCCAACAATGAACAAGTGTTCCTATTTCTCAACATCCTTTCCAACACTTATTTTCTGTTCTTTGTTTTTTGTTTTTTTTAATATTAGCCATTCTTGTGGGCATGAAGTGATATCTTATTTTGGTTTTGATTTGCATTTTCCTAAGGGCTGATGATACTGAGCTTCTTTTCATTTGCTTTTTGGCCATTTGCATATCTTCTTTGAAGAAATGTCTATCCAAGTCTTTTGCCCATTTTTAAATTGGGTTGCGTTTCTTTTTGTGGCTGAGTTGTAGGATTTATTTATTTATTCTGAATAGTAAACCTTTATCAGCTATTTGGTTTCCAAATATTTTCTCTTACTCTACAGGTTGTCTCTATAGTTTCATGGTAAAGTTATCTGATACTCAAAAGCTTTTATTTTTGATGAGGTCCCATTTATCTATTTTTTCCTTTTGTTTCTTGTGCTTTTGGTGTAAAGTTTAATAAACCATTGCCTAATACATAGTCTGAAGATGCTTCCCTATATTTTCTTCCATCAGGTTTATAGTTTTGATTCTTATATTTAGGTTTTTGAACCATTTTGAATTAATTTTGTATATGGTGTCAGGTAAGGGACCACCTTCATTTTTTTGCATATGGAAATCCGGGTTTTCCCAGCACTGTATGTTGAGGAGACTATCATTCCCCATTTTGTGGACTTGGCACACTTGTCAAAAATCAATTAGCCATAGATGTGAGGGTTTACTTTCTCAAATCTCAATTATTTTCCATTGATCTATATGTCTGTCCTTGTGCCAGTATCATGCTATTTTGATTATTTTGTAATAAATTTTAAAATTAGGAAGTCTGAGTCCTCCATCATTGTTCTTCTTTTTCAAGATAGCTTTGGCTATTCAGGGTCTGATTGGGATCCATTTTTAAAGCTGGGATGAAGGCAGAAAAAAAAATATAAGCACTAGGTTTAACTCTAGCCTCCATTTGCAACTTACTTTCTGTCCTGTTGCTGCAGTCACCACCTGTCTACCTACCCTTCAACCTTTATATCTTTCTCACTGTCACCTTGCCTGTCTTGCTTATCTTCTTTGTTTCAAAAAGGCTAAGAAATGTTAAAAAGATATTAGACAAGATGTTATTTATGGGAGTTTATTTGAGCAGCTTATGATTCATAAATAGGGCACCAACCAAACCATACCTGGAAAGGAGCTCCAATAAGGGGATGCCAAGGGTAGCTGATATAAAGTAAATGCAGAAGCAAGTGAGGAAGTGTTCTGATTCTCTGGCATTAAGGTTCCACTTTTCATGGGAGCTCCCAAAGTGGGGAGCAGATATACATTGATTAGTATGGTATACTTGTCCATTCTGATAAGCTATCTCTGCTGGACTGAAACTGGTTTATCACAAGTTATTGTCTATCTGCAATCCTGTAGGATTTTTTCCATTTTTCCATTTTCTTGGAAAGCTCCTGCAGGTCCATTGATTTTGTCTTCTGGAAAATCCTTTCTCAGAAAGGGGTCCCTCCCAGCAACATACAATATAGCAGCCATTTTATTTTACTTAAAGTGGTTTATTGGAACAAATATAATCCCAGTTAAAAGTAAAACAAAAATGGTAATAAACAAAGAGATACCACTTTGACCCCAGAATTAAATGAAAGCTGAACCTATGGTAACTTATATACACTCACATATTGGTGGTCTCAGATTTAACTCTCAGCTTGCAAATAGCCAATATGGAAAAGTACAGATGATCATTTATACATTTTGCAATGTCTGTATATAAAATGGCAAACAAATTTCTCAAGAAGTGTACTGGTATGTTGGTATTAGGAGAGGAATTTGTTCTTGGAGTTCTCATAATGAGGACTGAATATAATGTACAATACATTGGACAACACCAAATTTCATGTCTCTTTCTCATAATTACAAAATATGCTTACCATATCACGTCAAAGCACAGTTCACTAAGAGCAGTACTCAGAGTGAATGGCTCATGTATCTTTCAAGGATTTCTTCCTAAAATTTTTTTGAGTCTTCGTTAATTAAACATTTCTTCATTTTCTACTATGGTGTAGTGGTGAAGGAGACATGCACATTAGTAAGACCCTAGCTTCCCTGCTTTCAAGACATTTCTAATTTTTGACCAATAAAGCATTATAGTTTGGATGATACTAATTTATATTATTTGATTCTTTATGTCTAATCAGATATATCTGTGGCAGTTTGTATTTTATTCTTCATTAGTAGTCAATCAAAATGAAAGACAACTGAGTCAATTAAATATATGTTAGTTCCAGAAGGGGAAATGAAATTAGCCATATGGTTCAGAATTTTATACAGAAAAAGATTTACATTTTTTGGCTTGGAAGTCTATTAACCATAGCTCATCATTCATTAACAATGAGAGACCAAAGCATTTACTAATGACCATATCTTTACTATGAGGGGATTGGACTAAATGACTACTAAGACTACCATTTAGCACTAAAATTATTTTTAGGTTAATGATATTAATAGTATCAAAACAAAGGAAAAGGGACTGCATTTCTATAACAAAGATATAAAAACTATTGGGAAAAAAGTGAATTTTATAAAATTATATAAATCTTGAAATTCACATTTGTCAGCCATTCTGGGTCTTATTACTCTAATCATTGCCTTTCAAATAACACTGTTGTGGCTATTAAACCTGTTAATATAAATAAAGTGCCTAAAACTATGCTGACACATGGTAAATACTCAATAAATACTGGCTATTATTGTCATTTTTATTCTCCACTTAAACTGGAAAAAATCCAAATGTACTTCAATGGGCAAATGGATAAATAAATTCTGGTATATTCATACGACAGAGTACTAATCAGTAAAAAGTAACAAAGCACTAATACAACACAGGTGTAACAACATGGCTGAATCGCAAATGCATTATGCTACATGAAAGAAGCCAGCCTCCAAAGGTTATACATTGTACGATTCTATTTATATGACATCTGGAAAATGCAAAACTATAGGGACAGAGAACAGATTAGTTGTTCCCATGGGTTGTGGGAGTTAGGGTATGGTTAATTACAAAGGACAATTACAAGATAATTTTGGGAGGTAAGGGAGCTCTTCTGTATCCTGATTGTGGTGGTGGTTACTTGACTATACATTTGTCAAGACTCACAGAGCTATACAAACCCACCCTGCATGGAAAAAGATCAATTTTACTGTATATGGATTTATAAATAAAATAACCTACAATGTACCCACTCAAGTACCTAAAATTAAAAAGACTAACACTGCCAAGCATTGGTGAAGATGTGGGACAACTGGACTTCTCATGCTTTGCTTGTGGTAGGATAACATAATTCATCTACTTTCAAAAACCAACAATTTCTTATAAAATTAAATATATCTACCATATGATCAAGTTAATCACTTCTAGAAGTAGAATTTCTCATCTTCTGTCCTCATTCTCTCTTCCTGTCTCAATTGATGGCATTGACATTCATGTTATGTATCCAGAAACCTGGTGTCGTTGCTTGCCACATCACATTCTCTCATGTCCTAAAACCCATTAAACATTAAGTACTACTTCAACCCCTCCCACCACCAAGTATTTCTTAAATATTTATCCAATTCTCCATCTTCACTATCTCTGACCTGGTCGAGGGCATCATCATCTTTCACTTGACTTATTATATCTTCTCAACCAGTTTATATACCTACAGTAATTCCTGACTCAAATCAATCTCTAGACTCAGAGTCTAGGTCATTTTCTTCCTTCAAATCCTTCTGTGGCTCTCAATTGCCGACAGAATAAAGCATACACTTCTTCACAAGGCATATAAGATGTCTTCTTATTGATATATGCCTATAAGACCAGTCTTCATCTCCAGAAAGTTTCTCAAGCTTTCTCAACAATATTTTTCTTTGGAGGGATTAACAATCACAACTTTTATTTTGTAACCCCATGATGATCTCTTTTCTCATGTGTCTTTTCCATTGTTCCTTACATAGTTTACTTCTAGAAAGAGGACTAGAATGGAACGGAAGACAAAGTAAGAAAGGAAGTAAACAGTTCTAATAAGTACCTAATGTGCATCAAATACTCTTAGGTTTTGAACATGATATTTCATTTAATATTCATCCAACACTCTGAGATAGATTTTATTTGGTTGATCTATAGTTAAGGAAATTACACTTTAAGACACTCTCCTAACAGCCTACAGTTGACAAGAGATGGATCCAAACAAACTGTCTCATTCTACCATAGGGTAAACTTATCCATAAGTATTTCCCCACATTCAGCCCTTCCCTTACACTCACACAGGTTAGGCACTCTGGGTATACTTCTGTTTTAGCAATTACTACTTTGTATTGAGGTAAGCTTCATGCATGATTTTCTCCCTGTCTTATTATAAGCACTTTGAAGGTAAGGAATATTTTTGGTTTCACTTTTTTTAAGAATATAAAATACATCATACATAGAAGAGAGAACTTAACAGATAAGCAAGTTTTAAAAAGACTGTATGGACCCTACACTAAATTTAATGAAATGTAAAATTGTTTATTTTGAAGCCTGGCTCCCCAGTTAGTGAGTGTATCTTTTCTGCCTTTATATTCCCACTGCCAGGCACAGAGTAGGTGTGAATTAAATGCTGTTGAACTGAAGCATTTCTTCATATGAAGAAAGATTCATATGAAGCTTTACATATACAAAAACTATATGTTGTACACAGAAATCTACTCATGAGCATTTCTTACTAATTCTTATTAATTCTATTCTTCTTGAGTAACTTGCAAGGCGATTGCAAGTGCTTTCCATGATTTGATGATTGTAGCCAAATAATACTGGCATATAAAATTTCCTTTTATCCTCATTAGCTAGAATATTAAAAATAAAATTACAGTTCTATGTCATGAGCTGTTTTGTTTTGTTTTGTTTTGTTTTTAATGAGCATTTTATTCAAAGTCAATTTCAGGGAAGTTCCATAAAAGTAAAGAAATAAAAACAACAATCAAACAAGCAGGGGAAAATTCATTGCCTATATAAAAACAAGGCTATTGTATGATTTCACAAATTAGTTGCAGAAATTGTGGAGGTGCCTCTAGCTCAACTAACTTTTAACCAGTTATTTCCTCTAACATTATATTGTTTAAGGTAGTCACAGTTTCTGAGCTATTTGCATAATCCCTGTGCTCTTTCCACTGAATGTTTTACTAAATTTAACACAGCTATTAAATAGAACATGCACTA
This sequence comes from Choloepus didactylus, assembly GCF_015220235.1. NCBI lineage: Eukaryota > Metazoa > Chordata > Mammalia > Pilosa > Megalonychidae > Choloepus > Choloepus didactylus. Next base: position 56,282,531 of record NC_051313.1, on the reverse strand, counting down.
AAAATTTTTTAAAAGTAAATATTGATATACTTTTCAATCAATATGAAAATTTAGGAAACCATGTGTTAAAAATTAGCCTAATTTCTCCATTAATTGTTATTCCTCACAGATCAATAAACCTTAAAAAGGAAAGTAGATTCAATTCTTTCTTGTTATTCATGACAAAGGCACAAATACCACTCAAAATGTTAAGTAACCATCTAAAGTATGAGGATCAGGTAAGGTAAGTAGTTGTCCTACGACACAGACTGAAGGGAACCCTATAAATCTTGAAGTGATGGTTAAAAGTCAAAAGGTACTCTTATGCTTAGATATATTTCATCTTTTTTTCCCATTTCTTCAAACCTCCACTACCTTCTCCTCCATCCTCACTCACAGTTGGAAACCTTACTTTCTACACAACCGAGAAAACAGAAGCAACTAAAATGACCCTCTCCCCCATGGCCAGGTGATTGTATAATCTCCTCCCATTGAATATTGAGTGGGATCTGTAACTTGATTTTAACAGAATGCAACAAAAGTAATGGGTTATAATTCCATGATCACATTTCACCTTATGGCAAAGGTACAGAGATTTTGAGGATGTAATTGAAATACCTAATCCATTGACTATAATTAAAAAGGAAGATTATTCTGAATGGACAGACCAAAAGATCCTTTAAACGAGGGTCTAGATCTCTGCTGACCTTGAAGAAGCAAGCCATTGTAAATCTACAACTGCAAAGGATATGAATTATGCCAACAACCATGTGAGCTTGGAAGAAGTCCCTGGGCCTCAAACGAGGCCTCAGCCCCAGCTGACATCTTGAGTGCAGATCTGTCACTCAGCAGAGGGCCTGGTTAGGCCATGCCTGGATTCCTGACATATGGAAACTGCGAGATAGTAAATATTTTTTGTTTTAAGCCAATAAATTTGTAGTACTTTGTTAGAAAATAAACACAATTGGGGAAAAAAAGGCCACAGTCTTTGCCAGTGCATGTACTCTCCTGCGTGCATCTGTGCTCATATGCTCTGCCAGCCCTTCTTTTTACTAAGAATAAACTCTCCTTGTTGTCCTCTAAGGACAGTTCCTTCCCTTAGGTTCTAAATCCCATTTCCTCTTGTCACCTCAAGAACAATGGTCATCTCTCAGTTCTGCATCATTAATTTACCTCTTCTCCATTAAATTACTTCCATCAGCAAACAAACAGGTTCTAATTTTTTCTGACTTCATAAAACATGCTCCCTTCTGTGGCATTCTTTCCCAAAACCTCTAACCCCCATCTAGTCTTGAGAAAAAACATAAGGCAAACCCAATTTGAGGGCATTCTGATCAGTACTTCTCAAAACCATCAAGATCATAAAAGAAGCAAAGACTGAGAAGCTGCCGTAGACCAGAGGGGACTCTGCAGACAAGACAGCTAAAATGCAATGTGGTATCGCAGATGGGATCCTGGAGCAGAAAAAGGACTTAAGGGGAAAACTGCTGAAATCTGAATGAAGTCTGAAGTAATCAGTGTTCTTTTCTTAGTTTTTACAAATATACCATGGTGATGTAAGACAACAACATTAGAAAAATAGAAGCTGGCTGAGGGATATATCTGAAGTCTCTATACTATCTTTGCAACTTTTTGCAAATAAAAGACTATTCAAATTTTTAAAAAAAAAATTTAAAAATAAACACACTCCCTTTACCCTTATTCCCATCCCAATTAGAGCCCTATTTCTCTATTTTGCAGCAAAACTCCTCAAAAGTGTAGTCTATACAAGTTATTGCTAGTAGCTCTCCTCCTGCTTTCTCTTTTTAAATGCAATTTTATTGAGATATATTCATATGCCATACAATCATCCAAAGTGTACAATCGTTCACAGTATCATCATATAGTTGTGCATCAACATCACAATCAATTTTTTGAACATTTCCATTACTCTAAAAAATAAAAATAAGAATAAAAATAAAACCAAAAAAAAAGAGACCATCCAAAATATCTCATACTCCTTTTCCTCCCCTATTATTTATTCTTTGCCCCCCTTTTTTTCTACTCATATGTCCATACAATGTATTAAGGGAGTGTGAGCCACAAACTTTTCACAATCAGAGTCACACTGTACAAACTATATAGTTATATGATCATCTTCAAGAATCAAGGATACTGGATTACAGTTCAACAGTTTCAGGTATTTCCTTCTAGCTATTCTAATAGACTACAAACTAAAAAGGGATATCTATATAATGCATGAGAGTAACCTCCAGAATGACTTCTCGACTCCAATTGAAATCTCTCAGCCACTGAAACTTGGTTTCATTGTTCTTCCCCCTTTTGGTCAAAAAGGCTTTCTCAATGCCATGATGCTGGGTCAATGCTCATCCCCAGGAGACATGTCCCATATTGCCAGGGAGATTTGCACCCCTGGAAGTCACATCCCTTGTAGAGGGGAAGACAGTGAGTTTGCCTGCTGAGTGGGCTTAGAGAGAGAGGCCACATCTGAGCAACAAAAGACACTGTCTGGGGGTGACTCTTAGGCACAATTATAAGTAGTCTTAGCCTCTCCTTTTCAGTAATAAGCTTCATACAGGCAAGCTCCAAGACTGAAGGCTTGGCCTACTACAATGGTAGTCTCCAATGCTTGCGAGAATATCAGGAAATTCCCCAGGTGGGGATTTAATATTTCCACATTTTTCCCCAGGCCCTCAAGGGGGCTTTGCAAATTCTTCTTACTCTCTGCCAAAATTACTATGAGATGTATCAGGGTTTCATGCTAACCTGTACAAACCAACCAGATCTCATCCCCTATTCAAGGTTCCATGTAATTATGGTGTTTGAATAAACTGACCATATGAGTTATATTATATAGTATGCTACAGAAAATGTAGACTTTATACCAAATAAACATTTTTCCTTTGGTCTCAAATAGAAGTTGAGGTTTTAGAACACAGTCAACATCATCCTTTTCCCTTTAGTCTGGTTTACCTTAGTTCTAATCAAGTCCATTTCATTCATATCTCTAATAGAAGTCTGATCTCTTTTTCAGCTTCTTTAACATTTGCTATATGGGATAATGCTGACATTCATAGCTGCCAAACTCTGTCTCTGAGTCTCAGGTGTCACACAGGTACCTGAAACTCCAGGGACCAACCAGGTTATACACAAACAGCTCAGCATCTCAGAATTCAGAGATAACTGTTACAACTCGTGAATAGATGTGACTGCTATAAGAGCTTACAATCTAGGAACCTTTACCATAAGCCTTCTCCTGATAACCTATTCTCTCAGATTCAATTCTCAGAGTTTGCACATTATAGTTAGTCCACATTAATGAGGCATTATAAGGTTTGTCTTTTTGATTCTGGCTTATTTCATTCAACATCCTGTCCTCAAGTTCCATTCACCTAGTTGCATACCTCACAACTTCATTTCTTCTTGCCATCATTCAGTATTCCATTGTATGTATACACCACAGTTCACCATTCTATTTTTTAGTCGACATACACTTAGGCCACCTCCATCCATTGTGAACTGTGAATACTGCTGCCATAAACACCAGTGTGCAATGTCCACTTATGTCCCTGCTCTCAGTTCTTCCAAGTATATACCCAATAATGGAGTTGCAGGACCATATGGCAACACCATAGTTAGCTTCCTGTGGAACCACCACACGGCCCTCCATCTGGGCTGTGCCATTCTACTTCCCGATCAACAGGGAATAGGTACATACCTCTCTCCACATTTTCTCCAGCACTTGTGTCCCTCTACTTATTTTGTACATGGTTTTATTCACACACCATACAATCCACCCTAAGTCAATAATCAACAAATCTTGGCATAATCACATACTTATGCATTTACCACCACAATCTATATAAGGACATTTCCATTTATTCTGCAAAGAAAGGAAAAGGAGAAAAAAATGAAGAATAAAAATATAAAAATATAGACAAAAAATAAAATAAAATAAAATACAACGAAAAGGTCAGACAACAACACTACCACCAAGAATCCCATATCACTCCCTTGTATCCCTCTCTCATAGATATTTAGCTTTGGTATATTGTCATTGTTACAATTATTGTAAGCATCTTACAATGTTACCATTAACTATATTTGCATTGATTGTTCAACTATAGCATCCAATTATTAACACCTTGCAATGTTGACATTCATTTGTCCTCCCTCATTTAAAAACATTCTTATATTTGACCATTTAATCACCAACATTGACGACTCTAGATTTCACTAAGTTATACATTCCCAGTCTTTATCTTCTATCTTTCCTTCTGATGTCCTACATGCCCCTAGCCTTCTTCTTTCAACTGTACTCACACTCATCTTTGTTCAGGATACTTACATTATTGTGCTACCATCCACACTATTATGCTACACATTCCATTTCTGGATTGATACAATCAATCCTGTTGAACCTTCTGTACTCCTTCAGCATCAAATGCCCAGTCTCTAACCTCTTTCTAATTCCTTATAACCTGTGTTCTCAACTCTCAAATTTCACTAATGTTAGTTCATATTAGTGAGACCATGCAGTATCTGTCCTTTTGTTTCTCACTAATTTAACTCAATGTAACATCTACTGCCTACTATTTTGTTTTTTGGATTTTACATGTCATATATTTATTATATCCATTTTGTTTTCCTCTTTCTCTTTTTTTACACTTACTGATAGTCTTCATTTCTTCACTCTTCTCTAAAGTCTCTCTCCTGTCTTTTCCCATCTGCCTGCAGTGCTCTCTTTTGTATTTCCTGTAGAGCAGGTCTCTTATTCACAAACTCTCTCAGTGTCTGTCTAACAATATTTTAAACTCTCCCTCATTTTTAAAGCACAGTTTTGATGAATATAGAATTCTTGGTTGGCAATTTTTCTCTTTCAGTATCTTAAATATATCATGCCACTGCCTTTTCGCCTCCATGTTTTTTACTGAGAAATCCACACATAGTCTTATCAAGCTTCCCTTGTATGTATGTGATGGATCACTTTTCTCTTGCTGCCTTCAGAATGCTCTCTTTGGCTTTGACATTTGATAATCTGATTATCAAGTGTATTGGCATAGGCCTATTCAGATCTGTTCTCTTTGGGGTATGCAGCACTTCTTGGATCTGTAATTTTATGTCTTTCATAAGAGATGGAAAATTTTCAGTGATTATTTCCTCTATTATTGTTTCTGCTCCTTTTCCTTTCTCTTCTTCTGGGACACCCATGACACATGTATTCACACATTTAATATTTTCATTCAATTTCCTGAGACCTGCTCATAGTTTTCCATTCTTTGCCCTATCCGTTCTCTTGTGTGTAGGATTTCAGATGTCTTATCCTCTAGTTCATGAATCTTTTCTTCTGCTTCTTGAAATCTGCTATTGTATGACTCAATTGTATTTTTCATCTCTTCTGTTGTGCCTTTCATTTTCATAGGTTCTGCCAATTGTTTTTTCAAACGTTCGAGTTCTTCCTTATGGTCACCCAATGTATTCGTTATATCCTTCATCTCTTTTGCCATATCCACACTCAACTGGTTGATTTGATTTTTGAATTGATTTAGCATATTTGTTTGAAGATCTTTAATTAGTTGTTTCAACTACTGTATCTCATTTGAAGTGTCTTCGTTTTTCCTATTGTGCTTTGTAATTTTTGTTTTCTAGATATCTGGTTTCCTTGATTACCCCAATCAGATTTTTCCAGACCAGACAGGCCCAGGTCTCAGGAAGTGGTTGTAATCAGTATCAGGTTTCCCTATGGGTGAAAACCAGAAGATTGTCAGACTTTCCTGTGAGGCCTCTAGACTCTGTGCTTTTCCTATCCTGTCCAGCAGGTGGCACTTGTCAGCCTGCAGCTCTCCACTGGCATAAAGAGGTGTGGTGCCTTTAATTCCTGGTGGACTCTGTCCTGCCCAGAGGCCTAGGATGTCAGAAGCCAAGCTTAAGCTGTTTCTTCCCCCCCATCAAACCCTGGGGGCTGAGTTCTCTGAGGGAGGGCAGCCACTTGAGCTGGGTCCTGCCCCCGTTCCTTAGGGAAGATAAGCCTCTTAGGGAATTATCTCCTACATTTGAGTTTTTCTTTTGATTCTCTGACTGTCTTAACTCCACCCTTGCCTGGTCAGTGGTGATAATTAAAAATGCCCGAGACTTTCTCCAATGCACTACTTAGAATGAGAGAAAAACAAAGGAAAAAAAGCAAGATGTCTCCTTTTCAGAACCAGTCCCCAGCCCTCCAGTTCACCAGGCAAGAACTGGAGTTGGTTCCCAGTTCTGTGTGCTCCTTTTCTTGGGACACAGCCCTTTTCCAGTATTCTGAGCTCAGCTGATTCCAGGAGCCTCTGTTTTAATTAATTAATTAATTAATTTTTTCCATCAGCCTTGCCTCCTCTTTCTGGAGTTCCTTTCCTGCTTGTTCTGGGTTTATCTTTGCTCATAGCTTGTATTCATTTGTCTAAATTTGTTAATTAAAACCACAATTGGAGGAGGCAGGGCAAGATGGCAGAGTGGTGAGGTGTAGGTTTGAGTTACTCCTACAGGGCAGTAGGTAGAAAGCCAGGAACTGTGTGGACCGGACACCGCAGAGCAATTTGACTTTGGGTATACTTTATACAACACTCATGAATGCGTGGAACAGCTGAGATCAGTGAAATCTGTAAGTTTTCATGGCCAGGGGACCTGTGCCCCTCCCTGCCAGGCTCAGCCCCATGGGAGGAGGAGCTGTCAGTGCTGGGAATGAGGAGGGAGAACTGCAGTTGCGGCTCTTATCAGAAACTCACTCTACTGATCCAAACTCCAAACATAGACAGACTGAGACCAGACACTGGAGAATCTGGGAGCAGTCATCATGGTGTAAACGAGATAGGGATAGCAAAAACAGCAAGGAAAACCCAAAAATAAAAGCAGAGACTTTTTGGAGTTCTGGTGAACATAGAACAGGGAAGGGCAGGGCTCAGGCAGAGTCAGGCTCATGTGCAAATCCAGAAAGTGAGTTTCTTTGTCTGAAGAGCTGGTTTCTCTGCTCCCCTGATCATTCCTTAATGGCCCTAATCTCCTTGTCTCTTAGCATTTCAATAGCCCATTAGATCTGCATAGAGGGCCCTTTGCTTTTTTTTTTTTTAATCATTTCCTCTTTTTCTAAAATAATTCCTCAAAGAAGCCCATTACAGAAAGCCTCAAAAACTTGCAATTTGGGCCCAGACAAGAGTAGAGCTAAGAGAGCTCTAAGGCACAAGGCAATAAGTCCAGTGGCTGAGAAAATTTGCTAAACACCACAACTTCCCAAGAAAAGGGGGGCATTTCCTTACAGATATCTTCTCGGTGGGCAGGGAATGCTCCTGCCTGGCAACAGCTCCACAGCCCAGAGCTGCCCCAAACAACCCAGTGTGATGGGAAGTGTTTCCAACAACACACACACACACCACAAAATTGGGCATGGGCATTAGCCTTTCCCGCACCCTCAGCTAATTGTCCCAGATTTGGGAAGGCATAGCTGTGCAAGAGGGGGAAATTAATACACCCCATTCAGCCATCCGTTTAGCAGGCTGGGAACACCCCTACACAATCCTGCAGCCCAGAACCACCCTGGGGGGATGGTGCTCACCCATGACATAGCACAGTTGTCCCTCAGCAGAAGACCTTCCTTAGGAGTGCATGGCTTGAAGAGGGACCCACTTGCAAGTCCCAGGGACCATACACCAATACCAAGGACTTGTGGGTCAGTGGCAGAGACAAACTGTGGCAAGACTGAACTGAAGTATTAGACTATTGCAACAGCTTTAAATCTCCAGGAACACCAGGGAGATTTGATTATTAAAGCTGCTCCCCCTCCCTAACTGCTCAGACACACACCCCATATACAGGGCAGGCAACACCAACTACATACACAAGCTTGGTGCACCAATTGGACCCCGCAAGACTCACACCTTCACTCACCACAAAGACAAAGTGGGGGAAAACTGCTTGAGGGGAATAGGTGGGTCATGGACACCACTTGCTGGTTAGTTAAAGTACTCCACAAAGCTGTAGCTCTGACAAATTAGAGATAAGCGTTTTAATTGGTCTACAAATCCTAAAAGAACCCGATCAAGTTAAGCAAATGCCAAGAGGCCAAAAACAACAGAAAATTTTAAAGCATATTAAAAAAACAGATGATATGGATAACCCAAGCCCAAGCACTCAAATAAAAGATCAGAGAAGACACAGGACTTTTGAGCAATTAATCAAAGAACTAAAGATGAACAACGAGACCATGGCACAGGATATAAAGGACATGAAGAAGATCCTAGAAGAGCAGAAAGAAGATACTGCAAGAGTAAATAAAAAAACACATGACCTTATGGAAAGAAAATAAACTGTTGACCAAGTTAAAAAGATTCTGGATACTCATAGTACAAGACTAGTGGAAGCTGAACAGCAAATCAGTGACCTGGAGGATGACAGAATGGAAAATGAAAGAAGAAAAGAAAGAATGGGGAAAAAAATTGAAAAAATTTCAGTGGCCCTCAGGGATATGATAGATAATATAAAACATAATATAAGACTCACTATATGTTCTAGAAGGGGAAGAAAAGGGTAAAGGTCTATGAAGAGTATTCAGAGAAATTGGTGGGGAAATCTTCCCAAATCTTCTAAACACCATAAATACACAAATCATAAATGCCCAGTGAACTCCAAATAGAATAAATCCAAATAAACCCACTCTGAGATGTATTTTGATCACACTGTCAAATACAGAAGAGAAAGAGCAAGTTGTGAAAGCAGAAAGAGAAAAGAAATTCAACATATACAAAGAAAACAGCATAAATTAAGTAGTGAATACACAGCAGCCACCATGGAGGCAAGGAGGCAGTGGCATGACATATTTAAAATTCTGAGAGACAGAAATTGCCAACCAAGAATACTTTATCCAGCAAAGCTCTCCTTTAAATTTGAGGGAGAGTTTAAATTTTTCACAGACAAACAAATGCTGAAAGAAATTGCTAACAAGAGACCTGCCCTACTTGAAATACTAAAGGGAGCCCTACCAACAGAGAAACAAAGAAAGGAGAGAGAGATATGGAGAAAGGATCAGTACTAAAGAGATTCAATATTGGTTCATTAAAGGACAATAAGAGAGAGAGGGAAAAAATATAAGGACAATAAGAGAGAGAGGGAAAAAATATATCTGATAACCATAAACCAAAGGATAGGATGGCTGACACAAGAAATGCCTTCGCAGTAATAACATTGAATATAAATGGATTAAACTCTCCAATTAAAAGATATAGATTGACAGAATGGATCAAAAAAAAAATGAACCATCAATATGTTGCATACAAGAGACTCATCTTAGACACAGGGACACAAAGAAAATGAAAGGGAAAGGATGGAAAAAATATTTCATGCAAGCTACAGCCAAAAGAAAGCAGGAGTAGAAATATTAATCTCAGATAAAATAGACGTTAAATGCAAGGATTTTATGAGACACAAAGAAGGCCACTACATACTAATAAAAGGGGCAATTCAACAAGAAGAAATAACAATCATAAATGTTCATGCACCCAATCAAGGTGCCACAAAATACATGAGACAAACACTGGCAAACTAAAGGAAGCAATTGATGTTTCCACAATAATTGTGGGAGACTTCAACACTTCACTCTCTCCTATAGATAGATCAACCAGACAGAAGACCAATAAGGAAATTGAAAACCCAAACATCTGAAAAATAAATTGGATTTAACAGACATATATAGAAAATTACATCCCAAATCACCAGGATATACATTCTTCTCTAGTGCCCATGGAACTTTCTCCAGAACAGATCATATATGGGGACATAAAACAAGCCTCAATAAATTTAAAAAAATTGAAATTATTCAAAGCACATTCTCTGACCACAATGGAATATAATTAGAGGTCAATAACCATCAGAAAGTTAGAAAATTCACAAATATCTGGAGGTTAAACAACAGGCTCCTAAACAAACAGTGGGTTAAAGAAGAAATAGCAAGAAAAATTGCTAAATATAGAGAGACAAATGAAAATGAAAACACAACATTCCAAAACCTATGGGATGCAGCAAAAGCAGTACTGAGGGGGAAATTTATAGCATTAAACACATATTAAAAAGGAAGAAAGAGCCAAAATCAAAGAACTAATGGATCAACTGAAGAAGCTAATAAATGAACAGAAAACCCACCCTACACCAAGTAAAAGAAATAACAAGGATTAAAGCAGAAATAAATGACATAGAGAACAAAAAAAAAACAATAGAGAGGATAAATAACACCAAAAGTTGGTTCTTTGAGAAGATAAACAAGATTGACAAGCCCCTAGCTAGACTGACAGAATCAAAGAGAAACAACCCATATAAACAAAATAATGAATGAGATAGGTGACATTATTGCAGATCCCAAGGAAATTTAAAAAATTATGAGGATACTATGAACAACTGTATGCCAACAACCTGGACAATGTAGAGGAAATGGACAATTTCCAGGAAACATATGAATAACCTAGACTGACCAGAGAAGAAACAGAAGACTTCAACCAACAAATCACAAGCAAAGAGATCCAATTAGTCATCAAAAAGCTTCCCACAAGTAAATCCCCAAGGCCAGATGGCTTCATAGGGGATTTCTACCAAACTTTCCAAAAAGAACTGACGCCAATCTTACTTAAACTCTTTCAAAATATCAAAGAAAATGGAACACTATCTAACCCATTTTATGATGCTAACTTCAATCCAATACCAAAACCAGGCAAAGATGCTACAAAAAAGGAAAACCGCAGGCCTATCTCCCTAATGAATACAGATGCAAAAATGCTCAACAAAATACTTGCAAATCAAATCCAAAGACACATTAAAAAAATCATACACCATGACCAAGTGGGGTTCATTCCAGGCATGCAAGGATGGTTCAACATAAGAAAATCAATGTATTACAACACATTAACAAATCAACAGAGAAAAATCAAATGATCATCTCAACAGATGCTGAAAAAGCATTTGACAAAATCCAACAACCTTTTTGATAAAAACATTTCAAAAGGTAGGAATTGAAGGAAACTTCCTCAATATAGTAAAGAGCATATATGAAAAACCCATAGCCAACATAGTACTCAATGGTGAGAGACTGAAAGCCTTCCCTCTAAGATCAAGAACAAGACAAGGATGCCCGCTGTCACTACTGTTATTCAACATTGAGCTGGAAGTGCTAGCCAGGGCAATCTGGCAAGACAAAGAAATAAAAGGCATCTAAATTGGAAAAGAAGAAGTAACACTATCATTGTTTGCCGATGATATGATCTTATATCTGGAAAACCCCAAGAAATTGATGACACAGCTACTAGAGCTAATAAACAAATTTAGCAAAGTAGCGGGATACAAGATTAATGCACATAAATCAGTAATGTTTCTATATGCTAGAAATGAAGAAATTGAAGAGATGCTCAAGAAAAAGATACCATTTTCAATAGCAACTAAAAAAATCAAGTACCTAGGAATAAACTTAACCAAAGATGTAAAAGACCTATACAAAGAAAACTACATAACTCTACTAAAAGAAATAGAAGGGAACCTTAAAAGATGGAAAAATATTCCATGTTCATGGATAGGAAGGCTAAATGTCATTAAGATGTCAATTCTACCCAAACTCATCTACAGATTCAGTGCAATCCCAATCAAAATTCCAACAACGTACTTTGCAGACTTGGAAAAGCTAGTAATCAAATTTATTTGGAAAGGGAAGATGCCTCAAATTTTGCTAAAGACACTCTAAAAAAGAAAAATGAAGTGGGAGGACTTACATTCCCTAACTTTGAAGCTTATTATAAAGCCACAGTTTTCAAAACAGCATGGTTCTGTCACAAAGATAGACATATTGACCAATGGAATTGAATTGAGAATTCAGAGATAGACCCCCAGATCTATGGCTGACTGATCTTTGATGAGATCCCCAAAGCCACTGAACTGGTACATAGTCTTTTCAACAAATGGGGCTGGGAGAGTTGGATATCCATATTCAAAAGAATGAAAGAGGACTACTACTTCACATCCTACACAAAAATTAACTCAATGTGGATCAAAGATCTCAATATAAAACACAGTACGATAAAACTCCCGGAAGATAATGTAGGAAAACATCTTCAAGACCTTGTATTAGGCGGCCACTTCCTAGACTTTACACCCAAAGCACAAGCAACAAAAGAAAAAATAGATAAATGGAACTCCTCAAGCTTAGAAGTTTCTGTACTTCAAAGGAATTTTTCAAAAAGGTGAAAAGGCAGCCAACTCAATGGGAAAAAATTTTTGGAAACCATGTATCTGACAAAAGACTGATATCTTGCATACATAAAGAAATCCTACAACTCAATGACACTAGTACAGACAGCCCAATTATAAAATGGGCAAAAGATATGAAAAGACAGTTCTCTGAAGAGGAAATACAAATGGCCAAGAAACACATGAAAAAATGTTCAGCTTCACTAGCTATTAGAGAGATGCAAATTAAAACCACAATGAGATACCATCTCACACCAATTAGGATGGCTGCCATTAAACAAAGAAGAAACTACAAATGCTGGAAAGGATGTGGAGAAATTGGAACTCTTATCCATTGTTGGCGGGACTGTATAATGGTTCAGCCACCCTGGAAGTCAGTCTGGGAGTTCCTTAGAAAACTAGATATAGAGTTACCCTTTCTATCCAGCAATTGCACTTCTTGGTATGTACCTGGAAGATCTGAAAGCAGTGAACACCAATGTTCATAGCAGCATTATTCACAATTGCCAAGAGATGGAAACAACCCAAATGTCCTTCAACAGATGAGTGGATAAATAAAATGTGGTATATACACATGATGGAATACTACATGGCTGTAAGAAGGAACAATGTCATGAAACATATGACAACATGGATGAACCTTGAAGACATAATGCTGAGCAAAATAAGCCAGGCACAAAAAGAAATATTATATGCTACCACTAATGTGAACATTGAAAAATGTAAAACAAATGGTTTATAATGTAGAATGTAGGGGAACTAGTGATTGAGAGCAATTAAGGAAGGGGGAATGATAACCCAATAAGAACAGACAAGCTATTGAGGGTAAATTTAATGTTCTGGGAATGCCCAGAAATGACTATGGTTTGTTAATTTCTGATGGGTATGGTAGGAACAAGGTCACAGAAATGTTGGTATATTAGGTTATTTTCTTGGGGTAGAGTAGGAACAGGTTGGAAGTAAAGTAGTTATTTTAGGTTAGTTGTCTTTTTCTTACTCCCTTGTTATGGTTTGTTTGAAATGTTTTTCTTATTGTATGTTTTTTTAATGTTCTTTTTATATAGTTGATTGAAAAAAATAGAGTTAATTAAAAAAAAAAATGAAAAAAATATGCAGAGCCCCGCTGAGGAGCTGGTGGACAATGCAGGGGTATTGGGCTTTCCCACCTGGATGTTTGCTGATGTGCTTACAGACATAACGGACTGGTGGTTTGATGGGTTGAGCCCTCTACCACAGGACTCACCCTTGGGAAGACTGTTGCTGCAAAGGAGAGGATAGGCTTCCCTATAATGGTGCCTAAGAGCCTCCTCCTGAATGCCTCTTTGTTGCTCAGATGTGGCCCTCTCTCTCTAGCTAAGCCAACTTGGTAGTTGAAATCACTGCCCTCCCCGCTATGTGGGATCTGACACCCAGGGGAGTAAATCTCCCTGGCAACGTGGACTATGATACCTGGGGAGGAATCTAGACCTGGCATCGTGGGATGGAGAACATCTTCTTGATCAAAAGGGGGATGTGAAAGGAAATGAAATAAGCTTCAGTGCCAGAGAGATTCCAAAAGGAGCCGAGAGGTCACTCTGGTGGGCACTCTTACAATATAGACAACACATTTTAGGTTCTAGTGAATTGGAGTAGCTAGCACTAAATACCTGAAACTATCAAACTACAACCCAGAACTCATGAATCTTGAAGACGATTGTATAAAAATGTAGCTTATGAAGGGTGACAATGTGATTGGGAAAGCCATATGGACCACACTCCCCTTTGTCTAGTTTATGGATGGATGAGTAGAAAAATGGGGAAAGGAAAAAAACAAACAAACAAGCAAACAAACAAACAAAAGGCACCCCGTGTTCTTTTCACTTTAATTGCTCTTTTTCACTTTAATTTTTTTCATGTTATTTTTGTGTGTGTGTTAATGTAGGTGTCAGGGATTGATTTTGGTGATGAATGCACAACTATGTGGTGGTACTGTGAACAATCGAATATACTCTTTGTTTTGTATGACTGTATGGTATGCGAATATATCTCAATAAAATGAAGAAAAAAAAGTTAAATATGTCTTTTAAAAAGAAAAGTAAATACAAATAACAGAAAGGAGATAAGCGGGTGCCAGAAGCCAGGCCTAGGTAAAGGGATTCATGGCAAAATGGGCACAAGGAAACTTTAATTGGGGTGATGGAAGTATTCTTTATTTTGACTGTGATGGTGGTTACATGACTGTGTTTGTCAGACTTAATGGAACCATGTGTGTAAAAAGAGAAGTTGACTATGCATTTTGCTGTATTTTTTATTTTAAAAATAAAAATACATAAAATACAATAAAAACAAACAAACAAACAAAAAACCATTATTGGAGCTTGGTTGAGCTACATTCCCTTGTTCCTGGCACAGGCTACTTCTTTTTCCCACAGGGAAGTGTTCCCACTCGCCTGCCATGCTGATGGGGGAGGGGTGCCAACTCCACAGTTTGGGGAGCTTTACTTGCAGTTCTATGGTGCAGTCTCAGCCATTCCACCCATTCCAAACTGGTGTACAATGTTATTCAGTCAGAGAAGTCCCCCTAACATTTGTTCCAGATTATTTACTAGTTGTTGCTAGGTGTTCTATGGACTAAATAAATCCCACACTTCCTTGTCACCATCTTGCCCCACCTCCTCCTCCTGCTTTCTTGAGTGCACTCTAATCAGTCTTTTACTTAAACCACTCCCCTTTGCCTTTTCTTATGGCCACCAAAACCACACTTTGTTGTTAAATCCAACGGTCAACTCAATCTTCAGCTCACCCAAGATATCTGTAGTGTTTGAAATATGTGTTCACTCTTGGAAACTATTTATTTGGCTTTCATGACAATAGACTCTGTTGGTTTTTCTTCTACCTTACTGGCTACTCCTTATCAGTTTCTTTTGCTGATTTTTCTTTATCTACCCCAACTTCCAAACATTTGGCTGCTCCAGAACTCATTTTGAGGGCCTATTCTCCTCTCTGTTGCTGGACTTACTTAGTAAATGCATCAATTACTATGGCTTTCCATATCATTTTTAAGCTGACAATTTTCCCATTCTCTCTCCAGCCAGGACCTTCTGCCTGAATATCCAAATGCCAACTCAGTATGTTCACTTGGGTATCTATAGTAGTCAATATTTTATCCATACTCCCAAACCTATTGTCTGTGAACCTCCTCCTCAGCCACCATCCTAGTGCAAGTCATCATTGTCTCTTATCTGCATTACAGTAGCCTCCTACCTGATTTTGCTACCGCCCTTTAAACTCCCTACAGTTTGATCATGTCAAAACTTTCAGTGGCTTTCATCTCGTTCTAAGTAGACAGCATCTATGCAGAGCTACAAGACCACACTTAATGCACCTTCTATTATCTCTCTGATATCTCTTGTCACCTACCTCTCTGCTCATTCCTCTTAAGCCACATTTCCATCCTTTTCCCTTCTTTGGCTGTACCAAGCACAGTTTCACCACTTGACTCTTCTGAATATTTGCACTTGCTACTCCAGATGCCTGCTATGTTTTTTGCCCTCATATCTGCATGATTTAATCCTTCACTTTTAGATCTTTGCTCAAATCTTCTCACAAGTGAGACCTTCTTTGACCAGTCTATTTAGGATTATGTCCCCCAGGTCCATTTAACAAAATATATAGTATGCTTATTTTTAGATGAAGAGGAAATAAAAGTGAACTTGATGTCTCCATTCCCAAACAATTCACAGTTTAGAAGCAAAATAATCATTTCTTCAGAAGACATCCTTTATTTTGGCTTGCTCAGTGTCCCTTAACTCTTTTTATTTTGGTGGGTTATTAATTCCTGTACTTCAAAGTTTAGCATACAATATAGACTGGCAAATGAATCTACTCTGTTCGCTATAACTATTGTTCCAGGGTGAGGCTTAGAGCATCCACTTTGTCCCCCATGGAAATCTTGTCTGAGAATAAAGTTGATGCACAGAAGGAAGCAAAAGTAAAATGTGTAGAGAAAGACAGATCCTTGATGATGTATTTTGAATCTTCAAATTCTATCCTGAACCATACCTGCATTCCAAGTTCTCAGTTCCATTAGCCAGCATCCTTTTTCCTTCTGATTATGCTAATTTTATTTGTGTTTATGGCATAGACCTGAAAGAGTCCTGATTAATACAAGTGCATATAGTGTTATAAGTCTCAAAATAGAGATCGATACGGAGAAGGCATAAGGAAAGAAAGTCATTCCTATCTGCAAGGTCAAGGAAACATTCACAGAAGAGTGATACTTAGGTTTTAAATTCTCAGTAAGAGCCCACCATATGGACAAACAAGGGAAATACATTACTGAATTATTGTGTTTTTACTATGACTCTCTCTCTTGCAGGTTCTGATGAAGTCAGGCACTGTTTTAAGTATTTTACAGACATTATGAAATAGATCCTACTAATGTCACCACTTTACTGATGAGGTAATTGAGAGAGAAAACAGTTAAAGTACTTGCCTAAGTTTATATGTGAGAATTAAATCCTAATCAGTGGAATTTCATAGTATGCTCTTTCTGGGAAAACAGGTTTCCTGGTACGTAATTTTTGAAACATTTGCCACTGTGTTCTGAGAATACATTAAACTAATATGCAAGCCCTCTGTTTATCCTTCACTGGCATTTCCTATAAAGGGATGTACTTGGAAGCCTGAAACCACCTAACCTTGTTGCAGTTATGGTGAGCAATATACTGAAACTGAATGGATAAAACAGAAATGTGGCATAAGCAAACAAGAGAAAAATAACTATCAGTTATTAACCAGTGGTCTGTTTCCTGTGGGCTGCTAATACTTGAGCTGAGCAGTTATTGCTGAGTATTTACAATTCCTTATAGGAACCAAGTACTTCCTATAACATGGCTGAAATACGGAGTCATGTGAAGCAGGCAACAGTATGGGTTTGTGGGAGTCTTCCCATGAATGCAACTTAGCCAAGCAAACAAAATGTTTTATTAGAAATTTTGTAATAATGTTTTATACAAATGGGTTATTTTTTAGCAATAGGAGGATATTTTTACAAAATAATTTCTATAAAGAAAAATTACAAATATTTTTGAAGATGCATGAATAGTCTTATAAGAGCTGACTGTTTTATAAGAACTTCAGCTTTCTTTTATTTGCTCACAAAATCTAGTGACATCTAACACCAATTGACATAGATTATTTCTGCAGTTTAACTTTTCCTCTCATAAACATTCTTCCTATAAAATGAGCCATTCATTTAAATCAAATATCTGACTTACTGCAGATGTGATTATGGTGCCATGTAGCTTGATCTCACTCATCAGTTTATTGTTAATGACACCAAAAACTTTTCTTTAATTAAAGCGTCTTTCACTAATTAACAACTGTTCTTTTGTTGCTCAGCATTATGGCATCACATATTATAAGATAGCTGAGAAAATGTTGATTTTCTTTAGTAATGCCCTGCAACATTTTGATTTTTTTCAATATTTAACTCTTGCAGGCATTAATCCAAGAATTCATAAAGTGAAATATTTCTTCTTTATTGGGCACAGATTTCCAACAACTCTAGAGAAATATGTTTTTATGTACCATTTAGAAGCGTCATGCCTTCTGAATGGTAATCACTGTACTCTAGGAAAGAAAAGATTTTCAGCTATTAATTTGAGAAACCTTCCATTTTACCTATCTAGCTTAAGTTAACAGACAATTTATTAACAACACTTTCACTAAAAAATTAATAAGCACATTGGAAATAAAATAAGTTTAATTGTACCATGTTTTAAAATAAAAAAAAAAATTCTCTAATAGTTCTTTTTCTTTTCCATCCATCCCTTTTTTCTTTCTTTTCCTTCCTTCTTTTCTTCCAGTCATTCCATTCCTTTCCTCTGTCCTTCCCTCCTGCATGGTCTTCTTTATTTCTTTTATTCCTTTCTTTTTCAAAAAATTCCTGGTATTACAAATGACGTTTCTCCAGGCCAGATGTTTTATAGGGACAACAATTAGAATGCAAACCCAGATGCCTTGCCTTTTAAAAATTCTCTATTCAATTCATAAATCTAAGTGCCAAAATAAATTTTGCATTTCATAAACTACCTTGAACTTTGTGGGCTTCGGAAGTAAATTTTAGTTGATATGGTGTGATGGTTAAGTTCCTGTGTCAGCTAGGCTAGGTTATGGTCAAGCAAGCACTAGCCTGATGATTGTTAACGTGAGGATATTTCATGGATTTAAATCATCAGTAATTTGATTGCATCTATGACTGATTATTTCTACAATCAACTAAGGAGATTACCTTCAACAACGAGAGAAGTCTCATCCAATCATGTGAAGGTCTTAAAGGGAGAACTGATATTTCAGCAGTCAGAAGGGAGAACTTCTATCTCTACTTCAGCCAGCCAGCTTCTTCTGGAGAATGCATGAAAACCTTCACTGGAGTTCCCAGCTTGTAGTCTGTCCAATGGAATTTGGACTGACTCATCCCCACAATTGCGTGAGCCAATTCCTGTAATAAATCTCATAATATTTACATTCTATCTATCTATCTATCTATCTATCTATCTATCTATCTATCTATCTATCTCCTGTCAGATCTGTTTCCCAGGAGAACCTTGATTAATAATATGGTATTACTTGTATCACTTATTTTAATTTCTGAAAATAAAATAGTGTATTGGCTTTAAATTGCATGAATCCCTGTATGTAGTTTCGTTAGAGCTTGCTAAGTATACATTCATTGTAAATGAGAGCTTGCTAAGTATACATTCATTGTAAATGAGATGATATTCATGGCTCATATTTTTTGAGCACCTACTAATTATGATTTAACTTTGCTATCTTTTCAACTTTCAAAACATCCTTTAAGGTAAGGAAGTTATCATTATCTCAATTTTAGTTTCTTCATCTGTAAAATGGAAATAATATTAGCACTTACCTCATGGAGGTATGTGGGTTAAATACAACAACGCAAGTAGAACGTGTAGCAGAATACACTCAGTAAATATTAGCTGTTGTTAGTTGAGGTAAATTTTAGCCTAAGTAAGGTTGCAGAGCTAACAAGTGATAGATAGGGCCAGGATTCAAATCTATACCTCTCAAGCTCTAGAGCCTATTAACTGTTGTGTAATACTGCCTTTTGCTGACAGCTAACTGGTCCTGGAAAGAAGGCCTTCTCCTAGTTCCTGCACTGGTGAGTGCAGTGGAGGCTAGCAGAACTTAGCTTACTCTCCCTGTGGCCTCCAATGTTCCCAACCTTACCTTGAACCAGTTCCAAGAAGGGTCTACAATTAGATCTAATCATCCATCTTTCCATAAGGTACCATTAGGACTAATAAAAATGTGCCCCATGTTCCTGTTTATCTTAGACCCCAATAAGAAGTACAAACAACCATATCTTTCCTCAACTTATCTCCAAATGGCACTGAACTTTCTTTAATCTGACTCAAGCCCCCATTCTTCCCTATGATGGCCCCCCCATAATCCCAACCTCTTGCTATTCAAATCCTTTGTAACCTCCTCTCCTTGAGTTTGGGCAGGACCTGTGACATGCTTGAACCAACAGAATACTGCAGAGATGACCGAATGTCACTTCTGTGGTTATGATGCATAAAATTATAATGAATGACTTAGAAGAAGACTCTCTTCCTCTCTGGTTTTGATGAAGCATGCAGTCATATTGGAGAATTGAAGACTGCCTCCAGATGACAACCAACAAGAAACTGAGGTCCTTGGACCATTGGTCTGCAAGGACTTTAATTATGCCAACAATCATGTGAGTCTGGAATCCTTCCCCAGTCAAGTTGTGAGAACCTACCTCTGGCTGACAGCTTAATTACAGCCTTGCATAGGACCAAGATAAGCCATGCCTGGACTCCAGACCCTCAGAAACTATAAGAAAATAAATGTGTTGTTTTAAGCTGCTAAGTTTGTGACAATATTGTTACCTAGCAATAGGCAACTAATACACTCTTGACCTCCCAAAACCCTGTGACTCTGCCCTCTGTAATTCACTGAGAAAATAAGGGCCATAAGAAGAGAATACCTACATCCTCCCATCCAACCCACCTACATCTTTTTTCTTAACTATTCAACCATCTTTTCTGTTACAACGGATGAAGCCATTTTTTTTAAAGTGCTTCTAAGGCCATCTGCTGAATTGTGCATTTGATCCCATTCCCTCTCCCCTTTTCAGAGACTGCTTCTGGAATTATTTCTTCCTTCACCATTATCAATTTTCCCCTTTCTGTTGGCTATTTGCCACTTGCATGGAAGCATATTATGATATTTCTCATCATAAAATAACAATAAAACTTTCCCTTTTATCCTATCTCTCTCCAGTTACAATCTTCCATTGTCCTTACAGCAAATATCTGGGAAGAGTTGTTTATACTCTTACCTACTTCTTCTGCCACTCTCTTTTAGACCCAATCAGTATTTATTTCCTGCCACTCCACTGAATTTACTCTTATTAGCGTCTCTAGTTACCTCCAAATTGCTAAATTCAAAAGTTAATTCTCAGCCTTCATCTTATTTAAACTCTCAGCAGTGACACACTTGATCACTTCCTCCTCCTTGAAACACTTTCTTCTCTTAGTTTCCTGATCACCTACTTAATTTCTACCATCTCATTAACTGTCCCTTTTTTCTCCCTTGCTCCATTCTCCCGCCATTTTTAAACACAAAATTTCACAATGCTCTGAAGCACTCCCCATGTACATCTTCTCTTCTTTATCCACATTCCCTTCCTAGAGAATCTTGTCTAGTTCCATGATTTTAAATAGCATGGATCTACATATAAATTCCAAAACTTTATCTCTAGTCTCCTGAACTCTGGGCTCATATATCTAATCTGCACTTGATTTTATGATGGATAACTCAACCTAATTAAAAAAAAAAAAAATGGACTCTCAATTTTCCATGTTCCCAAACACTTCCCTTCTCAGGACGTGACATCAATATATTTTGTTTCTCATGCCAAGATCCTTGGAATCAATCTTGATTTCCCTCTTTATTTCACCTCCCACGTCTGCTCTATTAACATAAATATGTCAGTTTTACCTTCTAAAGATGTTCTAAATATGAAATTTCCTCACCCAATTCATTAGGACCACTCTGGTTCTGACCACCATTTCCTCTCTGCTGGCTGTGGCAGTAGCTGTCACCTTGTTTCTATTTTTGTAAACTTGCTGTTTATTCACCTCTTAATAGCCAAATGGTCCTAAGTTTCATCATATTATTGCATTACTTAAAACTGTCCCATGATTCCCAACAGCACTAAGAATAAAATCCTAAGTATTTACAATAGCCCCTCTTCTGCTCTAACCTTTTTTCCATCACTCCTTTCCTTGCTCACTCCACCCCAGCAACAGAGACCTCCTCATTGTCTCTAGACTATATTGCACAGGTATGTTCCTCAGGGCCTATGTCCTTTCTGTTCCACTGCCTGGAAAATCTTGCCCAAGATGTATGCAAGGCTCTCTCCCTCCTTTCATTCAAGTCTCTACCCAAAAGTCTCAGAGTACTTTCCATAAATGTTCTATTAAAAATAGGAGTTCTGTGACTCTCTATTCCCATTTCCTACTTCATTTTTCTTCAAGACTCTTTATACTAAAAAGTACATTATTTATTTTTTATTTTTTATTTTTTAAATCTGTCTTCCTTTGTTTCACTCACTGCTGTATCACAAAGTGGGAAAGCCATGCGGGTAGGTGAAGCATGAGCAGAACGGAAAATCATAGAAATGGAAATACCAGAATAACAACATTTATTGAGTTATAACAAAGACAGTTTTCCATTAAAATATTTTTATCTTGTTGAAGAATTTGCTGTTGTGCAATAGATCCATTCCCTATGCATCCCAATTTACTAGTAATGTGGTTTATGTGGTTTTCATGATCTTATCACATTTCTGATAGTTTTTTTTTTCCTTTCTGGGAAGTGGGGTGATCACCATTTTTCACTTAAAATAACCCTTCATTTAACTCAACAAGCTATCATAGTGGTATTTGTCTAGGTTTTTAAAAATATTCTCATCAATTTACCTTTTTGTGCTCCAGGAATTTTACTGAAAAAAATAATTGGTTAGGCAATTTTCTAGGATTTATTACCTAATTGGTAATCCTGTAGCTAGCTTTGTTCTTTTCCAGATAGTGAAAACATCAAAAAGAGCTTTCAAAACTTTTTAAAGAACTTTTCTTTGTCTAGTTGGCAATACCTCCTTCTAACTTACTTTTTAAATGTGCCTACTTATGCATAAATGTTTTTGAGACAATCTCATAGCTTTTCCTTTTTCTTCCATTTTCTTTTCCATTATAAATATTTCAAAAGAATTCTATTCATTTATTCTGACATTTTATTTAGTTCACACACTCTTCACACACCTGTCCATCCTCATATTAAGTTTTGAAGACACACCCATTTTCTCATTGAGTGCCTATGAATGGTGTTATGCTTCTACAGAGATGAGTCTGTGCCAAACTTTCCTAATCCTATTGTGGATAACACAAATGCAAAATTGTCCCTTTATTGTGGGCTCCCTTTTAAGTGTCTTTCTGAATTCCCTTTAAAAATGAGAATCTCTTATTAAACACGCTTCATCTTCAAAATGCCTGGACTTCTGACAAAATCAAACTTGGGCATAACATGTATAAACTATAAATGTGTATCAATTATGCATAACTTTAAATTGAGATTCTAAATTTAAGGAAACAACACTCTGTAGCTTCAAATTAGCATTTCTTGTATTAACCCACTACTCTTCTCCATTTAGATAGGATGGTTCTGTGTTTCTTGCATTTGAGATTAAGATCCGGCTCTAAGTTGTTCTTATAACTGCAACTCGTTTCCATGGCAACACAGCATGGCTTCTTAAATGTCAGCTTTCTCAAACTAAGACTTGCAGTTTAGGAAGGATCCTTCCTGTCAAGTGTGACAATCTCTTCCATCTCTGTGAAGCAAGTAGGGAATGTTGGAATAAGAGGAGACAACAGGACCAAGCTATAACATTTTTCCATACCTTAAAATACGAGGTAAATACCTATCAATTAAAAATCAATGTTTGAAGAAAGAATAACTAGCCTCCTGCATACTAATAAAAAAAAAACAAAACAAAAAAACAGTGTCAGGGAAACTAACACAGGAAGCATATTGATTTCCTTTTCCACAGAAATATATTGGAATAGCTGTCCCCTGCCTATTTCAGAGGCTATCAAATCCATTATACAAAGCAGAGGTATGGGGGATGTGGCTCTAGCCTCAGGGATGAACCCTGCAGTTCCCCCAGGAGCCTCTAGACACACGAAATGGTGATTTAGGGCTTTCCTCTATCAGTTCCAAAACAGACAAAAAAAAAAAAACTTATTCAGCATGTTCGTGTCACTTCATCCAGATTTCTGCTAGCAAAATTGAGCAGAAAATTGAGGCCATGAGTGCAAATAACTGTGACCAAAAGAGGTTTAAAGTTTATTATAAAGTCTTATTTAAGAGTTTCTTTGAATATTCCTTATGCCTGAAATTTACCTGCCAGATAATTTTGTTTGTTGATTTTGTTATATTAACAAAAGAAACCAAATAATTTCTAGAACTGATCAAGAACTTGGAAAGTGTCTTCTTTCTTTGAAATCTGCTCCAGTTTATCACATCAGTTACCAAGAGGGCAATTTATTTCTACTTTTTCTTCTTCCCCTCCTTCTCCTTTTTCTTTCTTCTGTCATTCCCTTATCCCTATACTTTTCCCTTCTCCTTCTAAATTATTTTGGTAACTCTTTGGCACCTTGCCTTTTTAAAATTTAGCTTTTTTATTTTAAATTTTATAAAATTAAGCATGTGTATGATTTAAAACATGAAATTTTTCTTATATTCTACTAACTCTCTTATGTAAAAACTTCAGTTCCTTCTCACTCAATTTCCTGAACATCATAAACAACCACTTCCAATTCTTTTAGTTGATTCTCTTTGAGTTCGCTTCTTTATATTTAAATTGCATACTGACACTGATAATTTTTAATTTTGTCAGTTTTAGACATTAGTCGACATGCACTAATGAAGATGAGACTCAGCTCTTATTGCCCATGCTTTTTCCCATACATGCAGGCTTTGTGCATTATAATTTTGGCTAAGCAGAGATTTCTTGGTGGGAAATCATTGTTTCCTACAGCAAGTTGAAGGCAGTTTTTCGTCTAGTTTCCAGTGTTACTGATGAAAAGCCCAATACTATTTTGAGTCATCTATGAAATCTGTTTTAATTTTTGGTTTGTTGTTTGCTTCGTTTGTGGTTATTCTTTTCCCCTTTTAGAAGAAGATAAGAGTTTCTTTGTCTCACGGCACTGAAATTTCACATTCAAGTATCTTGGTGTCATTCATTTCATTTGTTGTGCTAAATACTCTTGAACCATTTCAGTAGGAAACTACATATCCTCAACTCTACAATGGTTTCTTTATTTCTTTCTTTAATGATTTCTACTACTCTGTTTTCTAGTTATAGTTGTTTACTCTTTGTTGTGGTTGTTTTCTTTCTGTTCTCTCTTTCTGGCATTCCCTTTATTCAGAAATTGAAACTTTGGACTGTCTAATTTTAATATCTTTTGTCTCTTATTTACATCCTTTAACACTTTTGCTCTGTATCTTGATGTATTTCCAAATTTTAACTTTTAATACTTCGAATGAGATTTCAACTCCTTCAATTTTTTTAATTGTTAAGAACTTCTCCCCCACCCCGAATACTCCTTTGCTCCCTTTTTAAGATAGCCTCCTATCTAAAATGCATGGATGCTGTGTATTTTCTTATCTCTTTGAAGATGTTAAAAATAATCATTTTGAAGGTTTTTTCTCCCTCATTGTCTAGTCTCTTTTTCCTCCAAGTTGCCCTTTTACATTGCTTATATGTTCATTCTGGCCTCTTTCATATTAAATTTGTTCCTTAAATGTTGAGTTACCCTTGGCTGTCCACTTATATTTGAGAATGGGACACTAAAAAGCTAATAGGAACCACCAGGTATAGGACTTATTCAGAGTAGTCTTTAATGGAGGATGCTCATCTGGGCTATTTGTTGAGAAGCTTTTAGTATCTTAAGGTATTTCCTCTTGCTTACTTTAGATTTCTTGGAGAAGATTCTTTCAATCTCTTGCCTGGCTGCTAGCACTTTAGGGGGCAAATGAAGAAGAAATTTGGGGGGATCAACAATGTACACGTTTACTTATTCTCTTTTTCATATAAACCCTGACCTCTAGCTTGTCTTAGTGTTCCCTAGTCCATCAACCCTTGATTTGCCCCAATTAAGAGACTGAGAACCCCATTTACTCTCTAAGTATAGCAGGAGCTATTGCCCAGCTGTTAGGGTAGAAAGGGTATGTAGAAGTATACCTCCTCCTCAGGAAGATTTTTAACTAGACTTTTACGAAGCCACCTTCTTCCCCATTTCCAAAGGTAGCTTTTGAAGTGAATTCTGGAGACCTTTGATGGGTGCCTGGCATAAATATGATAGTTCTTTGTTTTCTTCACTATTAGCTTAGGGTTCAGCTTTCTGGGTGTACTAAATCAGTCACCCCTTGTGCCTTTGCTTTCCAGCTTCCAAATTATGTTGCTATGGTCTCTTCTCCCATTCACTTTGTCCTTTTTTCTACTTCAGAATCATCTTTTAGTGTTATTAGTGGGATTTTTGGAAGCAGCAGAGCCTAGTGCATATGTTCAACATGTCATCACTGTGGTTTCATTCTTTATTTTGAGGCTACTATATATGAATCTAGCAGCTTATAATCCTTTAACTTTATTCCCAGAAAAGATTTTAAAGATCAGATACTCTCTCTTGTTACGGAGATGAGAAATCTTACCCCAAGAAGGTCAGTTCTCCACCTACGGAGTTAATTAAAGTAGATTTGGGATTTGCACACAAGTGTTTTGACATTGAAATTTCAGCTCTCAGAATGTCATAATTATAAAGCAATACAAGACTCTAGAAATCATCTCATGAAGATCATCATATTATGAACAGAATCCAGAGAAGTGACAACACTTAGACTTGATTAAACTGCCAGCTAGGACTTAGATTTCTTGTAATATCATTGAAAATTATCTCTAGAATATTTTCTTTAAAAGTAGGGAAATTTAGAAGAGGGAATAGGAATGGTTTGTGTTTTGGAAAGTCAATAATATTTGTACATTGGAGTTCTCTGGTGAGTCACTAAACTTAGTAAGACTGGCTGTGTCAATACTGGTGTTGACTCATTAGAGTTCTGGTAGGGTCTATTTCCATTGTGAAAAGACCATTGAAAACTAGCTGGGCCACTCAGAACCAATACAAATGAGGGAACATGAAAAGACGGTAGAAGAGGTTTAATATGGTGGTTTGATGTAGAAAATATTAGTTCGGATTAATGTGACCCAAAATACTTTTATCAAAAATAAAACAACTTTTAATGAAAATGTTCAGTCATAAAACTGGAGTAAACTTCAACTGAAGGCTAAGAAATGAAAACAGTACAAAAATACAAAACGTTTAAAACTCTTACCATTCCACATACTTTTCTTTTAAAGGGAAATATATGCGTGTATGTGTATACGTGTGTATGTGTGTGTGTTTATATTTGTGTGAATGTATATGTATTTGTGTGTGAGTATAAGTATAAATGCATACACAACTTTCTAAGCTCCTTATTCTTTCTCACATTTTTCCTTTAAAGGGAAATGTAAGTATGTATACATGTATATGCACGTATATATATGTGTATGTATAGATACAGATGGACATACGCATGGGTACACAGGTATGTGTATATACACACACATATACACATACACTCAGAAAAACATACAAATGCGCATATCAAAATATAAAAAAGAAATGCAAATAATTGGGTAGGTTAATATCAACCTGAGGGAATATTTACTGTCATGCTATAAAACTTAGAAAGCATGATTTTATAATGAAACGCTAACTTGAATTATAGCAGAGAAAATAACAACATAATAATTAACATGTAAAGCAAATGCAAATAGACCATTATTATGTAAAAATCAAGCTGATGTCCAGTGCTAAAAATCTTCATGTTTAGTGAAAACAAAGAAATATGATTAAGTCATTATAACCCCAGAGTAGCTTCAGGGTTATATCCCAAAGGATCGTAGAACTTTAAGGTACAAGAGTGCACTTTATTTGCTTTAGTAAAAGGGGGAAAGATGAAAAACTGGCTCAAGTATGGCTCAAGAAATAGAAAATGACTTCCTAAATTGATTAAATCCTTAAGTTGGGATCAAAGTTTTAAATACACTATTTTTTGATTAATAAACACTAGCTAATAATGTGAAAGAGCCCCCCCCCCCATTTATCAAATTTGTGTTCACCCCAATGATTTGGATATCATATCATTTGGGGTACAAGGGAACATGGCCACCCAGCCTGGTTCCTGCCCTAGACCCTTGTCTTGGCACCATCTGGGAACATCCAGACTTGGCTCCAACTCTGGAGACACCAATGCCTAAAGTCAAGATTCATGTGAGAGAGACGTGAGTTGCCTTCTTGCTGTGCATTGAACAACCTTCCATTGGCACTTGCCAAATATATGTGCATTCTTGAGCAGGACTGAATTTGTTTTCCTGGACCTCCGATCAAGATGCTGCTCTTCAGCGTAAAACACAAGCTAGTCAAAGAATGCACTCAGAAAAACTCTGGTTCTTTTCCTTTCATCCCTTAGTTTCTTATTTGATCTCTTTATTGTTTGTTGCTGTTTCAAAATGGCCAGGGAATTTTTCCCGTGTTTGATCAATCAAGGCAGAAACTCGTATTTACAGTTTTTTCCAAACTTCCTAATTAGGAAAACTTTCTGGGTCATAAGAATAGTGGTGGTTGTTATTAGGTAGTAATATGTATCTGTTGAACTCTTATTATGTGTCAGATATTGGACTTTGGGCACTATATGTATGGTTGAATTATACCAGAAAATATTACCTATCTAGTTATTTTCTGTATTTTCCTTCCCCTTCTTCTCTAACACATGCAACTCAAGGGTCATTTTTCCTCCCTCCACCTTACACAGAAAAGGAAAGATTGAAACAAACTGCCAACCTAAGGGGAAGAGAAGGTTTTCTTTCCAGGGACAAGGACTTCTCTCTCAGATAAGACAGGGCTGGGAAAAATAGAGAGAGGAAAAAAAAATGATGTGGCATATAAAACCTACCAGAAGAAGCTGGATGGTTTGGAGGGACCTTCTGGATGATGCCATGCAGGTCATGGACTCACCCACGAATCCTTTGGTGGTGAGCAACCTGATATTCAACAGTCTGGGATACCTGGAAGCTCCCCTTAAAGAAAGGATAAGGAATTTGGACACATACTGAAGCAAATGAGGTTGAATGGAACCACAATGTGATGAAGGAAGCACTAAATTAAACTGGTGGGATATTTTCCTATGAGCAGAGACAACATTCAACTCAGTAAGATTACAAATAAGTTAAGATACAGAGGACAAAGAGGTTAAGTGACTTGGGCAAGGTCAGCTATTCAGTTATTTTTGGAGTTGAGATATGAGCCTATGTAGGCTAGCCTCAGAGTTTTCATTCTTCATAATATTTTACTGGTTCCAAATATCCACTGCAAAATAATTTAGGATAAGAATTTATCAATATAGTGACATACCACTGCCTCAAAAAAAAAAAAAAAAAAAATCCATCTTCTTAGATAGCAATATTGACCTTCATTTTTTCTCTATTATATACTTATTTTCCTCATAGAGAGATCTGGATTAAGGGCACTTCTGACATTAAACAATAACTCACCAATTCCTATGCACTCTGAGCTTTAGAATGTCAATATCACTTGCAGGTGTTCACATTTTCAAATTTGTTGGAAATCTAATACAATTTAGATAAATGGATTTTTAATTAACAAAAACTGAATTCCAACCCAAGGGAGAGTACTCCAGCCTTAGAATTGGGTCTGTAATAAACCTAGCTTTATAAAATGTCAGCCATGCCCACCTGCCTGCTTCTCTGATCACTGTACCATGGTTTCCAAGGAACTGTCTATCAATCTGGCCTCCTGGTATCTACTGCTAAAGTAAGATTTGCACAAGAACAAAGTAACTTTAGTTAATATAATCAAGGCAATTTACTTTGTATATCTTCTTTGGTATAGAAACCATGTTACAGTATCGAGCCTTAAACCTGATGGTATACTAAAGATTTGACTTTACTATGCACAACCCACTCCCCAGATCTGCACTTTCCCCCCATGACACATTCTCAAAGAAATCAACCTCAGATTTCAGGATCCCTCAAATCCATCAGAGACCAAGAAAGAGCACACCCTAAGGTGTGGGAAGTGGGTAGCCGGATGGCATTCCAAGTGTGCTCCAAGGTGAGGCTTGGTCCTGACAGCCACCAAACCCATGGCAAGGGCAAAGATATTGCCATAGTTTTGTCCTGCCTAGTTCAGCACAGCCCAGGTCAGGAGACAGCTTGTCTTTAATTCATCTCAATAGCTGTGGCCTAAGCACTTGGCAAAACAATTTTAGAAAGGAAGGGTCATCTTAACAGAAAAACCAAAAGACCTTGATATTGATGTGTAACATACCTAAAAAATATATGTCCTCAATGTAAAATGCAAAATTATGAAATATCTGAAAGAAAACATAGGAGAAAATCTAAGTGACCTTGGGTTTGGTGATTAGTTTTCAGATACAACACCAAAAGCACATCTGACAAGACCTGTATCCAAAATACACAAAGAATTCTTAAAATTTAGTAATAAGAAAACAAACAACCCAATTTAAAAAATGGCCAAAAGAACTAAACAGACACTTCACCAAGGCAGATATTCAGATGGCAAATAAGCATATGAAAAGATGTTCAGCATCATATGTAATTAGGAAAATGAAAATCAAAACTATAATGAGATATTACTACACACCTATTAGAACTGCTGAAATTAAAAAAAATAAAATAAAACTGACAATACCAATTGATGGTGATAATATAGAACAACAACTCTCATTCATTGCTGGTGGGAATGAAGCATCATACCGCCATTTGGGAAGACAATTTGACAGTTTCTTACAAAGCTGAACATTTAAGCTTACCATATGATCAGGAATCACACTCCTAGATATTTACTCAAATGAGTTGAAACTTTATGTACATACAAAAACCTAAGCACAAATGTTTGTAGTAGCTTTGTTTATCTTCACTGAAGACCGAAAGCAAACCAAGTTGTCCTTCAATAAGTGAATGAATAAACAAAGTGTGGAGCATCCATGCAATGGGATACTATGGAGATATAAGGAAGGAGCTCTCAAATCACAGATAGGTGGGTGAATCTTCAATGTGTATTGCTAAGTGAAAGAAGTAAATCTGTAAATACTACATACTGTATGATTCCAATTATAAGTCATTTTGAAAAAGTCAAAACTATAGAGACAGTAAACACTACAGTGGTTGATAGGGATTCACTGGGGGAAGGGTTTAATAAGTAAAGCACCGGTGATTTTTTAGGGAGAAAAAGTGTTCTGTATAATATAGGAATGCTCAATATGTAGCACTATGCATTTGTCAAAACCCACAGAACACTATAGCACCAAGAATCATCCTTTACGTAAACAAATTTTTAAGTCTTTAAAAAATTAAGGAACCCCAGGATGGAATGCAGAATATGACCAAACAATGTAACTGTATTATTAATATAAGAAACAATCCCACTGAAGGCAGTAGTGTAAAGAATTTCTGACCTAAGTAACTTTAGAAATGAATGGAATATGTAAGAGTAGGGGAAAAGGAACTGTACGTAAGCACAAAGCTGGTTGAAAAAGTTGTTTCCTATGGTGTTATGGGGTTAACAGTTCTTAAACCATTGTACATGTATACTGGAATTGAACAACTAAGTTAATAGGTGTCAGGATGACATATGGTGGGAGCCAAACTTCTTACGTTTGGAGTGGGAGGTTACATAAGCAAGGGGAGGAAGGTAGACCTATCCATGTGGTAAAGGATTAAAGTTGGAGACATGAGTATGAACTCATTTGCAGCTTAATATAGATACAGATGTTATGCAGAAATATTTGCAGATAAATGTATACACATGGATTAGTGCACACACATAAATTTCCTTGCTCTTTCAGCTGAAATGGCCTAGAATCAACAATATTCTAGGAGCAATGATCACCCCCAGCACACAGATCTTGGTTTCTAATACATTTTTCAGTGCAAGGAATCAGTGCTCCTTGGAGAAAGGGCTGATTCTAGGAATGACACAAGAAATACACACGATAAACCTGGATCATCTTGTAGTACCAGAAAGTAAAGGAGTGCTTACTTTTGTTTTTATAAACAAACAAACAAAAGCACCACAAACAAGACTATGGGGATATATCAAAGGGACGCAGGAACCAACTGAAAGAGCTCCCAATGATAAAAGCTAGAAAAGTTTGAGCAAAAAAATATCCTGTGCAGAAGAATTCCAAGTAATTTTTATAGATATTCCACCCTCAAATACATGGATTGTAACTCCCTACTCCTTATGTGTGGGCTGTTCACAGTAACTTCCATCCATATAGCAAAATGTGGAAGGGATGTAAAAGAAACAAAAAAGAATAACTTTACAGTAGAAAAACCTGACAAACACTACCTCAGTCAGGTGATGAAGGTTAACATCAGCAGTGATAATTCATTGATAATATGCGCCCTTGATATGATCTGATGAGAGTGGCCTTCTATGTCTGTGATTTTCCTCCTAAATACCCATAATACCAGTCTAGTTATGAGAAAAAATATCAAACAAAACCTAATTGAGGGACATTCTACAAAATACCTGACAGTTATTCTTCAAAACTGTAGAGGTCATGAAAACAAGAAAAATTTGACAAACTGTTACAGCCAAGAGGAATCTTAACAGAGTAATATCTAAATGTAGTGTAGAATCCTGGATGGAATCTTGGAACAGAAGAACATCAGGTAAAAACTAAGGAACTCTGAATAAAGTATAGCTGTTAGTTACCAATAGTGTATCAATATCGATTCATTAATTATGACAAATGTAAGATGTTAATAATAGGGGAAACGGGTGTGGTGTACATGGGAACTCTGTACTATCACAACAATCTTCCTTTACATCTAAAACTATTCTAAAATGAAAAGATTATTTTTAAGGTTCATGGCAAAAGTATATGGCTCAGTGAATACAAACACTTGTGTGTGTATCCAGTTCCCAAATTGACACAGAACATGACCACCCCCACAGAAGTCTCCTTGTTCTCCTTTACACCAGGTCATTGATTCATCTTCCCCAAGGGCAACCACAACCCCGATTACCAACGACATAGATCAGTTATGTGGGTCACATAGTTTGATTTAAATGGAATCACATGATATGAAGAAGATTCATCTTTAAATGACAAATGGCTCAAGTCACTTGGGCTTCTGTGGGAACATATTTGCCTTTGATTATGTGCATGTTTAGCCATTTATAGTATAGATATAGGTATATAGGCAGTATAGTAGGTATAGGTGCATTATAGGTATAAAATTAAGATCCTTGTCAGTAGTTGGCATAACTTATGTATTTGACTTCAGGTAAAATTTAAGCATGTGGAAATAACTAATCAGGGAGAGAGGAAGAATAAAACATGAAATTTTGTCTTCTTTTCCTTGTAAGTTTCCTTTTTTTTTTAAATTGTTGAATTACACAGATATCCATTCTGTATGTCAACTCTTTGGTTAACAGTTAGTAGAATGAATCAAATTTTGGTTATTAGATTTTCAAATAATAAGCAGAAGGCATTTATATTTTCAATAATTTCTTACTCTCCTCTTTCCATGGAGCCTAAAATCTGGGCTCCTTCCCCCCTCCCCCACCCCCAAAACACCCCTGTAGAAATTGCTCGCCTCCTTCTTGATTTGGAGTAACTACCAGTTTGTCACGGCTCTAGGACATAGAGTTTTGTTTAAGTTTGGTTCTCATATAGCCTGCCAAATGACTGTTCATCTGATAGGTTTGTAAAATGCAGATTTCCAAACCTACCCAACCCTTATTGAATCTGGCTCTTTGATTGTATATCAAAAAGTTTAGGAACCTCTTCCTTAGCATCAGACATGGATAATTGGTGAATTTTCTTTGCAATTTTTTTAGCTATTTAAAAATTTAAATTGGTGTATGTATGTGTCTGGAATTTCAAAATTTGTATGCTTTTACTTAGATGTATAAAATATGCAATCTCATTTACTGTTTCAGATCTCATATTTCTGTCTACCTCTAATTTGAAAAGACTAAAACAAAAACAAAATTAAATACAGCATATCCCATCATCTCCAGTATTAAATTGTGTATTTTAGTTGTACATAGCCTCTTTTAGAAAACTATTGAAACTTTTCAGGAATTAAGCTTAGGAAATTCTGGCATCTCCCCATACTGCCCCTTCTTTTCTTTTTCTTTTTTTTAAAATTTATTTAGGTAAAACACATATTCATAAAATTCAACATTTTAACCATACTGAATCATCCTTTAATGTATTCACAATGATTTGCCACTATCACCTTATTTCCAAAATATTTTCATCACACCAAAAGTAATCTCTGTTCCCATTAAGTAGTCACTGACTTTTCCTTTGCATCCCCATCACCCCCCTCAAGCCATGGAAACCACTTGTTCTGGTTTGCTAATGCTGCCATTTTTCAAAACATCAGAAATGGATTGGCTTTTATAAAGGGGGTTTATTTGGTTACAAAGTTACAGTCTTAAGGACATAAAGTGTCCAATAGGGTACCTTCACTGGAGAAGGACCATGGGCATCTGGAAAACCTCTGTTAGCTGGGAAATCATGTGGCTGGCATCTGCTTGCTTCCAGGTTGCATTTCAAAATGGCATTCTCCAAGACTGTATCAAAGAACATGGTGTTTTGGGGGACATAATACATCCAAACCAGAACATTCCACCACCTGGACCCCAAAATGACATGATCTTTCCATATAAAAAGTACATTCATCCCATCACAATATGATAAAAACTTAAATCATTTCAGTAACAATATGTAAGAATAAGGTCTTATCAAAATCAGTTACCTGCCTGGTCTGTCTCAATGCAAAATTTCCCGCTAGCTGTGGACCTGTGAAACTTACAAAAAGTTATCTGCTGCCAATATATGAAGGAGGGACAGTCATAGGATAAACATTCCCATTGCCATAAGGAGGTACTGAAAGGAAAACAGGGTTTAAGGGACCAAAACAATTCCTAAAACCCGCAGGGCAAACTCCATTAGATTTCAAAGTCTGAGAGTCATTTATTGAATGATGTTTTATCCTCAAGGCTTGAGAGAGCAGGAGTCCAACCCTTTCCAAGGGCCTTCCCTGCAGTCCTTTTCTCTCCAAATGCTGGGGTGAGTGCTCCAACATATCCACACACTGGGGAGACCACCTTCTTCTTGGCCCCACCCTCCTTTAATATCAGGGCACCACCCAGACTCTACCTCTCCAGGGTAAAAGCTCTCCCCTCTCCAAACAGTGGGGTGGTAGCCAGGCTCTCCCCAATCCCTGGGGAATATGCTCCACCCTCTCTGGGGCCTGGGGTGGCAGCACTTTTCCTGAACATCTAGGTGGAAGGCCCACATTATACCTCCAGGGCAAACTTGCCCTTTCCATGTGCATGAGTTGCTACACTCTCCCTGCCTGAGACCTCTTAACTCCAGACCTCAATCTCCATGGCTCTGTCTTTGAAGAAATTTTTCCTTCAATTTATTCCTTCTCCATCTCCTCCAGTACAGAGTGGCAATGGCTCTGTCTATATGGATCTCTCAAAAATTCTGTAGGATTCGCTTGCAGTTTACAGGGTTCAAAACCATCAGACAATAGGACTTTTCACAAATCCTTTCTGGATAACTCCATCCCCAATCCTGGCTTGTACTAAAACGGTGGTTGTGTTCCATGTTTGGTTAAATACTCATATGGTGTTGTAGCTTCCAGGGTCTCACATTTTGGAGGCCCAGAATTTTCCAAATTTTCAGTTTCTGGTTTCTTTGAACCCAAGAGTTCATTTCTCGGCTTATCCCTCTCCTATTGTATTTTATTATAAGCTTCAAGGAGAAGCCAGGCTACATCCTCCACACATAGTCTGGAGATCTCCTCAGCTAAATATCCCAGCTCATTAGTTTCAAATTCTGCCTTCCATCTGACACTAGAACATAATTTTGCCAAATTCTCTGCCACTTTAGAACAAGAATCACTTTTCTTCCAGTTTGCAGCAACATATTCATCATTTCTACTCAAGGCCTCATAAGAAGGATCTTTAGTGTCCATATTTCTATCAACAATCTCTTCGAAGCAATATACACCTTTTCTATCAAGCTTCTCACAATTCTTCCAGAATATTCCACTTACCCATTTAAAAAGCCATTCTAACATGTTTGGTATTTGCAAGCTCAGCAGCAGCAGCACCCCACTTCTCTGGTACTAAAACCCATTCTGATTTGCTAATGCTACCATTTTGCAAAACACCAGAAATGGATTGGCTTATATAAAGGGGGTCTATTTGGTTACAAAGTTACAGTCTTAAGACCATAAAATGTCCAATAGGATACCTTCACTGGAGAAAGGACAGTGGCATCCAGAAAATCTCTTTTCTGGAAAGGCATGTGGCTGGTGTCTGTTTGCTCTCAGGTTGCATTTCAAAATGGTGTTCTACAAAATTACTTCAAAGAACATGGCATTTTGGGGGACATGATACATCCAAACCGGCACACCATTAATCTGCTTTCTGTGTATGGCTTTCCCTATTGTGAATATTTCATCTAAATGGAATCATACCATATGTGACCCTTTGCCTTTCATGTAATATAACGATTTCAAAGTTCATCCATGTTGTAGCGTGAATCAATACTTCATTCATCTATGTGTGTTTGTTTATTTTTAGAGAAGTTCCTTCTTGCCTCCATGGTTTCTACTGAGAAATCTGCACATAGACTTATCCAGCTTCCTTTGTATGTGATGGATTGCTTTTCTCTTGCTGCTTTCAGGATTCTCTCTTTGTCTTTGACATTTGATAATCTGATTATTAAGTGTCTTGGCATAGGTCTATTCAGATCTATTCTGTTGGGAGTACACTGCACTTCATGGATCTGTCTTTCATAAGAGATGGGAAATTTTCATCGATTATTTCCTCTATCATTGCTTCTGCCCCTTTTCCCTTCTCTTCTCCTTCTGAGACACCCATGAGATGTACGTTCATGGCTTCATGTTGTCATTCAGTTCCCTGAGATGTTGCTCATATTTTTCCATTCTTTTCCCTATCTGTTCTTTTGTGTTTGTGATTTCAGGTGTCCTGTTCTCCAGTTCCTGAGTGTTTTCTTCTGCGTCTTGAGATCTGCTGTTCTATGTCTCCATTGTGTTTTTCATCTCTTGTACTGTGCCTTTCATTTCCATAGATTCTGCCAGTTATTTTTTCAAACTTTCAATTTCTACCTTATGTTCGCCCAGTGTTTTCTTTATAGCCTTTGTCTCTTTTGTTATATCTTCCCTGAACTCATTAATTTGTTTTTTTATTTGATTTAGCATATTTTTTTGAAAATCTTTAATAGACTGTTTCATTAAAGTGAAACAGTATCTCAACTGTATCTTGATTGAGGTGTAAGTTTATTCATTTAACTGGGCCATATCTTTGTTTTTCCTAGTATAAACTGTAGTTTTCTGTTTTCTAGGCATCTGTTTCCTTGGTTACCCCAGTCAGATTTTTCCAGACCACAATGGCTTCAGGTCTCAGAATGGGGTTATATTCAGGGTGTATCTTAAAGGAATAACAGACTTTCCTGTGAGGTTTCCAGTTGCTGTGCTTTTTCTAACCTGCCAGGCATGTGGCACCTGTCAGCCTGTCACTCCCAACTGGTGTCAGGAGGTGTGGCCTCCTTAGTTTCTGTTTTGGCTGTTTTCCCCCATGCTCTGGGATCTAGTTCTGAAGGGAAAGCTGGGTCCCACGTCCTTACTCTTAGGGGAGATACACCCCCTAGGAAGTTATCATCTGCATTTGAATAGTCTCTCTGACTCTTATCTCCACCCCTGTCTGTGTCAGAGTGCTGCAAACTGAAAATGGCTGCAGCTCCCTCTTCTGAGTCCCTCAGGTTGAGAGAGATAAAAAGGGACAGAAAGCTCCCTTTTGGAGCCAGTACATGGCCCCCCAGTTTCACTTGTCAGCCAGAGGTAAAACCTGGTCTTCTGGGCTCCCCCTCCCAGGACAGAAGAGTCCTCTGGCTCTTTAAGGTCAGTCATCTCTAAAAGCCTCTGTCTGCTTATTGGGGATTTGTAGCTTGTATTCAGCAGTCCACATTTATTATTTAAAACACCAGTTGGAGCTCAGCTGAGCTACATTCACTCACTTGGACAGTGCTGCTAGTTTCTAGCACAGCAAGGTTTTGCAGCTCAGCTGCTGTGGGGGAAGGGCTTTCAGCATGGTTCCTCAGCTTTTACTTACAGATTCTATGTTGCAATCGCAGGTATACCTCCCAAACCAGTTGGTGTATGATGTGTGAACAGTCACAGTTGTCCCCCAGCAGTTATTCCAAATTATTTACTAGTTGTTCTTTTTTGTTTATTAGTTGTTCCAGGGGACTGACTAAATTCCACTACTCCCTATGCTGCCATCTTGCCCCTCCTCTCTCTTTCCTTTTTATCACTGAACAATATTCCATTGTATGGTTGTGCTATAGTTTTTTATACATTCACTTATGGAAGGGCATCTTGATTACTTCCAATTTGGGTGAATCATGAATAAAGCTGCTATAAATATTGATGTACAGATTTTTGCGTGGACATAAATTTTCAACTCCTTTGGGTAAATTCCTAGGAATGGAACTTCTGGAACATATGAAAATCCTACATTTAGCTTTGAAAGAAACTGCCAAACTGCCCTCCAAAGTGACTGTACCATTACAGCTTTCCATCAACAATGAATGCGAGTTCCCATTGCTCCACATCCTTGCCAGGATTTGGTGGTGCTAGTGTTTTGGATTTTAGCCATTCAACTAGCAGTGTAGTGATATCTGATTGGTGTTTTAATTTGCAATTCCATAATGATATATAATGTTGAGAATATTTTCATATGTCTTCTTTGGTGAGGTATCTGTTCAACTCTTTTGCCCATTTTTTAATTGGGTTGTTTATTTTCTTATTATTGAGTTTTAAGATGTCTTCATGTATTTTGGATACAAGTCATTTTTCAGTGTGTGTTTTGCAAATATTTTCTCCCAGTCTGTGGCTTATATATTCATTCTCTTAAACAGTGTCCTTTGCAGAACAGAAGTTTTTAATTTTAATAAAGTACAACTTATGAATTTTTCTTTCATTGACCATGCTTTTGACATTGTACCTTAGATGTCATTGCCAAACCCAAGGTCACCTAGATTTCCTTATTTTGTCTTCTATAAGTTTTATAGTTTTGCATTTTAAATTTAGGCCTATGATTCATTTTGAGTTGCTTTTTGTGACAGGTGTACGGTCTGTATCTAGATTAATCTTTTGCATGTGGATATCCAGTTGTTCCAACAATATTTTTTGAAAGACTCCCCTTTCTCCACTGAAATGTTGTTACTACTTTGTCAAAGACCAGTTGGTTATATTTGTGTGAGTCCATTTATGGGCTCTGTAATCTGTTCCACTGATATATCATTCTGTTCTTTTGCCAAAACCAAACAATACAGTTTTGATCACTGTAGCTTATAGTAAGTCTTGAAGTTGGTTAATTTCAGTTCTCTATGTTTTTCTGTATTGTGTTGATTATTATGGGGTTTTTGCCTTTTCATATAAACTTTAGAACCAATTTGTCAATATCCACAAAATAACTAGCTGGGATATTTTACTAGGATTGTATTGAATCTATATATGTGAACTTGGGAAAAAATTGACATCTTAATAAAATTGATTCTTTCTAACCATGGATATGGAATATCTCTCCATTTATTTAGATCTTCTTTGATTTCTTTCATCAGAGTTCTATAACTTTATATGTATTTCCCTTTTTTTGTGCTGGTGTAAAATGGTGCTATTCCCTTCTGTTCTGGTTTGATCAAGCTACCATTATGAAAAATACTAGAAATGGATTGGCTTTTATAAATGGGGTTAAAAATTCACAGTCCTAAGTCCACAAAAGTGTTCAAACTAAGGCATCAAGAAGATGATACCTTCACTGAAGAATGGCTGCTGGTGTCCAGAACACTTCTGTAGCTGGGAAGGCATGTGCCTGGTGTCTGCTGTTCCTTTGCTCCCTGGTTGCATTTCAAAATAGTTTTCTTCAAAATGTCTCTGAGTTTCTCTTAGCTTCTTCAGCTCCTGTGCATCTAAGTGTCAGTGTCCCCTCTCAGCTTCTTTGGAGCAAACTCTGGGTTAGCATCTCCAAATGTCTCCAAGCATCTCCAAGTGTCAGCATCAGTGTCAGTTCTTAGCTTCTCTCCAAAATGTCCCTCTCAGATGCTCTGAGCTCCTTCTGTTTGTGAGCTCTTTCATAGGATTAAATCAAGACCCACCCTGAATGGATGGGGTCCATATTTCCATGGAAATAATTTAATTAAATGATTTGCCCATGGTTGATTGAGTCACATCTCCATGAAAACAATCAGAAAATTCCAACCTAATCATCACTAATACATCTGCCCCCACAAGACTGCATTAAAGAATATGGCTTTTGGGGGGACATAATATATCTAAACTGGCACACCTTCTTTCTTGGATATCTTATATATCATTATGTTATGATGCTTGATGAAATCCCCATCTCCTAGGAATTTCCTTAGCCATTTCTAAGGAGAAGATTTAAATTTTCCATTACTACATAAAGTCAGAAAAGAATAACTATCACCCCTCTCTTTGAACACTAGAAGCCCTAATTTTACAAACACATGGTTATGATACAGGCCGTATCAGTCTATTAAATAAGCATATCTTGTCCTTTTAATTTTTTCTTTTCTTTCTTTTTAATTTTTACCATCTTACCTGACAATAGCTAACACTGATGGAGTGCTAACTGTGTGACAGGCTGTGTCTAGACACTTAAACTTCACAACCATGCTATGAGGTAGGTATTACAGGTTTTATCTCCATTTTACTGAGGCAAAGTGAGACCAAGTAAGTTACTTATAGTATATAACTAACAGACAAGGGAGCTGCTGTTTAAAGCCAGGCAGTCTATTCCAAAGCCCATGATACTACTACTGTGCTATACTGTTTCTCATTAATTTATTCAACAAAGATTTATTGCATACCCCCTGCCATGGTTGGAGCACTAGGAATATAGTGTTGCATGCAAAAGACAAGGTCCCTGGTGTCATGCACCTCTGGGGGGAGGTGGTGGGGAGATGTGTAAAGTGATAATAAACAATTCAATATGTAAATTAATATAAGAATGTAAAGGGTGCTCTGAGAGAAATGGCTGGGTATAGTTTCATTAGACATGGTTGTCAGGGAAGAATTATCTTAAGGAAATGACATTGATATGATACCTAAAGGATAGTAAAGACTCAGATGTGGAAAAAGATAGGAGAAGAGCATTCTAGATAGAAGGAAGGAGAGCAATGACTGAAGTGAGAAAGGGTTCAGAACATTATGGAAAGTAGAACTGTGTAAGCAGCACAGTAACCAATAGGATGAAGGGTACGCAAGGTCAGAGAGGCAACTCAGATAATGCAGGGCTGTGCGGTTCAGGGTACAGAGATGGATTTTTTTCCTGATATCTCCATCTTTTAAGCAGGTTTTAAGCATGATCTGATATATATTTTAAAATATTATTTTTGCTGATGAATGTGGAAAATTAATTTTAAGAAAATCAAATGGAAACAGGGAGAACAATTATAAGTTACACTATATAACTCTTTAAAATGAAAGATGTTGACTTTACGGTGATTTGGGGAAACTGATCAACAAATAGATAAGTAGGATATTTTTGCTAGGAACTATCCCCCATTACTGCAGAATGTTATAAAATAAAAGCAAAGAAATGATGGGGCTGGTTTCTATGTTAACATACTGCTTCTTGTTTCTATAGTAACCTGGTTATTTTTTTCTAAGTTAGTTTATTTTTCCTCATTTCACATAGACATCACCTCAGATGAGGCTTGGGCTTATTAAACCCATAAAATTCCAAAAAGTTCCCTATAAACCTAGGGTTATAATTTCCCAGGAAACATGCCTTCTGAAACCAGATTGGCCGAGTTTGCATCTCTTCAGATAATTTAGTTTTAAACAATTTGAATTAGATTTGTCTCATTGACCAAATGTGTATGGCACTTATTTCACAAGGAAGATACTTACCTAGGTTTGCAGACAACATGCATATGGATTGGATATGACACCTTCATTTAAGGAATTTAAAACTTATGTCTTCATTCAAGAAATAATGATTTAAAACTTATGATGTGCAAAACACTGTACTAGACATCGTGGTTATAAAGATGAGTAGCACACAATTTCTACTTTAATGTGTTTTATAGCCAAGTACATAATAAGAGCAACATAAAATACTATTGTAATAGAGGAGAGAGAAGAGATTGATTTCCACTGAGATTATCAGGGAAAAGAGCATAATTAAGGTATCCACATGAAAACAGATGCTGAGACAACTGCTAATAGGCAGGTCATTTATTTTTCAGAAATAATCCCAGGAAAGAGAAACAGTGGACCAGGCAGAGTTAAACAGGGAATGAGAGAAAGCCAACATCAGAATGCATTCTGGAATTGGTCACCACTAGTTGCAATCTAGCTCATTTTTGCCAGGACCTTCTGCGGAGCCATGAAGGTCATGTCCCAGTGGGATGCCCAAGGGGCCATTAAGTCTCTCACACCTCTGGGTTGCACGTGCATGCATGGCCCAAATGGTAACTGCAGGTGTGGTGTCACAGAAGCTTGGGACACAAAGTGAAAAATAACTAGTGCAGCTGAAGAGAGGTTATACCTGTGTGAAGTTGGTTGCTATGACAATCAATGACTAAAGTAAAAGTGAGTGGATGGGAGTGGGTGGCCAAGCTATTTTCAATACAGAAAATACTTTAACAAGGAGGTAGCATTGAAGCTAAATCTCTAAGGTGTATCAGGATTTTTATACACAAAGATTAGGGAGAGTAGTAAGCAGGGGACATTATTTAAAAGCTCATTGTAGGCAGAGAAAATCCTGTGAACAAATATATGGAGTTTGGAGAACACAGAGTGTATTGAAATGAAAGTCTACATGGCAGTATATCTGTAAGGGGATTGCAGCAGATAAGAGTGGATGTAACTCTTGTGCTGAAGGGTGAAAGGTCTTGAATAGTAGCTTCTGAAATGGACCATCTTTGTCAAAGGCATGGAAGTCTCTAGGCTGATCTGGTCGTATGGTAACCCCTGGGACAAGGACATCACTATGAAAATCATGTGCATGATTATTACGGCAGAGAGGTAGTTCCCTATAGAAGGTATGGTGTTTTGAAAATATATCCACAAATTCCTTGATACTTCTTCTTTCAAGAGCTGGAGCTTAATTCCCCCTGCCCTTAATTGTTGGCTGGACTTAGTAATTTGCTTCTGGCAAATGGAATATGAGGCAAGTGATAGAGAGCTACTTCTGAGACTAGGTCATTAAAGGCATGTAGTTTTCTCTGTGCTCCTCCTCTCTCTCAGACCATTTGCTCTGGGGGAAGCAAGCTGTCATGTCATGAGGACTCAAGCTTTCCCATGGCTCGCATGGCAAGAAACTGAGCCTTCTGGCCAGTAGCCATTGAGGTACAGAGGCTACCTGCTAACTGCCACATGATTGAGCTTGGAAGTGGATCCTCTAGCTCCTGCAAAGCCTTCAGTTGATTGCAATCTCATGAGAAACCCCGAACTTGAACTGTACAGTAGGCCACTCCCCAATTTTTGATACACTGAAGTGGTGAGATAATGATTGCTGTTTTAAACACTAAATATTGGGCTAAGTTTTTTGCACAGCTGTAGATAACTAATACAGAAGGGATGCTGGGCAGACAATAAAATGCATGATGAGTAAAAGCCGTAAGTGCCTAATTTAGGATAGAGGTGAGAGAAAAATAAATTAGGGATATACAAGGGACTGATGGATGCCACATCTCTGTGGGAATATAACAAAAGAAAGACAATCAAAGAATGCAGACATTAACAGAATCCTACCACACACCAAAAATTTAAGTGTTAAATTGTGTTTTTTCATCATACAGTTAGTGATCATCCCAGAATGACATGCCATTGAGGATACTTCATATTACATAAGGGGTCAGTTCTAGTTTTGCTTTGGAAAGTGTAGATTAATTGGCTAACGATAAGATGTATGTCCTGTTTGCTCAATGTTCTTGAATGAATTCAGGAGTAGTGGAAAGTCCAGGAGAAACTGGGAGATTCAAAGTTCAAAATGATTCCATCCTATTTCTACAGTCTTCTTTCTAAGTATAATGTAGCAAACATTTTGGAATAATGTACTCTTTTCTTTTTCTGTAATGTTTTTGTAATGTCTTTCTAGTCAGCTGGAAGAAAGGCACATGTTTTGGTTTGCTAAAGCTGACAAAATGCAACATACCAGAAATGGGTTAGCTTTTACAATGTGGATTTATTAATTTACAAGTTTACAGTTCTGAGGCCATGAAAATGTCCAAATCAAGGCATCATCAGGATGATACCTTCTCCCCGAAGACAGGCTGCTGGCTCCTGGATTCCTTTGTCACATGGAAAGGTACATGGCAACATATGCTGGTCTCTCCCTTCTCTCCCGGGTTTCATTGCTTCCAGCTTCTGGCTTCAGTGGCTTCCTGTCTGAGCTTCTGCATGTTTTACTCTTTTAGTTTCTGTCTCTCTTAGTGCCTGGTGAGCCCTTCTCTCTCAGCTTCTTATAAACGACTCTAATAAGAGGATTAAGACCCACCGGGTGCACATCTCATCTGAAATACCCTAATCAAAGAGTCCCACCCACAATAGGTCTACACCCACAGGAATGGATTAGCTGATCTTTTTTGAACATGATCTTTTCTGTAGTATATACAGCTTCAAACCATCACAGCATCTCTTTAGGGTGGTATGTAAAGAGGAACCAGGAATGCAAGGGTAAAGAAAGAGTTAATTCTGTAATCAGCTTATAACAGTCAAAATAAGATTTTTCTGAAAAGCAGTTGTCTTCATGTCTAAGCTTTTCTAGAGAGACAGGATTTTCTGAATCCTTTTAGTATACGAATATGTAAGCCTGAGAGACTCCAGCCATATATTTTATTTCCCATATGGCAGAGAAGATATCCATCTGCTTATGATGATTAAGTCATAAATCTTACCACTCTAGAGTACAAAAGATGAGATGGCTTTGGGGCCAAAGCTTCTTTCTCTTCTTCCTCATCAGTACCCAAAGTTTGAGGTGAAGGTTTTGAGAAACATCTGGTCTTATAG
This sequence comes from Choloepus didactylus, assembly GCF_015220235.1. Lineage (NCBI taxonomy): Eukaryota > Metazoa > Chordata > Mammalia > Pilosa > Megalonychidae > Choloepus > Choloepus didactylus. The sequence goes on along the minus strand of NC_051313.1, from coordinate 56,237,959 downwards.
ATTGGAGTTTTAGAGCCTTGTAACAAATGGTATAATTTGGGGGGAATAGTGTGATGGATGCTTCAAACCCCTAGGAAAATTTTTGGGGTCCAATGTGCCAATGAGTTATAGAAGTATGGAATCAGAGGTGGTGGCCAAAGGCCATAAGGGCTTGCAGAGGTGATGAGAGGCATGGATGTCCTGACAAATTTGCAGTTTGATGAAGGAGCAACTGCAGATAGGAACTTGGAGACATGAGAAAAATATCTGTAGCCACAGCCTCCAGAAGTGGTTGCCAGCACATGGCAACCATAGAGTGAGATGTGATTAGTTGCATTTCACCAAACTATAGAGCTGACTAGTCCAAGCTCTTGTGCGACCCTGGAGGATCCAAAGGCCACAGTGTGGGTCCAAAGCAAAAGTCTCTCCTGACGATATGAGATTGTGTCAGTCATTGCTCTCTCTCCAAGAGGAAGAGATAGAAATCTGAAAGAATTTTTTTTTTATCCCAAAGAGATGGAATTACTTGAAGAGTAGTTTAAAGTTACTGATTTAAACTAAGATTACTGCATTAGAGAAATTGTTTTCTTTCTTTCAGCTACGCAGTGGGGTAGAGGCTTCTGAGGAGAGCAGATCAGATACAGAAAATAGTGTCTATGATCTCTTTATTCCTCTGAATTGTAGAAGAAATGAATACGTGACCCTGCTGAGTATGCTTATCTACTTGTGGGTATGAGGCATGTACCAAATTTTTCTGATTCCAGGAAACTGCAGATAGAATGTTTATCTGTTATCTATTTTAGTTACCTTGCTTTGTAATAGAATGAGAATAGGTGACATGAATTCAACATAAGTTTTGATCCTGGATCCTACTACCATCATTATGTAAATATGACCTCAATGAGTTTTCAGACTTGCTGATGGATTGGGATTTTATACCACTTAGTGTGTCTATATTACAAGAACAGAAGAGGCCATCTTTCTTTATGGGAAATTTCAGTAATTTTTTCCAGTTTAAAGTGTGTTCTTATGAGTGAATAGCATTATTTACTACTTTCTGAATGCAGAGTCACTGACGTAATTTATTTTCATGACAACAATTTCAGTGCATTGAGGCATTTTGTATTTTCAGTTAGCTTTGCATTTTCTGAGACACGATATATCACCTTTCATCTTTTTTTAAATCTGTTTTTTCTTAATTTTTATAATAGCCATTAAAGGATTCCATAGAAACAAATTAACTTTCCTAAGGCTGTATATATTCAGCCTATTAAATCTGTACCAAATGTTTATAATGAAAACCACTCAGATAATTCAAAGATGAGGCATTGTTACAGAATTAAAATAATGCCTTATTCCCTAGTGTGGTTTATTATGTGATCAGAAGCACTAAGAAAAACAGAAAGGAAGAAAAAAAGGAAAATACTTATGTAAATGTCAGTTGCCTTATCTTAGTTCCCTCCTACCACTTCTCCAAAGAAGTTTAACTCCTTTTCTTTATTCATCAAAGCCTTGAAACCCATACTGTTAGCATTTTTTTTTTGAAGCAAAAGATCATTCCATCCTGTTATTCCTCCTGCATGTCACTGAATACTCCTCTGAATACAGTTTTCCTATTTTCACCCTCCCAGTTTATTCTTTCCTTTTAAGCCTACTCATCATCATCATTATTTTGACATAAGTATTTTCTATCCTCCCTATCACTCTTCTCATTCACTGGTTCTCACTAAGTAGGACTGATTCACTTTTCATTTTTTGAAGATGGCTTAGCAACCTACTTTGTTTTAAGGTTTAGACCAACTGGCATGATCTTATTTCATTTCTCCCTTCCCATACTTAAAAACATTTCCTGTAACCTAGGTCTTTCTGTCCTCTTTTCCTCTTAATCCAATTTCTTCCAACCTCCTTCACAAATGTTTTCCATCAGCCATATCTGTTTTGTCTTCCTTTATCTACCCCTCAACTGAAAATGCTCAGATCTTTGCACAAAAAAAAAAAAAAAAAGAGAGAGAGAGAGAGAAAGAAAAAAGAAGAAAGAGCCCTTTGAATCCTATTGTTCCCTCTAATTATCACGTACCTGTCTTCATCTCCCATTCAATCACTCAGTCCTAAACCCTTTATAATCTGTCTATCACTCCCACATTAATAAATTTTGTTTATGAGTTCCATAACCTATGATTTTTTAATCTCTTTCTATATTTGATCTCTCTATAATTAATTATAGATATTCTCCATGATGCCTTTCCCCTTAAAATGTTTTTCTTCCTCATCCAGTGAGGACTGAAAATCTCCTCATTTCTTTCTTACCACTCTCCTCTATGTCCGCTGGCTCATCTTCGATTTCACTTACCTGAATGTCAGATTTATTCCCAAATTTTGTCCTAAGCTTTTCTTTATTTCCCTTCATAGGCAACCTCTTCATTAATCACCTTCCAATATATCAATAGTCATCCCCAAGATAATGACTTTCAAAGCTGTATATTCAATTCCAACTGCTCACATAAAATACAGGCCTCTTTTTCTCTAGTATGAGTTGGATGTCTCTACCTCAGTGCCATGCAGTGCTTCCAGTTCAGCATATCCAAAATTAGATTCATGCCTACACATTCAAGTACTTACATTCTTTTTGCATCCCTGTCCAATATTCTATTAATGGTGCCAAGATTTTATTTCTTAAAATAAAATTCTTAAAACTTCTGTCTTCAGTTTATCCCCATCTATTCTTCCTCTGCAGCATCTCTTAGCCTGGTTTCTTCTGTTTCTATGTTGCCATCACTGGAGTGCAGATCATGAGAAGTAATGAAAAATTTGACCTCTAGTTAAATCCAAACCCTCTGTATTCTATCCCCAAAGAAAAGAACCCTTGATGGCCTGAGGGGTAAGAGCTTTTTAGTGAGTATAAAAATGATTCAGAGCTCTTGTTTTTGTGAAATTTGTCTTTTTCCTTTTGGATTTTTTTTGTGTGCACGTATCCTAATTTTGTTTATTCATTCTCTGTCTCTCTTTTTCTCCCTCCCTCTTCTCTTCTTTCTTCTCTTGTGAGAAGAGGGTCATGCCCCTAGTACTCTTTCAGTTAAGTTTACCCTCATCTTTACAACAAACTTTTGAAAACAAAACCAGAGGTGGGTCTTGAGAAAAAGGGATAGGGGCTAGGTTGCTTTAAGCCTGTTCTTGTGGATTGATTTGTGTCTCCCAAAAAGATATATTAAAGTCCTAATCCCCGGTACCTCAAATGAATGTGACCTTCTTTAGAAACAGTCATTGCAGATGTAATTATTCAAGTTAAGATGAGGCCATAATAGTGTAAGGGGACTCTTAATTCAATATGACTTGTCCTCATAAGAAGAGGAGAAGAGACACAGGTAAGAGGTAAGAATGTCGTGTGAGGATGGGAGCCCAAGACTGCAGTTATGCTGTCACAAACCTAGGAATGCCAAAGATTGCCAGTAACCACCAGAACTAGGAAGAGGCAAGGAGGGCTCCTCTCCTAGAGCTTTCAGAGAGAGCACTGTCTTGCTGAAACCCTGATTTCAGAGTTTAGCCTCCAGAACTGTGAGAAAATATTTTTGTGTTCTTTTAAGCCACCCAATTTGTGGTAGTTTTTTACAGTAGCCCTTAGGAAACTGGTACTGCTATTTACTATAAAGTAGCTCTGTATGGAAGTTTGTGGCAAGTACTAAAGAGTGATTTGCCTCTTCTCTTTCCCTCTGAATAGCTCTGCTGTGATCTAGCAGGGAGAGTTCCCTTTTGGCAGTCTGTGTAGGATTTAGGCATTCTATTCTCTTTCATTAAGAATTCCAGGGCATTCCGTATATCCCCATTTTGTGAAACACATCACACTTGCAGTTATTTGCTTAATGCTCTTTTTTCCTGCCATCATGTAAATTTAGATGGACCAAACCCCTATTTTTCTTTTTTATCACCTATCCACCTGTGCTTGCATAGTGCAGAACACAAAGGAAGCACTCAATAAATATTAATTGAGTAAATGAATTAATGAATGGCTAACACTGTTTACTTATTACCTGACTTACTGTTATAGCCATCATTCTCTTTAGCTGTCAAATTTCAATTGACATAGCTGCCATATTAACCCCCTAAAATACTACTCTTATTATATAACTTCCTCACTGCTAATAGGATACACCTAAACTCAGCAGGTTAGTCAAGATTTGTCACTCCCTGCTTTAACCTTTCTTTAAAACACAATGTCCCACCACTGTCCTAGGCATGTATAGTGCTTCCTCTAAACTAGTTTACTTTTCATTCTTTCAATGAAACTATTCTTCAATCTCTCCTTTCTCCTCATTGCTGTTTCTGCTACCCAGAATGTATCCATTTGAAATCCTCCTGTTGTTTCTTTAAATCAACTGTCATACATTTTCATTGATCTTCCCAACAACTGATGATTACTCTCTTCTGAACTCCAGTCACAATTAGCTTATTATTTCCTCATAAAATTTACTGTATTTTGTCATATAGTATAGCTTTATATGTGTTTTCCCTCTCATAAGTTCCTGTTATGTGAACAAATACTCAGAGAAAGAAATTCACACATAGTGCACATTCAGTGGAAGATGTTTTTCTTACTTTACGTCATTCCAGATTGTAAAATTTGTGAAGGCAAGTTGTGGTCTTTAGCTTCTTCACCTTGGTATCTACATTGAATCACTTTGTTTCCAAGAAGTCCATCAAATATGTAGTGACTAAATGCATGAACTTAGAAAAGACTCTAATGATGGGAATGCTCCAGGGTTTACTGGTCTGAATTACTGAATTCTGTTTCTACCACCTCCTGCAATGCCTTAGAAAATGGTATAAATTGCTTCCTTTCAACTTATGAAATTTTTCCCATGGTTCCTTCTTAAGATTTAGAATACTTAGTTTGATGTCAGGGTAATACTGGCCTCATAAAATGAGTTATTGAAGAGTTCCACTTCCATGGGTTTTTGATGGGGTTTGTATACGATGGATATTATTTCTTCCTGAAATATTTGTTATAATTCAGCAGTAAAGCCATTTGGCTTGTAATTCCTCTCTCCACACCCTCTGCTAGTCAAGTTTCTTGTGGATCAGTTTGATCCCTTTGCAGTAGTCCTTCAAAGTTTGCTAGGGTGGCTTTTGTGTAGCTGTCTCTCTAGTTTAAAGCATGACCATTTTAAACTCTCTACTTAATGCTCAGATGTTCAATAAGAGATCTCAAATGAACTTCAATATCATTCAATCCTATTTAAGACCTGGGAATTTCTCAGTTGATATCTCCCCAAAAGTTGTCATGGTAGTTATTCTTTGCATGGCCCCATAGAGTCTTATCAAATATGACAGCTTTGTATTCAACCAGACTCCATGGAACCTCTATGCAAATTTCTGACTCTTTTTTTTGTGTGGGTTATTGCCTCTCCTCTAGTTCTCTGACTTGCAAAATTCCAGGCTACCTTAGTTTCTCTGAGTTCACCTTGCTGATTCCTCAATTGCTCAAAATGCCATCCTTTCTTGGGTTCCACCTCTGTGCTTCATAGTCTAGAGTGTGCATCCAGGCAGAAAGTTGAAAAAAATGTAAGGCTCAGTGTACTAACCATATTTTCTATCTTCTGTAAATTGATGCTTTAACATCTACGGGTGTCCCCAGGTGGCCAAACTCCACCTACACATCTGTTACTCCTACATAATGCCAACCCCATTTGCAGGGTGGGGCTTTCAAATATAGGCAGCCAATTCCTATGCTAACATGCCCCCTCTCACCCCCTCTGCTTCCCACAGAGACCACAATAAAGACAGTTGCTCAGTCCCACTTGCTCTCTTTGTCTTGTGGCCCACTCTGATGTTTTCCCCAGGTGGCCCTGTGTGGCACGCTGCCCTCACCCCAGAGAATTGTGAGTTTAATAAATCTTTCATACTCTTCCGGTCTCTCTCTCTCAATCTACCTTACCACACCTCACACAAGGTAATGGGAACAAAACATTAAGCACATTTATTCCCTTCTTCAAGGGCAGGCAGTCCCTCTCTGCCTATTGCCTAATATTGAAAACAATTTTTGTCACATATGTGGTCCATTTTTCTAGTTCTTTACATACTCCATCATGACTGTAAGTGGAATTATACAGATAACAATTTTTATTCCTGCTTTACAGATGTGGAACCTGAGGCACAGATAATTAAAATAATTTTTCCTAGTTCACGTAGATAGAGAATGTAGAGAGAGAATTCAAACATTAATATCTGTGATTATGTCAAAGCCTGCTATCAATCCCTGTTACTGCACCTCCTCTCACGGACAAATTACACCTTTTAGATTTCTTCAGCTTCTGCGGAATTTCGATATCACTTGTGGCAGTAGTAGTAGTAGCAATAGCAATAGTAATGATGACAAGAATTGTAATATTTTTACGTAAATAATAATTTATAATTTATAAAATAATTTCATATATTTCTCATTGATCCTCACAAATCTCCCAAAATTCCTTACCTCTCTTGTTCTCGACTCCACTGTCCGCTCTGTGCTGGGAGAAAAGCTATAAGTTTTGCTGTGTTTCTAAGAGAAGGGAAATACTCCCACAGTGTGACATTTAGTTCAATGATTGTTAGTGGAGGTGGGGGGAGAGTGGGGGTGGTGGTGGGGGTTGTGTAGGGGTGGTGGTGATGGTGTAGATTATTAACCCTGAAAAGGGATTTTTCACAAATCTTTTAAAACCACTCATTGGCAGAAGAGAAGTCTGTGGTTTTTCCCTGAGGGTAGAAATGAGTAGTCTATATCAAAATGGTCTGAACTTAGTTCACTTGATAGCTTCTGAAAATTGATCAATGACATGGTGGACGGCACAGACTTATAGAATTTTATGTTTTGAAATGTTCAAATGTGTTTTTCCCCTAGTTGTTTCAATAATCACATTATTGAATGTAAACAATAGCTAAAATTCAAATGAAATAGAAGAGCAGCCAAGGTTTTGTCCTTTCTGAGATTATGCTCACAGAATCAAACATGTTGAGCTTCCTAGATACGGAAATCTAGATTAGAACTGTACTAATGTGAGGGTGCAACTAATATGAAAATTACCATTATATTGTATGTCTTTGATTATAGTATTTTTGATTTTCTCAATCATGTGCATTATATTGTCTAAATACATGAATGTTTAACCCATTCTTTTGAGGTTAGGACTACTGAAAGAGAACTAGAAAAAAATGAATGTTAAAATGTCAGTTGCTCAAGTAGAAAAGCAAAATATTACCATGGTGGCTAACCAGAAGATGATTATTATAAATTGCAGGTCTTTGAAGGGAGGAGGTATATTAAATTTAATCTCTCTTCTAATCTCAAAGGAACACAATGATTGCTCTTGTTCTGTTGTTGCTGACCTTGAATTTGTAGTGTTATTTAACCCACTAAAATCAACCTTATTCATCTTCTTCCTTTTCAAATGCAACATTGGTTTCTTTATTTTTTGACCTCTGTAGTCAGAGAAACAAAGCTTCCGTTTTGGCCCCTTAAGTCTCTTTGAAGCAAGCATTAATCTTAGAAGACAGAAGAACCTGAACCCTCTCCATTGTATGCCATATTTTCATGAATAAAAGGCACGTTTGTTTTTCTAGGAAGAACATTTGCATTACTTACTTACAGGTGTTCACGTTCTCAAAATAAAAAAGTTAAGCACTTAGTTCTAGTGGGAAGACATGAGTTTTAGAAAGGGGACAAGTTTGGGAGTCACAGTTTTGGATCCAAATTCTGGCTTTATGACTTACTGGTTTCATGATCTTACCCTAATATCCCTATTTATAAAAAAGAATTACATTATAAAAAAGAATTACCTAGAGCATACTGTTGTAGAAGGATAAAAATTACAGCTATTTAGTAAACAACAGTTTCATCCCTCACACTTCTCTGATACTTTACCTATCAGATATACTCACTCTTAGACCTTAAATCAACACATCAGCTGCACTGAGCTAATGAAAGGGCAAATGAAAGGGTCATAGAGGAAGGGACCATCTTCAATATAAGCTTTGGATAAGGAAAAGCATCATGGTTACAGTGTGGCCATGTAAAATAATGTGATTGGAGAATGTAATTGTTTTTGTTTGTTTGCTTTTTCCCCTTCCATCTAGGCTCTCCTCATGACCATTCATTTTGAGGGCTAACACAGCAAGAACAGGTCTTGTGGTGCATTGTGGGAAGGAACTTCCCTCACCAGGATAGGAGCCTGACCACGTCTTACCTACTCTCATGGCAATCAGTTTTGTTCGTGTGTGGGTAGAATGTATCTGTTGTTTATTGTATGCGTTCAGTTTTCCCTAAATTAATACTTCTGCTAAATCTTAATTAATTTCAAATTAAATTTACCAATATGTGACATGATAGAAGTAATTATTTGCAATTCTAAGGGATTTTCTTCATGTGAAGTTAGGGGGCCAAAGAGCCATTTCCTGGAGCTAATACTTGTACCAGTTTATAACAAATTAAGAAAAGAAAATCATCTGGAAAACAATCTGGTTTGTTATGACAAATAAATGTGTGAGAAAATGCAGAAAAGAATAAGAAAATGAACCTAAAGTGTTTGAAGGACTCTGGCTTGGATATAATCTAGTCCATCTGGAATTTTCACTCTTTTGCTTTCCCTTATCCTTTCCTTTTCTGCTTCCAGGTCCCACTCCTTTCTTTTCCCGCTACAGTCCTGAGTCCATCTTTCTTTTAAAGCAGTACTCTCCAAGTTGAGTGATGGAACATGGCCAATTGGCATATATTTGCACATCATTTTATGTACTGGAGGAATGTGTAAATAAATCTCTGGTTGACTCAATATATAAAAATCATCAATGTAAATCTATGCAAAGTGCTACCACTATGAATTTTTGAATAACTCTCGCTGCCAGTCATTGGAGTACGTCTTGTCATGCATTATCAAAGGCCAATATTGAAGGAACATTTTAAAGTGGAAAGCACAGCTTATGTCATCCAAAATGCTACAAAGAACACCGCCAACCATGGTGCATGGAAATTCCTACTGAGTAATACTGATTTTTCTCTCATGCACTAATTTCAGTTTGACTTACCTGGCCCACTTTTGTAAAAGTAACACAAAACAAAGGCAATGCCAATTGAAAGCTCTTGTGGAGCATAAAAATTAGTGTGCTCTTGAGCACATAATTCTAAAGCAAAGAATATGTTGTAAAAATTCATTCTGAGACAAATTTAAAAACTTGTCCCTTTATGATGAACCAGTTTAATATTTTAAAAAATAATCCTAAATATAATGTAATTGGAGAATGTAATATCTTGACTTGATATTTCATCCAGTTTAATGGTTTATTTAATATCATTTCTGATATTCATATTATTGATATATATTTTTGACATATACACAGAAGAATAAATATTTGAATATAAAGGCTGAGTCATTTTTCTTTGTGCAATGTTAAGGTAATGAGCCAAGTAATGGTGTCTTTATTCTGGCTAACTCTAGTGATATATGAGGAAGTTACTCCAATGGCACATGTTGTAGTTATGTTAATTAATGACCTATTTTATTCTGTTTTTCTTACAAGGATTTGAGTTCTATTTAGAATAAGAATTCTGAAAAAAATAACCCTAATAAATGAAAGATCTATGTTTTGGTCCTTGTATTTAATTATGGCTCCAGGTATTCTGTGTTTCTTACCCAATATCTACCCCATAAGTCTTTCTGAATCAGAGAAATTATCTAATATGGTGTAATAAGTAACAATCATACATATTCTCCTTGAGAAATTAAAGAATAATTGGGTTTCCTGAGATTGGAGAGCTGTAATCAATAATGGAGGAATTCTGTGTCCCTTTTGGAAGAAATTCAATTTGTTCTTTGCTAACAGAAGGAATATATATTTAAATGAATGTAGATATAAGCCAGGCATCCAGACAATAATTTTAAGAAGTAAGTTACGTAAACTATCTTTCATCCTCTCATCCATAGCGGTAAATAAACTCCTACCTATGAAATGTCAGAGGTTTTCTCTGTAATTAATTTAAGGGAATGATGTGATCTAGAATAGATGTTTCCAATCATAGTACCCAAACTTTTATAATTCTTCCTACTTGCTCTTTGTCTATGAACCTCTAATTAGAGAAATGCTTGATAATCCGAAAACTCAAAAATGGCTTGTAGAAATATACAGCTTGTAGAAATATATTAGGGCAATAGGTTTTTAAAAAAGGAGAAGGATGATTAAGCTTATTTCTTTTCCCCCTACTTATGGGAAATAGTCAGAATAACTTGTGATAATTAAGTGGTCAATATTGATAATATTTTCAAGTTAATTGATTCATTAATTTGTTCAATAATTATTTTTTGAGAAACCATTGCATGCTGTGCAATTTTCCAGGGGTGATAACTGTGAATGTGAAGACATCGTTTCTTCCTCCAAGCAGCCTATGTATTAGTGCTAAGGGGCAGCCAAATGCAAAGATCATTACAATACAAAGTACTTGGTGCTATGATGATGCTAAAACCAAAGTGATCCAGGAGCTTATCCCAGGGTCCTGGAGGCAGGGGATGGAAAGTGGGATGTGGTTATCAACATCACTTAACATCAGAAAGACTTGGAAATCAACAACAATTACTGATAGTGATAATTTTGGAGAAGAAATAAAACAATATTAAGGGATAGATAGTGATTGGAGAGTGGCATTGGAGCCATTTTAGGCCACAGACTTCTTTGTGCATCCATCCTTTGACCAGAGATCTGCATGATGAGAAGAAACCATAAGATCTGTGTGAAGAACATTCCAAGAAGAGGTGGCAGCTAATATAAACGGCCTGAGGTTGCAAAGAACTTAAGGTGTTCTTCAAGTACAAAGAGGACAGAAGAACAGTGTGGCTGGAGCAGAGTAAGCTTGGGGAAACTTGTGTGCCTTAAACTCAGAGACATAATCAGAGGCTCCAGATTGAACAGGGCCTTGTAAGCAATATAAGAATCTTATTCTAATTAAAATGGAGGATTTTAAGCTGAAGAATGACATATTCTAATTTACTTGAAAAACTGTCACCATGAATGATTTATAAAGAATTAATAGAAGAGGGGGAAAACTATAAGCATACAGATTATTTAAGATAGTTGTTTGAATTTAGGCAATAGCAGTAGACTAAAATGGGGATATGTTTTGGAGGTAGAACCAATGATTCTAACTACGAATGGGAGTAGAAATGATAAAAAAAAAGAGAAATGAAAAATCCTAGATTTAGGAAGTATTTGGACTAAATAACTAGGGAATGCCTTTCACTGAAATTAGCAAGGTAAGAGGAAAAGGTTTTGTGGTGAACATTAAAAGCGTAGCTTATATTCACAGTCCTGCATTTTGTTTACCAATCACAATGCTATTAAGGGATTTATTCCCTACCTTGCTCCCAAACAAGGCCCTATTTTCTCATAAGATCATTAATTAATTCTCATATGACAGGAGTTTTTGGAATTTACATCCAGTGGTTGTGGAAGGAATTTCTGCCATACAAAGAACAGCCTTCACTGGGCAGCACATTTGAGAGGGAAAGTGTCTGAAGCAATATAGTGAAAACTATAGAGAAACTAATAAGAGACTGGATATGAGAATGTGTCATTTCATCCCAGACAAGTGTGACATGAGAACATTATGGAACATTTAAAAATATATCTGTGCAGCTTGAAAACTTAGCACAATGATTTGAGATATATGAGGTTACATATATTTTTACAAATCCAAATATTAACTGTACCAAGTTCTCATTCTACTGAATGAGTTATCATGCTTTACATATTATTTTGTTGTCTTTATAAGATCCCACATTAAAAAGTGAAATAGTAATTATAAATACTGCTAATTATCAAGTCCTTTCTATGTGCTGGCCATGACCTTTACATTATTGAATTTCATTTTCACCATAACACAATGAGATTGAGATTCATATTCACTTTCTTTTTCAGATGAGGAAACTTGAACAAGATCATATAGTTTGTAAGTGGAAAAGTGGAAAGGATGCCCAGGTTGGTCTGATTTCACAGCCTGTGTTCTACAGAACCTCCCAAGAAATGTTATGGATATGCTACCTAAGCATAGCAATCAAGATTCTCAGTCTCAGATTAGGGGGAAACAGTTAAACAAGCCTGTTTTAAGATTGCACCTTTACAGTGGCAAAATGCTGAAGAACATAGGGGCAGAGAAGCATCTGCCAGATACTGTTGGACAGGATTTTTCAATGTTGATACCACTGACAATTGAACCAGATAATTCCTTGTTGTGGGGGCCTGTCCTGTGGTTGTAGGATATTTAAGAGCATTCCTGGCCTCTGCCCATTTGATGTGAGTAGTTCTCATCCAGACATCGCCAATGTTCCATGGATTGCAAATTCATGCCCCAAATTTTGGCTAACCCAAAACACACGGTTTTCTGGGTTGTGGATGCTCTGGTGCCTACTGCTCCAATCTTATTCCATACTAGTCTGTCTTCTGCTCACAGCACTCTATTCCACTGACCTCCTTCTTATTCCTGAAATATGACAAATCTTTTGTACCTCACAGGATGGTAATTCTCTCTGCCTGCAAGGCCCATTCTGTAGCTCTCTGAAAAGCTAGATTCTTTCATCCAGTTTCAGCTTAAATATTATGTCTTCAGAGTGTCCTTTCTTGACTACCCTAGTTTATCTCTACTGTCCCAGTTGTTCTCCATCATGCCACCCTATTTATTTCCTTCAAAACACTTATCACAATCTGAAATTAACTTTTTATTTTAAGTTTTATTGAAAAAACTCTGTACCACCAACAGAAAGTCAGCTCCGTAAGAATATGAATCCTATCTGAATTCTTCTCTTTCATGCCATTTTACCTAGAACTAAGGCAGTCACAAAGGAGGAGCTCAATAAATATTTATTGTGTGAATAAATAATTGTTATGGCAGTGTTTTGAGAAGTTATGCTTGAAGTGTACTGGAAGGTGCACTCAGATTCCTTACTAACATTCTCTATATATCATGCTGTCATTACATGGCAAAAAAGAGAGGACATTTTAAAAGAAAAAGTCCTGATGAGTCAAGCTGGTCAAAATAATCCAGTGTTTTTTCTACAAACATAGTATATAGTTTATGATTTTCCTTTTTAAATAAGAATATTAATAGTGGTCCTGATATCAATCTAAAGGGATATTTTCTTAAGCAAATGATACATGAAAAGAACTTCAGATACCTGGAATGGATGAGACTCACTGACTATGATGGATCATTATTAAATTTTCATTTTTCAAGAAATTGAAAGAACACAAGGATAAGTCTGGTTTGTCTTCACATAATAATCTTTTGCTAATCTAAGAGAGTTCCTCAGACAACAAAACACATTCAGAGCACCCACATCTTCTGAAACTTTCTAATCCCTGCCCTCAGTGCTGTTCAAAATTGGATTTCTTTGGAATTGTTTCATTGTATAATGTCAAAACAGGTAATATTTTTATGGTCCACTAAACTAAACCTCATTTCAGCTTTTATAGATACAAAATAGCTCCCTTTTATCTCAAAAGGATATAGCACATAGTGCTTATGATTTGTCCTCAGAGAAGCTTATTTTGCTCGTGCTGTGGAATGAATACATCAACTATGCAAGGTTTTGGCAAGAAAATCTCATTGTAGACACTCTTCTTACCTATAAAAATTGGATTATTGAATTAAACATTAATTAGAGCAATCGCTGGAATGACAATGACAAACCATGATAAACAGGGGAGGGAAATCATCTAAGAAATGAGTGCATTTACTAAGGAGTATCTTTGATGAGCTCATATGTTTTTTTAAAAAGGATATGTGCAAAAGATGCAAGGAGAGGTTCATAGGCAAAAATAAATCCAAGGAAGTGACAGAACATAAAGAACATGCCAAAAATAATGGCAAGTATTTATTGAGTCTCTGCTCTGTTCCAAATAGCATTCTAAGTACTTTATATACATTATTGAATTTAACCTGCATGGTAACTTTATGCTAATTATTGTTCTTTTTCACATTTCACAGATGAGGAAGCCAAGGCACAAAGAGGTTAAGTACTTTTCTCCCAGCCATCCAATTAGTAAGTCAGGCTTTGAATGAAGACAGACAAACTTGCACCACAACTCTATGTGCCAACCATGGGTGGTACTGCTTGGATATCCCTTCACATAAGAGCTTGCTGTTTGGCTGCAAGGAGTGCAGTTGGCTGATAGTGTCCAACTTCAATATCTAAACTGTGAACTAAGAACATACTCTTCCCAGGCTTCCCCCAGCCAATGATGAGTGTGGAAGTAAGGATGTGGATATTTCTGTTTGATGTGGGTCTTCTCTGAAGGGCAGTCTTCTCTCTAAAGCTCCCCTATGGCTGGATTATAGTCTGAAGTCTGCCCACCTATAAAACTCTTGCCCTCCTTACTCTACCATTGGCTTCCCAGAATCACAAATTGCACACTCTTAAGCACTCTGCAATCAAGATCCTGGAAAGCACAGTATAAATTGAAGTTGGAATGGAATTAATGGTACTAACAATTTGTTATGTATATTATGTATCAAACACAATGTGCTTTTTATCTATGGTGTATGTTCTTTTAGTTCTAATCACAGATTTTATGTGACCTATTGTTTTCTCAGACTTACAGATGAAGAAAAGACTGCTTCCAGAACTTAAGAAACTTGCCCAAACTAATGAATGAAACAAAATCATGGTTCACTATTTACATCCATGTCTTCTTGACTCTCTTAAATCACCCTGTTTCTTTGGAAGACAATCCATAGCTTTCTAAAGTTACTTTTAAAGAGATAAGAAGAAAAGAATACACCTACTGCCTGGTACAAATGGAAATATTGCTATAAATGAAAGAAGGAAAAATATCCCAAACATTCTTTGGATTTCATCTTTTCCAGCCTTGGAACTAAAACAGGTAGAACAATATAAAGAAATACTACAGCTTAAAATAGCCTGTGAATAGTGTTATGAGGCAGTTGTTATTTACTTTAAATGAATCCAAGTCTCCAGATGTGGAAGAATTACAGTGTAGGTTGCTGAAGAAATGTACAAATGTGACTCAGTTTCATTGGCAGAAATATTTTAAATTATGCAGAAAAGGAGAAGTGCAGGATGACCAGAAATGTACAAATGTCTCAATTTTCCAAAAGGGGAAATGTGTGCCTACGTTAGATACCGATCTCTAGAAAAAGTCTGGAATGGATATCAAATAGACTTCAAAATATTTATTTTTAATTTGTATAAAGTCCAGAAAAAAAGAGAAATAGAAATACATGACAGACCATTAAATGGCCAGAGACTAGAAATATGCTACCTTTTATAAATATATATATACAGACACATGCAGAAAGAAATTTGCTTTTCCTCACAACTTGTTTTATAATTTTCCAAAATCTGAAGTGTGATGGTAGCTTATAGTTATCACAGTTTGGGTATTAGCAAGGAGTCACGCAGGCAGGGCCTCTTGCTGTCATTTTCTATTGCTGCTCTGGGTTCCTGGTGACAAATCAAGTGGTTAAGCAGCCTCAGTGGACTGCTGCTAGGGCTTCCATCGTCTCAAGCTCAAAATTCAGAGACAATAATCTGCAATCATATACAGAGGAAAGAGGCTAGAAAATTTGTATTTTTGTTGAGTCACCAAGTTTTAAAAATGATTAGCTTGCTTGAACTTTCAGGTTTTTTCTTTTTTTTTTAGTTTACTTTTAAAAAATGCAAGGGTCTATAATGAAATAAGACTCAGGCAATGTGAGTACAGAAACAATTAAAATTATAAATAGTTATAGCAGGTAGGAATTTATCTTAAGGATATGTTCTGAGATGGACAATAAGCTTTATGTGTAAATATTTTTGTAAAAATACTATTTAAAATTATGGCAAAAGTTGGAAGAAACACAAATGCCCGTTAATAGGAGATTAGGCTAACTGTGAAACACCTGCATAATAGAATACAATTTAGCCACTAACATTGTTGTGGAATCATGTACTCCACAAAGACATGCTCAAGTTCTGTAACCCCCGATCCTGTGGATATTGTAAACAGGATCTTTGAAGATGTTATTAGTTAAGATGAGGCCAAACTGAATCAGGGTGGATTAATCCAATGTGACTGGAGTCCTTATAAGCAGAGGAGATTTGGTTGCAGAGTCAGTAGGAGGCAGAAGAGACAGATGGTCATGTGATGAAGGTAGAGATTGACTTATGACAGCAAACCCCCACCAGAATACTATACTTCAGAGAAGACAAGATCCTGACAATGCCTTAATTTTGGACTTCTGGCCTCTAAAACTGTGAGACCATACATTCCTGTAGTTTAGACCAACTAGTATAGCCTTGGCAAAATGAGACAAATAGTAACAATAAAAATAAGTTATTTATCCACATGAAAAGATATGTAATTTTAAATTAAACACTGTTCTGAGACAGTAATGAAAATGTACTCATAATGCAACTAGCAAATAATAAGCATTCTTAACATTGAGCATGTAACCTCTGAGACTTCTTAATGTATATGTAGCTATCATTTGGTAATAGTTATCCTGCATAGAAAGACTATTTTGATTTAAGCCAAGGGCAAGCTATTTTGTTAAGGGATTTGTGTGTATTAAAGGGGAAAATGTAGCCTAGGTGATATACTTTGACAAGGATTTATAGCTGTTTGAACAATTGCATCCAAGAAGTGTGGAATCAAACCTCTGTGTCATCCTAATGGATTAAAGTCCTTGTATTTGTCCTCTTAACAATTTCATCACTGTCTTAGAAGAAATTATTAGAGGTATGACAAATTACACAAAATTGTACATTGCAGAATGTAAGAAAGCAATGAATAGCAGGGGCTGTGTATAAAAATGGAGAGCACATGACACTTGTAAACATATTCTAATTCAGTTTTTGGTCTTGGATGCATTGTACAAGTCAAACCCAGCACATTTAGAAGCCAAAGTTAGATAATGGACCAGAAATTTATGCACATGACAAGTGAATGTTTAGGCTCAATCATGCCTTTCCACTGACTGTACTATGCACTTTACAAATATTAATCATTTAATTCTTATAATGGGCTCTGAGGAGGGTACTATTATTATCTCTGCGTTAGAGATGAGAAACCCAAGGCACAGAGAGATTAATTAATTTGTCTAAGGCCACACAGCTAGTAAATGATAATACTACAGACATTGGAACCCAAGCAGTCTGGCTCCAGATCTAGTGCTCTTAGCCATTATACTTCCAATAGTTATTGAGCCGGTACTTCAAGCTGTATGCAAACACTCCTGATGCACAAGTGAATAACACACAGCCTCTCACTCCACTCAAATAGGAGAATAAAACATAATAATTTAGCAAACACAATACGGAGTGGAATGTGCTATAGTGGAGGTGCAAGATGTGAAGTTACAGCAGGGGAGGATGGAATCATCCCTGCCTCCTGGAGGCAAATTTGTCATGTGTGGTTCTTTCCCCGCACAATGACTCCTCTTCCAGCCAGTCAGCCCTTCATGCACATGGACTTCCTCTGGGCCAGAGCACAGACACTCCCAGACATGCATGAATCCCATCAATAAACACAGCTCAGCTTTAGGGTAAACATGGGGGTGGTAGGGGGAGTGACCTCACTACTTATGTGTTTATGTTGCATTTTCCATTTTAAGTGGTAAATTCTTTAAGGTCATGGATAATATCTGATTCAGTTTTTCTATCTTCTCTACAATTTTGAATCTAGTTGCCCTTGAGAACCAGTGGGGTGCCGCTGGAAAGAGCAGAAACTGTGGTATTGCCTGAGTCTGAGTTAGAATTTCTGCTCTGTCAGGAACAAGCTGAGTGATCTTACAGAGGGTACGTAAACTTTCTGACACTTGGTTTCTCCATGAGTTAAATAAGAATAATGAAAACTACTACAAGGCAGGTATCAGAAAAAACATTTTTCTTCCCTCTTTCAATGAAATAAAGTAATGAATATACATATACAAAGCTCAGACAGAAAGGAGACTTAATGAAAGTATAACACATTTTGCAAGTATTCTTTGTATGCCATAGAATTAAAGCTCAAGATACATAAAAGATATATAAAAAAGAAAATATTATAGTAAATTCCATCTCCTTTCCTAAGGGAAGGACCAGCTTGTGTTTTATTCTAACCCCACAGCAGATGAAGCCTGTGGTTTCTGAGATAAATTACCCCATAGGGGCTCAGGATATCCCGGACTGGGAAACCAGGAATATTTTTGGACTTTAGGCAATATAAAGTTAAATCTATGCAAATAAGTGACCCTTTGAGAGAAAGAAACTTCTACAAACTCCTTTTCCAAGAGCAGGTCCTGGGAACAGATGGCTGTGAAGAGACTGGGAAACTGAGGCACAGCTATTTTTAGCCCCCATGTTTTACCAAGTTGTTTTAGCCACATAAAACTGCACATTGTTTCTAAGAGCAGACATACCAGTCCTGCCTAGCCTGGCCATGCACAATTTGGGTAATTTCATTTTGTCATCTTTCAAGTCTACCTGACACATTTAATTATCCATAATTTATATTCTTCCCAATTTACAATTGAAGTGGTATTTCAGCTGTGGGGTTACACAGAGAAAGCAGCCAAATTAACAAACAACTGGTAAATTATTGCTATTTTTCATTTCTCTTTAGCTTTACATTTTCTGTGGAGTGCTGAAGGTCAGGGACTAATAGTTCCATTTTATAGGAAAGATCACTGAAGCTCCAGAGTAACCTAATGTCTGTATTCATGAGGAGTCAGATTATAAATTAAAAAAAAAAAAAAAACAAATTCCCACTTGGTTATTGTGCTGGTTTGGACATATTATGTCCCCCACAAAAGCCATGATCTTTTAATCCAGTCTCGTTGGGTGGAAACTTTTGATTGAATGTTTCCATGGAGATATGACTCCTCCAACTGTGGGTGATACATTTGATTAAATTATTTCCATGGTGGTGTGAACCCTGCCCACTCAAGGTGGTCTTGATTAGTTCACTGGAGTATTTAAGAGAGCTAAGAGGCCACACAGATGCTATTGCTTGGAGATGCTGGGAGATGTGGGCAGAAGGACATTTGGAGATGCTAAGCTAAGAGATGACGCCCAGAGGTTGCTCCAGAGAGACTAAAAGAGGACCCCCAGATGCTTATAGAGAAATGCCCTGGGAAAAAGAAGCAAGGACACACAGGAGTTGAGAGAGAGGAGTGAAGACAGAAGCCCAGAGACATTTTGGAGAAAGCTATTTTGAAATGCAACCTGGGAACTAAAGACCAGCAGACACCAACCACATGCCTTTCCAGCTGACAGAGGTGTTCCAGATGCCATTGGTTGTTCTTCAGTGGAGGTATCATCTTGCTGATGCATTAGTTTGGACACTTCTTTGGCCTTGGAACTGTAAAGTTTTAACTTAATAAATCCCCTTTATAAAAGCCAATCCATTTCTGGTATTTTGCATAACAGCAGCATTAGCTGGTGTGCGGTGGAGGTTTCTCTGTTTAAAGCTGGGAGATATGGAACACAAGAACATAAACCAGAAGTTATATACCTATATATTGGATGAAATAAAGTAAATAACTAATTCTTTGTAAAAGAAAAATAAACCAATATAAACACCAACATGATCTAGCCAAGAATGTTTGTAACATGATTTAGATCTTTTTTTCTTCCAACAAGTTTCCACTTCTGTCAAGTACTGTTCCAGGTGTTGAAATCCAGGAGAGAAAAATAGATGATATTTCTCACATGCTTAAAATGCACCAGTCCCTCAGTCCCAGTTTAACTCATTTAAGAGTCACAAGAACTTTATGAGGTAGGCACTATCTTTACTGCTATTTTCCATTTGAGAAAGTGAGGCAAAGTAAATTTTAATAACCTTCCAGAGGTAGCACAGATAATAAATGGATAATCAATACTTCAAACTTCTGCCATCTGATGCCAACAACCATTTGATGCTCACAACCATATGATGCTCTTCCTCAATGTGTGATCCTTTCTCTCAAGAACAGGAGAGTCCTGTTACATAGAGTAAGGCAGACAATAAACAAACAAGCAAGTAAACTATCTGAGAGTGCTAGCATATTAGTGTTATGAAGAGAATTAAAATATGATGGCAGGATAGAGAGTAACAGTGATGAGGGGGTTGCTTGAGGCTGGGTGTGGTGGAGGTTTCTCGGTTTAAAGCTGGGAGATATGGAACACAAGAACATAAATAAATATGAAGGGAACAGCATTCAAGGTATAAAAAAAGAACTGGCACTAGGACTTTAAGGTGGGAATAGGCTAGGCATGTTTGAGGGATCAGAATAAGCCAAGAATGTTTGTAACGTGGAGGCTAGAGGGGAAAGGATGAATTTCGGTTGGAGTCATAGACAATTGTGAGATTATGAGAGACTTCAGTGGTGTAAAGTGTTTAGATTTTGTTTTATGCATAATGGAGGATTTGAAAGCATCTTAAATAAGGATATGGCATGTTTGGTTTTAAGTTTTAAAAAGATTATTCTGAATGGAGAATCTAAGGGATGGGCAAGAGGGGAAGTAAAGAGAGGTGACCTGAGACTCCAGTTAAGGAATGACCATTACTTTGACTTGGGTGGATTAGAGGCATGGCAGTTTGGATATATTATGTCCCCCCAAAAGCCATATTCTTTAATGCAATCTTGTGGGGGCAGATTTATTAATCTTTTTGATTAGGTTGTGACTTCTTGGTTGAATGTTTCCATGGAGATTTGACCCTGGCCATTCAGGGTAGGTCTTGATTAGTTTACTGGAGTCCTTTAAAGGAAACTCACACAGAGAGCAGAGAGGACCAAAACATCCCAAGAGATGTTGCTGATGCTTTGAGATGCTAGCCCAGAGTTTGCTCTGGAGAAGCTAAGAGAGGACAAAATGTCCCAGAGTAACTGAGAGAGACTTTTGGAGAGATACTTGGGAACTAATGCTTAGAGATGCTTGCTGATGCTTTGGAGATGCTAGCCCAGAGTTTGCTCTGGAGAAGCTAAGAGACCCAAGCCTAGAGACATTTTAGAGAAAGCCATTTTGAAACCAGAACCCAGGAGCAAGGGAAAGCAGATGCTATCCACATGCCTTCCCAGCTAACAGAGGTTTTCCAGACACCATCAGCCTTTCTTCAGTGAAGGTACCCTATTGTTGATGCCTCAGTTTGGACACTTTTATGGTCTTAGGACTGTAACTTTGTAACAAAATAAACCCCCTTTATAAAAGCCAATCCATTTCTGGTATTTTGCATAACAGCAGCATTAGCAAACCAGAACAGGAGGTTATGTAAAATAAAGAGAATGGGTTTGGAATATATTTTCATTGACTTTTTCTGATGAATGATGGAGGAGGACAGGTAAGGGAAAGAGAGGAATCAACGAAAAACCACCAATTGTCATTATCTAGCTAAAAGTTAACTTTATTTCATTAATGATTTTCAGTGATCTCTTAGAATTCTTATTTGGGCCAAAAAAGAAGATTAAATGAGGTCTAAATTTATTTTTACAATTTCATTAACTAAATCAATAGGTCTTTATATGAATTCTTTGTATTTATTGTAAGAAATGTCTAAAGGCGCATATGCATACCATCAGCCTTCTTTAAACTGTTTCCCAGTTTGTGTAAAATACATTCATGATTTTGCAGAACTGTCTAGAAAAATGCTTATTTGAGATCATTACCCATCACCATCAGAGAAAGACCTGTTCAGAACGGCATCTTAAACATTTGATTGTGGTAGACAACACACAAAGTTAAATACAAGTAAGACACTATTTTTAGCAACTGAGTAAGACATCAAGTTATCAGGCTGAATTCACACCTCCTTAAATGGAAGACGTTTTGTTTTTGTTTTGTTTTTTTTAAATTAAGGTGTGAGAAGATACATCATAGTCCTTAAATTGTGAGAATAAAAGATGTCTAAAATAATTTAAATTGGACGTATTTGGCAGGCAATTGTTCAAATAAGAGTTTTGGAAAATTTTCAAATACCTGCCATAGCTAAGTCTTAATGTGGCCTGAGAGGATGTTAATAACATGTTTTTATCACAAAAACTTCAATTTTGGAAAGATTTTATGTTTTCTTTCTTTTTCTCATATGGAGGGTTTCTTATTAAGGTTTGGGCTTGTGGCTATGATGGAGCTTCTTTCCTGAAGCCATTTTCCAACACAACTTCTTCCCAGAGGCCTTTTGGTTAATTTGGGGTGGTAAAAAGGTTAGAAGGAAGAAGAAGACACTGTTGTAGAAAGCTAGAGCATTTGTGGTAAGGGATAACTATAGGTGATCTATGGTAACTCCACATTTTGTAGCCTCCAATCTCTCCTAAGCTTTTCCACCTAGATACCTTGCAGGTGGATTGAGCTTGGTTAAAATCAAATTAATTATTTCTTGTATTCCCTACCAGCTGATAGTTTTACCATCAACCCAGTTTACCAAGCTTCTATATTTTGAACCTTCCTTCACAATTTTATTGCCCTCACACTCAATCTTTCACTTAGTCCAATTAATTTTACCTTTGAAATAGCTCTCCAATTTAGACCTTCCTCTCCATCACTATCAGCACAGCCTAGATCCCATCCTCCCTCCACCCCTGGACTGAATTGTTGCAGTAGCCCCCCAAGTCATCACTTCTAATTTCTCCTCATTCCAACCCAGCATCCTCACTGATACCAGTTACCTTTCAACAACACAAATTTAACTACCACTTATAAAATATTGATCTTGTTCCTTCTTACCCTAAAATTATATTCACTTTAATGGGTAAATATCTCTTTACAAAATGGCTTCACTGTTCCATTTTTCAACATTTCCCTCCAGAGCTCTATCTCCAAAGACTTCAATTACATTGAATGTCTTTCACATTCCTCGTTCGCAACCCTGACACTTCTCACACCTTGATACAGCCTCCTAGAATAACTTTTTACTCTCTTCTCACCTGAAAATATTTATCTCAAACCTGGATTTTCACTTATTTCCTATTAGGCAATCTTCCCTTTAAAGGTTTCAAAAGTAAAATCAAGGAAGGGATTATAGGGGAAAGCCAAAGTGGGAAGCCAATAACAATCACAATTCTCTCCAGCTCTCCTTGTCTCCTGAGTTTTCATTTTTTCCCTCTGCCTCAGCTCCTGCCTAACGTTTCTCAGACTTCTAGTTGGGGTAGCTGTCACCAGCACCATTAACTGATTTCTCCATATTCCTTTTTGCCTGTGTGTATCAGTTTCAAATTTTTTGAAGGGATTTCACTAAGTCATTAAAAATGTAATGTGTGATTCAGTAAGTCTGGGTTTCTGAGCAGATATGCATTTTTATTTGCTACTAGAGCTGCGAACAAAAGTTTAAAAGCATGAAATCTTGGGGCGAGAAACTGGACCCTTGCTTTGCTGTCACTAAATCCCAATCACGAAGGATCTTGGCTGGACTAAGATCTATTTCCACCCTTTACCATTTTGCCTCAAATTTTGTCTAGGAGACCTTATCTCTAAAGCAACAACCCATCTTTCCATTTCTTTTCAGCCTGAGGGTTCTTCATCCCAAATCCTCCACTGGCCTCTTTTTTCTGGGGTCAAGTTTGAACAAGAAATCTTCTGGGGATGAAGACTGCTAAAAGGACCTTCACATTCCCCTACATTAGCATACCAGAATCTAAAGACAGTCCGAAAATCTATGTCCTCTGCCTAGGGATAAAGATTATTTCTTAATTTTCTGCAATGTAATTTGGTTCCCAGAATGTATAATAAACACTAAGAATGTTTCTACTTCTAAATGATAGGACAGACACAGATAGATGACAGATTGTTATTCCATCTAATGGCATAAAATATGCAGAATACAAGCTTTTAATTTTTTAGTGCAGTTAATTGCCATAGTTGTATAATTGCTTGTCATCTCAGTTTTTTTGTTGTAATAGGAATTTTTTTTTTCTTTCCACTCAGGAGGAATAGAATCCAACAAACATATTATAAACAAAATATTAAAAATTATATGGATATGGAATCACAGAATAATATATAATCGTTTTGAAAAATTATGCAATACTGTGGTTATAATTTAGTCTAGACTTTTTATTTTTACTTCTGAAGAAATAGAAATCTAAGGAGATTGAGTGACTTTCCAAAAGTACACAGATAGAGCCCTGATCTTTTGGTTCCTATGAATCTTCACTCTGAGTCCAGTGCCTTTTCCATTATATCACACATCTTCAGTTATTTTTGCAGTCTTCAGAAAATCCTCCTATATTGCCATGCTTTTCTTCTTCTGCAATTATCTTCCAAACCTCATGTCTTTGAATTTGTCTGGAGTACAGAGGAGTTCATTTGAGCTGACATAGTGAGACATGTCTTAAAACAAATCTCACCCTCTAAATCTGGCTTGCCGTTGTTGTTATCAGTTCCTTTCAGGGTTTGACAAGCACTGCATGTAAAAGTTAAGCAAGGAGTGCAATGAGCCTTGTGATGTTGTCAACAATGTAGTGCCATGGGTTAAGCAAGAGTATTTGTTTCTTTTTATTGTCATACAGAATATCATGTTTCCAGTTGAAATGTCAGGTCCTGATGGAGCTACCAAGGCCATGCCAAGCTCCTTCCAGAAGTATAATGTGATGACTCCTCTGCAGAGGTTAGGTCGTCCAGTACTCTGGGGAGTGTCCATAGTGCCGAGGAACCAGTGCTAAATACAGATCTACTACAAAATGCTTCCAGTTCTGGTCTGGAGCAGCATCTAAGTGTTTTTACAGATATTTGCAGGGCCTGGAGGCAGCAACACTTTCAAAACCGTAACAACTAATAAAGATATCTTTGAGGAAACCTTGCCTATGAGTGCCATTGAGGTTAAAATTTATAATTCACATCAACCTGGAGAAAGATTTAAATTTGCTTTGCTTTTCCTGAAAGAATACTCCTTAGATGTTTTTAAAAATTAAAACAAGAGATTTACTTGTTGTGCTTCTAATTATATTTGCCACAAAACATTAAAGTAGTGCAGTGTGATATAGCATAACTATCAACCAAAAGGCTACATATAGCCAGTAAAAAAAATAGGTACAATTAATGCCCAGCACTAGATGGGCATTATAACTTGGGTTTAACCTTGGGTCTACATGATATGACCAATCAAGAGAAGGTGTGGACAAAGAAAATTAGAAGCATCTTTCACTGTGTGAGTTGTTGCATATTGCATGGTGTGAGTTACTATATATTGGGGAGAAACCCTCCACCTGAACCTCCTCTGTGTAAAAATATCTCCTCACTCATCTGTCATACAGTCTAAAATGGATAATCATAGAAGACGGACTGCTGCAACTAATTATTCAAAATGCCCTTGGCTGCTTTGCTTTCTGCTCTTCTTGAGTAGATCTCTTGTGTTCTAATTGGAGGCTTTTTCTGTGACGAACATAGCATCAGAATTGCAAGCTGCCCATTTTGTCTTTCACCCCTCACAGATAAGCAGTGGTAACATTCTTATGGTATCCAAGTCTGGAGACCTTGGTAACTGTATGATTTCCTCCAAGAATTCCCTGAAATGTGACGTTATGTGCACAGTGGATATTGGCATCTCCAACTCATGCATTTGATTTACAGCTGCTTTTCACCTCTCTCAAAGTGGGAGGTAGTTCTCTTATGTAGTCCTAGGAGGTAGTTCTAAGATGTCCCTTGAGGTACGACAACGATGCTGTGATCACAATCATATCCAATCTGAGTTTCGAACTGCCTAGAAAGTGAGGGAAGACAATTGAGATTGTAAGGCCACTAAAAGCAATAACAACCAAAAATGTCTCAGCAAAATAGAGCTTCCAAAGCCCTACCTCACTGTATTATAAGGCAGCTCTTGAAGTTTCTTCTCTGTGTTCACTTCTTTTACGCTTTTCTCCATTTTCTCATGCTTTGGGTGTCACTGACACTCCCTAGCAGGCAGGTCCATTTTTATAAATCTTCGGTGTAGGCATTGTTGATGACATCTTTCTTCTTTTTCACTGTTCCATGCTCTTCTTCACTCCCACCATACTTATTGCTGAGATACCATAATTCAGTTAGGCAGTAGTGACCTTCTAGTTACTAAATCCAAAGGGAAACTCTAATCCTTGTTTAACTCTCTTCTTCTAGAGGCTCTCTCTGGCTCTATAACACCACACTCCTCTTTTTTTTCCATCTCCCTACATAATCATGAAATGCTGGTGTTCCTCAGTCTTCTGTACCAGGCTCTTTTCTTTAATCACCCTACATTTCCTGGGTGATTTTGTCTGTTTTCAAGACTTCAGTTGCACGCTCATGTACTGATAACCTACTCCAACCTCTTTTCTAATCTCTTGATACAGATATCCAACTACCTTTCCACCATTTCAGCTTGATTATTTTGCTGGTCCCTCAAATCCAACATATCCAAAATTGACTCATCATCTCAACCCTCCACAACCTACACACATACATGCATCACAATTTACTGTCATCTAAATATTTACTCTCAACGAGTGGAAACAATACCTACAAAGTTATCTACATCAAACTTCTGGCAGCTGTCCTTTATTCCATGTTCTCCCTCAATTACCACCCTTTCCACAGTACTCAGAGTCAGATGCTCACTATTTACTGGCCATTCTAGCTTCTAAATAATCATGGTATCATTCGCTTTTATCCACCTTAAGTATCATGACCTCAGTGCAACTACCATCAACTCTTACCTGGTTCTCTGTAACAGCCTTGCTTTCACATGTGTCCAGCACTATGCTCTCCCTTCCATTCTCCATAAAGAAAAC
The DNA here is from genome assembly GCF_015220235.1 of Choloepus didactylus. Taxonomy (NCBI): domain Eukaryota; kingdom Metazoa; phylum Chordata; class Mammalia; order Pilosa; family Megalonychidae; genus Choloepus; species Choloepus didactylus. The sequence continues at coordinate 56,211,282 of NC_051313.1, read as the reverse complement.
AGTTATAATATATTATTAAAAGAATATTTTCTTACACTGATCCTCTTACTTAAACCCTTTAATGCTTTCCATAACCATTAGGATGGTATGACTATTCCTCCAGGCTTATCTCTTGTCCCTTCCATACCTTCCTTTGGGGTCTATGCTCCAAATATATATAGTTCTTTACTGAATAAAGCCATGATTTCTCTTGGCTTCTGGTCTTAACCTGCTCTTCCTCCTACCTGCAAACCTCTTTCTCTTGTCTTCATTTAGTTAACATATTTGTCACATAGCTTTCAGTTTAACAAATCATTTTCTCTAAGAGGCCATTACTATAGATCCCTTTGTCTCCTGGCTTGTCCTTCCCATCCCTCTCTACTGGGTCAGATGCTCTGCTCTCTTTGTTCTTGGTGCACCTATATCATAGCATTTAGTTATGATTATTTCTTTTACTTCATTGTATTTCCAATGTTTAATATGATGCTTGTCACACATGGGCACTTTTATTGTCCATTGAAAGAGCAAGTAAATGAATGGAGGTTCAGTGTTCTTTTTTTTAAATTGAGAAAATATTTATTCTTCTTCTATGATAGCACAATGTTACTCCACATGAAGAATGCACTCATTTGTATGTTTAGTGTATTTTCAAAGGAATAGGGAGGGGAAAGAATTGTGTAGAGGATGGGGGATGGTTTCAGGCCAGATTTGGTTCTTCAAGGTTTCAAGTTGATTAAAATTAATTTATAAAGATCAAAATGCAGCTTTGGATTTTTTTAAATCATCCAGAAAGCTATTTATTTATTTGGAACTTCTGATTTTTGCTTTTTACAGCATTTTTGAAATATTTATTTAACAAGAGTGAAAGAATTTAAAAAAGCTGGACCTCCTCAGATTTCAAGTGAGCTCATGTTTCTCTTTTTATTTAGTCTCAGTAGAAAAAGATAAACTATGAAGGGCACCTTGACCAAACACAAAATTATTTATATCTGGGTTTGGAATCAATAATGTGACCTTTTACAGAGATCAGAAGTTTTGTGTTGCTAATTATGATTTGCTTAAAGGTTAGAGAGAATTTCCATTGCCTTTACATATCTGCAAGAAAAAGTTTGAGAAATAAGTATGGAATTTAAAATGTTAACAACTAATCTATCTATGGAGTGGACAGTTTGTAAAATTGTTTATATCTGACTTATTGAACATTCATAAGTAATGTAAAAGTCTGAAGTGAAGTAAGTATTGGCTATATTGCAAATATGTACATGTACTGAAATTTTCATGTACTGGTTGACATGATAAAAACATGAAATATAACAATAAGCTAAATAAAATGGTTTTGGATTCTATTAATTTATAATGTTATTTCTCTAGCTGACAATCATGAGGCCAGGAATGATTTTTTTTCCTGGCATGAACCATGCACTTCAAGAAAGACTCTTTGTTAGCTATTTAACAGTTTTATCGCTTTACCTTTATAAAAGCCTTTTGGGTCTCACTGTTTCATTATCACTTCTTTTTTCCAAAGTGAGAAACTGAAGCACAGGAGTCATTCAAAATACATCTTTTTAGCATAAACTTAATTAACCTAGCTTATACTCTGATTTTTTCTTTTGTTTATTTCCAAAGTGCTATGTATAGTGATTATGTAAACATCCAATTTATCTGCTATTATTGAATACTGAACCATGAAGAGGGAGAGATTTAGCAAGCAGTGGAATTCCTGAGAGGAGAGGTAGGGTTAGAGGAGAAGCAGAGACAGCCACTTGCCTTCCCAGAGTCTTCTTTGTTGGGCCTCTGGAGCTTCCCAGCTGTTCTCTGACCAGACTCTCTCTCCTCTGACCCTGATTCTCTCCTGTGGCTTCCTTCTCTAGATACTTCCCAAAATCACCTCTTCTGACTCCTGTACCTACCCCAACCCTCCAGGCATCCATCTTGTGAATCCCATTAGTCCCTTGGCCTCTATTTTTTCTTACACCTTCTGTCTTAAGCTCTTTGATTCATTGACTTTTTAATAACATGATTCTATCAGAGAGTAAGTCAGCTTATGTTACTTTAGTCAAGCAGTTAATAGTATTTTTCTATTATATTTCTTTATTTTTTACAGAATATTTGTAAATGTGATTATATTTATAAATATTAGTTATAATTCAAATAAACCCCTTTACATGAAAATTATTTCCATATTTTGTTTTAATCATGATTTTGGGTTATCTCTAATCCTAATTCCCTCTACTACTTCCCAATCCTCCCCAAACCTTATGCAACAAATGTGAACTTGGAATGGTTAATATCTTTACTAATCATCTTGATTTGCTTAAACTCCCATTTGCTTAAACTCCCATTACAAAGAAGGAACAAGGGCAACTGAGGCAGGCTGACATGCCAGAGGTCCCTTGCAGTGCTGATAGAAACCTCTGCCCCTGCTAGATAGGAAGCAGGGACTGCAATAAAACAAGTAAAACTGATGCCAGCAAGTCTGCTAATCTTCACCATTAGCCCCTGCTTGGGTAGGTTGCTGACTGACTATGACCCAAAGGCACCCTGCTCCAGACAACTCACCTCCCCCTCACAGCTTACGTGGCTCACACTTCCCTTGCAACTCACATCTTCCTTACCCCCTCCATCGCCCCACATCCTTCCTTTGTCCCAAATAGCCATATAAACAGCCACCTTCTTCATTTGAGAGAACTTGTCATACATTTTAATTTTTTAAATTCTGTGCAGCCTAGATTTTTGCTCAGGAGTGCCTTGCCCTTTAAGAGTTTTGATAAGCTTGCTTGAACAACTATTTCATGTCTTATGGAATTATAATGCTGTATACATATTTTGTTTTGTTTTGTGTTTTTGTTTATTTGTTTTTTGTGAAGTCAGCTCAGAACTGAACTGAATTAGTTTAGGTTAGAGATCGTACTGCCATTTGCTTCATGTTTTACCTGTATTGACTTAATGTTGTTAGGAGCTGAGCTATTCCTCAAGTCCCAAAAAACCCAAACAAACAAACAAACTACATTCACAAGGCATTTATGTATATTGAAGACTCTACAGAAAGTTTTCAGATGATGGAGGGGTTTCCACAAGACTCCAGCGTCTCACCATGTTACTAGCTTCATTTCTCTTTGTCCCCACTTTTTCTTCCTAAAGGAAAGCTCTGCTATCTCTTTGTTGACTGCTGTGTGCTGATCTATGTTCCTTGTTTCTCAGTTTCCCTCTTTCTCATAAGAAGATTATCAAGTTAGTTACCTAAACAAAAACTGTTCTCTCACTAAAAAAAGAATTCTATTCTCATCAGCTTCTTAAATTAAGCCAAACCAAAAGAATCTTACCATGTCACACACACAAAAAAGTCTTTTAAAAACTACTGATAACTCTATTATTTGGTTTAGACTTCTTGCCAGTTTTTTTCTAAAGTAACAAAGTTACACAAATTTGGAATACTAATACTTTGTTGAAGAAAAGCAGTACCTATGGTCCTTTAATGGGAATGGAAACAATTTAATAAACTAGTCTAAAATTTCAAAGGGCATTTCAATGCACTGGTTAATTTTTCATTCTACATAGGGGGAGCTGTACTTTGGTATATCATAGATAGCATTTTTCAAGAGTGTAAGTTAGTTAATAAATGAACACTTGGATGACTATTTGGACAGCTAACCAAATTTGCATGTGATTGGCATGCATATTGTGCTAAAGTTTTAATTACTTAAAAGCAATTACTCTAATACTTCATTGACTATTTAAGTATCTATTTATGCCTTAATATCTAACAGAGCTTCCATTTTATTACTTTTTTAATTAATACTACTTTATCTTCCTAGAGAAGTAATTCAGAATTAACATCACTTTACTGAATAACTTAGATAAGCTTAAGATAAAACAGTCAATTGAATTCATGCTTTAGAACAACTGGAGAAGAAAACTCGGTACACAGTAGAGGCTCATATTGTAGAAACAAATTGAGGGCAAGAAAATAGGTTTGATATCTGAACTGGATAGTGCTGAATGAAAAAATATTATTTTGATTCTGCCTTGCTTGAAATATATTATTAATACTAAACAGATTTCTTTTTATTTCTAATGTTCTTACTTTTTACTACCATCTCTTCAATAGTAAAAAAGGAAATTAGAGAAAAAACTTACAAAATCAAAATGAGGAGTTAAGTTGCACGTTGGTGGCATAAAATGTAAGCTGTTGGCCTGTGAAACCCTTCTGCCCTAGTTGTTGAGAAAACCGTTTATATGAGGGGGCTGGTGAATCATCCTTTCAATCAATAAAACTCCTTCAAGGAGTTTGTGTTGTTGCTCACAGAATTGAAAAGTCCAGCTGCTGTCACTTTGAGTGCTAAAAAAGCTGTTTGGGCCCAGAAGACAATGCTATCCTTTAGGACTTGACAGAATAAAGAAAAAGGTATAAAATTATGACCATTAAATTACATGAAAAGTTCAAACCATTACCCCCAGTCAGTAAAAAGTAATTTTGGATCAATGGGAGTTAGCAAAACCCCACATTATGGCTCCTATGTGTTTTGAATCTTAATGTGAAGTTTGTGGTGGCAGAGATGAGAGTATCCCACCTTGTGAGTCATTTAGAATGGTCTGGAAGGATGGCAGAAGCAATAAGAATGATCAGAAGTTCATTTCTAAAATAAGTTAATGAGTTTGTTTGCATTGCCCATTAATTATAATGCCAAGATCTTGGCCCGTATTGTTTAATTAAAAGCAATTTTACAAGCACCACTTTTTCCTCATGGAATTATAAGAGCTACACCAAAGAATTATAGATCCTAGACATCTGCCCATAGACTTTGTTCCTGATTTCCAATTATTCTGTTTCTTACAGTCAGTCCAGTAGTGAGAAATACTAAATACTGACTTTTTGAAATTTAAGAACAAGGAAAAGAAAAATTGATACCAATATCAGAATCACTTCAAGCTGTTCGGTTCAGTAAAGATTCTTACATACATACAAAACAATTGCACACAATTTAGACTCCATGTGTTGAAATATATCTGCGTATTATATTTTTATCCATAAATTGAATACTTTTGCTTCATTGTAAGACTTAAGTAACATAGAAAGATTATTTAAAAAGAAAATCCACTCTTTTTTATATGTGTATTCTGCATGAATGGGACTATACAGATATTTTTTCCCTCATAACTCCCTGTGATTTTAGCCTTTGGCAGTTTTGTACAACAACCAAGATTAGAAATGATTGGTTTCAGTTAAGTAGTAAATGTTCTTCTCCTGTCTCTGGGGCTATGTTTTATGGAGGGAGGTGTGTTGGTAACACAAAAATGTAGATTGGTTCATTCATCCCATCTCATATAACTAAGCTAAAGTGAAATTTGAAAGTTCTGAATTTCTTCGTCATCTTTAGAAATACACACATACACAAAATACTCAACCATTTTTCTCAAAACCCTTCCCTGCATTCTGATGACTTCACAATCATTAGTCAATAAATTAGAGTTTCAGAAAAGTATACAGTTCCATTGCAAATAAACTTCCTATGACTTAGATACAAAGAAAAATATATCCTCTTTATTTGTCATTGACTGCTCTGGTGTCTTTCATGAGACACCACCCACCGGTTGCTGGGGGGGAAATGGCTAAATTTTCTATCTAGTTTAAAACCTGGAAGGATCATATGATTAAATGTCCTTCAGCTAGCCTCACAGGTAACTTGGCCCCATTGATTCCCATCATAAGACAAGCATTTTGTTGTAAGGGATTGGGGTTGTGTTGGGGGTGGGAGTGGGTAGGGTCCCTGGCTTCGTGCCAGCCCTGGAATATGCACTAGCAAGCATCTGTTAGTTGCTGGGTGGGGATGGGTGGTATCCTGGGTCTGATTTGTCTTTAAGTGTCTCCGGCTTCCGATGTTTAAATCTGCTGTTTGCTCTGCTCTGGAAGTGGTCGTGGGGCAGTCTTACTGAGGTCTGGGTATGACTGTCACTGATCTCAGTCAAAGCGGTCTCTTCTGTGGTCTCCTTATACTACCACAGGGATGCCAGCAAACCTATCACTTGTTTCCGGTTCTATAATATGAGAAATAAGAGCCGTTCTGGATAACTAAACCATAAGTGCTTCCCTCTGTCAGTCATTGCAATAACATCAAAGTAACCTTGAAGAGTCTGATGCCAGATGATTGGCTCCAAATGGATAGGGACCTAGCTATTGTGATCTACCCTTGCTAAATGCCTCTCTCTTGAAAATTATACCAAAAAGGAGAAATCAGGAACTCTGTCTGTTAGTCATTTCTCAGACCTCTTCTTCCCATCCATTTGTCCTCTAATTTCCCTGGGGTGAGAAAAGAAATGGCTTCCCTGTTTTCTTTTCCTGCTTGTACCTCTATGGTTTAGCCCACACGTCCTAGCTGTCGAAATGTTAAACAGAGAGATAAAGGAATGTGATATTAGCCTGGCTCTGAAGGTTATCGATTTGCTTCCAAATCATATTTTTAAATGTCAGTAATGGAATCTTTCTCTTTGATTCCTTCTCTGACAAATCCTAATCTTCTTCAGGCAGGAGGACAGACTAAGGCAAAGAGCATATGGTGGTACAAAGGAAGGTTTCAAAGGTTAAAAAGAAAAGCACATTAATAACCTTAGATCACCACACTTAAACCATTTTTTTCTCTTTATGTTTCTAGAAGTAAATCATGAATATAAAGTTTATATAAAAGTCAAAGGACAATGTACTTCTATGAATACGTCCCAGAGTCAGAAGATATATAGAGGACAAATGATAAAATTTAAAGCATAAAAAAATTTAAACATATTTGCATGGCAAAAATAGTGGTCAAAGAAAACATATTAACAACTTAGTGGGAAAATGCTCTTTATATAGTTGTATAAATATTGGGACCCACAATTCTTAAAAACCCTTAACAAACATGAAAGGAAAGAGAGGCACACATACTGTTCATGAAGAGTTGTTTGCAAACGTAAAAATGCAAATGGCCAACAAACCTAAAATGAATGTTCAGCCTTTACTGGTTATCAAAGAAATGCAAGTTAGAATGAGATATCATTGTCCCCTATAGACTGGCAAAGACTCAAAAGAATGTTAAAGGCCAGTAAACCAAAACAGAGAAACTGGTATTGTCTTCACTGGAGCAACATAGTGGTTGAGATCATCGGTTTTGGAAATCAAATAAACTGTGGAATCACATTCCTGCTTTGCTGGTTATTAAGTTTGCAGACATAGGCAAGGAACTTTAACTCTGTAATCTGTGACTTTTACTCCATTAACTGTAAATGATGATGGAAATGTCATAGGGTTCTTTGGAGGCTTATATGTGATAATATACATATATATTTATTTATAATGTACTTGGCATGTACTCGACAATAAACCATATATATTGTCTGTGAAAATGTACACATTTTTTAAAAAGAAAAAAATCAATAACAACTGGTTTTTGTTATTAGAATGTAAATTGGTTAACCAAATTTTTTTAACAAGAATTTGGTAATAGTATCTAAAGACTTAAAAATGTGCATGCTATATGAATCAGTATTTCTAGAAAATTTTTCAAAGGAAATGATCAAATATACGTGTAAGTATGCATGCAAAAGTAGTTTAAGGGAGGCGGGGCAAGATGGCAGACTGGTGAGCTGTAAGTTTTAGTTACTCCTCCAGGAAAGTAGGTAAAAAGCCAGGAACTGCGTGGACTGGACACCACAGAGCAATCTGACTTTGGGCATACTTCATACAACACTCATGAAAACGTGGAACTGCTGAGATCAGCGAAATCTGTAAGTTTTTGCGGCCAGGGGACCCGCGCCCCTCCCTGCCAGGCTCAGTCCCGTGGGAGGAGGGGCTGTCAGCTCCGGGAAGGAGAAGGGAGAACTGCAGTGGCTGCTCTTATGGGAAACTCATTCTACTGATTCAAACTCCAACCATAGATAGACTGAGACCAGACACCAGAGACTCTGAGAGCAGCCAGCCCAGCAGAGAGGAGACAGGCATAGAAAAAAAACAATACGAAAAACCCCAAAATAAAAGCGGAAGATTTTTGGAGTTCTGGTGAACATAGAAGGGGGAAGGGCAGAGCTCAAGCCCGAGCTCAGGCCCTGAGGCGCATATGCAAATCCCGAAGAAAAGCTGATCTCTCTGCCCTGTGGACCTTTCCTTAATGACCCTGGTTGCTTTGTCTATTAGCATTTCAATAACACATTAGATCTCTGAGGAGGGCCCGTTTTTTTTTTTTTTAAATCCTTTTTTCTTTTTCTAAAACAATTACTCTAAGAAGCCCAATACAGAAAGTTTCAAAGAATTGCAATTTGGGCACATCAAGTCAAGAGCAGATCTAAGAGAGCTCTGAGACAAAAGGAAATAATCCAGTGGCTGAGAAAATTCACTAAACAACACAACTTCCCAAGAAAAGGGGGGTGTCCGCTCACAGCCACCATCCTGGTGGACAGGAAACACTCCTGCCCATCGCCAGCCCCATAGCCCAGAGCTGCCCCAGACAAACCAGTGTGACGGAAGTGCTTCAAATAACAGGCACACACCACAAAACTGGGCGTGGACATTAGCCTTCCCTGCAACCTCAGCTGAATGTCCCAGAGCTGGGAAGGTGGAGCAGTGTGAATTAACAAAGCCCCATTCAGCCATCATTTGAGCAGACTGGGAGCCTCCCTACACAGCCCAGCAGCCCAGAACTGCCCTGGGGGGACGGCACTCACCTGTGACATAGCACAGTCATCCCTCAACAGAGGACCCGGGGTGCACAGCCTGGAAGAGGGGCCCACTTGCAAGTCTCAGGAGCCATACGCCAATACCAAAGACTTGTGGGTCAGTGGCAGAGACAAACTGTGGCAGGACTGAACTGAAGGATTAGACTATTGCAGCAGCTTTAAAACTCTAGGATCATCAGGGAGATTTGATTGTTAGGGCCACCCCCCCTCCCCGACTGCCCAGAAACACGCCCCACATACAGGGCAGGCAACACCAACTACACACGCAAGCTTGGGACACCAATTGGGCCCCACAAGACTCACTCCCCCACTCACCAAAAAGGCTAAGCAGGGGAGATCTGGCTTGTGGAGAACAGGTGTCTCGTGGACGCCACCTGCTGGTTAGTTAGAGAAAGTGTACTCCACGAAGCTGTAGATCTGATAAATTAGAGATAAGGACTTCAACTGGTCTACAAACCCTAAAAGAACCCTATCAAGGTCAGCAAATGCCACGAGGCCAAAAACAACAGAAAATTATAAAGCATATGAAAAAACCAGACGATATGGATAACCCAAGCCCAAGCACCCAAATCAAAAGACCAGAAGAGACACACCTAGAGCAGCTACTCAAAGAACTAAAGATGAACAATGAGACCCTAGTACGGGATATGAAGGAAATCAAGAAGACCCTAGAAGAGCATAAAGAAGACATTGAAAGACTAAATAAAAAAATGGATGATCTTATGGAAATTAAAGAAACTGTTGACCAAATTAAAAAGATTCTGGACACTCATAGTACAAGACTAGAGGAAGTTGAACAACGAATCAGTGACCTGGAAGATGACAGAATGGAAAATGAAAACATAAAAGAAAGAATGGGGAAAAAAATTGAAAAACTCGAAATGGACCTCAGGGATATGATAGATAATATGAAACGTCCGAATATAAGACTCATTGGTGTCCCAGAAGGGGAAGAAAAGGGTAAAGGTCTAGGAAGAGTATTCAAAGAAATTGTTGGGGAAAACTTCCCAAATCTTCTAAACAACATAAATACACAAATCATAAATGCTCAGCGAACTCCAAATAGAATAAATCCAAAAAAACCCACTCCGAGACATATACTGATCACACTGTCAAACACAGAAGAGAAGGAGCAAGTTCTGAAAGCAGCAAGAGAAAAGCAATTCACCACATACAAAGGAAACAGCATAAGACTAAGTAGTGACTACTCAGCAGCCACCATGGAGGCGAGAAGGCAGTGGCACGATATATTTAAAATTCTGAGTGAGAGGAATTTCCAGCCAAGAATACTTTATCCAGCAAAGCTCTCCTTCAAATTTGAGGGAGAGCTTAAATTTTTCACAGACAAAGAAATGCTGAGAGAATTTGCTAACAAGAGACCTGCCCTACTGGAGATACTAAAGGGAGCCCTACAGACAGAGAAACAAAGACAGGACAGAGAGACTTGGAGAAAGGTTCAGTACTAAAGAGATTCGGTATGGGTACAATAAAGGATATTAATAGAGAGAGGGAAAAATATGGCAAACATAATCCAAAGGATAAGATGGCCGATTCAAGAAATGCCTTCACGGTTTTAACGTTGAATGTAAATGGATTAAACTCCCCAATTAAAAGATATAGATTCGCAGAATGGATCAAAAAAATGAACCATCAATATGTTGCATACAAGAGACTCATCTTAGACACAGGGACACAAAGAAACTGAAAGTGAAAGGATGGAAAAAAATATTTCATGCAAGCTACAGCCAAAAGAAAGCAGGTGTAGCAATATTAATCTCAGATAAAATAGACTTCAAATGCAGGGATGTTTTGAGAGACAAAGAAGGCCACTACATACTAATAAAAGGGGCAATTCAGCAAGAAGAAATAACAATCGTAAATGTCTATGCACCCAATCAAGGTGCCACAAAATACATGAGAGAAACATTGGCAAAACTAAAGGAAGCAATTGATGTTTCCACAATAATTGTGGGAGACTTCAACACATCACTCTCTCCTATAGATAGATCAACCAGACAGAAGACCAATAAGGAAATTGAAAACCTAAACAATCTGATAAATGAATTAGATTTAACAGACATCTACAGGACATTACATCCCAAATCACCAGGATACACATACTTTTCTAGTGCTCACGGAACTTTCTCCAGAATAGATCATATGCTGGGACATAAAACAAGCCTCAATAAATTTAAAAAGATTGAAATTATTCAAAGCACATTCTCTGACCACAATGGAATACAATTAGAAGTCAATAACCATCAGAGACTTAGAAAATTCACAAATACCTGGAGGTTAAACAACACACTCCTAAACAATCAGTGGGTTAAAGAAGAAATAGCAAGAGAAATTGCTAAATATATAGAGACGAATGAAAATGAGAACACAACATACCAAAACCTATGGGATGCAGCAAAAGCAGTGCTAAGGGGGAAATTTATAGCACTAAACGCATATATTAAAAAGGAAGAAAGAGCCAAAATCAAAGAACTAATGGATCAACTGAAGAAGCTAGAAAATGAACAGCAAACCAATCCTAAACCAAGTACAAGAAAAGAAATAACAAGGATTAAAGCAGAAATAAATGACATAGAGAACAAAAAAACAATAGAAAGGATAAATATCACCAAAAGTTGGTTCTTTGAGAAGATCAACAAGATTGACAAGCCCCTAGCTAGACTGACAAAATCAAAAAGAGAGAAGACCCATATAAACAAAATAATGAATGAAAAAGGTGACATAACTGCAGATCCTGAAGAAATTAAAAAAATTATAAGAGGATATTATGAACAACTGTATGGCAACAAACTGGATAATGTAGAAGAAATGGACAATTTCCTGGAAACATATGAACAACCTAGACTGACCAGAGAAGAAATAGAAGACTTCAACCAACCCATCACAAGCAAAGAGATCCAATCAGTCATCAAAAATCTTCCCACAAATAAATGCCCAGGGCCAGATGGCTTCACAGGGGAATTCTACCAAACTTTCCAGAAAGAACTGACACCAATCTTACTCAAACTCTTTCAAAACATTGAAAAAAATGGAACACTACCTAATTCATTTTATGAAGCTAACATCAATCTAATACCAAAACCAGGCAAAGATGCTACAAAAAAGGAAAACTACCGGCCAATCTCCCTAATGAATATAGATGCAAAAATCCTCAACAAAATACTTGCAAATCGAATCCAAAGACACATTAAAAAAATCATACACCATGACCAAGTGGGGTTCATTCCAGGCATGCAAGGATGGTTCAACATAAGAAAAACAATCAATGTATTACAACACATTAAAAACTCGAAAGGGAAAAATCAATTGATCATCTCAATAGATGCTGAAAAAGCATTTGACAAAATCCAACATCCGTTTTTGATAAAAACACTTCAAAAGGTAGGAATTGAAGGAAACTTCCTCAACATGATAAAGAGCATATATGAAAAACCCACAGCCAGCATAGTACTCAATGGTGAGAGACTGAAAGCCTTCCCTCTAAGATCAGGAACAAGACAAGGATGCCCGCTGTCACCACTGTTATTCAACATTGTGCTGGAAGTGCTAGCCAGGGCAATCCGGCAAGACAAAGAAATAAAAGGCATCCAAATTGGAAAAGAAGAAGTAAAACTGTCATTGTTTGCAGATGATATGATCTTATATCTAGAAAACCCTGAGAAATCAATGATACACCTACTAGAGCTAATAAACAAATTTAGCAAAGTAGCGGGATACAAGATTAATGCACATAAGTCAGTAATGTTTCTATATGCTAGAAATGAACAAACTGAAGAGACACTCAAGAAAAAGATACCATTTTCAATAGCAACTAAAAAAATCAAGTACCTAGGAATGAAATTAACCAAAGATGTAAAAGACCTATACAAAGAAAACTACATAACTCTACTAAAAGAAATAGAAGGGGACCTTAAAAGATGGAAAAATATTCCATGTTCATGGATAGGAAGGCTAAATGTCATTAAGATGTCAATTCTACCCAAACTCATCTACAGATTCAATGCAATCCCAATCAAAATTCCAACAACCTACTTTGCAGACTTGGAAAAGCTAGTTATCAAATTTATTTGGAAAGGGAAGATGCCTCGAATTGCTAAAGACACTTTAAAAAAGAAAAACGAAGTGGGAGGACTTACACTCCCTGACTTTGAAGCTTATTATAAAGCCACAGTTGCCAAAACAGCATGGTACTGGCACAAAGATAGACATATAGATCAATGGAATCGAATTGAGAATTCAGAGATAGACCCTCAGATCTATGGCCGACTGATCTTTGATAAGGCCCCCAAAGTCACCGAACTGAGCCATAATGGTCTTTTCAACAAATGGGGCTGGGAGAGTTGGATATCCATATCCAAAAGAATGAAAGAGGACCCCTACCTCACCCCCTACACAAAAATTAACTCAAAATGGACCAAAGATCTCAATATAAAAGAAAGTACCATTAAACTCCTAGAAGATAATGTAGGAAAACATCTTCAAGACCTTGTATTAGGAGGCCACTTCCTAGACTTTACACCCAAAGCACAAGCAACAAAAGAGAAAATAGATAAATGGGAACTCCTCAAGCTTAGAAGTTTCTGCACCTCAAAGGAATTTCTCAAAAAGGTAAAGAGGCAGCCAACTCAATGGGAAAAAATTTTTGGAAACCATGTATCTGACAAAAGACTGATATCTTGCATATACAAAGAAATCCTACAACTCAATGACAATAGTACAGACAGCCCAATTATAAAATGGGCAAAAGATATGAAAAGACAGTTCTCTGAAGAGGAAATACAAATGGCCAAGAAACACATGAAAAAATGTTCAGCTTCACTAGCTATTAGAGAGATGCAAATTAAGACCACAATGAGATACCATCTAACACCGGTTAGAATTGCTGCCATTAAACAAACAGGAAACTACAAATGCTGGAGGGGATGTGGAGAAATTGGAACTCTTATTCATTGTTGGTGGGACTGTATAATGGTTCAGCCACTCTGGAAGTCAGTCTGGCAGTTCCTTAGAAAACTAGAGATAGAGCTACCATTCGATCCAGCGATTGCACTTCTCGGGATATACCCGGAAGATCGGAAAGCAGTGACACGAACAGATATCTGCACGCCAATGTTGATAGCAGCATTATTCACAATTGCCAAGAGATGGAAACAACCCAAATGTCCATCAACAGATGAGTGGACAAATAAAATGTGGTATATACACACGATGGAATACTACGCGGCAGTAAGAAGGAACGATCTGGTGAAACATATGACAACATGGATGAACCTTGAAGACATAATGCTGAGCGAAATAAGCCAGGCACAAAAAGAGAAATATTATATGCTACCACTAATGTGAACTTTGAAAAATGTAAAACAAATGGTTTATAATGTAGAATGTAGGGGAACTAGCAGTAGAGAGCAATTAAGGAAGGGGGAACAATAATCCAAGAAGAACAGATAAGCTATTTAACGTTCTGGGGATGCCCAGAAATGACTATGGTCTGTTAATTTCTGATGGATGTAGTAGGAACAAGTTCACTGAAATGTTGCTATAGTATGTAACTTTCTTGGGGTAAAGTAGGAACATGTTGGAAGTTAAGCAGTTATCTTAGGTTAGTTGTCTTTTTCTTACTCCCTTGCTATGGTCTCTTTGAAATGTTCTTTTATTGTATGTTTGTTTTCTTTCTAACTTTTTTTTCATACAGTTGATTTGAAAAAAGAAGGGAAAGTTAAAAAAAAAAAAAAAAAGAAAAAAGACAAACAAGGAAAAAAAAAAAAAAAATGATGTAGTGCCCCCTTGAGGAGCCTGTGGAGAATGCAGGGGTATTCGCCTACCCCACCTCCATGGTTGCTAACATGACCACAGACATAGGGGACTGGTGGTTTGATGGGTTGAGCCCTCTACCATAAGTTTTACCCTTGGGAAGACGGTTGCTGCAAAGGAGAGGCTAGGCCTCCCTGTATTTGTGCCTAAGAGTCTCCTCCTGAATGCCTCTTTGTTGCTCAGATGTGGCCCTCTCTCTCTGGCTAAGCCAACTTGAAAGGTGAAATCACTGCCCTCCCCCCTACGTGGGATCAGACACCCAGGGAAGTGAATCTCCCTGGCAACGTGGAATATGACTCCCGGGGAGGAATGTAGACCCGGCATCGTGGGATGGAGAACATCTTCTTGACCAAAAGGGGGATGTGAAAGGAAATGAAATAAGCTTCAGTGGCAGAGAGATTCCAAAACGAGCCGAGAGATCACTCTGGTGGGCACTCTTACGCACACTTTAGACAACCTTTTTTAGGTTCTAAAGAATTGGGGTAGCTGGTGGTGGATACCTGAAACTATTAAACTACAACCCAGAACCCATGAATCTCGAAGACAGTTGTATAAAAATGTAGCTTATGAGGGGTGACAGTGGGATTGGGAATGCCATAAGGACCAAACTCCACTTTGTCTAGTTTATGGATCGATGTGTAGAAAAGTAGGGGAAGCAAACAAACAGACAAAGGTACCTAGTGTTCTTTTTTACTTCAATTGCTCTTTTTCACTCTAATTATTATTCTTGTTATTTTTGTGTGTGTGCTAATGAAGGTGTCAGGGATTGATTTAGGTGATGAATGTACAACTATGTAATGGTACTGTAAACAATCGAAAGTACAATTTGTTTTGTATGACTGCGTGGTATGTGAATGTATCTCAATAAAATGATGATAAAAAAAATAAAATAAAATAAAAATAAAGGGTACAGGTTGCAATCAAAAAAAAAAAAAGAAATGCCTTCACAGTTTTAACGTTGAATGTAAATGGATTAAACTCCCCAATTAAAAGATATAGATTTGCAGAATGGATCAAAAAAAATGAACCATCAATATGTTGCATACAAGAGACTCATCTTAGACACAGGGACACAAAGAAACTGAAAGTGAAAGGATGGAAAAAAATATTTCATGCAAGCTACAGCCAAAAGAAAGCAGGTGTAGCAATATTAATCTCAGATAAAATAGACTTCAAATGCAGGGATGTTTTGAGAGACAAAGAAGGCCACTACATACTAATAAAAGGGGCAATTCAGCAAGAAGAAGTAACAATCGTAAATGTCTATGCACCCAATCAAGGTGCCACAAAATACATGAGAGAAATACTGGCAAAACTAAAGGAAGCAATTGATGTTTCCACAATAATTGTGGGAGACTTCAACACATCACTCTCTCCTATAGATAGATCAACCAGACAGAAGACCAATAAGGAAATTGAAAACCTAAACAATCTGATAAATGAATTAGATTTAACAGACATCTACAGGACATTACATCCCAAATCACCAGGATACACATACTTTTCTAGTGCTCACGGAACTTTCTCCAGAATAGATCATGTGCTGGGACATAAAACAAGCCTCAATAAATTTAAAAAGATTGAAATTATTCAAAGCACATTCTCTGACCACAATGGAATACAATTAGAAGTCAATAACCATCAGAGACTTAGAAAATTCACAAATACCTGGAGGTTAAACAACACACTCCTAAACAATCAGTGGGTTAAAGAAGAAATAGCAAGAGAAATTGCTAAATATATAGAGACGAACGAAAATGAGAACACAACATACCAAAACCTATGGGATGCAGCGAAAGCAGTGCTAAGGGGGAAATTTATAGCACTAAACGCATATATTAAAAAGGAAGAAAGAGCCAAAATCAAAGAACTAATGGATCAACTGAAGAAGCTAGAAAATGAACAGCAAACCAATCCCAAACCAAGTACAAGAAAAGAAATAACAAGGATTAAAGCAGAAATAAATGACATAGAGAACAAAAAAACACTAGAGAGGATAAATATCACCAAAAGTTGGTTCTTTGAGAAGATCAACAAGATTGACAAGCCCCTAGCTAGACTGACAAAATCAAAAAGAGAGAAGACCCATATAAACAAAATAATGAATGAAAAAGGTGACATAACTGCAGATCCTGAAAAAATTAAAAAAATTATAAGAGGATATTATGAGCAACTGTATGGCAACAAACTGGATAACGTAGAAGAAATGGACAATTTCCTGGAAACATATGAACAACCTAGACTGACCAGAGAAGAAATAGAAGACCTCAACCAACCCATCACAAGCAAAGAGATCCAATCAGTCATCAAAAATCTTCCCACAAATAAATGCCCAGGGCCAGATGGCTTCACAGGGGAATTCTACCAAACTTTCCAGAAAGAACTGACACCAATCTTACTCAAACTCTTTCAAAACATTGAAAAAAATGGAACACTACCTAACTCATTTTATGAAGCTAACATCAATCTAATACCAAAACCAGGCAAAGATGCTACAAAAAAGGAAAACTACCGGCCAATCTCCCTAATGAATATAGATGCAAAAATCCTCAACAAAATACTTGCAAATCGAATCCAAAGACACATTAAAAAAATCATACACCATGACCAAGTGGGGTTCATTCCAGGCATGCAAGGATGGTTCAACATAAGAAAAACAATCAATGTATTACAACACATTAACAAGTCAAAAGGGAAAAATCAATTGATCATCTCAATAGATGCTGAAAAAGCATTTGACAAAATCCAACATCCGTTTTTGATAAAAACACTTCAAAAGGTAGGAATTGAAGGAAACTTCCTCAACATGATAAAGAGCATATATGAAAAACCCACAGCCAGCATAGTACTCAATGGTGAGAGACTGAAAGCCTTCCCTCTAAGATCAGGAACAAGACAAGGATGCCCGCTGTCACCACTGTTATTCAACATTGTGCTGGAAGTGCTAGCCAGGGCAATCCGGCAAGACAAAGAAATAAAAGGCATCCAAATTGGAAAAGAAGAAGTAAAACTGTCATTGTTTGCAGATGATATGATCTTATATCTAGAAAACCCTGAGAAATCAACGATACACCTACTAGAGCTAATAAACAAATTTAGCAAAGTAGCGGGATACAAGATTAATGCACATAAGTCAATAATGTTTCTATATGCTAGAAATGAACAAACTGAAGAGACACTCAAGAAAAAGATACCATTTTCAATAGCAACTAAAAAAATCAAGTACCTAGGAATAAACTTAACCAAAGATGTAAAAGACCTATACAAAGAAAACTACATAACTCTACTAAAAGAAATAGAAGGGGACCTTAAAAGATGGAAAAATATTCCATGTTCATGGATAGGAAGGCTAAATGTCATTAAGATGTCAATTCTACCCAAACTCATCTACAGATTCAATGCAATCCCAATCAAAATCCCAGCAACCTACTTTGCAGACTTGGAAAAGCTAGTTATCAAATTTATTTGGAAAGGGAAGATGCCTCGAATTGCTAAAGACACTCTAAAAAAGAAAAATGAAGTGGGAGGACTTACACTCCCTGACTTTGAAGCTTATTATAAAGCCACAGTTGCCAAAACAGCATGGTACTGGCACAAAGATAGACATATAGATCAATGGCCGACTGATCTTTGATAAGGCCCCCAAAGTCACCGAACTGAGCCATAATGGTCTTTTCAACAAATGGGGCTGGGAAAGTTGGATATCCATATCCAAAAGAATGAAAGAGGACCCCTACCTCACCCCCTACACAAAAATTAACTCAAAATGGACCAAAGATCTCAATATAAAAGAAAGTACCATAAAACTCCTAGAAGATAATGTAGGAAAACATCTTCAAGACCTTGTATTAGGAGGCCACTTCCTAGACTTTACACCCAAAGCACAAGCAACAAAAGAGAAAATAGATAAATGGGAACTCCTCAAGCTTAGAAGTTTCTGCACCTCAAAGGAATTTCTCAAAAAGGTAAAGAGGCAGCCAACTCAATGGGAAAAAATTTTTGGAAACCATGTATCTGACAAAAGACTGATATCTTGCATATACAAAGAAATCCTACAACTCAATGACAATAGTACAGACAGCCCAATTATAAAATGGGCAAAAGATATGAAAAGACAGTTCTCTGAAGAGGAAATACAAATGGCCAAGAAACACATGAAAAAATGTTCAGCTTCACTAGCTATTAGAGAGATGCAAATTAAGACCACAATGAGATACCATCTAACACCGGTTAGAATGGCTGCCATTAAACAAACAGGAAACTACAAATGCTGGAGGGGATGTGGAGAAATTGGAACACTTATTCATTGTTGGTGGGACTGTATAATGGTTCAGCCACTCTGGAAGTCAGTCTGGCAGTTCCTTAGAAAACTAGATATAGAGCTACCATTCGATCCAGTGATTGCAATTCTCGGTATATACCCGGAAGATCGGAAAGCAGTGACACGAACAGATATCTGCACGCCAACGTTCATAGCAGCATTATTCACAATTGCCAAGAGATGGAAACAACCCAAATGTCCTTCAACAGATGAGTGGATAAATAAAATGTGGTATATACACACGATGGAATACTACGCGGCAGTAAGAAGGAACGATCTGGTGAAACATATGACAACATGGATGAACCTTGAAGACATAATGCTGAGCGAAATAAGCCAGGCACAAAAAGAGAAATATTATATGCTACCACTAATGTGAACTTTGAAAAATGTAAAACAAATGGGTTATAATGTAGAATGTAGGGGAACTAGCAGTAGAGAGCAATTAAGGAAGGGGGAACAATAATCCAAGAAGAACAGATAAGCTATTTAACGTTCTGGGGATGCCCAGAAATGACTATGGTCTGTTAATTTCTGATGGATGTGGTAGGAACAAGTTCACTGAAATGTTGCTATATTATGTAACTTTCTTGGGGTAAAGTAGGAACATGTTGGAAGTTAAGCAGTTATCGTAGGTTAGTTGTCTTTTTCTTACTCCCTTGTTATGGTCTCTTTGAAATGTTCTTTTATTGTATGTTTGTTTTCTTTTTAACTTTTTTTTCATACAGTTGATTTAAAAAAGAAGGGAAAGTTAAAAAAAAAAAAAAAGAAAGAAAAAAGACAAACAAGGAAAAAAAAAAAAAAAGATGTAGTGCCCCCTTGAGGAGCCTGTGGAGAATGCAGGGGTATTCGCCTACCCCACCTCCATGGTTGCTAACATGACCACAGACATAGGGGACTGGTGGTTTGATGGGTTGAGCCCTCTACCATAAGTTTTACCCTTGGGAAGATGGTTGCTGCAAAGGAGAGGCTAGGCCTCCCTATATTTGTGCCTAAGAGTCTCCTCCTGAATGCCTCTTTGTTGCTCAGATGTGGCCCTCTCTCTCTGGCTAAGCCAACTTGAAAGGTGAAATCACTGCCCTCCCCCTTACGTGGGACCAGACACCCAGGGGAGTGAATCTCCCTGGCAACGTGGAATATGGCTCCCGGAGAGGAATGTAGACCCAGCATCGTGGGATGGAGAACATCTTCTTGACCAAAAGGGGGATGTGAAAGGAAATGAAATAAGCTTCAGTGGCAGAGAGATTCCAAAAGGAGCCGAGAGGTCACTCTGGTGGGCACTCTTACGCACACTTTAGACAACCTTTTTTAGGTTCTAAACAATTGGGGTAGCTGGTGGTGGATACCTGAAACTATTAAACTACAACCCAGAACCCATGAATCTCGAAGACAGTTGTATAAAAATGTAGCTTATGAGGGGTGACAGTGGGATTGGGAATGCCATAAGGACCAAACTCCACTTTGTCTAGTTTATGGATGGATGTGTAGAAAAGTAGGGGAAGGAAACAAACAGACAAAGGTACCCAGTGTTCTTTTTTCTTCAATTGCTCTTTTTCACTCTAATTATTATTCTTGTTATCTTTGTGTGTGTGCTAATGAAGTTGTCAGGGATTGACTTAGGTGATGAATGTACAACTATGTAATGGTACTGTAAACAATCGAAAGTACAATTGGTTTTGTATGACTGCGTGGTATGTGAATATATCTCAATAAAAGGATTAAAAAAAAAAAAAAAAAGTAGTTTAATCACAACTCATAATGGTGAGAAAATTGGAAACAATGTCCAAAAAGAGGATTAATTAAAATTTTGGTACCTATTACTAAAACCAACATTTGTTAAATATTCTTTTTTCTTGGGAGTTTCTCTCTTCTTCCCACAAGATAGCCATATTTTTAAAACATTTTGTTATATTTTCCTCTACCATTTCTTATGGTTTGCACCTGGAGATTTTTCAGGTGTTCTTAGTATGCGATCTTATTTAACAAGGAATCTATGTATGTTATTCGATTTTGGGACACATTTTTCACATATTTAAATTGAAAGCAGTGTATACTAGAGTGATTTTTAATGTATATGTATAAATTAATAGAAAATAAAACAATATTAAAACATTACCTTTAGATGGCTGGGTCATTAGTGAGTTTTGTGTATGTATGTGTGAACTTTTCTGTATTTTGAAAAATACAGTTCCTTCTTTGAACATATATTAATTTTATAATTGGAATGTTTATTTAATAAATCAATACCATATAAATATATGTTTGTGAAAATGTACACATTTTTTAAAAGAAAAAATCAAGAATTCCATTTGGATAATCTTTAGTACATTTTCAGTGCATAAATTTTTATTATTTTACAAAATTGATAATATAGTGTATATACTCTTGTGTTTCTTGCTTTAAAAATATATAGTATACAGTATTAGATTAAAAAACAAAATCAATTATCCTGGGCCTTATTTTCCATGACTCTAGAGCATGTGCTCTACACAATTTCAACTAATCCACTAAGTGTCTTCAAGCATACATTACTCTCTCCCACCTCTACTGCTGGGCACATGATTGTATTGGTTCTATGAAAATCTCAATCTACTGAAGCATAGTCATTATTTAAGACCAACTAAAGTGCTGCCTTATCCATGAAACTGTGTTCCTTTTTTAATCCTTCCAGGATGAAATAGTTCTTTGAATTTCTATGCATTACTAATTTGTGCCTCCGACAACACCAGTCACATAGAATCATGTCCTGTAGGTTTTTGTGAACACTTTCAGCCTTTAGATCTAATCTTCCTTTGGATGGGGATTAATCTCTGTATCTATAGCATCTATCTCATTTCCTGACAAATAAAGATGCTCAAAAATGTTTGTTGACTGGCAAATGAATATTTCTCTAATTAGAGATTCCTAGCTGGAGATCGATAAAAATAAATGTAGTATAAGTAATATTTGGTTAATCAATTATGAATGATCAAAAAGCAGGCTTCTAAACAATTTATTAAAATAATAATTTTAATTAAAATATTTAAAACAAACCCCAAATCCTTATAATGATCAACTCATTTCACTCTATTTGATAGATAATTTTACTACCATTGAATGAATTCAATGAATTTTTCCCTTTTTACAAAAACAAGCATATCTTGAATCAGAGGTATTGGGTGTAGCATTTTGATACCATGCAGTTTCCAAGGTCAAGTGGAAGCCCAAGAGACACCTTACGATGTTTTCTCTGGGTTGCTCCTTCTAGGCAGCTTTAACTTCAACTAACATGGGTGTGAAAAGGAAAAGAACTCGCACTAGAATCTAAGACTGCACAGGTCTTGCAAGAAGATACATTTTGATTAGGTATTCTTTTGTCTGTTCTGATTCATTGTTTTTGGTCAGTTGTTTTATAGCGTTACCATGTCAACATATCTGAATTCTGATTTTACTTCACAGGCTGGGAAAATCAAAGCCAAGGCATTTGCCAGCTGACAAGTGCTGTTTCACAGCTAAATTCACAGCTAAAACTGGGTTTCTAAAAAAAAAAATAGCACCCACTTTCTATTAAAAAATAAAAAAAAGTGTTCCTTAAAAACCAGAATGAAATATAGTTTGAAACCAGAATCCAACTGACAGTCATGAATGCAGACTGGTTCACCAGAGGAAACATAACTGAGAAGTTCAGACAAGGAGGGAAAGAAACCCCTCCAGGAAAATGATAAAATTAGATTAATTTGTGCTCACTGTTGATTCATATATTGAGGTCAGGAACTGTGGTTGAACTTCATCGTTTGTGGACTGCCATTCCTTGTCTCAGAAGTAGTCTGAAACATTGCAGTAGAGGCCTCATAGCATTGTTTAATTGGGTTATATTGAGTAGAACTTCTAAGGTAAAAGAAGAGCACTGGGAGTTTGTTGGAGGTCTAATTAGCCACAGCTTTTGCTTTACAATACAATTATCATTGTAGTATATATTATCTCATCTCTCAATTGTGTAGAAATAGTTTGTTTTGTATAGTGTACACAATATCTTCTCTTCTATTGGTAATTTTTATGTTACCAAGAGTAAGAAAAAATTGTCAAGAAAGGTGGAGGGGGTTTGTTATATCTTTCTGAGTGATTTTTTAAGAAATCATGTGGGCACGTGTGTGCGTGTGAAGGCATATATGTCTAATTGTAATACAAACCATGCAGTAATACATTACTCGGGTTTGGAGATATTTGAGATCTGACAACACATCAAGATGCTTGGCAGAAAAAGCAAAATAAAAAAAAATGCCACACAAAAAATGGGAAAGATCAAAAGATTAAAAATCAGTTTCCTCTTTGAATAGGAAGTGAGATACGGTAGATTAGTATAGGCTGGAGTGAAATAGTGACACATCCCAGAGTAATTTGGGCAGATAATAAAAAATATATTTACAGCCTCCCCCTCCCCAGCCCCGAGGATCTGGGGGAAGGTGCGGATGTGTTGGACATCCTCACCTGGACTGCTGTTGATATTGTCACAAACATTGGGACTGGCGGTTTGATGTGCTGAGCCCTCGATCATGGGACTTACCCTTATGAAGCTCATTACCGCAAAGAAGAGTCTAAACTTGCATGTAACGGTACCTAAGAGTCTTCCCCTGAGTACCTCTTTGTTGCTCAGATGTGGCCCTCTCTCTAACTGAGCCATCTCAACAGGTGAACTCGCTGCCCTCCCCACTACGTGGGACCCAACTCCCAGGGGTGTAAATCTCCCTGGCAATGCAGAATATGACTCCCGGGGATGAATCTGGACCTGGCATCGTGGGACTGAGAGTATCTTCTTGACCAAAAAGGGGATGGAAAATGAGACAAAATAGTTTCAGTGGCTGAGAGATTTCAAATGGAGTCGAGAGGTCACTCTGGTGGACATTCTTATGCACTATATAGATAACACCTCTTAGGTTTTAATGTATTAGAATAGCTAGAAGTAAATACCTGAAACTACCAAACTCCAACCCAGCAGTCTGGACTCCTGAAGACAATTATATAATAATGTAGATTACAAGGGGTGACGGTGTGATTGTGAAGACCTTGTGGATCACACTCCCTTTATCTAGTGTATGGATGAGTAGAAAAATGGGGATAAAAACTAAAGGACAAATGGGGTGGGATGGGGGGATGATTTGGGTGTTCTTTTTTCTCTTTTATTTTTTATTCTTTTTCTGGTTCTTTCTGATGTAAGGAGAATGTTCAGGGATAGATTGTGGTGATGAACACATAACTATGTTATCATACTGTGGACAGTGGATTGTATATCATGGATGATTGTATGGTGCGTGAATATATTTCAATAAAACTGAATTTAATAAAAAAAATCAGTTTCCTTTTTTTTATTTTACATGTTTTCTTCTTCGTTTTAAGAGGCAAATAGGAGATTCTTTTCACCTTATAATTTCTCTCTTGAAAGCCTTCTGGGGTTAGCAGAGGTAGTGAGCATGAAGAGTTGGGTAAAGTCATTTAAGTAATTAAACACAAAGAATACTTAACTATTTTCCACTTCTATATTCAATTACTTTTACCCAGGCATCAAAAACAATGCTGGGAAGTGGGGAAATGTGCCTAATTAGTCAAGCCTGACTTTTATCTTACAAAGTCATATTTTAAACACCAGATATAAAAATCATAGGGAGTAAACACTGGGGTTTCATAATTTCCAAATGACAATATATTTGTTGAGATAAGCACAGTGGTTGGCTACTAGTTCTCTTCCAGTCTACAGTGGCATTATGAATGTTCCAACAAACGTGTGCTCTCTGTGGCACCTGGCCTTCAGATTGACGATATCCAGATTCCACTTAGTTGCTTGAGCCAGAAATTTGGGAATCCTTCATATTCATTTTTCCCTTACCCCCCACTGAATATGAAGATCAATCAAGTTTATCTTTCCTACATGTCCCTTGATACAGGTCAAATTTTACCCATTCCAAATATTTTCCATCATTAGGTCACTTCTTGCCTAGACTGCACTTACAGCTTCTTAAATTACCCTGTGTCCCCAGTTTTCCTCACTCCAATCCAGAATCGGCACTGCAGCCAGTGTGCTCTTCCTAAAATGTAAGTGTGATTTTATTACTTACCTGCCTCCAAACCTGTGCCATTTCTTTCAGGATAACCCCCAGACAACATTTAAAGGCTTTTATGATCTGGACTCGGTGTAGCTTTCTAATCTCTTCCCCCTCCCCACTAAAGCTTCTTTCCTTTCATTCTACGCTTCTGCATTTCTGAACATTTTCTTATTCCCAGACCATGGGGTGCCTGTTACGGTTTGCTGGGATGCAAAGTACCAGAAATGGATTGGTTTTTATAAAGGGGGTTTATTTGGTTACAAAGTTACAGTTGTAAGGCCGTAAAAGTGTCCAAGCTAAGGCATCAACAAGAGGGCACCTTCCCGGAAGGAAGGCACTGATGACCGGAAAACCTCTGTAAATTGGGAAGGCACGTGGCTAGCGTCTGCTTGCTCCCATGTTGCATTTAAAAATGGCATTCTCTGAAATGTCTCTGGGCTTAGTTTTTTGGGGCAAACTCTGGGCTAGTATCTCGAAAGCATCAGCAAAAGTCTGCCTTCAACAGTCGTCTCCAAAATGTCTCTCTCAGCTGCAGTACTGAGCTCTTTCTTTCTGAGTGCTTATAGGGCTCCAGTAAACTAATCAAGACCCAGGCAGAATGGGCAGGACCACATCTCCATGGAAACAGCCTAATACAAAGATTCCAACCTAATCAACACTAATATGTCAGCACTCCCACAAGATTGCATTAAAGATAATGGTATTTTGGGGGGACATAATACATCCAAACTGGCACAGTGCCATTGTTATTTTCAATCCTATGGCTTTGTACTTGCACTGTCTACCACTCTGTGCCCTGCTCTCCACTGCTTTCCCCATCACCTGATTAGTTTCTCCTCATCTTTCACCTGATTAGTTTCTCCTCATCTTTAAAATTAAGCTTTTCTGACATTTCCCCCAGGAAGCCCTTGTAACTGTCTTGTTAGGGTCAGGGCCTCTTCATAGCACCAACACTTTGCACAATCTTATCTCAGAACACAGCCCTCTGAATTATAATTGTGTGACTTCCCTAGACTATAAACACACAAAGGGCAAGTGCTCTTATTCATCATAGTGTCAAACTCTGTGTCTGACCTTGAATGAGTGAGAAAACTTGGGCATTCTGGTAAACTCCTTCCCTTCTCATGAAGATGGAAGAACTAGAAATTTATTTTTTTCCTTTACCTCTTTCTGATGGAAGAGAGAATGAGGGGGTTTTCTTGCCATATTTTGGATTGTTATTAGATCATTAACTTTCCCATCAAGTAGACTCAAGAGCATATGCAAAGGCCATATTTAGCTCATATGCACCAGTACAGCCATATCAGTATGTAGTTAAAATATTGACACCAGTGGATAAGATACTGCTGACCTGAGCATCCTGAGAGCATCCCTGCTGCTCTAGGCAACTTGGACTCTGAAGTCCCCAGATGCAGCAGCTAAAGGAATAATGCACACAGATCAGGGGATGTGTTCTACAATCCTGCACCAACCCTATAGCTAGAGTCTGTTCTGATTGGTTAGTGCTTATACCACACTTGAATATAATTTTATCACCTCTGGGTGCCTGGGTTTGGCCTTAAAAACCAAGAAAGTGTTGATTATTATCATTTACTCCATATAAGGTTATTTATTTTTAATATACTCTTGAGCTATCTGCTACATACAAATCTTCATGTAAAACCTTCTCTCTGTTAAATTTTAAGCATATTGTCCACAACTTGAAGGGGGGAAATCATCT
This sequence comes from Choloepus didactylus, assembly GCF_015220235.1. Taxonomy (NCBI): domain Eukaryota; kingdom Metazoa; phylum Chordata; class Mammalia; order Pilosa; family Megalonychidae; genus Choloepus; species Choloepus didactylus. The sequence continues at coordinate 56,184,653 of NC_051313.1, read as the reverse complement.
AGAATTACTAAGCATACTTCATATACTACATCATGTAGAACATGTATCTTTATTAAAATAAAATTTTAAAATACAGAAATATATAGAAAATATAAAATAGACATATTCTTATCTCTCACATACAAATATATTTACAAAATGAAATCAAGATTCTATTTTTAAAATAGTTTTTTAAAGTTTATTTAATTAAAATTATAAATCAGTTATCTTCTGTTGAAAAGGAAGTACTTATCGGGTAAAGTTTGTAGAACTAAAGTTACAAACAGCTGTACCCAACTTTCCTGGGTCCTAGGCATACTGGCAATAGGGTACAACAAAATCACTTGGGAAGGCTTTTGATATTATAATATGCTATTAAGGCAGGGGCCATTAATCAGATGCCTATGACATAAAAAACACGTGAGGAAATTCTTGCATTATTACGATAAAATTTCTGCTGAAAAGCCAGCAGTTTCCTAGTGCTGTCTAGAATTAGATGTTTAATAGCAATTAGGAACAGCTAGTATGATTAAAAATGAAGGGAACCACATAAAAGGACATGTAGTCATATGAAAGATATTCTGCCATTTACACTAGGGGACCCTAATTACAAAGTGTGAACAGGATTATTTCCCAATTAGCCCATCTGGTGGAATAGAATACCCTCAACATCCATTTCTAGGTTTTTACAGAAATAAGGAAGGTCTTTTATTAGAAATGGCACAAGAGATGCTTCTCGATGAGTGAAGGTCAATGGAAAATTTTTTAGGGACTTTTTTTAACATACCACATAAAAGGCACATAAAATTGGGGCACATAAAAGGAGATGGCTATTAGTAGGCCCTAGCTTTCCAGACCCAATCAAAGCATTAAAACAATTACACAGGAAGCTAAACCAGAGGAGTTATGGATCACAAGGTGTTACCACGAGGTGTTAAAATGTTGGATAATCTTCCTTAATGAGTGAAAATGCATTCAGGCACAACTTGGGGAAAATTAGGTACCAGTATTTAAAAAAAAATATTTTGTCTTTTGTTAAAGGGGAGCAGGCTTAAAAGTATTCTTGCAGTGTGTACATGTATTTATAGCTACTAGTTACCAAGCTAGTTAGCTATAGATAGATACATAGATATCTACACACACATACAATGAAACCATATGATATAATATCTCTTCTAGGCAGAGAGAGAAAATTTATCTATATGGCTCTGGATTTTTTTTTTTTCTATAAGCTTATAATTCACATAGAAAAGTAGCTCACAGCACATATTTGCAACATGAATTGTTTTGAATGAAATAATGGAAAGAGGATGGCTGGGGAGTACAAGACACATGCTAGGAAAAGCCAGAGTTCATCATTGATGTTCACATGCGGTCTGAAAATGTCTAGGCCACTACTGTCATATTCTTGTACTGGTTTTGATTTTCCCTGCTTTCCACAAACACATTCCCTTATTTTCACTCATAATACAAAGGCTTTTAGAATATGACTAACCTTAAGATTCTGAATTTTAGAGAGTGATAAAACATTTTTACCAGGCCATCTCCATTTCATGAGTTGAACCCAGGTTATATAAACTGTAGCCTAGTAGATTTTTTTTTTTTTCAATGTAGCACTTTGACATAATAGTACAGAAGATTTGCAATAGGATGTAGGTTTGGCTGGTGGTCTGGTGATGTGCATTTTAAATTCTTTTTTTAAAAATTCTTTTTTACTGTTACAGGAATTTTATAGGAAAATTTGGTGTGATTATATGCAGCTACTAGATAGATGCCATTTTATCAAACATTTTTGCTTTTGAAATAAATTTTAAGAAACTTGGAGCTCCATATATCAACCAATGTGTGATAACATAAAATTTATCTTCAATGCCTGACACTGAATGAATGAATAATAGATTTATCTTTTACTTTTAAAGTTACTTGTTATGTTATTTTAAAATATATACAAAATATAGGCATGCATTCTGGGACATTAGGACTATAAATGCAAGAATGACAAATTCACTTCTCTTTTGAGATTTACTTTTGTAAATAGCTTCATTTTGGATTGTATATTGACTCAATGTGAAATTTTATTGTACAAGTCTTAGGGGAATGGGAGAAAGTTGGGATCTATAAGTTATTTTTAATAAAATTGATTGACTAATATATTGTTAATTCCCTTAATTAACAGAAAATTATGACAGTTTTAGAGATTACACAACATTGAAGTGAATTATTCTCTTGTTGAAATCTGTGTAGCTAAGATAGAAAAGGAGCAAATGAGTGTGTGTATGTAGTCTCTGTAAATAACGTGGCCACTTGCTCCCTGCATACAGTTACTCTCATTAGAGAATTACAATTTTCTAGTTTCATTATTATGTTTGGCACTAATAAAGGAACTGTTCCATTGGTGGCAGGAAATTATTTTACCACTACCTGAATATCTCAAATTATAGCAGCAACATTCTGTTAGGAAGAGTGGAACTTGCAGTAGATGTGCTCTGATACATTTTGTAATCCATTTCTCTGAAACAAGAGCAATATTTTGAAAACACTATGCAGTTTTGAATGAGAACAATTAAAATGTATTTTTGTGATTCTTTTATTATCTAGTTCTTGATTATGCTATTTTTCAAATAATTGGTTTTTCTTTAATTACTGGGTTTTACTTGATAATTGAGAATGTCTGCAAGCAAGGTCCATTTTGTAATAAAATTTGATGTGCTAACAATATGTTACATGAATTTATTTCTATTTTACTCTTTCATGTTTAATGGGATATATACACATGCACACACGTATGAAGAAGCAAAAGAATGCCAATCCCATATTTTACACTGTTATTCTGATTGAACATGACTGTTAGCTTTTAGTTTCTCATTATTAGAAAAGAAAATGTCCTTCTCTCTACTTGACGCTAAATTCTAAAATAAATTCATGCATTAGACTTTATTCTGGGATTTATGCTTGGTGGCAGTTTATTTAACAGAAAAAAATAGAAGCAGATTTCCTAGGTAGTGGCTGAAGAGAGCCCAACCCTGTTTAGAAGTGTGGGAGTGGGTCTTGATATTTTGATTGGACTAAGGCAGTGAGTTCATTATCAAGCCTTCTTTCAGGTTCTCTTTCATTCCATACATTTTTCCCCAATTGAACCTTTGCTCAAAATGTTTTTTCAACTTCAAACATTCATGTCCACTTCCTTCATCACCCCCAATTTTTATTTATTTAAATCCTGCTCAAACCTTCAGCACTCATCTCAAATATTTCTTCTTCAGTGATACTATATCTGACCATGCACACACTGGGTCAGGTCCCCTTTTGTTTACTGTCATAGGTTTCGTATCTAGTCTATGAAGTTTTGATCAGTTGTACTTACACATTCATCATTATAATAGTGACTTGATTCATGTATTTCTCTTAAATTAGCTGGAAACTACTTAAATGCAGAGGTCCTAATTCTTTTCCCATAGTTATATATCTCCAGTTCCTAGTATAGTGCCTGACACAAAATAAATCTTCAGTAGTGATTCGTTGAATAAATAAATGAATATGCTGATCTTTGTATCAAGGAAAAAGAAAAGGGAGCATCAATTAGTGTAGGACATCTTGAAACTTAAGAAATTATGCTTAAGAAATTATGGTGTACTGTATATGAGGTATTTGATTAATAAACATGAAAAAAAAAACCACAAAGCTGCACATATAAGAAAAGAAGAAAATATATGGAAGCTTAGATAAAGGAACCTAGGGGCAGCATCACATACTGTCATGAAGTAATGTAAGATAAAAATTTAAGGAAGGTATATTGGTAATAAATAGCTGTGATTTCCCCAATCATTGTGAAGCAGATATCAGAAAACCAGCACAAATTCAATATGTTCTAGAAAAAGCTGCAAAGTAATCAAAGGACATTTAGTTTTCAGAGTTGGTAGGAGAATGCTTCTCAAACTGTAATGTGCACATGAATCACTCAGGGATTCATAAATATGAACATTCTGATTCAGTGGGTCTACAGCAGGGCCTGAGATCCCAAATTTCTAACTGGTCTCCGGGTGATACAAAGATTGTTGGTTTGATACAACTTTAAGCATCAAAGTTTTTGAGTATACTACTGAAGGGAAGAGAGCATCTTAAATGCTCTATATGTCATTCCATAAAAACATCCTGGATACTGCAATATCTTCATAAGGCAGAAAAAGGGCAATTGGACTACAAGATTTTAGCTACAAAAATTCTTGTGGCATCTCATTGAGACTGGTTTGGTAATTTATGAACCTCATTGGGCAGTCTGCTAATAGGTAATAGTATAGTAATAATTATTACAAATTTTCACACAAATGTCATTTTCATCAACATTTCCATAACCAGGAGAAAAAATTCATAAATGCTTCACATGAGAGAATAGAAATGCTCGGTAGTATTGAGCAGTTGTAATTTTATATATTTCTGGGCCATCAGATCTTTTAAGAAAGGAAAATTTTGTTTGATTTTCAGTAAATTGGCAATATTTTAATGGAAATAGTGTTTTGTTACTCCTACATAAAATTCTCTCATAGAGGACAAAAATGAGATATTTTAATTGATTCATTAATCAGTTTCTCTTGAAACCATATTGACCTATTAACAAAAATATCGTATCATATTAACAATGCCCAGAATCACTTCAAAGTCATTGAAAGGCAGCCTGCATTTATACCAGATTTACTGTGACATCAGAATTTCATTTCATGAATTCCAAATGTTCAATTATAGCTTGAGGAGTTTTTCTGGGTCTTCTAATTTGATTCTGTGGATGACGAAAAATTGGAAAATCAGCAGCACATTGTAAGGGCCTAAGTTTTCAGAAGATTGTGGATGTTAAAAAAATGTGAAAGAAAAAATAATCAATTTGGCTGGGAAATGGACAATTAGGGCACATTTACCAAATAGATTTTCTCTACCCTGCCTACTTTCAAATACATTTAGGAGTAAATGAATCTAAGCATAAATTCCTATATGCTCTTCAGTCCTGACATATCCTAAGGATACCAATCTGAAAGCACAATAGAACAGTTAGCTTGTAGTCTTGATCATCAATTTCACTAATAGTCATTAAGTGTAATTTATGATGATTCAAACACAGTAGACTTGAGAAGCAATTTGTTCCATATATCAATTTTTGTGTATCCATGGCTCTGCTGACCCAATTGACCAACAAACCAACACAAATAACAACTTAAAAAATCGTCAACTAAACTGTAGTTTAAAAGTTCAATAATTAGTCGAGCAGAATATAATTTTAGTATATCTTTCTACACATATGTGCACACAACACACAGGCAGAAACATACTTATACAATATAAGTAACAAATTACATTTACTTTTTTCCATCTTTATGGTTTGGAATGATTTGGGTTATGTTACTGAAGTACTTGAACCCTACAAGTTCAGAGGGAGTGCTTGAGACGAAACCGTATATTGTTTGCAAAAAGAACAAAGGACTGAATCATAAACTACGAAATTATAACAAATTCTAAATGTGGGTGAGGCATTTTTATTAATGATCTCTGAAGGCAGACTAGAGCTGTAGAATTAAACTGAGTTGTGTTTAAACCCTCATTCTATAATTTAATACATGAGTTATATTGAACAAAAAAGTTAAATCACTATGCATTAGTTTTATCATTTGTAAATTAGGGGAAATAATTCTTACCTCATGGGGTTTTTGTGCACATTAAATGAGATACTACATATATAACTGCCTTACATACTTCAGAGTGTAAATTTTAGGTGGAAAATAAATACTACTTCATGCCGCTTCTCTCTGCCCATCTCTTTCGTGCTCTTTGACTATTTAGTTTCTTTCCAGTCATTCCTTAAGATAAATGGCCTTGTAATGAACAAGTTCAGGCACATGTTTCTTCAGGATTTTTGTAGAATTTCAGCAGTGGAAATGGGAGAAAAGGTGAAGTATAAACAAAGACTGCATAAGGTCTAGGTATAGAATAATTATTGCAACTTAGAATGAAAAGGGAGTTAAGAGATCATTTACTTCATTTATTTCATTTTCCAGATGAGGAATTGAGATTTAGAGAACTTCTCCAAGATGACACAGCTAGTCAGTGTCAGTGCTAGGACAAGAATGCACTCTTCTACATCCTATAGCCACCCCAAACTACAGCTACACAGATACTTTAATTGTGGGATCTTACATACCATTTAAGATCTAGTAAATCAGTCTTGGCTTCTGGCTACTATCAACTTACTGCTCAGTTTTAAGCTGAGACCTTTTTAGTTATTGAATGATACTTTATGTTTTATAATTTATGGTCACTTATTGGTCTCAAATATTTTTGTCATTCATATTTGTTATATAGAGTTGCCTGCTTTACTCTTTCTTTGTTTCATGTGAATTTTTTTAAGGTGCTATAAAGCCTTATTAAAGGTTTTCCTCTATTTGAATTTTGACCAAATGTGCATGTGTGTGAGGGGAGGTGGTTTATTCATTAGACAGTCAGTGGATAGAAATTAGCTGTTCTTGCAGTACTTTCTCTAATTCCCCAAACACATAAATTGGGTTAGGAATATTCAACAAATATATTTTATAAAATGCATTAGATGCAATAATTTTTATCATGATTCCCACGCATAAAAGTAAACTCTCCACCAAGTGTGGGAAAAGAGTGGTAATAAATGAAACCTTCAGCAAAATAGTGAGTTTTATAGCCTAAATACCTCTTATATTTATTGATTCACCACATGAGATGTGAAAAACTTTTCTCTAATTCCATGACTATTTTTACATCAATGTGTATTACCATTCCAACAACATCTGAAGAAACAACCACGTTCAAAGACTGAAAAATTAGTTTGTTTTCTGAAGTTTATAATTTCCTATTCAGTAAAAAGAATTACTTTGCCTCAAATGATTGTTTATTTCTTTGAAAGATATGTTTTTTCTGCACATAAGAACTTGTTTTCCAGAATTCCACCACTATGAAAGAATTAATTTCATATAAATCCCAATATTTTTTTATCAGAACCCACTGGCAAAATCTATAATAGGATTCTGTCTAAGATGAGTTCTGGCAAGCCATTCCCAAAGTTAAACCTTAATAACAATGTATACAAATACTTTTGTTAGAGCACAACATCTCCTATATAATCATGAATTCAAAGGAGCCTATGTTATGTTATTTTGCAGGTGTGGGTGTGTTTTGCTACCTGGGAATTATTGTAAAGAATGAAGATGTGACCTGCAAAATTTTAAAAGGAAAAACAGCAGCATTTTTTCATTCTGTCACAAAAGAGTTGGTTCAAGCAGAAAGCTGTCCTCATGAAATCATTCCACAGACTACATCATTTGATGGTGAATAACGTTCTGAAATGGAATTATGCAACACATGAACTACTTTTCAAAGGATGAAAAGAAAGTTTTGATTACGTAGGAATAGAACAAAAGAGAGACATATTTTAAGAATTCAGAAAAAAATGCATATATATTATTATGTATATATATTAGAGATAAGTTGAACTCATCACAGATAGTCAAGTAAGTGCTTGATTAAAGATTATTACATAGGCATAATACATTTCATTCTATTTGAGTTTAACATGTCTTTTAAGAAAATCTACATTTAGAAAATCAGATAGTTGTAGAAGTAGAATGCACTTTACCTAAGAGTTCAAATCTTAATTGTAGGGATAAGGATTTTGAAGTTTTGTCCAAGTCAGAGAGAGGTTTGGGACTAAACCCGCAGATTTTTGCTTTCCTTTTGTTACGTAACTATGTACAATCTCTTGGTTTCCTGAGTTTTAGTTTTATCATCTGCAAATCTTGCACAATACCTCTCTGGAAGCACAGAAGCTGACTCTAGTCAACCCAAGCTAAAAGGATTTATTAGAAAAATAATCACAGAATCAATGCGAGACTGAAAGATCAGACTTGCAGTCAGGTACAAACTAAGGCAATTACAGAAAGCTTGGTCAAGGAAAGTATAGCAGAAAAAGTTTTGCAGGCACATACTCCCTGATGGTAATTTTCATTTATCAACTTGGCTAGGTTGTAGTGTCCAGTTCTTTGGTTAAGCATTACTCTGCTTGTTACAGGGAGAGTATTTTGTAAATTTGATTTGCATCTATATCCATTTGATTGGATCTACAATTGTTTGTATCTATAATCAACAAAGAAGAATACTCTCAGCAATGTGGATAGTCTTCTCATCCAATCATTTGGAAGTCTTACAAACCAAAACTCAGGGTTTCAGAGGGCAGAAGAAAAATTTCTCCTTCAACTTCAACATTGGATCTTTCCAGAATTTCCATCCAGCTAGCTTCCCCTAGGGAATTTAGGCCGAGGACTTCAGCAACACCTTTATCAGAGTTTCCAGCTTGTTGTCTGTCCTATTGAGTTTGGACTTGCCAGCCCCTGGGGTATATCTTGTTGTCTCTGTTTCCCTGGAGAACCCTGACAAATACATGCCTTCAATAATATCTATCTCCAACTAGTTCCTTTCATTTTTGTGGCACTCATTCAAGATCCAGAGTCCTGGACCAAGCATTTGATTGGCTGGTTTGTGGGCTCATTCCATTGTTAGAAATCACTAAGAATTACCGTAACTCTACCTCCTTCAAAGAGTGGAAAAGTGTAAACTATCTGGGTAGGACTGAGGTATTGTTGGGAGTGGAGAATGGATCTTGTGTCCCAAAGAAATGATAGAAGTCATTACAGAAAGGTTCTGTGAAGCTACAAAGTGTGAAATCATTTCATAGAACCTAAAACACTCTAAAACTGTAAGCATTATCAGGTAAATCTAATTATTTGAATAGTATTTCCCCCTCTCTGTTAGATTGCAAGGTCAGCTACAACTAAGTACCACATACTAGTTGGCTTAAACAATAGAACTTTTCTGTGGGTTTCTGCAGGGTAGAAGCTTGAAATCAAGGTGTCAGGAAGGCCATATTTCCTCTTACAGAAGAAAATCCATTCCTCACCTGTTCTCTGGAGAGTGGCTGGCAATTCATGGCATTCCTCTGCTTGTGACAGCATAACTCATCCTCTGCCTCCATCACATGGCTATGTCTTTGTCTCTCTGCCTGTGTCCAAATTTCCTCTCCTTGTAAGGATTTACCCAGTTATATTGGGTTAGGGCCCACTCTAATCCACTTTGCCTCATCTTAACTCATAACATCTTCAAAGATCCTATTTACAAATAAGTTCACATTCACAGATCAGAGGCTCAGATTTAAACATGTCTTTTGGTTAGGGGACACAATTCAATCCATAACACCCTCACCAAAAAAGTTTGGCTTATGTCAATTATGAAGATTTTTGTTAAGGGTATCACCATCTATTCCACATAGACATGTACTTGAAGGAGAAAAAACTCCAACAAACAAAAAACAAGTGAATCCAACATTTTCATTTGAGGGTTTATATTAATTACCTAAAAACTAACTGGTTAGTCCTGGAAATGAGGTTTACATTTGCTAAGTAAGACTATGTTCGCAGATTGTGCGAAGAAGGCTTTAGGATGAGGTATAAGAGACAAGAAAGAATTGTGGCCTGCTGTTTGAATTAAGATGTGCCTCAGGTTCCTAATGATTTGACAGTTGTTAATGTGCTGGTCCACTCTTCTTTCTAGCTTCTTTTAATTTTTCCCTCAAACTTAGATTTTGGGCAAAAAAAAAATCATCAAGTAAAGAGTCAGGACTAATTTTTAAATAGGTAAAATATAAAGTACAGTATTGTGTTTTGAGTTATGCCAGGAGGGAATCATTGCCTAAAAGTTTGTTTCTTATCAGAATCTGAAATTTAAGAATAGGTCAGCCATCCTTTAGTATAATGAATGTTTTTATATTCCCACATCTCAAGAGTAAGTATTTCCCAAGCCTATAATCATCTAACAATTGTAGCCATAAAGTTCTCTGTTTACTTATCACCATTCTGGAAAATCATCAATCCCTTTGAATAAATACTATGTCCACCTCTCATATAAAGGCTAGAAGGGCTCTTATCACAGATTTCTGAACCCTGAATTAATGCTGTCCCCAAGGGCCACCTACAAAATTACCCTTAGTTAAGTATCTCTTCTTTAAACTCACAGCTTTATTACATGTCCTTATTATTAAAATGTATTTCTCCTTTAAGTCCCCAAATTACTACAGATTCAACTCTCGATATCTGCTTGTTAAGTATATACTGTGTTAAATATAACAGAGATGCCCATGTTCCCTAAACTTACACCTCCTTCTTAGGTCAGAAAGCCCTGGGGGGGCAGAGCCCTACCTTCCAATCCCACCACAGAGGAGCAAATCAGGTATAGACATCTTAGTTCAACTGGATAAATAAGTTTTCCCTAGACATTAAGATTTGGAAAATGGACATTGACTATTTAGCTGTGATCAGTCAAATTTGGAAGTCATTCAATGTAGGGGCTAAGGCTGCTACTTTGGGGTAATTATAATGTGATTGCATAAGAAAAATGAGTGAGCAGAGGGGCTGGTCTGAAGAGAGAAATGAACAAAGCAGAAGTGCTCCATTTATATTTTGCTTTTTTCTTATCTTCTTGTGATGTCTTACCTTCTTAAAGGATTTCTGGGCACGACAGACTATGAGCCGTAATAACTGTATGGAACCCCAGGGAACTGCACAACACAAAATGAACCCTAAATTAAACCATGGACAATAGTTAATAGTACAATTATAAAAATGTGCTTTAATCAATTGTAACAAATGTACTGCACCAAAGCAAGGTATTAATAATAGGGTGGTATATAGGAATCCTGTATTTAATGCATAATTGTACTGTAAACCCACAAGCCCTAATAAAGAAAAGGAAAAAAATAAAAATGACTGAAATATTAAAATGCTGCTTTTTCAATTAATACAGAGGAGAATGCGGTTTTTATGAATGCAGGATAGAAACTCAGAACGAGCTTTATATGTTTATTCTAACTTTTTAAAGAATTACTTACAGGTTGACTTGGAAACTGAAACTATTTAAATAAATCATGAGCCTATTCTTGGCTGCCTACACAAACTTCACTGCCATTCACAAGTAATAGGATGTTAAAATTGGAGCTTTGACCAAGGTGTCAACATGTAATATATGCTACTTATCAAAGTAAAGTGTCAGATCAAAACTGTATTTCAAAGAAGGTAGTTGAAAACAGGTTCAGAATTGGATACATCAGTCTTGGGCCACTCATCTAGGGAGCTCTGACTCCAGATATAAGATATAAAATGCCCTAGAAAATGAAAAACACAGGGATTTGTGAATAGGCTTATAGAATAAAACTACTACTGCCTTCTCTGATTCTCATTGCCTTCCCCCATCTCTGGGAGATAGGTGGGGATGGGGTGGATTACTTCATCTCAATTACGAAGAGCTAAGTTTTATAAAACCACTTACAGAGAACTTGGAATATATATTCTGTAATTTGGGGGGAACTGTGTGAAAGCTGAAGAAATGGATTAGAGAGCCCCTAGGGGAGAGGTGCAACAGAGAGGTGTGACTTCTAGGGAGTAACTGGACTACTGTCCAATGGTGGATCAAAGGGTGCCTAAATGCTTCCCTTGGGATAGATGTGAACCACGTGAGAGGGAGAGTGATCCTGGAGCCATTAAGTCCTATCCATGAGAATCTATTGGAACGTGTGTCAGAACCATAGAGGCCATATGGCATGGAAGAAAACATGAGCTAAGGGGAAGCCACCAGATGAAGGAAAAAATACTACCTATGTCCTGAAAGTTGCAGCTGGAAAGTGCAATTGGGGTATGTATGTATTCAGTACCAAGGACAGAGCCCAGGCCACCAGCTCCATTTAGTTATTAGCCAGGCACACCTAGCAGGATTCACTCTTAAATAGGTTTAGCATTGTGGTGGATTGCATTTTTTCCAACGATTCTTTTCCCCCTCTCTGCCCTTGCTTTATCACCCACCCCACTCTGGGAGGAGTATAATTCACAAACTCAGTGATGTTGAACATGGTCATGTTAGTTTCTGTAGCCAATGGGGAGTCTATTAAGAGAAGAGGTTTTAAAAATGTGATTACAGGGGTTGTTTTGATCTGTTTACTTCTGTCACTTACCATGAGAAGAAAATGTCCTGGATACTAGCTGTCTGCAGAATGATGGAGAAAGGTGAGGCAGACCTCAACTGAACTGAAGCCTAATATCCAGCTTAGACTAGCTGTGCCCAGGAGAGTTCAGCTAACTATTGCTGCTCCACAGACTTGAAGCAACAAATAACTGTTTGCTTTAGAAGCCACTGAAATTTTGGAGATATTTTTAGTGCAGTGAAAAACTGACTATTGCAGGCATTTTGATTAGTGCTGGGACTAGGCCATTCTGATTTCTTAATCGATCTTCTTTTCATAATTGTTTTTAATAGAGAAACTGTGGGTTTACAGAACAATCATTAACAAAATACAGAATTCCCTTATACCACCCTATTACTAACACCTTGCCTTGGTGTGGTACATTAGTTACAACTGATAAAAACACATTTTTATAACTATACTATTAACTATAGTCCATGATTTAACTTAGAGTTCACTGTTTGTGTTGTGCAGTTCCATGGATTTTTCTTTTAATTTTTATTCTTACGAGAATATATACAACCCAAAATTTCCCCTTTCAAGCACATTCAAAAATGTAATTCAGTGCCATTAATTGTGTTCACAATGTTGTGCTACTATAAACACCATCCATTACCAAAACTTTTCCATCATCCCAAATAGAAACTCTGTATTGATCTCCATGTTCCCTACCCTCAGCCCATCTCCTGGTAAGCTATACTCTAGATTCTGACTCTCTGAATTTGCTTATTCTAATTATTTCATATCAGTGAGATCATACAATATTTGTCTTTTTGTTTCTGGCTTATTTCTCTCAGCATAGTCTCCAAGGTTCATCAATGTTGTGGTGACAGTGGGCATCCTTGTAGAGGGTTTGTAGAGGGATTGTAGAGGGAAAGCTTTTAGACTTTCACTGTTAAATATGATGTTAGCTGTGTTTATCTTGTTGAGGAAGATTCCTTCTATTCCTGTTTTTCTAAGTGTTTTTATCAAGAAAGGATGCTGGACTTTGTCAAATGCCTTTTGTGTGTCAATTGAGATGATCATGTGTTTTTTTTTTTCTTCATTCTGTTAATATGCTGTATTACATTACTTGATTTTCTTACATCAAACCATCCCTAAATCCAGCTTGATAGTAGGGTAAAATTCTTTTAATATACTGTTGGATTTGGTTTGCTATTATGTTGTTGAGAAGTTTTTGCACCTGTAGGAAGTAAGAAGTGGGATTACATAACAAAAAGTACAATACAATAGTACTGGCATTCATAATTATCCAAATGGTTACCTTTACTGGAGGTCTTTATTTCTGTATGCTGCTTTGAACCACCATCTATTGTCCTTTCCTTTCAGTCTGAACAACTCCCTTGAACATTGCTTTTAGGGTAGGTCTAGTGGTGATGAACTCCCTCAGCTTTTGTTTATCTGGGAATGTCTTAATCTCTCATTATTGAAAGAAAGTCTTGTTGAATATAAAATTTTTGGTTGACAGTTGTTTCTTTCAGCACTTTAAGTATTTCAACCCACTACCTTCTTGCCTCTGGAGAGTCTATTGAGAAATCAGCATGTAATCTAATTGAGACTTCCTTGTACATAATATGTAGCTTCTCTTTTGCAGCTTTCAGAACTCTCTCCTTGTCCTTTGCATTCAATGTTTGATCAGTATGTGTTTTCAGTTGCTAAAACTAACAAAATGCAATATATCTGAAATGGGTTGACTTTTACAAGGGGGACTTATTAACTTACAGGTTTAATTTATGAGGCCATGAAAAATGTCCATATTAAGGCATCAACAGGATAATACCTTCTCCCCAGAGACCAGCTACCTGCAGTCCTCAGCTCCTCTATTACATGGTCAGGCCCATGGTGATATCTGCTGGTCTCTTTCCTTCTCTCCCAGGTTTCATTGCTTCCAGCTTTTGGCTTCACTGGCTTCCTCTCTGAGCTTCTCTATGTCCTTGTCTCTCAGATTCACTGTGGCTTTCTTCTCTGTGGCTTTTTTTCTGTGTGTTCTTTTTGTCTTTTATCCTCTTATAAAGGACTCCAGTAAGAGGATTAAGATCCACCTTGAATGAGGTGAGTCACAGACCAACTTAAGATCCTACTCACCAAAAGAAACTACTTACAGTGGGTCTACATCCATAGTAGGTTTACAACCACAAGAATGCGTGGATTTGCTGATCTTTTCTGAACATGATCCTTTCTGGGGTACAGACAGCCTAAAGCCATCACAGAATGTGACAGGGTATAATTTTTTTTTTTTTAAGTTTATCCTGTTTGGTGTTCTCTGGGCTTCTTGGATGTACCTACTAAAGTCTTTTGCTAATTTGGGAAAGTTTTCTGTCATTTATTTGAAAATTCCTTCTTTCCCTTTCCCTCTTTCTTCTCCTTCTGGGGCCCCCATAATGCATATATTTTTATTCTTGTTGGTGTCCTAGAGGTCAGTTAGGCTATTTTCACTTTTTATAATTCTTTTATCTTTTTGCTCTTTCACCAGACACATTTCAATTGTCTTGTCTTTGAGTTTACTGATTCTTTCTTTTGTCAATGCCAATCTGTTGTTGGAACTCCCCTGGAAAATTTTCATTTCAGTTATTGTGGTCTTCAACTCAAGTCATTCTGTTTTTTGTTTTTTGTTTTTTTTAGTTTTCATCTCTTTATGGAGCTTCTTGTTGTTTTCCTGATGTCCTTTAGTTCTTTCTCTGTGTTTCCCTTCATCTCCTTGAGAATTCTGAGGATCATTTTTTTTTTTAAGTCTTTGTCTGGTATGTCACTGATATTTTCTGGATTTTTATCCTCTTCCTTTTTCTTTGTTTTCTCGTTATCTTGTGTTGCACACTATACATTTTAATATTTTAAAATATTAACATTGGGATCTATTCCCTGAGATGTTGTTTTTTATTTTGTTACCACCTGGTGATAATACAGAGATTTTCCTGAACCTTATCCCTCCTCAGGAACTTTTGCCCAAGACAAATGCAGTGTGCAGGGTTTTCCCTGTCTTTCTCAGTCAGTGTCTTATCCTGGGATTATGTTTGCTGATGGCCTTAGGAGATCTCACTTACAGGTGTTCAAATGTCCCCTCTGCTTTCCAGGAGACAGACCTTCTCCCTCTCCCTGGTGTTCCACTGCTGGACTTAAAGCAGGTAAACCTTTGCCCTAGGCCATCTGGCTCAATCGTTTCTTCCATTGCTTTCATTATCTCAAGCTTTATCCAGGAGGGCAAATTCTGGGAGGGGGCATGCCAGAGAGGAGTTTCCCAAGTCAGTCTTTTCAAGCTGGAACTTCCTAAATCAGTCTTTCCCAGCCAGAACAAGGCCAGGGACCCACAAAGAGTGCCGGCTGCCTTCCACTGCCCTGGGGACAGGGGGGTGAGGGAGAGAACAGGAAGGTTACCAGGAGCTTCTCCCATGGCTCCCCAAAGCTGTGCTTTCTTGAAATGCCCAGCAAATGTAGCACTTCAGCTGTCCTCCACCACTTGGAGGAAGCATACTATTTTTAAGACTCCTCCATTGCTTCTGTCTGAGGTGGGTTGGAGCAATAGCATCCTCAGAGCTGAGCCCCCGGCAATCTAAAATAGCTAATCAAAAGTTGTGATCAGTGGCCAGTCTATGCCCACCCCATATCTTGAGGAAGTAGATTTTTATGTCTATTTCTGGTACAGCAAGCTGTGCCAGGGCTGGACTCCACTGCCACTGGCCATGAGATTGGGAGATGGGCACCAGTAACCACTGTATAGAGATTTACTACAATAAATTTACTGGCATTTACCATTATTTACCAGCATTTTCCTCCTTCTCATTCCTAGATGCTGTACAATGTTCTGTTGGTCTCTGGAATTTTGAAATAGCTGATTCAGACCATTCTTGCCCATTTAATAGTTGTTCTGGTGGAGGGACTGATTCCTAGAGCTTCCTACTCCACCATCATCCCACAATCCTCTCTGTTAGTAACTTAAGGGACCTAGAGAATGTTTTCTTTCTACAAGTGAGTTTTAACATTATGGAGCAGTCAAACACTGAAACTGCCTACAAGGGCAAGGGAAAAACTTTTCCACTGACTGCATGTTAAAGGGATAATGGCAAAAAAGACCCAAGCTGCTTTTTGTTGCATAACATGAACTATACCCATCTATTTTTCTAGTTTTTAAACAGTTCTTCAGAGTAATAAGCCCTTTTCCCATTTAAAGGTACAAACATAAATATGCATATAGTTGTATACTGATTCTTGTTTCCAAAGGCATTCCCACATAAACTTATAATTGATAAGGCAAAAAAAAGTCAGAATATATTTCTTCAAATTTACGACGTCCAGAGCTAACACCCTTAACAAGAATGTAATCTATATTAGTTTCATTATGGGTGAAAAATGCTTTTTTAAGTTTTCCAATGCTGAGTATAAATTAAATAATCAAAGCATTTTTCTGGTTCATAATACAATTGAACTTGGCCCACATTTACTTCAGGCCCTTACATTTGACTTATCATAAAGAATTTAGATAGATCATGGCCCAAGAATGAACAAACATCAGAATGTTCTTTAGGTATATAATAGTATAGAAGGCTAAACATTTTTATGATAGCATTAGCGGCTGGTGTTATGTAGTACACCATGCTTAATTAAGACATCTGCTCATGTCATCTATCCAGCAGCAAACTCTCTTTTAACTAACAGAGAGCAAAACATTTCTATAAATAGTTTTCATCAGTTCAGTCTGGGTCCAGGCCCATTTCAAACCAGATAATAAGATGATGTTAATCTTTTGATTTCATTCTCTCTCTAGCAGATTACGTCCTATTTTAATCAGACACAAACAAAATCTTATAGAAAACATAATTAGAACTGAAATTGCTCTAAAGCACCTTTGTCTCTGGAGGAAACTTTTCCCCTCTGTGATGCGCTGGGATGTATCTAATCTAATGATCAGCTGCCACTAAGTAATTGAATATCCCAGAACTTGAACTGCTAGAGAGCCTATGCATTTTTACTTCTCATTTTTTTTTTCTTCTAAATAAATAAAGGAGTAAGATGGACCTGCACAACACTAAATTACTGTTTTGATGAGAAGTTGGTTATATTTGTAGTAGTCATTCTCAAGGTTGATGTACGTTTTCTATACCACAGGTGCACTTGAAAGTGTGGTACTCATCAGAATGACTATGTGGAGTTTAAAGGGAATTTCAAAGTAGTTCTAGAAATTTGAATTCTATCTACACCTTTTAATAAATGTCAGCTTTTTCTTGATTCTGAAATACAAATCTCTTTTTTTAAACATATTATAATCACTATGGTGAAAATACTGAAACCCCTTCCTGTTGAAGACTCGAAAACTTTTATAGACAATGCAACTCAGGTTTCTCATCAACCTGTTTTTTGATGAGTTAGATTCTCCTCATTTTGTTAACCCCCAGGAAGAGTACTTTCCTACCCTCTCTGCACAAACATCACTCCAATCAAAAAATGGTGAGGATCACATTTTGAGCATAAAAAACTGAACTGACTGCAACCATGAGATTTAAAAATAGTACAAAATTTAGATATTGTATGAAAACTGACCTTGTTATGACCTCAGAGCCTCTTTACCTTATCCGTATCCTTTGTGAAGAATTATAGCTCACATACAATAGCTCCTTTCCTGGCAATCAGCAGAGCTGCAGTCTAAAACTCTCCCCAAGAGAGCAACAATCCCATCTCCAAAGATGGCTTGGGAGAAATATGGTAGTGAAGCAAGCTTTTTTTTTTTTTTTTTTTTAAATCTCTAGGACCATTCAATGGCTAAATGAGAAAACTTATGATTTAAAATAGCTGGTTCCCAACACACAATCTTGCTACTGGTGGCTAAACTTCTTAATTAAGTTATATTGTACTCTTGGCCAAGATAGAGAAAGCCATTCCTAAGGAGGAAATTTTAACATAATTCTCCACATGTTTAATTTCAGATAATAACCAGAAGGTGTAGAACTTCTTTAGCATTGATTTGAAGGAGGTGCATTAGAAGTATCCTAACTGAGGATTCAATCTCCACCAGATACAATCCTGCCCAGCAACTTTAACCAAAAATTGCACGGGATTGTCTTTCATAAGGTCAGGGTGCCTCTCTTCACAAGAGTAAAAAGATTGACTCACTGGCCTTGGAAGGAGCTCAGTAGTAACTCTTTTCTCCCTCACACTTACTCTGTATCATGTTTGGTGCCCTCTTTCTCTACATTGGGCTTCCAGAACATTTTCCCACATCTCTTCCTAACATCATTCATCTTTGAATTACAGACAGTCAAACCTCTGAAGACATCCTCAGATGACTCCTTCCATTTTTTGAAGATTTAAGTTCTTCTTCGTTTTCTCCAACACTACACTTTTTCTATTTCCTGGTGACTTCATTGTCAATATATGTGATTCTTCTATCACCCAAACTTCTCAGTTCCCTCAGGTCCTCCTCCAGTGAACTTTTCCTTCACCCTACATCAGCATTTTATTTCAGTGCTTATGGATCTTGTCATTATAAACAAGTCTCCATTTCATTCATACCACTCTCTGATGGTTACTTCCTATCATCAGCTCTCTCCTTTAGTAGTGCAACTCCAATAATTCTTTTACTCACACCAGGACCTGCAAATCTACTGATCTACTATTTTACCATATCTCACCACCCTTATATCCTCATTATCTCCCATCCAACTTAGATTCCAGATTCCATAAATATAATGACTCTCTTGTATACATTTTCAACTGTTCTGTTATTCTTTCATTTTTAATACTCAACTGGTTAAATCCAACTCTGTTATATATATTTTCTGGTATATGTTGTGTCAGTTTGGTCATTTATGTTTTAGAAGAAATTTTTATTTCACTTAGACTGTTGTATTTGTTTGCATAAGTCTTTTCGTAATATTCCCTTATGTTTTTACTATTTCTAGAATTGCTAGGATCTCTGGTGATGTCCCCTCTTTCATTCCTGAAACACTATTGGAAATTTCTTCTCATTTCTCTCTCTTTCACCTTTATTTAGGGGTTTATCAGGTTTATTAATAATATCAAAAAGAACCGAGTTTTAGATTTGCGAAGATTTTTCTCTTTTTTTGCATGTTTTTAGTTTCATATTTTTCTGTTCTCATCTGGTTTGAGGCTTATTGAGATTCTTGGAGCTGTAAATTTATGACTTTATGTCATTATTTCTTCAAATATATTTCATTCCTTTTTTTCCCCTTCTGCACTTCTAGTTGCATATATAACAGGCTGCTTTATATTATTTCACAGGTCCCTAATCTCCATTCACTTTTCTTCAATCTTTCTGCTCTCTGTTCTTTAGATTGTTTTATATATACAAATATATATTTCTGTATGTGTGTCTATCTATCATTTATCCATCTATCTAATCTATTTTTAAAGGTTACTGTCTCTTTTTCTGCCATTTCTAACCTGCTATGAAGAACATGAGTTTTCACTTCAGTTATTATTTTCAGCTCCAAAATTTCCATGTGTGCATTTTAATGATCTGCAGATATTCTCTGTCTGTTCATTCATTATGAGTAATGTTCTTTAAGTCTGGGAATATATAATGGCTGCTTTAAAGTCCTTGTCTGATAATTACAACACTTGGGTCATCTCAGAGTTGGTTTTATTTCATGGCTTTTTTTAAAATATAGGTCATACTTTTCTGTTTCTTCATGTTTAAGGATTTTTTAATGTACACTGGACTCTAAATATGTTACATGTTACATGCTCTGGAGTCTATTATGCTCCTCTGAAGAGGTTGGTCTGGAAGCAATTAATTTGACTAAATACAAATACCAGACTCTGTCTCCTCTGTTAGGAGCACAGCTGAAAACTCTACTTAGTCATTTTAACTTCCTGCTGCTTGTTTGCCAAGCCTGCTAAGGTCTCTCCCCAGCATGTGTGAATTAACAAGGCTTTGGGCAGTTATCATGTAGATTTGGGAGGTTATTGCTTCTGCAGCATCTTCCCTTCCAGGATCTTCCCCCTACATTTCTGACTTCCCTTTAAGTCCCAGCAGCAGTTCTTTCCCTCACCTCCAGTCAGTAAGATTGAAACTTTGTTCTGCACTGACATGCATAAAAAGTTTGGACAGCCCTATGGCAAAAAGAAACACACTCAAAATCTGACCTTTCAGGGGTAGACAGTTTCTGTTTGTGATCGTTCACCAGTACTTTCAAATACATTTTTTAATATTTTGTATAGCTTTTATAATTGTTATCTGTAGGAAGGTTCTCCCCATTCCCCCACCCTCCCCCTAATCTACCATTACTAGAATCTGAGAAATAATAGTTTTAAGACAAAGAAAACACATCTCCTACTGAAAGACTTTGAAATATTTATATATACTCACAAAAAATCATAGCATAGAAATATTCTCTAAGAGCAAACGTCTGTCTCATCACTAAATATAAATTGGCTTATTTCCTCTACTAAATGAGAAAGATCTTAAGGCAGGATCATAAAGCAAAACCAAATCTGATACATTTGTGAGACATATCTAAAGTAAATAAATTCCGAACAGTTAAAAAGAAAATAAGGAAAGCAACAAATATTAGAGATTAAGGTTTTAACATTACATGAGGTAGAAGTCAGACCAAAAACATTATGTGAGGCAAAGGGGCTCCCATTTTAGTGCTAAAGAGTCCATTAACCAGAAATTTCTAACAATTGGTAATATCTGGGTCAAATCACATAACAGTAACTTAAAAAATAAAGTTATAGGGGACACATGAAATTTAAACTCAGCCCTTCAAGTTCAAGAAAAATCAACTGAAGGAAAAAAAAAGACATAAAAGGCCTAAATACCACAAACAAAAAAGAGAATCTGATGGACCCCAAATACAAAATACAACTTCTTTTCAAGTGCTCATAGAATATTCATAAATTTGAATTTATTTACTTGGCCACTAAGAAATTCATGATAAATCTCTAAAAGTAGAAGCAAAGTTTAAAAAAATAAAATTCTGGTCACAATTTAGTAAATATGGGAATTAGCATTAAAAAGAAAAACAGAAAACAAAGAAATGACTTCCGCCTGGAAGTTAAACAAATTATCGAACTTGGTTTAAAGCAGAAATAAAAACTCAATTTGCAGTTTTTATAAAAAGAGTAGTAAAGAAAACATTACATTTGAAAACCTGCAGAATATAAACAGTGCTTAGAGGAAAATGTATAGTCCTAAATAATCTTATGAAATGAAAAGAGAAGGAAAGGAAAATAAAGGAATTAAGGATCTGACTCAATTCAGAAAATAATAATACTACAAATAAAAGGAAAGCAAAATAAAATAATTAACAAAGAAAAAGCATGCATTTGTGAATTAGAAAATAGTATTTACAGTTAATGATTAAATGAATACTCTTGTTCTTTGTTGGGAAGGGGGGATTAAATAGAACATATCAACCAGGCATTTAAAAAAGACAAAAACAAATACTCAAAATAATAAATAAAAATAGAGTAACAACAGAGAAGCAGTATATTAATCAATTGACTAAAATGTCAGCCTAGAAAATGGAATAACAACTTACAAAAATGGGGTAATAACAACGAAATAATAGAAACAGGATATTTAGTTAGACTAATCAAGAAAAAAAGAGAAAAAATACATATTAAAATGTTAGAAATTGAGAGGACATTATTATTGACCTATAGTCATTAAAAAGATAAATAGAAATATCATGGGCAATTTAATGCCATAGATTCAACAAATCTATTGAAATATACTAATTTCTTGAAAGTCACAGATCATCAAAGTTCACACAAAAATAAATAGTTGACCTGATTGGTTTCTTATCTATTAAAGAAATGAAAATTTTAGTTAAAATTTGCCAACAAAGAAAACTGCAGGGCCAGAGAGTCACATTAGTCAATTTTTATAAACATTCAAAGAAGAAATATCAATTCTATACAAACTCTTCATGAAATTAGAAGAGAAGAGAACAGTCTCCAATTCATTTTATGGGGCCAGCATTGCCCTGGGCCCTCAGTCCAATTACCTTGGATTGTCTGGGGATGTTGGGATATCAGAGCCTGATACAGTCCTCCAGATAACTAAAATGTGCTACCAGGTTATAAACTACTAGCATAGTGAGCAAGAAGGTCCATAATGACTGTTCTGCAGGTCAGAACATAAACTGGTATGGCTTTCATGGAAGAATTTTGCATTATGTATTAAAAGCCCTCAACAAGTTCTAGTTTTTGTAACCAAATTTAGGAGTTTATCCTAAAACATAATTGTATAGAAACATAGGTGTGTTTCCCACATAGTGTTTATAATCATAGCAATTTGATAGAAACCAATTTTTTTCTTCAATAGTACATTGTTTAAATAATTCAGACACTTAATTACTAGTTATCCTTTAAAATTACTATTTAAATCTGTTTTTAGTGATCGTCTTAGTTTTCCAGGCTGCTATCACAAATACCACAAACGGTTTTTCACTTAAACAGCAGGAATTTCCTGGCTTATGGGCTCAGAGGCTAGAAGGTTTGCTTTCCTCCAGTGTTGGTAGCATTCTGTCTGGCAGGCAATCCTTGGGTTTCTTCACTTTCCCGTCACATGGCAATGTTCTCTTCTGTCTTCTGTTGACTTCCAGCTTCTGGCTCCTCCACATGACTTTCTCTCACTGTTGCTGAATTTCTTCTGTTTATAAGGATTTCAGGAATCTGGATTAAGATACAACCTCATTCAGTTGGGCCACACCTTAAATAAAAACAACGTCTTTAAGAAGTTCTACTTACGAAGAATTCATACCACAGGAACGTGGATTAAGAACAAGAACATGTCTAAATTTGGGATACATAACTCAAGCCTCTGCAGTGACATACAAAGGTGTTTATGATGTATTTCTGAAAGAAAAAAGCAGGTTACTGACCTGAATAGTAAAATTTAGGTTGAGGTTGATTTTGATTTAATTTAATAATATTTGCTTGCCTGTATGTAGTGATTATTTTCATAATAATTAGAATAATTATGTAAAGATACAAAAAAGATTGCTCTGGCTAGAGTAGAAAGCAGTGGTTACAAAGTTTAAGTAATACAGATCAAGGATGATGGTGGCAGTGAGGTGGGAAAAAATGACCTGATTCAAGAGATTTTAGGAAAGTGTAATTAAATGGATTTGACTTTTTCAAAATGTAATATATTGGACTTCATTAACTATTAGATGTTATATCTTTAGTAGAAGAGGAGGTAAAAATAAATTTGGTACATTTGATTTCAGAGATTTAAAAAGGAGACCTAGAAATCGTTATTAAGAGTATCTTAAATTTAAAACCTAAGAAATTAAAAAGTGTAATATGTCTGAATAGTTTATGATGTGTCCTTTATTTAAAAAGAAATTATCTTCTACTTCTGTGGTTCATTTCCCTCATTCTTTTACTCAACCAGCAAATTTATAAAAAATTTCATATGCCACACAATTTGGAAGAGATTAAAGAAAAACAAGACATAGTACTTATATTTGCATTAAATTCTTTAAGAAAAATAATTAAATCTTAGACTATTTTGGATAAAGCGTAGAATAACTTTGATGCAATCATTATGATAATTCATCAGTTGTGCTGTTTCCCTCTTCAAACTCTAAGCCATCATCTTCTGGCATAAAGGAATAGTGTTTTGGATTTTAAAATGTTCATATTGACAGCCTTATTGCTACAGAAAAGCAAAAGTTATCATTGACTTACTCATGTCTCCACATACATAACATTATATACTTAGCTACTCCTCCAGGTGAGTTTACAGGAAGCCCAGGGTGCTTGGGGCCATATTATCATGACTTTGGTGAAGAAGCCAAACACTCAACTGAGATAAGTATCTCCATCCACTCACTGTAAATACTTTCTTCTGCTTTAGTTTTCCAGTGTTATCACAGTATTTTCCTTCATATCTAAACTATTGAATCTATCTAATGTTTGAGGAAATACTATGTATTGCTAATACTTTTATCATTTCATTTATTCTTAGACTTACTTTGAAATTCAAATGTAGAATTGCAAGTGCTATGATTAAATTGTAATTAATTAAAAATAAATTCAAAATGTGTATAAATATCTTGAAACATGAAACTGGGAAAGGGTTTAAGTTTCTTTTGAGTGTGTGCATATGTGTATATTTTATGTCCATAAATATTGGATGTCAAATCACAGAGAAACTCTTTGTAACTCCAAAAAGAACAAGATCAATTAAATGACTTTGGAATATTTCCCCTAATCATTCTTGATAAAGTCCAGAAAATCATTTCTAGATGACTTTGGGTTTCCCCATTGTCTTCTTAAACTTTAATCAACACAAGTTTATTTCTACTTCAACACAAAATCTCTAAGGTCATTTTTTGCTCCCCAACTAACATGATCTTATATTCACTGTAATTTCTCAGCTGAGTCCCAGTAAACTGTGATAAGCACTATTGTAAAAGGAAATAAATCTTTCAAATATAGATATCGTAGTTATTCCAAAAGATGTGCTTTAAATTTGTTTGTATCTGTTAGGTGAAATAGGAAGAAGGAATTTCCACATGCATAAAACATGTTTGAGAAGACCTAATTGTGGTCAGTAGCTTATAAATAATAAAATTAGATAAATAATTCTATTAAGGAATAAAAATATAATTGCAATATCTTATAATTTTATTAATAGTCATGCTTTTATTCATGTTTTTGAATGATTAATTTTTAAATAAATGTAATAGCTGTAGACACTAACAAATAAATGTATCGCATCATGTCACACAAAGAAAGTATAAAAGTTTTACTTAGTTTATTGTTGGATAGTGCTCTAAATTCTTGTCTGAATTCAAAATGTAGACACATGCTTGTAAATTTCACTGCATCCGAAAAGGTCACCCACCCAAATGAGAACAGAAAATATATAGACTCAGAATCAATGGCAGGTTGAAGAGACTTAGAAATTATAATTCCCTCCTGTGGCTTCCATTTTCTTTAGCGGCTGGAGACATTTTAAAAATACGTAAAACAATCCTTTGGATCCCAAGACAATCAGGAAATCCTGTGAAACAAACTACCTCCAAATTTTAATCTTTCATTTATACAAGACAAAAATCAAAATTCATTGGCTTGCTGGTCTTTCTGAAGTTAATTGTTTGCTTTTTTTCATGTAGTGAAATACAAAGCTTTTTTGACTGACATTAGAACTGGTTGACTATAGAGGCATCTCAACTTTAGAAAGTAATGGTAATATAGTAAAATACTTCACTTAGGTAAATGTTAAAATTAATGTGGCCTAAGGTTCACACATATTTTGAGGCATTAAATTAATTCTTATTATAATCCTGGTTAACACTCTCAATGAAGTCAAAGAATCTATTCCTTTAACTTGCAATGCATATACATTGATAAGAATGAGCATGCAAACATTTCACTTACTTTTCAACAGCATATTTGTTCTGAGTGATGGTGACAGATATGTAAACTTCATCCACAGAATCTCAAATATGTAATAGAATATCAGAGAGCCAAACTCATCATTTAAAGGAGCGAAAGGAGAGAGACACCCTGAGGGACTCATCAGAACTAAGACTGTATCACATAACTCATTCCTCTGTCTCCAAAGTGATCCATCAGCACCCATAGCAAAAATCAAAGGACTGCCATCCACATAGCAACATTTTAATCTGCCTGGTCTCCCCCACATTCTTTTTAAATAGAATTTGAGACCACCTAGGATTTTCCTTCTTCTAACTTGTGTAAATATACTGGCACAGGAATGCACGTTTTGTTTTACAACAACTACATACATTAATTTCATAAAAATTTTAGTTAAAAAAAACACACCCTGTTGAATTTTCTTTTTTAAAATTCCTTTTTTGAGCTCCAAATATTAGATAGAATATGTGAGCTAAAGTTTGGACTTGGACAGGATGCACATTCAGCTTGTGGACTATATTGTCAACTTATTTATAGAATTTAATGATGTAAACATACAGCTTTTTGGCCACCATTAAAATTCTGAGTATGCTCCACAATATATGGGTCAGGTTGTTCATGAAGTGCCTTCTTTCAAACAGCGGTCTGTTTATCCCCTCACCAAGGGTTGAGTTAACGTTGTGACTCCTGCTTTAGGCCTCCTTATATTTCCCCCATTATTCAGACTGAATGCACTGGATACAGGGAAAATTGAAACAAAACACCAATTGACATGAATAATCTATACTTAATTATGAAGCACTAGCAGCTTTAAAACATTTCATGGACCTTACTTATGAGTACTCTCTAAATTTTTGTTTTTAACGTATTGAATTGGGGGTTCTGACAGTTTGAAACTGTTATGTGCCCCAGGAAAGCCATGGCCTTTAAAACCAATCTTGTGAATGCAGACATATTGTGGGTGGGACCTTTTGATTGAGTTATTTCCATGGCGATGTAACCCACCCAATTATGCATGCAAACTTGCAATTGGATTATTTCCATGGAGATGTGGCCCCACCCCTTCAAGATGGGTCTTAATTAATTTACTGGCATCCTCTATGAGAGGATAAAAGGCAGAGACATTTCAAAGAGATTAGAGAGATGCTTAGAGAGAAAATGCCCAGAGACATTCTGGAGATAGCCGTTGAAGCCAGGAGTTTGGAGATGCTAAGCCAAGAGATGAAGCCCAGAGTTTGCCCCTGAGAAGCTAAGTGAGAACCCACAGATGCTTAAAGAGAAAGCCACTGCAATCAGAAGCTGAAAGCAATGCGACCTGGAAGCAAAGGACCAGCAGATGCCAGCCATGTGCCTCCTTCCCAGCTGACAGACGTGTTTCCGGATGCCATTGGCCTTTTCCTCAGAGAGGGCATCTACCTCTTGATGCCTTAATTTGGACATTTTCATAGCCTTAGAACTATAAATTTGTTAACTAATAAACCCCCATTGTAAAAGTCAATCCATTTCTGGTATTTTACATTCTAGCAGCTTTAGCAAACTCGAACAGGTGTCTTCCAGTGACTGAATTTCTAAGGAAAGGTTTTATGTAAAGCCTTGCAACAGACTGATTTCCACAAATGGAACTCAAGGTAGAAGAATCCAAATGAGGTGGAGCAAGGTAAGGCGAGAAGCCTCATGATGAGCCAAGGTTGAGACAGAGTTGGTGCTGGCCATACTGTGGATGGCTTGGAAGTGGCAAATAGCCAAATAGCTGCCTAAAAGAATTGCTTCCCAACCTTTTTACATAATGGCTTGCATAGAAAATGCCACTATTTGTAAGGCCCAATGAAGTAAATGGATATAGTTCCTTATTTCAGGAACTGAAGTTTTTTCTGTTCTCCAGGGCTTTCTCCTAGCTTCCAATACCAGTAATTATTTGAATACTTGTAAGCCAGCAGGAAGTGTCCTTTTAAAAATATCATGTATATTTGTATTATCATATACATAATTCATATAAAATCACATATATAACATTTGGGCTGTTTGGTCTTATTATAAAGCTTAAGATTGATGCCACCTCTATGTTAAAAAGGGCATAATATTTTTTTTCTTTTTCCTGCATAAATAATGAATGGTAGTCTTCTCTTTAAAATTTTTGTGTGTTTGTGTGTATCTGTGTTTGTGCATTTTCACCAAATGGGAGCAAATAAGAATCAGATTAACACTGCCCTCCCCCCTACGTGGGATCTGACACCCAGGGGAGTGAATCTCCCTGGCAACATGGAATATGACTCCCAGGGAGGAATGTAGACCTGGCATCGTGGGATGGAGAACATCTTCTTGACCAAAAGGGGGATGTGAAAGGAAATGAAATAAGCTTCAGTAACAGAGAGATTCCAAAAGGAGCCGAGAGGTCACTCTGGTGGGCACTCTTATGCACAATTTAGACAACCCTTTTTAGGTTCTAAAGAATTGGGGTAGCTGGTGGTGGATACCTGAAACTATCAAACTACAACCCAGAACCCATGAATCTCGAAGACAATTGCATAAAAATGTAGCTTATGAGGGGTGACAATGGGATTGGGAAAACCATAAGGACCACACTCCACTTTGTCTAGTTTATGGATGGATGAGTAGAAAAATAGGGGAAGGAAACAAACAAACAAACAGACAAAGGTACCCAGTGTTCTTTTTTACTTTAATTGCTCTTTTTCACTTTAATTATTATTCTTATTATTTTTGTGTGTGTGCAAATGAAGGTGTCAGGGATTGATTTAGGTGATGAATGTACAACTATGTAATGGCACTGTGAACAATCAAATGTACTATTTGTTTTATAAGAATGCGTGGTATGTGAATATATCTCAATAAAATGATTAAAAAAAGAATCAGATTAAGTATATATTTTATAGATTTTTATTTACAAAACAGGATTAGTTCTGAAATTTATCTAAAGTAGATACTAAATGAATGTGTAAAGTTTACATACTTCACAATTTCAAAGCCATAAAGCATTTAAATTGAAAACAATGAATCTATCAAACCTACTTTATCTTCATGTTAATCAGGGCATATCCAAATCCCTGTGGCTTCAAAACTGGAGGAATTGAATACGATGTTTCTTTGAAAGTCTTACTCAATTTAAGTTCTCCTTACTTAGGGAACAATCATTCTTTAGGGAAGTATACATATCTGCCTTCATATGAATTTGCCAGAACTCCTGAGTTTCATACATTTTTCTACTAACTTTACTGCCTGCCATCCAAAAACTTTAATGAAAAAGATATTATATGCACACATATATATTTGTGCCTGCTTCTAAATATGTAACATAGGAAGAAATGCACATCTGATATTGCAGTTTGGGCTGAATATGATTTTTCTAAGGACAGCAGGCAGTAAAATTAGTGAGGTGTTTCATTATTCTTGTTTCATTTTGAGTCATTAGCGACTTTCAACTTTAATGTTTTAACTCAGGCAGTAGAACAATTGAGATATTTTTTCTTGTGTTCCTCTTTCTGGGCTCCCAACTATTTAGACCCTGAATAAAGGAAGAATTTTAAGCCCATGTTAACTGACACAAATTGAAACACTAAATATAATATTTAACATTATTTGAGAAACTCTGTCAGAAATTATGAATAAGAAATTGAAAACTAGGTCTACTTGTATTCGAGGCATTTACCTCTGGATCACTGATCTGGATAATTAGCACCTGGCCAAGGATGATAAGACCTACCATAACATAAGAAACAGAAAATAGACTTCAAGAATTCAAGAACAAATTTTTCCAAAGTGCACACCCAGACTGTGTGCTGAATTTGTAAACTTTATACCTGTATATACTCTCAGCTATTTTTAGGTAGATTGTGCTTAAAATCATGTCTGTCTAAATAGATCAAAGTCTAGATTTAGGTGGGTGAACAGATGGCAGGGTAGATGCAGAGACTGGTCTAACCAAAGTAAAATCAGAATTCCACTTCATCTGTCAATTTGTATTAAAATGACAATCATCAGATTATTCTCTACTCTAAATTAATTATTTGGAAGATTAATTTGGTTAATGTACCAAATGCTCCATGGTCATGATCCTGAATTGTAGCTTATTCATTAACAAATAGAAAAAATCTATCTAGATTGGAATCTTAATGTTCCATTGTTAAAACATAGTTCACAAAATCTGTAGTCTGAAAGGACCTGGCAATGTGAACTGCTTAGTATATATATGTAATAAATTTAAGATGATGGCACAAATTGTTGGGCTATGAAGATAATGATTATTCTTACAGACTGAGCAGTACCATTTTTAAAAAAATATAGGCAGTATATCACAATACTTCTCATCTAAGCACTATAAATAATGAAGGCCCACAATTATTCCCTTGCCATTTACAAGCTAGGGCTGCTGTGACAACAAAATAGTTTTTCATTCTCCATCAGATTCACCTGCATTTAGGTGAATGCACTAAAACTATTTTATTTCCTTAGCTCATTTGAACAATTTTTTAGGTCTAAAACAAAATAGTCAATGGCTTCATTTAGAGTGTCATATGCACATTGTAAAATCATGCAGTGGACAATTAACTATTCTAGCTCAGCCATACTGGTTAATGAAAGTTTGTGTTAGAAAGTTTGTATTAGAATTCAGAGAATTGGTTTGTAGTCTCTGATTGGTCCCACTATCAAGTTGTATGAGCTTGGACACACTCCTACACCTCTCAGTTTCAGTGAGCTCATGTATAAGACAAAAAAGTCATTGAAGACTTTCTCAAGGTCACTTTATGCAACAATATTCCAACATTTCAAGTCTATTTCTGACCTGACCTGTATTTTGTGTTTTACAGATGGTGACAAAGATCTAGGATTGAACAAAAGCTAAAGAAGCTCAGGAACTTTAAGTGAGAGAGCTCTGGATGGGGATTAGTTACTGGCTTTTAAGTTAAACTTGGCCATTTAGGGAGCATGATCATCAGTCTTTAGGAATCTAAGCCACAATAGCACATTCAAACAGAAAATCATTATTAGAAAAAACAGGCCTGGGCACATAGTAAGTGAAGGGCACAAGAGGTACCCAGTGAATATACTGCAAGCTCACATTTGCAAGCTGCGTATGCACCTTCAGTTTTTTTAGGTAAGTCCTTAATTATTTTCTTCACCCACTTGTTGATACACCAGTGACCCAAAGGCTTTTAATTATGAGCAGTTATCTGGGAAATCTGAGCAGCCTGGAACCTAGGGCTGGTCTCTCATTGTACCTGCTTGAACTTGTCATCTGCTATACTCTTACAAAAGCTAAATGTCAACCAGAAGAAAAATGGACAGCTATCTTACCACTTACCCTATTTCCTCTATTTGCATTGTTTGTCATAAGCCAGTTTTATCATCCCTAGCAAGCCCTGAAGTTGATATTTCATTTTGCTTTAAATTTTCTAAGGATTATGAATTGTTTACTATCCTATCATAAATTAGCTTTCTTTAAATTTTTTTTTAATATTAGAGCAGTTGTATGTTTACAGAAAAAGCATGAAAAAAAATGGAGTTCCCATATACCCTACCCTCACATACGTAGTTTTCACTATTATTAGTAGTTTACATTAACATGTATCTTTGTAACAATTAATGAAACAATATTATAATAATTATATTATTAATTATAATCCATACTTTACCCTAGGGTTCACATTTTATGCTGTACAGTTCTACAGGTTTTTAAAATTTTCATTTTTGTAGCATATATACAACCTAAAATTTCCTGTTTTAACCAGTGTAAAGTTATCTAGTGTTATTACTTACATTCGCTATGTTGTGCTACCATCACCATCATCTATTATTAAAACTTTTCCATTACCCCAAACAGAAACTCTGTTTCAGCTATTAATTTTCAACCTTTCCTTATCTACTAGATTACAGTTCAACAGTTTTAGGTATTTCTTCTACTTATTCTAATATACTAGAAACTAAAAAGGATATCTATATAATGTACAAGAATAACCTCCAGACTGACATCTCAACCCTATTTGAAATCTCTTAGCTACTGAAACATTATTTTTTTCATCTTTTCCCCATTTTTGTCAAGAAGGCATTCTTAATCCCATGATGCCATGGCCAGGCTCATCTCTGGAAGTCATGTCCATGTTGTCAGGGAGACCTACACCCCTAGGAGTCATGTCCCATGCAGAGGGGAGGTTAGTGAGTTTATCTGCAGCATTGGCTGAGAGAAAGAAGCCACATCTGAGCAACAAAAGAGGTTCTCTAGGGGTGGCTTTTAGGCATAATTATAAATAGGCTTAGCTTCTTTATAGTAATAAATTTCATAAAGGCAAGCTGCAAGATCAAGGGCTTAACTTATTAAATTGGGAGGCCCTAATGCTTGCAAAAATATCAGGAATTCTCCAAGTGGAGAAGTTTAACAAAATTTCCACATTTTTCCCCAATCCCTCAAGTGGACTTTGCAAATACTTTTTTTATTTTCTGCCCATAATACTCTGGGATGTATCAGAGACTTACACTAAATTGTACAGAATAACAAGATCTCATTCCCTATTCTAGGTTCCATGTAATCATGTTGTTTAAATAAACTGACCATACAGGTAAATTAGGTAGTGTGCTACAGAAAATATAAATATCGCATGAAATAAACATCTCCTAAAAAAGAGTTAAAACTCAGGAATAGATGTGACTGCTGTAAGAGCTTACAATCTAGGAACCTTTAAAATAAGCCTTATTGAACGTTGTGTACTCCTTCATCGACTGCCCAATTTCTGCCCATGTTCTAGCACCTGATAACCTATGCTCTCAAATTAAATGCTCAGAGTTTGTTTATTATAGTTAGTTTAATTTAGTGAGACCTTACAATATTGTCCTTTCATTCCTGGTTTATTTCACTCAGC
Organism: Choloepus didactylus; assembly: GCF_015220235.1. Taxonomy (NCBI): domain Eukaryota; kingdom Metazoa; phylum Chordata; class Mammalia; order Pilosa; family Megalonychidae; genus Choloepus; species Choloepus didactylus. The sequence goes on along the minus strand of NC_051313.1, from coordinate 56,152,385 downwards.
ATAATGTCCTGAAGACTCATTTACCTAGTTGCATACCTCACAACTTCATTCCTTCTTGCAGACACTCAGTATTCTGTTGTATGTATACACCACAGTTTGCCCTTCTGTTCAGTTTTCCATGTACCCTTAGGCCACCTCCATCCATTGCAAATCATAAATAATGCTGCCATAAAAACCAGTGTGCAAATGCCTATTCATGTTCTTGCTTTCAGTTCTTCCAAGTATATACCAAATAACAAGTTTGCAGGACCATATGGCAACCCCATAGTTAGCTTCCTGCAAAACCACAACACTGCCCTCCAGAGGGTCTGCACCACTCTACTTCCCTACCAACAGTGAATATGTTTATTTCTTTCTCCACAGCTTCTCCAGCACTTGTATCTTTCTATTTATTTATTCACACACCATACAATTCATCTTAATTGAGCAATCAATAGCTGCTGGTATAATCACATAGCTTTGCTCTCACCACCACAATCTATATGAGAACATTTCCATTTTATCTGCAAAGAAAAAAGAGGAAAATACTAAAAAATAAAAAAGAATAAAAAAATAAAAAGGAGAAACAACCATTACAAGAACCGCATACCCTTCCTGTATATCCCCTTCTTATTGATATTTAGCTTTTGTATATTGTCTCTGTTACAATTAATGGAAGAATATTACAATGTCACTGTTAACTATAGATCCTGTTTGTAGTGATTGTATTTTTTACATGTACATTCCATTTTCAACACCTTGCAATGGTGACATTCACCTGTTCTCCCTCATGTAAAAACTTTCTTGTATTTGTACATTTAATCAACATCATTGTCCACTCCAGGTTTCACTAAGTTATACAGTCCTAGGTTTTATCCTCTATTTTTCCTTCTGGTATCATACAAGTCCTAGCCTTCCTCTTTCAACCATACTCGCACTCAACTTTGTTCTTTATACTTACAATATTGTGCTACCATTAGAAAGTAGTGTGCTATCCATTTTTGGATATTTACAATCAGTCCTGTTGAACATTCTGTACTCCTTCAGCATCAATCTCTACCCTCTTTCTATCTCCTGATAGAAAGTTCTTTACTTCAACTCTAAGAATTTGCTCATTATAGTTAGTTCATATTAGTGAGACCATATGATATTTGTCTTTTTGTTTCTGGATAATTTCATTCAACATAATGTCTTCAAGCTTCATCCACATTGTTGTATGCATAATGACTTTACTCCATCTTAGAGCTGCAAAATATCCCATCATATGTATTTACCAGTTTGTTTATCCACTAGTCCCATGATGGACATTTGGGCTGTTTACATCTATTGGCAATAGTGAATAATGTTGCTATAAATATCGGTGTATAAATGTCTTTTTGTGTCCCTGCCTTCAGTTCCTCCAAGCATATGCCTAGTAATGGGATTGCGGAATCATATGGCAACTCTATACATAGCTTCCTGAGGAACCGCCAAACTGCCTTCCAGAGTGTTTGAACTGTTCCACATGCTCAGCAACAGTAAGTCTACCTCTTTCTCCACATCCTCTCCAGCACTGTAACTTTCTGGGTGTTTATATATATACACAAACATAATGGTGTTATATATATATATATATATATATGTAATGGTCATTCTAGTATGAGATGATATCTCATTGTGGTTTTGATTTGCATTTCCCTAATTTCCCTAATCGCTAGTGAAGTTGAGCATCTTTTCATAGTTTTCTGAACCATTTGTATTTCCTCTTTGGAAAAGTGTCTGTCAATGTCTTTTGCCCATTTTTTAATTGGATTGTTTGTATTTTTGTTGTTAAGTTGTATCATCTCTTCATATATTCTGGATAGTAAACCTTTATCTGATATGTGGTTTCCAAATATTGTCTCCCAATGCATAGGTTGCCTTTTTACTTTCCTACTAAGTCCTTTGATGTGCAAAAGTATTCAGTTATGAGGCAATCCCATTTATCTATTTCTTCTTTCATTGCTTGTGCTTTGCATGTGAGATCTGGGACACTACCTCCTATCACCAAAACTTTAAGATATTTCCCTACATATTATTCTAAAAGTTTTATGGTCTTAACACAAATGTTTCGGTCTTTGATCCATTTTTATTTTTTTTAGTTAATTTTTATTTAGTTAATTATTTATTTAGTTAATTTTTGTATCAGGTGTGAGAAAGGGGTCCTCTTTCATTCTTCTGGATATGGATATCCAGTTCTCCAAGCACCATTCGTTGAAAAGGATACTCTGTCCCAGTTCAGTTGACTTCACTGCCTTTTCAAACATCAATTGTTCATAGATGACAGTGTCTATTTCTGAACACTCAATTCAAATCATTGGTCAGTATATCTAGCTTTATGCAAGTACCATGCTGTTTTGACCACTATGGCTTTGTAATATACTTTTAAGTCCGATAGTGTGAGACCTCCCATTTCATTTTCCTTTCTCAAGATATTTTTAGCTATTTGGGGCATCCTGCCCTTCCAAATAAATTTGATGGTTTTTCTATTTCTGCAAAATAAATTCTTGGGGCTTTAATTGATATTGCATTGAACCTATAAATCAATTTAGGTAGAATTGACATCTTAAGTATACTTCATTTTCCAATCCCTGAACATAGTATGCACTCCCATTTATTTAGGTCTTCCTTGATTCCTTTTAGACATTTTTTGTAGTTTTCTGGGTATAGGTCTTTTATGTCCTTGGTTAAATTTATTCCTAAATATTTGATTCTTTTGGTTGCTATTGTATATAGAATTTTTTTCTTGATTTCCTCCTCAGATTGCTCCTTACTAATTGTACAGAAATACTACTGATTTTTGAGTGTTGATCTAGTTTCCTGCCAATTTGCTGTACTCATTTATTAACTGTAGTAGCTTTACTGTAGATTTCTCAGGATTTTCTATATATAGGATCATTTTCTATATATAGGATCATTTCATCCTTTCTAATTTGGATACCTTTTATTTCTTTCCCTTGCCTAATTGCTATAGCTAGAAATTCCAGCACAAGGTTGAATAACAATGGGGACAGTGGGCATCCTTGTCTTGCTCCTGATCTTAGAGGGAAAGCTTGCATTCTTTCCCAATTGTGTATGATGTTAGCTGTGGGTTTTTCAAATATGTCCTTTATCATGTTTAGGAATTTTCCTTCTATTCCTATCCTTTGAAATGTTTTCATCAAGAAAGGAAGTTGAATCTTGTCCAATGTCTTTTCTGCATAAATTGAGATGATCGTGTGTTTGTTTGTTTTTTTCCCCCTTTGACTTATTGATGTGGTGTATTACATTAATTGATTTTCTTGTGTTGAGCCACCCTTGCATATCTGGAATAAAATCCACTTGGTCATGGTGTATAATTCTTTTAATGTGCTGCTTGATTTGATTTGCAAGTATTTTGTTCAGGATTTTTGCCTCTATATTCATTAAAGAGATTGGTCTGTAACTTTCTTTTCTTGTAGTATCTTTGTCTGGCTTTGATATTAGGGTGATACTGGCTTCATAGAATGAGTTAGGTAACTTTCCCTCCCCTTCAATTTTTTCAAGAGTTTGAGTAGTATTGCTACTAATTCTTTCTTAAATACTTAGTAGAATTCACATGAGAAGTCATCTGGTCCTGGGCTTTTCTTTTCTGGGAGCTTTGTGGTGACTGATTCAATCTCTTTACTTGACTTCTTGAGATTTCTTCTCTCTTTTGCCTAGGATATTCTTGTTGGTTGGCTTTGTTCTCTATCTGTTCTTTGTCATTTCATTCAACTTATTCTAGAACTCTAGCATAGCTTCTGTTTAACTGATCAGAATTTTTCAGCTCCTGTTTTTCTGGTTCTTGCCCTGCGTATATGGAAGTTTTCTTGAAGAGGGTTTCCCCAGATAGGATCTACCCCAATCAGATTTTCCCAGACAAGACAGGACCAGGACTCAGGAAGAGGGTGTAATCAGTATCAAGATTCCCTGGTGATGAGACTCAGCATGGTGCTAATTTTTCCTGTGAAGCCACTTGATTCTGTGCTTTTCCTATCCTGACCAGCAGGTGGTACTTGTCAGTCTGAAGGTCCCCACTAGCTTAAAGTGGTACACTGCCTTTAATTTTTAGCAGATCCTGTTTCTGCTAGGGGTGTGGTTGAGACAGGGGCCGATGCAGAAGGCAGACTTAAATTATTTCTGTTTTCCAGTCCCTGGGGTCTGAATTGAATGAGAGTTGCCACTTGTCCTGGACTCTGCCCTCCCTTTTCTTGGGAAAGATATTCCCTTCAGGGAATTATTTCCTTCACCTGACAAGTTACTTTGTCTCTCAGACATACCTTAACTCTGCACTTGCCTGTGGCAGTGCTGACAACTGAAAATTTCATGTGGCTTTCTTTAATGGGTTGCTGAAAAATAAAAATAAAAAAATACTTTTCAGAGTGAGTCCCCAACACCTCCCCAACCAGGTTCACTAATCAAGAGCCTGAGTTCATACCTGGCTTTATGTGCCCCTTTGCTTGGGGCACAGCCCTTTTCCAGTATTCAGCCAACTTCAAAAGCCTCTGTTCATTTTATTTATTTATTTATTTATTTTTCCCCTACAACAGCCCCACCTCCCCTCTGCTGGGGAGAGACCTCTGGGTTCCTTTTATGTTTTCTCCAGATTTATCTGTGTGGAGCTTGTATTCAGCAGTCCAAATGTGTTAACCAAATCCACAATTGGAGCTCGGAGCTTGGTTGAGCTACCTTCTCTTGCTCCCAGAAGAAACGACTTCTTTTTCCCATGGGGAAGTGACTCTAAAACAGCCTTCTGTGCTAGTGGGAGAGGTGCCAGCTTCCATGGCTTGGGAGACTTGACTTACAGTTCTGTGCTGTGATCTCGGCCCTTCCACCCATTCTAGACTATGTACATGTGTGTCTGGTCATGGAAGTCCCCCAAACATTGTTCCAGACAGTTCCTGGTTATTTACTAGCTGCCTTAGAGGATGAACAAAACTCTACACCTCCCTAGGCTGCCATCTTGCCCTGCCTCTCATATTACTTTTCAAAACTTGTATATAACTATACTTTTCCCTGAAAAAACATGTATCTTAGTGGACACTCTTCCCCTCTCTTCTACCTCCACTTGCCGTAAAACATATTAAGGTTCTTACATGTTGCCATTTCATATTTAGACAACAGTTAACTTCTTTATTTACTCACATATATTCACTAATCTTTTGCTGGAAGAGCACTTCCTTAGAGACTGTTTTCAAAAGGATATTTGCATGATGAACCTCTTAAGCCCTTGGTGGCTGGAAATGTTTACATGATATACTTAAATTTTGCTTAGTGGAATAAAAATTCTGTGCTCAAATTATTTTCCTTGAACACTTTGGAATAATTCCTCCATTGTTGCATTTCATTTACGTGCCTTCTAAGATATTTTCTTGCCCTGATCTTCTAGCATCCTAATTTATTCTTACATGTATCCATTTGTTAATTAACATTCAAAGGGTTTTATTTTTCATCCCAAATTAGCTCTTTGTCATTATCATTCATTTTTTTAATTTTCATTTTTACAAACACCCTCTCCTTCCCACTGTCTATCCATACCACCCCCCAGTTAATCTAATCTGCTATCTGTGAATTTGCTATTTCTAGTCATCTCTCATAAGTGATATCATACAACTTTTGTCTTTATGTGTCTTGCTTGTTTCTCTGAGCATAATGTTTTCAAGGTTCTTCTATGTTGCAGCATGTCTCATAACTTCATTTTTTCTTATGGCTGTATAATATCCCATTGTGTGTATGTACCACCTTAGGTTTATTCATTAATTTGTTGAATGGACATTGGGGTTGATTCATAAATTTGTTTTTTTGTGTGTGAAATTGTCTATTTCATGAATACATATATCTCAACCTTCCCTCATGAACAAGATGGCAAACTCAATGAAGTAAAAATGTATAATGCTTTGTTTTTGGATGCCTGAGAGCAGCAGGTGCAGGTACATGGTTGCAAATAAAGCCCTATTAGAATACTTTATGATAGTTTCTCTTTTTCTCATCCTCGTAAGTGGTAATTCATCTCTTAAAAGTTTCTCATCCTTATAAGTGGTAATTCATCTCTTAAAAGTTCAAATGGGCTTCCCAAATGTCAAAGGCTAAAGCTAAATCATTCTGAAGCAAATTTTTTTACCTGTACCATTCACTAACATTTTCTTTTAAATTTCATTTAGGAAAATGTGTATAGATTCTTTGTCAGTTTCTAGTCTTTGTGATTTACCTGCCTCAATAACTATTTTTGTTTCAGTGCCTTAATCATATAAAAGTATTCCATTTAAAATGCATCAACATACACATCTGTTTCAGTTTCCTAGACTGCTCAAGGCAAATATCATGAAATGGGTCAGCTTAAACAATGAGAATTCTTTTGCTCATGGTTTTGAGGCCAGGAAAATGTCCAAAGCAAGGCATCATCAAGGCGATGCTCTCTACTCAAAGACCAGCTGCAGTTGATCCTTGGCTCCTCTGACACACAGCAAGACATATGACAGCATCTGCTTCTATTTCTGGTTTCACTGATTTCATCTTCTTGATTCCATGGCATACTCTCTCTCTGTCTAAATTTCATTCTTTCATAAAGGACTTCAGTAATAGGATTAAGACCTATCCTCAGTGAAGTGGGATATACATTAACTGAACTAACCTCATGCAAGGGTCCTACTTATAATGGGTTTATGCCCACAGGAATGGATTAGATTTAAGAACGTGGCTTTCTGGGGTACATACCACTTCAAAGCACCATAACATTCTTGTTTTTTATTTTCTCATTCTTTTATGTTTCCTTTAACTCATATAAAACAGACCAAATGCATTTGATTTCATATTTCCTTCTAAAATGGGAACATTGCATTTTTTTCCAGTTCAATCACACAAACATATACTGTGCTAAGAAAAATATTAGGTGCTAAAATTACAAAATAAAAAGAAACTGTTACTGTCAATTAGGGGTTCATAATCTAGTGTATTGGTCATTAATCTAGAAAATTTCTATGTCAATATCCAGCATATTGCTTAAAGGAAATATGGAATTATTTTACACTCCCTGAGATGACTCCAAACAATAACCAGGTAAAAGTGAACATTGTATGGGTATAAAATGATTAGGTGAGCTGAAAATGACATTTTATTTACATTTGGTCCTATTTTCTTTTTAAGAGATATAGGTTGATCTATTATTCTTTTAAAAAGATGATTAAAAATCCTTTTTTCATAAAAGTTTTCTTTAAATTATATGTTTTGACTTTCCTATGGTGCTCAAGCAAATGTCAATGGAATGAGTTGGTTTAAACAGTGGGAATTTATTAACTCATGGTTTTGAGGATAAAAGTAAGTCCAAATCAAGGTGTCTTCAAGACACTGCTTTCTTCCTGTAGACTGGAGTTCTGGGGCTGTCTGCCAGAAATCCTTGGACCTTCCTTGGTTCCTCTGTCACATGGTAATTCACATGGCGGCATCTCCTGGCTTCTCCATTCTCTTCCAGTTTCCACTGATGTTCAGCTTCTTGCTTCCTATGGCTTTCTCTCCATCTGTCTGAATTTCATTCCACTCATAAAGGACTCCAGTCTTAGGATTAAGATCCATCGTGATTGAGATGTGTCACAGCTTCACTGAAGTAACCTCATCAAAAGGTCCTACTTACAATGGGTTCACCCCCACAGGTATGGATTGGATTTAAGAACATGTTTTTCTGGGGTACATACAGGTCCAAACCACAACAATATCATATGCTGCTTCTAAAATTAAATTTTATTTTTGTCAAAGTAATACATATTCATAGCCAAAACAATCAGAAATTGCAATTAAAAGTAGCAATTTTCTGGACCTATCCCTCTTTTAACTCTTATAAATGCTTCTTCTGGTATTTAGCTCCACATTTAAAAATAATATGCTTATATTGCTATTTCTTAATTTATCAACTTTAAGCACCATTTATTGTCTTCCTATTTTCTGGTGGTTAAAGAGTAGTTTTTTTTTTTTTTTAAACCACTCCCCCACTTATCTTCCACTCACTCTAATATAGGTTTATAGCAATTTTGAATTTAATAATAATTATTTAATATATTATAACTATGTAAATACTGTTCACTTTTCAGCTTATCAGTATAATTTTCTTTTCTTGTTTTGCCTGGAGTTAATGACTGACATTAATTTTGTTTGGTAACATCTTGCATAACTATAGTATAGTATCAAAAGCAGGAAATTAACCCTGGTATATACTACAGAACTTAATTTTCACAAATTATACTTCTACTCATTTGTAAGGATGGGTGCATATGGATGTGTGTGTGTATGTGAGAGAGTGTGTGCATGGATATGTGTAGTTCTATGCAATTTTGCCCCATGTGTAGATTAGTGTAACCACCACTGCAAAGCAAGATTCAGAATTGTTCCACCACCATACAGATAACCTTTGAGCTACCCATCATTCCTTCACTTTTGCTCCCTCATCCCTGACAATAATCTGTTCTCCATCTTTATAATGTTTCAAGACTGTTGAAATTAATGTTTAAAAGCTTTCAGTTATGCTTTTATTTCCAAGAGTATGCTTTGTTCTCTGTTACTTTTCATAGCCTTCTTATCTCATGTTAGGCATGTAATACTGTCCCTTATCTCAGAATAAAGGAAATTAATTACAGTATTCTTTTGCAGGTTTCCTTCTGCTTCTACATTTATCTGTTTGCCCCATGTTCTTTTCTAAATGATTGTTTTCACCTTTCTCTTCAGGAAGATTTGAAAGTGATACTCTAAAAAGTACTGTGTGAATGTGTGGATCTTGTGGCCTGGATGTTAATCTTATCTTCAAGGAGAACCCAGAGATTAGTGTCTGGATTTTTTTAAAACTCTAGATCAATTTCATTTTCTTGCATCTGTTTCCTTAACCTTCTGTCTGCTCTGTATATGCTAGTAGTGGTGTATGTTGTTATCTTTCGTTTGAGCAGATTCTACCATTTCAGATCACTGTGGAGTGGGAAATCGTTAAAAAGGAATGTTTGATTTCATTAGTTCCTTGTGTGTGTGTGTGTGTGTGTGTGTGTGTGTGTGTGTGTGTGTGAGACAGAGAGAGAGAGAGAGAGAGAGATTGAAATACTATGATTATCTAAATTATCCTGGAATAAAAGATATTTGTTGAGATAGATATTTATTACTGTATCTTCATTTAATCCAATGTTTTTTAGTCTCTTTATTCTCTACATCAGTAAGTTTAGTGAAAGAGACCTTATTAGGTCATTTTAATGATCCCACAATTGTTAAGATCCTCAGAGTGATTTCAGTGTGGTGAAAGCATGATCCCTGACTTAAAAGATTTAAGTAGAGAAGAACATATAAGAATTTCATATATGAAAAAGCTAATTAACATACAACTATGTTTAACGATGCCCCAAACCATGTTATGTTCTACCACTTTTTGCTGCAGTGATGCTCATTTGTGCTGATCTCAGGTAGTTAAGATTAGTTGTGTGGTTTGTATTTTATTAAAAAAAAACAAAGAATTTTTCTTTAAAGAAATGTGTGAATTCTGCAACAAGTGGAAAAGTACTATTGGCCTGCAGAAATACTAAACCTAAATATGACAAGTTTAAAAGCATAAATTAGTCCTGCCTCTTCAATTGAGGAAGATAACACTTGGCTAATCATACCATTTTCTGACATTGCATCAAATCCTTCTAACCTGTGAAGGCCCTGGTTAAAAGATCTCTAACAACTTGATATATCAAAATGTTCTCTTTACTTAAGGCATGAGCAGAAAGATATGGTTGTTCTTGCACAATACAAACAGTTTGGGAAGAATTAGAAATTGTCAATAAGAGAGATCTTTTATTTTTTTCAAAAGTTGACTGAATAAGAACATAGCCATGGGCCCAGAGAGCAAAAATATAGATGGGATTCTAATGAGTACAGAAGCAGATGCTTTTTGCTTTTGTTATAGGGACATATAAAAAGAAAGTCATTATGCTTCCCATTTTAAATTACTATCAGATTAAATGTCATTTACCAAGATTATTAGTTTTCATTTAAAAAATTAGAATATCTTCACAATTGATGAAGGAAATGAAGTTCTGATGTTTATAAAATGATTTATTGTGCATATTTCTTTTTCTACTTGTTAAGAGATTTGTTTCTGGTTTGAGTTTTTCTTCCCCCCTCTTTTCTTTGTGGGACATGGGGCATGGGGCATTCTAATGGAATTCCTGATCTCTTATGGAAAATTAATATACTTTAAAATTACAGTGTAAGTAGTGAATATGAATAGCAATCTTTTAAATTCAAAATCCAATGAAGTCTTGAGACAAAAAGATAAGAGATGCTAAATGTGACCACCATTGCATATTCTGCAAGCATCAGGAATGCTTTGGTGGTACTGGGATAAATCAAGCATAGCTTTGTGTGGCTCAGGAGGGATTAATATGTATTGAATTACTTTAATGTTTTAGGCTCAAGGTAGCTGTTACAGCAACTACATATGGATCTCCCAGGAATAGAATTTCCCAGCATTTTATGAATTTGTATAATGGTCAATGTAATGAAAAAAGGGCAATGTAAAATTGAAATCACCAATAATGATTTTGTTAAAAGTTCAACCCCCCCACCAATGATTTAATTTCTTATTTGATATGAGCTGCATTCACAACTGCCTTCGTGCCCTGGGAGCTTTGAAGGGATCATGAGGTAACTATGGATCATGAGGAAACCACTTCCCTATTTTACACAAAATTCCTAAGTTTGGGGCCCAATTTTAAGTGTGTGAAGTGGTTTAACACATAAGACTTAGTCCAAAATTTTAGCCCCAAAGAAAGTACTCCCCTTCCTTTCCTTCTTCTCACTGGGTCAGGTTTTTTGTTTTTTTTTTAAAACCACCTCATCCTCTCCTCTGTCTCTGTCTCTCTCTCTGTCTCTCTGTCTTTCTGTCTCTCTGTCTCTCTCTCTCTCTCTATTTTCCCCTTCCATAAGTCAGCTTCCATTTCTCATTCTTCAAGACAGACATTGATTGTCACTCTGACTCAAGTTCCCCTTTGGGGAATTTTCTTACATACGACAGGCACACCTTTCAGCTGTTGGACAGTGGTGTCATATTGACTGACAGACACAGTCCTAACTCAGCATTTACTAAGATTGTTTCATAATGCCGAGCCCCAGCCCCTGATTTTGTTTCCAAGCTCGTCTCATCTTCCCACGTGCCGCCACTTTCTTCTTTCTTCGTCCTCCTCTTCTTGTCCTCCTCTTTTCCTCTTCTTCCTTCTTCTCCTCTTTCTTCTACATTAGTAATCCTTGTTTTTTGCTTAACATGAAATTCTTTTGCAGTTTTCCTCCAGTATTCTGATTCCATTACATCCTTTTCTCTGTAATTATCATATTCCTACCTACATGATCCTCAGAGTAAATGGAACATTCCAGGCTATTGTAAAGCTGACCAAAAACACATGAGAATTTGTTTACTATCACTAATATCAAATAAATCTATATTATTCACTGAGCACTAAATCATGTTCATATAATTGTACCTGTGTAACACTGTCACACAATAATAAAAGAAACCCTTAATTTATATGCAAATATTTAAGCATAGGCAAGTTTTTCCATAAAGAAATTTTATAGCTTTCATTAGATTATCAAAGTATTCTATGAATCCAGAAAGATTTAAAGACCACTGAATGCTCTTCCTACTAAATCAGAAAAGAAAGAAACTGTTGATGATTTCCAGGAGTTTTTAATTTAAGGAATAAGGTTATTATAAAAGTAGAATCTTTCATAAGCAAATATTCCACAATGATGGATGATATGGTTTTTGAACTCCTTGATGTTTTTGAATTCAAAGATTCCTCTAACAATCTTTAAACTCTTTTCTGGAGGCAAAACTTTTTCATCATAAAATGGTCTTATCCATTCCATTACTTGTCTGTACAACAAAGGTATGGTGGAATCGTAGAATTATTGGGGAGACTTTAAGTAGCAATTGTAACCAAGAAATTAAGAATTAAATAATTATGATTACTAAATCATTACATAGTTTTTTTCTATATTGTAGAATAGGCAAAAGTTAATACCTGAAATTACTGAAACTTGACCAGTCTCACCCTTGTTTATAGTTACTGTTGTAATGGTAACAACTCCATCCCCCAACCCCTTGTTTGAATCCATAAAAACCCTGAATTCCGTAGACTCCTTTGGGGTGCATAGGCTATCTGCTCTCCTGCTTTCCTAGTAGCATTAAACTCTTTCTCCTTTGAAACCCTGTTGTCATGAATCGGCTGTTACCTGCCTCGGGCAGAGGACCAACTGCTTTGCTTTTGTTCGTTATTACTAGGGTATCTAAGGCAAACAATTTATGTTTTTTAAAACAACCAGGACTTCCATGCCCATTAATGGTTGATTAGGTCATTCAAACCAAACCTTTCATTGAGGACAAGTAGAAAATCTGGAGGTAGGGGAGGGGGGGGCGGAAATGCTAACAAGATGGTCAGTAATTACCTGGTTAGGTTCCAGAGGAGAGTTGAGGCCCAAGGAAATGAGCAAAGTTTTTGAGATTGCTGCTCCCTGAGGGCACTGGAACGGCCTTGAAGCACAAGACCCACCAAGCCTGTGGGATCCTAGTGAATTGTCTTCACTTTGTTCTAGGACCTCAAAGCCTGAACACTAGGAGCAAGAAAGAACTGTAGGGAGGTAGGCCCTACTACTGTAATCGCAGTCTCTGAAATTGAGATAATGCCTCAGTCTCTCAGGTATTCCAGAAATGTTTGTGCCCAAGCCCCTGGCAGAAGCAAAGGAAAATCATCTCAGGAGGAAGATAACTCTTCTTCAATTTCTCAGGGCCAGGACTAGGGTGAGGTGAGTGAGGTCCTTGCTGTGGAAATGGAAAATTTAAGAGGTGCTGAAAAATTTAGTAATAAAACAAAAATTTTAATGCAATATGTGAAACTCAAAATTAATGCCAAAAAATCCATAATATTAAAATTTCAAGTTTTCACTAAATTTTAAGTAAAGGCAGGATCTAACAGAGGGAAGATTAGGGTGAAGCAAGGGAGATGAGTCATGCAAGTGCAATGTTAAATGCTGTTTTTATTTAAAATGTTGATACCTTGTCTAAGCACCTATTAAGCATTAACTAGCTTTCTTGAGAAAAGAAATGGGTCATTTCTGTTTCTGTAACTGGACCTTGAAGGATACTCCATGATTACCAGACTTTGAACCATGGGTGTCGGTGGAGAAGAGAAGAGCAGAACTGATGGGAAAAGAGATGCTCTTTCATTTGTGAACAAAAATAATGGAGGCATTAAGTGTGATGGGTGTTTGATGATGTTAATGAAAACAGGCAAGAAGGGACAAAGAGAAAAAAAAAATGTTTCAATCCACTAATATTGAGCACCTGTTCTGTGCCGGTCACTGTTTTAGGTGGCAGGGATACCTGGGTGAACCAAAACAGGTAAAAACTCAGACCTAGTGAAGAAAAGGAAAGCAACAGATTCTCTGCTGCTACTGAGAGGTTATAATGGAAATTATTCACATGTAAGTCAGCCACTTTAACAGCTTAAATTGAGTTGATAGGGGGAGCCATGTTCAGAAAGAATAAAAGTCCAGAGAAAATGGTCATAAAAACCCCTTGATAGTTTAGAATAGCTTGCTGCTATCTCAAAGATGAAGCAGTAGTGTAGTATGGCAAAGGACCAGGTGATACTAATCTGTAAATGCATGTTGATCTCTTATTATTAGAATAATTCTATGCTAGGCACAGCAGATGATAGAAATGGAGCTGTTTTGCCTCCCAGAAATCAAATGATCATAGCATGGTGTTCCTGAGAGCAAACAATTGAGCCCAACTGCTTGGCTAAGTCTCAGCTCTACCACTTACCTGTTGTGTGATTTTATGCCCAATTCTTCATGGTTGTGTGAGAGTTAAATGAGCTAATATACGCAAAATTCTTAGCACAGTGTTGGCACATGAATAAAATCTCAATAAATATTGACTGCTATCATAACTACAAGACTGATTTCAGCAACATAGATTTCAGTGAGAGCAGCCTGACATTGTCAATCAGTGCACTGGTAAACTGACTCTTAAAAAAAAAAGGCTCTAATTTATTGCATTTACTAATTTCCACAGTTTAAATATTCCAAACATGGTTGATTTCAAGTTACCAATGGTTGAACAATCAGCTCATTGAATGTTTAACAATAGGTACTGCAAGCCAACTCCAGCATACCACCACCACTAACCATGGCCCCAAAGTATAGAAACTTTCATGGAGAAATACAACCTTGGAGTCAAGTAGACAATAAGCAGAGGTGAGAAAGCATCAGCAAAGTCTTTGGTACATACAATCTTGATTAAAGAGCATTGGCAATTTAAATGTAGACAGAATGTGAACTCTTGGGGTAAATGGAAATATCTATTTTTGTGTTTTCCACAGAACCTTAGTAGGGCAGTACTGAGAGCATAATACATATTTGTATTTTCTTCCTTTCTGACTTTAGTTTAAAATAAAATACATCCATAAGTTTATCAGTGCATTACAATGCAGATACAAATGAATCTAAAAAAAAAAATCTCTCTGAGAGCTGAGTGATTATTATATGGCTTGAGTTACCAGAATAACTGAGTTGAAAACAATACAGTTATGATTCTTGAGAAAAATAATTGAGGCTAACAGAATTCAAAGTGCCATAAAATTTTAGTAGGTTGATAAGAAAGACAATAAAACATAGTAATAATCCTTCAATGTGCCTTTCATTTGGTGACATGAGTTATGATATCTTCTATAGCAATAATACCTTTGTATTTGCACTTAACTAGAACCACATTTTTATAAGCAAGGTAGGAAATGAGCTGTTACATAGTAAAGCAGTAAAATCAGTTGAGTCCCATTCTAAAATAGATGGAACATTTTGCACTAAAATGTGTATATAAACATAATTCCTGATGAACTGTGTAGGTTTCTAAGATGATTAAGAAATATTTCCTTCATAAATGAAGGCTTATCTGTTTTAACTTACCCCTAGTCTTTAGGTGCCAGACGCACACAGTTTAAATTTTAAAAGCTATCAGCACTATTTTAGACCATTGTACTTTGGTTCAAGAACATTGTCAGGAACTTAAGATTTAAATCTAAAGTTGTCTTTGTGTGTACAGTAAGGTAAACGATCCTAAACAGCCCTTTGCCTTTCAGGAAAAAAATATTTCACCTGGTCATAGAAATTTTAGGTAGAACCTATAGAAAGTGGACTATACTATAAGAGCAAGGGCTATGTGGAAAGATTGGTGAAGGATAGTGGTCTCTGCATTTTTTCCCACCAGCTAGTTAACTTATTCACAAATCTTTTTTACAAGGCACATAGTTGGATTTTGCTTTATGAACCTATCTGAAAGCACTTTTGGTTAAAAGGGGAGTTAAGCCTATTTGCATTTACTAGTATAATTGATTTGTTTCGTCTCAGCTCTATCATGTTATTTTATGTTGTATTTACATGTTTTCCCCTGTGTAGTCTGTCTTTATTTTTAAAATATTCAATTATTTTGACATTTGGAAAGGCTTGTATTTCTGTTCTAGTAGTACTTTTATATTAATACTGAGTCCCCCTTTTGCTTGCTTGGGCTTTTACACTTTTGTTTTAAGGTGTTAAAAAATATTCTTCGTCTTCTACCTATAATCAGTCAAACAACAAATGGGATTTTCTCTGTCTTACATTCTCCCTTTCCCTCCCCCCTTTTTTTGTTCTGCTCCTTTTTAACTTTATCAGAGCACATAAACTTTGTCTAAATCTTTTATCTTTTTTCATCTTTACCCCCCACCCCTGCTTTGTCTTAGTTTTAAATCTACCATATTCAATTCTTCTACTATGTATTTGTTGATGTTATTTCTTGGTTGGATGAAACTTGTCTTCTAGAAGACTCTTTAGGAAGTCCTCATGAGTCCAATGTTCCCTGAGTTCTTCAAATTTAATAGTTTTTCTTTGTTGTGTTTTGTTTTGTTTTTCTATTTCTTTTATATTTGAGGGACAGCTTGGAAGGATACAGAATTCTTGTTTGGTAAGAATTTGTGCCATTGTTCTCTTGCTTTGAGTGAGATATGGTTGTCAAGAAATCAGATGCCAAAATGACTTTATTTCTCTTGTAAGTAATTAGGCTGATTTCCTGGAGACTCAGAGAATTTTTTCTTCATTATTATTGTTTGATGTTTTTGTTTTTTTCCCCCAGGTAAGTCTTAGAGTTGACCATCCTGCTCGATTTTCCCAGTATATGGGAAAGAATGCAAATTCATGTCCATCTATTATTTTGAGGAAGTATCCTTGAATTATAGTTTTAAACATTAGTTTTGTTCTGGTTTTCTTCACCCATCTTCTCTATCACTTTGTCTCCTCTTTATTTTATGCTTTTTTTATTTCAGTTGAATTTTCTTAGCTCTTTTGACTTCTGTCCCCTGTGATTCTTATTGTATTCTCAGCTTACCTGTTCTTTCTTGTGCAGCTTATAATTTAGTTTACTTATCAGAGATTTTTATCTTTTACTTTAATTTCTTTCCTGAATTCAAATCCCATTTCACATCTACCTAGCATTGATCCATTTTTATTCTGAGAATTTGAATTTATAGTTTCTGGTGCTCTTTGATCAGCAATTATCTTTAATTCTTACTGGAATGATGCCTTATAATTTTCCCCTATTTTTCAGGTTAAAAAATTACCTGCTGAAAAGTTTTCTTTCTTATTTCTTCTTAAAGCAACTTTATGTAAACATTAGGTTGTTTCTATAGTTCCTGCTTGTATGTAATGGATTTTCCTAGACGTACACTATATATGTGATACTATGGGGATGAGTGGATGAAGGAGTTTGTACTTAGTACAAGATTGTCTTTTTATCATTGGTAAAGGGAAGCAATTTCTGAATTTCTGATTTAGTGAGATATTTTAACATTACTAGTTTATATTTTTCCTTTTTACCTTAACCAGCAGACCACCAACCATCTCAGGGTTATCTTTCCCTCCAGGGTTTCTTCCTCTCCTCCTATCAAGCCTGGCATCTTTTGTGCAAGAATTTTGAAAGCCTCTTTCTTTCAGCTTCCTAATAGCCACTGCACTAATCCACCAGGTGTCAGACCCATTCCCAGTGTTTCCTTTCTCAGTTGGGTTTCTCCTTCTCTGGGGATGAACCCCAGTTGATATTATCTGTATTATGCTACCTTTGGCCCCTGCCCCACTCTCCCCTCTCCTATGCAATCCCTGCTTGAGTCTTTGCTGTAGAGTAGACTGTACAGCCTACTCTGCTAGTCTTGTATGTTTATTTTCATACTTACATGTGAATTTTATCTTGCAGTATCCTCTCACTTTTAATTGTGCTGTAGGCACAGCCTGTGGGTAATTTTAATTCCTCGCCTATTGGGCTGCACATTTTTGGAGTATGCATGGAGAGAGTCCAATATGGATTGCTTTTATGGTATGGTAACTGTAGAAATTAGAATTTATACAGTTATCCAATGCTATAAGGAAACTTTATTAATAAGAATGAAATCCTGTTCTTTCTAGCCAAGAATGCTGATTACCTTGAAACATGGCAGCTGAACACTGAACAATTTTCAATGGTCAGTATGTTTAAAAGAATTTTCTTGAAATGGTCATTTTACTTCCATCTTATGAATCTGTTTGGAAGTCCCAATATTTCTTTAGAAGACACCTCTGATGGGAAAACTATGTATAGGTAAATGTAATTGTATCTGTAGCCTTCGGATTTAATTGAATTTGATAAGCAATGTCCTATTTTTTTAATATAGTCTACTGTTAGAAACAATTTTTTTTTTACTTAATAAGCACTATCTTACCCTTTCAGAGATGAAATACACACACATGCGTGCACACACACACACACACACACACACACACATATATGTTCTGACAGGAGATTCTTTCTATGGACTCCTGATTGCTGATCTCTATTGTTTGGAAACATGGACATTTACAATTGCCATGAAAATTCAAGTAGAAAATACCAATTAATACACTGGAATAGACAATTTAATAATTATGACTTGTGATCAGGAAACATTAACCTATCTCCCTGTTCTGGTTTGTTAATGCTATTGTTTTGCAAAACACCAGAAATAGATTGGATTTTATAAAGGGGGTTTATTTGGTTACAAAGTTACAGTCTTAAGGCCATAAAGTGTACAAGGTAAGGCATCAACAGGAGGGTACCTTCACTGGAGAATGGCCAATGGCATGCAGAAAACCTGCTAGCTCAGAAGGCACGTGGCTGGCGTTTGCTTGCTCCCAAGTTGCATTTCAAAATGGTGTTCTCTAAAATGTCAGTGTCAGCTTTCAACGGCCATCTTCAAAATGTGTCACTCAGCTGCAGCACTGA
The DNA here is from genome assembly GCF_015220235.1 of Choloepus didactylus. Lineage (NCBI taxonomy): Eukaryota > Metazoa > Chordata > Mammalia > Pilosa > Megalonychidae > Choloepus > Choloepus didactylus. The sequence goes on along the minus strand of NC_051313.1, from coordinate 56,134,057 downwards.
GGTCCTTCTGTTTGTGAACTCTCTAATAAGACTCCAGTGAACTAATCAAGCTCCATGCTGAATGGACGGGGCCAGACCTCCATGGAAACATTCAATCAGAGGTCACACCCTAACCAAGGGTGTCACTCACAGTTGGATATCTCCATGAAAATAATCTAAACCCAATATCCCATGAGATTGGATTAAAAGATCATGGCTTTTCTTAGGGATATAATATATCCAAACTGGCACACTCCCCAAAATGAAAAATTTACTCTCTGTCCACATCACATTTTATGCTTTTAAGTCACACATTGTAAAATGCCTCCCAGTTTTATAAATGTAAAGTAAGTAATGAGTCACCCAGTGGAGCTTATATTAAATAGGCTACTCTTTTATCTACACAGTCAGAATTTCATACATGCCGTATACTTACAACTCAACGCAAACAAGCAACTGGAACAACTGGAGACAGTAAGTATAAACCATTCTTTCAAGGTGTTTTACTTTAAGGGGAGGGGGATAAATGGCATATAGCTGGATCGAATGGCAGGGTCAAGAAAGGGTCTTTTTTTTTTAAGATGAAAGAAATATCAATATATTTGTTTGCTGGTGGGAGTGATCCAGCAGAGAGGAGGTAGGAAAGAGAAAGGAGAGAGACAGTGTTTTTGAATAGTTAGAAGTGGAGAGTTTCAGCACCAACATGGAGCAGTTGAACTTAAAAAGGAGTATGAACTGTTTGGCAAAATAAGTGGGAGGTTGCGAATACAGGCATAAAGGCAGGTTGGTGTGAGAATGTGGTGATAGGATATTATGAAAGTTCACTTCTGATTATTTCTATTTTTCATGAAATAGGACAGAGCTGACATCATGGCCATGCAGCCCTTGCAATAATGCAGGGCTCAGAGCTCAGAAGTTTTCCATACTTGCTTTAATTCTCTGCTGTTGCCATAATGAAATTCTTAATAATTTTATCTTTGAACTTATGTCTTGTAAGTAAAGTCTGATGGAACAATGAAGTATGCATGGGAGCAGAGGAGAGACACATAATATGCATACCAACTCTTCTTTACCATTCCATTCACAAATAATTCTGTGTTCTCATAAACACAGAATTCCAGTGGACCTACAAGGCATGGAAGTTTAGTAAGATTCAAAGTGAGCAGAAAGCAAACTTGTCTACTACTGAATAAGCAGGGGATGCTGACAACTCCAAGAGGCCACACTCAGTGTAAACCAGAACTTGCTTCCCATTAAGAAGGAGGGAGGCATTCTAAGAAGATCAAGTGACCAGGGGGTCCTATTATATCCCTCCTTACCCATGTTACTTCAATGTGTTACCAATTACTAACACTGGAATGATGACATAGAAGGAAAGAGAAAGATAACATAGGATACTACAATTCCTTTTCCTTTCAGTCCTTCCTTATTCATCAGTAAGCTGAAGATAAAATTTAGGTAGAATGTGCACTCATCAAGAACCGAAAAAGAAACACTTGAGTTGTGTGCAGTCTTTCCACTTTTCTGGTAAGAATAAAATACTTACACATGCACTAGCTACAGAATGAAAATTGTGTAAATTTGGTGATTCTCCCTATAAGATAAATGCTAATATATACATTTATAACTGGCATTGCACAGCATAAAGATGAATGGCAAAATTCATACTAATACATTTTTTATTTGTCTTTACTTAGGATGACATTAGATGCCATGGCATTTTGAGAGAGAGAGAGATCACAGAAGGGAAAAGCTTAATGTTTAGTACCTTTAACAGCATGGTTTCCTGTGTTTTAATCAAAAAGCCCTACATTTTCCTTTTGCATCAAGTTCTGCAAATTATGTAGCTAGCCCTGAAACAGCAAGCAAATCATTAGCTGAAAACGAGGATGAGAGAGGGGGATTTGGAAGTTTGAGAAAAGAGAAGTTATGAAACATTGCTCTAGTTGAGTGAAAGCATGAATAGGATTAGCAAAATAAAATATGGTTCCTGGGCAGCATTAAGGAATTGAGGTTAATGATCATGGGTATAAAAAATTGACCAGTCAGTATAGTTGTGTGTTTTTCCTCAGACACATTCATTTGTGCTGCTATAGGCAGAGAGCAAGGAGGTTGAGTATATGTGAAATGGAGCAGAACAAATATAATAATTCACTATAGAATTTAATATGAGTAAAAAGGGAAGTAAGAATTTAAGGGGGCTAAGGAACACTGATAAATCACAGGCCTGATTGTTGGTGGATTGTAAAGTTCTGTTATTAGAGGTGTAAGCCAAGAAAAGAGGAGATGATGGTGAAAGGGTGGGAAGTATGTTGTTGAGACTCTGGATGGATGGTAGTCATTGGTTATAATCACTAGGTGTAATCATGAGAGTGTGTGGCTGCAGTAGGGTGGAGGAAATCAAGTTGTTGAGAGATCTGAATAGTGGAAGAGTCTCCATAGATTGTGAAATCTCGAAGAGTTAAAATAGGAGTGATGTACAAGAGAATAACAATGAACCCAGAACTAACATCAAATAAGTAGGAATAGTACCTCAGTGATGAGTAGATGTCTGAAATGAGAGATGGTGATAGATTAGTGACCTGAGATTCAGAGATTTAGAGAAGAGGAGGGGAGAAATGTCTGGAAGCAGTGATAATAATGGCAGGAGATAAAGGTAAATTCAAAGACTCTATTTGAGTCTACTGTTTTGGCAAATTAAAGAGTAGGTAGATGCAACAATGAAGATCACGGTGTGTATTTGGTTTTTTGTAGACAGGGGAAGCTATAGAAAATCCAGCAATCAGATCTGTTAGAGAAATGGATATATTCAAAAGTTGATCTGGAAAGTGATCCAGGCTGAAGATGGAAATTTGAGAGTATTAGATTTTCAGGCATTTGGAGAAATAAAAAAGAGTTCAGAGTAATTAGAAGGAGGGTTGTTGAGGTGACACTAGTGTAAAAGTCTTGTAAGAGTAAATATTGATGAACATGAAGCTAAGGTTTTAGACAGGCCACCAGCACTGGACAGGAAGGAGAAGGGTGGTCAGGAGGAAATCTCTCAATCATCTGCATAAACCAAAAGAAGTTAGGCTCTAGAGGCCTGTTTGGTTTATTTTTGTTTCCACTCCCTGTGTGTTCCAGAGACACACCAAAGGAAAGGGAAGCCCTAACAATTTTTAGGGATCTCACTAATTAGTATCCAGATACTTCTGAAAGAAACTGGGCTCTGAAGTTACTCAAGTATCTTCAAGATCCTTTAAGATCTTAGTGCAACTCCAGCAACAAATGCTCCAATTCCCTTTAGTATATGCTCTCCAAGCTGTTACACAGCTTATCTTTAATGAGATAGTGTAGTATAAAAAAAGAGCATGGGGAAGGTGGTGGCATAGAAAGGAGTGGAAACTAGTTAGTCCCCCTGGAACAACTAATAAGCAACCAGGAACAACTAGTAAATGATCGGAATAACTGGTGGGGGACAAACGTGACTGCCCACACATCATACACCAGCCTGGATTAGGAGGAGTGCTTGAGATCACAGCATAAAATCTGTAAGTAAAAAACTGTGGACCCGAGCCAGGAGCCGCTCCCCCACAGCGGCCCAAACTGCAAAGCCTTGCTGTGCTAGAGAGCAGCACTCTCTCTCTAAACAAGCAAATATACCTCAGCCCAGCTCCAACTGAGTTTTTAATTAACAAATGTAGACTGCTTAATACAAGCCATGAATCCCCAACAAGCAGACAGAGGCTTTTGGTGATGACTGACCTTGGAGAGCCTGAGGACTTCTCTGGGAAGGAAGGGGAGCCTAGAGGACAGAGTGCTTTCTCTGGCCAACAGGTGAAACTGGGGGGCTGCAGATTGGCCCTGAAGGGGGGATTTCTGTCCCTTTTTCGGCTCAGTGGAGAAAGTGTCAGCCATTTTCAGTTCCCAGCTCTCTGACCCAGAAAAGGGGGGAAAAACCAGAGTCAAAGCAACTATTTGAATGCAAATGATATCTGCCCGGAGGGTGTATCTTCCCTAAGAGGAAAAAGGTGTTGCCAAGCTCTACTTCCCATCTTCCATTCAGAACTGGACCTGAGAGCCTGGGGAAAACAGCCACAGGCTACACCTCCTAACACCAGTCTGGAGTGATAGCCTGACAGTCACTACCTGCTGGGCAGAAAAGCCCAGGTTATATCAATCTTCTAAGACCTGATACTATTGTCTCCTTTTTGGAACTGAGCCTGTTCTGGTGTGGGAAAACCTGATTGGGGTAACCAAGGAAACCAAATGCCTAGAAAACAGAAAACTACAACCTACACTAAAAAAAAAATAGTTATGGCCCAGTCAAAGGAACAAACTTATACTTCAACTGAGATACAGGAATTAAAACAATTGAAGCTAAATCAATTCAAAAAGATTAGGGAACATATGGCAAAAGAGATGAATTGTATAATGAAAACACTGGGCTTACATAAGGAAGAAATTGAAAGTTCAAAAAACAACTGGCACAATCTATGGAAATGAAAGGCACAACACCAGAGATGAAAGACACAATAGAGACATACAACAGCAGACCTCAAGAGGCAGAAGAAAACACTCAGGAACTGGAGAACAAGACACCTGAAAGCCTACACACAGAAGAACAGATAGAGAAAAGAATGGAAAATATGAGCAATGTCTCTGGGAATTGAATGACAACATGAAAAACAGGAATGTGTGTGTCATAGGTGTCCCAGAAGGAAAAAAGAAGGGAAAAGGGACAGAAGCAATAATAGAGGAAATAATCAAAGAAAACATCCCATCTTTTATGAAAGACAAAATTACAGATCCAAGAAATGCATCGTACCACAAACAGAATAGCTCTGAATAGGCCTATGCCAAGACACTTAATAATCAGATTATCAAACATCAAAGACAAAGAGAGAATCCTGAAAGCAGCAAGAGAAAAGCAATCCATCACATACAAAGGAAGCTTGATAAGACTATGTGACAATTTCTCAATAGAAACTATGGAGGCAAGAAGGAAATGATGTGATGTATTTAAGATAATGAAAGAGAAAAACTACCAACCAAGAATCCTATATCCAGTAAAACTGTCCTTCAAATATGAGGAAGAGCTTAAAATATTCTCCGACAAACAGACAATGACAGTTTGTGAACAAGATACCTGCACTACAGGAAACAATAAAGGGAGTACTACAGACAGAAAGGAAAAGACAGGAGTGAGAGATTTGGAACACAATTTTGGGAGATAGTAGCACAGCACTGTTTGTACACTGAACAAAGATGGCTGTGAGTTTGGTTGAAAGAGGAAGGTTAGGAGCATGTGGGACACCAGAAGGAAAGAGGAAAGATAAAGACTGGGACTGTATACCTCAGTGAAACCTAGGGTGCTCAATGATTGTGATAAAAGTTACAAATATGTTTTTACATGAGGGAAAATGAATGTCAACATTGCAAGGTGTTAAAAATAGGGTGGGATTGGGGGAAAATACAATCAATGCAAACTACAGACTATAATTAACAGAAAAATTGTATTATGCTTCCTTTAATGTAACAAAGGCAATATACCATAGCTAAATGCATATGGGCAGGGGGACATAGAGGAGGGGTATGGGAATCTTGGCATTGGTGATGTTGTCTAACTCTTTATTCTACTTTGGTTTAATGCTATCTTTGTTTTTGTCACTTCCTAGCTGTCATGTTTTGTTTTGTTTTTTCTCTTTTTTCTTCTTTACTCTCTCTACCTTCTTTGACTCTTCCTCCTGCTTTGTGGAAGAAATGGAGATGTCCTTATATAGATAGTGGTGATGGTGGTGAATACACAAATGCATAATTATACAGGGAACCATAGATTTTTACTTAGGATGGAATGTATGGTATGTGAACAAAACTTTCTTAAAAAAAGAGTTGATGAGGAAAACTTGAGGGCACCATATTGAGTGAAATAAGACAGACACATAAGGACAAATATTGCAGGGTCTCACTGATATGAGCTAATTATAATATGTAAAATCATAGCTATGAAATATAAGTTACCAATGTATAGAATGAGGCTAAAGAATGGGGAGCAGTTGCTTATTATTAGCAGAATGTTCAACTAGGGTGAACTTAAATGTTTGGAAATGGACAGAGGAGATGATAGCATGTTGTGAGAATGACTAACAGTGCTGAATGATGTGTGAATGTGGTGGAAAGGGTAAGCTCAGAGTCACGCATGTCACCAGAAGGAAAGTTGGATGTTAAAAGACGGGAATGTATAAAACAGTGAATCCTGTGGTGCACAAAGTCTGTGATTAATTGTACAAATATTAGAAATACCTCCCATGAACTAGAGCAAATGTATGACACTATAACCAGGAGTTAATAATAGAGGGGCATATAGGAAAAAATATATACCTATTGCAAACTATATACTACAGTTAGTAGTATTTTAACTTTCTTTCATCAACTGTAACAGATGTCCTATACCAATACTATGAATCAATAATGGAGGGGGAATGATTAGGGGTATGGGAGGATTTGAGTTTCCATTTCTTGTCTTTATTTCTTTTCTGGAGTAATGAAAACATTCTAAAAATTGAAAAAAACATTGTGGTAATGGATGCACAGCTGTATGATGGTCCATGGGCAATTGAGTGTACAATTTGGATCTTTGGATAATGGTATGGTTTGTGAACAATCTCAATAAAAACAAGTTCAAAAAAAATAGAGCACAATTTTTGAAGTTAGATTAAATCCTGTTTCTGCTGTGTGACTGGAATAATGTATTTAACCTCCTGTTGCATTTGTAAGATGGGACAAAATAATGTATAGGTCTGCTAGGATAACGTGATTGTTTGTGTAAAGGATCTGCTTAGGTGCATGCATGCACACATAAACAAGCACACATATTATTCATATCCCACCCCAAACTACACATGCTGTCATCTTGGGACAACCTTAAAAATGTTATTCCTCATAATAAATAATAATTTTCAAGCTACTGGTCTCAATTTTACCGCTTGGAGTGTTCAGGCCAAATCTCTTCCCTTGTGTCTGAGTGGGAGGCAGATGAAGGAAACTGCAGGAAAAGGGAGCAAAATATTATCTCAACATCAAAGATGGTGATGTAAGGATTTGGGGCATTTAATATGTGTAAAAATATGGTAACCTGATCTCAGATTAAGTCAAATACATTTGAAAGCTTTCCCAAATGTGAGTTTCTGTAAGTGGTTCTCTCAATAGGTTCACCACAGAAAATTAACACACCCTAGGACCAATTAAAGTTCTCATCAATTAAGCTAATTGACACAGTAGGCTTAACCTATTTCCCAACAGCGAATATAAAGCATTTGTTCAGCAAACAAAAACCTCTTAAATCTTGTGAAAGTCTGTTCTAGTCAACTGGTAGAAGGCTAAAACTAAACAAAACATGGAAAATATTTAATAACAACAAACTCAGCCTTGAATTAGGCAGGCCCTATGTATGTGCTTGTGTGTGAGAAGGGGGTGATGGTGTTTATCATAGTCCAGTAAACTTATGATTTAAAGTTTCAAATATTTAAACTATCAGGATTTCTGTATTTTCATTAAGGAAATCAACATTCTATTGAAATTCTTTTCAGTATTTTAAAAATTTATTTTATTATTTTTATTACAACCAAGGAGTAATACTATAATAATCATATTATTTCAAGCTTTGTGTTAAAATCTGAGTGTTACCAAGTTTTAAACGGTGTCTCCTTATTTCCATCACTTCCCCCCTCCTTTTGATTTTTGGCCTAACTTAAGGTTCTGCTTAAGAAGTAAAAACCCAAAAATGTAAAAATGAAACAGGATAGAGGTCAATATGAAAGCTCTTTGTAAAATTTAAATCATTTTAAAAATAAATATTATTACTATAATCTCAGAATCCACCTTAATGACTTTCCTTAGGTATTCCACTGAAGACTTTACATTCATTCTGCTAATAAGTGGATTTTGACTTTTTTCCCAGTTTCACTAATACTGTACTGAGTGCCTGAACTGAGACGATTTATCCACTCTGTTAAAACATAGATTGGTTAAATTGTCAGTTTCCATTTGTACAGTGGGCTCAATAATAGTACCTCTTTGAAAGGTTTATTGTGAGCATTAAAAATTGAAAATCACAGTAAAAGTTTTAGTGTATTTGCTGGTACTAGTGAATGTGCAATAAATGTGAGCTATGATTGGCAGGAAAATGGAAAGAGAAGAGGAAGGAAGGGGAAACTCTAGGTGGAGGGAATGTTGCAGGCCCCAAACAAAAGCAGAGTGTTGAATAGCACAGGGTTGTTGGGCAAGAATACTGGTTTCATAGCAGAATAGAGGAAAAGACTGCAAATAAAGACTTTGGTAGAATGCATGAGTATACATGTATGCCATTATATCACATGTGTAGATTTGCATCACCACCACCACAATCAAGACAGAGTTATTCCATCACCACAAAAATCTCCCCATCCTGCCTCTGTGGTCACAATCCCCTCCCATCATCCCTAACCCCGAGCAACCACTAACCAGTTACTCATGTCTATAATTTTGTCATTTCAAGAATGTCATATAAATGGATTCATATAATATGCAACCTCTTGGGATTGGCTTTTAACACTATGCATAATTCTCTCAAGATTCATTCAAGTTGTAGCTTGTATCCAAAATTTGTTCCTTTTTATTGCTGAGTAGTATTTTATTGTATAGATGTAATGCAATTTGTTTAACCATTCACATGTTGAGGGATATTTTGGTTGTTTCCAGCTTTTGGTTATTACAGATAAAACTGCTATGACCATTTGAGTATGAATTTTTGTCTGGACATATGTATTCATTTCTCTGGCAATCATGCCTAGGAATGGATGATATGGCAATTATATATTTAGGATCCGGTTTCTACCCCTCCTCACCAGCTGTTGATACTGTTGCTATATTTTTATTTTAGCTATTCTAACAGGCATATATTGATATCCCATTGTGCTCTTAATTTCCCTAATGCCTGAGAATGTTGAATGTCTTTTCATGTGCTTAATTGCAATATTCTTATATCCTCTTTGGTGAAATGTTTCTTCCTATGTTTTGCCCATTTTCTAATCAGATTATTTTAACAGTTGGGTTTTGAGAGTTCTTTCTTCTAGATACAAGTTCTTTGTCAGACATGTGGTTTGCAAATATTTCCTTCCAGTTTGTAGCTTGCTTTTTTATTTAATCCACTTAACAAGGGCTTCGATAGAACAAAAGATTTTTATCTTAATGAAGTCAAGTTTATCAATTTTTTCTTTTATGGATTGTGCTTTTGCTATCATGTCTAAGAACTCTTCAGCAAACCTGAAGTCCCAATGATTTTTGCCTACATTTTTTTCTATGAGTTTTATAGATTATATTTTACATTTAAGTCTACACTGTATTTTGTGTTAACTTGTATGTAAGGTATGAAGTTTAGGTCAAAGTTGTGCATTCTTTTTACCCATGAATATCCAATTGTTTCAGCACTATTTGTTGAAAAGTCTATAATTGCACCTTTGTCAAAATCTGCTGTCGATAATTATGTGGGGCTATTTCTGGGTTATCTATTCGATTTCATTAATCTATATGTTTATCCCTCTGTCAATACCACACAATCTTAATTACAGTAGCTATATAACAAGACATGAAATTGGACAGAGTGATTCCTCTCACTTTATTCTTCAATTTCTAAATGTTTAGCTATTCTAGTTCCTTTGCCTTTCCATATACATTTTGGAAAAATATTGTCTCTATATACTAAGAAAACTTTAGGGATTTTGATAAAAATTACATTAATTTGGATATAAGTTTAGTGAAAAATGACATCTTTACTTTGATGAAACACCAAATCCATCATCTTTGATTTCTTTCATCAGCATTTTATAGTTTTCAATGTACAAGCCCTGTATATGTTTTATTAAATTTATACATAAGGAGAGATCCTAAGATGGCAGCTAGGTGAGACAGGGAAAAAAAAGATCTCCATGAAAAATACTAGATAAAAGCCAGAAAGTGACCCAGAACACCAGTTCCAGCGATGCACCAGCTGGACAAGGTCTGCTAAATCCACAGGGAACGTGCATTTGGTGAAACCAGGAGTCTGCATTCTAAAATGAGTGAGTGAGCTGGCTGAAAGTTCGGCGGCCACGCTGCAGTATGGGGAAACCGTGGGGTGGCATTTGCAGATGGACTAGTTCTTTTTGGAAAAAAAAACCCAGCAGTGTCTGAGAATTCGGAGGAGAGAACAGCGCAGTGAAGCAAGGCAGGAGTGGGCTGTGCCGTCTTGGTGTCTGGCATGAAGGATAGCCCTTCCCTCACCCGCTGCTGATTGTCTTGGGGCTAGGGGAGCAGAGGGGAGCCAAAAGGAGAAAGAAACCACACCCCTTGCAGCTATCTTCCAGCGGGCTGGGGACGCTTCTGCCTGGGGCCAGACCCATAGCCCAGAGCCGTGCCAAGTGTCCCAGTGTGATGGGGAGTGTTTCCTGTAGCACTGTGCACAGGCCACAGTATCAGCTGTGGACAGTGGCCTTTAGTGCACCCACAGCTAATTGTCCCAGAGCTGGGAGGCAGAGTTGTCCAAAAAGAGGGAAATTAACTTGTCCCATTCAGCCATCTTCATAGGAGGCTGGGAATGCCCCTGCATAGCCCAGTGTCCCAGAGTGCCCCTGGAGGGCCAGTGTGCACTTGTGACAAGGCTCAGCCTTCCCCAAGCAGAGGCCCTGGAAGAGCATGGCTGAGAAGGGGGACCCACTCAGAAAGCCCAGGGACCCTACGTCAATACCAAGGACTTGTGGGTCAGCAGCAGAGACAATCTGTGGCAAAACTGAAATGAAGTCTTAGACCCTTGCAACAGCCTTAAATCTCAGGGAACACCTGGGAGGTTTGATTATTAAAGCTGTCCTGCCTTCCTAACCACTCAGATACATGCCCCACATTCAGGACGTACAGCACCAACACACCCAAACTTAGTGCACCAATTGAACCCCACAAGAATCAGATTCCCAAACACCACAAAGACAAAGTTGGGGAGAACTAACTTGAGGGGAATAGGTGACTCACAGATGCCATCTGCTGGTTAGTTATAGAAAGTGTACACCACCTGACAAATTAGAGATTGGTATTTTTCATGTCCTGAAAGAACCCTACCAAGTAAAGCAAATGCCAAGAGGCCAAAAACAAAAGAAAATTTTAAAGCATATGATAAAACCAGACAATACGGAGAACCCAAACCCAAATACCCAGATCAAAAGATCAGAAGAGACACAGTACTTGATGCAGTTAATCAAAGAACTAAAGACAAACAATGAGAGCATGGCACAGGATATAAAAGACATGAAGAAGAGCATGGCACAGGATATAAAGGACATGAAGAAGACCCTAGAAGAGCATAAAGAAGAAATTGCAAGAGTCAATAAAAAAATACAAGATCTTATGGAAATAAAAGAAACTGTTGGCCAAATGAAAAAGTTTCTGGATACTCATAGTACAAGATTAGAGGAAGTTGAAAAATGACTCAGCATCCTCGAGGACCACAGAACAGAAAATGAAAGAACAAAAGAAAAAATTGAAAAAATCAAAATGGATATTAGGGATATGATAGGGAAAATAAAACATCCAAATTTAAGACTCATTGATGTCCCAGAAGGGGAAGAGAAGGGTAAAGGTCTAGGAAGAGTATTCAAAGAAATTGTTGGGGAAAACTTCCCAAACCTTCTACACAATATAAATACACAAAGCATAAATGCCTAGCAAACTCCAAATAGAATAAATCCAAATAAACCCACTCCAAGACATATTCTGAGCAAGTTCTGAAAGCAGCAAGAGAAAAGCAATTCACCACATACAAAGGAAACAACATAAGACTAAGTAGTGACTACTTAGCGGCCACCATGGAGGTAAGAAGGCAGTGGCATGACATATTTAAAATTCTGAGAGACAAAAATTTCCAACCAAGAATACTTTATCCAGCAAAACTGTCCTTCAAATTTGAGGAGAGCTTAAATTTTTCACAGACAAATGCTGAGAGATGATGCTAATAAAAGTCCTGCCCTACTTCAGAGAATAAAAGGAGCCCTACCAACAGAAGAACAAAGAAAGGAGAGAGAGATATAGAGAAATTTAACAGACATATATAGAACATTACATCCCAAATCACCAGGACACACATTCTTCTCTAGTGATCATGGATCTTTCTCCAGAATAGACCAAAGGCTGGGACATAAAACAAGCCTCAAAAATTTTTTTTAAAAAATGAATTTATTCAAAGCACATTCTCTGACCACAATGGAATACAAATAGAAGTCAATAACCATCAGGGACTTAGAAAATTCACAAACACCTGGAGGTTAAAAATGAGGGGGAGACGAAAACATTCCCAGATAATCAAAGCTGAGGGACTTCATAACCATTAGATCAGTCCTATAAGAAATGCTAAAGGGCATTGTACAGGCTGAAAGGAAGGGACACTAAACAATTGACTGAAACCACATGAAGAAATAAAGATTCCTAGTAAAGATCACATGGTAAGTATAAATACCAATACTACTGTATTTTTGATTTGTACCTCCACTATTTATTTCTCACAGGATCTAAAATACATAAACTGTAATGATAAATCAGTGGTTTTGGACTCAATGTAAAATATGTAATTTTTGACAAGAACTACATAAAGGTGGGGGAATGGAGGAGTATAGGAACATAATTTACATGTCCTATTGAAATTAAGTTGGTATCAAAGAAAAAACAAGATTGTTATAAATTTAAGAGGTTAAATTTAAGCCCCACAGTAAACACAAAGAAAGTATCAGAGAATATGACCATAGAGATGAAAAGTAGAGTATGGGTTATGAGAAGTGGGGAAAGGGGCAATGGGGAGTTAAGAAATGAGTGTAAGGTTTCTGTTTGGGATGAAGGGAAATTTCTAGTAATGAATGGTGGAAGGTGATGACATTGCAACATTCTAAATGTGATTAATCCCACTAATGGAATGCTAGGGAGGGGTTTAAATGGGAAGATTTAGGTTGTATATATGTTTCCACAATTGAAAAAAAAAAAAAAGACAGCCTAGATAATGACAATTAAATGCCAATGATGATCCTGGATGAGATCTGAGGATGGAGGAGAGGAGGCTCAAAGGGACACAGTTGGGACATAAGGGGAAAAAAAAGGAAATACAGAATGTAAGCTTTGTATCAATGTTGAATTTCTCGAATTTCTTAGCTGTGCTTAATGGGATTGCATAAAAGAATGTTCTTTTTCATGGGAAATGTATATGTGAATTATACTGTTTGTTCAAGGATGTGTGCATCTTGCTCTCATATGTTCAGAAGACAGAGCAATACATGATGGATGATAGGAGAGAAGGAGGGAGGGAGGGAAAGAAAGAAATGGTGTGACAGGATGTTAAAGTTGGTGGATCAGGTATCAGGGGAGGGGGGGGTCAAGGTATGCTGGAGTTCTGTGTATGGGGTATGTATTGTTTTTCCAACTGTTCTTATAAGTTTGAATTTATTCCAAAATAAAGTTAAAAAAAAGTTTATACGTATTTCATTTTGAGTGATTGTAAATGCTATTGTATTTTTAATTTGTATTACATGTTTATTGCTGTCATATAGAAAAAATATTAAGTTTTGTATGTTTATCCTATATCCTGTGACCATACTGTACTCACAGTGCTTCTGTGACCAGCAGTTTTGTAGATTCCTTGGGATTTTCTACATAGACCATCATGTCATTGGCAAGTAAGGAGTTTTATTTCTTCCTTTCTGATCTATATGCCATTTATTTCCTTTTCTTGCTTTATTGCATTGGTGAGAACTTCCAACACTATATCAAATAAGAGCAGTGAAAGTGGATATCTTTGCTTTGTTTCCAATCTTAGGGAGAAAGTGTCTTTTACTATTAAGTATGATGTTAGCTGTAGATGTTTTGTAGATATTCTTTTTCAAACTGAGGAAATTTTCCTGTATTCCTAGTTTTCTGAGAGAATGCACCATGGAGGATGTTGAATTTTGTCAAATGCTTTTTTTTTTTTTTGCATTAATTTATATGATCATTTGGTTATGCTTCTTGAGCCTGTTAATATGGTAAGTTATATTGATTGATTTTCAAATCAGTCTTGCATCTGTGGAATAAACTTCACTTTGATATGGTTCATAGTTTATTTATTGTAGAATTCGATTTTCTAATATTTTGTTAAGGAATGCTGTATCTACATTCATGAAGGATATTGATCTGTAGTTGTGTGTTTTTTGTTTTTTTTTTAATACTGTCTTTCTGTGGTTTGTTATCAGGGTAATACCAGCTTCATAAAATGAGTTTGTAAGTGTTCTCTCCTCTTCTGTTTCCTGGAAGAGGTGTGTTGCATTGTTGTTAATTCTTTAAACTTCTAGTAAAATTCTCCAGCAAAACCATCTGGTCCTGAAGATTTCTTTTTTGGTAGTTCTTAAATAACAAATTCAATTTCCTCTTCTTTTAGGACTTTGATGATAAAAATACAAGAACTTTTATTATATTTCCACATGTCCCCCAAGTTCTTTCAATCTATTTTCTCTCTATTGGTCAGATTGGGTAATTTCTATTCTATCAAGTTCACTGATTCTTTCCTCTGTCTTCTCTATTTTGCTGTTAAGTCCATCCAGTGAGTTTTCATTTTGGTTAGTCTATTTTTTTTTTTTAATTTCCACTTGACTCTTTTTTATATCTTCTTTCTTTGATGAGACTTTCTAGTTTTTTGTTTGTCTCTAACAAGTTTCTGTTTGCTTACTGAGGCATTTTTATGATGACTGTTTTAAAATTCTTGCCAGAGAGTTAACACCTATGTCATCTAGGTGTATGTTCTGGTTTGCTAAAGCTGCCATTATGAAAAATATCAGAAATGGATTGGCTTTTATGGAGGGGATTTATTAGGTTATAAATTTATAGTTCTGAGGCCATAAAAGTTCCAAAATGAAGGCATCAACAAGAGGATACCTCACTGAAGAAAAGCTGATGGTGTCTAAAAGACCTCTGTCACCTTGGCTGGTATCTGCTGATCCTTTGCTCCTGGGTTCTGATTTCAAAATGGCTTTCTCCAAAATGTCTCTGAGCTTCTGTCTCTCTTAGCTTCTCTCTCTTAGCCTCTGTGCATCCTTGCTTGTTTTCCCAGGGCATTTCTCTCTAAGCATCTCAGGGTCCTCTCTTAGCTTCTCTGGGGCAAATTCTAGGCTTCATCTCTTAACTTAGCATCTCCATACAACCTTCAGTCTGCATCTCCCAGCATCTCCAAGTGTCTGAGTCTGTGTGGGCTCTCAGCTCTCTTTAGGACTCCAGTGATCTAATTACAACCCACCCTGAATGGGTGAGGTCACACATCCATAGAAATAATCCAGTCAAAAGCTCTCACCAGGGAGGAGGAGCAAGATGGCAGCATAGAGTGCCGTGGAATGTAGTGAGTCCCCTAGAGCAACTAATAAACAACCAGGAACAACTAGTAAATAATCTGGAACAATTGCTGAGGGACAACTGTGACTGTTCACATCTCATACACCAACCTGGAAGGGGTGGAAAGGCTGAGATCACAGCATAAAAGAAGTAAGTAAAAACTGCAGAACTGCACTGGGAGCCCCGTCCCCCAACAGCAGGCTGAGCTTCAAGACCCCGCTATGGGAAAAAGCCTCCTTCCTGGAGTAAGCGAATATAGCTCAACCTAGCTCCAACTGGGGTTTTAATTAACAAATGTGGACTGCTGAATACAAGCTACAAACATAGACAAACCCCTAACAAATAGTAAGCTACCCTGAGGTTACTCCCAATGGAGAGGAGGTGGAGCTGCCAAAATAAAATAAAAATACAGAGACTTTTAAAGACAGCTGACCTGAGAGAGCCAGAAAGTGCCTGTGCCCTGGGAAAGGGAGCCTAGAAGACTGGGTGCTATCTCTGGCTAATGGGCAAAGCTGGGGATCTGTGGACTAGCTCTGAAAAGGGGCTTTCTTTCCCTCTTTCTTTCTCTCAACCTGAGTGGCTCAATGGAGAAAGCCTCAGCCATTTTCAGTTCACAGCACTCTGATCCAGACAGGGGTGGAAGTAACAGAGTCAGAGAGACAGAGGAATAATTCAAGTGCAGAAGATAACTCCCTAAGAGGTGTATCTTCCCTAGGAGGAAGGAGGTGGAGTCCAGCTGTAGTGCCTGCCTTCCCATCAGAATTCAGACCCCAGGTTCTGGGAGAAAATTCAAAATAGAAATAATTTATGCTGAAAATTAAAGGGATCACACCTCTTTACACAAGTAGGGAGTGACACGCTGACAGGCCTCACCTGCTGGGTGGGTTAGGAAAAGCACAATGGCTAGAAGCCTCACAGGAAAGTCTGCAATCTTCTAAGACGCACTATTAGGGAAACCTGACATGGAATATAGCCCCATTCTGAGACCTGAGCCCATTCTGGTCTGGGAAAATCTGATTGGGGTCACCAAGGGAACCAGATGCCTAAACAAAAGGAAACAACAAATCACACAAAGAAAAACAAAGATATGGCCTGGTGAAAGGAACAAACTTACACCTCAACTGAGATACAGTTGAGCTATTGTTTCACTTTAATGAAACACTTAAAGATTTTCAAACAAATATGCTAAATCAATTCAAAAACCAAGTCAACAAGTTTAGGGAAGAGATGAAGATATAAAGAAAACACTGGGCAGACATAAGGTAGAAATCAAAAGTTTGAAAAAACCACTGGCAGAATCTATGGAAATGAAAGGCACAACACAAGGGAAGAAAAACATAATGGAGACATACAACAACAGATCTCAAGAGGCAGAAGAAAACATTCAGGAGCTGGAGAACAAGGCACCTGAAAGCCTACACAGAAAAGAAGAGATAGGAAAAAGAATGGAAAAATATGAGCAATGCCTCAGGGAATTGAATGGCAACATGAAACACTTGAATGTACATGTCATTTGCGTCCCAGAAGGAGAAGAGAAAGAAAAAGGGGCAGAAGCAATAATAGAAGAAATAATCACTGAAAATTTCCCATCTCTTGTGAAAAACATAAAATTACAGATCCAAGAGACAGAGCGTACCACAAACAGAACAGATCTGAATAGACCTACACTAAGACACTTAATAATCAGATTATCAAACATGAAAGACAGAGAATCCTGAAAGCAGCAAGAGAAAAGTGATCCATCACAAAAAGGGAAGCTTGATAAGACTATGTGCTGATTTCTCCATAAAAACCATGGAGGCAAGAATTCAGTGGTATGATATATTTAAGATACTGAATGAGAAAGGCCACCAGCCAAGAATCCTATATCCAGCAAAACTGTCCCTCAAATATGAGGGAGAGTTTAAAATATTCTCTGACAAAGAGAAAATGAGAGAATTTGTTAACAAGTTACCAGCTCTACAGGAAATACTAAAGGGAACACTACAGACAGAAAGGAAAAGACAAGAGTGAGAGGTTTGGAACACAGTTTTGGGTTATGGTAGCACAACAGTGTAAGTACACTGAACAAAGATGACTGTGAGTATGGTTGAAAGAGGAAGGTTGGGAGCATGTGGGACACCAGAAGGAAAGAGGGAAAATAAAGACTGGGACTGTATAACTTAGTGACACCTAGAGTGCTCAACAATTGTGGTAAGATGTGAAAATATGTTTTTCCACGAGGGAGAACAAATGAATGTCAATCTTGCCAGGTGTTTACAATGGGATGGTATTGGGGAAAAAGTACAATCAATGCAAACTAGAGACTATAGTTAACAGAAACATTGTATTAGGCTCCCTTTAATGTAACAAAGGCAATATAAGTAGCTTTGGTATATTGCCTTTGTTACATTAAAAGAAGGGGTATATGACTCTTGACTTTGGTGATGCTGTCTGATTCTTTTATTGTACTTTATTTTAATTCTATCTTTATTTTAATTCTATCTTTTCTTTTGTTGCTTTGTAGCTGTCATATTTTTTCTTTCTTTTTCTTTTTCTTTTGTCTCTACCTTCTTTGACTCTTCCTCTTTCTTTGTGGAAGAAATGGAAATGTCCTTTTATAGATAGTGGTGATGGTGGAGAATGCATAAATTTGTAATTATATAGGGAACAATTCATTGTTTTCTTAGGATGGAATGTATGGTGTGTGAAGAAAACCATCTTATAAAAACAGGTTGATGAAGAAATCTTGAGAGCATTATAATGAGTGAAATAGGTCAGACACAAAAGGACAAATAGTATATCATCTCACTGATATGAATGAATTATAAAATGTAAACTCATAAACATGAAATATAGGTTACCTGGTTATAGAACACAGGCTAAAGAATGGGGAGTCATTGCTTATTATGAGCAGAATGTTTAACTAGTTTGGACTTAGGTGTTTGCAAATGGACAGAGGTGATGGTTACATGTTATTGTGAGAACTTACAGTGCTGAATGGTGTGTGAATGTGGTGGAAAGGGGAAGTTTAGAGACATTTATGTCACCAGAAGGAAAGTTGAAGGTTTAAATATGGGAATGTATAAAACAGTGAATCTTGTGATGGACAATGTCTGTGATTAACTGTACAAATATTAGGAATCTCGTTCATGATCTAGAACAAATACATGAGTCTATAACTAGAAGTGAATAATAGAGGGGTATATAGGTAAAAATATACCTATTGCAAACTGTGTACTACAGTTAGTAGTACTTTAACATCAATAATAACAATTGTACTATACCAATACTATGAGTCAATAATGGAGGGAGTGGTTAGGGGTATGGGAGGATTGGGATTTCTTTTTTATTCTTATTTCTTTTCTAGAGTAATGAAATGTTCTAAAAATTGAAAAAAAATTGTGGTGATGAATTCACAAGTATATTATGGTACTGTGAACAATTTATTTTATGCTTTGGATGATTTTATGGTACATGAACAATCCTAATAAAACTGAATTAAAAAAAAAATTCCCACCAGTTGGATCAGTCACATCTCCATTGAAACAACCTAATCAAAAGTTCCCACCCACAGTAAGTCTGCATCCATGAGACTGGATGAAAAGAATATGACCTTTTCCTGGGGTAGGGTTTCAAACCAGCACAGTGTTGATATCTTTGGATTGTCTTTTCTCATTCATGTTGAGATTGTACTGGTTCTTGGCATGATGAATGGCTTCCAGTTGAAATCTGTATATTTTGGGCCTTACATTATGAGGTTCTGGATCTCGTTTAGATCTTTTATTTCAGTACACCTATTCTGACACTACTTCTGTGGGGAAATGGTGTATACTACCTCAGCACTGACATGTGGGATTGAAAGTCCAAGTGCCTTACTTAACCCCCATTGACCTATGTGGCTCTTTGTTACAGCTGAGTGTGGACAGGAGTTCAAAATCCTCATTAGGTCTCCACTGATACAACCCTGGCTGTGGTTCCTGTTACTGCTACTCTTCCCCATGTGACTTCCACTGCCATAGGGGGTGGGGTTGTTGCTTTACTGCTAGGCATTGGTGAAAGTACTGACTTTCTATTTATCCTCTCTGATGCCACCTAGCAGGGAAAGGGAGGGGCATCTCTTTATTTCCAGGTTTCCCATGTGATCTCCATTGACACAGCAGGGAGGGTGGAGGAACTCTTTACTGCCCTGTGTTGATAAAAATCCTGGCTCCTCACTTGCTTCTCTGCCACCACGCTGGCTGGTGGGATGGGGTGGGTTGGGTAACTTGTTACACACTAGTGAGGATCAAGTCTAGGCTCCCCACTCAATCTTTGTTGGTAGGGGTAGGAGTGGGGCCACAGTTTTTTCTGTCGTGTTTTACTAGAATAGAGCAGTCATTGTTTAAAATTTTTTCAGCCTTGCCAGGCTGCACCTTTTCTTGTTCTCTGGTTACAGAGAGTCGAGTTTTCTTGGGGCTTTTTTCATCTGTGCTTGTTGGTGTTTCTCAGTTGCTGGCTTCTCTAGAACTCAATCTGGGATATACGAGGCCAAAAGAAAACAAAAGAACTCACCATCATGTCATTGGTTTCTCAGTTCCAACATCCTTAATCTGTCTGCTTTCCTTTCTCCATCTTTTACAGTCTTCTTATGCTTGTTTTATATATAATTTCAAGAGATTTTAACAGTTTGTGGCAGGAGTAATAGGGAAGTATATATCTATTCCACTTTTCTGGAAATGAAATTCTCTCTATTAGCTTTCTAAACTACTTTTTAAGTAAAAGATTTTTTTTTGATATTTGTCATTTCTATTGTAAAAAGATCTGAGATTACAGTTGATCTCATAAAATCATATATTTTGTTATACATTTCAACAATTTCAGTTAAGATAACATTAAAAAACCATTATAAGGTGTTTAGAATACCTCTTAAATATATATTTATTAGATGAAGTCCAACTGAGGCCATTTAATAATAAATTTGGATTTTTCTATGTTTTTCTATGTTTTCAGGACGGTCATTATAAAGGACAATAAATATATATCTAGAAGACAGAAAACTGATAATTTTAAAAGTATGAACTAAAAGTTACAGAAAGAGAGTTAGGAAGATTTTTGTTTTAATCTTTTAGTGTTAAGTATTTATTTACAAGTGGATAATATACAAACATCCCCTAAAAATATGTTATATTGCATATATAGCATCTTAATCTGGGCAATTTTTAATGAATCTCCCCTGATAATTAGCTCCATGTACTTTTTTTAATGCAATTTTATTGAGATATAATCACGTAACATGCAATCATTCAAAGTGTACAATCAGTTGTTCACAGTATCATCATATAGTTGTGCTTTCATCACCACAATCAAACTTTGAACATTTTCATTACTCCAGAAAATAAAATAAAAATAAAAATTAAAAAAGAACATCCAAAATATCCCATTCCCCTTCTCCCTCCATTGTTCATTTACTTTTTTTTAAATACAGTTTAACTGAGATATGTTCACACACCCTACAGTCATCCACAGTGTACTATCAGTTATTCACAGCACCATCATACAGTTGTGCATTCATTACCAGAATCAATTTTTGAACATTTTCCTTAATCCAAAATAAAAATAAAAGCAAAAAAGAACACCTAAATTTTTCCATCCCCTCCATCCCACCCTATTCTTCATCTAATTTTTTTTCCCCCTTTTTCCATTCATCTGTCTATAAGCTGGACAAAGGGAGTGCAAGCCACAAGGTTTTCACAGTCATACAGACACTCTATGCAATTTACATAGTTATAGAATTGTCTTCAAGTGTCAAGGTCACTGGGTTGCAGTCTGACAGCTTCAGGTATTTCCCTCTAGCCATTCTAACACACTAAAGGCTAAAAAGTGATTTCTACATAGTGCATAAGAATACCCTCTAGAGAGACCTCTTGACTCCATTTGAAATCTCTTAGCCACTGGAACCTTATTTTGTTTCATCTCTCTTCCCCCTCTTGGTCAAGAAGATCCTCTCAATCCCACAGTGCTGGGTCCAGGCTCATCTCCAGGAGTCATTTCCTGCATTGCTAGGGGGATTCAAATCCCTAGGAGTCTTGTCCCATGTAGGAGGGAGGGCAGTGAGTTCACCTGCTGAGTGGGCTTAGTGAGAGAGGGGGCCATATCTGAGCAACAAAAAGTCTCTCTGAGGGGGACTCCTAGGCACAGTTATAAGTGGGCTTAGCCTCACCCTTGCAGCAACTAGATCATAGGGGAAAGCCCCTTGATTGAGGTCTCAGCCCATTAAATTGGTGGTCCTCAATGTCTGCAGGAAAATCAGCAATAGCCCAGGTGGGAAAGTCCAACACTTCTGCATTTCTCCCCAGTTCCTGGGTGGGGGGGGGGCAGTGGTGCACAAATACACTTACACACTCTGCCCATATCACTCTGGGATGTGTCGAGATTTCATCCCAGCCTGTACAAACTCATCAAATCCCACTTCCCATTCAAAGCTCCATGTACCTATGGTGTTCAAACAAACTGATCATACAAGCCTACAAGTTAAAATATCTAATGTGCAACAGAAAATATATATTCTGCACCAGATAAACCCCTCCTTCCTTTGTCTCACATATAAATTGCAGATTTAAAACCCAGTCAGTATTGTCCTTTACCCTTGGGCCTGATTTGCCTTAGTCCTAACCAGATCCTCTTCATTCATATCTCTAATTAAAGTCTGAATTCTTTTTCAGCCCTTTCACAGTTACTGTATGGGATAATGCTGACATTTATAGTAGCCAAGTTCTAGCTATGAGTCTCATGTGTCACACAGTTACCCAAAGTTCCAGAGACCAACCAGGTTATACGCAAGGAGCTCAGCATCTCAGGATTTAAAGATAACCAGTACAACTCAGGATTACATGTGGCTGCTGCAAGAGCTTACAATCTAGGGACCATTACAATAAGCATTTGCCTCATAAGCTGTGCTCTAAGATTCAGTTCTCAGAGTTTACACATTATAGTTAGTTCATATTAATGAGGCATTATAATGTTTGTCCTCTTGTTTCTGGTGTGCTTCACTCAAAATATTGTACTCAAGATCCATTCACCTAGTTGCATGTCTCATAGCTTCATTTCTTCTTTTAGCTACTCAGTATTCTATTGTATGCATACACTACAGTTCACCATTCTGTTCATCAGTCAATGTACTCCTAGGCTACCTCCATCTATTGCAAATAGTGAATACTGCCGCCATATATAATGGTACATAAATGTCCATTTGTGCCCTGGCTCTCCAATCTTCCAAGTATATACCCCATACTGAGGTTGCAGGACCTTGAACCCCCATACCTAGCTTCCTGTGGGACTACTGTACTGTCCTCCAGATAGGCTACATCATTCTACTTCCCCACCAATAGTGAATACATACATCTCTCTCTCCAAGTTCTGTCCAGCACTTGTGTCCCTCTGTTTATTTTTATTTTTTTTTTCCCTGCAATAGCTCCATGTACTTTTGCAGAGAGGTATGCTTTATTTTCTCAGCACAACCAGGAATATCTGGAATATGGTATAAACACTCTTATGACAATGCAATATTAAGAAATGTAATTGACAAATTAAAGTTTGCATATACATATTAAACACTAAATGTGTAGACTGCTAAATATTGAGGACTCCTGGGTAACAGTCTGCAAAGTGTACTTACCTCATCTGCAACCACTAACACTTATTCCTTTCTCTGGCCTGGTGAATGGTACGTGGTGAGTACTTGCTTTTTGTACAGTGTCTCATCTTTCCCCAGACACCATAGGTGTGCAGAGTCTCAGAGGCAGCTGGGACAACCATCTTAGCTCCATCTCTGGTTCAATAACCATTTCTCTTTTTGATAGATCTTCATCCTCCTTTTCATTATTTGAGCCATGACCATTGAAGCAACCCACCTGTACCTCCACTTTCCTGGAAGCCTAAGAGTCATTCTCTTGCCAAGCCACACACACACTGAACATCCCCAGGCCCCTTCCCCAGACCCCATGCAGGGAGAGGCACTTATTTAACTTATTGGACATTTAGCTGTTGATTTTCTTCTTCTGGGCTAATCAAAAAAATCTCTTCCTATCCTGTTGCATCTTTCCTCCATATTAATATATACAAAGACTTCTCTGTCCATTCTGTCCTCCAATATTTCCACATCCAGTTTTATCAATGTTTCAGTAGTATTACATATTTTATGCATGAATAAATGAAACAAATACTACAAAGTCCTTATCACAACGCATGGCAGCAGAATTTTAGTAAAACTCAGATATCATTATAATTGTTTTAACTGATATTTTATGATAGGATTTAATAAACATATTTTATATTAATTAAAGAAATAACTCTAGTTTATAAGCTATCAGCAAAACAGCACTTTAATAAAATAAGGATTAAATAACACTGACAGGAAATGTTTTTAAACCCTACTAGCCCATATTAAATTGCTTCTATAGTCAACAAGATTTTAAGTTAAAAGCTTTTCTTCTTTCTGAAACCTTTCTAATAATTACCTTTCTCCCATTAATAAGTATTTGTGCATGGTTATCAAAATAGTTAAACACAATTTCTAGGTCAGTTGAGACTTTAACCATGAACTGAAGAATCTTTTAAAAAAGTACAGCTTAACTGAAATGAAACTGAAATTTTGAGTACTAACTTTACCGTACAAACAACAATTTTTCCACTTTTGTGTGATTAAGGGCAGAGAGACAATATCAAAATAGTAGAGTTCTCACAATAAGGAGTAAGTATCACTCATAAGTACTCTAAATTACAGTCGCCAGTAAAATAATTTTGAACTGTTCAACATTACAATATACTTGCATAACCAAGAAGCAGTTTACCCTGTGGGTACAATGTAATCTAATAGATACACATTTCATAAGCATTGCCTTAAGCACACCCTTGTTGATCTTTTTGATGGAGTACATTCCATGTCCAATCATTTCTTGAAGATTTTATTTAGATAAAATTATGACACCATAACAGTATCTAAAGAATAACCTAGACTAGATTGGAAGTAGGAAAAAAGAATGATAAAAGTTAGGATCATTCTAAATTCACAGCTATACTTAAATTTTTCATGGAATTTACCATTTCCTATATTATAACTCTTTTTTTCCAGCCTCTTTCCACAAGGTTCACATGCATCTTCATGGTTCAGAAAGCCACAACACTATCATATCTGATTTCTCCCTTAGTTAATCAATAAGAAAGTGTACTAAGTGCCTTGCGCTTTACTAGACAGAGAAGGTACAAATTATAAAAGAAGTTAGGAGGCTAGGATATTGATTTTGAATGACTTCCAATTTTATTAGGTAAGCAAAACATACAAAAATGGAAACACTAACCCAACAGTGTGTAATCAAATGCCAAATATTGGGGTAGAGTATGCAATTGTGTGAAAATTCCATGAAAGGAAATTTTTGCATCATGTATAAGCTTATGACACAGTACTTGTGGATGCCCCATTATTGTGCTATATATTCGGTGTCTCCATAATTCCTAAATTCACCCCATCTCTTTTTCTAGGCTTTTGGCACCCATGTTATCCCTCCTACCCATTCCTTTTATTGATGCTTGTCCACTGAGGACCCCAGCACCTCAGGATCAAGATGAGGATCAAGAAGCACAAGAGGGAAACTTAAGGTCAGTAGATTTGTTTGGAGTGGCACCTATTGAAAACATGTCCTGCTCACAAGACATTCATGTTATTCTGCAACATATATTTTTCTGAGCCACATGCCAGGCACTGGGCTAAATATGTTACCTTATCTCATTTAATCCTTAACAAAACCATTTGAAGCAGAGTACCATATTATGTACTTTCAAGAGATAAGGGAACTGAAGTTTAGAAAGTTTTTATAATTTGTCCAGGTCACACAGTGTATTTCCAAGGAAGTCTCAGACCAGAGCCTGTGCTCAGCTTCCTCACACAGAGAGAGCCCCACTCAAATCCCTGTGGGGGCAAGAAATGGAAACTAAAAGGATGGTTGAATATACTGTAGGGCTGGGAGTTAATAGAATAAAGACTAAAGTCCAAAAAGCCTGCTGTATTAAAGTCTAGATATGCAAGAAGCCAGGGTTGTTTCGGGTGGCAATCTTTGACAGAGAAATTCTTTTTATATATGAAAGTTGCTTCCTACAGGATATAGGAAGCACATTGTCATAATTAACTGAAATTGTGGGTTGCTGGCCACTGGCATCAATTAATATGATCTAGAGATCAAAACTAAGGAACTTTTTTTCTTCTCTATAATAAATTTTCTTTTCTTTCTATTTTCTTTTACCCATAAAGCTATGAGTTTTGGCTAGGAAATCAATATGTCTATATCATTGGGTTCAGGGAATATTACTTTTGATTGAGAAATAACATTGCAGAGTGAAATCAGTGCCTTGAGTTTAAACTGCTCTGATGGCTTGACAATGCTTGTGTTTTCTAAATTTTATTGATGTAGGATTAGTATTTGGATATCTACTGGTTTTATTGATCATGTGGATTTTTGGAAATTCTGGGTCCATTAACAATTTGGTAGTGGAGGACTCCAGTTTAGGAAATATAGAAGGGGTTCTACTCATTTCAGTAACAGCTGACTAAGGTTACTGCTGCAGATAAAACTCATTTGACTGGTACTGGGTAGAATAAGAAGTAAAGGAGGAGGGACATTTTTCTGACTTCAGTTTTTCTTGGGAAAATAAAGGGAGTAATTTCAAATTGCAGGAAGTTATATATATGTTAACAAGTAACACACTGCTGTTATATTTACATGGTTGGCATAAGAGTATTTTTAAGCTATGATGTTATATGTTGGGTAATCCTGTTTTGCAAGCTTAGTTGGATAACAGAAAATTTCAAAGTGAGATTCAGGGTGGCGTCTTTGGTTTATTCTTAAGGTGAACCTCAAATAAACTTAGTGTTCTTTCCTGTACTATTTTAGAACACTAGAAGTAGTATCAAAGGGATTTTGTGGCAATAAACATCCCAACTAATTGGTCTGTGAAAGAATTGTAATGGCAAGTTTTGGAGAAGGTGTGACCAGATTTCACTGATAAACTGTGATAAATGGTATTTTATCAAAAACTTTACCAAATGGTATTCTCACACCCTACATTGATCATGAGCTTTGCTATTAAACCTCTGGGGTTAATAAAAATCAGGGGTAGGGTGCGGTTTAGGAGAAATTCAAGATTCTTCTAGGCTCCCTACTTCTAGCAGATCCCAGCCC
Organism: Choloepus didactylus; assembly: GCF_015220235.1. Classification (NCBI taxonomy): domain Eukaryota; kingdom Metazoa; phylum Chordata; class Mammalia; order Pilosa; family Megalonychidae; genus Choloepus; species Choloepus didactylus. Next base: position 56,107,505 of record NC_051313.1, on the reverse strand, counting down.
TAATTTCATTTACAAGTAGGAGGATGTTAATATGAGCTTTTCGAGTTCAAAATAGTGTAATGGGCCACTGTTTAAGAGGAAGGTATAAGTCAGGATGGCATTTTTTTTTACATGCTCTCTTCTCCTACACAGCTAAGGAAGGCCTTTCAGGAGAACATGAGAAAGTCTAAGGCCAGTGCTACCAGACCAGACAAGCTCTACCTCTGGCATTGGGACAAACTTACTTTTTTCCTTATGCTAACAAGTATATACAATTTGGTCTTATTTCAAATTGGAGTTTAAAGCTGGGTTTTATTTGGGTGAATGTAAGAAGAATAGATCCTTCAGCCTTCTTTGGTTTTGGCCTATTGGGGATTGTCTGGTTTAGGGATTGTCTGCATTTTCTCTATACAGTTCATTAGAGAATTACAGATGATTCAAGGCCAAAAGAAGTTCACTAATAGTAAAATGGCATTTTGCTTTTAGGAACTCTATGGGAAAGAATGGCAAGTCCTGGGGTATTTGTATATCGCAATTCTAATGTCATTTTAAACTCATTTTATGATAACCTAACCTGATGTTCCTGGGCTTCATTGCTAGCTACTGCCAAGTCTTTGTAAGTTATTTATCTGAAATATTGATTTTGTCCACTCTGACTAGTTTTATTCTATTATCTCTACTCCAGTCCAAGTTCCATTTGTTATAATTAATCTGGTGAAATCATCCATGTTAACAAGAGATAGAACAGATTCCAGAGTCTTCTTCTTCTAGGTATCTGTGCTTTTAAAATGGTCTTCTGATTTAAGACTTGATTTGAGGGCTTTTGGGTCAAGTGGGTTATTTGATGGTGTCAAATGAGCCAGGCTGTGTTAAACTACCCATATGACTCCTACTGACCCAATAAAGATGTAATTTATATAATGCATATGCCTATCAAATATCCATTGTCCCTAAGCCTTTCAACATGGTTTAAAACTATGGCTTTATGAAGAACCAGACTACAGTTGTTTTAAGTCTCAAAATTGGATCTGGATTCGGTAGCAAGTCTGTTTTTTCTCTTCTCTCCCTATGCTAGAGTCTTCAGCTACACTCATTCACTATTACAAAGACAGCAGTCTTTTGTGCAAGGGGCATTGACAATATAGAGACTTTCAAGATGACTTAATGCAGCCTATAAAGGTTTTTCTATCCAACCAATATTTACAATTGCAGAAATCAACAGCCTACTTAGGGAGAAGACATTTCAAGCATACATCATATTCTCTTCAGCGATTGCCAAAAAATCAATTTAGGCTATCAGTTGAATTAAGCTATATGTTTTCTAATGTTCCATATTAGGCAGTCACTCTACTATTCCAGAAGATTCTACTCACTAAAGAAGGAAATACTAGGATGTATCCATTTCTAATAATATATGTAAGAGATTTACTATAACTTTTTTCAGAACATTATGCACTTTCAATGAATAAAATTGTTAATTTCTAAAGGATAGCAATGTTATATATGGCACTAAAGGCAATGCGATAGAATATAATAATTTGGATTCTGGGATCAGGAAGATGTAGAGTTGAATTCAGCCCTACCACTCCCTAACTATGGACTATTTGGCAAATCACTTTACCTGTCTGAACTTTATTTTTCCATCTGTAAAATGGGATTGATACTACAGAGTTTAATCAACCCAGAGGTGCTGGGATGATTGTATTTAGAATATCTGAGACAGTAATAGTAAATGGCAGTTCCCCTACCATCTTTTATATAATTCTATTTATTATTTTATGTTTAATACATAATAGTATTTGTATATCACATCATTATGTCTGAGAGCAACAATAATCTTAGTCTGTTGTCATCAAAGGTGTTAATATCTTCTTAATTAATACATAAATTGAGAAAAAACCTAAGACTATATTTGTAATTGTTCAGAATATGAACCTGGGAACCAGACTGCCTGAGCTCGAATCCCAGCTCCCCCTCACACATGCTGTGTGGCTTTGGACAAGTTACTTAAATTTTCTTTATCTTTTGTAAAACTGATATGATAAAAGTACCTATTTCATAAGAATTCTATGTATAAAATTTCTCTTACAACTGTAACTGCTACAAAGCCCAATATAAGTAATAGCTTCTGATCTTAAAAGATTGTCTATAGTCGTGGAAATAGAGGACTTTTGTGCCCAGGATTTCTGGATTTAAGTTCAGTTTTCTTTCCCTGGCTTCAGACTGCCCTTGGAATTTCATGTAAACAAGGGTTTAGAATACTGATAGATAATTATATGAAACATAACATGTAATCACTCCAGTCTTCCTTAACAGAGTGGGATATTAAACCAAGTTCTGCAGATTCCAAACTTCAGGTTCCAGAAGCCTAAGTCTGAATTAAGTTCATTGATTTTCATAAATTTGTTTCCTCCATAGTCACTGACACGGAGTGGTCACCAGCCTCTGCCCACGTCATTTGTTAGTGGACCCAGGATCATTAACTCCATAAATCTCCAGCTGGAATCCACTCTATTGGCATACTAGATCTCCAAAGGGCCTTCACCCCATTGTAAGGGCAAATGTAGTCAATAGTCAAATCAGTAAATTATTAACAGTGTGTCTACCTGTAAGGAATGAAGTCACAAAAGATTGTCACAAATGATAAATATAAAGGGTATACTTTTGAAAGGTGCTTTCCTCTCTATTGTAGCATCAGTTGTGCCAAAAAAATCCACAGAAACTAATTAAGCAAAATATGGAACCCATAATCAAAGACACTGGAATAGTTTAAAATTTGATTGAAGTCTTAGATTTGGCTTCATTTGGAAAATATATCCTTTGTTTATGAGAGAAGAGGAAAACTATTCTCCTCACTCTTTGAAAATACTTTTTCTCATTCATTCTCATTTAAAATCACATTTTCTGGGGACACCAGAGGAAGACTCTTCTTTACAGAGACTTTAGAATATTGTTGACTCTTCCTGGATGGTTTTTAAACTTAAAGGATGTACAAAGTAAAACCCTCTAGATGTCAAATACTTTGAATAATGGCAGGAAACAAGTTGTCAGATTGATAAAAACTTTTATCCATCACCTGACCCAGGGGAACTAGAAAGCCATATCCTTGAAAACTGTATTGAAACAGGCTAGAAAGATGAGAAATTCATTCTTCTCCAGAGACCACATAGCACTTGAGGTCAATCTGTAGTGTTCCCTGATCTTCAAGGGATGTGGCATAAGAAACCAAGATAGACTGTGTGTGTGGGAGTGGATGCACACCCAGGTCTAGGTTCTGCTCTGAGAGATTGAAATGTCATTGCAGAAAGTATGATCTAAATGTGGAAGTGTTCCAGAGTGGAAAAAAAAATGCTATTAAAGAGAGAATTTGGGATTTATGTTATGGACCCCCCCAAAAAATGTCAGCCAAAATGCATCTTAAAATTTCTTTCAGGAAGGCTTTTTTTTTTTTTTAATCTTTTCTCTTTCTATTTAATAACTTGCTTTGAAAAGGTTTCATGTAAGAGTTAAAGAATACATAAATACATATAGTTTTCTAGTCGCTAAGATTCATAGAGTAGAATAGACTTTACAAATTTTTCCATTCTACCTGCTATAACATCTCTGAAAGGTTTAGCCTCTGCTTGAAACTATGAAAATAGCAGCTACTATTTACTCAATGTTTATTTTGTGCTAGATGCTTGCTAAATACTTTTCAATTATCACACTCTGTCTTCACAACAACCCTATGAAGAAGACATTATTATCATTTTTGAGACAACTGAGACTTAGAGCATTTACTGACATGTTCAAGATCACAGAACTGATAAGAGATATGAGAAGATATGAACTCAGGTACCTTTCCTTCCAAAGCATGTGCTTTTTATACCTACATTATGCTGCTTGTGTTCTGTTGACAGAAGCTTTAATTCTGAGAAAAGTCTTCCTTACATTGAGATGAAATATGTATGCCTGTAAATTTCAGAGTAAATTTAACTCTTTTCAAATAAGGTAAGACAACAAATCAGGGTCCTTTTTATTTTTATATTTTTTTAGATAAATATTCCAGGTACAAATCTAAACTCTGCTTTGAAAAAATAAAAGATCATAGAGTCATGATGAGACAGAGAATGCTTCATGGGGTTCTCTTTCTATTTCACCCATCTACCATGTTACTTAGATTTTCCAACATGTGGAATTAAGAGATCATCTCTGGAAGCCCCCAGTGAAACCTGAAGCTACTTGATGGTGAGTAAAATAATCACACATCAGCATGGATTATTTCATTCTTTAGTTTTTCTTCTATAGAGAAGAGAACTAGGAGGGACTAATAAAAGATAGGTGTGTTTTGATGGATCTAAGCAGGAATAGATGCTGGAAATGGTATGGCCTCAGGTGTAGAATGAGTATAAAGTGAATAATTGCTTGACACTCTCAGCTTACCTCATCAAAATACTTTGCTCCCAGGATATATTAATAACAACATAAATTTTCCTGTTAGTACTTTATTTCAGTGGGCTTAGCACTTCCTCTTTTACTGAAATACAAATATTGCTAACAACCCAGTGTGAATTAATTTGACAGATACTATTATTTCCTACCACTAGACAACTAAAATGGGAAGGAAAGAAACTGATTAGAGCAGTGTTTCTCAAACTTTGGCATGCATCAGAATCATCTGGAGGTCTATGACCCACTGCCAGAGTTCCTGATTTAATAGAACTGGGTGCAGTCTAACAATTGATATTTCTTCTAAGTTCCCAGATAATGCTGATGTACTGGTCCTGGGACCCCATCCTGAGAACCACTGAAGTAGGGAATGATATAGAAAGGGAAACTAGGAAGAGCTAAAGAAGAAAAAGTTTATCAGATTCTAACAGTGTTATAGAGTATTAGTGTTAGAAGAGTCATAGGAATCATCTTATAAATCAATCTTATTTTATATAGTTTTTAAAATGAGGCATTTTTGTGAGGTCTGATGAGCATCTTCTGAATTCCAGCTGGACACTTTAGTGAACCATCTTGGGAGCTTGTGAAAAATGTGGATTCCTAGACCCCAGTGTGGACCCCAGGGCCCAGAGAACCTGCATTTTAACAAATTCTTCTGGTGACTCAATATAGGGATGTGAATACCACACTCTGAGAATAAAGGCATATAACATGGGGTACTAGGGAATCCCCATATGGGAGGAATAGAGACAAATGTGGACACAAGGGGAAGATGTGGTTCCTAAGATGGGCTGAGGCATAGGGGGAAAACAAGGCACCTTTTTCCTATCCAATGAGTTTATTCAAAACTGATGCTGGAAGTGAAAACAAGAAATCATCTCAGTATCCTTGTTGAAACATTCCACTCCCCTTATATGGAGTGGTGCTAGATTTATAGAGTATGCAAGCACAGACTTGGCAGCAGCTAACTCTACCATGATTGTCCACTATGGGGCCAACTGGAAGAATAATTTCCAAGCTACATAAGCGTTTTGAATATCATTCCAAAGGGGCTTATATGATTTACTCTCTATAGGGCATATGTGGGATGCGGCAGGTGAAGGAAGACACAAAACAGGGCTTGCTTAGCTTTAGCTATATTTTTCATTCCCCCCAAATATGAAATTCTACTCTTGTTTCTAATTAAGAAAATGATTCCTGGCAATTTGTCATTTTTCTTTCGTTACTCAGTATATCTGCTCTTATAAATGGAAGCTTAGTGATGGAGGCATTGTCTCCATCAAAGTAGCATTTTGTTTTAGCTTCCTAGCTGCTAAAACAAGTACCATACAACGGGTTGAGTTAGCAACATGAATTTATTGTCTCACAGTTCCAAAGGCTGGAGTCTTCCTTCCTCCCAGGGTCGGTATCTTCTGGCTGGCTGGCAATCTTTGGGTTTCCTTGGCTTTTCCATCACGTGGCAGTGCACATGGAGGCATCTTCTCTCTTTTCCCAGTTCTGTTGACTTCCTGCTTCGGGCTGCTCCCTTTGTGGGTTCTCTTTCTAATTTCCTTTGCTTATAAGGACTTTGCCCATATTGGGTCAATACAGGCACTCATTCGTTTTGGGCATTCTCTATCTAATATCATCTTCAAAGTTCCTATTTACAAATGGGCTCACACTCATAAGACCAGGGGTTGTGACCTGAACATGTCTTCTGTGGTGGACATGATTCAATCCCCAACACATCATAAAATTCTCTTGCTTGCCTCATTATTTTCCTAAGTATGTCATTAAAATCACTTTTCAAGAAAGATAAGGGAGTAATAAAAACTGTTTTTTGGCTGAGTACCTTTGGATTTTTAATGGCATGAAAATGAGAAATACAATTTTATGAGAACTAAAGGTAGATTTTGAAACCCTATCATAACTCACTATATATAGCACACACTGGATTGGTGTGGAGGTCAAATCAATTCCTATATAAACACATACTCCACTTTAGTTTAACTCCAGGAAAAATGATGTATCCTTGAAAATCAATTTCTGTGTGCTTTCTATTATAAGAAAATAAGCATGGATATGCAGGAATTAGTTCTTCAAATTAAATTCAATTCAAGTCCCCTTGTAGATTCCCTCAATGAATAGAGCCCAAAGAGCTTAGATTGCTTTTAAAGCATCCCATGACTGACCCCATTTCCCCCATTTCAGTTTTATCCTACATAACCCCTCTTTCCCTATACTTCCTGCTTTCCACCTCCTTGCTTCTCTATACATACACCTTACTGTTCCTAATCAGTCAAAATTACCATGAGCATAATGAACTTGATGTGCCAGGACTCCTCACTTACACACCACCTTGATTGCTAGAAGTTGCTGGGAGTTGTAGAGAGTTCTGTGTGAGGACCAGGAAATAAGGTTGTAATCAGGAGGGATTTCTCTGCAAACATATCTGGTAAATTGTCTATAGAGTTCTCAGAAGAGTCATGGATCGCCAAGATTCCAGTAATTTGACAAGATTTCATCTTTCATTCTAAATAAATATTGAACTTTGTATCTAATTTTTATTTTCCAGTTTGTATTGTATTTCTTTAAGGTGGCTGTAAATTGTGTTTTAGTCCCACAACACCTGGATTTGCTTTATTGTCAACATATTCTGCTTTTACTTACTTTTGCACCTTTGATTAATCAGTTTCTAGAATATCCTTCCACCCCCTCCATATGTGGTCCCTTTCCCATATCTCTGTATATCAAAATACTACCCATCCTTTAATTTTTACTACAAATGCTGCAGCCTCCTGAACTGTCAACTCTCAGTCAGTGTAAAACTCATCTGTATACTCATCTCTCCTGGGTCATAAATCCCACTATGCTTTAAATGATAGATCATCATAGATATAGATCTATATCTCTATTTCTATCTATATACACAGAGACACACACTACACAATTGGTAGATTGCTTTATTTCACCCTTCATGTGAGCTGAGCACACGTCACCTTTCCATGAAGCTTTCTCAGTTTTCCAAATTTGTTTAGCTAACTATCGTCTATGGTTTCTCTCATAGCACCTCACATATACGTCTTTCTTAGTCCTGTAGCTATGGTGTTGTAGTTGTTGGTTTTCATGTCTATAGATCAGACAGTGCTTCATTTTAGTGCCTCAAGCACAGTGACCCCCATTTAATAGGCATTCAACAAAGGTATGTTGAATGAATAAATGCATGAATAGAAATAGTAAACAATAAGGGACATGCTAACCCCTTCCAAGTATTGATATAATATGGAAGATATGGTAGGTAGAATTATGTACCCCAGCAAACACATGTTCTTAATCTTAATTCACATCCCTGTGGGTCTGAAATCATTGTAAATCTTATCCCTTAAAGATGTTATTTTCAATTATAGTGCGACCCAACTGAATGAGGGTGGGGCTTAATCTGAATTGCTGGAGATCTTAAGAACATGGAAGTCACAGAATCCAGAAAGGAGAGGACATTTCCATGCGATGGGAGGCAGGGATCAAGCAAAGAACCCTAGGGATTGCTAGCAGCTATCGATAGAAGTCTACATACTTTAGGCAGAAACCATCACCTTGCTGGCAACTTGATTTTGGACTTCTTCTAGCCTCAAAACTGTTAGCCAATAAATTCCTGTTATTTAAATTAAAACCAGTTTGTGATATTTTTGATGGTAGCTCAGGCAAACAAAGATGAAAGAAAAACTGTATTTATTCTGTTGTTTCCCCATAATTCAAAATTAGAAATCATAGATGAAAGGCACTTTTAGATGGCTCAGTTCTAAGACAAACCTCATACATGTTTCATTTTTCCCCATTTATATTCTAATTACTACCAACCAATGAATGTAGTGACAATATCTGTTTTGCTCACAAGTATATTCATGGCATTTAAGAAAGTGCTAGACAAAGTTGGTGTTCAATAATTATTTGTTTAATAAATCAATTTGTGAATGTGTCAGTCCTCTGCCAAAAAAATCTATTTCAAACACTTAAGGAAGCTTTTTCCTGATATAATAGCACTCTAACTTTCCAGATCCATCTCCCAGCACCTCATTATTCTGGAATCCAAGAGGAATACTTCAGTTTTCATACACATATCTAGTATACTTCTGTGTAACAATTCTTATATTTTCTCCTCTATACATAATGTTACTTATCTACCTTCAAAAGTTTAAGTTCTGTTTATCCACTGAATAGTTGACTACCCATCTGTGCTGGTTTGAATGTATTATGTCCCCCAAAAATGCCATTATCTTTGATGCAATCTTGTGTGGGTAGATGTGTTATGTTGATTAGATTGTAATTCTTTGATTGAGTGTTTCCATGGAGATGTGCCCTACCCAGCTATGGGTGATAATTCTGATTGGATGATTTCCATGGAGGTGTGGCCCTGCCCATTCAGCATGGGCCTTGATTAGTTTACTAGAGCACTATATAAGCTCAGACAGAAGGAGTGAGCTTGCTACAGCCAAGGGGGACATTTTGAAGAATGCACAAAAGCTGAGAGAGTAGCTGAGACAGACATTTTGAAGATGGCAGTTGGAAGCTCATACAGACATTTTGGAGAACACCATTTTGAAATGCAACCTGGGAGCAAGCAGATGCCAGCCACATGCCTTCCCAGCTAACAGAGGTTTTCTGGACACCACTGGTCATCCTCCATTGAAGGTACTTGATTGTTGATGTGTTACCTTGGACACTTTATGGCCTTAAAACTGTAACTGTGTAACCAAATAAACCCCCTTTATAAAAGTCAATCCATTCCTAGTATTTTGCATCCTGGCAGCATTAGCAAACTGGAACACCATCCTTCCCTCTCTCCATCCATTCCTTAATCTGTCCCTCCAGCCATCCATCCATCCTTTCATCCACCCATCTAGCCCCATAAAACATAAGATTGTTGAGAATAGGTAATTTTGTCTCTTTTACTCATCCGTAACCCAGAATCTTGAAATGCTAATAAGTACCTGATTTTTTGGAGAAGCAGTGAAGAGGTCAGGATGGCAGGAATTAGGAGGGAAAGGGAGTAAAACATGAATGAGAAGCAAGGACATTAGAGTATCGTAGATCATGATGAAGGATTTTTGGCTTTTAGTCTAGGTGAGATAAACCTCAGGAGTGTTTTGAGTTAAAGAATGGCATGATTTGACTGCTTACTTGAGAATAGTTGAAGGGTTCAAGGGAGGTGCAGACGGGAGACCAGTTAGGAGACTATTACAATGACCCACATGAAGATGTGTGTGTTTTGGCCAAGGTGTGGTTGTATAGTTAGTGGGAAGAGGTGACCATATTTAAAAGCATACATATATATTGAAATAAATCACCTTACATTTTATTTAATGTCTCTTTTATCTGTTTTTATCTGCAAGGCCACCAGAGTGGGATTTCAGGTTTGGATTGTAAATCAAGCTGAGAAGTAAATTCAGCATCACATTTATTTGGTGTTATTTTCAAAGCAGCAATGTGTACAATGACAACATCACAGAAGCCTCAGATAATGAGAGGTAGTTTTCCTTGTCCTAATCACTGCACAGGACACTGATCACAAAGAACACAAATTGACATGAGTGGGGGTTAAATCATCACAGGGAAGCTTCAGGGTTTATGTTCCCTTAGCTTATATATCATGCTAGTCACTTAGCACAGGAGGTATACATGTCTCTTTTTCATTCTTTATTTCAACTATGGGCCATAAATTAAAGGAATCTTCTCAAGCAGACACAGCATGTAAGAGGCATCCTTGAATCAATAATCAGTGCACAGCAACCTCAATAAGCTTTGATTTTTACCTTCACTGGATGCATTCCTTCAGTTGAATAAGAGTCTCAACCTTTTCTTAAGCATCTCTGAAGTTGGAGGAAAAAAATAGAGTCCAACCATCAATGCTTTACTTCTAATGTCTTCCTATCTCCCCTGTACTCCCTGCACTATCATATTTGGTACTTCCATACTTGATATACACTGATTAATTCTTTCTATCCCCTGTTTATACAGCAGAAAATTTTACAAACATGTCCTGTTCTCTCGAAGTCTACATAAAAGTAAAATAAGAATGCAAAATTACTACGTATTGATAGGTGCTGTAAATAAAGTCAAGCTAGTTGAAGATAAAGAGTAAACTGGCAGTGGGTAAGCCTTTATAACTAGGATCTCTCTGAGCAAGTAACATTTAAGCTAAGGCTTGAATGATAAGAGTCAAAAAGGGAGGATAAGATCATTCTGTGTCTTGATTAATGTCACAGTTTCTCTAACCAATTTATCTTCCTGTGTTAGAAATTGTAGAAGGTGTAATGTGTGGATCAAACTAACATGAACCATAAGCAATTTGCTGCCCTTCGTGTTAGCAGGTGCTAGTCTGTCTACAAGGGAGTGAGGACCAAAGATACATATAACAAAGGAAGTTGCTGAAGCTTAACAGAGTGCCTGGAAGTTTCAGTAATAGTTAACAGATCACTTGTACCTCTGCCGGGGGGGTAGACACCCACCCCTGTTAAACGTGCTGGTGAAACTAAGATAAGGAAGTCCTGTGATCTCCCTAAGAAATTAGCCCTTCCTTGAGACATGCAGCAAAGCACTTCTACTCCTGGACAAATTGCCATAAATACTGGCCTGAGTCCCAGGAAAAGCTGGAGGTCTCACCCAGGAGCTCTGCCTGGGACCGTGTGCCAACTGGGACTCTGATTGGCTGAAAACTCGGGACTTCCCCAGACAGCAGTATCAGATGTGGGGGTTTTCCTTGGTTTGGTGAGGTTTTCTTTTCCTTTTCTCTGTCTGCTGGACAGACTGCTTTACTTTCAACTATTGTATGATTAATGATAAATGTTTGTGGTTTTGTAATTCAAGAAATTTTCTTCTGTAAAGTTATACTATATCAGTTTGTGTCTCTTCCTTCCTCCCATGATTTGCCTCGCATAACACTTCCTCAAATTTTACCTCTCCATTTTACTCTCCTCACTGTAGTTAGGGAAATCTTACCAGAATTTAAATCTAAGTAATGCTTTCCCCCTACTGTAAAACCCTTTGGTGGCTCAATGCCAGTATGTTTGTCTTATAGATGTGCTCATGGTTCATGCTTACCTCTCCAATCTCAACATGTGCCTCACCTCTCTTTTGAACCCTTCTTCAAACATATTGAAGTATTTGTATTCACCCCAAAGCATTCTGGTATTTCTTACCTTTGGTTCTTTGTTCATGTTACACCCACAAAATGGATCATCATTTTATCCCCCACTCTCACCTGCATCTGATAGGCTTCCAAAAGATGTGAGTAAAGTCTTGTTGAACATTTTTTTTCTATTTGAGAATGTAGGATAAATTATTTCACTAAGGTCCAATTGAATTGAACTAAAATAGAATCATACAAGATTTAGTTCAGAAAAAAAGAAATTAAATGTACATCAATACTTGCAGAAGGATCCAATGGGGACCTTTTAAAATGATTAAAATTTGATTGACTATTGCCGGAATGGTATTCCTGAGAGTGAGAATTACACAGAAATATGGTGGTACTGGTGACCTGAGGGAGGAAGGAATGACAGAAGTCAGGACTAGAATCATTACTTGACATTTTAGGCCCAAAAAACCATACCTACCATCTGCCTTCTTTTTTATTTTTCCTATCACGTTTATTTGCAAAGGATATCCTGAATAATATTTCCATCTTTCAGGAGCACAGGGATGTAAGCAAAATCAGATATGAGTTGAATATAAATTTTGGTGACTTTGGTGGTTTAAAGCTGTATGTACCCCAGAAAAACACATTCTTAAATTTAATCCATTCCTGTGGACGTGAACCCATTGAAAGTAGGACATTTTTTGAGGTTACTTCATTTCAGCTATGGCCAAACTCAGTAAGGACGAGTCTTAATTCTATTACTGGAGTCCATTTTAAGCTGAATGAAATTCAGACAGAAAAAAAAGAAAGGCACAGGAAGTAAGAAGCTGAAATCAAGAAAACCTGGAAGAGAATGGAGAGGCCAGAAGAGGCTGCCATGTGCATTGCAATATGACAGAGGAGCCAAGGACCAAGAATCGCCAGCAACAGCCTCAGAGCGTCACAATCCAGGGAGAAGACATCACCTTATTGATGCCTTGATTTGGAGTTTCTTTTAGCCTCAAAACCAAAAACTAATAAATTCCAGTTGTTTAACCTGACTCATTTCACGGTGTTTGCTCAAGCAGCTTAGGAAAATAAAACAAGGAATAAAAATCAGGGCCTAACCCACAACCAAACTGATCTTGAGTCATTCCTAATGAGGAATCATTGGATTTAAATGTAATTCCATGGTAAATTCTTGTTTAGAGCAGGTCCTACAATTGCTTTTTTGATTTCTATGCAACAGCCAATGGGAGGTAGAGAGTGTGGGATAGAGGTCGTAAAGCTACAATTAGAATAATAGTCATCAAATGTATAGTATTTATTAACTGTGATATTATGTTGAGAACTTGATACATAATATTTCATTTAATATTAAGAATCACTCTGCAAGGTCTTCATTTTACACACAAGGAAACAGAGGTTCACAGGTGAATTATTTGCCTAGGGCCACACAACTGGAAGCATTGGAATTATATTCAATTCAGGCCCATCTGACCTCAAAGCCTATATTCCTACTCAAAGGTCAGGCTGAAACAATGGCTTAAGTCTCTGCATTGTGATAACTCATGCTCAGTTTATAAAATATTCAAAAAGTCTGTGATTCAAATAGGCAGAAGTCTCCTTTAATGATGTACCAAAGATAGAAATAGAGTAAAAATCTAAATTTTAAATTAAATTAACAAAACATCTTTGCAATAGTGTTTTATATTTTTAAATCCAATGCACAGATCTTGGAATTATTTCTTTAATGATTAATCTCAACACTGGGAAACACTAATAGAAGATCAAGAATTGTTGAATAGATACAGAATGGAGAAGAGAATATATGCCTGGCTTTATTTTCGTTTCCTTTCTTATGTAAAACATAACCAGTATACCTTATATACTAGAATAATGAGCATTTATTGTAAATATTGAATTACTTTGAGATCCATTTATTAGAGGGGCTTTTCTTAGAAATGGATTTTTGCCATTATGGTGCATTATAAGCTTTCAGAAAGCTCCATCAGGATCAGGTTTCTGTTCACAACACATAGCCTAGACATAGAGGATAGAAAGCAAATGGTGGTTAAATATATTCTGGAATTGGGAATTAGAGAAAAAAAGGCATTGAAAAATTAAGACTAACACACTTTTTTCCAAAAATAATAATATATAAATGAAGATAGTTTTTGTTTGTTTTATCTAACCAAATTGTTAAATTTATGAAAATTTTAGGCCAAATTAATTTTTAAATCATCTTTTAGTGTAAATTTTACTTTAATATGTTTAGGCTAGAATTAAACTAAAAGTTTATTTCTTTTATAAATTTTCTGCCTTCTAGGATTTAATATCTCAATGTTTTAGTTTCCCAGGCTGCTCAAAACAATACCATAAAATGAATTGGCTTAAACAATGGGAATTCATTTGCTCATGGTTAGAGTCCAGGAAATATCCAAATCAAGGCGTCATCAAGGCAATGCTTTCTTCCCATAGACTGGCGTCCGGACATCCTCGACTCCTCCGCCACAAGGTAAGGCACACGGTGACATCTGCTGATCTGTCCCTTCTCTTCTGGGTTTCATTGATTTCAGCCTCTTGCTTCCGCTGCATTCTCCCTTTCTCTTGCTTCCATTTATAAAGGTCTCCAGTAATAGGATTAAGACCAATCCTGAATGAGGTAGGTCACACCTAACTGAAGTAGCCTCATCAAAAGATCCTATTTACGAGTTCACACTTACAGAAATGGATTAAATTTAAGAACACATTTTTCTGGAGTACATTCCCCTTCAAATCCACCAAACTCAACTAGATAATACTGACTTTGATAAATGTTTGTAAAATTCATTGGGAAACCATTTTACTGTCTAAACTCACACTGACTCACATAGATTCAACTTCTAGCTTAGTCACCATCTTGCCTTGTCCCTGTACATGACTCACCTAAGCTCTTTGTACTCATTTTATTCACCTATAAAATAATAAGAGGATTGAATTAGATTATCTATCTGTACCCCTCGAGTTCTACAATTCTAGCATTATAACCCCGTAATTAAAAAGGAAGCTCTGCCCCATGCTAGTGGCTGGGTGGTAAAACAGTGCCTAATATTTATTGGGATGACCTAAAGGTAGATATTATCATAATCACAATTAATATTTGGAACATTAGAATATAAATAAGAATCTTGGAATCTTGTCCAAAGATACTCAGCTAGTAGAAAGTGGGATGGGCATTCCAACACATCTGTCAGATTTGACTGATTTAAACAGCTGGGTTCAAGGTCCTGTTCAACACTGTGCCTTTGCATAAATCAGTTAGTTTACACATTTTTGTTTCATAAGCTATAAAATGTGGTTAAATTTGCTAATGTCCTGTGATACCTGGTTCTATTCTCCTTCCAGAGTATTCAAAACTACGCCTCCAAGTCCTGTGGGAGTTAGGCAGGAACAGGTGATTTCATTTGGACCAAATGATTGAATACCTAGTGCTAACTTCACATTCTCTTTTTCCCTGCTGAGGTTCCCTGGAAGGCATGTTTAAGATGGATGAATCACAGGATGGTAGTAGCCCAGATCCCTGTATTGTCTTATAGAGAAATAAACCTTTATTGTGCTATGTCACTAAGATTTCAGGATATATTTGGACTATTCTGACTAAAAATTATATCCTTACTTATATATTGTAAGTATCAAATGAGATAATGTATAGAAACACCTGACTGGTAGCAGATAATCAGTAATACCAATTTCCTTACTGGCTTTTTATGTATATATTTTTCAAAAATTGCCATCGATAGTCCAGAGACTAGTAGCACAAAAGGTAAGTATGCATAAGTTCATAGACACCATATTTAATAATTGTGACTAGTTTAGGCTTTATTTATATGCTTTTAATTTAAAATAATTTTTAATAATGTGCATGCATATTTTAAATAATTAAAGCAATAGTGTACAGTGCTGAAGCTTAGAAAAATCAAACTTACCAACATCAACAAATTCTAAATAACCAAAAATAACTATCAAACTTTGGTGAAACTCTTCCAGAAATCTTGTCTTATATAGAAAGGTGGTGAAGGGGAAGGGGAATAAAAATTTGTATCAGATAGTTCTCCAAACAAGAAAACAGATGGCATGTTAGAAATAGGATATATTTTATCCTAGGATATGATTTCATTCACATTTACACACACATAGTTTGTTTTGTGTGATTTCTACAAGCACATTAACAATGCCCTTTACTTGCTCTGAATTCTGCCCAAAGCAGATTATATGAGGATACTAATGGGGATATGGTTTGAGAAAGCATTATGACAGAGTGAAAAAGTGAGACAGGAAGAAGAGGAAAGTCGATAAAGTGTTAATAAGCTTGGAATTCATTCCAGCTGGGGACTCTGAAAGTCTGCAGGGAACATGTCACAGAATATTCCTCCTGAGGAATGAACAAACTAGTATATTAATTCACCAAGTTCTGTCACATTTTGGTTGAAGTTATTCCTGAGGTTTTAACTCTATCATCTTGGCCTGCTCTGTGTGAGGGATCAAGAGTCTCCAACAGCCATTGAATGGGTTACCACTTCAGGCAGAGAAACACAAAGCTGTTGGCTGGTGTGGGACTTGTTTGCTTGAAGGGTGCTCGAAGAGGGCATGGGCATGGAAACTTTAGGATCTGCTACGATTATCTGTGTTTATATTTATTATTATTATTCTTTAAATAGTTTCTTGTGCCCTCCACCATCACTTGGGTTTTATTGTTCTCCTAGAAAACTGTTCCTTACAGCAGAATAATTTAAAGTCTAGAAGTTAAGAGATGAACTGTCATACTTTACACATGTTTGTACAATGTTCACCTTCAGATAGTTTTTTTAAATGCAATTCTATTGAAATATATTCACACACCGTGGAAACCATCTGAAGTGTACAATCACTGGCTCACAGTATCATCACATACACCCTCAAGATCAATTTTAGAACATTTTCATTATTCCAGAAAAAAAATAAAAATAAAAAAGAAAAGCCAAATCCTCCCATATCCCTTACCCCACCATATTATTGACTCATAGTATTGGTGTGGTACATTTGTTACTGTTGATGAAAGAGTATTAAAATATTGCTGTTAACTATAGTCCATAGTTTGCAATAAGTATATTTTTCCCATATACCCCTCTGTTATTAACTCCTTCTAATAGTGTCATACATTTGCTTTAGTTCATAAAAGAACATTTTAATATTTGTATAGTTAATCATGGACACTGTCCACCACAAGATTTACTGTGTTATGCATTCCCATGTTGAAGCATCCAACTTTCCTTCTGGTGACATACAATACTCGACACTTTCCCTTTCCACCACATTCACACACCCTTCAGCACTGTTAATTATTCTCACAATAACATGCCACTGTCACCTCTGTCCATTTCCAAATGTTTAAGTTCAACCTAGTTAAACATGCTGCACATATTAAGCAACTGCTCCCCGTTCTTGAGCCTCATTCTATATTCTGGTAACTTTTATATTCTATATTTTATGTCTATGAGTGTACATATTATGATCAGTTCATATCAGTGAGATCATACAACATTTGTATGTGTTTATATATATTATACTTTTTGTATTTTTTGTTGCTGTTAAATGACTTGTGTTTCTCTTTCTTTCTTCCATTCCTTTCTGAACTTGTCAATTTATAAAAAAATGTCTTAATTTATTTAACAGCTCTCTTCCCCCTCCTCCATTCCTCGTTTACCTCTTCTCCTTTCATCCTCTTATTTCTCTTTTCCCTTCACCTCCTTCTGCTAATAACTATGAAACTGAAGCAGGACTAGTAGTTAGCTTGCAAGTAGACTTAAATCTCAGACTCTAAACATTGTTGACAGTTTTCTCTAGGAGGATGGGGTGCTATCAGATATGACTTTCTCATCTGAAAGAGGAAAGGCTTGAGTGAAATCCATGGGAATGTGAGCAAATATATCCACCAAATTGTATGGTCACACAGTAACATGGTGACATATCCATCCTCATAGACTGAGCATGAAGAAACCCATGTTTCTTGTTCAGAGGCTCCCACTTACGCACCTCTGTGAGTCTTCCAATGTATACCTGTCAGTCTCATGTAAGGGAGGACATGCTGCATGCTATGCAGTCTCTATCTGCTCCTGTAAGAATGGATACTTTAGACGTTTGACTCCTATCAATCTTTTCAGGGTTGTTGACACTTTTTCAAATTATGGTCTCACTGTTCTAGTCTGGTCAGCTGACAACGGTCACACATTTGTGGCCCTTGAAATTAATCTGTGTCATGTTTCTGTCCTTCCAAACAATTTACATTCTGAAAATAGTATGGCTTGTATTGCAAAAACTACTCCATCATTGGTTGATAGTCAAGGTATCAGATGGATCTTACATGCTCCCTACAATGCACAAACATTTGATATCATTCACAGTTATAATATCCTAATAAAAAATTAACTCTGAAAGATTACTCTACCTCCCTAACTCTTCCTGGTCCACATATCCTTGTAAAGCAGTTTGTCACTAAATGTGGCTGCCCCCAAGAAGGAATTATCTCCTCTTAGCCCCTTCCTGGAAAATGAGCAGCATGAAAGAGGTGGGGGACTTATAAAAGCCTATTTTGAAAATTAGAGATTCTGCCCTGATGATTCCTAGCATGATTCCTTTTTCTTTCCCTTAATAGCAACCTCAGGCCAGACATTTTGGTAACCTTCTGTGTTGGCTTGAATCTATTGTGTACCGGAGAAAAGTGTATGTTTTTTTAATCCAACCTTGTGGGGGCAGACCTATTGTGGGTGGGACCTTTTTATTAGGCTGTTTCCATGGAGATGTGACCCTGCCCACTCAAAGTGTGTCTTAATCTCCTTGCTGGAGTCCTCTATGAGAGGATAAGAGGCAGAGAAGGTAGAGAGATGCTAAGATATGTAATCCAGAGTTTCCCCCGGGAGAAGCAAGGAGGACCCACAGGAACTGAGAGAGCCATTTGAAACCGGAAGCCAAGAGATTATCTGACAGAGAGACCCAAAATGCCAGCTGTCTTTCCTCAGATAAAGTATCTTCCTCTTGATGCCTTAATTTGGACACTTTCATGTCCTTAGAACTGTAAATCTGTAAACTAATAAATTCCCATTATGAAAGCCAACCCAGTTCCAGTATACTGCATTCCAGCAGCTTTAGCAAACTGAAACACCCTCCAAATGGGGGCCTAGAAAAAGCAAAGTTAATTCTGGTTCAATGACCTGGGCTGTCTTGTTGAACTGACATGATCCTAAAACATACAGATAAAGACCTCTTGATTTTGTGAATCGAGTTCCCCCTACATGGTTCAAGAAGGCCAAAGAGGGGAAAATTATGAATTTCTGTAAGTTTTATGAAAGTACCTTTGTCTCTCTTGCACACAACCTTTCCAGTCAAAAGATCTGGGTGCAAGCACGGGATAATGGCAAAAAAGGGTGAAATTATATCTACTGAAAGGCTGTACCTACCGCCATATTGGGGCAGTGGAGGGGCAACAATGGCCCTGGCACCTAGGAGAGAGGGAAGAACACTCAAGTTCTTCATCTTTCAGAATTGTCCCTTTTAATTTTCCTTATGAAGGAGATGCCCTGGTGTTACTCTCCCAAACTGTTATAGGATCTTAAAATAAACTGTTGGATATCCCATTCACTGCCAAACAAGTCTACCTAAATTTGATTTTCATTCCTCTTAACCTTACTGAAAAGTCTACCATAAATTGATAGATGGTCCCAGTTTCTGCACCTCCCATGCAAAGCACCTGGATGTCTTCTCTGTCCCCATTTCCTATAACATTTGTTCAGTCATTCCATGGCACAGATGAACACAGCCTGCTGGTGACATAGATACCCTGTCAGCCCCTCTAAAAACAAAGCCTAGACATAATTATTCACAATGAACTGGGAACCCTGAGGTTTACCAGTTGGTCAAGAAGCCATGTTGGAAGAACTGCCAACCTGAGTCCTTGACAGATGTGGGTTCCACTAGCGACAAATTCTAAGTGACAAATTTAACAAATTCAGTCAGATTTATCCCTATTAATCAGATTTACCAGAGTGGCTGACAGAGTGATACACGCATGAGAAAATTCATCAGAAGCCAAGATGTGTAGAAACAAGTGGTGGCTAATTATTAGGGTTCATTTTCCCATGGGTATCTTGCTCTTCTGCATATCTTTATCAGTGAGACACCAGCTGCCCTTCATTCCAAACTATTCTTTCAGAGATGTTTGTACAGGAAACAAATTTGGAAGATAGAGATAGTGTTTATCTCCAGGGTAAAGGGCAGGTTTGGCTTATAGCGCAGGAAGGTAGAGATATTATTTCCCTCTGGAGCAAGAGCAAGGCATATTTATTGCACATTACAAAAGATTCATGTTCCCTAGGGTCAGATTTTTTCTCCTGTAATGCAGTACACTGCATGTGCAGATGTCACGTGGCTCTCTTTTAGTCCCTGTTTGTGGAAATTGAGGTTTCTGAGACTGCTGCATGAAAAGATAATACTCTGTGTACTGCTAGGGCTGTGAGAATAAACTCCTTTGTCTCTGACCCAGGTATTTCATGTCTTTTGCCAGCATCCTTGAAACTGTGGCAGGTTTATTTTTGAGCTTCCAAGTAAGGTAAAATCCTAGACCCTTCAGAATTGTTGAAACTACTACTCCTTTTCCTTTTACTTGATGAAGATTTTCACATTCTATTTATCTTTTAAGATCTTTAATCCAAGTTCATCTGTGTACTTCCTTTGTGACTATTTTATTTAAATTAATAGTTTAGAAAAAAATAACAAATAATATTTTGAAGCTTTACTTAAAGAAATACATACTTCTCTTTATGTCCACCTGTTTACCCTAATCAAAAACAAAATTGAGTCTCTAAACTTGAATATATTTTGATAGTATAGTGAGTGAAATAAATATCATTTATTATGTATGTGCTGTCAATATTTTAAGCCAGTTATTTTACTTAGGACGATGAATAAAGCAATCTATTAGTCTTGAAAAGATTTTTGATGCATATTTTATTATCCAGTGTGCACAGTTGGCTAAATTTTAATCTTGTAAAATGTGGATTCCATTTATAATCCCAGGTTTGTAGTTAGCTGATGTTGCCTTGATAAAATATATATTTAGCAATTTTCCTCCAATTTTATTTGAAAATATAATGAGAAGGCAAACATTAGCTACATTTTTACAAATATACAGGTTATGTATAATAACTGGAATTATTTTATAAAGAGTTTTGCACTGTGAGTTTAATAATGGCATTACTATTAACAGATGAATTTTGGTAATACACAAGAAAAGTACACCATAAATTTTAGTATGTCTGCCTTTTGACTAAGGAAAATACACATATGTTTGTATATCTTTAGATATTTTAGCTCTTAAATTTAAGGCTTCATGAATTTTGCCATTTTTTTTGGAAAACAGATAATCTCTATGCATCCCAGTCATTCACTGGAATTATTTATTCCAATGAGATTATTTTTATTACAAGCATCATTATGAAAGAGACTTTGAATGTTCTGATGCCCAATCTACTTTCAAGATGAATATTCTGCTTTTACCATATGCCCTTTGTTGCCCAGTGTTCAGGAGGCCTTTTTTACAAGCAAAAATTCTGGGAAACTTTCACTCCTTTGGGGACATCAGCCTCTCATAATTCCTTCTTTAAACCATTGTATCATTCATGTGACCTTAAAAAAATAGATTATGTGAAGTATAAACTTTGAAAATTAGAAAAGTATTTTCACATTCTTCACCTACTGCCTTGTGTAAATCCTTTGTCATATATGTATGTTCTTCTTCCTTCGTTCAAGATGGTCCTTTGCTGGGAACAGTTTAAGTCCACGGCCATAATTGCAGTCATTGAATGGCTACAGCTATTGACTGAAGACCAATGTGGGGAGTTGGGGGATTAGCTAGGGGAAATCTAGGACTTTGATTTAGGTTAGTTTCCTGGAATACCCTCTCTTAAACTTGTTGTTTACTTTACCTAGATGCATAACTCCCCAGGTTTTCTGAATTCAAAATATCCATGTATCATTTAAGTCACAGGCTCTGGCAGGGACTAATTTTCACTCTATTTCACCATAGCTATGTTTTATAGCCTCCAGCGGTCTCTTTAAAGTTCTCCTCCACCACAACATTCACTGCTTAGTTTATGACCAGGCCCAGGAACTCTTTGCTTCATGTGCTCTTAGGAAAACTTAGATGCTACTGGATGTCTTTTGGCCCTTTGCATCCTTCCTATGTTCACTCCAAACAATACCATATTTTACAGTGTGCTTTCAGAGCTTGGTTTGAAGCTGTAGCTGAATTCTTCTTTCATTGAAGAGAAAGATTTTCTCCTTTTTTATTCTTGTCAGTAGGTTTCACGGAAATGGAGAGCTAAGAGTGTTTTTACTCAGCCACCTTTAATCAGAAGTTGTTTGAGCATTTTAGAAACAACCCTTCTTTATTTTAAGAGTTTGAGGAATTATTTATTTTTTGGTGACAGTCATAGGAAAAGATCATTATCTTCATAAAAGCTTCTATCAAAGAACATCATTAACCACTGGGAAAAAATGACTGCCCCTTTGCCAATTTTTCTGTTAAGCATTGAGAGGAAATTATTTCAAATACCTTGTTGTCCTGCTCTGGTCAACTTTTTCTAGAATGGTGGAGCTAATAAATAACTTTAAATAAATTGGGAGAGAGGTGGGTGGAAAGAGAGAAAAATAAAACTCTCTGTGGGCTAAGAATTTATACTAATAAAAAATGTAAAAATTTCTACAACCATTAAATTCATCTGTTTTGTTCACTAAATAATTTATACTCTGGACCAAATTGCTTTCTTCTCTCTAAGCATAATGTCAATGAGTCCTAAAGGGAAATTACAACAATATTTCTTATGTGCTAGAGTTTCATTGTTAGCATTTCTTTTTAATTCTAACACTTCCCATGTGTCAGCTTGTGCACTGTATGTGTAGAATTCTATGACCAAAAAATAAAAAAATGTGCTATAGGATGTTTTCATGGTATGGACATCAAGAAACACAAATAATAATACTTCAATATAATCTTGCTATTTTAAGTAGTGTTTAACCAGCCCCACACATATGGTTATTATTGATTTCATTCATTTCTGTAATTAGAAGGAAAGAAATGCAAGGTGCCAATAATGTGACAAAATTTTTAGATAAACAAAAAACAATTAAGCAATTTTATAAGATCAATTGTATTTGCAATAAAAACAAAATAGATATTAACTTTCTGCTCACATACTAAGCAGCAGTCAATGTACAATGTGAATCTGTTTACACCTTGGCAGATGGTTCCCCAGGCAGTAAAAGTGGGGAAAACACTTCCCTTTATAAAGAAATTTGCAAAACAAAACAAAACAAAACAAAAACATATCAGGAGCAGAATTTTTTGTTGTCTCCTAATGAAGTTGTGGCTCTTGCCAATCAAAATCAAGAAGAGTTCTGGTTAGAATTGGGACTTGAAATTTATTTCAAATTGAAAGTCTAATCTAAGTTTAAAGATTTAACACATGTAAATAAAAACCCTGCACATAGGTTTCTGACACATATTTTACTTATTAGACTAGAGACATGAAATCCTATTCTTTATAGCAACACCTTATTTAAAAAAAAAAAAAAACAAGACTGTTAATGAAAAAGAAGCAAAATCCCACCATTCCACCCCACAAGAGCAGTAGGACTTGGCATGAGCCAGTGCAATTCTTAGTGATGAAAAAGTAGTCTGAATGTAGACAGTGGGGCACAGTACATTAACTCATGCCCACAAGTAATTTTTCAGGTACTGCGGAGTTTGCCTTGTATGGGTATCCAAAACTCTCTTTCTCCTTTGGTTCCCTCCTTTCCTCTGTCATTTTTTTTGGCCCTGTTTCTATGAGGCCTCTGTCTTTTAATCTATGTGGGAAAGTCTTTTTTGCCTGAATGTTCTCATTGACCTGAGCTGGGTTCTCACAAGCTAAGTCTCTACTACCAGTAGTGAGCCTCCCTCATAGCATTTTTAAAAGATGGTGGGGGCAACAATTCAGGGGACTAGAGGAAATGAAGGAGGTAGAGAACATGCGGAGTGCCACTGATGAGGATGGAGTTTTACAGAAACCTCCAACCTGTCCCCAAAGCTCTCAGTTGCCATTTCCATAGAACTTTTCTCTACATGTATCTCTCTCAGTGAAATTCAAGACTAGAAAATAGGATCTAAAAGGAAAATTAACTTAGGGAGCCAAGATCCCAAATTTTGAGTTTCTTTTTAGTGATTCAGAACAGAACTTCATTTTATGGAAAGCTATAAAAAGTTCCTAGCCAAAATATGGTTGCTTTTTTTTAAATTTTACTCCTATTGATTTATTTAAATGGGTAATACATTCACAGGTTCAAGATTCAAAAGGTATGATATGAAGTAGAAATTCTCCCTCTCATCTAGTTCCCCTCCATGGAGGAAACCAATATTACCAGTTTCCACACAGAACTTTTAAAGGTGGAAATACAGTCAAGATTTTTGAAGGCCTAGAATGTAGGTACACAGTGGCAGTGGTGCATTGATTTCCTAAAACGTAGAGCTAAATTATCACTTTGGAGTAGGAACATTCATTAAATCAGGGACGGGTTCTATGTAAACCTCCAGTCCAGAAAGGCCTATTAGAATAGCATCTGTGGTGGTTTAGAGCTGTATGTACCCCAGAAAAACATGTCCTTAAAGTTAATCCATTCCAGGGGTTGTGAGCCCATTGTAAGTAAGACCTTTTTATGAGGTTACTTCAGTTAAAGAGTGACCCACCTAATTCAGGATGGGTCTTAATCCTATTATTGGAGTCATTTCTAAAGGGAAGCAAGACAAATAGAGAAAGCCATCGAGGCAAGAAGCTGAAATCAATGAAATCTGGAAGTAAAGGAAGAGACCAGCGGACACTACCATGTGCCTTTCCATGTGACAGAGGTGTACAGGATTGCTGGCAGCCAGTCTTTGGGAAGAAAGTAGCACTTTGATTTCGATATTTTCCAAGACTCGAACTGTAAGTGAACACATTTCCATTGTTTAAGCCTAACCATTTCAATGGTATTTGCTTTAAGCAGTCTGGGAAACAGAAACAACATCCAATCTATTGTATCCACTCTTCTGGCCTTACTGCCCATGCCCATCTCTATTTGCTCTCTTAACAGATGAGTTGATTAATCGAAGGAAAAGAGTGCAATTTAAAACAAGTCTTGATCCTAGACCATCACAATGATGAAGAGAAAGCACTTTATCATTTTGTCTGAGTTTCTCCATCTGTGACACGGAAATAGTATATAGCAGTTTTTAACTTCAAAGGCAGTAAAAGAAGTGAGAATACTTGAATTACTTAGAAGAAAGATGCTACATAATCACCTAGTACTATATAATCATGTTTGAAACCAGAACAGAATAGAAGTCAGGTTGGAAATCTTGGCTAGCACCCACATGTGACACTTACATTTTAGGAGGAATGAAAACTCTTCTTTAAAAGGAGATTAGGGATATATAACTGACATCAGATATCCATCTTCAGAGGCAGAAACTTCTGCATACAACAAAATTTCTTTGAGTTCATTTTTTACCCAGCATCTCCTTTAATTTCTGTCACAAACAATACCTCCAGAGGTATCTTGGAAATTAATGGAAAATATGATATGGAAGAATCAAGGCAAAATATGATGTGGACAGAGGAGATAGGAGATGATTAAAAAATCAGAATATAACTCAATAATATTTAGCACCATTTCTGAAATCTTAAAGTCAGTTATGAGTATCATTTCATAAACAGTTTACAAAAGTTAGACGGTAACTTATTAACAAGTATCAGTTCTAAGATACAGAAGACCTAAGGTCATTTGCAAGCTAACAAAATAACATATTTAATAACTTAGTTGCCATTGCAACATTTTTTTGCAAGTTCTCCTTGTCATGTCAGTAAGCCTGTGACAATATCTGACATTTTAAAAATAATCACAACAGTGGTAGTATCATTGTATCAATCACCACAGAAGAAAAATTATCTCCTCTTACCAAAAATAAATGAAAATAGTGATGAGAGCTCAGAACCTATTGTCTTTAAATGTGTATTTATTTGACCATGTACTCTCTGCAATATTCTTAAGGATATATATACAGATATATATATCCAGATATATATATATATACACATATATATATATATAGATATATATATAATATTTGTTCTCTCATCATCTCGGTTCCCTTGTTGCCATGGTCACCTCACAGCACAGCTGAGCTTTCCCATAGCACCACTTGGACCCTGCATCTCTCCTTCCTGTACTTTCCACAGTCTAGTTTGTTGTGTTTCCTACTTTCTCTGACTAGCGTCAGTTTTCTGCACTTCTGATAGAGGTTGACAAGAAGAAATGTATTGGAGAATATATATATACATATATATAATCACTTATCAACAATTATTAACACTAAAACATCTCAAAATTTTGCTTCTATACTAAGCACTTGCCTTGTTAAAAAAAGAGATTGTTCTTAACCAAATCAGTGTTGCCCGAGATGCATTTTCTCTCAGTGGAACGTATGTCAGATCTTTTATCTGCCTTTCCCAAGTACTCCAAAGAATGGGGTAACCAGTGAGGCAGTTAGGATGATGAAGAAATTAATAAGGAATGGACCTGCCATTTCCTGAAACAGCTGAGCAGGATTGCTTCAAATCATGCCAGCAAATGTGCTAACTCAGATGCAAACACCTGGTGTTGCTTCAGATGAACTTTGTACTGCTTAAATGCCTTCAATGTTCATACTGATGGTAAATGAAATATTGTTTTATTATTTTATATTATTATATTATATTATTTTATATTATTATTTATTTATTAGGTTGAATAAAATATCCAAGACAAGAAGAAATCTAGTAGGTTATCATACAGAGCACTGCACTTTATTACCTGCTTTCTGAGTATTCTTTGTGTTCCTGCCAAAACCGTCATTTCACCTTCCTAGGGGGAGAAAAAATAATACAGGGTTTGGCTGTCTCAACTCTGAAAGCAATCAAGTGCTCTGATAAAAGGCGAAGGAGCCCACATTTGTTCTCTCATCATCTCGTTCCCTTGTTGCCATGGTCACCTCGCAGCACAGCTGAGCTTCCCCATAGCACCGCTTGGACACTGCATCCCTCCTTCCTGTCCTTTCCACAGTCTAGTCTTGTTGCGTTTCCCACTTTCTCTGACCAGCATCACTTCTCTGCACTTCTAATACAGGTTGGCAAGAGTAAAAATGTTGGAGATGTCAGTGAAGTATGTTTTAAAACTGCAGACATGAAACTAGGAGCTCTACGTCTTTACAAATGTGTGTTACATAGCAGTAAGTGGAAAGCAAGGTCCTATCTAGTGTCTGTAAAATGATGTGAGTCCAAAGAATCATAGAGACTGGGTCCTACCAATTGGTCTCTGAGTTATATGTATAGTCTTGATTATAAAAAGAAATTAAATTTGGTGGTTGTGGGTGGGTAGAGAATTTTATACTGATTTACACAAGTGGCTATTCCTGAATATATCCTGCAGGGTGAAGGGAAGAGATGGTGACTCAGGGTAAACCAGAGATCCAAATACACACAGTGCCTGGAGTTTTCAGAGTTTGACATTCTTTCAGACACAGACAAACAGATCTGAATTTCTTGGAGGATTTAGAACACTTGAAATTAAATATCATAAAAGGAGGTGATTTGTACTGGTCAAGGATGACCTCAGGAGAAAGTATTAAGGATAATAAGTGGGTCTGTTTTCCAAGCATTTCGGCTTCTTGCTGTCCGTATGTTGCATGGTCTCAAAGTGCTATTTACCCAACTAAATACATTTCTATTGCTGTTGTTTTAACAGTATACTTCCTGGGCTGGCGAAGTTATAATTGTTATGTTCTGCTATATTATTCCACTTGTTAGGGTTTAATTTTTGTTGCCGGTGTTTCTTTTAAGCAAACTGTACATTTTGAACTAATGTTGTTTGATTGTATTTGTGCCTGGAGGGTATTTCACACAGAGCACAGAAAAGGAAAAAATAAATGAGGTTTGCATATTTGTAAGGTCTCTGAATTACATTGGTGAGTGGTGGTAAAGATTATATTTATTATCTTTCTACATTTATAAAACAGTCAAGTAAGACTTTTTTTTTCCCAATCACCTTATATAAAATATTTATAAAACACAGACTTGTAAATATCTGGTCTTTTGGTTTAAGAGTAAAAGCAAGGAGGCAGGATATTTTAAAAGATAGAGTCAGACTTACCTGTTTATATTTAATAAATCATAACACTGTTAATTCAAAAGACAGAGATGGAGAGAGGCTTCCAAACAATTTGATTTGTAGCACTTACACTCAGGAAATAGTAATAATTTTAAAAAGCCTTGCACAAATCAAATCACCCTTTCCCAAAGGAGACTGCAAAGTTTCCTAAAATCATAATCTTTTGAACATGTGGTAAATTGTGAAAAATCAGTACTTTATGAACTGGAGAAAAACACCATTTATAGATGTTGAAAATCAATTTTATCTTTTATGTCTTTAGTGAAAAAATATTCTTTCTATTAGAGAGCTAGACATTCCAATTCTGTTTTCTCTTTCCACTTGTCATTTTTATTAATGCTGAGACAAGGCACCCATGCAACATTATGGACACTCAGCAGAGGTGGTAAAAGAGTTAATGTCTTCAAAAATTTTCTGCTTTCTTTTGTAGTATAGTTTAGACAGTGAAAGTATCACAGACTCAAAGAAAAACAATCTACCTTGTTTCCCTCCCTATAACCTAGCCAGGGAATATTCTGCTAATTTTAAATGGCAATTAAAAAGGGCTACACATTTGGACATCTAACTTAAATGGTAGTCATTTGTATTTAACTGTCAAGGCAATTAATAGTTTTCCTTTCCAGGCTGTAGATAGGACTGGAAATAGTAACACTGACCAAATGCTTTTAGGGAGGTCCTTTTGGCCCTAGAGTTCTCAACCTGAAGTGGTTTTGTTCCTTTGGAAGGCATTTAGCAGTCTCTAGGCAAATGTCCCCGGCTCAAAATCACCCCCAGTTGAGAACCACTGTTTAAAGGACAGATGAAATTGTCACATATCCTTGAGGATTTAGGTAAGCTGACAGTGAATGCAGAAAATTCCAGAAGGACACTTGTATGGTCATGAACATTTAAACAGGTGGCAAGCAGCATGGTTTTTATTGTGGTTTTTTTTTCCTTTGAATAATTGATTATATACTCCCAGAAAGTTAAATCTTTTCTTAAAAAGCATGCCTTTGTTTACTGACCTCACGTAACAAGTTTTGCCTATCTGACTAAAATATGTCTTATGTATTTTAGAAAATGTTAACAGTTCTTTATGGCCACAGAGCAACCACCTATAAGGTACTACTTTATCACCGCAAATCGTCCCTAGTGGCCTAAAACTCAATCCCATTTAGTTGTCTAAGTTGGGACATAGCCAAAAGATTCAATACAAATTATTAAATTTATTTTAAGAATAGATACAAGACTCCCTTTGAGAGTCTGGATCAGTAATTTCTGGGTCTTCTGACTCTGGGCTGGTCCTGCAAAATCAGAACAAAAAAGTTTGAACTTGACTTCATGCATGGAGGTATGATAATTCTTTCACAGGTAGCTTATTTATTACTTCATCACTCTGACAATATATTTGCTTTGACTAAAACACTGGAGTCTGCTATAAAGCCATTAAGAAGAGGTTTAGTATTTTGTGAAGTAAACTAATCTTGGAGTTGCAAGCCTAAGGTTGTTTTGTGAACTTGAGCAAGTCACACAACCTCTGTGACCCCCAACTTCTTCATTTATAAAATGGTAATAAAAGGTACCTAGTTCATATGTCCTAAAAATGGAAAATTTAAGTTTTATAAATGTGCTTACCTTCTCATTTGTTATGCATTAATATTTTATTTATCTAGCTTTGTTAGAGGCCTGATGTTTAATTTTTCAAAACCAACAAATAATTAAAATGTTGGTAATTTCTGTTACATATTAATGAAAGTTCAAAATATGTAAGCCATCCTTAACAAAAAATATATAATTTCTCATAGAATTGAAACAGAATAGTATTATCTACAAGAAATTCCCTACTTCAGTTGTATACCTAGTTCTTTAATGATAAGTATAGTGGACGTCAGAGTGATTAAATGGAACCTTGCCCTTTCTGAACTTTCTTTTACCTTTGGGCTTTTGCTCTAGCCCACGAGGCTTTGTCAGTTTAACCTCATGGCCTCAGAGAAAATAAGTCATCAGAGATATTGGGGAAAAGAAGTGAGGCCATAGTTAATTTTTAAGTTTACAAATAAGACTTGTGAACTCAAGGCAGAGACAATACTTAGGGGTTATTTAAACCGCAGAAATAGAGAAGGCGTTCTTTGTCTTTGCCTCTGCTCATTTGTTTCTTAATCCTAAGTGATGAAGGATCACTTACATGCTGCAAATTAATAAATCTGGGGAGAACAGATGAAGAGTCAGTATATTCCTGCATCAAACCAGGCAAAGGCTCCATATGGAAGGGAAGATGGGATCAAGGGAAAGTAAGAGCACAGCTCAATAAGTAGGATGTGGTTGTGACCTCTTAGAAGGGGTCCTAATCCCTGACTCCTCGAAGCTGAGCTCCAGGAAGGGACTGTAGAACCATGAGACATGTTTTGTAGTTGTTGTTTTTAATTACTTTTTAAAACAGTTTTGTTCCTACACCAAACAGTACATCCTAAGTGTGCAATCAATGGCTCTTGGTATAATCATATAGTTATGCATTTACCATCACAATCAACATAAGGACATTCTCATTTCTTCTGGAAAAAAAAATCCCATACTCTTTATATTCCTTTATTATTGACATTTAAGGAAAGAATATTACAATTTACTGTAATGTTAGTTTGCATTAATTGTATTTTTTCCCATATACCACCCTATTATTAACACCTTGTAATAGTGACGCATATTTATTCTAGCTCATGTAAGAACTTTCTTATATTTCTACAATAACCACTGTCATCATTCACTCTAGGCTTCACTATGTTATACAGTCCCAGGTTTTATCCTCCAGCTTCCTTCAGGCATGTTTTGATGTAAGAGAGCAGAGGGGACTTGCACTTTGCTTCTTATGGAGAATCTGGGTTTCCTAGAATCCCTTTGCATAATGGCACACTAGGAATGCAACAGAGAAAACATGATGGCTATTTCAGAGTGGGCCTGAAATAGCTTTCCCAAATCACTACATCAGCATAATGCAGGAACATATTTTCAAGCATTCTGCAATCTCCAGAGGGTCACAGAGAAGGTTAGAAAATCTGAGAAAGACTCATATTCTAGGCAGGATGATTACTAAGTATTTAGTCTTCTGAGCGTACACCTGATTGGAAACAGGCATCCACCCAGAGGCAGACGGGGTAAATAGATGTCAGTGCACAAAGACATACAGGTTAGGAGACATCTTAGCAGATATGGCATAGACAACTGAGAACCAAAGATGAGCCAACTCCTGCTAAGTATCCCTCAGAGCTGAGAGACAACCCTAGAAATGTGATAGGGGAAATCCTAAATTGACTAATCATGAATCAGATACAGGGGGAAAAGCTTTGATATATCTTAGTTTGCTCTGAATTCACCTAAATTTAATTTTTTCTCATTAGAGAAGTTGTAGATTTACAGAAAAATCATGAAGAATGTTATACAGAGTTCCCATATATCCCCTTACACACACAAACTTTTTCCTGTTATTAACAATTTGCATTTGTGTGGTACTTTTGCTATAATTAATGAATTTAAAACTCTGCTATGTACAGTAGAATATCTGCTTCTTCATTCCTTTAATCGTTGAAAAAATACAAATTAAACACTTGATTTTGGCAAGGCACAGCACTAAGGAACTGGGAATTTCAAAGGCAAAAACAAAACAAAATAGATTTGTTCCTAGACTTCAGTGAACTTACAGTTTCCTCCTTTCCATAACTTGATGCCCTCACCCCACATACCTCTGATGACCTTTTTTCTCCCCTCTTCTATCCTCTTCTTCCCAACCACTCTATTTCTTGACCCACACTAGATTTGGGGAATTTTCAGACTGGTTGACCAGAATCATCATGCTATGAGAGCAAATCGCTGTTTGCAAGACAAAGATTAGTAGAACTAGGGATTTTTTATTCAAATGTGTTTATTCCATCAAATTTCACATAAAAAGTATACTATCAAGATCTGTGCCAGATGTGACAGATATAAGGAACAAACAGCTATGGATCTGCCGTTTTGGAACTTAAAGTCCAGCAGGGAAGAATGACATTAAACTAACTTTAGCAGGCAGAATTATTTTAGTATAATTATGATAAATACTATAGAGGAAAAGCATAAAAACCTTTCAGAACATAGAAAAATAGGGCCTAATTTAATATGGGAGTTTTGAAAAGCATTCTTGAAAAGTTATATTAAAGCTGAACTTGGAAGATGTCTTAGGTTGGTTTGCCTAGAAGCAGAGTCAGAGATGGAATTGTGCAAGTAAATTATTGAGATAGTGCTTTGAGGAGAAACCTGTAAGAAAATTATCATAGCAGCACAGGGAAAGGGGAAAAGCCAATTAAAGATGTGGTTTCAGCTGAGGTCTAACATCAGGCTGACTCCATGGGAAGTTCTGGAGTATGTATGGCACCACAGGGTTGTCACAGAAACAAGACATGAGGATTCCATGTGGTCAGAGGAACAAGTAGTACATATTCTAGGTCACACACTGGATTCCTGGGCTCCACAATCTCCAGTGAAAAAAATCCTTACCCCATTTCCAGGGCCTGTGTGAGCATCTTCCCTGGATCTGTCCTCTTAATGAACTGATCTGCTGGTAAGCACACACTAGGTTTGTGTAGCAGGTGATGTGGATGGCACTTGGACATGCCATCTACCATGTCCATTTGTGTGCATACAGTGTCTCATGTTGTAGTATTCAGCTGGAGCAGGAAGTGAAGGGTTGTAGCCAGAGGCCAGCTCTTTTTGTGCCATTGTGCTTTAGTGTCGAA
This sequence comes from Choloepus didactylus, assembly GCF_015220235.1. Lineage (NCBI taxonomy): Eukaryota > Metazoa > Chordata > Mammalia > Pilosa > Megalonychidae > Choloepus > Choloepus didactylus. Next base: position 56,074,973 of record NC_051313.1, on the reverse strand, counting down.
TCTCAAGGCATCTGGAAATTCTGTTTGAATCTTATCTGGGCATTTTGAAGGTGTTTTTTAATCAATTTAGGATAAGTAAATCCTCGTAATAAATAAAATGTAGATTTTTTTAACAGTTATATTTGTTTAAAAGTTTTAGTAGAAAGTTTCTAACTTAATGAATAACTTTTTAATATTTAGACATTTAGTATATGGGCCTTAGTTTGTACTCTTGCCACAGGCCACAAAAATGTTAGGGATGCAACTAATTAAAGGAACTTCTAAAAGCTATATTTAAGTAGTAAGAAAAATTAGTCACCCAAATGGTCTGGAATATGAGAAGAAATGGTGAGGAAATCAATTGCAAATGTTCATCAATAGAGTGTAGCACTTTCCATTATAATAATAAAAACAGCAATAGTTTGTGAGTATAAAAAATGATAGAAGTAAAATATGAGACAATGACAGCATGTAGGTTAAGAGAAGGGTGATGAAAGTTAAAGTGTTCTGGAGCCTATTGTCCAGGTATGATTTTAAGATCTTGTGTCTAATTGAAAGAACAAAAGAGTGCATAAATTTCAAGCCAGCAGTGAGAAACAAATGGAAATACAGAAAAACAAACACAAAGTGAGTGAATAATGAAGTAGAGACAACAGATGTATAATTTTTAAAGAATTTAACTGTAAAGATGAATGGAAAAATAAAATTGTAGAAAGTCCATGAATGGAGATGTGGATGGGGCTATAGAGGCAAGAGGTTTTCGTTTTCTTGGCAGGAGATGCTAAATACTGTATACTGATGGAACTGGTTCAACAAGGAAGGAAAATTGATGCTGGGAGAGAGGAAGGTTATAATTTGGAGTGAAGTCCTTGAGAAAGGGAGAAAGGACTGGCTCTAGAGCTCGGATGAAGAATTTCACTTCTGACAGACACATCCTCCATTGTGTTAGAAGGAATAATGAGACAGAGGGTGCAAGTGTATTAGATTTGTTCTTTGGCAGTAGAAAGGTTAGAGAATTTGCATCTGACTTCCACTTTCTCACTAAACTATAAGGCAAAACCATTAGCTGAAAGTGAGGATAAATAAACAGTGAAGGAGGCTCTGGAGTAAGGAAAATTATGAAATAATCATCTCCAATTGAAAAATATGAAAGAGCTTTTTGGCCAGTATTTAGATCTTTTCAGATCTGTCATCATATACTCAAAGGGAAACTGAGTGAGCCTTTTTAGGTGATCTTCTCAGCCATGTTTGATTGCTCAGGTGCAGTTATGAAGACGTGGATGGTAAGGTTCATCTAGAGTTGAGGTGTTTTTAGGTCAGTATCGGGGAGAGAAAAGGAGCAAGAAAGTTGAGGGTGTTTTATTATGCACCATGGGAATTATATTCGACAAGTAGGAAGTGAAACAAGGAAGTCAATGAACAATGTAAGAATAGTGTGGATGATGGATTGGAGGTTTGATTAGTGAAAGAGTTCTGTCAGTTGTGCCACATAAGCAAGTGAACTAGAAGGATTGGTGAAATAATCGGGCATTTGAAATTGGGATTTCAAAGTTGATTAAAATATAATAATGACAAGGACCAGGGACCTGACAGTAGGAATGATTAGCTGATGTAGGGTAAAAAAAAAAAGCTATTGGGGATGAGGCAGGCAAAAGAATAAAGGTACTTTTGTTGGATTTTTCAATAATATAGACATTTAGGTCATTGAGAATGAATATAGAAAATGGGTAAGAGACCTGTAGTTAAACTCTTTAATGAATGAAATACTAGGAGGTCCCCAGATGAAAGCAACAAGGATGAGGAGAGGGTGCTATAACTGGATGCTGTAAGTGTCAAAGGAGCTATGGGTAAAAGAGAAAAACATCCAGCATCTGGCAACTGCAATGCTGAGGAAGAAAGTATGATCACCCCAACTTCCTGGTGTTGAGATATATGGAATATTAGAGGAAAATAGAACTGTTTAAAGTGTCTTCAAGAGATGTGGTGTCCTCTGAGATAGACAAATTTGTATGTCAAAGCTGTGAAGGAAACTTTTAGTTCCTTAGCTGCTTAAAAAAAAAAAAAAAGCCATACAGTGGATTGACTTAACAACAGGAATTTATTGACTCATCGTGTTTTGAGGCTAGAAGTCCAAAATGGAGGTATCAGTAAGGTGATGCATCCTCCCCAAAGACCATAACATTCTAGGGCTGGCTGCCAGCAATCTATGGTCCTTGGCTTTTCTGTCACATGGCAATGCACATGGTGTCATCTTCTCCTTTCTCTTCTGGGTTCCATTAACTTACAGCTTCTGTCTACTCCTCATGTCTTCTCTCCCTGTGACCTTCCGTATAAGGCGTCCAGTGATAGAATTAAAACTCACCCTGATTCTGTTGGGCCACACCTTAACTGAAGTTACCTCATCAAAAGGTCCTATTTATAGGTCAGTAGATCCTATTTACAATAGGATCATACCCACAGGAATGGATCAAAACATTTTTTTTCATAACTACAAGGCATCAAAGAAACATTCAGAAAATTATTTGAGGACACAGAGAAGCTTTGTAATCACTGAACAAGGAGAAAGGTATAACCATGTAGATTTGCAAGATCACAGGGTTTGGGAAATTGTATCAGATTAGGAAAGACAGAACAATGAGGGGTTGAGGGTTCAATTGATGATTGCTCTGGAATTTGCTAGTAACTAAGTCACAGGCACAGGACCTAATGGACTATATGGAACACTTTTGGAATTTTGAGTAAAAAGAAAAACAAAAAACCTGAGTTCTAGTCTAAGTTGTGTGATTTTGAAGCTATGTAATGCTGGACACACCACCTATCACAGATCAATGATAGTAATATTGATATTAATAAAGCAATGGATAATAGTTTTGGCCAGTGAGATATTTTATGGCAATTAAAGATGATACATATATAGGATATAATAGGCCTTTAATCAATGGAAGCTATAAATTATTATAGGAATTGGTTGCCATTAAAAGAAGGAAATATTTTCTTTCTTCTCAAATCTATAGTGCCCCATTAAATGTATTAAGTTTATAAATACATTTAAATCTTTAAAACATACATATCTGAATGAGAGAAAGGATAATTAATTATATGAATAAAAGGGGATCTTGAAAGTAAGTGTTTACTGTAATCTTAGAATAAAATCAATTCTTGTATACAGAGAAGACTCCCTTAGTCAAGTATATTATAGATTATTTTAAAAATTCTTCACAGTTAAGATGATTATTCTTTACTCTTCCATGGTCATATTCTTTAATTTCCTTTAAGACTTCCACTTTGACTCAGGGTTTATTTAGAAGTGTGCCACTACCCATAGCCTCCATTGTTTTAGATAGGAAATCTGCTGTCATTTGAATTGGTAATGTATCACTTTTCTCTGGCTGTTTTTTCAATTTTAAGTATCTGGAGATTTTCCTGCTGTCTCTCTGATTAGTTCTGGTTTAATTCCCTTATAGTCAAACAACATATGCTGTATGATTTAAATTCTTTTAAATTTATTAAGGTTCATTTTATGACCCAGAATAGGGTATATTCCAGTAAATGTTCCATGGGTGCTTGAAAAGATCTGTATTCTGTGTTGTTGGTTGGAGTATTCTATAAATGTCAGTTAGACTTGTTAGTTGATAGTATTGTTCAGTTATTCTATACCATTGCTGATTTTTAACTAGTAACCCAATCAATTGCTGAAAGCAGGGTGTTAAAGACCTCCACTGTAATTGTAGATTTGTCTGTTTTTCCTTTCAGTTCTATCAGTTTGTGCTTTCTATATTTTGGAGCAACATTGTTTGGTGCATGTAGATTTAGGACTGCTATATCTTCTTGATGGACTAACCCTTTATGATTATGTAATGTCTTTCATTGTCCCTAGTAATTTACTTTTCTTTACTTTATTTGATATTATTGCAGCCCCTTCTGGGTTTTGTTTTGTTTGTTTGTTTATTGATGCTTACCTGTTGTATCTCTTTACATTCTTTTATGTTTAACCTATTTTTTTTTGCTTGAAGTTAGCTATTTGTAGATAGCATACAGTTTGTTCATGCTTTTTATCTGCTTTACTAATATACATTAAATTGGTATAGTGAGACCATTTATATTTAAAATAATTATTGATATGTTAGGGCTTAAGTTTGCCATTTTAGTATTTGTTTTCCATCTGCTCCCTCTCTTCCTCATTCATTTTTCTCTGGCTGATTTTGTCTTTCTTTCAAAGAAAAAGTTTTCAAAAGTTTAATTATGGTGACTTGGTGTGGATTTCTTTGGGTTTATCCTCTTTGTGATTTATTCAACTTCTTGAACCTGTAGGTTTAGGCTTTCAACAAATTTGCCAAATATTCAGCCATTATTTCTTCTAATGCTTTTTACAGCCCCACATTTTATCTCCTGTCTTCTGGGACTCCAATGATAAACATATTAGAAATTTTTTTTTGTCTCAAAACTTCTTGAGGCTCTGTTCTTTTTCTTTTCAGTTTATTTTCTCTCTGTTGTTAAGACTGAGGAAATGCTATTTATCTTCAAGTTTTCTAATGATATCCTTTGTAATTTCCACTCCACTATTGAATCTTCCTAGTGAGATTTTATTGCAGCAATCTTATTTTTAAGTTATATAAATTCCATTTTGTTTTGTTCTTATAACTTCTCTGTTTTCTGTGTTTCAAAATATTTTTCCTGTGTTTCAAGAGAATTCATTATTTTTTGTTGAAGCATTTTTATAAGAGCTGCTTTAAAATCCCTGTAAGGCAATTCCAACATCTGATTCATCTCAGTATGGGCATCAGTTGACTATCTTTACTCATTCTAATTGTGATTTTCCTGGTATAATGAGTGATTTTCATTTGTATACTGGACCTTTTGTTATAGGGTTAGGTGACACATGATCATATTTAAATCTTCTATTTTAGCAGGCAATCACCTTGATTGGGTTTAGCATGTAGTTTCTAGTCTAGTTTCCTGAGCTATGCCAGTGAAAACTTACTTTTGTGAGCCCTTGTAATGCTATTCTGATTTGTTTTGTTCTTCTGGTGCTACTGGGGCTCCCACTCAATCCCTGATGTTGCTGCTTCCAGGGGTGGAAGGTGTTTCTCTGGTGTGCCTTTTATAGCTGAGCTGCCTCTTGCCATGACAGAAGCCACACTGGGCCTGGGTCTTCTTACACCATAGGGTAGAGGGCGAGGAGACTCTGGACCCACTGATGCTGCCCTTGTGAATAAATTAAAACTGGTGCCCCAGTTGTAGAGCAGGGACTGGGACAGCCTATGAAAATTTTGCTATTGTCACTTCAGGTGGATCTGCCAAATGGTGTCCTGAGTGTAGAGCAAGGATTGGGCCAGCTCCCTCCCTGCTGTGGGTGGATCAGACTGTGAGTCTGTGCCCCAATCCTGGGACAGAGCCTGTAGCTGCTCCTAAGTCTCTTTGGGGCATCACTTCCCCAACCTTTGGTCAAAAGAAGCTGGCTTTTCTTTTTTTCTTTTTATGTCTATGTTGCTTGCTGGGTTGCAGGCCTCTCTGGTGCCCAGCTCAGGATATAATGGAAATGAAAAGAAAACCCAGGAAACTCGGCTACAGACAGCTGTTTCTCAAGTCCTGAGATCTCTGCTAGTTCAGTTCCCCTGCTTTCTAAATTTCAGAGGCCCTTAATCATTGTCTGCTTATTTACTGTCTGTATAATTACTTATATTTAGTGTGGAGGATCAATGTAAAGTTCATCTATACCATCTTCTCTCAGAATCAGAAATTCTGTGGTATTCTGTATTCTTTTACATAGCATAGGTTTTAGTGTAATGAAGGTTAAGGTCTTTCACCATGGTAATCAGAACTGCAGGCTAATGGATACACCAGTGTGAAAAGTAGCAACATTTAATTGAAGGAAAACAATACTTAGACTTTCTAGATTCCAGGGAAAAAATTAGAATTAAATTTTTGGGATAATGAATGTCCATTTTGTGGTTTATGAAGATTGACTGTATGCTTTAAGAAAAACATTTGTTAATCTTGAAAAATTTCTGCAAACACACAAAATTTTCTTTCTATATAAAATGTGGAGTCCATAGAATGTGTTGTCAGGTGTGTGGTGTAGAATCAATGGGAAAATAGCAAAAAGGATAGAATAATAAAAAGAAGGAAAACACATAGCTAAAACAGAGGAATATTGAGGAAAAGGGGAGAAATACAAAACTCCTCATTTTCTCCTCTTTTTTTCCTGATAATTTCTCTCTAAAAATGACTAAGTCCAACAATTACTCCCTGTATTCCACAGAACAAACAACTTATTGGATTTTTATCTTATAAATTGGTACATTTTTACAATGCACCTCTATTTTTATTACCAAGTAAAACTGCACATGCCTTTATAATAGCTTGAATAATACTGTGTCTACAAAACCAAATCCCCATGCAATACAGTTGAATAGTAAATTAATTGATGCACTGGTCACTTGAATAAACTTACTGATTAGTTGAGATAACTAGAATGGCATGACATCCTGCATTAAACAGAATAGGCATGCATTTTGATTCCCTGATAGCTGTCCTTCTCATGGAATAGTTTTGTCCTCTCAGTTAAGAGTACCCCTTTCTTTTTTTACCCTGCACCCTCTTTCAGTTCTACCTCCTTACTATTTACTTACAATTCAGTTATTAATTTATGTGGTAGAATTGTGAGCCACAGTTGGTTATAAATTATATTTCTTCTGAATTTCCTGTCCCTTAACATTGTTTCAATCGCTTTTCATTTGTCACCTGATGATCATTTATTTTTCAAGGCTTCTTTTGAATATAGTCTATTTCTTAAAAAAAATCACAAATTTTTCTTTCAAGTAACGAAATCATCAGAAACTTCCTGTAGCTATGTACACTAGAAAACATTTGTCATGCATTCAAAACTGTTGGGAACTTATATATTTCATACCAAGAATTTGTATTGCTATAAGAGTATGTATTCTATTCCATTATTTGTCTTTAATTTATGAAAGGTTGATTTACAAATGAGAAGAATGATTTAAATGCAATTAGATTTCCATATGAAATTTGCACTTATTTCTTTTTATGTCAGAAAATTGACCATCAGATATTCACTTACTTTCTTAACTCCTGAAGAATTTCTTTCTTTCATGTACTTAGTTCTTAGTAATTATGGAAAGTGTTACATTTTTTGGAATCATGTATGCAAAGTGTTTTTTAAAATGCTTTCCAGTTACACCCACATATAGAAAGACACCCACACACATACTAGTCTATTTAGTTTCAATGATTTCCCTTTGAAAGTTTAGGTAAATACCTAAGTTTAAGGAATTCAATTTAATTTATTTCTGAATCTAGTGATGTTTTTAGGAAAAGAAATATTTCTTTATGTCTCTCAGAATGTCTTGTTGCTCTTCCATGGAATTTTTCAAAAGTTTCATTAAAAATTTACATCAACTTGTTTATCAAATCTTCAAAAGATTCTTCTTATAAAGAGTATAGCAATGCTAAGGAAAAAAATGAAGTCAGTTAAAAATCCAAATTTATCCTTAAAATCAACAAAGCAAATATCATCTCTTTGAAACATAGAATTCTAAACTTTTAAGATTGTACCAAAAGGTAGGTATCACATAGTATAAGTTTCTTCTACAGGATGTGAAAGGTTTTTAATTTCCTCACATATGGTATTTACACAGAATTAACTCTGTTGGCAGCCACAAGTACATTATCTATTATCTCACAGGTCTTCTTCACAAAGGTTAGTGATCAATACCTCTCTTGCTTGCATTTGTGTGTTTCCTACATGTATGGGACTTTTGAAATTTTGTATTTATTTTTTTGGACTAAACTGTCTTCCAGCATGCAGGAAGTTTGTAGGGTATAAAAATTTTAATGGTTTATGACATCAGGCAATTAATTTAATATGCCCATGATTGCCATTGAAACCTACCCCAAAAAGAGCCCACTAGCCTTTGAATAATGTAAGAAACACAACAAAAAAATTTAAGGTATGCACATATGTTGATTTTTATTTACCCCAAAATGCACATCTCAGACTTAAACATTCAGGTTGGTTTTCTCCATTGCTTCCCGATCCATGTGTCTACCCTCTTCAATTGTCCTCACTCCCTGAGGTGCTTTGCCTCCCTTTAATCTTAACCAAAGTTCCCTCTTCTGTATGAGTTGCCTAGAGCTGCTGTAACGAATTACTAAACTGAATGGCTTGAAACTTCGAGAAGCCAGAAATCTGAAATCAAGTTATTAGCAGGGCCATCGTCACCCTGAAGACTCCAGGATATTCTTCTTCCTTGCCTCATCTTACTGCTGGTGGCTCCAGGTCTTCCCTGGCTTGTAATATCATAACTCCAATCTCTGCCTCCGTATTTACATGGCCTTCTTCCCTGTGTGTTTGTGTGTGTCCTTTTCTATCTCTTATAAAGACATTCTCATTGGATTTAGGGACCACTCTAATCTAGTATGATCTCATCTTAATCCTTACCTTAATTACATCTGAAAAGATCCTGTTTCCAAATCAAGCCATATTCTGATATTCCAGATGGACATGAATTTGGGGTTGGGGGGAGGGAAGTACTGTTCAACTTACTACACCTTCCTTCCCAAATTTGATCTGGCAAATCTTTATCACTGTGTCTTGTACTTTAAAATAAATTATATTCATTGGGCATTTATAAGCTCTGTATAGCTAGTGAACTTTCCATAAATCTTTCCTATCTTCCCATCTAAATCATAAATTTCTGTAAAGATTTATGGCTTTGTGTCTTTTTACACATCTACTGCAATATTCAAAAGACACTTAAAGAATCATTGATTGGCTGACTGGATTGCCTAATGAAACCATCGCTTTCACTTATCTCTATACAATTTTATTTATTTAAATATCATAAAGAATCTATAGTATAATTATTAAAATTATAGGCATTATAGCTTACAATTAAATAACTTTTAATAAGGCACAATTAGTATTCGATTTTAAGAGTACTTGACTTAACATAAGTAAATGGGTGACAACTTTTACTCTAACATAGGGTGACTCATTTCACATGTAGTATATGGGCTTTATGTCTTTTTAGTGCACCGGGAAGGTGTCAGGTAGACACTTAGGAGATAAAAATGCTAAACTTTACCTTCTGCAACTACCATGATATGGGACTTTGGAAACAAAGTCCTTTAATCTTTATGAGCCTTTATTTCCTGATCTACAATGAGGATGAACTAGAATATTTTCTAAATTTACTTTCAGGTGTAAAATTATGTATCAGTTTGGCACATGAAGAAATGTAATTTGGGGATTTTCTTTCCTTATGAAGCCTTTCTTATGTTAAAATTACTTACTTCATGCATATTCTTTCATTTAGCCCAATCCTTAACATACATGAATCAGTGAAATTGTGACTTGTAATTTTCTTTTTATGAATAAGAAAAATATTTGTAGATTAAGCACTATTTTAAAGGTCAATTGCAGTATGAAGTTGAAAGATTTTGGCAGATTTTTTTGTGATGTTTCTTTTCTTAACTAGAGATATAACATACCAATTACCCCACAAGCTTACTGAACACATGCAATATTGATCATTTTATTTCTTTTCATTCATTTTCTTCTTTATAAGCATATGCCTTTACGTAATAAGAGTTAAGGTACAATGGTAGAGTATACACATTAGACAAGTCATGAAATACTTAACATTTTGAACATAAATATATGATGGAAATTCATAATTAGAAAATCCACATCAAAGTTGACTGTATGCATTGTAAATGAAACAGATGCACCTCATAAATTTTACTCATACTTCTATTTAGTCTCTTAGGTTGATAAAAAAATTTCAGTAAGTGCATGTGGTGCTGACATCTGCTGGCAGAGATAATCTGGGGCACTGTGTGACTTGGGGAGACAGTAAACTTTTAAGATGTATTTAAGACTTGTTAGGACTTATTTATGTTTCCATGACTTCTAGCACCATGTAGAAAGTGTGTCTGATGGTAAGTAACTTGCAGTTCCAAATCTTGGCCCTTGATTAATGGAATGTCCTGAGCAAGTCACTTTCCCATGCTATGGCCTAGTAGGACTCTAAGGCATTCCCAGCTCTAACACTCTATTTTGATAGGCTATTCTCTCCATAGAATTTTCATTGTGAGTTTAAAATAATTCAGAAACTTACTGTAGAAAGTAAGTTTTAATTATTTAATAACCCAAGAACCAAGTAGATTCAAATTAAAATGTAAATAAGTATAAGACTTTCACCTACCAGTGAAAAATAAAGTTCTACTAAATTGAACAACCCCAAAGGTTAGCCAATCAAATATAACAGTAATTCAAAATAGGGGATGAAGTATTTATTTTGAAAAAGTAAAAAACCTAATATCAGAAGACCTGAGTTCTTCTTTTGGGCAAGTCACTTCAACATCTTAAAGCTTCATACCTAAAAACGGAGAAAATGTACTTGCCTCACAGTACTATGGTGAGAATTAAATGAGAAAATGAATGTGACGGTGGTTATGGAATTATCAATACGTTTACAAATATAAAATAATATGCTTTTACTACATTGAAATGTCAGTTTTATATGTCTCTGGATATCAATAATAGCTAAGGGTCTTTAGATAATTTCATCCTGGCTGAAGTTGTGTTTCAAAATTTAAAATTGATAGTTTCATCAATTTGAAAGACATAGATGTTTTGGAAGGTTCACATGGGCCTGATTTCATATCCCGAGCTTGACTTAATATACTAGAGCCTACTAAAAACACAGATTTCTAAATAATTCATGTCCTTGATAGTGGTTAAGTTACATAATAAATATTTAACCATTTCCAAAATTTTCCCTAGTTCATTTTTTACTTTATTTTTTAAACGCAATTTTATTGAGATACAGTCACACACCATACAATCCATCCAAAGTATACAATAAATGGCTCACAGTATCCTTATTTTATTTTATTGTTTCATTTCTTGATTTTATCACTTGGTTTTGATTTTACCTATATATCGTGCAACTATTTGGATAATAAATTGAGCTAGATGCTAAGATGGTAGTGAAAAAATAGAAAAGAAAAAGATGTTTATGGTATGGTCCCTTTTATCCACAGAATTTTAATAGGAAAGATAGACATTCCAATTGAGGCAAATGGAATAAAAGGATTTAGAGGAAAATATTGAGTACAATCAGGTTGTAGAACTAACGAGACTCAAAATTTCATATCATAGTTTTTTAATGATGTGTCCTTATTTAAACTCGGTCACCAGTAGCAGGATTCACGGCAGGACATACCTCCTGAGCCCAGAGGACTAAGCACAGGATTAACAGAAGCTAATAGGCCAGTACTTGGACAGCAGTAAGTTAAGTCAGAACAGAAAGGGCTTGATATGGGAATAGTTAGGAGAGGAATTGCAAGGTTACTAAAGGAGGGGCTGATGGTTGGAGACACAAAATTGAGGTAGGATTATATAGGCCGATCTGGTAGGCTAAATCCAAATGTTAAGTTTATAAAGTCAGGCAAGTGTATCAGAAAGAAGTATGATACTAAAGAACTAGGAGGCAGAAACTCAGACAGATGGTCAGAGCAAAGGTTAAAAAAAAATAAAAAAATTTTTGGATTGAAAAATAAGAAGTTTGTAGGCATTAATTCTTTTATCCATTCAACATTTACTAAGAATGCCATATAGCAGATCTTAGAGAAATGAAGGTGGATATGAAATATGTCTTGCCATTGAAGATTTTATTCTACAAATATTTATTGGAAACCTCTGATTTATGCTAGAGGCTGTGCTGGGCACCAACTAGATTAACATGATAGAATATTTGCTCTGGTGGAGTTTACATACAGATAATTGCAAACAAATAATTAAACTGTTAACAAAAGCATATGCAAATTGGCTTGAGAAGGAGAAATGTTTAGCAGTCCTGGAAAAAACAAAATAGAGGAGTTTGTCAAGTATATTGCAAACCCCAAGGTGCCTAGAACTTTGGCAGATAGAGTATATCTATAACAAATACTTGTTGAATGATTGATTAAATAAATAGATTATGAATGAGTGGCGGAACCAAAGTGGGGAGGGGGTGAGGTTGGAAGGGGCTAGAAAGAGATATCTACAGATATTGGAGTAAAAATCGCGGATACAATGATCAAGAATCCAAGGCTTTCTGAAGTATTTAAAATACATAAAAAACATTTAAAATATTTGTAGTTCCCTCAAATATACTTGTTATTGTTAGACATAAATTTGCTTTAAAATATGATCATTTACACATCCCAAAGTAATTTAGACAGAGAATAAAAACATATATGCAGTATATATGCAGGGCCCCCTGAGGAGCTGGGGGAAAATGCAGAACTGTTGGACTTCCTCACACGGATTGTTGTTGATGGTCTCACAAACATTGAGGACTGGCGAGTTGATGTGCTGGGCCCTCTATCACAGGACTTGCCCTTATGAAATTTGTTACTGCAAAGGAGAGGCTAAACCTGCTTGTAATTGTGCCTAAGAGTCTCCCCCTGAGTGCCTCTTTGTTGCTCAGATGTGGCCCTCTCTCTCTAGCTAAGCCAACTTGAAAGGTGAAATCACTGCCCTCCCCCCTATATGGGATCTGACTCGCAGGGGTGTAAATCTCCCTGGCAATGCAGGATATGACTCCTGGGGATGAATCTGGACCTGACATCATGGGATTGAGAACATCTTCTTGACCAAAAAGGGGATGTGAAATGAAACAAAATAAAATTTCAGTGGCTGAGAGATTTCAAATGGAGTCGAGAGGTCACTCTGGTAGGCATTCTTATGCACTATAGAGATAACCCTTTTTAGGTTTTAATGCATTGGAATAGCTAGAAGTAAATACCTGAAACTATCAAACTGCAACCCAGTAGCCTTGACTCTTGAAGATGACTGTATAACAATGTAGCTTACAAGGAGTGACAGTGTGATTGTGAAAGCCTTGTGGATCACACTCCCTTTATCCAGTGTATGGGTGGATGAGTAGAAAAATGGGGAAGAGAAACTAAATGAAAAATAGGGTGGAAGGGGGGGGGGTGATTTGCTTGTTGTTCTAGTTTGTTAATGCTGCCAGAATGCAAAACACCAGAGATGGATTGGCTTTTATAAAAAGGGGTTTATTTGGTTGCACAGTTACAGTCATAAGGCCATAAAGTGTCCAAGGTAACACATCAGCAATTGGGTACCTTCACTGGAGGATGGCCAATGCTGTCTGGAAAACCTCTGTTAGCTGGGAAGGCATGTGGCTGGTGTCTGCTCCCAAGTTCTGGTTTCAAAATGGCTTTCTCCCAGGATGCTCCTCTCTAGGCTGCAGTTCCTCAAAAATGTCACTCTTAGTTGCACTTGGGATAATGTCCTCTCTCAGCTTCTCCGGAGCAAGAGTCTGCTTTCAACAGCTGTCTTCAAACTGTCTCTCATCTGCAGCTCCTGTGCTTTCTTCAAAGTGTCCCACTTGGCTGTAGCTCCTCTTCAAAATTTCACTATCAGCTGCACTGAGTTCCTTCTGTTTGTCAGCTCATTTATATGGCTCCACTGATCAAGGCCCACCCTGAATGGGTGGGGGCCACGCCTCCATGGAATTATCTCATCAGAGTTATCACCTAAAGTTGGCTGGGGCACATTTGCATGCAAACAACCTAATCCAATTGTTCCAACTTAATCCCCACTAATATGTCTGCCCCACAAGTTTGCATCAAAGAATATGGCTTTTTCCGGGGTACATAATACATTCAAACCAGCACAGGTGTTCATCTTTCCTTTTATTTTTTATTCTTGTTATCACTTTTTCTGGTACAAGGAAAATGTTCAAAAATAGATTGGGGTGATGAATGCACAACTATATGATGGTACTGTGAACAATTGATTGTACACTTTGGATGATTGTGTGGTATGCTAATATAGCTCAATAAAATTGAATTTTAAAAATATGGTCATTTAAAGCATGAAGCAGAAAAATGAGGCTTACTGCCAAGAAAACTGGTTTCTAAGGCAGACCTCTCTTATTTCCACCCAGCCTGGGACCTATTTGGTCTCAGAGAGAAGACTGGTGTGAGCCCGCAAGTAGAGAAAGGTAGGAACACCTGGGAGTCATGAAAGTCCAAAGGCAGGGCACATACTGCCTGAGGACACTGTTCTAGGTTCATTGGTAGTTTGCCAGCTACCTAACACACTCCTGTTTGTCATCGCATCTTAAATGTGTTCTTATTTCAAATCCCTAATAGGCTGTTTGAGAATTTAAACATGTAACTACTGCAAAAATGATTTTTCAGTTCTCTCTTCACCATCCAATGGTTAAAATAATGACTCAGAACAATGGGCCTCATACCATTAGTTATATTCATCAAGAAAGACCCAGGGTTGTATCCAGAATTCTTCACAATTTCTTGCACCATTTGTTTATAGCTTAATTAGATTAGCCAGCAAATTATTGTCAATTACACAGTTTCTGACAAAAGTAATAGCATAAGCAGACACTATCTGGAGATGAGTTAGCTGCAATAGATGGTTTTACTGTTCCCACAACTCACTCCTACAATATTTTCAAAATTAAAAACCCACACACTAAGCTGCATTGCAGTAATGCATCAGATGTCATTGACTGTTTCTTCTCATGTTGATTTAATTTTTAACATTTATAATAGAAATTATTCTGTAAATTTGGAATAATACTGCAGAAATTGGTGTTTTTGCCTGTCTGTGATATAGAGTGGTGTGGGGGTGGGGGTAGTCCTAAACAGTATTTTATTGATATATTGATATTAAAGAGGCTTTGATATTCTGAGGCTGAGGCTGAATAACCCCAGCATATTTGTCCCATAGTTACAAAATATAAAAATCTGATCTTATAATAGAAGTCACTTAAGTTTATCTTAATGTCTCAAAAACATTGACATTTTCAGGAATCACAAGTATAGCTTAACATGAACACTAACTATGACAAACTTGGAAAAAAATCCTTTTTAACAGGTTTGTGTGTTCAGTTTTTATTTAAACATACACCAAGTCAGTAATTAGAATCATACACAGAATTGAGATTTATTAAAAAAACTCCATACATTTTAGTAGTCACAGTGATAAATAAACGTAAGAACTGTTGTTGAATCTGTTTAATCAATCAATGACTATTCATTTGAGTGAATGTATCCCTGAAAGCCAACAAATCAGTGGTAGCCTCATGTTTGAAAGTCAACTAATCAGTGATGGATTCTCCAGAGGCGGGGTGGGGGGGACAGCAGGGGGTGGGACTTCCTTCTAAAGCGGATGTCAACTCACTCTTGTATTTCAGTTTGGGTAATTCCTATGGCCTATCTTGAAGTTCATCAATTCTTCCTTTAGCTGTGTCGCATCAACACATGAGCGCACCGAGGGCATTCTTTATCTCTGTTACCATGTTTTTCATTTCTAGCATTTCCATTTGATTCTTTCATATAGTTTCCATTTCTGTGCCAAAACTGCCCATTTGATCTTGCATGCTCTCCACTGTTTCTTTAGAGTTCTTGACATATTAACCATGATTATTTTAAATTCCTTGCATACAGTTCCAACATCACCATCATGATTGTTTTGTCTCTTGGGAGTATGCTGTGGTTATCCTGTCTTCTTTTGTGCCTCATAATTTTTTGTTGAAAGCTGGATATCTTGTCTGGAATAGTAAAGACTGAGGTATGTAGTTTAATACCTGGAAATGGGCATGCTTTTCGGCGAGGTCTTTAGTGTAAGGATTTGGGTTATTCTAATTCAACCCTGGTGGGCTGGGCTGAGAATATTGTGTTGCTGTGATTACCCTTATTGCACCACAGTCTTCAAACTCCTTTAAATAAATGGGGTAGAGGCTAGTTTAGGGTAGAGGCTAGTTTTCCAGAGGGCATTTTTCTCCCCCTGATGTTTGCTCCATCCTCAGCTTTAGGTCTTTCCTTTGCATTGTGTCTCAGAGAGGGTCTGTCTCTTGCTCTCTTGTGAGGTCCTCTATGCTTGTCAGCCTGGTGGTGGAAGATGTGTTCTTTGTTGTTCTACCTCAATCTTGGGTAGACACCAATCTCTGGGTGTTGTCTTCTCAGGGCTCTTGCCTCTCTTTATAGTTTGGAGCCCAGCACCTATTACTGACCTTCCCCAAATATAGTTTTTCCCTGCTCTTTTACTTCACCTGCAATGGGTTTTCACCAGTGCCCTAATGACAACAGTACTTGCTGTCCTTCTCCCTACAGATTAAAGTTTTGTTTGGTAGACAGGGGTGAGGGAATACCCTGTTTCCATTCCCACCCCACCCCATAGGCCCTAAAGGCTGCTGCCGTTACCTTCCCCCTGTTCTGTACCAAGAGGGAAACTCTCTTGAAATCCTCCCTGTCTTTTTATGAGTATCCAGCAGAGTTTGTGAAGAGAAAGCCTGAAATAGGATGCAGACTCCTGGTATATTTGTGGCCCCAGAGGCTTCACCTGGCTCACGTGCACACTCAACTGGCTTCCAACAACGGCCTAGCACCCACACTCCTCCTGCTAGGGTCCGGCCACACCTTGCCCAGACAGCTGGTGCTCCTGACCTTTTCTCTCCCGATCTCTCCTTAGATTTCAGGTCAGTTCATTACAGTGCAGTCTCAGAATTCTAATAGACTCAGGAAAGATTATGAGTTTACTGTGTGTCTGGCTTTTTTTACATTGCAAGTGTGGGAGTATCACTCTTTCCAGCTCTCTAACTCTGAATGGAAACAGAAGTCTATCAGTTCTTTGAATCTTAAGATTTTTTGTTGATTTCTTTGAAAACTACTTCTGTTGACTTGCTATAAATACATAGTCAGACAAATGACATATTTCAGTTGAGATGCTCAGAAATAGAGAAATAGAACACAGAGAGGTAAATATAGCAACAATTTTGAAATAATCATTGCTATGTAAATTTGTATCTTCCCTTTTACTTTACATTCTAAAATCACTAAGTTTCAGAAATATTTATACACACAAGAGAGACACACACATGCACACAAACAGTGAGAAGGAGAGTAAACACAAAGGGTTGTCATTCTCCTATGGAAGATATGATGAACTAATAAATATTATTTCCATGCACTATTAATTTAATCATCTTCCCCCAGAGGAACCAAAGTTACTTTAAGGTTTCTTTCTTTTATATATATATAGCTGTTAGAAGAAGCAATAATAGTTCCTGTCATCTGAATGTACACGTGGAGAAGCTGAGAGGAGTAGCTTGACCAAGGCTGAAGTTAATTGGTCAGTGAGTCGTTGGAAAATCTGCTAATTCCCATTCTAGTGAATTGATCCCTTCAGATTCCTCTCTCCAATTAATTCCTTAGTTAAGATTCTTGATTTTTTCAATTGAATGCCAGATATTAATGTGAATTTCCCACTATCTTCTCTGTATTTCCATTGTGAATTTTTAATAAATAGGTCCAAAATCCTCTGAAATTTTTCTCTAAAGAATGTCTTTTTTAATTATTTATTTTGTGTATATATTTTCTGTTTTTCCAAACAAATATCCCCCCTCTTTCTATATAATAAGGCACTAATACAACACATTCTTGTGTGTCATATACAGAAAGTAAGGCCCAACACCTAGGAGCCATAGCTGTGGACACACTACCTTAGTACTGCAGGTGAGCTGAGCAGTTCTCAGTCCTTGCTATGCAACAAAGCCTCTTATAGAGTAGTGCTTCTCAGACTTCCATGTACATATGAATCACCAGGATCCTGGTTAAAATGCAGATTCTGATTCAGCTGGTGACAAAGTCCCTGGACTCTGCATTTTTAAGAAACTCCCCAAATATGTTGGTCAGCACACCATACATTCAGTTTTGTTTTTGTTTTTTTTTTTAATTACAAATTTCACTTTCAGGGATTCTCATACTGAAGGTCTGTGAGGGAACCTGATATTTGTGTTATTTAAATAACACAAATAACTCCAAACATGCTTTTATTGAACAGCTAGGGATAAGAGTCACTTCTGTGGGTGTATCTCCCCTTTATGGAAGTGTTTGTGAAGTTTCTTGTAGAGATTGATTTTGATACCTACATTATATGATACATATTTTTGTTATTTGGGAAAATCCATGTTGAAGTATTGGATAAAGCAAAGTATCCTTTTTGAAATGCAATGATAGATGATAAATAATAAAATATTATTTTAAATTCAGGTGTTCACATAGGATTCTTAAGCAGGGCATCCTTTTTAAGAATTTCTTTCATTGAAATTAAAGTCATTTTAAATGCCATTTTTTAAATCTTTTCAAAGAAGAGGAGAAAAAATTAGTCTTCCATGGTGTGTCAGTATAACTGGCCATTTAAACTTCTTCAAGAGTGCCCTAATTAAGTTCTAAACCATAATCAGAAAATCTCTGATTTCACAAAGTTTCTACTATCAGGATTTAAGACAGTTTCCTTGCAGGACCCAATCAAAGGGAGATTTCAATGCTATTAAAAGTTCTGTCCTTTTATTGCCCACCTTGACATTAAATTTTGAAATGAATTTAGGAAAAGATCTGTCCCTTAAAGTTTTCTCATGGAGAAACTAGTTAATCTCTAATCTCTTTCCCACCACTCTCCATAATCCTAGCTCATGAAGATATTTCTTGTTTAATGAATCATCAGTAAATTCCACAAAAATGCAGGTTCACAGCATGTATTTATCAAAACTGGTTGGACATATTCTATGTAGAGCAAATCTACACCATAGCACTTACTTAAATGCACACTTATGCTACAGACAGGAAAAAGGTGTTTTTTTTTTTTTTTTTTTTTTTAAGAATTTGAGTAGTCTTTCCAATCATGAGTTCTGAATTGTGGTTGGTCAGAATCCTTTGTGTCAGGTTTTTAGGTGAGGTTGAACTTGTTATACTTATGAAGTTCCTAAACAGAACTTTTATTTCTCCAATTGTCAAAAGAGTGTGACAAGCAACAACAAATTGGCTGGCAGAGGTAAGTCAGCCACAGTTTATTTTTTGCCAGCCTGTGCTTTTTTTTTTAATGGTAATTTTCCCTATTAGATTTTATAAATTCATGAGGGAAAGGATCGTGTCTGATTTGTTCCTCATCTTATATATAATAACTTTGTACAGTGCTAAATGTACAGACACACAAAAAAAGTCCTAGTCAAGTTTATCACAGCAATAATAAAGACAAAATTTTCAAAACCAAATTTAAATGTCAATTTACGCTTTTTAGTATCTCAAATAAGATCCAGCATTGAACATATGGCTTTGGTGAGAGAGCTCATGGAGAATTAAGGAATCTTGAGTGACAGAATGCTAAATTGTCTTAGAGTATATTCTCTCTTACTTTAAAAAGTCTTCACCCCTGCAAAACCAATATTTTTCACTCACAAAATGTCCAATATAAAATATGTAATACAATTCTTAATAAATTGCCAGCCTGGACTTCTCAGAAAAAATGTTCCACATAAAGCCCTTTATTCTCCAAATTCCCCTGTTGGCATGTTAAATTAGTAAAATAACAGTAGCGTACATTTATTGAAAACATTTATGTTTTAGAATCTGTTTCATTTTTATTGTGAAATATAACATATATACAGAAAAATGATAACTTTCAAAGTACAATTTAACATGTAGAGAGCAAAATTTCAAAGAATGTTATGGGTTACAATTCCACCATTTCAGTTATTTCTTTATTGTGAAGTATAACATATATACAGAAAGATGATAACTTTCAAAATACAATTTAACAAGTACCTATAGAGCAAATTTCAAAGAATGTTATGGGTTAAACAGTTTCACTATGTCAGTTATTTCCTCCTAGCTATTGTAATACCCTAGAAGCTTAAAAAAAAATTATTTAAAGATTCAGTGTTCGTAATCCTGTTAAATCCTATCTTGTCAGTTGCTACCCCTCCCTCTCGTTTGATCACTTTCTCAATCTTCAGGGATATCTGGGCAGTGACCACTCTAACTTGCTCATATTGAAAAGGGTTGTCGACATTATGGAGAAGGGAGATGCATCAGTTGATGTTCTTGAAGAGTCTAAGTGGGACTTATCCAGTAGAGGAACACTCTGGAGGATTTAAGATTCTGAAAAATAAACTTAGTGAGTGAAACTTTTATAGAGTCTCACATAAGGACGTAGGTATTCTTTAGTATTTTGTGGACTACTATTGATTTGGGCTTGGCTTATTGTGGCCATTTGGAATATCTAGCTGGGGCTTGCAGAAACGAAACCTCCAGGATAGACTCCATTTTTTAGACACCTCAAATGTGTTAACTAAGTCATTCTCTACAAGTATCCCTTGAGATAGTTATCATTTTGCAGATGAGAAAACTGGGCTCAGAAACTTCAAATACCTTTTCTAAGGTACACAACTTCCATATGGCAGAGCCACATTTTAAACCCAAGCTTATCTGATTCTAAAATTGATGCTTTTAATCCTTTACTGTGTTGTTGTTTATGATATAGTTTTCATCATATTTTTGGAAAATTATTTATTAATGAATGTAATCAAAGTCAAAATTTTACCAAAATCAGTTGGGTAAAACTTAGACTTATTCACGTATCACTATGTTTATTGTTCATTCTTCTAAATGGCATTTTCCTAGATTTTTAAAAATATTATTTTCCCAAGATTATCCTCAACAAATTCAATACTGCAGCTCTTGCTGTGAAGTATTTGTATCTCATTCAAATCCATGATTATTTCTTATAAAAGCACTTTGTTCATTTATTTATCCTCTTTTATCTAGCTTCTGCTTAGGAGACATTTAACAAACAAGTACACTCAAATTCTTTGATATAGCTGAGCATTCTATTAAGTATTCAGAACTGTCAAACACAAGGTGAAGTATACTCCCTGGTAATTTATCAATTTTCCTAGAATTAATTGAGTATCAGAAGAGCAGTTCGATTCATTTATCTTGCTTTTGTCTGCATTATTACACATTCAAAGATATCTTTTACTTCCAGGCTTTTACACAGACATACACACACACACACACACACACAATCTGTGATTCTGGGACACCTGTTAAATGTATTATACTCAACATATTTATAGGTAACTTAGAAACTACATAGGCATCATAACTTGAACATGTGATGAAAAACTGCATGAAAATTTACTGGCATGTCCAGGACTATTACACCATTCCCACTTGTTTTCCCACCCTCTAGTATTGCTCTCTCAACTTTCATCCATACTCCTGCCACAGCAGTCTACTATGGTGAAACTCATCCCTGGTTGCACACTAGAATCATCTGAAGAATTTTGACAATGTACGCCTGAGCTTGACCCCAAAGCAGCTGTTCTGTTGGTGGGCACCAGCATTTTAACAACTCCCCAGAAAGATCTAACATACAACTCCAATCAGAATAGGTCTTTTATTTGATTTACTTATGGGAATCAACCAAACACTTCCTTTGAAGGAAAACCTCTACATCTTAAGGAAATATGTTTGAACACCATTGCAGAATTAAGTATAATTTTCCTATGGCACCATGGCAATTAACCTATCGCTCTACTAGTCCACTTTGAAAAATACTGTGTATCTGCATCCCTGACTGATCTCTTTGAAATTAATTTGTGTCTTAATTTCTCTAGATCTCACCTTTGTCATTTGTATAATGGGAATTATAAAAAGGATTGTTGTGATGATTAAAGGAAACCATCTTTAAAAGTGCCAAGAAATAGTAGATGATTATAAAGCATGTATTTAAGGAATAAATTAAATGGTAAAGAATCAGTATTTATCCTAGATGCAAAAAAGCAATATGATTTGCTCCAGAAATAATGCATGCTTTTCATAAACAATAAAAGAACTTCTTTCATTTCTGTAGTTTAGCATTTTAAACTGGAAAAGCTTCTTCTATGAACATTTTTTCTTGGACAAAAGTATAGAGCTTCAATATAAAGTGCTGTTCGTCCCACTGCTTCTCTGAGTGGACACCTGCCTCATTCTGCCCAGGCCCTGACACCTTGCTCCAGGCAATGCACCTGCAACAAACGCCTCCTCATGTTGCTCAGTGCTGCGGCCATGAGCTTGTAACCCTCCCAGACAAGCGCCCAAATCACTACACCTCGCCCCCCTGCCAAGCTGCTTCTCCTTGTGGATGTCTTCCTCTCCCTGCCCTTCCCCTGAGCTCCCGGACTCCCGAGACTTCTCCGAAGAAAGCTTTCCTAACTCCGTTTGGGATCTGACTCCCTGAGCTGGGCTGCCCGTCTCTGGGAGTGCCTCACATCCTGATTGGCTCCAAAACCTCGCATCAGGCCACCCTCTGTCGTGGACGCCCTCCTAACCTTACTCAAGCTGCAGCACCTCGCACAGGGACGCCCTGCGTGGAGATGCCATCACCTCTCAGAAACACGCTCCTCTCCACAGTCGGACTCCCCCACTCTTGCCCTCTAGTGTGGACTCCTTAGCTGGCACCTCTTAATAGCCTTTGAACTGAAATGCTTAGGAAGGTGAAAAAAATAGAAAGAGCTTCGATTCTTTTCAAAATTCCGTTTACTAGTATGTTTCTATTACGAAGTGATCTATTACATTCAGATATTTATTATTCTTAGAAACTTATGAAAAATATGTTTTC
This sequence comes from Choloepus didactylus, assembly GCF_015220235.1. Lineage (NCBI taxonomy): Eukaryota > Metazoa > Chordata > Mammalia > Pilosa > Megalonychidae > Choloepus > Choloepus didactylus. The sequence goes on along the minus strand of NC_051313.1, from coordinate 56,052,484 downwards.
TTTATAAATTGATGCATAATCAATACCAACTGTATTTCTCTTTCAGTCTGGGTAAGAGAAAGTAAAAGATAAACCTGGAACCTGTTGTAAAAAGAATAAAAAAACAAAAACTTGAGAATGACACTTTTTAAAAATCACCTTTTTTGCAAGCATCAATGTAATAATTGATTCTGTTTAATTTTGGCCATGTTATATACCTAAAGAAGTGATGACCTGAGCTATTCCACTCTTCCTAGGATTTAAGAAACTGATACTAGTTATTTTGAAGTTTGAAATTAAATATTTTGGTTCAGGAGAGTCCCCAAATACTAAGTCAAATCAGACTGCAAAAGACTAAGGAGATTTTACTTCAAAGCTCAAAAATTATGAAAAATGTTTTAGAAACATGGAAGCTTCCTGAATTGACTATAAATTCTAAATAATTCCATTTTAAAATAACCTTTCTATGAGAATATAATCAATAGAAAAAGACACAAAATAGATGCTTCATTGATGAGAACATAAAATTGCATCAATATGACAATTCATCTTTAATGTTGTAAACCTAGAATTTGACCAGAAAATTCACATATAATTTTTCTCAATTGTAGTCACTCTTTTTCAAAAAATTTTTTGCACAGTTCCTATTTTATTTTATTTTTTGTATTCTGGTAAATTAAACATATATACAACTAATTTTCCCCACTTAAACTGCTTTCAAGTACACAATTCAATGGTGTTGTCTTAGTTTTCTAATGCTGCAGAATGCAAAACACCAGAGATGGATAGGCTTTTATAAAACAGGGGTTTATTTCGCTACACAGTTACAGTCTTAAGGCCACAAAGCATCCAAGGTAACACACCAGCAATTGGGCACCCCCACTGGAGGATGGCCAATGGCGTCCGGAAAACCTCTGCTAGCTAGGAAGGCAGCCGGCGTCCGCTCCAAAGCTCTGGCCTCAAAATGGCTTTCTCCCAGGACGTTCCTCTCTAGCAAGCTTGCTCCTCTTCAAAACCTCACTCACAGCTGCACTCACTGCGTTCCCTCTCTCTGAGTCAGCTCATTTATATGGCTCCACTGATCAAGGCCCACCCCGAATGGGCGGGGCCACGCCTCCATGGGAACATCTCATCAGAATCATCACCCACAGCTGGGTGGGGCACATTCTGCCCCACAAGACCACAAAGATAATGGTATTTGGGGGACACAATACATTCAAACAGGCACAGGTGTTAATTACATTCAGAATGTTGCGCTACCATCAACACCATCCATTACCCAAACAGAAACTCTGTACGAATTAAGCAATAACTTCCACCCAGCCCCCACCCCTGGTAACCTACATTTCAACATCTGACTATGAATTTGCATATTCTAATGATTTCATATAAGTGAGATCATACAATGTTTGTCTTTTTGTGTCTTTCTTATTTAACATAACACGATGTCTTCAGGATCCATTCATGTTGTAGCATGTCTCAGTACGTCATTCCTTCATTAAGGCTCAGTAATATTCCACTGTATGTACATACCACATTTTGTTTATCTGTTCTTCCACTGATGGACATTTGGGTTGCTTCCAGCTTTGGCAATTGTGAACAATGTTGCTATGAACATCTGCATGCAAATATCTGTTTGAATTCCTGCTTTCAATTTTTGGGAGTAAATACCTAGAATTGGGATTGCTGGGTCATATGATAATTCTATACTTAATTTTCTGGGAAACTTCCAAATTGTTTTCCACAGCAGCTGTACCTTTTACATTCCCATCAACAATGAACATACGTTCCTATTTCTCCACATCCTCCCCAACATTTGTAATTTTTCCACTTTTTAAAATAATAGCCAGTCTGGTGGGTGTGATATGGAATCTCAATGTGCTTTGACTTGCATTTCCATAATGGCTAATGATATTGATCATTTTTTTTTCATGTGCTTATTGGTCATTTGTGTATTTTCTTTGGAGAAATGTTTATTCAAGTCTTTGCCCAATTTTTAAATGGGTTTTCTTTATGTTGTTGAGTTGTAGGAGTTCTCTATATATTCTGGATATTAAATCCTTTTCTATATATGGTCTCCAAATATTTTCTCCCATGCTGAGGGTAGTATTTTCATTTTCTTGACTACGTCCTTTGATGTACAAAATTTTTAATTTTCACGAAGTCCTATTTAGCTATTTTTTTTCTTTTTCTTTTCTTTTGTGTGTGTGTGTGTGTGTGTGTGCTTTTGGTGTAGAGTCTAAGAATTCACTGCCTAATACAAGGTCTTAAAGATGCTCTTCTATGTTTTCTTCTAGGATTTATACAGTATCAGTTCTTACATTCAGGTCTTTGATTCATTTTTAGTTAATTTTACTATATGGTGTGAGGCAGGGGGTTCACCTTCATTCATGTGTGGATATCTAATTTTCCAAGAAACATTTGTTGAAGAGACCATTCTATCCCATTGAGTATGCTTGGCACAGTTGTCAAAAGTCAATCAGCCATACCTGAATGTTCAGGCCCAGTTGGACACAGAACAACTGGGTAGATGATGTAGTAGCAAAAAGAACACATCAGTGGCAGACTTCCACCACAAACAGAGGAATTTTAACTGTATCCATTGACAATCCTGGAGCAGTGTAGTGCCCAGTAACTCAGAAACCATGTTTAACTCATACTGCTATGCCCTCATTCTTGGCAAACAATCTGATATAAAGAAAGTTCCTAAAGGTATATCCCTACAGTTTGACATAAATAGTGTTGGAAAACAAACAAGGAGGGATGACTTTGAATGAGTGATTTGGGATCCTGAAGGAACAAAGAGTCACTCTCACATTCAACAAAAGAGGAAGCTGCTTTGTAACCATAGGGTAGATCCCACATCAAAGGGACTTTTGAATGACTATTTGAAAAGTTGAAACACTTGAAGAGTTTGTTATAGAAATTCAGGAAACTTCATTGCAAAATATTCTTCATTTTTATTTTTGAAGTTTTTTTTTTTAAAACATGTATAAAATAATGCCCTGAAAGAATAACAGGGAATATATGCCTATCTATTCTTAAAGTTTTAATGGTTGGCTCAGCAGAATAATCCTCTATTTGGTTCCTCGTGCAGCAGAAAAAAGACAAGGATAGAAACTGATTATTTTTATGATAGTATTTAGTATCTTGTCTCCTTTGCCTGTTTTTTAGAACTTGCATTGGTAAATCTTGGTCTTTAGGAATATGAGTAGGTTCCTTTGTTGCTGTCACTTACACTTTAATAGTGTTGATGTAATAAGTGCAGTTGCTTTTTCTTCAGTAGAAATGTTTAAAAAAATTCATTAAAATTCCAGTTTGGGGTATTAAGATTTATGGGAATGTCTGTAATTTAGTTCTTTTTTTTTCAGGTAGCATTAGTTTAATCCCCCAGAATGTTGAATCTTTAGTGACAAACTTTTAATAAGAAATGTGGCTCTAGGCATTAGTCTCAGTTTAAGATGTTGGTGTTCAAAGACTGTAAATGCATGTTTACAGAGTTATCTTAAAGTGCCTTATAGGAGAAGGGCCAACATAAAAAACCTCAGTTTGCGTTTCGTAAACGAAGAAAGCATGAGAGGAAGTAGCAGGTTGAAGAACAGGTAACTGAGTGATAAACTTCAAAACCCACGTCACAGCTTTTCTGTTTGGGTATAATATAGTCTTGGGCTTAGTGTCCACAAGAATTTTTCAAATGATATTTAAAAGAACTATACTTTCAAAATGGATTAAGTCCTTAGATATTTTGGAAGTAAAATTAGTAACCCTAATGCCCTAGACTTTCTTCTTATTCAAAGTTAAATTGTATAAGTTTCTAAGCTTGCTAAATTAAGCAGTAAACAATTCCAAAAACAAAAAATATGCTTGTCTATGTCACAAAGAAAAAAAATGCAAAAGTGATGAGAGGTATATTAAAACCTTGCTTTATATCACTTACTTTGATATAATTTATTGTATAAAGTTCAGGCATTTGTGAGGAGAAAAGAATTTTGTTTTTCCCCTCTTTGGGGTGGTGCAAGGAGTTAGTCTGCTATGTCAAGATCGAAGAGTCTTCAGATATGTATATTACATATATGTAAGATATACATATCTTATATGTATACTATAAGTTACGGTATAATGCCAAAATGCAGCAAAATATTCCAGCTACAAGTTATAATTTTGGTCATTATGAAGCTTGATGATCTTTTGGTTTTCTATAATATATAAGCCATCTAAATAAGTATCAGTTTCTCCAGAGTATAATATTAGTTTTTACTTTTCCTATTTTTAAAAAAACACATTTACTTTATCACTCTTGCCTTCCTTGCATTGTATACTAGCTTTCATTGTCACTCATGCTCCTTGGATTTCTTATTGGTTTATTCAGAAACCATGTAAAACTGTCAATAACAGTTTCATGTTTATACCAAAGAATTAAATATGATTCTATTTGCAAGTATTTGTACTGATAAGGGATTATTGGAAGTCAGTCACAGTATTTGAAAATAAACTCGTCTCTCCTTGGCTCTTTTATGCTTTTTGTAGAGGCCAAGATACCATTGTAAAACATTTTTGCAAGTATGAATGCTTGTATTTGGTCCAGGAACAATACATTTAGAGTGGTTAGAATTACAGGTAGCTTATTCTGAAGCAAAGGAAACAACAACTGAACAAGAGTTTGCCGTTTTTATAACACTTTGTGAAAATATGGTGTGAAGGTAGTTTTAATTCTCCTGTCTAGTTCTGTTAAATATTATTGTACAGAGCTATTATTAATGCTTTTTTTTTTGAAAACCTTAAAAATTGTCCTAAATATTGTCATTAAATGCATCAAACAACAAAACGTCTTTGGTATATCAAACTTTTGTTCTTTGGGCAGCTGTAATTTTATTTTATTTTTAAATATAAAATTTTGACTTTGGTACATCTAAATTAAAGTTGAGTGCTAATATGCTGTATATACACAAAAGAATATGCTTTGCAGTTTTCCATGTACAGGTTCTGTACGTCCTTGGTTAAATTTATTCCTAAGTATTTGATTCTTTAGTTGCTATGGTAAACAGAAAATTTTTCTTGATTTCCTTTTCTGGTTGTTTATTACTAGTGTATGGAAACCCCCACTGATTGTTGCATGTTGACATTGTACCCTGTTACTTTCCTGAATTTCTTTATTAGCCTTAATAGCTTTGTTGTGTGGATTGTTGTTTTTTGTTTTGTTTTTTGTTTGTTTTTAAATGTAGTGACTCTGGTTTGTCCTGAGCACACACCAAAGCAAACTACTTTAACACACTGAGCAGATATGCCTGCTCTCCCAAGTCTCCTTTCTTCCTCACTTTTATCCCTTATGGGAATTATTCTTTTCTGCCTTCTCTTCATAAGAGTTAGTTTCATGGCTTCCTATTTCCTTAATTCTGAATTTCTGTCACCCCAGTTGAAAATATCACCTTATTATGCTAAACAATTCAGAGTTGCCCCAGCTTCTACTTCTAAACTTATTTGCCAAAGCCCAAGACAGTCCTCAGCAAACAGAGGCCTGGCGCTACCAAGAATCTTCTCATAAAATTCTTGGGGGGTGGAAATGTAATTTTTTCCTGTTACTCTTCACCATGAATGACTCATTATGATGGCACATGCCTATATTACTGGATACTTTAGTACAAGAAATGTGAAATTGCTGAACCTGAGTGTTTTGGCCTCTACTGTCTCACAAAAAAAATCTAGCAACATTAAACTATAGCACCATGAAGAGATTTCTCATCAGCTGGGAAATAAATGCTGAAAAAGATGCTGCAGTTCAACCATGGCAAACTTAATGCACTGTTTAAAAAAAAATATGTTTAAAGCTAATGTTTCATTTCTAATTTATATATTAAATTACCATTTCTTATTTTCATATTGCTTGTTTTAGGAATGTATCTGCTACTGATTTATAATATGATAGTAATATATTTCAGTTTTATATAGTGGCTAATGTGTATCTTAACTAATGTTTTATAATATGTTTATAATATTCTGTAATTTATTTATATTATATGTTGTATTTGTAAATTTATACTTAATGTATTATGTACTTATTTATAATTTGTATTTGACATATATTACATGTATTCGTCTTTAAATTATATCATATATTTAGTTTCAGCTGATTTTTATTTTTGTATCCTGGGTACTTTTTAATCAAATACAAGAATTAATATGAATATTTTGGCATATGGAACAAAACACACAAAATCGCTTTGTCATTCTATGTCAGTATTGCATTCATCAGAGGGGTAAACCTTCCAGAATGGAAGCAGAGCAGAACAAAACTCACATGATGATTAAAATGCAGATGTTTGGGAACAGCCTTTGGAAAAAATTGAATATTTCAATCTGATTTTTTTTTTTTTTTTTTTTTTGCCTGATGCCTTTGGATGGCTGCTTTATGTTCATATCTAGATAAACCTAAGGTTTCTGCATATATCTAATAATTCCTACAAACTTCAAATATTATACACTGCTAGGTTTTATCCACCTTTTTACAGCTAAGATATTATTTTATTCATTGACTAAGAGAACAGTGAAAACTTGCAGTTCAAGTTGCACTTATGTATGTTCTCAACAGAAATTATTTGGAGACATCAATAAGGAAAAGGGCTGTATTTGGATAATGGTAGTAATGCCAAGTGGTAATATTCAAGTCTGTCAGAATAATCTATTTCACTTACCAGAAACCATAAAGCATGAATGTTTCTCAAGAAAAAGGATTGACTTAGATACAAGAAAGATAATATGATAAGCCAAAGGAGTTCATAAATTGATTGAGTTTAGGCTTCCTGATATTTAATTATATTTAAACTAACATGAACTCTGCTATCCCAGAGTACATTTATATCACAGCAGCATTTTTTCCCTAGTATTTTATTGTTAATATTAGTAATGAAAATTTCCATTTTACAAGGCACAGTTCAAAACAGAAATGATAACATTATATCATTATATCAAAAAGACACATTGTAAAGATGAAAACCTGAGATAATGATCTTTATCATTTATCACTTCACATTGCAGTGTATATTTCCAATATTTTAATTAAGTTGGCAAGCAATAGTTTAAGATATCGGATATTAATTTAATGATTATTGATAAAGGAAATATTAAAAATAAACAATTACATTAATAGCAGACATTCATTGACTACTTGCCAAGTGGTGAACCTAATACTATGCTCTTTCTGTGGATCTTTTCATTTTATTGTCACCATTGTTATCGCTACCATTATATAGATGAAGAAAGTGAGACACAGGGATGGTTAACAGTTTAAAAATTGGTTTAACAACTTATAATAATATGACTAATATGAATATGGAGAAATGTTTTTATCATATAAACTTACTGAAAAATAATAAAACAGCCCAGAACTCAAGAGGTCATTCATGAAGTTTTGAACACTAAACATGTGTAAGATGATTCATTACTCCCCACCCCCACCCCCAAAAAAAGAAAGGAAAAGAAGGAAAAAAATAGAAAACATTCACTTTAGTAAGATGTGTTACCTATATTCATCAAGGACTTAAATCTACTGTAAATCTCTCCTTCCACTCTTTGTTATTATTTCAAGCTTCATTCCCTTGACACCACTTTCTATACAAGGTTGAGAGCCACCAAGGGCTTGGAGATGACTGCTGAAATCCTTACATCTCTATGACTGGAGTGATGATTGTCAATATAATAGGGTGGAAATGGGAGTGGCAGGAGTATGCTTTACATTTTGAAATTTTTATTCTGGAAAATTTCAATTTCTTCAAAGAATTTATTCCTATTTCCTACCTTGATAGCAGCCAGACAGATATTGCTCTGACTTCTGAAGAGAGAAATATGAGGATCGAATCCTTAATTGTAGAGTATTTTGATTAACTTCCTGGTTTTCAGCCCCTTGCCCCAACACCTGGGGTAGATGGGGCAAGGAGAGCTTCATGGAAGGGAAGGATTATTCCATATATTGATTTTATTGAATCCAGTATTTTAAAAATATAGAAAAGCAGAAAAAAATTCACTATAAATACTCAATACTCAGAGTTAACAAATGCTAATGCCTGGTTATATTTTTTACCTCCTTGTAAAAACTTATTTTGAAATCACTTTAGTCTTACTAAAAATTTGCAAAAATAATGCATCCAACTCCTGTGTATGCTCACTTGAGCTTCCAAAAATGAAGTAATTGGATGGCAGATGGTGGGAGCTCTCCCTCCTTGAGGGCAGCATAGACACATAAACTATATGAATTATTCCATGTAAGAGATTTGTCTATTCTTCCCTGTTGATTGATTATTGGTTGCTTGAATGATTTTAACTTCTTATTGTGGGTTACTTACACTTTTTGGCTATTGTAAATAGCCTGTTACAAGGTATCACCAAAACCTAAAGTCCCTTGACCTTCTCACTCCAGAAACTTTGGTTTCCGTATGGTTTGCATATAGTCCCAATTCCACCTCTTGTCCCTATCTAATGCATTCATCTCACGCATGAGATTTTGGAGTTTGAAGTGACCAGTACATAACATACCTCTTCCATATCTGAATTCTGAATTAATTGATAAATCAAATAAATGGGTGAATGAATAGGAGATCTAAATATCACTTTTATTTTTTTGGTAACATTTAGATTAAAAGATACAGCTTATAACTGCTCATAATAAGGCTTTCTAATCCTGAGTGCCAGAATTAGAAACATGTCTGCCAGTCACAGGAGGTGGTGGCAAGTGTAGCCCTCTCCTTCTGGGTCAGTTTCCTTCACACCATGGCAGGAAGAAGCAGAATAAACTTAAAGAGCTAAAAAGAAGAAAAAAAAAAAAGAGGTTGAAAAAGAACCGTGTACATCTAGTTCCTTCTCCTGCATAAGCTTCAGATACCTAGGGAAAAATTCTCGTAAGATCTAAGGCTTGAAGTTAAATCCAACCACACACCTGGTGAATGAGTCACACTGTATAACAACGGCTATGGTAAACCACCGAGGTCAAAAGGCCAACACCAGGACAGTGCGCCTTTGGGAAAACTCATCTCTGCAGGTTACCTTTCCTTGCAAAATACCACTTCCTGCTATCTACCCATATACCAGGCATTGATATTTGAAGAGGACATTTTGCTTTCCTACCTCAGTCCCTCATGTTCTCAAGCAATGGAAAAATAAAACAAACAATGAAGGCAGATGGCAAGCAAACTATCACCTTGGTGCTCATGAAGGTGATACTGAAGAAGAGTTGAGGAGGTAGCCAATCATGTGCTTCCTAATAGTGAATCTCAGATTGTGGTTGAGTATCCACAGGCTGACCCTGCAGAGCACAGAGACAGACCCCTACCTCACATAACCAAGAGGAGGGAGGAATATATGCTGTTTTGGGAGGCCAGCTACCAAGAGAAATTGGGAAGGGCTGAGCTGACAGCATACCATTTCATTTATTCCCCCCAAATTTATCAATTAAATCATCCCAACTTCCCTGGAGAGAGTGAATGAAGGGGAGAAGGAGAAACCAGAAGTGTTTAGAAAAACCTTTCCCCAAGAAAGTCAGAATTTGGGAAGATACACTTCTGGCCACAAAAGTCTGTTTTATTTAAAGTTTCAAATTTATTGGTATGAGTTGTTTCACACTATTGTCTTATGAAAGTTTCCTGAAGCAAAGGCTGTTGACTTAGCAATGAAGTGTAACATGATGGTTAGGGAAAGGGCAATGGAGACAGCTGCCCTAAGTCAATTCCTGGCTCGACTGTTGACACATTGTGTCACCTTGGCCAGTTGGGTGACCTTGGACATCTATAAACTGGGATTAATAATACTTTCTACTCCCTAAGGGTATCATACAGATTAAGTAAATTAATACATGTGAAATGCAACCTATCATTATTTGTTGTTCATTTTCTGTTAGTTTTGATTATTTCTGTTGTTTTCATCAATTTGCCAAAAATTTATCTAGGTGGTCAGTATTCTCAAAGAACTTTGTTTTTGTTTATTGTTTTATTTGACCAATTTTTGATTTTTATCTTATTTAGTTTATTTTTTTTTTAATCTTCATTTTATTGAGATATATTCACATACCACGCAGACACACAAAACAAATCGTACTTTCGATTGTTTACAGTACCATTACATAGTGGTACATTCATCACCCAAATCAATCACTGGCACCTTCATTAGCACACACACAAAAATAACAAGAATAATAATTAGAGTGAAAAAGAGCAATTGAAGTAAAAAAGAACACTGGGTACCTTTGTCTGTTTGTTTCCTTCCCCTATTTTTCTACTCATCCACCCACAAACTAGACAAAGTGGAGTGTGGTCCCTATGGCCTTCCCAATCCCATTGTCACCCCTCACAAGCTGCATTTTTATACAACTGTCTTCGAGATTCATGGGTTCTGGGTTGTAGTTTGATAGTTTCAGGTATCCACCACCAGCTACCCCAATTCTTTAGAACCTAAAAAGGGTCGTCTAAAGTGTGCATAAGAGTGCCCACCAGAGTGACCTCTCGGCTCCCTTTGGAATCTCTCGGCCACTGCAGCTTATTTCATTTCCTTTCACATCCCCCTCTTGGTCAAGAAGATGTTCTCCGTCCCATGATGCCGGGTCTACATTCCTCCCCGGGAGTCGCACTCCATGCTGCCAGGGAGATTCAGTCCCCTGGGAGTCTGATCCCACGCAGGGGGGAGGGCAGCAATCCCATCTTTCAAGTTGGCTTAGCTAGAGAGACAGGGCCACATCTGAGCAACAAAGAGGCACTCGGGAGGAGGCTCCCAGGCACAAACATAGGGAGGCCTAGCCTCTCCTTTGCAGCAACCGTCTTCCCAAGGGTAAAACCTGTGGTAGAGGGCTCAACCAATCAAACCACCAGTCCCCTATGTCTGTGGTCATGTTAGCAACCATGGAGGTGGGGTAGGCGAATACCCCTGCATTCTCCACAGGCTCCTCAAGGGGGCACTACATCTTTTTTTTTTCCTTGTTTTTCTGTTTTTTTTTTTTTTTTAACTTTCCCTTCTTTTTTAAATCAACTGTATGAAAAAAAAGTTAAAAAGAAAACAAACATACAATAAAAGAACATTTCAAAGAGACCATAACAAGGGAGTAAGAAAAAGACAACTAACCTAAGATAACTGCTTAACTTGCAACAAGTACCTACTTTACCCCAAGAAAGTTACCCAATATAGCAACATTTCTGTGAACTTGCTCCTACTGTATCCATCAGAAATTAACAGACCATAGTCATTCCTGGGCATCCCCAGAACGTTAAATAGCTTATCTGTTCTTCTTGGATTATTGTTCCCCCTTCCTTAATTGCTCTCTATTGCTAGTTCCCCTACATTCTACATTATAAACCATTTGTTTTACATTTTTCAAAGTTCACATTAGTGGTAGCATATAATATTTCTCTTTTTGTGCCTGGCTTATTTCGCTCAGCATTATGTCTTCAAGGTTCATCCATGTTGTCATATGTTTCACGAGATCGTTCCTTCTTACTGCCGCGTAGTATTCCATCGTGTGTATATACCACATTTTATTTATCCACTCATCTGTTGAAGGACATTTGGGTTGTTTCCATCTCTTGGCAATTGCGAATAATGCTGCTATGAACATTGGCATGCAGATATCTGTTCGTGTCACTGCTTTCCGATCTTCCAGGTATATACCGAGAAGTGCAATCGCTGGATCGAATGGTAGCTCTATACCTAGTTTTCTAAGGAACTGCCAGACTGACTTCCAGAGTGGCTGAACCATTATACAGTCCCACCAACAATGAATAAGAGTTCCAATTTCTCCACATCCCCTCCAGCATTTGTAGTTTCCTGTTTGTTTAATGGCAGCCATTCTAACCGGTGTTAGATGGTATCTCATTGTGGTCTTAATTTGCATCTCTCTAATAGCTAGTGAAGCTGAACATTTTTTCATGTGTTTCTTGGCCATTTGTATTTCCTCTTCAGAGAACTGTCTTTTCATATCTTTTGCCCATTTTATAATTGGGCCGACTGTACTATTGTCATTGAGTTGTAGGATTTCTTTATATATGCAAGATATCAGTCTTTTGTCAGATACATGGTTTCCAAAAATTTTTTCCCATTGAGTTGGCTGTCTCTTTACCTTTTTGAGAAATTCCTTTGAGGTGCAGAAACTTCTAAGCTTGAGGAGTTCCCATTTATCTATTTTCTCTTTTGTTGCTTGTGCTTTGGGTGTAAAGTCTAGGAAGTGGCCGCCTAATACAAGGTCTTGAAGATGTTTTCCTACATTATCTTCTAGGAGTTTTATGGTACTTTCTTTTATATTGAGATCTTTGGTCCATTTTGAGTTAATTTTTGTGTAGGGGGTGAGGTAGGGGTCCTCTTTCATTCTTTTGGATATGGATATCCAACTCTCCCAGCCCCATTTGTTGAAAAGACCATTATGACTCAGTTCAGTGACTTTGGGGGCCTTATCAGAGATCAGTCGGCCATAGATCTGAGGGTCTGTCTCCGAATTCTCAATTCGATTCCATTGATCTATATGTCTATCTTTGTGCCAGTACCATGCTGTTTTGGCAACTGTGGCTTTATAATAAGCTTCAAAGTCGGAGTGTAAGTCCTCCCACTTCGTTTTTCTTTTTTAGAGTGTCTTTAGCAATTCGAGGCATCTTCCCTTTCCAAATAAATTTGATAACTAGCTTTTCCAAGTCTGCAAAGTAGGTTGTTGGAATTTTGATTGGGATTGCATTGAATCTGTAGATGAGTTTGGGTAGAATTGACATCTTAATGACATTTAGTCTTCCTATCATGAACATGGAATATTTTTCCATCTTTTAAGGTCCCCTTCTATTTCTTTTAGTAGAGTTATGTAGTTTTCTTTGTATAGGTCTTTTACATCTTTGGTTAAGTTTATTCCTAGGTACTTGATTTTTTTAGTTGCTATTGAAAATGGTATCTTTTTCTTGAGTGTCTCTTCAGTTTGTTCATTTCTAGCATATAGAAACATTACTGACTTATGTGCATTAACCTTGTATCCCGCTACTTTGCTAAATTTGTTTATTAGCTCTAGTAGCTGTATCGTCGATTTCTCAGGGTCTTCTAGATATAAGATCATATCATCTGCAAACAATGACAGTTTTACTTCTTCTTTTCCAATTTGGATGCCTTTTATTTCTTTGTCTTGCCGGATTGCCCTGGCTAGCACTTCCAGCACAATGTTGAATAACAGTGGTGACAGCGGGCATCCTTGTCTTGTTCCTGATCTTAGAGGGAAGGCTTTCAGTCTCTCACCATTGAGTACTATGCTGGCTGTGGGTTTTTCATATATGCTCTTTATCATGTTGAGGAAGTTTCCTTCAATTCCTACCTTTTGAAGTGTTTTTATCAAAAAGGGATGTTGGATTTTGTCAAATGCTTTTTCAGCATCTATTGAGATGATCAATTGATTTTTCCCTTTTGACTTGTTAATGTGTTGTAATACATTGATTGATTTTCTTATGTTGAACCATCCTTGCATGCCTGGAATAAACCCCACTTGGTCATGGCGTATGATTTTTTTAATGTGTCTTTGGATTCGATTTGCAAGTATTTTGTTGAGGATTTTTGCATCTATATTCATTAGGGAGATTGGCCGGTAGTTTTCCTTTTTTTGTAGCATCTTTGCCTGGTTTTGGTATTAGATTGATGTTAGCTTCATAGAATGAGTTAGGTAGTGTTCCATTTTCTTCAATGTTTTGAAAGAGTTTGAGTAAGATTGGTGTCAGTTCTTTCTGGAAAGTTTGGTAGAATTCCCCTGTGAAGCCATCTGGCCCTGGGCATTTATTTGTGGGAAGATTTTTGATGACTGATTGGATCTCTTTGCTTATGATGGGTTGGTTGAGGTCTTCTATTTCTTCTCTGGTTAGTCTAGGTTGTTCATATGTTTCCAGGAAATTGTCCATTTCCTCTACATTATCCAGTTTGTTGCCATACAGTTGTTCATAGTATCCTCTTATAATTTTTTTAATTTCTTCAGGATCTGCAGTTATGTCACCTTTTTCATTCATTATTTTGTTTATATGGGTCTTCTCTCTTTTTGATATTGTCAGTCTAGCTAGGGGCTTGTCAATCTTGTTGATCTTCTCAAAGAACCAACTTTTGGTGATGTTTATCCTCTCTATTGTTTTTTTGTTCTCTATGTCATTTATTTCTGCTTTAATCCTTGTTATTTCTTTTCTTCTACTTGGTTTAGGATTGGTTTGCTGTTCATTTTCTAGCTTCTTCAGTTGATCCATTAGTTCTTTGATTTTGACTCTTTCTTCCTTTTTAATATATGCGTTTAGTGCTATAAATTTCCCCCTTAGCACTGCTTTTGCTGCATCCCATAGGTTTTGGTATGTTGTGTTCTCATTTTCATTCGTCTCTATATATTTAGCAATTTCTCTTGCTATTTCTTCTTTAACCCACTGATTGTTTAGGAGTGTGTTGTTTAACCTCCAGATATTTGTGAATTTTCTAAGTCTCTGATGGTTATTGACTTCTAATTGTATTCCATTGTGGTCAGAGAATGTGCTTTGAATCATTTCAATCTTTTTAAATTTATTGAGGCTTGTTTTATGTCCCAGCATATGATCTATTCTGGAGAAAGTTCCATGAGCGCTAGAAAAGTATGTGTATCCTGGTGATTTGGGATGTAATATCCTGTATATGTATGTTAAATCTAATTCATTTATCAGATTGTTTAGGTTTTCAATTTCCTTATTGGTCTTCTGTCTGGTTGATGTATCTATAGGAGAGAGTGATGTGTTGAAGTCTCCCACAATTATTGTGGAAGCATCAATTGCTTCCTTTAGTTTTGCCAGTGTTTCTCTCATGTATTTTGTGGCACCTTGATTGGGTGCATAGACATTTACGATTATTATTTCTTCTTGCTGAATTGCCCCTTTTATTACTATGTAGTAGCCTTCTTTGTTTCTCAAAACATCCCTGCATTTGAAGTCTATTTTATCTGAGATTAATATTGCTACACCTGCTTTCTTTTGGCTGTAGCTTGCATGAAATATTTTTTTCCATCCTTTCACTTTCAGTTTCTTTGTGTCCCTGTGTCTAAGATGAGTCTCTTGTATGCAACATATTGATGGTTCATTTTTTTTGATCCATTCTGCGATTCTATATCTTTTATTTGGGGAGTTTAATCCATTTACAGTCAACATTATAACCGTGAAGGCATTTCTTGAATCAGCCATCTTATCCTTTGGTTTATGTTGGTCATATTTTTCCCCCCTCTCTATTAATATCCTTTATTGTACCCATACCAAATCTCTTTAGTACTGAACCTTTCTCCAAGTCTCTCTGTCCTGTCTTTGTTTCTCTGTCTGTAGGGCTCCCTTTAGTATCTCCAGTAGGGCAGGTCTCTTGTTAGGAAATTCTCTCGGCATTTGTTTGTCTGTGAAAAATTTAAGCTCTCCCTCAAATTTGAAGGAGAGCTTTGCTGGATAAAGTATTCTTGGCTGGAAATTTTTCTCACTCAGAATTTTAAATATATCGTGCCACTGCCTTCTCGCCTCCATGGTGGCTGCTGAGTAGTCACTACTTAGTCTTATGCTGTTTCCTTTGTATGTGGTGAATTGCTTTTCTCTTGCTGCATTCAGAACTTGCTCCTTCTCTTCTGTGTTTGACAGTGTGGTCAATATATGTCTCGGAGTGGGTTTATTTGGATTTATTCTATTTGGGGTTCGCTGAGCATTTATGATTTGTGTATTTATGTTGTTTAGAAGATTTGGGAAGTTTTCCCCAACAATTTCTTTGAATACTCTTCCTAGACCTTTACCCTTTTCTTCCCCTTCAGGGACACCAATGAGTCTTATATTTGGACGTTTCATATTATCTATCATATCCCTGAGGTCCATTTTGATTTTTTCAATTTTTTTCCCCATTCTTTCTTTTATGCTTTCATTTTCCATTCTGTCATCTTCGAGGTCACTGATTCATTGTTCAACTTCCTCTAGTCTTGTACTATGAGTGTCCAGAATCTTTTTAATTTGGTCAACAGTTTCTTTAATTTCCATAAGATAATCCATTCTTTTATTTAGTCTTGCAATGTCTTCTTTATGCTCATCTAGGTTCTTCTTCATTTCCTTTGTATCCCGTACTATGGTCTCATTGTTCATCTTTAGTTCTCTGAGTAGCTGTTCTAGGTGCTGTGTCTCTTCTGGTCTTTTGATTTGGGTGCTTGGGCTTGGGTTATCGATATCGTCTGGTTTTTTCATATGCTTTATAATTTTCCGTTGTTTTTGGCCTCGTGGCATTTGCTGAACTTGATAGGGTTCTTTTAGGATTTGTAGACCAATTGAAGTCCTTATCTCTAATTTATCAGATCTACAGCTTCGTGGAGTACACTTTCTCTAACTAACCAGCAGGTGGCGTCCACGAGCCACCTGTTCTCCACAAGCCAGTTCTCCCCTGCTTAGCCTTTTTGGTGAGTGGGGGAGTGAGTCTTGTGGGGTCCAATTGTTGTACCAAGCTTGCGTGTGTAGTTGGTGTTGCCTGCCCTGTATATGAGGCGTGTTTCTGGGCAGTCAGGGAGGGGGGGGTGGCTCTAACAATCAAATCTCCCTGGTGATCCTAGAGTTTTAAGGCTGCTGCAATAGTCTAATCCTTCAGTTCAGTCCTGCCACAGTTTGTCTCTGCCACTGACCCACAAGTCCTTGGTATTGGCGTATGGCTCCTGAGACTTGCAAGTGGGCCCCTCTTCCAGGCCGTGCACCCCCTGGTCCTCTGTTGAGGGATGACTGTGCTATGTCACAGGTGAGTGCCGTCCCCCCAGGGCAGTTCTGGGCTGCTGGGCTGTGTAGGGAGCCTCCCAGTCTGCTGAAATGATGGCTGAATGGGCTTTGTTAATTCACACTGCTCCACCTTCCCAACTCTGGGACAATCAGCTGAGGTTGCAGGGAAGGCTAATGTCCACGTCCAGTTTTGTGGTGTGTGCCTGTTATTTGAAACACTTCCGTCACACTGAGTTGTCTGGGGCAGTTCTGGGCTATGGGGCTGGCGATGGGCAGGAGTGTTTCCTGTCCACCAGGATGATGGCTGTGAGCGGACACCCCCCTTTTCTTGGGAAGTTGTGGTGTTTAGTGAATTTTCTCAGCCACTGGATTATTGCCTTTTATCTCAGAGCTCTCCTAGTTCTGCTCTTGACTTGTCCTGCCCAAATTGCAGGTCTTTGAAGCTTTCTGTATTGGGCTTCTTAGAGTAATTGTTTTAGAAAAAGAAAAAAGGATTTAAAAAAAAAAAAAAAAGGCCCTCCTCAGAGATCTAATGGGTTATTGAAATGCTAAGAGACAAAGCAACCAGGGCCATTAAGGAAAGGTCCACAGGGCAGAGAGATCAGCTTTTCTTCGGGATTTGCATATGCGCCTCAGGGCCTGAGCTGGGGCCTGGGCTCTGCGTTTCCCCCTTCTATGTTCACCAGAAGTCCAAAAATCCTCCGCTTTTATTTTGCAGTTTTTCGTGTTGTTTTTTTTCTATGCCTGTCTCCTCTCTGCTGGGCTGGCTGCTCTCAGATTCTCTGGTGTCTGGTCTCCGTCTATAGATTTCGCTGATCTCAGCAGTTCCACGTTTTCATGAGTGTTGTATGAAGTATGCCCAAAGTCAGATTGCTCTGTGGTGTCCAGTCCACGCAGTTCCTGGCTTTCTACCTACTTTCCTGGAGGAGTAACTAAAACATACAGCTCACCAGTCTGCCATCTTGCCTCATATTCTTATTTAGTTTTATGTGTAGTTTCCTCTTTATCTTAAATTTAAATATTGATGCTTATGTCAACAATTTTCAATCTTTTAAAAATTTTTATTTAAAAATGCACATTTAAGGTTATAAATTTTCCTCCAAGTACTATTCAGTTTCATCCTGAAGGTTTTGCAGTTTTGCATATTTTCATTACTGATCAATTCTTATTATTTCCTAATTCCTGCTGCACTATTTTGGACTCATGGATTTCTTAGAAATATGATTTTTAAATTTGTAAATATATGGAGTTATTTTACTCTTTGGTTTCTCACTTTCTTTAATTGATTTCTAATTTTATTACACTGTGCTCCAAGATGGGAGCCCTATTAACAATGTGTTTGGTGTATTGTATTCTGTAAGAACAACTGTTCAATTGTGAAAGAATATTATTTTTTCTGCAGTAGGTATTTTTATCTATTAATATGTCACCAATTAGAAAATTTATTAAACTATAAACACACAAAGTTTCAATTTTGATAGCTTTAGATCTGAGTACATCAAAATTATGCTGATTTTACCCAAAATAACTAGATTAGCAGACAAAGCCATATGGTTTTAAAAATGCAAAACAGCCTATGAGCATATTTCAAAAACAGATATTTGCTTGAATTTTGCAACATCTGTTTTAAAGTGAAATCAAAATAAAGCATTTGCTATCCATAAATAATAGGGTTATTTCAAACTGCTATTAGTGAATTTATATTTTTATTTCATTTATTTCCCCAAATCATCATAATAAAATTCTTAATAAAAAGAGACCTTTAATAAGTATTGAGTATAAGGAAAATTTAAAATATTTCCATTGTTATTATGTGAAACTAATGAGTATATTAAAAAGTGAACTCAATTTTAGCAAGAGGTTCTTACAAGAAATATGTAATATAAAAATGAAAATTTCAAATTTTCATGTTGATTATACTATCCTTAAGGCAGTAGAGTAGGAATCTAAAATATTTAGGAATTCATTTTCCTTTTTATATAACAGTATTAAACTCACCCTCATTGAAGCAGATGTAGGAAAAAAAGCTAAAGTTTATTAATTAGCAAATCACAAATAATGCTACTAATATATAAGCCTAATGAATTTTTAAAATATGTACTTTTAATTCAGATATTTTATCTAGGAGGAAATAATATGATTTCACAAAATCAAAATAAGAAATTTATTTTCTCCAGAAATCTTTATAGCATTTCAAGCATATTCTTTTTTTAAAAGGAATTTTCTTAAGTTGTATATTCATGAGAATACCTGAATATGGAATAACCACTTTTGCCACAATATGATATTGAGGAGTTTATTTAGCAGGAAAATAAAATGTATTAAATGTGCAAACTTCATTATAGAAACTCAAATTTCCTTTGAAATTTCAATCTGCAAAAATCCACTCATGTAGTCTGTCTCTTTGATGGTTTTACTTCATTATTAAAATGTTATATGATACCTAGCAGAAGATTTGCCTTTGCTCATCCTAGTTTTCCTGGGATTCACTGCAAGCGTTCGGTTTTGCAAATGGCCCTATTGTCCCTTTCATTAGTGCCTCAGTTGAACCTTTTCTCTCATATATGCTCATGTGATTCCCAACTCCATGTGGATCCCTGGTTGCTTAGCTTGCAGTTTCTTTACTCTTAACTTCCAGAAAGTCACCTGAAGCACCATTTGTCTCCAGACCCTCTTTTACATTATCAAAGGCAGTTATATTTCCTAACAGTTGTCATCTTATCTAAATTATTCCTATTGATTTATTTTCCTTGGGCAAGAAATAATTTGTGATCCCATTTGATATTTCATGAGCTACTCTGGTTACATAGATCTCAAAACTGCACATATTTAAAATTTATTCCTGTAGAATTGTCTTATATCATTTTTAAAGGGGGTAATTGATATTTTTCTTCTTATATGCACAACCCACTCAATGCCTGTGTTGTGATGCTCCAGGGCAATGGCTGAGGACCCAGGTACTGCAGTATTTTTCAGGAAACATTAATTAGGCTCCTTTGTGAAAAACCAACAGAAACTCTGAAGGGGCAGAATGATTACGAGTACTACATAACAGTCTTACCATGCCTCTGCCTCTTGCCCTATAACTTCTCTATGCCTCAGAACTTACATCTGCAAAGGGAAGATAATATTTTCTTGTATGAGAGTATCATCTAGTCTGAAAAACAGTAAGCACTCTAAGCATTTCAAACAAGATGGGCTTTAATATAGGAAATTATGTGCTTACAAAACTATTAGAATGGCTAGTTCTCAATTGCACTGCTAGCTTTCGGAGAATCTGAACACGCTGCTGCCACTGAGGTGAGGATCTGCACACAAAAAAAGCCAATGATCACAGGTGTCAAAAGAACCAAATGAAGCTGATTCTCAGGAAAAGGCCTTGTGTCCCATGTATCTTCCCATCACTCACAATTGAAGAATCATGCCCTTTCCTTGTTTTCTGTCTTTGATTCATCTGTTGGAGGACATTTGGATTGTTTCCAGTTTGGGATGGTTATGAATGGAGCTGCTATAAATACTCATGTACAGGTTTTTGTGTAAAATTAAGTTTCTCTTGCCTAAGTTTGGATTCTGGGCTGTGTGGTATGTGCAAATTTAGCTTTATAAGAAACTCTCAACTCTTTTCTAAGTGGATGTATTAGTTAGGGATCTCCAGAGAAACAGAACTGACAGGATATTCAGATTGGCAAATTGAATTCTATAGGGTGGTCTGCAAGTTGGGAATTCTAATGAAGGTGTTGATGAATTCCCCAGGAGAAGCTGGCTGGCTGAAGTAGAGATAGAAATTCTTCTTTCTGACTGCTGAAATCATCAGTTCTCCCTTTAAGACTTCAACTGATTGACTGAGACTCTCTCACTGCTGAAGGCATTTTCCTTTGTTGGTTGTAGATGCAATCAGCCATGGATGCAATCAACTGACTGATGATTTAAATTCATAGAATACCCTCACAGTAACATCAGGCCAGACCTTGCTTAACCAAACAACTGGACACCCTAACCTAGCCAAGCTGATCTATGAACTTAACCATCACACCAGTTGTACCATTTTGCATTCCTACCAGTAACATAGGAGATTTCCAATTGTTCCACAACCTAGCCAATATACTGGCATTGCCAGTATTTTTTTTTTTTTTTAATTTTTGTGACTCTAATAGGTGTGTAATTGTATCATCAACTTCTTTTTAAAACTATGGCAAATTTCCAAATATTTCATAGTATATTCCCTCTACAACTAAAATGCCTTACAAACATTGTTTGTCAATATGATATTTTTCATGATATTCCACACATCTAAGTCCTTTATAAAATCAAATTAACACTTATTTTTGCAATTGAAGGGAGAAAGCAGCTAAGGTCACTGTAAATCTCTCATAGCTTGGAAATAACTTTATTAATCTTCAGGAAATAATCAGAATTTTCCACTACAAGATGTAACATAAATGAAATATGTTTTCCTTTTAGAAAGAATAAACTCACAAATACCAAATACCTTCTAAGTCAGATGGGACTTGGGGCTTCTGGAAATCAGCAAAGTCATTTTAAATCGTTGGGCTAGTTACAATGTTGAGATACATGCAGGAAATAAACAAAAACTTTTCTCTATCCAAAGCCTTTCCCTCACATTTACAAACTCAGTTCTTCCCTTTGGACTATCAACAGAAAGAAATTTGGCTATAAATAGAGGCAGTAAGAGTTGAGACATGCATTGGGATTCTGATTATTAGGAAAACATTTTGTGAGAATGCAGTGTCAGTTGTGGGAGCTGGGGGTGGGATGTAAGGTGGTTAAGCCAAAGTCTTTGAAGTCAGACTCGTGGGTCTAAATTTCTGGCTCCAACACTTGCTACATGTGTGTCCCAGGAGGGGACATGTGACTTCTCCTAGCCTAAAGCCTCAGATTTTTCATGTGGGATCAAAGTAATCAAATGATAGACCTGACACAAGAAAATGAGAGAATCCACATGAAGTTCATAAAGTATAGAAAATGCTTAAGCAGAATGCAGTATTGTTGTTGATGCTTATTATTTCCACAGATTGAAGGCAGCCTGCCAGGCTGGATGTTTTCCAGTTTATTTCCTTATTGAAAAGATTATTGTAGGATTCAGATAAAAATTATAAAATATTCCAGCATGTGTACACACAGGATACTAACATGGTGAAATTTATAAGGCATCATATGATCCAGATAAGCTAACAGAAATCAATAATGGCTGTTACTCGGATTTTCCCTTCTATTGCGTTCATTTTATTTTGGTTTTGGCAAACCCACCACATCTTCATCTAAAACCCTGGGAGCTTGAATTTCATTCTTACCTATCATATTGCTGACAGTGTTTCATATTTGTTTTCTTTCTCTTTAAGAATCATTTTACCAAATATCAACTGCCCAAGTATTCTCTGACATCCATGCCTGTATGTGGGTCCAACTTGTATTATTTTCACTCATAAAATCAATAAAATAGCCATAGACATAAAATACACATTTATATTGTATATAGAAAATGGGCATTCCATGGGTAGAGACAAATTTAATGTGAAGAAATCTTCACAATGGATTTATATCAGATTTTTGTCAATTCATAATTAAAGACCCTTCTATGATACATCAATCCACATTCTTGCCCTAACAAGAAGAGCACTCCAAATAGAGATCAAGCATGTTTTGATAGAAGAGTTTCAAACTTAGGAAAAAAATACAGGAGATGAAATTGAAACTTCAGGGCCCATGGACCTCACCCCATGATGTTTAACCCATTTTTGTTTAAAATAAACTACAGTTAATATTTTTAATTTGGTTATCATTTAAATGAATCATGTGTTAGCAGTATTTGGGGGCATGTTAATGACTTTCCTATTTAACAACAATGTAATTTAGGGCAATATCTTCTAGGAAATTATTTCAAGATGGCTTAGTCCCCACATTTTTTCAAAATTATTTTGTATCTCATTTTGCTCTTTGTAGTTCTGGAGCATCTGAAAGCAGATTATGTTGCTTAATTTTCATGATAATGCCTCTTTTCTTCACAGATAGCTTAACTTTTTCTTCAAATGAGCATTCCCTATCACTGGATGCTATAGGTAATGAATTAAAGATGATGTTTTCAATGGTAAAAAATAACTTTAAGGTTCAAAACTAAAACAATGACTGTAGCCTACTTTACTAATTACCTCTAATCGTCACCTCCCTGCCAGTGCAAAGATCCAAGGAAGGTGTTTATGAAGAATAGCTGCTGAATAGATACAAGCACAACATTAAAAAGCTACCCAAATATTGGAAATCTCAATATGGACTTCTATCACAAAATCCAGGCCGGGGGAGAAGACTCAATGATATGGGTCAAATAAGAATGAATAATATGCATAGTTTTCTTGAAAAATTCCCTTCCTGGATGGTGGTGGGATGAATATGTAAAAAAAAGAGACAAGAACTATGGGTCATTGTCCCCACAGTTGCCAAGTCTTATCTAGGTCTGCTGGCTGCGCAAATACAGAACAAGCAACCAATATCAACATTTGGTTACTGCCTTTTTAATACAGTGTTCTTACCTACTTAAAATCATGACTCCATCAATATTTGGGACTCTAACCAATCAAACTGGGGACATGTATTCCCTTGGAAGTGATTTAGAAAGGGAAAGGTAGAAGTTTCCTGGAGACAAGAAGCCAGGAAGGATTTTTCTTCTTTGGTGAAAATGTCAAGACTGTTGCTGAGTTAATGATAATGCCTTCCTTACCTCTCTAAATATGTTTAATTAACTTGAACAAAACCAGTTTATCTCAAGAGTCTTTAAATGGCTACTTACATTTTTAAAGGGGAACAAATTCAGCCTAAACTCTTAGCATGCTTGGTGTTTTTCAGTGGGTACTAAAAGGATATGAGTGGGCCTGGCCTACTCCAAAACTGTTATGAAACTTTGCTGTCTTCTTGCAGGGCAAAAAGAAATCAGGAAGATACAGGCATTTGTTGTAACAAGGAGTTTTATGGCAGTTCTCAGTGGTTCCTGTTGTATAATAAATTTTATATAACAGAACAGTAAAATAGTTGAGATTTCTGATATAATCACATATGATTCAAATTAATTTAGTCTCAAACTTCTCAATTATAATGTATCACTAAATATTCAAATCTTCCCATCCAGCTCAGAATCTTCTTATTCCTTATTAGAAACTCAGTCTTGAAAATGCCCCAGTTGTGGAAGGTCCTAAGGAAGACTCACCCTCACGTATCCTACAGAGCTGTATGGTTAAAATTCCTTTCACTCAGTAAGTTCTAGCCCATGCAGTTGATCAAAGATATACTGATATTTTGAATCTTCAATTCATCATAAGCCAAACTTAAAACGTCCAGACACTGGAAAACAGACTCAGAGGACTGAAAGTAGACCCTGAAAGACTGAAAAGAGAGGAAGAAAATTGCAAGGGGAATTATTGCTCAGCAAAGTCATAAAGAAAGAAACAACTTGGCACCTAGTAAAAGGAATTAAGTTCCTTTACCTTTGACAATTGGAAAAGTATCTGAGAATGTGCAAACAAAACTTGAGAGCAGGCTAAACAAGTGTGGATGCTCTATGACCAAGAGAGTTTTAGAAGCTGGAAAGTGACAGTGGCACAGGGTTAGGGGCAAAGGAGGGGAGAGACGGCAGGTCTGATGAGATGGAACTGAGTTTTCTTATCCATTTGTATGATTGGTATATTCTTGTGTGCTGTATGTAATAGAAGAGAGGGAGCTACTTATGTAGTGCAAAGCACCAGGTCGTGTCTTTGAGGGCACAGAAATCACCTTTATGCATGCAGTGAAATTCCAAGCAAATTAAAACAGTCTATGATTTGACAAGAGAAACAAGGGTATACAGGTTCCTGAAGGCAAAACCCAGCATGTGAAAGTTTGCACAGTGGTCTGAAAGTCAGTAGTTAAGGAAGAGGTTAGCACATTGTAAAGACTGGGGCGACAGAAATTCTAAAAATTTATAGGCAGTCATTATAGCCACAATAATTTGCATAATATGTAGTATTTCTCCCCTTTACAATTTTTAATACAACTCTGATCTAAGCAAGTAATTCATCAATCAGTAGTACAAAAAGAGGTTTAGAGAAGCTATTTTCATATATGGGATCTCAAAGATCATAAAATGTTGATAGTATAAAAATTTTTCATTTTATCATTAAAATGCATTTATCAGTATGTAATAATGAAGGTGACAGATTTTTTCATTTGACTCCATTTACTCTGACAATTGCTTGAAATGCATTAGTGAGCATACATGTTAATATGTGTGTTTACCATTTAAAATAAAAGCTTGCTTTGCAGAAAGAGTTATAAAATTTACAACAAAGTTTAACAGTTTATGATAAAAGTAATAATATCAATGTTGAAAAGGTATATTTTATAAATATAATTTTGTAGATTAAATTCCATAGACTGAAATCAAATTCCAGATAGTCATTTATATTTGAAACTTGAGTGCTAATAAAATGTCTAATTTTCATTGAAACACAGTTAGAGAAGGCAAATGTCACTAGTAAGAGAAAGAGTACTCCACAATTAAAATACTATACTGCACTATTGCACTTAGTATATGACTACAAATTTTCTTCCTTTTCCATTTTTAATTTGCTTTATGAAAAATAAGGAAAACCAAATGCATAAGTAAAGGAGGTAGAATAAAGTAATCTCTTTATCTCACTTCTGCTCTTTGAATTGTTTGGCATATAACATGAATCACTCTTAATTAAACCCCTGATATTAACATTCTTATGATTTCCTTGCCAATTAGATGATACATTATAAATTCTTTATAGAAATTAAAGTTTCCTTTGATTATTTTCTAACAAACTCTCAGTGTCATAATTCTGACTATTTAAAATACAAATATTTCCTTTAATTATTTTCTCACAAACTCTCAATGTCATAATCCTGGCTATTTAAAATACAAAATCTACAGTGTATTTAATAGTTTGTACTTTTGTAAATTTCCCTAATGCATAGCTCAGTGTCTCTTAATATTTTTTTCTTTAGGTTCATTTTCACTGGAGGCAGAAATATTGTCAATTAAGAAAATTTCTTTTCAAAAACTTTTCGCTTATATTTTTTTTTTTTCCTTAAATAAAAATTTATTGACTTTAAATAATATTGCCTCATGTTGCATGTAATAAAATTATCTACACTGTAGAAAATCGGGATGTATTTTTTTTTAATTCAGTTTTATTGAAATATATTCATAAACCATACAGTCATCCATGGTATACAATCAACTGTTCACAGTATGATCATATAGTTATGCATTCATCACCACAATCTATTTCTGAACATTTTCCTTACATCAGAAAGAATCAGAATAAGAATAAAAAATAAAAGTGAAAAGAGAATACCCAAACCATCCCCCCATCCCACCCTATTTGGCATTTAGTTTTTACTCCCATTTTTCTACTGATTTTTTTTCAATTTTTTAACTTTGTTTATCAAAAAGTTAAAAACAAACAGGCAAACAACAACCAAAAAAACCCCACAACATTTCAAACAAAGCAATGGATTAAGGAAAACAAATAACCTAAAATAACTACTTTGCTTCCAATATGTTCCTACCATACCCCAAGAAAATTAATAAACCATGTCCAAACAGAGGAGTAAGAAAAACAAATAATCTAAAATAACTACATTGCTTCCAACATGTTCCTACCATACCCCAAGAAAATTAACAACCCCTAAGAAAACAAAGGAATAAGAGAAAAAAAAAACCTAAAATAACTCTATTGCTTCCAACATGATCTTACTATATCCAAGAAAGTTTACAAACCATAATCATTCCTGAGCATTCCCATAACCTTGAGATTACCCTCCATAGTTTATCTGTTCTTATTAGATTATCATTCCCCCTCCACTAATTGGTATCTCTAGGTCCCCTACATTCTACAGTATAAAACATTGTACATTTTTCACAGAATTCACATTAGTGGTAACATACAATATCTCTCTTTTTGTGCCTGGCTTATTTTGCTCAGCATTATGTCTTTTTTTTTTTTTTTTTTTAATCTTCATTTTATTGAGATATATTCATATACC
Source organism: Choloepus didactylus (assembly GCF_015220235.1). Taxonomy (NCBI): domain Eukaryota; kingdom Metazoa; phylum Chordata; class Mammalia; order Pilosa; family Megalonychidae; genus Choloepus; species Choloepus didactylus. The sequence goes on along the minus strand of NC_051313.1, from coordinate 56,025,737 downwards.
ACGCAGTCATACAAAACAAATCGTACTTTCGATTGTTCACAGTACCATTACATAGTTGTACATTCATCACCTAAATCAATCCCTGACACCTTCATTAGCACACACACAAGAATAACAAGAATAATAATTAGAGTGAAAAAGAGCAATTGAAGTAAAAAAGAACACTGGGTACCTTTGTCTGTTTGTTTCCTTCCCCTATTTTTCTACTCATCCATCCATAAACTAGACGAAGTGGAGTGTGGTCCTTATGGCTTTCCCAATCCCATTGTCACCCCTCATAAGCTACATTTTTATACAACTGTCTTCGAGATTCATGGGTTCTGGGTTGTAGTTTGATAGTTTCAGGTATCCACCACCAGCTACCCCAATTCTTTAGAACCTAAAAAGGGTTGTCTAAAGTGTGCGTAAGAGTGCCCACCAGAGTGACCTCTCGGCTGCTTTTGGATTCTCTCTGCCACTGAAGCTTATTTCATTTCCTTTCACATCCCCCTTTTGGTCAAGAAGATGTTTTCCGTCCCACAATGCCAGGTCTACATTCCTCCCCGGGAGTCATATTCCATGTTGCCAGGGAGATTCACTCCCCTGGGTGTCTGATCCCATGTAGGGGGGAGGGCAGTGATTTCACCTTTCAAGTTGGCTTAGCTAGAGAGACAGGGCCACATCTGAGCAACAAAGAGGCATTCGGGAGGAGGCTCTTAGGCACAACCGTAGGGAGGCCTAGCCTCTCCTTTGCAGCAACCATCTTCCCAAGGGTAAAACCTGTGGTAGAGGGCCCAACCCATCAAACCACCAGTCCCCTATGTCTGTGGTCATGTTAGCAACCATGGAGGTGGGGTAGGCGAATACTCCTGCATTCTCCACAGACTCCTCAAGGGGGCACTACATCTTTTTTTTTTCCTTGTTTTTTTTTTTAACTTTCCCTTCTTTTTTAAATCAACTGTATGAAAAAAAAGTTAAAAAGAAAACAAACATACAATAAAAGAACATTTCAAAGAGACCATAACAAGGGAGTAAGAAAAAGACAACTAACCTAAGATAACTGCTTAACTTCCAACATGTTCCTACTTTACCCCAAGAAAGTTACCTAATATAGCAACATTTCTGTGAACTTGCTCCTACTATATCCATCAGAAATTAACAGACCATAGTCATTCCTGGGCATCCCCAGAACGTTAAATAGCTTATCTGTTCTTCTTGGATTATTGTTCCCCCTTCCTTAATTGCTCTCTATTGCTAGTTCCCCTACATTCTACATTATAAGCCATTTGTTTTACATTTTTCAAAGTTCACATTAGTGGTAGCATATAATATTTCTCTTTTTGTGCCTGGCTTATTTCGCTTAGCATTATGTCCTCAAGGTTCATCCATGTTGTCATATGTTTCACGAGATCGTTCCTTCTTACTGCCGCGTAGTATTCCATCGTGTGTATATACCACATTTTATTTATCCACTCATCTGTTGAAGGACATTTGGGTTGTTTCCATCTTTTGGCAATTGTGAATAATGCTGCTATGAACATTGGCGTGCAAATATCTGTTCGTGTCACTGCTTTCCGATCTTCCGGGTATATACCGAGAAGTGCAATCGCTGGATCGAATGGTAACTCTATATCTAGTTTTCTAAGGAACTGCCAGACTGACTTCCAGAGTGGCTGAACCATTATACAGTCCCACCAACAGTGAATAAGAGTTCCAATTTCTCCACATCCCCTCCAGCATTTGTAGTTTCCTGTTTGTTTAATGGCAGCCATTCTAACCGGTGTTAGATGGTATCTCATTGTGGTCTTAATTTGCATCTCTCTAATAGCTAGTGAAGCTGAACATTTTTTCATGTGTTTCTTGGCCATTTGTATTTCCTCTTCAGAGAACTGTCTTTTCATATCTTTTGCCCATTTTATAATTGGGCCGACTGTACTATTGTCATTGAGTTGTAGGATTTCTTTATATATGCAAGATATCAGTCTTTTGTCAGATACATGGTTTCCAAAAATTTTTTCCCATTGAGTTGGCTGTCTCTTTACCTTTTTGAGAAATTCCTTTGAGGTGCAGAAACTTCTAAGCTTGAGGAGTTCCCATTTATCTATTTTCTCTTTTGTTGCTTGTGCTTTGGGTGTAAAGTCTAGGAAGTGGCCGCCTAATACAAGGTCTTGAAGATGTTTTCCTACATTATCTTCTAGGAGTTTTATGGTACTTTCTTTTATATTGAGATCTTTGGTCCATTTTGAGTTAATTTTTGTGTAGGGGGTGAGGTAGGGGTCCTCTTTCATTCTTTTGGATATGGATATCCAACTCTCCCAGCCCCATTTGTTGAAAAGACCATTATGACTCAGTTCAGTGACTTTGGGGGCCTTATCAGAGATCAGTCGGCCATAGATCTGAGGGTCTGTCTCCGAATTCTCAATTCGATTCCATTGATCTATATGTCTATCTTTGTGCCAGTACCATGCTGTTTTGGCAACTGTGGCTTTATAATAAGCTTCAAAGTCAGGGAGTGTAAGTCCTCCCACTTCATTTTTCTTTTTTAGAGTGTCTTTAGCAATTCGAGGCATCTTCCCTTTCCAAATAAATTTGATAACTAGCTTTTCCAAGTCTGCAAAGTAGGTTGTTGGAATTTTGATTGGGATTGCATTGAATCTGTAGATGAGTTTGGGTAGAATTGACATCTTAATGACATTTAGTCTTCCTATCATGAACATGGAATATTTTTCCATCTTTTAAGGTCCCCTTCTATTTCTTTTAGTAGAGTTATGTAGTTTTCTTTGTATAGGTCTTTTACATCTTTGGTTAAGTTTATTCCTAGGTACTTGATTTTTTTAGTTGCTATTGAAAATGGTATCTTTTTCTTGAGTGTCTCTTCAGTTTGTTCATTTCTAGCATATAGAAACATTACTGACTTATGTGCATTAACCTTGTATCCTGCTACTTTGCTAAATTTGTTTATTAGCTCTAGTAGCTGTATCGTCGATTTCTCAGGGTTTTCTAGATATAAGATCATATCATCTGCAAACAATGACAGTTTTACTTCTTCTTTTCCAATTTGGATGCCTTTTATTTCTTTGTCTTGCCGGATTGCCCTGGCTAGCACTTCCAGCACAATGTTGAATAACAGTGGTGACAGCGGGCATCCTTGTCTTGCTCCTGATCTTAGAGGGAAGGCTTTCAGTCTCTCACCATTGAGTACTATGCTGGCTGTGGGTTTTTCATATATGCTCTTTATCATGTTGAGGAAGTTTCCTTCAATTCCTACCTTTTGAAGTGTTTTTATCAAAAAGGGATGTTGGATTTTGTCAAATGCTTTTTCAGCATCTATTGAGATGATCAATTGATTTTTCCCTTTTGACTTGTTAATGTGTTGTAATACATTGATTGATTTTCTTATGTTGAACCATCCTTGCATGCCTGGAATAAACCCCACTTGGTCATGGCGTATGATTTTTTTAATGTGTCTTTGGATTCGATTTGCAAGTATTTTGTTGAGGATTTTTGCATCTATATTCATTAGGGAGATTGGCCGGTAGTTTTCCTTTTTTGTAGCATCTTTGCCTGGTTTTGGTATTAGATTGATGTTAGCTTCATAAAATGAGTTAGGTAGTGTTCCATTTTGTTCAATGTTTTGAAAGAGTTTGAGTAAGATTGGTGTCAGTTCTTTCTGGAAAGTTTGGTAGAATTCCCCTGTGAAGCCATCTGGCCCTGGGCATTTATTTGTGGGATGATTTTTGATGACTGATTGGATCTCTTTGCTTGTGCTGGGTTGGTTGAGGTCTTCTATTTCTTCTCTGGTCAGTCTAGGTTGTTCATATGTTTCCAGGAAATTGTCCATTTCCTCTACATTATCCAGTTTGTTGCCATACAGTTGTTCATAGTATCCTCTTATAATTGTTTTAATTTCTTCAGGATCTGCAGTTATGTCACCTTTTGCATTCATTATTTTGTTTATATGGGTCTTCTCTCTTTTTGATTTTGTCAGTCTAGCTAGGGGCTTGTCAATCTTGTTGATCTTCTCAAAGAACCAACTTTTGGTGATTTTTATCCTCTCTATTGTTTTTTTGTTCTCTATGTCATTTATTTCTGCTTTAATCCTTGTTATTTCTTTTCTTGTACTTGGTTTAGGATTGGTTTGCTGTTCATTTTCTAGCTTCTTCAGTTGATCCATTAGTTCTTTGATTTTGGCTCTTTCTTCCTTTTTTATATATGCGTTTAGTGCTATAAATTTCCCCCTTAGCACTGCTTTTGCTGCATCCCATAGGTTTTGGTATGTTGTGTTCTCATTTTCATTCGTCTCTATATATTTAGCAATTTCTCTTGCTATTTCTTCTTTAACCCACTGATTGTTTAGGAGTGTGTTGTTTAACCTCCAGGGATTTGTGAATTTTCTAAGTCTCTGATGGTTATTGACTTCTAATTGTATTCCATTGTGGTCAGAGAATGTGCTTTGAATAATTTCAATCTTTTTAAATTTACTGAGGCTTGTTTTATGTCCCAGCATATGATCTATTCTGGAGAAAGTTCCATGAGCACTAGAAAAGTATGTGTATCCTGGTGATTTGGGATGTAATGTCCTGTATATGTCTGTTAAATCTAATTCATTTATCAGACTGTTTAGGTTTTCAATTTCCTTATTGGTCTTCTGTCTGGTTGATGTATCTATAGGAGAGAGTGATGTGTTGAAGTCTCCCACAATTATTGTGGAAACATCAATTGCTTCCTTTAGTTTTGCCAGTGTTTCTCTCATGTATTTTGTGGCACCTTGGTTGGGTGCATAGACATTTACGATTGTTATTTCTTCTTGCTGAATTGCCCCTTTTATTAGTATGTAGTGGCCTTCTTTGTCTCTCAAAACATCCCTGCATTTGAAGTCTATTTTATCTGAGATTAATATTGCTACACCTGCTTTCTTTTGGCTGTAGCTTGCATGAAATATTTTTTTCCATCCTTTCACTTTCAGTTTCTCTGTGTCCCTGTGTCTAAGATGAGTCTCTTGTATACAACATATTGATGGTTCATTTTTTTTGATCCATTCTGTGAATCTATATCTTTTAATTGGGGAGTTTAATCCATTTACATTCAACGTTATAACCGTGAAGGCATTTCTTGAATCAGCCATCTTATCCTTTGGTTTATGTTTGTCATATTTTTCCCCTCTGTCTATTAATATCCTTTATTGTACCCATACCGAACCTCTTTAGTACTGAACCTTTCTCCAAGTCTCTCTGTCCTTTCTTTGTTTCTCTCTCTGTAGGGCTCCCTTGAGTATCTCCAGTAGGGCAGGTCTGTTGTTAGCAAATTCTCTCAGCATTTGTTTGTCTGTGAAAAATTTAAGCTCTCCCTCAAATTTGAAGGAGAGCTTTGCTTGATAAAGTATTCTTGGCTGGAAATTTTTGCTACTGCCTTCTTGCCTCCATGGTGGCTGCTGAGTAGTCACTACTTAGTCTTATGCTGTTTCCTTTGTATGTGGTGAATTGCTTTTCTCTTGCTGCTTTCAGAACTTGCTCCTTCTCTTCTGTGTTTGATTGTGTGATTGGTATATGTCTCGGAGTGGGTTTATTTGGATTTATTCTATTTGGAGTTCGCTGAGCATTTATGATTTGTGTATTTATGTTGTTTAGAAGATTTGGGAAGTTTTCCCCAACAATTTCTTTGAATACTCTTCCTAGACCTTTACCCTTTTCTTCCCCTTCTGGGACACCAATGAGTCTTATATTTGGACGTTTCATATTATCTATCATATCCCTGAGGTCCATTTCGATTTTTTCAATTTTTTTCCCCATTCTTCTTTTATGCTTTCGTTTTCCATTCTGTCATCTTCGAGGTCACTGATTCGTTGTTCAACTTCCTCTAGTGTTGTACTATGAGTGTCCAGAATCTTTTTAATTTGGTCAACAGTTTCTTTAATTTCCACAAGATCATCCATTTTTTTATTTAGTCTTGCAATGTCTTCTTCATGCTCTTCTAGTGTCTTCTTGATTTCCTTTGTCTCCCATACTATGGTCTCATTGTTCATCTTTAGTTCTTTGTGTAGTTGCTCTAGGTGCTGTGTCTCTTCTGGTCTTTTGATTTGGGTGCTTGGGCTTGGGTTATCTATATCGTCTGGTTTTTTCATATGCTTTATAATTTTCTGTTGTTTTTGGCCTCGTGGCATTTGCTGAACTTGATAGGGTTCTTTTAGGAATTGTAGACCAATTGAAGTCCTTATCTCTAATTTATCAGATCTACAGCTTCGTGGAGTACACTTTCTCTAACTAACCGGCAGGTGGCGTCCACGAGCCACCTGTTCTCCACAAGCCAGTTCTCCCCTGCTTTGCCTTTTTGGTGAGTGGGGGAGTGAGTCTTGTGGGGTCCAATTGGTGTACCAAGCTTGCGTGTGTAGTTGGTGTTGCCTGCCCTGTATATGGGGCGTGTTTCTGGGCATTCAGGGAGGGGGGGTGGCTCTAACAATCAAGTCTCCCTGGTGATCCTGGAGTTTTAAAGCTGCTGCAATAGTCTAATCCTTCAGTTCAGTCCTGCCACAGTTTGTCTCTGCCACTGACCCACAAGTCCTTGGTATTGGCGTATGGCTCCTGAGACTTGCAAGTGGGCCCCTCTTCCAGGCCGTGCACCCTGGGTCCTCTGTTGAGGGATGGCTGTGCTATGTCACAGGTGAGTGCCGTCCCCCCAAGGCAGTTCTGGGCTGCTGGGCTGTGTAGGGAGGCTCCCAGTCTGCTGAAATGATGGCTGAATGGGGCTTTGTTAATTCACACTGCTCTACCTTCCCAACTCTGGGACAATCAGCTGAGGTTGCAGGGAAGGCTAATGTCCACGCCCAGTTTTGTGGTGTGTGCCTGTTATTTGAAGCACTTCCATCACACTGGGTTGTCTGGGGCAGTTCTGGGCTATGGGGCTGGCGATGGGCAGGAGTGTTTCCTGTCCACCAGGATGATGGCTGTGAGTGGACACCCCCCTTTTCTTGGGAATTTGTGGTGTTTAGTGAATTTTCTCAGCCACTGGATTATTGCATTTTGTCTCAGAGCTCTCCTAGTTCTGCTCTTGACTTGACCTGCCCAAATAGCAAGTCTTTGAAGCTTTCTGTATTGGGCTTCTTCGAGTAATTGTTTTAGAAAAAGAAAAAAGGATTAAAAAACAAACAAACAAACAAACAAACAAACAAACAAAAAAAAACGGGCCCTCCTCAGAGATCTAATGGGTTATTGAAATGCTAAGAGACAAAGCAACCAGGGCCATTAAGGAAAGGTCCACAGGGCAGAGAGATCAGCTTTTCTTCAGGATTTGCATATGCGCCTCCGGGCCCTTCCCCTTTCTATGTTCACCAGAACTCCAAAAATCCTCCGCTTTTATTTTGGAGTTTTTCGTGTTGTTTTTTTTCTATGCCTGTCTCCTCTCTGCTGGGCTGGCTGCTCTCAGATTCTCTGGTGTCTGGTCTCAGTCTATCTATGGTTGGAGTTTGAATCAGTAGAATGAGTTTCCGATAAGGGCTGCCACTGCAGTTCTCCCTTCTCCTTCCCGGAGCTGACAGCCCCTCCTCCCCCGGGACTGAGCCTGGCAGGGAGGGGCGCGGGTCCCCTGGCCGCAAAAACTTACAGATTTCGCTGATCTCAGCAGTTCCACGTTTTCATGAGTGTTGTATGAAGTATGCCCAAAGTCAGATTGCTCTGTGGTGTCCAGTCCACGCAGTTCCTGGCTTTCTACCTACTTTCCTGGAGGAGTAACTAAAACATACAGCTCACCAGTCTGCCATCTTGCCCCGCCTACCTTCGCTTATATTATGAATCCTGGAAAATGAATTTGATGAATTCTGGTTAAAACACATATGAATTTTAGTGTTCATTTCAATGTCAAGAACAAAAATGTTGGTCTGTGTAACATTCATTACAGAACCTACACTCTCCCATTCTATGGAAATTCTGTTAAGACCTGGACCCCAGCCCACTACCTGCCTTATGGTGGGTATGTTGCCAAGGTCTACCAGTTCTCCATTTCCCGAGCTTAGAGCTGTTGATTAAGAAGTGAGCATGGGACACAAGATGTGACAATAGAGCCCTCTGGAAGTCTTGTTGCCACCACATGGGGTAAAACAGGAGCAAGAGATGCAAATAGAGACGCAGAATATTGAGGGTACCATTTGAGCATTTGGATTGAGTTATGCCTGAAGCTAGCGTCACTCCTAGACTTTTCAGTTTTGGAAGCCCCTCCACCCAGGCAATCATGTCTAAAGTCATTTCAGTGTCCTCCTGGAGAGACAATGAGCCAGAAATAGAACACCTATTTCTTTATTCTCTTTTTTAGAACCCATATAAAATCAAAATGTTTTCATACGGAAATCCCGATATGTTCCAAAGTAATTTGGGCAGAGAATAAAAATATATTTTCAGGGCCCCCTGAGGAATTGGAGAAAAATGCGGAAATGTTGGACTTCCCCACTTGAATTATGGCTGATACTCCCACAAACATTGAGGACTAAAAATTTAGTAAGATGAGACCTTGATCTTGGGGCTTGCCCTTATGGAGCTTGTTACTACAAAGGAGAGGCTAAGCCTACTTATAATTGTGCCTAAGAGTCTCCCCCAGAGAAACACTTTGTTGCTCAGATGTGGTCTCACTCTCACTAAGCCCACTCAGCAGGTGAACTCACTGCCTGCCCCCTCTACGTGGGCCATGATACCCAGGGGTGTAAATCTCCCTGGCAACATTGGACATCACTCCTGGGGATGAGCCTGCACCTGGCATCATGGGATTGAGGAAATCTTCTTGACCAAAACGGGGAAATGAAATGAAACAAAATAAAGTTTCAGTGGCTGAGAGATTTCAAATGGAGTCAAGAGGTCATTCTGGAGGTTATTCTTATGTGCTATATAGAAACCCTTTTTTGGTTTTTAGTGTATTGGAATAACTAGAAGGAAATACCTGAAACCATCAAACTGCAACCCAGTAGCCTTGATTCTTGAAGATGATTGCATAACTATGTAGCTTACTTGTTGTGACTGTGTGATTGTGAAAACCTTGTGGCTTCTATTCCCTTGATCCAGTGTATGGACAGATGAGTATAAAAATGGGAACAAAAACCAAATGAAAAATAGGATGGGATGGGAGGGATGGAATGCTCTTTTTTACTTTTATTCTTATACTTATTTTTATCCTTTTGGAGTAAGGAAAATGTTCAAAAATTGATTGGGGTGATGAATGCACAACTATATGATGGTACTCTGAACAGTTGATTGTACACAGTGGATGATTGTATGTTATGTGAATATAGCTCAATAAAATTGAATTAAAAAAAAGTTTTCATACAGCTTCTCAGCAACCAAAGTGATTTATGTTTCTTAAAGATTTCTGCCTGGATAAAGTCTTCCAATCAAATTTTTCTTTAATTATTTTCCCTCTTCTTACCCAGGCCACAGTCCACTATCTCCCTAGACTGCTCTTTGGCATCCAGAATACGTCACAATGACACCACTTGTCCACAAATATAAAACTATATATACAAAAGGTTATTCAGTGCAGCATTATTTGCAATAGCAAATTTTGGATAGAATGTAAATATTCATCCATATAAGAGAGACTAAATAAATTATGGAACCACCACATGATGAAGTACTATTTAGCCATATAATAAAAAGATAATTTGCTATGAACTTAAGTGGTACATTTCCAGAATATATACATTATTAAGTGAAAAAGGAAGGCTCAGAAGAGTGTATACAGTATAGTACCCTTTGTGTAAGAGTACAGGAGAAATAGATATATATTTTTCTATTATATGTGTGTGTGTGTGTGTGTGTGTGTGTGTGTGTATATATATATATATATATATATATATATACTATATATTATGTAATATATTAAACACATATTTAGGCATGCTCGTAGAAAAAAATAGAGAATAATGAAAATGATTATCTTTGGAAGCAGATATGAAAAAGATTAAAGAAATGCAGGGGTGGAGATAAAGCTCTTTTTCACAGATCAGTTACAACTCATAAATGTAGAAAGAATGTCAGAATTAGAAAAATAAACATACTGTTTTGCAACCTCTAATGCAATAATTGAAATCAGACTCTCAATAGATGCTAAAATCATTGTGTAAAAGTTTCATGGAACAAGATATTTGTACCTCTTCAAGGTATGACCCCAGAGATTAGTCATTAATTATTAACAGGAAAGAGTGGCTCTTTACCATTGAGAGATTTGTTGGCCAACTTTTGTACCATCAATGAGAGGATAACCTGATATAATGTCTTCCTTAATGTGAAAGAATGATATATACAATAGTATCTATGTACTATTCTTGCCAAAGAAATTAACCCAAATCTATTCATGTGGAAACAAGAAAAAAACAGAAAGGGATGTATTCTAACACATCAATTCCTTGGAATCATCATCAAATGCAATATTATGATAAAAACAAAAGATGGGGAGAGACAGTTCAATATTAAGAAACTAAAGAGTCAAAACCAAATACAATTTGCAAACCACAAATGGATCCTGGATTTTAACAAAAAAGATTCTAAAAGTCATTTGAATAACAATTGGGGAAAATTTGGACTGCATATTCAATGATACTTCTAAATTAGTGTTAATTTTCTTATGGGGCACTGGTATAGCGGTTAGGTAGAAGAATATCCTTTTTCCTAGGAGATTCATGCAGACGTAGCTATTGGTGAAATTTTAGGGTGCTTTCAAATTACTTTCAAGTTGTTCATAAAAAAAGTATGTGTATTTAAAGAAAAAATAATTTCAGCAAAATGCTAATTTGTGCATCTTTAGCCAGGTACAAATCGCATAGGCACTCATAAAATTCCTCCAACTTTTCTACAGGTCTGACTTTTTTACAAAATGAAAATGCATAAAAATAACAAAACCTCTTATTAGAATTGCTATCTTTAGAACATATCCTATTTTTATTTTAAAAATGAATAAAATAGAAATAATCAATCTGGTAAATCTCTATCCAAAGGAAATTTTCCAAATACAGTTCTAATGTATGTGCCCTGACATTTGCTGGAGTCCCTGGAGAAAACCTGCTTGCAAAGTTGAAACTTAAATTGAGAGGCATCACTGGAATTAAACCACTTCTGAAATATTTTCTTATTGGGTTTGATCAAATAAAGATGATAAGAGAAAATCAGATTGCAAAACATTTACTCCCAAATACTTCAGCCACCCCCAGGTCACTGTATCTTTCAGGGTTTGGAGTTGCTAAAGAAATGAAAACAAAGGACAAAAATCAGACATGACTGGATTTTAGGAGGTCAGTTGGCATCATCAGAACTTAGTCTTGCCCTCTCCATCTCCTAGTTTTACTTTCCTTTGCATTGGTGGAGTTGTCAGGCTGGCTCTCCCGTCATGCTGGCCAGATGTCTGTTCAGCAGCTCCAGTCTCACTCTCTCACATCTCTAATAGCTAGAGAAAGTTCTTCTCACTCCTCTAACATGTTTCCATCTGTTATGATTGTTTGTTCTTGGATTAGACACCTGTCCTGAAGAAATCCCTGGGGCATGAGAGGATCTGATTTTGGCTTACATTGCCTAAATCTAAAAATGGAGTCACATCATAGCAGCTGGGCCACTTGAACTAAAAGAGGAGAGGTTAATTCCCAAAGCCAAATCTGGATTCTCTTTAATATAAAAAGAGGGAATGAATACTGGGCAGGCAAAAAACAACAGCTGTCAGTACAAACATCATGGTCATTTCTGGACCCTTGTATCACACATTATATTTTATGTTATTTTCTTCACATTTTGTGACTTCATAGAAGCTACAAGAACAATCTCTCAAGATTTAAAAGTTCTCTTCTAATGAATATCCTCCCATATTCTTTTTTATAATAGGATGAACTATCTCAGATTACAAATTTCTTGATTTCCCATTCATCTTTTTTAATGCAATTTTATTGAGATATAATCACACAACATACGGTCATTCAAAATGTGCAACCAGTTGTTCATAATATTGTCATATAGTTGTGCATTCATCACCCCAATCAAACTTTGAATGTTTTCATTATCCAAAAAATGAAATAAAGATTAAAATAAAAAAGAACATCCAAAACATCCCATTCCCCTCCTCCCTCCCATTGTTCATTTAACTTTTTTTAATACAGATATATTCACACACTCTACAGTCATCCACAGTGTACAATCAATTGTTCACAGCACCATCATACATTTGTGCATGCACCACCAGAATCAATTCTTGAAACTTTGTCTTACTCCAAAATAAAAATAAAAGCAAAAAGAACACCTAAATCTTTCCAGCCCCGCCATCCCACCTTATTCTTCATCTAATTTTTGTCCCCATTTTCCCACTTATCTGTCCATACACTGTATAAAGGGAGTGGGAGCCACAAGCTTTTCACAATCACACAGTCACACTGAGCAAGCTACATAGTTACTCAATTGTCTTCAGGAATCAAGGTCACTGGGTTGCAATTTGACAGCTTCAGGTATTTCCCTCTAGCCATTCCAGCACACTAAAAACTAAAAAGTGATATCTATGTATCGCATAAGAATACCCTCCAGAGTGACCTCTGAACTCCATTTGAAATCTCTCAGCCACTGGAACTTTATTTTGTTTCATCTTTTCCCCCCTTTTGGTCAAGAAGATCCTCTCAATCTCACAGTGCTGGGTCCAGGCTCATCTCCAGGAGTCATTTCCCCTGTTGCCAAGGGGATTTACACCCCTAGGTGTCATGTCTCACACAGAGGGGAGTGCAATGAGTTCACCTGCCGAGTGGGCTTAGAGAGAGAGGATTTCCCATTCACTGTTAATGAACTGAACACAGTTACTACTCAGTGCAGTTCATTGGAAATTATAAATCTTTTCTGTATTAATTTCTTTCTCATTAGATTTTATGCTATTCAATTTCTACTCATATTTCCACAAAGTTAAATTAAGTGTTGGATACTAACTGCCAAAGTGAAGATATTCTGAACCAAGGATGATACATTTTTAATAGAGACAAAGTTGTCACAGTAATACATTAATTTTCTAGAGTGTAAGGTGCCTTTTGCTCTAGTAACAACATATATCCATCACTTTTGCCTTTCATTATTGAAATAAAATAGTTTTTGATGAGCATGAAAGGGCACCACATTATAAACTATCATTACTATTTTTACACAACACAAAATAAACAGAAAATGTGGAAATAATCTTGTAAAGTTGAATTTTATGAATGGCTACTCTTCTTATTAGGATTAAAAAAAACCTATATCCTTAATAATTCATTACGGTTTTAATGACCTATATATATTGAGACCTAATATATCAGATCCCTTAGTACCATTTTTTTTACAGTAGTATATTAATCAACTTTTGCTTCAACAACAGACAACCCTAAAATCTCAATGGCTTACAATATTTATTCTCACTCATGTTGCATGAGTGCTAAGGGCTGGCTTCAGCTTAACTGGGCTTTGCTAGATTTGTTTTCCTCCACTGGGCTTTACTGTGGTTGATTTATTTTATTTTATTTTTTATAAAATCAAAAAGGAAATATAAGATTGAGGCTAATTTGTAGTGGTACATTAACTTCATCTGAGCTCAGAAGGTCTCTTAGTAGACTATGTCATCTTTTCTGGTAGAGTAGAGTTTGTCAATATTTGTTGTTAGAAGATAGTCTTACCATTTCTTTGTTCTTATGCAAAAAATTCTTAAATTCATTTTACAAATTATGAAAGCAAACTGTTCAAAAGGTGAATTCTGAAACCATGGTTGGTATAGCAAATTAATATATCAAAATAAACAAAAATTTCATCCAAATATTTACATTTTTAAAAGACATTTAAAAATAGGCTACTTATTACATGTGCTTAAACAAACCATGTGTGGAACTGAATTCCATTCATTATGGAGTTAGTTTCTGCTCAATACTTACTGATGCTATAGTTGGCCCTTGGCATCTGAGGATTTAAGAGTTTTCAATTGTTCCCAATCTATGCTAAAAAAAAAAAAAAAAAAAAATGACAACCAATAAATTACACATTTCTGAGGCCCTAATTTGCATCTCAGAAGTGGTGGGACTGGTACTCAAGGCCAATTACTGAGGAACGAGAGGGGAGTACCCTGTCTTGGTGCGGCTCTGCCACTGCCTACTTATCACCAGTTATTCAATAAAGCTTTCTAGAGGCCATTTAAATTTAATAATTATACCTCACCACATTACTATCTATGTTCTAGTAGTTTCACATATTCAATATTCACGAAATATTTTGGAACATATTCCTTGAGAATATGAACGGGCTTCTATATATATTAAACAACAAACAATGCACAGTTTCTTAGAGCTCACAAAGCTTTTTTAAAAACAAACTAACAAACAAAAAACCACTAAGGATTATACAGTCCAGTTAAAAACTCAAACACTTCGTAATACAGGTAAAGAAAGTTTATAGTCCAGCAATGACAATATAAGTAATTTGGCAGCTTAGTGCCTTCTTGCAAAGTGACTGACAACTTTAGAATAACTTCTGTCAATGGCTCTGGCTCAGATGCTTAAGTACTTAAACAGCTTGAAAAGGTATTCTGTGCTGTTTTTTTCCTCTGTGGGTATGGGTATGAAAGGGCGCTACATTAAAAAGGAAGAGAACGAAGACAGGTACAAAATTAAACAGCCACTAAAATTTCATTTATCTTACTTTACATTATGTGGGAGAATACAGCTTCAAGACAGAGGTGGAAGAGCCTTACATCTGTTTATACTATTTAACTTTGCTGTTTATTCAGACTGACAATAATCCTGTGCCAGTTTGAATATATTGTGTCCCCCAAACGCCGTTATCTTTGATGTAATCTTGTGTGGGCAGACAATATCAGTGTTGATTAGATTGTAATTCTTTGAGTGTTTCTGTGGAGATGCGCCCCACCCAGCTGTGGGTGATGACTCTGATTGGATAATTTCAATGGAGGTGTTGCTCCCCCCATTCAGGGTGGGTCTAAGTTGATAACTGGAGACATATAAAGGAGCTGGCAAACAGAAGGAACTCAGTGAAGCTGCAGCTGTGAGTGATGTTTTGAAGAGGAGCTACAGCTGAGAGAGACACTTTGAAGACAGCACAGGAACTGCAGATGAGAGACAGTTTGAAGACGGCCGTTGAAAGCAGGCTCTTGCTCCAGAGAAGCTAAGAGAGGACAAATGCCCCAAGAGCAACTGAGAGTGACATTTTGAAGAGGAGCTGTGGCCTAGAGAGGAATGTCCTGGAAGAAAGCCATTTTGAAACCAGAACTTTGGAGCAGATGCCAGCCACATGCCTTCCCATCTAACAGAGGTTTTATGGACACCATTGGCCACCCTCCAGTGAAGGTACCCGATTGCTGATGTGTTACCTTGGACACTTTATGGCCTTAAGACTGTAACTGTGTAACCAAATAAACCCCCTTTTATAAAAGCCAATCTATCTCTGGTGTTTTGCATTCTGGCAGCATTAGCAAACCAGAACAAATCCCAAAGTTGATTTACTAGCTATATCAAGAGTAATTCTCTAAAGGTTTTTATGAAGTCTTATTTAATTTTGGTTCTGAGAAACTTAAGTGCCTAAATTTTAAAAATTTTCCAAATTAACTAAAAAGGGGCCATGTCAACAACCAAAATCCTCAAAAGATTAGATAAAAACAATTGACTATTTAAGAAATATTCAAACTCGTTTCTTTAACACATATTAGGATTAGTTGGAATATATCTCTGCAACTATAATTTGACCTGCTTAGTCTGATGACCAAGGCCATTTTTTTTCTTAATACAGAGATGTGTCTATGAAAGAAAGAAACTCTTTTTAAAAAATCCCCGAGTAGGTCTAAAATCATTCTAGACCTAGCCTCTGGGAATAACTCAGTTGGCACAAGTGTATTATTTTCTTTTCATTAAAAAAAAGGGTGTGAGGTAGGATTTTATATATCAAAGTCCGCAGAATTTTCACATTTCACAGTTTTGTTGCTAGAGAGGTCCCCAAATTCCTTGAACCCATCTGGAAAGTTTCCTGAGTGTGTGCTTTATAGTAAACAACAGCAAAATACCAAAACAATTCTATTGCTAACAAGCTGCTCCTCCTGCTTGTGTGTTTAGAATACCAGCTGTAAAACAGCAATGCAACAATAACAATAGAATGCTAATTTGTGTCAGTGGGGATCTGAGTTATTCTAAGGAAGAGCCAAATTGTTTCCTTTAAAACATCCAAGGGCAAACATTCCTTGAGTTTTGGGGGGAGATCATTTTAAAAAGGTCAATAAGGAAGAGACAGTAACACTTTATTTAGTATTCTGAAGGAATACTTCAGGTAGTTCAACAATGATTCTGGTAAGACCAACTGCTCACATACATACACATGCACACACATAGATTTTGATGGTTTAGGAAAAAACAAATTTGTTACTTTAGAATCACGACACACTCTGATTGCTCAGTCCACACAAATAGGAGTTACCTTCTCTGGTGACATGGTTCCTCTGCACTAATTCGCATCATGCCATAAAACATAGGGCAGGATACGTAAAGACTGAATTGTTGCACAAAGGAGCATTTACTCATCAGATTGCACTGATCTCTTCTGTGCCTGTTTCCTGGGCAACCTTCTTGGTGAAGCTTTATTGATCTGATTCAAAGCCTTTTCAGGAATCCAGCTCATATCAATATCATTCTGACTTGGTATACCCACTTATACTTTCTTTATTGGTCTTTTGCACTTTCTAGATTTTAGGGATTGATGAAGGCCAACAACATCAATGAGTAGTAGCCCAAGACCAGCAAGGAACATATACATAAAGATTGTTTCTCCATCTAACCCATCCTCTCTTTCAATAATTGTAACTGTTTGACTGAAGACAGCATTTTGCCATACATTGCCATTCAAATATTTGTAGTTCAGTTTGATGACTAGACCAAAAGACCTCCCACCCATGGGCGAAAGTTGCCTGTCTCTGGGGTGGCACTACAGTGTTCAGAGGAACAGCTGTGAAATTCTGGATATGAAACTGTTAGTCCTGAGGATAACATAATGAGGCATCTGGGGATTCAACAATAAAGTCTTCTGTATGCTTGTTTGTAAAGCCTACCAGGAACTGCACAATGTTATTTGCTGGAAAATCTTCTCCTTTTACAAATAGGATAGTTGTATCTGCACTTGGTGATGCTTCAGGTTCACCAAATACATCTTCTTCTTTTCCTTCTGCCAAATCTGTGGGTTCTTCTTCCACTTCGGCTACATCATCTTTATCTTCAATTATTGATCTTCCACCATTTCTTCATCCTCTCTAAGATCTTGAGCCACTGTGAATGACCCTCCAGGGCCATCTCTGAGCAAGAGGGTGGCAAGCAACACAAGCAAGGAAAGCAGGAGCAGGTGGGGGAAGAGTAACAGTGTGGATGGTTGGGTGTCCAGCACCGGCAGGCGAGCACTCTCTGAGGCTCAGCGGTAATGGCGTCAGTCTTCATTGGTCCCGGATGCAAGTGATTTTTTGATTGAGGAGGCTGTGATAGAGGAAAAGATCACTATTTGACAAATCCAATTTTCTATAATTATTAACAAAAGTAGAAGAAAAAGTGTCAGTAAAAGATGGAATAAGAGATGTTAAGTACAAAAGACCCTAAAAGCTTCGTACTGCCATAAACACTCATATTTGCTAACTGAAACGATTTTGTAAAGAGAAGAAATGAATATGGACTGAGGTGGTTGCCTCTGGTAATGATGAAGTAACTTTCATTGGAGTAAACTTCTAGCTGATAACAAGTAAAAACTCTGGATGAAAACTTTTTTTTAAAAGTACAAAATATATTTAAAAAAATAAAAATTAACCCACACTCAACTGCTTGAAGTCGCTCTAGGGCAACCAAAAGCAAACAGAATTTAAAGGGGGGGTGTGATCTGCAAATGAAAGGAAGTAAATTAACAAGGAGCCCATTAAATCAACTTTTCCCTTGAGGGCACTACTCCATCCATTTCACATACAAGATGTATAACTCAATAGAAAACAGTAGTTTCATTGGAATGAAGAGTTAGATAAACTTGGAGCCTGCCAGGAAAGCTGGAAATGTAAGCATAAAATCCTGAAAAGAAGGAAGCCACAGAAAGAAAATCCCAAAATCTCTGTAAATATTCCCCTCAAATACTTTGATTTATACCTAAGCTGAATATATGGAAGCAAAGATCCAGGGATCCCAGCAGGAAAAACATTTTAAAACAGCCTTAAATGATATAAAGCTGCTATAAAGAGATTTCAGTAGCTGCCCAGTCCTCAAGAACCAGAGTTTGAATTTCAAGTTTTGGCAAGTTAAAGAGACTTGATAAACACTTCGAGTTTTCCACTATAGCCTTAGAACATCTACCCTTAGGAGTGAAACCAGGTTCAAGGGGAAAACAAAAACAAACCTGATCTGTCAAAACCTACAACTAAGATTCTAAAGATAAATGTGATTTTCCCAATAGCATAACAGCTCTTTAGGGGAAAAAATCTGAAGTGGAAGATTTCAGAATACCGAGTTTATAGGAAGTTTTATCCACAATGCAGAAAACAATAAATACTAGATGTGTGAAGCACAAAAAGGTGCAACATTTTCAAGAGGGAAAAATAGAAGCAAACAGACAGTTGAAGAAGACATTGGACTAAGTAGACTAGATTTTAACAACTAATATAATTGTGTTACATATTCTATAGTACAAGGATATAATGGTATGGGGTTGGGGAATTTCAGGAGAGATATAAAAATTCTTAAAACAAGCAGCAAAAAGGATCAAATGGATATCCTAAAACCAAGATATACCATAAAGGAATTGCTGTTCACACATATGAAATCTATCACTCTTTTGTGGCTATTTTCAGGATTTTTCTTCATACTTGTTTTTCAACAGCTTGATTATGATGTATCTATGTATAGGTTGCTTTGCATTTTCCTTTTGGGAGTTTTCTGAGCTTCTTGAATCTGCTAGTGAATGTCTTTTGCCATCTTTGGGACATTTTTAGACTTTATTTCTTCATATGCTTCTTCTTATGCTCTTTGCTCTTTCTCCTTACCTTTCTAAACTCTGATGACATGAATGTCAGTCCTTTTGGTATTGTCCTATTGAGGCTCTGTTTACTTTCTTCAATCTTTTCCTCTCTCTGCTGTTAATATTGGATAATATCTAATGATTGATCTTCAAGTTCACTGGCTGTTTCCTCTGTAGTTTCCATTCTGTTATTAAGCCTATCAATTATTTTTTTAAATTACTGTTTTAAAATTTTTCAGTTTTAAAAAGTCCATTTGTTTCTTCTTCATATCATTTGTTTACTGCCACTTTCTATTTTTCCATTTGTTTCTACAATGTTAGCTATTACCTGATGAAGCATGCTTATAACTGCTGATATATAGCATTTGCCTGATAATCCCAAGATCCTAGTCATTTTTCAGTTGGAATCTGTTGATTGTATTTTTCCTTGTGATTTGAATTTTTCAGATTCTTTGTATGACAAGTAATTTTGGATTGAATCATCAACATTTTTATTATTATAAGACTTTGATTTTTATTTTTTGGCAGTCAATAGATAAAGTTAGGTGCAGGCCAAAAGTTCCAGTTTACTTTCTGTGGGTTGTTATTTAGACATCAGTTCAGTTTCCAAAGCATTTTCAATGCTATTTGGATTAGTCCCACATTAATGCCACCCAGTGGGAATTGGACAGATTTCTACTCTGTAGCTCAGTTCTCAAAACCTTTGATATGTTATTTAGATGAGATCCATGTGTGTGCAGTTTAAAGGAGAGCCCAGAAGTTTGTACACAATTTTATGAGGTTGCTGTCTTGGCCTGTCTCCTCTCTGTGATCTTCCCAACACTTTCTACCTTCCTTGGGTTTCCCTTTCCTGTCCTCTGGCCAGAAACCTGGAGATTTTGTTTCTTTTACTTCCAGACACTTACTGAAACTGTGTTTGCATCTGGGACCAATTAGTGGGAGAAGAGAGAGAGAGAAAGAGAGAGAGAGAGAGAGAGAGAGAGAGAGAGAGAGGGAGAGAGAAACAATAGAATCCACTTTGTGGTCTTGGAACCAAGTTTCTCTGATCAGAGAGAGGGGTTTCCCTCTCTGAGTTCTAGGTGCCTACTTTACCACTTCCATTGCTGTGTGGCTGCCACTACCACCACAATATTGCCTGTGGCCAGGGGTGGTAAAGCATTTAAAAATGAGGGGAATTGCAGGGTATTTTCCCCACTTTCTCCAATCTTTGTAGCCTTTCTTGCTCACAGACCAGAAAGAGTGTTTTCTCATGGATCTCAGGCAGCCTTTATATTGGAAATCTAAAGGGAAAATATATTACAAACTCATGACTAGTTCTGTAGAACTCTGAATTCTGGTCTCCTTCACAGCAATACCTGCTACCATGTGCTTTTCAGGGTCTTTGGATTGCTGTTCCATGCATTCTATCCAAGATTTGGAGTTGCATTCAGTGAGAGATACCAGGTGGGGTATATTTACCCATCTTCTGCAGAATCAGAACACTACATTCCTCAATAATTTTAAATGGACATGGATTGGAATGAAATGAAGGATGATAGAGGTAAGGAAAATAAATGGAGAATATTTGAAGTGGCCATAAAATTACAGATAGGAGGTCACAGGAGAAATATGGTAAGGACAAACTAGTAGTGTTTTCAGTGATTCATGTGTCTTAGTGAGTTGACTGGAAATCAGCATTCAGGAGCCTGAAAGTGCATTTCAGAGAATTACCCAAGTGATATGTCTGACACAATCAAAATTTCTCCTAATGAACATCTTTAGAGATCTTAGAAAAGTCTGTTGTTGAAGATAAAATTCTAATTTGAAGAATCAGTGTTAAAATAGTGAATAAATAAGCAAGAGCAGTGATCAAAACAAAACGCTGGGGTTATTAATCTGGAAATATTCTCACATCAATCACTGTCCGGTAATTTCAAGGCATCTTGCTTGAAAGTGATTCCATTTCAGTTTTAAAAGGTCTCAGTAATTGGCAGGACTAAAGTCAGATCTTTATTTCAGTATTGTATCTGTGTCAAAGTCTTCCTGGTCTTTAACATTCTCTTAGTTGCTCTACCCCAGCCAGGCGCAAATGTGCTGTCAACATTATTTCCTATGCTTCAGTGTGAAAACAGCTACGGGCAATTTTCACAAGCTAAATGATTTTCTTCTTGCATGGCCATGCAAATCCAGTGTGAAATTCAACAAGAGGAAGAAATCTCAAAGGGCACACAGGGAAGAGAGCAGATTCTGCATCTTCAATGGACTCAAATTCTAATTCATGATGTTACCATGAAAATAGGTAATAAATAAATAAGATATTCAATAGAAATTTGTCTTGCCTTGTACTTGGGCAAAGACATTTAATTACCCTTGTAGTTATATTTTCTATTTACTTCATCATAACTTTGAAGGAATTGAATGCATGGAGCCAAATATTGTGGTTTAGGTTTCTTTTACCAATATTAACACATTGTAAGGACAATTGTAGGCTGGTCTAAAAATCATAGACTATTTGGCTCCTGAAAAAGATTTTAACTGATACAAACCACTGAAATTTTATCTATTTAACTACTAGATGAGAGCATTCTTTACAAGAATTTCATTCAGATTTACCTTAATCTACTTGCCAAAGCCAGAAAATATATCAACTTCTTTATAGATGTGAATGCTTGAAAAACTGCTATCTGTGTGCCTTAAAAAATGACAGTAACAACAACTTACCACAAGTAAAAACTGTCTTAGCTTGCCATGGTTTCTGGAACAAAGCACCATAGACCAGTAGGCTTAAACAAAAAATTTATAGCTTCACAGTTTGGGAGGCTAGAAATCCAAAATCAAGGTGTTGAGAGAAACTTACTTGCTCTGAAGCCTGTAGTGATCTGGTGGAGGCTTGCCTGTGATCCACAACTCAATCTCTCATGGCCGTCTCTCTCCCCATCTGTCTTCTCCTACTGTATCCAAATTTCCTCTGCTTATATGGACTCCAGTCATATTGAATTAAGACCCACCCTGATTCATTGTGGCCCCACCTAGCTAATAAGATCTTTGATATTCTTTTTACAAATAAGTCCACATCCACAGAACCAGGGCTTTAGGACTTGAACTCATGTCTTTGTTGGGGACATGATTCTATCCATAACATACACCATAGAAGTTCATTGTAATGTGCAATTCCATTTGTTTGGAAGCATTTCATCTTCAAGTTCCTGTTCTACAGCCATATAGAAATGATTTGAAGACTTTAAGGATACAGGGATTTAATCACAAATGTCTTCCAGTTGCTGGCTAGGAATGGTATTTCCTATTGTCTCTCTTTCTTTTTTCATCTCAAAGACACACCAAGTATAAGAAAAACTGCCAGATGTCACAAATTGCAACCCTGATAAATACACTGCAGTCTGAAAACAGATGGAGGTGTCTGAGGCTCACTGCATTCAGCGATCGTGCTCTTTCTCTGGTGTGATTCACACAAGGTGATTATAGTGGAGCCAGATGCTAGCTCTGCAGCTGCCGCTGGGAGCTGCACCTTCTCTCTGGGTCCTCTACTTTGTGCAATGGGTTTGAAAATATTTTGGCCCTGCTGAGCGTGTGTATTTTATGATTAGTCAATAGTGAAATGAAATGGGCCCTGAAGGTAATGAATCAAATTTAACAGGGATGAAAAAGCAATTTTATTTTCTGGAAGGCAATGTTAACATTTTGTATAAATACAAACAGGAGAGCTCAGTGACTACTTAGGTTGCAGGTTACAGCAAGTTCCAAGAGATTGAACTAGCTTTAATGATGATGATACTCTAAAATATAAGCCTAATAGATAGACCTTCTTGTGAGCAATAATTTTAGATACATCTAATCCACTTAAGTTTGATTCTATCACATGAAGCCTTAAAGTGGGTGTTTTGGAGCCCAATAGGTGGGTGGTGGGTGCACCTTGGTAGGTGACTCAAGTCATGATTCAGCCACTCAGTAATTTACTCCCTTCAAGGTTGGTTTATTTTGTTTTCTAGGGCACCAGGGCACATGAAATGTGGCACAGACATGGAGGTGAATTGTATTTATTGTCAACCAGCAATTATTTGCTATTTGCACATGCTTTTAAGATGGATGGCAGGATGGGGGTATAGAAAGGAAGAGAGAGAAAAGCTACTTAAAATCTTGAAGTAATTAACACTGGTTTGGGAGCCTCGACATATGCACAAGTGATCAGTAGTATCCTATTATAGGAAGCAAATACTTCTGCGCAAATAACAGTACAAGTTTCTTACTAAATTTTAAGCTCTATGAGGGCAAGGATCATGTCTTTCTTATGCATACTTATAGTTCCGGTGTCTAACAATCATTCAGTATCTAATAAATATCCATCTAGTGAAGTGAGACACAGAGTAAGGCTTGATTGGAGTAAAACTCTTTTTTAGTCAGTTTTTCAGAGTATCAGGCATGATTTGTTAGAAAAGAATGGGAAAGCAATCCATGTGGAAGGAATTGTTAGAAAATAAAAGACAAATTATATGTTGCATTTAAAGTTACAATGTCTAGAATAAATCTGTTGACCTTAAAATTAAATTTAAGACATAGGCAAAGGGAAATACTGTAAATTCTTTAAGAAATGATTAATGATGGATAAATGCCATCTAAGGAAAAGTATTCTTGAAGCCATTTGTATCCTGCATTATGAGAGGAATGACTGAAGGCAGAGAAACTACTTGAAGTCCCTTATAGATAGTCTATCATTAGCTGAAGAAGAACTAGTGCAGATTATTATGGGAAAGGAATACAATGGCCAGGCACAGTCTGTAAGGACTAACTTACATGTGACAAAAGAGAAATACAATTAATTAGTACTAGACTAGATATCCTGAGTAGCCAATGAATATCATATTTGGAAGAATGAAGGAAAGCTGTGTTATTATAAGGGGAGAAGCTGGGACAGGGAACATATTAAATTTTTAATAGGGTTCAAATACAGATTAAACAAATGTTATAATTTTGTTATATTTGCTCATATAATTCTCTTTTAAAGAAATAAAACCAAACATGTGTTTAACCTCCTTTCATTCTATTCATTTCTGCCCATTATCAAAGGTTGGCACTATCTAAAATTGGTTTATTTTTACAGTCTATGTTTTTATATCTTTATTAAATCTGTGTAATTCCATAAAGTGTTGGTTGTGTGTGTTTAACATTTACCTAAATGTTTCATTTTGCAGTTTGATTTTTTAACTCAACATTTAATTTTTGCTGTAGTCAACTAAACATTTGAGTTAGAAATCTCGTTCATTCACTCTAAAGTCCAAATGATAGTCTATTGTGTATACCAAAATTTGTTATCTATACTCCTCTTGCTCAATATTTAGATTAGTTAAAAAAAAATTCACCACTGCAAAAAAATCTGCAATATACCTCTTAGGTATGTCTTTATGTGAATATGCAGGAAAAGGAATAGAATTGCTGGATTGTAGCGTATGCATCTCTTTTGCTTTACTCAATCTTGATAATTTCCCCTGTAAAGTTTTTAACAATTTATATTCCTACCAGCAGTGAATGAGAATCCCCATTACTCACATTCTTATTAAGCTTGATACTGTCAGTCTTTTTAACTTTTTCCAATCAAATCAGTAGGAAACGATTTTGTTTGAGTTCATATTTCTCTTATCACTACAGATTGATCAGTTTTACATACATTTATTGCCCATTCAGTTTCATCATCTGAGAATTGTCTGTTCATATCTTTTATCCATTGTTTAAAATTAGATTTTTATATTTTACTGATGATTTTAGAAGTGCTTTCTAGAAGCTATAGAACCTACAATTAACTTCTCCAATCTGAGATTGGTATATTGACTTTTGTTGATGGTATCTTTTGTCATACAGAGTTTTAAATTTTAATGTCTGTGCCAGTTTGAATGTATTGTGTCCCCCAAATGCCGTTATCTTTGATGTAATCTTGTGAGGCAGACGTTTTGGTGCTGATTAGATTTGCTTGGAATGTGCCCCACCCAGCTGTGGGTGATGACTCTGATGAGATATTCCCATGGAGATCTGGCCCCACCCATTCAGGGTGGGACTTGATCAGTGGAGCCATATAAATGAGTTGACTCAAAGAGAAGGAACAGTGCATCTGTCAGTGACATTTTGAAGAGCAGCAAGCTTGCTAGAGAGGAACGTCCTGGGGGAAAGCCATTTTGAAGCCAGAACTTTGGAGGAGATGCCAGCCACGTGCCTTCCCAGCTAACAGAGGTTTTCCAGACGCCATTGGCCATCCTCCAGTGAAGCATTAGCAAACTAGAACAATGTCTAATATATCAATCTGTTCTTTTGGGGAGTGTACTTTATGTGTCTTGTCTAAGAAATTCTTCCTTGCCTTGAGGTGATAGCATTTCTTGTTTTTGTTTCTTCTGTTTTGTTTAAAATTTACTTTTAAACTTAGGAGTTAAACTGAAACTTATTTATAGTAAGTTGGGTTAAGCAGGTATATAATTTTCTGCTATTCAATATTGTATTAGTTTCTCAGCTGCTAAAACAAATACCAAACTATGGGTTTGCTTACAAACAGGAATTTACTGCCTCACAGTTTCAGAGGCTAGAAGGCTTACTTCACTTTTGGGGGGGGGGGGGTAGTATCTTCTGGCTGGCCAACAATCCTTGGGGCTCCTTGGCTTTTCTGTCACATGACAATGCACATGACAGTATCTTCTCCTTTCTCTTCCAGGTTCTTTTGACTTCCAGCTTCTTGTTTCCCCCATTGCTTCTCTGTGTCCAATTTCCTTTGCTCATGAGACTTTGTCATATTGGCTTAAGGCCCACACTCCTTCAAGTTTGGGCACACCTTAACTAATAACATCTTCAAAGGCTCACAACATAGGACCAATGGTTGGAATGCAAACATGCCTTTTGTGGAGATATAATTCAATTCCTAACAGTCCCTGAGGACCCCAAGGACTTGTTCTTTCCACATGCAAAAAACATTCATTCAATCACAACATCTCAAAAGACTTAAGTCATTTTAGTAGCAAAGCTAAGCACAAAGTCTCAGCAAAATCAGTTGGGACATGGCCTGTCCTGAGGCAAAATTCCTCTTCCTGATAGACCTATGGAACCTAGAGAACAAGTTACCTGCTTCCAATATATAATGGTGGAAGAAGCATAGAATAAATATTCCCTTCTCACAGGGAAAAATTGGAAGGAAAGCAAAGGTTACATGCCCTAAACAAGTCCAAAACCCATCAGGGCAAACCCTATTAGGTTTCAAGATCTGAGAGTTATCTATGGAAGTATGTTTTGTCCTTTAGGCTTATTGGACAGCAACCCCACCCCTCCCAAGTATTTTTGCAGACTCCATGCCTTCCCTGAACACTGGGATGTAGCCCCACACTCTTGGGACACTGGGATGGCAGCCAAGCTCTCCACAAATGTGAAGGCACAGGCCCCACCATCTTTGATCATTGGGGTGACCACACTATCCCTGAAAAATTGGGCAGGTACAAGGCTTGCCCCACTCTAAATGCAGGGACAGACATGCCCTTTCTGGACATACTTTCTTGACCCAAAGAAATCTCTTTGGTCCAGATCTCAGCTTCCAGGGTTCTGCCCTTGAAGTCATTCATCCTTCAATTCATCCCTTCCCTGTCCCTTTCAGTCCAGACTGGTATTGCTTTTGTTCCTACAAATTTGGCTAAAACTTATCATCTTTGTGTGCAGCTTGAGGGGATCCAAACCATCTGACAATGGAACTTTTCACAGATCTTTCCTGGTTAGCTACATTTCCAAACCTGACTTCCACTGGAATGGCTGACTGGATCTATGTTCAGCAACACTCTCTTTAGCAAAGGATTCTTCACTTAACCCCCCACATGGAGCTCTATTCTCTGCCATCTCACTTTCAAGAAACTCAAGGGAGAACCTGATAGAACTGCTTCCGGCCCTAGTCTCAGATACACTATCTGGTTAGGCTCAGAATTTTCCAAACAATCAAGTTCATGTTTCTTTGTGTTTAAGAGTTCACTTCTCTGATTATCCCTTTCTTCTCTCATTTCACTATGAGCTGCAAGGAGAAGCCAGGCTGCACCTTCCACACTTAGCTTTGAAATCTCCTCAGCTAAATATCCAAGTTCACTGTTAACAATTCCCACTCTCATTTCAACATCAGAACACAATTTTGCCAAGTTTTCTGCCAATTTATAATAAGGATCACCTTTCTTCCAATTTCTAATAGCACATTCCTCATTTCCTTCTAATGCTTCATGGGAAATACCTTTAAAATCCATATTTCTACCAACAATCTCTCCAATGCAATCTAGGCTTTTTCTGTGGAGCACCTCACAATTCTTCCAGCCTTTACCAGCTGTTTCCACATTTGTAGGTCAGTACTGAACACATGTTAATGTTAAGCCTAGCCACTATGACCAACAGTCACAATAAAAAAAAAGAATAACAGGTAACAGAATTAGATACCCCAGGCTTGCAGAAATTTTAGAGACTATAGAGCATCCATGTATGAAAGTTTCAAAAAATAAATGATATACTGATAAGCAATGACTATGCAGATTTTTAAAAGATGAAGGATCCATGAAAATCAAAATGGTTGAAATTACCAAAAAAAGATAGATGAAATGGAAGATTAGACATGACTGAAGAGAGAATAAATGAACAAGAAGATTTATCTGAAGCACAAGAATGTAGCACAGGAAGAAAAGTTATGCACAGTATGAGATATGAAAATAGATAATAAAATAAGAAGGTTTAAAACATGTCTAATTAGAATTCGTCACTATAGGTTTAAAAATATTTTTAAAAATATTCATGATCTGTTTCAACAGGACTCATTGACCCATACTGTTGTCGTAACTGGGCACTTCTTTAGCCTCCTGTAACCTGAGCCCTCTCTGGTCAGTCTACCCAACAAGCTCTCACCAGTCAGTTCTCAGGAATTCCCCAAGACCATGCTTGCACATTCCCAACTAACCATCATGCCTATCCTGTTAAATCTCCACCCACTCATCATACTGAGGACATTTTCCGATCATGTGATATATGATTTAGCATGATATCCATCTGTACATGCTCCTCTTATCTCTACCCCACCCCATCTACATCACTTAATCCTTTAAGCCTGTCCAGGGCACAAACCTCATAAACTCCTTCAATGTGGGGACACAGATTTGAGCTTATTCCTGTCTTCTTGCTTGTGTACCTCACAATAAACTCTTTCTTTTTTCAAAATTCTGATGTCATGGCATTGACTTCTGTGTGCATTGGGCAATGAGCCATTGCTTGGTAACAATTGGAATGTTTTTCAGAATTCATAAAAAATATAAACCCAAAGATTCCAGTAATGCTTGTTGAGTACGTGATTTGTTTGGTTTACTGTAGTTTCACTGTGATTTTTTAAAATTTTCAATTAAAATTTATTTTTTAATTAAAATTAATAATTTCATTGTTTTAAAATAATTGATTCAATATGAGGGAGCAAAATGGTATATCACCAGTAAAGTTATGACTGCTAGAATGTCGACGAATTTCTCAATAGTAATAATGGAATGCAATAGCCAGTGAAATAATTATGATAAAGTGGTAAGAGAGAAAAAATAACTATCAATCAGAATGTATATAAAGAAAACTACACCTAAATGTGTAATAGCAAAATGATAGCATACTATAGATAAAGAGAAGAACTTGAGAGCCAACAAACACAAAGCTTATATACTGCTACAAAAAACTTGAGATATCAATAGAATGAAAGGCTTCAGTTTTAGAACCAGAATCCCATATAAGTCTTACCTTTCCAGGTCTTGGTTCCATTTGTGACATCTGAAATACTTTTCTCATTCTCAAAATAATGAGAATAAATAAATCAGTATTCATATACAATTTATATCCTCTGCATAATGGCAGGATGTAAATAGAAAGTATAATTTATATCTTGTCATTAAAATATATTTTCAATTTCTGGATTAGACTTGTTCTTGCAAAATCTATGAAAATATTCAAAAGAAAATGAGTGCTACAATATTCATTTTCTCAAGTTTCCTTTTGGAATCTTTAAAAAATGTGCACCAGAAGCATTTTCTAAGATTATTTTTCATGTTTTGTAAAAATCTAGAAGATTACTAGTATTTTTTCTTATGGCAGTCTAGCATATACCCTAATAAATTCTTCGCATTCCTGGGGAGCCCTTGAATAATTGACTGCCAAGTACAAAGGTGGATTATTATTAACTCTACTTTAAAACACAGATTGCTAGTAAAGTGACATAGGTTCCATATTTGCAAAACCAGGATAACCAATCATTATTGTGATGCCCTTCTACCCTGCTACCATGCTATCTGTGGCTCTCCAAAAGCATA
This sequence comes from Choloepus didactylus, assembly GCF_015220235.1. NCBI lineage: Eukaryota > Metazoa > Chordata > Mammalia > Pilosa > Megalonychidae > Choloepus > Choloepus didactylus. The sequence goes on along the minus strand of NC_051313.1, from coordinate 55,996,444 downwards.
GTAGTTTTCAAATGAAAACAAACACTTTTCTTCTATGTTTTATATTGCCAAAGAAGAAGACGGGATATCCAATTACAAATTGTTTTTTAAGTTGTAACTAAACTGGCAATTCCTCTTTTAGTTGCTTTTAATATATTGAGAGAGTTATGAATATCATTGTAAAATATGTCAGGTATATAGTAAATGCACATAGTGTAAATTATAAATTTATATAACATATAATTGATATATTTATTATGTTTTAATATTTGCATCTATACATGTTATATATACATATACTAATTCCTTGGTTCAATCCTTTTGATTTACCTTAATTAAAATCAAACTATAGAATTTCATTTCTATTAATGGGTTTTGCCTAAAATCTTATTTTTGACTAATATTAATATTCTCCATTTGTTTTATTTTTGTTAGTATTTACCTGGTATTGTTATCCATCCCTTTATTTTAAATCTTGTAAGCAATAACTGGATTTTTTTGTTGTTGTAATTGTTGTATTCTGCATAATAGAACCTCCCAAATTAAAAATATTTATAGCCATTTTAATTACTTATATTTCTTATCTTATTTTGTGGCTTTTTTGCATTAAATTTTACTTTATTTTTTGCTGTATTGACAAATTTCTTTAATGCTTATTATTTTTCCTTTCCTAGTTTGAGGGATAAGTGCATTTCTGTTCTTTGAAGGCTGCTCTTAAATTGTTACACATCCTTAATTTAAAACTTCTCCAATAAAATTTGAAGTATTCACTATGTTTGTGTTCCTTCTAGGAAAGATAGGAAAAACAGAGTGTCGCTATCTTTATTATGTTGTAGTTTAGAATTATACTTAAATTTTTCTTCAGCCAAATTTATTTTTTAAATTGTTATGAAATATTTAAGATGAATGAAAATAGAAAGGATAGTAAAATGTACATGTGTTTCCTTACTACCCACCGTAGGAAATAAAATGTTAACAATAGAATTGAAATATGTTTTTTTTTAACTTTCTGCCTTTCACTCCCCAAAATGTTCACTATTCCAAATGCAATGCTAGTCATTCCTAGGTTTGCCATTCCTGTAAAATATCAACACTCTATGATAACAGATTTTTGTCAAATTATGTCAGTACTGAACACCTAGAATTGTGTCAAGCTAAAGAAATATTTGTTAAATCAGTAATGAATTTATTTATTGATTACATATGTTTTGTTTTGTTTTTTCCTGTAAATAAGATATTGCATTGTTCTGGAAGTTTTTGAATTTATATAAGTGATATCTTACTATTTGTTTTCTTCTGCAGCTTACTGTCATTCTTTGTCTGATTCATATGTATTGATACATATTCTAGATCACTGATTTTCATTGTTGTATACTATTCTGTCATATAGAAATATAAACATTTATCCATTATCCTATTGACATTTATTTAGGTTCTTTCATATTTTTACTGTTATAAATAATGTAGTCTTGGTAAATTAGGTTTACAAATGAACTTCATTGATTGCTGTCATGGATGTTGTTGAGCTTGCTACTTCTCTACTTCTTCCTCTAGGTTAAGGAAGATGTGGAAAGTACACTCTTAGTCTTTGTATATGTCTGAAAATCTCTGTTTCATCCTCACTGTTGAATGATAGAAAGCAGAGTACTGAATTAAAATTAAAGGTTAATACAATTGTAGATACTCATCTCTCATCTATTATTGCTAATAAACATATTCTCAATCTATATTTGATCTTCCTATTTTAATGGTAGTTCTCAATATCTTATTTGTACTTCTGATAATCTGCAATTTCATGTCATTCATCTAGGTATGGATTTTTATTTATTCTGCTTGGCCCTCATGCCACCCTTTCCATCCGGGGACTCATAGCTTTTTTCAGATCTGGAAATATTTAAGTTATGTCTTTGAATATTGGTTGTCTCTATTTTCTCAGTCTCTACTTCTGGAAATCCTGATGTGGAGCAAGTTGCTACATGAAGTTGCTATATGGTGCGCTATGGGAACACAGGCTCAGGCACATCAACTTTCCACAAATGACTGCTTTATTAGTTACACAAAGAGATCCTTTGTGGCTTGTCTCCCGGGGAGGTCAAACTGCTCAGGTAAGGGTCTGTGGATGGCAGCTCTGCACACCCCACTCTATTCCAGAGGGGAGAGAAATCTGTGCTGTTTTAGGGTTGATTATTTACCTACCCAGGAGGGAGGGGGATCTGCCACTGAGAATTCCTGCCCTGATAAGCATCTGGGGCTGCTTGTTCCTAGTTTCTGGGTTTAAGGTCTGGTCAGGCCTTTTCATTAGATTTAACATCTCCCCGGGGTCCTAGGCTGGAAACAGACTGAAACATTAACACAATAGGAAAAGAGGCGGGGTGGGGGGAGGTGAAGGCTGGGAGATGGTCTGCACTGAGATGTGACCCTGACTTCCCTAGCACCTGGTTATTTTCTCATACTATTCTCCATATTTCCTACCATGATTCATGTCTTTTTAAAATTTTTTTTAGAAAATGAAGTTTACTTAAAAGGGATGGAGGGAATGGGAAGGAGTGAATATACCTTTTTGCATATAATTTTTAATCCTATTTTTATTGTGGAATATAACATATAAAAAAGTGTGTGTGTGTGTGTGTGTGTGTGTGTGTGTGTGTGTGTATATATATAAAATTACTTTTCAAGTAATTATATATATATAATTACTTTCCAAGTGCAATTTAACAAGTAGCTAGAAAGTAAATTTCAAATATTATCGGTTACAGTTCCACAATTTTCAGTTATTTCCTTATTGTGAAATATAACATATATGCAAAAAGGTAATAACTTTGAAAGCAGGATTTAACAAGTAGTTTTACAGGAAATTTCCAAAAATGTTATGAGTACCAAAAGGCAATAACTTTCAAATTACAATTAACAAGTAGCTGTAGAGCAAATTTCAAAGAATGCTGTGGGTTACAATTCCACCTTTTCAATTCTTTCCTTCTAGCTATTTGAATATCCTAGCAACTAAGAAAAAGAAAATTATGTGTAGATTCAGTATTCATAATCCTTTATTGAACTCCATCTTGTCTGTTTTTACCCCTTCCTCTAGTTTAATCACTTTCCCAATCTTCAGGGATATCTAGGCAGTGGCCACCCTAACTTGTTCATGTTGAATAGGAGAGTCGACATAGGAAAAGGGGACACATCTTCAAGAACACCAACTAGATTCATGTCATTTTTAATCTCAACAATTCTTTGGGGTGGGTTCTGGATGAATTCCTCATTACAGTATTCCAATTTGCTAAATCTCTTTATGGTTGTTTGTTACAGAATTTATTGCATTAAGTTTACCAAACTTTCATTTTTTTTTACTCAGCTAGTTTATTTTTATTTCCATGATTTCTAATTTGTTCTTTTATATATCTGTATTTTTCTCAAAGCTCATCTGCCTATTGTATTTCATAATTTCTTTATATTGATTTATGGATATTATTCCTTTCTTTATCTCCTTTATTATCTTAAATACTTTTATGCTCTCAGGACTTTATTGAGGTATAATTTACACAAGTAAAACAGATAAGCCTTAAATGCAATGAATTTTGACAAATAAGTGCTTGTGTCACCATTACCCCATTCAAGATGAAGAACAATTCCATCATACCAGCAACTTTCATTGGGCCCCATGCCTGGCAATCTCCTTCAAACCATACCCCAGCCAATGGCAATGACTGTTTTGATATATATTGCTGGGGAAATCATGGACAGATCTGGTGGCCATCTCCCAGCTTTCACCCACCCCATCCCCTCTGTTTCTATTGTGTGCAGTTATTTCCATTTCACAGTGTAGGAGAGACATTAGCTCTAATAAAAGGGCTGGATCTTACCTTGAACCCAAAACCAGGAACAAACAGTCTCAGCTGTTAATCAGGGCAAGAACACTGCACAAAGGTTGCTTGACACGTGTTTGTGCTCTGTGGCAGGCCACCTCCCCGTGGGGTTATAAATACCCCACCCTTGGACATCACAGATTTGTCTCTCCTTTTCCAGTTTGAGTGGGGCTGTGGAGCTGACATCCACCAATGCTAATCTGAGCAGTTGGATTCCAGGGAGACTGGCCACAATGGGATCTCTACCTGTTCTCTTTTGGACCCTTTGTGCTATATAAGTAGTAAAGTGGTCATTTGCTGAAAGTTTCTGTTGTGCCTGAGCCTGTGCTCCCAGGATACACCATGTAGCAACTTGCGCCTCATGTATCACCATCGATTACTTTGGTCTATTCTTGAACCTTAAATAAATGGAATCATACAGCATGTACTCCTTAGTTTCTGGCATCTTTTGCTCAACAAACTATTTTGACACTTATCCATGTTGTTGCATGTATCAGTGGTTTCTTCTTTTTTGTTACTGAATCATATTTCATGGTATGAATTAACCACGGTGTACTTATCCATTCTCATGTCAACGGATATTTGGGTTGTTTCCACTTTGGGACTACTATAAATAAACCTTCCAAGAACATTCATATACAAGTCTTTTGAATATATATTTTCATTCGTTTTGGACCAATACCTAGGAATGGAATTTCTGGGTCATGGAGAAAAGGGTACTTAATTTTTTTGAAGTTTATCAGCAGCCAGTATTTTAAGATGATTGTGCCATTTTAAATTCACTTCAGGATTGCATGAAAGAAATTCTCATGTGAAAAATTCTTTTGAGGTGGCTGTATTATTTGTGTTACTTCAAGAATAAATTTACCTGATATTTCAGTTTGGGACTGCCCTTTATCTCATTTATTGCCCCTTTCATATTTTGAAACTTTGATGTTTATTTCCTTAAGTGATAATTATCCCCTCTTCATCTAGCAGTTTTATAGCCGCTATCTAGCCTCCTGGAGACTCCATATTAGAAACGCTTCTTATCATTTTGACTCTCAGTCTCAGTCCTATGAGAATTGAGATTTCATTGATCTAATTACCAGCTTGGCTTAGGTCCTAATTGTGCAACTGTCTGCTTTCTGCCACTTCTTTAGGCAGAAGTTCAATATGGACCCCTGTCCTGGGCCCAGCATCTTTTCTCGTAGGAGGGTTGTAAGAGTGAAAGTCCAGTCACTGGTTCCACATTTAACCTGGCTCTGATCCGCTAACATGTGTGGCCTGCTTTCCATTCCTTTGACCAGGCAGGATAAAAACTCCAGGCCACCTTTTGCTGTGTCCATTTCTGAAAGCCTAATAATAATACAACTTCAGCCCTCACTTAACTCTTCTGTTTATGTTACATTCATTGCTCTTGGAGATACATATCTTGCTTTTATGCATTTATGCCTTTTAAATGCATTTAAAAATATATTTCAATCACTGCTGTTTGGAAGAAGGTATCTAAAAAACTTAAGCAAATAGAACAACTATACTTTGGCCAATTATTTTACTTTTTGGTACCCACTATTCTAAAGCTAAAAAAAATGAAGCTTAATGTTTTTCTTGTGTGCTTTATATTTTTCACTTAATCAAATAACTTCCTATTTTTAGAAAAAATATGTGATATGGAACCAAATACAATTATGATTGTCATTATTGAAAATGTGTGTAAGGAAAAAATACAACCAACCAAAAACTCTTACAGATTCACTTAGTTTTAGCAGGGAAATTTATATCCTTCTCTTTGTTCTTGCTTCTGAATCTTTACATAATCATATATGGAATCATAAATGGGTAACATTGATAAGATAGATTGTTTTTATTTATTTTTAAACCAAGGCAATGGAATAAAGAGACAGTATGAATTACATTTTCAATCATTGTTTTCCTGTAACTGTGATATAATCACACTGATCCTTTTATATTCATTTTCCAATGACCTCTTATAGTTAATAATAAATATTTTCACAACAGTTAGCTATGACTATGATATATAGTCTATATAGAGGTTAAACCAATGATTTCGATCAAATAGCTATACATTAAACATTCTGGCACAGAGAAGAAGCATGGTTAATAAATTCCAGAAAAAGGTTTAAAGTGAAGATTTTTTGAAATGATGCAGTTATATGAGATAGCAACTGAAACATCTGAAAATCCAAAGGGAATATTGGTTTACATTTATTATACAAACATCATTTCAATATAATCAGCTTAACTTTTATTGTTTCCTTGTGAAATTGGTATCTTGAGAAAGTCCCTTCCAGTAGCATTAGGCAACTCAAGAAGATGAAGATGAAATGGTTTCTTTGAATGGACTTAAATAATTTTTTGCAATTTTCCAATCTAGAGGTGAAAATAAACAATTAAAATTTTAAAATTCAATAAAGTTAAAAATATGTGTTTATAGGAGACATGCATGATGTCATGAGACCACACAGTAGAGAACATTTAACCTAGTCCATAATATTGGCACTTCTCTAAACTTCTCTAAATAATAGAGTCTTAAAACTGAATAAATATCCAAAAAAAGTAATTATAATTACATAAAGGACCATAGCAGTCACTATTTCCATCTGAAAAACTTTGTAAAGAAAACTATGATCATTTTTTAGTACTCATTCAACAAACCATTATTGAGATCTGATTGTGTGTTAAGTATGAAGGAAACAAAATGAATATGAAATGTTTCCTGTCCTCAAAGAATTCACAATCTAGTAGGAGAGAAATATATGTAAGTGTGTAGTTGCAACATAATATGACATATTTATAATGAATCTTTGTCCAACTTGTCCAACTGCTGTGGATACATAGAAGAGAGTATGGCAAACTACCTGGGAGTGTTCAGAAAGATACCAGTAAGAAAGCGAACTTTGAGCTGGCTCTTGGAAGATATGCAAAACTGGTCAAGTAGAGAAGAGGACAAAATAACAGAAAGGAGAGAGAATGCAAAAAGGTAAGCTGTTGTTAAATCAGGATATATCCAGGAGATAGGGAGATATTTAATATGGCTTCACTGTTAGATGCTTGGAAAGAATATTTTAATAGGCCCTTGGGGAGTTATGCTGGGACCAGATTGCAAAAGGCAACATGGAGGCAACAGGGATCTAGTAAAAGTCTTTAAATAGAGGATCATTACAGAGAGATTTTAGGATGCTGCATTGTGGAGGGATTTTGGTGGGAAGATTTGTGCTGGGAGACTAATTAAGAAGCAGTGACAATGATTCAATCAAAAGATGATAAGAGGCCCTATTAAGGAAGTCCATGAGTGTGGATAATTAAGGCAAATTTTGGAGAAATTTCTAGGAGAATTTTCAGTACTTCAGTGTTTGGGACTCAGGAGAGTGTATGACGATTCATGCCTTGTTATGCTATACCTCCAGATATGAGGCTGTGATTTCCAGAATAATTTAATGTACCCATCAAGTATTTAGTGATAAAAAAAAACCAGATTCCTCCAGAGAGTAAATAGTATCAGTTCCAAGATCCTAATACACATAGTCTGGTTGAACTGAAATTGAAGTTCAAGGTTTTATGGTTAAGAAGATGAATAGGTTTAGAAAGCAGAATTACTTAGTAAGTATGGAGTCTAGAAATAATCTAAATATACGCGTTCTGGTGGAAGAAGGTATCTAAAAAACTTAAGCAAAACATGACCACAAACATAGGGGACTGGTGGCTTGATGGGTTGAGCCCTCTACCACAGGATTTACCCTTGGGAAGACTGTTGCTGCAAAGAAGAGGCTAGGCCTCCCTATAATTGTGCCTAAGAGCCTCCTCCTGAATGCCTCTTTGTTGCTCAGATGTGGCCCTGTCTCTCTAGCTAAGCCAACTTGAAAGGTGAAATCACTGCCCTCCCCCCTACGTGGAATCAGACACTCAGGGGAGTGAATCTCCCTGGCAACGTGGAATATGACTCCCGGGGAGGAATGCAGACCTGGCATCGTGGGATGGAGAACATTTTCTTGACCAAAAGGGGGAAATGAAAGGAAATGAAATAAGCTTCAGTGCAGAGAGATTCCAAAAGGAGCCGAGAGGGCACTCTGGTGGGCACTCTTATGCACAATTTAGATAACCCTTTTTAGGTTCTAATGAATTGGGGTAGCTGGTGGTAGATACCTGAAACTATCAAACTACAACCCAGAACCCATGAATCTTGAAGACGATTGTATAAAAATGTAACTTATGAGGGGTGACAATGGGTTTGGGAAAGCCATAAGGACCACACTCCCCTTTGTCTAGTTTATGGATGGATGAGTAGAAAAATAGGGGAAGGAAACAAACAAACAAACAGACAGACAAAGGCACCCAGTCTTCTTTTTTACTTTAATTGCTCTTTTTCACTTTAATTATTATTCTTGTTATTTTTGTGTGTGTGGTAATGAAGGTGTCAGGGATTGATTTAGGTGATGAATGTACAACTATGTAATGGTACTGTGAACAATCGAATGTACGATTTATTTTGTATGACTGCGTGGTATGTGAATATATCTCAATAAAATGAAGATTTAAAAAAAAACAAATCCAAATAATGATGTAAAATGCCTAATAACAAAAAGAAAAATGGGAATAGATACACCAAATATTGATATTTCCTTTTTGTTAGTGGTAAAATAATCATTGATGGATTTGGTTCTCCTTATTAGAAATGCAATGGAGATGACAAATAAATATTCTAACCTTTCAAAGAAAAAAAAGACTTAAGCAAATAGAGTAACTGTACTTTGGCCAATTATTTTACTTTTTGGTGCCCAATATTCTAAAGCTAAAATTAAATATTTTACAGCACTAAGATGAACACATTTTTGTTTTAATTATACAGAAAATATATTTCACATTACTTACCTGTATATGTGTAAAAAATGAAACAATGTATTTCTTGTGTGCTTTATATTTTTCACTTAATCAAATAACTTCCTATTTTTAGGAAAACATATGTGATATGGAACCAAATACAAAAATAATTTCAACTGTCCAGATTGGTGATTGTTTCTGTATTATTTAATTTATGGTTGACCTTCTAAATTTTGAGCCACTGAATGACTATAATACTAAACATCGTGAACTTCTACATATTGCTTTAAAAGAAAAGGAACATAATTGGTTACTAAAGTCATATACATAATAAATAATATCACAAAATATTGTGACAATGAATTGAATATGTAAAGCCACATCATGTTATAATATGTATATATATGTGTGTATGTATATATATATATATACATATATATATATATATGCAAGTATAATTTGTGCCTCTTTGGAGAGGGCAAAAGTATAAGCAACTTAGAGAACTTTGAAAATATATGGCAATGATATTTAGAAATAATTGGTCGACATTTTTAAAAATGCAGTCTCTAAAAGTAAGTACAAAATTCTAACAACATAATTCCATGACAGTCTCCATCTGCAACTACTTATAAGTGTGAAGTTCTTAAAAATGACTTTTATTTTAGCTTAGCAGTAGATATTATTTGAGTCATATATAAAATATAATCAGAAATATCCATTCTATATTTAAGCTCATATGAAGTTCAAAAGGGACTATGCATAAGAGAGAAAAGCAAAGATTCACCAAAGAGAACAAGTCTGTTCAGAGAACAACAAGAAGAATTATTTAGGTCCCATGCCTATTCTATCACTTTCCAGCAGCATAGCCTTAGGATTTTAATGCCTTAGTTCCTCAATTTGTAGACTGAGGGCATATAGTAACTCATAGGAATATTCTAAAAATTAATGATATAAAATATGTAAATATATTCTTACAGTGCCTGGTACTTGTAAGAGCTCAATAGTATTAGCTGGCAGTTTATTAATAATATTATTCTTTCTTAAAGGATAAAGAAAGTATAGGAGAGGCAAAAGAAGTTACCTACGTAGTCAAAGGAAGTTGAATATATTGATAGCAGACATATCAAAGAAACAATGGAAGGTGGAAAATAGTTTAAATAATATCTTCAAACTATTGAGAGTAAACAACTATCCTCCTAAAATCATGCATTCAGTACAAGTAATTTTCAAGCTCAAGGGTGAAATAAAGACATTTTTAGATAAATAAAAATTAAGAGAGTTTATTGTCAAAGGTATTGCATTAAAGGAACTTCTAAAAATTGCCATTTAGGGAGAAAGAAAATGATCCACAGAGAGGACAGAGATAATTAAACATATGATAAATTTTAAAAATCATTAATCATGTAGGCATCTACAAAAATTTCTTATAAAATAATAATAATAATAGTAGTAGTAGTAGTAGCAAAACTTCTGGGATTCAAATATCAGGAAAAAAAACTTGAGAAAATAATGCATATCAGGAGTGGCCTGATCAGAGTAAAATCATTCCAAGGTAAATATTGTTCAAGAGGGAGTTAAGATATAATAACAAACTTTGTCCTTCTAAGTATCCTTATAAGTATATAAGCTTCCAATTCATATACAGGAAAAAGTAGGAAAACATCATTTTACTCCAATGGCAAAAATTAAAATAAAAAGATGTAAAAAGCAAGACAGATAGAAAATAAAAAGTAAGGTGGAAGACACAGGGGAAATATATCAGTAGTCAAATAAATGTAAATGCACTAAATTTAATAGTTAAGGAACAGAGATTGTCATAGGATTTTAAAAAAATCTTCCTATATACATCCTTTAAGTATAAGGACACAGCAACATTGAAAGTGAATAAGCAGAAAAACAACTAGGAAAAATAACAATCACCATAAAAGTATAACAATCAATAATAATGTTTTACAGTAAAATTTCCTCAAAATATATAAAGAATGGATTAGGCATGCAGGAAGAAACTGAAAAGTCTCACATCATCATGAAATATTTCAATGTAGGTATCTCAAATTATTGATAGATAAAAAGTAAGGAAAGTTGTGCAAAATATGAAAAAACATAACTAACATGCTTCAGCACATATAGCATCTCTGCAGCCTGACACTCAATGTTCCAGTTCATGCCAAATGTATTTTACTGCAATGCTTTCAGCTTTCCACCTGAGGACTTTCACTTAACCCAAATGCTTAGGTCAGACTGGAAGTCTTGGAGCTGCTCTCATACAATAAGACTTCAGATTCCTAACTCCTTTGGTTGGATAATATGAAGAATGTTCTGCATTAGCTATAAAGATAGTTGGTAACCTGCTCAAAAATACAAAATTTCTTGGTTTCCTTCCATTCCCTGTCTCACTTATCCACTTTCCTACCAGTGTTTCTACATATACTCAAATCCTTATCTAAGGGGCTGCTCTGAGATTAGAAAAAAAAAAAACAAAACAAAACCCTAAGACAGTTAGTACAGGAAGTGATACTAGGAAGCAGTCTCTCAGGATGGGCTTCTGGCATTGTAGTAGTCATCGTTCAGATGGTAACAAGGATCATTGTGCCAGTTTAAATGTATTATGTCCCCCAAAATGCCATTATCTTTGATGTAATCTTGTGTGGGCAAACGTTATCGGTGTTGATTAGATTGTAATTCTTTGAGTGTTTCTTTGGAATGCGCCCCACCCAGCTGTGGGTGATGACTCTGATTGGATAATTTCCATGGAGGTGTTGCTCTGCCCATTCAGGGTGGGTCTAAGTTGAGTCACTGGAGACGTATAAATGAGCTGATGGGCAGAGGAAACGCAGTGCAGCTGTGAGTGACATTTTGAAGAGGAGCCACAGCCAAGAGGGACACTCTGAAGAATGCCCAGGAGCTGAGAGAGGAGCTGCGGATGAGAGACAGTTTGGAGATGGCCGTTGATAGCAGACTCTTGCTCCGGAGAAGCTAAGAGAGGACAAATACCCCAAGTGCAACTAAGAGTGACATTTTTGAGGAACTGCAGCCTAGAGAGGAACATCCTGGGAGAAAGCCATTTTGAAACCAGAACTTAGGTGCAGACGCCAGCCATGTGCCTTCCCAGCTAACAGAGGTTTTCCGGACACCACTGGCCATTTTCCTGTGAAGGTATCTGATTGCTGATGTATTACCTTGGACACTTTATGGCCTTAAGACTGTAACTGTGTAACCAAATAAACCCCCTTTTATAAAAGCCAATCCAACTCTGGTATTTTGTATTCTGGCAGCATTAGCAAACTAGAACAATCATACTGTTGGTGATATATTGAATGGTGATAACTCCTGGATATCATAACATAATATTTACTAAGACACTCACCTAGGTTGACTTGGGCTATGATAGAAATGGAAAGAGAAGAACTAATATTAAAAACCATTTGCTCACAAGCAAGTCCCTTGGTATTGTTAAATCAATGAGAAGCTCATTAGTAGCTGTGAGAAATGGATTATATTTACGGGTTCTCACAGAGCATCACCTTAGACTTGAGTAAAGGAGGTGCAGATATGGGCGCATGATTATGGAAGTACTGAAGCTACATATGCTGTTTCACCCATGATAGGATTTTACAATGACCTCTTAAAACTGCGACTGTGATGATAGTTTGAGAATAATAACCCACAGGGACGGGATACTTTACTTCAAAATATGATGTATAGGGGAGTGACATCAACATGATGATGCAAGACATACCTTTGGAGAAGTCTCCTGTCAGAAACAATCAATAAGAGGACAAATCCCACTTGTTTTCTGGAGTATGACAGAGACTGGAAAGGACTCCACAAAAGCTGAATTGAAGAAAAAGTAAAACAAACACCAAAATCAGGTAGGAAATTTGTGTCCCAGGCACACTAGTCTGGACCCTTCCCCCTTGCACAGCCCTGCACTGCTTGGCAGTCACACAGAGGCAACAGGGCCCAGGTCTATCCTGCCATAGATGAAGACCATAGAGCCACTCATAGCAATGAGTTAGAACTCTACATATATCCATGCACAGGGAATCAAGTACACAGAGTCTCAAAGTGGAACACAAATGGCTGAGTAGCACATACAAAAGTGTCCCCACAGGAAAAAAAAAAATAGACTGCTGCAGAACTGTTGGCAAGAGGAGCACACACTCAGACCAGTATGTTTGATGGACCACCTAAATGCAAAATGGACCTTTCTAGATTGACACCAACTGGCTTCCCAGGGGGATACATTAATAAGGAAGAAATCAGAGGTAGAAAACCTCATGGAAAAAGGGGGGAGGGTAAACTGAACTGCTGTAAGACAGGATGGTTCCCAGAACTGAAAAGTGTAGTGAAAAGGGGACACTGAGTGAAAGAAAGAATTTAAGCAAATCACAGGACCTGGGGACAAAATTCTACACAGAAACAAACAGAACAGATCTATATTCCTAGAGAAGGAACAAAGGAAAGGAAGCTTACTCCTGGAGGTGAAATAATTGCAGGTAAAAAGGCAATCTTAAAAATTGTACCACATATCCAGGGCAAAATTATGTGCAGAAGGGCTAACAAAATCTAAACAGTTAACCAGGGGCTACTCTAAAGGTTCAGAATAATTTGGACCAAGTGTCAAAGAAGAACCTTAACACAAAGTCAATCAACAATAAAAACATAAGCAAGAGGGAAAAACTGACCTTCAGGGTTAATACATTGAAATAATCAGATGACCAGATATCAGCAAAAACTTAGAAACCATACTAAGAAGCAGGAAGATATGGCTCAGTCAAGGAAACACATTAAAACTTCAGAGGAGACACAGAATTTGGAACAACTAATCAAAGAAAATCAAACAAATATCCTAAATCAATTCAAAGAGTTTAAAGGAAAATAAGCATAAAAAGGTACAGGATATTAAGAAGACAATATGTAAGCATAAAGAATAATTTGAAAGTATAAAAAGAAAGATGAAAATCATAGGAATGAAAGGCATGATAGTAGAGATTAAAAATGTTTTAGAGGGATACAAAAGCAGATTTGAGGAGACAGAAGAAACAATCAGTGAACTAGAAGTCAGGACAATTGAAATCAGACTGTCAGAAGACCAGATTAAAAAAAAAAAAAGAATAGAAAACATTGAGCAGTATCTCAGGGTTTTGAGTGACAGCATGAGGCACTCAAACATACACACCATGGGTGTCCCAGAAGGAGAAGAAAAGGAAAAAGGATCAGAAAGAATTTTTGAGGAAATAATGGCTGAAAATTTCCCAACTATTATGAAAGACATAAATATACATGTCCAAGAAGTGCAATGTGCTCTAAACAGAACAAATCCTAATATACCTACTCTGAGACATATATTAATCAGAATATCATATGTCAAAGACAAAGATAGAATTCTGAAAGCAGCAAGAGAAAAGTGATTCATCACATACAAGGGATCATAAATAAGATTAAGTGATCATTTCTCATCATAATCCATGGAGACAAGAATGTAGTGGTAAGGTATATTTAAGGTAATGAAAGAGAAAAACTGCTAGTCAAAAATCATTTATCTGTTAAACTGTCCTTTAAAAATGAGGGAATGTTTAAAATATTCACAGATAAACAGAAACTGAGAGTTTGTCAACAAAAGACTTGCCTTACAAGAATTACTAAAGTAATTCTGTAGGTTGAAAGGAGAAGACAGGAGAGTGGCTTGGAGTAGTGTGAAGAAGTGCTGATCTTCAGTAAAAGTAACTAAAAGGGTAAATGCAAAGCTCAATAGTACAATATCCTCAATATATAACTCTATTCTTTAATTCCTGTGAGTCATAATACAACTGAATAATAAAAAGTCATATTTTCTGATAATGGACATTCAAAATATAAAGAGGTAATGTAGGACAGGAACAATATACACAGGGGAACCGGAGGTCTATGGGAGTAGAGAACATGTATGGTATTGAAGCTAAGTTGTTATCTTTTCAAATTAGGAGGTTATAGACATAGGTTGTATAATGGAAACCCCAGGGTAACCACAAAGAAAGCATTTACAAAATATACAGAAACAAAAATGAGGAAGAGATCAGACAGATACATCACAAAAGATCAACTATACAGAAAAAAAGACGTTGCAAGAAAGGAAAGAAGAGATTTAAAAATAGGTATGACATAAAAATGAAAGGACAAAATGGCTGAAGTAAGTACTCCCTTTACAGTAATAACACTGATGTTAATGGATTAAACTCCCCAATCAAAAGACATAGATTAGCAGAATCAATAAAAAAAGCATGATCCAACTATATATGTTTAAAAGAGACCCATCTTAGACCCAAAGACACAAATAGGTTGAAAGTGAAAGGATGAAAAAAGATAATCCATGTAAATAATAAAGAAAAAGGGGCTGGGCTAGCTGTACTAGTATCAGACAAAACAGACTTTAAGTCAAAAGCTGTTATAAGAAACAAATAAGGACACTATATATTAATAAAAGTGTCAATCCGCTAAGAAGAAATAATGATCATACATATCTTTGCACCTAACCATGATGCTCCAAACACATGGGGAAAATACTGGCACAACAATTCATCAACTGAAAGACAACTCAGTTAAAAAAAAAAAATGGGCAAAGGAATGGAATAGATATTTCTTTAAAGAAAATATACAAATGGCCAATAAGCACATGAAAAGATGCTCAACATTGTTTTTCACCAGGGAAATGTAAATCAAAACTACAGTGAGGTACCACTCCACTCCTATTAGGATGGTTAATATTTAAAGAAATTATGGAAAACAATATGTGTTTGAAAGGATGTAGAGAAACTCTAACATTTGTATATTGTTGGTGGGATTGCAAAATTGGACAGTCTCTGTGGAAAAGAGCTTGACAGCAACTTAAAAAGTTAACATGGATTTACCATATGACCCAGCAATTCCACTTCCAGATATATACCCAAAAAAGAAAGCAGGGACTTGGACAGAAACTTCTACACCAATGTCCACAGCAGCATTATTCATATAGTCAAAAGATAGAAACAACTCAAGTGTCCATCAACAGATGAATTGATAAATAAAACATAGCATATACATAAAATGGAATATTATTAAGCTGTAAAACGGAATGAAGTTCTGAAACATGATACAACATGGAGGAACCTTGAAAGCATTATGTTGAGTTAAATGAGGCAAACACAAAAGAAAATTATTGTATGGATTCTACCTATATAATTAGAAAATTAATAGAGATAGAGAGTAGATTAGAATTTATTAGGGATTGTTGTTGTTGAGGGGAGAATGCAGAATTGTTCCTGAAAAGGTACAAAGTTTCTATTTGGGATCATGAAAAAGTCTTACTTTAGTAATGGATGGTAGTATGGGTAGCGCAACATTGTGAAGGTAATGTAATTAAAACCACTGAAGTGTATTCTCAAAATAGTGAAACTTGAAAATTTTCCGTTATGTGTATTTTACCACAATTTTAAAAAGTAACAAATGGATGAATAAAATATATATCCATACAATGGGATATTATTCAGGAATAAAAAAGAACAATACACAGATACACGCTATAACATGGATGAACCATTATGCTAAGAGAAATAAGTTAATCACATATTTTATGATTCCATTTATAAGAAATGTTAGAATAGGCAAATCTATAGTGACAAAACTAGGTTAAAGGTTGCCTAGGCATGAGGTTTAGAGAAGGGAAACTGGGAGTGATGACTAATGCATATGGGGGGTAATTAAAATGTGCTAAATTGATTTTATTTATGGTTACACAGCTCTATGAATATCCTACAAGCCATTGAGTTGTATGTTTGAATGGGTGAATCATGAGACATGTGAATATCTCAAAAAGCTGATTTATATTTAAAAAATTAGTTCTATTTTTCTATTATTTTTCTATTAGTTATAACATTCTTTGAAATCTGCTCTATGGCTGCTTGTTGAATTGTGCTTTGTATATACCCTATATTGCATAACAAGAAAAGAACTGAAACTGTGGAACTGTAACCCATAACAATGTTTGAAATAACATATATAACTGCTTGTTGAGCTGTACATTGAAAGTTAAGACCTTTCTGTATGTGTTATATTTTACAGTAACGGAAATAGCTGAAGTTGTAGAACTGTGACCCATGACATTCTTTGAAATTTGCTCTCTAGCTACTTGTTAAATTGTGCTTTGAAAGTTATTACTGTTATGTATATATGTTAAAGTTCACAATAAAAAATGCATTAAAAATTAGTTATTGCACAAAAATTCACTTAAGAAATTATGATCAATTGTATTAAAAATCATGTGACAAGAGTTGAGATATCAATCAAATAAAATTTAGCACTAACTAGACAGATAAAAATGAAGCATTGTTTAAATGAGGTCAATGGAAATCATGCACTGGTGACAAAAGTATAAATCAAAATATAAACAAATAAATCTGAGAATTTCATTATGTGAAATATGATGTGAAACCTCCATGTATTCCCACTTTCCCAACCTAGCTCATCTACAGTTGAATCACTGATATTAAGGATGGAATATACTTTCTGCTTGTATTTCCACCATCTCACATATTTCTCACGGAGGAAAAGGAGTAACTTACATAATTAGTAACATTGAAGAAGTCTTCCTCTCATTCTGTCATTAACCAAAGGAGGAATCACTGAACTGAAATTGGGGCATGATGAGCCCATCTTTCTCTGATTCTCTTTTTTTTTTTTTTTCTTATTAAATTCAGTTTTATTAAAATACATTCACACAATCATCCATGATATACAATCCACTATCCACAGTATGATAACATAGTTACGCGTTCATCACCACAATCTATCTCTGAACATTTTCCTTACATCAGAAAGAACCAGAACAAGAATAAAAAATAAAAGTGAAAAATGAACACCCAAATCATCCCCCCATCCCACCCCATTTGTCCTTTAGTTTTTATCCCCATTCCTCCATTCATCCATACACTAGATAAAGGGGGTGTGATCTACAAGGTCTTCACAATCACACTGTCATCCCTTGTAATCTACATTATTATATAATTGTCTTCAGGAGTCCAGACTGCTGGGTTGGAGTTTGGTAGTTTCAGGTATTTACTTCTAGCTATTCCAATATATTAAAGCCTAAGAGGTATTATCTATAAAGTGCATAAGAATGTCCACCAGAGTGACCTCTCGACTCCATTTGGAATCTCTCAGCCACTGAAACTATTTCGTCTCATTTTGCATCCCCCTTTTGGTCAAGAAGATACTCTCAGTCCCACGATGCCGGGTCCACATTCATCCCCGGGAGTCATACTCTGCGTTGCCAGGGAGATTTACACCCCTGGGAGTCGGGTCCCATGTAGGGGGGAGGGCAGCGAGTTCACCTGTCGAGATGGCTCAGTTAGAGAGAGAGAGGGCCACATCTGAGCAACAAAGAGGTACTCAGGGGGAGTCTCTTAGGCACCATTACATACAACTTTAGACTCTCCTTTGTGGTAATGAGCTTCATAAGGGCAAGTCCCATGCTCAAGGGCTCAGCACATCAAACCTCCAGTCCCAGTGTTTGTGACAACATCAACACCAGTCCAGGTGAGGATGTTCAACACATCCGCACCTTCCCCCAGATCCTCGGGGCTCGGGAGGGGGAGGCTGTAAATATATTTTTTATTATCTGCCCAAATTACTCTAGGATGTGTCACTATTTCACTCCAGCCTATACTAACCTACCGTATCTCACTTCCTATTCAAAGTTCCATGCAATTGTGGTGTTTGAACAAATCGACTGTAGAGTTGTACCGTTTAGAAAATTTAGATCCTGTACCAAATAGATATCTCTTCCCTTGGTCTCATATGGAAGTTGAAGTTTTAAAACACAATCAGTTTCAACCTTTATCCTTTGGCCTGGCTTGCCCTAGTCTTAACCAGACCTGCTTCATTCATATCACTAACTGAAGTCTGGGCTCTTTTTCAGCTTTTTTTTTGACAGTGGCTGTATGCACTAATACTGACATTCATATCTGCTGAGCTCTAGCTCTGAGTTTCAGGTGTCTCAGAGATATGCATTGTTCCAGAGACCAATCAGGTTATATGCTAGGGGATCAGCATCTCAAAGTTTAGAGACAGGCCTTACAATTCTCTGATTCTCTTTTGAGGACTTTGTTATTTTTAAGTGAGCAAAATGTGCTCCTTCACTTTCACTTTTTAAGCCCATTGCTGAATGTAAAAGATGGGATATACACTTCAGGTAGTAACACTAATTACCCTCTATTCTCACTCTCCAGGTCTCCATTTCATTGGTCTGAATTCTGTGGTAATATTTGAATTACATGATACTTTCTTTACATCCTGAATTTCTGACTTGCACCTGGGACTAAAAAAAGAAACAATAGCTTTAATATCGATGAGATTAAGAAGAGTAGCATTGGCCTCTTTCATTCCTACTGCAAGCGGACAGACAAGATTAGCCATAAATTTCCTGTTGGTTCATAAAGAAAAATATAAAGCAGCAAACAGTAGTCAATTTTGACCGTGACAACTAGGAAGAGAGGGAGGAATATGAATAAAATGTTGAATTTTTGTTCCAGTGTATACTCATTATTGATATACTCATTATCTTGTAAGAAATCAAAATATTCCTATTTCTTATACCCAGTACTTTTAGAATTAGAAATAAAAATGTAAAGAAAAAATTAGCAAAGAATTATCTAGTAATATCTGTCAAAGCATCTCATTAAAGTCAGTGGCTGTCCTTCCAAGAATTTTAGCATGTTTCTCATAGGCTGGGTCTATGTAATAATAAAGATACAGTTGACAATAGAAAGTGAGCTTGAAATAGTAAAATTTTTAAATTATGATTTTTAAAACCTTGAAGAGGGAGTCAGCATTTGGGTGCTAGTCCAAATTCTGTGTCTAAGCATGGGATCTTAGATAATTCGGTTAAGCTACGTAGGTTGTAAAATGATGTGCTAGGCTGGAAGAGCTCTAAGATTGCTTTCAGTTTTAAATTTCAGAGTCCATAAAATTGTTACGCATCCAAATTGCTGCTTTTCACAATGTCAAAATCTAAATCTTCAAATATAACTGCATGACTGCCTTATGTTTTCAACCTAAAATTTGAAGCTCTGGAGATACAATTTCAATCAAGTAGATTAGATTAGTCTCTCTTCTCAAGCAATAAAAAGTGTTGTTTCACATAAAATCCATTATTCCTATACTTCAAAATCATCTTTATGGTTGACTGCCCACTAAGACAACACTTTAACCATGAATGACTTAGCTTTTTATTCTTTCTTCCCAATTTCCCTAACCTAGTCCTTTGTTATGATAATTAATAACAAAGCACCAATCAATAAAATAATCAAGACCGCCTTGTGGTTCATGTGTAAAAGGAATTGTAGGAAAGAAGCTTGTTTTTTAAAATGGTCACTGTATTTATCACTAGCTGGAGATTGGAAACAATGTTCACTAGGTTCAATAATGTCTTTGATGTGATCATAGTTACATTACCTGTTACGTCTTATAAACACAGACATCCTTTAGTACTGGGATGAGGTTCTTTTCATTTTGGGGTTTCTAGCACCTAGCACTAGGTAAAAACATGATGGATTGTGTGTTGAACTGAATTGAATTGAAAGGAAAAAGGAAAAGGATTGGTTGTCAGACACTTCATGAGTACTTTAGGATAGTTATCTCACAGAAGTTGCTGAGTTCCACAGATATTTTTAATAAACATGCTGAAGCTGCATCTGCTGAGGCAAAAAGAGCCACTCTCTAATGGCTTTCGTTGATGTACGAAAGCCAAGTTGTATAACTTTGGCTTGGTAAAACAGTTTCCCCTAAGATTCAGGTTTTTGGCCCATTTTAACTAAGCAGATTAACGCACCTCTTCTCAATTTGTCCATAACTTTAGGTTTTCCGTTAAGTATTTTAGATTTCATTAGAGGGTCAAAAAATGGAATTTTTAGGTTTATAGAAGTGAAAATACACTATGTATTTTGTGAAGGCTTATTAGTAAAGTTGTAAAATTCTCAATTGTAAGACTTGACCCTGCTTTTTATGACTGTTGATTGATAACAAAAAGAAGCGAATCAAAGAATAGGCAGTGAAGAATGCACATGATTCATTTATTTCACCAGCATTGTAAATACTGGATGAACATACAGTTGTGACAGACCTACAGATTTAAGTTTAAAACAATCATGAAAATGGATCCCTGAGTTTATTTTTATTTTTATCAAAGCTTTATCAGGTTCTTACTTCCAAATATATCCTCTAACAGCTAAAATTTATAGAATCATTTTTGGAATATTTGCTGCAATTGAAGTGTCAATTAATCTGACTGCAACTTTCTATATAAAGGACATCACACTTACGTTTCTGGATCTCTACAGCTCATTCAAGTAAACAACAAATATTTATGGAGAAGCCACTATGTGCTGGTTAAGCTCTGGGGAAAAAAACAAAACAAAAACTATCAACTGCCCTTGGCAGCTACATTCCAGTAAGCTACATACTAGTAGGGAAATGTAGACAAAAATATTTTTAAGTAAATAAATAGAATATAGTCAATTAAACAAAAATTATATAAACTAATAGGATATGTTCAATAAGAAATGTAAACAAAGATTAAGGGGAAAAAATGGTAACTGGTGATGTAGGTTAGGGTGATTGAAAAGGTCCTTTCTGAGGGGCAGCCAGCTGCGGTCGCAGTTGACTCGTCTGGGGGGGGTGGCGGCCGGTTGCTAAATCCTAGGCTCTCGGGATTGCTCGGAGGGTACCGGCGGCGGGGGCTCTTTCCCGGAGGCGAGGGCGAGGTGGGGGACTGGGCCCGGTCCCCGGCGGAGGCGTGCAAGGTGTGGAGGGCGGCGAGAAGGAACAGGCGGGACACGTTTCTTTTAGGGTGAAGAAGCCAAGAGAGAGTTTATTAGGGGAGAGTACAAGCTTATATCGGGCGGTTTAGAGGGCGGGGTAGCTGTAGGGGTTAAAGGCTTGGATTGGTTCTGAGAGGGCGCGGAGGTTGTTTGAAAAGGGGCGGGGGTTGCTCCGGTAACGAAGAGGGTGGAGGGTGCGGGTAAGGCACGGCGGGGGGGTTTTCTCCGGCAAGCCCTCCCCAACGGTTGTACTTTGGGGTGAGGAAATGGGGCCTGCATTCGGCTCCACTTTCTCAGGCCCGGGGGGCCGTGGAGGGCGCTACCACCCGTGCCCCACTACCTTTCCTAGGGGCTGATCAGTTCCCCTGGCCCAGGCCCGCCAAGTCGGAACTCGATAACAGTGTCCCGCAGCCAGCCATGTAAGGGTTGATAGAAGGGCATTCTAGACAGAAATTGAGTGCAAATACTTCAAGTTAAGGATTGAGCTTGACCTTGTTTGAAAGACAGACAGGCCAGTGTGCCTGGAATCTGTTGAATAAGGGTAGAGACTTTGGGGATGAAATGAGTAAGGTAGGCAGAAGTAGATCAGGTCAGTACTTCCAGGTGAAGTGAGGGGAATAGATTTTATTTTACTTGAATCACAATGGCAAGCCAATGATATAGGGTAACTATACAACTTGGCTTCCAAAGTAGGATGCTTTTAAGAATTAAAGGGGACTCTATTGATAATTATGCCAGAATAACAGGAATAAACCAGGACTCTCCCAAGCAAACTGGGACATGAGTCACCCTCTACTGAACATTTCTAAGCAGAAGAGTTATGTGACATGATTTATGCTTTTAAAATATCAGTTTGAATTCAACCTCATTCAGAGGTTGAACTATAGGAAGGCAAGAGTTTAAGCAGTAAAACTAACCAGAAGTCTGCTACCTTTGTCCCATCGATAAACAAATTTGCATGTACTCAACTTTGTAGTAGTAGAGATGGTGAGTTGTAATAAGGTGCCAGGGTTAGAACAAATAAGAATTTTATTGTACTGGATGAGGAGTATAAAGAAAAGAAAAAATGCAGGATGACACTGAGTATTTTGGCCTGAGCAAGTGAGTGAATAATGACACCATTTACTTATATTGGGTAAACTGAACAGGAGGAACAGTCAGGGGAGAAAACAAGAGTTCTCTGAGGACAAATTCATATCTGCAAGTATAGATGTCCCATTCTTAGCTCATAGCTAGACAAGTGGTCAATTGAGTCAACTATCCAGGCCAAACTGTTGGACAGAGTCCATTCATTCAGATTCAACTGTCTCATGATAGCCTGTAAACCAATTTAGTAATTTTGAAGAACTACCCTTCAACAGAAAGCAAGCCTAATGTAAATCAGGAAAACATAAAAGAAATATAATACTTAGGTTACTATATTTTGAAGTCCAGGGCTTTCTTCATGATCTCACTATCCAAAAAGTTACATAAAATTAACTATATGAATATATGTATATTTTCCACAGTTATTAATCTTTCTCTGCTGTGAGTTAGTAAATATTGGGAGAATGTACTAAATAATACTCAAAAACAATGACTCTGGCATATATGGATATCAAACAAAATTTCCATTCTTGCCCATGAGCAATGTATACTCTGATCTGATTGGTCAGGCAACCATGCAGAATGGCTGGTGCCCATGATGTACTACAGGTACTTTAACTAGATGTTAAAGGAGTTTACTATACTCCTTGTCTATGATGTATTATGGATAAGCAGATTCTTATACAATGGATTACATAATACGTTATATAATGTATACAAGATTGTTGTTCTTACACAACATACATATATTACCTTTAAGGTTCTATGTGAGACTTTGGAAGTATGCATCTGAAACACACTGAACACTGAGACAGAAGAAATAGACTTTCTTTGATCAGTATTCTATAATGAATGCAACCTGCCTATATTTTTTTTACTTTTTAAATTCAATTTTATTGAGATATAGTCACATATCATACAATCATTCATGGTGTACAATCAACTGTTCACAGTACCATCATATAGTTGTGCATTTATCATCCCAATCTATTTTTTGAACATTTTCCTATACCAAAAAAGTAAAAATAAGAATAAAAAATAAAAGTAAAAAAGAACACTCAAATCATCCCCTCCACACCCTATTTTTCCTTAAGTTTTTGTCCCCATTTTTTCTACTCACCCATCCATACACTGGATAAAGGGAGTGTGATCCCCAAGGCTTTCACAATCACACTGTCACCCCTTATAAGCTACATTGCTATACTTGTCTTCAAGAGTCAAGTCTGCTGGGTTGCAGTTTGATAGTTTCAGGTATTTACTTCTAGCTATTCCAATGCATTAAAACCTAAAGAAGGTTATCTATATAGTGCATAAGAATGTCCACCAGAGTGACCTCTTTACTCCATTTGAAATCTCTCAGCCGCTGAAACTTCATTTTGTTTCATTTCGCATCTCCCTTTTGGTAAAGAAGAGGTTCTCAATCCCATGGTGCCAGGTCCAGATTCATCCTCGGGAGTCATATCCTGCATTTCCAAGGAGATTTACACCCCTGAGAGTCAGATCCCACACAGGGGGGAGAACCTGCTCACATTTGGATTCCAAAACTCAGACAGATTCACTATGACCAGAGATTTTGCAGAAAAAAATTAAAATAAACAAGCTAGAGAGGGCCTTTAACTTGGCATTTTATATAAGGACAATGTTAATTATAGAGGATTACTGAACCCATACTCTGTAATGAGAACTGAATATAATTAATTGCTTATGGTCATAACAAATAAACTATAAAAAAGTACAGTAAACCTAAAATCATTCTCTATTTCTTTCTCCTAAAGACTGTAGATAACTTTCAACCATTGTGCCTGCTCCTTGTTTCAGGGTTGGTAAAACTAAAGTTTAGTCTTTGCCTATGTATATATTCAGAGTACAGTTACTGATGGCTGGTCTCGACCAAAATGCTCAGCAAAATGGCTGAATCTATGTTCTCTTAGTGGTGGTTTTCTTTCAGGTGCAATTACTATTTCTCTTCATGTCGTATATGTATGATCAACATTGTTGTTTAAACAATAAAGCATTACACAAAAAGTGATACATTGCTAAATGATGAGCAAGTTTGAGTTAGAGGAAGTATCAGGAGACAGTTCTCATGGGCTTAATCAGGATCAGTAATTTGTATTCTGCATCCCTCTGTTCTCTTTGGGATAAAAGTACTAAGGTTGTTTCAGAAATTTAGTTTGCATAATTCCCAGGAAAGTGTCACCTGCTGTGAACTGAGTGATATGTAGAATGAGCAGTGGGCATGGGTGCAGCCAAAACTACATTACAATGTTCACCCACTATTTATTAAACATGGACTAGATGATTATGCTTTCTGAGCTTTGGTTTTCTTATCTGTAAAATGGAATGAATTCCTAATTTTTAAAGTTCCTTTGAAGATAGACAGGAAAACTTCACTTACAATGACTCATTCAGTGCATATTGCATTTTGGTGCTTGATAAATGTTAGCTGTGTTTCTATTATCTAAAAACATTAATTGGACATTGCACATAAGCTATTTTACATTATGTATCTTTTTATTTATCTCTTCAGAACAACAGACCTGTGAAGGACAGAAATGCTGTTTTATCAGTGTTTGCATCTCTGTGTTTAACAAATTGCCTTAGAGAGTAGTTGTTTAAATGTTTATTTTGAAATTTCATTTGGCCAAGGTAATTCTAATTGTCCAAGACTTTTATAATGCACTTAATCAATAGCAGATTCACATGATTTTTATTAATAAAATAGAATATAACTTTAAATACATATGGTTTAGGTTACTGAATTTATTTAAAAAAGATTAGTAAATTAGAATTTGGGGATGTTTCTGCATTCACCTTTCTAACCACTATTTTCCTAACAAATGGCAGGACAGAAAGGAAACTTTAGATTTTTTTTCACACTATACTGAAGGAGAACTGTGCCTACCACAAAGGGATAGGCATCAACTTTTGAAGGAATGGCAAATGAACTTTTTGTTCCTGATTCATTTTGGGATTTGTTATTTCCTTAGAGGATTGGACAAGCATTTGTATATCTGATTAGATTATCCTGTTTCCAAAACTGAGGCAAGTACTAGCACCCCCAGTACAAATATATCAAAAGACTTTCAGAATTCTATGAAGACATTTAACGCAGTAAAGAATCTCTGATTTTCATGTTAATATAAGAAACTGATAATTATAGAAAAGCAGATAATGAGCATTTATATGTAACTGAGTGCTGACTACACGGTAAGCATTGTATCAGGTACTTTGAATACATTATCTTATTTAATCCTCACCATACTCCGGAGTCAGGTACATTTCCTTATTTGCAAAATAAAGCTTCAAAGGGATCAAGCACATTGACCCAAGGCACAGAGCTAGTTTCTGCCAGGACCCAAATTCAAAATGTGTCTGACTCCAAAGCGAAAGCTCTTAACCACTATGTCATGTTGTCTCCATGGTCATAAAAAGGAAAGTAAAGTGATAGAAAAACATAAGAAAAATAGTCACTAGTATCCTACATCTAAAAAATTTATAAAAAAAATTGATTCAAAATTAGCCATACTTCAAGATAATGGCTGTTTCTCAAAATTTAATGTAACCTACTTTTCCAACTGGTAATATCAGGTTTCTTTTCTCAGTAAGATCTAAAGATCTAAAAGACCTTTAGTCCTTTAAAGACATAGTGACCCCTGGGTGGTGTTTAAAATGCCTCAACTTAGTGACAAAATTTAAAAATTAATCAGCCTTGTTCTCACAAACATTGAGGACTGATGGCTTGGTATGCTGAGCCCTCTGTCTTGGGGCTTGCCTTTATGAAGCTTGTTGCTGCAAAGGAGAGGCTAAACCTGCTTATAATTGCGCCTAAGAGTCTCCCCCTGAGTATCTTTGTTGCTCAGATGTGGCCCTCTCTCTCTAAGCCACCTCGGCAGGTGATCTCACTGCCCTCCCTGTATGTGGGACCTGAATTATATCTCAATAAAAGTGAATTTAATTTTTTAAAAAATGAAACTTTAAAAGACATATCAGTCAATTACAATAGTGGGCCTTATATGGATCCTGATTCACACAATCTGGAAAAAATCATTAATGAAATGTGGAAATTTGAACACTGACTATTCTGTAACATAAGGAATTATTGTTAATTTTTAGGTATAATAATATTATTGTGCTTATGTTAACAAAAGAGCCCTTGTCTTTTAGAGATACATACTGAAATATGTATGAATAAAATTATATGAATCTGGAAAAAAAAATTAATCAGCCTGATTTTTATCCACAAAAATACCAAACAACTTCTTTATTGCTTCTTTTAATTTTCTGTTTGTTCCCACTGGTTTGACAAAATTGACCTTTTATTTTAGCATGAGGTAAATAAGTTCTTAACCAATAAATAATAGGAAATTGGAGCCTCCCAGGCATAGTACAAAAGGAACAAATTCTTTTTGTGCTTGTTAATAACCATCTGCAGTGGGACCAGTCCAGCAGGTAAGAACTACTTGTAGGTCATGACCTAGAAATAGATTAATCACTTTAAATATAACACTTTTACATATCTGGAAATGCTGCATGAATATATCACTTTTCAGCATTAGTTAGAAAATGGGTGACCTGAAATACTTAAGGGCAGTTCTTAGTTTCCTTACTTTTTGCAGGTGATTTTGTCAAATTCACACAGATCACAGCTATGAAACAATCACAGAAAAAAAATTCACTACTAGCCCCAGGACTAGTGTAGTGTTCATGGGTATAATGAACACTGAATATGGGTAATGTGAGTCTATTAGTATATATATATATTTATATATTTATATATGTATGTATGATATGATATTTGATATATAATATATATGTATGTATATATGTTGGTGTGTGTGTGTGTATATATATATATTTCCTTAAAAAGCTTACCATCCTGCAGAGTATGGGCTAATTGCTTCTGTGGAAGCTGTAAAACCTGTTGACAGAGTCTATTTAGTATTCATATTACAGTTAAATGGGAATTAAGGATAGTTTCAAATCTAAGACATTAACCAGATTTCTAAATTAATCATTTCATTTTCTAAGGTTTTGAAGATATTTTATAGTTGTGTGAATTGCTTCCAAGCAATAGTAGGCAATCACTGCTTAGAAATTCTTTGTAAAATTTGATCTGCTGTTACAGTTTAACCTCTCCATGATCATAGAGTATGTCTTTTTCAAATAACATTTATCTAGATTTGCTAAAAACCCAATATAACAACCTTTTAGTTTTAAGTGATAAACATAGTCCATTGATATTTATTGTAATTAATGATATATTGGGGCATGTTTCTACTATCTTATTTTATTACTTCAATATGTCCTTCTATTTTCTCTTTTTAAAATCCTTTCTTATTTTGAATTGATATCTTCCCCTAAAGGAATTTTTTTTATGCCCCACAGAAAATTATTGTTATTTAGAATTTTTATGCAAATATTATTATGGATTTACATAATCTATTCATTTTTCATTCCATTATATTACTTTCTATTCTTTCTTGTTGCATCAAGAAAATGTACCGTGATATTTAATCACCTTTTATTTCTTTATCTATTACAACATCTCCTGGATTTCTTCTATTATTTAAGATCTTCCTTCAAAATTTGATCTGTGTGGAAAAATTTATTAAGCCTTGAATGATTGAGAACTTTTAAAATTATGTCCTCGCATCTGATGGAAATATTGACTGGATGTAGAATTCTAGATTATGAGCAATTTAATACTTTTAAAAATAATACAGTGTTTTTGCAAACTTTATTGCTTTGGAAAACTCTGACTCCATGTATTTCCCATGTTCTTTAATCTTTTTTTCTCTCTAGAAAACTTCAGGTTTTTCTCTTTAGCTTTGAAATTTCTCGATTTCATCATAGTGTGTCAAAGCAGAGGTTTTTCGTTATTATTCATATTTATACACTACAGACACTGTTGACTTAAGTCTTCCCTTATTTGGAAAATTTAATTCTATTATTTCTTCCAATATTTCTTTTTTTTTTTTTTTAAAGGAGAAATAGGAACATTTATTTACTGCTGGTGGGAACGTAAAATGGTGTAGCCACTGTGGAAGACAGTTTGGCATCAGGAAGCTAAGCAAAGAATTTCCATATGATACAGCAATCCCACTACTAGGCATATATCCAGAAGAACTGAAAGCAAGGACTCAAAGAGAAATTTGCACACCAATGTTCATAGTGGCATTATTCACAATTGCCAAAAGATGGAAACAACACAATGCCCATCAACCAATGAATGGATAAACAAAATGTGGTATATACATCTCATGGAATATTATTCAGTTGTAAGAAGGAATGAAGTCTTGATGCATTAAACAACATGGATGAACCTTGAGGACATTATGTTCAGTGAAATAAGCCAAACACAAAAGTACAAATATTGAAGATCTCACTGATAAGGGCTAATTATAATAAGCAAATTCATAGAGCTAGAGTCTAGAATATACTTTACCAGGAGATAGAATAGGGGTAGAGAATGGGACCTGATGCTTAATTTGTGCAGAATGTCTAATTAGGTTGATTGTAAATGTTTAGAAATGGATAGAGATAAAGGCAGCACATTATTGTGAGTGTAATTAACAGCACTGAATTATGTGTGTGAATGCAGTTGAAAGGGGAGGTTTTGGGTTGTGTATGTTACCAGAAGGAAAGTTAGAGGATAAAACATGAGACTATATACACAGCAAACCCTGTGGTGGGTGGATGATGACTGTGGTTAATAGCACAAATAAAAGGATGTTCTTTCATGAATTAAAAAAAAAAAAAGAAAAAGAAAGAATGAGTATTTGGTAATGGATGGTGAAAACAGTAGCACAGCATTGTGAATATAATTAACAGCACTGAATTATATATTGGAATGTATTTAAAAGGGGAAATTTTAGATTGTTATTAGAATAAGAATTTTTTTTAAATCATAGGACTGTACAACACAAACAGGGGAACCTTAATGTAAACCATGGACTATAGTTATTAGTACAATTATAATATTCTTTCATCCTTGTAACAAATGTACCACACTAATGCAAGTTGTTAATAATGGGGAGGAGGTGTATGAGAACCCTGTTTTTCTCTATGATTTTTCTGTCAACCTACAACTTCTCTAATAAATAAAGAATAAGTTTTAAAAAAATGCTGAGGTCCTGGAGTTAGACAGATCTGTTTCAAATCCTGGTTTCACCACTTATGATTGTGCAAACTTGGGCAATCTCACTTAACCTCCCCAAGCCTCAACTTACTCATAGATAAGATGGGGATACTACCTATCCCAAAGGACTATTGTCAGGATTGAATAATACCTCTATGTACAGCCCAATGTCCAGAACCTGTCAATGAATAGCACTCAAAAATATTAATTATCATTATTATGTACAAAAATGTTAGCTGTTATTAAAAGACAAGATCTTTTCTGTTCGCTTTGCATCCATTATTGTTAACAAATATTTGTTGAAGCCTACTTCTACAAACAACCAATGATAAAGAAATAAAACACAGGGGTAGCTTCTGAAGAACTGAGCCTAAAAATTGAAGATGTGGGTGAATTTGATCTACTTATTGAGTTTCCTCAGCCTCAGTTTCCTTAATTGTGAACTGAGAGAAAATACCAGTGTCCTCCTAGGGCAAGAAAATATTTTGAGCTTTTAAGAATCCACAGTGTCCTGACCATCTTTTGACCTATTTCCCTTCCCTGCACCATTCAGACATAGGCAGTAGCTTTTCAGGAGGAGGGTGTTACAGCCTGGGACGAAGTTTCAACATTCCTAGACTTGGGATCCAAAAAAGGCTTTTTGAAAGTCTCAGCAGTGACAACATCTAGAAAAACCGCAGCTTTGGATTGCAAGGGTCAGGCATTTGAGAGAGTGAGAGTTTGGATAAATATAAAAGCCTCCATTTACATAATAAGGCCAAAACGGGGATGGGGGGTGGAGGGGATCAAAGCATCACATTCAGGCCATAAGCTGTGGCAGGGAAGCAGAGGAAATAGACTAAGAGCTATTTTTCCACCCCCACTCCCCCAAATAAATCAGTGTCTGGGCAGAAAGAAGAGAACCATTGGGCCATGACTAGGATTTAGACGCTGGTTTCCAAACCCAAAGGCTCTCGTGGTGCTTCCTGGGATATATGTCTCACGAAGGCAAGGAGTACATTTTGTCCATTACAGTGCTCGGTGTCAAGAACAACATTTTGGACAGAGTAGATGCTCATAAACTTGTGTTATGAATGCATGGTAGGCGGATGATTCTCGTTGTTAGAATTCCCAGACTAGTTGGGGTGAAATCCATGAGCAAAGGCAATTTGTGCTTCACCTTCCATGTTAAGGCCAGGATGTCTTCAAGCCTCTTCCAACATGGTTTCTGAGGAGTCAGTCAGCAATGGCTGAGGGGACACCTGTCAGAGTGGGCTGGAGGGTGTCCTCAAAGAGTCCCAGAGGGATGCTGCAAGAACCACAGGAGTGGACTGGAGAAAATCAGCTGGCCACTTCCCATCTCTTAACTTCCATTTCACCATCTGCTCCGTGACCCATTAAGTTTCTTCAGTTCCCTGAGCCTCAGTTTCTTCAACACATTCATCAGTTAATGGGCACTTGCGTTGCTTCCATCTTTTGGTAATTGTGAATAATGCCCCAATATTTCCTTTTAACAATTTTTTTGTTTGTTTACTTATTCAAACTCCTGGGATTCCTTTTGGATGCTGGCATTTATTTCTATGGTCTAAATTTCTCAATTTTTTACACATTTTTTACTTCTATCATCTTTTCTCACTTTCTTCCAGAGTTCTTCCATCTGATCTCCCAATTTATTTTTTAGATGTGCTATTTATCCTATCTATGAGATTCTTTGTTTTAATATTATCACTTGAGTTTTTAAATATTTTCTTTCTTGCTTTGCATTATTAATATCTTCCATAATCACTATTAATATGTTTAGTATACTATATTTATTTTATAGTTTTGGCCCACTTTTGTGGTACTTTGGCTCTGATAGCATGTCTAATTCAGTGGTTTGAGTGTCTCTCAGTTCTCTCAGCATTTCAATTTGCAAGCTTATATTTCCCTAATGGAATTGGCTGCTTTGCTCTGTGGTGGGTTATAAGGATGGTCAAGGGGCAGGATCTTTACTGCCTTGATGAACTCAAGCAGCTTCAATGGGATAAAGCCCTCCTTTGATTGTAGTCCTTCACTGAAGTTAGGAGGGAGAGATGTGAAGTGGGTGTCCAAGGCTATCTGCTTTTCCTCAGCTCCTCTCCATTAAAAGTCTTCTGTTCTGACCTAATTTTATCTTTGGGTATATCCTTACCAGTGGAAAAACAATCATTGCAAATCATATGGCAAAGAATAACCCATAATCCTCCTAGACAGGCTGGTGACCACTGCCCCATGGTGTACTCACCCCACCTCCGATATACACCAATCCAACCAGTCCTCAGTCTCTTTCAGGCAGTTAATTTAGATTTCTTGCTATTTCTTGGACTTCATGATGTTCCCTCTATTGTTACTCTAGTATGGATATTGGGTGGGGAGGGGGGCTGGTCAGGAAGCAGCCAGCACCCCTTCTATTTCTGTATCATGCTATGATTGGAACTTATAAACATTGATTTACATCTCATCCAGTGGATTCACCCAGCAGTACTGTGTCCGTTATGCTTTTGCCCTGTGGACTTTTGTATTGAACTTAATCTGCACCTAAAGGAAACAACCTTCATTCTGTTCCATTATTCTCTTTATTATTCTCTTTATTCTCATTCAGTGCCAATGCTGAATTCTTAACATTAATGATATGTCATGGTTTAATTGACAACATTCTTTTCCTTCCTTAGAGATATATAAAATAATAGTTTATCTGCAATCAATGGTATCTTCAATTTAATTAAGATTCAAAGAATCTACATTTTTTTCTATCCCCAAATTTACAGACATTGTAAAATCATAGGCTCTATTTACTACAGACCATCTGTGTCCTTTGAGTATGCTAATGGTAGACTTATATACGTCACTATTTTTATAATTTTCTATTCTCCAAGTTTACTACTCGGTATTCTATGGTATAGATTCTACTCAATGCTTTCAGCTTGGAATTCTTTTCTGTGGTTTTTCCACTTCTCTTCCTCCTGGCCTCCTTGGCTAACCTAGTCAAATCATCATATTTCAAGACATGCTGATGCAGATAACTTTTGTCTATATAGATATATGTAATTGCAATATATTTTAAAAATAATTCAGTGATGCGTAACCTGAGGTACATAAAGAAAGGAACATTGCCATTCTTGCTGTATAAATAAATTGTATAAATTGTCACAACAAATTTAAATATGTAGGCACTTTTACTAAATCTTTTAGATAACAGAGAGGCTTCTATTATTCTATTGTGCTCTTCATTTGTTTGTGATAGGAAGTAACACTTGGAGTTTACATCATTTTCTTTTCTAAACATCACTCAATCAGGTTTTTGTAAATTCAGGAACAAATATTATCTTTAAGCAAGAAATTGTGCATTTTAATTGAGACTAAATTTTTGGAGTTTGGTGTAAATTTATTCCATTTTTATACCATGATAGGCAAAGATTTTCTGATTTATTCATCTAGTTAACATCAGGAACACTGGTTCCTTGGCTAATACACTATACAGCATTTATTCCTAATAAGTTCTTTTGCATTTTTAGTGGTTACTAAGTCATTGTGATAGCATTTTGCAAACATAAATTCTGATCTTTGTGAGGATCTATAAGTTATGTGTTCCAATCCTTACTTAGCAATGACGAAAATAATATTTAGGAAGGTTAGGTCATTTGTCAATTAAATATATCCGGAAACTAAAGAAGTCAGCATTCAAACCCATGTCTATCTGAATATTCATGTTTGTTTTCTTATTATATTATGCCATCTACTAATTACACTATGCTAATTTTCTATTTACTATCTTTCTGACAGCTTCTCTGGTGGTAAACTTAGATATTACAGTATTATTTATATTTTTATTTAATAATTTTGGCATCTTTATATTTTAAATTTCTATAAATGAAATCACTCTCAAAAACATTTTTTCAGTTTTTCCTTAAATTATAAATATAAATGGAAGAAAGATAAATATTATAGCAAAATATTCATAAACCATAAATTCCCTTCTCTGAAAAAGCAGATTTGTTTATATAATTTTGGGTCATAGATGTTTAATATTGAGATTGGTGGAATTCAAGAAATTGTTTGAACTGAAAATAATAGCACCATGGCACACTGATATATATGCATCTGTCTTGTTTTTGCATTTAATTCACAGTGACCAGAGTGCAAAATCAGAGATACATGAGGGTAATAAGGGAATATAATAGATAAGTTTATGTCAATAAATTCAACAACTTGGATGAAATGGAAAAATTCCTTGAAGTACATAACTTATCAAAAATGACAAGACAAAATAGGAAATCTGGATAGCCCCATTTCAGTGGAAGAAAATGAGTTCATTGTCAAAGCTTCCCTATAGAGAAAACTGCAGACCCAGATTGTTGTACTGGTGACTTCTATCAACCATTCAGTAAGGAAATGATGCCAATCTTATGCAAATGAAGTGTATTTTAATTTCAAATAAATGAGGAGCAGTTTCCAATGTGTTTTATGTGACCAGCATAACCTGACACAAGACATGAAAATTATATCTTAAGAGACTGTATTATAGACCAATATTTGCAATGAAGGTAGATATAAAAACCCTTAACAATTTGTTACCAATTAGAACCCAGTTAAATATAAAATGGACAATACCTAATGACTAAGAATGGTTTTCTGAGAAAGCGGGGTTGGTTTAACATTCAAAATCAGTCAACTTACCTTGTTAACGGTGCCCTGGAAAAAACCCCAAATGATCATTTCAATGGATGTAGAAAAGATATTTGACAAAATTCAACATGTATTTATGATAAAACTCTCAGCAAACCAAAAACAGAAGGAAATTATTCACCTGATTAAAAAAATCTATTTAAAAACCTACCAATAATATCATATTAATTGTGACAACTGAATGTTTTACCTGCCAACTGAAAAGTAACAAACTAAGCTGCAAGGCAGGGGCTCTTAGAATTGCAATTCAGGGAGCCCAGAGTCAGGTAGCAAAACAAATTGTGTTGCTTTTCTAGGCAAGGTCTTGGCTTTTCTAGGCAAGGCTTTTAAAGGAAAAGATTACACAAGTTATTTACAGTGGGTGGATATTTGGGGAACTCTATCTTTTAGGTTAGATGGTTAACTGAGTTCTTTATCTTGTGATTTGCTTATGGTGTCCAGATGTCCTTAGGGTTTTGAGGAAAATAGTTGCTTGAGGCTTTGCATACTTTGGCTGTTTATGGTATCTGGCTGAGACCTGCAAAAGAATAACCCATAGAATGACCTTCCAACTCCATTTTAAAACTTCTTAGCCATAGAACTTCTTTTTTTTTTTTTTCCATTTCTTGTAACATACCCTTAAGACCGAAAAAGGGGGGGGGGGGCAATAACTGTCACACTGCAGTTTCTATTCAATATTGACTAGTGGACTTAGGCAAAGCAATGAAAAAAAGATAAAAAAAAAATAAAAGTATAAAAATTGGAAAAGAAAAAGGCAATATCATCTTGTGCTTAGAGAATTTTAAGGAATCTACACAAAATCTACTAGAACTAAAATATAAATATAACATGGTCATAGGACACAAAAAATATTTTATTTTACATATATGCATAGTTTTACTTTCTGAGACAAGGTTGTCATGTGGTGTATTTCATAAGAAAAAAAATTACTAAACAATATTGCAGAGTTTGCAATTTCAGAGAAGAAAGCAATAAATGACCATCATCCCCATCTGTTCCAAGACTGCAGTTTACTATGCAAGAAATCAAATTACTATGAAAGAAATTTTGCTAAACCAAATTTGATAAATCCTGTTTGAATGGACATACACTGTAACATATATTAGGTGAGATGATAGTACCATATCTGTGTCACTAGGGTAGACATGCTAACCACATTAGCACAGTAGTGCTGTTAATGGTTGTCATCTTAATTTAATTTGAACAGCTACCTAAAGTGTGAGTAATCTAATTTAGCTCATGCATTTTTATATTTATATCATCACCTTCATTTGAGCTAAAAAGGCAATTCCCTAGTTATTGTCATAAACATAGTTTGCTGAGTAAAAGGGGTTATAATGGACTGTATTTGTTCTATTGTTTTACTTTGTTCAATGAAGTGACAGTGTGAACTTGAATCATACACAAGTAATTGTATGCTGCAGGCACAAACATAGGCTGGTTCTGGTGCATGAGCTAATAGTGCAGGCATGGGATAACAGTGAATGGTTCTATGAGTTCCAATGAGTAAGGCAACTTTCCAGTTCATCTAGGAGAAACACAGTCCAATGTTATCACAGCAGTAAATCCATCTGTGCTTTTTAGTAGCTCTGGATGAATGCATTGCAAAAACAGTGGCTGAATAGCCAGTTATTGAATGTTGCAAATGGCTTTGCCTGGGTGATAATAAAGGGGCCACAGACGGGACTATTGTTTTAGGAGGGATACCAATAGTCGGTACCTTGATGCATTGTGTCATCAAAGTATAAAATGTCATGGAAAAACATGAATAACATGTTTTGAGACTTTTGTAAGGAAATGTAGAATAAATTTGAATTGCTCATGAAAGAGAGGCTCCTACATGCTACATGCCTTGTAATTACTTGATTTATCATTATATATATAGGGCTCATAACACATACATTTTACCATGGAAGAATTAAAAAAGTGGTATTTGTTAAACAATAAACAAAAACTGCAAAGTATGAAATTTAGGGTCCTTGGAATTCTCTGAAACCTTTGAACATTTCCTCTGCTCTAATCTAAAGAAACCTGTAGTACGATTATAGCCCCATGGGCATACAGGTTAAATTGAGTCTTTAAAGTAAAGAAACTTGCCCAAGAGCACAACTAATAATTTTGGAGCAGGATTCAAAATCAATTTATCTAATGTCAAACCCTCTAGCCTAACCACAAAATCATGCTGGTCTCATTGGAAGAGCATTTTCCCCCCTAATCCAACACATCTGAATTTGTTTGTTATGAAACTTTATCAAAATATATATAGAAAAAATCCATATGTAAACCTCTAAGAGGTAACGAAGGTTAACCTCTTGCCATATATATATACCATTTTTTTTTAACATATAAGAAGCAAGCTTGACAGATAATGTTGAATTCCCTTACGGTCTGATCCTTAGTCCCCTTCCTCTTATTCTCTCTCCAGAGGCAACCAGTATCCTGAGCTTGGTGTGTATTCTGCTGGACAATATTCTTAATTCTTTAAGTATATATTTTTTAATTCTTTAAATATAATCCATATGCCTTCCACATTAGTAATTGTGTGTTGATCTACATAAATGATACCCTGCTGGGCAAATAATTCTACAAATTTCTTTTTCCAATATGACATGTAATATAGTTGATTCATAGTAACAGCTGTAAAGTAATAAAATCCACATTTAATGTTTTATTTATCATTCCTCTACTGATGAATAGTTAAATGTCAAATTTCCAATATTTCAAATAAGTCTGCAGCAAACAGACTTCTGCCTATCTCTTTGTGCACATGGGTGGGGTTTCTCTAATATTTTCTAAGGTATATATCTAAAATTAACTTACTAGGCCATAGTGCATACACATTTTCAACTTTCTACATATTGACAAATTGTTCCCCAAAGTAGCTTCACCAAATTTTGTGTCCTCTAGAAGCATGTTGAGGGCTTCAGTTTTCCTAGATCTTCACAATCATTTGGCATTGTCATACTTTTAAAGTTTGCCAATAAAATTTTACAGCTTTGCTGTTTTTGTGGACATTTGGTAGAATTGTTGTTGCATTTCAACTACAAAATCAATAATGCTTATGCCACCAGGAAATGAGTGGAGACATTTGGGTTGATAATAATGCAAAATATATTTGGTTAGCTACACTAGTAATTTAGTCTGAAACAAATAAATTCACCTATTTTTGTCAATTTGGTCAATATTAAACACATACAGAAATATCTTTATACACAATCTAAAATAAAAATATGGTCATTGGAGCTGTCTTTCTCCCTCTTTAATGGATCATAAGAACTGGAAATGTGGAACTTGTCCAACTTTTTTTTTAAAACATAGCCACCTCCAGGAAGATAGAAAACACATTTAGCTTTCCCTTTTTTTCTTGAGTGTGTTTGTATTCAATCTGAAGTAATACAAAATATATGTCAAAATTGTTCAGTCTAACATCTCTATAGAATTTATGATAGCCATAGAGAGAGCAACTGGAATTGCTGCTTGAATTACAGGAAAAGGTATTCTGAGCTGAATCTGATTTTTCCACAGAAATAATATTATTTTTATATGCTGCCCTCAACTTCATGCCAAAATTTGTTTCTTTTAAGGAGAACCACAGATTCTGTATTTAACAATATATTTCAGAACATAAGACCTCTCCTACTATAAACAGCGTGGGGTTAACATTCTTACACTTACATCCTTTTAAAAAGAGGCAGAAAAGCATAAAGGTTAAGAGCATGGTTTCTGGAGCCAGGTCACCTGGATGCAAATCACAGATGAATCACTCATTAGCTATGTGGTGTTGGGCAAATTACTTAACTTCTGTGTGCCTCAGAATTCTTTTCCAGAAAAAATCAATATGATTATGATGCCCTTGCCTGATGTGGTTCTTGTGAGCTTCAAATGAGTTAGAGGAGTTTCTAGCACATAATAAGCATGATGTGTGTCAGCTTTTCTACTATTACAGAAGCACTTGCTCATTTTTTGGATTATGTCCAGATATGAGCTCCTAAAAGTTCCAGTTGTGGTTCAGAAGTTACGGAATATTTTAAGTAGTACATATTTAACCAGTGCTTTAAACAGTACACATTTGCCCACCAGTCTTGGATGGTTGACATTCATTTTGAATGACCAGTGCATGTGCTGTCTGCTTGTTAATTATTTTAAGTACCACTTCTTTATGTAGTCTTCACGAAGTATTGTACAACATAAAATTTCATCCCCACACTTGCAAGCACTAAATTCTTTTGAAAAAAAACTTTCTTTAATCTAATACACACACACACACACACACACACACACACACACACTTAGAGGATAAAAGTATTGTCTTCAATGGATCCAGGAGATAGGATATGAGGAAGAGAGTGAGAACTTCATCAGTACATAGTTAAATTCAGCCAAATAAACTTAAGATTCTGGGCTATCTCCCACCCCCACCCAGTGGGCATTCTGCCCTCAAGCTAACAGTAATAGCACAGTGGCAGTGAAAAGACTGATAAAAGCAGACTTCAACATGTTTGTCTCTTGAGTTACCTTGCTCTAATCTGGACTCATTTTTCTCTAAGTGGGCAAAGTTGTCGTTCTGGAATTTTCCTTCATTATCTTACTTGGGAGTTCTCTTTACCTCTTTCCACTGTTTTTGGTCTATTTTAAGTTTCAGGAGTGTAATCTCATTTGGCTCATTGACAGAAAGAAACCAAGAAAGAATTTCAGACTTGTCCTTAGAGGCTGGTCAGTTTCCTCAAAATAGAGGTCTCCAATTTCCAACAGGGAAGATAAGGACCTGGAGAGCCAGGAGTGGAGGAAGATTGAGATCTCTGAATTCATCAATCAGTTCATGTATGATGATACATTTAATCTCCTGGTTTAGGAAATACTGGCTGCCCCACCCTGTGCAGGTTGTCTACAATTCCCCTGTTTTATTCTATTCACAGAATAACTTTTAGAATTCTGTTTGTGTAAAGATGAGGCAATATCCCAAAGAGGAAACTTTTTGAAGGAATTTAGGAAACTTAATCCATCTAAATGGCTTTTACCTATTCCTCCTTTTATTAGTTTTATCCCTTAACTTCTGATTATATGGTCTTGCCCTTTCTGGTAACTTCAGCGTTGTTCAGTAAAACTTGGGTAGTCTTAAGCGTTCCTCAGGGCAGGTTTGGAATCTGGCTTTCCTGTGTCTGATTAGTTTATCACTGCTTGTCCATCTGCTTTCTAACTTACGAAATTTTGTTTCTCTTTCTTTTATTCTGTGTTAATATTCTTATGACACTAAGGTAGGCATTCCAAAGGCTGAGACCAAATCCAAAACCAAAAGTAGATTCTGCTGAAAACTTAGGCAAACCTAAATATTGCTACTTGAGCACTGCCTTATTAATTTTATTAACCTTTTTTTCCTTAGTTCTTTTTAAATAAAGTGCCTTTTATAAGATTCTACACATCCAAAAGAAATCTTGACAAGGTCTTTGAAATAACTACACACTTATTCAATAAGACCAAAGTAATTTGAAAAAATGGATGTAATTTATCAAGAATCCTAAATGAGAACCAGAGTAAATTAAACAACTGGAATAAGGGTTCTTTCTGTATGCCATCAAATGCTAAAGCAGAACACCTGAGTGTGAAAAGTGCTGGTTAGCTCCTCCCTGGTAGAAACATGTTCTGGCATTCCTCAAACTGTACAATGAATGGGGAAAAAAATGCAAAAAATAATAAGAACTAACAAAACAGGCATGGCTCTGTAAAATAAATTATTAATTCAATCAATAACATTTTCTGAGAATGTTCGCTGTGCTAAGGATTGAGGATCTAGAAACAAAAGATCTGATTCATGCCCTCTGAGAAGCTCACAGTCTAACAGAAGAAACAAACTGTCAAATGATAGATGGCAGAGCTCAAGTCTTCTGTCCATACTGCTCTTATCTCTCTCTAAAACATCTTTTTTCTACCCTTTATTTCCCTGGCTCTTTATTTTTTGGCATGAGCTATGTCACTTCTTCCTGATCACCTTATCCAAAGTAGATCTCCCATCAGCACCTTCACATCTTATTAATCAAACTAAGTGATTATTTTATCATGCTTGTTTCTTTGTTCTTTTATATTTCCCCTCTACTGGACTTTAAAATGAAGTTAAGAAACAAATATCTGTTTTATTTCCCATTTTATCCCCAATGATTGAAGCAGTCTTTGATACACAGCATATTGGGGTATCCAGCAAGATTTCCTAGCTAAATTTCCTAGCAACACATAAGGAAATTCTGGAAAGATTCAATGGAGTTTTCCAGTGTTTGTTAGCATATAGGGAGATCATTTCAGGCAAGCAGATGTATGTGAGAGAAATCACCAATTATTTAATATAGTTGGAGTGATGACTGGTAGTGAGAATAAAAAGCACCTTGAGGGAAATAACACTGGAAAGGAAAGCAGAGCAAACTCATGAATTGTTGCCCTGTTAGGAAATGTTGAGCAACACTGCAATATTTTAAGCAGGGGAAATATAAGAACAAACTTTTAATTTAGAAAGATAAGCCAGGGAAACATGAGTAGGATGGATTTAAGTAGGATAAAGCTACAGTTATTACTGTTGATAGAGCAGTTATCCTCTAGAAAAATAAGGATTTTAACATTATATGGAGTTCATATAGAGAGGAAAGATAAAGAGCTTTCTAAAAAGTAGAATTGACAGTATTTTGTAATCTACTGGCTGCAGCTCATGAAGGGGGACAAATCAAAGGCCATTTTCAAATTTCTGGAATGGGCTGTTACGGGTGGTAAATGATGCCATATATCAAGATGAGAAAAATAAGAGGAACATTTTAGAGTAAGGTGGAAGGAGAGAATAAGGAGTAATGTCACCTTTAATCTGAGCTTTTGGCATATAATGCACTAATTGTATAATTGTGCCTACTTTGTGTCACTTTTGAGATCTTTTTCACTACCTAGGCTGCTCATGTGACAGTTTGTAAACATTTGTTAAATATATATTTCTATTTCCAATTTGCTCCTCTGACACTCTTGAATGCATAGTTATCTAGAAATTCAGAGATTTAAATAGAAGAATGTTTCAGAAAGATAAGAATCTCTTAATTATGACTTTTGTTTAAATATGAGCTCATAGACTTATGGAGACACAAGGAATGCCATTAAAATGAGTAATTTAAAAAGAAAAATACATTTTTTTTCTGACCAAAGGAACAGTAAAAGTTTCATTAGAAACCTATTATTTTAAATCAGCTTAATCTAAATAATAACTAATTCCTATAACACATCTTAACGTTAAAAAATAATGCTAAGGAATTGTCATTTATTTTTATTTTTATTTTTATTTTTTGGCATTTATTTTTATCCAGACACAATACAGGCAACCACAATACATGAAAGCAAACAATGCAGTAGCCAGGTATGAAGAAAATGTACAGCAAAGCACCAAAGTGCTTTAAAATGGTTAGATTTGCGACTATAAACTACAGTGGAGAATTTTGGAAAGGTAATAAATTATTTTATATAGTCAAGGAAGGGCATTTTTCAATACTTAATTCAAATTGACATAGCACGTAAAAATTTCTTTTCTTTGAAATTGCCTGATTTTGAATAAAAAATTCAAAGTAGATACTGCTTTTGCTGATCTAAAGATTGAACAAATTTGTCTATTTGAGAAATGTTAACTATCAATGATTATATAAAATAGTCACTGTTAAAATATAAATAGGTTGGTTTCCATATAATTTAAAAATCTGGACAGAGGATTCTAAGAAAAATAAATTAATCAAGTGATTTTTTCTCATTTTAGTTTCTCAAAATACAGGACAGGATATTAAACAAAAGAGCAATTAATGAATTAAAGACAAAAACAGGCTGTTTACATTCTATTTCTGCTATGATGCCTACTGATTCAAAACTAATCAGACCATTAGATTAATTCTGTCTAATCTTTGACATCTGGAAGCTCAGCAGTATAAAGTTCACATGTTAGTTAAAAGTTAGACATATAATTTAATGAATTAAAATTTCAGTCAAAATGCCTTCATTTTCCACTATTTTCCTTAATATTAAATAATACCAGAATTCTCTTTGCCCAAATCTATTTTTTTTTTTTGTATGCATATTCTAGTTATGGTTAGAATGAACACTTATCTTGGGAGCAAAGAGAAAAAGAAAGGGAAATAAGTAAAATGTGAAAAATTGAATGAGGAAAAATTTGGAAAAATTAATAGGGACAAGAGCTCCTTGGAGCAATGGCTAATTGCTCTAGGACAGAGAAGGCATTATGCAAGACTGGGGCATCTCATAGTGTAGGAAATCAAGGCACCTCTATAACTAATAGAGTGACATCAAAAGAATAGGGGAGCCAGCTTTAAGGAGCCCTCCCTGGCTAAGGTAGTGACAACTTGAGCACCAGAAGAATAGTGATTGTGGAGGAAGAAAATAATCTTTGAATACCCAAGATTTAAAATTCAAAAGAACAACAAAGCCAGAAAAACAACAACAACAACAAAAAACCCATATAGGTCAACATTTAATAAAGCATTTTCTTACTGTGAAATTGGTAACTAAAGTAAAAGAAGTAAACATCCATCTGACTTTCCATTAGAAACTACATTTCAGAGTAAGTAAATAGCTCCAGTTATTGCAGAAAAGTGCTACACTACAGAACTAATATTATAGAAGAAATGATAGAATAAGGACATCATTGTTTTAAACCTGTATTTTACTTTTAATATAGCCTTAAAATATAGAAGTGAAATTTACAGAACTACAAGGAAAAAAAAGTACAAATCTGAATTCCAGACAGAATATTGTAAAACTTCTCTTAAAAATAAATAAATTGAGCAATGAAAAAATAAGTATGGGTACAAGAGATTCAAATAATTAACATACTTAATATAATGGAAATATATAGATCTCTGCACCATATAATTGCTGACCACACATTCTTTCTCAGCATACATAGATCATTTACAAATAAAGT
Organism: Choloepus didactylus; assembly: GCF_015220235.1. Taxonomy (NCBI): domain Eukaryota; kingdom Metazoa; phylum Chordata; class Mammalia; order Pilosa; family Megalonychidae; genus Choloepus; species Choloepus didactylus. The sequence continues at coordinate 55,953,091 of NC_051313.1, read as the reverse complement.
AAATTCTAAATTATCTGAAAAATAAAAAATCATAATCATACAAACTACCTTTTGGCAACAATGCAATTGAAAAATGTATTTGTAAAAAAAAACAAATATAAAAATATTAAATGTTTACAAATGAATGAAAATGTAAACACTATATCACCAAATTAGGGAAGCATAGATAAATCATACTTAGATGACAATTTATGTCCTTAGTTCTTTTTGAAAGAAGACTAACAATTAAAAATCTAAGTATCTATCTCAAGAAGTTAGGGAGGGACTTCCATTGTGGAAGATGAAAGGAGCTTTGCCAGAAAAACACTACCAAGAACAACTTGAAAGCCAAGTAAAACAGAAAATTCAAATGCAAAAGCACCAAAGAGCAGCTATGTAAATAAGAACAGGGAATTAGATTCCTATATAATCTTGGAAAAACCTGGAGAAGTGAGCTGAACTTTTGCAGCTAATTTTCCTTGGAGGGCATTTGTCATTTCTGGGTCCAGGCAATAGGCTGAAAATTTGAGCTTCACCCAAGCAGAGGAACGAAGATCACAGAAACCAACTAAATATTTAGCAGTCTTGCGAAGATGGAATGACAAAATTACAGATTGAGTGGTTAAAAATGTGACCAGCTTTTCCCTCAAGACATTTACCAAATTCTTCATCTGAGTGGGACAGAAGTATAAAAAAGCTAACACTAAATTTCTGAAAATTCTTGTGATACTGAGGAGAGAAATAATAGCCTAAAGCTAAAGCCAGCAGTCCTGCACCAAAAGAAAAACAAAAGGGAACTATTCAAGCAGAAGTATAATGATTTCAAATTGAAACAAAGATTCAGGAAGGCAGGTGAAGCAACAGAAAGGGTAATTATTTGGTAAACATAAACAAATATTAACTGCACAAAAACTGCCAAAAGCCTGCGAAGGCGGAGATCTCTAGTGAAAACAATGGATTTTTATTTGAAATGTATGGAGGATTGTTTGCTAGGAACAGGTATGAACCAAATAATGTCTGAACTTAACCTAAACTGTAACTCAACCTTAACTTATCTCAGCCTCTGATTGCATTATGGTTAACAACCCCACTCTATCTGTCCAACAGAGGAAAATCTGAATCCTCTCTGGAAAAAGAAATATCATTAGGACACTTTAAGATTTGTTACACACAATGTCCAGCATTCAATTTAAAATTATGAGGCATGGCAGGAGTTTTAGTTTCCTTGCTGCTAAAACAAATACCATGCTATGGGTTGGTTTAACAACAGGAATTTATTGGCTCATGTTTCCAGAGGCTAGAAGGCTTGCTTCCTCCAAAAGTTGGTATCTTCTGGCTGGCTGGAAGTCTTCAGGGTTCCTTGGCTTTTACATCACATGGCAATGCACATAGCAATGTCTTCTCCTTTCTTTTCTGGCTTTTGTTGACTACCAGATTCTGACTGTTCCTTATGACTTGACTCCATGTCCAATTTCCTTTGCTTTTAAGGATTTCAGTCATATTGGATTAAGGCCCACTCTCCTTCAGTTTGCACACACCTTAACTAATAACATTTTCAAAGATGCTATTTACAAATGGATTCACATCCACAGGACCAGGGGTTGGGACATAAACATGCCTTTTGTAGAGCACAGGATTCAATCCCTAATAATCTGCCCTCTGGACCTCAAAAACATATGCTTTTCCCACATGCATAATACATCCATTATATGACAACATCCCAAAAGACAAGCCATTTGAAAACAAATCTAAGTACAAAGTCTCCTCAAAATCAGTTATGGGTGTGGTCTGTCCTGAGGCAAAATGCCTGTCTGTAGACCTGTGAAGCCTAGAAAATAAGTTATCTGTTTCCAATATATATTGAAGAGACAGGCATAGGACAAACATTCTCATTCCAGAAGGGAGAAATTGGAAGGAAAACATTGGTCACGTGTCCCACACACAAGTCCAAACTCGGCATGGTAAATAAACTCCATTAGATTTCAAGGTCTGCAAGTCATCTATGGGTCAGTGTTTTGTCCTCTTGGCATGATAGAGTGGCAGCCTTACCCCTTCCAAGTGCTTGCTCAGTGGCCATGTTCCCCCAAAACGCTGGGGTGAAGGACCCACCCTCTCTGTGCATCAGAATGGTGTCCAGGTTCTCCATAAATGCCAGGAAATAGGACCTACCATCTCTAAGCATTGGGATGGAAGCTAGCCTCTCCATGAATGCTTGGGCATGTGCCCCAGCATCTCCAAGGACTGAGGGGGCTATACTCTCCCTGATCAATCAGGTGCTAGGTCTGCCCCGTCCAAGTGCAGGAGTGGACCTACCCTTTCAACACACGTGGGTAGACCTGCTTTCTTGACCCAAGGTGATTTCTTTGAATAAGACTTCAACTTCTAGGGTTCCACCCTTGAGGTAATTCTTCCTTCAATTTGTCCCTTTCAGACCAGATTGGCATTGCTTCTGTTCATACAAATTTCACAGAAAATATTGTTGGCTTTGCATGCAGTTCCAGGGGGTCCAAATGATCAGAGCATAGAATGTTCCACAAATCCTTTCTTCATAACTATGCTTCCAATCCTGACTGTCCAAGCTCAGTAAGATCCCTGATGTTAAAAATTTGGGGGTGCAGTCTTAGAGGGCACAGAGACTAATAGACTTTTAGGCAGGGAAGTTTTATTCAAGCAGCAGCCTGGTGAGGGTCGGAAAGAAAAGCGCCATCAGCATGGCGGGGGTCTGAAGTAAAGCTTCAGCCCATCCAAGACAAAGGGAGAGCTGTATTTATGCTGATGGGCCAAGTGGTGATTGGGCCTGGGGATCTGCCAGGGTGGGAATTGAGAAGGAATGGCATGGAGCCAAGGGGTAAGTAAGTAATGTTTGTTTGTTTGTTTATTTGTTTGTTTGTTTGTTTATTTATTCCCCTTTTAAGGATTGGACTGTATATGGCTGGAGAAGGGGGGCTTTGGGCAGGATGCAGTGGTCACAATATGTTATTCTGGCCACCGGGAAGTTTAGCACAAAAGGCTTGCTTAATGTGCTGTTGGAATGGAGTGGAATTTTCTAATACCTGATAGAGCCACTTCTGGTTCTAGTCTCAGAGCACACTCTGAAAATGTTCAGAATTTTTCAGACAATCAATTCTGGCTTATTTGTGCTTAGCTGTTCAGTTTTCATCTTATCCCTCTCCTCTCCCATTTTATTACATGCTGCAAGGAGAAACCAAGCTGCATCTTGCACACTTTACTTGAAAATCTCCTCAGCTAAATATCCAGGATCGTCACTTTCAAGTTCTGCCACCCACCTAACGGCAGAACACAATTTTGTCAGTTCAGTGCCATATGACAAGGATCGTCTTTCCTCTAATTTCCAATAACACACTCCTCATGTCCTTCTAATGCTTCATCAGAAGTGCCTTCAATATCCACGTTTCTACCAACAGTCTCTTTGAAACAATCTAGGCTTTTTATTTCAACCATCAAAATTCTTTCAGCTTTTACCCATTCCCTAACTCCAAAACTGTTTCCACATTTTTAACTATTTGTCATAGCAGAACCCCATTTTCCAGCACCAAAAACTATATTAGTTTCTCACATGTAAAACAAATACCATACAATGGATTGGTTTAATAACAGGAATTTATTGTCTTATGGTTTTGAGGCTAGAAGGCTTGTTTCCTTCTGGGTTTGGTATCTTCTGGCTGGCCAGCAACATTTGGGGTTCCTTGGCTTTTCCATCACATGGCAATGGATATAGTAGTGTCTTCTTTCTCTTTTGTCTTCCACTGACTTTCAGCTGCTTGCTTCACCCATGGATTCTGTTTTGTCTTGAGACCCAGGTTTAGGGTAGTTTTTAGCATCCATTACCTTGATCTACATCAATGAATAAATATTTAATTAACTATATGTCTGAGAAATAGAAAGTAAACAATATGTCTCCATTCTTAAAGAGATAAAACAAAGCTCAGCATAATAGATAATATGAACATTTAAAATGAAAGGAGAGAATAATAACTAGAGCAAACATATATTTATGAAGAATAAATCATTCTAACTTAAACCCAAATTATTTTTGATGTTGTTACTAATCTGTTAGTTGAAAGTAATAGACATATATAATAAAAACACAGTTAAGTTGATGAGTAATTGAAATGATGAATCAGAAGGGCCCGTGCCTGTCAATACTGTACATGTGTAGGATCCTGCAGTAAGAATGCCAGTCTTCATTTTTAGTCCTTTCTTGGGGTTATGGCTTAGTAATCTTCATTCTCCAATGCCCCTCTCAAAGCTGCTTCTCTCCTAAATAGGGAGATGGTATAGCATAGAACTCAAAAGCATAGGTTCTGTACCTATTTGACCAAACTGGAATTTCATTCTACTGGTTACTAGCTGTGTGACTATATTCTCCATATCCTTTAGTTTTTATATCTGTAAAGTAGAAATACTGTTATTATCAGTAGCATTGTTGTGAAGATTAAATGAGTTAATACACAAAAAACACATGGAGAAGAGAAGTACACAAATTAAAAGCTGAATAAATATTAAATATCATAATAAGCATCATTGCATTCCCTATCTTGGCTAATAGGAGCATTATCCACTCAGCTGCACAAACGAGAAATCTGGGAGTCAGCTTCAAATCCCACATTTTCATCACAAATATCTGAAATAACTTGAACATATGCCCTGGTGTATACTCAAGTCTTTAGCATCTCTTACCAAGGCAATTTAGAGTAAGTCTCATAAATGTCTCTTTAATCCCATCTACCCATCCTCAGTTCTGTTTTCCATCTCTTTACAATACCGGTTATCTACCATCCAAATCTAACCATGTGACTTCTTTTCTTAAAAGACTTAAAGGGCCTACCCTAGGTTCCAGGGTAAAGTCCAAATTCTTCACCATCCACATTAAGCTCACCATAACAAGTCACTATTCTTTGAACCTGATCTGCTTTTTTCACACCTCACTTCTCTGCACTATTTGCCCTCTACCCCCACTTGGAGTGCCTTCCTTCTCTTCTCCTTCCAGGTTCCTTCAAGTCAAGAACAAACGGCGTCTCCTTTGGGAAGTTTAATCATCATCCCCTTCTCTTCCCTCCGGCATTAGGCATGCCTTCCTTGTTGGCCCTTCAGCATCTTTCTTTGACTTTTCTTTAATAACAACAAGAATAGTAATAACAAGTTAAACTTAATGTATAATTATCTATCAAACACAATTGTAGAGAAAGATACTAATTCATTTACTCCTCAAAACAATCACTTAATAGAAGCCTATCACACATAATTTACAAACAAGGAAACTGGCACAGAAGGGTAGCCTCTTGAGGCTAATGGGAGATATAAAGCAGGCTTTGAATGCATAGAGTATGATTTTAGAATACAGATTCTCAAATACTAAAGAATACTGTCTCCCAATTATAGCACTTCTCACATTATATTTTTATAAAAATCTCCTCCTTCTCCAAGATGCCATTGCTTTCATCTCCAGTGTCTAATTCAGTACTTGGAATACAGAATGCACACTAATTTATAAAGAAAAAAAAAATGGATGAATTAATGAATGAAAAGAATAACTAGTTTTCAATGGATTACCTTTCCTGCTTTGTAGAGATTAGGTTTGTTTATTTTGTATAACTATTACTATTACTTTAGGTTTTTCTTTCAATTTCACTAGAGGAAAAGCATAAAGAAAACAAAATAAAAGTGAGTGCTAAAACTTGACCTTTACAACCACAATTAAATCAGATCAGAAAAGAGCTATGCTTGCCTTGATTTGCCAGTTTTTCAAGTCCTAGAAGCATTCTTTCAAGTTAGCCTCTTGTTAAATTGAGTCATTTGAATTCTTAACTCTTTTTCCATGGCTGTTAGATACAGCCACTGTAATAAAAAATCAATATCAGTGAAATTGTTTCAACATTCCAAAGTCAAGACTCATAAAAGTGTACAGATTTTGTTCAGTCAATACAGTACAGCTTTAGTACAATTTCCAAGGCATTTCATGCATATACCATAGAATGTCCCTATTTAACTGAGATACAAGTTTTGATTCCTATCTAGATTTCTGGAACCTATTTCTCCAAGCTCAATGAGACTCTGAGTGGTGCTCCAAAAAGTTAGATGTAGTTTGAAATGTGTATCTTCCTTCATTTTAGCCTCTGATATTCCAGAGGTCTTCAAACTTATTTTTATACATGTTGTCACTTTCTTTTTATGGCTAGATGAAATCATACCATCAGTTTTTATTAGCTTCTATTATTTAATTACTCAATTAATTTCCAAACTTGTTGCTAGAAAGATATAAAAGCTTCTATAGGCTTTATATTTTAAGTTGAATTTGAGTACTTTTGTGTTTAACTTCTTTTTTTTTATTTTGAAATAAATTCAAAGTTATAGGAACATTTGCAAAAACAATACTAACCCCATACACAGAATTCCATCATACCCTGACCCCCTCCCCCGATAGCTCAATCCACCAACTTTAACATGCTGTCACATCACTTTTTCTTTCCGTCCCTCCCTCCCTCCCTCCCTATCTATCATCCATCATCTATTGCTCTGTCTTCTGAACATATAAGAGCTAGTTGCACACATCCTTGAACATACACTATAATTCACGTATACACTTCCCATGAACAAGAACATTCTTTTATGCAATCCCATTAAGTGCAGCTAAGAAGTATAAGACATTCAACAATGATACAAAGCTTACATTCTATATTTCCTTTGCCTTATGTCTCAACTGTATCCCTTTGAGCCACCTGTCCTCTATCCTCCAATCCCATCCAAGTTCATCCTTGGCATTCAATTGTCATCTATTTAGACTGTCTTTTTTTTTTTTTTCAATTGTGGAAACATATATACAGCCTAAATCTTCCCATTCCACCCCCTCCCTAGCTTTCCATTAGTGGGATGAATCACATTTAGAATGTTGTAATGCTCTTTCCCACCATCCATTACTAGAAATTTCCCTTCACCTCAAACAGCAACCCTACACTCACTTCTTAACTCCCCATTGCCCCTTCCCCCATTTCTCTTAACCCAAATTCTACTTTTCATCTCTATGGTTATATTCTCTGATAATTTCTTTGTGTTTACTGTGGGGCTTAAAATTAACCTCTTAAATCCATATCAATCTTGTTTTTCTTTGATACCACCTTCACTTCAATAGGACACATAAACTATGTTCCTATACTCCTCCATTCCCTCACCTTTATATAGTTGTCTAAAATTACATATTTTACATTGAGTTCAAAACCACTGATTTGTCATTAGAGTTTGTGAACTAAATAGTGGAGTTACAGTTCAAAAATTATTGACTTCTATTTGTATTCCATTGTGGTTGGAGAATGTGCTTTGAGTATATTCAATTTTTTTTTTTTTTTTTAATTTCTTGAGGCTTGTTTTATGTCCCAGCTTATGGTCCCTTCTGGAGAAAGATCTGTGATCACTAGAGAAAAATGAGTGTCCTGGTGATTTGGGATGTAAGGTACCATATATGTCTGTTAAAATTCTCTATATCTCTTTCTCCTTTCTTTGTTTCTCTGTTGGTAGGGCTCCCTTTAGTATCTGAAGTAGGGCAGATCTTTTATTGGCAAAGACTCTCAGCATTTGTTTGTCTGTGAAAAAATTTAAGCTCTCCCTCAAATTTGAAGGAGAGTTTTGCTGGATAAAGTATTCTTGGTTGGAAATTTTTCTCTCTCAGAATTTTAAATATGTCATGCCACTGCTTTCTTGCCTCCATGGTGGCCGCTGAGTAGTCACAACTTAGTCTTATGTTGTTTCCTTTGTATGTGATGAATTGCTTTTCTCTTGCTGCTTTCAGAATTTGCTCCTTCTCTTCAGTATTTGAGAGTCTGATCAGAATATGTCTTGGAGTGGGTTTATTTGGTTTTATTCTATTTGGAGTTCACTGGGCGTTTATGCTTTGTGTATTAATATTGTGTAGAAGGTTTGGGAAGTTGTCCCCAACAATTTCTTTGAATACTCTTTCTAGACCTTTACCCTTCTCTTCCCCTTCTGGGACACCAATGAGTCTTAAGTCTGGACATTTTATTTTATCTATCATATCCCTGAGATCCATTTCGATTTTTTCAATTTTTTTCTCCATTGTTTCTTTTTTTCTTTCATTTTCTGTTCTGTGGACTTTTAGGACACTGAGATGTTGTTCAGCTTCCTCTAGTCTTGTATTGTGAATATCCAGCATCTTCTTAATTTGGCCAACAGTTTCTTTTATTTCCATAAGATCTTCTGTTTTTTTATTTACTCTTGCAATGTCTTCTTTATGCTCTTCTAGGGTCTTCTTTATGTTGCTTATATTCTGGGCCATGGTCTTCTTGATGTCCTTTAAATCCTTTGCCGTGTTTTCATTCCTTGATTGTAGTTCTTTGATTAATTGTGCGAGATATGTTGTCTCTTCTGATATCTTGATTTGTGTGTTTGGAATTGGCTTCTCCATATTGTCTGGTTTTATCATATGCATTAATATTTTCTGTTGTTTTTGGCCTCTTGGCATTTGCTTTGCTTGATAGGGTTCTTTCAAGTTGCGAAAAAAAATACCTATCTAATTTTTCAGAAACACAGTTTGGTGGTGTACACTTTAACTAACCAGCAGATGGCATCTGTGAGTCACCTACACCCCTCAAGTCAGTTCTCCACCTTGTCCCCGTGGTGTGTGGGGAAATGATTCTTGTGGGGTTCAGTTGGAGAACTCAGTTTGGGTGTGTTGCTGGAGCCATCCGCCCTAAATGTGGGGCATGTGTATGGGTGGCCAGGGAGGAAGGACAGCTTTAATATTCAAATCCCCTAGGTTCCCAGAGATTCAAGGCTGCTGCAAGAGTCTAAGCCTTCATTTCATTTCAGCCCCAGACCCTCTCTCTCACTGTCCCACAAACCATCGGACTTGGTATAGTGTCCCTGGGTTCTCTGAGCGGGTCCCCCCACCCAGCCACGATCACCAGTGCGCGCCATCCCTCAAGGGAAGCCCCGGGCTGCTGGGCCGTGATGGAGCGCTTTAAGCTTGATGCAAAGATGGCCAAATGGGGCATCTCCACACACCCCTCCTCACACAGTTCCTCCTTCCCAGCTCCGGGACAATTGGCGGGGCTCTGGGCTGTGGGCACGGACCCAGGCAGGAGTTTATTGAGCCCTCTGGGTAGCCAGCTGCTAGCTACAGGGTTTCCTTCTGCTTCCGGGTCTCCCCTCCCTGCCCCTGGCCCCAAGGGTATCTGCAGCGGGCTGTCTTCCAGGCCAGACACCGAGAGGCCAGCCCAGCCCCCTCCTGCTATGTTTTACTGCGTGGTTCCCACTATCACAGCTGTAGCTGCTCCTGGGTTTTTCCCTTTTTTTTTTTTTTTAAAGAGCCCATTGGTCTCCAAACACCAAACCCTGGCTTCCCCAGACCGCTGCGTGGCTGTGGGTCTTCCAGCCAGCTTACTCACTCGTTTCAGAATTCAGACTTCCAGTTTCACCAAGTATATGGCCCCTTTGGAACTAGCAGACCTCGCCCAGCTGGCGCATCGCTGTAACCGGTATTCTGGGTCACTCTCTGGTTTTTATCTGGTGTTTCTCATGGAGGTGTCTTTTTGCCCTGTTTCACCTAGCCGCCATCTTAGTTTCTCCCCATGTTTAACTTCTTAATTTTCAGATACACGGGGATTTTTTCTTTTATATTATTAACTTCTACTTTAAAATAAATTTTAAAAATGGCATTACTGTGGTTAAGACATTTAAAATGGAGCTGGGAGCCCATTCTGGAAATGACTCTCATGCACATCTCAGCCAGATATCACAAACTGCCAAGGTATGCAAAACCTAAAGCAACAGTATTTTTAAGGCCATCTGGGCACCATGAGTCAACCACAAGATAAAGAAATCAATAAACTGTCTGACTTGAAAGACACTTGGATCCCCCAGAACATCTACCAATCATAAGTCTTTACAAACAATGAATGTAATCTTTTTCTCTAAACACCCTTGTTTGGAGGTCCCAAGACAGAACATAGTTAGGGTTACAGCCTGAATCTGTGCTCCTTGAAATTGTGATTCTAAGGTCTGCAAATAAATTTTGCTGCTTTGCTGCTCAATCTGTGATTTCTCAGTCAATATTTCTGGTGTCAGAAGAGGGATCTGAAGTGACTGCCACCTCTACTCTGGAGGTGCCATTGTGATACCCAACAAAAGCAGTAGGTTCTCTGGCTGATGCACATAACAGCCAATTCATGACACCGGAGTATCAAAGAGAGAAAGAGCTTAATACTACAGACACAGCAGAAGTTAAGATGACCTCTCAGCCCCCAAGTCTGTCTCCCTGAGTCTTAGGAGTTCAGGGTTTTTATGGATTCCAACAAGGGGGGATAGAGTTGTTACCATTACAAAAGTAAGTATACACAAGGCTGAGACTAGGCTAGAAATACCATTATGAAATTATAAACATGGCCAAGACCAGGCCAGAATACCCATTACAATAGCAACTGAAAACAGGGCTGAGGCCACACTATAATAATGATTACAATAACAAGTATAAATAAGGGGGAGACTAGATGAGTTTCAGAAATTTCAGGTATTAATTTTTGCCTATTCTACAATATAGAAAGAAAAACATCTAAATAATGATTCAGTAATCATAATTATTTGATAATTTTTTATTTCTTGCTTGCAATTCCTCCCTTTTATTTTTGTCCATTTCTCCACCTTGAGGGAGATATGGGCAATGATCATTCTAACTTCTTCATGCTGAGAAGGGGCATCATCATAATTGGATAGAGGAATGAGTCTGGTTGTTCCTGGAGAGACCAGTATTTCTGGGTTTCAGAACTTAACTGGCTTAGGAAACAACCAGAGACTTTAAGTCTCTGAAAAATAAACTTAATAAGTAAATTTAGTAAATAACTTTTAATAAATTTTAGATAGAACCTGGGGTGTTCTTTATGGTTTTGAGGACACTGTTGCTTGGGGCTTAGCATACTGTGGCATTTTGTAATATCTGTCTGAAACTTGCATAAGAGTAACCTCCAGAATGACCTCTTGAATTTATTGGAAATCTCTTTGCTACTGAAACTTTACTTTGTTTTATTTCGTTTTTCCTTTTGGTCAACAATCCCACAATGCCAGGGCTGGGCTCATCCCTGGGAGTCATATCCCACATTGCCAGGGAGAAATACACCCTTGGAAGTCATGACCCATGTAGGGGGGGAAGTGAGTTTATTTGCAGAGTTTGGCTTAGAGAGAGAGAACTCATCTGAGCAAAAAAAGAGGTTCTCTGGGGGGGTGACTCTTAGGCATTAATTATAAGTAGGCTAGCTTTGCCATTAGAAAAATAGGGCTCATAGGGCAAGCCTCTAGATGGAGAGCTTGGCTTATGACATTGGGAGCCCCTATTGCTTAAAAGAGTAGGAATTCTTCAGGTGAGGAATTTCTTTCCCCAGTCCCTCAAGGGATCTTGCAAATACTTTTTATCTTTGCCCTAACCAAATCAGCTTCATTCATATCTCTAAATTGAAGTCTGATCTCTTTTTCAGCTCTTTTAACAGTTGCTGTATGGAGTAATGCTGACTTTCAGAGCTGCAGAATTTTTAACTCTGAGTCTCAGGTGTCACACAGATAACCAAAGTTCTAGGGAAAAGTATCTCAGAATTTAGAAATAACAGTTAGAGCTCAGAATTAAATGTGACTGCTGAAAAGCTTCCAATCTAGGTCCTGATTTTCTTATAAGCATTGTCTAAATGAAGCTATTTTCAGAAATAAAACATTTGACAGTTGACTTATATTGGGGTCATCAACCACAAACTGTAAGCAGAATATTTTTCCTGTCTCATATTTACCAGGGTTATGTTAACTAATGGGTAGAACATAATTTATATACTTGCCTTGTTTCTCCCTTAAAATACCTTTTAATTGAAGATGAAGTTCTGACTTAGAGCTGATTTTTAGAGATGCATTAAAGCAAAGTAGTAATATTGGTATGTATTGTTCCAGTTTGCTAATGCTGCCATTCTGCAAAACACCAGAAATGGATTGGCTTTTATAAATGGGGTTTATTTGGTTACACAATTACAGTCTTAAGACCATAAAATGTCCATCAACAGTAGGATATCTTCACTGGATAAAGGCCATTGGTGTCCAGGAAACCTCTGTTAGCTGGGAAGACATGTGGCTGGTGTCTGCTTGCCCCCAGGTTGCATTTCAAAATGGCATTCTCCAGAATGTCTCTGCATCAGCTTCTCAGGGGAAACTCTGGGCTAGTACCTCCAAAACATCAGCAAGCTCTGCTTTCAGTGGTCATCTTCAAAATGTCTTTGTAAGTTGCAGCTCCTCTCTCAGCTCCTGTGCATTCTTCAAAGTGTCCCTCCTGGCTGTAGCAAGCTCACTCCTTCTGTCTGAGTTTATATAGTGCTGCAGTAAACTAATCAAGGCCATGCTGAATGGGCAGGGCCACATCTCCATGGAAATTACCTTATCAGAGTTATCACCTATAGTTGGGTGGGTCACACCTCCATGGAAACATTCAAAGAACTACAATCTAATCAACACTAATACATCTACCCACACAAGATTGCATCAAAGATAATGGCATTTTGGGGGACATAATACATTCAAACTGGCATGTGTATTTTTTTTTTTTTTCATGATCTGCAACCTTCTTTTATGAATAACCAAAACCACGACTAACAACATCATACTTCTATCTAACATCATGCAGATCAGTATCAGGATATAACGTGGGCAGTGAGAATATTGTCAAGACTTTAGGAATTTTATATGATGTCTAAATATATGAATAACATTTCACCCACACAAATTTAGCTAACAGAAGGATAGAAAATCCCTTTCAATTATTCGATGACCTCCCAAACATTTCCTATGTAATCTCTCCTCACTTTTACAAGGTAAAAGAACAAATCCTGTGCAACAGTCTGAAATAAAAGATATCCTTTAGGGTTCAATTTTGGAGGGCAAAGTGTCAAAAGTTGTTCTGTTTGAACATTATGCTAAACAGGAAAATGATTTACTGTGGAACAATATTTGGTTCCTTGTTTAACCAAAGTGACAACAAAAAGTCTTCTAAAAATAAAGGATAAGTTCAACATAAACAAAAACAAGGATGTTATTTTGATGTCTATAGAATCTTTGTCTTCTAGAAAGAATACTCAAAGGGTTACAAAAAACTTTTTTAACTTTCTTTTAGAGCAAACCAACAATATGCATTATTTTAACAGAAAACTAAACTCCAGTTTGGTATGAAGACACAGTTTGATACAAAATGCTCTTACAAAATATTATATCAAGCCTAATAAATTTTTGGCTGGCACTGACTAAGACAAACAGAATTCACTTTCACAACCCTTTTAGAGCTTTATCCATTCAGGTCTTGTCTTATACATTAAAACTAGTCTTAAAAAAGTACACTCCCTTAGACAATTTTATCAAATTTTAGTCAGCATTGACTACAACAAAATTCACTTCCACAAACATCCACAACTTTCTATATTCACCCAAGGCTTTGTCCTACACATACTCAAGGACAAAACTACACCCTTTTCTTTAACAAAGCACATTCAGTATACTTTACATGCCTGCATACCTTAAGTTATCAAAAAATCTTACAAACCACAAATATTTTTAAGTTTGTCAAACTAATAATTTAATTTCATTAAACCCAAAATTGCGTTTTTCACAATCTTAAAAATCTAATAGATATAATGCTCCTTTTTCTATTGGAGGTAAAAACAAACAAACAAACAAACAAACAAACAAAAAACTCTTTGTTTCCATAATATCCTAAAACCTTAAAAGCATCAAACCCTGGAAAATATACAACAATTATTTAATTTGTCTCAAGCATAAATCCAGGAAAACTTTTCCACAACTTTCAAAGACATTTTCTCTTACTGATATTTGGCAATTAGATCTTATTCAATTACCCCTATCCCAAGGTGATTTATATTTTAATAATGATTTGTTTGAAATAATTGTTGCACAGGTACTAATGGAAATTATAATTTTAAATTGGGGAATTATCTTAGAACAAATATGACCTATTCCACATTTCCTCTGTGCCCACCATTTTTAATCTCCAGGCCGAGTAGAAAGAATTCTAAACCAAGCCCACCCTCAACCATCTTTTCACACCCAACCCTTCCCCCATAACTGCCTCAGCTGGTTAGGCCCTGAGGGCAGGGGCAGGTGAGATAGAAAGAATAAGTCCTGCTTTAAAAAGTTTTAAATGGGGGTGGTGGGATTTAAGACCACTAAGGTGGCCTTAGTGTTGAAGAGAGTTCCTATGCCCTTCTTTTAATTGTTTCCAATTATAGAGCTGCTTCACCTAAGCTGTGACCTGGACAATTGGAAAATGTCTTTGCCTTTCCCTGAGGCAGCCCTTCACTGCCTTCAGGAAATATCAGGGGTTTCTTCCTAAAGTCCAGTTTGTTTTATAGGTACTGAGGGTTTTAACCCTGGTGCCTAGAGGGTTTTTCTTTACCCTTTTTGGGGGTGAGGGGACTCCAGGAGTACTAAATATATCTTTATCTTTAAGCAATTTGAATAGAGCTCACAAGAATATTTGACTTGCCAATTTGGATTTCCATCCAGAGGTAGGAAAACATACATTGCAAAAATAGACACAAACAGAAAGTTAAGACACAACAAAAAACAAAAACAGAAATATAAAACACTAATTTGAACCCTACTTTTTCACCCTGTCTGATTTGCTTGAATATTATAAATCCTCTCGGGCCTCCTGTTCATTTACTCCTATAGGCACTTGCCAGAGGGGTATAAATTTTGCTGGTGGCTCTGCTGCTGGTTTTAAAGAGCAGCCATGGTCAAATTGAGTACTCTGGCTGGTATGGGAGGGAGAGACCATTTCTGTCTCAGGGTCTTTTACTGATAAAGAGGGATACAGAGGAGGAGGGGGAGGTAAGGGAGCTTCCTCCTTATCTATTGGTACAGGGTGCAGGTGGAGCAGATGAAGGAGTTAATAAAGGTTCTATCAGATCCTCTGAATTTGAATTATGGAGGACATTTGTGCCAGTTTGAATGTATTATGTCCCCCAAAACACTATTATCTTTGAGGAAATCTTGTGTGGGCAGATATAATTGTGTTGATTAGATTGTAATTCTTTGATTGAGTGTTTCCATGGAGATGTGACCCACCCAACTGTAGGTGATATCTCTGATTAGATAATTTCCATGGAAGCATGGCCCTATCCATTCAGTATGGGCCTTGATTAGTTCACTGGAGCCCTATAAAAGCTCAGATAGAAGGAGCAAGTTTGCTACAGCCAAGAACTCACAGGAGCTGAGAGCGGAGCTGCAGCTTATAGAGCAACATTTTGGAGATAGCCTTTGAAAGCAAACCTTTGCTCCAGAGAACTAAGAGAACACAAATGATCCAAGAGCAACTAAGAGTGACATTTTTGAGGAGCTACAGCCTAGAGAGGAACATCCTGGGAGAAAGCCATTTTGAAACCAGAACTTGAAGCAGTCGCCAGCCACGTGCTTTCCCAGCTAACAGGTTTTCTGAACACCACTGGCCACCCTCCAGTGGAGGTACCTGATTGTTGATGACTTATCTTGGACACTTTAAGTCCTTAAGACTGTAACTTTGTAAGCAAATAAACCCCCTTTATAAAAGCCAATCCATTTTTGGTGTTTTGCGAATAAACCCCCTTTATAAAATCCAATCCATTTTTGGTGTTTTGCTAAAAGGCAATATTAGCAAACTGGAACAAAATTTTTCTTTTTTTTTTCATTAATCTTTACAGGTAAAACTTTACATTTTCTCATCAACACTGATTGCTGGGAAAGACAAATAAAGGATTGAACCCACAGCTCATCCCATTTCTGCTGTCCCTTATAGAACAACTCTAATTTTAAAATAGTGTTCTTTCCTTTTAGAGTCATTCTCAGGCCATTTCTCTCCTAATTCTAAGTCATACTGAGGCCAGACTTGTTACAGAAATAAACTATTCCTTGTTTTTTCATAGGCTCATAACTAAAATCTTTCCAACATTTCAAAATACAGCCCAGAAGGCTACATTTAGGAAAGCTACCAGAATTAGAATTTCCCATTCTAAAGAATTTCAGTAATCAGTAACCAACCAGGAACATTTGAACAGTACAAACATGATATCAAACAAACTAACAAGTCAGACGCTTACTTATATATTTAAGCAACTCACCAATTAATAACTAAACCAACACACCAATTAACAATTAAACAGGCATTAAACACTTCGTATACCTAGACAGCACACCAATTAACAGTTAAACGGGCATACTGAATTTCATTAAATACTAATTAATTGTTGGATTACTTATTTTCCAGGAATATACTAAACAGACAAACAGATCAGGGTCTTGAACTCCATCCAGAATGGTATCCGTAAAACAGAAACGTGCAGAAGTCAGAGCAAGGGGGTTTGTTCTGGAATTGGGAACCAGAACCTCAAGCCTAGGTCCAGGGGACTTGAACCACTGAACTAACTTCCTGATCCACTTTTACCTTGATGACCCACTCAACCAGTCAGATTCCAGACTTGGAACTGGAAAATGTTTCTCTCTGAAGATTTTTAATGTGCAGCAGGTCTGGAATGTTGGCATAAAGAGACAAACCTGCTTACTGAGCCTCTATACTAAAAGGTATCTAGCAGCCACAAGAGGATCAGTTACCTGTTTACCTGTCCTACTGGGGCTCCAGAACTTCAGCCAATGGGCTCCTTCTTAGGAGTCTTTATCCCATCTGGGTCACCACATGGATACCAGACAGAAGTGGTGGGTACTCTGCATGATGTGCGTAACAGTCAATCCAAGACACCAGGGTTTCAAAGAAAAATTTTAATACTATGTGTGCAGCAGAAGATCAGATGGCCTCTGGGCCCCAAAAATCTCTCTCCCTGAGTCTAAGGAGTTCAGAGATTTTATGGATTCAAACAACAGAAGATGAAGTTGTTACTATTACAATAGTAAGAATACACAAGGCTGAGACTAGGCTAGAATAACAATTACAAAAGTCTATTTAGGTTATTTGCTTTGTTTTGTTGGAAATGTTATGGATTTTTTTGTTTGTGTGGTTGTTTTAATTTTTTGATAAATAAAATTTAAAAACTAAAAAAAAATTTTAGTAGGGCACAATACCAGTGGTCAATAAAGTGGGGTTGGAGTAAAGGGTATGGGAAAAAAAAAAAAGTATGAACAGGACTAAAACTAAGCCAGACTAACCATTACAATAGAAAATATAAACAAGGGTGAGACTAGTTGAGTTTCAGTAATTTCAGGTATATGGTCTTGCATCATGTAAAATCTTATCTCACTGGCCCTGATATGCAAAAGAAAATCTTGAATTACAATGGCTGCAATGAAACTTTGAATATGCCCAAATTAGTGTATATTTATGTACAATTAGAATATAGGGACTATAAAACCAAACAACCTGAATGGAATACCTTTTTTAAATTCGTATTGGAAGATTCCAAATGTATAGTAAATTCCAAAATTTCCTCTCTTCAAGAAACAAATACCAAATTAACAAAACAAAGACTTATCTAAATGCATAACTGAACTTGAAAAGCTGTCTGAAACCTCTAAATTTTCTGAGGCCACCTCAGTTCCTTCTCTGCCTCTGCCCTCCTATTTATTCTACCCTTTAGCCTCAAGGAGTTGCCCTCTTATAATGAGGGCCCTGAAGCTCCCAAACCCCGCCACCCACCTTTCTTAGCCCTCTTCAAACTCAAGCCTAATAAAAGAGGCTCAGAAACTGCCTCTATCATCCACAATCCTTGGAATAAAAGTAAATATACCAGAAGCCATAAATAAGGAAATTCCAAATCCTATAAATCCCCCCAGAACAATGGACTGCATTTTTAATTAGTATGCCAAATCAATAAAAAGAATATCTGATTCCAAAATTGCTTCTTTAAAGGATTCCTTACAGAGACCTTAAAAATAAATAAATAAATAAATAAACAAACATCTATCCTGAATAACCTTCTGACAGAAAAAACAGGACTGGATGCTGCTTCTCCTAACCCTACTGCCCTTTTGTGCTCCTTCCTTGTATCCTTTCTTGCTCGACTACTAAAACTTGGTAAGACAGACTTTCTGAGGCTGCCAGAATAACATGCTAGTAACTTTTAGCCCCTGGGCAAAACAAAGCTCAGGGCTATTAAGGAATTTCCCAATCCTAAAACAAATCACAAACAATTTTTATGAGGAATTTAGAATTGCAATCAGAGTTTATGATCCAGGATTTCCTGACCTTTTTCAATTTGTACATATAGCTTTTAGTTCAAGTGAGGCAGAGAGAAAGAGAGACAGAGACAGAGAGAGAGAGATATCAAGGCAGCTCAATGGAAAAAGCTGAAAAATGATATTAGGAGCCCTACAAATATTACAGGTAAAAATGCTCCCAAAAAGGTATGAAAAATTAAGGCTCCCTGATGTAGACCATGAACTATAGTTAATAGTACACTTATAATAATCTGTCATCAGTTGTAACAAATGTACCACACCAATGTAAAATATTAAAAATTTGAGGGAAGGGGTGCATTATGTAAGAACTCTGTATTTTCTGCATGATTTTTCCATAAACCAACAATTTCTCTAGTTAAAAAAAAAATTGCTAAGGACTTATTAAAACCATACCAAAGGCTTTTCCTCAAAAAACTGATCAGTCAATAATCCAAACTTATAAACCAGAAAGGATGAACCCATCTAGGATTAAAAGAAGTGATTGTCTCAGACCTTTGGCACTGACTCAGGTCTTGACACCAATCGAATGTGGGGGTTCTCTGCCTGATGCACATAACAGCCAATCTATAACACCAGGGTTTCAAAGGGAGAAAGAGTTCATTGCTGTGTAAAACAAGGAGAACACATGAGCTATCTAGATAAAATCTGTCTCCCTGAGTCTAAGGAGTTGATGGTTTTTATGGATTCAGACAAGAAGTGGAATTGTTACCATTACAGTAAAAATTTACCAAGTGTAAAGGAATGGAGGTAAGCTAAAGTAACCATCACAATAACAAGTATAAACAACTACAGCATCAGGTAAAGGAGTGGAAATGAACCATTAAAATAACATGTATAAACAACTATAGTACCATGTAAAGACATGGAAAGTGACTGTTACAATAGCAAGTACAAACCACTATAGTGCTATGCAAAGGAGTGGAAAGTAATCATTACAGTAACAAGTATAAACAACTATAGAGCCATGTAAAGGGGTGGAACTAAGCTAGAACTAAGTGAAAATGACCATTACAATAGCAAGTATAAACACTATAGTCAGCAGTTAGTTCTGGGCTGACTCAGGTTCCTCCTTCAATAAACAGTAGGGTGTGTCTTTGGAACCATAAGACTCTAAAGTGGTAAAACAGGATAAGGGGTACAAATGGGGCCAGTCATGAGGTTTTACAATCACAAGAAAAATGTTATAGTTATACAATCATTATCAAAAATCAAGGTAGCTGGGTTACAGTTCAGTGGGTTTCAGTAGTTTCAGGTATGTCCTTTTGGCCAATCTACAATATACCAGAAAGTAAGAAAAAGGCATCTACACAATGATTCAGTCATCCTAATTATTTGTTAATTCTTAATTTCTCAGTTACAGTCTTTCATCTTTTGCTAAAGCATTTGAAGAAACACTGTCTTCATCATTTATCAGTGGACTTAAACCTAATCTTGAAAAGTTGGTTAAAAAACATAAACCTGAATAAAAGTTTTTCCTTAAATCAACTTATTAAATTAGCTAAAAATTTAAATAAAAATAATGTCCAGACTACACCAAAAAACTGGAGTACATTCTTTAATTAATATTCCAAAGCTTCTGAGAAATATAATTCTAAAATAGCCTCTTTACCACACACACACACACACACACACACACACACACACACACACACACACACATACAAAAACCTTGATTAAAAATTAAATATACATATATATATATGTATGTATGTATACTGGGGTAAGGACAAAAAGTCAACTTTTTATATAAACTAGTAAGTTTTATATCTCTGTGTTTTATCTTTCTGTTGTCTCTAAATCTATTTTTTCTAACTCATGGCTGAATTTTTTAAGCTATAAATCCTGTATTTGTATACTAATTTAATATTATTAATTTAAAAGAAAACAATCAAGTCTTCAAAATTATCAATGTTAAATACAATTTAAAAGCATGCATTTTGGGCAGCACTCTTCCTTAACATACACAGGTTTACTGATAAAATAAGCTAATATAATATTTACTAGATATTTAATTTATATATATATGTACAGTATGTATTTTACTGTTTAGTAACAAACAAACAGCTACCATAATTTGTTTCTTAAAATTAAATTTGTGGTAAAAGAACTCTGGTTCTCTTCACTGGTTTGGGGATGTCAAGCATGTTTATGGTAATCTCTCGTGACATCTCATGGTGATCTCACAGTGATCTTTGCATCTCAAGTTTCTTTTATCTTGTGTTGTTTAAATGCCATAAACGCTATTAAAATCATGCGTCCCAAGTGTAGTGTTCCTAGTGCTTTTGGAAGTGTTCCCAAGAAAGAGAAGAAATCGATGAGTTTGGGGAAAAATTAGAAATGCTAGATATGCTTTGTTCAGGCAAAATAGTGCTGCAGTTGGCCACCATTATGACATTAATAAGTTAGTTGTAAAGCATACCAAAAAAAGAGAGAAGGAAATCTAGGAAGCCATTGCTGCAGCTACATCAACAACTGCAAAGCATTTGCATAAACCATGAGATCTGCATCTCTCTTGCATAGAAAGTGCAACATTCTTTTAGGTGCAGGATTGTTATAAAAGAGGCATTCCAGTAGACACTGGCATCTTACCAGAAAAGGCTAAGTCCCTACATGATTCCCCAAAGGAAAATTAAAGTGAAGGATCTATCCCTATGGATTTTCAGGGAAGCAAAGGCTAGTCTGAATATTTTTTTAAAAAAGGGTTTAGCCTATGTAATGTTAAAGTAATGGAAGAGCAGCATCTGCTGATCAAAAGGCAGCTAGGGAGTTTCTGAACACCCGAAAACAATTTTTACATGGATTTTCCAGATGGTGGGGGCACCATGCCCCTAACCCCTGTGATGTGGAAAGGATAGCATAATTATTTTGATGGGCATGGGACAAGCATTTAAATGCTATTTTAGAGTGCCTCCACCTTCTGATGAGATGCCTCAGCTTCTGAAGACAAGTCTCCCATGAAAGGGAAAGGTGGTCATGATGAGCTAGATTGACACAAGGTCACCAGATACCCTCAAGACAATTTCTGTGCAACTAGGGACACCTAGCCATTGGTTGGACAACGAGAGCACAGGCTATCCACCTTGAAAGGCACACTGTAAATCATCACATTTGCCAAAATCCAGACAGTTCTGTTCAGGCTTAGAATGTAGGACAGTTCACAATTAGAACTAACTAAAAGGATGGATTCTAAACCATCAAAAGAAATCTAATGGTGCACTGTCATCCAGCACACAAGCTGTTTTCATATACAAAAATTATGGTCCTGCCTTATGTAAATCTTATCTTGCTGGACTTAGAACAATAGAGAAAATTTTGAATTAATAATGGCCACAATGGGGATCTTTTGATATGCCTAAATTAGTATATTTTCACCCTAAACTAGAAAATCAAAGCTCCAAACTAAGCAGTCTGAGTAAGATACTTATTTTAATTGTTACCTACAAACTTCCAAACAACTAATTCTAAGATTTCCTCTCTTCAAAAAAACACTAAATTAACAAAGACCAACAAAGACTTATCTAAGTATATTATCAAGCTTGAAAAATTATCTGGAACTACTGACTCTGACTGTTCTAATCCTTCTTTAAACCCCTCTTATCTTCCTCCCCTATGTTCTAACTTAGCCTAACTCTCCTTCTACAGTGATAATATTTCCCAAATCCTACTGAACGCCCAGTAGGTTTTACAAAAGAATTCCATCTTATCATTCAGACTTATGAGACTGGATACCCAGAACTTTAACAATTAACTCACATGACTGCTGGTGAAGATCATGCCAAAATCTGGATAGAAAAAGATAATTGGAAAGATACCTTAAGTGAAGCAGTTAAGCTTGCTAAAGGAACTTCATAAAGTCATAAGGTCTTACATGAAGTTTTTTCCCAAAATTATTGATTGGAAAAAAATTCAAGCAATATACTTAAAAACTTGATGAGCCCAAATATTAATATTTTTTTATTTTTTTTTTCATTTTAATTGAGATTGTTCAGATACCATACAATTATCCAAAGATCCAAAGTGTACAATCACTTGCCCCTGGGTACCCTCATACAGCTTAATTTTTGTTCAGTTTTTAGAAACTTTTCATTACTCCAGACAAGAAATAAAGTGAAAGATGAAAAAAGAAAAAAAAGAAAAGGAAACTCTAATCCTCCCCTATCCCTAACCAACCCCCCTCAATTGTTGACTCGTAGTATTGGTATAGTACATTTGTTACTGTTTATGAAAAAAATGTTGAAATGCTACTAACTGTAGTATATAGTTTGCAATAGATATATATTTCTTCCCTATATGCCCCTCTATTATTAAATTCTAATTGTATTGTCATACATTTGTTCTGGTTCATGGAAGCGATTTCTAGTATTTGTACGTTGATCATGGACATTGCCCACCATGGGATTCAGTTTTATACATTCCCATCTTTTGACCTCCAACTTTCCTTCTGGTGACATATATGACTCTGAGCTTCCCCTTTCCACCTCATTCACACACCATTCGGTGCTGTTAGTTATTCTCACATCTTGCTACCAACACCCTTGTTCATTTCCAAACATTTAAGTTCATCCTAATTGAACATTCTGCTCATACTAAGCAACCACTCCCCATTCTTAAGCCTCGTCCTATATCTTGGTACCTTATATTTCATGTCTATGAGTTTACTTATTATAATTATTTCCTATCAGTGAGACCCTGCAATAATTGTCCTTATGTGTCTGGCTTATTTCAGTCAGTATATTGCCCTCCAGGTTTTGTCATCAACCCATTTTTTTTTTTTTAATATGGTTTTGTTCACTCACCATACATTCCATCCTAAGTAAATAATCGATGGTTCTCTGTATGTCATATATTTATGTGTTCACCACCTTCACCACTATCTTTATAAGGGCATCTACATTTCTTCCACAAGGCAGGAGGGAGAGTCAAAGAAGGTAGAGAGGCAAAAGAAAGAGGAAAAAAAAATGACAGCTAGGAAGCAGCAAAAGGAAAAATAACCTTAAATCAAAGTAGAATAAAGAATCAGACAATACCACCAATGTCAAGTGTCTAACATGCCTCCCCTATCCCCCCCTCTTATCTGCATTCACCTTGGTATATCACCTTTGTTACATTAAAGGAAGCATAATACAATGATTCTATTAGTTACAGTCTCTAGTTTATGCTGATTGCATCCCTCCCCCAATGCCTCCCCATTTTTAACACCTTGCAAGGTTGACATTTGCTTGTTCTCACTCGTAAAAGAACATATTTGTACATTTTATCACAATTGTTGAATACTCTAGATTTCACCAAGTTACACAGTCCCAGTCTTTATCTTTCCTCCTTTCTTGTGGTGTCTCACATGCTCCCCACCTTCCTCTCTCAACCGTATTCATAGCTACCCTTGTTCAGTGTACTTACATTATTGTGCTACTGTCTCCCAAAATTGTGTTCCAAACCACGCATCCCTGTCTTCTATCACCCTGTAGTGCTCCCTTTAGTATTTCCTGTAAGGTGGGTGTCTGGTTCACAAAGTCTCTTACTGTCTGTTTGTCAGAAAATATGTTGAGCTCTCCCCCATATCTGAAGGACAGCTTTACTGGATATAGGAATCTTGGTTGACGGTTTTTCTCTTTCAGTATCTTAAATATATCACACCACTTCCTTCTTGCCTCCATGGTTTCTGCTGAGAGATCCGCACATAGTCTTATTAAGTTTCCTTTGTGTGTAATGGATCGCTTTTCTCTTGCTGCTTTCAGGATTCTCTCTTTGTCTTTGACATTTGATAATCTGATTATTAAGTGTCTTGGCGTAGGCCTATTCATATCTCTTCTGTTTGGAATACGCTGCACTTCATGGATCTGTAATTTTATGTCTTTCATAAGAGATGGGAAATTTTCATTAATTATTTCCTCTATCATAGCTTCTTCCACTTTTCCCTTCTCTTCTCTTTCTGGGACACCAATGATACGTACATTATTGTACTTTGTTTCATCCTTGAGTTCCTGGAGACGTTGCTCATATTTTTTCATTCTTTTCTCCATCTGCTCCTTTGCGTGTAGGCTTTCAGGTGTTTTGTTGTCCAGTTCCTGAGTGTTTTCTTCTGTCTCTTGAGATCTGCTGTTGTATGTTTCCATTGTGTCTTTCATCTCTTGTGTTGTGCCTTTCATTTCCATAGATTCTACTAGTTGTTTTTTTGAACTTTCGGTTTCTGCCTTATGTATGCCCAGTGTTTCCTTTACAGCCTCTATCTCTTTTGCAATATCTTCTCTAAACTTTTTGAATTGATTTAGCATTAGTTGTTTAAATTCCTGTATCTCAGTTGAAGTGTACGTTTGTTCCTTTGACTGGGCCATAACTGTGTTTTTCTTAGTGTAGGTTGTAATTTTCTGTTGTCTAGGCATGGTTTCCTTGGTTATCCAAATCAGGTTTTCCCAGACCAGAACAGGCTCAGGTCCCAGAGGGAAGAAATATTCAGTATCTGGTTTCCCTGAGGGTGTGTCTTAGAAAATTGCTCCACCCTGTGATGCCTCAGGTTGCTGTGCTTTTCTGTCCAGCAGGTGATGCCTGTTAGCCTATAATTCTTGACTGGTGTGAGGAGGTATGGCCGTGTTCCCCCAAGCTCTGGGGTCTGGTTCTGAATGGAAAGGGCCCCACCCCTTTCCTCCTAGAGAAGACAGACCCCCCAGGTGGGGGTCATTAGCATTTCAATGGTTTCTCTCTCTGCTTGTGCTATCTCCACCCTTCCCAGGTTGCAGCCCTGGAAACTGAAAATGACTGGGGCTTTCTCCACTGAGCCCAAAAAGAAACAGATAGTCCCTTTCAGACCCAGTCCAAGGCGACCCTCTGGCTCTCCAAGGTCAGTCATCACCGAAAGCCTCTGTCTGCTTTTTGGGGATTCATACCTGTAGTAAGCAGTTCACACTCGCTACTTAAAACCCCAGTTGGAGCTCAGCTGAGCTATATTCGCTTGCTGGGAGAAAGCTTTCTCTGGCACCACGAGGCTTTGCAGCTCGGGCTATGGGGGTGGGGGTCTCGTGACTTGGATCTGCAGGTTTTACTTACAGATTTTATTCTGTGTTCTCGGGCATTCCTCCCAATTCAGGTTGGTGTATGATGAGTGGATGGTCTCGTTTGTCCCCCCACAGTTATTCTGGATTATTTACTAGTTGCTTCTGGTTTTTTGTAGTTGTTCCAAGGAGACTACTTAGCTTCCAATCCTCTCTATGCCGCCATCTTGCCCAACTTCTCCCCATATATTAATATTTTGGCAGACTAAAAAAAATTAAGTAATTCTCAGGTCTTGATCTTATTAACTAATAAAGTCTCTACCTTATTTAATTCTACTTTTGTTAGTGGCATTTCAGAAGAACTAAACACCACTCTAAAATCTAAATAATAACAAAATTGGGCCACAATGAAACCTAATGATTTACTAAGTCTTACAGATTAGATCATACCTTGAAAGAAAAGAAAAAGCTGAAAAAAAAAAAAAAAGAAATTGTGTCAAGCTAAAAAAGCAGCTAAATAAGCCCCAATGAATGCTCTAGACACTAAGGTTCAGGGCACTAGTACTTGTAATTACTGTAAATAACCTGGACATTGGAAAAGAGACTGTCCTAAAACTTCCCCAAAACAGGAGCAACCCCCCTAGTGTTTTTTGCCCTCTAAGAAAGCAAAATGCCTTTCAATGTGCTTGCCAAGGATGCCCTAGGAAATGGCAGAGGCTTTTCCAATTGTCTGTGTCACATCTTTTAGGTAAAATAGATCAGATAATTGGAAACAACTGGAAACAAGGGCACAGGGGTTCTAATAGATACTAGGACCACCTTCTCTGTCTTAAATCCTACTGTCCTCATTAACCCTTCTCTCCTAGGTACAGAAACAGTTCAAATAGGGAGAGTCTCCACAAACCCAGGACCTTCTTTAATTCCCCCAATTCACTTTCAATTAGGACCTTTCCAAGGCACTCATCATTTTTTAAGATACTGTTCCAACCCATTTAGCCACATTCTTTCTGTCCCACCTATCCCTGCCCTCAGGGCCTCCTCTTAGACCTTGGCTGAATCCAAAGCACTCTAACTTCCCCTCCTCCCAAGACCAAACCTCAACTAAGAGGCTTTTTAGGTCTTGCAGGATATTGTTGAAAATGGATTCCTATTTTTTCTTTAATGACTCAACTTTTATATGCCTTGTTTAAAGCTAAACAAATTGAGACCCTTATTTGGGATGAAACTGGTAAAAATTCCTTTAAGGAAATAAAGCATAGTTTGCTCAGATTATGGGACACCTTAATCTACAAATTACCCTTTTTTTTCCTTGTCCATAAATGAGAAAGGAATGCCTTAGGTTTCCTTACACAAAAGGATAGAAACCAACATAGTTTTCTAGGATCTTGTAGGCAACATTTAGATACCTTAGCCAAGGGGTCCCACATAGCATGAGGTCCATTGCTGAGATAGCAAAACTTGAAGAATCAATTGAAGAATTATGAGAATAACATAAATTAACTATTTGTGTCACTCATTCTGTTGAAATTCTCTCTACCAACACATCAATTTCTTAAGAAATTCCCTTACTTTCCCCTCTCAATGTCTTGGTTTTTTGTCACAAACTTAATCCTCAACTTTACTTCCTACTATTTCTGACTAAACTCCCCGTTACTGGATAGCTTTAACTGACTAATTATTAATCCCCTCTGATGGATTTGCAAGAAACCCCAGTTAATAGTGCAGCCATTATTTAATACACAGATGGTTTCTGTTTTAAAGATAACTCAGGAATCTATTGAGGTGGATATGCTATTACCTCCATGAAAATAGAAGTAAATTCCTTACCTAATCCTACGTCAGCTCAGCAAGCTGAAATTTTTGCCCTCACAAGAACATATATACTTGCAGAAGGAAAAACAGCAAATATGTATGATGATAGGTGGTATGCTTTGGGGGTTGTTCATGATTTTGGGATATTATGGAAATAAAGAATATTTAACCTCCAGTGGGAGAGAAATAAAAAACAGCTCTTATAGTAATAAATTTCTAGATGGTATACAGTTACCAAAGGCTTTGGCTATAATTAAAATTCTTGGTCATTCTTGGGCAAATATGAAGGAAAGCACTGGCAACCATATGGCAGATAAAGCTGCAAAAATTGCAGTGACAAAGTCAAGTCCTATTCCTGTTTCTTTAATTTTTTGAAGCAAACAACTGTATTGGAAATGATACTGATCAAAATCAGGGTTTCTCTGCCCAATGTGCTCAAAAGACCAATTCCTGAGACACCAGGGTTTCACAGAGAAAAAGAGTTTATTGCTAAGCATGAAGCAGGAGATCAGATGGCCTATCAGCCTAAAAATCTGCTTCCCTAAACTACAGTAACTCTCTGATAGTTTTATAGTCAAAAGATGGGCAGGTTTTAGGATAATGAGTATGATGGCTCAAATGACGAAGTTAGAGATGATCAAATTATTGCGTATACACAGATTGATAACATGCTTATTCATAGAATGTATGTAAGAAAACAGCAGCCTTAATATGATGATGGGTGTGGTTTTTAGTATAATAATAAGGTATAGGTCACTTATATGTTAAAGTTTAAGTTATTGCGCATGTCAGGTGGGCCAATTTTGGTTAGATCCAGCTTCATCTAATAAGATAGTTTAGGAATTGGGATGGGTTAGTTCTGGGCTAAATTAAGTTTCTTCATTAATAAATATTAGGGCTGTCTTTTGTGATCATAAACTCTAAAGTTGAAAAACAGGATAAGTGGGGCAAGTAACAAGGTTTTTACAATCACAAGATAAAGGTTATATCGTCATACAATTATTATCAAAGATCAAGGCAGCTGGGTTACAGTTCAGTGATTGCAGATATTTCCTTCTGGCTATTCTAATATACTATAAAGTAAAAAGAAATGTCTATAATGATTTAGTAATCATAATCACTTGTTAATTCCCAACTTCTCAGTTAAAGAAACATTTTAAAAGTGGGGGTGGGATATGCTTGCTGCTTTTATACACCTGCAATTTAAATCCTGGTTTAGCGCTAATGGTAAATCAGTCCTCTGCTGTCCTCTATCACCACCAATCCTCAGGCTTATTAGAAAGAACTACAAACCAAGCCTATATCTCCCCCAACTTCCTGCACCCAGCCCTTTCCCCTTAGCTGCCGGAACTGGTTTCTCTTGAGTCCCTGAGGGAAAATAATCCATAGTCCAGATTAAGGTTTCTATTGAACCTGGCTGCCCCCTAAAGCAGAATTTAAATGTTGGACCTGAAATGAAGTAAGAGCTATAATTAAAGACTTCTGCAAATAAGACCAGCAAATATTCATAGAAGTTAGAATTCTTTTGGGTACATGTGACACAGGGCTACCTGACCTATATCAGCTCATGCAGATGTTGGTCAAACCTCAGGAGGCAAAAACTAGTTTGACTGACCCTGAAAGGGACATAAAAGATTCCTCTTTCTACAATCGATCTAGGAGTCAAATAAGCCTGAGAAATTGGACAAAGTTTACGTAAAATTACACATCAGGGCAAATAAAATCTTAAAAGTTTCCTCCACAAATTACAAGGGGAAGGTTTTAGCTGCCATATTAAATAAAATAACCTTAACTTGTCCCATCTGCCAAGAACAAAAATTCTAAGAAATTATTAGTGAAGTAAGGAGAGAAAGCCAGCTCTCTCTGTATATGAACTAATGAGTTTTATAATTCTGTGTTTCTGTGTTTTTATGTCTGGCTCATGGCTGAAAATTTTTAATTGAAGCTATAAGCTTCCTATTTTTGTCTGTCTGCTTGTTTGATGTATGTTTTCCTCCACCAAATGGTAATATCAAATTAACAAATAAAAATTTTTAAAAGAGATCTATTCAAATTGCTTAAAGATGATAGGTTCTTGTATATAAATTAATACCCCCAAAGTCCCAGAAATTAAGGAAACCAAATTTCTAATACTTTTAGTGTAAAAAGAATATTCTTAGAATTAAATCTAAATGTTTTAAAAAATTCAAGTGTAAGTAATCTAGGTAAATCTTTGACAAACAGGACTCATTTAATACTGTTAGCTAAATAGCTATGCTTCTGAATTATCAATGTTAAGTATAATACAAGCATATGATTTTATTCTACTTGGGTATGTTCTTCCTAAATTTATACAGATTTACTGTAAAGCTAGCTTCTATAGATCTTTAAGATGAAAAATGTAAATTTCTGTTTTACACAATTGAATTGTTATTTTGACAAACTTTATTGTAAGAATAATTGCGTTTTGTAGTGCGTTTGAAGATAGTTCCAAACATCTTTTTGGTAACTTAAGTTATGCAGATATGTAAAATATGCAGGATGTCCTTTGTTAAGAAAAAGTAGTGTAGTTTTCTCCTAAAGTAAAATGACTGGTTTTTGCAAAATGAGAAACAGGAATGTATACAACAAAACCAAAATGGATATAGAAAGTTGTAGAAGGTTTGTGAAAATGAGTTTCATTTGTCATGGTCAATGCTAAGATTTGATAGGCTTTATTTTATACATACATACATATATATATATATATATATATATATATATATATATATATATATATGAGCTTTCATATCAAACAGTATATTTGTGCAAAACTAGAATTTGGTTTTCCCTCTCTTAAAATGATGCAATTTTCACAGATTATTGGTCTGCTCTTAGTGAGAGGTTATAAAAGGTTTTTCTTAGCCATCTGAGTAATCTGACTAGAAGACAAAACAAGGCTTCTCACTTTTGAAAGAACTGTCTTTTTCTTGCAATAATATTAACTCCTATTTACTCTTTTATTATCACTCTGGTTAAATCGGGAACCAAATACTGTTTCAGAGTCACCCACATTCCTGTTTAAAGTAATGTTCTAGCCTGACAAATTTTAACATTTTTGCCTCCCCAAAATCAAACCCTAAAGAGTATCTTTTTTATTTAAAACTGTCTTTGGGATTTTCAAGAGAGGCCCCTGGAAAGCCACAAAGAATCTACTCTTCTACCTTATAAAAAGATAAGTATCAAAAATAGATGTATTTGATATATTATTAAATATATTATTTGATACATTATAACACTCTGCAAATAAACTCGCTACCTTCCCTCCTATGTGGGACATGACTCCCAGGGATAAGCCTTCCTGGTGCCAAAGTACTAATATCAAGTGTTGATCAGCAAAAGGGGGAAGTATTAAAAGAAATAAAATAGTTTCATTGGCTAAGAGATCTCAAAAGGAGTCAGGAAGTCACTCTGGAGGTTACTCATGAAAATCTCAGCCAGAGATAACACACTGCCCCAGTATGCAAAGCCTTGAGCCACAATGGTCCTAAAAACCTTATGGACATCAGACACCATAAGCAAGCCACAAGGTAAAGAACTCATAGTTAACGATCTCATCTGAAAGAAAATCAGAGTACCCCAAATATACACCAGTCACAAACAACTTGTGAAATCTTCTTCTTTTCCCTTAAAAGCCCTTGTCTGGAAATGCCAAGGCAGGACATGATTTAGGTTGCTACTTGAATCTGTGCTCCCCAAATTACAATTCTATGACCCCAAATAAATGTCATTATTGCCTTGTAGCTTAGTTTGTTGCTTTTTGGTTAACAAGAGTAATTGCATTATATATGATATCGGTTTGAAAACAGTTTCCAACATCATTTTTGTAAACTATGTATATGAGATATGAGGCATACAGAATATATTTTTATTAAGGAAAAACAAAGTAGTTTTGTCCTAAAACAAAATGACTAGTTCTTACAGAATAAGTAAGAGGTAATGTAGAACAAAACCTAAATGGATTTAGAAAGTTGTAGGTTTGTGGAAAAGGAATTTTGTTTCTTGTGGCCAAAGTTGGATAAAATTTGATAGATCTATATATAAAAATTTGTAAAACCTCAGTAACAAATAGTACACTGATACAAAACTAGAATTGGCTTTCTCTCTATTAAAATAACAAGGTTTTCTTAGATTATTGGTCTTTTCTTAATAAGTTATAAACGTTTTTTCCCCTAATTAATCAATGTAAAAGGCAGAAAGTCTGTTTCATCAAAATAACTTCTCGTTCTTTATGTTGCCTTTATCATGTCAGTTGTTTAAAAGGAGCAAGTTTTCTCACTTTTATTACAAAAATAGTTTATTACCATCATGTTATTTCCTAATTTGCCTTTAAAATCTTTTATTGTCACTTTAATTGAAGAGCAAAATATTGTTTCACAGTAACCTGTGATCCTATTTAACAAAGGGTTCAACCCTCCTGACTTTTGACATTTTGCCTTCTAAAATCAAGTGCTAAATGTAACAACATTTTATTTCACACTGTCTTTGGGATTTTCCAGAGGGCTCCTGCAAAAATCACAAAGAATCTACTCTTTCACTTTACAAAAAGAGAGGCATCAGAAATAGATGCATTTGATATATTATAAATTGCATAAGAAATGTCAAATTAAAAAGGATTTTATGAACTTCTATATATTTAATGTATATAATCTAAAAATTATATAAAATTCTCAAAGATTTGTCAATGTCCTCACTATCCATAAGATATCCTAGTACTAATCTGCCTCATATTAAACAGCAATATAATGTTATCAGGCATAATTTCAATTATTCTTTAAAATGTTACATGCCACAAAAATGTACATTATTTTATACTAAACTCTCATTAAATCTTTCACTTTTATAAAACAGTAGTAAGTTAACAATAGCCATTCTTTCTCTTTTATGTTTTAAGTCTTTTTTAATCCACAGATAATTTTTTATTTTATTCTAATATTTTCTTGAAAACATTTGTGGTCAGCTACAAGCCAAGTGCTTCATCTTCAACAACAATAAAAATTACTGTCTCAGAAACCTATGAAAATAAAAGTGCCAGGCACTCTAGGTTACTGGCTTCCAACGACATTGCTTAGAGAACTTTTAA
The DNA here is from genome assembly GCF_015220235.1 of Choloepus didactylus. NCBI lineage: Eukaryota > Metazoa > Chordata > Mammalia > Pilosa > Megalonychidae > Choloepus > Choloepus didactylus. The sequence goes on along the minus strand of NC_051313.1, from coordinate 55,920,985 downwards.
GACCACACCATGGGACTGGCTCAGAATTTCCAAAAATCCAGTAGGAAGCCCATGTGTTCATGATTTTTGCTAACACAAGATTGAGCAGAATGAGAATTACTTAAGACTGAATGAATTGATAAAAAGTAATTATGGATTTTGTTTAAATTATTGCTAATGGTTTAATGTACTACTTTTTAAAAGATAAGGAACCCCTTTTACCTTTCCTTAAACTATAATTCATAAAACTTTTCTCTTTTTCTACCTGCCTGATCCCCTAAAATTTGGAAACTCTTATAGAATATTTTTGTTTTCATGGAAATATAATTATTTGCATAAGGTCAATAAGAAAATGTCCTCCTTGTTAACAGAACATAATTGGAGATGCAGACTATAGAACCAAAGCTTTACCTGGAATGTGGTAGTTGAAAATAATACTGGTTGAATCCTAGATTTAAGCTGACTAAATTCATAAAATAGTTCCAACATTGCTAATCATTTTTCTTTTTATAATTACTACAGTGTCTCTTATTCATTTCTCATCTCTAGAACAGCAGTTGCTGCTACCCCTGGCCCCATGCTAATGCAGTATACCCTTAATCTTGAAGCTTGTACTTACGAAGTTTACAATGAAGCTAAGTAAGCTTAACTGTAACTAATGCTTGAGAGCCACTCCCTTAGAACCTCATTGTTGCTCAAATGTGGCCACCCTCGAAGTCAAACTCTGCAGATAAACCTGCAACCTTCACCCCTACATTGAACCTGATTCCCAGGGATGAGCCTCTCTGGCACCAAGGGATTAATACCAAATTCTGATCACTGGTGCTTTTGGAGAATGAGCTCTACTGAAAGGCAGAAATGAGAAAAGAACTAAAACAAAATGGAGTTCCCACGACTAACATTTAAACTGGAGTCAGAAGCCCATTCTGGAAGTTACTCTCATGCACATCTCAGCCAGATATCACAAACTGCCAAGATATATAAACGAAAAGCAACAATGTTTCTAAGAACTTCTGGCCACTATGCATCAACCACAAGGTAAAGAAACCAGTAAACTATCTAACTTGAAAGACACTTGGAACTCCTCGAGCACCCAATAATCATAATTCTTTATAAACAATTTATGTAACCTTCTTTTTCCTTAAAAACCCTTGCTTGGAAGCCCCAACATGGGACACAGTTTGGGTTGCTACCTGAATCTGTGAAAGACAATTCTAAGCCCCCAAATAAACTCTTCTGTTGGTTTGCAGCTCCGTGTGTAGTATAATTTGTCAGTCAACACCAGGGAACATGATCTGCACGATATTAATTTTTGAATAAAATTTTCACATAGAAAATTTCATTGAATTCTTTTTTAGAAAACTTTACCTGTAAGAATGCATCATAAGAAAATACATAATTGAGAACACACACAAAGATGTAATCACAAGGAATTTCTACATGTGATTCTTTATAAACACAAAAATTTTGAGGAAAATATTGTTACATGAATTATGAAAAAGACAGAAAGCAGAGGATTCCGTAGTTCTTAAAACATCATGATTCAAAGAAATTTAACAACGTGGAAATATGTTTAAAAATTAAATGAAAATAGAACATTATAAAACAGTGTTTTAAAAATATATATGTGCTCATTGTTTGTATGTATCTGGAAGACAAAACTCCAGAATGCTAGTGTTGACAGATGGCAAGATTTTTTACTTATTTTCTTTGTCTACATTTTTGAAGTTTCTAACCCCTTTTACTTTTGGGAAAAACAAGTAAAGGTTGTTTTTTTAAGCCTCAAATTGATATAAACCATACACAAAACTAAAATTAAAATACCTTGTTTGATTCAGTTGAGTCTATTTTGTCTATTAAGACAATGTTAATGCAAACAAGAGCTTTCGTTGGCCCTTAAGAGGGATAGTTGAAACTTTTGGTTTAAAGTACATCAGAATGTCTGATATATTTAAACACACAGACACATGTATCTATAAAATTTCTACTTCTATCACTTAAAATTCTTGAGATTGTTTACATATAAACAGCCTCAACTACCCCATCTGACAACACTGGATTACAACTAGAATTTCTTAAATAGTCTCCAAAATTCTTTTATTCTCTAAAATTTTTAACAAAGGTAGACTTCTATAACTAATTATATTATCTACTAAACATTAATTGATGTTATAAGAATGGAAAATTTTCACAAATTTCCATACAAGTTACATGCTATGAGAGCCCAATAAAATTTTTTGAAATCTCTTCTTGTTCTAATTAATCTTTCCTTTGTGTATTGTTACTCTTCTAGAGACTAAATGAATTTATTATTTAGTTCAGTTATTTTACTTGTCAGTTATTTTATTTGTAAGTCAGTGTATTTCAACATTAAAAAAGATTAAAATGGCAGTTGAAGTAAGAGAGAACAATAAAGCTGTTTTAAAGTTTAATTTAATTTACTTGCTAATTAGTCTACATGACAAAAGATAGAGGAATACTGATTTAAAATACTATTTAGCTGATCCATAATAAAGCATTTGGTAATATTCTACATAAAATAGAATTTCATCCACTGTAGGACTTTAAACAAGAGTATTTAATTTAAAAAACCCAGTTAAGACTTTTAAATTGTAGAATAGAGTGGTAGCTTATATACAGGGAAATCAGGAATCATCATAAGCTAATGGTTGAACTTACAGCCTTTCTGGAGTAAACAAATAAATTATAGCACTTTTTTCAATGGAATGCCATGATTCACTGATGCAGAATATACTTTTGATTTTTAGTAAGTAGGATGTGCAAAGTAATTATATGATCCAGGTTTTAAAAATATATAAATGTATAGAAAATTAAATACATGGGTGGATATCAGATGTAGTTAATTCTGAGCAAAGAAAGCATTGGTGATGTAATTTCTCCTCTTTATTAATCTGCATTTGAACTAATTTTGTTACAATGAAAGTTATTTTTGCATAAATTATCAATCTAGTTACATAAATACTTCCTACTGGAGAGCCCTGAAAATATTTATTCTTTCTCGTGTTACGAACAAGCATTATACCTTAAAACACTCACCCAGTTGTGGAGGAGAAAAGAATTTATTCACTTGCTAAAGACACTCTAAAAAAGAAAAATGAAGTGGGAGGACTTACACTCCCTGACTTTGAAGCTTATTATAAAGCCACAGTTGTCAAAACAGCATGGTACTGGCACAAAGATAGACATATATATCAATGGAATCGAATTGAGAATTCGGAGATAGACCCCCAGATCTATGGCTGACTGATCTTTGATAAGGCCCCCAAAGTCACTGAACTGAGTCATAATGGTCTTTTCAACAAATGGGGCTGGGAGACTTGGATATCCATATCCAAAAGAATGAAAGAGGACCCCTACCTCACACCCTACACAAAAATTAACTCAAAATGGACCAAAGATCTCAATATAAAAGAAAGTACCATAAAACTCCTAGAAGATAATGCAGGAAAACATCTTGTAGACCTTGTATTAGGCGGACACTTCCTAGACTTTACACCCAAAGCACAAGCAACAAAAGAGAAAATAGATAAATGGGAACTCCTCAAGCTTAGAAGTTTCTGCACCTCAAAGGAATTTCTCAAAAAGGTAAAGAGGCAGCCAACTCAATGGGAAAAAATTTTTGGAAACCATGTATCTGACAAAAGACTGATATCTTGCATATATAAAGAAATCCTACAACTCAATGACAATAGTACAGACAGCCCAATTATAAAATGGGCAAAAGATATGAAAAGACAGTTCTCTGAAGAGGAAATACAAATGGCCAAGAAACACATGAAAAAATGTTCAGCTTCACTAGCTATTAGAGAGATGCAAATTAAGACCACAATGAGATACCATCTCACACCGATTAGAATGACTGCCATTAAACAAACAGGAAACTACAAATGTTGGAGGGGATGTGGAGAAATTGGAACCCTTATTCATTGTTGGTGGGACTGTATAACGGTTCAGCTGCTCTGGAAGTCAGTCTGGCAGGTCCTTAGAAAACTAGATATAGAGTTACCATTCGATCCAGCGATTGCACTTCTCGGTATATACCCGGAAGATCGGAAAGCAGTGACACGAACAGATATCTGCACGCCAATGTTCATAGCAGCATTATTCACAATTGCCAAGAGATGGAAACAACCCAAATGTCCTTCAACAGATGAGTGGATAAATAAAATGTGGTATATACACACAATGGAATACTACACGGCAGTAAGAAGGAATGATCTCCTGAAACATATGACAACATGGATGAACCTTGAAGACATAATGCTGAGCGAAATAAGCCAGGCACAAAAAGAGAAATATTGTATGCTACCACTAATGTGAACTTTGAAAAATGTAAAACAAATGGTTTATAATGTAGAATGTAGGGGAGCTAGCAATAGAGAGCAATTAAGGAAGGGGGAACAATAATCCAAGAAGAACAGATAAGCTATCATGGGTAAATTTAACATTCTGGGAATGCCCAGGAATGACTATGGTCTGTTAATTTCTGATGGGTATAGTAGGAACAAGTTCACAGAAATGTTGCTATATTAGGTAACTTTCTTGGGGTAGAGTAGGAACATGTTGGAAGTAAAGTAGTTATCTTAGGTTAGTTGTCTTTTTCTTACTCCCGTGTTATGGTCTCTTTGAAATGCTCTTTTATTGTACTTCTTTAAATTATTATTTTTATTTTTTTTATTTTTCATACAGTTGATTAAAAAAAAAAAAAGCTAAAAAAAAAAACAAGGAAAAAAATACGTAGAGCCCCCTTGAGGAGCCTGTGGAGAATGCAGGGATATTGGCCTACCCCACCTTGATGGTTGCTAACATGACCACAGCCATAGAGGACTGGTGGTTTGATGGGTTGAGCCCTCTACCACAGGATTTACCCTTGGGAAGACTGTTGCTGCAAAGGAGAGGCTAGGCCTCCCTATAATTGTGCCTAAGAGCCTCCTCCCGAATGCCTCTTTGTTGCTCAGATGTGGCCCTGTCTCTCTACCTAAGCCAACTTGAAAGGTGAAGTCACTGCCCTCCCCTCTATGTGGGATCAGACACCCAAGGGAGTGAATCTCCCTGGCAACATGGAATATGACTCCCAGGGAAGAATATAGACCTGGCATCATGGGATGGAGAACATCTTCTTGACCAAAAAGGGGATGTGAAAGGAAATGAAGTAAGCTTCAGTGACAGAGAGATTCCAAAAGGAGCCAAGAGGTCACTCTGGTGGGCACTCTTACACACAATTTAGACAACCCTTTTTAGGTTCTAAAGAATTGGGGTAGCTGGTGGTAGATACCTGAAACTATCAAACTACAACCCAGAACCCATGAATCTTGAAGACAATTGTATAAAAATGTAGCTTATGAGGGGTGACAATGGGATTGGGAAAGCCATAAGGACCACACTCCCCTTTGTCTAGTTTATGGATGGATGTGTAGAAAAGTAGGGGAAGCAAACAAACAGACAAAGGTACCTAGTGTTCTTTTTTACTTCAATTGCTCTTTTTCACTCTAATTATTATTCTTGTTATTTTTGTGTGTGTGCTAATGAAGGTGTCATGGATTGATTTAGGTGATGAATGTACAACTATGTAATGGTACTGTAAACAATCGAAAGTACAATTTGTTTTGTATGACTGCGTGGTACGTGAATATATCTCAATAAAATGAAGATTAAAAAAAAAAAAAGAATTTTTTCACTATCTTGCAAGAATGGACACACAGCCAAACACATGGCCGGTGCGCCAGAAAAAAACACGGCGATAGTTATATCCTACACCTAATACGCATGTCCCTCCTCTGTTTCCCTTTTGGCTGGATACTCCAGAGGTTACAGCCTATCTGAGAGAGCTAACTAGCCCATCTTTGAGATTTTTGAATTGTGCAGCCTATCAGAGAGTTAACTAGTTCAAATGTTTCGCTGAGAGTCCCTGCCTTTGACCATCACCCACATTCTTTTACATTCCAGGAACTCTGGTTATCTTTCCTGTATAAGGAACTGGTGCTGATTCTAGACTTACATCATGGTGCTCTCTCTCTCTTTCCTTCTCCTCACCATGGGGCTAGTTTAAGCCAGTTCTTCCACCCAATCTCCATCTTCCCTATTCCATGTGACCTTTATGTGAAAGCTAAACTTAATTAACCCTTTCTTTCCCTTGAACCCACCATAAAGATAACTCTTTAAGCAAAACAGGTACAGCAACATATTTAGGTCCAATCATGATTTCCTGTAACCAAATATCTACTTAAAATTAAGTTCTGTGCTGACATGTGTCATCAATATTTATCTCCTTTATTTAGAGACACCCTGAAAGAGAAGGCATTATTGAGGATTTGTCTTAGTTCCTGGCTGCTAAAACAATTACCATACAATGGTTATCTTAACAACAGGAATTTACTGGCTCATAGTTTTGAGGCTAGGAGGAGTGGAAAATATCCAGGCTAGACCATGTTCTCTCCCAGAAGACTGTGATGTTCTGCGGCTGGCTTCCTGTGATCTTTGGGACCTGTGACGTGGCAGCTACAGTAACTTCCAGGTCTTACTCCCTCTGTGGCTTTCTCTTCATAATATCTCCAGTAATAAGATTAAGATGCAACCCAACAGACTGAAGATACCTCAAGTAAAAATAGCTCTCCAAAAGGCCCTATTTACAGTGGGTTCACACCCAAAGGAATAGATTAAGAACATTTTTTTCTGGGGTTATATATTTCAACCTACCACAGTAGTGTTTTGATAAAATAGTCAATACAATAGGCAAGGAAATAAAAAGGAGTACACAGAAAGAAAAAGATAAACATCATTATTTGTAGATATTATTGCTTATATGAAAAGAAAACACAAATCAATTGAAAATTTCTTGGAAATTATAATAGAGTTCAGTGACAGCTAACTACAAATACAACAATAAATAGCTTTTTAAATAACCAGTAAGGAAAAAATAGTGCAGAAAAATCTTATTGACAGTTCTTAACATGCATGACCAACACTTTAAATTGGCTCAATCAAGCCCTATTTCAACAACTTCCAATTTGCCTTCCTGTGCCACAGAGGCTTAAAATCTAACACAACAGCCCATGGCACCTTATTACAGAGACTAGGTGTGTGACTTAGTTTCTAAAATTCATGCACACCTATGCAGGATTTGGATGCAAAACTGAACTCTGAGATGCTTGCAGCAAAAGGGGAGATCACCTGAAAGTACAGTGATTGAGGTACTTGGTTCTTCTGAAGCAGCTATGGTGGTGTGTTGGCATCTTGTCTCACTTCCTCATTCCCCATCACTGGTGTGGATCAAACAGGTCTGATGACAGTTATGTTTCTGATAGAACATTCCCATCATGTAATTGGTCAGTAATCTGGCTGCATTGTTTCTGTCCAGGGAGCATGGAAACCTGGTATTCCGACTCTCCCAATGAGCTATCTTACATGTTAAATCAATTTGCCCTCAAAAGAACTAGATTTGTCTTAATTTTTGACAATTAAAATCTTTGACAAATTCAATGGGGACACATTATATATTTTACAGGACATACATACAAATATAGCAATAATATTATTAGTAAGTGGAGTCTGGGTCATGACGTTTGGGGTCATATTCTCTTGCTTTATTTTTTATTTATTATATGATAATGTGCATTTGCAGCAGAGAAGTTTTGAAATATAAAGTAGAAAATAATAAATTTGCCAAGAGATTTTCTTCAGCATGGCCTTAATTTAATAGCAAATGGGACTCTAAGTACAATAATCTCTGTGGCAGAGACTGTATCCACCAAACAAATAAATAAACAAGCAACGAAGCATGTATCTGTTGCCTCTTCTTTCCGTGGATACACCTAACTTGTAGTTCTGGGTCCCCTGCAATTAACTGGGTGTGGACATGTGGCTCTTTTAATTAATGGACTATAAGGGGAAGTGATGCATACCACACTATCACCACTTTCAGAACTGACCCATACAAACTTCCCATGAGAAATCCTCTATGTTACTTTTTCCCTTTTGGATGTTGATAATGTCCATGCTTGGAAACTGCAAGTTGAACATGAAAGAGTAGCCATCATGTGTGGTTACTCTAGCTCTGTGCTTAGAGAAAGGTTCCAACTGTCAACCTGAATAACAGCCCAGGAACACTGCATGGGAAAGAAATAAACTGCTTTTTATGGCACTGCAATTTGGGGCTCAACCTACTCTACTCTAACACAGTGTCCGTCTCTCCCATCATTCACCTTTTCCTCTAGTCTTTACCTTTTCAAATTAGGATTACTTATGGTGTTATTCCATGCCTTTTATTTACTTTTCAAAAATACGCCTGCTTTCAGTCCCTAAAGACTTCTTTCAAAAAATGTGCCATCTGAAATGCAGCTCACAGAAATTGTTTATAAACAATTTATAAAAGAAATTTATAAAGAAGTGTTAGCACTTTCCTTCAGGTTGAGAACTAATAAATTATATTTTATATTCTTGTTTTTATGTGAACTTTAATATTATTTCATGGAGGAAGACTGGATTTCTGTTCTTACATTAATATATTTCACCAAAGCATTGATTTTTAATGTTTTTTCTTTTTAAAATTATTTAACTTTCAATTATTTAATTTGTAATGATCATGAATTACATGATTTTAAATGAGAAAAGAAAAATGTTTATTAGATATCAGAATTAAAGTAGATATTTACCCCATGCTCATTCAAAATTTTGAATTCAGGTAAACCCAAGTTCAGGTGCAGACAGAAATTTCTGTCATTCCCAATCTAGCCTTAATTTCTCAATAAAATCACAATCACAGGATTGCCAGACTCACAATCATAAGCACGACAACATGCATCTAGAGGACTCTCTCTTTCTAATTTTCATCTTCAATTCTCTAGCATCTTTCATGATTAGGAACTGAAAGACTGTGCCCAATTTCACAACTACCCATAGGTAACTACTAAAATGTTGCTCCTACCCTTGGGTCACACTCCCAGTGCTGCCTTTCAAAAGTGTCTGGATCACTCAACGTCCATCTCCAACATCCCTGAGCTATGAACTCTCCAGATTCCTCAAACAGATGGAATCAATGTCTCCCTCAGCAACTTTATTTAAATCTTTATATGGTGCTTACCAGACTAGGTTTCATACCAGAGGAATCTTAATCTCTTCTTTGTTCCTCCTTAGAATGCATGTTCCTTAAGGCCAGGTACCTGGTTTCATTCAGCTTTGTATTTTGTATTCTTTATGTCACTTATCATGTTAGAATTCACAGAATGACTATATATTTTATTGAATTAAACTGAACAAATGCCCGATTTTAGATGTCAACATTTCTGCTTCCAACCTGCCACTGAAAACCTGTCTTCCTGACTATCCCAGGGGATAACCCCTTTCCTCTAAGAATAGGACGTAGATGCTTGAGGCAAGAATTACTGGATCCCTGGATGGAATATTAGGAAAGACAATTTTGGGAATCACTAACACACCTTTAGGAAAAAAAAAATAAAGAGCAGATTTTGTTGTACAACATCATTAGATTTGAGATGTTACTATATTTAGATTAATAGCATTGATTGGGACCCTAACAAGTTTTTCAAACATTATGCAACTCAGGAATATATTCCAAGCTTCATACACCTGGCTAAAACTGTGTTTTTGGAACAAAAATCCATTCTTGGTATCAAATTTATTATAGTAAAAACAACTGGCACCTTCAGTAGAACAATCCACAATCAATCCTGGAAGTGTATTCTCTGTGCAGAATCTCAGTTTAGTTAATACATTGATTTCTATATACTCATAGATCTTCTTGAAATTTTATGATCCATCTTGAGCAGAAGGCTTGATAGCACTGGTAAGTATAAGAGTTGTGTGTACTTCACAAATATTAGTCATATCATAGAAATCTTAAATTCAGGGAAGAGGTATATCACTTTTTCTTTTTCAGTTTACTCTCACTATATTACTGTTTTGTTTTGTATCTTAAGAGCAACCAGCTATATATTGAAAAGACAGAGCAACAATAAATTAACAGCAAAAATCCAGAAATGACATTTCACAATATGAAATACTGAATATGTTGGTCAGTAATTTCCACCAAAGGTTAAATACACACGCACACAAAAAACTGATTATAATAGAATTTTTTTCACTAACTTTTAAACCAGCAGAAGGAATTTTTACAGGGCATATATCAAGAAGGATGTTGTTTGTTAAAAGTTGAAATTAATGAACAGCAATATGATCATATAATAGGATAGCATTGGGTTTTTCACTTGTGACTGCACAGAACTGTTTAACTTAGATTAAAATTTTTATTTCTGTTTAAGAGTGTAATCGAGACTATATTGGTTTGCTAAAGCTGCTGGAATGCAATATACCAGAAATGGGTTGACTTTTTCAATGGGATTTTATTAGGCTACAAATTTACAGTTCTAAGGCAATGAAAATGTCCTATTTAAGGCATCAAGAGAAGAAACCTTCTCTGAGGAAAGGCTGTGGGGGTCTGGGGTTCCTCTGTTACATGGGAAGGCACATAGTGCTGTCTACTGCTCTTTCTCTCCTGGTTCTAGTTTCTGTGGTTGTCTCCAAATATCTCTGGGCATTTCTCTTTCTGTTCCCCTGAGGGCTTTTCCTCTCTTAGCCTCTTTGGGGCAAACTCTGGATTTCATCTCTTAGCTTCCTTGAGCTTTCTGAGTTTCATCTGTCATTTATCCTCTCATAAGGGACTCCAGCAAAGGGATTAAGACCCACCCTGAACGGTCTGGGTCACATCTCCAAGGAAACAACCTAATCAAAGTTCCCACCCAAGAATAGGTCTGTCCCCACAAGAATAGATTAAAAGAACATGGCTTTTCTGGGTTTCATAACAGCTCTAAATAAGCACAAAGACAATCCCTGACACTATTTCAGACAGCTTTATGACTGATATTCAATTATTTTGAGAAAAAAAATATAGACTTTATGGGGATAACTGTTTCTATGGAATCTATGCTTTAAGTTCAAAAGTTCTTCCCCAGCTATTAGTTTTTTAAAGCAGTGAAAGAATCATTGAGAGGAAATTTATGCGGAGGAGAAAATGAGCTCAAGAGATTCAAGGCCGTAAGTAATCTTATTAAACTTTTAAAGTATATATTTTAAATCTATATTTGTATAAAATAATAAAAACAGAACACTAAATAAAAGACAATGAAACTTTTCACTTCTTAAATTAGTTTCAATTATTTAAGTTCAAGTACTGGTTTGACCATAAATTAATGACTATATTCAAGCAAACCAGGGAGAAAAATAATTGAAGAAAAGTCATCCTCAGATCTCTCTTCCTCTGCGAAAAAATGGAGACACTCAGGGTTGTTAAAACTGAACTGTAAAAATTTGATTGCTTAGTTGTCTGCATAAAGCTTTGGCAGGCATACAGCCTTGATTGCAGTTTTGTGGCATGCAGGATGGAAAAATGTGCCCTGCATGCCTTTATAAACACTTTTGAAGAAAGCGTGATGCCTATGCAAAGGGGCTATTCTTTTTCTGTTTGGCAGGCCCCTTGCAGTCCACTCTATGACCCCTTATTTATATGTAGAAAATATTTCAAGTCTTACTTTGTATTTTTTCTTCAATCCCATTATTATCTTAGATATATGTAAAATGCAGAATAATAAATCAACCGTTTTCTTAGTTTTGTCATTGTTCTCAAAGACAATGTTAATATTATATTTAATATAATCAGATATTCAAAGTTTCCTCTAGCATATTCTAAGAATAAAAAAATAGCAGGTGGCACCATCTCTTTCCAAAACATTTTTTTTTTGTTTGTACAATGATACTTAATTTTCATTTTTCAGCTAGAGAGGACATACAAAATCATGTGAAACTTCTGCCATTTTGCATGAAGGGCAGATTATTTTACTTCATGCATTAGTTTCTTTATTCTTTAAAGAGTTAAAAATGGAAAAAAAAATCCTCACTCTTTTGATATAAGTTTTGTATTAATTTCAATTAGCTAAGTGATATGATTCAGCAAGTTTCTGGTGTAATAGCTCATTAACCTTCTTAATGTAAATCTGACTTCATCATGGGAGAAGGCTTGGCAGACATATGCACTCTGAAATCCTTCATCTCATCTTTTGCCTTTTCTTCCTTAATATTATCAATTCTTACACCCTACTTCATCAACATCACTTTGGGGAGTTAAGTTAGGGAAGGTAGAAGAAACTGAAGAAAAGTATTTTATTTTAGAGTGTGAGAGAGATTTATAAACCATTCCCACCATAATCAGCCTTTAGTTTTATTCTGAAATTTATAGTGTACTCTGCTGCTAGACAGCTGAATATTGCAGTGTGGGGGCATTTATCTCAGGTGAATTTTCCCTTATGGGAATTAGGGTTTCATGGGCTGTCACCACCAATACCCAGGGTTAAGGAAACTGTGAAAACAATTCCTATTAGACATATCCAGTAAAATATGACTGATGAAAGACATTTTTACTCTATTTTTCTCATGATGTTCACCAAAGTGAACAGAGAAAAAAATGCATCTGCAAACAATTAAAAAGTACTTGCTCTGAAAGGTCTCTGCCAAAGACAGCATAGTTTTGGCCAAGTTTATGAAATGTCAAGAGATGATATATATTTATCAAGCTCATTAGTAATTACAGGTTCTCCTTAATTTAAGTAGCAGAGACTAGAGAGATCCAATTAACAATCCTTTCTTGGAATTATAAAGAATAGAAAGAGATACGGCAGGCAACAGGGGCAATAAAAGATACCCAGCATGGGGCAATTTCCACTACACAGAGCAAGGCACATGGGACTGAACATACGCAAAAAGGAACTAAGTAAAAGTGACTTGAAAGAAAATGATGACAGACACAGGAAAAGCAAGAGAACATCTAAAATATGGAGAAGATAAAGGAAATAGGAAAGAAAAATAGAGATGTTAATTAAGTGAAGAAAAGCTGAATTTGCAAGTCAAAAGAAAAAGAGAGAAGAAAAGAGATTCATAGTGAAATTACTGAACATAAATATATTTAAAAGAATCTTGAAGAGTGGGACCTAAAGAATTCATTAATAAGAAGAATAAAAATTAATTTGTACTCAGACTTCTCTATGACAATATTCAATGGCAAAGACAGTGGAGTAAATACAAGTTCCCCCTCCCTCAGAACTGATAGTGGGAATGGTAGAATTATATTATATATAACATAACTTAAAGCTGGCAAAGTTGAATTGATGTATACATAAAAATATATTTTAAAAGAGTCCAGGCTTGAAATATAGCACCAATGTGAATTCCCTGAAAAAAATAAAAATCTATATTTCAAATTGAAATTCAGGCAACCAAGACATTGACAAAATAAAGAACTCTGGAATGGGTAATCCCATTATAAAAGAAATATTCTGGGTTATTAAGTGTATTTTATATAGAAAAAATAAATAAAGGCTGTCATGGATTTAGAAAAAAAGTATGGTAAATATTAATAATGTAAGGATAAATAACTAACCAAATGCTGGCACATGGAGAATAGAAGTTGAGAGGAACTTTATGTGTGCTAACATGCATTTTCTCAGAATTTGGATTCAAAATGGTAAATTTCAAAAATGTGTTTACATTTTCATTTAACATTTTAAAGGTTATTACTATGAGAAATATCTACCACTAAGAAAATAAAATATATAAAACAAAATAAAGAAAACACAGATCTTATAGTAAAGGTAATAAATAAAAGAAGCAGGACTAAAGGAAAATGTAACATAAAATTAGATGATAGAATTTAAACAAAACATGTATGTTAAAACAGTAAACATATTTGAGATAAATTCCTCTGAATAAAGAAAAGAGATAAATTCAACAATATGTCATTTTAAAAACAAAACCCTAAAAGCAGATAAACGTTTGTTAACTCTGGATATGTTTGATGATAATGCTCCTTCAGTGGAATTCTCTATACCTATTTGTCACAGCCCAAGGGGACTTTTGCAGATGAAGGACTAAAGAAGGCACCAGAGACATGAGCTTTATTCAGGACTGTCTTACAAGGAAATGGAAGTCAGTTACGCTGCTCTGAGTGGCGGCAAGTTCAGAACTCAGTGTGTAGGTATTCTGCCATTTGAGGGGCTGATCAAGTCAGTTATAGAGGCTTGAGACAAAGACATCCCAATGGGTACAAGAGCATAATTGCAGGAATGGGGGTTGGGGGGTCTTGTGAAATAGGGAAGGATCCATTGTAGTCAACAGGGAAGAGGGGAGAAGTATAGGTTATGTTGCAGATAAAAATATCTCAGGGAGTTTTAGGAAGGAGGTAAGCTATAGATTACATTTAGCACTAGAGGTCTCATTTTACAAGGAGAGTAGGTTAAACCTTAACTGACTTAGGTCAGGTGAGCTGCTGTGTGGTCTTCAAGGCCCTTAGGGAAGGCCCTGGACCCAGGGCTCCCACACTATTGAAAGAATTAGAAGGATTTGTGTTTACTAATATGAAAGGATACACAGAATGGATGCATGCACAAAGCAAGTTGCAGCATAGACTATATAATGTGATCTCATTTATGAAAAACAAATAGGGAACTGTTCCCTGCTCTCCACAATTAAAAAGAAAACACAGATCTTATAGTAAAGATAATAAATAAAAGAAACAGGAGTAAAAGAAAATGTAACATAAAATTAGGTGATAGAATTTAGAAGCCTGAATTCCAATTACTTGTTTTATACCAAAACATAGATTCCAAAAGGATTGGAATATTTACTTGGTTGGAAAAAAGATATTTGTAAATAGAAGAAAAATTCTTGGTATGCTTAACATCCAAGGGAGGTGAGGTTGAAGGCCACAAGCAACAATGCCCTCAAGATATGATGGTCCAAAACTGTGGCAAGCCCTATATCTCTGAATTGTAGACAGACAAGCATTCTGGGCCAAACACAAAATGACAATAGGGGATATCTTTGTATGATCTGGCAATGAAATAGCTGGAGCTGTAACTCCCATTCAACCCTAGTGGAAGGGGTTAGAAAGGTGTCAACCACACATAAGGCCTCCAGGTGTATGAACAATTCTCTTGTGCAATTAGTGTTCCAAGTGTTGAGATGAAACCTCCCCCTAAACAGCTGGTGCCTAATCTGACTTCATCTCCATCTCCCTCCCAACATTTCCACGGCCTCTCTCACAACATTCTTATAAGAGATAGAAGTACTACAGACACCTTTCCTAGAGCCCTGCCAATTTCCTTTGGAACTTTCCAGTTGCATGTTCACCTGTGCATGCCTCTCCATGGGAAAAAGCCTGGGAGGTTGGGATGCTTCATCTTACTGTTCTTCTGAGTATACATTTCCCCAATAACACCTTTTTGTGCCTATAAAATGTGATGATGTGGGGTTTGCTTTCCTTCAGCAGCCACTCTACAGGACTGTACGAGATCAGCTTACAAAAAGACCATAACTTACACTTTCCCTTTGTCCCTCGCTCTGTCTTGGATCACTTACTCTGGAAGAAAGAAGCTGCTGTGTTATGTGTAGCACTAGGGGGAAGCCAAGGTGATCAGAAAACAATGTCTCCAGCCAACATCCAGAAAGGATCCCAGGTCTTCCAACTGCCATGCGAGTGAGCTTGAAAGAATACTCTCCACAAGTTGAGCCTTGAGATGATTGTAGCCCCAGCTGATACCTGGTTTGCAGCATTTTTAGAGACCCTGAGCCAGAGGATGAATAACCTAGAGAACTGTGAGATAATGACTGTTTGTGACTTTACGCTTCTAAAATTTAGGGTTATAGATAGCTTTCACAGCAAGTAATGTCTCTTCATGCAATCATATTAAGAAGCCCATTTCATCTTTTCACAAAACCAATCTCCTACTCTATTCTGTTCTAAATATTGTGTTCCCTCCTATTGCAATGAAAGGAGCATTTCTGATCTTATCTGAGGTCAATCCCTCCACTTCCATCACCCCAAACTCCTTAAGAACTTCACTGTAATATCACCTCCCTTTATCACATAATCAACTTCTGCTTCTCTACTATACAATTTTGAATGCCATATAAGTTTGTTTCATCATGGCCCATGTTTAGAAAGCAAGCAAACAAATAAAAACTCCCTTAACCTCAAGTATTCATCTGCAAATCCATTTTTCTGCTCCTTTTCACAGAAAAACTCTTGGAAAGGGAAAACTTACATATACTTATGGTCTATATTTCTTCTACCCTCAGCACTATTAGACAAGGTTGGTCACTATCTCCTTACAAAAGACTTTGGTTTCTATACTTCCATGATACTACAGACTCCAAGTTTCAGTTCTGCCTCATCAATCTCTTTACTGCTTTCTCCTATCCTTCCAGACTTGGAGTGTTCCTCTTTTTCTCTAACTACTTTCTTTTTCTAGATGGTCCCATTCAGAACTGTGGCTTTGATTGTCATCCCTATACTGATGACCTCAAATTTATATTTCTAGTCCTCACCATTTCCCTGAACTCCAGATTCATGTATCTATGTCAACCTGACCACTTCTACTTGGCTACCTAAGAGGCATTTGAAGTTTAACCTATTAAAACCTGAAATCTTGATCACCGACACTGCCCCAAACCAGTTTTTCTTCAAGTTTTCCATATCTCTATAAATGGCATCTCCATCAACTTAGAAATTATCCTTGACTCATTTCTTCTCTATTTATACTACAGCCAGTCCATCAACAAGTCCTGTCTGCTATCCATCCAAACATATTCTAGATCTCACCACTTCTTACCTGCCAATGCTACAGTGCTATATCAGTCTGTGATTGTCACTTATGCAGAGTGTTATAACTGGTCTTCCCACGTCCATCATCCCCCTCCCTAAAAATCCATTTTCCACCTAGCATCCAGAGACATTATAAATAAGATCACATTATCACCCTATTTAAATACTCTAGTGACATTCCCATCACAATTAAAATAAAATTCAAACTGTTTACCATAACCTATAGCATTCTGCATGTTTCAGCCCCAGCCTAACTTCTTCCTCTTTTCTCCTACCACTCTGCCTTAGGCCCATATGTTCTAATCACTCTACTCTTGTTTGAGTCTTTCAAACGTACCAAGTTCATTCCCAGGACTCTTGCACTTGCTGTTTATTCTGGTTTGAACATCCTTTCTCCAGATCTCTGGGCAGAAGAATTTTCATCATCATTCAAGGATCAATGTAAATGTGATCTTCTCATTAGAGGCATTATCTTTCTAGCTAAAGTTGTCCTCCTTAAGTAGCTTGTTATCTTATTACATGGTTACCTTTTTAGTCTCTGAAATAATCTTATTTATCATTTTTCATGTCTCTCTTATCACTACAACCAACCTGAAAGTAGGCAGGAATTTATTTTGTCTTTCTCAGCACTGTACTCTAGCATCTAGTACAGAGTCTAGCACATGGTCACATGAGAGTAAATACTTGAACTAAAACTGTAAGCATGCCACTGCTAGTGGAATTGATGCAGCATCCTGTAACTTTCATGATTCCATCACCTATATGTTAGCTACCACTGGGCTTTCTTGCTGGTAAGCGGGGAAGGGAGGCATTACTATCAAAACCATCATCACCCCAAGTTTGGTGATTTGCTATGTGGTCTCACAACATTTAACAGCAGGTTACACTCATGGCTAAAGTTTAATACACAAAGGATATAGAGCAAAATCAGCAGGAAAAAAAATGTATTCATCGGGTAGAGTCCACAGCATTTATGCACAGGTTTCTCAGTCCTTCCCCATTCAGGACCACAAAAGATTACTTCCCTCTAGCAGTAAACCTCAGGGAGAGGAACAAAATCTTTCTACCCCAGGAAGCCCACTCAAGTCCCAGGGGTCCAAGTAATTTATGGTGGACTTGCTATTTAAGCACATTCTGTTATGCAATCAAGCCATGGTGTCAGAAAACAGGACCTCAACAAAGAAACCAGGTACACGATGAATTCTGCTATACAAACCTGAAAAGTCCTGAAACAAGCTGGTATAGCATGTTCCACTACTCCAAGCATACAAAACAAACATCATCAATAAATGGCATAAAGAACATTACAAGGACCACATTCCTAGCAGTTGGTCAAGTGTCAGTCATGTTTCCAGGTTCCCCTGGAGACCAGCAAGGATTGAACCATCAGGTTTTCTGTGTTAAATCCTTCCTCAAAGAGGATGAGGCAGATTACACTACTCCTCTTCACATCAACCAAGGAACTAATTTCTGTGCTGAAAAATCTGTACCAGTAACATTTCTGTGCTGTGTTTTTTCTTGCTTTCTTGGTTTGGAACACACAAGAGCTCCAGAAATGGAAGGGAACTCTTGTGTTCAGTTGGTGGTGGTAATAAAAAGGCCACTTCTCACCTCAGTACTTGAAGTGACTTGCTTTTCTCCCAGAACTTTCCATGAACAATACAAGGGTGTAAGGCTTTCAAGAACAAAGACAAATATTTTATCCCGGTCACTTTTTTTCCTGGGAAGACAATATAATGGCTAATAGTATAGAGTTTGAAATCAGACTGCCTGGTTTTGAATGTAGCACCACTCAACTTACTGGCTATATAAACTTCAACAAGTTATTTAGTTATTTAAACCAGTTTTATTTCAGTTTCTTTATCTATAAGCTGGTATAATAATAGCACTTATCTCAAGGTTCTTATGAGGATCAAATAGGATAAAATACTTAAAGACTTACTAAGAATTTTGCATGGAGTGAGTACTCAGTGAATATTAGTTTCTGTTATAGTTGTTGTGATGGATCTATCTTTGAAACACAGAACGGGGACCACTACCATCACTCCTCTTCTGTCTCCAGAGCAAAATGGCCTCATTAATTCCCTCGTTAGGTAGAAGGAAGGGTGGAAAGTGGGCTGCTGTATTTGTAATGATTCTATAAGTGGAGAAAAAAATGTGAAATTAAATTTTCTCTAAGTTACTCTGCAGCTTTAATTTATTAATAAATGGCCTTACTACACTAATCGCCTCTCTTTCTTCCATATTCTCTTTCCTACTCCTGCTCCCAAATTGGCCCTCTTTGTCCAAGGTCTCTTACCCCTTCCTCCAGTTAGACATATGCACCGTCGCTCCCTAAGAGACGCCAGAGTTCCAGTCCCTTCTCATATCTTACAAACTGAAATCTCTGCCACCTCGAACTCTGGCCAGATTCCATCTGCCCTGGCTCCTGGGTACTCTGCAAGGGGGAGACACCAGGTTGATTCCACAGAGTGAGACAAGGCAGGATTGAGGGCTACAACTTCAGCTAAGTCTCTTGTCAACTTTGGGAAGAGCTGTAGTTGGTATTTTTCTAACTTATCTTAATGCACATATGACTTAAAACAATGAGATCCAGTTTTTCCCTTGAAGGCTAGTCAATCTAGCCAATACATGAATATGTATTTCTTCCTACTAGAACAACAAAATGCCTCCCAACTTAACTAAACTTCTCTCTTGTTAATCAAATGACACTGCATTCATACCTCTTCTGTAATCTGACCATTTATTACAATAGTTACAAGTATAGAAACTTCATTTTATGCCAAAACATCCTAAAAATGGAAACTGCAGTACAATTATATATGGGCCCATGTTACACAGCTCCTTTCCTAAAGTTCTTCCTAGAGGTATTGGCCAATGGGGTGATGAGAGTGGAGAAATTATACAAAGTATATGAAGGCAAGATGTTCAAAGAGATCTGGATTTTAAAACTCAACTCGAATTCATCATTTATTATATATGACCTTAAAACATGGTTTATTCTTAGCTGCACTTAATGGGATTGCATAAAAGAATGTTCTTGTTCATGGGAATTGTATATGTGAATTATATTTTTGTTCAAGGATGTCTGCAGCTTGCTCTCAAATGTTCAGAAGACAGAGCAATAGATGATGGGTGATAGGGAGGGAGGGAGGGAAAGAAAGAAATGGCGGTGTGACAGGATGTTAAAGTTTGTGGAGCGGGGTATCGGGGGAGGGGGTTCGGGGTATGCTGGAGTTCTGTGTATGGGGTTTGTATTGTTTTTGCAACTGTTCCTGTAAGTTTGAATTTATTTCAAAATAAAATTTAAAAGAACAAAAAAAACGAAACACGAAAAACATGGTTTAATCTCTCTGAGCCTCAGTTTTTCCAAATCTAAGGTGTAGCTACTAATACATTCATTTACGCTCTGATTCACTATTTATGCTCTGATCCAAATGAAATGAATTTTGAAGAAGTTAGATTTCAAGTACCCACATTAATGCTGGTAAATCTAGGTCAGAAAACAATGATTAGATTCTAAAGTCAAAATTAGGTACCCTACTACCTCCCATCCATCCAGGCAAAAGAGTTGGAGAGTTTTAGGATTTTCCACACAGGGCAAGAGAAAAAAAGTGTTTGTTATATGAAAGCCTGACAGACATCCCCAGAAGGAAACGCATCTAGCGTGTGCTAAGTTCTTTTTCTAGTCTCACCATTCAGAAAGAGTGAGTAAAAGGACAGGTGAAGAAGATCAGGAACTTTGTTTTCAATAGTGTTCTTTCCTGGAAACAGTAGCACAAAGCCACACAGCTGTAAACAAAACTGTCAAATGAAGGGGAAGAATTGCTCTCCAACACCAACTTCCTTGGATTCTAGTATGGACTAAAGAAAGAATAGTAAATGTTTGGTAAAGGGCTGGAGTCAATGGAAGCTCAGAAAATTAAAAGAGTTGTTCTTGTTTTGTTCAATTGTTGTTACAGTAGTTTAAAGTCAAACAAATCTGCAGTGAATCTGCCAAGAATTTGTCTTAATGTGGAATGGGTCTGTTATTTCCCTAAACTTCAGCTGCTCAAAAATTCTACAATACTGATTTAAATTAGACTTATTCTTCACTTAACATAGGAGACATAAAGCAAATGTTCATAATTTAGAAGAGGTCTTGGAAATAATCTAAGTTAATTCTATTTCCTATTTTTCAATTTGCACACAATTTTCTTTTATAGTGATAATACTTCTCTGACTCTAGATATATATATTTATTGAAAATTTCTTTTCTCTGTAAATTTGTCATTTTATCTAGCCCAAAACCCAAATGACATTTCTGGCTATCAGTTTGAAATTATAGTTTACATGAAGTCACCATCACCTCCACTGTCACTTCAGTACCCACCTCCACAAATAGTACACTTATAAATGACAAATTTTTCTAGAGAAAAATGCTGTCATGACTAAAGAAAACATAGATTATTCATGGGAAAATGATCTATAATTTTACACATCAGTTTTTCAGTTACAAAGTGGTCTTTAAACTTTGAATGGTTAAGTATTTTGAAAGAATTACTGGATTATCTTTATCAACTACATTTTATTTATTGTTTCAGTCTTCAAATATTTCAAGAGTTTCTCCTCTGCTATGTGTTAGGGATGGCAAGATTAAAAATATGCCTAAAATTGTTTTTTGCTCTGGAGTATTCACACTCACATAAGGGAGGTAACAACTTGCTATTTATTAAAAAGAAAAGAAAAGAAAAGAAGAGCTATTATTCCTAGATTTGGAGTCTGGGTAACATTTACTGAGCTGTCACTTGAATTGAGCATTTCAGTTGCCGATACTCCACTGTCTTTCTTTGGCTTCTGCAGATTTGGGTTTTGCTTTACTTGTCTTTACTGTATTCCCCAATATTTACACTTATGGCTGTCTGTTCACTTTGAGGACTTCCACAGGCAACTGGCCCCAGGACTCCTAATTGTGTTCCTTGGTAACTGTCTTAGTTTGCCAGCACTGCTGTAACAAAATACTACAGATTAGTAGGTTTAAATAACAGGAATTCATTGTCCCAAAGTTCTAGAGGCCAATGTCCAAAATCAAGATGTCAGCAGGACCATACTTCCTCTAAAATGTGTTTTGTTCCAGCAGTGTCTTACTGGCAATCTGTGATATAACTCAATCTCTGCCTTCATTACATAGCAGTCACACTTTGTCTCTGCATTAGTCATTTGTGTCTCTGTCCAAATTTCTTCTTCTATGTATAAAAACACTAATCATATTGAGTTATGGCCCACCCTGATCCAGTTTGGCCTCATCTTAACCAATAATATCTTCAAAGGTCCTATTTACAGAAAGCTCACATACACAGGACTGCGGGTGAGAACTTGAACATATCATTTTGGGGGACACAATTCAATTAAAATGGTATCCTTAGATTTTATGAAGTTGCTTCAAAGATCATGTAAATGTTTGATTCAAATAGATACATGTATGTATATATACTAATAAAATAGATTATCAAATAGATATGAGTATCTGTATATATACTAGTAATATATTAAGAAACACCCTAGCCAAATTATTATATGCAATAAATTCACATTTTTGAGTTCACAGACACTAACTTTTTCAGGCAGGCTACATTGTATTTTTTGCAAATATTGGAATAGAGGCTCTTTTTATATCTCTGTGCATTTGAATGTCTATGTATGTTGTCACAGGTTAGAGAATCATAGCCTTGCTTTTGAATTAAGTATGTTTCCAACTGTCCAAAAGTAAATTCACTATTAAGTATACATATATCCCATTCTATGTATAATACTAAACAAGATTCCTGTGATTGTGTAAGAGCTGCACAAAACAAGTAAACAAACATAATCATAACAAGAGGAATAATGGATCATTTTAACATTTATGGTCTAATTTAAAATTTTAACTAAATATATATTATAAATTCTTAAAAGTAGAATTACTTCCTGGATATTGGTTAGAAATTAGAAATTATTTACTGATATAAACATAAAATTTCAAAAAAATTGGCTATAAGACATGAAGATGTTGAACACAGTCAACATGACAAAATAATTTGAAATATATTAGTGCCAACCAATTTTTCAAGTAAGTTCTAACATATTAGCTATAGTAGGTGGCATTTATTAGAGCCATCTACTTAAGAAAAATCCAGTCATCCTGGGAAATGGGAGGAGTAAACTTCTCTGTACCCTTGGTATTAGGGTGTCCAAAGTATTCTGTTTTACCTGGGAGTTGGGGTCAGAATTTCCAGTATGGTGGAATAAAGACTATGAGAAACTATGCCTCCATAAAAGCAATTACAAAACAGTCAAAAATGGTTAAAAATAAATCAACTTTTTCAGAATTTAGGAAATTAATCAAAAACTTGCAACTATCTGAGAAGTAGTTATTCAAGAAAAAAATGTCTGAATCTCAGTAAGAACCATGAGCTTTGTGGTGTTTTAAGTTATCTTATTCCTGTCCTGCCTCACCAAGCTTTTGGGGAGCTAAAAAATTAGCAACTTTGCAACCATGGTAGCAAGGCCACTGGAGAAGATAGACCCAGTATGGAGTTCTACACACAGACACAGACACACACACACACACACACACACAGAGCCATGAAAATTTGCAAAATATGAACTGCATGACAGGTAATTGGAAAAGCCCCAAATAGGACTTTCCATTATTTGACCTGACCCAGACCTCACTTAGCAGTAAAATCCTACCCATAGATTGTTTGTCAAATGTAAGTAGTGACAATGTTTCAACATCACAACTGTCTGAGGTGGTGATTCAATTTGCAGCAAACAAGAGGCTGGAAAAATAATTAAGTGATACCTATGGAATGAGTTGTCACAGGGAGCTTTTAAAAACTTCAACATATTCCTGAGGATCCAGAAGGACAATCATATATTCAGTGCTGTACACATGCCCAGAAAAGACCTGAGAAAGCCCTATTCTTTCATTCATCTCTGACTAACTTGAGGCCATGAACAGCAGTAATTGAAGGGTATAGCTGAATTGTTAACTGCCTGCCAGAGACTTGAACATGTGTCCCCAAAACACACACAGATGCCCTTGGTAAAGGACAGAAGACTTATTGATTCAAGGCATTTAAGCAACAGAGAATTCAGTGGTCACAAACAACAGGGAATACAGACTTTATAGAATTAGTTGAGCAAATTCACTAAGCAAATAAACAGTAGCAACAACAACAACAAGAACAAAAACCAACCAACCAAACAGCAACAACAAACCCTGGGGGAAAGTGATCAGATTTCCAGACTCATCACATTATATTATTTAAAATGCCCAGTTTTCAATAAAAAACATTACAGGAATCACAAGGACACAGGAAAGTATGGCCCATACACAGGAATAAAAACAGCCAACAGAAATGGTTCCTTGGGAAACCCGTATATTGAATACACTAGAAAAAGATTTTACACCACCAATTATAAATATGTCCAAAGAACTAAAGGACATGATTTCTAAAGAATTAAAGGAAATTATGAGGTTGATGTGTCACCAAATAGAGAATATCAGTAAATTGACAAAATTATAATTATAAAAAAGGACCAAACAGAAATTCTGGAATTGAAAAGTAGAATAACTGAAACGAAAAATTCACTAAGATGTACATCAGCAGATTGGAGTTGGTAGAAGAAAGAATCAGAAACTTGATAATAAATCAATTGATATTATCCAGTCTGAGGAATAGAAAGGAAAACCATAAAGAAAAATGAAGAAAACCTCAGATAGTTATGGAACACCATCAAACATTTCACCAGATGCATAATGCGAGTCTGCTGGGGAAGTCACATACACACTCAGTAGCCATCTCCCAGCCCTTGATTATTCCCTTCCTTTTCCCCTCCTTCTTGTTTGCATGCAGATGTTTATTATTTTTTCACTCTTGTTTATTTGCATGCAGGTACTTAATATGTTTCTATTTCTCAAGAGGCCTCAGGCAGATGGGGGAAATGTTAAATCTTAGCCAGCCTCAGCTGCTTTCCAGGGCACAAAACTTGCTCATTGGGAGATCCCTCTGCCCCCTGGAGTGTATAATAACTCAGCACTCAGACAGTGCAGGGGTCCCTCATCCCCAGTGTGAAGAGAGGTATGCTAAGTATCAAGCAATTGGCCTACCTGGGAGACTAGCCACAATCAGTCCCTCATCTCCAATGCAAAGCCAGATGTGTGGAGCTGCCATCCACTGACACTGACCCATGAATCGGCCTCCCCAGGAGACTGGCAATGGTGAGATTTTTTTCCCTGCTTTTTTGGACCCTTTTGCTGTGTAAGTAATAAAGCAGTCATTTGCTGAAGGTCTCTTGTGCCTGAGCCTGTGTTATCATGATGCACCATATAGTAACTTGCTCCTCAGGGCCTCAAAAGAAGAGGTGAGTGAGATAAGAGTGGAAGGAATATTTGTAGAAATAATGACTGAGAACTTCCCAATATGGTGAAAAATATTAATCTATGTTTCTGAGAAGCTCAATGAACTTTAAGTAGGAAAACACAAAGAAATTCACATCTAAACACAACATAGTCAAACTGTCAAAAGGCAACCTTGAAAGACAATCTTGAAAACAGCAGGAGAAAAATGATTCCTCATGTACAAGAGATCCCTCACTAAAATTAACAGCTGATTTCTCACAGAAAGCATGGAGACCAGAGGGTAGTGAGATGAAATATTCAAAATGACAAAAGAAAAAGACTGTCAACAAAGAATTTAATATACAGCAGAACTATTCTACAAATGTGAAATAGAAATTAAGATATTCCCCAATAAAGGAAAACTGAGTGAGTTATTGCTAGCAGAGCTTCCCTATAAGAAATACTAAAAAGAGTCCTTCAGGTTGAAATGGAAAGCTCCTAGGCAGTAACAAACCCACAGGAAAAAATAAGAGCACCAGCAAAGATAACTACATGGGTAAATATAAATGCATATTTATTTTTAACAATTTTCTTCTATCTGATTTAAAAAAAAATGCATAAAGCAATAAATAAAAAATATGTTGATGACTTTATAGTATAAAAGGAGGCCATTTGTATGACAATAATAGTATAAAGGAGGGGGAGAGAACAGGCCTACACTGGAGCAGAATTTTACATACTACTGAAATTAAATTGGTATTAATTTGAATGAGCGTGTTTTAAGTTATGATGTTAATTGTAATCTTCATTACATCCACTAAGAAAATAACTAAAATATATTTAGTTAAAGAAATCACAAGGGACTTAAATTGATATATTAGAGAAAATCTATTTAACATAAAAGAAGGGAGTAATTGAAGAAAGAGGAGCAAAAAAGGCATGCCATGTTGAAAACAGTAACAAAATGGCAGATGTAAAGCCTAACTAATCAGTAAGAATACTAAAGTTAAAGAAAATAAATATTCTAATCAAAAGGCAGAGATTAGCACAATGGATAAAAAAAAAGTGATCCAATTATATCTTCCTACAACAGGCACAAATAGACTGAAAGGAAAATGATGGAAAATTATATATCATGCAAATAATGACCAAAAAAGAGTCGGAGTGACTATACTAATATTAGGCAAAATAGATTTTAGGACAAAAGTTGTTACTAGAGTCAAAGTATATTTGTAGTGATAAAAAAGAGCCACTCTATCTGGAAGATAGGTAGATTATGAACATAAGTATACCTAACAACATAATCTCAAAACACATGAGGTAGAATTTTAAAATTTAAATTAAGTTTGAAGCAGAATTAAACATGAAGCAGAATTTTTAAAAACTGACAAAACTGAGGAAGAAATAGACAGTTCAACAATGTTAGCTGGAGACTTCAATATCCCACTTTGAAGAATGGATATAACAATGCGGCAGAAGATCAACAATGAAATAGAACACTTGAACATTACTACACACCTACTAGACCTAACAGACATCTATGCGACTCTACCAAAAACAGCAGAATACAAAAATTTTCAACCAAAAGAATACATGGAACATTTCCCAGCATAGACCATATGTTAAGCAACAAAATATACCTTAACAAATTTAAAAGAATTGAAATCATGCAAAATATCTCTCTTACAAAATGGATTAAAATCAGAAATCAATAATAGAAAGAAATTTGGAAAATTCACAAATATTAAATATTGTAAAAATTTAAAACATATCTAAATAAACAATGGGTCAAAGAAAAAATCACTAGGGATATTAGAAAATAGTTTGCAATGAATGAAAATGGAAACACAACATAGCAAAATTTATGATGTTCATAGTATACCCTTTCAACCTTATGTTCTGCTTTTTAATCCTACAATTATTCAGTTAATGTTTCAGAAATGCTCAATTAGTGCTGATTTGCCAACATATGTATTAAGGGAAACTCAGCATTCAACTCTTAAAATGCACAGAGCCAGGCTCCAAATCTGTCTCCCTTCAGAATGGGCATGGCATCTGCCACTTGCTTGCTTGTTGCACCTTTCACTAGACCTGCATTTTAGAATTGCCCAGAAGCTGCAAGCATTACTGTAATTCTGCTTTCAGGTAAAGGAAGCTCATAATAACATTGCTGAGTGATTCGTAAACATTATCAACAAATGGAGTTAACACATTTCACTTCCTAGTCTTAGCAATGAAGATATTCACCAGTTTTCCATGTATAATAAAGCTACATGCTAAATAAATATTTTTATTTCTGTAAGTTGGTGGTAAGTCCCCTTTTCATTCTTTATTTTAGTAATTTCAGTCTCCTCTCTCTCTTCTTTATGTCAGTCTCCTGAAGTTCTGATAATTTTTTGATCTTTTCAAAGAATCAACCTTTGGTTTTGTTGATTTTCTTTACCTTTTCTATTTTGTGTTTCATTTCATTGTACTCTGAACTTTTTTACTTTCTCCCTTCTCCACTTTAATGGTATGTGCTCTCTCTTTTTTCTTGTTTCTTGTGGTGTAAGATTACACCATAAGGTGTTGATTTGAAATCATTCTTCTTTTTAAATATACTTACATCTATGAATTTTCCTTCTCTGCATTGCTTTAGCTGCTTTCCATATGTGTGAATATAATTTTGCTTAATAAAACACACTTAGGCTAAAAAATATGCCAGCCCTGGTACTTGGCAGAGGATAAAATATCAACAAGATGTGGTATCTTTCTTGGGAGCCATGCAGTTCCTGTCCTTGTTGCATTCCTTTGGTGTTCCTCAGCATATCTGGCATTCTTACCATAAGTCATTGCAATGACTGTTCTTTCTTCCTGGAGCATTCTTTTCCTAGATTGTAAAAATAGCTAACTCCTCTTCCTTCTTCAACTCTTTGGCTCTACTCTTGTCTTCTCAATGAGGTTTATCCAGATCAAGCAATTAGAATTGCAAACCTGTTGCTCCAGTCATATGGAACTCTTGATCTCCCTTGCTCTGTTCTACTTTTCTTTATTTTTTCCTTAGTATGAATAACCTTGTAATATATTGCGTGCATTACATTATTACTGTTTAAAATATATATATTGAGACCTGGTAGAGTGTAAGGACCAAGGGCCTATTGAGTTCACTGATATAATCCAAGTTCCTGGCATGTAGTAGATTCTTAACAAATATCTTGAACAATGTAACGAATGGAGCTCATAATCTTTTGGAGGAAAAGTAGAAAGCAGGTGTGCTTGTTTGAAACTGTTATGTACTCCCATTCCTGTGGGGGCAGACAAATTGTGGGTGGGACATTTTGATCAGGTTGTTTCAACTGATATGTAACCCATCCAATTCAAGGTGGGTCTTAATCCTTTACTGGAGTCCTTTATGAGGATAAAGGCAGAAAATGCCCAGAGAGAGAAACACCCAGAGAACTTGGAGAGAGAAAAGCCCCAGAGATGCTAAAAGAGGACCCACAGAAGCTGATTGAGGAAGTCACTGGAACCACAAAATAAAAGCAGCAAAATCCAGGAGCAAAGGACCAGCAGATACCAGCCATGTGCCTTGCTATCTGATAGAGGAACCCCAGATGCCAGCGGCCTTTCTTCAGAGAAGGTATTATCCTGTTGATGCCTGAATTGGGACATTTTCATGGCCTTGGAACTGCAAATTTGTAAACTAATAAATTCCCGTTGTAAAAGCTAACCTATTTCTGGTATATTGCATTGTGACAGCTTTAGCAAACCAAAACAGCAGGTAAAAGACAAAACAAAACTATAGTATATGCTATAACATAACTATATCTGTATCCCATAGGCCAAGTGTCAGTGATCTCATCTGTCACATCCTGTCCTTCCCTCTCACCAGCCACACAGGCCACACCAACTTCATTGTCCAGGAATCCTAAACCCACCTGTCTGATGCTAGGCCCATTCTGGGCCCACTTTGATGAAATCATCTTTCCACTACAACCCCTACTTACCTTTTATTGTTAATTAACTAACTTTTAACTATAACCATTCAGTGTTTAATTAATTAAAACTATAATAATGTAAGTAGGCTCTGAAAATATTTTATAGTTTTTATGTAATAACATTAAAATATTTTATTCAAAAGACTTAATGTTGATAAAAATAGGACTTTTAGCAGAAATAACTATCCGAAAGGTGTAATTTTAGGAAAGGAAAAAAAAAAGATTATCAGTAGAAAGGGGAGGATGGGCCAAGATTTGATGAGTTCTCGCCAGGTTTTGGCCCCTTCCTAGGCCGGCACTCAACAAGAAAAAGGCCATGTTCAGTTCCAGCGCAAAGATTGTGAAGCCCAATGGCGAAAAGCCTGATGAATTCGAATCTGGCATTTCTCAGGCTCTTCTTGAGGTGGAGATGAACTCAGACCTAAAGGCCCAGTTAAGGGAGCTGAATATAACAGCAGCCAAGGAAATTGAAGTTGGTGGTGGTCGGAAAGCTATTATAATGTTTGTTCCTGTTCCTCAATTGACGTCTTTCCAGAAAATCCAAGTCCGGCTAGTACGTGAATTGGAGAAAAAGTTCAGTGGAAAGCACGTTGTATTTATTACTCAGAGGAGAATTCTGCCTAAGCCAACTCGAAAAAGCCCTACAAAAAATAAGCAAAAGCGTCCCAGGAGCCATACTCGGACAGCTGTACACGATGCAATCCTTGAAGACTTGGTATTCCCAAGTGAAATTGTGGGCAAGAGAATCCGTGTAAAACTGGATGGCAGCCGGCTTATAGAGGTTCATTTGGACAAAGCACAGCAGAACAGTGTAGAACACAAGGTTGAAACTTTTTCTGGTGTGTATAAGAAACTCACTGGCAAGGATGTTAATTTTGAATTTCCAGAGTTTCAATTGTAAGCCAAAATGACTAAATAAAATATCATTCTCAAAAAAAAAAGGGGGGGGGGGGGGT
Source organism: Choloepus didactylus (assembly GCF_015220235.1). NCBI lineage: Eukaryota > Metazoa > Chordata > Mammalia > Pilosa > Megalonychidae > Choloepus > Choloepus didactylus. The sequence goes on along the minus strand of NC_051313.1, from coordinate 55,891,021 downwards.
GGAGGATGGTAAAGTAATTTTCAGGAAAATACTTACATCATCTTTTATATTTATTAGATTGTAAGCATTACGAGGGCAGGAATTTTTGTTGTTCTTTTCACTAAAACAGTGCTTCATCCAGAAGAGACCTTGTCTTAATTCACTAGGGCTGCCAAAACAAAGTACCACACACTGGTTGGCTGAAAACAACAGAAATTTGTTTCACAGAACTGGAGGCTGGAAATCTAAAATCAAGGCATCAGCAGGGCCATGCTTCTTCTAAAGTCTGTAGGTAAGAATCTATTCCATGCCCCTCTCCTTCCTTCTGTTGGTGGCTTGCCAGCAATCCATGGTGTTCCCTGCCTCACCCATCATGAGTAGTTCTCCCCTCTATCAGTCTGTGTCCAAATTTCCTCTTGCTTAAGACATCAGCCTATGAAGTAAGGGCCCAGCCTATTCCACTATGACCTCACTATTCCAACTTGCTTAACTCCATCTACAATGAACCTTTTCCAGATAAGGTCACATTCTGAGGACTGGGGATTAGGGCTTCAACATATCTTTTTAGAGGACACAATTCAATCAATAACAAACGTCAATACATTATTTTCAAGTTTGAATGAAGTCTCTCTAACAGTAACAAATTCCAGAAGAAGATGTTAGACTGTGAAAACTCTGAAATGTTGCCCCTCAATTGAAAACCATAACAATGATAAGAAAAGTGAAAATAAGTTAATATATATTACATAACTCTCCTGCAAAACATAAAAATAAAACAAATAAATGGATGAGAAACATAAGCATTAAGGAAAATACAGCTGTAAGTAAGGGCCAATTCTGTTCTCCTTTTCTGGTTTTTGAAACTGTGCTGAATGCATGACACTGGTGGCTAAAGCCACTCAGTTCTGGGAACTGGAATCACAAATCCTCCCCTCTATTTCTTCCTCACTTCTCCCTTCCAAAGCCAAGGGTGAAAGAGGACCATGCTAAGACAATAGAGATCTATGCTAGATTATTGTGAAATCATGGACAAAAATATTGCAAGTAAATAGAAGCACACCAATATTTTTCAGCAGATGTGTGATGGTTGGATGTATTATGTCCCCCAAAACACCATGTTCTTTGATGCAATCTTGTGGGGGTGGACATATTAGTGTTGAATAGGTTGGAACCTATTGATCATTTCCATGAAGATATGGATGGGTTACATATCAGTTGATTACATGTCAATTTGATTGGATAATTTCCATGGAGGTTTTACCCCACTCATTGAAGATGTGTCTTAATTGAATCACTGGAGCCATATAAAAGAGCTGACAAACAAAAGGAACTCAGAGCTGCAATTTAGAGAGACATTTTGAAGATGGCCATTGAAAGAAGACTTTTGCTCCTGAGAAGCTAAGAGAGGACAAAACACCCCAAGAACAACATTTTGAAGAACGCATAGGAGATGAGAGAGAAGCGGGAACACAATTAGGGATCTGCAGATGCCTTCCCAGCTAACAGAGGTTTTCTGGATGCTGTTGGCATTCCTTTGGTGAAGGTACCCTATTGTTGATGCCTTATCTTAGACACTTGATGGCCTTAAGACTGTAACTTTGTAACCAAATAAACCCCCTTTATAAAAGCCAATCCATTTCTGGTGTTTTGCATTCTGGCAGCATTAACAAACTGGAACAAGATGATAGCACAACAATCAGAAAAGCCAAAACAATAAAGAATCAGCAACACTCTCAACAAAAGAACCTATTCTTGTGGAAAAGACAATATGAAAATCTGAAAAAGAATTTTAAATAGTCATATGTTCTGTCTATATAGAGATAAAACATGCAATCCAATCTGTGTGGTAAGAATGGTGAGTTATGGAACAAGAACAAATGGCTATGTATCAAGAGGAGGCAATTTTGCAAAAGAACAGCTAATTATGTAAAATAACCAAATCAAGGAATTCTAAATAGAAAATATAATTATTGAAATAAAATATTCAATAGATAGGATAAATAGGAGAAGATCATATATTTCTTTCAGAACAACTAAGTTAACAGGAAGATCTAATTAAGAAGTAATTTCAAATGGTAGCAAAGATAAAAATTCCATTTGAGGTGATAGAAAAGCTTTGATAATGGATGGTGATGATGGCAGCACAACATTTTAAATGTACTTAGTATCACTGAATGATATATTTGAATGTGGTTAAAAGGAGAAATTTCAAGTTGTATACATGTTACTAGAATGAAAATTTTTTAAAAGCAGGATAGTATGACATAATCTTACTATAAACTACAGACCATAGTTAATAGTACAATTATAATAATATTGTTTCATCATTTGTAACAAAGTTGCTAAACTAACACAAAGTGTTGATAATGGGGGAGTAGATATGTGGAACACTGTATAAGCTGCATGATGTTTCTGTAATAAAAGTAATTCCTCTAATAAAGTAATAAAGTAAAAGACAAAAGATCTAATCTAAACTGTAAAAAAGTGATGGAGCATTTGAAAAAAACAAAGATGAAAATTAGCCATATTTAAATGTTTCACATTTCTTGTTTTGGAGGTTTCAATACCACCTATAAGTCTGATAATTTGGTAGAAGGATTCACAGGACCCCAAGAACACTTGTGGCTAAGGTTTATTATAGTAAAAGAATGCAGAGTTGAAGCAATAGGAAAAGGATATGAGATCAGACAGAAAATTCTGTGCTCTTCCATGTCTGAGCATAGGATGTGCCTTCTCTCTAGCAGTGAACCAAAGGAACACATGTGAAATATCTCTCCCCAGGGAAGTCTGCTCAAGTCTTCAGAATTTGAGGCTTTTATGCAGGACTAGTCATGTAAGCACATCCTGCCAAATGGCCAGCCAAGTTATTCAAAACTTAGGATCCCAATAATGAAGCCAGTAGCACATCAATCTTGATGTTTGTGCAAAGAAATCCTGCTATAGATATATAAAACTATGTCTTCAAACATTAACATAATTGAGTGCCGCATTGAAATGAGTAGACCAGAGGTCAATCATAGCCTTATGTACATACGGAGGCATACAATTATTGAGCAACTAAATATGATGTGTTATCTCTTTCCATATGGAGGCATACAATTATTGAGCAACTAAATATGATGTGTTATCTCTTTCCCCACATTTGTCCAAGAGATGTTTCAAAAGAAGAAAAATAGAAAAAATGGAAAAGAAACAATGTTTCAAAAAATTATCAGTGATAGTTTCCTAGACCTAAATAATTAATTTTTAGATTGAAAAAGTCTACGAACTGCCAAACAGTATAAAACAAAATACTGACACTCTAACAAAGAAAAAAATAGAAATCCAAAAGTGAGAAGTGAGAAAAGACAGTTTGCTTAAAGAAGAAGGATTAGAGTAACATTACATTTCTTATCAGTAATATTAGAAAGAAACAAACAATAGATAAATATCCTTAGCATTCAGTGGAAATGTAACAGTGAACCTAGCATTTAACAACAAACCAAAGCTCAGTGTTCAGTAATTCAAGAGCAAAGGTAAAATAAATATGCTTTCAGATAAAAAGGCTCATTTCTGAAAGTTTAAAATTCACATATCTGTATAGAAAGAAGTACCAATAAATGTTTCCAGCAGACCTGCGAAGATAGTATGATGAAAAGGCTCTGTGCATGTGGCCCTCTCTCTCTACCTAAGCCAACTTGAAAGGTGAAATCACTGCCCTCCCCCCTACATGGGATCAGACACCCAAGGGAGTGAATCTCCCTGGCAACATGGAATATGACTCCCGGGGAGGAATGTAGACCCGGCATCGTGGGATGGAGAACATCTTCTTGACCAAAAGGGGGAAATGAAAGGAAATGAAATAAGCTTCAGTGGCAGAGAGATTCCAAAAGGAGCCAAGAGGTCACTCTGGTGGGCACTCTTAACGCACAATATAGACAACCCTTTTTATGTTCTGAAGAATTGGGGTAGCTGGTGGTGGATACCTGAACTATCAAACTACAACCCAGAACCCATGAATCTTGAAGACAATTGTATAAAAATGTAACTTATGAGGGGTGACAATGGGATTGGAAAAGCCATAAGGACCACACTCCCTTTTGTCTAGTTTATGGATGGATGAGTAGAAAAATAGGGGAAGGAAACAAACAAACAGACAAAGGTACCCAGTGTTCTTTTTTACTTTAATTGCTCTTTTTCACTTTAATTATTATTCTTGTTATTTTTGTGTGTGTGGTAATGAAGGTGTCAGGGATTGATTTAGGTGATGAATGTACAACTATGTAATGGTACTGTGAACAATTGAATGTATGATTTGCTTTGTATGACTGCGTGGTGTTTGACTACATCTCAATAAAATGAAGATTTAAAAAAAAAAAGAAAAGGCTCTGTGCAACAACAAAAAGAATAATTTGGAAAATTTAAGAAGGAATAATTTAAAAATATTTAGTAATGATTTAGAACTAAAGTCCAGAACAACATAGATGGGAGTGTGATGGGGTAAGGGAGGTGGGTCAAGGAAGGATACAGAAGAAAGTAAAAGAATGTTAATGTTCTTGCTTTTTTTCAGGGGTAGAATATTCCCAAGGATCAAATTTTGAATTTTATCTAGCAACATAAATCTAAAATACTGGTATAAAAATTTTGAGAGTAACTACTCAAAGAATGAAAACAGATATGCATCTGTCAAAGCAATAAAAAATGTAATAGAATCAATTAATTCCACAAGAAAAAAATAGAAAAAAGAAACAAGCATAGTAATTAGCCATCACATAATGTAATGGTAAACATGTACAAAGAAAGTACATTTTATGACAGTGGATTAAGTTCATCTACTAAAAAAAGATGTTCATGATGTTTTAAAAATATACTCTAAGTACCACTTTTAAGACACATAAGAAACAAAAACTCAGAAAATTGAAAATGCATGAACAAAATAAGACAACAGTCAAATACCAACAAAAAGAAAAGTGGTAACAATGTTAATATCATAAAAAGTAGAAATCAAGATTAAAAAGAAACAATAACATTAAAAGAAGTCAAGAGGGAAATTCCCTACAGCTAAAAAAAAAAAAAAAAAAGACAACGAAAAAAAGAAAAAGAAAGCAAAAACTCATCAAGAATGTATAATAGTGCACTTGTATCTACCATTAGCTTTGAAATATATAAAGTAAAAAGTGACAGAACAAAAGCAGAACTTTACACCAAACACATAGTATCAAACATGTATTTTGAACAAATTTAATATTCAAAAAATTATTCTGAAATAAGCTACAATAAAAACTTAATAAATTTCAAAATTTGATATACAAACTCTATTTTCTCATCACAACACAATTAAATTAAACATCCTTACCCATAATATGGAATAAAAAGTACAGTCCAAATTAATTAACAATAGAATTAAAAAAATAGTAAATTAGTTAAATAAGAACTGACAGTAGAATTTACAAAATATTTAGAACTGAATTAAAAAAAAGAACTACATGCCATATCTGTGGAATGCAGAGTAAGTTGCATTTAGAGGGAAATAGAGATTAAAACAAAAATGACTGAAAATAACAGAAGCTTTCAACAAGGAAACTGAAATGAAAATATAAAAAAAATCAAAAGAACATAAAAATAAACCCAAATAAAAAACAAAAGATCAAGAAAAGAACTGAAAATAAAAAACAAAGTTTATCAACAAAATAGAAAGTTGATTCTTTGAATTAATAAAATAAGACAACTCTCTAAACATATTTTAAGTGTAAGCAAAAGAGAATCATATGAACAACTCTATACCAATCCCTTTGAAAACTTATCTAAAAGAGATCATTTTCTATAAAAATCTAAATCATAAATATTGGCTTAATAAGATAAGAAAAAATTATAAAATATATTCAATTGATAGACAAAATTTTGGATCCTAACAAAGGGCATCAGGCCAGGTAATTTTTAGCTTTTACAAATTTTTCTAAAGTATAGAAAATATGTAAAACTACCCAATTCAATTATTCTGACTACTAAAACCTAATTAAAAAAATAAAATAAAGCCATCTTAAAAAAGTTTAAAAATTATATATAATCTCACTTATGAAATAAATGCAAATATAATAAAATATTAATACATACAGTAGATAAAACATTAGCCAATTAAATCCATGTGTATTAAAAGAATGGTGATCTAGTGGGGTTTCCACAGGAATGCAAGTAGGTATAATGTTTAAAAAATCTATCAATTAAATACACACTACAGATTAAGGAAAATACCATATAATTTCAAAGCTGCATATGGCATGTGACAAAATCCAACATACATTTATAAAACTGGAGAAACAGAGGCTGCTATACCTTGATAAGAATCATCCATCCACATGATAATTTCTACCGCAATCATTGAACAAAATGATGAAACACTGGAAATCATGTCATTAATAACAATGACTATGGTTTGCAAACTTTCTTGGGTATGGTAGGATCATGTTGGAAACCATAGTTATTTTAGGTTATTTGTTTTTCTTATTCCTTTTTTTTGTTAGGGTTTGTTAATTTTCTTGGGGTATGGTAGGAGCATGTTGGAAGCAATAGTTATTTTAGGTTATTTGTTTTTCTTATTCCTTTGTTTTGTTTGAATTTTTTTTTTAATTTTTTGATAAAGTAAAAAAAAACTATTGCATTAAAAATTAACTTCAATATATTTATTTTAGATTATTTGTTTTTCTTATTCCTTTGTTTAGATACGGTTTATTAATTTTCTTGGGGTGTGGTGGGAACATGTTGGAAGCAAAGTAGTTATTTTAGATTATTTGTTTTTCTTAATTCTTTGCTTTGTTTTGTTCAAAGTGTATTTTTTGTTTGTTTTAATTTTTTGATAAATAAAGTTAAAAAATTTTGAAAATACAATGGCAAGGCAATATTGCAAATTATTATTAGTACTTGATGGATTAAAGGCTAAAATCAAGTCGGTAGGACAAGGGAGGGAAAGACTATGTCAAGATTGGAATACTGGAAGAGGGAAAAACAATCATTAGTTGAAAACAATGTGAACTACTCAAAAGAACTGAAGAGAACCAACTATTGAACTACTTATAAATAGTAAGATAGTTCAAAATTCTATAAACAAAATCAACGTACAAAGACAGTTTTGCTACACATAAGCAATAAACAGTTAGAAAATGAATAGGATAAAGAAGTCTTTTACAATTTTATGGGAATAAACCTAGCAGAATCTAACAAAAATATGCAAGACCAAAATTGAGGAAATATAAATGCTAAGAAACATAGAAAAATATTCAAATAAATGGTTCATGCATCAAAAAAATTAATACTGAAAATAGATCATTTTCCCCTCAAGTATTCCATACATTTAATACATGCATAACATGATTATTCAAAGAACTTGACCTACTAATTCTGGTACTCATATGGAACAGAAATTATGTAAAAATAGCTAGTTTCCAGGCTGCTGAGACAAATACCTCCCAATGGGTTGTCTTAATAACAGAAATTTATTGGCTCATGTATTTGAGGTTAGGAGAAGTCCAATATTAGGGGATCAGTAAGGTGATATTTTCTCACTGAAGTGGTGTTCTGGGGTGGCTGCAGGCAATCCTTGGATTCCTTGGCTATTCTACCATATGACAAGGTATATGTCAAATGTCCTCTCCTTTCTTTGACTTCTGGCTTCCTGCTTCTGGTTCCTACTTGTTGATAAGGCCCCCAGTGATAGAATAAAGACCTAACCCATTTGGTTGGCCACACCTTAATTTAAAATAACACTTTGAAAAAATCATATTTATAATGGGTTCATACCCAAAGGAATAGGATTAAGAATAAGAACATTTTTTTTTAGAGGGATGTAGATAATTTGGCCTACCATAATATCTAAAACAGTTTCAGAAAAAGAGAAAAAAGGGAATTTCTTACATATATTAATTTATATTTTAAATCTATAAGAAATGAAACAATATTGTATTGTCTCAGAAAAATATAAACATGAAAGAGTAGAAAGCTCAGAACAGACCACATGCATATATTGGATTTGTTGTATCAGTGTATTTGAAATCTGCAGAACTGTGGGGAGGTATGCAATAAAAAGAGATTTTTCAAAAGTATCAAAAATAAATAATTTGAATATTTGTCTATGCATATGGAAAAATTAGAACACAGCTTTAAACCATACTCAGAATATAATTTTATGTGAAAAAAAGACATTTACGTGAAAAACTTAGAGAAAATCAATTTAAAATTAATAGAAGAAAATATAAAGAAAAACTAATAAAACATATAATGGCAGTGTATCTATAGGGCCTTGCATTAAGGAAGAATTTCTTGAGCAACTCAAGAAAATTAAGAATCTTAAAGGCAAAAGTAAGTTTAAACAGCACAAACTAAGGAATCCTATCTGATAGGAGACCTCATAAACTCTAGTCACATAATAGTGGAAAAAAAAAAGATAGTCCCTGTTCTTTTAGAGCCTATATTCTGTAAGATACAGCTCACAATAAGTAAATGAACAAAATTAAAAATTGAGCAATAGACTGAAAAAAAGGAATTTTGCAATGCATAAACAAAAGATTGGTGTACAGATACATAAATTTAAAAAAATCAAAACAGCATAATAGAAACTTAGGCAAAGAATATTAACTGAAAATTTACAGAAGCAGAAAATCAAATAACAAATAAACATGCTCTCAGCAACACTAGAAATTAGGGACATAAGAATTAAAACAAGAATGAAATGACCTTCTTATTAATTTTCAGATTATCAGATTGGTCAGAGTGGATGAAATAGGACAGTCCATAAACTGACATGGGGGACCATGGCCATTTCAGAGGGCAATTTTACTTTTTTTAAAATAGAAAATCTATTCCAATAATTCCACTTGCAGGAACATACTCTTAAGGATCTTGTGCTCATATGCTTAAAAAGGCATTAACAATATGGGTTGCAGCATCAGTTTTTTTTGTTTTTTTTTTTAATGCTTTAAATGTATTTTATTTTCTTTTTCTTCAAATGCTTTTTTTTAAATTTTTATTTTGAAACAATTTCAAACATATAGGACAGTTGAAAACACAATACAAACCCCATACAGAGAACTCCAACACTCCCCCCACCCCCAGATATCCATATCTACCAATTTTACATTTTGCTACCTTTGCAGTACCTTTCTCTTTCCTTCCTTCCTTCCTTCCTTCCTTCCTTCCTTCCTTCCTTCCTTCCTTCTTTCATTCCTTCCTTCCTTCCTTCCTTTCTCTCTCCCTCCCTCCCACCCCCTCTGTCTTTCAACTATATCTATTATCTTTCTATGAATTATCTATGTACCCATTTATCATTTGATAATCTGATCATTTGAGAGCAGGTTGCATATATCATACTCCTTGAACTCATAACACTTCCATGTACATTTCCTATGAACAAGGATATTCACTTATGTCATTAACTTAACTGCATTTAATTCAAGAAAACTAATGTCTATATATAGCTTAAATTCTATATTTCAATTTTTCCTTATGCCCCCTTTGAGCTTCTCTCCTCCATTCTTAGATCCACTCCAGTATCATATATTGCATTGATTGCCATTAACTCTTAATTCTCCCTTTTTTTTTAATTCACTATGTAAAAAAAAATAAAAAAAAAAGATATACAATAAAAAAATTTCAAACAAACCATAACAAGGGAGTAAGAAAAAGACAGCTAACCTAAAATAACTACTTTACTTCCAACATGCTCCTACTCTACCCCAAGAAAATAACCTAATAAAGCAACATTTCTGTGAACTTGTTCCTACCATACCCATCAGAAATTAACAAACCATAGTCATTCCTTGGCAGTCCCAGAAAGTCAAGTTAACCCATGACACCTTATCGGTTCTTATTGGGTTATCTTTCCCCCTTCATTAATTGCTCTCCATTGCTAATTCCCCTACATTCTACATTATAAACCATTTATTTAGGAGTGTGTTGTTTAACCTCCAGGTGTTTGTGAATTTTCCAAGTCTCTGGTGGTTATTAACTTCTAATTGTATTACACTGTGGTCAGAGAATGTGCTTTGAATAATTTCAATTTTTTAAAAATTTATTGAGGCTTGTTTCATGTCGCAGCATATGGTCTATTCTGGAGAAAGTTCTGTGATCATGTGTCCTGGTGGTTTGGGATGTGATGTTCTTTATATGTCTGTTAAATCAAATTCATTTATCAGTTGTTTAGGTTTTCAATTTCCTTATTGGTCTTCTGTCTGGTTGATCTATCTATAGGAGAGAGTGATGTGTTGAAGTCTCCCACAATTATTGTGGAAACATCAATTGCTTCCTTTGGTTTTGCCAGTGTTTGTCTCATGTATTTTATGGCACCATGATTGGGTGCATGAACATTTATGATTGTTATTTCTTCTTGTTGAATTGCCCCTTTTGTTAGTATGTAGTAGCCTTCTTTGTCTCTCATACATCCTTGCATTTAAAGTCTATTTTACTTGAGATTAATATTGCTACTCCTGCTTTCTTTTGGCTGTAGCTTGCATGAAATATTTTTTCTATTCTTTCACTTTCAATTTCTTTGTGTCCCTGTGTCAAAGATGAGTCTCTTGTATGCAACATATTGATGGTTCATATTTTTTGATCCATTCTGCCAATCTATATCTTTTAATTGGGGAGTTTAATCCATTTACATTCAATGTTATTACTGTGAAGGCATTTCTTGAATCAGCCATCCTATTCTTTAGTTTATGTTTGTCAGACATATTTTTTCCCTCTCTCTCTTAATGTCCTTTAATGAACCAATATGGAATCTCTATATACTAAGCCTTTCTCCATCTCTTTCCCTCCTTTCTTTGTTTCTCTGTTGGTAGGGCTCCCTTTAATATCTGAAGTATGGTAGGACTTTTATTAGCAAAATCTCTCAGCATTTGTTTGTGAAAAATTTAAGCTCTCTCTCAAATTTGAAGGAGAGCTTTGCTGGATAAAGTATTCTTGGTTGGAAATTTTTCTCTCTCAGAATTTTAAATATGTCATGCCACTGCCTTCTCGCCTCCATGGTGGCCGCTGAGTAGTCACTCCTTAGTCTTATGTTGTTTCCTTTGTGTGTGGTGAATTGCTTTTCTCTTGCTGCTTTCAGAACTTGCTCCTTCTCCTCAGTATTTAACAGTCTGATCAGAATATGTCTTGAAGTGGGTTTATTTGGATTTATTCTATTTGGAGTTTGCTGGGCATTTATGCTTTGTGTATTTATATTGTGTAGAAGGTTTGGGAAGTTTTCCCCAAAATTTCTTTGAATACACTTTATAGACCTTTACCCTTCTCTTCCCCTTCTGGGACATATTTGGATGTTTTTCTTTACCTATCATATCCCTGAGGTACATTTTTTTTTCCCCATTCTTTCTTTTGTTCTTTCATTTTCCATTCTGTGGTCCTCAAGATTGCTGATTCGTTGTTCAGCTCCCTCTAGTTTGTACTATGAGTATCCAGAATCTTTTTAATCTGATCAACAGTTTCTTTTATTTCCATAAGATCATCTATTTTTTTACTTACTCTTGCAATTTCTTCTTTATGGTCTTCTAAGGTCTTCTTCATGTCCTTTATATCCTGTGCCATGATCTTGTTGTTTGTCTTTAGTTCTTTGATCAATTGCTCCAAGTACTGTGTCTCCTCTGATCTTTTGATTTGGGTGTTTGGGTTTGGGTCCTCCATATTGTCTGGTTTTATCATATGCTTAAATTTTTCTGTTTTTGGCCTCTTGGCATTTGCTTTACTTGATAGGGTTCTTTTAGGATATGAAGACTTATTCAGACACAATCTCTAATTTGTCAGATCTACAGCTTGGTGGCGTACACTTTCTCTAACTAATCAGCAGATGGCATCCGCAAGTCACCTATTCCCCTCAAGTCAGTTCACCCCAACTTTGTCTTTGTGTTGTGTAGAGGTCTGGTTCTTGTGGGTCCAACTGGTGCACCAACTTTGGGTGTGTTTTTGGTGCTGTCCACTCTGAATGCAGGGCATGTGTCTGAGCAGTTAGGGAGAGAGGGCAGCTTTAATAATCAAACCTCCCAGGTGTTCCTGGAGATTTAAGGCTGTTGCGAGAGTCTAAACCTTCATTTCAGTCTCGCCACAGATTGTCTCTGCCACTGCCCTACAAGTATTTGGTATTGACGTATGGTCCCTGGGATTTCCAAGTGGGTCCCTCTTCCAAGCTGTGCCCTTCTAGGGCCCCTGCTGAGGGAAGGCTGTGCTACATCACAAGTACACACCATCCCTCAAGGGAAGTTCTGGGCCACCAGGCCATGTAGGGGTGTTCCCAGCCTGCTGAAAGGATGGCTGAATGGAGTGTGTTAATTTCCCCCTTTTTGCACAGCTCTGCCTTCCCAGCTCCGGGACAATAAGCTGGGGGTGCATGAAAGGCTATTGTCCATGCCTGATATTGTGGCGTGTACATGTGTTGCTGGAAACACTTCCTGTCATACTGGGTTTTTTGGCGTGGCTCTGGGCTGTGCCAAGCAGGAGTGTTCCCAGCCTGCCGGGAAGATGGCTGCAAGGGGTGTGGTTTTTTTTTTTCCCCTTTTGGCTCACCTCTGCCTTCCACACTCTGAGACAATTAGCAGCAGGTGCATGAAAGGGTATCTTCCATGCCAGATATTGAAGCGTTCACACAGCCCGTTCCTGCCATGCTTCACTGTGTGGTTCTCGCTGCCATATCTGTAGCCACTTTTGGGTTTTTTAAAAAAAGAACTAGTCCACCACCAAATGTCAACCTTCAGTTTCCCCACACCGCAGCATAGCTGCTGGATATTCAGTGGCTTGCTCACTCACTTCAGAATGCAGACTCCCAGTTTCACCAAGTGCATGGTCCCTGTGGATTTAGCAGACCTTGTCAAACTGGTGCATCGCTGGAACTGGTGTTCTGGGTCACTTTCTGGCTTTTATCTAGTATTTTTCATGGAGGTGTTTTTTGCCCTGTCTTTCCTAGCAGCCATCTTAGGTTCTCTCACAGCATCAGTTTTATAACCTCAAAAAGGCAATAGCTAAATAAATGTAATTAATTCATATGATGAAATATTTTATAGCAGTTAAAAGGAATGAAATTTAAATCTATATTGATTTTTTTTAAAATAAAAACATTGTAGAATTATATATATAACATTCTTTATTCATGTAAAATACCTGTGTACCCTGTGATGGTTTGAAACTACGCACCCCAAGAAAATATGTTCTTAAACTTAATCCATTCCTGTGGTCATGAAATTTTATAAATAGGACCTTTTGATGAGGTAACTTCAATTAAAATGTGACCCAGCTGAATCTATATAAGTCTTAGTCCTATAATAGAAGCCTTCAAAGGAAATTCACAGAGAGGGAGAGAAAAGCCAGAGGAAGCAGCCAGAAGCTGAAAGCCAGTGGAACCTGGAAGAGAAAGGAGAAGCCAGGAGTGGATGTCCTATGCATTGCCATGTGGCAGAAAAGCCAAGGCCCAAGGATCACCAGCAGCCAGCCCAGAATGTCACAGTCTCCTGGGAGGTAACATCACCTTGATGACACCTTGATGTTCAACTTCTCCTAGACTTGAAATGTGAGTGAAGAAATTCTTGTTGCTTAAGCCAAACCACTGCATAACATTTGCTTCAGCATCCAGGAAATTAAAACATGGCCCATCCCAGATACAACTGAATGGTTACTTCTGGGGAGCTGAGGAGGTAAAGATATAGAAAGTGGAAAGAAAAGGCTATTTTAACTGTATTTTTATATTAAAAAGAGAGTTGCTCACATATTACATTCATAATTAGAAACTATTTTAAAGAGGATAGTCCACATTACACTCTGAATTTGCAAATTGATCTTAATGCTTAGCAGAAGGATTTAAATGGGAATTAAAAAAAATAAGAACAGAACATCTACCAAAAAAAAAAATAATGAAAACCCTGGAATAAAGGACAGAAGATGAGGTTACACCATTAACAAATCTATACAAGAAGCCTATTATTCAGGAAAATTAAAACAGTATTTGCATTACTATCACAAACACAGTTAATTTTTAATACATTATGAAAGCTTATAAATACAATAGATAATATTTATGAAGGGCCAACTATTTGGCAGACATCTTGCTAAAATTTTGTCTGGAGTAACTTATTTAATCACTATTAAATCCCATTAAAGTGGGTGCTGGTATTTTACTCCCATTTCATAGAGGAGAGAAGTGATTAAGTATGTTAATAGATTTTCTAATATAGAAATATTCTTATAAACGTGGTTAAAAAAAACCACACAATTGTTAATGACATAGTATTCTTTCAATGTGCTGTTGGGTTCCCTTGTTAAAATTTTATCTAGGATTTTATAATCATATTCCTAAATCTGATTGGTCTGGAATGCGTACATATACATGTGTGTGCAATCTATTAGGTTTTTCTATCAAGACTAAACTTATTTCATGAAAAGAGTTTGAGATATTACCTTATTTTATGATCTAAACAGTTTAAATAATACAGGAAATACCTGTGAAACCATCAGGGCCTAGTGCTTTTAGTGGGAGGCAGCACTTTGGATATTTTGATCTCTTTCTTCCATGGAAGTAGGTCTGATATTTCTCTTTCTCACCAGATTAGTCACGACAAATCATACTCTGGAGTAAAATTATCAATTTCATCCACAATTCCAATGTATTTGCATACTATGAAAAATGTACTCTCATAATTCTTTTAATTATATGTTTTCATGATTTCTTATTTTATATATTTTGTGCTTTCTACCTATTTTTCATATTTTGTTAGCTAGTTGTTTTCTGTCTTGTTTTTCAAAGAACCAGCTCCTGGTTTGTGAATCAGGTATTAGAAAACTGAAAAGCCCAAAACAGGATCCACTGGTAACACAGTGGTAGTATCTGCAGGAAGCAGCTAGCACCCTTAGGGCTAGCAAACAGAGGGATGAGGTTGGATTAAAATTTAGAAGTCTGGTATGCTGGTTTGAATCTATTATGTACCCCAGAAAGCCATGTTCTTTTAATCCAATCTTGTGGGTGCAGACTTATTGTGGGTAAGACCTTTTGATTAGATTATTTCCATGGATATGTGACCCCACCCATTTAAGGTAGATCTTAATTAGTTCACTGGCATCCTCTGAAAAGGCAGAGACATTTTGAAGAGAGCTCAGAGATGCTCAGACAGAAGCCCAGAGACATTTTGGAGAAAGCAATGGAAATAAGAAGCTAACCCTGGGAGAGGCCCAGCAGACTCCAGCCATGTGTCTTCCCATGAGACAGAGGAACCCCAGATGCCATTGGCCTTTCTTCAGTGAAAGTACCATCTTGTTGATGCCTTAGTTTGTACACTTTTTTGGCCTTAGAGCTGTAAATTTATAACTAATAATCCCTCTTTATAAAAGCCAATCCATTTCTGGTATTTTGCATTTTGGCAGCTTTAGCAAACCAGAACACTTGGAAAAGGGACTGTGTGGAGCTGGGTCTCATCTTTGAGGAGATGTGGAACTCAGATCCTTAAGGTGTGATGCAGCTCCTCTTAGAGGGTGCCAAGAGGCTGGTTCTGGGAGTGTGCAAATACTTCAAAAGCGTAACCAACTGCTGCTACTGGAAGCAACTGCCACTGCAAAGATTGACTATTACTGCAAAGAAGCTGACAAGAACAGGAAAGAGCAAGTCTCTTGTCCCTCTTCCAGCTTTGTAGTGTTCCTCTAGTGGGCACAATGGCAGGGTCTAACAGGTCAGCTGACAAGGAGAAATGTAGTTGGCAGAGTATCCCAGACTGAGCACCACTAAGCAGAGTATGTAAGACTGGTTTAGAAACTGGTTACTAATAGCTTAAAAATCAAAACATTACCATTATTTATTTCCTGATTCATTAATTTCTGCTTTCATCTTCATTAATTCATTCCTTCAGATTTCCTTACATTTTGTTGTTACCTTTCTAACATTTTGATTGTATCCATACTTTTGTTTCCATGTTTTTTTTGTTTGTTTGTTTTTTGTTTTTATATTGTTGTTGAAGGCTATGAATTTTCCTTGGAGCTCCCATTTGATATGTAGTCTTTTCCTATTAGTGTTTTATACAAACAATTTGATTTCAATTTTGTATTCCTGTTTTTCTTTTCTATGCTGGCTCTTTTTTTAAATGCAATTTTATTGAGATATATTCACATAATATAAAATCCTCCAAAGTGTACAATCAGTTGTTCATAGTATCACCATATAATTGTGTATTCATCACCACAGTCTTTGAACATTTTCATTACTCCAAAAAATAAAATAAAAATTAAAATAAAAAAGAACATCCAAAACATTCCATTCCCCTCCTCCCCCATTGTTCATTTACCTATTTACTTTTTTAACACTCATTCATTTTTTTAACTTTATTAAAAAATTAAAAACAAACATTAAAGAAAAAACATTTCAAACAAAGCCAAAACAAAGGAATAAGAAGAAACAAATAGCCTAAAAACTACATTGCTTCCAATGTGTTCATACCATAACCCAAGAAAATTAACAAACCATAACCAAGCAAAGGAATAAGAAAAACAAACAACCTAAAATAACTAAATTGCTTCCAACATGTTCCTATCCTACCCCAAGAAAATAAACTATAACCAAACAAAGGAATAAGAAAAACAATTAACCTAAAATAACTACATTGCTGCCAACTTGTTCCTACCATACACCCCCAAAATTAACAAACCATAGTCATTCCTGAGCATTTCCATAACCTTAACTTTACCGTCTGTGATGGTTAGGTTCATGTGTCAACTCGGCTAAGTGATGTTGTCCAGTGTCTGGTCGAGGAAACACTGGCCTAACCGTTACTGGTTAGGACATTTGTGGCTGATTAGTAAAACAGAAGGCTGGTTTATTAAATCATCAGTCAATTGGCTGCAGCTGTGACTGATTACATCAATGAAGGGCATGTCTTCTGCAATGAGAAAATCCCATCAGCTGGATTTAAGACTTTTAAGCAAGAAAGTCAGAGGACCTTCACTTCTTCAGCTAGCCAGCAAAGTGTTTTCCTGAGGAGTTCATCAAACGCCTTCATCGGAATTGCCAGTTCACTGCCTGAGGAGTTCATTGAACACCTTCATTACAGTTGCCAGTTTGCTGCCTGCCCCACAGAATTTGGACTCATGCATACCCACAGTTGTGTGAGACACTTTTATAAAATCTTATATTCACAGATATTTCTTGTTGATCCTGTTTCCCTACAGAACCCTAACTAACACACCATACATAACTGATCTGTTTTTATTAGACTATCATTCCCCCTTCACTATTTGCTGTCTATCTCTATGTCCCCTAAATTATACAATGTAAAACATTTATTTTACATTTTTCACAGAGTTCACATTAGTGGTGACATACAATATCTCTTTTTTTGTGCTTGGCTTATTTCACTCAGCATTATGTCTTCAGGGTTCATCCATGTTGTCAAATGTTTCACAACCTTGTTCTTTCTTACTGCCACATAGTATTCCATTGTGTGTATATACCAAATTTTGTTTATCCACTCATCTGTTGAAGGACATTTGGATTGTTTCCAACTCTTGGCAGTTGTGAATAATGCTGCTATGACCATCAATGTGCAGACATCTGTTCGTGTCACTGCTTTCAGATCTTCTGGCTAAATACTGAGAAGTGAAATTGGTGGATCAAAGGGTAGCTCTATATCTAGTTTCCTAAGGAACCACCAGACTGTCTTCCAGAGTACCATTATACAGTCCCACCAGCAATGAATAAGAGTTCAATTTCTTCACATCCTCTCCAGCATTTGTAGTTTCCTTTTTGTTTAATGGCAGTCAATCTAATTGGTGTGAGATAATATCTCATTGTGGTCTTAATTTGCATCTCCCTAATAGCTAGTGAAGATGAACATTTTTCCATGTGTTTTTTTGGCCATTTGTATTTCTTCTTCAGAGAAATGTCTTTTCATATCTTTTGCCCATTTTATAATTGGGCTGTCTGTACTACCATCATTGAGTTGTAGGATTTCTTTATATATGCAAGATATCAGTCTTTTGTCAAATACACGGTTTCCAAATATTTTTTCCCCACTGAGTTGGTTGCCTCTTCACATTTTTGACAAATTTCTTTGAGGTACAGAAGCTTTTAAGTTTGAGGAGTTCCCATTTATCTATTTTTTCTTTTGTTGCTTGTGCTTTGGGTGTAAGGTCTAAGAAGTGACCTCTTAATATAAGGTCTTGAAGATGTTTCCCTACATTATCTTCTAGGAGTTTTATGGTGCTGTCTCTTATATTGAGGTCTTTAATCCATTTTGAGTTAATTTTTGTGTAGGATGCAAGGTAGGTGTCCTCTTTCATTCTTCTGGATATGGCTATCCAGCTCTCCCAGTCCCATTTGTTGAATAGACTGTTATGTCCCAGTTCAGTGGTTTGGGGGTCTTATCAAAGATCAGTTAACCATACACCTGGGGGTCTATCTCCAAATTCTCAATTTGATTCTGTTGACCAATATATCTATCTTTGTGCCAGTACCATGCTGTTTTGACTACTGTGGCTTTCTAATAAGCTTCAAATACAGGAGTTTAAGTCCTGCTTCATTTTTCCTTTTTAGAATGTTACTAGCAATTTGAGGCATCTTTCCTTTCCAAATAAATTTGATAACTAGTTTTTCCACGTCTGCAGAGTAGGTTGTTAGAATTTTGATTGGAATTGCATTGAATCTCTAGATGAGTTTGGGTAGAATTGACATTTTAACATTTCGCCTTCCTATCCATGTTGCATTCCTCTTTGAATTAACTGTTACTTAAAAGAGAGTGGATTTTTTTGGTCATTGTCACTTTCTATTGTTTTGCTTCTACATTTTTGAGTGGAAGAGTTTTTTTTGTTGACTTTTTTAATCATTTCTAGTTTAGCACATTTTGATTAGAGAAAGTTTTCTCTTATTCATATTTTTGGAGTTTATTATGGTTTTCTTTACGAACTACTGAATGATGAATTATCATGAAAGCTACATGAGAACTTGAAATGTAGGTGTATCTGTTTTTAGAGAAGACTCTCTCTCTCTCTCTCTCTCTCTCTCTCTCTACATATATATATATATATTTCTCCCCTATCCCTTATTGTGCTTACTCCAGTGTCTATTTTACACTGCACTTTTTCCATTTTCATTCTTACTTTGTGATGATTTAATTTTTCTGAATATATATATATTCAGGTGAATCTGCCTTACTAATTTTAATATTTGCTCTTCATTATCTTTACTTATTTTCTGTTCACATGAACTCTCATGGCTTGGAAGTATTAAAGACTCGTACTAACAGTGGTCTTCACTCTTATTTTATAACTTCCAATTTAGGAATGTTAGGTGCTATATTATTTGGTGCATAGGTATTCATAATAGTTTGTCTCCACAGGAGGACAACCATCACTGTTACCAAAATTAAGTATCCTTCTTTACCTTGTTTCATATTTTCCTGTCTTGTCTCATATTAAGACTGCAATTCCTGATAATTATTTTACATGCATTTGCCTGGTATATGTTTGTCCATTCTTCTATTTTCAAGCTTTCTGTGTTTTCTTGTTGTGAATATAATACATAGAATTCTATTTTGTTTTGTGATCCAATTTAAAAATCTTTATATTATTCTATTTACATTTATTACTACGACAGATATGTTCACTCTTGGTTCTTGTTCTAGTTTGCTAATGCTGCTGGAATTAAAGCACCAGAAATGGATTGGTTTTTATAAAGGGGGGTTTATTTGGTTACACAGTTATAGTCTTAAGGCCATAAAGTGTCTAAGGTAATGCATCAACAATTGGGTACCTTCGCTGGAAGATGGCCAATGGCATCCAGAAAAACCTCTGTTAGCTGGGAAAGCACGTGGCCGGAGTCTGCTCCAAGTTCTGGTTTCAAAATGGCTTTCTCCCACGATCTTCCTCTCTACGTTTCAGCTCCTCAAAACTGTCACTCTTAGTTACTCTTGGGGCGTTTCTCCTCTCTTAGCTTCTCTGGAGCAATAGTCTGCTTTCAAAGGATGTCTCCAAAATGTCTCTGTAAGCTGAAGCTCCACTCTCAGTTCTAGTGCATTCTTCAAAGTGTCCCTTTTGGCTGAAGTGCCTCTTCAAAATGTCACTCTCAGCTGCACTGAGTTCCTTCTGTTTGTCAGCTCATTTATATGGTTCCAGTGATTTAATTTAGACCCACCCTGAATGGGTGGGGCAACACCTCCATGGAAGTTATCCAATCAGAGTCATCACCCACAGTTGGGTGGGGTGCAGCTCCATGGAAACACTCAAAGAATTACAATGTAATCAACACTGATATGTCTGCCCACACAAGATTACATCAAAGATAATGGCATTTTCTGGGAGACACAATACATTCAAACTGGCACAGTTATGTTTTCTCTTTTTATAACTTTGTAATATTCCTCCACTGTGTAGTCAATTTTCTAAATATTATTAATATTTATGAAGGATTTTTAGTCTTTATTACTTTTATAATTATTTATTTATAAATTAACCACATTTCTCTATTTTTATAGAGTGTGTCTGTTAGTTCATTGAAATAAGCAATGATAAAAATTAGTGTTTTATTCCTCCCTGCCTCCCTCTTTTGTTCCATGATGTATTCAACATTATCTTTAATATATTTTACCTCTGTATTGTTAAATATATTAAACATATTTATTTTTTGCTCTAAGTGATTTCTTTGACTTCCAAATATTATAAAATCAATACCTTTATGTCCCATCTTCTCTTCCTTTCTCATCTAAACTTGAAAACTTTAGACATACCCTTTAATATAGTTAGGGTCCATGATATCTATGTCCTATTTTGTGGCTTTAATTTTCACAGTTATTTTGGTCTTCAGATCAACAGTCAAATACATTGAATGTTCATAAGTCTTTGATCCAGTATATCTCTCCCACGTATTTACTAGAAAGCTGAATTTCATTTGCTAGTCTAATGATTTCTTGAAGAAGGGCTCATGGGAATAATATTCCCTGAGTTCTTGGATGTTCAAAATGATTTGTTCACACCCTTTATATTTTATTTTCTCTGCCATTTTGGACTTCTCCACTAAAGTAGAATGACACCATTCTTCTATGGAATGTTGCAGTGAAGAATTCCAAGGCCAGTTTCAATATTTTCCTTTATCAGTTACTGCTTTTTTTTTTTTTTTCACCTGCAAGCCCAAAAGATTCTCTTTATATTTAAATTATAGTTGTACTAGGATATATCTTGGTGTTAATGATTCTTGCACAATTATTCCTAGTAATTAGAGTGCCCTTTCAAAATGAAATCTCAAGTCTTCTTTCATTTCAATATTTCTTTCTTTAATAATCTATTTAAATACTTAGTCTTTTCTTTTTCTTCTTCAGCATCTCTCATTATGGGTGTGTTAGATTACCTTTGCCTATCTTTTCCATCTATCATTTTCTCTGATTCCATTTATCTCTTTGTGTATTCCCTTTTCATTTTGCTAGCCTTTCTCATTTCTCCCCTTTCCCTTACTGTACTTACTCCAGTATCTATTTTACACTGCATTTTTTCCATTTTCATTCTTACTTTGTGATGATTTAATTTTTCTCTCATTTCTTTCCTGAGTTTTGC
This sequence comes from Choloepus didactylus, assembly GCF_015220235.1. Taxonomy (NCBI): domain Eukaryota; kingdom Metazoa; phylum Chordata; class Mammalia; order Pilosa; family Megalonychidae; genus Choloepus; species Choloepus didactylus. Next base: position 55,869,517 of record NC_051313.1, on the reverse strand, counting down.
CAGCTATGGGTCACCAGCTACTATTTTCTAATTTTTCCCCAACTTCTTGCACTTGTTCCTTATGGTTATCATTCATAGAAGGAATTGCTCCATTGTGCCTTATGAAAATTCATGACATAATGTTAGGACAAATTTTTAAACTACTCCATGGCAACATTATTTTGGTGTGTGTTCTTCAACAATTGGTACATTTTGCTGCTGCTTTGCAAGTCTTTTCCTATATTATTTTGGTATTATTAATGTAAATTATTTTCTATTACTCATAATTAACTAAGTTAAATTTTCTTCATCTAGGTTATTGAGGAAAGAAGAGTGGAAAAGTATTCCGGGATTTGTAACCCAAAGATTCTGTCTTTCTCTGCTAATACAGACAAAAGGTTTTTTGCAAATATCTCCCTTCTGTTAATTTTTGTGCAGCAAGACATATCCAACAAGACATATCCAAGATGGCTTTTGTCATCAGTCCTACTTTTACTCCTGTTCCCACTGTGATTGCTGTAAACAAGAAATATAGGTTTTGCAAGATAAAATGCATAACACACTTTCAGGAAGCATAGTATTCTTGAGTTTTTGTGAGATTAATCACAACTGAATCTTCTCTACTTTTGCCACATTTCTTCCTTTCCCAATTCCCACTCCTAAATCTATTGTTGTGACCAAGGGACACAGTTTTTGCACTTGAGAATGAATCTCTCATTTTCAGAAAGTGCATTTTTATTGGTGCTTTTGAAGATTACACATCATTGGACCCATTCTCTACCCTCTTTCTCCCTGCTTCTTCCTCTGAGATTTCAGTTGGTCTCAGCAGTTTTGGCATCCTGCACACAGGTTTCAGAAACTGAAAGTTATCTATTTTTTGATTTTGCTTAAAATGGAATGTGAAAAAAAATTTTTTTTCTTAATTCTCCTTGTTGCTTTATTAGGATCTTCAGCATTAGAAATTGAGGGATGCTGATTTTTTTCCACCATCTTCATACCAGATTCTGCCCATATATTCAGTGGTACTAATAAAATGTATCATATAGATCATGTGTAATTTTTCAGAAGTCTCTAAAACCTCAAAGCCATTTATTATTTTGTATTTCTCACTATAAATAAAAGCAGATGTTTACTTTTAAAAGTCAAGGCTTATTGGCCTGCCCCACCTCGATGGTTCCTAATGTGCATACAGACATAGGGGACTGGTGGTTTGATGGGTTGAGCCCTCTACCATAAGTTTTACCCTTGGGAAGACGGTTGCTGCAAAGGAGAGGCTAGGCCTCCCTGTATTTGTGCCTAAGAGTCTCCTCCTGAATGCCTCTTTGTTGCTCAGATGTGGCCCTCTCTCTCTGGCTAAGCCAACTTGAAAGGTGAAATCACTGCCCTCCCCCCTACGTGGGATCAGACACCCAGGGAAGTGAATCTCCCTGGCAACGTGGAATATGACTCCCAGGGAGGAATGTAGACCTGGCACCGTGGGACGGAGAACATCTTCTTGACCAAAAGGGGGATGTGAAAGGAAATGAAATAAGCTTCAGTGGCAGAGAGATTCCAAAAGGAGCCGAGAGGTCACTCTGGTGGGCACTCTTATGCACACTTTAGACAACCCTTTTTAGGTTCTAAAGAATTGGGGTAGCTGGTGGTGGATACCTGAAACTATTAAACTACAACCCAGAACCCATGAATCTCGAAGACAGTTGTATAAAAATGTAGCTTATGAGGGGTGACAATGGGATTGGGAAAGCCATAAGGACCAAACACCACTTTGTCTAGTTTATGGATGGATGTGTAGAAAAGTAGGGGAAGGAAACAAACAGACAAAGGTACCCAGTGTTCTTTTTTACTTCAATTGCTCTTTTTCACTCTAATTATTATTCTTGTTATTTTTGTGTGTGTGCTAATGAAGGTGTCAGGGATTGATTTAGGTGATGAATGTACAACTATGTAATGGTACTGTAAACAATCGAAAGTACAATTTGTTTTGTATGACTGCGTGGTATGTGAATATATCTCAATAAAATGATTAAAAAAAAAAAAAAAAAAAAAAAAAAAAGTCAAGGCTTATTGGCCTGCCCCACCTCGATGGTTCCTAATGTGCATACAGACATAGGGGACTGGTGGTTTGATGGGTTGAGCCCTCTACCACAGGACTTGCCCTTGGGAAGACTGTTGCTGCAAAGGAGAGGCTAGGCCTCCCTATAATTGTGCCTAAGAGCCTCCTCCCAAATGCTCCTTTGTTGCTCAGATGTGGCCCTCTCTCTCTAGCTAAGCGAACTTGAAAGGTGAAATCACTGCCCTCCCCTCTACGTGGGATCATGCACCCAGGGTAGTGAATCTCCCTGGCAATGTGGAATATGACTCCCGGGGAGGAATGTAGAGCCAGCATTGTGGGATGGAGAACATCTTCTTGATCAAAAGGGGGAAATGAAAGGAAATGAAATAAGCTTCAGTGGCAGAGAGATTCCAAAATGAGCCGAGAGGTCACTCTGGTGGGCACTCTTACGCACAATTTAGACAACCCTTTTTAGGTTCTAATGAATTGGGGTAGCTGATGGTAGATACCTGAAACTATCAAACTACAACCCAGAACCCATGAATCTCGAAGACAATTGTGTAAAAATGTAGCTTATGAGGGGTGACAATGGGACTGGGAAAGCCATAAGGACCACACTCCCCTTCTAGTTTATGGATGGATGAGTAGAAAAATAGGAGAAGGAAACAAACAAACAAACAGGCAGACAAAGGTACCCAGTGTTCTTTTTTACTTTAATTGCTCTTTTTCACTTCATTTATTATTCTTGTTATTTTTGTGTGTGTGCTAATGAAGGTGTCAGGGATTGATTTAGGTGATGAAGGTACAGCTATGTAAGGGTACTGTGAACAATCGAATGTATGATTTGTTTTGTATGACTGTGTGGTATGTGAATATATCTTAGTAAAATGAATATGAAAAAAAATGTTAAGGCTTAACAAAGTTTTCCTTTGCCTAAAGAATATCCATTGTTTTTATCCATTGTTTCCTTTATTAAAACAAATGTTAATTTCTTTACTAACCCTTTTTCTTCTCTTTTCCCCAAGAATTCACATAAGAGATGACTACAGCAGGGTTAAATAACCTGCATTCTTTACCCCAATCTTGCTAATGCCTCAAATTTAATTACTCAATATTTCTTCTTTGGGCTTGAAATTTATCATCATCATCATCATCATCAAAACATCTTTCTTGGTGATAAAACACATTTATTGGATCATTAGATTCTAAGCTTCATAAGGGGAAGGTTATCAATTTTGTTCACTGTGATATCCTCAGGGCCTAACATGGTGCCCGACTACACGGGATGTTCATTGAATATGTGTTGAGGAAATAGAGGGCTGACTATTTCCTTTGTTAACCAATGTCTAGCACCTGTGCAGTATTAGATCAAAGATAGCTTTTTTTTTTTTTTTTTGAAAGCAGTTTTATTGAGCTATATTTACACACCATACAATCCATCCGGTGTACAATCCATGGCTCACAGTATATTCATAATTGTGTATTCATCACCACAATCAATTTCAGAACATTTTCATTACCCCAAAAAGCCAAACCCCATACCCCTTACACCCCCTTCTTATTGACACTGAACACTGGTGTGGTACCTTTGTTATAACTGAAAAAAATAATGCTAAAATAGTACTGTCAACTATAGTCCATAGTTTGCATTAGGTATATTTTTCCCCATGTACCACCCTATTGTTAACACCTTGTACTATTAACATAAATTTCTTTTAGTTCATGAAAGAACTTACATTTGTATGATTGACCACAGTCATCATCCACAAAATTCGCTATGTTATACAGTCCCATCTTTTATCCTCTAGCTTTCCTTCCAGTAAAATACACAACCCTAAACTTCCCTTTTCAACTACAATAACACACATAATTTGGTGCTATTAATTACGCTTGCAATAATGTGCTACCATCACCTCTATCCATCTCCAAACATTTACAATCAACCTAATTAAAAATTCTTCACAAATTAAGCACCAGCTCTCCATTCTCTCTCCTCATTCTATCTCCTGGTAACCTATATTCTAGATTTTAACTCTATGAGGTTGCTTATTATAATTAGATCATGTTAATGAGATCATTCACTGTTTGTCCTTCAGTGTCTAGCTTATCTCACTCAACATAATGCCCTCAAGGTTCATCCATGTTGTTGCATGCATCAGAATTCATTCCTTCTTACAGGTGAATATTATTTCGTTGTATGTATGTACCATATTTTGTTTATCCATTCATTGGTTTTAATGGACAATCTGGTTGCATCCATCTTTTGGCAATTGTGAATAATGCTGCTATGAGCATCAGTGTGTGCAAACATCCGTTTGAGTCCCTGCTTTCAGTTCTTCTGGGTATATACCTAGTAGTGGGTTTGTCAAATCATATGGTAGTTCTATACTCAGCTTCCAGAGGAACAACCAAACTGTCTTCCACAGTGACTGCATCATTGTACATTCCTACCAGCAATGAATGAGTGTTCTTATTTCTCTACATCCTCTCCAACACTTGTAGTTCTCTGTTATTTTTTTTTTTTTAAATAGAGGCCATTCTAGTAAATGTAAAATGATACCTCATTGTGGTTTTGATTTTCATTTCCCTATTAGCTAGTGATGTTGAGCGTTTTTCACGTGCTTTTTGGCTATTTGTATTTCCTCTTTGGCAAAATGTCTACTCAAGTCTTTTGCCCATTTTAAAATTGGGTTGTTTGTCTTTTTATTGTTGAGTTGTAGGATTTCTTTATATATTCTGGATATTAAACCCTTCTGGATATGTGGTTTCCAAATATTTTCTCCCATTGAGTAGGCTTCATTTTCACTTGACAAAGTCTTTTGATGCATGAAAATTTTTAATTTTGATGAGGTCTCATTTATCTATTTTTTTTTTCATTGTTTGTGTTTTGTGTGTAAGGTCTAAGAAACCACAAAGATAGGTTTTAAGGGGAAAATTTTAAGGGGAACATTTTTAAGAGAAAATTTTAAGGGGAACATTTTTTTCAACTAAGTAAAAACAAAATGTCAATGTTTAAAATGAAGCTTTTTTTGGGTGGGGTGCTTCCTATATTGTGATGCATAACACAGGGCATCACTGAGATGTAGAAAAGGAAAACAGTATCTATCTGTCTATCTATCTATCTATCTATCTATCTATCTATCTATCTATCTAACATCTGTCTAAAATATTGTTAGAGGTGGCAGAAGTTGTCACCCAACCTGACAACCTGAATCGAAATCCAAGTCCTCCAGCAGGAAAACTGGAATGCCATTACATGTTGCATCATCCTTTTCATGTCTCTGGTGGACCAAGTGGTTGAAGTGGTAACCTGGAGAGAAGAGTTAGAAGCTTGCCTTGCTGTGCTCTAAATGCCATCCCTTGTCTTTCTTGGCTTTAAGGCATTTTAGTTTGTTCTTTTTCTTTACCATTTCCAACCATAGCATGAAACTGTACAGACATCGCTATTACAGCTTCATAATCAAATATTGGAAGAAAACAGTAAAAATTCTCAAAGGTGAATTACCTTAGAAAGGAATGAATGAGGATTATCCTAAATGGGGATGAGAAAATGGAGATTTCATCCTAGGTAACCACCCCCTTCCCAATAGCCATTGGCATTTGTAAAACTTACTGTTCACCTCTGTAATGCAGGCAAGACTGAGAAGACTTAAAGAGCAGAGTGAGCCCTAGGCCTAGCCTACCATTTTTTTTTTGTATGGTTTTCTTTGAAAGATAGGAGTTGATAAATATGCATAGTGCAAAGCTGGACATCTGGAGACAATAACATCTGCCTTTTAAAGATGGAGGTGTATTAGAAAAGCTTGATATCTGTTGTTCCCTTCATGAGGAGGAGGTGCTTCTCTCATTTGGACCCTCAGATAGATGTGAAACCAACTATTTTCATTAACAGATATACTCTGCAGGAAAGATTCTAGCAGGTTGACAATACTCAACCAGAGCATCAAGTAATACTTCATCATCATTTTTTTATCATACGAATGTACAGAAGAACTAGAGACTTTACTTCAATATTTGGATATGCTTTATTATATTAAAAATGTTTCTCTACACTGCCCTTACAATTGACAGTGCATCTATTTTAATGAGTGCCTTTCTTATATAATATATACTTAAGTAAAATAAAATGCTTAATTTACTTATTCTAAAGGATAAAGTCTTTGAGACTTAAAAAAAAAAAAAAAAGATTTGTTACAAACTGAAGGACTATTTTAATTAAACGAAAACAAACAAACAAAAACCAGTTTCTTTTTTCCCCAGGGCACTCACAGGGAGTAATCTGATCACTTTATACGTTGTTTTTTGAGGAGAGTTTTACTAGATTTTTTTTTTTTCTTCTAGCCATGTCTTCAACACATGCAATTTCTTCTTTGTTTACTGCCAACTATCAGAAGATTATGAACAAATTATGGTTCTTGGAAATCAAATGTCCCGATTGTTTTTATAATTCCCAAATGCGTGGGTTCACCCCCACAATTTTGTGTGTTCCCCGGGCAATAAAGACAGTACCTATCTGCGTGCGAGTCTGTAGTTTCTGAAAATACAGGATTGATGCACGGTCTAATAGAGAAAAGAAAATCCACAATAGGAAAGCGGGGCCAACCCTAGGAGAATGCGGGGGAAAGCAAAAAGCTCTGCGATATAAAGATCGAGAGACAAATATTTAGGTAAAACGTGCTAAGTCGTGCCCTCGTTTGTCAGGATGTTGGGAAGAGGGAGGAGGAGATCAAGACCAAGGTAATGGACTGTCGCTGTGCCCTTCACACTTGCAACCTTCCCTGACCACTGAGAACATGTCCGAGGGAATGGGGTAAAAAGACTTTTTTTTTTTTTTTTGCCTCATTAGCTGGTCTACCAAGGTAGCAAACAAACACGGCCACCCCTTCCCAGGCAGCAGCTCCAAGGGACAGGCGATGGTTGCCTGCATTGAGCTCCCTGCCGGCTCATTCTGGCCGGACAGCCGGTGCCAGAGAGCCCAGGGAAGCAGACAGCAATGGGGGCGGGGGGGGGGGGCACTACGCAGATGTCTTGGACGCACAGGCTTATCATAATCGGACGAGAAAGGGAGAGAGGGGAAAGCGGCCGGCCAATCCCGGCCAGGAAGCCGCAGCAATGGAGCGAGCCGCGGTGTGTTCGCTCACAGGTACCACAGGCCGGTGGCGCGGAGAGCTGTCGCCGCCGCCCGGGCTCAGCACTCTCACCAGCGCGCTGAAACCAAGGCTCCCGCCGAGCCTGGGGAACCCCAGCCTGAGCCGCGGGAGGAAGAGCCCACGGAAAGGGCGCGAAGGGGGAACGCGGGGAGGCGGCAGAAAGACCCCTCGCCTCTTCTGTTCCCCCTCTCCGAGCTCTTCTGGTGGGAACCTTGGCTGGGCTCGCGCGCTTCTCCCTACCCCCTCCCAGCTCGGCTGGTATCTCCCCCTCTCCCCTTGCTCACTCCCACCCTACTCTTCCCTCCCTCCCTACCGCGTGCCTCCTCCCCTCCCCCTCGTCTCCCTCCCCTTCAGCAGTAGCAGCAGTAGCCGCTTCAGCGGCGCGGGAGATGGGCAGAGAGTGTGTGCGGCGCAGCAGCCTGGGATCCTCCGCCCTCCCCGCCCTCAGCTCCTTGCGCCCCCGCCGCCTCTGTCGCCGCCTCGGTGTCCCCCGGCTTCAGTCCCGCTCCTAGGACAGCGCTGCCGTCACCCGGCCCTGCCCGCCGCCCGCGCCGCGCAGCCCTCGCGCGCGCCCCGGATGGCGCTTTCCCCCCAGGACCGGTGAGTAGTCCGGAGGGCGCAGGGGTCGGACGCCGAGGCTGGTCGTGGAGAGCGCAGCTTTTGCTTTTGGAGGCTCCCCAAACTGCCTGCTGTGATTTTTTCAACCTCCAGGCAGGGGGTGTCCGGGAAGGGCACCGCTCCGTGGTCCCCGAGGGGATGTTTGATTTCAACTCCACCTGCTGGCAACCTGAACCCCTCTCCCTCCCGCGGACAGCTGCCTGCATCTCGCGGTCCGCCTCACCTTCCAGCTCTCGAGATCCCACGCTAGCGGCAGCAGTGGATGGCGCTGACCCTTCTGTCACCCCAAACAGGGTCGTCTTGCCTTCACAGTCCCCGCCTGATGGGACTTTATCCTACTGCCAGCCCGCAAACGCCCCCATCTGCCACCCTTCACCCGGTTTCGCTCTGACAAAGCCTCTTCCACAAAGTCCACCCCTGACCCACCTTCCCTCTTTTCCGAAAGCCTGGCTACTGAGTCCCAATGTATCCCGCCGTATTCCTTCCTAGACCAAATGATCCTACCAGTGATTTCTTACCTCATTCCCTCGACATGATGATGCCTCTCCAGCTTTTCTGACAGTCATCTCAGGAAACTGGCAGACATGCGGTGATTCTGGTTTCTGTACAGTAACTTTGTGCGCTTCTCTGCACCTGGGCTGTTTAGGATTGATCGAGCATAGAAAAGGACACACGAAAAATTCAGACCTTTTGCGACTAAACTTTTTGTTGTTGTTTTAAAGCGCGCAACTATTTACGTTGCTCAGATTCGTTCTAATCATTTCGAGGCTCCTTAACTGAGTACAGGGAATGCCCCTGTTTTACCTGTTTGTCCCGAATCGGTCTTAGTTCTGAGCACCTGCCTGGGCAGTGAATCTTAGGCAATAGCACTATCAAAAGCTCAGCAACTCTGGAGGACAAGAACTTTATTCTTGAAGCAGAGGAGAGTAGCACAAAAGTCGCCCTTGAAAGTCTTATTTTAAATAGCAGTAAGCCATAGGCCGTATTTTTCTTTAGATTTAGTGTCTAAGCAAGGGATATAGGAGGATCAAAAAACGTTGGAACAAGAGGCTCCTCCACTATCTGGGAGCTTCGGGTGTTGTGTAGTAACTTAACATCCAGATAATCCTTTCTGTAGAAGTTTTTTTTTCTTTTTTTTAAGACCAGCAACCGTTTTTTCATAAAACCATGTTTAAGGTTTTAGTATTTCCAGTTGACCCTGGAGAAAATAGGGAGTTGTGTTCAATGAATGAATATGAGGGAGGGGGATGGGGAAATAGGTGAGCTCAGGAAAGAGAATTTTAATAGCAAAATGTGTGCTCTTGTTTCCCCATTGTATTGAAATCTTAAAAACAAAATGTTCTGTTACAATTATGATTTAATTTTTTTCAATGTGATGAAAATGAATTAATTTCAGCATGGCATTGTAGTCTATAGAACCCTTGGTCGTAGGACTTGTGTCTAAACAATACAGATGAGGTCTTCAGAACTTAGAAACTTGAAGAAGTGTCACCATTTAAATATGTAGTGTGTAAATATAAAATTCTTGGTATTATTATTTTTAAAAATTTGGGGGGCAATAAGAATATATTGTGATTCTTGTTCTTGTGGTTGGTAGGAAGAAAGGTGAGTGCTTCCTCACCATAAATGAGCAAATTTCTGCCTACACAGGAAACAGGAAAGAAAGCTGAACAATTATATAGTGAGTTCCTTTAGTGAGGATTGTCTTAAAATCTCTCCTTCCCCAATGACAAGAATTTTGTTTTCTTTTGTTTTGACTCCAACTGTATAGAAGGCTTGATTTTTCTTTTCTTGTATAGACACAGGCAGAAATGCAGTGAGGAAGTCACTGATAAAGGGTGGTTTTAAGTAAGTGTAGACAGCTGCATCTGAAGTCAGGAGAGGCTATGAGTAATGAATTTATTGTTGGTTTTCTAAATTTGGAAATTTTAGTCAGTTAAATTGAGTGGTTGACTAAGAAGAAATTTCAAAACTGTGTATTTAAACGTGTTATTACTGCAAATACTCACATGTGGTCATGCCAGGTGTATATGTAGGTAAGTTATGAACTGAATCAAAATACCATTTAATTTCTTCTCTAAATATTTTTACCTTTTGGGCAACAGAGTGTTTAGTATGTATAGTATGTCCAGAAATAATGAATCAGTATTTAAAAAGATACATTCCAATTGAATAAAAGAGAAACTAAGGTCGAATACTGACTTTAATCAGCTGTTGTTCATAATTGTGTTCCTACTAAGTTCAAGGCAGTGTGTTCTAACATAATTCTAACTAATGTCAAATCCTAAGCAACGTCAGGAAAGTCTCAGCATCCTTTTGGTAAGGATGTGTGCTTTTAAAATGAGTGATATTAAAATGGTCCCAGAGTTGTCTATGGGTTTGCAAATAATTGATCTGTCATAATTATGGCAGGAATTTCTCTTAAGAATTCTTGGTGAGTTGGAGCTCAAGTAAAGCTCCCAATTTTCTGTCATTGTGATTATTAAGGCTATGCAAACAGTTAAAAACAATAAAAGGAGAGATAAGGCACACCAATATTTGAATGGCATATTTGAATGGAACACCATTAGAATGTACCTTATAATGCTCAAAATTGTATGCCACCTAGAGGATAGGTCTAAATTAAATGTTTAGAATGGTAGAGAGAAATAAAAAATTGGTAAAGAGACATAAAAGATGCAGAAATGATGTATATGATCCCATATATATTAGTTGAATGTTCCATTTGAAATCTTTTCGGCTTGTGTGTGTAGTAGAAAGAGAGAGAGAGTGGGTGAAGAAGAAAAAGCAGGCAAAAAAGGAGAGAGAGAGAAAGGATAACTATGAAAACCTGCTTAAATTCTTTACTCAAGTAGAAGTAACCAAATACAAGTTCTATTATTTCTGTATTTGGGATAAAAGCTGTTTTCCTACTTGGGTTTTAAAAAGTGTCTCCTTAATTATAGCAATAAAAATACAACTCTTTTTTTCCTTACAAATTGATTGATTTATTTTATTCAGTGAAATCTGGGGATTCCAGGCAAACTATTTTATGTAAATTAATTCATTACTTGAACTAAATAACATTCTAAAGATATTTATAAACAAAAACCTGAAAGAAGGAAAGCACACATACTCACACACCTAAAATCGCAATATTAGATAAAGAGCCATGTAATTTAGTGTCTTATGAAGGCAGGAAGACTCAGTTGAAGGATAACCACTTAAAATATTTTCAGGGCTTGATATATATTTTTCATATTTTCTTATCTATGCAGATGGATGTATTACTCAATTTTATAAGTATTTACATTTTTTTTTAGTATTTGCATTTTTATTTGCAAATCCACAAGGGTTTGTATATTATACATGCTGCAAATTTTATGACCTTAAATTAACCTCGAAATTGTACTTTAAAGTATTGAATTATTACATAAATGCTTACATAATAGCTTTGTTTTCTATCTTCATTCTATATAGGAATTGATATTTAACAGAGCGTTCTCCTCCAAGAGCAATTATGCAAAATGAATATTTCAAAACTAGCATGATGATTCAATCAAAGTTTCAGAACAATGCTATCAAAGTGATACTCTCATAAGATCAACTCTATTGTACAATTAAAATTCCTACAGAATAGTAACTTTAGATTCTGTGATTTTGCATGTGACTGTATGAAAAACACTTTTATTCATTTAGCAGCAAATGGAATGTTTGACATTCTTGATAGAAGGACTTGAAATTAGGTATTGATTGGAGCATGCAGAGAGCATTCCATTCCCATCATCTTACCAAGGACTTATCCAAGGTTCCTAACTTGTTATAGAGACAGAAACAGAATCCAGGTCACCTGACTCCATGCTGTGTGTTTCTATAAAATAAAAAAAAAGTGTGTTTTTCCTTTTATTTTATTTAAGAGAGTTAATAGGGAGAGCTCTGTTTCAATATGAAAGAAAACTGACAGTGAAATTAATAAAGGTCTGTGCTTCTTAAGGGCAGATCTCAGTACCTAGTCCTGTAATCATCACTGTTGAAGGTAACCAGTTTTTCTGCTCACTCTTCTCCATCTTCAGGTTAAAGGTTGGAAATATTTTTAAAATTTAACTGTACTTGGTCTGCCTAAAAATCTTCTAATATGTTTTCTTAATTTTCATTATAGATTATTTGCCCATAGATGAGAAGCTTCTTTCATGGAAACATGGACACTTCCACTTTAACTTTTTATAAACAGTTCCTTGACAAATATTCCTAAAAGGCATATTTTGGTTTCTGCAAACAAAATAGAAATTAGCTTATGGCTTCTTATGGTTTCATCTGTATGCTAACACAATATTTATATCACCACAAAGAAGCTTTACACCTCTAGATGTTTCTAGATGTTTATGTTTTTTTTTTTGTCAACAAGTCTGTGAATTGCCCAAGTGGTCAATGAAGATACATTATCTCACAAAGGTCCAAGTTCACAGTTGAAAATCCTGCACTTTTAGCTTTCTTTTCACTGATCGCCAGAGGGACCAAAAGAAAGTGAAAAAGTATACTAATGAAGGACATCATTACTACTGGTTAGGAAATAAACTTCCAAATGTATTCTTAGGGATAGCGGCTCATGAGTGTCATCCCATATAGGAAGCATAACATGGTAATATACACTGATATTTCAGTTATATTACCTGGAATAAAACTGCATTATCTAAGCGTGCCTGGAGTGATGGAAGTCAGGGGAATCTGTGATCACAGACAGCTGGGTAACTGGTTCAAAATCTGAGAAGGAAGCCTTGTCTTACGGATTGGCCTTTGAACCAATGAAGACCCAGATCTGGCTGAAGGGAGAACTACACCTTTAAGGTTTCCATGACCTAATTTCTTTGGAGGGTAATTCACCCTCCACTTTTGAGGGTCTACTACATGGCAAGAACTGAGGTGATGACTACAAACACAGTGATGAATATGTTGTGGGCTTTGAAGCAGTTTATAGTATGAAAGGAGAGACAGATGAGGACAAACAGAAAGAAGAAAAGAGATAAGAGGCAGCCTTAAACTAGGGTAGCAACCATGTTATTGAGCTTTGGTATCCAGAGAAAAATGAAAAAAACCATAACTTAGTCATCACCTGCCTTGCTTAAAATGGATGGAGGTATCCATGGCTAAGGTTCGGCACAAAAATTATCTATGTCCTTCAAAAAAAGCATATGTTCCCATTGTTTCCTATATTAATTCTAATTCTGACAAAGATTTTTTTGTTGACAATGCAGGAAATTATTAGGATGAACTAATATAGATGGCCCCATACTAATGTCTCCAATGATTGATTTAATTCTTATAGGTTACAGGATAATTTTTAAAAAGAAACAGAACTAGTTATGAACAATGAACATATTTTGAAGTGTCCATTTTGTATTTTAAGACCCTTAAATCATCAAGGAACTTTCAAAGTGGAAGAGTACAGAAGGGGGGAAATAGAGGCTAAGACTTATATAGGTAATACCTATTAAATAATTAAAAATTTACAAGCTTCTTTTTAAACAAAATATATTTAAATTTAAATAGTTGATTAAATATATTTGTTTTCTGTTTATTCTGATAATGAAAATATATCAAGTAGATACTACTCTCTGAAAGAAAAGAAGAACATGCAATACAGTTGGAATGACAAAGTATATTTTTATGAAATAACCTGGGGAGAAATACAAAGCAACATTTCAATAATTAGTATTAAATGTCATCTCACCTAGAACATGGTCTATATGATCATTTTCACAACCACGCAAAATTTATAGTGATCCTGTGACTTACAAAATAATAACCTAAATCAGCTTCTAAAGGTGGCTAAATTATGTTGTAGGAATATCTTATACATGTGAAGAATCTGCTTTGTTTACTTTCCTTGTTATTTTTACCAAGAAAAAAGTTATTCCATTTTTACATAAAAGGGGAAAAAAAACAAACAAACAAACTCCTAAATTTTTGACTTTGTTTTATGAATTCCCTGCTACTTTATGTTATCACTACAGTCCTTGTGCCAAAAAGTGACTGAATTGAATAAAGAAATGTAATTAGATAGTGTCAGAGAAAATTAGGGGAGATCTTTTACTATGAGGTGTGCTACAAGGCATAGGGCTTTTAGTGATAATGATGTCTTCTCTATTCTTACCTGTAGTGAATCAACTGATCTATTTCAACAGTGTATACCTGCTAGTAAGAACCATGAAAGGTCTGAGTCAAGCCTGAGTAATTGATTCTAGTCCTTGTTTTGGAAGCAATGCATGGGGGAAGTCAGTCCAACTTGTCCTGTTTGTCCATGCCAGCAACCTGATGGCATTTATCTGACCCACTGAATGACTAAGCAATGGGTGGGAAAGCCATCTAGAGGCATTGACAGGTATTTTTTATAGGAAATGCAAAAACTGGGACCATCCCCAACTGCTTCTAATAGATTATTGCTAAGGTTAAGGAGAATACTAATCATATTATAATCAGAGCTCCGGTGGGGGATGGCAGACCCAGAATAAAATTTAAGGGCTTTGCAACAGTTTGGGAGAGCCACATTTTCATGTAAAGCTGAGATGCTACTGGAGTCTGGTGAATATACCATTAACATTTGATAAGTGAGGTTTGTTGGATCCTTTTCACCTTGTTAGTTATTGAGTCTAAGTTGACCCTCCCCAAAATGAAAATATCAGGCTGGAGAGAGACACAAGTCCTCCACGGGTCTAGAGTTCAGTTTTGACAGGAGGCCAGTAGCAAGCTAGTAGCTCCTTTTCAAAAGAAGTGCACTGGTTAAGATATATTCTGGGTGTTAGGGAGGTGACCAACCCAAAACCCCATAGGGGCCCCTAGTTGGGGCTGTCTGTCTTTTCCAGAGGCTCTAGTTCAGCAAAATTATAGTCATAGAGACTCATAGCTCAAAGGTTTCATGTGGAGTCCCAAATATAGATACACACAGCTTGCTGAACAGCTTCCAAAACAGACTGTCAGTTTGGGCTTCTCTTAAAGGATGCTGATATTTTTTGATTAGCTGATATAAAGAACCAAATAAAATGCCCAAGTGAGATACTTACTGCCTCCAATACCCAAATATTCCAATGAGATGCTGCATCTTTCCTGTTGGTTGGGAAAGTAGAGAACAGTTTTTCTTTGACTGCCAAAGGGATTGAGTATTGAGAATCTGCCCATACGGTCTCAAGAAAAGTTATTTGGCAATCAGAGCCCCGAATTTTGTTGGAGTTTATCAGCCACTTCTGCTGACAGAAGTGTGATAACACCACAATCAAGGCCATTGCAACTGAAACTTCTGACTTACCTATCAATAAGATATCATCTATATAGTTAAAGCTTTGTACAATAGAAAGTAGAGGTACTCATGCTGACCCACCTACTGATGGCAAATGGCAGAGAAATTTAGGTACCCCTAGGATTAACCTGTAGTAACTTGGGGAGTTACTTCAAATGTATACTGATGGACTTATCACATGAATGTGACTAGGTTTTTGTCCTCAGAAGCCAGTGGGATAGAGAAGAAGACAATGGCACCGTCCAACAAAGCATACAAAATATTTAGTTTGTGCAGTGGATCCAATTACATGAACACGTGGGGCTAAGGAATTGACAACTGGGTTCATTTGGTAGTAATCCCATTGTAAGGTTCCAACTCTCATTGGCCTTTTTCTCTATTCATTCTGCCTTCAAGTCTGCAGTCAAGGCTGTGATTTCCCATTCTCTTCCTGGGATTTTATACTGTTTTTGTTGGACAATCTAGGAAGAAACAGAGGAAGATGAGGAAGATTGGAAAGTGACTTACATACCTCATTAGCCCTTTTCTATATGCTGTCTTTCCCAGTTGTGATAATCCCCTCAGGCATATATTGGTGAGGAAGTATGTATATATAACAAATCAATTCATACTATATTATCAGGTGTAAAAACAACAAATCAGTACACTGAATTGACCCAAAGGCCCCACACCCCATTAGCTGAATCTGGGTGCCTTATTCTTTCCATAGATTCAGGTAAGTAAGATAGTGCCTTGGGCACCTGTATCCTACAAAGCCATAAAAGTTTGTTTCTCTCTCCTCCCTGAAATTGCCAGTGGGTGTGCATGTCCTTTGATCCACATTCAGAATAGAGATACCTTGACCTCTAATCATGCTACTCTTCAAATCAGCTAAGCTCAAAGTAGAGGAACAAGGAGGAATCAGGGATCAGGGAAGAAGAGAAGCTTCATGTTTATTTTCAGTTTCAAGTGGCATGGCAGAGACTTGTTGCTTAACCAAATGAACTTCAAATAGTTTTGATCTGCTCAATACTCTATACTGGGGAGTGAAGCCCTCATGATTAATATCTGTTTCAGCCTCCAGAATCCCTTTACTCAGAAACCCCAGCCACATTGCTTTGTAGCTGGGGCTATGGGATTTGTAACCTCTGGCTAACTCAGTCTTCATTCACATAATATTGACCTTCCTTAAGGAATCCACCTTAATTTGAGGCCACCCTGTTATATAGATAACATCTTTTAAATTCTCTCTGGCTTCAGCATAAGTGTTAGGGGAGTTTTACTGTACTATGAGGGTGACCTCAAAAATTTATCCAGGTTTCTTTGGGTCTGTTTCTCATTATTGGGTGGGTCAGCGTCATCATATTTCTAAAGTCAATCCAGAGCACTAAGAGCCAAAATAACTAGTCAATGCCGCATCTATGATTTCTCATGGCAGTTTTTCTATCTTAGGAAAATCTTCCCAAAGAGAGCTAAAGCTCACTTAAAGCACCAAGACTAACTGGGGTAAAGAACAACCTGAGAGATTATTTTTCATCACTTCTGAATGAATCTAAAGTTGGCATGAAAAAATGCAGGAGTTGTTTAGCCGTAAGATGACTTACCCTATGCTACTGTTCCCTAACAAGCAAAACATTCCATGTCTCCTCTTTTCCCATGTGAACCATTCAAAGTTCTAATGATTAATCTGGTTTCTGCTATAGAGGTCACAGATTTGCCCATTTCACAATCAGTGTATGTGTGCATTTCTCTGTTGTCTGAAAGGGGGTGGGACTTTCTACCTCCCCAGTAGAAATCTCAGTACCATTTATTACAGTGTCACAGATCTGAGGCCTGCCTCTAGATTAGCAAGGAGTTCCTTCCATCTGAAGGAGAGTTAGTAAAAACCAGGACAGCATTCTTGCATCTGTCTTTTACCTCTTTCCTGGTACTTAACTTAAAACTACCTCCCCAATTCCTACTAATTAACAGGTAAAAATGTAGAGGACCAGTTGACCATAAAATTTGATCAAAATGTTTGTTACTGATCCCCATAGACTTCCCTCAAATCCCATTAATCCCACATGACCATCCCAAAAGTTTCAGAAAAAATCATTTGACAACTGTTATCATACAGTCATGATAAAATCTTCTGATAAACTAGGAATTGAAAGGAACATTCTCAACTCACAAAACAAAAAACAAAACAAAAACAAACTACAGTTAGTATCATACTTAATAGTGAAATACTGAAAGCTTTTACCTTAAGTTCAGAAACAAAGCAAGGATATTTGCTTTCACCATTCCTTTACAACATTGAACTGAAAGTCCTAGCCAGTGCAACAAGATAAGAAAAAGAAAAAGAAAAAAAAAAAAAGGCATACAGATAGGAAATATAGGAAAACTCTCTCTTGTAGCAGACAGCATGGTTGTTTGTATGAAAATGCCATAGATTTCAAAAAAATTTACTACAACTATTAATCAAGTATAGCAAGGTCTCAGAATATAAGGCTAATAAACAAAAGTTAACTGCATTTCTATGTTGCACCAAAAACAAAAACAAAAACTAAACCAGAAATGTCAATTAAAAAAACAGTGCCATTTACAATGGCACCAAACTCATGAAATACTTAGATATAAATCTTACAAAATGTGTGGAAGGTTTAAATGAAGAAAACATCAACATGCTGATGTGAGAAATTGAATAAGAGTTAAATAAATGAAGAGATATACTATGTTCATGGTTTGGAAGATACAATATTGTTAATGTCAATTCTTCCAAAATTTGTTTATTGATAAATTAAGGGTATAATCAAAAGTCCAGTAGCTTTTTTCCATAAAAATCAATAAGCTGATTCTAAACTTTATATGGAAAAAAAAGGAGCTAGAAATGCCAAAACAATTCTGAAAAAGAACAAAGTTGTCTATGTAGCAATTCCCAAAGCATCAATAAAATATGCCATTAGAACTAATAAGTGAGTTTAGATGTTCTTAGAATACAAGTTTAATGTATAAAAATCACGTAAATGTCTATATACTACCAATGAAACTGGAAATTAAAAATCCAACAAGTACCATGTGAAATATTACCAAAAATAGGAAATACAACTCTAACAAAATATGTACAAGATTTATATGCTGAAATCTTCAAAACATTGATGAGAAAAATCAAGGAAGACATAATAAATGGATGGCTGTACTGTGTTTATTAACTACAATTTATTAAGATTGATCTATAGATTCAATGCAATCCCAGTCAAAATCCCAACAGGCTTTTGGTTAGAAAGCAACAAACTGATTCTAAAATGTATATGAGAAAGCAAATGAACTAGAAGAGCTTTGAAAATGAAGAACAAAGTTGGAGGACTTATTTCATTTCAAGTTTGTTTATAATGATGGAATAATGAAGAGAGTTTTACTGACAAAAAGATTGGCATATTGATTAGTGGAACAGAATAAATATTTCTAAAATAGACTGATGCATACATAGTCAATTGATTTTGGACAAGGGTGCAAGGTAAATCAATAGGAAAAAAGACTTCTACAAATGCTATGGGCACAATTGAATATCCATATGCAAAAGAATGAAGCTTGACTTTTACTTCACATGATATACAAAAACTAACTCAAAATGAATCATAAACTTAATTGTAAAACTTAAAACTATAAAACTTTTAGAAGGAAACATAGGAGAAAACATTTCTTACCTCAAGTTAGGCTAGAATTTTTCAATAGGACCCAAAAAGCACAAACCATAAAAAAAAATAAAATGCTAAATTGGATATCATCAAAACTGAAAACTTTTCTTTGCCAGACACTGTTTAGAAAATGAATAGATTAACCACATACTGGATAAAATATTTTCAAGACACATATATGATAAAGGATTGGTATCCAAAATATATAAATAACTCTCACAACTCAGTAATCAAAAAACAACTTGATAAAAAAAACTCCAAACAATTTGAGTAGACGCTTCACCAGTGATGATACGTGATTGGCAAAGTACATGTGAAAAGAAGTTGAACATTGGCAATCATTAGGGAAATTGATACAAATTAAAACCACAGTGAGATATTATTGCTAGAATGAAAAACAAACACACAAAAATACTTAAGTTTATCAAGTACTGATGAGAATGTGAAGTAAATGGAACTCATATTTTTAATGAGAAGGAGGAATGGTGAGGCATTTTGGAAAATAGTTTAGCAGCTTCTCATAAAATTAAACATGCAAGTATCATGTGACCCAGTAATGCCATTTCTTCATATTTACTCAAGTAAAATGAATTTATATGCTTACATAAAAACCAATGAGGAATATTTGTATTCATAAATGCCCCAAACTAGAAGCAAGCTAAATGTCCATCAAATAGAAAGTCATTCCTTTTTATTGTATGAATATATCACAAATAACAAACTCTGATATATTCATACAATAAAAAGGAATGAACTATTGAAACATGAACCAACATAGGTGAATCACAAATGTGTATGCTTACTGAAAAGGGAAAACTGAAGGCTATCTACTACACAATTCCATTTAATAATATTTTGGAAAAGTAAAAATTTAGGGACAGAAAACACAGCAGTCATTTCTAGGGGTGGGAGGTGGAAATTAACTTGAAAGTGGCATGAGGGAAGTTTATGTATCTTGATATGTAGTGGTGATTTGTAGGCATTTGTCAGAATTCATAGAACTGTAAATCTAAATAGAATGAACTTTATGCATGCAATTACACCCCAATAAACTTGACTGAAAAACAACTCAGAAGAATGGGTGAAATCCCATTAGGTGAGTCTTCATGTTAACAATTTTCTTACAGTGCCGAGACTGTAGATGATTATTTCACTTATTTTGAACTCCATTCAGTCTCATCATTTGTAAATATGAGTGTAAACAAATAACTTAATTTGCACAAATATCATTTTGAATCATTCCAAAGTGGTGTTACACTTTATTTCATTTGACTTTTATAATAATTTTAGAATTATTGGGACAAGTTTTTTGACTTAGTAGTAGTAAATAAGAACAGTGTATTTCAGAGAGCTTATATAACTTCCTGAAGCTATTCCTGAGCCAAGACTAGAAATCACATATAGATGCAACCTACCTCCATGCAGAGTTAAGAGTGGCTGCTCCACAAGAACATGGTTGTCTTAGTTTGCCAGAGCTGCAATGACAAATACCACACAATGGGTTGGATTAACAACAAGCATTTATTGTCTCTTGGTTTTGTAGGCTAGGAGTCCAAAATCAAGGTGTTGGTGAGGCCGTGTTTTCTCCCTGAAGTCTGTAGCATTTTAGTGCTGGTTTGTCATAATCCTTGGGTTTCCTTGGCTTGCATCTCTGCTTCCTGTCACAGGGTGATCTCTCTTGCCTTGTGTCTGCTGTTCTGGTTCTCTCAATTTCTGGTTTCTATTGACTGACTGCATCCAATTTACCTCTCTTTATAAGGCTTCCAGTAACACAGATTAGGACCCACACTGATTTAATTTGGCTACACTTTAACTAATAGTTACATTTTCATAAGGTCCTATTTACAAATGGGTTCAGATACACAGGAACACAGAGTAAGATTAAAAACATGTCTTTTGTTTGGGTGTATGATTCAATCCAGCACAATGGCTCAATGCAGCTCCTTAACTTCTTAGGAAATTATTAGCCCCACCAACTGCGCACTGGTTATTTAATAGATGCTGTGTCCCTAGTAACACACAGTATTTGTATCCAAGTAACTTATAAGGAAGTATAACTTTGACCTCACTCCATCAAGTAATAATCAAAAACTTAGTTATGTGAAATCACACTTTTGTGGAATTGACTATTGTTCTAGGCTATTTGGTAGAAAATTCAAATGCACTCAGGGTCCAAGCTACAATGTAATTAAATGAAGTGGGTCTGGGGTAAGGGTCGTGGCAAGGATTGGGGTAAGGGAAGAATTCAGCCTCATTAAGACAAATACGCTACTAAAAATGTTGCACAGGTTGAGGCTGGTTCATAAAATGTCCTCACTGCTGTAATAACAGAAACTGAGAGGAAGAATTTAGAAAACCTTATAGCAAGCTGAAAGTGGTTGAAATCTACTAATAGAAAATATGAGCTTACACTTTAAAGTTTTTTTTATTTCCTTTTTAAAGTAGTTTTTATTATATTTAACAAAACTATTGGTTTATGAGGAATGGAAAGTTTGAAAAACAAAACTAGTGCTTCACTGCAAATCATTTGAGATGCACTGATCCCATGGAATTCAAACTAACTAAATAAAATTGGTAAGACAAATGCAACAGATCTGTGGCTAAACTTGGCCTATGGCTTTCCAGTTTGCAATCCTTCTTTTGCATATTCTAAATTTTATAAAAGTGGTTTAACCCAAGCCACTTTAGGCCTATGTACTAGGACTGCATTATTCTTGCTTCTTCTAGAGCTGCTTTCACTGAATCATGCTTTACCATCATGTTTTCAGTCTACATTGAGCCCTGTGGAACATAGTGTTGCACTTAAAATAAGGATATTATGAAGAATCCAGTTCACTACATTATACATGGTCCTCTAATGATGATCTGCTAGAGAAATATTTCTTGCTTTGGTGTCCAGAGGAGTCATATACTGATTTTATTACTGACCATATTGAGTGAGCATGTCTTTCTTTTCAATAGCTGCTAGGAAGCTCAGAGTCAAGTTTTTGTCCCTAGTAAGTATAGAGAAGTTTAGAGTTTGCATTTTAAAATACTATGATTTAATTTATGTATACTTTTGCTTAATTTTGTGTTTCCTACCATGTTCCATCAGTAAAAAGTTTTTATTCCTACTACATTTATAAATAAGGAAGGAAAGAAGGAAGGAAGGGAGGGAGGACACCAATAGCATATGTGTACTCATTGGCCTGAATATTGTATATTAAATATCTAAATAAATCCTGAGTACATTAGTTCTGCATTAAAATATACTCCCCTTGATACCTACTTGAAAAGATTCTGTGAAAATATGTTTGGAAATTTCAATATTAGAAATAAAGGTAGTAAGGGGAATTTTACTATAATTTTCTATAGGTAAAAGTAGGCAATAAAATGTGTCCTGTGTTTCATACGATCAGAGCTGCTTGTCCTTATCCAGGTTATGAAAACTGGAAGTCACTTCATCATTATCTCCATGTCCAGGTGGTCACACAGTGTTTCAGGTTCCCAGTTTAAGTCAGGTCCTGTCTATAGGCAGTCTGTGTAACAAGAAAGATAACAGCATCCTACTGAGATAATATGCTGTTATTCCTAATGGCAAACTGAGGAGTAGATGAACAGTGCATATTATTAGAGCAGTTGAAAGAAAACTTCAGGCAAGATTTGCATCCTGTTCAAATCGGCATGACAATTTTGTGATTACTGGAAAGAAGTTTCTATGCTGCTAACCAGGAAAATAATCAAACCTATTAAGAACAATTACATGTGGGTTTCAGCTTTCTACAATGGGAGTTGAAATTCTGTATAATTAATTATACCTTATGCAGATAAGAAGAAAAGAAGTTTAAGAGCAAACCACTTTGCTGGTAAAAGCATGAGAAATAGTGAAAGCCCATTTATCAGTAGTAGTTTCATAACCATTGCTAATCTTTGTTCTAAGATTTGAATACGTTGAGTGTCGCTCAAGAAAAAGTAATTGTAATACCTTTTAGCCTGCGTGATTTCACCTCTAAGACTCACTCAGAACTTCTTGATCACTAATTAAAGGTACTAAATACAGTTGGTGAACCTCCACTATTGAATAGAGCATTTTCCTGGTTGGTGAGACAGAGCCACCTTGAAAATTAGGTACAGCAATCCATGGATGGAATAAAATTGCTTAGAAAGGGAAATGACATCTCATTCAATTGAAACAGCAGGATCCAGAAAACATACACATTATAATTAATTACTTACCTGGAAATTGTCCAAATACCTGAAAAACTGTCCAAGGTTGATTTCCCACCGTCTTAAAATTATCTTCCTGAAGCACACAAAAAGTTTATTGACACAGACCAGGTTTAAATAGCATAGAATATAATAGAACATTTATGTTCCAAAGTGAACAATTCTACAGATAAGCAGTTAGTTTTGTACATATATGTACACAAATATACACTGAAGTATATACACACATATGTACATACTTATGTACACAAAAACACTGCCAAATATACATACAAATATACTCACATGAGAATTTACATACAGGTGTACGCTCATACATACACTTCTAAATATACACACATATAAGTACACACATATGTAAATATATGTGCAAGTACATAGGCAGTTCCACATAATTATGTATGTCTAGTTTATTTAAATATTACAAATTCAGAAAACATCTGCTCTTAAAATACAAAGGCTTTCAACTAGGCAGAGCTAACCATAGAACAACAAGAAGTCAAGAATGATAAACTCTATATACAGTTGGATGAACAGGGTAAACTTGATTTCTGTTTTCAGTATTTTTCCAGTATTCTCTTCTTATGCCCACCTTAGTTCTTGATCCTTGTGGATTCTTCCTGTCCTTATGCTCTCTTTTGGTTCCTCTGCACAGCAGCCCTTGTAATGAAGTAGGCACAGGAGCAGAGGCAATCTCTGCACTATGTGAGAAGGGGTAGAAATATATCATCATTATAACTGTTAAGAGCAGTAGAGAAGTACATCATCTTTATAACGTTATTGAATGATATTTGCATGTGACTTTATATTAGATACTATTAAACTCTATTACCCACTCAGATAAAGTCCCTGCTTTATCTAGGAAATGATATCCAATATGAAATAATACTGCAGAGCACAAAAGTCAGAAAAAATACACAATAAAGCAATATCTAAATGGACTGTAAGGTTTATTTCATGTAGAATAAGGAACAGTGTATGTTCTTCCATTATTTACTGAATTGTTGTCTTTATTCAATAAATATCTATTAAACTATTCTGTGAAAGTTTCAATGCAAGACAAATACTCTAGATTAGCAGATGAGTTAACTGGCATGAATGAATTTTAATTGCAACAGAACAGAACAGTTTTTTATCAGACACTTACTACTGATTGGGGCAGTTTAGGTCTGTGGTTAGGAAATCACTACCTACATCCTATGCATTAAATTATCCCACCATGGACCCAAGCCTTGCCCTTGCATTGAACCCAAAGGGCTTGTTTAATAAGTGCCAACAACATTACCAAAGCTCTGAAGTGGAGGTGGAAAGAGAAACCAGTTGTGGTTTTTCTAGCCTTTTTTTCATCCTTAATGCTCTTAAGAAAGATGTCTTTTGGCAGCAACTACCCATCATTCGCAAAGCAGAAGCATGAAATAAAGGGATGGGAACTATAAGGTAGCAATGGTTTGGAAGAGATGGGCTAAGCAAGTGACTTAAGAGAACACAAGCAAATAATCTCAAGTTTTCTAAAAGCTCTGATCAGAGAGGGGTGAGTAATCATCAACCCAGTTCACACACATAAGGTCATAGAGTTACCAAAGATAAGAAATCTTTATTGGAAAGAAAATGATGCAGCCATATACTCTAATATATTATGTCCTTTCCAGAATCCCAAGAAAACAACACGACACATACACCAGAGTGGGAGGGGGGGAAAGGAAGGGAAGAGAGGAGAGGGAGCAACATCCTATTTCTGGAGCATCATTGAGTACCCATTATTGGTATGACAAAAGTTTCACGAACACTTTGAAAACATGTTAGTTCCTCTCATTTCTTTTCTTGTCCCTGTAAATAATCCCTTTACATTTTTGCATGAAGATCCATACTTTGTTCGTCTCATCTCCACCTCCTTTGCCACCTATAACCTTACTTTATCCTCTGCCTTATTTGGTTTCCTCTTATCCATTAATCATTTTATCACTCATGCTTCTAGTTTCTTCCATTTCAAAAGGTCATTTTGGAAATATGGAAACTCAGTTTTGCTGATTAATGTGGTATCTATTCAGCAGAATGAGAAAAGTAACCTTCAACATAAGGCTGATATAATATCAAAAGTTCAAGATTAACGTCTGTAAATGAATGCTTATTTTAAATTTATCTTGTATTTTTTGAGCCAAAACATTTAAACTTGAAAATGGACATTCCACGTTATTATTAAATACAAAACCCAATTACCATATTTAAGATGCCCCCTTTTTTTATTAATGAAGTTGTAGGTTTACAGAAAAATCATACATAAAATACAAGATTCCCATACACCACCTATTAATAACACCTTGCATTAGTGTGCTACATTTGTTAAAATTGATGGAAGCACATGTTTACAATTGTAGTACTAAACTATAGTCCATGGTTTAACTTAGGGTTCAGTGTTTGAGTTGTGCAGTTCTGTTTCAGTTTGCTAAAGCTACCGAATGCAACATACCAGAAATGGGATTAAATATGTATGGTGTTTGGGGATTTATTAGGTTACAGATTTACAGTTCTAAGGCCATGAAAATATCCAAATTAAGGCATCAAGAGGAAGACATCTTCTTGGAGAAAAGGCTGCTGGCAGCCTGGTTCTTCTGTCACATGGGAAGGCACATGGCAACATCTGCTGGTCCTTCTCTCCTGGGCTCTGGTTTTGATAGCTTTCTCCCTAACCGTCTGTGAGTCCTTTTTTAGCTGTTCCAGGGCAACCTCTAGATTTCATCTCTCAGCTTCTCTCGTGGTTCTGGTTTTCAATAGCTGTTGCCAAAAATGTCTCTCTGAGTTCACCTGCCATTTATCCTCTCATAAAGGACTCCAGCAGGGGGCTTAAGACCTACTTTAAATGGACTGGGTCACATCTCCATGAAACAACCTAATCAAATGCTCCCACCCACAATAGGTCTGTCCCCACAAGAATGAATTACAAGAACATTGTGTTTTCTGGGATATATAACAGCTCCAAACCAGCACAATTTCCATGAATTCTTAATTTTGATTCTAGTACTATGTATACAACCTAACATTTCCCCTTTTAACCATATTCAGATATATATTTCTTTCTTGGGAAAGATGTTCTTTTTAACTTTTATTTGTCCTAATTTTGAAGTGTTCTGAACAGATTTCCACTCTGCAAGAGTAGCAGACTATGAAGACTAAATATGTATTTCTAAATTTTGCTGCTGAATTAAGCAAAACCTAGAGCAAAATTAATCTGATATATTGAGTCTATCTATGAGTTGAATAATGGTTTATTGTGCTGCATGATTTTCGGGCATAAATGCTCAATGGCTCACATAAATGATTGTCATTAGAATTACTTTTACACAGCCAAATTAACTTTTTGGTTTTTCTTTTCCCATTTTATCAGTGGCACCATTAGTGGCATTAGTTTACCCAAACACCATACATATTTAATCATTATTAACACAAACATCATAACATACTGTAAAGAAACACTTCTTCCAAGAATAAAACAAAATCCAGAATCTTAAAAGTTCCTTTCATTCAAAGGGTCTTCAGTTCTTCCATGGACCTATGAATGACAGATCAAACCCTTTGCTGTGACTTGTCTGTATTTTAGGAGATCATGGAGAAAGGCTAGAAAAGGGAAGCTCCTCTATTCCATCCTTGTCATCATGTCTTCCTTTCTGCTTTTACATGTAATATATGTATATCAGACTTGATAGCTGTGCTTCTGAGACTTAATGTGCTTATAAATCTTCTGGGAATATTGTTAAAATGCAGTTTCTGATTCAACAGGTCTGGAATGAGGCCTGGGATTCTGAATTTCTAACAAGCTCCCAGATGATGCTGACAGTGCTACTCTGTGAACCACATTTTAAGTAGCAAAGCTCTGTTGAACACTAGTGGTAGAGACCACCTAGTTCAAACTGTATTGGAAGCTTTACTTTTCTTTTCTTGTGTAGACATAGGCAGAAATGCAGTGAGGAAGTCACTGATAAAGGGTGGTTTTAAGTAAATGTGGGCAGCTGCATCTGAAGTCAGGAGAGTCTATGAGTAATGAATTTATTGTTGATTTTCTAAATTTGGAAATTTTAGTCAGCAAAATTGAGTGCTTGACTAAGAAGAAATTTCAAAACTATGTATTTGAACATGCAATTACTGCAAATATTTGTATGTGGTCATGCCAGGTGTATATGTAGGTAAGTTATGAACTGAATCAAAATACCATTTAATTTCTTCTCTAAATATTTTTACCTTTTGGGCAACAAAGTGTTTAGTATGTATAGTATGTCCAGAAATAATGAATCTGCATTTGAAAAGATACATCCCAATTGAATAAAAGAGAAAGCAAGGACGAATGCTGACTTTAATCAGTTATTGTCCATAATTGCATTCCTGCTAAGTTCAAGGCATTGTGTTCTAACATAATTTTAACTAATGTCAAATTCTAAGCAATGTCAGAAAAGTCTCCATATCCTTTTGGTAAGGATGTGTGCTTTTAAAATGAGTGTTATTCGTGGAATATGACTCCCGGGGAGGAATGTAGACCCGGCATCGTGGGATGGAGAACATCTTCTTGACCAAAAGGGGGATGTGAAAGGAAATGAAATAAGCTTCAGTGGCAGAGAGATTCCAAAACGAGCCGAGAGATCACTCTGGTGGGCACTCTTACGCACACTTTAGACAACCTTTTTTAGGTTCTAAAGAATTGGGGTAGCTGGTGGTGGATACCTGAAACTATTAAACTACAACCCAGAACCCATGAATCTCGAAGACAGTTGTATAAAAATGTAGCTTATGAGGGGTGATAGTGGGATTGGGAATGCCATAAGGACCAAACTCCACTTTGTCTAGTTTATGGATGGATGTGTAGAAAAGTAGGGGAAGCAAACAAACAGACAAAGGTACCCAGTGTTCTTTTTTACTTCAATTGCTCTTTTTCACTCTAATTATTATTCTTGTTATTTTTGTGTGTGTGCTAATGAAGGTGTCAGGGATTGATTTAGGTGATGAATGTACGGCTGTGTGATGGTATTGTGAACAATCGAAAGTACAATTTGTTTTGTATGACTGCGTGGTATGTGAATATATCTCAATAAAATGATGATTAAAAAAAAAAAAAAGGTAACTGAAGAGATAATAAAGAGATTTACCTCCCCTGGAAAAAAAAAAAAAAAAAAAAAAAAAAAAACATTCCCAAGTAAAACGTAATTCAAATAAAATATATTTATTATTGCAAAAAAAAAAAAAAAAAAAATTAAATGAGTGTTATTAAAATGGTCTCAGAGTTGTCTCTGGGTTTGAAAATAATTGATCTGTCATAAATTATGGCAGTAATTTCTCTTATGAATTCTTGGTGAGTTGGAGCTCAAAAGGAGCTTCCGATTTGATGTCATTGTGATTATTAAGGCTATGCAAATAGTTAAATAAAACAAATAGGGAGATAAGGCAAACCAGTATTTGAATGGCATATTTGAAAGGAATGCCATTAGATTGTACTTTATAATGCTCAAAATTGTATGCCACCTAGAGGACAGGTCTAAATTAATTGTTTAGAATGGTAGAGAGAAATAAAAAAATGGTAAAGAAATATAAAAGATGCAGAAGTGACATGTATGATTCCACCAACAAATTGCTATTAGTTGAATGTTCCATTTGAAATATTTTGGGTTGTGTATGTAGTACAGGGAGAGAGAATGGTTAAAGGAGAGAAAGCAGGCAGAAAAGCAGAGAGAAAGAAAGGATAATCTATGAAAACCTGCTGAAATTCTTTACTCACATAGAGGTAACTAAATGTAAATTCTTTTATTTCCATATCTGGGCTAACAGCTTGTTTTCCAACTTGGATTTTAAGAAATGTCTCCTTAATTACAGTAATAAAATACAACTTTAAAAAAAAATAAATTGGCTGATTTATTTTATTCAGTAAAATCTGGGAATTCCAGGCAAATTATTTTGTGTAAATTAATTCATTAATAACATTCTAGAGCTATTTATAAACAAGAACTTCAAAGAAGGAAAGCACACATACACACACCTAAAATTGTAATATTAGAAAAATAGCCAAGTAATTTAGTGTCTTATGAAGGCAGGAAGATTCAGTTGAGGCATTACCACTTAAATATTTTCAGAGCTCAATTTATATTTCTTATGTTTTCTTGTCTGTGCTGATGGATGTGTTGCTTAGTTTTATAAGTATTTGCATATTTATTTGCAAATTCACAAGTCTGTGTATTATACATGCTGCAAATTTTATGAACTCAAACTAATCTTGAAATTGCATGTAAAGATAAGCATTAGGGCTATAAATTTCCCTCTCAACACTGCTTTTGCTACATCTCGTAAGTTTTGATATGTTGTGTTCTCATTTACATTCATCTCAAGATATTTACTGATTTCCCTTGCAATTTCTTCTTTGACCCACTGATCATTTAAGAGTGTGTTGTTTAACCTCCATGTATTTGTGAATTTTCCAATTCTCTGTCTGTCATTGATTTCCAGCTTCATTCCATTGTGGTCAGAGAGAAGACTTTGCATAATTTCAGTCTTTCTAAATTTATGAAAATCTGTATTGTGATGCAACAAGTGTTCTATCCTGGAGGTTGATCTACGAGTAGTTGAGAACAGTGTATATCCTGCTGTTTGCTGATGCAACATTCTGTATATGTCTGTTAGGTCCAGTTCATTTACATATTATTCAAGCTTTCTGTTTCCCTACTGATCTTCTGTCTAGATGTTCTATCTATTGTTGAGAGTGGTATATTGAAATCTCCAAATATTATTGTAGAGGTACTATCTTTCCCTTCAGTTTTGCCAGTGTTTGCCTCATGTATTGTGGGGCACTGTTGTTAGGTGCATAAATATTTATATTTGTTTCTTCTTGGTGGATTGCCCCTTTTATTAATATATAGTGTCCTTCATTGTCTCTTATAACAGCTTTTGACTTAAAGTCTGTTTTATTTGATATTAATATAGCTACTCCAGCTCATTTTTGGTTACTATTTGCATGGAATATCTTTTTGCAGCCTTTCACTTGCAACCTATCTGTGTCTTTGGATCTAAGGTGAATCTCTTGTGAACAACATATAGTTGGGTCATTCTTTTTTATCCATTGTGCCACTCTGGGTCTTTTGATTGGCATATTTGACATTCTGTGTTATTACTGTAGAGGCAATACTTACTTCAGCCATTTTGTCTTTGATTTTATATGTCATATCTTTTTTTGTCTCTCTTTTCCTTTATTACAATCTCCTTTTCTTTATAGTTGATTTTTTTTGTGAGGTATCTGTCTAATTCCTTCCTCATTTCTTATTCTGTATATATATACATATATATATATTTTTTTTTTTTGCATTTTCTTGTCAGTTTTATTTAGTCATCTCATGCCAAATATACAAACTTGTTTCATATTGACAGGTTTGAAGAGAGTTTTGGGATCATTTTATAGGAGGTTCCTCAATTTGCATTTTTTAAATTTTATTTTTATTTTAAGAAATTTTATTTTGAAATAAATTCAAACTTACATTAACAGTTGCAAAAACAGTTCAAACCCCATACATAGAACCCCAGCATACCCCGACCCCCCTCCCCTGATACCCCAATCCACCGCCTTTAACATCCTGTCACACCACCATTTCTTTCTTTCCCTCCCTCCCTCCCTCCCTATCTATCATCCATCATCTACTGCTCTGTCTTCTGAACATATGAGAGCTAGCTGCACACATCTTTGAACAAACACTGTAATTCACAAAAACCTTTCCCATGGACAAGAACATTCTTTTATGCAATCCCATTAAGCACAGCTAAGAAGTTCAAGAAATTAAACATTGGTATAAAACTTACATTTTATATTTCCCCTTTTTTTTCCTTATGTCCTATCTGCATCCCTTTTAGCCTCCTCTCCTCCATCCTCAGATCCCATCCAGGATCATCCTTCGCATTTAACTGTCATCTATTTAGACTGTCTTTTTTTTTTTTTTCAATTGTGGAAACATATACACAGCCTAAATCTTCCCATTCCACCCCCCCTTGCATTCCATTAGTGGGATTAATCACATTTAGAATGTTGCAGTGCTATCACCTTCCCATCATCCATTTCTAGAAATTTCCCTTCACCCCAAACAGAAACCCTACACTCATTTCTTAACTCCCCATTGCCCCTTCCCCCACTTCTCGTAACCCCTACTTCTCGTAACCCCTACTCTACTTTTCATCTCTATGGCCATATTCTCTGATACTTTCTTTGTGTTTACTGTGGGGCTTAAATTTAACATCTTAAATCTATAACAATCTTGTTTTTCTTTGATACCAACTTAACTTCAATATGACATATAAACTATGTTCCTTTACTCCCTCATTCCCCCACCTTTATGCAGTTCTTGTCAAAAATTACATATTTACATTGAGTCCAAAACCACTGATTAATCATTACAGTTTATGTATTTGAGATTCTGTAGAAAGTAGATAGTGGAGTTACAAATCAAAAATACAGTAGTATTCGTATTTATATTTACCATGTGATCTTTACTGGTAATCTTTATTTCTTCATGTAGTTTCAATCAGTTCTTTAGTGTCCCTTCCTTTCAGCCTGCTCAACTCCCTTTAGCTTTTCTTATAGGACTGATCTACTGGTGGTGAAGTCCCTCAGCTTTTGATTATTTGGGAATGTTTTCATCTCCCCCTCATTTTTACCCTCCAGGTGTTTGTGATTTCTACAAGTCTCTGATGGCTATTGACTTCTATTTGTATTCCAATGTGGTCAGAGAATGCTTTGAACAAATTCGTGTTTTTTTTTTTTGTTTTGTTTTTGTTTTTTTTTTAGTTTATTGAGGCTTGATTTTTATGTCCCAGCATATGGTCCATTCTGGAGAAAGATCCGTGATCACTAGAGAAGAATGTGTGCCCCAGTGACCTGGGATGTAATGTTCTATATATGTCTGTTAAAATTCTCTATATCTCTCTATCCTTTCTGTTCCTCTGTTGGTAGGGTTCCCTTTAGTATCTGAAGTAGGGCAGGTCTTTTATTAGCAAAATCTCTCAGCATTTGTTTGTCTGTGAAAATTTTAAGCTCTCCCTCAAATTTGAAGGAGAGTTTTGCTGGATAAAGCAAATGTTGGTTGGAAATTTTTCTTGGTTGGAAATTTTTCTCTCTGAGTTTTAAATATGTCATGCCACTGCCTTCTCCCTTCCATGGTGGCCGTTGAGTAGTCACTATTTAGTCTTATGTTGTTTCCTTTATATGTGGTGAATTGCTTTTCTCTTGCTGCTTATAGAACTTGCTCCTTTTCTTCAGTATTTGACAGTCTGATCAGACTATGTCTTGGAGTGGGTTTATTTGGATTTATTCTATTTGGAGTTTGCTGGGCATTTATGCTTTGTGTATTTATATTGTGTAGAAGGGTTGGGAACTTTTCCCCAACAATTTCTTTGAATACTCTTTCTAGATCTTTACCCTTCTCTTCCCCTTCTGGGACACCAATGAGTCTTAAATTTGGGCGTTTTATTTTATCTATTGTATCCCTGGGGTCCATTTCAATTTTTTCATTTTTTTCCACATTCTTTCTTTTGTTCTTTCATTTTCTGTTCTGTGGTCCTCGAGGAGGCTGAGTTGTTGTTCAGCTTCCGCTAATCTTGTATTATGAGTATCCAGAGTCTTTTTAATTTAGCCTACAGTTTCTTTTATTTCCATAAGAAATATTTTTTATTTACTCTTGCAATTTCTTCTTTATGCTCTTCTAGGGTCTTCTTTATGTCTTTTACATCCTGTGCCATGCTCTTCTTCATGTCCTTTATATCCTGTGCCATGCTTTTGTTGCCTGTCTATAGTTCTTTGATTAATTGTGCCAAATACTGTGTGTCTTCTGATCTTTGGATTTGAGTGTTTGGGTTTGGGTTCTCCATATTGTCTGGTTTTATCATATGCTTTAAGACTTTCTGTTGTTTTTGGCTTCTTGGCATTTGCTTTACTTGATCCCTAATTTATCAGAACTGCAGCTTGGTGGCAAACACTTTCTCTAACTAACCAGCAGATGGCATCTGTGAGTCGCCTATTCCCCTCAAATCAGTTCTCCCCAACTTTGTTTTTGTGGTGTGTGGGGGTCTGATTCTTGTGGGTTCCAATTGGTGCACTAAGTTTGAGTGTGTTGTTGGTGCTGTCCGCTCTGAATGTGGGGCGTGTGGCTGGGTGGTTAGGGAGACAGGGCAGCTTTAATAATCAAACCTCCCAGGTGTCCCTGGAGATTTAAGGCTGTTGCAGCAGCCTAAACCTTCATTTCAGTCTTTCCACAGATTGTCTCTGCCCTGACCCACAAGTCCTTGGTATTCGCATAGGGTCCCTGGGGTTTCTGAGTGGGTCCCCCTTCCCAGCTGTGCTATTCCAGGACCTCTGCTGAGGGAAGGCTGTGCCACATCACAAGTGTACCCCGGCCTCAAGGGAAGCCCTGGGTCACCGACCCTGCAGAGGCATTCCCAGCCCACTTCAAAGATGGTTGAATGGTACAGGTTAGCTTCCCCCTTTTCACACAGCTCCACTCTCCCAGCTCTGGGACAATCTGCTGTGGGTGCACTAAAGGCCACTGCACACGGCTGATATTGTGGCGTGTGTGCAGTGCTGTGGGAAAGACTCCTCATTGCACTGGGTTTCTTGGCATGGCTCTGGGCTGTGGGTCTGGCCCGGGCAGGAACGTCCCTTGCCTGCTGGGGGGATGGCTGCAAGGAATGCAGTTTTTTTCTCCTTTTGACTCCCCTCTGTTCCCCTGGTCTTGAGACAATCAGCAGTGGGTGTGGGAAGGGGTATCCTGCACACCAGACACTGAGGTGTTAACCCAGTCCACTCCCTCCGTGCTTGAATGAGTGGCTCTGCCTGTCGTATCTGCAGCTGCTCCTGGGCTTTTTGTGTTTTTTAAAGAGCTAGTCCGTCTCCAAATGCCAGCCCACCATTTCCCCACACGCAGCATGGCCACCGGACTTTCAGCTGGCTCGCTTACTTGTTTCAGAATGCAGACTCCTGGTTTCACCAAATGCACATTCCCTGTGGATTTAGCAGACCTTGTCTGGCTTGTGCTACGCTGGAAGTGGTGTTCTGGGTCACTTTCTGCTTTTTATCGTATTTTTCATGGAGGTGTTTTTTTGCCCTGTCTCACCTAGCCGCCATCTTATGTTCTCCTCTGTATATATTTTTAAATACTTTCTTTGTGGTTACCCTAGGGTTTATATTACACAACCTACATCTCTAACCTACTGATTTGAAAAGATACCAATTTAGCTTTAATAGCATGTGTTTTCTGTGCTCCCATAGCCCTCCATTTCCCCTTTTATGTCATTTTTGTCCCACTTTACCACTTTATATTTTTCATGTCCATTATCAGGAAATATGCCTTTTTCTTGTTGAACTATATTCTGACTCTTACGGAGAGAATTAAAGAACTAATTGAAGAATTAAAGAGTAGAGGTGTATATTGAGGATACAGTACTATTGGGCCTTGCATTTGCCCTTTTAGTTACCCTCACTGGTAATCTTCATTTCTTCACATTACTTCAAGTCACCTTTCCTATCTTTTCCTTTCAATCTACAGAAGTCCCTTTAGTAATTTTTATATGGTAGGTCTCTTGTTGATGAACTCTCTCAAATCTGTGAATATTTTAAACTCTCCCTCATTTTTAAAGGACAGTTTTACCAGATAAAGAATTTCTGGTTGGCAGTTTTTCTCTATCATACCACTGCCTTCTCACCTCCGTGATTTCTGATGAAAAATCATCACTTAGTCCTATGAAGCATCACTGGTATGCGGTGAATCACTTTTCTCTTGTTGCTTTCAGAACTGTCTTTATCTTTGGAATTTGACATTCTGATTAGTATACATCTCAAAGTAGGTCTATTAGGATTTATTCTGTTTGGCATACATTGCATTTCTTGAACATATATATTTATGTCTTTTATAAGTTTGGGGAAATTTTTGGCCATTTTTCCTCAAATATTCTTTCTGACCCTTTTCCCTTCTCCCTCTGGGATACCCATGATATGTATGTTTGTGCCCTTTGTGTTGTCACTCAAATCCCTGAAGCATTCTCAATTTTTTCCTATTTTTTTCTCTATCTGTTCTTATGACTGTCTGATTTCTATTGTCCTGTCTTCTAGCTCACCAGTTCTTTCTTCTGTCTGCTCAAATCTGCTATTGTATGACTCTAGTGTATTTTTAATCTCTACTATCATGACTTTCATCCCCATAATTCCTGTTGCTTCTTTTTATACTTTTATATTCTTCTTTATGCTCACAAATTATCTTTTTATTATCCCTTACTATATATATTTTGCCTCATCTCCTTGAATTGATTTAGAATATTTTTTGGACTTCTTTGATTAGTTGTTCCAAATTCTGTGTCTCCTCTGAAGTTTTAATTTGTTCCTTGACTAAGCCATAGTTTTCTGTTACTTAATGTGGCTTGCAATTTTTTGTTGATATCTAGGCATCTGGTTATCTTGATGAGTTAACTCTGTAGGTCAGTTTCTTCCCCTTTCTTGGTTTTTATTGTTGATTTGCTTTGTGTTAAGGCTTTTCTTTGTTGCTTGGTCCAACTTATTCTAGGGCTTGAGAATAGCCTGTGTTTAACTGTTCAGATTTTCTCAACTCTTCTTCATCGTATTCTTGCCCTGGATATGTGGTACTATTTTTAAGTTTGTGTTTTGTATGTAATTATTTCACCTCTAGGAGAAAGCTACCTTTCCTCTGCTCCTTCTATGGGAATGTTGATCTGTGGTGTTTGTTTTTGTGCAGAAGTTCCTCAGCTCCTACGATTTGTTTAAAATCTCTCCCTCACTCAGTGCCCCATTGTCTTTACTCCTTTCAGTTCTGGGATCCTCTTGTCTTACAGCAATTCAGTTTAACCCAACCCCACCCCACCCCCTTCTTTTTTCTCTGTGAGGCTTTTCTGCCTCTGGTTTCTTTCCCATTAGAATATCCCAACCTGGGTAGCCAGAGGGTCAATTTAGGGCATTGGGTCACTCTAGAAAAGTCTGTTTTGTGTTTTTGTGGTCCATGCAACAGAAAGTGGCTTGAGTGAATGCTGCACTTTCCAGCCACAGTTATACCATAGTTTTTCTCTTTTTTCCCTCCTGGGAGCCCTTTTGTGTGGAACACTCCTCAGCCACTTGTGTTCTGCCTGGGTCTCTTTGCCTGGATTTATGTGGGATTCCTTCATGGAGGTGGGAAGGATCTGGATTGCTTCCTCTGAACAACTCACAAGTTGCTGAGTGATGCAGAGGGAATGGGCCTGTTGCCCAAGAACAGAAGCTTCCCACCTGATATTTTCTCGTTCCCTTGATTCAGTGTTCATGGAGTTCTTCTCCAGTCTCTACCACCTCCAGAGTTCTAAGCAATTGGAATTCATCCTTTTATTCACTGAAACTCTGGGGAGGTTTGTTCAAGGGGTTTCTTACATCATCAAGTTGATGATGTCAGCCTTACAGTAGGTTTTTGTACTTGAACTTTATCACATTTATGGGTCTTGGTAAATGCTTAAAGGAAAGGTGGGAGAGGAAGAGGAAGCAATTCACCAGCATTTTCAGGCTTTGAACCTAAATATTTCTTCTTTGCCTGCCACTCCTGCCCCCTTTAGCCCACCAATTTCTCAGGCCCTTAGTCTCCTCTGCTTCTTTCCTATACTTTAACAGTATGCCCCCTAATAGACTTTCTTCCCTCCAGTTTTTCTCCTCTCTGATCCATCTTGCAAACCACAACTTTACAGATACTATTTATATGTCTGTATATTCCTTACCAACTTGCAGACAGAGCTTATGCATACCATGAACCACCCAGGGAGTACCTAACACAATAAATATTTGACATATTGGATTCTTATTCAAGTGTTTTCAAGCAAGAAAATCAGAGTGAGTGATTTTCTAGCACTCTTAATTCCTTCCTATTGTGATTCGTAGAATATGTGCTCTGTAATCTATATGCAAATTGCATAAACCTTGTATAAACAATTTAAAATTAAATATAATTTATTTTTTATTCCCTGAATGTAAACAGGCATATATCCATATTTATATAAATGGTTTTCTGTGCAGCTTTCATTTTGTCATACTTCTACAATAGCAAATTAATGGCAACATGCTGCGGAGGTACTGAAAATGACATGTAGGAGAAAAATTACTGACCCTACTACTTAATCAGCCTGAGATGGACCTGAGCGGTGAACCATTTAACTGTCTTGGGCATTAGTTTTCTCATTCATAAAAGCACATTCTAAGGGTATCTCTAGCTCCAAAATTCTCTCATCTCTGTTTACTTGAAAGCCTATTTAGGACACTAAGTGATTTACTGACCCACTTATCATCACCACTTCTACCTCCTGCTAATCCAAATGAGTCTCTTCTAGTTATGGCTTAATCCTTTTTTGGATAAACATTGTTGGAAGAATAATGTTCTCTCCAATATCATGCTTATACAGAAAGAAGAGAATGGTAACGATTATCTGATCATTCAGAAAAAGAAAGGTTTACTGGAAATATTCAGATGATTAAAGCAGAATTAATTTTGCCTGGCATTGATCCTTACTTTTTTTATTTGTGCATAGAAAAAAAAGGATTTTACTGTTGTATTTCATGTTTTGATACCCTACTTAAAAATAAAAATAGTTGTAATCCAGAAGAAGACATCACTAAAACATCTAGAAACTTTCTTCATAATGCCAAATACTTAGGTGATTGATTTTTAGATTATTTTCTTTTATTTATTGGATTTTTTGAAACATCTGACATATTTTCTTTATTTCTATACTAAAATAATAATTCTTACCTGAGAATGTTATAATCATTTCCACAATGACTGATTCTGATTTCACACACACTCTGTGTTATTCTTTAGGTTTTAATCCCCACAGTATGTCTCAAACAGGAGGTTGAAATACTTAAGGAAAAAAATAACTTTAGCTCTGCTTTGAAATTATGAAGAGAACAGCAATATGAAAAACAGCACCATCTTATAAAAACAGTTCCACAGAGTCATAAGGAGCTGAAAGCTCCTTATCAATTATATATTTATGTATTTATGAATGTATGTGTATGTATACACATTTACATACACATACACACTCACACAAACATATGCATTTTTTTAAACCATAGGAATAAAACTGTATGGTACCAAGTGTTTTGTGGCAAGTTTTGTAGTCAGAACATCCTTAACATCTTTAATGTTTTTATGACTAATGCTCCTAAACGTTATTACCAAATTCCACCAATGCCTGTTTTCAAGATTTTGCTTCCTTTGCCTTTGGATTCCTGACTAGAGAGCTACTTAAAACCATCAATCACTGCCAGACTCTCTGCTCAGCTCTCAAATATTCCCATATTCAGCCTGGTTAAGTGAGTCAGAACTGCATGTCAAGTTGTGCCTCCGAAGCAGGACCATGGCTGGGATCAAGGCAGACATGATTATGCCAAAAGGGCACTATCATAACTAATAATTTTTGACCTGGAGGCAAGCCCCAGAAATCCTGCCCCTAAATAAAATCTTAGGACTCACAAATGGGTGTTAGTAACAATACCTGCATCCAACGGCTTCCTACTTTAGCTAATTCTTTTCCTGCTAAATAGGCATTAAATAGATACTAAAGTTTTAAGATTGTATCTCCAAAATTTTACATCCTTTAATTTTTCCATTTTATTCCAAAAATTAAAAACACATAGATAATTTGAAAGAAATTTATATATGCCTACTACCTAGATTCTATAACTAGCATTATATTACATTTGATTTCTGTCAGTCCATCTTTTTTTGATGCAAATTATAGACAGATGATTCAACTCTTAGTATAACCAGGACCTAAACCTTCGTTTGACAATTTTAACAATAATTAACACTTATTGAACACTTACCTTGTGTCAGACACTGTTTTTATGACTTAATGTTTATTAACTCATATGTGTAATATACAACTTCTCTGTGAAGTAGGTCCTAGTATTATCTTCATTTTACTCTTAAGGAAACTATAGCATAGAGGAGGTAATTATTAACACTTAATTTATTACACCTCCTTTGTGTGCAATAAAACATGCACTCAGCATTGCAGAAACCCCTATAATAGTGGTGAACAGACATCAGTCTGTGGACAAATACATTCCTTGACTAAATTTTTACTAAATATTTTAAAAACATAGTG
Organism: Choloepus didactylus; assembly: GCF_015220235.1. NCBI lineage: Eukaryota > Metazoa > Chordata > Mammalia > Pilosa > Megalonychidae > Choloepus > Choloepus didactylus. The sequence continues at coordinate 55,830,442 of NC_051313.1, read as the reverse complement.
AGTTTCTCATAAAGCCAAATTTCATCAATATTAGGAATGCCTTTACTCTAAGTTTATAATTTTCATACATTGTTTGATGTCAAAAGCCATTGCTTATGCTTAATTATAGTTACATTAGATGGCAGGTGTTTTTGTTTGTCTAGTTGTATGTTTTCTTTAATTGTTTCATTGTCCTTACTGGTAAAGAAAATAGCAGTCTTATTTGAACATTTTCTGGTTCATAAAAATCCCCAAATATGGGGACACTTGATTTATAGTACAATTAAATTAATAAACAAATTTTATACATTTAACTTTGACTTAAGAAAATTAGTAATGTAGTTATTAGTTATTCAAGAGCAGGATTGCTCTAAATGATTAATCTTTCTTTAATAGTATTCTCTTTTAGCAGTCAGCTGGAATGTTCCCACAGTGCCTTTTTAGAATCTCTTAGGGCCTAAGTCAGACAGTCTGTAAGGTGCCTTTCTGACTCTTGTTTCCTTTATATCCAATGAAATATTTTTTTTAGGAACTAAAATAGAGAAGGTGTAAATACATTTTTAAATGTGAAAGAGAAGAGAGAAATCAGTATTTTAAAATAATAATTTAAAAACACACCACTCTTATTGCTATCTGTAAATCTGACCAAGAGTTGCCACTCTACACAGACTGGCTCATAGGTTTCAACTACCTTGATATAAAGCTTGTTGTCTTTGACTCCATTTGATTTTGTCTGCTTTAATGTCACTTTAAGCTCAGGTGTACACCTTTCAAATGTAATTTTTGATTTTCTAAAATTATAACAGTAATTGTATTTACATGAATTTCTGGGTAAATGGATATGGGGAAGAAGGACAAAAGTATCAAAGGCTTTTATACTTATATAATTTGATATATTATATATATATATATATATATATATATATATATATATCTTACATTCAAAAGAAAATTAATGCATATGTTTACAAATAAAAGCCCTTATTCTTGGTTTATTTTTCTATTACCCACCATCTGCCTTTAAATTGAAAGAATGATTCCTTGGACAAAGACCAGGTTAAGGCAGCATGACCTAAATAATTGTCTTTATACATGATGCTGAGTCCTCCTTGAGTTTTATGAATTTAATCAGTTAACTTTTGTTGGCACAAAGCAGCAGACCTCAAAGAGGCCCATTTGTGTTTTATCATCCCTCAAATTTGAATTTAAAAAATTCATAAATATTGAAAATCTCTATCATGTCTGGTAAACTAATGTAAAATACAAACATGAATAAACAAACTTTATTTTCAAATAGTGCTGATGATTCAAGTATGTGACATATTTCTTATATCATTTGATGTTTGCATTGTTATCAGATCCCCCAACCATCAAACAAATATTAATTGAAATCATGGCCTCAGCACAAGAATCTTGCTCAGTTCTGGTTTCTTTTCCTAACTTAAATACAGCTAAACTAATATAAACCAGAGCTGCAATCTCTGCTGTCTTCATGATAAAATTTATTTTGTCTAGAAATACCTTTTAAATTTCCCTAATTACTGTATTTAATGAGTTACATGATTTTTAAATTCAATTTTATTAAGATTATTCACATACCATACAGTCATCCAAAGTGTATAATCAGATGTTCACTGTACCATTATATATTGTGCATTCAACACCACAATTTTTTTTTCATTTTCATTACTCTAGAAAAGAAATAAAAATAAAAAACTCAAATCCTCCCACACCCTTAACACCCACCCTCCATAATTGACTCGTTTTAGTGGTATAGTACATTTGTTACTGTTGATGAAAGAATATTAAAATATTACTAACTGTAGTACATAGTTTGCAATAGGTACATTTTTCCCTCTATAACCCTCTAATATTAACTTCTAGCTATGGTGTCAAACATTTGTTCCAGTTCATGAAAGAGATTTTTGATATTTGTACAGTTAATCATGGACACTGTCCACAACAAGATTCACTGTGCTATACATTCCAATGTCTTAACCCACAATTTTCCTTCTGGTGACATATATGACTCTAAACTTCTCCTTTCCACCACATTCACACACCATTCAGCACTGTTAGTTATTCTCACAATAACATGCTCCTGTCACCTCTGCCCATTTTCAAATGCTTAAGTTCAACCTAGTTAACCATTCTGCACATATTGAGCAACTGCTTCCCATTCTTTAGCCTCATTCTGTATCCTGGTAACCTATATTTCATGTCTATGAGTACATATTAGTTCATATCAGTATGGTCAAACAATATTTATCCTTTTGTGTCTGACTTATTTCACTCAACATAATGTCCTCAATGTCCATCCAACAACCCTTTTTTTAACACACTTTTATTCACACACCATACATTTCATCCTAAGTAAACAATCAGTGGTTCCCTGTCTAATCTTGTAGTTACGCATTCACCACTACCACCACTATCTATATAAGAACATTTCCCATTTATTCCACAAAGAAAGAGGAAGAGTCAAAAAAATAGAAAGACAAAATAAAATGAAAAATAAAGAAAAAAAAATGACAGCTAAAGAGCAACAAAAGAAAAGATAAAATTAAAATAACATATAATAAAAGTCAGACAACAATACCAATGCCAAGAATCCCATACCCTTGCCTTATATCCCCTGTTATAGGCATTTAGCTTTCGTATATTGCCTTTGTTACATTAAAGGAAGCATAATACAATGTTTCTGTTAACTATAGACTCTAGTTTGCATTGATTGTATTTTTTTTCCCTGATAGCACCCCATTTTTAACACCTTGCAAGTTGACATTTATTTCTTCTCCCTCATGTAAAAACATATATGTACATTTTATCAGAATCATTGACTGCTCTAGGTTTCACTAAATTATACAGTCCCAGTCTTTATCTTCCCTCTTTCCTTCTGGTGTCCCACATGCCCCTAACCTTCCTCTTCCAACCATACTCAGTCATCTTTGTTCAGTGTACTTACATTACTGTGCTACCATCATCCAAAATTGTGTTCTAAACCTCTCATTCCTGTCTTTTCCTATATGCCTGTAGTGCTCCCTCTAGTATTTCCTTTAGAGCAGGTATCTTGTTCACAAATTCTCTCATTGTCTGTCTGAGAATATTTTAAACTGTCCCTCATATTTGAAGGACAGTTTTGTCAGGTATGAAATTCTTGGTTGGTGGTTTTCCTCTTTCAGTATCTTAAATATATCAGACCACTGCCTTCTTGCCTCCACGGTTTCTACTGAGAAATCTGCACATAGTCTTATTGAGCTTCACTTGCACATGCTGGATCACTTTTCTCTTGCTTCTTTCAGGATTCTCTCTTTGTCTTTGATGTTTGATAATCTGATTATTAGGTGTCTTGTCATAGGCCTATTCAGATCTATTCTGTTTTGGATATGCTGTGCTTCCTGGATCTGTAATTTTATGTCTTTCATAAGAGATGGGAAATTTTCATTGATTATTTCCTCCATTATTGCTTCTGCCCCTTCTACATTCTTTTCTCCTTCTGGGATACCCATGAATGTACATTCATGCACTTCATGTTGTCAATCAATTTCCTGAGACATTGATCATATTTTTCCATTCTTTTCCCTATCTGTTCTTTTGTGTGTAGGATTTCAGGTGTCCTGTTCTGCAATTCATGAATGTTTTCTTCTGCCTCTTAAAATCTGCTATTGTATGTCTCCACTGTGTTTTTCATCTCTTGTGTTGTGCCTTTCCATAAGTTCTGCCAATTCTTTTTTCAAACTTTTGAGTTCTTCCTTATATTCACCCTATGTTTTCTTTATATCCTCCATCTTTTGCCATATCTTCCCTCAACTCATTGAATTGGTTTTTGAATTGATTTAGCATACTTATTTGACGATCTTTAGTTGGTTGTTTCAGTTCATGTATCTCAGTTGAATTGTAAGTTTCTTCCTTTGTCTGGGCCATATCTTCATTTTTCCTGTTGTAATTTGTAGTTTTCTATTGTCTAGGTGTCTGGTTTCCTTGAAATCAGGTTTTCAAAGACCAGAACAGGCTCAGGTGTCTGGAGGAGGCTGTATTCAGTATCAGGTTTCCCTGAGGGTGAATCCTAGAAGATTGACAGACTTTCCTTTGAGGCCCCTAGAGGCTGTGCTTTTCTTATCCTGCCCAGCAGGTGGTGCCTGTCATCCCATCACTCCCCACTGCTGAAAAGAGGTGTGTTCCCTTTAATTCTCAGCAGACTCCATCTGGGCCAGAGACTGAGGGTGTCAGAAGCTAAGCTTAATTTGTTTCTGGTTTGATTATTTGTTTTCCCCCAGGCTCTGCATTCTGAGTTCTCAAGGGAGGACAGCTCACTGAACTAGGCCCCACCTCCCCTCTTTTTAGGGAAGATACACCCCCTAGGGACTTATCTTCTGCACTTGAATTACTCCTTTATCTCTCTGACTCTGTTAACTTCACCTTTGCCTGGGTCAGCACTGAGAACTGAAAATCAGGTCTTCTCCAGCTACTCAGATTGAGAGAGAAAAAAGGAGAAAGAGAGAAAGCCCCTTTTCAGAGCCAGTTCCCAGCTCCCCAGTTTCACCTGTTGGCCAGAGATAGTACCTTGTCCTCTGTACTCCTTTTCTTGGGACATAGCTATTTTCCAGTATTCTATGCTCAGCCATCTCCAAAAGCCTCTGTATTTTTTCCATCAGCCCCACCTCGTCTCCACTGGGAGCAATCTCATGGTACTTTCCTGCTTGTTAGGAGTTTATCTGTGTTTGTAGCTTGTATGTAGTAGTCCACACTTGTTAATTAAAACTGCATTTGGAGAGTTAGAAGATGGTGGCATAGAGAGGAGTGGAATTTAGTCAGTCCCCTGAAACAGCTAATAAACAACCAGGAACAACTAGTAAATAATCTGAAATAACTGCTGGAGGAGCAACTATGACTGTCTACATATTGTACACCAACCTGGATTGGGAAGAATGCCTGAGTTTGCAGCACAGAATCTGTAAGTAAAAACTGCAGAACCACACCAGGATCCCCCTCCCCCCATGTCAACCCAAACTGCAAAGCCTCACTGTGTTAGAAACTAGCAGTATGCTCTGAGCAGAGTGAGTGAATGTAGCTCAGCTGAGCTCCAACTGGGGTTTTAATTAACAAATGTAGACTGCAGAATACAGGCTACAACTCCCCAACAAACAGACAGAGGCTTTTAGTGACAACTGACCTTAAGGAAACAGAAGACTCTCTGTACTGGGAGGGGAAGCCCAGAAGACTGGTTGTTACCTCTGTCCAATGAGCAAAACTGAGGGGCCATGTACTGGCTCCAAAAGGGGGCTTCCTGTCCCTCTTCCTCTCTCTCAACCTGAGGGGCTCAGAGGAGAGAGCGGCAGCCATTTTCAGTGGAGAGAGCCACAGCCATTTTCAGTTCCCAGCATTCTGACCCAGACAGGGGTGGAGATAACAGAGTCAGAGAGGCAAGAATTCAAATGCAGATGATAAATCCCTAGAGGGTTTATCTTCCCTAAGAGTAAGGAGGTGGGGCCCAGCTTTCCCTTCAGAACCAGACCCCAGAGCCTGGGGGAAAACAGCCAAAACTGAAACTGAAGGGACCACACCTCCTTACACCAGTCCAGAGTGATGGGCTGACAGGTGCCATCTGATGGGCAGGTTAGGAAAAGCACTGTGACTGGATACTTCACAGGGTGTATCAATCTTCTAAGACACACCCTGAGGGAAACTCTTCTGAGACTGAGCCCATGCTGATCTGGGAAAATCTGATTAGGGTAACCAAGGAAACCAGATGCCTAAACAACAGAAAACTACAACCTACACCAAGAGAAATGAAGATATGGCCCAGTCAAAGGAACAAACTTGTGCCTCAATCAAGAGACAGTTGAGATATTGTTTCACGTTAATGAAACAATCTATTAAAAATTTTCAAAGAAATGCACTAAACCAAATCGAGTTCAGGAAAGATACAACAAAAGAGACGAAGGCTATAAAGTACACACTGGGTGAATATAAGGTAGAAATCTAAAGTTTGAAAAAACAGCTGGCAGAATCTATGGAAATGAAAGGTACAACACAAGAGATGAAAAACACAAAGGAGACATACAACAGCAGATCTCAAGAGGGAGAAGAAAACACTCAGGAACTACAGAAAAGGACACCTGAAATCCTACACACAAGAGAACAGATAGGGAAAAGAATGGAAAAATATGAGCAACATCTCAGGGAACTGAATGACAGCATCAATGTATCATGGGTGTCCCAGAAAGAGAAGAGAAGGGCAAAGGGGCAGAAGCAATAATGGAGGAAATAATCAATGAAAATTTCCTATCTCTCATGAAAGACATAAAATTACAGATCCAAAAAGCACAGCATGCCCCAAAGAGAATAGATCTGAATAGACCTATGCCAAGACACTTAATAATCAGATTATCAAACGTCAAAGACAAAGACAGAATCCTGAAAGCAGCAAGAGAAAAACAATCCATCACATACAAAGGAAGCTTGATAAGACAATTTGCAGATTTCTCAGTAGAAACCATGGAGGCAAGAAGGAAGTGGTGTGATATATTAAGGTACTGTGCCAGTTTGAATATATTATGTCCCCTCAAATGCCATTATCTTTGATGTAATCTTGTGTGGGCAGACGTTATCAGTGTTGATTAGACTGTAATTCTTTGAGTGTTTCTTTGGCGATGCACCCCACCCAGCTGTGGGTGATGACTCTGATTGGATAATTTCCATGGAGATGTTGCTCTGCCCATTTGGGGTGGGTCTAAGTTGAGTCCCTGGAGCGATATAAATGAGCTGATGGACAGGGGAACTCAGTGCAGCTGAGAGTGAACTTTTGAAGAGGAGCTGCAGCCAAGATGGGCGCTTTGAAAGATGCCTAAGAGCTGAGAGAGGAGCTGCAGATGAGAGACAGTTTGAAGATGGCCATTGAAAGCAGACTCTTGTTCTGGAGTAGCTGAGAGAGGACAAATATTCCAAGTGCGACTAAGAGTAACATTGTTGAGGAACTGAGCCTAGAAAGGAACATCCTGGGAGAAAGCCATTTTGAAACCAGAGCTTTGGAGCAGACGCCAGCCACGTGCCTTCTCAGCTAACAGGCTTTTGGCCATCCTGCAGTGAAGGTACCTGATTGCTGATGTGTTACCCTGGACATTTTTTGGCCTTAAGACTGTAACTGTGTAACCAAATAAACCCCCTTTTATAAAGCCAATCCATCTCTGGTGTTTTGCATTTCTGCAGCATTAGCAAACTAGAACAGGTACTGAAAGAGAAAAACCACTAACCAAGAATCCTATATCCGGCAAAACTGTCCTTCAAATATAAGGGAGAGTTTAAAATATTCTCTGACAAACAGACAATGAGAGAATTTGTGAACAAGATACCTGTGCTACAGGAAATACTACAGGGAGCACTACAGACAGCTAGGAAAAGACAGGAGTGAGAGGTCTGGAACACAATTTTGGGTGATGGTAGCACAATAATGTAAGTACTCTAAACAAAGATGACTGTGAGTATGGTTGAAAGAAGAAGGTTAGGAGCATGTAGGACACCAGAAGGAAAGAGGAAATATAAAGACTGGTACTGCATAACTCAGTGAAACCTATAGTGCTCAACAATTGTTATAAAATGTACAAATATATTTTTACATGAGGGAGAACAAATGAATGTCAACCTTGCAAGGTGTTAAAAATGGGGTGATATTGCAGAAGAAATACAATCAATGCAAATTAAAGACTATAGTTCACCGAAACTTTGTATTATGCTTCCTTTAATGTAAGAAAGGCAATATACCAAAGCTAAATGCCTTTAAGAGGGGGACATAAGGGAGGGGTATAGGACTCTCTGCATTGGTGATGTTGTCTGACTCTTTTATTCTACTTTAGTTTAATTCTATCTTTCCTTTTGTTGCTTTTGAGCTGTCATGTTTTTTCTTTCTTTCTTTCTTTTTCTTTTTCTTTTTTCTCTATACCTTTTTTGACTCTTCCTTCTTCTTTGTGGAAAAAATGGAGATTCTTCATAGAGATAGCAGTGATAGTGGTGAATACATAAATATGTAACTATACAGGGAACCATTGATTGTTTACTTAGGATGAAAAGTGGTGTGCGATCAAAACCATCTTAAAAAAAAAACAGGTTGATGAAGAAACCTTGCGGGTACTACATTAAGTGAAATAAGTCAGACACGTAAGGACAAATAGTGTATGGTCTCACTGATATGAACTAATTATAATACACATAGACATGAAATATAAGTTAATAGGATTTAGAACAAGGCTAAAGAATGGGGAGTGGTTGCAGAATGTTCAACTAGGTTGAACTTAAGTGTTTGGAAATGGACAGAGGTGACAGTAGCACGTTGTTATGAGAATAACTGACAGTGCTGCATGGTGTGTGAATGTGGTGGAAAGGAGTCACGTATGTCACCAGAAGGAAAGTTGGAGGTTAAAAGAGGGGAATGTATAAAACAGTGAATTTTGTGGTGGACAATGTCTGTGATTAACTGTCAAATATTAGAAATCTCTCTCATGAACTACAACAAATGTATGACACTATAACTAGAAGCTAATATTAGAGGGGTATACAGGGGTAAAATATACCTATTGCAAACTATGTACTACAGTTAACAGTATTTTAACATTCTTTCATCAACAGTAACAAACGTACTATACCAATACTAGAGTCAATAATGGAGAGGGGGTGGTTAGGGGTAGAGGAAGAACTGAGTTTTCTTTCTTGTCTTTATTTCTTTTCTGGAGTAATGAAAATGTTCTAAAAATTGGAAAGAAAGTTAATTGTGGTGATGGATACACAGCTGTATGATGGTACCATGGGCAATTGATTGTGCACTTTGGATCTCTGGATAATTTTATGGTATGTGAACAATCTCAATAAAATTAAAAAAACAAAACAAAACAAAAAACTGCTTTTGGAGTTTAGTTGAGCTACATCTGCTTGCTCCCAGCGGGGACTGCTTTCTTTCTGATGGTGAAGTTTTGCAGCTTAGCCTGCTGTGCTGCTGGGGGAGGGGCACCAGTTCCACAGATTTACTTATAGCTTTTCTGCTGCTATCTCAGCCATCCCACCCATTCCAGGCTGGTGTACGATCTGTGAACAGTCACAGTTGTCCCCCAGCAGTTGTTCCAGATTATTTACTAGTTGTTCCTATTTACTAGCTGCTCTAGAGGACTAACTAAATTCACACCTCTTTATGTTGCCATCTTGCCTTGCCTTCCTGAATTACATGATTTTAAAGTAATAGTCTGATTTTTCTAGGTATGAAAGTGTTATATACATTATTTCAATTAAATAATAGTGCCAAGCAGTATAAGTAAATTAATCTAGTTTATTTGGACAATAATTACTGTTGATATATGCAGTTTTTATGATCCACTTGGCATATGAAATTTTCAAAATACTCAATATGCCAGCTAACTAATTTTAATCTCATTTAATAAATGAAGGCAAAATATAATTTTTATATTGTGTAGTGGTGAAGGGAGTGGTGATGAGCCAAGCTTATACTGAGGGAAGCATGTCAGGATGTAGGGAGTTAGACATGGGGTAGGAGGATCCCTCAATGGAATAATATCAGCTAAACTGATTGATCAACCATCATAGTCACAGGGTAAACCAAGAGATGAGAATTGGAAAGCACAGGCAAATGATGCTGGAATAAAGTGTCTGATGGACATGTGAGAGCAGGGGATCAGGACCCAGCAACAGTCAGACTAGAAGAAAGAAAAGCAGGTATTAGAAAAATGCAAGAGCTGAAATCAAGAAACAAGAATAAATTTGGAGCATGGCAGGATAAGAGGAACTCTCAGAGGGCAAGACAGAATTCATCCTGACTCTTGGATGCTGTCTCCACCATTCTTTTATTTTAGGTTGCTCTGTGTGCAATGTGCTTCTGGCTACTGGCATCATCATTTAATATATTCACTTCACTGACTCTCAAAGAGTTAATCTAATTCTTCAATTACTTGCTTCATTTTTGGGTGTGATTTTATTTTTTAATTAGAGAAGCTGTGTTTTTACTTTTTTTTTAATTTTTTAATTAGAGAAGCAGTTCAGTAGATCCAGCTTTTAGCAGTTTCCATTCCTCTCTTTGTATGTATATATGTGGTTTAAAAGATTCCATCGGTGTCTTTTTACATGTGGAATAATATTCTGATCCCTTGATATGGTCTACAACAGTGCCTGTTTTGGTTTGCTAATGCTGCCATCATGCAAAACCATCAGAAATGGATTGGCTTTTATAAAGGGAGTTTATTTGGTTACAGATGTACTGTCTGAAGGCCATAAAAATGTCCAAATTAAAGCATCAACATGAGTATACCTTCACTGAAGGAAGGCCAATGGCATCGGAAGACGTCTGCTAGCTAGGAAGGCACATGGCTGGCATCTGCTCATCCCGGGTTGTGTTTCAGCTCCTCTCTCTGCACCTGTTCTTTCTTCAGAATGTTGCTCTTGGGGTGTTTTGTCCTCTCATAGCTTCTCCAGAGCAAACACTGGGCTAGCATCCCCAAAATGTCAGCCAAAGTCTGCTTTCAGCGGCAGCTCCAAAATATCTCTCTGAGCTGCTCTGAGGTCCTTCTGTCTGTGAGCTCTTTTATAGGACTCCAGTGATTAAATCAAGACCCACCCTGGATGAGTGGGGTCCATATCTCTGTGGAAATATTCTAATCAAAAGTATTACCCACAGTTGGGTGGGTCACGTCTCCATAGAAACATGCAATCAAGAGGGCACACTCTCATCAAAAAGCTTAATCAATCTGCCCCTGCAAGATTGCATCAAAGAATATGGCTTCTTCTGGGGGACATAATATATACAAACCAGCACAGTAACTTTCATATTTTTTTTAAAAAACTGGGACCCATAGGGAAAAATATATTTTGTATTATGACCCAATACACATACACACCCAAATCTGAAGCAATTATATCATGAAAATAATATCCCTAAAACATGAAATACACTGTGATTTTTCTATTTTATTCCTTTCTTTTCTATTTTATTATTAAAAATGTTGCAGCACACTAATTTGATTTCAATACCTACAAATTGGTCACAAAGCACAGTGTGGAAAACGTTAATTTACAACTTTGTGTAATCTAAGACTTTTGCACTTGACTTAAAACTCCTGGTCCAGATTACTTTGCAAGAATGGCTCCTTTTTTTTAAGTTTATGTTCAAATGTCACTGTTTCAGAGTGGTCTGCCTTAATCTTGATATCTAAAGTACACCCTCTCACCAATTCTATCCACAATGACCCTCTTCACTCATTTTTTAGCTTGTTTATTGTATACCCCTCCCCTCACACTTGAATATAAAAGCTCCCTAAAATAGAGTAGATCTTTTTCATGCCTTCATCCTCAGTTCCCCCAGCAATGTAGTTGGTGTTTAATAAATATATATGCTTTGTCCTATGCTTTATCTATCATATATGTTCCAAAATCCCAAAGTTTGTACAATGAGAAATTCCATTTTTGGACAACCTGGAAAACATGATCAGCATGTCATTTTGTCCTCCTTCTAAGGCTGTGTTATATAAAAAACCAGGTTGTTATCAGAATGAGGGGAGTTAGACAGGTATTTGGAGTTTAGTAGTATTGAAAAGTAAGTCTCCTCAATTATGCTTTCCCTTTCATAGGGATTAGAAAACCTTGTCTCTGAACTAGGACACTTTATTCATTTACAGAAATTGAAGGGCAAAGTCTTGCTATGGTGCTTTGCTTTTCACCAAGCAAAGAGGGATCCAAGTTTTGCATCACCTGAAGTTTATAAAATTTGGGGGTTCCTCTTTAAGAATCCAAAATTACAAATACAATAGGTCTTTCCAATGTCATCCGACAGAAAGGAAAATATGATGAAGTGGTAAGAACAGTAGTCCTAATGGATTGTATTTGAACTATTTCACTTGTGCAAATTTTACAAAAATGCATGTACCTGTGAATATATTTCTCAAGCTTCTCTTGGGATTTTAAAAAGAGGCCTGTCCAAGCAAAGGAGGCAGTGATATTTAAGCTTCATTTGCTTCGCTATCAATCTTCCTTTGTTCCTAGGTACACGCTTAGTCACAAAATCTTTTTTCTGTGGTAAAGTAAAATTGGTTTAATATCCATTTGCTGAATTGTAATCACTCCATGTTTCTTCCTCTTTGAGATTACTACCAGATTACTTTGATGAGAATTGTGGATATTTCCCAATACTCCTTCATACTCTTGAAATCAAACTTTTGGTGTAGTCCTGAGATAGCTAATTGCATTCATTGTGTATGGATTTTGCCATTTTAATTTCATAAAGGAAATGTATTTCTCACTTATATGTGGACAGGAGCCTCACTCTCCCTCTCTACCCACTTTCCAATCCTCCAAGGACTAGAATAGAAAAACACTATATGGATTATGTGAGAAAATGTAAGGGAGACCTAAGCTGGACAAAATGTATTAAGAAAGATTCCCTGAACATTTAAGGAGTGACTGGATGATTTACAGTGGGCCTATTAGTTCCCTATTGGCTCTGTAACTAATTACCGCAAATTTAGTGGCTTAAAACAGCAAAATTTATTAAATTACCATTTTGTAGGTTAAAAATCTGATACAGGTCTCAACTGACCTGAAAGGAAAGTGTCGGCAGAGCTGTTTTCCTTTCTGGAGTTTCCAAGGAAAAATCTGTTTCCTTGCCTTTTCTAGCTTTAGAGGCTGCCCACATTTTTGGCTCATGGGCTCATTCCTCCATCTTCAAAGCTGGAAACAGTTCATTTCTCTGACTCTTCTGCTGTGGTCATAGCTCTCTCTGAACACAGCTAGGAAATGTTCTCTACTTTTACAGACCCAGGGGATTTCACTGAGTCCACTGGAAAATCCAAGGTAATCTCCCCATCTGAAGATCCTTAATTTTACGACATCTTCAGAGTCCCTTTTACTGTGTAAGGTAACATAGTCACAGATCTGGGGGATTAGGAGTTGGGTGTCTTTGGTGAGCCTTTATTCTGTTACATAGAATAATCAGAATTTTAGAAAGATAAATCTGGCAATGGTGTGTCAGTAAACTTGGAAACTCTTACATGGCTGCCCCAGTTACTTGGAAAAAAAAAAAAAGAAAAGAAAAAGTCCTCAATGGAAGAGCTGGCAGCTTGAATAGAAGGTTTTGCTGCCTAAGACAGTCAAGAAGGATTGACAACGAGAAGTAAGGGAAAGGAAGAAGGAAAATGCAACACCCAAGTTTTTCACTTGGGCAAAGGGGTAAATGGTAGTTCCATTCATGAAGGTGGGGCTAGAGGAGAAGATAATGTATGGTGAGTTCATATGTCTTGCATATTTAAAATTCCTGTCATACTCATGTTGCATCTGGGTGAAGATGAAATTTGTTCCCAAAGAACTAAAGTTCAGAACGCAGCACTGGAGTTGCTGATTAGCATATATTCACTCAGTCAGCAAATGTTTCTGTACACTTCCTACGTGCTAGTGTGGGTCACAGGATGGGGGAAGTGACCAAGTACTATCGGAGCTGATCCAGGCTCAGGTTTTCCCTGGGTGTGGCACAGAGGCAGTAAAGCCAGATGACAAGAAGCAGGGATACTGCAGTTATACTGCCTGAGCTCGAATACTGAATTTGCTACTTCCTACTTGTGAGACGTCTGGCAAATTATTTAATCTTACCAAGATTCAGTTTCCTCTCTTCGTCATATGGGCATAATAAAAATATTTCTTCATAGTTTTGTTGTGAGTTAATACATGTAAAGCTCTGAGAATAGTGTCTGACATATAATGTTTATATAAATGTTAATTGTAATTATGGAAAGGCATGGGGGCAAATATGGAAAGTGTACTGGCCAAAGATTACTTGAAATAAGGATTTGGTTGGCCTTGGCCGGAAAGTAATGGAAAATGAAGGTAGACAGAGACACAAAGACTCTCAGAAAATGATATTTTCCTTACAAGGGTATAGCTTACTTGATGCTGTCCTTTGGAATTCCTACCTCCCAGGCAGCTATTCTGGAGCATCTTTCTAGGAATTATACAATTTAGTAACAGTCAGTCCCCTGGGAAGCCAGTCATCAGTATAACAAAACACATGCTACTCATCGATCAAATTTAGCGTTTAAATTGGACAATAAGCAACACTTACTTGTGCATGATTTATATACCTCAGTTTAATAGAAGGAATTATATTTTGGCCCTATATCCTTCTTAGTTAGTAAATAGCTCCTTCTTCTTATTTCAGTGTCTTATGTGATGCTAATTTGTTTCCAAGTCAGCATCCCAGGGAAACCATCGATGAGGGATTTGAAGAGGAAGGGGTGGTTTTAATATCTGTCCATTTGTGATTCTGTGGAAATTAAAGGGAGATCTACCAGACTATTGGCTCCAACTTTTTCAAGTTCTGGCCCCAACAAATCAGAAAACAGTACTGAGTGTTTATTTTCCTTAGCCTCTATTATGCCTATCTTTATTTTTTCCTTTAGGTTATGAATTCTTTGAGCATTTCTCTATTATTTTCATTTACAGTAAAGTAGAGGCTTGGATTATGACAAGACCACGGCCAAAGGGTAAAATTCTTGACATATATGTGTACCTAACATGAACTAAGCAGTTACTATGTGCCAGGCACTGTGGAAAAATGCAATGCATCACTTATTCCTCATAATTACCCCAGAAGACAGATGTGATCTTCATTTTGAAAATAAGAAAACTGAGAAAGTAAACTACTTAAAAAGAAGCCAGGATATGAATCCAGGCTATACTTCAGATACTTTTATTTTGATTTTGATTATTTTATTCATTCATTTCTCCAATGCACTTAATATGTGCCAGAAAATTATCAGTATCAACAGCCACAACCCTTATTTTTATGAACTTAAAATACTGTCAATACATTTACATATATATATATATATATATATATATATACACACACACACACAATACTTATTAATAAATGTTGAAAAGTTTTTAGTAATGTGCTGATGATTAGGTATAAAAACTTAACATTGAAACTGTAAGAATCAAGTTTGATAGAATAGTCAAATGTTAGCAGAGAGAAACTTTTATAGGTTAAATTCCATTTAGTGGAATATTCAAAACTCTATTTCAAATCAGTATAAAACTTCTCTCCTCCCCCACTTAGGTCAGCTCCATATTTGGGGGCCTGCAGGTTGACAGGAGCATGGTTTGCTTTTTTTTTTTCATGTACCCCCACCCCTTTACTACCTTCTGCATGTGCTCCTTCTAACACTGGTTAGGGGGAAAAGAGCAGAGGCAAGAGCAGGGGAAGACCTCACTAGTCTGGTATCTGATCTTCAAGCCCTTTGCTGTGATGGACTTCTAAAGGGGATGCTCTCTCAGGAGTGTCTTTTTGAGTTCCTGGGAGATTCTCCTCTTCTGCCCTCTCACATCAGCTTTTGCAGTTCTGACAATGTCTTTCTTCTAGCCAACCTCCTCTGACCAGTGCCCTGTCCTGCCATCACCCCCTGTCAGCACGAGGGCTTCCAGCAGACCATGTGCTCTGTTGGGGTCATGTCATCCCTCCAGGCCATCCTCTTTGATGAGGTCTTGTTTAAGTACTTCTCCCATGCTAGACCCACCCCACCTTGTCCCCCCATTAATGGAGGCACAGCTTACTATATAAGAATAGTCCTTCTACCAAGGTTCTCACTTTTGACTTTCAGATGTTAGTCAGATATTACTTTTTTAGGCCCCCAATTTCCCAGAACAAGTGCCAAGCTCCTCTTGTTTAACTGTGATGAAGCTGATGCCCAGGAGCGTTGACATCTTTATCACAGGTAGACCATGGCAGAGACAGAATTAGAGCCTGGGCTTGTGTTTCCAGATAGGAGCACTTCCAGGAATTCACACTCCTCATTTAGGTTAAGTCTGCCTGCGTGGAAGAAAGATTAAACATGTCATTTCCCTTTCTAATTTCTGTCCCAGAGCAAAACTCGGCTAATCCTAAAGCCATTCTCATAATTAGCCAGATTAACATTACATACACATTTAAAAAATTATTTTCCCTTTCATTACTTGTTAGATACCACCAATGAAATTTTCAATATTTTCTTTTTGCTACTCCATGGTGAATATAATAAGGTCTCCAAATTTTTTTAGAAAATGATTCATAGTGTAGAGCTGTGTTGCTGTAAGTATATTGCTCCCACAGAGTAGTAGCCTCTCACTATACTCAAGTGGATTTTGGAAAATACAGTAATAAAATAAAATTGGCACATGCTACATAATTTCATCCACTGCAGCCATTGAGAAAGGTATTATTTTCTCCTCTTACAGGAGGAATTGAGACTCAAATTAAATAACTTATAGAGCCACATGGTGGAGGTAGGATCACATAATGTGTCCAAAGGAACACTCATCTCTGGGGATACTCTGTGAAAGTGGCTCCTGTGATGAAATATACAAGGATGTGCAGCACACGCTATGCCCTCTTGAGTTCTTTACAGTGTACAATGGCTTATTAAAGCCTTTAAGAAAACTCTGTAGTGATAAAACCAGTTAGCATTCCTAAACTTATATAACCACACAGGCTGGTTAATAGAGTATGGTCCCGAATCACTGCCTACCCCTTTAAGTAGAGCTGGCTACTTAGTTTGTGGAGTCCAGTGCAGAACAAAAATGTAAAGGCCTTTGTTCAAAAGGCAGGTAAAATCGTGTCTTCAAAGTTATTAAATCTAAAACTTCTCTTTCTTCTGCACTTTTTCTTTTGACACATCATTTTGTTTTTTATTTGCTATTTAATGTCATTCTAAGTAAAGGAATATTAAAATTTAAAATATTAGCATGAATTTTACCATTATTTTTATATTGTACAATGCTAGTCTTAAAAACAAATATCAGAACATTTAACTTTTATGCAGAATCACTAAAAATCATAATTTATATTTCATAGCTCATACAAGCATATGTATTTCATTCTTACCAGAACAGTGGAAGATTAACTCAAGTAGTATTTATTTCACATCTTGATATGAGCACGTTAGTAATGAGCAAGAAGGGACAGAAAGAAAAGGATAGTTGCTTTATCTTTCCCTTTCCTTCTGTGTCATCATTTTCAGTGTATGTGGTTGGTTAATAGAGAGAAATAAAAGGAGTAAGAAGTGATATGATAACGTTTCTTAGTTGTTCATGTTTCTTACAACTCCATTGCCTTCTTTCTGCATTCAAAGCAATTTCTGGTCCAAACAGAAAACATGGCTTCTTAGAGTTACAGCACCCTCTTCCCCTGGCCCCCAGCTTACTCAGTCATAGTCGTAACACACTGAACTTGTACTTGCTTTAGTCTCGTTGAACTCCTTATATCAAGAATTCTGTGCTCATGATGCATCATCAAGGATGAATGCAAATGGAGCAGCAAGGAATGGCAGATACATGTATCTCCTCTTTTCATGTGTACACCCCATGGTCCCATCAGATTTCACTCACAAAACACAAGTACAAAGATAAAATTATTAGGAATTTCAAGTTGGCAACACTTGAGCGTTAAGCCAAATGTGGGGCCCTTCTGAGCACAGGGTCTTGTGTGACTGCACATCCATGAAACTGTCCTTGTATTTAACCCAACACAATTGGGAGTAAAATTCATCATTTTTAGATTACTGCAATATTCAAACACCTTTTTTAAAATTTCAAGTATCTGCAATGTTATATTTATTATCTCTCCCCTTTATGATTAATGCAAACTGTGTTCAGATTTGGGTGTTAGTGTTCCAGTAATGAGCAACTGCATTCTTCATTATCTAACCCAGTGCTTTTCAAACTATCTTAAGGGGAAGAATATGTTTCTCCCAATCAATCACCAGTAATTTTTTTTCCCTAAAGCATAAAACCACACACTTGGACGTCACGTTAAAATGCTATAAAAGTTTCCTACTCTCTTTCTAAACTTATCTCAGTGGGGTTGGTGAAAAAATATTTTGTGTACCACACTTTGAATTGCAGAGACCTAATGGGCATCCCAGGATTGTACTTTGATTGCAAACATTTTTTTTTTCATGAGAGTCTCTGGTGAGGAACTGATCAGAAACATTATCTCAGAGCCTTAATTCATTTGCTGATGATGGAAGGCATAGCTGTCTTGTTTCTTTTGCATTTTTCTCCTATGATATAATTTAATGGATTAAAAAAGGACTCTTAATAATCTAGTTATTGTTATGTGACTTACTTGAAACCTTTCAGAAACAATGAAATAATAGTAAAATCAATTATCTGAAAATTTACAATATTGGTATTACAAATTAAACATATTAATTCTCCTTTGATTATAATTCTGGTGGGGAGAAGCAAGTTTCCAGACCTACTGGATGACTCTGAAAAGGGACTGATACTTTTCCAGAACCCTGTGGCAAGTATGGTTGGATTGGGAAGAACTACAAAAAAAAAAAAAAAAACTTGGAAGTTTGGCACATTTTTTGCACCTTCTCCCAGTGATATTCATTTCTGTAGAAGTGTGTGCTGGTCTTTTGCCCCTGAACTTCTTGGGAAACATCACAAAGTTCCAAGCATTTGGCAACTGCTCCTATTAAGCACAGTTCCTTTCCCTTAACTCCTAAATGGTTAAGTCAAGGCAGAGCCAAAAAGAAAACTCAACAGTTGAGTCTCAGGAGCTTCCTAACCTGTGGCCAGGATGGGGCAGAAAGGAACAAAGAGCAGAAGGGGACCATAAGAGGATCTGATGGGAACTATTTTGACTTCACTGTGGTCACTCAGACACCAGGTCTTTGAAAGATGTTGAAGGGGTGATTGCTTCTTATTTCTAACACCATACTTAAAAATGAAAGTTTCTTTTTTTTTAATACACATTTTGAAGCATCAAGAAAGAATCTCTGAGAAGAAATATATTTCTTCTTGTCAGCTTTTCTGCATAAAGGTAGTGTAGAGAGAAGATCCAGTGAAAAAGTTAGAGAGCAAACTAATATTTAATGAGAGAAAAAAAAACCCTAAAACCATAAAAATAAAGTCTTGGTAATAATTTTGTGTTTTTACCTTTCTCTTCTCTTCAATCAGTCACCAGCCAGCCAAGCACACCCAAAAGCTCAACCATCATCAAAAATATACCAATATGAAGTAACTTTTTAATTCTTTTGAAATCAAATTACAAATCAGACCAATTAGCAAGGCTATTTCCTGATCCATGGAAAAATAATTTCTACATGGGTCAAAAAGATGTCAAAACGATCCAGAAATTTGCATCTCAAAATAATTTATTTTATTTTTAGTCTTCAGGATTATCCTCAATTTTAGATATTTGATGTGTCAAAGAAGCATTAAAGTAATGCATTTTCTTTGTATCATGTGGTCATTCCACTTACTTTTGTATTTTAAAAGCTTTAAAACTGTTACTTGCAAAGTACTATTATGGACAAGTATGACTGCATTATAAATGGAAGAAGGAAGTCTTTCTATTTTCCAATGGGGAGAAAAAGAGGAAAATCCTAAATCTTCAAACTGAAGAAAATAAATTTGTTGAGAGATGCATTTAAATTAATAAACATATTCCAACACTAGTCAAAATATCATGCTGCATATTTATTATCAATTTTGCAAGGTTCTCTTGGAGAGCTGTTCAATATTTGATTTGGATATACCAGATGCACAAATTATACCTGATTTTAAAAAAAATTTCTGGTTTTAAATTATGGTTCTGTTATTTGTGTACATAATATGGTATGAGATATGTGTTAATAAATCAGACTAATAAGGTTGATTTATCATTTTTCAGATATGTATCCATAAGGATTTCATAAGGCATCACAATATAATGTTCCTGTCTTGAGTGAGGTGACCAGAAGACCAACTCTATGGCTGTTTCACGCTTGACTTCACCAAGTTATCATAGCTCTCAGAATCTTCTTGGACCTACAGGTCTTGTCTTTATTTTGCAGAGTGAAAAACTGCATTTTATTTTCCTTCCCAAGAATGATAAGACAAGGCAGACTCATTCTCTCATTTGGTCAATCAACTCTCCTTTGCTGAGCCCTTACTCTTGTCCTGTTATTGTGCTCAGTCCTGGAATATAACAGGCATTAAAATGGCAGGTGGAGAATCAGACCTACAAATATATATATATTTCCACTTTTAGTTTACCTTTGTAAATTGTTCATGTAACTTACATTAGCCTGTTCTTGATAAAAAATGCAGCAACTTACAAGAGCTCTTTTTCATGACTATCAATGTTTGAATTATGAACATATTAACTAATAGAATAAAACACCAACTTAAGCAAACATATCTAATGTCTAAAACCTAAACTCTTCTAATTAATCATCTAATTAATCTAATAAAATAATTATATTTTATACAATTAAAAATACATAATTCTTGATTTTGTGTGCAAATAATGATAAAAGGAAGCTTGGATAGATGGAAACAGCTGTATTTCATTTATTAGTATCAATATTTTCCTATTCTAATGCTTAAAAGATTAGAAAATGATAAAATATTTTAGTTTAATTTTCCATTTCTTTCATTTTATATTTAACATTAGGAAGTGCTAAAGAGCAGTGAACCAGACCATTCTGGAAGCCAGAGAGAGAGAAGAGAAAGTCTGGCAAACCACAAGCTCCACACATTCCCTGAATAATAAAAAGAAAGAAAAGGAAAAACTGAATTGCTAAAGCACTTCCATTGCCTTTTCTAAGAAACTCAACCTTATCAGCAATAAACATGGACATCATTTCTGGTGATTTCCCAAATGTGTTTGTGTGTTTGTGTGTGTATATGTTTACAACTCAGTGAGCTTGCAAGAACCATTTTATTCATACAATAATTTGAAATGTATTGTTGTTCTTCATCTTCAAGGTAATGTTAACAGCACAGATTTTGGAGCCAGATTCCTTGGGTTCTAATCCCACCTCTGCCTCTTACTTGTCTGGGTCCTTAGGCAAGTTACTTAACCTCTCTGTGCCTCAGTTTTCCTGTACAATAGGGGTGAGAACAGTACTTACCTCACAGGATTGTTATGAGCATTAAATGGTGTTTTGCATCATATAAGAATTATCTAAGTGTTAGCTGTTATATTTATTATCTTAACACCATCAAGACAAAACTGAACAAATAATTTTTTTAAATACAATGCTCCATTAAAGAAAGCTTAGCTTTCTACTCCAAGTATCATTTATTGAACTCTTTCTCCACTGAACTGCATTGCTATTTCTGTCATGTGTCAGGCTTCATAAATTTATGAGCTTTCTATTCTGTTCTAACAGGACTGATTCTCTATCTCTATGCCAATATCATGCTGAAATAATTACTGGAACTTTGTAATAAATCTTAGCCTAGGAATACTTGGTTCTTCCTCAGTATTATCTTGGCCACTCTGGGCCATTTGCTCTTCTAGCTACCTAATAGAATTAACTAGTCAAGTTTCAAAAATGCTACTGAGTTTTTGAATGAAATGACATTGAATTTATAAATATATATTTTCCTAATTATATGTTATATTCGTAGGTACTGTTGGCTCAAGTAAATAAACAATCTCACTCCGGTCACATACAACCCTGAATTAATCCAATAATCAAATTCTTGAGCAAGTCTGCAATTAAATACAAATTTCTGGAGGGTTAAATAGATTCTGTTAAAAGTCTGTTCCTGTGACACATTGGTGGTCATGGGAAAGGCTTAACATGAAGCTGTCTTTTTTTAAATAGAAAAGGTATATTTGTATCAGAGGGTGTGAAGGATGAGAGCAGTTTCTAAGTTCTTTGCAATGCTCTGAGATGTAGCATGTTTCTCAAGCGATGGTCTTCCACACTGATTAGAGCTTGGCAGTTATTTGCGTTTGGTACTTCTGTTTGGTGAGTTCTTGCTCTCTGCTAATTTTCAATCACTCCTCACTTTTTTTTTTTTTTTTTCCTAAGAATTTATTTTTGAAAAGATCTAAATTGTTATTTCTCCATTCCCTAATGTTGGGTTAAACTTCCTGTTCCAAATGCTGAGTTGTGGGAGCCCTTTGCTACAAGGGATTTTTGCTACAGAAAACGAATGTAAGCGCGGGATGAAGATCAATATTATACACGGGAAGCTGCTATTGGAGAAAGCTGAATACGAGATATCTAGAGAGGCAACACTTTGGATAAATCAGGTGTATTAAGCAATCTGGGGAGGACTTGCCTCAAAATCTAGCCCCCCTTTTATTTCGTACTACCTGTAGGAAAGCAGTTATTGGAGTACATGCCATTGGGCTTTAGGAGAGAAAATCTTTAGGAGAAAGAGGCAAAAAAATAAATCATTGCTACAATTTCTTATCATTTAACAGTAAGAAAAAATAAGGGTAATATCAAAAGTAAAGAGATTATCTTCCTCCTTTTTAAATTTGTACTTCAGGTGCCTCTAAATGCAGTAATTAGATAATTCTCTTTCTTTTCAAGGAGTAGATCTGATTGAAAAGTAGATTCTTTTTGTTTATGCTCATAGAAAACATGAACATTGTGCCCTGGGAGGCTGTTCCAGATATGTCCAAGAAACTTGATGTGTTTATGCTCAAATACAAAACAGGACAACATTTCTTAGTCCTGACTTTGCCACTTACTAGCAATAGGGTCCTGGACAAGACAGCACCAGAAGGAATCTAGGGTACCGACTTATTCTAAAACTTCCTGTGTCTCTTCCCCATTCCTACTCCAGTCCTACTATGGCTTCACTTCCACCTCCACCTTTCTCCCCTCTGTTCCCTTGATCCCCCTTCCTCTGCCAGTCCAACTTAGGGACTCTCAAGCTACCACTGACACCTCACCCATGTGGCCTTAGGGAGAATGAAGAGGGGAAGGGGAAGGAGAGGGTACCAGGAGAGATAGTGCAGAAAACAAAAGCCCCCCTGCCCTGTCCACTTCTCCATGCCCTGCCCCCTCTTTCTTCACCAACAGAGTCATGAATGGGATAAAGAATTTGAGATACTTTCTCATCTAAACACAAATCAGCAGCCACAGCATCTCAATCTTCTAATGAGAAAGACAAGCAAATGTTATTTTTTTAAGTGGTCTGTGTATTTCACAGAATGAGAAGGGCTAATGAAGTGTGAGTCTTTGACATAAATTATTCATGAAGTTCATATCCTTTGTAGATGCTTTTGAAAGTTTTGGACCTAAAAGATATACCATGAAACTACATTTAGAAGTAACTTTTAAGCTATTTATATACACTAGACAATTTTCTCAAGATTTGTCCTTTTTGTCTTTCATCCTCTCAGTAGGGATCCATCATCAAGTTTTAATTCACACATGCTGACAAGCCTCCAGCCTTTCTGAATATTTTTCAAATCTGTAAATTAAAGACATTCAAAAGGAAGTCACGTGATCTCATCTGGCCTGCTGCTTGATCTTGTTTGATAGTCTTCAGTGTTCTTTTTATAATGGGTCAATAGCAGAGGGGCTGTAACTGATCTCCTTATTTCAGTGCTAGAAATGTGAGGCACTTGGCATTGGGTTCAACGCTTTTCTGTTATGCTCCTCACGTTTGTCAGTAGGTAAAAACTTTTCCCATTCCCCAGAAAGCAATACTTTCTGTGAATAGTTGCTTTAGACAAGCATTCATTGTTCAGAGGGTTTGATTCCTCAATGAGCAAAAGCTACAGCACTATAAAGATGCCAGTTAAAATTTTTTTTTAAGCTTGAATTTTTTAAAGCTAGAAAGGAACCCTCACTGTTGAGGCAGTCATGAAAGAAAACCTCTTTTCACAAGCCCTGGAACAAGTGGATGAGGAGAGTAAGTAAAAGTGCAAAGACTGGGAATCTGGCTTTTTTCCAAACAACAGAAAAAGCCACAGTCAGAAGAAGTAATTGAACACTTTGGAAATTTCTTTGAAGACCTAGTGCAGTGGAACTTTTTTAAATGAATAAAAGCTAAATGCATAATAATTCCGTGTAAGGAAATATAAATGAATGTTTGAAGTACCAAGTAATGATTTTATAAATGTTTAATGTGGTGAGACCAAGCAGTACCACCCTTTGCTAATGTGTGTTAAGCATTAGCAATGTTGTTACTTGGAGGAGATAAAAACCTGGCAGCGTTTTACCTCTTGTTTTGTGTGTTGGACACTTTATGTGGCTTATGGTGATTATATTATCTTTATTGATGGTTCATATTCAGAATTTTGTGTGCTTGGCAAACTGATTTTTGAACATAGGGAAAAAAGTAAAATGATTAGACTTAGCTGCAAAAATATTCCATTCTTTCATACTGTGACTAATGATACATTTAAGAGTCTTACCTGTATCACCTAAGAATAACAAGAGTGGAAGTAGAATTTACATGGATAATGGAGGAGTCAATTTTGACTCTGTTAATAAAACACATAGCATGTTAGATTTTAACATTCTGCTACATGTGGCACTATATAATGAAAAGTATGGAAATCACTGATATTTGAAGGGCTTTGATATGAAAACAAATATGTGTAGAGGACAGTGGAGGTTGAGATCTCAACTGGATGCCTCAAGAAGCTTTAACACCCCGAAGGAGGATGCGTGCCCTGCTGAACACAGTATTGTGTAGTTAAGCACATAGGATCAAGAGCATGCAGTCCTTCCCTAAAATTTTCAATGGTTTCTTTGTGCCAGTTTTCTCTATGCTTATTTCTCCATCCCAATCTGCAGTGACTCCATCTGCAGGATGTCAGAGAATAATGTTAGGCCCATCACCTGCACACGTGCACACACACACACACACACACACACACACCAGTGAGCTGATACTGCTTTACTTTGGAGAAATGCTTTTACTCTGGAGCATGCAGATGTTGTAGAAGGATGGTAGTTACCTAGCATACAGGCGTCTGAGGAGAAGGAATAACTCTTTAGTCTGATAAGGTTGAGCTTGGCAGAATGCTGAATCAGAAAAAATTTTAAAGAATCTTAGGATTGGTAAGGATTTTAAAAATCATCTAAACCAACTGTCCATCTCATTACATCACTTATCACTCTCAGGCTCATTTCTGACTGGAGTTACCTTGGAAAAGCACTTATTTCTAACTCCTGTTTTGAATTTTGTTTGTGAAATAATTTCCCAGCTTCCTCCACAATATCTCCTCTGTCCTCTGTATGAACAACTGTATCTCTTTTTTATAAGTTGTGAATGTAAAGCAATGAGGCTGATTTTCTTTGAAAAACTTTCTAAAATGGAGTTGCCAAAATATTCCACAAATGGCAGCATGGGAGGAGTAGACTTATTATAGTGAAGACTCTGAATGGTATTTCAGTTCTCATTTTATAGTTTTATTCCTCTATAATCACATATCCAATGTAATTTTAATACAAAAGAGAGACATAAAAACACATTGTGACTATTACTTGTGTAGGACAATACTCTAATTTCTTTATTAGTAGATATCATTTTGTGAAAGTGAAGTCTGACAAAATTTCATCTTGCTATCATTCAATTATCAAAACACAATGAACAGTCCTGATCTGAATTAAAACCCTCTGCTTAATGTCAAATTCAACAGATGAAAATTGACTTATGGGAGGACCTTCCCTTGGAAATAAACACTTTAATTCAATAATTATCTAATTCCCAGAATATTCTGCAGAATAATAATACCTAGTTAAATTCATTTGAAGTACCAAAGAATATTTCAGTAATAACATTTACATGCTAATTTCAATTTAATTCTACAACATAAAACATTTGGAATCCTTAAATACAGAAAGCTCATTTTGAATTGTTAGGTACTTCCAACATTATTGAGATATTAATATAACATTTAAAATAATAAATTTAATACTAAGTAAACTCTTATCTTTTTATTCATACTAAAGGTTATTTGGAGCCTGAACTGCTACACCATATTCAACATCTATGGTAATATTACTAGTTAGATATTTCTTGCTTTTAAATGACAGCATTCAGTTAATCAGAAGACCTTTTAAAACATTGAAACAGAAAGTTTAAAAAAGTAAGTGTTTTCTTTTTGCAAAACAATATGTATTATAAATATACACAAACATAAGCATGTGAATACACATTAAAATATAGTTTTGCGTCAAATGAGGATTAAAATTAATGTTCACTAGTAATCCCATGGAATTCCATCATGCAGTTATAGGAATAGGAGAGGATATATACTTTTTCTCTCTCGTTTTAAGATTTACCAATTATAGTACATGCATATTGATTTACTTTATATTGATGTCCTTGGAACAGATTCTACAACATATCATTCAAATATTTAACCACATCTCTTGGTAAGAATTTTTCATCTATTACTCTTTAAAACTCTCATGCCACTTATTAAGCTCTATTCTCACCAGAGATGTGTAAACTCTAATCATCATAGCTGGTATTATTAGCTTAGAAATCATTAAGCCTTCTCATTCCTAGATATTTTTAGCATTCCTGTTTTCTCATGGCCTAGGACTACACATACTTTCATTAATTGTATTGCTCTTCATTTCATATTTACCTTTACCAAAGAAGAACAAACTCCTTCTTAGAACCTTAGATTTATGCAAAGTCTTATGGAACATTAATTATTTTTATATAACATATTATTTCTTTTCTTTCTGGTTTTATTTTGTTAAACTGACTTTCACTATGATTCAGAGATCTTTTTCTCTCTTGCTTATATAGCTGCCTGTCTAGGCCTTATGTTCCTGTTCTTCATTCTACTGGTGTCTATTCTGCATTGTCAATATTATTTATATTGTAATCCTTTCCACTCAGGTATAGATTATCTAATCACACTTAATCACCAGCGAACTCAGGAAGCTTTTGTCCTCCCTAAGAATATTCCTTTCCAGGAGGCTAAAGAGAAAAAGTGAACCAAAGCCACTGTTCAGTTACAGAAGAGAGAAGCAGTATTGCATATGTAGGAGCCAGAGATCCATAGATACTTTTTTTCTGTCAAGAATGTTATCTTATCCATACTCCAGAAGTCAGGTTGATCTTAAGCATTCCCATATGGATGACTGAATTAACTTAATAATTTGACTTATAACTGTGCCACAATTTACACCGTTCATAGTGCCTTCAGTTAGATTATTTCTTTTAATTCTGGGAATGAAGGAGTTGAAGTAGTTGACCTATGATCTATTCCCTCCTTTTGGTGAGGGAATAAAATGGGAGACATTCTGGGGTATGGGTGGGGTGGAAAGTAATTAACAATATAATCTCTTTGTAAAAAGCTGATAGCTGGAACTCCTGATAAATAAGTCGTGGCTATTTGTGAAAAAGAGAGACCTTATCTATGGAATACCCTCAGCAGGATATTCCTGGTTTAGGATTGCTTATGAAATATAAGCCTAAAATCTGCAGATTTATGGAGCATAAGGAAATATCGTGAAAGCTTGCTGAATATCTGGCATACCCCCACTGCAATGTAAGACAAATAAGGGCTATGAAGCATTACAGCATCAAGGAGAGAAAAGGTTACTGGAACCAGTGTGTATACAAAGTAAGGAGGAATCAGTTTTACCTTTGGGGAGAGGATTCTGAGTATTTTGGGAAGCATTGTGCAGATGCTATCAGTACTCTGCACAAGGCAAGTGCACCAACGTAGTTCAGCCAGTTTCACCAAGAATAGTATGTTAAAAAGGTAAAAATACATTCAGGCTAGAAACTAACTCATTGGGAAAAATCTGTATAATTAAACCAAAACTTAAGTAATTCTTCCTATTATTTAAACTCAGTAGAAAAGCCTCAAAATGAGACCAGGGTATGATGTGAATGTTTGAACCAGCAGACTCTTGGTTACACTATCAGTATTACCACATACTTGGATCCATTTACAACTTGTACTGGCAAAACTGTAGACAAAGTGCATAGGGGATTTGGGATCAACAATTCAGAAATGCTGGCATTAAAGTGGAACAATAACATCATATTTTTGCTAGCTCGGGGTTAACCACTAGTAGAAAAGTTGCTTGAATACACTGGTTGTCTGTTACAAGGAACTCATCATATACCTCACTGTTAATATGGAGTTATCATGATTTTTGACCTACAGTCCCATACCTCCATGGGAAACAATCAAGGTACCTATTAAATGACTACTGCAATGCAGTAGGTCTGCTAAGGTTGAGCACTGGATGGATGTCATCAGGACGTAGTGCAGGATCATGGGAAAAGTGACTTGTGTTTCCTGTGAGCATTGACCACAACTCACTGGCAATGTCCAGTGGTTATGGCACATGGTAAGGACAGGAAAGAGAAAATGAGAGGGCCAATGGCATCCTGTGAACAAGGAGCTCTTAGCAGAGTCTTCTCATTTCTTATGGAAAAATTGGTATAAGCCCTTCATTTTGAGATAACATTTCTTTGGCTTTCAATACACACAACAATCTACTTTTCTTTGGTTCTCAATACACACAACAATCTACATTCTAAAAAATTCACATGTAAAAGTACCTCTAATACTTAAAGTTATCTGGTTCTTGAATCAATTGGATTTTTTCTCTATAATACTCTTGGCTTATTTGTGACCAAGATCCAAGAAAACATTCTTCAGCTTTAGCCTCCACCTTAGACACACACACATGTACATAAAAACACACACTGCTCCACACACTCCCCACCTCAGTCTGTATTAGATATTTATAAAATTAAATGCCTAGGAAATCCCACTATTGAGAAAGCTAGTGTGGGAGCCAAAACAATGAGGAAGATTATCTTGTATTCATTAATAAATATTATGGTATAAAAGAGTATTTCTCAAAATATATTCTTAGATCAGCTACATAAGAAATGCCTGGACTGTGAAAATGCAGATTCTTTATCCTCATTCCAGGTCTGGAGTAGGAATTTAAAAATCTTGTGTTTTATGTCAACTTTAAGAACAATCATTACTAGAGAGAGCACTGGATTAGATAGTGCTGGAAGAGTTCTTAGTGTCATGTGGCTGGTTATCCTCTTTATTTAATGATCATTTGGAAAGTTATAAAAATGTTCTGGGCCTTAGTTTCCTCATCTGTTAAATTGGGTAATTAAATTGGAAGGCCATGGAGGGCCAGTCCAACTCTATTTCAATTCATTATCTAGTTGGTCAGTTTTAAATGTTTCAAAATGAACTATCCATTTAAACAGTGCTGTATTAGAGGATTGCCCCAAATTTAGCCTTTCCTGTATGCTCTAAGAAACAGACTATGACCATAGGGATTACAACACCTGGGGAAGAAAAAATATGTGTGATGCAGGGAATGCCAATGGTTACAAATTCCTGGCAGCTTCCTCAGTTGACCAAGGAATTGGCCATGTGGATACCCTATTTAATCTCACTGCTACGTAAGTGAGAAAAATATTGTCACATCATTGGAGATGCAAGTCTGTGAACTTTCTCAGGAATTTATATGCAGTTTAAACAAATCTGAATTTTAAAAATTGTTAGCAATTACTTACTTTGCTTTCTTTTATGAAATTAATTGTGTCCCCCAAAAAGATGAAGTTCTACTCCACAATACCTCAGAATGTAATCTTCACTGGAAATACATTCATTACAGATGGAATCAGGCAAGGTAAAATGAGGTCATATTGGAGGCTTCTAGTCAACCAAAATGGCAGCATAAGACACTCCAGGGTGCTCTTTCCCCAAAAGAATCTTTGAACAACTAGCAAACTAAACCCAAAGTGAGCAGTAGGAAGGAAATAACAAAAATTATAGTATAGATTAATGAAGTAGAGAATTAAAAAAGCAATAGAATTAACAAAACCAAACATTGTATCTTTGGAAAGAACAATAAAATTGGCAAAACTTTAGCTAGACTGACAAAAAAAGACAGAGAGAAGATGCAAATAACTGAAATCAGAAATGAAAGGGGTGGCATTCCTACTGACCCCACAATAATGAAAGGATTAAAAGAGGATACTCTGAACAACTGCACTCCAACAAATGAGACAACCTAGATGAAATGGACACATTCCTAGAATCATGCAAACAGCTTATATTGACTCCAGAGAAAATAGAGGATCTCAACAGACCAACAATAAGTAAAGAGATTCAATCAGCAATCAAAAATTTTCCAACAAAGAAAAGTCCAGGACCTGATGGCTTTACTGGCAAATTTTAACACACATTTCAAGAATAATTAGCACCAATTCTGTGCAATCTCTTTCAAAAAGTTAGAGAGGAGGGAATATGCCCTAACTCATTTTATGAGGCCAACAGTACCCCAATATGAAAGCCAGATAAAGATAGCACAAGAAAAGAAAATTATTGACCAAAAAGAGGTCATATTGGTACCCCAAAAAAGTCAGAAGCAGAGACTTGAACAGATTTGCACACTGATGTTCATAGCAACGTTATTCATTATTGCCAAAAGATGGAAGCAACTGCAATGTCCATCAATGGAAGAATGGATAAAACAGAATGTGATATATATGTACAATAGAATATTACTCAAGCTTAAAAATGAATGAAGTTCTGATACATGGGACAACATGGATGACCCTTGAAAACATGTTGAGTAAAATCAGCCAGACACAAAAGGACAAATTTTGTATGATCTCACTGATATGAAATAATTAGAATATGCAAGTTCATGGTCAGAAATTAGAATATAGGCTGCCAGGGCAGGGTGTATATGAGCAATGGTGAATTAAACATTAGTTGGTACAGAGTTTCTGTTTGGGCTTATTGAAAAGTTTTGATAATTAACACTGAATTGAATACTCAAGTTAAAAATGCAAATTTTATGTTGTATATATGTTATCAAAATAACTAAAAAATCCCATAGAATTGTACAACACAAATAGTGAACCCTAATGTACACTATGGACTGTAGTTAATATAATTTATAATATTGTGTCATCAATCATCACAAAGGTAACACACTAATGCAAAATGTTAATAATAGGGAAACTGTTTGTGTGGGAGGGTAGTATAAGGGAACTTTGTATTTGCCACATAATCCTGTAAAGCTACAACTGCTCTAATGAAAATGATTTTTTTGAAATGGGATTATACTTGAGAAGCATGAGTCCATAATCCAATATGACTTGTATCCTTATAAGAAGAGAACATTTGGATATAGAAAGAGATAAATAGAGGGGTGAACACCATATTTCAACTGAGGCAGAGAATGCCATGGATTGCTGGCTCCTGCCATGAGCCAAAAGACAGACATGGAACAGAAAAGGCATCAGGGGAAGTATGGCTCTTCTGATTTTGACACCTTAATTTGGACTTCTGGGCTCTAGAACTGCAAGAAGATAAATTTCTGTTATTTTAAGCCATGCAGTTTGTGTATTTTGTTATAGCAGCCCTAGGAAACTGAAACACTTTCTATTACATTTTCCCTAGAAGTTGGTAAGTAAGTAAATAACAGCCACAAACTGCTACAGAATGTTTTAACTTTAGTTACAAACCATATGCCTAAAATACTTTATTTGAAACATTGGCCCCATATATCATAAATCTCAAAATTGTTAGGAAATCCTCAGTGAGAAGACTTAACAATTATGAGCTGCAAGAGAATAGAAAAGAATAGATTGTTGTCAAAAGATAATGGCCACCAACTGTGAGATAAATGTCAAGGCAAAGTCATGGCAAAGTCTGGCCATTTATCAAAAGTAAACATTGGAGAAAAGTAAGATACATTTATCAAACAACTGTCCTAGTACAAAAATTTTATTTTTCTTATCCTAGCTGATCTATGTTTTAGATGCTGTCATTTCACCTGCCAGAAATTTGTGCAGCTGAGTAACTGGGTTCACTGTTGCATCATGTAGTATTATACAGTGTTCCTTTTGAGTGATTATGTTATTTAGTCCCAGGGATATCATGTATTAAGAATGCAATTAGGAAGTATTAATTGAATAGGTTTAGTTTTAATTCCTTGTTTCTTTCTACTTGGATACTCTTTGAACACTTTCATCTATTTCTTAAAGCTGATTTAGAATGGTGCACATTAAAATGCATATTCATTAGATCAGTAGGATAGAAATTTCAATAAAAAGCTAGAACTAAGGAAATTATACTCAAAATTATTTTAATATAGGCATACCAATTCTAACAAGCAGACTGATTGCTTTACACATCTTACTCCCTGACAGTTATGGCCTGTTGAACTACAAGTCTGATATCATTTGATACTGACAGCTCTATTGTCATCCATAGTCATTTATAGCCATCACAACTCTTAAACTATTGTACAAAAAGGCCACTGTTCCCCTAACCTAACATGTACTTTCACATTACAACCATGATAATGAATTCAGAATCCATTTTAATTCTTGGAAAAATGGGGCCTATAGGGCAGCTTTCTCAAATGGAGAGCAAGCCTCCAGAAATTAGTAAGCTGAGCAAGTACTTGGAAATCTTTGTATAACTGATACAAGTATAAGTATAAGCACTTTGTTACTAGAAATACTTGAAAATGGCATCATCTGGAGAATAGACATCACTTTTTCTTTTAAGACCTTCAACTAATTGGATGAGATGCCTCTCACTGTTGAAGGTAGCCTCCTCAGTTGTTTGTAGATGTAATCAGCCATTGATGCACAACTGACTGATTATTTAAATCTATGAAATATCCTCACAGTAACAATCAGGCCAATGCTTTGAACAAACAACTGGATACTACAATCCGGCCAAATTAATACATGAACTTAACCATCACAGTCCACCCCTTGCCAACTTGGCACCCATACACATCTCCTTAAACCATACTGAATCTCTAAATAAAAACAATAACAGTCATATTTTCACCTAACAATTTTCTCAACTGCCCTCTGTACAACTGGAAACATACTAACTTTCCCCGGAAGAGGATACAAGTCTTTGGGTAATAATCACTCTTTAACTTGATATCCTATAACTTAAATACTGTGATATGAAGTTAAGACAACTTATGTCATGTGAAAAGGGGATATGATAAGGAAGTAAACAAAGATATTTCTTTATGTATATATATATACAAATATATGCATAACAAAACAAGAAAGACATAGCCATAACCATTACATTCCTTGTTTCTGCAACTGGTCACATGTTTATAGCTCATATTTATAACCACCTTTTTCCACAACCCATTCTCTATTCTCTTTACCCTCAGCAATCAACTCACACAGCTGTCATTCTTTGCCTGATGGGTGACCCAAATCTTCATTCCTGAAATTCCTGATTAGTAGCCCTGCCTAAATTGAGTTGTTGCAGTTTTCCATTGATTTTAATCATGGGACATGGTAGTTGTCCTAGTTTGCTAATGCTGCCAGAATGCAAAACACCAGAAATGGATTGGCTTTTATAAAAAGGGGTTTATTTGGTTACACAGCTACAGTCTTAAGGCCATAAAGTGTCCAAGGTAATGCATCAACAATCGGGTACCTTCACTGGAAGATAACCAATGGCATCCGGAAAACCCCTGTTAGCTGGGAAGGCACGTGGCCAGCGTCTACTCCAAGTTCTGGTTTCAAAATGACTTTTTCCCAGGATATTCCTCTCTAGGCTTCAGCTCCTCAAAAATGTCACTCTTAGATGCTCTTGAGACGTTTGTCCTCTCTTAGCTTCTCCGGAGCAAAAGTCTTCTTTCAAAAGCCATCTCCAAAATGTCTCTGTAAGCTGAAGCTCCTCTCACAGTTCCAGCACATTCTTCAAAGTGTCCCTTTAGGCTGTAGCTCCTCTTCAAAATGTCACTCTCAGCTGCACTGAGTTCCTTCTGTTTGTCAGCTCATTTACATGGCTCCAGTGATTTAATTTAGACTCACCCTGAATGGGTGGGGTAACTCCTCCATGGAAATTATCCAATCAGAGTCATCACCCACAGTTGGGTGGGGCACATCTCCACGGAAACACTCAACGAATTGCAATCTAATCAACACTGATACGTCTCCCCACACAAGATTACATCAAAGGTAATGGCATTTTGGGGAACATATTCAAACTGGCACAGTAGTATTAAGAGATCTCCTGTGGGATCTCCTGTATTCCAGGCAGACTCTTCCTCACTTCTTTTGTATAGTAGCAGTCCTATTTCACCTTGATAATCAGGTGATTATCGAGCCAGTACAGTAATTCCCTTCTTTGCCTTTTGTTTCAGTGGCCAGGTGGCAGTCTTAACTTCCAGTTAAACAGAAACATTTTTGTGTCTTGTGGGAGCACTCTTCCTTGTGGAACTAAGACCTGTAAACCAGCAAAGCTTAAGGTTGCAGGGTACAGGAAGCAATTTTTTTCTAGTGGATCATTAAAGGTAATAGTGAGTGGTGTCATTCCCATTTCCAACCTTTGATTCCTGGACCCATGAATCCTGGCTATAGGAGAAAGAGTACTATAGAATAGATCCTGATTTAGTGCAATATATGGCCTCCTGGAGAACATTATCCCAGCCTTGAAAGGTATTGTCACCCAATTGGCACTATACTTGAGTCTTCAAAAGGTCATTCCATGATTTTATCAATCCAGCTACTTCAGGATGATGGGGAACATGGTAAGACCAGTGAATTCCATGAGTATGTGCCCATTCCCACATTCATTTGCCATGAAGTGGGTTCTTTGATCAAATGCAATGCTCTGTACATCTATGGATGGTAGTTCTGGAAGGAGCATTGCATGCAGAGAAGGCAAACCCATATCTGGAGTATGTATCTTTTCCAGTTAGGACAAAATGCTGCCCCTTCAATGATGGAAGTGGTCCAGTGTAATCAACCTGCCATCAGGTAGTTGGCTGATAACCTCAGGGAATATGTCATATTGGGGACTGAGTGTTGGTGTCTGTTGCTGACAGATTTGGGCACTCAGCAGTGGCTGTAGCCAGGTTATCCTTGGTGAGTGGGAGTCCATGTTGCTGAGCCCATTCATAACTTCCATCTCTACCACCATGACCACTTTGTTCATGAGCCCATTGGACAATGACAGAAGTGGCTGGAGAAAGAGGCCACTACAAAATGGATTATCCTATTCACTTTATTAAAATCTTCCTCTGCTGAAGTCATCTGGTGAGCATTCACATGGAACACAAATATCTTCATGTTTTTTGCCCACTCAGAAAGTTCTATCCACATACCTCTCCCTCAGACTTCTTTGTCACCACTATTCCAATCATGTTCCTTCCAAGTCCCTGACCATCCAGCCAAACCATTGGCCACAACCCAAGAATCAGTATATGAACACATCTGGCCGTTTCTCATTCTAAGTAACATGAACAACCAGGTGCACTGCTCAGAGTTCTATCCTCTGGGAGGATTTCTCTTCACCACTGTCCTTCACGAATGTCTCAGAAAGAGGCTATAATGCTGCAGCTTTCCACTTTTGGGTGGTACCTGTATATCATGCAGAACTGTAAACCCCAGGCCCATTTTTTCAATCTACTGATCACAAGGAATTCCCAAGAGGTCATAGGGAAAAAAGAAGGTAATGGGACAGGAATGGGGACCATTGGCATTGGGCCACTTCCTCATGTAACTTACTTGTACCTTCAGGACCCACTCAAGCCCTTCCTCATATATACCACTTCCATTTTATGATGGAGTACTGTGCACACCCAACTTTATGGCTTTATGAATCAGACAACATCAAGTTCATGATGGGCAACTCATATCTCATGGTAACTTGGTGGCCCATAGTTAAGTGTTGGTCTCTACTGTGGTCCAGTAGCAGGCTGTTTCTCAAAAGAAGACTCATTATTTGCAGAGGATGAAAGTGCTTTGCTCCAAAATCCTAAGGTCTGCATTGTGATTCTACTATAGGGCCTAGCCAAAGGCTCCAGACAACATCTCTATTGGCCACTGACACTTCCAGCACCATTGGATCTGCTGTATCATATGACACAAGTGGCAGAGCAGCTTGCACAGGAGCCTGGACCTGTTGCAGAGCCCCCTCAAAACTAGTAGCTTTTCAGGTCTCTTGATAACTGGGCCAGAGAGCACACCCAAATGAGGAATGTGTTACCTCCAAAAATGCAAAGAGACCAACTAGGTATTGTGACTCACTTTTGGTTGTAGGAGGGGCCAGATGCAATAGCCTATCCTTCATCTTAGAAGGGATATCTTGACATGCCCACACCACCAGATACCTAAAAATTTCACTCAGGTGGTAGTACACTGAATTTTTGTTGGTTTTGTCTTCCACCCTCTGACACACAAGTGCCTTATCAATAGGTCTAGAGTAGTTGCTACTTCTTGCTCACTAATTCCAATCAACAGAATATCATCAATATAGTGGACCAGTGTGAAGTCTTGTGGGAGGGAGAGAAAATCAATGTCCTGGTGGACTAGGTTATGACATAGGACAGGAGAGTTGATATACCCCTTAGGTAGGACAGTGAAGGTGTACTGTTGGCCTTGTCCACTGAAAGTAAACTGTTTCTGATGGTCTCTACTAACAACAATTGAGAAAAAAGCATTTGCCAGAGCAATAGCTGCCTATAGGGGATTTGTTCAGTTGCTCAAACAATCATACCACACCTGGAAGAGCAGCTGCAGTTGGAGTCACCACCTGCACCTGCACCAGCTGGTTAAGTTTATGATAATCCACTGTCATCCTCCAAGATCCATCTGTTTTCTGCAGAGGCCAGATAGGAGAGTTGAATGAGTATTTGGTGGAAATCACCACCCCTGCATCCTGCAAGTTCTTGATGGTGGCACTAATCTCTGCAATTCCTCCAGGAAGGTGGTAAGGCTTTTGATTTTCTATTTTGTGAGGTAGAGGCAGTTCTAATGGTTTCCACTTGGCCTTTCCTTACTATGTGAGTTTGAATGTATTATGTCCCCCCAAATGCCATTGCCTTTGATGCAATCTTGTGTGGGCAGATGTATTGGTGTTGATAGATTGTAATTCTTTGATTGAGTGTTTCCATGGAGGTGTGACCCATCCAATGGTAGGTGATAACTCTGAATAGATAATTTCCATGGAGGTGTGACCCCACCCATTCAGTGTGGGCCTTGATTAGTTCACTGGAGCCCTATAAAAGCTCAGTCAGAAGGAGCAAGCTTGCTACAGCCAAGAGGGACACTTTGAAGAACGCACAGGTGCTGAGAGAGGAGCTGCAGATGAGACAGTTTGAAGATGGCCATTGAAAGCAGACTCTTGCTCCAGAGAAGCTAAGAGGGGACAAATGCCCCAAGAGCAACTGAGAGTGACATTTTGAAGAGGAGCCACAGCCTAGAGAGGAATGTCCTAGGAGAAAGTCGTTTTGAAACCAGAACTTGGAGCAGACACCAGCCACGTGCCTTCCCAGCTAACAGAGGTTTTCCAGACACCATTGGCCATCTCCAGTGAAGGTACCCGATTGTTGATGCATTACCTTGGACACTTTATGGCCTTAAGACTGTAACTGTGTAACCAAATAAACCCCTTTATAAAAGCCAATCCATTTCTGGTGTTTTGCAGTCTGGCAGCACTGGCAAACCAGAACACTTACCATAATGGCCTACACTCCACAAGTCAGGGAACCAATATGGGGATTCTGCCAGTTGTTGAGTATGCCTATGGATGGTAGTTCTGGAAGAAGCACTGCATGCAGGGAAGGCAAACCCATATCTGGAGTATGTATCTATTCCAGTTAGGACAAAATATGCCTCTTCCATGGTGGAAGTGGTACAGTGTAATCAACCTGCCATCATGTAAGAGACTGATAACCTCGGGGAACATGCCATCTTGGGGACTGACTGTTGGTGCCTGCTGCTGACAGATTGGGCACTCAGCATTCCAATTATGCATCCTGGAACTGGGAAAATAACCACAGCAGGGGTTTAGAGACCCAATGGACCCACTGTCAGATGGACCTGAGCAAAAACTCCATCGATCACCTTACCTCCATAAGCCCCTACTCTGACTCATGGATGATAGTGAGGTTTTGGGTCTCCTGGAATATCCAGCCAGTGTCTAATAATCCCTGAAATGTCTTTTCATTTCCTTTTCCCCAGTGCACAGTTATCCTGGTAAAAGGCCATAGATCTCCAGTTGTTTGGTTATTCAAGCACTGGCCTGATACTATGAGGATATTTCATGGATTTAAATCATCAGTAAGTTGGTTACATCTATGGCTAATTACATCTACATTGAACTGAGGAGATTGCTTTCAAAAGTGTACCTCTTCCAGAATCTTGCCTGCTTCCTGGATCTTTCACACTCATCCTTTTCCAGGTGTGGGAGAGGCTGAACAAAAATAATGAATACCATAGACCATAAAATATGGTCACCTAAAGCTTATTTAGTTTAGAGATCATAAAATCCTTCCTTTATAGCTTTCTTCATTCATTCATGTATTCAACCAAAGCTTATTTAACAGCTGCCACATGAGATGCATTGTGTATTGATCCAAAATATGAAGATGAATAAGGCACATTCTCTCCCACATATGTGACATATGTATCCATATCAATTAGGCTATGAATATGTATACATACACACAGAATATAATGAAAGACATGTTAAAGGTAGAGGTTGCAAGTGTTGAAGCTCAAAGAAGGGTGAATGATAGACTCTACCTAAATATGACAGGAAAGGTGTCATAGAAAAGGAACTTTTTGAATTAAGATGCAAGTTCACCGAATAGCGGTAAAGGAGGAAAGGGCATCCTAAGCAGAAAGAGCCTTATATGAAAGATATGAAAAAACAGAATATGTTCAGGTAAGGATGAGTAGTTCAGTACAACTGAGAGAGTATGTTTGGAGTGGAGTTGAGGGGCAAGTGGGGAGTAGCTAGAATTGTAGGACATCTTTAGCATATGAAAGAGGTTATGTTCTCTGCCAAGGAGTTTGGGTTTATCTTTAGGGAAAAGGAGGTCATGGGGAAATTTTAAACACAGCAGAGATGTAATTATGCATGATCATATTGGAGGCATCATGGATACACACACGTGTGTGTGTGTGTGTGTGTGTATGTGTCATGCAAAGTTTTTTGCCACTTTGAGAGTTGGTGTTTGCTTGAAACAAAGAAAGGTGTTGTAGAAGTGACAGAAGAGCATAGGCTAATAAAATGTGGGAGACTAATTGAGAGGCCTTGGTTTATTATTTAGGGATGTAAGATAAATGAATGCTCAAGAGTGACTCTGAACTAGTTTTCAGAAAACCAGAACTGCAATAAAAAAAAAAAAAAAAGCGTTGTAGTGAGACTGTAAGACTGATCTTATCATTTTTTATCAATGTGACCTTGGACAACTTGCTCAAACTCTTTGTGTCTCAATTTTCTTATTTGTAAAAAAGGTATAATTCTTTTCCTCTCACAGGATTGTTGACGGGATTAATGAGTTAATATATGCAAAGCTCTTAAAATGCTGCCTGGAATATAGTATGTGTTGAATAAATGTCTCATTTATTTGTTCTTTTCCTTTTCCTTTTCCTTCTCCCCTTCTTTCTCCTCCTCTTCCTCCTCTACCTTTTTATTTACCTTCTCCTTCTCTTTCCTTCTCATCTTCTCCTTCTCCTCCTTTTTCTTCTTCATCATTATTATCATAAAACATCATCATAGTTATTATCATGGTGTCATTACCCAAAATAAAGAATTCTAGCAAAATAGATGATTTTAGGGAAAAGATAATGAGTCCCATTTTAGACATTATAAATTTGGGAAGATTTATAGCATCAGGTAGTAGTGACAAGTAGATTAACAGAAATGCAGTTCTGAAAAGAGGTGTTAGCTAGATATATACATTTGGAAGTCAACCACATATAGTTCAAATTTGCAGTCATGAAATTGTTGGTATTTCCCAGGAAAAGTATTTTTGAAAGAAGGGAGTAGAGGAATAATGAGAAAAAAAAATAATCCTCCTGGAATTATGAGTATTTAAGCAATGGGTAGAAGATGAGCCATCATTGTTAGCCTGAAGATGTAGTAGAAGAACCTGGAAAGATGGATCGGTATAGCCAAAGAGGTAGAACCCAATAAGAAAGGTGATGAAGAAAACAGCATTGTTAAATTCTAAAAATGTGATATAGCCTAAGCTCAACAAATAATTGTTTTGAATGAAGTGATTAACTAATTTGATAGCTAGGAAATCACTGGTGACATAGCAAGCTATTTTCATCCAGCTTGTATCACACTGATTAGCATATAAGTACATTGAAAATAAATATTAGACTATCAAAAAGGAGGTGAAGTAATGGTAGGTATGAATTTAAGATTTTGGTAGGTAAAGGAGTTAATAGAGAAATGAGGAAAGCCATGCTTTGGTTAAAATATAATTATAGACAAGATTCTCCTAGTAAAGTGAGTCACATGCCACCTAAATTTGTTCCAATGTCATTATTCACCCTACTGTGAGAGTGGATGAGTCGAGTCAGCAAGTTTTGCCCATGGACTGAGTAAAGAAATCACCTGTATATGGAGAACATAGGAAAATTAACTGGAGGAAAAAAGAAGTAAAATTTTTGAGTTAAATAAACTATTTGAATACAAGCCAGTTAAAAGCAAGATTTCCACACAGGTAATAACCAATTAGAAGTTATCATGGAAAAATGATCTTATTTGCACAAACAAATGTGAAATATGACATCTAAGAATCACCTTACCAGGAAATGCAGGAAAACTACACTATTTTGTTTGACTTAATGGAGTGAGTAAACAAATTCCTGAATGGGAAGAATAGAAAAAAAATAGTTTCTTCCAGATTTGTTTGTATGTTTAATTTACTTCAATCAAAATTCCAGAAGGATACTTTTAGGAAACTTAAAAATCAATCCTAAAATATACATAAATAAAAATTCTTGGTAGATAAAGTTGAGAAAGATGAGTAAATAGCTAAATAGAACAACTTATTAAAGCATATTTTAAAATAAAAATAACTAAAACAAATCAATTAGGGAAAAAAAAAATCTCAATGCATATATAAGCACAGTTCATGAACAAATTATTAATTTACAAACCTAATGGCTAATGATCAGAGAATATTTAACTTCATTAATAATGAAAGTTATGCAATTAAAAATGCAACGAAATATCGTATGAGCTGATGAGGGACAACTATCCTGAATTTGGCAAAACAATAAGATGCTTAAAATGTCTATGTTCTTTGCTCAATGATTATATCTCTAAGAAACTAGTCTAAGAAAATTTAAATTTAAAAAAAGACATTTATTTAAACGTTTATTAAACATTATTTATAATGGCAACCTAAATGTCCCACAACATGAGAAAAGTTAATTACAGCAATCCATATTATGTAATATTATGTAGGCATTAAAAATTATAATTGCATGGGAAATTATTATAATAAAAGTTTGAGTAGAAAGCTGGATAAATAAATATAGATGCAGTTTGAATTAAACCATAATATCTATAACGTATCCTAGATTCTAATCCAACCATTTTTTTTTCTCTTGGGAACTGAATTATGCTCTACTTCGCTAAGGATGAAGTAATCTAAATAGACAAATTGAAGTATATGTATTTAGAGGCTGATCAGAGAGCTCTTAGTTTGTCCACTTAAATTCTTTACATACATTTAATATTATTGTCCAGACTAAACTAAACATAAGCACTTTCCAAAATAAATTGACCAACAATGATATTGAAGCAATGTTGGCCAATTTGAACAGCTATGGGATAAAAATTCTTTGAAAAATAATTTTGCAGTTTATGAACCAACTGAAGACAAGTAGGAAATTAGGAAGGTAGTAGGGGAGTTTCCAGAATTAAAGCAAGAAGCAGAATTCTGACAGCAGATTGTCTCCAGCAGGAAATTGACTGCATGTTGGAGATACTGTTCTAAACAAGCACTGGAATGCATTCTTAAGTGAGAAGTATGTGGACTTGTCTATGGGAGCAAATTGCCTCAATGATATTTGTTCCAGTAGTCCAGCAAGTGATAGTGTGTTCTAGGAAGTGGCTCTTCACGAGGGAGGATGAGGATGTCCTCACTGGAAAACATGATGAAAATTTAAGAATTTAAAATAGTTTTTGGTCTGCCCAAATAGCATGATTGATTTCTGGTTCTTTTCTTCATTCAAAAAATGAAAACAAAATTATTTTGGAAGAATAAACAGTTTCGTTTGTTGCAAATCAATTACATAGAACATTAATTCATTTTAGTAAAACATCTAAAGAGCATTGGGCTGCAAATCCAGATACCTGGAAGCTATGCTTTTTGACCATTACTACATAAACAAACTTGAGCAAGTCTCACAATTGCTTTGTACTTCAGTTTCCTCAATTGTAAAATAGGGGATTTGTTTTTAAATTACCACTAAGCTCTCTTTCATCTCTAAATTTCTATGACCATAATTCTAATAATGGCCACTCCATAATTATAGTGATAATAATAGTTAATATCATTTATTGTTACTATTTAGCTAGGAGTTTTACAAAATAATTTCTCTGTATTATTACATTTAATCCTTGTAATGACTTAATGATATAAGTTCTATTATGAGCTCCATTTTTTTAATGAGAAACTAGGGGCTTGAAAGGTTAATTATTTTGTCCAAGGTTAGATAGCTGCAAGTGGCAGTCAAGACTGGAACTGACTGCAGATCCCAAGGCCAGAACCATTACCCTATACTCTCTCTCTCTTCTAACAATATCTTATTTCTAAGCAACTGCAGCATGTAAACAGCTGGTTGCAAACATATAAGGCATTCATTAAATACACTTGATGATATAGGAAGTTGTGTCTGACTGCTGTTATTTGCTGCAGCACCTAGTTGATTGTTTTATAGATGCATCTTTGTTGAGTATGCTGAAAAACAGCAATTTTCTCACTACGTACCCAAATGTTGAGATCCTTAAAAAGCAATGGAATGCTTCCTTTAATGTAACAAAGGCAATATACCAAAGCTAAATGCATATGGTGGGGGGTTTGGAAATAGGGGAAGAGTATGGGACTCCTGGCATTAGTGATGTTGTCTGACTCTTTATTCTACCTTAGTTTAATGCTATCTTTCCTTTTGTTGCTGTCTAGCTGTCCTGTGTTTTTTTCTCTCTCTTCCTTTTCTCTTTTTCTTTTGTCTCTGTACCTTCTTTGACTCTTCCTCCTTCTTTGTGGAAGAAATGGAGATGTCCTTATACAGATAGTGGCAATGGTGCTGTATACATAAATACGTGGCTATATAGGAAACCAAAAATTGTTTACTTAGGATGGAATGTATGGTGTGTGAACAAAGACCATCCTAAAAAAAAAAAAAAATGGGTTGATGAAGAAACCTTGAGGGCACTATATTGAGTGAAATAAGACAGACACAAAGGGACAAATATTGCAGGGCCTCACGGATATGAACTAATTATAATATGTAAACTCATAGACATGAAATATAAGTTACCAGGATATAGAATGAGGCTAAAGAATGAGGAGCAGTTGCTTATTATGAGCAGAACATTCAACTAGGGTGAACTTAAACATTTGGAAATGGACAGGGGTGATGGTAGCATGTAATGAGAATAATTAACAGTGCTAAAAGGTGCATGAATGTGGTGGAAAGGGTAAGCTCAGAGTCATGTATGTCACCAGAAGGAAAGTTGGAGGTTAAAAGATGGGAATCTATAAAACAGTGAATCTTGTGGTGGACAATGCCCATGATTGTGTACAAATATTAGAAATCTTTCTCATGAACTGGAACAAATGTATGACACTATAACTAGAAGGTAATAATAGAGAGGCATATAGAAAAAATATATACCTATTGAAAGCTATATACTACAGTTAGGAGTATTTTAACATTCTTTCATCAACAGTAACAAATGTACTATATGAAAACTATGAATCAATAATGGAGGGGGGTGGTTAGGGGTATGGGAGGATTTGAGTTTCCTTTTTTTTTCCTTTATTTCTTTTCTGGAGTAATGAAAATGTTCTAAAAATTGAAAAAAATTAATTGTGGTGATGGATGCACAGTTGTATGATGGTACCATGGGCAACTGATTGTACACTTTGGATCTCTGGATAGTTGTATGGTATATGAACAATCTCAATAAAAACTAAAAAAAAAAAAAAAAAAAAATAAAGCAATGGAGTGGATCATGTTGAAAATTAGTGGTCCATAGTGATTTGACATACACAATATTCTATAAGTCTGGAGTATACTTCAAGTTTATATTAACATAGTTATTTTTATGATGTCTTTGTCATAATTTTTCAGAAAATTTTTTCTCTCTGAATAATGAAATTCACTGGTTAATTTATTAGAGAATGACAAAATTTTCTGAAGCTGTCATTTTGTACTATATTTGAATTTAATTACATTAACATAAATAAAAATGCACAAATGTAACTATGGAAAATTTATGGTTTTTCTGAATATGAGTAAATTTGGATAATAGGTACTTTCTAGTAATTTGAGTAAGTCTTAAATGTATGAAACATATAAAGTCTTATTAGTCAGAATTAACACTCTGTAGGCACTGAAGTTACAAAGAAGACCCAGAGACTTCCTATCTTTAGTAGTCTTCCAGCCTAGCTGGAGAAAAACACTTGAATAATCAGAAAACAAGAAGGCAAATGCTATAACTTGTAATGCAAGCACTGAGAAAAAGTGTATTATTTCTAATTGGATGTGGTGGAAGGATAGAAATCAGGAAATATTTTCCAGAGAAGGTGAAATTTGAACTGCCCCTTGAAGAAGGATTTAAAAGAAGGATGGCATTAGTGATAAACATGCAAGTCAAGTACAGACCTAAAGGTCAGTGGGTGCATAGGATTTAATAGGGAATTAGAAATTTAGGCCAGAATATCAAGAATGTGGTCAGGTTAGAAACGTGTTAGAGCCTCATCAATGCACAGTTATTAATTAAAACCTTTGCACAGTTTGGGAAAGAGAGCTAGCAGACTAGGGGTTGGAAAGAACAATGGGAAGCAGAAACATTAGAGGGGACTACCGAGATGCCCGAGATGTGCTTTCTCAAATCAATCCCGTTCACGTTGGTACCATCTGCAGTGCTACTTCTACTTAGCTGTGTAACCTTGAACAACCTTCTTATTTATCCTGGCACAACTCTGTCACCCAAGAGTGAGGGGATAAGCTAACTTATTCAATTCCAACCCAGGTGATGGAGTTCCTTAAACTAAGCTAAAACTCAATTTAGATTTTCAATATTACAAATTAACAGTATACATTGCAGCTTGTTGACTGATTTTAAATCCTTCAAAATTTAGGATATGCAACTAGAATAATAAAAGAATCCTTACAGA
Source organism: Choloepus didactylus (assembly GCF_015220235.1). Classification (NCBI taxonomy): domain Eukaryota; kingdom Metazoa; phylum Chordata; class Mammalia; order Pilosa; family Megalonychidae; genus Choloepus; species Choloepus didactylus. The sequence continues at coordinate 55,785,503 of NC_051313.1, read as the reverse complement.
TGGAAATGTTGCAAACCATTAACCCAAATGGTTGCTAGAGTTCTAATGACCTAAATATTTGAATATTTGCTGTAATTGGTTTTAAACACAAAATTGATACTGCACCAAACAGTATTCACAGGGGCCCCTGTTCTAAGAATGTAGCCTGAATGCCAGCTGCACATGGGCCATTAGCACAGCAATTTACATAAAATGTGATCATTTCTTTATTCATTGGTTGTTAAAATACAAAACATAGCCTTTAAAATCAGAGTCTTTTCTTGGGAAGAGGGCAAATAGCATATTGAAAGTAAAAAAAAAAAAAAAAAAAAAAAGGGAAGATGAATTCCCTGAGAAGCCTAGTTTATGGCATCTAGTTAGGAGTCAGATTTTCATTTACTGTAACAAGATACAATTAGCCTGCTGGCACAACATTTTTCTTCTTTCTATAAAGGGTGAGATCATAACTCTTCTCACCTCTTACTGCATGGAGATTTCTAAAGAAAGAATGTCGTGGTTCTTTTGGACATCAGGGGTCAAAAACAAGGTTATTTAATAATAATGTAGTCAATGACATAACCATATTTTTATAAGAAAATTATCTTCACAAAAATAAGTATTCCAGTCCATCACTAAAAATTTGATCTTGTGATAAAATCAAATATGAAACTGCATAAAATAACTTAATATTGTTAAGATGTCAATACTGTACATACAATGGAATATTGTGTGGCTGCAGAAAGGAATGAAGTCATGAGGCATGCAATGAAGTGAATGAACCTTGAGGACATTATGATGAGCGAAATAAGCCAGAAACGAAAGGACAAATATTATATGGTCTCACTAATATGAACTAACTATAATGAGCAAACTCTGAGAATTAAATTTGAGAGCAGATAGAAAGTGGGCAGAAATATATATATATGCCTTATAAAGAAGACTGAGCCAGTAGCACAGAAAGGTGCTATATCACACATACACAAAAATGGTGTGTCATTTGCCAAGTTTGGAACTAACGATGGTATAAATTTTAAATAGTGTGGAAATCATCAAGGCCGAGTATTTGCCTTGGATACACCAAATAAAACACACCAAAACAATCAACCAACCTACCAATAAAAGACCAGGATTTATTGTCAAGAACACTGAGCAAAGCGTGGAATCCCCAACTTTAACTTTTTACTGTTTCACCTTTAGCATGGAATGTTAAAGGAAGATGACAGAAATTCTGTGCTTCAGTAGTGAATTCCACTGTTCTGACAAATGACTATTCTAGTTTCCTTTCTTGCAGTAGCAGGTCTGACAAATACAAAAATGGTAGTCATGTATAATTTTTATTTTCTTTACTTTTTCTAATTCACTTATTTCATTGTATTTTGAAAAGAGAATTAATGGGCCAAATATTTTATAGACTAGGATGTTCTTGTAATATAAATGGTAATTGAATCTAATGGAAATTAATACACATTTTAAACCTTTAGACTTTTATAATGACTGTTCTTATTCATTCTAGTGTTTTGACGGCTGAATATTAATACTGGTTAATAGATTTATTGAATTCCATTTCAACCGTAGACCACACTGGCTGATTTGACAGTGGGTCAATGAAAGAGCCCTGCAGGATTTTAAAGTTTAATATGTACATTAAGTTAAGTAAGAGAATGATATTTCTTTTCTCTGCCTGCATGTTACACAATAGGCATTAACAAATATTTATAGCCCCAAATAACCTGCTCTGTTAGAGCAGGCTTTGTTCTTTTACCTCTTAAAATATGCCAGAAAAGGATACTTACACAAGCTGTGCTATTCACACTGTGTCACCGGCCTATTATTTACTATAAATAATGAAATGACTGGGCTAGTGGTCTGAAGTGAGCTGTGACTCAGGGCAGTCAGTTCCTTGATAGGTAACATTTCCAAGATTCAGAAATAGCCCAGATTTTGGTTACCTTTCATTAGGAGAAAATACCATACAAAGAATACTTGCATTTTTGCACTTTTTATACCAAATGATTTTTATTAAATTTAATTTTGAGATTTCAAGAAATATAGGAAGACCATTTTCTTTGGGACGGAGTCCAAAGGAGGAAAAATAGTAAGGTTGATTAAGGTACTTTCACAAAATGTCAAGAACAGCAGCTTTACTTGATAGCCCTTACTGATAATCTAGAAATTAAATGAGGGCTTTCAAGTAGCTGCTGAATTAATTTATACTACCTTGTGAAGATAAATTGTGATCTTTTGACATCCAAGGAGACAAATATCCGCATACTTTTAAATTTTTGAGTTTTTTTTTTTTTTAATTAGTCAAGTTAAAAGAATGTGTTTAGTTTTTCGCTGTGCAGGATGGGACTGGCAAAGTGATCTGGATATTTGATTCAAAACTTGAACTGCTGTAATGAATATATATACTGAGCACTAGCTTCATAAATATAAAATAAATGATTTAAATTATTGACAATGTATTACACTGTTTGCTACATAAAAATATGAATACTTAAGCCCCAATAAAATTAAATTTTAGAATAGGCATGTTATAACATTGTTTATGTTTTATTATTATTTTCCCTGGTTCCATTGAAATATTTCTAATAGGAGTCATTTAGTTTTCAAAACTACCTCATGAAGTGCTCAGTGGCAAATATTTTTAGTCTTTCTTCATAAATTAGAAAACTTTTGTTGGGTTTCTATTCTTATAAAAAGATAGACCATAATATGGAAACCTTGATTACTAGTTTGCTGATGGCTCTCTTCTTTCTTCTTTTTATAAATTTGCAAAATTTTTATCAAAGCAGTATGCTAACATGGCTTAAAACCACTAAATAGTACAAAAGAACTAGTAAAGAAAAACTGCAGTTCTCTTCCTAGTACTTGCCTTCCTTCAGGTTGACTCCCCAGCGATACAATATTCAATTTTTGCAGCTGATAGGTCTGGGATAATTTGCTCATGACTTATGACTTAATTAAGCAAAGTTTTCATTAATTTTTGACTTTATGTTATGTCAAATAAGATTAGGATCTTTCCAACCCCCCTCCTCTTTATACCCACAACACACACATCTACCCCGTTTTCCCAAGGTCCTAAAATACTATTGTAAATTCTGATTAGTAGTTTTTATACTATTATAAATGTGTAGATATCCATTCATAATCTAAATTCTCTGCAGTAATTATGTCTCCTTTCTTGTCCTTTTTAAAAATTGTTACTGGAGTTAATAATTTCTTTTTTTCATTTGCATGGTTTTCTATGTACCTATTCCTAATTTTCCACATCGTAGCAAAACTATCACAAGACTTTGTATAATTTTTAAAAAATCAAAATTATCAGAAAATGTATCAGGGTTCTTTTTTCCCCTTTAAACTTTCCTCATAGAGCTTTTCACCCTTTTTCTATCTGTACTGGTTGTTTTCTAAGCTTGATGAAAAGCTATCATTCTGGAGATGTCCTGTGTCCCACTAGTGGGCTGGATTTCTGTTTCTTGATTCCCTCTTCTCTTTCCGGATTTTTTCCCTTGTTTTGTTGGAGCATGTCTTCCAATAACTTTTAGAATAGATGCATGAAAAACAAACATTTTCAGCCTTTATTTGTATGATAACTTTAATCTTCCTCATTCTTTCTTCACCTTCAACTGACAGTTTCTTGTAGAACTCTGTTGACAGTCATTTTCCCTCTTCATATCCAGTGTTTTCTGCTGAGGGTTCAGAAGCTATTCTTTTTCTTTTCTATTCTTTTCTTGTGTGATCTATTCCACACTTCCCTTTATAATCTTGACTATGTGTTCTTTATCCCTGGAGTTCTTAAATTTCACAATGATGTACAGTAGTGTGATTTTTAAAAGAATTATTGTCCTAGGTATTCAATCAACACTTTTAACTATGTCCTTCAATTATTTCCCTGTTGTTTTTTTAAACAATTTCATTCCCTGCATTTCCCCTATTCTTTATTCCTAGAATGCTTGCTAATCAGATGTTGCTCTCTCCAACTTTTTTCCTTTTCCTTTTCATTTTATATTCTGGGATATGCCCTCAACTTTGTTTTTCAAACCTCCTACTAGAATTTTAATTTTTGGCAACAGTTCTTTCTCTTTGGCTGCTCTGATTTCACAGTGTTCTGCTTTTGTTTCATAGATACAATATCTTCTTTCTATGCTGAGATAGTCACTGCACTTTTCCTGCCATGATCCTTTTCCGATGTGATTGCCTTGATCTTTTTCTTTCATACAAGAGGCTTAATCAAATGTCCCATGATTCTTAGTGGTGATTTCATATTTAAAGGTAAGGCAAAACAAAAGGTCTCTGTATATGGGTGGAATATGGTTGCTTCATTTACAGTGATTAAGTGATAAGTTGACCTCTTCATTGGAAAACATGAATATTCCAAATCACCCTCCTAAGGCATTCAGTTTCTGAAAAGCAGATCCTCCATTTTCCTGCCCAAGAGCCATATGCGTGTGGCAGGAGTTCAGTTATCAAACTATCCCACTGTTAAGTTTTCAGACCCTCCTTGCATCCCCGCATTTAGCCCCAGTACTCACCTCATTTCTTTAGTGTTCATAATGTCCCCATCTTCAAAGCAATTGTGGTTTAATTTCTCTTGAAAATAACATTTGGTTGTTTTTCTTGTTGGTAGTTACCTTGTTTTAAAAGGTGGGGAAGGGTAACTAGAAAATGGCATATCAACATGCATTCTTTCAACCAACCCCTCATTTTCAGTAACTTTCCAGGCTTCTACAATACCTGTGCCTTCAAATGGTAACATTTTTCTGGAAGTCATGGCTATATTGAATTGCTTCTTGTCATTCTTCCTCCCTGCAAACATTTAGATGGAGTCTTCCTCCATGAAGTTGTCAGTTTACTTCTCGTCTATATACCTTCTGGTTCTTCTCCAAATTGTTGAAATCTCTCAGCTGTTGATATTCTTCTGTTTCTTATTCTCCTTGAATATTCACACACTTTTTATTCCTTGATAGTTATTTTGATGAGATTCTGGAAAGAGAGAAGGTAAGTAAATGAGATCACTCCACCGATTTAATGGAAATTATTTTATTAATTTTCTAGATATTGGCACTATCAGTTTGCCTTCTAGTGTACAGACGATGGTTGTTGAGGCCTTTCAGAATGGCAAATCTTGTCATGATACAAGTCTGTTTCGAGTGTAAAACATGACATCATCAGATAAAAAAGCAAAGTAACCAGAACTTGATTTTTAGTCTATGGCCTGTGAGAATACGCTAAGAGCTATACTATAACGAGAAGTTGGTTGTAGAAGCCCATCAAAATAAAAAGAATGACAGTGATGTGTTTGTGAATATTTTAGGAAAAACTAATTGCTAAATTTAATGAACTATGAAAAAAATGAAAGGCCATTGTGGGACAACAAAATTAAGTGCACAGTGTAAGAATCCAAAGATAAAAATAATCCAGATAAATCCAGATAAAAATAAATGTTGAAACAGTAACAATCCCCACAAAAAGAATGTCTTTGCCTTCCTTTTTCTAATGCAATTTTATTGAGATATGTTCACATCCCATACAATCATCCAAAGTGTACAATCAGTTGTTCCCAGTATCATCATATAGTTGTGCATTCATCACCACATTTTTTGAACATTTTCATTACTCCAAAAAAATAAAAAATAAAAATAAAAGTAGAAAAGAATACCAAAAACATCTCATACCCCTCCCATATATTTTTCATTTACTTTTTGTCCCCATTTTTTTATTCATCTGTCCATACACTGGAAAAAGGGAGTGTGAACCAAAAGGTTTCCACAATCACATGGTCACAGTGTGTAAGCTATAGAGTTATACAGTTGTCTTCAAGAATCAAGGCTACTGGGTTGCAGTTCAACAGTTTCAGGTATTTCTGTCAAGTTATTTCAATACACTAAAAACTACAAAGGGCTCTCTATATAATGCGTAAGAATAACCTCCAGAATGACCTCTTGACTCTATTTGAAATCTCTCAGCCATTGAAACTTTATTTTGTTTCATTTCTCTTCCCCCTTCTGATCAAGAAAGCTTTCTCAATCCCATGATGCCAGGTCCAGGCTCATCCCCAGGAGTCATGTCCCATGTTGCCAGGGAGATTTACACCCCTGGGAGTCATGTCCCATGTAGGCAGGGAGGGCAGTGAGTTTACCCACAGAGCTGGCTTAGAAAGAGAGGCCACATCTGAGCAACAAAAGAAGTTCTCTAGGGGAGACACTCAGGCACAATTGTAAATAGTCTTAGCCTCTCCTTTGCAGGAACAAGCATCATAAGGGCAAGCCCCAAGTTCAAGGGCTCAGCCTACTAAACTGGTAGTCTCCAGTGCTTGCAAGAATATCAGGAATTCCTCAGGTGGGGAAGTTTAATATTGCCATGTTTTTCCCAGTCCCTCAAGGGAGCTTCGCAAATCTTTTTATTATCTGCCCAAATTACTCTGGGATGTATCAGGGCTTCATGCTAACCTGTACAAACCAACCAGATTTCACTCCCTGTTCAACATTCCATGTAATTATGTTGTTTGAATAAACTGAACATACCAGTTAAATTATATAGTGTGCTACAGAAAATAAAGATTTTGCACCAAGTAAGCATCTCTTCCTTTGGTCTCACATAGAAGTTGAAGTTTTAAAACATAGTCAATATCATCCTTTACCCTTTAGTTTGATTTTACTTTAGTCCCAACCAAGTTCATTTTATTCATATCTCTAAAAGAAGTCTGATCTCTTTTTCAGCTTCTTTAACATTTGCTGTATGGGGTAATGCTGACATTCATAGCAGCCGAACCCTGACCATGAGTCTCAGGTGTCACACAGATACCTGAAGCCACAGGGACTAACTAGGTTATACACAAACAGCTTAGCATCTCAGAATTTAAAAATAACTGTTAGAACTCATGATGGATGTACTGTTATAAGAGCTTACAATCTAGGAACCTTTGCAGTAAGCCTTCCCCTGATATCCTGTGGTCTCAGATTCAATTCTCAGAGTTTGCACATTATAGTTAGTCTATATTAGTGAGGCATTATAATGTTTGTCTTTTCAATTCTGGCTTATTTCACTCAACATACCGTCTTCAAAGTCCATTCACCTAGTTGCATACCTCACAACTTCATTCCTTTTTCCTGCTGCTCAATATTCCATTGTATGTATACACCACAGTTCACCATTCTGTTTATCAGTTGATGTACCCTTAGGTCACCTCCATCCATTGAAAATCATGAATACTGCCATAAACAATAGTATGCAAATGTCCATTCATGTCCCTTCTCTCAGTTCTTCCAAGTATATACCCAATAACACAAAGTTGCAGGACCATACGGCAACCCCATTCTTAGCTTCCTGTGGAACCACCACACTGCCCTCCAGCTCAGTTGCACCATTCTACTTCCCCACCAACAGGGAATTGGTACATCCCTCTCATCACATTTTCTCCAGAACTTGTATCCCTCTGCTGTTTTTTTTAAAACAGTTTTATTCATGCCCCATACAATCCATCCTAAGTAAACAATCAATGAATCCTGGTATAATCACATAATTATGCATTCACCACCAAAATCTGTATGAGGATATTTCCATTTCTTCAATGAAGAAAGAGGAAGAGGAGGAAAAAAATGAAAAATAAAAAATAAAATATAGAGGGAAATAAAAATATGATACAATACAACACAACACAACGAAAAGGTCAGACAACAGCAACAACACCAAGAATCCCCTACCACTCCCTTATATCCCCCTCTTATTTTAGCTTTGGTATATTGCCTCTGTCACAATTAATGGAAGCATCTTACAATGTTACTGTTAACTATAGACTGTAGTTTGCACTGATTGTATTTTTTCCCCTATACCATCCAATTTTCACTACCTTGAAATGTTTACATTCATTTGTTCTCCCTCATGTCCATACTACTTCTTAGTTATTGCTGGCTATTTACTAGTTGCTCTAGGGGACTAGCTAAATCCCACACCTCTCTAAGCTGCCGTCTTGCTCTGCCTCCACTTGTCCTTGCCTTCTTGACTGTACATTTTTACATTAGGCAGTAGAGTAAACCCAGGCCATTAAATGTCACAAGAAAGATGAATTTGTGTGAATTTATGCCTACATAGAGTATGTTCACATAAGGCTTTTATTTAAATGCAAAGGATACAGCAGAGCAAGAGAAAGAGAGTGCAAGTGAGTGTTGGAGATCCCAGGGTTATCCCATGTGTACAGGGCTGTTATTGGGAGAGTGAAGCCTTTTTTATGTCCCTTTAGCCACATAAATAAGCCAGTCTCATCAGACCTGTTAGCCTGTTGCAAGCCATCAGTAAAGAAACTGCCCCTGGAGTTCCCCAGCACATCATAAATTCCACTGCCTTTATCTTGGCCAAGAGTCAAAAATCAGACATCCAGTTGCACTGAAAATAAAGAGCTTCTCCAGTACAACTATACATGAACTCTATATCCACAATTTGTATCTGGTATTGTTTCTAACTGCTTTGTAATATTTCATGATTTGCATCCTTCAAATTTTATTTAACCATTCCCTTAGAGATGGACACCCAGCCTGCCTCCAGTTTTCAACTATCACAAGCAACGCTGTGATGTACGTACTCATACATTGTCTTCCTGTAGACTTGTGTGAGAGAATACCTGGAAAACTCAGGTATAGAATTGCTGGGTCATCAGCAATGTAATTGTATAATTTGTCATCTAAACTGGAACAATTTTGAGAATAGAAGAGACAGACGTTATTAATAATTGTGGATTAACAGTAATAATAGTAAACTAGGGCATACAGTCCTGTGAATCATAGGTTGTACGCACACACACAAATATACTTCATTTAAGGTTTTTACTAATTTTAAAAATTTACCTGATCCACCCCATCTACCCCCTGAAGCTTGCTAATCTCATCTACACTGGTCACTTCTTTAATTCCACTCCCACTACTCGAGCTACCTTGCTGGGTGCTCTAGTGGTCCAGGCATGCCCTCCCTCAGCTTCTTTGCACTTGCTATTCCCTCTCAGTATGTACATATCTCTTACCTATTGAGATTTTTGCTCCGCTTTAATATTCTTAGACTACCCTATCGAACATTGCAACGCCACTCTACTCCAGCCCTCTTTTTCTGCTTTATTTTTCTTTCTAGAACATAAGACCACTGACACACAGAAACTTATTTATTTGTTTGATTTATTGATTGATTGAGTGTCCAACTCTCCCCACTGCATATCTTCAGTGCCTAGCATAGTATCTGGCACATTATAGGCACTTAATGTATATTTATTGAATAAATGACTTCCTTTATGACAGATGAAAAAAGTGAGGCTTACAGAAATAAATTAATTTCCTCAAAGCATCCAAATTTGTCTGAAGGCCTCCAAGGTTAAACCATAGAATTAGGGGACATCGATCAGCATCCAGAGCACACATGCTTAATAATATGTATGGTTAATATGCAGATGGAGCACACATGCTTAATAATATGTATGGTTAATATGCAGATGATGATATCAGAGTAATCATGTGCATATGCTTCTTCCTCACTAGAAGGTGTATTCCTTGAGCACAGGCACAGTTTTCTGTCATCTTTATAACCCTGGTACCTTCACACAGTATTGGAACTTTAGAAGCAATCATTTGTTGGAGCCAGTTAGCACAGGCTCAGGAGAGTCACTGTGTGTCTCTTCCAACTCTGCTCTCAGTAACATTTGTTGGTGGCTTGAAATTGGCTTTGGTGGCAGTATTTACAACATGGAAATCACCAAATGCTAAAATTCAGGATTTCCTCCCACCCCGGAAGCCAATTTTTAAGTATTTACCAGCATACTACTGCATAAAAAACAGTTGAGAAAGTATTTGTTGTACAAATGAATAAATTAATTAAATAAAGTGTTAGGGGAGAGAGTATAGGTTAAGACATCTTTTAGTATACTAGTGGTATAGGGAAGGTGAAGATAGGTGATCAATAACTTTCAATGAACATTATAGAAATAAACACAATAAAAAATAAAATCCTTGAGGTAGAACATAGTTGAATTTCCCACTCTGTGAGAGAATTTCATATAAAGAATCCTAAAAAGAGAATATTCAGCCACCCCACCCTCCTCCACTACCATGAACAAAACCTTCCAATCAGAGAGAATCCAAGGAAAACATGTACCTTTAGGTAGAGTTCTATGTCTTCCTTCTGAGATAATATAAACTAACGTTCATATTTCTTCCAAAGTATAGTATCACATGGAATATATTCTCATTTCATATTTTATTATGTATCTGAATATATCTGACTCTTCCATTAGACAAGGGCTTCTTAAATGTTTTTAAATCACCATTTTTTTAAAGAGTATCACCTCCATATAAAAACTCAAAGATGCAAACAATTTTGCATGCACTTTCTGAAGGAGCACAGACCTTCAAATCAACCTTCCGGAGACCCCAGGTTAAAGAGCTCTGCCTGGAATAAGAGGACCTCAGGGACAGGCTATTTGTCTAATTCATTTCCTATTTCCAGCATGTGTCTGGCACAATGACAATTTTTTTTTAATATTTCAATTTTATTGAGATATATTCATATACCATGCCCTCATACAAAGCGTACAATCAATTGTTCACAGTACCATCATATAGTTGTGCGTCCATCACCAAAATCAGTTTTTGAACTTTTCATTACCACACACACAAAAGTAGTAAGAATAAAAATTAAAGTGAAAAAGAACAATTAAAGTAAAAAAGAACACTGGGTGCCATTTTTTTTTTTCTGCTCCTGTTTTTCTACTCATCCATCCATACACTGGACAAAGGGGAGTATGATCCACATGGCTTTCCCAATCACAGTGTCACCCCGCATAAGCTACATTGTTATACAGCCATCTTCAAGATTCAAGGATCCTGTGTTGCAATTTAGTAGTTTCAGGTATTTATTGCTAGCTATTCCAAGTCATTAAATCCTAAAAGGGGTTATCTGTATTGTGTGTAAGAGTGCCTACCAGAGTAACTCTCAGTTCCTTTTGTAATTTCTCAGCCACTGAAACATTTCATTTCCTTTCACATCCCCCTTTTGGTCAAGAAGATGTTCTCCATCCCACAATGCTGGGTCTAGATTTGGAACAATGACAATTTAAAAAACAAAAACAAAGAAAGTAAAGAACAAAATAAGACTTGATGACTGAATAAATAAGTAATTATTTAAAATGCCTAGTGTTGTCCCTTACAGATTTTCTATACACCTCCCATTTTGTCAACTATTTATTTATAAAGCATGATTTTTCAAACCTATAACTGTTGCTGACAGGGCAGCGCAGGAATGAGACACAGACACAAAGTTAAGAATTAGGGGAGCAGGGGGCCCACGGCATCTCGTGCTAAGTGGACAATAATGCACCTTTGCTACAGTTATTTATTTCACAAGATCAGGGAGTATATGCTAAATGTCCTCAGGCTCGGGAGAGCCCACCAGATACCTATGTTTACATCCTGTTGCATATCAGAAGGAACAATCTAGGGTTAGGACAATGGTAAACGTTGTCCTCATAGTCACAAGATACATATCTTTACAGGGCGGGCCTGCATGGCTCTAAGCCACCACCCTAGATATGCCTTAGGCAACATGGAAGACTCAGTTTCCCACACGTCCCCCTTTTTATTTTAGCCGCTGGCCAGATCTCTCTCTGCCACTTGGGCTCCGATCTGAGCCGGGCATGGGAAACAAAGTAGCCACGGGGGCAGGAGACCTCCCTTAAAAGGGGTGAGGGTTCAGACCCTTGCAAAGCTTGGGGGGTGAGGTTCTGTGCCCCACCTCTGTTGGCCCCCAAGTTTTCTCCTGATGGCCCCTCTGCGACTATGCCTGTCTTAGGTTGTTCCTTTCCTGAGGAATCTTACCCGTCTCTGGCTAACCAGCCATCCTCTGGGGCCATACAGGGTGATGTAAGGGAGGGGCAACGCCCCCCAAGAGGGTTAGTTTTGTCTCCTTGACAGCCTATGCCCCATGGCCTCCATGCTCAACAATGGTTTGGACCCAGGCAGCCAAAATAAGAAGGAGGGAAAACTGAACAAACTGTTTTCTTTTGCATTGCCAATGTTTATATCTTGTTGAAGCAATGGGGGGTTAGGAATATAAGCCCAATAGGTATAATTTCCAGAATGAGCACATGCTGGAGAGATACTCACAGCAACAGCAATAAGAGCCAACATTGCTGCAGTCAGGTTAGGACCTGTTACTGGCAGCATGGCTTGCTGGACTTTTTTTTCTTTGCATCCTGACACAGCTTTTTTATCTGACCCCAAGTTGGATGTTGGGCTTCCCTAGTTCCGGATGTTGGCCCGATCACTGTTGTCTTCAGTGTCAGACCCTGGAACTGCATCACTGGTGGCTCGACGTCCCATAGGAATTTTCTTTTCTTTGCTGGGTTCATGGTATGGCTTCAGTCGTCGGGCCGGTATCCAAAGTGGTGCTCGTCCGTCACCTGGGGAAACACAAGCATAACCTCTTCCCCATGTTAATAAAGTACCCATTGTCCATTCATTAGTTAGCATGTCCTTCCACCATATAGGAGGTGCTTTCTGGAAATAATGTTTCAGTGTTGTCTTTTCAGCTGGAAAATGTCATTCTGCGGCAGTGCCACCCAGTTTTTCATTAAAATTTAGAAAATTTAAAGTAAATAAAGCTTTTGATAATCATTCATGGGGAGTTCCATCATCTCCCCCTTTTTGTTTTGTTAACATAGTTTTTAAAGTATGATGGGCACGCTCAACAATAGCTTGTTCTTGGGGATTATAAGGAATACCAGTTGTATGACGAATGCCCCAAGTTGTAGTTAAAGTAGAAAATTTTGCAGATGTATAGGCTGGGCCATTATCAGTTTTTAAAGCACAGGGCAAGCCCATAGAGGCAAAACAGGCAAAAAGGTGAGTACGAACATGTCAAAATGTTTCACCAGTTTGTGCTGTGGCTCAAAGAAATCCAGAGAACGTGTCAATGCTGACATGAACAGTGGCTAAGCAGCCAAAGGAAAGGATATAAGTAACATCCATTTGCCATCACATTTTGGTGAGACTTGTGTGGGTGAAGAAGTACCTTGCAAATGTATGCCAAGCCCACAGCTGGGGCATACCCCATATTTGCCATCATGTTGTGGCTTTGAATACTGTGCACTCCACTAGGAGGAGGGATATGTACAGTAGCACCCCATTGTTCAAGTAGGTCTCTGCCCCAAAGATTAAGAGGCAAAGCAGCCACATAAAGTTGTAAAGTGGCCTTCTGTCCCTCAGGGCCAAGGCAAGGCAAAATATGAACACTTTGCATAAGTCCCTGAGGGGAGCCTAGGCCCACAACAGTAATTCGTGCCTCTTGCAGAGGCCAATATTGGGGCCAATGTTGATGACTAATAATAGAGACATCTGCGCCCGTATCTATAAGTCCAGTAAAGCTATGCCAATGAATCGTAAGGGTACACATAGGGCATGGCTACTGCAGAGCCTCTGTGAGAAAAATTCCTGCCTTTCCTGTGCTACCAAAACTTCCATTTTCCCAATTTTTAGAGGAGGAACCAACAGGTACATAAAGTAATAAGAGTTGAGCAATTCTTTCACCTTTACGGGCAGTCCATGGAATAGAAGAAGACATGACCACCTGAATTTCCCCAGTATAGTTAGAATCAATGACTTCAGTGTGTACACGAACACCCTTAAGATTGAGAGAACTGCATTCAAGCAAAAGACCCACCGTCCCTTTAGGTGAGGGGCCATAATAGTCAGGGGGGACCTTAACAGGATTATTGGGGAGAAGACATACCTCAGCATTGGCAGCGAGGTCTACTGCTGTGCTTCCTGCTGTAGCTGGGGAAAGCTCCAAGACGGAGGGCTTGGAGTTGGTGGAGGGACAGCCTGCAGATTTTGATGTTGGATTGGGAATGCTCCCTTTCTGTGAGGGGCTGGGAGCCCGCCCTGATTGCCGTTTCCCGAAAGGGAGGTGCCGTCCTTATGAAAAGCAGATTGGCACTGGTTAGCCCAGTGTCGACCTTTTTGGCATTTTGGGCATATAACAGGCTGCTTTTGTGGAGATTTATTTTTAAAGTGACCGCATTCTTTTCTGGTATGACCCATTTTTCCACAGGAAAAGCATTTTCCTGGGAAACAAAAGCCAACTCTCAAATTAGCCATGGCTTGAGCCATCATTTCTGCTTTATAACCTTCAGTCCCAATATCTTGGCATAAATGAATATAGCCAGTAAGATCAGCTTTACCTTTAAATGGGGCAATGGCTCGTTGACAGTCTTTATTAGCATTTTCATATGCTAACAGCTGCAAAATAGTATCGGCAGCCTCTGAACTAGTAATCTGCCAGTGTATTGCCTCTTGGAGCCGGGCAATGAAATTTGGATACGATTCTTTCGGCCCTTGTAAAACCTTTTGAAAGGATTGTGCAGCTTTACCCTTAGCTTCTATTTTGTTCCAAGCTTGCAAACAACAACGGCGAATCTGCTCGATTGCCTGATCATTATAAACACACTGATTTTCAACAGTGGAATAAGCTCCTTGGCCCAGTAATTGATCTAGATTTATATTTACTTTCTGTTGCCAATTATGTGCAGCCTGTCGTTCTGCATGCTCAGTCCACCAAGTCCTGAATTGTAGATATTCTCCTGGGCTAAGGACTGTATGGGCTAATGTGGTCCAATCTATGGGAATTAGACGAGAACCTTCAGCTAAACTTTGCAATATGCCAACTGAAAAAGGGGAATGAACCCCATATGTTTGTACAGCTTTTTTCAACTCTTTAAGAACTGCAAATGGGGCATGTTCATGGAAGTAAGTATAAACTCCATCAGGATAATTAGCGTCTCAGCCAGGAGGCACTTCCTCACGAACCGTAACAGGGAAGGCAACAGGACAACATATGGCCTCTAAATCTCCTTGCCGCCTGGCTTCTGCCAGACCCTGCTGTATGCCAGAGAGGCGGGCAGGTTTAACTACCGGGGTACAGCTATGTGCAGGAAGAGGCGGCGGAGGAGGCGGGGGCCATTCCTCCCAGCAAGGTGCAGAAGGAGGTTTGGGGCATTGACAAGAATAAAAAACTTGAGATTTTACTGGATCTTTATGACCCTTATCATCATCAGAAAGAGGATTGGGACCAGTATTGTCATCAGACTCATATTCTTCCTCGTCAACATCAGTTTTTAGAGTTTCAAGAACAGACTTAATTAAAAACCATGTAAACCAAATAGTAATAGGTAAATTAACTCCTTGCATATGTTTTTGTTTCAATTCCTTACCTACCCACTCGCAGTCATACCATTCAAGGGAGCCAAGGGTAGGGAACCAAGAGCAGTATTTTTCAATAACCTGTAGCAATTCTAAGATTTGTGACTCCCCTGCCTTGACACTGCTGGTCCGCAGCAGCTGCCGTAAGAGGGAAATATAGGAAACATATTTATTGTGTCCTTCAACATTACCCATTACCCTGCTTATAATGCTCGGGGTCGTTCTACAAGGAACGCATACAAAAGACGGCCGTTACCTCCACCCGAGTTCCAGCACCGCTGTACCTCAGTCGTTCAAGCGATTCTTCTGTCAGGAACCAGGTCCAGTTCTTTGAGCCCCACGTTGGGCACCACTTGTTGCTGACAGGGCTGCACAGGAATGAGACACAGACACAAAGTTAAGAATTAAGGGAGCAGGGAGCCCTTGAGCATGGGACTTGCCCTTATGAAGCTCATTACCACAAAGGAGAGTCTAAACTTGCATGTAATGGTGCCTAAGAGTCTCCCCCTGAGTACCTCTTTGTTGCTCAGATGTAGCCCTCTGTCTCTCTAACTGAGCCATCTCGACGGGTGGACTCGCTGCCCTCCTCCCTACGTGGGACCCGACTCCCAGGGGTGTAAATCTCCCTGGCAATGCAGAGTATGACTCCCGGGGATGAATGTGGAGCCGGCATCGTGGGACTGAGAGTATCTTCTTGACCAAAAGGGGGATGCAAAATGAGACGAAATAGTTTCAGTGGCTGAGAGATTCCAAATGGAGTCGAGAGGTCACTCTGGTGGACATCCTTATGCACTATATAGATAACACCTCTTAGGTTTTAATGTATTGGAATAGCTAGAAGTAAATACCTGAAACTACCAAACTCCAACCCAGCAGTCTGGACTCCTGAAGACAATTATATAATAATGTAGATTACAAGGGGTGACAGTGTGATTGTGAAGACCTTGTGGATCACACCCCCTTTACCTAGTGTATGGATGAGTAGAAAAATGGGGATAAAAACTAAAGGACAAATGGGGTGGGATGGGGGATGATTTGGGTGTTCTTTTTTCTCTTTTATTTTTCATTCTTGTTCTGGTTCTTTCTGATGTAAGGAAAATGTTCAGAGACAGATTGTGGTGATGAACGCATAACTATGTTATCATACTGTGGACAGTGGATTGTATACCATGGATGATTGTATGGTGTGTGAATGTATTTCAATAAAACTGAATTTAATTAAAAAAAAGATACATTTCCTTGATTGTAAAATGGCAATAAAATAATGAATGTGAAAAAAAAAAAAGAATTAAGGGAGCAGGGGGCCCACGGCATCTCGTGCTAAGTGGACAATAATGCACCTTTGCTCCAGTTATTAATTTCAGAAGATCAGGGAGTATATGCTAAATGTCCTCAGGCTCAGGACAGCCCACCAGATACCTATGTTTTCATCCTGTTGCATATCAGAAGGGACAATCTAGGTTTAGGACAATGGTAAATGTTGTCTTCATAGTCACAAGATACATATCTTTACAGGGCGGGCCTGCATGGCTCTGAGCCACCACCCTAGATATGCCTTAGGCAACATGGAAGACTCAGTTTCCCACATATAACTATTCCCACCACCACCCCCACCCCCCCCCCCCCCCCCACCCCCCACCCCCCCCGCACGAACCAGTTCAGTGTGTGCTTATCACTGACTTCAGGGTCTAAGCTTCCTCCATACTTATTCTAGCCCCAGCTCATTTTTGGGAGTTTAGCCCCAAGACCCTTCTCCAGGTGGGAGAGTTGCATAACTCAGTGAAAGCAGTGGCTAAAAGGCAAGGGTGAAGCTAAAGTGTTGAGGGGAGAGCAGAGGTCTCCCAGTGACATGTGGCTAGACTTCCTTCCTCAGCATTTAATTTGTAGCATATTCCCCATGATGTTCCTTCTGCCTCCTTTCCTACCAACAATTCCTCCTAATTTTTCCTTCTTTCTAACAGACACCGCAGGCTGACACAGCACCTTTACCCTCATTGCTAGTGCTCTTAAAGAGTAATTAGACCCTTTAGGAAGAGGAAATAAAAAGTGTTTTGTAGGTAACTAATTCGCCCTGCAAGTTTGGCAATATTTTTTGTAATAATTATTATAATAAAAAAATCTGTCAGCATTTTTTTTTTGTTCAGAGTAGAAGTTCCCTGCCAAGACTTGGGAGGTGAGCCCACCTCCATGAGGCTCTGCAGGGTCTCTTTCCCAGCAGCCCTCCTCTGCTCCTGGGTCCTTCCAGGCCGTAGTGACACAGGCAGAGTCCCATGGGGCCAGATGGCCTCCTGAACAAGCCACAGGTACTGCACCCAGAGCTGCGGACATGTTAGATTTGCATCCCCTACTTTTAGCTACCTTTGAATTTGAGTCCCAAAGACAAGACGAAGAACTTTCTGTGTTTTCAGTGTACATAGTCACCTCCACTGTTCCATTTTCCTGCCATAGTCTCCCATAGTGCCCTCTACTTTCCTTATTGGCATTATTGTATCAGGCCACCTTCTGAAGTTCTACATTGGTAAACTCATTTATTCCTCAGAACAGATGTGTTATGATTTCCATTTTACAGATGAGAAAACAGGCACAAAGAGCTTAAGTAAGTTGCCCTACAACACACAGCTTGGAAGTAGCAAGCAAGACTTCAAGCCTGGACAGTCTGTCTCCAGGGCCTGTACTAACCAATAGGCTGAATTTACCTCATCCCCCTTTTTGGAACTGCTAGTTTAGTGTTTGTTTTTGCATTGCATGGACTTAAGTCCAGTAAGAGTAGGCTGTATGTTTAATGTAATCACTATGGCATTCCTAGCTGCCAGCAATGTGTGCTGCACACAGAAATATGCCCTGTTAATGTGTGTTAATGAACCAAAACATGGAATGTGTTAGGGATCTTCTAAAAAAAATTATCCCGTTACTTTTTTCATACAATGATACTTTTGAATCTGTTTTATCATTACAAGTAAGTCATTAGACATTTGTAGTCCAAAAACAAACTTGGTCTGGATCCTTCTGGTATTCCTAAGTTATTTTCTGAATCTTTAAAGCATCCCTTTTCCTCTTCCCCTCTTATTGCTTCCTGTACATCAGGGCAACACAAGAGCAAAAGAGTATTTCCAAGAGTGGTATGTCCTCTAGAACCTACCCTCACTGCAAGCAGAGCAATCTCTACAGCCATATGCTCAGTAGGAATGATGATGCCCCAGGATCAAAGGTGTGGTCATGAGAGATGGTTATTTGCTGCTTATTAATTCATTTATTGATTCATTAACTCTTGGATTCAACAATTGTTTACCATGCTCTTGCTATGGGTGAGGTGCTGGGGAGCCAATGGTGAAGAAAACAGGTAAGTTTCCTGTCCTTGGGGATCACAGCTGAATGAAGGAGATGAAATTCATCATGTGATGAGGCAGTTCCATATATGACGCTGATCACCCTCATTATCAGAATTTCTGATAATTCTCCAATTTGCACCATTCATAAAATCAAACACAATGTTCTGGAAGTTGCTTGATTTGTACAGGAGAGAGCCAAGCTACTGCCTTTTTATTTCCCTGGAATATACAGCTCTTGTTCCAGTTCAAATTACAATGTTCCAGGCAACTTCGTCAATACTCATGATTCACAGTGATCTTTCATTTAACTAAAACTCTAAATGTTTTCCACTTGAAAAACAGCTAAGTGAGGTCCTTCCATTTCTCTACTTCCTCAGTTGACTTTTAAACGTAACTTTATATTTTTACTAGTAAATTCCATTGTCAATTTCAACCCCAGGTTCTATTCTGTGAAGTTCTTTGTAAATGACATAACACAGTAGCTACACCTCCTGGTTAGAGTCATCTCAGACTGTCAACATATGTTCCCTGTGTCTTCACCAAATAGTCAATAAAAATGATAAGAAGAGAGGCTTGGTCGTGGAATCCAGAGGCCTTCTGCAGTTTGACATTGAGCCTTTAACCAGTATTGTTTGGGAGGGAAAGGTCTGTTAGCTAAAGATTCAAACAACTGCACAGCCATCTGATCTACATATAGTCATCATTTTATCCACAAGGATATCTTAGTAATCACTATCAAATACCTTGTTGGAATCCAGATGATTCAGAAGAGGCATTATATATTTTGTCAAACCTTTCCCTGAGGTCCAACTGTACACACCTCCTTTGTGTTCCCATAAAATCTTGTGCAATCCCTATCATAGTGCTTACCACAATGTACCCTAATTTTCTTCTGCGTCTGTCTCCCTGACTATTATGAAGTTCTTAGTGAATGAGCTGTGATTCTTTTATCTCCACATTTCTCAGAATCCTGTGAATAGTTGTTACTCTATAAATATTTTTCAAGCTTATGGGTAAATGATATACTCTCATATGTTACCTTACATGGTAGAGTTCTGTATAAAGTTGACAGCTTTCTCTGGATGTATTCTGGGATGCAAATAACTAAAAATAACTTGCAACTTATGGGAATGGACAAGCTGGTTCATCTTGCTGTGCCTCAATTAAAGCAGTCTTAGTATTTATGCTCCATGCACATATGGAATGTGTGACTTGGTTTTATTACTGAAAGATATTTTCATCCTTTAAAAGCTGAAACTGTACATGCTATCGTAGTTATTTTTCTTTTCCTCCTTATATAGTGCACCTTTTGTATTTGTTTTAAAAAGTCAGAAACATTATCTCATTAACACTCTTTGGAGGAAACAGTTGCCCATGTTTCCATTCATAGACCCGATACCTATAGTGACTCCTTCAAAATCATTTGAAACTGAGAAAATGCAACAAAATTATGATGTTACTGAATATTTATGCACACTGATATATAAAATTTAAATTGAATTTTCTGTTCCTTACCTGACACTAATGAATTTATCTGCACATTTGGAGTGTATAATGACATTTTTCTCATGCCTGCCTTTTGATGGCAGGATATAGGTCCATTTTTTCTGAATCTATAAAATACAGTGTTCCTGCAAATGGGTTAAGCAATTAGTATCTACTACAGACTGAACAACTCAATGGAAGAAGAACAAAATGACATTGTACATTATGTGTAATCTTTGGTAATTGAATTCTAAGCTAGCCCTTGAGATTTTTATGCAGTCTGCAAAAGAAAGTTCAATAGAATGCCAATAAATCTCTTATATTTGTTAGTTCATTCAGCTAACACAAAAGTTGAGTGAAAATTGATTCAATTTATTTGTAATCCAATACCAAAGGAGGAAAAATGGTTTTCTTTTTACTCATCACATTTGTATGGAAACTACCATTTATAGGGAAAATCAGGGGAAAGATTATATTATATAATGTTATATTATGTTGTGCTACCATCACCACCATTACCAAAACTTTTACATCACCCCAAACAGAAACTCTGAAACCAATTAAGCATTAATTCCATATTTTTTACCCTGCCCCTGTCTGTGATAACCTGTCTTCTAACTTCGGAGTCTATGAATTTGCTTATTCTAATTATTTCATGTCAGTGAGATTTTACAATATTTGTCCTTTGTGTCTGTCTTATTTCAACATCATGTCTTCCTGATTCATCCATACTGTCACATTTATCAGAACTTCATCCTTTTTTATGGCCGAAAAGTATTCCATATCTTATAAATGCCACATTTTGTTTATTCATTCATCTGTTGATGGACACTGGGTTGCTTCCATCTTTTGCCAGTTGTGAATAATGCAGCTATGAACATCTGTGTGCAAAATATCTGTTTGAGTCCCTGCTTTCCATTCTTTAGAGTAGATACCTAGAAGTGGGATTGCTGGGTCTTGTGGTAATTCTATACTTAACTTTCTGAGGAACTGCCAAACTGTCTTCCACAGTGGTTGTACCATTTTACATTCCCACCAACAATGAACAAGTGTTTCTATTTCTCAACATCCTCTCCAACACTTGTTATTTTCCATTTTTTTAATTGTAGCCATTCTACAGTAGTGAATGTGAAATGGTATCTCATTGTGGTTTTATTTACATTTCCACAATGCCTAATGATATTGAATATCTTTTCATGTGCCAGTTGTATACCTTCTTTGGAGAAATGTCTATTCACCTCTTCTACCCATTTTTTTAAATTAAATTCAGTTTTATTGAGATATATTCACATACCATACAATCATCTATGGTGCACAATCAACTGTTCACAGTACTGTCATATAGTTATGCATTCATCACCCCAATCTATTTTTGAACATTTTCCTTACACCAGAAAAAATCAGAATAAGAATAAAAAATAAAAGTAAAAAGAACATCCAAATCATGCCCCCATCCCACCCTATTTTTCATTTAGTTTTTTTGTTCCCATTTTTGTACTCATCCATCCATACACTGGATAAAGGGAGTGTGATCCAGGAAGCTTTCACAATCACACTGTCACCCCTTGTAAGCTACACTGTTATACAATAATCTTCAAGAGTAAAGGCTACTGGGTTGCAGTTTGATAGTTTCAGATATTTACTTCTAGCTATTCCAATACATTAAAACCTAAAAAGTGTTATCTATATAGTGCATAAGAATATCCACCAGAGTGACCTCTTGACTCCATTTGGAATCTCTCAGCCACTGAAGCTTTATTTTGTTTCATTTCACATCCCCCTTTTGGTCAAGAAGATGTTCTCAATCCCAGGATGCCAAATCCCAATTCATCCCTGGGAGTCATATCCTGTGTTGCCAGGGAGATCCACACCCCTGGGAGTCAGGTCCCATGCAGGGGAGAGTCTTCTGCCCATTTTTAAATTGGGTTTCACATCTTTTTGTTCCAGGGTTATAGCAGTTCTTTATATATTTTGGATATTAAACATTTATCAGATATGTGGTTAGCAGTTATCTTCTCCCATTCTGGACATTGCCTTTTCACTTTCTTGATAGTGTTCTTTGATGTTGTTAAAAAAACAAAGAAACAAACAAAAAAAACTTAGGACTTTTTTAGGGGAATTTATTTGAGCACTTTACCATTCATGAATTGGGCAGTATCCAAACTGTATATGGAAAGAGCTCTTCAAAAAGGGTGGAAAAGGAGAACTAATATAGGGCAAATGTGGAAGCAAGTGAGAATGTTCTGAATCACTGATGTTAAGTTTAATTTTACAAGAGAGGGGTGTTACAAAATGGGAATCAGATATACATTGATTAGTGTGGTATGCTTGTCCATTCTGATAAGCTGTTTCCACTGTATTGTTTTGTCACCAGTTGTTACTTACCTGCAATTCTGTAGGGTCCATTCTACTGTTTCATTGTCTTGGAAGGCCCCTGCAGGGCAACTGGTTTGTTCTGGAAAACCCTTTTTTAGAAAAGTGTCCCTCATGCAAATACCCAGTGCAGGTGGTCATTTTATTTTATTTAATAATATACAAAGTTTTGGATTTTGGTAAGTCCATGTTATCTATGTTTTTCTATGTTTCTCATGCTTTTCATATTTAAGAATGCCCTACCAAATCCAAGGTTATAAAGGTTCAGGGAGAATATTTTTAATAGCAATGGTCACATTAAAAATTGAGCAGGTTTCTCATTTTTTACCAATTTCTATCATAACTTGTCTGAAAAAGAATTACTAATTTGAATTAGAAATACTAATAAATATTTATATTTGACATATACTATGTGTTCGGTTTGCTAATGCTGCCGTTATGCAAAATACTTTTTTAAGGGGATTTATTAGGCTACAAAGTTACAGTTCTAAGGCCATAAAAAATGTCCAAACCAAGGCATCAGCAAGAGGATACCTTCACTGAAGAAAGGCCAATGGTGTCCAGAACACCTCTGTCAACTGGGAAGGCATGTGGCTGGCATCTGCTGAACCTTTGCTCCAAGGCTGTGTTTCAAAATGGCTTTCTCCAAAATGTTTCTGGGGTTCTGTCTCTCTTAACTTCTCTCAGCTCTCTGTTTGGTTCTCCTAGGATGCTTCTCTTTAAGCATCTTGCGGTCCTCTCTTAGCTTCTCTGGGGCAAACTCTGGACTTCATCTCTTAGCTTAGCATCTCCAAATGTTCTTCTATCTGCATCTCCAAGCATCTCTAAGCTTCAGTGTGTGTTAGCTCCTGAGCTTTCTTAAGTGTTCCAGTGAACCAATCAAGAGCCACCCTGAATGGGTGGGGTTCACATCTCCATGGAAATAACTCATCAGAGACATCACCCACAGTTGGGTTAATCACATCTCCATGGAAACACTCAATCAAAAGTTCCACCCAACAAGATTGGGTTAAAAAATCATGGCTCTTCTGGAGTCCATAACAGTTTCAAACCAGCACACTATGTTTTAAATATTTTGTTAGGCTTTAACAATACAAGGTAAATAGTACAATCAATGCCTCAAAACATGTAATCTAGTTGTGAAACAGAACATTGAGAATTTACTCATTGTAATGTAAGGCAAAGTAAGGGAACTACCTTGATATAGATAAGAAATAATGGTATGGGAACACAGAGGATTTAAAGTGAAATCTGAGTTGGAGTGTGTGGTATAATGAAAAACTTGGCCACACTTTGTTCCCAGTACCTGGTGAGAGAACCTCTGAATCTTCGTAATTTTTCCAAAGGTAGGGGTGTCTTTTGTTATTCATGGTGGATCTAGGACCATATCTGATAGTTTCTATGCTAAAGAGAAGACAGGGAGGGGCCAGCCCCACCTGCAGTCTTAGACTGAACCACTTGATTACAGCCAAGTCATATCAGTCCACCTCCCTGACCTCTGAGGGTGGGAAGTGGAGGCTGCAAATTGAGCTCACTCGCGTGAACATTGATTTTATCAATCATGCCAATGTAATGAGACTCCATATAAACGAAGGACACTCCAAGCCATGATGAGCTTCCATGATGGAGAAAATACATCTCTGTGTCAGGAGGATGATGCATTCGGACTCTACATGGAGAGGACTGTATTTGAGATACTTGTATTTGAGATACTCCCAGACCTTGCCCTACACATCTCTTCTTTTGTCTCCTTATTTGTATCCTTTTACAATAATAAAATTATCATTGTAAGTCTAGTACTTTCAGTGAGTTTTGTGAGTCATTCTAGTAAATTATTGAACCCAAGGGGCATGGTGGGAATCCCGAAATTTGTAGGCAGTTTCTCAGGAGTACGTGTGGCGTGGGTACTGAACTTGTCATTGGTGCCTTCTAGGCAATCTTATACAGGATTGCCCTTAACCTGTGGAGTCTCGCCTAATTCCAAGTAGTCAGAGTCAGAATTGCACTGGATTGAGTTACTGCACTATTTCCAGTTGGTGTCAGAAGCTGCTATG
Source organism: Choloepus didactylus (assembly GCF_015220235.1). Classification (NCBI taxonomy): domain Eukaryota; kingdom Metazoa; phylum Chordata; class Mammalia; order Pilosa; family Megalonychidae; genus Choloepus; species Choloepus didactylus. The sequence goes on along the minus strand of NC_051313.1, from coordinate 55,761,050 downwards.
GGAAGTTGTAGAGAGTTTCTGATACCACCCAGAGTGTTAAGGCAAATTTTATAAAGGGGGAAAATTTGAATTGAGCAATAGAGGATTAACAGAATTTCACAAGTTTTAAGGGAGCAAATCAAAAGCAAAATATGAGCAAAGGCTCTGAAAATATCTAAAAGTATAAAATATTTGGGGACTGGGGCATGGCCCTGTGTGACTGGGCATGGTGAAGGGTGATGATAGATAAGCCTAGAAATGAAGATGGCAGACAAAATTTGAAGACCTTCTTTCCATATTAAGGTGTTTGGACTTCAGCCTCCAGATAGAGAGGAAGTATTGAACAATTTTGAACAATAAAATTGCTTGAGCAAAATCTGAATTTCTGTGTTTTAGAAATTATCATTGGTGACAGCACAGAAGGTATAAAAACTAGTAATTGCCCTAGTGTAAGTGTAGGGACTTTGGCTTTGACAATAGAAGTTGGTTTGAAAAGAGTGGAAAGATTAATTAAATGTTAGAATTAATTGGATGTGGTGTTTGAATGGAAGTGGAAGTTAAGTTAATTGGATTTGGTGTTTGAATGAAAGTGAAAGTTAAGGGGGATAAAGATGGCATTGGGTTTCTACTCAGTATTATTGCAAACAATTGGAACCAAATATGAAATCTTAAAGATAACTACATACTTGATATCTAATATTTGAATACCACTTCAGATTTTTAGCCTGAATGTTCTTAGTCCTGGAAAATTTCAAAATTTATAAATGCCTAAGAAATAATTTCTAGTTAATGCAAAAAAAAAATAAATAAATAAAAATGTGAGTGTATTTGTACAGTTTTACCAAGAAACATTCAAGGGTAATTTTTTCAGGGAAAATAAACAAAAAGCAAACACTGAAAGTTCTTGAAAACATGAAAATGCACATTTCATTAACTGTCCCATCATTTCATCCAAGAGATCAGGTGCCATATGCTCATGGTCTTGGAGAGAAGAGTAACAGTCTTTGTCCTTCTACATTCTGTTTCTAATTAGTCAATGTAACCAGCAACCCAAATCTTTTTAGCCTATAATGAATAGAAAATTTACATATATGAAGATACATTTAACTAACAATTATTTTAGTTCATTTGTTATCATATAGGGGTGGGTATGTGTGTATGTCTGTGAATATGTGGGGATTATCCTTCCTATTTGACACATTGAGCACATAGCCAGAATTCTCTTCCTCACTGTCCTGGACTGGGTGTAGGAAGTCTTTAGGGACTGTTTCTTCTCTCCTCTCTCTACTGCTTCAGGAACTTGGAGGGCAGCAATGCAGGACTCTAAATCTTTCCAATCCTGTGAGTCCTCCTCCTCCCGTTCCTTTATGGCTCATATCAGGTCCTTAACCCCTAATTTACAGAGACCTCCTTCCACCCCAAAGGTTGGCAGAGTTCTTCCATAAGAATCCCATCAATTTCTGTTCTAGCTATCTCTTGTTTTAGGCACCAAAGCCACAATTGTCTGCTCCCTCCTTTGTCTTTCCCTAGTAGCTCTTTGTGCTCTTCTTCGAACTCTTTGGACAGGGGGACTTCCCTTTGCCTGGCTCCCAAACTTCCAGGCATGCTCAGTGAAGATGGTCAACATCTCCCTGCTTTTCCACCCCAGAGCAGGATGTTATGGTGGAGCTTTTCTATTGCTTCCCCCAGCGTCATCGCAGGAGACAACAAAAGGGACAGTGGGTCTTCCATTGGGGAGGCTTCTGTTTCATGAATGCCTCAAATACTGTCCGAAACAAGCTGTCTCATCCATATCCTGCCCCAGGGTGGGATCGTACAGCCAAGCCAAGTGTCTATTGTCTTCCTACTCAGGGCAAGATTATAAACTCATAAACAGTTTTTCATGGGGTCTTACTTTTGGAGCATGCTACTCTCATGCTCCCAGCAACCCAGACCAAAAGCTGCTGGGCTTGTTTATATCTTTATCCTTTTGGTTGCACTGTTCAATGTGAACAAAAACACATTATAGCAGAAAGTCAGTTGCTAACTTTCCGATCCTGCACCATTCGACCCTAGATATCTAGTCTGTAATGCCCCCTCATCAAACAGCCACACCAACCAAGCCACTTGACCCTCCCCTGGCTTCTGCCTTTATCTTTTAAATTCCATATCTCATTCTTGGAAAAATACCTCATTTCAGCAGTTTCCTTTTCAGCAATGCCGTCAGTAGTTCTGTGTTTACTGAAAACAGTTCTAATCTAGGCTTGCAGATAGCCTGGACAAAGTGGTGTTCCCTTTATTGGGGTCCCAGACTCCTCTGGAGTCACTCTGTGGGTCAGCAAGTGCTCGGGCCGCCAGAAGCCAGGATACAATTTCCCTACTCTTTCTGGGACCCACCTCCCTCATCTCCACCCTTATCTGCCACACCGATTCATCCTTTTTAACAGGATGAATTATCCCCGTGTGACCAGAAGGAAGCCAGCACCTCATTCAACCAGTCACCCACCAGGATCCAGGCACAACCCTGGGATGACTGAATTGATAATCCCTTATGCCTCCACCATGCCATGGTGTTTTTTAATTTTACTTTTTATTTCCATGATATTGGTAGCTGTGCCAAACTGTTGGTCAGAACACCTAAAGAGATGTCAATACAAGTGTTAGGGTCTCCAGCTAAAGCACGGCTCACAAAGGTTATGATGGAAGGACATTTTACTCACAAAGAAAAGAGATAGAGCAAGGAGAGCTTCACTAGTAGGTGTCAGTTACCCTTGGCCTACACAGGGAGATATTCTATGCACAGCACCCCGTCTTGTGTTTGTGTGCCATAGTGGAGCAACACTGCTTCCTTCCCACCAGGGACAGATAGACCACTGGGGTGTGAATTGGATATCATAAAACATGCCCACCAGAATCAGTCTGTCTCCCGTGAATATTTACATAAGTTTAGGCAATATGGGAAGGAAAGTACTGGCACTGCCCTTATCTACTACAGGATTGTTTTTTTATCCTACCAGGCAGACACATCTGGCCCTGAGCACAGGATGTATTTGTGGGTCGAAGGGAAAGTTGGCTTAACACACTAGGACCGCCCCTACCACACCGCCTAATGATGTTCCTGCAGGGATCATCTTTTATTTCTTGAAAAATAATGTATGCAAAATAGCAGTGGATCTTCAAAGGATGACATAGATCATAACCATATTCATTAATGAACTAAATACAAGAACTATATATTTTTATATCTAAATAAAGCTCTAAAGTCACCTAAATTTAAAAAAATATATATGGTTCTTCGGCCATTGCTGTTTACTAAATAGAATAAATAGATATGATGTTATATTTTCTATTCCTTCCTATGAGGTAATTTTTGATGCTTACTTACTTTTTCTTTTATGCTAATCCTAGGAGCTGTCACTGCTTTGAGTTATTTTTGGCCAATAAGTTTTTCTGTGCTCAGGCGCTTCTCATTAAGAATAGTTATGATACTTTCAGTCACACTGCTTCAAATGGGCTGTGAGTCTACTTTTGAGACCCAGTGTACTATAACACAATCATCTTTAACTTAGAGTTGTATCGGTGCACCACCTTAAGTTTAAAACTTGGCTTAAAATTACATATGGCTCATTGAATTTAAAGTCCAGGCCAGTTAAATCATCAGATACAGACAAAATTGAGTTTGATATCCATGTCAAATAGCATATAGAAATTGTGATGCATTTTTCCCCCAGTATACCATTTGAAATAAAAACATCTTCACATTACACCAGAAAAAATATTTTAAACTTATGTTCTTCCCACACATCTAACTACACTATTGTATGTGACATGCCACACAAGCCAATAGACATTACTTATCGAGATGGGAAAGCATTTTGAGAAACTGACAGAAGACAAGAGTGACTAGACATAATGGGCAAGACCAGGGGAGTAGGAGACAGAATCCAAAGTCCTTTTTGTTCCCTTAAAGCTTGGGCTGTTGGAAACTGAAACTGAAGAAGAAATTTAAAGGCTGCCTGCTTTCAGTCGTGCAATATCAGCTGAGACAATGAGCAAAAACTGGCCAAAAACTGGAGAAAGGGGGGAAGGAACTTCAGTGAAAATACCAGAAATATTATCATGCAACAGCATTCTTTAAGATGATTTAAGTTCAGTCAGTAGATATATATATATTTGACACTTTCCTTCTTACTCCTTGCCCTCAGTTCCCTCCTTCCAAATGAATAGAACTCTTATGCTACCTTTCTGTTATTCAAGAATTCAGCACTACACTATTCTACCATTTTATCTCAAGTACCCAACTTTACCCAAATCCAAATTAAATCCAGGAAGAGGTAATATAACCTGGGTGTTTAGAAGGACAACCAGGTCATCTGATCAAATCAGTTTATATCAAGTTGAGAATAATTATCGATGCATTTGTATTTTTAAATCCTGAAATTCAAGTTTTAAAAGATTCCAAAGGAGATGAACAGATTTTAAAACAAAATGCTTTTCCTTGTATGCAATGAATTAAAATATAGCTTTGTGGAAAAATATCCCTACACTATGAAAAATATAATGTATTTTATTTTTGTTTTAATAACTTGGCTTACTCATAAATCATGTTATAAACACACAGCTCAAACCATTGTATTTAACTGAGAAATTGTGTTTAAAATTGGAATGAACTCTTTTTCCTTCCTAGAATATTCATTATTTACTTGAGAATGAGAATTTAGTATGAAAATCTCATTTTCAAAAATCTTGCATTAGTTTTAAACACAACTTTAGAAGAGAAAAATGCATTATTCTAAACTAAGCTGACATGGTATAAAATATCTGTTTAACTTGTTTGTTAGGATTAATGTTTTTTCTTTTTGATAATAAAAAACCATATTATGTTAAATTATATTATTTTGATTATTGATTTCCCAAGAGACTTTGATGTAAACCAAGATGCTTCAGCTTGTCTTATAGTTTAAATGTATGGCTAAACATCTATTTTTCATGCAATTAGCTTATACTGAAGAAAAAATTTTGAAAGTTACTTAAATAATTATATGAACTTCAATAGTCCCTTTATTCAACTGATTTGAATGCCCTGGGACTTACCTATCTGTGATTTTTCACAGTATGGTCCTCACTGCAACAAATTCATCCAGAAGGTAGAGGACTTGCTAGACATGGAAATTCTGGACCCTACTCTCTGCCTAGTCATCAGCATCTCTGGAAAAAATAGTCCAGCAGTTTGCATTTTTAATAAGCCACTTTGGTGATTCTCATGGGTATTAAGTTTGAGAACCCAGAATTAAAGGAGACAAATGAGTGGATCCAAACATTCTCAACACTGATGATCTCTAGGCTCTGCAGCTCACTGGAAGAATCTGTTCAGTGGTTGTCAACTCCTTTAGAAGAAAATTGTCCAAGCAGCAGAAGAGGTGGAGCCTGAACCCTCCCCCATTGCCCCAGTGTGTCAGGCAGCATTCTTGGAGCTATTTGAAAGTCAGTGACCCCAAGAGAAACAGTCACAGACTTTTTCTTCCTCCCTCCCTCCCTTCCTTCCTTCCTCCCTTCCTTTCTTCTTCCTTCTTGATGCCTTTTCCATTTTTATCAGAAGAATTGGGGGTGGGGAGATTGGGAGGACAGCAACAGCTTATCAAAAACCTTCCTTTGAAGTCTTGTTGATCAAAGGGGGAAGAGAAATGAAACAAAATAAAGTTCAGTGGCTGAGAGATTTCAAATAGAGTCAAGAGGTCACTCTGGAGAGTATTTTTATACATTATATAGACATCCCTTCATAGTTTTTAGTGTATTGGAATAGCTAGAAGGAAATACCTGAAACTGTTGAACTGCAACTCAGTATCGCTGATTCTTGAAGATGATTGTATAACTATGTAGCTTACACAGCATGACTGTGTAATTGTGAAAACCTTGGGATTCATACTCCCTTTATCCAGTGTATGGACAGATGAGTAGAAAAATGGGAACAAAAATTAAATGAATTATAAGGGAGAATAGGGGGAGATGGTATGTTTTGGTTGTTCTTGTATTTTTATTCTTGTTTTAATTTTTTTTAGAGTAAGGAAAATGTTCAAAAATAGATTGGGGTGATGAATGCACAACTATATGATGGTACTGTGAACAGTTGATTGTACACTTTGGATGACTGTATGGTATGTGAATATATCTCAATATAACTGAATTGAAAAAAAAAAAACAAAAAAAAAAAACCTTCCTTTGTCCCATCCCTGTGGCTCAATCATATTGAGCATTCTTAAAAGTATGTACTTAAATAAGATGTCCAGTGTTTTGTTCTTGTCACAAGCAAAAAAGAAACAAAGTAATGTCATCAACAGTCTGTTCCTGGCTTATCCCCCCACCTCTGGCCCCAGGGCAGGCTTCTCCCTCTGGATGGGTGTGATTGTTGATGGATACAAGTATTATACAGTCTTGAACTTGACTTTGCTTCCTATCTACCATTTTGATCCTTCTCCCAGAGAAGGTCTTAACATTTAGGATTAGGCATCAAACACTGTCTGAACAAACAAGAATTGCACTGCAGTTGGGAGCAGCAATTAGAGTTCAGTCCAAAGCTCCTGTCTCTCCCCAGCCTGTTACATCAGAAATCAAAGCTTATCACTTATTGGGTTAATTGTCCTCAAGATCTCCTCAGAGCTAGAGAAATGAGGGGATAGAGTGCTTCAAGTTTATTGATTCAATTTCAGGCGCAAAAGATCAAAACATTTGTAGACCATAGCTCAGTAAAAGGAGAAAAAAAAAAGAAGATTCACTATTGTCTAACCAGAGGTTAACAAACTATAGTCCATGGGCCAAATCTGGTCTACTGACAGTTTTTGTAAATAAAACTTTACTGGAATACAGCTACACCCACTTTTTAAATGTAATGTCTAGGTCTGCTTCCCTGCTACGATGGCAGAGTTGAGCAGTTGCAACAGAAACTGTATAATATATAAGGTAAGTACTTATAGAACAACCTTGATTTTGCTTCTCGGCCTGCAAAGTTTAAAATGTTTACCATATGGATTCTGACTGCATAAATGTGCTGACCCTTGGTCTAACTCAAAATATTCATGATTTATTGATAAGCTGTATTCCAAAAAATGATTTCCCATATCATAAGCTCTTTTCTTGTTAACCAACATAAGATAACCTTCAATGTGTGGTAATTATTGCTTTAATCTCAATAACCAGAACAGTGCTTTCCATAGTAGGGATCCAATTAATTTTTTGGTTAAATAAATAACTCTTTAGAAATGTGTGCACATTCTGCCTTATATTTATGATATATCTGCATTTTAGACTAAAATTTGTTTCCCCAAAACTTTGAGTAAAACAGATGCCCCAGGAAAAATGTACAAAGTGTTTTCTGTGGTAATATTTCTGTCCCAGGTGGAGAAACACAGTAGTTTGCCCTGGAGGGTCCTGCAGGTTTTGAAAGAACAAATCATCTCTCTCTCTCCCCAAAAGTGTGTACTGAAAACAATTTTACTGATAAAATATATGTATAAATATGGACAAACAAATGTAGAACATCTATTATAAACAGTCACTAACCTGTATTCCAAGCATAAGTATATTTTAAGTCCTCTAGCCACTGATTGTTGTCAATGGCCCTATGTGCTACTGATTCCCCACCACCTACAGCAACTGATCATTCAGGGCTAGCTTTCTTCACGAGCCCCCACCCTGTTCTCCTCAGTTCACAAGGTTCTGCATCATATGCACTTTAACAGTAAGAGTCAGGACTAATCATCCCTGTCAGCTACATAAGAGAGAAAGGAGGAAGAGGAAAGCCTGACCAGTGAAAGAATCTAGATAATGAAAATAAACAAGAGGCTACAGAAGCAAGTACTGATCATATACTTCTCCCATAAACACTTTTTTTCAAGGTACTGCAGAGATTTGGACTAAGTAAGATGACCATGAAATCTTACAGTAAAATGCTCAAGAAATAATTATTTCCCTCCCTTCTCATCTCTCCTCCTCACCTGGCTTTATACTTTTAGGTCCAGGATTTTTATCCTCATTTCTAATTTTTAATATAAAGAACAAATCAATATTTTGTACTGTAAGAAAAAAATCCTTATCCATGTACATTATGTAAAATGAAGCCTTTGTGGCTGCAATATCTGGTGTCGCTTGCCTGAGGCAAACCCATGGGGCTAAGAGTAGGGATCTGGAATCAGTCTACCTGGGTTCCAGTCTAGCGATACCACTTAGTAGCTTGGTGACCTTGGGCAAATTGCTTAACCTCTCTGTGCTTCATATTACTCACCTCTAAAACTAGAATACTAACACTCCATAGGCTTGTTGATGGGATTGAAGGGGAGCATCCATATAAAACATGGTATATAGTGAGAAGCCCTCTTTTATTACTAAGTGCTATTATTAGTAGTGTTAATGGAGTCTGTACTCTCAGCATGTCCCGTTCAATGACTGGGCCCCTGCTTACCTCCCCTGACTCTTGCATGTTTTCCATTACATTCCCAATCTGTCTGCTTCACTAATGACATTACTTTTTAGTACCAAACTGCATTATCTCTGTCCTCCTTATCTTTGTTCATGCTGCACTGCCTAATCCTCATTCAATATTCACTTTATACAGCTTCTTTTCTATTAAACTCTGCCAAGTAAAATTGAATGCTGCTACATTTGTGTCACCAACCAGATTTTTTACACAAATTTCTTCATTTCTCTTTCTTCCCTTTCTCATATAGACTGTGAACACTTCAAGGACAGGGACAGTGTTTTATTCAACCTTATAGCTATACCTGGCAGTGTCTATCATATAGAAGGCAATTAGAAAACGTATGTTGAATTAAGGGAGACAAATACCCAGTCTAGTAATTCTAAAGTAATAAAATTCTGCTTAAAGTACAGCCAAAGGAGTTAGCTTGATGACCTCTTTTGGCAGAAAAGCTCATTTATTACACTATATTACATGAAGTAGCTGTCTATTTGTTTAAAATTCAGTGTTCTTTAATCACATCTGGTGAATTGAATTAAGGAACTTGCTCCTATTAATGGCATTCAGTTTTCAATATATCTGAAATGTTTCTAATGACATCATTCAGAGCCTTCTGAAGTTTTCTTCTTTATAAGTATGTGCCATTTAGCTATTCCTCTATTCCTTATATTTATACATCTTATAGTGTTTTTCGTCATCATTCATACTATCTTTAATCAATTGGTTCAATAATAATTGAAAACAATTATGAAAAAATGAAAACATCTCCATTCCCCTCACCTCCACCTTGATGAACATTACCCACATCTACTGAAGTGTCTTTTATAAATATTCATTTAATAATTTAATATTTATTTTTCAAATTGTTCTCTAAAAAAAAAAGAACCCTATAATGATGGTTCAAAAATGCATGCAGTTGTAAAATGGCTAAATAAATTAATAAATAGCATTTTGTACTTTATTCAGATATTCAATATTCAAATCCAAATACTTCTCTCCATTGCTATTGCCACTGCCACCAAACATACAACCACCATCATCTCTCAACTAGCCTTCAGACTGATCCTGCTTTCAGGCTTGTCCCCTTACTATCCTCATAACATTCAAAGTGATTCTTTAACATTTAGTCAGATCAGGTCACTCCTCCTGTCATAACCCTCTACTCCATCGTGCCATGCATAAAATCTGAACTCCTTACAATGGCCTGTGAGACCCGAGATGACCTGGCCACTGCCTTCCTCTCTAGACCCGCCCTCCACTTGTCCTGCCCCAGGTCACTACACCACAGACACTGGGTATTGTTTTTCTCCTTGAGCCATGCGGTGCTTGTTCCTGCCCTGGGTCTATGCATTTAGCATCCTCTCTCTGTCTTGGATTTTGAAGATCCAGTGCTCGAATGCTCTCTCCTGGATCTTGAAGATAATATAGAGTGTATATCATGAATGCACATGTGTCCTCCTTAAGGTGACCTTCTATCCTGATTGGCTCTTCTTGGGTGCAACTATCCCAGTCCCATTGTGGATAAACTCTCACAGTCAGTTCTTTCTCAGCTTTGTCTCTGCCTAGTGGCCCTGCTAATTTTGCCTTGGATCTTGATGTTCAGGCTCCTCTGATTCTCTACTACTTCCCTCTTCCAACACCTGGTTAAAGCGGAATACCTTACAAGCCTCTGTGATGAGGCCATTTTGCTCCTACAAGGCCCATTCTTTCTCAATTTCACACTCATGCCACACAATGACCAAGGAAGATTTGGGATTGCAAACTGGACCTTTTGACACCATGCATCCCCTGAATGGTACTGAGTCATCTCATGTTGGCATGGGCTTACTCAGCACAGTAATCACTCTTCAGACTTCCAAGAAAAAGTCCATTGCCCTAAGAATTCCCTCACTTTAAAGAGGGGTTTCTAAAGCAACTCCTGGAGGTTTGGCCTCAAGGAGCTAGAAGGAGAAAACAAGAGTTATGGTATTCACCTTCCTCTTCCACTGTTGTCTTCTTTCTCTCCACCTCTTCTGACATTTCTTGCAGGGATAGACAAAGAGGGCTTTCTTCTATTCCTCTTACTGCATGATATGAAACTCCTTTCTGTGAAACTTCATGCAAACGAAGTCATTTATGTTTACTGATAAACATCAAGATGAAAAGTAAAAATCATTAATGGATCTTCTTAATGTTTTGCCCCTAAGTTACTAACTGTCTTAGTTTCCTGGGGCTGCCGTAACAAAGTAGCACAAGCTGGATGGCTTAAAACAACAGAAATTTATTGTCTCATAGTTCTGGAGGCTCTAAGTCTGTAATCAAGCTGTCAGCAGGGTCACGCTCCCTCTGAAGTCTGTAAGGTTCTGGCGGTGGCTTGCCAGTAATTCATGGCCTACCTCAGTCTCTGCCTCCATCACATGTTTGTCTGCTCTGTCTGTGTCCTGTGCCCAGCTCTCCCCTTCTTATAAGGACACCAGTCACATTGGATCATGTTGGATAGGCCAAACCCAGTTTAGCCTTATAATAACAGCCTCAAAGATTCTACTTCCAAACCAGGTCATATTCACAGGCTTGAAGGTTAGAATTTGATCATGTCTATTTTGGGGTGGGGGCACAGTTCAATCCATAGCACTAAGCCTCCTGGTATTGGCAAAACATTCACAGAATGGACTAATCCACCAATTCTGGTCTTGATATGGTGGGAGGGAACCAAAGGAATTTAGAAAATCCTTTCTTTCTCAAGACTGAGTGACTTTAAATCTGTACGTCAAACTCCTGCTTTAAGTAGCAGAAACTGAGTACCTCATTCCCTTCCCCACCCCACAGCAGGTAGATGCCTTGAACTCTGTCAGAGAAAAGACAGGTATGTAGGAAAGTAAAAGAGAAAAATTTATTAGCACCATTAGACTGACATAGACATTAAGGTAGGCAATGGAAGAGAATTATTTTCTTCTTAAGAGTAATAGGAAAAGAAGGTTAGTGATAATAGCTATATTGAAATAAAACATGATCAACAAAAACAACAACACAATCCTAACTCCATGACTTTAGTGTCATTTATGCAGTATGTTGAGCCATTAAAACATAGCCGTGATTTGGGAAATACACACACATATACACACAAATCTAAGTTGCCAAATAGATAACAAAACTGAAGCCACTTACTAGCCCTCATTACTTTCATTCTAGATAGAATTGTAAATGTTTGGTTTCTTATCGGCCAGGCAAGATCATTTTGAAAGTATCAAATCAGATTTTGGATGGTAAAACCAAATACAAAGAGAGCAAGAATGGCAGTTGATGCGGAGACAGAAAATTGTAAAAGCCATTCACAAGTGCTCAAAAATCATAGCAGTTTTTAAAGGCTTAATTCCCTATGATTGGAAATAAAAATAGATATTTACATGTATTTCATGTAATAATTGTGTTTATGGTTTTATTCTTTTAGTGGCTTTTAGCATGCAATATACACAGTTTCAACAGAGAAATTTGATGTACATTACAAAATATTGCATTAATGTTTTTCCAATTGTGGGTGCATAATATTGAAGGTGGATATTTATGAGGGCATGTCTTATAAACAACACTCAGAGGACCACATGCATGTTGAGAACATTCTCAGAAAGACTAGGAACACTGAAATTAGGTCTGGATTTGATCCCTAGCTACAGTATTTTCCAACTTCTTAACTCAGGTATGTTGTTTAGATTACCAGAACCCTGTAAAATGAAGGTAATAAAACTGACCTTAAGTATGGTTGTGATGATTAAGTGACAATCATACACACTAACAAAAGCACTAACAAAATGTTACAAAATATAGAGTTATTCACCTACTATGTCCTATCCCTTTGACACAAAGATAACTAGATAATATTTTATTTTCAAGACAAAAAAAAAAAAAAAAAGAAATGCCACATCTATTCTTAATATTGGGATATTGTGATTACCCATAAATAAGTTTGAATCCAAGATTAAATCAAATATTAAAGGGTAAGCAAGGAAAAAAATACTATATTGCAGGAAAAAACTTATTCACTAAGAAGTCTAACCAAATTTTGTTTTCAGATATACTGAATTCAAGAGAAAAAAAAAAAAATCAGGTGTTTGGAGTATGTAAAGTTGGGATAAGAGATGTATGTGTGTGTGTTGTGAGTAATCCAGTTCATTTGGCAATCTCTAAGTATTGCAGGCTGACTGGGTCTGTTCTTCCTTAGATCTTTTGATAGTAAATAAATCCATATAACACAGTGTTGTGGGGAGAGTCCACCCTTTATTTTACTTTAAATTATTCCTTAGTTTTAAGATATATGTTCTTGATTAGGGTGATGAATGTCAATGGGTCAGTTTCCCACTTTTTTCTTCATTCCAATCCTCATTCATTTTAGGATAAATAATTCAGTAAGATTTGAAAGCACTTTCTTCCATTTGTACCAGTCATCTATGTTAGCTGGCCCACACTGGGATGAAAATTAAAGATGTTTAGAAAAATCATCTAATTATTTGGTCTTTATTTTGCCAAGCATCCATATATTTATAAACACCCAGATAATTTAATACATTTTGGCTTACTTTGTGTTTTTGTTTTTTGTGTGTGTTTGTGTGCTGTGGACACAACTTAGTGAAAAATTTAGAAAAAATAGAGACCATAAAATATTTTTAGCTACCAAGATACGCTCACTTTCTGAACACTTCAATTACAGTATTTGTTCTTTTTAATATTATGTGATCTATTGTATATTGTAATGAATTCAGTTCAATAGAACTCTTCTAAAATTGAAGAGAAATCATGAATTGATATAAGCAGAGGATGCACTAATAAATACAAAAAGATTTTTAGGTTTGTAAGATGAGGAATTCCTTTCTTTTTTTTTTTTTTGGTTATTTAGCTTAAGATACACAGTATACAACAGCATATTTAACACAATAGCATATTTAACTAATATACTTCTTTTTCCTCTCTTTCCCTTTCCATCTTTTTTCCTAACAGGTTTAGAATGTAATAACTCAAGGATTTGATAATAACAGCAGAATAATCCACTGCCTATGTGCCTCCCATGATATGTTCTCTATATTGTAAGTACCTATTGACTTTCTTGAGCTTGCTTGATTGTGCAGGAAATGCGTCCCCTTAGAACTTATGGATCGTTTAAGTTGTTTCAGAAAATGATAAGCTAACACTCATCCAAGGTATAGAATAGTTTTAGAAGGTTATCTTTGATGGTTATAAAGAGATTTTCTAAAAACTTAAAATTTAACAGCTTATCAAAGTTCAAGTTGAATGTAGTTGCATATCATGGCAGGATAATATAGCCATAATGTTTATTTATATTTGTCCATAAATCTGAAACTGAATATTCTTAAGATTTCTATCTTGTTGGTAAGAGTTTAAATAGATATTGGAGGCACAAAATTTTATGTTTAAATTATTATGATTTCTTGAAATTCCTTTTTAAATACAAAATTTATAATATAACTTTGAGGTCAGATTGATTTCTTTCTATATCAGTTACCTTTTTGAAAAAGAGGCCTTGGTTTTAGCTAAGGAAGAATCAAACCATCAAATCATATGTATACATATATGTATTTATTTTTCCCTTTTAATAAAAAAAGAGAAGTAAAGTGATGTTTGCACAGTAAAAAACCTCTTACAGTTCATTTCCCATTGTTGAAAAATAAGGAGGGAGGTGAAAGCCTGGGACACTATGGTTTGTTTGGGAGTTAAGTGCTAAGCAGTAAATACTAACTCATGGCAGTGGGAAGGAAAGGAGACAGGCCAATCTCTTTTTCCTCAGAGAAAGTAAGGTGTGAAACTACAGCCCTTCAGTAATCAGAAGTGTCCCAAAGGTTTACGGTATATTTAATACTTACGGAGATGCTATTCCATAGCAATGCCTAATATTGCCAGACTAGAATTCCCACCTGATCCCCTACTGTCCGTTCCATCGGCCCTTTCCTTGCTGGAGTCCCTGTCTGAGGATACAAAAGCTATCATAAGTGACTTGAAACTTAGTGAACACTGATCCTTCTTTGTAGAAGGCAGGAGAATGATGTGGGCCTGATTATACTTTAAGAGTTAGAAGTAGGGAGGGATGAGTTTTTGGCAGCCCATTTTAGAGCTCTGAATGCATTCTGATACCAAGCATAATTTAATATGCAGTACTGAGGTTTTACAGCAGAGCTGGATAATAGAAATATAATGTGAGCCATGAATGTAATTTAAAATTTTCTTGTGGCCAAATTTTGAAAAAGTAAAAAGAAAAAGCTGAAATTGATTTTAATAGTATACTTTATTTAATTTTATATATCCAAAATATAATCATTTCAACATATAATCAGTGTAAAACAATTAATGACATAATTTACATCCTTTCTTTCTTAATATGTCCTTGTAATCCAGCATGTATTTATACCACATTTAAAGTTTGGACATTAAAAATTTATGTGAGATACTTGATCTATATTTAGATTTCATAAGAGCATTGTTGAGAGAATGAAAATATAAGCTTCAGACTGGGAGAAAATATTTCCAAATGGCATATGCAATAAAAAATTTGTACCCAGTATATAAAGAATGCTTACAACTTAACAATAGGAAAAGAAACAACCCAATTTAAAAATAGATAGAAGATAAGAACTTCATCAAAGAAGATGTGTGGATGGCCAATATGTATATGAAAGGATGTTCAACATTATTAGTCACTGGGGTAATCACAAACTAAAACCACAATGAGATACCACCGCACACCTAAATAAAATTCAAAACAGTTAAAAAAAAAAACCTAAAAAAAAAAAGAACAACTGACCAATTGCTGATGAGCATGTAGAACCACAGGGACTCCATTCATTTTGAAGGGAATGCAAAGTGGTACAGCCACTTTGGCAAACAGTTCAGTGGTTCCTTAAAAAGTTAAAAAAAAAAAAAAATTAAACATGCACTTACCATATGATCCAGCAATTCTTCTCCTATGTATTTACCTAAGTGAATTGAAAACTTACATTTACACAAAAAAAACCTATATGGGAATATTTATAGCAATTTTATTCATAATTGCCCAAATTAGAAATAACCAAGATGTTTGTCAACTGGTGAATGGATAAACAAACTGTGGTATACCCATACAATGGAGTAATACTCAGCTATAAAAAAGGAAGAACTATTGATTCTTGCAATATTGATTCTTGCAATACTATGGATGAATATTAAGCATATATTGCTATGTGAAAGCAGACCCAATAACAACTTATTATATGATTCCATGTATATGAAATTTCTAGAAAGGCAAAATATAGAGATGAAAACAGATCAGTGGTTGCCAGGGGTTAAGGGATAAGGGAGGGTTGACTAGACACTGGATGCACAAGAGAATTTTTAGGTGGTGGGACTATTCTATATGGTAATGCAGTGCTGAAAATAGGACTCTAAATATTTGTCAAACCCATAAACTGTACATCACGATGTTTATTTTTGTCTCGCTCTAGTGATAGTGAACTGTACAGAATGCTAATTAAAAATAAGAAAACAACAGGATGTTGAGGTATCTCCAAATGCATTGCAATCTCTAAATTAATCTAACCAAATGATAAATGTAAGATATAACCTCACAGGAGATGGGGAAAAAGGATCCAACCTACGTAACTTTGGAAAACAGTATTTTGATAAGACTAGAAAGTGAAAGACAAAAAGAACTGTACACAGACAGTTTTCTAGTTGATAAATTTGCTCTTAACAAGGGTGTAGGTTAGCAATTCTGAAATTGCTTTGCAGTTATACTAAGGTAGAAAAAATAAGTAAATAAATTTTTTGATAATAGGGGCTAGTTTCTCACTATCAAAGAAAGAGTTAACAAATGCAAGGGGAGATGGCAAAAATTAACCCTGTTGTGCTGAATTAAAGATAAAGATATCAATATGAGTTCATTTATATTTATATATATATATATTTAGAGAGGTACAGAAATAAATATAGTTATCTGTGCATAAACGAGCATACATGGATATATTTATAAGCCCTATCTGCCAAGAGGTCCTACAAGCATTGTCACCCCAGTAACAGTGATTTCACCTCTTGCTCCAATTTTAGTTTCTAAATACCATTCTCTAATTTAAAAACCAGGGCTCCTCGGAGAAATGGCTGATTCTATGGGCTGGGGCAGGAAAAACACAAGATGAGCCTAAAGCATCTTACAGCGCCAGAAAATTAACAAATTAACAAGTGACCAAAGACCAAACAAAAAAAGAAAAAGAAAACAAGAATTGTTGGGGTATGGCAAAAGGACATGAAGCCAACTGGAAAACATCCCCAATGCCAAAACTAAAATAAATTGACCAATAAAATAAATGATAGTATTAGGTTATAACCAAAGAATAAAATAAATATCCAAGAATCCACACTGATAAAAATATATCAGTTTGTCACTGTTACATATATATGCTAGGGTTCACAATTAAAAAATTAAAAAAAAAAATGTATACTCAGAATCCAGAGACTAAAGCCACGTTTGCAAATTTCACCACACATTAGGCCTCAGAGTGATGCTGATAAATTCCATTAATAAACATTGTACAGACTGTGGTGGAAAAAAAAATAAATAAACATCAAAAATAGAAACCTGAAATCCCAATCACTTAGAAGTTAAGAAGAAAAACAAACAAATGCAAAGAATCTCTGTTAAACAACTTTTTGAATCTCTGAGCAGATACTCAAAACAAATTTGGAAATACCTAGAAAATGAGGATAATTAAAACACTGGGTATCATAATTTATGGTATATCATTAATCTCTGCTTAGAGGAAAATACAAAACCCTCTGATGCATATTACTAAGAGATAGAAAAGAAATAATTGAATTACCACTCAGCTCACAAAATTAGAAAAGGAACACAAAAGAACCAAACACAAAACAAACAACAGCAACAAAAGACTCAAAGAATTAAAATAGATAAAGCAAAAATAAATGAAGTAGAGCATAGAATAATAAATAGAACTGGTTTTTGAAAAGATATGCAACAATAAACCAAGCAATGCACTAGCTATCTTTAACAACAAAAAAAAAAAGTACAAAGTTAGAAAAAGAATTTCTGAATAATCTTTTATGAAAATGAAATTGAATAAAAGATTAAATAAATAAATGTAAAACAGTGAGAAAGGACAAGTTTTCCTTGTAGAAGAATTCTAAATAATATACATAGAAATCATCTCCCCTTCCAAGTCAGTGAAGCTTAGCTCTCCTTCCCGTCATGTGGGCTGAACTTGGGAACTTGTTTCAAAAGAGCCAAGTATGGAAAGTGAGGAGAGATAACCTTTCCATGGAGACACCTAGCAAACAACCACCTTCATGAAGTGACTAAATTTAGCATCTCCTGCAACAAGTCCTGTTGATATCAGGTAGCCTGATATAATGCAATGAAAACACTTTATTTCTGTATTATTTTTCCCCAAAACCCATAACCTAGACTAATCATGAGAAAACATCAGACAATGCTAAATTGAAGGATATACTATCAATACTTCACCATACTCTTCAAAAGTTACAGGGTCAGGAAAGGAAAGACTGAAAAACCTGGTAAAGGAGAAAAAGGACATATTAGGTCTAAATGCAATATGGTATCCTGAATTTTATCTTGAAACAGAAAAAAAAAAAAGAGACACTAGTAGGAAAGCTGGTAAAATCTGAATAGTCTGTGGTTTCATTAATATTATTGTCTCATGGTAATATTAACATTGGGGGAAGCTGGGTGAAGGGTATATGGGAACTTCTTCCTTGCAACTTTTGTGCAAATTTCAGATTATTCTAAAATAAATAAATTTTTAATAAAGAACCATTTGCTCAGTGATAAATCTACTATTAGGAAGACTGTTGTTATATATAACCTAATACTTTCTACCACTGAATAAGCATATTTTGCCATTTTTTGCCTATTCATTGTGGGTCATTCATAACCTCTGCTCTTTATGTGCTATAAAAATGTTCTTTCATGACTTTCAATTGAAGAAGTATAAGATTTATTATATTTGCATTTTTAACAATCCATACTATTTAAAACATATAAATTTATTGCTCAATTTCAAGCCCTTTTTAGCCAATTGTTTCCATAGTTTTTGGCAGTACTATCTTGCTGGTCATCTATACACAGCTACTTGACAACTACTCTGATTAGCTTTAGTTAACTTTTAGTCCCTTGACTTTTGTACTACATCATAAAGTATACACTATATGGGAATATTCATTATTTGTTAGAAACATTCTTATTTTCCTTAACATCCAGAGACAAATTTCCTAAATTTAAATGAAAGTGTAACAAATTTCATATCACTAAAAAAACTCACCCAAAATGTCTGTTTCCTGCTGGACTTCAAAATCCAATCTAGGCTACTATATTGGAAATCACAGTTGGTAATTTATTTACATTCGTATTAATACACACCTTTCCTTAGATAGTAGTCTTCCCTGGTGCAGAAAAATAAATTGATTTTATAAAGCACAGCATACCTATTCTTTGGCATTGTGATTCTTTTAATATCTGCATCACTATGCCCATCTGCTGCAATTTCTCTAAGTAAAAGTAGTCTCAAAATCAACCGACAGGATGAAAGAAGATGGCAGCATAGAGAAGAGTGGAAGTTAGTTAGTCCCCCCAGAGCAACTAATAAACAACAACAACAGCTAGTAAATCATCTGGAATAACTGCTGGGGGCAAACCGTGACTGTCCACATATTGTGCACCAACCTGGATTGGGAGGAATGCCTGAGATCCCAGCATGGAATCTGTGAATAGAAACTGTGGACCTGAGCTGAGAGCCCCTCCCCCATGGCAGCTCAAACTGCAAGGCCTCACTGTGATAGAGAGCAGCACTCTCTGAACAAGTGAATATACTCAGTCCAGCTCCAACTGGGGTTTTAATTGGCAAATGCAGACTGTTCAGTGCAAGCTGCAAATCCCCAACAAACAGAGACTTTTACTGATGACTGACCTTGGAGAGCCAGGGGACTTCTCTTTCCCAGGAGGAAGAGCCCAGAGGACCAGGTGCTATCTCTGACTGATGGGTGAAACTGGGGGCCATGGACTGACCCTGAAAGGGGGCTTTCTGTCCCTTTTTCTCTCTCTCAACCTGAGTGGCTCAGTGGAGAAAGCCTCCACCATTTTCTTTTTGCAGTGCCCAGACCCAGACAAGGGTAGAGATAGCAGAGACAGAGAGACAAAGAACCTATTTAAATGCAAATGAAAACTCCCTGGGGGTGTATCTTGCCTAAGAGGAAGGAGGTGGTAACAGCTCTACTACCAGCCTTCCATTCAGAATCAGACCCCAGGACCTGGGGGAAAGCAATCAAACCAGAAATAACTTAAGCTGAGAGTTAAAGGGGCCACACATCCTTGCACCAGTTGGGAGCAAAAGACTGACAGGTGCCACCTGCTGGGCAGGTTAGGAAATGTACAGAAACTTGAGGCATCACAGAGTATGTCAATCTTCTAAGACACACCCTCAGGGAAACCTGGTGCTGAATATTTCCTCCTTCTGGGACCTGAGGCAGTTCTGGTCTGGGAAATCCTGATTGGGGTAACCAAGGAAACCACATGCCTAGACAACAGCAAACTACAACCTACACTAAGAAAAATGAAGTTATGACCCAGTCAAAGCAACAAACTTACACTTCAACTGAAATATTTAAACAACTAATGCTAAATCAATTCAAAAAGTTTAGGGAAGATATGGCAAAAGAGATGAAGCATATAATAAAAACATTGTGTATACATCAGATAGAAAATGAAAGTTCAAAAAAACAACTGGCAGAATTATGGAAATGAAAGGCACAGCACAAGAGATGAAAAAAACAATGGAGACATACAACAGCAGATCTCAAAAGGTAGAAGAAAACACTCAGGAACTGGAGAACAAGACACCTGAAATCCTACACACAAAAGAGCAGATAGGGAAAAGAATGGAAAATATGAGCATTGTCTCAGGGAATTGAATGACAACATGAAATGCTTGAATGTATGCGTCATGGATGTCCCAGAAGGAGAAAAGAAGGGGCAGAAGCAATAATAGAGGAAATAATCAATGAAAATTTCCCATCTCTTATGAAAGACATAAAATTACAGATCCAAGAAGCACAGCGCACCCCAATCAGAATAGATCTGAATAGGCCTATGCCAAGACAATTAATAATCAGATTATCAAATGTCAAACACATAAGGACAGATATTGTTTGATCTCACTGATATGAACTAATTATAACATGTAAGCTCATAAACACAAAATATAAGCTACCAGGATATAGAATGAGGCTAAAGAATGGGGAGCAGTTGCTTATTATGAGCAGAATGTTCAATTAGGTTGAACTTAAATGTTTAGAAATGGACAGAGATGATGGTAACGTGTGAGAATAACTAACAGTGCTGAATGGTGCATGAATGTGGTAGAAAGGGGAATCTCAGAGTCACGTATGTCACCAGAAGGAAATTTGGAGGTTAAAAGATGGGAATGTATAAAACAGTGAACCTTGTGGTGGGCAATGCCCAGGATTAACTGTACAAATATTAGAACTCTCTTTCATGAACCAGAACAAATGTATGACACTATAACTAGACTTTAATAATAGAGGGGCATATAGGGAAAATATATGCCTATTGCAAACTATATATTACAGTTAGTAGTATTTTAATGTTCTTTCAACAGTAACAAATGTACTATACCAATACTATGAGTCAGCAATGGAGGGGAGGGTATTTAGGGGTATAGGAGGATTTAACTTTCCTTTTTTTGTCTTTATCTCTTTTCTGGAGTAATGAAAATGTTCTAAAAATTGAAAAAAAAATAGATTGTGTTGATAGATGCACAGCTGTATGATGGTGCCGGGGCAATTGATTATATACTTTGGATCTTTGGATAATTGTAGGGTATGTGAACAATCTCAATTAAAAAAAAATCAACAGACAGTTTTAATATGGAGCAAATTTATAGCATACTCTCAGTTGTCAATAAATCAAGCTTCTCCCCTATTGCTTTCCTATCACAATGCCAACTTATAAGGGCACTTATTTGGTTAGGCATTTTGAAAATACTTCATCAGGCTATTTGAAAAGCTTCTTGAATTTGGAAATATGGTAAGCAATAAAAGAAGACATTATCTACCTCCAAATGTTAGAATAATAGTTACAGAAGACAAAAGCAAAAGATAAGTCTGATCCATCCTATATTTAAATCTCATGATTTCTCCATTACAATGCATAAATATGCTTTGAAAAAAGATCCCCAATTCTGCCTTTCTACCATATTTGAATGTTTAGAGTACTATTTTCTGTTTTTGTAATCTAAGCTTCTTCTACACCTATTCTACCATAGTAAAAGCCTTTTTTTTTTTTAATCTATTTGGCTTTTTGTTCAAGAGATTATTCAGAAGAATCTTTAAAGTCTTTTATACTAAGCCTTCCTATTGTACTGCCTAGTGAACAATACTTAAAATATTTTTTGTGTTGGATTTCTAAATAGGACACCACTGAGTACATTTTTCAATTAAGGAAACTAGATTTAAGAGGTTAGGTAATTTTGCAGTAATTGGTGGAGCCAGGGTGGGACTAAAAATCTGAGAGGCTCCATTCAGTATGCAGCAGAGAGTGATTCCGGGTGTCTCAAACCCCACCCTGCCCCAAGATGTTGGTGGAGTAAAGATGGATAGATGGATGGATGAAAAGATGGAAGACGATGGGTGGATGGAAAGATAAAGTATTCTTCTATTATACTTCCTGACATCTTTCATATAAAGGACAGTGCTTTATCCATACATGAAAAACTTGTTTAAAGGAATCAAGGAATATAGCTGCTGATATGGAATTCCACAGAACTTGGATAATTTGGGGAAAAATTGAGGGTAAAATATTTTTATCCTCTGTGCCCATGAGAACTTAACTGCTCTATTCTGGTAATCCAGTAAATGATGTCATTACTTTTGCCTAAATCAAAAGCCCCAAATCAACATCTATTGAAGACTGTACCTAAGAAACTAGCTACTCTCTATTTTTTTCTCTTATCTATTTCAATGAAATATTCTTGTTTTAAGTATGCAGATATAAGCATTGCTAAGTGTAAGCTTCAAATTATATGCTCTGAGGAAGAAACAGTCAACAAAGATATCTGCAAAATCAGAATTTATTATTTTTAAATTGCCCTTAAATTTTTATTTTGGGAGACTATGATTTCCCTGTAGCTGCACTATAAAGAGACAAGAAAACACTTCACAGTGAAACAGCCCCTCTAGGAAAAACACTTCAGTGTGAAAATTTATGCTAGTGAGTACTTAGAATGTAGAGACAGAAAAAAAACACACCCTAAACTTTTATTTAAAACCATGCAGATTAGCCTTTGGGCTTTCCTAGCTAGCCTTATAAATGATCACTCTATAGATTCTGAGTCTGAATTTTAATGTTTTCAACTATTTTTAGCATGTATACTTTGTTATGATGTAACACCCCTTCAGAAATATCTGCTCACCATATGCCTTGTGAGAAAAATTGCCAAAGAAATCAAAGTAAAGAGGCTGAGTTACCATCCAAGTCAAAGCAATCAAAGGGAGGGGAATATCTATATAGATAAGACATGAGTGAGATATGAGAATCTCCAGGGTAGGAAACAGAGCCCTAAATAACCATTTGCTCAGAAGTTCTATGGAATTCTCAGAAATTTTGGGGGGCACTGGAAATCACATAGGATATGGGATGGTTGGTTAGAAGCCTCAGAAGCAAAGAGACCACAATTTATATGTAGATTATTTTTGCTATTAAACAAATATTAGAGCATTAAAAAAAAAAACTATAGAAAATACATTTAACTCAGTATCCAACTATTCCAGAATTTCATAGTTATTTGTCATGTTTCCTTTTAGTTCTAATCCCTATAAAGATCATTTTATATGGTAAATTTATAATTTTGCATTTGCTTTTTATATTAAATGTCAAATCTTAAACATTTTTCACATATTCATGATTTCATAGGTGTCATTTTAATGAATATTTTATTAAGTGAAAAATCATAAATTGCTTAACTCTTTCCTTGTCTTGGGTGTTTCTGGGTTTTCAATATTTATAAAGAACACTTCAATTTAAATATTTATCAAAAATTTTTTTTTTCCTTTATTTTGAATCACCTTCTCTTGGAGAAGAAGTAGAGCTTAGGAACCCAATGCTGGCTCAGGAGTGAGTCAGCAGAAACTCAGGTTATATTAGGTGTATGGCTATGGTAAATGTTCTAAGTCTTGCTTTCCTCAAGTGAAAACGGGAAATAAAAATAGGATTTATATTGCAAGGTTGTAAATATTAAATGCAAAAATGCATATCAAGGATTATGGCAGGTCTATTTGGGTGAATTTCTAGAAATAAATTATCAAGACAAAGGTAGGACTATACATATTCTTTCCCAAACTGTTGCACACATTGTTAACTTCCAGAGTTATCAGCTGCCAATAGAATGGAAGCCAGTTCTCAATATCTTAAAAAAGCACAAAGGTGGATTTATTGCTTACTTAAGGGAGGGAGGGCTATGCTGGTCAGGCATAAGCTTTGAGAGTGGAGACAACTGCTGGTATTATACAGGGTTTGGGGAATGGTGGAATTAAATGATTGGTGGACTTTCAGATGAATAAGTATGTTGATATCATTTGTAGAAACATGGTTTCTCAGGTGAAAAAGTTGTTAATTAACTGACTCTAAGAAGTGTGCTGTTTAGAGTGAGTCCTTTTCTTTTTAGCCGACTTTGGAAGTTCGTGTTATTACAGATTTATCAACTTGCAAATGCACAGTAATTGAGGTGCATTGCCATTAATTGATCGAATGTGTGTAAAATCAGTTCTGATGATTCTTGGGTTATAAAAATGTCATTGATTCAGTAAGCAGGTTTAAAATCAGTTGTGGTGGCTACTTGCTACCATGGCTACAGAATAATCAGTCATTTCCTAGGAGTGCAAAAACATGTTTTATCCTCAAGCTATATTTGAAACAACCAAATGAGGTGGGGGGAGTGGGTGGGGGGAGAAACCCTAAAGAATACCCAGATCCCTATCTGAGATTCTATAAAAGTTTTACTCACTAAGTCTATTCTTCAGAAACTTAAATCCTCCAGAGAACTCCTATTCCAACTAAGTCTCAAAACCCAGAGGCAAGAGCCTCTTCAAGAACATCAACCAGATGTGCCCATTTTTCCCATAATGTTGACCTCTTTTCAACATGAACAAGTTAGGGTGGTCACTGCCTAGACATCCCTGAAGACTGGGGAAGTGATTGAACTACAGGAAGGGTAGCAACAGATAGGATGGAATTTGGCAAAGGGTTATGAATGCTTACTCTCTATTAAAGTGTTCTTTTACTTAGTTGCTGGAGTACTGGACTGGCTAGGGGGAAAGA
The DNA here is from genome assembly GCF_015220235.1 of Choloepus didactylus. Lineage (NCBI taxonomy): Eukaryota > Metazoa > Chordata > Mammalia > Pilosa > Megalonychidae > Choloepus > Choloepus didactylus. The sequence goes on along the minus strand of NC_051313.1, from coordinate 55,736,247 downwards.
AGTGAAGTGGGGGAACTGTAACCCATGGTGTGCTGGTTTAGATATATTATGTCCCCCAGAAAAAGCCATGTTCTTTAATGCAATCTTGTGGGGGCAAACATATTAGTGTTGATTAGGTCGGTGCCTTTTGATTGTTTCCATGGAGGTGTGGCCCTGCCCATTCAGCATGTGTCTTGATTAGTTTACTGGAGTCCTTTAAAAAGAGCCATACAGGCCCAGATGCTTGCTGAAGCTGACACTTAGAGGTGCTTGAAGATGAAGACAGAAGGACATTTAGCTAAGAAATGAAGCCCACAGTTTGTCCAGGGATATGCTAAGACAGGACCCCCAGGCACTTAGAGAGAAATGTCCTGGAAGAAAGAACCAAGAATGCAGAGTAGCTGAGAGAGGAGCTGGGAAACAACCCAGGATTAGGATTAGCAGATGACAGCCATGTGCCTTCCCAGCTAGCAGAGGTTTTCTGGATGCCATCGGTCATCTTTCAGTAAAGGTATCATCTTGTTGATGCCTTAATTTGGCTCTTTTCATGGCCTTTGGACTATAAATTTGTGACCTCATAAACTCCCTTAATAAAAACCAATCCATTTCTGGTATTTTGCACAATGGCCATATTCGTGAATCAGAACATACGGCATTCTTTGAAATTTGCTCTATAGCTACTTGTTAAATTGTGATTTGAGAATTGTCACCTTTTTGTATGTATGTTGTGTTTCACGATAGTTAAATAGCTGAAGCTATGATGCTGTAACTTGTAACAGTAACATTTTTGGAAATTTCCTATGTAACTATTTGTTGGATTATACTTTGAAAGTTGTTGCCTTTTTGCATATGTGTTATATTTCACAGTGGGGAAATGGCTGAAACTGTGGAGCTGTAGTCCATGACATTTTCTGAAATTTGCTCTCTAACTACTTGTTGAATTGCACGTGGAAAATTATCACTTCTGGGTATATAATTTATATTCCAAAATTAAAAATAATGCTGCCCAATTTCTGAAATACTGATTTCTCTTGTTTCTGCTTCCATCTCTTTGTTCTTCTGCTATCTAGAAATAGCTTCCCTCCTCTCTCCTTTTGGCTAAACATTCCAAAAAGATTTAGGTAAGATAGCTCTAGGTTAACTCATTGCAAATGGTGTCCATATCTTCCATTGCCTCTCTCCTACAAGCCATTCAGTCACCATCAATAGATGACTCATTACAGCCTGACTTCCTAACAGGAGCTTGCACTCTGGGATCAGAAAGAATACATGTGAATTCCATTTCTTCCATTTACTGGCTGATATGACCTTATGTGAATAATTTAAGCTCAGTGAGTCTCAACTTCTTTATCTGTCAATTGCAAATTGTGGTACACAGGATGCTTATGAGAATGTGGTTAACGGTGCATAGAAAACACCTAGCACACTGTCTCTATCCAAGAGGAACTACATAAATGAAAAATACTTCTTACAATTACTTCCAGCCACAGAGGTTGCATAAAAAGAACAATTTCTGATATACTTTACCAAAATTTTTCTGGTTGCCATTAAAAGGCAAACTGTCCTTCTCTGTACCACCACCCTCCATCCCCCAGAACACTCTATTTTGTACTCTTTTTTTAACACTGTGAATATTTCACATCAGTGCTTTGCCATTTAACAGTCTTTAACTTTTTTCCCTCTATACCATCACTTTTAAATTATTTGTGTTTTTTCAAAATTATATCATTGATTTTTCCTCAAAATTGCACAACCAAAAGCCCACGAGACCTAATGTCAAAAAGCCCAGTGTCAGAGAGGAACCTAAGATGGTGGCTAGGTGAGACAGGGCAAAAAAAACACCTCTGTGAAAAATACTAGATAAAAGCCAGAAAGTGACCCGGGACACCAGTTCCAGTGATGCACCAGCCAGACAAGGTCTATTAAATCCACAGGGACCATGCATTTGGTGAAACCAGGAGTCTGCATTCTAAAACAAGTGAGTGAGCCAGCTGAAAGTCCAGCAGCCGTGCTGCAGTATGGGGAAACCGTGTGTTTGCATTTGGAGATGGACTAGTTCTTTAAAAAAAAAAAAAACCCAGGAGCAGCTGCGCAGTGAAGCACAGCAGGAGCGGGCTGTGCCAACCTCTCAGTGTCTGGTGTGGAGGATAGCTTGCTGCTGATTGCCTTGGGGCCAGGGGGGCAGAGGGAAGCCAAAAAGAGAAAGAAACTGCACCCCTTGCAGCCATCTCCCCTGTGGGCTGGGAATGCTCCTGCATGGGGCCAGAGCTATAGCCCAGAGCCATGCCAAGAAACCCAGTGTGACAGTGAGTGTTTCCCACAGCACCACGCACATGCCACATACTGGCCATGGACAGTGGCCTTTAGTGCACCCACAGCTAATTGTCCCGGAGCTGGGAAGGTGGAGCTGTGCGAAAAGGGGGAAATTAACATGTACCATTCAGCCATCTTTACATCAGGCTGGGAATGCCCTGCATGGCCCGGTGGCCCAGGGCTTCCCTGGAGGGCTGGCATGTACTTGTGACATGGCACAGCCTTCCTTCGGCAGAGGTCCTGGAAGAGTACAGCTGAGAAGGGGGACCCGGCAGAAATCCCAGGGACCCTATGCCAATACCAAGGACTTGTGGGTCAGTGGCAGAGACAATCTGTGGCAAGACTGAAATGAGGGTTTGGACTCTTGCAACAGCCTTAATTCTCCAGGAACACCTGGGACATTTGATTATTAAATCTGCCCTGCCTCCCTAACCACCCAGACATATGCCCCACATTCAGGGCAGACAGCACCAACAAAACACTCAAACTTTGTGCACCAATTGAACCCCCCAAGAATCAGATCCCCACACACCACAAAGACAGAGTTGGGGAGGACTGACTTGAGGGGAATAGGTGACTCGTGGATGCCATCTCCTGGCTAGTTAGAGAAAGTGTATGCCACTAAGCTGTAGATCCGACAAATTAGAGATTGGTATTTTTTATATCCCAAAAGAGCCCTATCAAGTAAAGCAAATGCCAAGACGCCAAAAACAACAGAAAATTTTAAAGCATATGATAAAACCAGACGATATGGCGAACCCAAACCCAAACACCCAAATCAAGAGATCAGAAGAGACACAGTACTTGGCACAATTAATCAAAGAACTAAATCTAAACAACAAGAGCATGGCATAGGATAGGATATAAAGAACATGAAGAAGAGCATGGCACAGGATATAAAAGACATAAAGAAGACCCTAGAAGAGCATAAAGAAGGAATTGCAAGAGTAGATAAAAAAATAAAAGATCTTTTGGAAATAAAAGAAACTGTTGGCCAAATTAAAAAGACTCTGGATACTCATAATACAAGAGCAGAGGAAGTTGAACAATGACTCAGTGTCCTTGAGAACCACAGAATGGAAAACAAAAGAACAAAAGAAAGAATGGGAGAAAAAAATCAAAAAAAAAATCAAAATGGATCTCAGGGATATGATAGATAAAATAAAACGTCTAAATTTCAGACTCATTATTGCCCCAGAAGGGGAAGAGAAGGGTAAAGGTCTAGAAAGAGTATTCAAAGAAATTGCTTGGGAAAACTTCCCAAACCTTCTACACAATATAAATACACAAAGCATAAATGCCCAGCGAACTCCAAAGATAATAAATCCATATAAACCCACTCCAAGGCATATTCTGATCAGACTGTCAAATACTGAAGAGAAGGAGCATGTTCTGAAAGCAGCAAGAGAAAAGCAATTCACCACATACAAAGGAAACAACATAAGACTCAGTAGTGACTACTCAGCGGCCACGATGGAGGTGAGAAGGCAGTGACATGACATATTTAAAATTCTGAGAGAGAAAAATTTCCAACCAAGAATACCTTATCCAGCAAAGCTCTCCTTCAAATTTGAGGGAGAGCTTAAATTTTTCACAGACAAACAAATGCTGAGTTTGCTAATAAAGGATCTGCCCTACTTCAGATACTAAAGGAAGCCCTACTGACAGAGAAACAAAGAAAGAAGAGAGAGATATAGAGAAATTTAATAGACATATATAGAACATTACATCCCAAATCACCAGGACACACATTTTTCTCTAGTGATCACAGATCTTTCTCCAGAATAGACCATATGCTGGGACATAAAACAAGCCTCAATAGATTAAAAAAAAAAAAATTAAATATATTCAAAGCATATTCTCTGACCACAATGGAATACAAATAGAAGTCAATAACCATCAAAGACTTAGAAAATTCACAAACAACTGGAGGGTAAAAATGAGGAGGAGATGAAAACATTCCCAAATAATCACAAGCTGAGGGGCGTCATCACCAGTAGATCAGTCCTATAAGAAATGCTAAAGGGAATTGAGCAGGCTGAAAGGAAAGGACACTAAACAATTGACTGAAACCACATGAAGAAATAAGGATTTCCAGTAAAGATCACATGGTAAATATAAACACCAATGCTACTGTATTTTTGATTTGTAACTCCACTATTTACTTCCTCAGGATCTAAAATGCAGAAACTATAATGATAAGTCAGTAGTTTTGGACTCAATGTAAAATACGTAATTTTTGACAAGAACTACATAAAGGTAGGGGAATGAAGGAGTTTAGGAACATAGTTTACATGTCCTATTGAAGTTAAGTTGGTATCAAAGAAAAACAAGATTGTTATAGATTTAAGAGTTTAAATTTAAGCCCCACGGTAAACACAAAGAAAGTATCAGAGAATATGACCATAGAAATGAAAAGTAGAGTAGGGGTTCCAAGAAGTAGGGGAAGGGGCAATGGGGAGTTAAGAAATGAGTGTAGGGCTTCTGTTTGGGGTGAAGGGAAATTTTTAGTAATGGATGGTGGGAAGGTGATAGCATTGCAGCATTCTAAATGTGATTAATCCCACTAATGGAATGCTAGGGAGGGGGTGGAATAGGAAGATTTAGGCTTTATATATGTTTCCACAATTGAAAAAAAAAAAAGACAATCTAAATAGATGATGACAATTAAATGCCAAGGATGATCCTGGATGGGATCTGAAGATGGGGGAGAGGAGGCTCAAAGGGACACAGTTGGGACATAAGAAAAAAAAAAATGGAAATATAGAATCTAAGTTTTGTATCAATGTTGAATTTCTTGAACTTCTTAGCTGCGCTTAATGGGATTGCATAAAAGAATGTTCTTTTTCATGGGAAATGCATATGTGAATTATATTGTTTGTTCAAGGATGTATGCAGCTTGTTCTCATACGTTCAGAAGACAGAGCAATAGATGATGGGTGATAGGGAGGGAGGGAGGGAGGGAAAGAAAGAAATGGTGGTGTGACAGGATGTTAAAGTTGGTGGATTAGGGTTTGGGGGGAGGGGGGTCGGGGTATGCTGGCGTTCTGTGTATGGGGTTTGTATTGTTTTTGCAGCTGTTCCTGTAAGTTTGAATTTATTTCAAAATAAAATTAAAGAAAAAAAAAAAAGCCCAGTGTCTTTGTCATCTACTACCTAAATGAAAATTTAAATTTATCTAATTTTGCTCCTTGGGGATAGTACTGAATCATTCTCTATCTCATCGTGAGGGTGACAAAGTGAAATGTGATCATGATTAGAAGAGTAAAAATTATTATAATTAAAAAAAATCATTTTTTTTCAGGCATCATCTATGTATTAGGCATTGTGCTAGAACAATATTTGTGAGCCTCGAGCTTTGTAATTGCATACCAGGGAGTTAATATTATTCCTAATATTTATGTGAGGGAATTATAGCTCAGAAAGATGAAGTAATTGGGCCAAAGTTACATAGTTAGGAGGGGGCAGAGCTAGAATTAAGGTCCTCTGACCCTCCTCTCCATCCCCAGAGCCCCAGGCAAGTGCTGGGGGTCACAGTCATATTGTTTCCCAACCTATCACATTTCTAGTGAAAGCCTTCCTCTTTCAGTAAAAATGATCCTTGGATATCCCCATAACCATGTGCCCTCACCACCTGACCCCTTATAAAGGCTCCTGTTAACAATCCTAAAGCCATTTTAGGACTAGATGCTGCTTTCATTTACTTGAGGTTACAGCTGTTCTGTTTCCTATATCAATTCATACTTCTTTTTTGTAAACTCGTCAGGTTCTCTACCAAGTGCTATTGGGAATTAAAAACAAAACAGAAAGATGGCCCTACTTTTCAGGAACATATTTAAGCTTTCCCGAGGGAAGGTTGACCTCTGCTCCTGTTTTCTCTCCCATTCATCCTATTGTTAGGATAAATGTGACTCTTTTCCTGTCCCCAGTAATGCCCAAGCCCCTCTCATGCTGCTCCCCCAAGCACAGGCTAAAACAGTTCCATAGCCTATGAATATTATGCTTTGTTTCTCTAATAGTCTGATGGTTTATTGGAGCTCATTCAGCCAAGCAGGAAAATATTTATATTTACACCATCCTTATCATGGTCTGTAAATACAGGATAAATTGAAAATTATTATTTACATGCAATGAATTCTTGGGCTTTGGTGTATTTCAAAGCAAAGGGTTTTCTGCCCCTACTTCCATTTAAGAGATTGAGATTGGTCTATATACACGTATGCAAAGTCAAGCTGCATTTTAATTCATGCCATTTCACTATTATGAGCATATTTATTTGACCTAAATAAGTTTCTTGGAAGCTGAGGTAGTGTCATCCCTGCATTCTTTAACTTTCCTGTAGAACTTAGAGCATGGCAAGGCAGTGAACAAGAAATAAGAATTGATGACTAAAGTAGAAATGAGCAACCATCAGTAATAATATCAAATAACTGAGCCAAGAATTTTAATCTAAGGGTCAAGGCTTTTTATTAACCTAAACAATAATTCAGGAAAAAAATTAAAGAATAGTTTCAAATTATTGTTTGGCCTGAGTGGCAATAATTTTTCTTTCTAGAAACTACTTTTTAAAAATTTAATTTCTTTTATTAGAGAAGTTGTAAGTTTATAGGAAATCATGCATAAAATACTTAAAACACAGATTTCCCATCTACCACCCTGCTATTAATGCTTTGCATTATTATTGTATATTTGTTACAGTTCATAAAAGAACATTTTTATAATTGTACTATTAACAGTAATTGTACATTTTCTTTAAAAATTATAAATGACTTACTAAACCAAATTCAAATCCCATAAATTTTAAAAGTTACAAGTTCAGCTACATAATTACCAAAAACTTTGGGATGACAATAGATACTATAAACAAAATGATATGTTTTTTTTTTTAATTTAAACACCTGAGAGGCTATTAGACAGAGGCTTAATTGCTGTAATATGTATAGAATATCTACAAATCAGTAATGAAAACAGCAAATAACACAATACAAATGAGCAAATAACATACAAATAGTCATTTCACAGGGTGTGCTGCTTTGAAGTTGTTATGTACCCCAGAAAATGCCACGTTCTTTTAATCTATTCCTGTGGGTGCAGAGCTATTGTGGGTGGAACCTTTTGATTAGATTGTTTCAATTGAGATGTGACCCACCCAATTCAAGGTGGGTCTTAATCCTTTACTGGAGTCCTTTATGAGGGTAAAAGAGAAACACCAAGAAAGCCTAGAGAGAAAGACCCTGGGGCTGCTAAGAGAGGACCCACAGAAGCTCAGAGAGGAGCCACTGGAACCAGAAGCTGAAAGCAACAAGATCTAGGAACTAAGGACCAGGAGATACTGGCCTTGTGCCTTGCTATCTGACAGAGGAATCCTGGATCCAGCAGCCTTTCTTCAGAGAAGGTATCAGTCCTGTTGATGCCTTAATTTGGACATTTTCACAGTCTTTGAACTGTATATTTGTAAGCTAATAAATTCCCCTTGTAAAAGCCAAACAATTTCTGGTATATTTCATTCCGGCAGCTTTAGCAAACTGAGACACAGGGAAAATAAAAATGATCCATAAATCAAAGAAATGCTCAACTTTACTAATTAATAAACAGGGTATGCAATTTTTTGTACTTTAATGGGATATTTTTTCACCTTTGAGATTAGTGCAATTTTAAAGGATTGATAATACCCATTTTTCATCAAGGGTTAATGGAAATTTGATTCTGGGTGAAATGAGAACTTTGTTCAAAACCATTGTGGTGGTATTCATAGACATTCAGAGAACATATACCATTTGACCCAGCAATTCCACTTCTAGTTGTTTATTCATCTGATTCCCTTCCACACATGCACCAAGAAGCTGCAGCAGGATGTTAATTGCAAATTTAGAATGACAAAGTATTAAAAATAATTAAAATGCTAACCAATGGGGCAACAGTAAAATACATAATGATGTATTCATACCCATCAATGCTAAGCAATTACTGAAAATAATTCGATGAATATAAAAAAGTAGAATATGAATGTCAAAGTATTCAGAATAGTATACAGAATTGTCCCAATTATGAAAATAAAATCATATTTATATGTTTGTGTATATGAATATATATAAATGTGTATAAATGTATTGAAAAAGTTCTGGAAATGTATTTGCCAAATTGAGACAAAGGCAGTTACCTCTTGTTGAAGAGAGGAAGTTTAAGAGTGGAAGAGTTAAGATGTGTACTAACTTTTTACTCTGTATAGTCTTGAATTGTTTAAATTTTATTAATAAAATTATAATCTTGTACTACTTGTGCACTTTAACATCAGATAAATCTAGATACTCAAGTAAACAAACATTTTCAGTTTTCAAAAAGTTAGTATTATTGAACATTCCCCAATTTTTGTTATTAAGCCTTTGTTATGATTTACTTTTTTATTTTTTTATTATTTTTTTTTAATCACAATGGTAGAGCTTATCTTTGGCCTGATGCAAGTATTTTGACTAAATTAGACATCAGTCAAAAGAATAATTCAGGACTGCCTCAATAACACCAGACTGGGGGCTGGGAGGGGTCATGAGACTCTCACTTAGTGTGGTTTTTCGAAGGCCAATTTCTGATCCTTGGATTTGAATAATAATTTTTATTTGAGAAAAAAAGTGAAAAGAAATTAAAATTTGATTTTCCCTGCTGTGAGAGAAACTCTTGTTGTGTAATTTTATAAAATATTGCAAGACACTTAACTTGTCTCCATGTGGTTATAGCACTTCTATTAAGTAAGATGAAAGCAAAATGAAACCTGGTGTGAATGCTAATGCCTCATTACAAAGGTGCCGTGTGCACTGTTAATTATATTCCCTCCCCACCATTCTCCCTGCGCGGCTCAGTAACACAGTATCTGGATCTCCATGGACTGTCTGAAAAATTTCATAGACTCCTTTTATGAAAAATACCTCTCAAAAAGGAAGAGATGGTTATTTCTTGGTATTAAGTAAATGCTGTAATTAATGAAATTGAATAAAACTTTCAAGCACTTCAATTACTGCAACAATTATGAATACCCCAAATTGCCTTTAGTATTTCCTTCTTAAGGGAAACAGAAATAATTCTATTTTTTCCTAAGGGTAATAACTCTAAAATAATTTGTTTTCTACACAATTTTAACTGAACTGCATATACATGTTTTAAAACTTAGTATAGGCAAAGAAACAATGTTTATTATCTGTTTTAGTTTCCTAGGCTGCTAAAGCAAATAACATGAAATAATTTCAGCTTAAGCAATGGGAATTTATTAGCTTACGGTTTTGAGACTGAGAAAATGTCCAAATCAAGGCATCATCAATGTGATGCTTTCTCCCCAAGACTGTGGCATTCTGACCTGGCTGCTGGCAACTTTTGGTCTTTAGTTTGTCACATGGCAAGGCACATGGTGGCATTTCCTGGTCTCTCTCTTCTCTTCTGGGTTCCATTGATGTTCAGCTTCCTGCTTCCTGTGGCTTTCTCTCTCTGTATCATGCTATTTATAACGTATTCTAATAACAATATTAAGACCCATCCTGACTGAGGTGGGTCACACCTTAACTGAAGTAGGCTCATAAAAATGCCCTACTTACAATGGGTCTACATCCACAGGAATGGATTAAATTTAAGACCATGTTTTTCTGGAGTACATACAGCTTCAGACCTCAACATTTTCTTTCTCATTTTCAAGTTCTGTGCAGGGTCAGAAGAAGCCCTTGGAACATTGCCTTTCTTTTCACTGTGACAATGCAAACTTGTTGCTTGCTTCTCTACAACTATTTCTGGAATCATTATTTTCAAAATTCTTCAAAACTTAATTTTTTTGTTTCTGGCTCTCTTCTGGGAATCACTATAGCACAGTGGTTATCCCTACTTGTAAAACTGGTTTAATAATAGTTCCAACCTCATTGTGTTGGTTGAGGGTTACATGAGATAGTCCATGTTAATGCAAAACAGAGTACCTAACTTATAGGAAGCCCTTAATAAATATGCGATGCTAGCATTCTTATTCCTTCTATGAGTTTCTATTTCCTTTCTATTCTAAAATATCACCACAAATTGTTATACTTTGCTTATTTTATAGTTTAAATGCTATGTTACTTCCATTACATACTAGCCACCTACATGAAGAAAAGTGAAAAAAAGAATAGAACATAGTATGAATAACTATTTCAATAAAGAATCAGCTATTTGGCATTGCACATATAATACATTCCTCACTTCCAAAATTTTAAAAATCTTTCCTTTTATGTCCATTTCTATGTTTTAAGTGGCTACTAGAACTAACCAGTAAATTTGTTGCAGGCTACAGCTGTAGTAATGTCACACTCCCCTCCACATACACACACACACACTCACACATACACATCCTTTTGCTTCAAATCATTGTGGAGCTTAATTATAATTCTTTAACCAAAAGGAAGAATTCATGTATTTACTCCCAAATTCCCATCTCTTAGGAGAAAGTTCAATAAAGAAAGCTTATTTCTCATTCTACTGCTTCTGGATCTTGAGGGAAATGTCGTGATTGCATAGTACCCTCAGGTTACTTTCAGGAATCCCAGCTCTGACATATTCATTCACTGATTCTTCTGGGAGCCACTCCCATAAATTCCCCAAAGAAACTGAGGTTGAGAAAGCATTTCCTATTAATTTGCAGATATTACAGAAATGGAAGAATCCTTCTTTCCCGTTCCATCCTACTATATAGAAAAGTTCTGGCCTGTTTCCATAATAAATAAGCCAGGACTTTCATATCTGGGGAAAGGGAGATACTCTAAATTTACTAATTGCCTAAAACATGTCAGTAAATTACAGGAATTATTTTTTTTTTTTACAATACCACAGTCCTGTGAAGAAGGTTTTAGAGTCTTCATCTCTGACATGAATGAGACATATAATATGTCTCTCTGTCCTTATCCAAATATTTCACTAGAACACATTTCTTCTTCTCTTCCAGTTTCCAAAAGTAGCCACTAATTACTGAATGCCAACTATGTGACAATCTCAGTGTTAAGAACATATTATTTGTCATTTCATGTACTTGTTGTGATAACCCTTTGAGACAGGTACCAAACTAACCTGACTTTACCAGATAGGGCAACTGATGCTTATAAAGTTGAATAATTTTTCTAAAGCCCATACAGTCTTGAGGTTCTAATGAGGACTATCTGTTTCCAAAACTCACTTGGGTAACCAGTACACTATACTACCCCTTTTCCATGGTATGTTCATCTTTTTTAAATTTTAAAATTTTTTAAAAATTTTATTGAAATATACTCAGAAGTATGTGCATCTTAAATTTTAATTGGTGTTTATTAATCTGTTTTCAGAAATTTTAATTTATGATGAATAATCTAAATTCTTTTTATTCAGAACAACTGAAATTTATTTGCCCTTCATCCCCAGTTCATTGTAAATTATGAAAACTTGTCAATAGCTGTATGAGACATTCAAATCATGGCATTTTTTAAAAGGTATAAGTTACCGTATTGTTTAGAAGTTTAGAAAACTAGTTGCAAAATTAAGGATTAACATGTAGCTTGGAGAGAGAGCAGAACAATTTATTGGTGAAATTACTTTATTAAAAGACTATTGGATGTCATATAATATGAATGGCTGATAATGCAGAAGAGAAACTATTATTATATGGGTGTACTGGTTAATATTTTCCTCTACAGTTATATGAATCCTCAGATGTGTAGAGTATAACCAAGTGTTGCCATATGTGTGGTATATATAAGGGGCATTTTGTTTATTGAAAACATGTAGTATTATAGAATAGATATTAGTCAATGGTTAGTATTTTTTGAACAATATTGTAGCCTGGGAAAATTTTCTATTGGTATTGCAAGTAAATGAGCACCAACTATTATGCCCTAGGCAAGGGCGTTAATAAGTGAATGCCAGAGGTTGCACCTCAGTGCCAATTCTCAAACTGTTTTAGGCTGGGAGACCAGTTAGCCAGCCAATCTAATTAATTCTGACCATGATTCAATATTTAAAAAAAGAAAACAACAACGAGCATTGGGAATATAATAAGATTACAGACACTGTCTACATTATTTTAGTGTGTTGTATAAAGAAAGAAGCGACAAATGCAAAACTCTGCTTTCCTCTTCTAAAACATATTGGCTGTTAAAAGAAAGTCACTTTTAAAATGAGGGAGCAGGAGACAAATACTTCTTCCCAATACCAATACTGCATTTCCTATGATTTTAAGAGGCTTCCTCAAGCAGTATATCTCGGTGATATATTCAGTATCACGCTTAGCCTGAACCAAATACTCCATGACAGCAAAAGGACTTTTCTGAGATGAAGATAATAGAATTCCTTAATTAGGCCAAAATAAAATTATGAAAAACAACTGCTCACTTATAGATTGACTTTTCCAATACTTGATAATTTCTTTATTTCCTTCTTGCCTGAAAAATGTATTGATGGGGTATCATTAGGCATATTTAAAAATCACATCCATAAACCACATTAGATCATGAAGAAATATATTTCAGGCTAAAATATCACCGAAGTAGATTAGAAAGTCATTTACCTTTGAATTCCTAATGATTGAATGAATTGAATCATTCAAACTTTTAGCTTTGATCATGATATTTTGACTTAATATCTGATGGAGCATTAGAAGTTGTACTCAGTGAGAAATATCCTGGTATCCAAAACTAATAGAGCCTCTGAAAATGGCTGAAAATCTTGATGGCTATAACTGAAAGTTTACATTTTTAATGATATGGAGTATCCCAGGGAAACACTGAAAGAATGAATTTTTTTCTCTTGCTGTTCAACTGCTCATATGTTGAGCTGCTATATTATTCTCTTAGTTTATTCTGTTGATGGATTTTCTACACACTTGTCCACATACTTATTGCTTCTTTTAATGATAAGCTACTAAAAGGCATGGACCTTATCAGTTTTGAATTAATCATGCCCTCCCTTGATTAAAATATAGGGCAGCAATTGTTTTCCAATACAGAACTTGGTATTACTATATCTTCAGGGAAAATGATTTTGTAGAGAAGGAAAGAGGTATTTTGGGGAATGAGCCAGGATAGTCTTAGCAAAGGTGGAGGGAAAATTTTGCTTGATTTTTATTCTTTACACTTCCTTCTATGTACCTCTTTTTTCCTTTGTTGCCTTATAAAAATAGATCTGAATGCTGACAATGAAAAATGGTGACTTCCAAAGAATAATGTGAAGGGAATATTCATGGATAACAAAACCCAGACATTTATGTGTTCCCCTTCCCTTTTTTTTCCTCACACTTCATTTTCTCAAGAAGAATGAAATTTAAAATGGCACATTTTAATGCAAAAAAAAAGAGAGCAAAAACTGTTAGCACAGATGGTTAGCAACAAGGTTGGGGACACTATTAACAGGCTGCAGTTATATTGGTGTGTAGTCTGTCAGCAATACAGAAGGTGTAGCAGCAGCAGTCAGTACTGAACTGACTTTATTAAGTCATCCTTCCACTTCCTTCCTGTCTGCCCCTTATATCACCTGCCACTATAACATGCAGATATTTTTAATCATCTGCAAATGAATTCCACTAATAAAGAAAGCCTATTCTGTGTGCAGCATGTTTTATCTCTTTTAAAGTAGAAATCATTCTTTCAGGAATATTTAAACTTGGTTTGAAGCATTCAGGTAAATCTCAAAGAAAATTTGTCACAGGAATTAGACACAAGTAAGGCAGAGGCAATCTTTTTGGAAAAATTCATAAACCACTTATCGATTATATTCAATGTAGGAAATGCAAATCTCAACTTCATCTTTACACTTTACAAAAAGTTGCCTATTGACTAGAAATTAACATTACATGTGCTAGACAAGGTTTCTGCCTTATTAGCTACTTTTATCTCTGAAGAATATTTATATTCTCCCACCATAGTGTTTGTGGTGACTTGGAACAATGTATCCCAGAAAAAAAACAAAAACAAAAACAAAACATGTTCTTAAACTTAAGCCATTCTTGTGTGTGTGAACCCAACTGTAAAATAAATGGAAACTTTTGATGAGGTTTCATCAGTTACCATGTGGTCCAAATGAATCAGGATAAGTCTTAATTTCATCACTGAAGGCCTTAGAGGGAACGCCAAAGAGAGAGAGAAAGCCACAGTGGGGAGCAGCCAGAAAACAGAAGTCAAGAGAACCCAGAAGAGAAGCCAAAAGAGACTGCCATGTGCATTGCCGTAAACAGAAAAGCCAAGGACCAAAGATCACCAGCAGCCAGCCCCAGGAAGACAGTCTTCTGGGAGAAAGCATCGCTTGATGACACCTTGATTTTGGACTTATCCTAACTCCTAACTTCAAAGCCATGAGTCAATAAATTACTACTGTTTAAACCAACCTGTTGCATGGTATTTGCTTTAACAGCCAGGAAACTAAAACAGTTTTCAAACATCTAAAGTGTGCCATACATTATATACATAAATCTTGAGAGAAATGCAGTTCCATTTGAACAACAAAAGAAATTTGTTTTACATCCTATACTGAACTTAGAATTAGGTAATAATTGAAACAAAACACTTTAATTTCCAGTTAATCAGACATATTTTATAGACTATCCAATTTTTTTTTGCTAATTCTAGATATATAAGAATTTATTTTCATTGATTTGATTAGAATTAGTGATATTTTTAAAATTATCTCAAAGACATTATTTTTTTGTAGCAGGTTATATGCAACATAATATTGAAGCTCTGCTTTAATGATCAGTTTCTTTCTGAAATGTATTTTTCCTTATTGGTTTTCATACTTTAACAATATTGATCCTGATGATAAAATCTAGTCAATGTATGTAGGCTAGTGGATCATTCTCCCACATGTTGGAATGCTACAAATTCTAAGAGATTTTTCTTAAGTATTCTATGAAAAAAAATTTCATAGTCAAATAAGTTTCAGAAATGTCACATACAATCATATTCTTCTCTCTAAGGAGAAAGGAATGGCAGGATTTGAAGACTGTATGAATGTTGAGGGATTAGAATTCAAGAATGAAGCAAGTTATGATTTTGGTACTTAGTGGATGTTGGAACTGCTCACTAAGATCAGGAACATAAAGGGACATAAAAACCAAAGAGGATAAAGTGGAGAATCTATTTTAATGTATGTCACATTTGAAGTGGCTGTAGGAAATCGAGGAAGAGAGTCATGGTGTATAGGTGGAAACAGAACCATGGAATTCAAGAAAAAGACCAATGTTATAGACATACTCTAGCAAATAAGTGGTAGCTAAAGTCATGGGAGTGGATAAAGTCATTCAGAGACAACAGTCAGAATGTGAAGAGGAGAGGACCCAACAGCAACAAATAAATGTTAAACAACTAAGTAGAATCTGCAGATGGAAAGACATGAAAGAGCAGGACCACAGAACCTAAGTGTGGAGGGAGGACTAAGAAAGAGAAAGTGATCATCAATGCTACAGGAAAGTTAAGTAGGATATATATGAAAAAAATATATGTGTTAGATTTACTAATGAATCAATTGTTAATGATCATGACCAGCACAGTTTAAGTGAAGCAGTAACATAAAAGCCAAACGAAGAGATTAATGAGAAAATGTGGAAGTGTAAATGGCAAATATAGGCAATTACTTTCAGAAATTTGACTTTCTAAAGGAAGGAGAGTGGCAAGATGGTGATTAACAGAAGTATAAAATAGAGAATATCATTTTGTTCTTATTTTATTTTATATTTAAGATGGAGAGGTCCAGTAAAGAGGGAAAAAAATGAAAATATAAGCAAGGGGTTGGTTGATTAATTCATATTCTTGAAGAAGCAGGAAAGGATGGGATCTTGAGAGATTCATCTTTCATCTTTCACAACGATTAAAGGAAAAGTAGTAATAATAGACACAAATGTAAATAAGTTTGTTTAAATGTGGAATACTGATGAACTTCTCACCTGTTGGATTTTATATTCTTTTAGAAGTAGGAGACAGTTTCTTCTGCTGAGAATGAAAATCAGTTTAAATCATTGGGGCTTTAAGAAAGTCATGAGGGTTATGAAAAAACACTTTGAGTAATGGGTGAAAGAGTGGTCAGGGACTTGTTTGTCAGACTGTATTAAGGACCCAAGTGAGTTATGAACAAATAATTTTTATTGATACCATTCAATTTGCATGATTTTCTCTAGATGTTATCAGTAGTCCAAGTGAAGGAAATGAAATGATTTGATTGAACCACGGTCAAGGTATATACTTGTTGAGGGTTTTGGTGAGATAATGTCTAAGTAAGAGAATGGAATACAGATAGGGACAGGATGACAGAAGGGAAGGAAATAGAAGAGTTTACAGCTCAAGAGAATTGAATAACACGAATATTGGAAGCAAGTACGTGAGAAAGATGGAAATAGAAGTTGTAGGGTAATTGAGTGTAAGATTTCAGAAGTGGAGCTACATGCTATGGGTTTGTCTAAGACCTGTTTCATTAACATACTACTCCAGACTTCTGGTTGTCTACTCTGAGATTTTCTTGACTACAATTCATTACCTCCCTCTCTCTGACTGTGGTATACACTTCTTCCAATCCTAAATTTATCCCTCTTCTTCCTTACAACCCAGCTCTTCTGTTGGTTAATCCAAACAATACATGTATATCTGTGAGACTCTTTTTGAAAATAGTTTCAGGAGTAAGGCTAACAGCTTATACACCCAGGTTTTCTGCTCAGAAACTTGTTTAAGAAGCAGGAAAATACTTTTAAAAACTAATAATTTCAGAGGGGGACCAGGGTGAAGGAAGATAGCTAAGAAAATCAATCTTACTAAAATTTTCTAGTCCTAAGGCAAACTTCCTAAATTCATCGGTGCAGCTTCTTATATTAATAAGTGATACTAAAGGCAAGATTAATCTGTGCTTGTAGAAGTACTCAAATTATCTTGCTTGGGCCATGTATAGAAAAAAAATGAAGCATGATCCAATTTTGAATAAGGGCCATGGCCAGAAAAGAGCTGGGCGATGTCAGTGTTCCATCTAAAGTAGTAATCTCATAGATAAAGCCAGATGTACTGAGATTTTGCCAAAAGTGAACAGAAGACCAAACACCAGATGATCCACAATGGAAGAGAATAATCAGAAGTCAAGAAAGACTTGGATTGAGAGATACTTAAAGTTTCATCATTAATGAACATAACACAACTAAATGAATCTGATCCTAGATCAGAGGTTATTTGTCTTTTTGCTCTCTTTTGTGTATGCCCTACCCGAGTAGTTCATTTTGCCTATATCTGGACCTATTGTGGGGTAAATAGAGTGAGGCATAAAGAAAAGTCTACAGAAAAGAGTAGCTACCAGAAGGATCCTGATACTTTATGTTGTTTATGCATACTGAAAAATCTCATTAAAATACACACACTATGTGTGAGTAGTATCATTTACACATTACTACTTTTAAACACTCTATATTTTGCTAATGTGAGTTTCTTCTTATTTTTACCAAGAAAGGGCATAGCTAATAGAGGAGAATATATGATTATCAAGTTTTTATCAAACTAATAAAATTAAAATCATTGTAACATATTTTAAAAAAAGTATTTTCATGTAGATTATATCATATAACCTTCCTAAGAACCCTGTGCTTTTAATAAAGCAGGTATTTTGTCTGCATTCAGAGAGAGAGAAATCAAACATCAGTAAAGTTTAGGGTCTTGCCCTAAATGACATACCTGGGCAATATCAAAGCTAGTTATCAAGCCAAGATCATTTAACCCCACATATCCTGTTCTTATCTACTACAATTCCTCCTAATCTAATTGTCTGCATACTTTATATTTGCATGACTTTGGACAAGTTACTTATCCTTGCTACATGTGAGTTCCCTACCTGGAAAATGTGGATACTATTACCATTTGCCTTGTAAGTTTGTAATAAGAATTAAATGGCATTATGAATGTAAACTGCTCTGCACAGAACCAAGCACAGAAGCCCTCACAATTGCTCTCCATGCTCTTAGTTCTCCTATAAAATGAGGACCGTTTTTAGAAAAGTAGGGGATTCCTTCATAAGCATAATTCATTCAATAAGCATTCACTGAGTGCATACTATATGCCAGAAAGTATTGTTAGATACTGGGAAAATGAGAACATAAAGGCATAGCTCCTTGCTCTCGAGTGGCTTCTTGCCCAAATAAGGAAAGTACACATGCAAACTAATTCTTGCCAAAAATATTTCAGTCATAAAGATAGAAACAGTGGGGAGAGAAGGTATTGGCTTCAGGGAAGGAGTAGTCAGGGAAAGTATAGAGCCTTAGAAAAAATTTCTTGAATGTGGCACTCCAGGAAGAGGAAGGAGTGTGAGCAGAGGCAATTAAACAGGAATCCCTCAGTGTGCTTAGAAAGCTAAGCG
The DNA here is from genome assembly GCF_015220235.1 of Choloepus didactylus. Taxonomy (NCBI): domain Eukaryota; kingdom Metazoa; phylum Chordata; class Mammalia; order Pilosa; family Megalonychidae; genus Choloepus; species Choloepus didactylus. The sequence continues at coordinate 55,717,614 of NC_051313.1, read as the reverse complement.
TTTCAGTATGGTCAGAAAGATAGGATGTTAAGGGCCCCAGTAAGAGAAAAAACTAATGGTTGAACAAGGAGATGATTTCTTGAAAGCAGGAAAGCCATATGGTTCCTTCCTTCTTCCCTCCCTTTTTACCTTTCTTCCTTTCTTCTTTCCTTTCTTCTATTCTTTCCACTTCTCTCTCTCCCTCCCTCCTTTTCTCCCCATTTCCCTTTCTTCCTTTCTTCTTTCTTGCTTCTTCATACACACTTTCCCCATGCCTCAACTCCCAACTCGCATGCATACCATATCCTCAGTATGTCAGCGTTGAGCACAGGGCCATTAGCAGCTGCTGTATACCAGTATTTGTTCAACAAGATTATTTTAAAATATGAAGATGGGAACTTGGAGGGCAGGGGAGAGGTAAAGACTGAAATTTTAGATTGGGTGGTTGATTTAAGTGTCTTTTTGTACAAAAAAAAAAAAGACAGATAAATGGGAATAGTACTGTGCTGTTAGAATCTAGAAAGGAGTCTTATGACAGGGGATGTCATTTAAATAATTCGAGTGAGTTTTCCCCTCTGTTTTTTGCCCCCCACTTGGATGTAGCTAACTCCTGTTGTGCAACTGTTCAGAAAGTTTACTTAGCGAGTGACGAGATGAATCTTTCAAGATGAACAGTGAACTGTACCTTTTAGTCATTGTGCTGTTCCTCCTCAAATTGGGCCTCCTTTTCACCCCTCTCTCATTCAACACTCTCACCTGGGTATGTTTTCTTAACCTGGGCATGTGAACAAGCATACTGTAGTGGGAATCTATTTATTATATCATCTGTGATTCTCGCCTTTGTGGAAGTTAGTTTCTAAATCCTCTTTCTTACTTAGTGAATGTTTTTCTAATTAGTTGAACGAATAATGGTATTTGTTTGCAGCTTTTGGTGTTACCCATTGAGAATAGCAGTCAGTCATTCCTTCAGGGAAATTGCTTGATCAATGCTATGCAGGGCTATTATATTTTTTTCTGCTCTTAGGAAAAAGGAGTAATATGCCAGATTGAAACAAATGGAAAAACAGATTGCTGTATTAGAAGTGAAGATATAATTAGAAGTACCCTCCAATAATGGGTTAGAATTGGAAGCATTTAAGTCTGTACATAATCAAATTTTGCCTGAAATGCTACAGCATCCTTATTTTATGCTAAATAGATTTTTATGGAAGGGCAATAAAGGAGGAAATCTGCTTGCTAATTTGATTAAAAACACAGTGGATCTCTGTTATTTCAGCTATTAAGACTCCAAATAGGAGGAGGCTGATTAGAAAAGAAAAGGAATTAATTTCATACATGAGATCTAGTATCAACCATTGCATACTCTTAAAGTGGAATTATTCATAACAGTTGAAGATATATTTTCATAATTACTTGCAGAAAAAAAAAGATATATTCCTGGCTTCTCTTTAAAATGAAAAAAAAAAAAAAACAACTTAAGAAATAATAGCTTTGTATCCATATTTATGGAAGAAAGAACACAGTTGATTAATCACAAAAGCCCATTTTACAGATAATAAAAACCAAGATTGCTGAAGGATATCCCAAAATGCAGATATTCCGAGTTCCATAATTTAAAAACTTTATCCATTCTTCATTCTCTGCTTATACTATCATAATTTCTTTATTATTTCATAGCTATCAGTGAACACATCCTTTTTGCCTTATAATTTATTTATCCATTAAGCCTATATTTATTGAACCCCTAGGATGGCAGGCAGTGTTTCAGGAGGAGACAAAATTCCCTGCCATCAAGGATCTTACATTCTATAGAAAAATGGACAATATATAGTATGTAGGATAGTAATAAGTGCTAGAGAAGATGAATATGAAGAAAAAGTATGAAATAAGGGGGTAGCTTTACTTTTAGAAAGAGTTGTCAAAGAAGGCTTCTCTGAGGAAACTTTTGAGCTGAGATATGAGTGGAGACAAGTAGCTGACTTTGTAGCTATTTGAAGAAAGCCTTTGAGCAGATGTGCAAAGGCCCTGAGACAGGCATGTACCTGGCTTGTTGGGGCAACAGTGAAGAGGCTGGTGTTAATGGAGTACATCAGAGGGGGTGAGGGTTTGTTTCAGATCATATTGAGCCTCGTGGGTCACAAGAAGGGAAGCACTGACTGATTTTGAACAGAGACATAATCTGCCTTATTTCATTAGACTTTGAGCTTCTAAATGACAGGAGCTGTTCAGGACTATACAACTCTGCACCGTTCTCTACTGGCCTAACATAGCTCCCTTTACATAGGGTCTGTTCAGAAATATGTTTTAAACAAATCATATATTGAAAGACAACTCCAATTTTCTTTTTTATTCAGATCCTACCACTCTCTACTAATTTGGAAACATTTAAGGGACCTTATTATTTAATCTATTGTCAACACTGGAAAGTATTTAGTAATGACGTTAGTTACCTTTTGCACATCAAATCTAAAAATGTAACTCTAAATTAAATTTAAATGCAAAACCACAAATTTGGAAACTGTAACAGAAAACATGAGAGGTTATATCTTTGTAGTCCAATTTAAATGTCTGCATGTCCTAAGAATAGGTTAATTTGGTGAGAGTGAAAAAAAAATTTCTTGATGCATCATTATGCATATGCTAAATATATTTCGCTTTTCCTCCTTTGGAACTATATTTTAAAAGGAATGAAGTAATTCTGGAGTACCACTCAAGGCACAGAAAGAAGCCTAAAGAATATCTCTGAATTTCTTTTTTATGTACCTTCTCATTCTTCTCCATGTTACCATAAAAAAAAAACAGATTACTTACCACTTGGTGAAAGTTTTGTGTTATTATAGAACAGTGAAATGAATTTTAAATTTATTTCAAAGAATGCACCCAGGAGCCAGCTAAGTATGCCCATGAGTTGGCTTCAGCCTTGATTGTATTGCTCTTAATTGACAAGCTCAATTGTACAAGACTAAATTTGGAACTGAAAATGCTCCATCTTTGGATAGCTGTAATTTAATCAAGCTTGCTTTAGCTACCTTATTATTTCATAATGAAATATAAACTATCTCACAAGCAAATACCTCTCTTCCAGAAATTAAATAGAGAGCAAAGCATTCACAAGCCAAAGAGTAACAATCAGTACAAATACAATTACCTTCTCACAAGCAAGATAAAGCATCAATCCCCCTTTTTTGTTATCTGATATTAGAGCAGCACATTTTTTTTCCCCAACTTGTACAAGTACCTACTATCCTCAAGCATGGAATATAGAATTTATGCTAAAGATATTGAAACCCAATTCTAGTGTGTTTTTTGTTTTGTTTTGTTTTGTTTTTGAGAGAAACTAATCTCCAGGAAGCTTACAATTAAAGACCTTAAACCTAAAAACAGTAGTGAGCCTTCTTCATGTATCTCAAAATTGTACTTTTGCCACTAGTAACACCAGCTTGAGGATTTCTTATCTCTCCATCCTTTCTGTGCTAATTGAAATGAAGGAGACCCCAGGGGGTAATCATCTCATACAGAGTGCTAAAGCATGACTTGATGGCTATCCCTATGGATATAGGCTTGCATAACTAATCTGCAGGAGTTCTTTGAAGATATCATGGCCATGCTAGATAAAAGATGTTCAGGAGCCAAAATCAGAGATGATCCATAAGGTAAAAGAACCACTGAACATGGGATAAAGAGTACTGAAAGGGAAATTTGTTTTAGAGACATCTACAAAGAGATGCCTTCAAAAGAAACATGTATGTTGGGGGGGATGATGAAGCTGTGCAGACCATATGCAATTAATTTACATTATAAACTATTTTTAACCCACTGCATGCCTCACAAAGTGATGACATCTTGAATTCTTTCTATAGTAATAGATAAATCACTGAACTAGTAATGTGAAAATCTGGGCTCTGGTCGTAAATAACCAAATGACCTTGGACAATTCATTTAAACACTTTGGGTCTCAGAGTCTTATCTCAGAAATGAGAAATTAGGGCTATATCGATGACCAAGTTCCCTTCCACCTCCAAAATTATTTGATCCCAAGAATCTAGGAATCTGGAGGAGGAAAGCCAGTCAGCAACCACCATCAAAAACCAAACAATCAAAAAAACATAAATAAGTAATCAACAAACTTCTCTCTATTGAGAGAAAAGACCACTGGCTTTTTCAAATTTTATAGTTTTCCTCTTCCTGATTTCAGTAAAAATTACATGGTATAATTGGTCTTTGGAATGTGCTATGAAGGCTATTTATTCCTGAGTTCTTGATACCTTCACTGACCCTATGAGAAGAGTTAAACCTTCCAAAGTCTGGACTGACCTTAGGGAAGCTCAGAGTATAACAATTTTGTTCTGCCCAAGGTATCTATTGTCCAAAGTACATATTTCATAATAGGGTTTTAAAAAGACAGGGAAATGAGAAAACTTAAATAACTTCTTCTATAGTGGTATAAATAAATGAAAACTTAAACATATGTATTTTCCTTATTCTGATTCTATATATACACATAAATCCAGACAAAATGCTTTCTAAAGTGCTTATGTTACTGTGTCTTAAAATGTAATCTATTAGTTTTTTAACTACTTGAAAGAATAGACTTCTTATATAATTCCTTAACATTGTTTTACAGATTCAGTACTCCATGCATTTTCCTTAAACTGATTTGTTTTTGTCACCCGAGTTCATTTCTTTAATGAGAAACATGATAAATAATTTAGATGACATGCACTTGCCTTTAAGACAGACTTAAAAATGTCTTTACTGGAAACCATAGTGGACCATATGGAGGATAAAATAAAAATATTGACTTAAAAATGTATTGCAGCATGCCTTTCTACCCCAAATGGGCAAATGTGTTTACTGCTTAAAACCAATGTGAGTATAACCACACTGAAAAAGCACTCTAATTTCACCAAGTCATAGAAATTCTATTGCCTATGATCATGTCTTTATTCCCAATGTCAAGCAAAGTTGAATTATTCACAATTTTCAGCAGAACTGAGAATAAATTGTATTAAAATATGGACTTCATTAGAAAAAAAAAATAAAGCTGCGAGTTCCATCAAAAGTATTTCTTTGCCTGAATCTGTAATAATTATACTCCTAGAGCAAAAGATAATCTCTGCCCACCTGGATCTTGGTGGAAGAATAATACATATCTAAAAATAACCACAATGCAAGAGAGAAAATGTTATAAATTAAAGAAGTTTAGATAAAGCACCATGAGAATTCAGGAGACAGAAGGAGCTGTTAAGTTCCAGATGGTGCTAATGGGGATCAAGGAAGTCATTGCAATTGAAGTGGCATTTTTTGATAGGCCTGGAGTTTTAAATGTACACATCAGGGGGTAGTGTTGGAGCCAGCATTCCAGGTAAAGAGGGCAATAAGCTGAAAGGGGTGAGGAAAGTATGAGATGTACTAAACAGAACACTTGGTTATACAGGAGCTGCTAATCTGTGAAAGGGAACAAAGGGCAATAAGTTAGGGACCAGTTGTGGAGGGAGGTCTTTGGCTGCCTGGCACAGACTTTGATCAGCAAGCTTGGAAGAAGCATAGAGGACTTTGAGAAGGGCAATGACAGAACAAGAACTGTGCTTTAGGAGATTTATTGGAGCAGAAATGTGTAGGATATACTGAAGGAGGTGATGTCAGCTCAACAGCTCCTTAAAAGTGGAGAAAAAGCACAGCAGTAGCAACTAACCCATGTGCCACCAGAAATCAACCTGCATTCCACCTTCAACATACAATAGAAGATCACCTTTCTCTTCCAGTACAGCCAGATCTGTGAACAGTTCCAGTCTTGAGCTGTGTGGAGCTGTCCTGGTAATGATAATTATAATAAAATGCAGATTTAATTCCCTAGGATTGGGGATAGGGGACAAGATAACACTCCCTTTTGTTCCTGTTTGATGTTTTATAACAGCAAAATACTTAATTGTTTTGAGATTTGAGCTATACCACCCATACCAGCTTTCTAATTACCTTTATCAATGTGGCTACAGGAAGGGAAAGTGTGATTCCATAGTTTAGATTTGCAGATAGCAAATAGAATGCTAACTGATATTTTGGAGATATAATTTCCAAAGTTAGCATATTCAGTAACAGCAAGAAAATGTAATGTTTAACCTAAAGTCACTTTGAAAACTAAAATAGATGTTAAAACTAAAATAGATGCTAAATCTAGACTCTAAAGGAAGGTGAGGAGAGAGTGCTCTGTTTCCTTGAGGCTTAAATGCTCTGATTAAACTTGATAGCGAGTTATCCTTAGGGTAACTTTTAATTCAAAATAAGTTTCAAACCATTGGCTAGGCCATTACTTATAATAGAAACTCTGCTTTTCTAAAATACATTAAAATGTTTGAAGGAGATGATCTCACTTTATCAAAGAGAGAAGGAAATGTGTCAAAGAGAATGGGAGAAATTATACTTGCTTTTCTTGTCTTTGCTGCATAAAGTGAAATGAAATTGTTTGTGACCAAGTGCAGATATAACTTTAAGGAGGCTGGCCTTCCTTAAGTATTTTGTCAGACACAAGTCCTGCCTTTGTACTTGCTTCAGGGCACTGCAAATGGGCTCAGTGCACATCCATACGCTAGTTCACTCTGGAAAAATCACACCAGTTATACAGAGCAGAACTCCCCTAAATTCTCAAGAGACTGCTTACACAAAGCTATGAGCATGGTTCTGTGATGTACAGGTCCACTATCCCCATCTCTCAAGAGCTTTGAGTTCCAAGTAGGATATTTTGGACCTCTAAGGGATGTTTTATCCTTTCTCTTTCTCCAGGAAGCAACCATCCAATATAAAAGGAGTTACGTAATCGAGATATAACTGTGAGCTTTGAAACTATTTTTAAAATCACCAAAGCCAGCTTCTTCTCATAACACAATTTCTTAATTTCCATAATTTGGGGTAGAAAAAGATGACAATCTTAAAGAAAGATACACAATTAATTAAAGATGCATTTGAGGAATGTACAAAAAGGGATCAGAGGACACTCTTTTATTCATTGCTCCACTCAATGCCAGACCCTGCAGAAAAAAATTCAGAAATATATTTAGTGCCACTGAAACTGTTACCATCTTACATAGGGAGAGATCAGCATTACATTTTGAGAAATCACAGGGAAGGAGTCTATCTTTTAAAGTCTGGTGCTGCCCAGGATTCTGTCCTTGACCTTTGGTCCTTCTATGGGTTATCTCTTCCTGTCATGGTTTTAGCTTTTACGCAGTTTACGCTGGTGACATCCAAGTCTATAGGTTCAGCCCAGACACAACCTCTGAGGTTCAGATTTGAATAGTTGTAGATTTATACCTGGATGTCCTCCCCACAGGTGTCTTGTGCCTACCCCATCTTCTACAGCACCCTGGCACCTTCACAGCAATTCTTGCATTGTGTTCTATGTGTTTGTTTTGCTGCCTGTCTTCCCCATTGGACCAGAAGCCCTGGGAGGCTGGGGGCTGTGTCTGTTCTGTTCATGTTTGGGGCTTAGCTTCTGGTACATAGCAGCTGTTCAGTACATATTTCTTGAATAAGCGAATCCATGGGTTGGGGCTAGAATAGTTCTGGATACTCATATCTTAATCAAATGTGCTTCTTAAGCCAGCCCACTGCAGTTTGAGATGAAGGAACAGCAATATGACTCATCTACATGCCTGTCTACTTAGGGTCATAGCACAGTGATTCACTGTTCATGGTCCTTTTAGACCTTGATTTACTGTGTGACTTTACCTAGGAATATTCTGCCAGGTACAAAATAATTTAATATTACTGACAATTTAGTTGACAGAGTTGTAAATGGAGAACTATTGCCTTTCAGAAGAAAATTGCTAAAAACATATATGCATTCAAAGGAATACCTTACAAGGGTAATATAAAATCTCTTTTCATTCCCTTTTGCACAGTTCGGTGAAAGCTGAGGTTGCCTCAGAGAGGACAGGTAAACTGCACCTGGGTGCCTTCAGAGGAAGTTATAGAAATCTGAAGTATAATACTATATGGACACAGAATTTTTACGTATGAGAGAGAGACCATTAATTCTTCCTGTCAACAAAGGGAGTAGAGTCTTAAAACAAGGCCATCATTTTTTCCTCTCTGTTAAGTAGATACCAAATTAGAGTACTTAGAGAAGTATTTAACTGTCATAAGCAAGTGACTGGATAAATTTTCAAGAATCCAAATTCTGTGAAAAAATACACGTAAACAATTTTTGAACGGTATCAAATCAGACCATCAGAGACTAGATTCTTTTCAACTCATACAGGATATACTTTGTATCTTCTCAGAGCATGATGCTTCATTTCTCCCTGGCTTTTTACCCTTATGAGCCCAAAGAATGTTAGGTATAGACTGCTGCCTCTCATTAATCTATATTTTGGGGATGCTGGAAAAACAAGTGTAATATCATTTCTTCTAAGTGCACTGGATTCTCTATGAGTAGGCAATGTGAGAAAAAGTTATGAGTACCTTCCAGGTAACTTCCTAAGAATGAAATTGTGGAATATCCTGAAAAGTCATGCATCCATCTCTGAACTAATCACTGTAGGTGGACATCTCCTATCTATGCAGATTGAAAGATTGGAGTAGGCATCAGATAAGGCCATTCAGGGCTCCCTCATGGGTCTTGGGTGGAGTCAGTCCTCCAAAGTCCCTCCCTGCTATGCAAATAAAGGAGAAGTACATGTGGAGGCAGAGACAGGCCAAGCACTTACCCAAACTTTCTTAACCTTTCTATAGGTTTTTTTTTTTTTTAAATCACAAACATTTTCTCTATTGTAAAGGAAAATAGCCCACAAACAACAAAACAAAAGAAATTTCAATTCTATAGCAGTTGAGTTTCTCTTTTCTAATAGGATCTACTTTCTTCTTAATGTTCTTAGCAAGCCCATAAGTATTTTAAAACCTGAAATCTAGAAAGTTACTGATTGGGAAATAAGAGGGGAAAAAGAGAGGATCAAGTGATTGATTACAAAAAGTCTTCCTTATCTTTTGTTTGGAGGTGAGGGTGTGTTTGCATTTTGTACCACTAAACATGATTGTTGAAGCAATTCTTTTGCTTTTTAACATGCCTTCATTAGGCTCATCCTACCTCTTTCTGGTCCAGGACTTTCTCCTGTACCAAGTAACTTTTTTTTTTTTTTTTTCTCTTTGGAGGCTATAAAACCAAGCTGTCTTTTTAAAATCTTTTATTATTCTGATGGATTTCTTTTTGTGTTTTTCCCTGAATTAAGCTTTAAGTGTCAGTTCCTAGAAAAGAACACCTAATAAAACTACCTGGGGAATGTGTACCAAGCCAGAATGAACAATACTCTTAGATTTTTGGGTGTTTGTACTAGTTATAAGGAAAGATCTCATTTAAAATTTATTCTAGGAAAATGACATTTAAAAATCAACCAAGGTTTTAAAAATTCATTAAACGAAGTAAAGACAATGTAGAAGGACTCAAACATTTAAAACTCTGAAATGCCAATGAGGACTATAAAGCTAACTCAACTAATGATTTCAAAATCTTATATAACTATTTTTCTATATGTATTTTCCAAAACAGGAAATGAATTCAGGTCTTAGTGAGAACTACTCAGTCCTGCAATTATAATCCAAATCAATGACATATTAACTGAGAAAAGCCTGCCCTACATTTTTACTCTGTTGATAATTCAAAGATCACTTCTCTTCAAATTTCCTACTCTTTTCAGAGAAAAGCTCATTAAAGAAACATAGAGACTTTTCCATAGCAACAAGATGCAAGTAAAAGACATATAATTGTAACAGAAATGATTTCCCCAACTATTTTTCTATAAATCTGAATTTTTTGTTTGTTAGTATCAATTACATTATCTAGTCTTTATCATTAATAGAACAAACATTGTTAGAGATAATTAGACACGGCCTCAACAACAATGACTTTTAAATGATACTTTCACAATCTGTTATTCTGAAGAAAATATGTTTAGTGTTTACCATAATTTTCACAATGCTATTTGCCTTAATTTGTGTGTTATGTTTCAAAAATGTCTAAATAATAAAAGGACACACTCTCGCTGATTTCATTTCATATATATATATTTTCAAAACCAGGATGACAGCTTAATGACCTTTAATCATCCTCATATCCTACTGGACAGGCTGGAGAGAATGATTTTCCCCACCATGTACGTGTACGATATTGAACCAGTAAACATGCTACAATGTAAACTTTCTATTATCTGTAATACCTAAGCCCTAAAGAAATATTTTCATAAGACAAATTATTCCTCAGGAGCATTTTATTAGACATCAAATATTAATCTATTTGAATTCATGATCTGTCAAGGGGAGTTATTAACTTCTCTCAGGTGGAAACCATTTTGCAACAGGGCAAAAGAGATTGGTCTTTAATTCCTTAATTAGTCCTTCTGTGACTTGAGGAACAAACACTCATTAATCAGCCTTTAGACAAGGATCTTTCTCTGTTCTTGTGTTGATCAAACATTATCAAACATTCTGGGAGACTTAAAGAATTGCTAACTGTCTCTGCTCCCATGATACTGGATTTTTGGGGCTCTTACCCCAAATGCCCATGACTCCATTCAGCACCATTAATGACTAAAATTCAAATTCTCCGTTCTTTTTTTTTTTCTTTGAGACTATAATATTTTCGTTTTCATATTATTTTATTTTTAACCATTTGAATATAGGTTATATTTTTTAGTGCATTTTTTTTAATTCAGTTTTACTGAGATATATTCACATACCATGCAATCATCCATGGTGTACAATCAAGTGTTCACAGTGTCTTCATATAGTTGTGCATTCATCACCACAATCTATTTTTTAACATTTTCCTTATACCAGAAAGGATAAGAATAAGAATAAAAAATAAAAGTAAAAAAGAACTCCCAAATCTTTCCTCCCATCCCACCCTATTTTTCATTTAGTTTTTGTCCCCATTTTTCTGCTCATCCATCTGTACACTGGATAAAGGGAGTGTGATCCACAAGGGTTTCACAATCACACTGTCACCCATTGTAAGCTACATTGTTTTACAATCATCTTCAATCTTCCTTCTTTTTCCTGAATTAGCCAACCAGTCTTGAATCTTCAGAACTTCTTCAGCATCATTTATTAAATTTAGTTTTAAGCTCTTGCTCAGGGATTATCTGTTGTGTCCCTGGATTTGCACTCTGGACAACGTACAAACTGTGAAGTTGAGACAAAAGAAAAAAATAAATAATTAAATGCAATTCTTTCTCAATAACTTGCTTCCAAAAGTCAGAATGGAATAAGACATGAGAAATTAGAACATAAGTTAAGATGGGTTCCACAGGATCAAATGCATTGGTAGACCTTGTAAGATAATATAAAAATGTATAATTTGTAGAAATGTCTCCTGAAACAGGCTCTCAGAGCCAGTCTAATTGCACCGCAAATCTTTTTGACTTGTTCTCTTTCAAATTACTCATTGTGCTTTAAACTTTTTCTATTGCATTCCTTGGAGCCAGGATGCAAGTTTCATTCATCTTTGAATCATTTCAGTTCCTAGCAGAGTACTTTAATTTAGTGTATAATAGGAGGCCAGTATATGTTAAATGAATGATTGGATGAATCAGGCCTAACAGTTTCAGAAGTGAATCTTGCACAAAAGGATTCCAAATCCTGTTATTATTTTAGCTTTAGAAATAGTGGATGGTCTTGGTGAACTGGATCTCTAATTTAAGCTTTATTAGTGATAAAGTTAAACATATTTAACAGCTATGTTTCATTATTCTACTTTATCTTCAATACTTATTCTTTGGATATAATTTTTTCACTGGTTTACATTTATTTTATCAAAACATATATAATTAGGCTGAATTTCAGTAAAATAAAAAAAATGGTAGAAAAATTATCAGGATACTTCTTAGATGATAGAGTTAAAAAATCTGTTTAAGCTAGCAGTAAATACCCGAAACTATCAAACTACAACCCAGAACCCCTGAATCTTGAAGATGATTGTATAACAATGTAGCTTATGAGGGGTGACAATGTGATTGGGAAAGCCATATGGACCACAATCCCCTTTGTCCAGTGTATGTATGCATAAGTAGAAAAATGGGGGCAAAAAAAAAAAAAAAATGCACCCAGTGTTCTTTATTAGTTTAATTTTTCTTTTTCACTTTAATTGTTCTTTTTCACTTTAATTTTTATTCTTATTATTTTTGTGTGTGTGGTAATGAAAATGTTCAAAAAAATTAATTTTCGTGATGAACACACAACTATATAATGGCACTGTGAACAATTGAATGTACGCTTTGTATGACTGCATGGTATGTGACTATATCGCAGTAAAATTGAATTTAAAAAAAAAAAGTCTATTTAGAGTTTTGCCCATTTAATCTTCTTGATTAATCTCTTAAAAATGTTGCCATGTCCTGTGTTTCCAATTTAAAAGATGGCTCAAAGCTTTAAATGTTGTGGATACCACTAATTTAGTTATTAGCACACCAAATTAAAACTAGGAATTCTGAAAACTTCGTCAATGGTGGGATTATGGTTCTATGACGAGTGGGGGAGGGGAGCGGAAAGGAAACTGAATAAGGTTCTGGGTGGCCCAGTCCTCTCAGTAACTAATTATTTGTGCTAATGAAAGATTCAACAGTTATGCTCCCTGGATTTGCAGAATAAATAGCTTTAATTTCCCTCACTGACTGTGTTTCCAACTGAATAGCAAAGGCTTTGTTGGCTTTGTTTACACGTCACTCAGGTCAACCCAGTGAACTAAATAGTGAGGTATTCGAATAATGTCATATTCCATAAGTAGTCATAGCTGGAATAATGTATGCGAAGGTTTTAAAAAACTGTAAGTGCTATAAACTTTCAAGATATTATTTATTAGATTGTTCATATGTAAATATAAAAATCTGTCCAATTTTTGAATATCCCAAATCAGTCCAAAAAGGTGAAAAGGGCAATCTAATAATATGTTGATGGTCTATAATAATTTTATTATTTAAATAGCTAGCTCATAATTATCTATAGAGATGGGCTTTGTTGATAGCATCGGAAAATGAAAATGCAGATATAACTATAAATGCATTTTCATTAAAACTTTCATTTTCCATAGCAAAATTAGCAATTTGGATTTTTCTCTATTTTGCTTGTTTATTTAATGTGGTATAAATAATAATAGTTATGAGAAGGTGATGATGAGTGCATGTTTTTGCACACACGTGGGTGTGTGAGAGGGAGCAAATGAGAGAGTATTCTAGTTTTAAATTATGAAAAGTCAAATTACTTCACCGTATAATTTCCATCTACAGTCGATTTTCCCTATTCATGGTAGTTATGCTCTACAAAGTCATTGAACATACTGAATTAGTGAATACTGAATCATTGCTCCTAGGGAAAATATGGGGTTAAGGTCCCATGAACCTTTGGTCACAATGTTTTTATCAACTGTTTAATACCTAACCTTGACCCCTTTTCAGATATATATTCTTGATTTGTTAACACTGAACTGAAGACCAGCAGCACTATAACTCATGCCTGAACTCACATATTTCCTCCCTGAGGCAAATCATGGCCTTATTATTCTTAGGAACACTAGACAGCACCCCAGCACTATGCCTAGAGGTCATTTTGAACAGTGAAATCACCAACAAAAAGCACAAATATGCAAAAAACATGGTGCTACATGCATGACAAGGAGGGCAATTGTTTATAGGACGAGAGCTGAAACAAGAAGTCATAGCATTTCCTTGTTTGACCTCAGTTAGGAACATGTGCTTCAGGTAACTCAAACTTTTCACTGCTTTGTGTGTGTCTGTGAATGATCGCACAGGCTCTGTGAATACTGATTATAAATTACAAATAAATTTTACAGAGTAGGCAAATTCATAAATACAGAATCTGCAAATAATGAGAACTGACTGTATTTCTGTAAGGTAAATAAAGGTAAATTAAAGATCTATTCCCTCAGTAGAAAAATCTGGATTAGTTTGACTTTGTAACATCAGAGAAGAAACAATTGGTACAAGACGATGTTCAAGGAAGAGGCTACACACACACACACACACACACACACACACACACACACGCACAGAGGTAGATAGATTAAATTTAACTTACTTGGAAGAATAGTAAGTAGTTTCAATACGAGAGATGCCTGTCTGTATGTGGGCTTGAACACTCATGGGCCACACAAAAGTCTGTGGGATCCAGAATACAGCCTCGCAGCTTTAGCTATGCCATGAATTTCACCAGTCTACTCTTAAACACATCAAATGAGTTCTTAATTTCGGACAGTATATTTTCAGTTCTAGATTTCCCATTTGATTCATTTTTTTTACCTTCCCAGTGTTGAAATTCTGCACCTTTTCATCTATTTTGTCCATTTTTTAATTGTAAAACTGAAAATTTTCCTGAAATATGAGATCACAAGATTCCCCTGGCTTTTCTCAATACTTGACTTTGAACAAAATTCTAAGTACTGGCCATATTTGAAGATTGTACCTTTAGTGTTTCAGATGTTTGCATTTTGCCTGCCTAATGAGTTAAATTTCTCATTAAATCTCTTTTGTAGTAACATCATATATTCTTAGTAACTGTCCAACTGCACAGGCTGAACAATAAGGTGAGGCAGCAAGATGGTAAAATATAAAAAATACTAGCAACTCTTCCTTGGGGCAAACTTATCAGTTGGCACAGGAAAAGAGTAGCTTTGCCACACTGAAATTAAAAAAAAAAAAAAAATCTACTGACAGGATCTTTTATCTGAGGGACAAACAATTTACAGTAGCAGTTAGAAAATGATGCCTTTATCTTTCAAAGCATTTATTTGTATCTAGTACACCTCAGGTAAAATGTACCCAAAACCCAAAATGACAAAATGTTTTCAATCAATAAATGTTTTATTGGATGGCAAACAGCAGTATTAGCATGTTCAAGAAGTCAATTTGCCTCTTCTGCTTAAATTTATAGCAATTGATTCTCAAATCTTTTCTAAGGTAGAATTTTGTTTAAAGAGATTTTGCAGACTGAATTGTTTGGCATTATACTACTATTCAGGGAACATTGTATTCAAAAACTAGTTTTGTCTGAGAAGCTGCAATCTGTAGTGTCATGATTTGCCGATGGTTTTCTCAGCAGGTACATCAAATAATCTAAAGGACGTCTCAATGTAAAATATAAAGCCACCACAACCAGAATAGGCTCACAGTTCAGTCAACATTAATTAAAATATTTTTCTTTTTTTTTTTTTTTTTTTGCAAAGATTGTAGCATTTCTCTAGAAATCACAGTACCTTTTGATCTGTTCTCTGGGAAAAATATCGGAAACCTGTGGCATCACTGGAGACTCAACTGGACTCTGTTTCATACTCCATACACCACTGCAGGAGCAAATTGTGTGCTTGATAAATCCCAGCATCACCCGGGCCTGTGCTACAGTGGTGTACCTACCCAGCCTAGGAATGGGTAATGAGAGCAGCCTTTAGCATGCCCCTTGCTGAAGGCAGTGATGTTCTCTGAGGCATGTCAAGTAATAGGATCTAATTTGCTTATTTCACCAAATACCCTCAGGGCCCTTTAGTACTGGCAGAATTGTGAGTCTAGGATTAGCAATTCCCCTTTGGCTACTGCAGAACATTTTCATTTTTTCTCAGGCCTCCTTCCAGCTCTTTTCTGCTGATTGTGTGGAGCCTGTTCTTTTCTGTAGTTTGGCAAGGGCCAAATGTCACTATTTCTTTACTTTATCCCTATTCCTTATCTGTTATGGCCTCATTTTCTCTCAGTCACTAAAAGTATTCCTTTCTTTTTTTTATATGAGAAATTGTCCTTTGACATTAGCAATATTATGTGGGCTGTACCCTCTTCTACACTTCTTTATTATATGAATAATCTTACCAACTGATGGCTGTTTTTATCACGCTCATGCTCCACCTCCCAAGTCTTTTCTCTGTCTCTTGTGCTGCTTTAGATATGTGAAGTCATCCAGATGATATACTCTGTATATCTGAATCGTTGCCACATAAAATATAATTTGAGTATTAAGAATGTGTATAAATTCTATACATAATCTAGTGTAGGCACAACCTTAGGTGATTTTTGTTGTAGGTTATATTTAGGAACTTGGATGGATGACTGTCTTCAGAAGCAAACATGGATTGCTTCTCTTTTAGTTTCAGAGAATGCCTAGGCTCCCATACTTTTACCATTTCCTACCTCCAAACTATGATATTTAGCAGTGGTAGTGATAATGATCAGGGTCAAAAGATAAGTAGCAATAGATGTTCCCATCTAATCCTGGAAAATGTTTATTTCTGCTGATGGTCTAGTCTAATGCTTCTCAAACTTTAATATACATACAAAGTACCTGAGTATTTTGCTAAACATGAAAAATTTTTATTCAATATGTCTGGTGTGTGATCTGAGATTCTGCAATGCTAACAAACTCCCAGGCAAAGCAATGCTCCTGGTCCAGAGACTACATTTTGAGTAGGGAAAGTCTAAGGTTGAACAGTTCAATACTGTAGCCAATAGCCACATGTAACTGTTTCTAATGCTGTTCAGGTCAACTATATCCTTACTGATTTTCTGCCTGTTTCATCTATCCACTACTGAGAGGTGTTGAAGTCTTCAACTATAGCATGGACTTTACTTCTCCTTGTAGTTCTATCAGTTTTGTCTCACATATTTTGATGCCTATTGTTAAATGCACACACTTCAAAGATTGTTATGTCTTCTTGATTGTTATGTCTTCTTGATCCCTTTATCAAGGTGCTAGGTTGAATTACAAAACCCAGGGATGGGGAAACAGGAGACATGTTCTTAATCTTAGTCCATCCCCATGGGTATGAACCCATTGTAAGTAGGACCTTTTGAAGATGTTATTAAGGAGGTGTGGCCAACTGGATCAAGTTGAGCTTTATCTGGATTACTGGAGTCCTATATAAGCAAAATGAAATTCAGACATATGGAAAACAGAAAGAAGCTGGAAGTTAACAGATCCTGGAGGAGAAAGGAGAAGATATCACCATGTGCATTGACATGGGATGGAAAAGCCAAGGACCAAGGGTTGCCGGCAGCCAACCCCAGAATGCCAGTCTTCTGGGAGAAAACATCACCTTACTGATGCCTCGATTTTGGACTTCTCCTATCTTCAAACCATGAGTCAGTAAATACACATTCTTTAAACCAAACCATTGCATGGTATTTGTTTTACCAGCTGGGAAACTAAGATAATCATTGTCCCTCATAATTTTCCTATTTCTGAAGTCTGCTTTGCTTGAAATTAATATACCTCCTACAGTTTTCTTTTGATTAGTGTTAGCATTGCACATTTTTTTCTATGCCTTTACTTTTAACCTGAGTTTTTATATTTAAAATAATTTTTTTGTATATGACTATATACAATTGGTGTATTTTGGCTATTCACATTAAAAGTGGTTATTGATACAGCTGGATTAATTTTTATCATGTTTGTAACTGTTTTCTACTCATTGCACCTGCTCTTTCTTTTGTTTTTCTTCCCCTCTTTTTCTGCCTTCTCTGGTTTTAAGTGCATTTTTTATATGATTCCCTTTTCTCTCCTTTCTTAGCATACTTCATTTTTTTAATGCAATTTTATTGAGATATATTCATATAACATGCAGTCATTCAAAGTGTACAATCAGTTGTTCACAGTATCATCATATGGTTGTGCATTCATCATTAAAATCAATCTTTGAACATTTTCATTACTCCACCAAATAAAATAAAAATTAAAATAAAAAAGAACATCCAAAATGTCCCATTCCCTTCCTCCCCACATTGTTCATTTACATTTTTTTATTGTGAACTTTAACATATATACATAACCATGATAACTTTCTATGTACTATTTCACAAGTAGTTAGAGAGCAAATCTCAATGTCATGGGTCACAGTTCCACAACTTCAGCCATTAGTATACTTCTTTTAAAAAACATTTTAGATGTTGCCCTAGAATTTTTAACATACATTTTTAACTAATCTAAGTTCACTTTCAAATAATACTATGCTGCTTCACATGTACAGCAGTTCCTATCCTTTGTCCTATTCCTTATGTCATTATTGTCATTCATTGCACTTATCCATATGCTATAATCACCCAATAAATTGTTACTGTTAGTAGTAATTATCTTTTAGCTCAATTAAGAATAAGAAAAGGAACATTTCATTTTACTTTCACTTATTCCTTCTCCGATGCTTTTCTTTCTATGTGTAGACTTGAGTTTTTGAACTTATCATTTATTCTTGTCCCTGTAAAGCTTCTTTTAACATTTTATTTGTATGGCAAGCCTACTGCCAATGAATTCCTTCAGTTTTTATCTGAAAAAGTCTTTATTTCTTATTTCCTTTTGAAAGATAATTTCTTTGGATATAGAATTGTAGCTTGGGTTCCTTTCAACATTTTAAATATTTCACTCTACTTCCTTCTTGCTTACATGGTTTCTGATGACAATTCCACTGTAATTCCTGTTCCTCTATGGGTAAGATCCCTCCTTCTGTCTCCTGGATGCTTTCAAGATTTTCTGACTTTCTTTAGTTTTCTGCAGTTTGAATATGATAAACCTAGGTATAGATTTTTTTTTTTTTTTTTTTTTTTTTTGTATTTATCTTGCTTGTTGTTCTCTGAACTACCTGGATCTGTGGTCTGGTGTCTGTCATTACTTTTGGAAAATTCTAAGCCATTTTCACTGCAGATATTTCTTCTGTTCTGTTCTCTCATTCTTCTTCTATTTTCTCAATTAGTATATGTTACACCTTTTGAAATTATCCTATAATTCTTGGATGTTCTGTTCTTTTTTCCTCATTCTTTTTTCCTTTTGTATTCCAGTTTGGGAAGTTTCTACTGACAATTCTCCCCTCAGCCATATCCAGTCTGCTGGTGGGCTCATCAAAGACATTCTTCATTTCATTACAGTGGCTTCGATTTCTAGTATTTCCCTTTGTTTCCCATCTGTTCTTGCCTGTCGTCTACTTTTTCCATTAGAGCCCTTAACATATCAGTCATAACTATTTTAAATATCGTGTCTGATAATTATAAAATCTGCTTCATATTTGAGTCTGGTTCTGATGCTTGCTCTGTTTATTAAGACTCTGGATTTTTGTTGTTGTTGTTGTTTGTTTTGGTTGTGCTTGTTTGTTTGTTTGTTTTTTAACTTTTAGCTTTGCAATTGCTTTGTAATTTTTTGCTGAAAGCCAGGTATGACTTGTCTGATGCCAAGTAATAGGAACTGAGGTAAATTAGCTTTCAATGTGAGCTTTTGTGTTAATCTGAGTGTTTAACGTTTGCTGTAGCTATAGGTGCTGGAGTCTTTACATTCCTCTACCATCCTTGCTTTGTCCCTGTTGATGTTTGGGGGCTTCTCTAAGAAGTCCTGCTTAGATAGAGTTCCTGTCTTGTGTCTTTTTCAGCTGATATCCACTGTTATTATACTAGAGTCCTGTTGGTGTGGTGATAAAGTGTGGATGGAAGGGAAGCATTCTATAATCTTACAATTAAATATCAATCTTTTAGTGGGCCTATGTCCCTGAGCTTTGACCTTCAGAGTGTTTATAAGCCTTTTACTTTCTTTTTAGATGTGACAGGAAGACTAAGGGGGGCTAGAATTGGGAAATGCCTTTTCCCCAAGTCAGGTAAGACTCTAATAAAGTCTTTTTCCTTGGAGAGTTGGGCTTCCTTATGGAGAATGCTATAGGTGTATTTCACAATGGTCATTTTCTCTTCCCCACTGCCAGAACCAAAAGAGGCTATTGACTTTTCATTGTTCCTAGAAGTAACAAACAAACAAACAAAACAAACATTTATAATATGCTCTCCACTCTCAGGTCTATGGCCCTTACCAGTTTCTGACTCTCATGCTAATCCTCACTCAACCTCCACCAAATCATCAAAATTACCAATTCAGTGTTCATAGCTCCAGCATCTTCTGCTCCAAGTATGGTGAGCTCAGCTATAACTCTCAGTATTTACGTTTCTCCAGATTTCAGGGTAGCAGTTTGCTCTGCAACCTTGGTTCTCTGTCTGATGGGTCCAAGAAAAGACATTGATCTACAGTTTGCTTAAACTGCATTTTCTGTAAGCAATTGCCACAAGTCAATTTAAAACTGTGTTTATATTATTTTTCATTGTTGTAAAGGCAAGAGTGATGACTTCCAAGCTCTTTCAAAATTGTAGTTGAAGCCAGAAGTCCCACATGTGACAATTTAAATATAAATTAAATATAATTTAAAATTGTGTTTGTCAATCACAGTAAACACATTTCAAGTGCTCAGTAGCTACATGTGGCTAGCGGCTCCTGTGTAGGACAGCACAGATAAAGAAAATTCTCCTAATTACAGAAAGTTCTATTAGGCAGAGGAAGCCTCTAAAAAAAATCTATGAGGCAAGTGGAATCAAACGATAAAAGGGCCAGCATAAAGTATAAAATAAGATCTTTTAGGATGGTGTTTTACATCTTTCCTCAGGTTCACCTTGAACAATCACTGGACGGTGAGAGAAAAAGTCACAATAGAGGTTAACTAAAGGGTTGACCATCAATAAAATCTAAGGTAATCAACATGAGAAGTGATCTCTACTTCATTCTAGCAATAAAGCTATGGTCAAAAATATAATATGCCAGACATATACTGACACGGTAAGAGATCCACTCTGAAGCAAAAATTTTTATCATTTCCACAATATAGCTAGAGCCAAAGTTTCATTTTCTGCAAGTGACTGTCCCATGTGAATTTAAAACTGCCTTTATATTATTCTCCATGTTTTACCTATCAAAATTTTACCTTGTCAGATTTTATATTTGGCTTGTAATTTCAAGTGTGTAAAAAATACCTCAAGGGCATCTGTTTGCAAAGTAGATAATCCAAAGTAAAAAGTTAAAAAACAAAACAAAACCGATAAAAAAAACACTACATAATCTGGTTCAGAGACACTGAAAAAAAATTACATTTATGAGCTCCTCCTTTCTTTTCATTTTAAAAAATGTCATAAAAGTGACAGGTCCAATGGATCAATCATTTGAAGTAATTATGCTACCAGGGACAGTTAAATATGATAATATAACCTTACACTGGGGAAGTATATTGATTTTGCCATGTTCTGTACATTGTCAGCTGTTCAGAAATTATCTTACTAGCATAATACAGCAGTTTAAAATATCTTCTTATATTTATTTTCCTAATAATGTCACATTTGACTGTTTCAAAAATTCTGACAAGCCACTCAGAGTTCCTCGTAGAAGCAATAGTGTTTACTTTTAGCAACTTTTTTTAAACTGAAGGTTTTTGTGTGTTTTTTTTATTCATATCATTAAATAAGGAACATTAACCCTGGAATGTCATTGCCCGAAAAATTAAAAATATTCCCTGTACTACTGATTTTTAATAATGTGATAATAGAACCAATAATGGGAATGTGATAAATATGTCAGACCATATATTTCTTTGTGACCTTTATACTCACTATTTAAGTGCCTCCATTGCTGAGACTGAAAAAATTCCTGAAAATTTTAAATTGTTGTTTTAAATTTGAGAGAGACAAAATAAATAAGAAGACTCTAACAACTATTTCTGGAACTGGAAATTATTGGATGTGATTCTGAATCCCTAGTAAACTGGGTGTTCTCTGGTTGTAAACACGGAGGATAACAGTGAAAGATTTTTAAAGTTCTTAAATCAAGTGCTTAAAGCAACCTGATGGCAAATATGTGTAGTAATCAATAAGGCAAAAGATGAACATGTATATGAAAGAAAGAAAGAAAGAGTGAGATTGTATCTCTCCACTTATAGCATCATGACAGTGGGGAAGAGTAGGAGTAGGGAATGGAGGTGGAAAATATTTCAAGTATAGCTAATGTTTATTCAGCAGTTACAATGTATCAGTCACCAGGCTAATTATTCATTCAACAAATATTTATATTTAGAAATACCCAGTATTACTGGACACTTGGAAGATTATACTGAGCAAAATAGATAGGGTTTCCTGCCCCTTGGAGTTTATATTCTTGTAGGGGTCACAGACAAATAAACAATAAATATAATGGATACATAAATTATGTATTATGTCAGAAGATACATAAAGAACATAGAAAGAGTAGAGCAGAGTAAGGCGTTTGTAAAGTGTCAGATAGAGGAGGGTGACTGCAATTTTAAATAGGTGGTCTTAATTGAGAAGACAACCTTTGAACAAAGACTTAAAGGAGATGAGGGCATTAGCAATGGAGGTGTATAAGAAAAGTGCCCTAGATAAAGGGAATAGCTAGTGCAAAGGCCTTGGATGGAGAATGCTGGTGCATTCAAGGAGCTACAAGGAAGCCACTGCTACAACAAAGGAATGATCAAGAAGGGAAGTGGAATAGAAGAGGTTAGAGTAGTATTTGAGAGCTAGACTATATAGGCCCTTTTTAGGCTATTATGAATATTTTCAGTTTTAGTCTAAGTGAAATGGGGAGCCAATGAAAGGCTTTAAGCAAAAGAGTAGAATGATCTGGCTCCATTTAAATAGTCTGGCTGCTGGGTTAGTGCAGACTGTAGAAGGCTTAAGAAAATAAGCAGGAAGAAGGGGCTATTCCAGAATTCTGGAAGAAAATGGCAACGGTTGGTCCAAAAGTAGCTTTGGAGATAGAAAGAAGTATTGGATTCTATATACAAGTTGAAGATGGAGCCACCAGGATTTACTGCTGAGTTGATACAGGTTTAAGAGAAAGATTGGTGTCCCCCAAATAACCCAAGGTTGTAGCTTGAGCAACTGAAAAGATGAAGTTGCTGTATTGGTTAGGGTTCTCTAAGGAAACAGAATCAATGAGAGATATCTGTGAATGTAAGATTTATAAAAGTGACTCATGCAACTGTGGGTATGCATTAGTCCAAATTCCATAGGGCAGGCAGCAAACTGGCAACTACAATGAAGATGTTCGATGAACTCCTCAGGAAATGAACTGGCAACTTAGACGAACTCCTCAGGAAACACGTCGCAATGAACTCCTCAGGAAACACGTCGCTGGTCAGCCAAAGAAGTGAAAGTCCTCTATCTGTCTTGCTTAAAAGTCTTCAGCTGATTAATTGGATTAAATCTAGCCAACTGCATTCTCTTATTGTGGAAGACACACCCTTCATTGATGTCGTCAGTCACAGCTGCAACCAATTGACTGATGATTTAATAAACCAGCCTGTTAGTTTATTAACCAGCCACAGATGTCCTTGCAGCAATGGTTAGGCCAGTGCTTGCTTGACCAGACAGCTGGGTACCATCACCTGGCCAAGCTGACAACGAACCCAACCATCACAGTTGCCATAAAGTAAAATGGGGAAGGCAACAGGTAGAAGAGATTTAGTAGAAGATCAGGATTTCATTTTTGGTCATAATAAATTTGAGTTGTCTTTGGGACACCGAAAGATCAAGTAGGCAGTTCATGTAGGAGTCTAGAGTTCAGAAGCAAGATCTGGGCTGAATACATACATCTGGTAACTTTACACATATCCATAGAACAAGAGAGAGTATGAGAGTCAGGTACTAAGCTCCGGGACACTCTAAACTTGAGTGCATTATAAAAATGAAAGTAACAAAGAAAGGGGCAGAGGAGTGACCAGTGAAGAAGGAGGAAAATCGGGAGCTTCTGCTATCCTGATCCAAGAACATAGTTTGTGCAGGAGGAAGGAGTGAGCATAAGTACATAAGTAAAGTAGGATAAGAACTTAAAATTGACCACTGGATTTAGTAAAGAGAAAAGAGTTCCATGAAGTAGCAAGAACAAATGATTGACTAGATTGTGTTTAAGAGGAACAGAAACAGAAAAAGTGAAGAAAGTGAATGTATAGACAACTAGTTAGAGAGTTTTGCTGGAAGGTGGAATAAAGGAATGGATCAGTAGCTGGCAGGGAAAGTAGAGTCAAAAGAATTTTGATTACTTGTTTTAAGATGGGAGAGTTCTTTGTATAATGATGGGAATAATCCTATAGAAAGTGAAAAAATGAATGAAATTGGAAAGAAAGGGGTTCAGTCTCCAGTCTTCTATTTGTCCAAGAACATAACTGTTCATAAGTGGTAGAGACATATGATCTGATTCCAGAGCCACTCATCTTAACCACAACATTATATTGCCTCACATGATTATTGAAAGGACACTTCTGAGCAATGGCCAGTACTTGATGGTTGTTGCTACTTTTGAAAATATGACTTACAAACTCTTGATAGGGGGAGATTAGTGCTAATAAGTTTTTGAGTTGTTGTGAATGTAAAGTTTCCAAGAGGTTTTTTTTTATTCAGAAAGTTATTTTATTCAGAAAGGATCTTCTATAGTGTTACTTTTAAGAACATCATGTATAGTGGTAATTTCTTGTCTAATAAAAAGTCTAATAATGAGTAGGTGCTCAGACCAATATTGTGTAAGTCACAAATGCCATCTCAGGAGAGATGGATAATAAACAAGTTAAACAAATTAATGACTTCTGTGAATTAAGTAAGTGGGAAAATGTGATACAGAGTACCTGGAGAGTCACTCTACTTCAGATAGTGTGACTGTAGTCCTCTCTGTAAAAGCAGCATTTAAATCGTGACCTGAAGAATGAAAAACAAACTCTCTAAAATGTAGGTAAGTATTGCAGCAAGAACAAAAGCTCTGAGGAGGACAAAAACTTGACGTATTCAAGGAACAGTAAGTAGACCAGTGTAGCTAGAATGTGGAGTAAAAAGGAGATTGATATGAAATAAGATGACAGGAGTTCTTATCCTACTTCTTATCCTACTTTACTTATTTACTTATGCTCACTCCTTCCTCCTGTACAAAGCTGACCAAATCGTATAGGCAGGATGTGGAGCTTGGGTGTGTCTTTTCTTCTTTTTTTTTTTTTTTTAAGAGTGCACTGGCAGATTCTTGAAGAAAATTGTGTAACTATATAGCTTACATGGTGTGACCGTGTGATTGTGAAAACCTTGTGGCTCACACTCCCTTTATCCAGTGTATGGACAGATGAGTAGAAAAATGGGGACAAAAACTAAATGAATAATAGGGGGGGAGTTGGGGGATGGGATGTTTTGGGTGTTCTTTTTTACTTTTATCTTTGTTTTTATTCTTTTCCTTTTTATTTTTATTTTTTTTTTTTGGAGTAATGAAGAGATTCAAATATTGATGGTAATGAACGATGAATGTTATGAACAATTGACTGTACACTTTGGATGAATGCATGGTATGCTAATATATATTGCAATAAAATTGCATAAAAAGCACTGTAATGCTAATGCAAAACGTTAATAATATGGAAAATAGTCGGTGAGGGGGGGTGATATAGGGGAACTCTGTACTTTCTGCATGATACTTCTATAAACCTACGACTACTCATAAAAAAATTTAAAACATTAAAAAAAAAAGAAGTGCATTCGCAAACCACTGAAATGTTTTAAACAGGAGATGGGCATAATCTAATTTGCCTGGCCACTAGAGTTGTTTCCCTGTTTAGAGTAAGAACCAGATTTTGCTAAACAAGGATGTCTACTTCGACACAGTCTTGTACTAAAAAGAATTACTCTAGCCAAAACCAATATTTTTCTCATAAGGGGTTGAATCTTCTTCAAGTACTTGGTCAAAGTATATGCTTGAGACACCAGAGTTTATTCCTATATGGTTATTTGGAACTGGAGAATTTTAAGAATAGACATCACCAATCCACAAAGACAAATTGAAATATCTTTCTAGAGTGTCTTTATTTCCAAAACCCTACCAGACACGTGATAGCCAAAAACTTTGCCAGTCCCCTGCAAGCTCCCCAAAAATAGTCACTGAGAGGAGGGAGATGTGTGTGCAGAGCTGTATTGGGGAGTGTTCTTTCATGATAGTTTGAAGCTGAATGGACCCCTGAAAATAATGCTCTTAAAGCTTTTCCATTCCTGTGGGTGTGGACCCATTTTAAGTAGGATATTTTGGTAAGTAAGATCTTAACTTAAGATGTGACCCACCTCTTTCAAGGTGGGTCTTAATCCTATCACTGGAGTCCTTTGCAAGAGAATGAAATTCAGGCAGAGAAAAAAGACACAGAGGGAGAAAGCCACAGAAACAGAGGAAGACACTGAAGCCAGAAGCTGGAAGCAACAAAACCCAAAAGAGAAGGGAGAGACCAGCAGATGCCACCATGTGCTTTGCCATCTGAATGAGAAGTCCCAGATCTCTAGCAGCCTGTCTTCAAGGAAAAGGTATTGTCTTGATGATGCCTTGATTTGGACATTTTCACAGCCTCAGAACTATAAGCTTGTAAACTAATGAATCCTATTGTTGAAAGCCAGACCATTTCTGGTATATTGCACGTTGGCAACCTAACAGATTAGAAAACCCTTTCAAGGAGTGGGGGAAGCTGGATTGGATAGAAGGGCAAGTAGATCTGCAATGAAGTCCTTCCAGCAGTCTCAACTGATCCCATGGAGAGCTCTGGACATGGGAGAGGCCTTCAGAGATATCCGGCATTGAAGCAACGGGGTCAGGCCCTTGTATTCTCACCTTGACAAGACAGTGGGTGTGGGAAGCTCCTCGCGTGGAGGAGCAAGCTTGGGCAATGAGTTCAGTTATGGGGGGGGGCCTCAGTGTGAGATGTCAGCAGCCAACACACCCAACAACTGGGATGAGTTGGTGCCAAGGACCTGAAACAGGGTTGGGTATTCATACAACGTTCACTACAGGGTCCCACCAAGTAGTGAATAACTGGTACACTGATGAGCAATTTAGTATTTTTCTCATAAAATTTAGTTTTAACCTGAAGTTGTGCTGATGACGGTTTCAGCTGCATTTCAAATTCATCCCCAATTAAATATAGTTAGATAATGCCATTATCTGAAGGAAGATGTTGACTTTCTGCTCACCATATAATGTTTAGTTTATTACATAATGCTGCTTATAGGTGGGAGACCTGTAAAGGTTTATTCTTTTTAACCTAGAGAGTAAAAATATACATGGTTAAACAGAGTTGGGTTTGAGCCCTAGATCTGCCTCTTATTTACTTAGTGCTTAAACCAAATATTTAATCTCTTTAAGCCTCTGTTTTGTTTTCTATAAAACCAATTAATCAACTCCATAAGGTTATTTGAGGATTCAATGAAATAGTGCAAGTACTCAGCACAGTTATGAGCATATAGTAAGTACTTGATAAATGCAAGCAACTAGTATAAGTTAAATAAATGGAACTAAATCAGAACTCTTAGAAATTCATAATTGTTGCTAGGTTGTGTATGTGTTGGGATTTTATTATTGTTTGTGTATTATTTGTATATCTGTTTTTTGTTTCTTTTGAAGATTAGAATTAGGCTTTTGTCTCTCAGGAAGAAGTTTTACTTATTGAAGAGATGCATACTCACTTTAAATTTAGACAATCGGGGGAGGATGGGGGACAAATTTAGACAATCTCTTTCTCTATTTAGATTTTTTTTTAATTGAAAAACTATTCTAAAATGAGCAGGCATTGTAAACAAGACTTTTTTTTGTATTATATTCTATTGTATTCAAATCTTTTTTTAATGCTGTGTGTTTACAAAATTTCTCTTTGCTCTTTAAAATTGTTTTTGATTTTGACTCATTTTAGAACATTCAAATCAACATTTTATTGAGTTGAGAACAGGAAATTAATTTCTTATCATAAAGATGAGTGAGAACTTACTTTCCTTCTGCCAACTAAATAAATTTGGAATAAGTCTGAGTGAATGATTTTTTTATTAGCCTATGAAAAGGCTATTTCCACATGTAATCATAAAACAAATAGTTCTGACTTAACGAGTTAAATCCAGGCCTGAAAACAAATAGGATTCATTTGCCGTTCCAACTAAATTAACCACTGAAAAAGTGCTTGCATTCTAATGCATTTTGAAATGTCTCACAAAATTACAAATATAATATTCCAAAGGACAAGGATAAATGATTCCATCAGAGTGTGGATAGCATCTCAAAAAGCTCAAAGTCACTTTGTATTTGAAACTTCTATTAATCTTGAGTCAGTGACATGGAGTCATGCAGGAAAACTGAGTTACCATCCAAATCTTATGGTGATGCCAAGTTTCATGGGAATTGAGTATAAGCAGTTTATAATGTGCATAGTAGGTCAAATTGATATTGTGATCCTTGATATTTAAATACTTTATTTGATAGATGCAGGAATTCAAGATTGCCTCTGGCAAAAGTTTAAAATAAGATAAATTTAACATAGGATATAAATAGCTAAGATTTAATGTTATAACAAGGCAAACTGAAAAGAACCCATATTAAAGTTAGAATCATGAACTACATTGAATCAAAATCAAAACTTCTTTTTTTCTTTAATAGGAATAGCCAATGAATTAGTTAAAACTAGTTAAATTGGAACAAAATCTCTCTGTGTGGTGGGGGGGGGGCGTGTGTGTGCATGTTGAATGGGATAAAATAAGAAAATAATATCACTGCCACTCAGAATCACTGTCTCATAGGTTGAAGATAATGGTTTTCTTATTATTTCTATTGTAAATTAATAACAGCCCATAAAATGTGTAATGATGATGTGCTAGTTTGCTAATGCTGCTGGAATGCAAAATACCAGAGACAGATTGGCTTTTATAAAAGGGGGTTTATTTGGTTACACAGTTACAGTCTTAAGGCCATAAAGTGTCCAAGGTAACACATCAGCAATCGGGTACCTTCACTGGAGGAAGGCCAATGGTGTCTGGAAAACCTCTGTTAGCTGGGAAGGCATGTGGCTGGCATCTGCTCCAAAGTTCTGGTTTCAAAATGGCTTTCTCCCAGGACGTTCCTCTCTAAGCTGCAGTTCCTCAAAAATGTCACTCTTAGTTGCACTTGGGATATTTGTCCTCTCTCAGCTTCTCCAGAGCAAGAGTCTGCTTTCAAGGGCCATCTTCAAAATGTGTCTCATCTGCAGTTTCTGTGCTTTCTTCAAAGTGTCCCTCCTGGCTGTAGCTCCTCTTCAAAACATCACTCACAGCTGCACACTGAGTTCCCTCTGCCTGTCAGCTCATTTATATGGCTCCACTGATCAAGGCCCACCCTAAATGGGTGGGGCCACGCCTCCATGGAAATACCCAATCAAAGTCATCACCCACAGCTGGGTGGGGCACATCTCCAAAGAAACACTCAAGGAAATCTAATCAAAACTGATAATGTCTGCCCACACAAGATTACATCAAAGATAATGGTGTTTGGGGGACACAGTACATTCAAATTGGCACAGATGACAAAAGAGCCAATGTCCTGGGATTAGAGGAAAGACATACTCACTTTAAATGTAGACAGTCTATTTCTCTATTTAGATTTTTTTTATTATTGAAAAACTATTCTAGAATGAGCAGGCATTGTAAATAAGACTTTTTTTCCTATTATATTCAAATATTTTTTTAATTCAGTTTTATTGCGATATATTCACATACCGTACAATCATCCATGGTGTACAATGAACTGTTCACAGCATCATCTTATAGTTGTGCATTCATCACCCCAATCTATTTTTGGGCATTTTCCTTAACCAGAAAGAATCAGGATAAGAATAAAAAATAAAAATAAAAAAAGAACACCCAAACCACCCCCCCATTCCACCCTATTTTTCATTTAAGGTTTGTCCTCATTTATTTAATCATCCATCCATACACTGAATAAAGGGAGTGTGATCCACAAGGTTTTCACAGTCACACTGTCCCTCCCTTGTAAGCTACATTGTTATACAATTATCTTCAAGAGTTAAGACTACTGAGTTGGAGTTTAGTAGTTTCAGGTATTTACTTCTAGCTATTCCAATATACTAAAACCTAAAAAGTGTTATCTATATAGTGCATAAGAATGTCCAACAGAGTGACCTCTCGACTCCATTTGAAATCTCTCAGCTACTGAAGCTTTATTTTGTTTCATTTCACATCCCCCTTTTGGTCAAGAAGATGTTCTCAATCCCATGATGCCAGGTCCAGATTCATCCCCTGGAGTCATATCCTGCGTGCCAAGGAGATTTACACCCCTGGGAGTCAGGTCCCACACAGGGGAGAGGTCAGTGCGTTCACCTGCTGAGTTGGCTTAGTTAGAGAGAGAGGGCCACATCTGAGCGACAAAGAGGCACTGAGGGGGAGACTCTTGGGCACAATTATAAGCAGGTTTAGCCTCTCCTTGCAGCAACAAGCTTCATAGGGGCCAGCCCCAAGACAGAGGGCTCAACACATCAGGCCGTAAGTCCCCAGTGTTTGTGAGAACATTAGCAACAATCCAGGTGAGGAAGTCCAATACCTCTGCATCGTTCCCCAGCTCTTCAGGGCGGCCCTGAATATATATTTTTATTCTCCACCCAACTTACTTTAGGATGTGTTGCTATTTCATTCTAATCTGTACAGACCTACCATAGCTCACTTCCTATTCAAAGTTCCATGTAATTGTAGTGTTTGAACAAACTGTAGAAGTTATATGGTTTAGAAAGTATAGATCCTATACCAAATAAACATCTCTTTCCTTGGTCTCACATGGAAGTTGAAGTTTTAACATGCAGTCAGTTTCAACCTTCACCCTTTGGCCCAATTTGCACTAGTCTTAACCAGATCTGCTTTATTCATATCTCTAATTGAAGTCTGGGCTCTATTTCAGCTTTTTTTTTTTTTAACAGGTGCTGTAGGCATTAATAGTGATATTCATATCTGCTGAGCTCTAGCTCTAAGTTTCAGGTGTAACACAGATACCCAATGTTCCAGAGACCAATCAGTTTATACACTAAGGGTTCAACATCTTAGAGTTTGGAGATAGCCATTACAATTCAGGAATAGATTTGATTGCTGTAAGAGCTTACAATCTAGGGACCATTGCAATAATCATTTTCCCTGTTAGGCTGTGCTCTAAGATTCAATTTTGAGTTTACACATTGTAGTTAGTCCATATTGGTGAGGCATTACAGTGTTTGCCTTTGTTTCTGGCATGCTTCACTCAACATGCTATCTACGGGATCCATTCATCTCGTTGCATGTCTCACAGCTTCGCTCCTTCTCACAGTTGCTCAATATTCCATTGTTTGCATACACCACAGTCCACCATTCTGTTCCTCAGTCAATGTACCCTTAGTCCACTTCAACCCATTGCAAATTAGGAATACTGCCTCCATAAACACCTATGTGCAAATGTCCATTCATGTCTCTGCTCTTTCATCTTCCAAATATATACCCCATATCTTAGCTTCTTGTGGAGCCACCACGGTGACCTCCAGAAAGGCTACACCATTCTGCCTCCCTGTCAATAGTAAATAGGTACATCCCTCTCTCCACATTTTCTCCAGCACTTTTACCTCTATATTTTTTCCTGCAATCTTACAGAAATATATTCACATAACATACAACCATCCACAGTGTACAATCAGTTGTTCAGTGCATCATCACATAGTTGTACATTTATCACCACAGTCAGCACTTGAACATATTGATTATTATGAAAAAGTTTTTTTTTTTTTTTGGTGAGTAATAAAAAAGATAATAAAAATAAAAATAAAAATGTCATAAAATACAATATAATAGTAAGGATCAAATCTTTTTTTTAATGCTGTGTGTTTACAAATTTTCTCTTCTTTGCTCTTTAAAATTATTTTTGATTTTGACTCATTTTAGAACATTCAAATCAACATTTTCTTGGGTTGATAATGGGAAATTCAGAATATACTTTTGGAAACCCTGGAGTATGGGACAATTGAAGATTGTGCCCTTAGTCAAAAAGAACTGAAAAAAAAATTCTAGTTATCTGAAAATCTCTCTTCAGTATTCTCACTTTCTGTAAGTTACCAATTGTAATGATTTAGGACACAAATGAAGTAACTGTCTACTGCTTCTGAGACACTTCTGTTTTCCTCCTTTCTTCCCCCAAATTCCTAATGTTTAGCTTCAGTACTCATGAAAGCAGAGCCTGAGACAAAGGCTTGATTTTCAGTAATCTTTTGGGAAATACGATGGTAAGGAGCAAGAGTGCAGAACAGGAAGAGTGAAAGAGGAAAGGAGAGAAAGGTGATTCCAGGATGCATTATCAAGTTTGCCACCAAAGAGATGACTGGCACTTAAACCCATGGCACCTTCTTAGGAGCCTTTTGACCTGTCTCAGAACTGTTTCCCACCCCCTGTTTGGACAAAGATGGCTCCTCAGATATTAACTGCCTAGCATCTCTGGGTTGATTATGTATGAGTGGTTTGTAGGATCCCAAGGATGTCTCACACCCACTGTGTCAGAGAAGCCCTGGGTCAGTAAGTAGTTGGTATGTGGTCAAAGGAAAGGCTCCTCTGGCTTGCATCTGTCACAGCTGCTGGAAGGCTGCAAGGATCTGGTCACCTCACCACCACAGGGACTGGATTGTGAGGTGGGGCTCAGCATGGTGAGATGGGGCAAAGAGGAGTCTGGGATACTCATCTTCTTCCTCATGCAGTCTAGACTGTTAAGCTCCACACTTAGGGCTCTCAGACATTCTGTTCTTGTTGCCACTTTCCTTATCCAAAGGTAATTTTATCTTGAATGCATGACTTTCCTTTTTCTGGAGCCAAGTAAAAATAAAATTGAGACATCTTAAACAGTAAACACCTAAGAAATCTAAAACAGCCTCAAAGTGGATTCAAGGCAGCAAAGGTGTGAGTCCCTGTACCTTATTCAAGAGCTCTCATCAACTCAAAGGATTCCCATTCTTGGTTTTCCCTCATTCATCCAAATTCTTAGATTAGGTAAGTTTCTGAAATTCCATAGGGAGATCCTGTCCCAAACTATCTAGCAGTGTGGAGACACGGAAAGTTCCCTGGCTAGATAAACTATACAATGGGCCCACTTCCCAAACTCTGGAAGCCTGGAGGCAGGCACCAGGCTGGGAAAAGGCCAAAGCTCTGCATGTCTGAAGGCAGGCAGCAATTTAGATAAGGGCTTCTTGCTGGGTTCTTTCTGTGCTCCTGTCTCCTGCCCCTGCTGTTTCCCGTCTAGCCCCAAAGAAATTGTCCCTTGAGATTAAAGACATGTAAACACACCTTATGGCTTTAGAAAAAAATGTACCCTCCCTGAAATACTTGAAAACAGTCACATAGGAGACTACCTTGTATGATATAAAAACCTATAGAAATGAGTAGAATAAAACTTTCTTTTGCAGGAACACAGAGGATGGAGTAGGCTCCCTTCTTTCACATAGCAGAATAAGGAATTCTTCTAATATTTAAGATCATTATTGGTGGCTACCATTCGACAATTCTGGGCATAGAAAATGCTTGATCTGAGTAGTTTCAGGGGCTCTACTCTTATTTAACATATTTAGTCAATATGCTAGGTGCTAAGGCTATTACCCACAGAGACCTTGTTTTCTTTCTAGACCACCGATTTAGTTGTAAAATGTCTAATGAGTAAGTCACAATTCCAGGGTCAAGTGGCAAGTCCTGGTAGATCAATAAGTCTCAGGATTCTTATTTCGATTGTCACCATGGAGGACAAAATAAAGAGATGCAATTCTCACTCTTGAAAAGATGACTGTATACTCTGAGAACATGAGAAATCCATGCAGAAGCAATTACAAAATATATAATTAGGCACAAAGTTTCCCAATACCCATGAGATATAAACAAACTAAAGAGGGAAAGGACACTCTGGAGTCAAAATGTTTGGTTTTAGGGATTTGGGAGAGGACTTGTCAGAACTGGTAGGTTTGAATTGGGACTGGTGGAGGGGGCTCAGAATGCCTTCCTTGAGAAGAGCATAGTACATGAGCAGTTACACAAAGCAGCAGCATTCTTTCCAGTCACAATGGCATGTTTCCATTTCCTCCAATTCCCTGCTTTCTTTTCTCCAGATACATGAGGAGCTGGTTTCCTCTTGTCACTGATGTCTCCTCTTAAATGTCCCTACATCCTCTAATTTATATAGGCAACAGTAACTCTCTAGTACTATAACTTTATTTTCTTTAAAGAACTTGCCCTAACTGATAATGCCTTTTTTACTGACTTTTCTTTACTGCATTGTCAGTCATCCCCTGCTAAAATGTTAGTGACATGAGAACAGGAAACTTGACTATCTTCTTTACTTTCTGTATCAACAGTAACTTGGGCAGTACTCAACATGAAGTTGGCAACTAATCACATTTATTGAATGAATCTACCATATATAGTCACATGACTTTACCTCTTTCCTGCCAGAAGGTGGGACTTGAATATGTTCTTCTTTCAAAGTCTTTGTTACTAGCGTTTCCTTGACTCATATTTTTGCTTCATTTAAAGTCTGTTCAACAAAAACAAAAGAAAAAAAAATGGTGAATATGTTATGAGATAAAATATTCTCATATCTGCCTTTTAAAAATGTGAATTTGGCGAGATGGAACACCTGGTCTGTCTAAATTACAATATGATAATGTAACATGTATTATGGATATCTAAAAGAAAATTCCTACAGATTTTCTTTTTGTTTTCCCTAATACTATCTTCTCCAAGAGATCTACTATCATTTCATAGCATTGCTAAGAGAATTTTTAAATAAATGTGATTGCCATATTATTGTCACTAAAATTTCTTTTAAGAAATCCTTTTGCATGACAAAGTAGTTAATAATTTGTTTGTGATGATTATTGTTTAAAGAGAAATGTGTAATTTTTTTCTGTGAATCAAATTAAGAGAAACAGAAGAAGCATTTGTTAGGACTTTTAAGGTGAGGAATTTCCTGCACTGTTTGATACACAAAACATGAACTCATATGCCCCAGAAAATCTCACTCTCTTTTGAAGTCACAGATCACTCCTTGCCCTCGTCAGCCACCTTATGTTTACATAAGCAATAAATGAAGTAAAGGAGATGTGATCGGACACGTGCAAAATTTTCACTACCCCCTTGAAGCAACTCAAATGCCTTACCAATCATAGTTTTTAAGGAGCAGCACATAATTATGAAGAGACATGAAAGAAAACTTAGATTATTATTAAAGGAAGGAAGATTTTTAATAACTGTTTTCAAGCATATAAAAAAAAAACAAAAAAAACCTCTGTAAAAGGTTGACCAGATGTTTTCCACTTACATGGAGAACAGAATGAAAATAAATGGTTATCCATTACAAGAAAGATGTAAATTATAATTAAAAAAGCTTCTCCACCGGAAAGGTATCTGAATATATCAGGTTTCATTGGTTAAGTATATAGCTCTACTTGGAGGCAGAGGATGAATCATTATTATCTGACAGAGTTTTTCGCCTCAGAAATTTCCAAACATTTACAATCAACTTTATTACAAACTCTGCACAAATTAAGTATCAGCTTCCTATTCTCTCCCCTCATTCTATCTTCTGGTGACCAGTGTTCTAGATGTTAATAGCAATAGTTTGCTAGTTATTATTTAGTTCATATTAGTGAGGTCATACAGTATTCATATCTGACTTATTTCACTCAACGTAATGTCCTCAAGGTTCATCCATGTGGTCATATGCATCATGACTTCATTTCTTCTTACAGCTGCATAATATTCCATCATATGTATATACCACATTTTGTTAATCCATTTATCAGTGGGTGGATATCTGGTTTGTTTCTTTCTTTTGGCAATTCTGAATAATGCTTACTATGAACATGGTGTGCAAATATCTGTGCATGTCCCTGTTTTCAGTTCTTCTGAGTATGGTCCAGCAGGATTGCTGGACCATATGGCAGTTCTTTACACAGCTTCTTGAGGAACCACCAAACTATCCTCCACAACAGCTGTACCATTCTACATCCCCTCCAATTCCACATCCTCTCTAACACTTGCAGATTTCTGTTTTTTTTAATAATGGCCATTTTAGTAGGTGTGAAATGATATCTCATTGTAGTTTTTGATTTGCATTTCCCTAATAGCTAGTGATTTTGAACATCTATTCCTATGCTTTTTAGCCATTTGTATATCCTCTTTGGAAAAATGTCTATTCATATATTTTGCCCATTTTTTAATTGAGTTGTTCTTGATCTCAACAGGAGAGTTTTCAGTCTTTCACCTTTGAGTATGATGTTAGCTATAGGTTATTCATATATGCCCTTTATCATGTTGAAAAAGATTCTTTTTATTTCTGTCTTTCAAAGTGTTTTTATCAAGAAAAAATGCTGTATTTTGTCAAATGCCTTTTCTGCATTGATCGAGATAATCATGTGGTTCTTTTTTTTCAGTTTGTATTACATTAATTGATTTTCTTGTGTTGAACCTCCCTTCCACACCTAGGATAAAACTCACTTGACCATGGTTTATGATTCTTTTAATGTGCAGTTGGCTTCAATTTACAAGTATTTTGTTCAGAATTTTACATATTCATTCAAGAGTTTGGTCTGCAATTTTCCTTTTTTGTAATATCATTATCAGGTTTTGGTATTAGGGTGCTGTTGGCTTCATGGAATGAGTTAGGTAGTGTTCCCTCATCAATTTTTTGGAAGAATTTGAATAGGATTGGTACTAATTTTTCCTGGGATGATTGGTAGAATTCACCAGTAAAGACTTCGGGTCCTGGCCTTTTTTGTTTTGTTTTGTTTTGTTTTGTTCTGAGAGGTTTTTGATGACTGTTTCAGTCTCTCTGCTTGTGATTGGTTTGTTTAGATCTTCTATTTCTTCTGGAGTCATTTTAGGTTGTTTGTGTGTTTCTAGAAAATTGTTCATTTCATCTAAGTTGTCTAGTCCCTCTAGCTAAGGGCTTGTCAATTTTGTTGATCTCAGAGAACCAACTTTTGGTTTTGTCAGTTCTCTCTATTGTTTTTTGCTGCTGTTGTTCTCAATTTCATTTATTTCTGCTCTAATCTGTTGTTTATTTCCTTCTGCTTCCTTTGGGATTAGTTTACCTTTCTTTTTTCTGGTTCTTCCAGGTATGTAGTTAGGTCTTTGATTTTAGCTCTTTCTGTCTTTTTAAATGTAGGCATTTAGAGCTATAAATTCTCCTCTCAGCACTGCCTTCACTGTATCCTATAAGTTTTGATTTGTTGTGTTCTCCTTTTCATTTGTCTCAATACTACTGATTTCTCTTGCTATTTCTTCTTTGACTCACTGATTGTTTAAGAGTGTGTTGTTTAACCTCCATAAACTTATGCATTTTCCAATCCTCCACCTGTTGATGATTTCCAGTTTCCTTCCATTGTGGTCAGAGAGAGTGCTTTGTATAATTTAAATATTTTTAAATTTATTAAGACCTGTTTTGTGACTGAACATGTGGTTCATCCTGGACAATGATCCATGAACACTTCAGTAGAATGTATATCCTGCTGTTACGGGGTCATTGCTCTGTATATATCTGTTAGGTCTAGTTCATTTATCAAATTATTCAAGTTCTCTGTTTCCTTATTGATCCTCTGTCTAGATGTTCTATCTATTAATGTGAGTGGTGTATTAAAGTCTTCAACTATTATTGTAGATACCTCTATTTCTCCCTTTAGTTTTACTAGTGTTTATCTCATGCATATGGGGAAATATTAGTTCAATGTAAATATATTTATGATTGTTATTTCTGGTGGATTGTCCTTTTTATTAATATATAATGTCCTTTCTCTCTGATAACATTTTTACATTTAAAGTCTATTTTGTGTGATATCAGTATAGCTACTTCAGTTTTTTGGGGGTGCTGTTTGGTGGAATACTTTTTCCAGACTTTCACTTTCAACCTATTTGTTTTCTTTGGTCTAAGGTGAGTCTCTTGTAGATACCATATACATGGCTTAGATTTTTGTATCCTTTCTACCAGTCTATGTCTTTTGATTGGAGAAGTAATCCATTAACATTCAATGTTACTATTATAATGGCAGTACATACTTCAACTATTTTATCCTCTGGTTTTTATATGTTGTATCATATTTTTTTCTCTTTAAAACCTTTTAGTTACCTTAGCTGATACTTTTCATTTCTATACTCCAAGCCTTTCCCTCCTGTCCTTTCCATTCAGCCTTCAAAATTCCATTCAGTATTTTTTTGGAGGGCAGGTATCTTATTAGCAAACTCTCTCAGCTCTTGCTTATCTGTGAATATCTTAAACTCTCCTTAATTTTTGAGGGACAGTTTTTCTGGATAGAGAATTCTTGACTGACAGATTTTTTTTTTCTTTCAGTATCTTCAGTATATCATACCACTACATTCTCACCTCCATGGTTTCTGAAGAGAAATTGGTATTCAGTCTTATTGGGCATCCCTTGTATGTTACAAGTCTCTTTTCTCTTGGTACCTTCAGGATTCTCTTTTTATCTCAGGCATCTGACATTCTGATTAATATGTATCTTGGAGTAGGTCTATTCAGATTTATTTGATTTGGAGTACATTGCACTTCTTTGACATGGATATCAATGCCTTTCATAAAACTTGGGAATTCTTGGACATTATTTCCTCAAATATTCCTTCTGCCCCTTTTCCCTTCTCTTCTCCATATGGGACACCCATGACCTGAATGTTTGTGCACTTCATGTTGAGACTCTGCTCAGTTTTTCTCAGTCTTTTCTCTGTCTGTTCTTTTGTCTGCTCAAATTTGGATACTCCATTTCTAGCCTGCTGTTTCTTTTTTCTGCCTCTTCAGATCTGTTGTTGCATTTCCCTAGTGTATTTTCCTTTCTTTTTTTTTTTTCAAATATTATTTTTTTATCTTCATTTTATTGAGATATATTCACATACCACGCAGTCATACAAAACAAATCGTACATTCGATTGTTCACAGTACCATTACATAGTTGTACATTCATCACCTAAATCAATCCCTGACACCTTCATTAGCACACACACAAAAATAACAAGAATAATAATTAAAGTGAAAAAGAGCAATTGAAGTAAAAAAGAACACTGGGTACCTTTGTCTGTTTGTTTGTTTGTTTCCTTCCCCTATTTTTCTACTCATCCATCCATAAACTAGACAAAGGGGAGTGTGGTCCTCATGGCTTTCCCAATCCCATTGTCACCCCTCATAAGCTACATTCTTATACAATTATCTTCGACATTCATGGGTTCTGGGTTGTAGTTTGATAACTTCAGGTATCCACCACCAGCTACCCCAATTCTTTAGAACCTAAAAAGGGCTGCCTAAATTGTGCGTAAGAGTGCCCACCAGAGTGACCTCTCGGCTCCTTTTGGAATCTCTCTGCCACTGAAACTTATTTCATTTCCTTTCACATCCCCCTTTTGGTCAAGAAGATGTTCTCCGTCCCACGATGCCAGGTCTACATTCCTCCCCGGGAGTCATATTCCACGTTGCCAGGGAGATTCACTCCCCTGGGTGTCTGATCCCACGTAGGGGGGAGGGCAGTGATTTCACCTTTCAAGCTGGCTTAGCTAGAGAGAGAGGGCCACATCTGAGCAACAAAGAGGCATTCGGGAGGAGGGTCTTAGGCACAATTATAGGGAGGCCTAGCCTCTCCTTTGCAGCAACCATCTTCCCAAGGGTAAAACCTATGGTAGAGGGCTCAACCCATCAAACCACCAGTCCCCTATGTCTGTGGTCATGTTAGCAACCATCGAGGTGGGGAAGGCCAATACCCCTGCATTCTCCACAGGCTCCTCAAGGGGGCACTACATCTTTTTTTCCTTGTTTTTTTTTTTTAAATCAACTGTATGAAAAAAAAAATTAAAAAAAAAAAACATACAATAAAAGAACATTTCAAAGAGACCATAACAAGGGAGTAAGAAAAAGACAACTAACCTAAGATAACTGCTTTACTTCCAACATGTTCCAACTTTACCCCAAGAAAGTTACCTAATATAGCAACATTTCTGTGAACTTGTTCCTACTATATCCATCAGGAATTAACAGACCATAGTCATTCCTGGGCATCCTCAGAATGTTAAATAGCTTATCTGTTCTTCTTGGATTATTGTTCCCCCTTCCTTAATTGCTCTCTATTGCTAGTTCCCCTACATTCTACATTACAAACCCTTTGTTTTACATTTTTCAAAGTTCACATTACTGGTAGCATATAATATTTCTCTTTTTGTGCCTGGTTTATTTCGCGCAGCATTATGTCTTCAAGGTTCATCCATGTTGTCATATGTTTCACGAGATCGTTCCTTCTTACTGCCGTGTAGTATTCCATCATGTGCATATACCACATTTTATTTATCCACTCATCTGTTGAAGGACGTTTGGGTTGTTTCCACTTCTTGGCAATTGTGAATAATGCTGCTATGAACATTGGCGTGCAGATACCTGTTCGTGTCACTGCTTTCCGATCTTCCGGGTTTATACCGAGAAGTGCAATCGCTGGATCGAATGGTAACTCTATATCTAGTTTTCTAAGGAACTGCCAGACTGACTTCCAGAGTGGCTGAACCATTATACAGTCCCACTAACGAGTAAGAGTTCCAATTTCTCCACATCCCCTCCAGCATTTGTAGTTTCCTGTTTGTTTAATGGCAGCCATTCTAATCGGTGTTGGATGGTATCTCATTGTGGTCTTAATTTGCATCTCTCTAATAGCTAGTGAAGCTGAACATTTTTTCATGTGTCTCTTGGCCATTTGTATTTCCTCTTCAGAGAACTGTCTTTTCATATCTTTTGCCCATTTTATAATTGGGCTGTCTGTACTATTGTCATTGAGTTGTAGGATTTCTTTATATATGCAAGATATCAGTCTTTTGTCAGATACATGGTTTCCAAAATTTTTTTCCCATTGAGTTGGCTGCCTCTTTACCTTTTTGAGAAATTCCTTTGAGGTGCAGAAACTTCTAAGCTTGAGGAGTTCCCATTTATCTATTTTTTCTTTTGTTGCTTGTGCTTTGGGTGTAAAGTCTAGGAAGTGGCCGCCTAATACAAGGTCTTGAAGATGTTTTCCTACATTATCTTCTAGGAGTTTTATGATACTTTCTTTTATATTGAGATCTTTGGTCCATTTTGAGTTAATTTTTGTGTAGGGTGTGAGGTAGGGGTCCTCTTTCATTCTTTTGGATATGGATATCCAACTCTCCCAGCCCCATTTGTTGAAAAGACCATTATGACTCAGTTCAGGGACTTGGGGGCCTTATCAAAGATCAGTCAGCCATAGATCTGAGGGTCTGTCTCCGAACTCTCAATTCGATTCCATTGATCTGTATGTCTATCTTTGTGCCAGTACCATGCTGTTTTGACAACTGTGGCTTTATAATAAGCTTCAAAGTCAGGGAGTGTAAGTCCTCCCACTTCGTTTTTCTTTTTTAGAGTGTCTTTAGCAATTCGAGGCACCTTCCCTTTCCAAATAAATTTGATAACTAGCTTTTCCAAGTCTGCAAAGTAGGTTGTTGGAATATTGATTGGGATTGCATTGAATCTGTAGATGTGTTTGGGTAGAATTGACATCTTAATGACATTTAGCCTTCCTATCCATGAACATGGAATATTTTTCCATCTTTTAAGGTCCCCTTCTATTTCTTTTAGTAGAGTTATGTAGTTTTCTTTGTATAGGTCTTTTACATCTTTGGTTAAGTTTATTCCTAGGTACTTGATTTTTTTAGTTGCTATTGAAAATAATATCTTTTTCTTGAGTATCTCTTCAGTTTGTTCATTTCTAGCATATAGAAACATTACTGACTTATGTGCATTAGTCTTGTATCCTGCTACTTTGCTAAATTTGTTTATTAGCTCTAGTAGCTGTATCGTCGATTTCTCAGGGTTTTCCAGATATAAGATCATATCATCTGCAAACAATGACAGTTTTACTTCTTTTCCAATTTGGATGCCTTTTATTTCTTTGTCTTGCCGGATTGCCCTGGCTAGCACTTCCAGCACAATGTTGAATAACAGTGGTGACAGCGGGCATCCTTGTCTTGTTCCTGATCTTAGAGGGAAGGCTTTCAGTCTCTCACCATTGAGTACTATGCTGGCTGTGGGTTTTTCATATATGCTCTTTATCATGTTGAGGAAGTTTCCTTCAATTCCTACCTTTTGAAGTGTTTTTATCAAAAATGGATGTTGGATTTTGTCAAATGCTTTTTCAGCATCTGTTGAGATGATCATTTGATTTTTCCCTTTCGAATTTTTAATGTGTTGTAATACATTGATTGCTTTTGTTATGTTGAACCATCCTTGCATGCCTGGAATGAACCCCACTTTGTCACAGTGTATGATTTTTTTAATGTGTCTTTGGATTCAATTTGCAAGTATTTTGTTGAGGATTTTTGCATCTATATTCATTAGGGAGATTGGCCGGTAGTTTTCCTTTTTTGTAGCATCTTTGCCTGGTTTTGGTATTAGATTGATGTTACCTTCATAAAATGAGTTAGGTAGTGTTCCATTTTCTTCAATGTTTTGAAAGAGTTTGAGTAAGATTGGTGTCAGTTCTTTCTGGAAAGTTTGGTAGAATTCCCCTGTGAAGCCATCTGGCCCTGGGCATTTATTTGTGGGAAGATTTTTGATGACTGATTGGATCTCTTTGCTTGTGCTGGGTTGGTTGAGGTCTTCTATTTCTTCTCTGGGCTGTCTAGGTTGTTCATATGTTTCCAGGAAATTGTCCATTTCCT
Source organism: Choloepus didactylus (assembly GCF_015220235.1). Classification (NCBI taxonomy): domain Eukaryota; kingdom Metazoa; phylum Chordata; class Mammalia; order Pilosa; family Megalonychidae; genus Choloepus; species Choloepus didactylus. The sequence goes on along the minus strand of NC_051313.1, from coordinate 55,675,288 downwards.
CTACATTATCCAGTTTGTTGCCATACAGTTGTTCATAGTATCCTCTTATAATTTTTTTAATTTCTTCAAGATCTGCAGTTCTGTCACCTTTTTCATTCATTATTTTGTTTATATGGGTCTTCTCTCTTTTTGATTTTGTCAGTCTAGCTAGGGGCTTGTCAATCTTGTTGATCTTCTCAAAGAACCAACTTTTGGTGATATTTATCCTCTCTATTGTTTTTTTGTTCTCTATGTCATTTATTTCTGCTTTAATCCTTGTTATTTCTTTTCTTCTACTTGGTTTAGGATTGGTTTACTGTTCATTTTCTGGCTTCTTCAGTTGATCCATTAGTTCTTTGATTTTGGCTCTTTCTTCCTTAATAATATATGCGTTTAGTGCTATAAATTTCCCCCTCAGTACTGCTTTTGCTGCATCCCATAGGTTTTGGTATGTTGTGTTCTCATTTTCATTCATCTCTATATGTTTAGTAGTTTCTCTTGCTATTTCATCTTTAACACACTGATTGCTTAGCAGTGTGTTGTTTAACCTCCAGGTATTTGTGAATTTTCTAAGTCTCTGATGGTTATTGACTTCTAATTGTATTCCTTTGTGGTCAGAGAATGTGCTTTGAATAATTTCAATCTTTTTAAATTTATTCAGGCTTGTTTTATGTCCCAGCATATGATCTATTCTGGAGAAAGTTCCGTGAGCACTAGAAAAGTATGTGTATCCTGGTGATTTGGGATGTAATGTTCTGTATATGTCTGTTAAATCTAATTCATTTATCAGATTGTTTAGGTTTTCAATTTCCTTATTGGACTTCTGTCTGGTTGATCTATCTATAGGAGAGAGTGATGTCTTGAAGTCTCCCACAATTATTGTGGAAACATCAATTCCTTCCTTTAGTTTTGCCAGTGTTCCTCTCATGTATTTTGTGGCACCTTGATTGGGTGTATAGACATTTACAATTTTAATTTTTCTTGTTGCATTGCCCCTTTTATTAGTATGTAGTGGCCTTCTTTGTCTCTCAAAACATCCCTGCACTTGAAGTCTATTTTATCTGAGATTAATATTGCTACACCTGCTTTCTTTTGGCTGTAGCTTGCATGAAATATTTTTTTCCATCCTTTCACTTTCAGTTTCTTTGTGTCCCTGTGTCTAAGATGAGTCTCTTGTATGCAACATATTGATGGTTCATTTTTTTTGATCCATTCTGCGAATCTATATCTTTTAATTGGGGAGTTTAATCCATTTACATTCAACGTTAAAACCGTGAAGGCATTTCTTGAATCGGCCATCTTATCCTTTGGTTTATGTTTGCCAGATTTTTCCCTCTCTCCATTAATATCCTTTATTGTACCCATACCGAATCTCTTTAGTACTGAACCTTTCTCCAAGTCTCTCTGTCCTTTCTTTGTTTCTCTGTCTGTAGGGCTCCCTTTAGTATCTCAAGTAGGGTAGGTCTCTTGTTAGCAAATTCTCTCAGCATTTGTTTGTCTGTGAAAAATATAAGCTCTCCCTCAAATTTGAAGGAGAGCTTTGCTGGATAACGTATCCTTGGTTGGAAATTTTTCTCACTCAGAATTTTAAATACATCATGCCACTGCCTTCTCGCCTCCATGGTGGCTGCTGAGTAGTCACTACTTAGTCTTATGCTGTTTCCTTTGTATGTGGTGAATTGCTTTTCTCTTGCTGCTTTCAGAACTTGCTCCTTCTCTTCCATGTTTGACAGTGTGATCAGAATATGTCTCGGAGTGGGTTTATTTGGATTTATTCTATTTGGAGTTCGCTGAGCATTTATGATTTGTGTATTTATGTTGTTTAGAAGATTTAGGAAGTTTTCCCCAACAGTTTCTTTGAACACTCTTCCTAGACCTTTACCCTTTTCTTCCCCTTCTGGAACACCAATGAGTCTTATATTTGGATATTTTATTTTATCTATCATATTCCTGAGATCCATTTCAATTTTTTCAATTTTTTTCCCCATTCTTTCTTTTATGCTTTCATTTTCCATTCTGTCATCTTCCAGGCCACTGATTCCTTGTTCAGCTTCCTCTAGTCTTGTACTATGAGTGTGCAGAATCTTTTTAATTTGGTCAACAGTTTCTTTAATTTCCATAAGATCATCCATTTTTTTTATTTAGTCTTGCAATTTCTTCTTTATGCTCTTCTAGGGTCTTCTTGATATCCTTTGTATCCTGTACTATGGTCTCATTGTTCATCTTTAGTTCTTTGAGTAGCTGCTCTAGGTGCTGTGTCTCTTCTGATCTTTTGATTTGGGTTCTTGGGCTTGGGTTATCCATATCATCTGGTTTTTTCATATGCTTTATAATTTTCTGTTGTTTTTGGCCTCTTGGCATTTGCTTAACTTGTTAGGGTTCTTTTAGGATTTGTAGACCAATTGAAGTCCTTATCTCTAATTTATCAGATCTACAGCTTCGTGGAGTACACTTTCTCTAACTAACCAGCAGGTGGCATCCACGAGCCACCTGTTCTCCACAAGCCAGTTCTCCCCTGCTTTGCCTTTGTGGTGAGTGGGGGAGTGAGTCTTGTGGGGTCCAATTGGTGTACCAAGCTTGCGTGTGTAGTTGGTGTTGCCTGCCCTGTATATTGGGCAGTCAGGTAGCGGGGGTGGCTCTAACAGTCAAATCTCCCTGGTGATCCTAAAGTTTTAAAGCTGTTGCAATAGTCTAATCCTTCAGTTCAGTCCTGCCACAGTTTGTCTCTGCCACTGACCCACAAGTCCTTGGTATTGGCATATGGCTCCTGAGACTTGCGAGTGGGTTCCTCTTCCAGGCTGTGCACCCCCTGGTCCTCTGTTGAGGGATGACTGTGCTATGTCACAGGTAAGTGCCATCACCCCAGGGCAGTTCTGGGCTCCTGGGCTGTGTAGGGAGGCTCCCAGTCTGCTGAAATGATGGCTGAATGGGGCTTTGTTAATTCACACTGCTCCACCTTCCCAACTCTGGGACAATCAGCTGAGGTTGCAGGGAAGGCTAATGTCCACGCCCAGTTTTGTGGTGTGTGCCTGTTATTTGAAGCACTTCTGTCACACTGGGTTGTCTGGGGCAGCTCTGGACTATGGGGCTGGCGATGAGCAGGAGTGTTTCCTGTCCACCAGGATGATGACTGTGAGCGGACACCCCCCTTTTCTTGGGAAGCTGTGGTGTTTAGTGAATTTTCTCAGCCACTGGATTATTGCCTTTTGTCTCAGAGCTCACTTAGTTCTGCTCTTGTCTTGACCTGCCCAAATTGCAAGTCTTTGAAGCTTTCTATATTGGGCTTCTTAGAGTAATTGTTTTAGAAAAAGAAAAATTGATTAAAAAAAAAAGGGGCCCTCCTCACAGATCTAATGGGTTATTGAAATGCTAAGAGAGAAAGCAATTAGGGCCATTAAGGAAAAGTTCACAGGGCAGAGAGATCAGCTTTTCTTCGGGATTTGCATATGAGCTTCAGGGCCTGAGCTCTGCCCTTCCCCTTTCTATGTTCACCAGAATTCCAAAAATCCTCTTCTTTTATTTTGGAGTTCTTCGTGCTGTTTTTTTTCTATGCCTGTCTCCTCTCTGCTGGGCTGGCTGCTCTCAGATTCTCTGGTGTCTGGTCTCAGTCTATCTATGGTTGGAGTTTGGATCAGTAGAATGAGTTTCTGATAAGGGCTGCCACTGCAGTTCTCCCTTCTCCTTCCCGGAGCTGACAGCCCCTCCTCCCATGGGACTGAGCCTGTCAGGGGGGGTGGGGTGGTGCGGGTCCCCTGGCCGCAAAAACTTACAGATTTCACTGATCTCAGCAGTTCCACGTTTTCATGAGTGTTGTATGAAGTATGCCCAAAGTCAGATTGCTCTGTGGTGTCCAGTCCACGCAGTTCCTGGCTTTCTACCTACTTTCCTGCAGGAGTAACTAGAACATACATCTCACCAGTCCGCCATCTTGCCCCCCTAGTGTATTTTTCATTTCATCTGTTGTGCCTTTCATTCCCAAAAGATTTGTTATTTTTCTTTGCATGCTTTCAAATTCTTCTTTATTCTCACCCAATCTTTCTAATATCCTTTATCTCTTTTAGCCATCTCCTTGATTTGGTTTAGGAGTTTCATTTGAACAGCTTTGGTTAGTTGTTCCAGAGTCTGTATCTCCTCTGACTTTTTGCCTTGCTCCTTTGTCTGGGCCAGATCTTCTTGTTTCTTAGTATGACTTGTTATTTTTTGCTTATTTCTGGGCATCAGATTGTCTTGGTGAGTTTCCTCTGAATGTTGAGTTCTGTTTCTTTCCAAAGCTTTTGTTGTTGATTGGGTTTGGGTTAATGTTCTTCTTTGTTCATCAGTATTACTCTTGGTTCATCAGTATTACTCAAACAGGGCTGTGCTAGAGACCCACAAAGGGCCCCAGGTAGAGAGTCAGGTGAAGATGCCAAAAAGCTTTTAATGTTGCTCCCAAGGGTAGGCTTTCCTGGCCTGCCCAGCATATGGCCCTCTTTGCCTAAAAGCCTTTTGGACATTTTCCTGGAGGTGCACTTTCCTCACCTACCAGCAGATGGTGCTCTTTCGTAATCCTATTCTCCTCATCCCTCAGAAAACAAGTTATTTTTAGCTGTCAGCTCCAGACAATGGCACAGTTGTGCCTGACCATGCAGGTTGAAACTTCCAGTCCCAACAGTCCGAATTTGCCAGCCAAAAGCTGGAACAGTGTTAGACCATATCCCACCCTGTGTTTTGGAGAGTGGACATCCACTGCCCTTTCATTCTGTAGCTCCCCACCTGCCAGGTCTGAGACCCTGGAGCTTTCTGCCTGGAGAGTGGGAGATGGGCACCAGAAGCCAGGGTTGAGAGGAGTTACTCAGGATCTCTCACTGACGTTTCTCCATTTCTTTGTCCCACACTTTCATGGGTGTTGCACAACACTCCCTCCGATCTCCAGAACTCCAGAACCATTGCTCTGGATGGTTTCTGCCTCTTCCCTACTTGTTTTTCTGGCAGAGAAGTGAGCCTACCTCTCCCTAATCAGCCATCTTGGATCCTCTCCAAGATATCTGCTTTTTGATCTTACTTTTCCCACTTAATCATTATGCTTTTATTTGGAACCAAGAAAAAAAATACACAACAAAGTCAACACAATAAATGTGACCAGGTTAGAGAGGTTGAGGAATATGGCAGTAAATGAAAGAAGATAATAAAAATGCACAATTGCAAAGTGATCCTAGAGTGATAGGAAACCCAGGAACTTTATCTATACATATCTAGATCTGAAGGCCTAAGCAAATAAATAGGAAGTATCCCAAGCAAATGCTCCATGAAATCTAATGCAAACCATCATATATATATTTTTTATTTTTATTTTATTTTTGTTTTGCAAGATGAGGGTCTAAAGCATTCATCTATTCCTATTGGAGTGGTTGACTTTAAAATGTTTAGGATCTTAGACTGTAATTGTGTTACTGTCTCAATTACTATTTTGCTTTAACAATTATGAGTTAGCTAGATTTTAGACTTCTTTCCTGGAGCTGCACTAAGAAAACTGTCCTTGACAAAGTACGAAGAATCTTTCAAGGTCTATTTAAAGTTAAAGGAATGCCCTTTTATTCCCCACTTTCCTCATACAACAGTTTAGAAAATAAACCTTAGAGCTCATTAAATAGAAACAATGCCTCTCCAAGCTGGTTCTCTTCCCAAGCTAGCACTCTTACCTCTGTCTTTATTGAGCAACAGAAAGGAATTGTTTTTAATTTTCTCTCTGCCCCACACCCACCTTTTGTCTCAACTAAGTACATCCTCAACACTATTTTCTGCTAAAAAAATTGTAAGAAATATGGTCATTTTGAGAGAAGCAGAGGAAAAAATAGTGGTCTGAATGCTATAAAAATACAAGTTCAGTCATTTAATATCTCACCTACTCTGTGGCTAACAGCGATAGCTGTTTTTATACAGATGTGGCAGAGCACTTAGTTTAACATAGATTAAACTAGTACATAAAAAGAAAATATAGAGCTTGCTCTTTAAAACTACTCTGGCCTTTCACCTGAGCCATCAAGTATCAAGAAAAATGATCATGGACATGTTCCAACAGAACATTATTTTCAAAAACAGGCAGTAGACTGGATTTGGACCACCAGCTGTAGTTTACTGATCTTTGATTTAAACAGTCTCTTTTAGTACTTTTAAATATCAAATTCTCTCAGATATTCTCTTCTTTCACCTACTTTTCTCCTTCAGATAAAGTCCAGGAGAATGAGGGCAAGCATTTTTCTGGCTGGCATCCATAAACCTCAGGGCCATGCCCCTTGTCCACTTGTTTCTGGCTTGCCCTGCTGCAATGATGTTCTAAAGCCAGGATAATTTGTAATCTGGGATTTCCCAGCAAGGGTAGTTTTTGAGTAGACCTGCCTAGCTGCCTTGTTGTCCTCTCAGCTTCTTTATTACTATGACCCTTCTGGGGTTTGAATGTGGCTCCTATCCAGTCTCAGGCCAGGCAGTAAACTCTGCAGCCCCAGAGGGGCTAAGTTTGGATTTTTATTTCATTGCCGCATATGGCAATCCCCTCTGGCAGGCTTCTCAGCCACAACGTCTGGGTCCTACCCATACCATATATGAAACAAGGGCAGCCTGGGGAAGTTCTCCTTCAAGATCTTAGGTGTCTGACCACACTGACTACATTCACTTTGACTCTCTCTGAGATTTTTAGGGGTCTTCCCTACTCCCTTCTGCTTTTAATATTACCTTCAATTATCTGACACCTCTCAGGCCAAAGCCCAGAGAACTTCCATCGATCTTAGAATGTTACATGTTAACAAGGGAACAAAGAAATTTGAAAAATCTTCTGAAAAAACAGTAATTGAACTTGTATCTTGTACTATTTGTCATTCTCCTTTCTCTTTCTGTTTCTTCTCTAATAAATATTCATCTCCCCACTCCACCCTGCTCCCACCTCTTAAGATAGGTAAGTAGACAGGTCAGCTAGAGTAAAAGTCAAAAAGGCCAAAAAGAAAAACTGAATAGTTTTTAAACCATTACCCTGTTACATGTTCCTTATATTTCTGCTACAGCAACCTTTCTAGAGAGGTAGTGTTATTGCAATTTAGAGAGGGGAAAAAAAACTAAAACAAGACTAAGACTCAAAGATCATGGCAAAGCTTGCACAGCTACTAAATAAAAGAGCAGGAAACATACCCAGGTTTCTGACACCGCTTCTAGTATTCTTTCCACTGCCATCCTGAGAGATGCAGGAGGAAAACTAGTGCTAAATTCCAGCCCCAAAGCCACCAAATATTAGTTCTGTCCAATAGACCAAATTAGTGAACTCAGCTTTTGTGTAGGACGGTTGGGGTTAAATGAGGTAACAATAATAGCAGCTATCTTTCATCAAGTCTTATCTGTCTGCCAAGCAGTCTGAAAGCACTTTGAATATATTATCTCATTTAATTCTAAAAACAACCCTATAAGGTAAGTATTAAAATTAATCCCATTTTACAGACAATGTATACAAGGTTCTCAGCATAAAGTCCACATAGTGAATGCTCAATAATTCTAGTTATTATTTTAATTATTACTATTCCATTAGAATCATACCCATCAAGGAAATATATACAGACATCTATTTCTCCACAGAAGAAGCAATTCTTGATAGGCTGCCTTTGCTCAGGATGCAAGAGATTCCCACTTTTAAAAGACAAAAATAGTGTCAGAATCAAGAAGAAGATACAATGTCCACCTACACTTGTTGCTTCTGGACCTCCCTGCTGCTAGGCACCCAGGACACACGGGCACTGAACTGGTAGAGCAGGAGGAGGGCGAAAGGATGAGTGCCAGATGACCATGACCAGTGACGGGCTGATTGCATCTCCAGGCAAGACTTTTCTCCTTAAAATTTAGGTTTCTGTTTGGGTTGTTTCAACCCTAATCCACCTGAATTGAATTTTGACTCTTTTTCATTTTGAATTCTTAATATCACAACTGTATTTCCCCTTTTCATTAAGAGAGGAGACCTTTTATTATATAGAGTGCTAGACTAAAAGCCAAAATATGTGGGTTATGGTCCCTGTTGTGTTAGAAACTATGTGATATTAGCTATGTGCTTTAACTTTTATTTATCTAGTTTTATAACGCTATCATCAAGCTGTGTAAGCGAGACTGTAAGATTAGGTGATCACAAAGATATCTCCCAGCTAAAAATTGTTCATAATTATTTTCTATTGTCATTAATACAAATGCTCATTAATCCCTTTTGTCTTTAGTCAAGGTAAGATTTGAAAATGTTTCTATTACCAACCATCTGACAATAATTAATTAAGGACACTCTATCTCTAGGCTTTGAATAATGATATTATTTTTAGAAAGAATTATTTATGGTTCACAATTCTTCATTTGACTTATTATTTAACTGAAATATAAATGGGGAGATAGGGACTTCAATATCTAATGGTCTCCTAGGTCCATCAGTATGTAACCATTTAAGGTAATAAACCGGTGAAAACGTATCAATCTCCCTTTTCTCTGCTGCGTGTGATCTGGCTTTTGAACTGTGCCTACATTTGCTTTATAGCACTATCTACTATTAGCAATTCATGGACTCTCAAGGTGAAAAACCACATAATATTATATTCTTTTGTGTGAAGGATCTCATTTATATTTCAATTTCACAGAGTTAGCATCAACTTAAAAAAAAAAGAAAACCTTTTTCAGTTTCTGTAACTTTGGAATTTCTAAAGGAGCTGGCCCATTCTTTGTCTTATTCCTCACCATAAGGAGTAGAAACCTTACTCTTTCAACATGTTGGAATTGTTATGGTTAGAAATATTCATTTACTGGGAGCTCGGGTACTAACTTCCTATATAACATTTGACCACAAAGGATATGTCCCTCTCCACTCTAGAAAAAGGAAAAACATGGTCAGAAATGTTTGCTTGAATCTTTATTTATTTATTTATACAGTCAATAGATATTTATGCCTCCCATGTATTGTACCAGAAATTTTGGTAGGACCTAAGGGTAGAAAGTCAAATAAACTTGGCTCATACCTCCATGGAGCTTAAAGTATAATAGGGCAGGAATACAGGAAATCAACTATGTTCTCATTATAATGCAAGGACTGTCTCAGAGAGATTCATAGCAGCTATGGGAACACAGAGGAGAAGCATCTTTCTCACTAAGATTAAATACTTTAAAGGTATCTGTAAGTTAACAGGATTAGTATCTTACTTTACCACTTTTTTTTGCTTATGAGTTTTTTCAGGACCTCACCTATATTCTTTGAAATGTCCATTCGTAACACTATGTCATATCAACACAGGAACTTAATTTTTTTTATGCAAAGCGTTGGGTTTATTAGTTTGCTGAGTAAAATAAACAATGGAATTTCAGTACACAAGAACAATGAAAATTAAGAAAATGAAAATGAATGAAAATAACTTATTCCAAAAAAAGAATGCCTGAAAATTATGTTCTCAAAAATTGAAGGTCAAAGAGGTGCAAAGCACATCAGAGAAAATGAGTTTCTTAATCTCTTGGAGCCAGAGTCACCAATTGAGCATACAGCTTTTGACAAAATAATTGTCCAGGAATTACTCTAAAAGTTGGAACAAAATCTAATTGAAATGGAGCAAACTACCTTTTGTGTTGGGACCAATGAGAAAGTGACACATTCATGCTGCAAAATACCACATTCTTTCTGTGAGTGGTAACCTATTGCTCAGTGCTTAAGTGACTAAGTAACCCCATGTAAAACCTTCTGCAACCCTGTCTCTCAGAAGTGCAAAGTTTATTACTGCCACTGCTGTATGTGGCAATTTCATATTCAGTAATAAAAAAGGTTTACATCCAAGCTGTGCACATACTTATACAAGAAGGACAATAACAACTACTAGAGTTCATATTTACTGAGTGTTTGCTATGTGCTGGAGACTGTTCCTGGTCATTTACACTGATCAATTAATTTTACTGGCACAAATCCAGCAGGTAGGTATTCCCCTCATTTTTTAGATGAATAATTGAGACATGGAGAGGTTAGCAGTGTTGCCCAAAGTTTCACAAAGAGCCAGAGGTGGATCCAGGATTTCAAACCAGGCACACTATGTCCACAGCAGGTGTTTTCAGGCATGGAACAAGGTTCTATGAGCCCACATAATCCAGGAACAGGGGCTCATCATCCTATTTACAGTTTCTAAGATACCATCTAGGATTTATTTCCATGTAATAAAAATAAAGACAAGTTATTGTTCTGTGTCATAGCTGAATATCTAACTAATGAGTGAACCAGTTACTTACCTTTTTGTCTAGTATATTTAGGCTGTAACTTTTAAAGTTAGAGAGAAACACATAGATGTCATTGGAGAAGGCATACTGGGGGTCAGGCACCAAAGGGAAGATATTCAGGATTTATTTCTCAGAAAACAGATTTTGTCAGTACATCTGGAGTTAATAGTCACATTAACATACACATAAATAGATGTCTAGTGTTCTAGTTTGCTAATACTGCCGGAATGCAAAACACCAGAAATGGATTGGCTTTTATAAAAGGGGATTTATTTGGTTACACAGTTACAGTCTTAAGGCCTGTAGGAACGGTGCAATACCTGCATTATTTCACCTCACTTTATGTAGATTGCGTAGCCCTAATGCCAAAACTTAATTAAGAGACCCCCCACCCTCCCCCCAAAAAATGCAGTCACTTCCAGGTATGTATGGAAAAAGTACCTAAATAAATATCACCACTAATTCATACAAAACTAATGTGCCAGTAATTTAGGACCGATTAAATGAGGAAATCTACTGATACAACATATTAAAGACCAATAAGAAAAATCATGGGATACTCTTAGTAGATGAAAAAGCATTTAATTGAAAACAAAAAACAAAAAAACTAGTATTGGTGTTTGATTTAAAGGTAAGAAAGACACATCGACACTTAGGAATTAAAAGTAATTTCCTTAACCTGAGAAAAGTATCTATTTTATACAATGGCCAGAAGTGACACATTTCTTTAAAAATGGAAATGCACCAAAGATGCCAACAGTATTATTATTTAATATTATTCCAAATATCCTATGCCATGAAACAGAAATGAGTTTTACCTTGAAAATTTTAAGGAAAAACTTATTATTGTGTTCAAGGGTTATGCATATATATCTTAAAAACTCAATAAAGCCAGCAAAAATTCTTCAAATTATTAGGAGTTCCTTAAAATGACCCAGTAAAATATGAAAATGCAAATTTAACCCAGCTAAATATGAAAATTAGCTTTGGTCTATTTCAGAAATAATCAGGAGATACAAGAAAAAAAACAGATGCTGCATCAACAAGGACAACAAAAATATGAAATGCTTAAGAAAAAATAAATATTCTATTAGTAGGAAACCACTGGCCTTTACTGAGGGATATGAAAATTTTAATAGAATGGTATCATGTGTTTTCATTGGGAAGAAGAACTACTTTGGGCATGGCATTCTTTTCAAATCATTCAAATAGATATAATGAAATATTTCTTCAAAATACTAACCTGAATGTTTTTTTCAAATATGGACTTGGCAAAATAATTCTAAAGTTACCTTGAAGAATAAATAGGTTATATACTACTGAAGAAAATAATTATGAGAGGGTTAGTTAATATATACAATTTGAAACATTCTAAAGACACAACAATCAGCAGACAGATAAATGGAATAGAATAGATACTCTTGAAATAAATTCAGATATATACTTGAAAGTGCTCAATAATAAAGAATCATAAAACAAGGTATAAGGAATAGATCATGCTATAAATATTGTCGGGAAGAATTGGTTAGGTATTTAAAAATATACTCAATTTTATCCTTACTCTATACTAGGTATGACAATAATTCTGAAGAATTTTAAAAGTCTAATATAACAGCAATGACAATTAAAAGTTTGAATAATATGGTGATTTGGTTGACCTTTAGTTACCAGAAACTTTAAGTACACACAAAAAGAGAAGCAAAGAGGGAAAGGTATATTTGACTACATAACATTTAATAATTTCTGTATATCAAAAACACCAAACATATAAGCAAGATCATACAATATTTGTCTTTTTATGTCTGGCTTATGTCATACAACATGATGTCTTCAAGTTTCATCCATGTTGTAGCTTGCATCAGAACTTCATTCCTTTGTATAACTGAATAAAATTCCATTGATATATCACAGTTTGTTTATCAATCATCCATTGATAGACACTTGGGTTGTTTCCACCTTTTGGCTATTGTGAATAATTCTGTTAAAAACATTGTTGTACAAATATCTATTTAAATCTCTGCTTTCAGTCCTTTGGACTATATATCTAGAAGTGGGATTGCTGGTTCATATGACAATTTTACTTGCAACTTTCTGAGGAACTTCCAAACTGATTTTCACAGTGACTGCAACATTCTACAGTGCCTCCAGTAATGTATAGGGGTTTCTTTTTCTCAACATCCTCATTAACATTTATTATTTTCTGATTTTTAAATAGCCATCCCAGTAGGTATGAAGAGGTATCTCATTTTGGTTTTGATTTGCATATCTCTGATGAGCAGTAATGTTGAATAACTTTTCATGTGCTTATTGGCCATTTTGGAGAAATGTCTGTTCAAGTCCTGCCCATTTATTAATTGGGCTATTTTTCTTTCTGTTGTTGAATTGTGTGGTTCTTTATATATTCTGGATATAAACCCTTATCAGATTATGGTTTGCAATTATTTTCTCAACTTTATCATACTCTGAAAAGGCAAATTATAAAGACAGTAACATGATCAGTGGTTGCCAAGGATTCAGGTAGAGGAGAGAGATGAATAGGTAGAACACAGGTGATTTTTAGGGCATTGGAACTATTCTATATGATACCAGAATTGCAGATTCATGATGTTATATATTTGTCAAAATCTACAGAACAGTGTAACACGAAGAGTAAACCCTAATGCAAACTATGGACTTTTGGTAAAAATAATGTCTAAATATCGATTCATCAATTGTAATAAATGTACCCCTCTACTGTACAATATTAATAAGAGGGGAAACTGTGTGCATTTATGTGGGGGGATGGTATCTGTACTTCATGCTCAATTTTTCTATAAACCTAAAACCATGCTAAAAATTGTCTATTAATTTTTTAAAAAGTCAAAATTCCTTTAAAAATAAAAAAAACATCAAAAAAAAAAAAACACCAAAACAAAATCAAAGGACAATTTGCCAAAAACTTTGCAATAAATATGAAATAGAAATTGGTATTATCATTGATAAATGTGAATGATAAAATGTTCCTTTAATTCAGCAAGTTAAACACTAAAACCAAGTTGGAAAATGACAAATGGGCAATCTACTTATAAGTAAATATGAAAACCAATAAGTATAAGCTTACTTCACTAATTGAAAACCAATAAGTATAAGCTTACTTCACTATCAACAAAAAATTAAAAAAAAAACTTAACAAATCATGTATTTCTTATCAAATGCAAAAAACTGCAAATACTTCTTAAAAGATAATAATCAGTACATCTAAATTCTAAGAAGAATACTTCTCTTTTTAAGAGAAGATATAAGAACTTTTATATAAATATATATTTTTAAGGAGAGCTATCCTCAAAATTGTTCCTGCTCTTTCATCTAGTTTTCCCCCGTCTTTGAATCAATGCTAAGGAGATAACACAAATGTAGTTACAGATTTATGTATAAATTGCATATTGTGGCAATATTTACATTAGGAAAAAAGTGGCAAATGGCTAAATAAATTACAGTACATCCATACAGTGAAATTTTATCCAGACATTAAAAATGAAGTATACAGAATAAATGAGGAGAGAGATCAGCCTTAGATGTGATAACAGTTCTTTTCCATATGATGGAAGGGAAAGAAACAAGAGGCTTTTTCGATAGCCTCCATTTTCTCTATTATGTTCACCAAAAGTGGCACTTTCTTTTGAGTACCCAACTACTTGGTAAACCACATATTCAAAAGATTGTACATTGAGAATGAAATCAGAACAAGAAGGTTAGATAACTCTTAAGCATGTTTCATTCAGATCACAGAGAAAGAATCTAAGAAATGGATAAATTACCCTGAAACAAGAAAGGTCTTTCCCTTGGACTCCACTATTTGTAACTATAAGATTAAAGGTTGCTCACCCTTGAATTTTTACTTCTGTATTCCCTCTTTTCACCTCTCTTCTACTTATACAATTTTATTTTAAGTATGTTAATCAATCAGTTCATTTTCAGACTATTCAGCTGCATTTTCAGTTCCTTCACTTTTCCCCTAAAATCTCTTTAGCCACACATTTTCATATTATTTCTTAGGCTGTTGACTTCTTTGTGGTTCATCCCTTTTATTTTGGTTCTTATAGGTTTGATCTCTTATTGTAGATTTAACTTGAAGTTTCAGGAACTCCTCATTAACTGCAGGGATGTGTTTCATTTAATTCCAGCAAAGCTGGTGGTAATTAGTTTCAGATGAGTTCAAATGGTGATCTGTCTGCAAAATCTGGTCTGATCCAGAAACTGTTGTCATGGCAATGCCTCATCTAATGCAGTGTTTACCTCTGTAGGTAGATACTCTTGTACTCCAGTAGCCTTTTTCCTAATATCTGTTAACATTCTTTGATATGCACAATGGTGTCTATTTTCCAACTGGAAAAGCAAGGATTTTATGTTGGGGAGAAGAGGTATATGAAAGAGCCAAAGAGAATAAAGAGGTTGGTTTCCCATGGATTCACTAACTTGCTTTGGATTTAAGTCCTGATTGTTAGCAGAAAGAGGACCAGAAATTAAAGGAAATGTACTAGGAGAGATGCTGTGTCTTGGCAAATTCAAAGCTGCTGAAAGTCAGTGTCAATTTTTGATTCAGAGAGCCAATTTCCCAACTGCAATATTAATCCAGAAACTCTAGCACTCAGGGGGTTAGATATCTGGGAACAGCTGGATTTGGGATTCTAAAACTACACGTTAGATGGATAGGAGAAGAAGTGAGACTGCATCAAGTCTAATAGTATCCAAATAATAAAGGACGAAAAGGATGGTGACTGTTGCTTTACAGACAGGCTTGGGGTCCCTATGAAACTACCATGGACTTTCACAGAAATATCTGGGGTACACTTTGGAGAAGAGAAATTACTGGTGGTAAGACCAATGGATGAACAAACTACCATATGGTCATTAAGACTAAATGACCTAATGTACTGGTGAAATCCAGGGCATTTGGAATATAAAAATTATAGAGAGAGATTTCTTTATTCTCTTTTAATAGTTAAATTAAATATTTGTAAATCCTTTAAAGATATTAACGGATGACATTGTGTAGACACGTTCAACAGCATATTTGAAATTTTTATTTAAATGCTTCCTTTTATCCACCCTTATTATTTTTTAAACAACCTGGCTCTTTGAGATTTGCTAATTTTCATAGTAGTTACAGCAGCAGATAAGGAATCCATCTGAAAGACAATGAGGCTAGTAGAGGATACAACTATCAGAGGCCTTGGATTAACAATTGCAAATGTGTCAATGCTTGGTATTCCTTGGTTTGTTTTATAAACACCCCAGTAATAAAACAAAGCTAGACCTCACCCCTGCTCTGATTCTCCTTTCTGTTGTCTCTTGGGGAAGGGGAAAGAATTACCCAAAACATCCAATCTCCTGGGCACTGTTCCTGGTCATTGGTTTCAATAATGGGAGCAGGGAGGAAAGCATTGGTGAATCTAGTTTAATGACGAGGATAGTAAAAATGGCCCCATTAGTAATATATCAGTCATAAAATAACTCTTCATTCACTGTAACTAACAGAATCTTTTAGGATAGCAAGTTGGAATCTTAACTCACAACATATTTTTTAAAGCAACAACATATTTTGGAGTCAGGCCACCAGTGTCCAAATCTCTGCCTTGATAAAACAGATTGCTGAGTCATACCCTGAGTTTCTGATTCCCTAAATCTGGGGTAAGGCCAAGAGAATAGGCATTTCTAACAAGATTCCAAGTAATGCTGATGCTGCTAGTGTAGGGACCACACTTTGAGAACCAATGGTCTACTGCATTGTGGTGAAATGAACAGAAAGACTCAAAAGTGGGTGCCTGGCGGACCACTTAGAAAGCAATGTCCGTAGACCATAGAAGAGATGACAGAAGTTTGACCTAGGTGAAATGAAGTCAATTAATCTGAGGAATATTTAGGAGGTAAAATTGACAGGATATACTGAATTGGTTCTGGATGTGAAGGACAGGGAGATGTCAAGGAGAATACACTGGGTTGATTGCTCTATCTTGCCACCTAGGAGGAGATTTCATCTTCAGATTCATAAAGGGATACTAGTGTACTAGCCCAAAATGAGTTTATTTGCTTATCTTTAATTTTCCCCTGGCCTTCATTGGCTGGCTACTATAGGCTAAAATCTCACAATAATCATAGAAAGCTCTGGTGCTGACAGCCAACAGAAGGAACTGCTGGCCTCCAGAGGAGCCAGAAAGCATGTTTGGGAAAATGCCAGAAAAGCACCCCCTGACCCTGTCTGTGACATTCCACATGGGCAGGTGGCGCATGGGCCAGATTACACTTGGGCGCTGTTTCAAATCTGATTGTTCTAGCTTCAGCTTCAGCTGGTAAATAGAGCTTCTAAAGTGAACGAAGATGGCAATTAAGAACTAGTGATTGAATATAGAGAGGAAAAGTAGATGAAAGCTCAAACTGAAAAAGGTTAATCCCTGAATTGAAAAGAAGACTTCAAAGTGAGTGAACATAGAAATTGCTGCAGATAAAGGAATTTGCAGTGCAAGGAAAGTGGCAGTTGGTAGTTTTCACAGCAAAGAAAACAAATGTCTGAGACAAAAATGAAAACAAAAAAAAAGACATTCATTGGACTGTCTAAAGATGAAACTGCTAGATAAATAAGTTAGGGAATCGTTAGTATGTGATGAATAGTGTTCCAAGAAATATTCAGAAAAAAACAGCAAGAAAAGCATTGGAGACCAAAACTGATATATTCTGGTGGCAGCTCCATCAGTGTATGGAGCAAGCAAGACAAGTGCCTACCTATGGAAGTATCAGATTCTTTCCAAGGGTCTTTGAGAAAGGTTCTTTAAACACAAATTTGATAGCATTCCAGAGATCAACCAGTGTCTTCTTGCCAAAAAGTAAATGGTATCTCTCCCCAAAGCAGGCAGTATTTGGCTCAGGACTGAGTGGTAGGAACTTAGAGCAGCCAATGCCCATGGGAAAGTTTCAATGGAATTCAAAGCTGCAAAGAGAATCTTTGAAAATGAGGTGATGGGTGAATGCATAAAGTTTTACAGTACTCCAAGGTAGAATATAATTGGAAAAGTATAAGGCTTTCATTGTTTTTTTTTTTTTCCTTGTAAAAGATCATAGAATAAAAATTAGGGAGAAATAAAAACAAAACAAAAACCCCAGGCAATATAAATTATGTACAATGTAGCATCAGAAGATTTTTGCAGAATCCCAATATTTACATGTTACTAAGCATCATAATGATTCAATGGAGAGTAAATTGTTTTCTACATCTGCCTAAACAGACTAAATTAGATATGTTCATCAAACAACTAAACTAAGTGGAGTAAATGACTGTTTGCAGTCTTAAAAATCTACCTAACAGTGCTTTTTATATTTTATTCTTAAATACAGGTAACTATGGACATATTTTGAAGGATTTAAGATATATTCTTTGGATTCTGGAGTTAAAAAAAATAGAAATGGGAGCATATCAGTTGGGCTTTTTGCTTGTTTGTTTGGTTTGCTTTTTGTTTACGTTTGGATTTGTTTGTTTCCAGCAATAAAATCAATTTTAACCAACTTTAACAAAAAGGGAATTATTGGAAGGTTATGGAGTAGTTCTTGGGAATTCAGGTATACCTAAAGGACCAAGCCACATAAAGACAGGATCCAGAGCAGCTTTGGATCTAGGAAGCAGAGTTTACCTAATTATTTTCTCAGAGAATCCTACTCTAATTTTAATCAGCTCCAACATTTTTTCAGCCTCGGTACCCTCCACTGAAGTTTGAAAGTTCCAGAGATGATTAGGAAAGGGAGAGACATCTTACTCTGCAATCCCAAAGATTGCACACAAGAGAGGAGAGGTAAACCCATGGGATTTGGGGTGCTGTTATCAGAAGAAGGGGGAAGTGATTGCCAGGCAGTTAAAACTAGTATGCTTTAAACAAATTATGCTTATGCAGTAACCTTTTATAAAAAGACTACTTCCACGGACTATAAAAAGATCCTGCTTGTATTTTGAGGAATTTTTTCTTACATATTTCATCCATAAATTATTAATAATGATTTATATTTTTAACTTAGAGAATTGTGTTTGTGTGTATGTGTGTGTGTGGTTAGAAATTGTAATAATTTGCATTGAAATCAGAAGGTATCTATTATTCCAAAAGAATTGTGGTTATGTTAAGATCTCTGATTCTTGATTACTTACTAGGAAATAATATTCATAGTTTACTAGCACACTTATATATTATATATTAGCACAGTTGTTTGGTGCACATCCATATATTATCACACTTGTATAATACTTACTATGGTCCAGGCCCTGTCCAAAGTACTTTACAAATTTTATATTGTTTAACAAGGAAGAATCAGCACAGCTATATGTAGTGATTCTCCTTAAATTTTTATTTTATTAACTATTTCTAACCTTAGTTCACTTGCTAATTTTGTCAATGCTGCATATTTCGTCTTTGAAGTTGGTCTGAGTTTGTTTAAAGAGCTGAAAGTCGATCCAAAGTTCCAATCAAATGGTCTATGCCTTTCATCCATTCTTACCAAGGTTAAAACCTATTCCTTATCAGGAATTATTTGATGTGTATCCAAATGGAAAATACAAATGTACTACATAGTGATTGTCAAATGTGTTGACTCAAGCATTCTTAATGGCATAAGGGAAAACCTCTTCCCACCCTACACCCTGGTAAAACAAGGGGTATTGGGTGGTTGCAATCTAGGAATAAAGCCCTGATTAGGTGACAAGTTATAAGCCCACCAGTTCAATTCTCATGTCCTATATTAATCTTTTAGGCAAATATTGAATTCTATTCTATAGTACACCCTTGTTTCTTTTAACTTAAAATAAGAATTATCCCTCCCTACCAAACTATCCCTCTGTTCTCCTTGGTTTCACTTTTCCCTCCTTAATTCCTTGAAGTGTCTCTATAGTATATAACAGCTCTAACCATTTTTCTAAGCCATGCTCTTTTCCATTCTCTCACACTCAGTAGAACATTCTTAAAGAATGATTGCAAATTTTCCCTTCAAATCTGTCAGTTTTTGCTGCATATATTTTGGGGCTCTGCTCTTAGGTACATATATACTTATAACTGTTACATCTTTGTGTTGAATTGTCCACTTTATCAGTATATAATTATCTTTATCAGAATTGTCCCTCATAACTGTTTCGTATTTTATCTGATATTGATACAAACACTTGGACTGTCTTTGGGTTGATACTTACATGGTATATTTTCCCCATGCTTTTTATCTCAACCTATTTGTGTCTTTGAATTTAAGGTGAGTCTGTTGCAGATGGCATACAGTTATGTAATACTGTTTTATCCATTCTTCCAATCTCTGCCTTTTGTCTGCAGAGTTTAATCCATTTACATTTAAAGTCACTACTGATAATACAAGACTTCCTTCTGCCATTTTGCTATTTAATCTTTGTAAGTCTTTACACTTTTTTATCCCTCACTTCTGTAATGCCTACTTCTATATTTATTTGATTTCTTTGAGTTGAACCATATTGAGTGCCTTCTCATTTCTATCTGGATATATTTTTCAACTTTCTTTGTGGTTAACATGGGGTTAAAATTTAACGTCCTAAGTATATAACAATCATATTTGGTTTGATACCAACTTAACTTCAATAGAAGCACATATAATTTTCCTATACTTTTCCAATACCCCTCTATCTCCCCACTATTTTTTTTGTACTTATTTTCACTGATATCTTTGTACATTGTATATCCAAAAAGCATAGGTTTATCATTAGCTTTTTTCATTTACATTTTAGCACCCGGAGGAAGTAAGAAGTGGAGTTACATACCAAACGATACCCTACAATAATATTGGCATTTATAATTAACCAAATCATTACCTTTATTGCCAGTTTTTCTTTTTATGCCACTTTAAACCACTCTCTAGTGTCCTTTCCTTTCAGTCAGAAGAACTCCCTTTTAGCATCACTTGTAGGGCAAGTCTAGCAGTGATGAACTCCCTCAGCTTTTGTTTATCCGTGAATATCTTAATCTCTCCTCATTTTTTTGAAAGGAAGTCTTGCCAGAAATACAGTTCTTGGCTGGAACTTGTTTTCCTGCAGCCCACTAAGTATTTCAACTCACTGCCTTCTTGCCTCCCTGGTTTCTGAGAAATCAGCAAATAATCTAATTGGGATTCCCTTCTACATAACACATTGCTTTTTTCTTGCAGCTTTCAGAACTCTCTCCTTGTCCTTTGCATTCAATGGTATGATCAATATATGACAGGGTGTATTTTCCTTCATGTTTATCCTGTTTGGTGTTCTCTGGGCTTCTTAGATGTGCATGTTCATGTCTTTTGCTTAATTTGGGAAGTCCTCTGTCTTTATTTCTTTCAATAGTCCTTCTGCTCCTTCTGAGACACCCAAAGGCGTCTTGGGCTATTTTTGCTTTGAATATTTCTTTTTTCTTTCTGATCCTCAGCCTGGCTCATTTCAAGTGTCTTTCTTCAAATTCACTGATTGTCTCTTCTGCAAGCTCTAATCTGCTCTTGAAATTCTCCCAGACATTTTTCATTTGAGTTATTGTGGTCTTCAACTCCAGTAGTTCTGTTTGGTTCCTTTATAAAATTTCTATATCTTTACTAAGACTCTCAAATTTTTCATTGATTGTTTTCCTGATAACCTTTAGTTTTTATCTGTGCATTGTCCTTCATCCCCTTGCATTGTTTTTCATTTGAATTCATTTATTTCTTCCTATCCAAATTTACTTCTCCCTATCCATCTCCACTCTCCTAGAAACAGAGGAAAAACTGGAGAAAGGCAGGGGCAGGGAATGGGAGTAGGAAACCAGGGGAAGCACACCAGTCCAGTCTCTGCAGCCACCCTGGTGGGGCGAGTGGCCACCTGGCAGCTGGGGTCTGCAGTCCCCTCTTCTGGTCTCCCAGGTGGTTCCTCACAACCTTTGAAGGTTGAACTCTCTTGGATAGTTTGGAGGCAATGCTTTTGAAGGCCATGGAGGTATGGCATAGCATCTGCATATCTCCATCCTCCAGTGCCCAAAGTCCTCTAGAACTGTGTGCTGCACATGCTCAGGACACTGAATTTGTTGTTTGGGTCCAGCATACAGCTGTGCATCCAGCACCTTCCTATCTCTGGCATTATCTTTTTGGGCTCCATGGAGCTTGTGATCGTTGTCTTCCATCCTCCATGGAACATGTAGTGAGAACAGCCTGGCCCCTTGATGTGTATTTTTTAGGTCACTGTCTCTGCTGACCACCAAATGTGGTGTGGGCATCTCTTCTCACTCTTTGCTTTCAGATTCAAAATCAGAAGCTCTGGAGCCCTGGACATAGGCTGTGTGGGAATGTCTTTTCCAGATGGAGGCCAAGACTGGTCCTGTGTAAAAGTGGGGATTTCCTACTTTGTTTTGTGCTGGTGTTGAGGTCACTGTTTCCTGAGGAAATAGGGGTGGTCTTCTTCCTCTCCAGGCAAAGGAGGGGCTTTGCAGGCACATATCTTGTGCTATAGGCCTACTGACCTGATCTCTGGCCCTTCATAGGACATTTATTTTCTGTGTACTTCTGAGTATCATTAGCATATTGATTGGAGATGCTGATTATTGTGGCTTAGCCTTGGCAGAGATGCTATTCTGTACCTTGTTGCCTGGGGAAGGACTGGTGCAGTTTTCATTGTTTTTTTTTTGTTGTTGTTGTTTTGTTTTGTTTTTTTTCAAATCTTTTTGTTGTTGAGTTGTTGGAGTTCTTTATATATTCTGGAAACTAAATGCTTATCAGATATATGATTCACAATTATTTTCCCCAGCTCTGAACCTTGTTTTCTCAAATTTTGATAGTCTCTTGAAGTATAAATTTTTAAGTTTGATCAAGTCCCATTTAGCTACATATTTTGTTACTTGTACATTTGATAGCACATCCACTACTAAATGCAAGGTCATTGAGATTTATTCCTGCATTTTCCTCTAAGAGTTTTTTTGATGGAGGTCTTAGATTCAGTCAGCAATCCATTTGGAGTTAATTTTTGTTCATAGCTTAAAGCAGTTTCTGTGTTCATTCTTTTGCATGTAGAAATGCAGTTGTCCCATAACAATTTCTTCAAGAGACTTCTGCCATTGAATAGGCTTGGAATCCTTTTCATATATCAGTTACTCGGAGATGTCTGGGCTTATTTCTAGACTGTCAATTCTATTCCTTTGGTGTATATGCCTGTGCTTAGGCCAGTACAACAATTTGTGCTTTGCTGGGTGATTTTGCAGTTCCTCTCACTATGGGCAGTGTACATTTTGCCACCTCACTGATGTTTGACTTGGCCAGTTGAATCTGGGCAGAAGTGAAGGGTGCCAGTTTTGAGTCTAGGTCTTAAGAGGTATTACATGTTGCCACTAAGCTCTCTTGTAGCCTGTGGTTGCCATGAAAAGGACATGCCCTGGGAAGCCCTCTGGCATATACAGAGGTACATCAATATGCTTAACAGCTGACATAATCAGAAACAATGGAGCCCAGAAGACAGTAGATCGGCATGTTAGAAGAGCTCACATCTGGGTGCCTCCTTAGGAAGGCCTGGAGCGGGCTGTCCAGACCTTCTGGCTGTGCATATGGCACAGACCCAGGCAGGAGGCCCCACTAGGAAGTGAGCAGCCCTGCACCCTGGTGCCCTGGCATGCCCATGAGTCCTGCACCAGCCTCTAATTGAGCATTTTTAAGATCACTTCTTAAAGTATTTCCACATTCTTGTCTTCTTTTTTGGTGTTTTCTGGATTTTTGTCCTCTTCTGTTGGACAGTCAAGTCCTGTTTCTTTGTTTGTCTTGTATTCTTTGCTGCACACTGTACATTTTAATATTTAAAAATGTTAACTTTGGGATTTATTCCATGAGATGCCTGTTTCTTGATTTTGTAACCAGTTGGTGGTAAGACAGAGATTTTCTTTAGCTTCAGCCCTCCTATCAGGAAGGTCTGCCCAAGGCAAATGCAGTGTGCAGGGTTGTTCCTGTATTTCTGGGCCTCTGTCTTGTCCTGGGCTTTTAATTGTTAGCTGTTTTGGAGTTTCCCTGTTAACTGAATGTTGGTTGTCCCCTCTATTCCCCAGGAATAGACCTCCGTGTCCCAGGTATTTGGAGGTGGGAGACCTTTGTCCCAGAATGTCTGCCTCTATAGTTTTTTATACTCCTTTCATTGTCTCACATTGTGTTTGCCTGGAGGGCAAATTCTGGAAAGAGGGCACACTGGAGAAGACCTTCCCAAATTAGTCTTTCCCAGCCAAAACAGGTCTAGGGAACCACTGTGAGGGCACAGACTGGCTCCAAAGTGCCCCAGGGAGGGGATCAGGAAGGGTGTGAAGATATTCTCTGATGGGTCCCCAAAGCTGAGCTTTCCTGGTCTGCCCAGCAAACACAGCCCTCCAGCTAACTGTCTCTGACAGCCCTGAGGAATCGCAGCATCTTTAAGCCTCCTCCCTTACACCCCTGTCCAGGATGAGTTGAAACAATGGCTGCTGCCACCTTTGTCCAGGCAGGTTGAAACAATGGCTGTCCTCAGGGCCTGTCTCGCAGCAATCGGAATTCACTAATCAAAAGCCATGATCAGTGATCTTCTGTGTTCCACCCTTGGTCTTGGGGAAGAGGATTTTTTAATGTCCCTTTCTGTCACCAGTGAGCTAGCCAGGGATTGGGCCCCGGTGCTGCACCATATAGAGAAAGCAGTTTACTGTTCTTTACGATAACATATCAACCTTTTTGTCCTGCTCTTTCCTGGATGCTGGCCTCCTGAATTTCAAAATAGCTGTTTCTGACAGCTTCTGCCTGTTTAATAGTTATATTGGTGCAGGTACTGAGTCCTGAAGATCCCCACCCTGACATCTTCCCACAATCCCCCAAATGCATGTACTTTTAAAGTGGAGCTAACTTTGACAGTAAGTTGCAGTCTATAAGTCTGTTCTGGGTGTGCTCTAGAGTGCAATGTCTGGAATCACTGGACTCACAAAATCAAGTTTTACTACTCCCTTATGCATTATGAAAAAAATACATAAACCAAAATAAGACTTTTCTTGTTCATATTTATTTAGGTAATTAATTGAAGAAAAACTTCCCTTTTTCTGGGAACAAGCATCTGATGTTTTCACAGTTTGAACAAGATTCTAAAATATATTAATGAACCTGAAATTGAGAGACCATTTTTGTAAATATATTACATATTATACCTTTGTGCTCAAATTTTCAAGGAGGCATAAATGTCAGAGGAAGAACTTTGAAGACACTTGCATTAAAAAAATAAAAAAAAAGTTTTAATCATCTTTTTAGTCACAATCTGCTAAAATTCACAAGATCAAATTTGTCTCCATGATTTGATGATACTGTGAGCCATTAATTGTATACTTCAGATGGTTGTATGGTGTGTGAATATATCTCAATAAAATAGCATTAAAATTATTGTTATCAAAGGAATATAACTGTTTTCTCTGGAGAATCCATCCATTTAGATTTGTGTAATACTAATATTACTAAAATTATTTTAATGCCAAGGAAAACTTTTTTTTAACATCCCAATACCACATGAGAAGATTGTTCTAATATTAAGAGACCTTCTCCTCACCACATTCTGGTATTTATTGAGCTTATTAGCAGATTATTAAAAGTGAATGAAGGAATTTGTAACAAAATATAATAAAATAAAACAATGAGGGGTTTAAATTTTAGCATCATTGCATTTACTAAAAACAAGCAAACAAACCAGATATCAAGAATTGCCATTTTTTACTATAATGAGTTTGTAAACAATGAAGATTTACTTACACCAAAAACAAAAGCATAACTTTTCTCTTTAAAAAGATTGGTCTTCTATTGAATTCCATCTGAATTGAGAAATTACATACGCTAGTAAATAAATGATTCTATCAACTGAAAAATGTTCACAGATATTATATAGTTTAAAGGTACTAAAAATTTTAGTCATGGCATTGGTGATCACAGTCTATGGTTGTGCCAGTTTCTCAAAAGCAAATAAAAAAATAATCAGTAAAGATGGCATTAAAAAAAATGTAACTCTGCTAGAAGATATGCTGGTACATTCGGAACAAATTCTGACTCATTATTTGTAGGTAAGAGTTTATGGGAAACTTCCTTTCTAAAATTGGTTTCTTGGCTTAAATGAATGCTCTATTTCTCTCAATGGTTTGATAATGAAAAGTAAAATGCAGTTATCTTGTGATTAAGTATATTTTAGGATATGTCACCTTTTTATTTGAAATTGTATTTATGATTCTCTCTCTTTCCCTACTCCCACCATGCCTCTCTATCTTTTTTTCTCTGTTCCACAGAAAAAATTATGACATCAACATCCAAAGGAATTCTCCGCCCATTTTTAATCGTCTGCTTTATCTTGGGCTGCTTCATGGCATGTCTGCTCATTTACATCAAGCCTACCAATGGCTGGATCTTCAGCCCAATGGAGTCAGCCAGCTCCATGCTGAAAATGAAAAATTTCTTCTCCACCAAAACCGATTATTTGAATGAAACTACTATCCTGATTTGGGTGTGGCCATTTGGACAGACCTTTGATCTTACATCCTGCCAAGCAATGTTCAACATCCAAGGATGCCATCTCACAACTGACCGTTCCCTGTACAACAAATCTCATGCTGTCCTGATCCATCATCGAGACATTAGTTGGGATCTGACTAATTTGCCTCAGCAGGCTAGACCACCCTTCCAGAAATGGATTTGGATGAATTTGGAATCACCAACTCATACTCCCCAAAAGAGTGGTATTGAGCATCTGTTCAACCTTACTCTGACTTACCGCCGTGACTCAGATATCCAAGTGCCTTATGGCTTCTTGACGGTGAGCACAAACCCCTTCATGTTTGAAGTGCCAAGCAAAGAGAAGTTGGTGTGCTGGGTTGTAAGTAACTGGAACCCTGAGCATGCCAGGGTCAAGTATTACAATGAGCTGAGCAAAAGCATTGAAATCCATACCTATGGGCAAGCATTTGGAGAATATGTGAATGATAAAAATTTGATTCCTACCATATCTACATGCAAATTTTATCTTTCCTTTGAAAACTCAATCCACAAAGATTACATCACTGAAAAGCTCTATAATGCTTTTCTGGCTGGCTCTGTACCTGTTGTGCTGGGGCCATCTAGGGAAAACTATGAGAATTATATTCCAGCAGATTCATTTATTCATGTGGAAGATTATAACTCTCCCAGTGAGTTAGCAAAGTATCTGAAGGAAGTTGATAAAAACAATAAGTTATACCTTAGTTACTTTAACTGGAGGAAGGATTTCACCGTGAATCTTCCACGATTTTGGGAATCACATGCATGCTTGGCTTGTGACCATGTGAAAAGGCATCAAGAATATAAGTCTGTTGGTAATTTAGAGAAGTGGTTTTGGAATTAAAGTTTTCCATCGTTTTCACACTGGGTTAAATATTTTATGGGATATGATCCAAGTATTGAGGATAAGAAGAGACAACATTCTGCTTTTGTGTCACATTTTATCTTGGGTAACATGTATATTTTGATGGAGGTTTTTAAGAGCACAGCATTAGCAATCATTTCATTTGCTTTTAAATTATTGTGTATATACCTAATTATGTGCAAAATAATTTATTCACTTATTTTTAAACATTGTTTTTTTTCAGATTTTGTAGTTGTCTGTAATGAAAGTTTGTGATTTGATTGTGCTTCTAAATTGATCAGCTGTTTATCTATTTGGAAAATGAAAATGCACATATTCAAATACCATGAAAAAAATTCACTAAGTACTATAATCTCTAACTCCAAGTTTGCATAATGTAACAAAGGAAGAACATATTATAATTTAATTCTAACCTCTTTGACTTGAAGTTGAACTAAGTATACAACTGTCTCTATTGGTTTATTTTTTACCTGTTTATCACATTTTTGAAGGCAGAATTATTCATGTAGTGAATAAAAAGAGAGTGAAGCATAACTGTTCTATTCAGGAAGCTATTAGACTTCCCATTTATTTTCATTTAGCTGACTTGAAAATGCAGCCATTTATTCTCATGATCTTCAGATAAAATATTCAAGTATTTTTTAATATCCAATTTCTTGATTTTTAGTACCTGAGAAATAATCCAATAATGCTTAAGAAAAACAGTTTTCTTCCTGATTCTGATAACACTACTTAAAATAAAACAAATTTTCCTCCAAATAACAAAGAAAAAGGATACCTAGAGATACAAATTGTTATTATGAATGGTGCCATTTGTGTACAATATTCAATTACATATCAATTTAAAATACTTTTTCTTAAGCCCCAATATTTAAAGCAGTTTGATTTCCCCACATGGACAAATAAATAGACATAACATTTGAAATGTTTATTCTATCATGTGAGAGAAACAAAATAAAATTATCATTGAGGCGTCAAATATAAGATGCTAATATAATAATGTGGGGCTCTTTAGGAAACACATAGTGCCTAATACAGGGCAGAATCTCAATGCATGTTTGTTGAATGAATAAATGATTGGCAGTGAAGGTCATGGGAAAATTTTTATTTGTTTTAATGAAGTGACAGGTACTAATTGAAGATGATGTTTTATATTCCATTTTAGTAATTTTTCATACATAGCATGTATAATCATGGCCTTCAGGGGCATTAGCAAACCAAAATAAATCCATTGTTATGCTACGTTTTTGGAGAATTCATCCCTGAACTGGCAATTTCCTTGTAGCATTTCTCCTCTATAAGGTTAAAGAAGGGGAGAGCTAGATAAAAGCAGAGATAATAGGTATTTAAAAAAAAAAAAAAAAAAAAAAAAAAGGTTGGATGCTAAGGATTATTCAAGAAAAGTATTTCCCAAAAGAAACTTTTATGACTTTATTACATTCAGGCCAAAAGCCCATAAAAGAATTAGAATGTTCTGATGACATCCATCTGGGTTCTATTTGTGACTTGTTCTAATAGTCTGCTACACGTGTTGACATGAGCAGAACCGCAACCCAGAATCTTCTACTTTGGATGAAAGTTAAAGATTGGGAAATTTCAGTTCAGTAAGGATATATGTCCAAAAACCTGGACTGCCTTGTGAGGGAATTATTTAAACAGAGGCTAGATGACATGAATGATTCCTGCATTGGGTGGAAGTTTGTTTGCTCTCCAGGTTCATTTCTTTATTCATGATTGAACAGCTACTCTGTGTCAGGCAATTCCCTAAGCACCATAGCAATAAAGAAGGACAAGGCACTATCACTGCCTTCACAGAATTTACAATGAAGTGGAAAGATACATAAGCTTCCTTTGTATTCCTGCCTGAGTCTATGTTAATACACATCCTACTCTCGGTGGAGTGCATATTAGTGACCACTGATTTATGAAAAAAAGATAGCAAATTTTTCTGACTGTATAGCTATTTAACATGTTTCTGAGCTGCAAATTCTATCTACTCATTTGACCTGATGTAGATCCCTCTATAATATATCTTATAGCTATACTGTCTCAAGAGAAAGTAACTCTGTGTGAACACTCTCCTAGGTAAGGGAAAGATGTCTGCCTGTATTAATTGAATTATTTTAAAATAGTCAAATTCATACATTTATATATATTTAGTCATCTTTTGGACTATAAAAGTGTAGACATCTAATGTGGATACTTTGCTTATGATTTCAAAGAACTGAGAGATCTGTAGGTAGTTGCCTCCATTGCCAACTATGAATTTGGGCTCTTTCTTGAACTCTTACCACATACTGTGGTATGAGCCAAGAAAAGGCAATAATGCTAAGTGACTAACTGGTACATATTTACATTGAAAATCTATTACCAAGTCCCAGAAGAATGAGTACCAAAATGAATGAGTCAACTGAACCCTTCAGTTCTGAGTCCATTGATCTGTGAGTTTTAGGGCAGGAAGGAATTATAGCAATATTTATATACCAATCCCTTAATTCTATTTATAAACTAACTAGATCCAGAGATTATATTTATTCAAGACACATTCACACACACACACACACACACACACACACACACACACACACACAACATAACATAGTTAATGATATAGCCAAGACTAGAATTTAAGAGACACTAAGTCAGTGTTCTTTTTCATTGCATTCCCAAGTTATCATAGGAATGTGTCTCATTCCTATAAATGTGAATGTTTTATTTGTATTATTAGGCTTGAAGAATAGTGCACTCTATGTGGAAGCACTTTGACTTTTGAAAAGGTATGTGGTAAATAAAACATCGAACTAGTTAGCATTTTTGTGGTTTAAATATTTTAGGAGTTGAGTGTATCAAGAGGAAATGGACTTTCCTTACCTTTTAAGTGACACAGTCATCCTTAGATGGTATATAGTTCCCAACCACTCTTTCAATAAATCTTTAAAAGACATATGATCATGAAAGATAAGCTGATTTGGCAAAATTTGCTTGCTACTGGTTATAAAAGTCAAATTATGTCTGGATATAAATTGTGGGCATAAAAGAGAATAGACCATTTTTAATTCAAAATATCAAAAATCTATTGCCTTCAATGGTCTGAATATTTAAATATTTATTATTGTCAGCCATATTAGTGAGACTATATACTGAATTGTCTATATTCAGCAATATTATACTCTGAAAAAGAAATATGACAGTCATATATTTTATGATGCCATAAATTTGACAATATGAAGTATAAACTGAAAAAATTTTTACCTTAATGGAATATGAACATCAGCTTAAAATTTTTATATTTACTATGGAAGTACTGATAATCCTAGAATGTGCAGAAATGTTTTCTACTGTTAGGGCTTAGAAAGTTTACAGCAGTTGAGGTGTAAAGTGATAAAATATTTAGGAATTATTTGTGAGACTTCTTGCCTCCAACTGGAGGCTAATTAGAGGAAGAATAGGAAATTATGCTACTGATATTTTTTTGCCTGCCTATTTTCAAACCAGATTTCATGAGTCTAAAGGTGATCACCTAGAAAATGTCCTTGTATGAATTAATATTACCAGAAGCAGTTTTAGATCATTATGTTATGACTTTGTGTTTGACCATATCTTTGAATTCCCTTGAACATTGAGCTGATTTAAGGGAACTACTTTTCAAATTAATTATAATCAATCTGTTAACTATAACAAATTCTAGGATCTAATGGATAATCACAGTGCTAATGCAGTGGAGGATCTCAACAAATATTTGTTTAATGAATAAGCAAATGGCATTGGAGACATTGCAAAATAATTTTTATATGAAGTGACAGTTCAGTCTCTTGGTACCCACTGAAGATGATATTTTATTGTTATTTAATTACTGCCCAGATGCAAAAGGAAGGCATATTAAGTCCTTCCAGTCTTACTGCATTCTAAGACCCACAGAAAAGTATGTTGCAAGAAAGATTAAAAAGGATTTGGAACATGTTAACATTCTATTCGAACATTAATTGTATGCCAACTGTTTCTAATAGAAAAGAAAATTGGTAGTTAAGGAGAATATAAAGTGGAAGAACTGTGAAAGGCAGATATTTATCATCAAATTATCTTTCCTCCTGATATTTTTTTTCTGGATGTCTCTCATCTAGAGATTTTGTAAAATTTTGCGAATGAGTAAGCTCTGCTACTATCAAAGTGTTCTCTCTCTCAGTAATTCATATTGAATGTGCCCATATTCATAAACATTATATTAAGCAGTTAACAGACCATAAATGAGAGAGAGTCTGCTAAACTAGAAATATGAATAATGCTACCCTGGGTTATTAGTTTGGCAAAGTGTAATTTTGAGAAAGTCACTTAACTTCTCTGGACCTTGGTGTTTGTAGGGTTCCTTCCAGAAATATTATTTTCTAATCCAGGGTCTAAATTGATATATGCATGCATGTATTTACAAATGAAATTTCAATGACCATTCAAAGTAATTTTTTGAAAGTAAATATTCTAAATATACTTCCCTCTCATTTCTCTGTTCAGACCTTTAAAATATAAAACTGAACATTTAAGCTAATATTTAGAAAGAACTTAATCCAGTTCTTGGAATATAGTAAGTACTCAATTAACTTTCTCTTTTACCCCCCACCTTAGTTCTCTACCTACGTCCTTTGCAATTCATGTACTCAGTACACACTGAGACCTTATTTGCTTGCAGAAAATCAAGGATATTGAGCATTATTTAAAAATGTTTACATTTTTCTGTACCATCCACATTCTTATTAAAATAATCTAAGAATATTTATTTATGCAAAAAATTCAGAGAGGCAGTGGAGAACATCAGTCAGTGCCCAGCTGAGAATAAAGTAGTGAGCATAAAATGAATAAACCAAATTGAATACATCTAGATAATTTAGTTATTTTTAGTTCATGCTTAATGTACATTTTTGCATTTGATTTACTTTGAGAATATTCTGATTTAATGGGAACCTCTCCAACACCAGTAGCCTTTTATCAGTGTTACCCAAAACATGATTTCTGGATCACTTGATCCAGAATCACCAGAGATATTCGTTTAACATATCGATTTCTGGGCCCTACCCCATGCAATTGAATCTCTTCAAGTAAGGCAGGAAAAAAAAGAAAGAAAAAAACAACAACAAAAAAGAAGCTAGGCTTCTATATTTTTCCAAAGTTATTGGTTATTGTCTTCATTTCTATAGTTTTGAGCCATCTTAGGCCAGCCAATCCCAAACACACATATGTCTTTGAGACTTGCTGGAAGAGCTGCATAAGAATCATTTGAAGAATCATTTATAATAAAGATTCTTGAATATCTACCCAGAGCTTCTGATTCTGTGCTTCTGGGATGGGACCTAGAATCTGCATTTTAAAAATCTCCTCAAGTGATTCTGATGCAGTCAGGTTTGAGGTCTGCAGTCTTAACCACCTGATAAATGGGAAGTGTCCTATTTGTCAACTGATACCAGCTATTGCCTTCCTTTAGTGCACCTGGAATCTTCCTGAATAAGTCAGCAAAGTATTCTACTTCAAAATCCAAGGCGTGCTCTAGCCTAATTATTTTATGAGCGATGCTAACCTCCAACTAATTACCAAGTAATTAATCACCACCTGATTCAGTGGTTTGGGGCAAGTTATTTAACTTTTCCAGACCCTCTTTCAAGTTGTGAGAAATTCCCAAGCCTGAATGCATATTAGAATTACCTATGGAGGCTTCACAATTCTGATGTCCAGGCTCCACGTCCAGATATTCTGACTCAATTGGTTTGAGACAGAGCCCAGATATGGAAAGCTTGTAAAAGCTCCACAGAAGATTCTAATGTTGGACTAGATCTGGGACTCAAAGTCTACCACAAAAGTCATGAGTGCCCTGGGAGGAACTATTAGGGAAAAAAAATAGCTTTTCTTCTCTTTTTTAGGTTCTAACAGCATGTTTATCCTTTGCAAAGTGAAAGACTGAATTAGACAATTACCAGGGCCCTTTGCATTCATTATATGTTATACTTCTGTGATCTGCTTATCTGCCGTATGTGTTTAAAAGGCCTCTCTTCATGTCCCAAAATCTCACATGCCTGATAGGCAAAAAGGCAATTTGCAATTGAGTTATGGCAATGAGTAGTAGCATATGGATTTTGGAGGGCCCCAGATTTAGAATTGAATAGCAGCCCTGTCACTCATTAGCTGTGTGCAAATTATTTGACCTCTCTTAACCTCAGATTTTGCATCTGTAAGGTGAAGGTAGCATATTCCTGAAGTGTTTTTTGTGAAGACTAAATGAAATGACAGATGACTGAATAGTAAGTGTTCAGTTATTTTCCATTATTATAAAAGATAATTGTGAGACTGGTTAAATATTTAGAACTGAATATATTTTTCTATTTTTTTATTACCATTTTAGATATAATAAATTCTGATTGGCATTCAAAAAAAAAAGATAATTGTGAGGAATCTAGAACGGTTTCCTTGATTCCAGGTTTAACAATTTTTGATGTTAAGCAGATAGCTTATAAGAATCATCTCAAATTTAAACAAGCCAAAGGAATAATCTCCAGGAGAAGGGAAATAAATATAGTGTGGAAGCATGTATTCACTTTTATAATTACTAAGTAATGAAAGGGGTGTGCAGAGCTGGCAGTGGTGGTTGATAGGCACTGTTTGCATTACTAAACACATACACTATTTCTTAAATAAGTAGAACTCAAGCAGCCTAATTTCCCTTAACTGTTATGAGCAATCAGTAAATTAAGAGTCAATTTTGCTTATTAGCAGTTAGTATAGCTCACTTCACAGAATGAACTAGAGAGAAGATGCTCAGAGATTATTCTCTGGTAAGAAAAGAGGCCTGGATAGACTCAACAACTTGACTTCACCTATCACTTCAGCTGGTTCACTAAACTGGACACAGAGCTAGTTAAGTTAGGAAACAGAATCATGTTCAACTATCTTTCCTAAAGTTAAAAAAATATGTCAAAGTTACTTTAAAATTTAGGGTAAAATTTCAGCAAACAAACATATCTTTTTAGTGGTGCAGAAATAAAATAATTCTTAGCAGGACAGATGAAGACTACTTCAATTGCTACTACATAATAGGGTTTTTTTTTTTTTTTTAATTAACTTTATCAAAAAATAAAAAAAAAATTAAATCATTTCCAGATAAAATAAAACAAAGGAACAGGAAAAACAAATATCCTGAAATATCTTTATTGCTTCCAATATGCTCCTACCATACCACAAAAAATTAACAAACTGTAGTCATTCCTGAATATTCCTCCAACAATAGAGTTTCGACATCAATAATCTTGACTGTTTATGTACACACTTTTTAGGTTGTACTGTGAAATAACAAGAAGGTAGATTTAAGGACAAAATTTTTTTTATTTGCGAAAGAAATGAATAATATTCAAAACAGTATTTTTAAATATCTCCTAATTGTGTTCAGAGAGAAATATTTATATTTCAGTTAAAACATTAGAAAACATTAAAAATTCAATTGTTATTTTTCTGAGTTCTCTGGCAACCAGATGATTGTTGAATTATTTGTATATGTAAAGTAGGTTAAAGTAAAGCTTGCTGGAATTTCATTGTGAAAAAAATACAGTTTTTACCTGAAAAATGTTAAGGATGATTTCTACAGAAAGTTGTGTTAACTGAGATAACTCCTTTTATACATAGTTGCATTCTATTTTGATTAATAAGGGTGCAGGAGGTAGAAAAGTAGGCTCAGCAGAAATGGTACTCAGAGACTAAATTAACAACCAGCACTATTCATTGTGGGAGGAATATGTGCCAGAGCTAAACAGCGCATCCTGGCATCTTATACTGGCCTTATTAGCATTTTCAGTCCCACAGATGAGACCACACTGAAGATACCAGCCTGGTCCAAGGCAAGACCGCCAGAGGAAGGAAGGCTCACCACCATCTAGGGTGGGATAAGTCTCCCACAATTGTGATATCAAACCTTTCCTACGCTGGTTTTTTTTTTTTTAAGAGCCCTTGAGCAATCTGAGAATATCTGATTGTCTATGTAAAAATGGGAGCAAGTCCACTTTTTAAACATCAACAGAAAACCTATCTCAAATATTTTACATATTATTTTTAAATAACTAATCAAAGGACAAAGAACATCATACCAGAGACCAGTAGTTTATTTACAATGAAAACAAAATATTTCGGCTTATGGATATTCTACATTCAATGAGTAAGGGCTCTTGCCTTAGATTAACAGTTTGTACAGCATTGAAAATGGAGATTGACAAAAAGTAGTGAGAATAATGATTTTATTAACCTTTAAATGAGAATTTAAATCTCTAGAGCAATCAGCATAACGACAGCCTTCAAAATACTGTATTTATTCATGTGCTGTGTTAACCAGTATTTTTCATTTGTGTTTTCTTTTTGTATGTATATCCAATAGTAGCCAATAGGAGTCAGGATTAATGGAGTAATTGTGATAATATGAAAAATAAGATTTCTATTGAGTTTCTAAGAATTAAATCATGTATAAGAAGATGGTAGGAAATAATGTTTGCTTGAGGAAATGCTATTGGTCAAAATTATTTGAATGGAATTACTGAGATTAATCATCTTCACTGAAATAATGTGTTGTTATTATGATGAATCCAAAACATCATGTGTGTATAATTGAAGAAGTTTTTAAAGGGAAAAAGTAAAAGATTAACAAGTCTGTCTCTAGATCCAAGTTTACAAAGTAGCAGAAAGGAGAAAATTGTCAACAAAAAACAAAGAAAGCAAATTTAAGATTGTAGCTCAAATTCTCCCTATAACAATCTAATTTTTCTGGGCCACAGATTTCTCACCTGTAAATGAAGTGTGATGGACTGAACATTAGAATCACCTGAGAAGCTCTTAATAGCTCCTGACTGATTGATTAGAAATTCCAGTTTTTTAATTAGGCTGGCACAGGGCAGAGGCTGCTATGTATTCTTAAAGAATTTTCCTCCTTTTATTTCTGCCCCTTTCCATGTGACTATCACTGCTCCATGAATCATGAGAAAGGAGGGTAAGATGCTAATATGTTATTCCATTTCATAATTTATTGGGAGCTCTAATTAAAGATTTGCTGAGGAAGAAAGCTGCAGTGAAGTTGCAAAAGAGGAGTGGGGACTTTACATGCTTCCTCTTGACGTCATTCCTTTAAGAACACAGACAAAGCTATGCCAATATGTGGGTTTTTTTTTCGTGGTTCAAGTGTAGCTGAATAAAACTTGACATAACTGAAGTAAGGAAAGTCAAAATTATCATTCTGAAATGAGATGTGCCAATTCTAGCCAATATGTGAATTGTAAGGGTGAGTAATCCATAAATCACCTGGATGGTAATTGTATGTAATGTAATATAATTTTGCACTATTGTATTGTCATTTAAGCAAACTCTCAAAAACACCTTGAAACCTAAATGCCAAATGTACAGTTTATAGGTTCATGTTACTTCTGATAAGAATTTAACTGCATTGTGCTAATAGCTGTTTCTATGTGTGTGTTATTGCGATGCACTCCTGATAGGGTTGTTGTAAGCACAGTAGTCATCTGGATTTTTATAGATAAAATCACACATTGATCAGAAATCACTTTTCTACTTATTTTTTTGTAGAGTATTTTTCCACACTTGAAAAAAAACACAGTTATTTTATATCAAACATCAGCTTTTCTTTAAAACCTTATTTTAGTGGCCAATGCATGTTTAAAATGAGACATGTTAGAGATTATGTGAAGATTGTGTTTATGTTAGGTTTAAAAAAATGCATGCGACTAGTGAATCATGCAACTTCGGGGGGTTTATACTGCCAACATCCACAAAGGCTTCATCTCCATTTGTGTGCATGATTCACATCCTTTCAAAAGTCTTTTTTAAACATTTGATAAATTGAAAATGTTATTCTTAGTGCCAATAAACCAATAGACAATGCCGCTTTGCTTTTCTTCCAACTTATTGTTAATACATGGTACATTTTCCCAAAAATTTTATTTTTGGAGTTTATTGTTGGCCATTAAATACAACAAATAAAATCATGTTTACAAATGATACAATTTACTATAAAGTAACTTAATATTATAAAGCATGAAGATGTGAAAAAAAATCCTCATAAGCAGCTGCATACTATGAATACAATATTCTGGCAGCTTTTTCTACAATCAAGAATGTTAATGTCTTTTTTTACACTGCCAAATTTAGTACTACTGCCAAGAGGGGAAAAACACTTCAGGCCAGGTCTGCACAAGTCTATACTGGGTAATAATAGAAAAGACAAGCAGTGTGGACATCCAGTCAGTGTAATTGGTAGGAAAAAAGAAAACTGAAGCCAGTCTTTTTCCTCATTAACTTGGGTAATAATAATAAAACAACAATAGCAAAAAACAATGAATGTATAGGAAATATGAATTTTGGCTGCTAAGACCACGCATTTACCTGCTGGTAATTTGCAGTAGTCTTTGTTAATAAACAGAAATTACTATATTTAGTGAAGGTTTTTTTCCTTCAGAAAATAAACTTGTGCTTCTGAAAGGGCTTAATTCCAAACAAGTAATGTGTATGAGCCAATAAAAGCATTTACATTGATGGAAGGTAATTTCATTGCTATGTTATTAAAACAGTGGGGATCCTATTTATACATCTATTTATTTATTTATTTACAGAAGATTGGTTCTATCAAGTTCAATTATAATAGCTTCAGTGAAGTTAGTATAATAGTAAAAAAGTTGGTTCCCAGTGAAAATCATGCAATCAAGTCTTGCTGCATCATTAATCCAAATGATGAGTAGCCAGTCTAGCATCAAAGAGGCCAAGTTCACCTCCAGAGTGCTGTACGTGTACGACATTCAGCAAACATTGATCTGGCTTTTAGTTTGCTATCATATTGTTCCCTTCACTCATTCAACCTGTAAATAACACTTTATGGCAGCTAAGCAAATATTTTAATAAGCCATGAAAGGCAAAATGCCATAGGAAATCTTTATATTCATCTATTTGGAGAACTTGTGTTTTCCACAAATTAAACTGCAGATATCCAAAATTTCCTTCCCTTAAAAATACTATTACAATGTGGATTCCTGCTCATTGATGTCTTTCTTGGCTTATAAACATACAGTGTTATTGCTATGAAAATTGTGAAATTTTGTTCATCAATTAATAGTGACTTCAACAATCTATGCTAAGATGTTAAGAAAGAAATAAATGTATAAAGGATTTGAGCCTGTATGTGTAAGAACAAATATCTTTTTTGAGTCATATTTCCTATACTCAGTGTAAGCACCTCACTGATTTAGCACTGGAGTTATTCCTTGAATGTGTAAATAATGATGTTCTATTCAGGCCTAATGAATTCCTGTAATGTGAATATTTAAAATAAAAGAATACAATTTAAATGTACAGTAGTTAGTGCTGGTTCTTTATAAAGCATACATTCAAAACCATTTACCCAAGAATATTCATTTTCACTTACATGATAATCTGGATTCCACATATACACTGAATTAAAATTTAAAAACTAAAATATATTTTAAAGTTGATGCATTCATTACAAATACCAAATGAAACAAGGATAGTCAGTCTACTGTCCCATAATAATCTTGCATTATTTCAATGGACTTGGGGTTCCATGAGGTCCATTAGTAATTTGTACTCGTCTGGGGAATAAAGAATCCATCCAACTGTCTTCACTGTTCCTTGATTTTAGCTTTGAAGATACCTCACCTTGCATTCGCGCTTCTCTATGTACTCTACAAACTCTGCTGTTTGTCCTTATTCAGGCCTATAAAATCCAGGTTACTAATGCCCTAAGGTCCCAAGTGTATCTATCCATTTGACTTTTCTCTTTAGCCCTTGACCTCTTACCTTCCAATTGCCTTCCACCATCTAACTTCCTGTAGAACAGCCCACTGTGAGAGAATTTCAAACACAATGTATCCAAATTCCCGTTCAATACCTAATTGCCCTTCAATCTTTCATTTATTTAAAGACACTATTTTTACTCATGTTGCCTAAATCAAAAGTTAGCAATCATTCTTGATTCTTTGTGAAAGAAGGGGAGCACACTCTGTCTTCAGTGTTCATGCAAAAGAAAGTTTTATTCTACTCATTTCTACAGGTCTTTATAGCATACAAGGTAGTTTCCTACGTGACTGTTTTCAGGTATCTCCGGGAGGATACATTTTTTCTAAAGTCATGAGGTGTATTTACATATCCTTTAGTCTTAAGGGACAATTTCTTTGGGGGCTAGACGGGAAACTGGGGGCCGGAGACAGGAGCACGGAAGGAGCCCAGCAGGAGCTCAGAGACTATTCCCTCATCTAAATTGCAGTCCGCTTTCAGACATGCAAAGCTTTTGGCCTTTTCCTAGCCCAGTGTCTGCCTTCAGACATCTGGAGCTTTGGGAAGGCCCTGCTCTAAAGATTTTTAAGCCAGGGGACCTTCTGTGTCTCCACAATTCTTCCTCTTATTTTTCCCCACATCCAGTTGTCCATTCATTATATCTTAAATTGTTTCCTTATCTCTAGTCCACTGACATTCTCCCATTCAGTCAATGAGGCCTTTAATATTTCCTACCTGGGAGAAAACAATAAACTGGTTCCAAAAGCTTATTCTTTGTGATGGTCACTGAATGAAAATTGGATCAATGGTCAAAAACATTTAAAAATGCTTCACAACATATTCTTTTTTTATAGATTCACAATAGTTTGTTTACTTTTGTTTAACCCAACATTTCAAAAATGCATTTTGTCATAGAAATTGTTTTCCTGTAATGCTGATTTACATTCCACAAAAGAGTGGTCCAAGGAACACTCTTTGAAAAATGCTGCTCTAAGACCAGTTGTGTTTAGCTCTAATGCAACATGGGTTCAATACCATAGGACACTCAAATCTGAAGGTCCTTCTCTCTTTCTGCTTTTGATATTGGATTGTGATATACTGTCTAGTCTGGCCTGGACCTCAGGAACCACAGTGCCTCCATGCCTATTCTGGAAATCCCTCCCACCCAACTTGATCATCTCCAGCCTAACAGTTCTGCCAACTGAAGCAAGGCAGGTACTAGAGAGGTAGACCTAAGTTTTATAACCTAGAAGAAAGTGTATTCCAGAAAGTAAAGCATGCCGTGATTTCCACAGATAAAGGCAACAGATAACAGACAATTCCAGGAAAAGGTCTCTCAATGAAACTAGCAGACTTATAAATAGGACATTCAATCAACTTCAGGATTTCAAGTTATACTCTCAATTAGGATTAACCCCATTTTGATAAGAGCTCTATTGGTTATTCTCCAGAACACCCGAGCCCAATCAATCCCCCCAAAAGACTATCTAACAGAACTGATTCCCTAGTATATTCCATGAAATGACTAGGGAAATTTCAAAGCTCATCTTATGTCTTGGGATTTGTGAATCTTGAGAAAAATTAAACCACCGAATTCAGTACAAAGCACACTGCACAACAAGTTCTATTAAGCAAAGTCCTTGATCCTGTATTTCCCTCCCACCCAACTTGATCATCTCCAGCCTCAAATGTCTCTCAGTTAAGGTCTAGTTAATTGTAGTGAGACAGTACAAACTAGGAGAGCCTAGACCTAGAATTAGTTCTACCAACTGAAGCAAAGCAGGTACTAGAGAGGTAGACCTAAGTTTTAGAACTTATAAGAAAGTGTATTACAGAAAGTAAAGCATGCCATGATTTCCACAGATAAAGGCAACAGATAACAGACAATTCCAGGAAAAGGCAAGTGATTAGAACAGGGCAGCAGGGAGGAGCAAATACATCTATATCTTTATGTCAAATGGAGTATCTGAACAGAGAGGCAGAACATGGCATAGAGGCAGGAATAGGTGCTATCAAAACTGTGCAGATGTCAGGAAGCAGAGAGTGACTGGGAACCCATTCACCCAGCAACATATGTGGATGCTTTGGGGACCAGAACTTATGTGATGTTGGGGACACAGGAAGAGATTGGACCAAAGAAAGAACACAGAAGCTCAGTGATCACAACTGAGAGCAAAGGTGAGGCAACATCAGAGCCTTTGTCAGAGTTCTTAATCAAACTGGCCTCAATTTGGACAAGTCTCTGTGCCTATAGATAATGCTCTAGCTGCTTTTATAACAGAAAAGAGGGCCAAGAACTTTACATTTTCTATCAGCTCTTAGCTTGGGATCTGGCCAAGTTATTTATATTTCCTGTTGGCAAAGAAGCTTATAGGCCAGGAATTTACTCCTGCAAGCTACAGACAAACTGCTGGGGTAATTTTGAGAAACATATTATCATCAAACCACTTCAGATATCTTTCTCAAAGAAATGCAATGTTCTTAAGTGGTTATCTGCTGGAAAAGAATCCTCTTTGCTGGAGATAACATTTTTCTCCAAATAACCATATAATAGATATGTTAATGCAGAAAAGAGTTTATCAAAAGCAAAGTAGTCTACAATATTTACCGGCAAGTTTTTCTCTTAAAAGTTTGACATATAATATCTGTTCTATGCATTTAATAAACTTTAACATATCTTTTTTTTTTTTTTTTTTAATTTTGGGATGAATTTGAGGCTTTACCAATTTCTTTTGTTGCAATAATATTTTGTGATTGGAGTATTTCTGGAAAAAAATGTAAGAGAAATCAGCATGAGCTAAAAGGAGCCAAAAAGAGACATTATGAAAGTATTCTGAAATGGTTTAGAGAATCAAGGCACCAGCCCTCTTGAGAGTTTGAGATCAGGAGTACACCACAAGTATGCAAGTAACTGTCAGCACAGGTGTATGTATATGTATCTTGTCTGAATCTGTGAATGTCTGTGTTTGTGCTCATGTGCATGTGTGTGTATCTGTTGTGGGAGTGGGGGGTAAAGGACCTCCTTTTTTCCCTCTTGGCTTCCTGCCTCATTCTTCTCTTGGTCATATAGGATTGTCCTGCTTCTCAGTGTACACGGAGGGAGGAAAAACCTTCCAGTCCTGAGTTTACCACTTGGATCGAACCACATACAAGGATTAAATGTTTCCTGCTTGCTGCTACCCCTCCTCTAGGTGGGTACTCAGAGCTAGAAACTAATTGATCTGGACAGCTATTCCTCAAACGGCTACTACAACAAAATCTCTCTAACAGTCCTCCTGGACTTTGGATCCCATTGTGATCCCAATAGTTCTTACGCCAAAATAAAATCCTGTGGTCAAATATAAATGATGAAAATAGTAAATCTATATTAAGGGCTCTCCATGTGCCCCAAAGACAGTATTCTAAAACTTCATTATATTATTTCATTTACCCCTCACAACACTCCTTTGACATCAGTTCTAACATTATGTCTATTTTCCCTGACAAAATAGTTGGAAAACTGGCCCAAAGTTACACAGTTAGTGCCAGGGTTGGAATTTGAGGCCAGAGCATTTGGCTCCAGGGTTTTGATGCTTAACCACTAAGCTCCTGGAAGCACTAGTTTAACAAGGTTGAACCCTTTTTTTTTTCTCCTGCAGTACTTTTTTTAAAAAATTAAATCCAGTTTTATTGAGATATATTTGCATACCATACAGTCATCTGTGATGTACAGTCAACTGTTCACAGTACCATCATATAGTTGTGTATTCATCACCCCAATCTATTTTTTTAACATTTTCCTTACACCAGAAAGAATAAGAATAAAAATAAAATAAAAAAGAACACCCATCATCCTCTCATCCCATTCTATTTTTCATTCCATTTTTGTCCCCATTTTTCTACTCATTCATCCATACACTGGATACAGGGAGTATGATCTACAAGGTTTTCACAATCACACTGTCACCCCTGTAAGCTACATTGTTACACAATCATCTTCAAGAGTCAAGGCTACTGGGTTGGAGTTTGATACTTTCAGATATTTACTTCTAGCTATTCCAATACATTAAAACCTAAAAAGTGTTATCTATATAGTGCGTAAGATGTCCACCAGAGTGACCTCTCAACTTTATTTGAAATCTCTCAGCCAGTGAAATTTTATTTCATTTCATTTCGTATCCCCCTTTTGGTCAAGAAGATGTTCTCAATCCCACGATTCTGGGTCCAGATTCATCCCTAGGAGTCATGTCCTGCATTGCCAGGGAGATTTAGCCCCTGGGAGTCAGGTCCCAAGTAGGGGGGAGGGCAGTGAGTTCTCCTGCTGAGTGGGCTTAGCTAGAGAGAGAGGGCCACATCTGAACAACAAAGAGGTACTCAGGGGAGACTCTTAGGCACAATTATAAACCCCGCAGTACTTTTTTTAAAAAATTGAATTTTATTGAGATTGTTCACAAACCATACAATCATCCAAAGTGTACAATTGTTCACAGTACCATTATATAGTTGTGCGTTCATCACCACAATTATTTTTTTTCAATTTTTAGAACATTTTCATTACTCCAGAAAAGAAATAAAAAGAAAAAAGAAAAATCAAATCTTCCCATACCCCTAATCCCCCTCCATTATTGACTCAAGGTATTGGTATAGTACATTTGTTATTGTTGATGAGAGAATGTTAAAATACTACTAACTGTAGCACATAGTTTGCAATAGGTATATTTTTGTTATATTTTTTCCCTATATACCCCCCTATTATTAACTTCTAGTTATAGTGTCATACATTTGTTCTGGTTCATGAAAGATATTTCTAATATTTGTACAGTTAATCATGAACATTGTCCACCACAAGATTTGCTGTTTTATACATTCCCATATTTTAATCTCCAACTTTCCTTCTGGTGATATATGTGACTCTAAGCTTCCCCTTTCCACCACCTTCACAAAACATTCAGCACTATTAGTTATTCTCACAATAATGTGTTACTGTCACCTCTGTCCATTTCCAAACATTTAAGTTCAATCTAGTTAAACATTCTGCAAATATTAAGCAACCGCTCCCCATTCTTAGGCCTCATTCTATATCCTGGTAACCTATATTTCATGTCTATGAGTTTACATATTACAATTAG
Source organism: Choloepus didactylus (assembly GCF_015220235.1). Lineage (NCBI taxonomy): Eukaryota > Metazoa > Chordata > Mammalia > Pilosa > Megalonychidae > Choloepus > Choloepus didactylus. The sequence continues at coordinate 55,631,770 of NC_051313.1, read as the reverse complement.
TTCATATCAGTGAGACTATACAATATTTTCCCTTTTGTGTCTGACTTATTTCACTCAGTATAGTGCCCGCAAGGTTTCATCATCATCCCATTTTTTTTAAGACAGTTTTGTTCACACACCATATATTCTGCCCTAAGTAAGCAATCGATGGTTCTCTAGATAATCATGTATTAATGCATTAACCACCATCACCACTGTCTGTATAAGTACATTTCCATTTTTTCCACAAAGAAAGAGGAAGAGTCGAAGATGGTAGAGACAAAAGAAAAAGAAAAAAAAGATAGCTAAAAAGCAGCAAAAGGAAAGATAGAATTAAACTAAAGAACAATCAAAGAGTCAGACAACATCACCAATGCCAAGAGTCCCATATCCCCCCCTTATATCCCCCTATTATACACATTTAGTTTTGGTACATTGCCTTTGTTACATTAGAGGAAGCATAATACAATGTTTCTGTTAACTATGGTCTCTAGTTTGCATTGATTGTATTTTTTTCTCCAATATCACCCCATTTTTAACACCTTGCAAGGTTGACATTCATTTATTCTCCCTCATGTAAAAACATATTTGTACATTTTATCACAATTGTTGAACACTCTAGGTTTCACTAAGTTATAAAGTCCCAGTCTTTATTTTCCCTCTTTCCTCTGGTGTCCCACATGCCCCTAACCTTCCTCTTCCAACCATACTCACAGTCATCTTTGTTCAGTGTACTTACATTGCTGTGCTACCATCACCCAAAATTGTGTTCCAAACCTCTCACTCCTGTCTTTTCCTTTCTGTCTGCAGTGCTCCCTTTAATATTTCCTGTAGAGCAGGTATCTTGTTCACAAACTTTCTCATTGTCTGTTTGTCAGAGAATATTTTAAACTCTCCCTCATATTTGAAGGACAGTTTTGCCAGAAATAATTAGTTGGTGGTTTATCTTTCACTATCTTAAATATATCATACCACTTCCTTCCTACCACCATGGTTTCTACTGAGAAATCCGCACATAGTCTTATCAAGCTTCCTTTGTATGTGATGGATCCCTTTTCTGTTGCTGCTTTCAGGATTCTCTCTTTGTCTTGGATGTTTCATACTCTGATTATTAAGTGTCTTCACATAGGTCTATTCAGATCTATTCTGTTTGTGGTACGCTGTGCTTCTTGGATCTGTAATTTTATATCTTTCGTTAGAGATGGGAACTTTTCATTGATTATTTCCTCTATTGTTGCTTCTGCCCCTTTTCCCTTCTCTTCTTCTGGGACACCCATGACACGTACATTCATGCACTTAATGTGGTCATTCAATTTCCTGAGACGTTGCTCATATTTTTCCATTCTTTTCCCTATTTGTTCTTTTGTGTGTAGGGTTTCAGGTGCCTTGTTCTCCAGTTCCTGAATGTTTTCTTCTGCCTCTTCATAGCTGTTATTGTATGTCTCCATTGTGCTTTTCATCTCTTGTGTTGTGCCTTTCATTTCCATAGATTCTGCCAGTTGTTTTTTCAAACTTTTGATTTCTTCCTTATATTCACCCAGTGCTTCCTTTATATCCTTCATCTCTTTTTCCATGTCCTCCTTTAACTTGTTGACTTGGTTTTTGAATTGATTTAGCACATTTATTTGAAAATCTTTAATTTTTCATTAAAGTGAAACAATATCCAACTGTATCTCAGTTGAGGTATAAGTTTGTTCCTTTGACTGGACCATATCTTCGTTTTTCCTAGTGTGATTTGTAGTTTTTTGTTGTCTAAGCATCTGGTTTCCTTGGTTACCCCAATCAGATTTTCCCAGACCAGAACGGGTTCAGGTCTCAGAATGGGGCTATGCTAATGTCAGGTTTCCCTAAGGGTGTGTCTTATAAGATTGACAGACTTTGTGAGGCCTCTAGCTGCTATGCTTTTCCTGATCTGCCCAGTAGGTGATGCCTGTCAGCCTGTTGCTCCCCAGTGGCATAAAGAGGTGTGGTCCCTTTAGTTCTCAGCTTAAGTTGTTTCTGTTTTGACTGTTTTCCCCCTGGCCGTGGGGTCTGAGTTCTGAGGGGAGGATCGGCACTAGAGCTGGGTGTCCCCTTCCTCTTAGGGAAGATACACCTCTTAGGGAATTATCTTCTGCACTTGAATTACTCCTTTGTCCCTCTGGCTCTGTTATCTCCATGCCTGTCTGGGTCAGGGTGCTGCAAACTGAAAATGTCTGAGGCTTTCTCCACTGAGCCACCTGCAGTACTTTTTACTAACTAGGATATGTTACTGTGAATTATGAATTTCTGAGATCAGGATATAGTACCTAGTCTTTAAAATTTATATAACCAAGGACATTTTATTTTTATGGAGTACTTAAAGGCACTAGTAGAACATTCTTTGGGAAATATTGCTATGAAATGATTTTCATTCTGAGTTAATAAATAATACACAAGAAACAATTGAGACATATGGGAAACAACAAAAATTAAGTGTATCTATTTTTTGTTTACTTTCAATTGGTACAGAATTTATCTTCTTATTGATTCTAAAATTAATGAATGTGTCAACATGGATAGACAAAATCAAATTGCATGCATACAACCCAACTACTTATCTTATTCAAAAAAATCTACAGTAAGAAAAGACAGCAGTTCATTTTCAGACAAATACATAGAAGTAAAATTTCAATTATCAAGTAATACCTCTATGGGACATAAATGTTTAAAGAAACAGTAATATAAGAAGAATTTAATTAAGTTAAATTCTTTAATGATAAATTTAAAATGGGTTTAAAGTAGAAGGAAGCAGCTCTTTTTGGAAACTACTTTATGAGAGACAATCAATATCTCCTCTCACAAAAGAGTAATTTATTCAGTCAACAAACATTCATTTGGTGCCTCCAGTTGCAGGGGACCTACCTGGGGTTTTGGAAGACAAGTGATGAATTAGATGCAAATTCTGCCTTCATACTTGCATGCATTATCCTTAGGATAGATAAGTCATACACCAGACGGAGAAACCAAGTTCACAGGAGGAAGAAATGCACATGAGAAGATGAGGGATGGCTCTAGGATGAGGATAGCATTTAAACCAAACAGGAAAGGTATTAGGGAAATAAACGAGTGACTTCCAGGAAAAAGGAACAACATGACTTCTTAAGTACAGAGAAACGGAAGTACAGAGAAAAGGAAAAAAAAAGTAATTCGGTTTAATTGCAGCCTTGTGTTTGTGAAGGGAGAAAATAATCAGTGAGATGCAGAGGTCAGTAGAAGCCAGGATGCTCACGAGGGCAGAATATATGGAGACAGTGCAGTGTGATAGAAATGAGCACAGGCTGTGGAGCCTGGGGGATCTCCTCCACCTTTCCGTAACAGTGGTTCTTAATGAAAGGCGATTTTGCCACCAGGGGATATTTGGAAATATCTGGAGACATTTTTAATAGCCATAACTATTTTAATGTTCCATATAATATTTTAGTAATTAAGACATTTTAAAGTAACATTACAATATAACATTTAAGGCAGTGATATTGTAGCAATAGCACACACTGCTTATTGACTTTTAAAGGGGAAAATATTTTGATGTAGGGTTCCCATTTCTGAAATTGGTAGACTAAATATTTCAGAGAAACTCTCCTGTTGAAGATAACTTTAGAAACAGGATGAAATATACAAATATTCTCTTAAAATCACCAAACAGCTGGATGGTAAGGAATTCAAAGGATATGAATCTAACAACTTGAACATGCTAATTGGGAAAACTTTTGCCCTGGGGGTATTTTCCAATCATAAATTGGTTAATACCTAGAAGCTGAGCTTCTTTTTATTTTATGTAGTTTTAACATCATAAACAAGGCTTGGGTGACAAAAATCAGCCTCCAAGGTCCATCAAAGGTGAAATTCTGCTAAATTTCACTGTCTGCTTTGGGTTGGGATCCAAAGAACCATCTTCCAGTATCCAGAAGTAAGAAGAAACCACCTTCACCTTTGTACAAACTGCAACCAGTTCACCTTGGTAGACCGTAAAACTTCAAACCCAAAGTTTGGTGTCCAGACCCCCAGAGATTCAGCAGAGGCAATAAAAATCCTTTTCAGAGGAAGATAAATCATCCTGAGCTGCCAATTATTTCCATAAATAATCTTCACAAAACAATGTCCATTACACAAAAATAAAGAGGCAAATGAGGAGACTAACTGCGGATAAAAAGAAAACAAAACCGCTTCTGAAAGGACAGAAATAGATACGAAAGACCCCTGAGTTGAGGAAACAGAGTTGGTAGTCTGTAAAGAAGACAGCCATATTTTGCAGGGCAGAGTACCAAAGAGGAGAAAGCTGCAGAGATGAATATATAGAGTTCTGAAGATCTACCTGAGGCAGGGAAAGAAACAACCTGAAAAGTTTAGAGGGTACAATCTTTGGAAATCATGCAAGGCAGGAAACGGTTTGTGTTCTTACTAGCCAGAAAAGAAAAACCTTGAAATTCACAGGCCATCAACAAGAATACTCAGAACTTACTGCCTCAATAGGGGGAAAGATAATCCTAGAGTAAAGCCTGCTCTGATGCTGCCTAACCAAGCTTAAAGGTAAGCCTTAAAAGAATCAAATCATTTCCAAATAACTGCATCCAAAACAAAGTTTAAGAATATTTGTATGAATAAGAAACGTTAACCAACAAGAAAAAATACACAATATCTGGCATCCAATCAGAAATCAAGCCCAAATTAAGCAGAAAAAAAGGAAATAATAACAATAGAGTGGAAATCAAATAAAATATGGAAAGCACCAGAGACAACGAATGAAACTAAAAACATATTATTGCGTATGATCAATAAACTTGATAAACTTTTGGCTAGACTGATCTTGGAAAAAAGAATTAAATTACCAACATCAGAAATGAGAGGTATTAAAAGGCTAATGAGAGACTATTATGAACACCCCTATGCCAATAAATTTGACAAATTAGATGAAATGGACATTATTTCTTGAAAGACACATACTACTAGAGCTCATTCAAAAACAAATAATTGGAATAGTCCATTTTCTATTTTCCAAAATTGAATTTGTGATTAAAAACCTTCCCACAAAGAAATCTCCAGGCCTAGATAGCTTTACTGATGAATTCTACCAAATTTAAGGAAATGGAAGAGGATATATGCATTGTCTTAATTGTGGTCATGGGTTCACATGTGTATACAACTGTCAAAATCTACAAAATTGTATATTGTATATATATACAGTTTATTGTATGCCAATCATACCCCAATAAAGCTGTTAAAAAGGTTTTAAAATATTATGTTTCCAATAAACAATTTCCATGGGAAAGTGTTCAAATTTAGTAAGAAAATGCAAATAAAAACAATATTGAAATATTGTTTCATACTTCTCACCAATACTGAAAAAAAATCAAATACATGCTGACAAGGTTGTGGTAAGACTGGAATAGTTACACACTGCATATACTGCATGCATATATTGTATATCTATACATACATATATATACATATACTGTATATATACACATATATACATATTGCATATATACAGTGACATAGTTCATACAGTTCACCTATTATTGAAAACAATATGGTAATGTATATCAGCTGTCATAATTTGATTCTCATTTATCCAATAAACTTGCTTTCATCCTATGTTCTAAGAAAATGACAACAGTGGAGAAAGAGCTCTCTATACCAAGATATTTATTTCATTACGTACAATAGAAAAAAATGGAAATATCCTAAATACTGATGAGTAAGAGAAGTTTTATAAATCATGTCACTGATACATTATGAGACTCCTTGAAGTTAAAAAAAAGTAAATGATTGAGCAAGCAAAAACACAGATGTCAATATAATGCATATATTGTAATTATAACTACTTTAAAATGTATGTTTATGAATGAGAGAGACAACAAAATCTGGACGTAATATGCCAAAACAAAAATAGTTTTGTTATGGTGGGGACATATTGGTGATTAAAGATAAATTTTAATGTTGCTGTTAATTCATTTTAATAGAAAACAAACCATTCCACCTGATCTGAATTTTTCATACAATGTAGGTTCTCTCTCTTAATTATTATTAAATCTTTGAAATAGTTTTCTACTAATGATGATGAATTTGCACTAACTCATCTATATTGCTTTCTTTTCTCCTGATTTCATTGGGGAGCTGAAGTACAGACTAGCCATGCAATTGTGTGAAGGCTTCAAGAAGACCTTAACCTCATTTACACGACACTCTTCTCAGCTGAGCTAACCGTCCATGACTTCGAATGCAACAGAGAGACCATGACTGAGTGCGTATCAATTGTGATTACAGAAGTGAGGAGATTTCTGCTATGATAGTTGCATTCTGCATTGCACACTAAAAATAATAAGGTTTATGAGAACAAACAAAAGCAATTGCAATACTAATAAAAGACTTTGCACAGCTAAATATCCACTGAAGGTTGTACTCAGTATCTTGATCAATTGATCTTTCTTGGAGATGCAGCTCCTTGAGTGTATTTGCTTTCAATAGAAACTCACTTGATTAAAATTAAAAATCAGTTTTAAGATGCAGTTTTTTGTCTCCTGCTCCTCCCTCTCCCCCTCTTCCTCTCCCTTAAAAAGGGAAACATCTTTGTAGCCTCTTATGTTATTATAACTTAAATTTGGGGAAAACTTAGTGGTTCTGGGAACCACTAAACCATGCCCTGCCTCTGGATATTGCTAAACTTTTAACTGTGTGCAAGCTTGTCTCTGCAGGGTTTAAAACACGTTTGCATACAAAGAAAAAAAGTCTCAGGATTCAACACCACTTGCCCGTTTTCATATTGATATTATTTCCCTATTTACCAGTCACCTATAACCTATTTTGCATTACAGAAACACACATGCAAAACACTTTATCTGTTCTAATAGGTTATTTATTTCAACTTGCTATACCATAATACATTATGGTCCATGGCTTCTTTAGCAGATTTCATACAAGTTTCTTAAATCTTGACATTTATAAAAATAGAAAACTTTTAGCACCTATCTAATAAGATTACTATGAGAACTAAATGAGAATATGTGCCTATAGTTGTTAACCACAACAAAATATTTATTATTATCATTAACTTCTGCAGAGGAAAGATAAATTTCCAGAAAACCAAAACCAAATCTATCAGAGCTAGCTAGCTGTTTTAAGCCCTACCTTACTGGGTATGGATTAATGAAAGATGTTGTATCACAAAATTTAAGTTTTGGTTATCTACATCATTAAATTTGCCTGTGTCAGAAAGACAATATTGACAAAAAAGCAGTTTCCAGCATTTGGAAAAGGTGACTTTTGAGAGGAATATATAGACTGTGATTAACATTAGTGTTTATTTACTATTGCCTGATGTCATTTCACCCATTAGAATGGCTACTATTAAAAAAAATGGAAAATTACAATTGCTGAAGAGGATGTGGAGAAACAAGAACAGTCAATCATTGCTGGTGACAATGTAAAATGGTGCCACTACTGTGAAGACAGTGTGGCAGTTCCTTGGGAAGTTAAGTATAGCATTATCATATGTCCTGGCAATCCCACTACTAGATAATTGAAAGTAGGGACTCGAGCAGATATTTGCACACTAATGTTCATAGTGGCATTATTCACAATTGCTAAAAGATGGAAGCAACCCGAGTGTTCATCAACCAATGAATGGATAAACAAAATGTGGTATGTACATACAAAGGAATATTATTCGACCATAAAAAGGAATGAAATTCTGATATACGCAACAATATGGATGAAACTTGAAGATATCATGTTGAGTGAAATAAGCCAGACACAAAAGGATAAATATTGTGTGATAACTCTAATGTAAATTAATTAGAATAAGCAAACCAACAGAGTCAGAATTTAAAATATAAATTACCAAGAGACAGGGTGGGGACAGGATGTGGGAAGTTAAGGCTTAAAATGTACAGGGTTCCTGTTTGGAATGATAGAAATGTTCAGGGAATGGACAGTGGTCATGATAGAATAATATTGTGAATGTAATTAACGGCACTGGAATATATATCTGAATGTGGCTAAAAGGGAATATGTAAGGTTGTATACGTGGCAACAGAATTAAATTTTTTTAAAAAAAATCCATGAAACTACATTGCACAAACAGTGAATCCTAAGTCAAACCGTAGACTGTAGTTAATAGTACTATTACAAAAATGTGCTTTCTTCATGAACTGTAATAAATTTTCCATACCAATGCAAGGCATTAATAAAAAGGTGGTATATGAGAATCTTGTATTTTACACAGGATTGTTCTGTAAACCCACAAATTTTCTAAAGAAAAAAAAACTGACAATATAAAGAATTTAGAAAACACAAGAGTCAAGAATAGTCTTTATGAAAAACGGAATCTAAGGAGACTCATGAAATATTTCAGGAATACCTTGATGCCAAATCTACTATATTTGGAAGTATGGGGTTTGAAGTTTTATGTACCTCAGAAAGACATGTTCTTAAACTTAGTACATTCCTGTCAGTGTAAACCTATTGTAAATAGGACCTTTTGAAGAGGTTACTTCAGTCGAGGTGTGGCCCACCTCCTTCTGGATGGGTCTTATTCCTGTTACTGGAGTCCTTTATAAAGGGAATGGATATATACATATATATTGAGAGAGAAAGCCACAGAAGCAAGAAGCTGAAATCAACAAAACCTGGAAGAGAGGGGAGAGAACAGCAAATGCTGCCATTTGCCTTGCCATGTGGTGGAGGAACCAAGGATCGCTGGCAGCAGGTCTTAAGGAAGAAAGCATCTCCTTGATGATGCCTTGATGTGGACATTTTCTTGGCCTCCAACTGTAAGCTAATAAAGTCACATTGATTAAGCCAACCTATTTCATGGTATCTGCTTCTAGTAGCCTAGGAAACAAAAACATGAAGTATAGGCAAAATACTCCTATTTGATTAAGGAATATGCAATTAATTCTTCAGTATAAAAACATCTTCAGAAGAAACTGCAAAATAAAGTGATAACCTCAAATCATTAATCAAACTATCTTTTCTTTTAGGGTCAAAAGAGATATTAGAGATTATTGAGTTCCATAACCTTAATTTATACACGAAGAAACTATAACCTGGAGAATATTCTTGGCTGCAGTGCTTTTATGGCAAGAACAAAAGTACAGTTCTCAGGACTTGCTTATTCCTTTCATGTATCTGAAAATTTAGAACCCCAGGATTGGGTTCTCAAATTGATAATTGAATTACTATAGACCCTGAGTGATTTTGATTAAAGTGTTTTCAAAGGCAAAATTTTTAAATCTAACTTTAGAAAGTGTAATAAATAAAATAGATCTTATATGCATGTAGTAGACCTTACCTCAGTTCCCAAAATTAAGTTAACATTTACTAAATTTGCTAATATAGTATGTGTCACAAGCCAAGTCCCATCCTAGACAAAAGAATAAGCCTGATCACTGAAATTAAACAAGGAGTGATTAAAAAAAAATAAGAATATGTGCAGATAAATCTTTTAAAGAGAAGTTTGATGTGTAAAAAGTAAAAGTGCAACTTTTTGAAAAGGAATAAAAATATTATGAAGTGGCAACAGTGGATTAAAGGGAAACTCAAAGAGCATAGTCCACTACAAACAAACAAACAAAATAAAGATTTAATAACAGACAGAGGGAGTATCTAATCAATCTGGAGGCTCTGGTAGGAAAGAAAAGTGAGGATAAAAAGATATTTTTAATAAAAAACAAGATATGGAAAGCTACTTTTCACTCAAGCAGCAGACAACAAAATCAGTATTCATGGAACTTCCCATAGACATGAGGTTCCCAACTCCACAGATAGGACAAGGAGAGGGAAAAAAAAAAAAAAGGAAAAGAAAGAAAGAAAAAATCAATTCCTCTACAAACACCTCAGGTGAGAAACACACACACACACACACACACACACACTCACTCTCCTAACAACTGAAGTCAGTTGTCTAACATGATCTCTTCTTATTAGAGCTCCCAACAGGCTCACCATCTACCTCCTAATCCAGTCTCCTTCTTCATTCCATTTCAGCCTACGCCCTCATGAACCTGTTCAAGATTCTAACAATTTGTCCATTCTACTGGGTATTTCAGCATTATAAGTGTCAAAGCATAGAAAAGAGTGAAGAAGTAAACTTCACTAGTGAGCCAGAATTAAGGAACAATGTCAACACTGACTCTCCACTTCAAACTTTCTAACTTGAAAAATACAAATTTATTTCAAAATTCAAAGAATACAGGATTTGGAAAAACTAGCAAAAATTTAAATTAAACTTTCAGATCTATTAATAGTGTGTTATTTTACACTAAGTTTAATTTAATCATCAGTCTAGAATTAATAAATATGGATTTCCGGCAGATGTTCATTGGTATTATGGCAAATTATAATTTTTGTACTTACAGATAGTCCTCACATGCAGGCGACAGGATAAACAACCCAGATACTTTCATATCCTGGAGCCCTGGATTGCTCTAGAATATAGAAACCAAACCTTCTTCAGCTCAGGATGGCCCAGTAAATGCAACAACATCAGAGGGAATAGCTTTCCATCATCATTCCTTATCACAGGAAATGCAGAGTGCATTCCATCTTACTGGTTTTCTTAAAAACAACTCTGGAGAGTAAATCTGAATCACTCATTTTCAGATGAAGAAACAGATCTCTAACTGGAGGATGTTATGTGAACCCCACAAATAAACACAAAGGACATTAAAAATAGTTTCTTGACTGTCCTACATTGCTCATATACTGATACACATGCCTCCAATGGCTCACATTATTCAGTGATGTGGTGGAGTTTCTCCATTCATTTTTGATCTTGTAACCTTGAGATTTTACACCGCTTAAGTTTTTTTTTACTTTGAAATAAATTCAAAGTTATATGAACAGTTGCAAAAACAATACTAGCCCCATACACAGAATTCCATCATACCCTGACCCCCCTCCCCCAATAGCTCAATCCACCAACTTTAACATGCTGTCACATCACTATTTCTTTCCCTCCCTCCCTCCCTATCTATCATCCATCATCTATTGCTCTGTCTTCTGAACATATGAGAGTTAGCTGCACACATCCTTGAACATACACTATAATTCACGTATACATTTCCCATGAACAAGAACATTCTTTTATGCAATCCCATTAAGCACAGCTAAGAAGTACAATAGATTCAACAATGATACAAAGCTTACATTCTATATTTCCTTTTCCTTATGTCTCAACTGTGTCCCTTTGAGCCATCCTCTATCCTCCAGTCCCATCCAAGTTCATCCTTAGCATTCAATTGTCATCTATTTAGACTGTACTTTTTTTTTTTCAGTTGTGGAAACATATTATATATGTTTATATAATGTTTATATATATATATATATAGCTTAAATCTTCCCATTCCAACCCCTCCCTAGCCTTTCATTAGTGGGATTAATCATGTTTAGAATGTTGTAATGCTCTTTCCCACCATCCATTACTAGAAATTTCCTTTCACCTCAAACAGCAACCCTACACTCATTTCTTAACTCCCCATTGCCCCTTCCCCCATTTCTCTTAACCCAAACTCTACTTTTCATCTCTATGGTTATATTCTCTGATAATTTCTTTGTGTTTACTGTGGGGCTTAAAATTAACTTCTTAAATTCCTATCAATCTTGTTTTTCTTTGATACCACCTTCACTTCAATAGGACACATAAACTATGCTCCTATACTCCTTCATTCCCTCACCTTTATATACTTGTCTAAAATTACATATTTTACATTCAGTTCAAAACCACTGATTTGTCCTTAGAGTTTGTGTATTTTATATCATGTAGGAAGTAACTAGTGGAATTACAGTTCAAAAATTATTGACTTCTATTTGTATTCCATTGTGGTTGGAGAATGTGCTTTGAGTATATTCAATTTTTTTTTTTTTAATTTCTTTAGGCTTGTTTTATGTCCCAGCTTATGGTCCCTTCTGGAGAAAGATCTGTGATCACTAGAGAAAAGTGAGTGTCCTGGTGATTTGGGATGTAAGGTACTATATATGTCTGTTAAAATTCTCTATATCTCTTTCTCCTTTCCCTGTCTCTCCACCAGCAGGGCTCCCCTCAGAATCTGAAGTAGGGCAGGTCTTTCATTGGCAAAGTCTCTCAGCATTTGTTTGTCTGTGAAAAATTTAAGCTCTCCCTCAAATTTGAAGGGGAGTTTTGCTGGATAAAGTATTCTCAGTTGGAAATTTTTCTCTCTCAGAATTTTAAATATGTCATGCCACTGCCTTCTCGCCTCCATGGTGGCCACTGAGTAGTCACTACTTAGTCTTATGTTGTTTCCTTTGTATGTGGTGAATTGCTTTTCTCTTGCTGCTTTCAGAACTTGCTTCTTCTCTTCAGTATTTGAGAGTCTGATCAGAATATGTCTTGGAGTGGGTTTATTTGGATTTATTCTATTTGGAGTTCGCTGGGCATTAATGCTTTGTGTGTTTATATTGTGTAGAAGGTTTGGGAAGTTTTCCCCAACAATTTCCTTGAATACTCTTTCTAGACCTTTACCCTTCTCTTCCCCTTCTGGGACACCAATGAGTCTTACGTTTGGACGTTTTATTTTATCTATCATATCCCTGAGATCCATTTCAATTTTTTTGATTTTTTTCTCCTTTATTTCTTTTGTTCTGTCATTTTCTGTTCTGTGGGCTTCTAGGACACTGAGATGTTGTTCAGCTTCCTCTAGTCTTGTATTGTGAATATTCAGAGTCTTTTTTATTTGGCCAATGGTTTCTTTTATTTCCATAAGATCTTCTATTTTTTTATTTACTCTTGCAATGTATTCTTTATGCTCTTCAAGGGTCTTCTTTATGTCACTTATATCCTGGGCCATGGTCTTCTTGATGTCCTTTAAATCCTTTGCCATGTTTTCATTCCTCGATTGTAGTTCTTTGATTAATTTTGCAAGATATAGTGTATCTTCCGATATTTTGATTTGTGTGTTTGGAGTTGGATTCTCCATATCTTCTGGTTTTATCATATGCATTAAGATTTTCTGTTGTTTTTGGCCTCTTGGCATTTGTTTTGCTTGATAGAGTTCTTTCAAGTTGTAAAGAAAAAGGGATATCGATCTAATTTTTCAGGAACACAGTTTGGTGATGTACACTTTCTCTAACTAACCAGCAGATGGCATCTGTGAGTCACCTATATCCCTATCCCTCAAGTCAATTCTCGACCTTGTTCCTGCGATGTGTGGGGAAATGTTTCTTGTGGGTTCAGTTGGAAAACTCAGTTTGGGTGTGTTGCTGGAGCTGTCTGCCCTGAATGTGGGGCGTGTGTACCAGTGGCCAGGGAAGAAGGGCAGTTCTAATGTTCAAATCCCCCAGGATCCTGGAGATTCAAGGCCTCCACAAGAGTCTAAGCCTTCATTTCAGTTCAGCCCCAGACTCTCTCTCTCACTGATCCACAAACCACCGGACTTGGTGTAGCATCCCTGGGTTCTCCAAGCGGATCCCCCCTCCCAGCCGCGCTCCTCCGGGAGCTCAGCCGAGGGAATGCCATGCTATGTCACCAGTGTGCGCCGCCCCACAAGGGAAGCCCCGGGCCGCCGGGCTGTGCAGCGGCACGCTCTCAGCCTAAGGCAAAAATGGCCTAATGGGGCATCTCAGCCCCTCCTCCTCACACAGTTCCTCCTTCCCAGCTCCGGGACAACTGGCAGGGCTCTGGGCTGTGGGCACGGCCCCAGGCAGGAGTTTATCCAGCCCTCCGGGGGGCCAGCTGCGAGCCACGGGTTTTCTTTCTGCTTCCAGCTCTCCCCTCCATTCCCCCAAACCCAAGGGTATCTGCAGTGGGCTATCTTCCTGGCCAGATGCCAAGAGGCCGACCCAGCCCCCTCTTGCTGTGTTTTACTGCGTGGTTCCCACAATCACTGCTGGAGCTGCTCCTTTTTTTTTTTTTTTTTTTTAAAGCCAGCTGGTCTCCAAACACTGAACCCTGGCTTCCCCAGCCCACTGTGTGGCTGCAGGTCTTCCAGCAAGCTTACTCACTCGTTTCAGAATGCCAACTCCTGGTTTTACCAAGAATACGGCCCTTCTGGAGCTAGGAGCCCTCATCCAGCTGGCACATCGCTGTAACCAGTATTCTAGGTCACTTTCTGGTTTTTAGCTAGTGTTTTTCACGGAGGCGTGTTTTTCGCCCTGTCTCAGCTAGCCGCCATCTTAGATTCTCCCACTTAAGTTTTACTACCTGGGAATTACATCCAATGTTATCTCCACAAATACATTGGAATCGAATAAATTTGATGTAAATCGGTAATCAGTGGCTTTATTACTGCCTTTTAATTAGACCTCTGATAAATTGTCTAACGAATATATCACTGTGCAATCAAATTAATGCATACAATAAATTCTATTCCATTGGAAGTCACTCTGCATACCAAGTAGTATCTAAGTGCTATCCGGACTGCAGCTTTTTCTACGATTAGTGTTTCGTTTAGTTTTTTTTCTTCATTAGGAAGTAAGTAACTAATTCTGAGTACATTCATCGTCCCCCTCTTGCATGGTTACCTAAAGCCAACCATGACCAAAGATTTTCCTTGTCACTTCTGAGTTATGCCTTCTGTTACTAACTTCTTGTTCAACTCACAATTCTTTCTGTTATTAAAAATTTTCATGAGCTTATTTATAAGCCCTCTCAAAGGACTTCTTTGTCGGCTACATCAGTCTACCTGACAGGGATGATGATAGTAGTTTCAGGAGAAAATTAATCAGTGGCTCCTTCTTGTCCAAAAGACTCCTACATAGAGACAAAGCAGCCAGTAGATTAATCCTTTCTAAGCACACGAAGTTCCATTTACCTGCAAAAAAGCAGTGTTATATGGAGAATGAACAGGTCTGTCTTCAGCTCTCAAATGCATTTGCAATTTGCCTTTCCATTCCTCAGAGGAATCTTTAGTAAAATGGAATTAATACTTGCATCTTTCACCATAAAGCAATAATTTAGTTACATTCTTCAATTATTTACCCCAAAACATTTAAGACATCATACTCTGATGAGTACTGAAGCATTTTGAATGTTAGTTCTAATGGTCACTTTGTTCAAAGCACACTTCAGGGCTGCATTTTCTTAAATTATTCAGATAAAAATGCTGCTTCAATAGAATAAATTTTAGTGATTATTAGTAATTTCATTTGTTTAACATAGAATGGAGCTGGCATACTCAAACTAGAATACTATGTATTTAAAGTATACCATTATCACTATTACTATTATTATTATTATTGCCTTATTTAAAACTACCACTCATGCCAGGAATTATGCCAGGCCTTTTATTTGCATTATTCTATTAATACAACTTCCCTTCCACCCACTCACCCTAAAAAAGCTATGGGTAAATTTTTTAGTCCCACTAAAAAGTATGTAAATGTATGTAAGTATGTAAGTAAGTATGTAAGTAAGTATGTAAAGATACTTGGTTAATTAAAGGACAAAGCAGACCTCAGTTCTAATTCCAAAGATGACACTGTATCCATTAAGCAATGATGACCCTCTCCACAAGCATTTTCAGGTGTCCTTTATTAGGACATAATGGCTGTTTTTCCATTTCACTCAGTTATAAATCCAACAACTATTTTCTGAGTTTCCTAAGTGCCAGACAAGAACTACAGGCTAGCGATAATGGTGAGGAAATCAAATCTGATTCCTACCCTCATGGAAATTATAAATCCATAACCATGTAAATAGAAATTGCAAAATCTGTGAAGTGCTACAAAGAAAGAGAGTGCAGTTTCAAGAAGATAGTTATTTGCAACAACATCCATGGGGCAGGAGGGTCACGACATTTTCAAGAATTAAGAAAAAGCCCCATGACCAAGGCTAGACTGGGAGGAGGTAAGGCTTGAGTGAACGTACTGCTTTGAACAGGTCTAGAGAAGGATGCTGCCCCATAGGAGAAACTGAGTCCTGCTGTGAACTAGAATGTTGTTAGACTGCTAACGTATGTGATCTCCATCATCCCTCACAACTGTGTTTAGAAGGATGAATTCTTAGCCTCGTTTTACCATGTGAAAATGGAAATTATACAACCACCCAGGCACATTGCTAGGAAGTGGAAGGGCTGAGAGCTGAATTCACTCTAACTCACCTGCAAGCCCACATACTTTTCACTACACTGCACTGCCTCTGGGTGGCGCACTAGTAGGCTGCTTCAGAAAAAACACACAAGTGACTCTGCTAAAATTCTGCAAAGCTGATTAAGAACTGCTTTGTGACTGGGCTCCATTAAAACCCCTTGGAATGATGAGAGACAAAGGATGAGGGATCTATGGAAAATGCAAATCATTTTTAAGAAGTATCATGGACATGAAATAATGCTTGGATGCAAATTACAATAAAAATCAATCATTGCCTCTTCTGTTTTCATTCTAAACTTCCATTCAATGCACACCTTTTGAAAGAATTCACTCTAATTACCTCAATCCCAGGGAATGCTGACAGTTTCCTTGTGGTTCTCCCAAATTGCTGCCGACTGGAAACCTAAACAAATACAAAGTAATTGTGTCAATAAGCATGAACATAGCTGCAAATGTTTCCAAGTGAAGTAAAGCAACTGTGCAGCTGCTGAAATAAATTCATTTCTCCTTGCATTTTAAAGAAGTTAGAATTAGGAAATGTGGCTCACTCTTAAAGAGATTTTCAATACCTCAAAACTAAAATAAAAGTGTTTATACAGCAGAAACCCTGTATCCTCAACAGGTATAAAAATTCCTCACCATGTTTGTGCAAAATATCTTCTAAAGCATAGCATGAAAGTGTTGAGATCATTGCCTAAACAACTCCAAACTGATACTGGAGAGTCTATAAATGATGTTACAATCTCTAGGTTATTGCTTTTGCTGAAATGATTTTTTTTTTAATTAGGAGATTCCAGTTTATATGCCTCTAAAAATTAATTTGTGAAAATGAAATCCTCAATGAACCCCAGACTCAATAGAGAAAAGCAGCAGCAGAACATAATCAGAACTGTATGGGATCTTGGATGGGGAGATTCAGGGCTTACAGAAGGGGCAGGACTCACCCAAGTTCTCACAGTGAGGCGGGAGCGGAACCCAGGTTTCTTAATCCTAGTTGTGTTTCTATACCAGGGACGGTCTAGTTCATCCCTGAACCCTGGCCATGACAACCAATGGACCACCCTTGACTTAAGGAAGTCTGGTGTTGGCCCTGATTTCTCTAGAAAAGAAGCCCCTTCTTGCTTTCCTCCTTTTCTGATGTCTTATACTGTTCACTGCTGTGCTTTTCTAGTATTTTTCCTGCTCTATTCATGCTGCTTGGCACTTTCTGAGGAATAGGAAGTCCTTGTCTTATGATTCTGTCTTCCTCTTTCTCTTCCCAAGATTATACTTTTGCTATGTACCAACCATCCATGATCACAACGGGCAGCACTGGGGCTGCAGTGCAAGGCCTGGGTGCCTGCTCCATATCCAGCAACGGGCTTACGGAGCTGTTGGCAGAGATCATGGACACTGAAGTGGTGAGTGCTGGGGAGCTGGGTGGCAGCTGGTCTACTCATGAAACAGCACTATTCTCTGAGTCTCCAGCAGAGGGGGTCATCTGTCCCCAACCTTTTCCTGATTCCTGTCCTAACTCCAGGCTCCCAAGCATTGGGGCATCTGTGGCTTTTTATCTCCCGCCTTGGTCCGAGAAGACCAAGTGTTTTGGGTAGGGTGAAGGGCCCTGCCCTGGGTGCCCTTTCCTTGCCAAGTGGTATGTTGGAATGGGGGTAGGGGACTTGATGTCAGATGCAAGGCTGCTCTCACTCCCTCTTGCCACATCCTCTTGCCAGTTTCTGAGAATTGAAGTGATTCCTGGGGCTCGGCTGTGGTCTAACCTCCCCCAAATTCCCCATGCACTGGGAGGTGTCCTTCCCCTGCACCTGCTGCCAGATACTCCTCGGGGAAGCAAGTGGACCTTCCTCTGCTCCACCCAGTGTTCCCTCACTGTTCTATGTCCCCAGGACTGCCTGCTCCAGGAGCAGATTGAAGCTGTGCTCAGAGACAGCCTCAGAGAAGCTGCCCAGACCAGCCCCAGCCCAGTGCCCAAAGCCCACAGGGGCTCCAGCAGCCAGGGGCCAAGCCAAACCCTCACTCCCACAGATATCACAGCCATCCAATTGTAGCCCCAGAAAGGGATCCTGAAGTCGCCACCAAGAGCAGAGGAGGGGATCCAGCCCCCATGCCTATCCCTGCCATCCAAGAATGAACCACACCACATATGTCTGAAGCCTGAGGGGGCTCCTATTTGCCCCTGGCAAAGCCGAAGGGGCCAGGGCCTACCTATCCTTGCAGTGTCCACTAAGGGACCAGACCAGTTGTATTTGGGTGGGAAGTCAGGCTTTTCCTCCCCTGCCTTCCTTCTCCCACCCCATGCCTCTGGTCAGCTCTTTCTCTTACTCTAGCTAGGTGTGGTCCAGGCTGGTGAAGGACAAAATTGAAGCAAGTAAAATACATGCACCACCATTCATTTTTGAGGCCCCTCTCTCACTGGGGCTCTCAAGTTCTCAATTGCCAAAATGCCCCAGTGCCTTCAAAAGATGTTGCCCTTTCTAGGGTTATTTCATTTTGATGGGGGTCCTTCAAAAGAGGAAATTTCAGACATTCTGATCTGTGTGAGAGGAAGTAGTCTGGAAGGCTCCTCTCCTCACACTTTGGAAGCACCTGCATAATCCATGTTCACAGCTGCTCCTAGAGAAAGGGGCCCAGGCCTCAGTAGAGGGAACAGAACCAACAATTCCTCCTTGCTTTGCCTTCTGCTCAGCTTCTCCCGTGTGACTGAGAGGGGTCAGTGCTGTCTTTCATTTTTTATCCACATCCCAGTGACTTGACACAACAGTCCCAGAGAAAGTACTTATCCAAGCCCCAGATGGAGATTGGGGTAGTCAAATCTCAAATCAGTTCTCAGAATTAAGCAGGGACTTCTTGTCCAGCGGCAGTCAGAGGAAGATGCAGCGGCAGTCAGAGGAAGATGCTGTTGGCACTGCTGTGTTCCATCTCGGCAATTTTCAGCATGGCTGCACTGGAGTGCAACACAGGGATGGAGCACTTGGTGATGATGCTACCTACAATGATGGCTCCCCTCGGGGTACAGGTGCCCAACTCACACAGTGGGATCAGGATCCCTTTGAACCAGGCTCCAAGCCGGAAGAGAGCGTTCTTGAGTGCCATGTAGAGGTGGATGTTCAGTTGTTCATATTCAACAATGTCATCTCGCACTCAGGGAAGCAGGACAAAGTCATAGAAGCACTGGGCCATGCGTACCTTCAGGTTAGAGGTGAAAATCCTGGTGGCTGGTACATGGCAGCTGCAGTCCAGGCCTCAGGCTCTGTGACATAAAGGATTTGCTCCTTGTTGGAGAGTGCAGGGATGATCTTAAATGCCTCTTGCAGTTTCCCACTGCAGCACTTCGATAACACCTCCCAGACCCTTCAGCAGACCTCCAGGACCCAGGGGTCCAGCTGGGGCATAGGGAAGCCCAACATGTCTGACATGACCATTTCAACATCTGTCTGCTTCTCAGTCAGCTTCTCCATGATGATGCAACCAGGAGTGTTCTTGTTCATGAATGTTTCAATGGCACCCTCGTACTTGGGTCCACATCCACTTTGTCATGGTTGCCCACCCCTGTTATTGTGGCAGCCTTCTCCAGGGTGAGCCACTCCTCATCCTCGTCATCTGATCCATCCTGTGGCACTCCTGGACCCAGCCGTGTGGTGTGCTCCAGAAATAGTTGGAGCATAAAACTATAGAATCTCTGACAGAGTTGTATCCAAACCCTACAGAGCTGATAGGAACCATAAAATTGCAGGACAATCCCTTGCTTTGCAGATGATGAAATTGAAGCCAGAGGAACTAAGAGAATTGCCAGTTATTCAATGACAAAGTCATGACATCTAACTCCCAGCTATTCTCTCAAAGGTAAGATACTTACAAATAACAAAATGTTGGCCTCCATAACTCAAGAGGATATTTCCATTCTTGGATGTTTGGTTTAAGTATTTCTTTTTATTCTTTTAAATCACCTTTATTGAGGCATAATTTATATGCCATAGCTTACATCCACTTTGTACATTTCTATGAATTTTGAAAGTGTGGGGAGCTGTGTAACCACCACCATGATATACAGAGCATTTTCCTCTCAGAAAAATGTTTCCCCAGGCCCCTTTGCATTCAATCTTCACTCACTCTTTGGGTCCCAGCAACCACTGACCTGCTTTCTGTCATTGTAAAATCATTTTGCTTGTTTTATAATTTTATATAAATGGAATCATTCAGTATGTATTCTTTTTTTTGTCTGGTTTTGTCACAATAATTTTTTTGATGTTTTCTATATCAGTAGTTCATTCTTGTTGTTTTAATTAGGAATCTCAAGACTTTATTTGGATTTCACCAGTTTTTCCACTAAGAATGATTGATCACTATGGCAAATTTAGCAGGAGGCTAAATTAACTTCAGTGGTTTGGTAAAGAGTAGAGCTTTGGGATCAGACTAATGTAATTTGGACTGGTATTAACTCTTATTTTAACTCACGTTGGCTGCACATTATCTTACAGGTTTTATTAACTTCCATGAGTTTTGGAGTCCTCATCTGTGAAATAAGATTGATAATCCACAACTCAGAGTTGTTTTACAGGTTAAATGAGATAATAAATGTGAATATTTAACTTATAATAACAACTCAATGAATGATAGCTTAATGAAATTATAAAAGAAATAGGACAATATACAGGGGAACCCATATAAATTTGGCTTAAGACACAAAGAATCCACAAAAGATAAAACTAAAAGAAATGAAGGCATTCATTCATTAATTCAATGAATATTTACTGAATGACTAAATTGTGCCAGGAACTGATGCTGTGGATTCAGTGTTGCCTCCACAAAACTTACATTCTAATATGAAGTAGAAAATTCACAAATATGTAAATATTGTGGTAACGAAGACAATAAAGGAAAATAAGGCAGGTTAAGGGGATAGCAGTAGAGGATGATATATTATATTGGATAGATAAGAAAAACAAGTGTGGAGGGATATTTGAACATGAATATTTGTTAAAATGAATTGAGGAAGGAATTCATGCTATGATTTGGGTGAAGAGTCTTCAAAGTCAATTGAAAAGCAGATTAAAGTTCCCCAAGGCTGGCATGACCTGGAGTGTTGGAGGGAAAACAATAAGTCCCATATAGCTGAAGCAGAGAGAACAAGGGAAACTGTGGTAAGAGATGAGATGGAGCGGTTTCCAAAGACCCATCCACATGAAGTTGTACAGGCCACTAAAAGGTTTTGAATTTTGTTCTAAGTATGGTGAGTCTAATTGGACTATTTTCAGCAGGGAAGTGATATGATCTTATTTATGATTTAAAGGATCACCCAGGTCTTACATTTCTAACATAATGGCAGAAAAGACATTAAGAGAAATATATCTAGGTATAGCACACTATTAAAAACAGCAACAACTGGTGGCGAAGTAGAGGAAATCCACTAATGTCAGAAACAATAAGAATCCATACCATGAGCTTAGGAGCTTCATTAACCCTGGGATTGTCTGCCCTTTGCAGATTAGATCTGGGTTTTAACAAGCCCATTAGTCTGAGGACAGGAAAACCCTGGAAACACAGTAGTGTGGGAAGTCTGACTAGGGACCACTGATCACACTGGAGGCCCTGGAGTGTAGCTCACTTAGTGAATGAAATGGAAGATGAACCTCCATAGGAGGAGACTGTGGAGGCAAAGCCTAGCCAAGACTTGAACTTAATTCTTGGTTTTGAGGTAGCGAAGAAAAAAATTTCCATTGAGATATCCTAACTACAAGTCCACATTTACAGAGGTTTGACTCGGCTTTCAAGCATTCATATTGTCATAAAAGAAAGCCTAAACTGAAAATTTACTCCCCTAGTTTCTAGTATTTCCAGGCACCTGGCAGAAGTAAATGGGTGAAGATTTTAAGAACTCAGTATTCAAAAATTTCGACAGTGTTTTAAGGAATATGCTCACACAATGAAAATTTAATAATGATATAAGAGGACAAGCCAACATTAATATCATCAATACAAACAACAAACAACAGAATCTGTTCTACATAAAAAGAAGGCATTAAAATCCAGAACTAAATATGAAATGAAATATTTAAAATATGTAAACAAATAAAGGAGAATTAAATGCATGATAAAGTAATAAGAGTCTATCACAATAAACAGGTTGACTTGAAAATAAAACAAAACAAATAGAACTGTCAGAAACACATATACAAACAAAAACAATGTAATGGGTTAGCAACAGATTAGAAAGCTCTGGAAGTAAACTGGAAAATATATCTGACAAAATTACGTAGCAGGCTGCATAAAGACAAATAGATAGGAAAAACAAAAGAAGAGTGAGAGGTTCTTATATAAAACTAATTGGAGTGCCAGAAGGAGAGAATGGAAAATAGATAAAATTTGAGAATATTCCAGAATTGAAGAAAGAGAATAATTTGCAAATTCCGGATATCCAATGAAAGCTAAGCAGGTGAAATTAAAAAAAAAAAAAATACACACTGAGTCATATCACTAAAGAAAATGCAGCAAACAGAAGACAGAGGGAATTAAAAGCAGCTAACAATTTAAGAAAAGGTTATATGCAAAGCACATGCACTTAGACTGAAAACTGAGTTCTCAATAGCTGTAGTAGAAGATGAAGGGATACTACCTTAAAAGTCATGAGGAAACTTGTTATCAAACTGGAATTCTGAATCTGAAAAACAATCCTTCAATGATTAGGGTGAAATAGAGCCAAATGGTTATTACTGCTGGTTCACAAAAGGGATTACTAAAAGATGTACTTAAGAAAGAAAGAAAATGATCAAGAACAAAGGTCTCTTCTCCTAGAAGGAGAAGATAGGGGGAGCAGGGCTGAAAGAATATTTGAAGAAATAATAGTTGAAAATTTCCCAGGTTTGATGAAAGACATGAATCTACTCATCCTGAAGCTCAATGAACCCCAAATAGGATACACTCAAAGAGATATACTCCAAGACATATTATAAGCAAACTGTCAAAAGTTAAAGATAAAGAGAATTCTGAAAGCAGCAAGAAAGAGCATCTTGTTATGTGCAAGGGATCCTCAGTAAGGTTAACCACTGGTTTCTCACCAGAAACAATGAAGGTCAGAAGGCAGTGGAGTGGCATATTCAAAATTTTGAAAGAAAACAACTATCAACCAGGAATACTATATCCAGCAAGACTGCCATTCAAAAATGAAGGAGAATTTAGCATATTCCCAGATCAACAAAAATTGAGAAAGTTGTTGCTAGTAAACCTGCCCTCCAAAAAATGCTAAAAGGAGTCCTTCAACCTGAAGTGAAAGGACACTAGAGAGTAACCTGTGTCCAAAGAAATAAAATACACTGTTAAAGTTAGCTACATATGTAAATATAAAAGTAAGTATAAATCAATTTCTGGTCAGTACTTCTTTTTTCCTGTATTATTTAAAAGATAGTTACGTAAAATAATAAATCAGTGTCAACAGATGTACAATATATAAAGATGTAATTTGTGAATAACAGGTGGAGTGGGGAATGGATCAATATAGGAGTAGTTTTTGGATAAATTGGGAAGGCAGTAAAGGAGGAATTTAGCAACAAAATTATGACCCAGAAAATATAGCAAATGGCAACCTAACTCCTTCCTTATCAGTAATTACATTAGATGTAAATTGGTTAAAAGGCAGAGATCGGCAGAACAGATTAAGAAAACCATGAGTCAACTATTGTTGCATACAAGAGACTCAGTTTAGAACCAAAGATAGAAATGTGATGAAAGTGAAAGAATGAAAAAAGATATTCTGTGCAAACACTAACCAAAAGAGAACTGGAATGGCCATACTAATATCACACAAGATAGATCTTAAGGCCAAAGTTGCTATAAGAGATAAAGAAGGACATTATGTATTGATAAAAGGGTCAATTCATCAAGAAGATGTAACAATTAAAAATGTATCTATCAGCAGACTCTCAACATATATGAAGCAAAAGTGATAGGTGAAGGGGAAAATAGCAGTTATATTTGGAGACTTCAACATCCCAACTTTCTATTGGATAGAACTGGACAAGAGATAAACCAAAAAGTAGAAGATTTGAATAACATATGAAGCAGCTAGATCTAACACAGAATACACATCCAACCACAGCAGAATACACATTCTTCTCAACTGTACATGAGACATTATAGATAGACCATGTTAGGCCACAAAATGCATCAATGAATTTTAAAAGATTGAACTCATACAAAGTATTATCTGTGACCACAATGGAATAAAATTAGAAATAAATACAAGGAAAATTGACAAATATGTGGAAGTTAAAAAGATATATTCTTAAGCAGTACATCAAAGAAGTTAGTAAATGCTTGCAGGTTAATGGAAATGAAAACAAAACATACCAAAAACTAGTGGAATGAAGCAAAAGCAATCTCAGGGAAATTTGTAGCTATGTCTACATTAAAGAAAAATGATCTCAAATCAGTAACCTGACCTTCCAATTTGATGAACTGGAAAAAGAAGAGCAAATCTAAAGCCAGCAGAAGGAAGGAAATAAAGTTTAGAGTAGAGATAAGTGAAATAGGAAAATAGAATCAATGAAACCAACAATTAGTTCTTTGAAAAGGCCAACAAAATTGGCAAACTTTTAGCTAGACTGACCAAAAACAAAAGAACACCCAAAGTTCTAAAATCAGCAATAAAGTAGGAACATTACTGTCAACATTGACAGGAATTAAAAAGGAATAATGAACAATACTATGAACAATTGTCTGCCATCAAATTAGACAACCTAGATGAAATGTATAAAGTCCTGGAAGCAAACTACTAAAACTGACTCAAGAAAAATTAGAAAATTTGAATAGGTCTGTAACAGAAAATCAAATCCTTCCAACCACAAAGAGGTCCAGGACCCGATGGCTTCACTCGTGATTCTATCATAAAAACATCAGTCTTTCTCAAACTCTGCTAAAAAATAGATGGGTGTGCTTCTTAACTTGTTCTGTAAGGCCCATATTACCCTAATACCAACAACAGCACCAGAAAGGATAACTACAGACCAGTGTCCCTAACAAGCACACATTCAAAAATCCTTAACAAAATTCAGGAAACTCAATATAGCAGCATATTAGTATATTAAAAGGATTATTATACACCATGACTAAGTAATTCCAATCTGAAATATATACCCTGGAGAACTGAAAACACAGTTGTGCACAAACATTTATAGCAGCAATTTTCACAATAACCAGAAAGTAGAAATAATCAGGATGTCCATTATTTAATGAATGAGTAAACAAAATATGGCATATCCATACATAGAGATATTATTCTGCCATAAATAGGAATGATTTACTGATACATGCTACAACTTGGTACCTTGGAAAGAAACTAGCTACAAAAGGTGGCACATTGTAGGATTCCATTTCTATGACCCATCCAGAATAGGCAAATCCATAGTCACTTAAAGCAGATTAGTAGTTGTCAGGGGCTGGGGAAAGGGGTAATGGGGCATGACTGTTTGTTGGATATGGGGTTCCTTTTTGGGGTGATGCAACTATTCTGTAGTTAGATACTGATGGTTGTACAACATTGAGAATATGCTGGAAGTCACTGAATTATACACTTTAAAATAGTTAAAATGGTAAATTTTGTGTTAAGTGAAATTTACCTCAATAAAAGGAAATTATTTCTTCTCAAAAACAAAAACAAAAACAAAAGGTAAAGGATTAAAAAGAATGAAGAACAAAGAAAAATGGGAAATTGGGTAACAAAGCTATGCAAGCTTTGACTGCATTATAAAAACTGTAACATCACTGATATACAAACCATAAACCTAAAATTTAAGGAAAAAGTGTGTGTGTATGTGTGTGTGTGTGTATCAGGTGAATACTAAACTCAGAAATTAGTGTAGTTATATTAGTATCAGACAAATTGTCTTTAAAGTACAAGCATTTAGGATAAAGAGTGTTAATATATTTTGTAAAGTTTCACCTCACATTAAGATAAAATTCTAATCTTTGTGAACCTAATTCAAAGGCTCAAAATGCATAAAGCAAAGAGTTATAGACTTCAAAAAGATATCAATGAAGAGATGGAAGAAGATGATGGCATAGAGAGGAGTGGAAGCTAGTTTGCCCCCCTGGAACAACTAATGAAAAACCAGGAACAACTAGTAAATAATCTGGAATAACTGTGGGGGGACAAATGTGACTGTCCACTCATCATACATCAACCTGAATTGGGAGGAATGCCTGAGATTGCAGCATAAAATCTGTAAGTAAAAACTGCAATCCAAGCCAGGAGCTCCCTCC
Organism: Choloepus didactylus; assembly: GCF_015220235.1. Classification (NCBI taxonomy): domain Eukaryota; kingdom Metazoa; phylum Chordata; class Mammalia; order Pilosa; family Megalonychidae; genus Choloepus; species Choloepus didactylus. The sequence continues at coordinate 55,605,478 of NC_051313.1, read as the reverse complement.
CCCCATGGCCCGAACTGCAAAGCCTCATGGTGCTAGAGAGCAGCACTCTCCAAGCAGGTGAATATACCTCAGCTGAGCTCCAACTGGGTTTTTAATTAACAAATGTGGACTACTCAATACAAGACATGAATCCCCAAAAGCAGAGAGAGGCTTTGGGGGATGACTGACCTTGGAGAGCCAGAAGTTGGCTGTGGACTGGCCCTGAAAGGGGATTTTTGTCCCTTTTTAGGCTCAGTGGAGAAAGTCTCAGACATTTTCAGTTCCCAGTGCTCTGACCCAGACAAAGGTGGAGATAGCATAACCAGAGAATCTATTCAAAAGTAAATGACCTTACCCTAAGGGGGGGTCTTTGACCTAAGAAGAAAAAGTTGGTGCCAAGCTGTACTACCCACCTTCCATTCAGAACCGGACCCCAGAACCTGGGGGAAAACAGCCATGGGCCACACGTCCTTACACCAGTCTGGAGCTGCAGGCTGATAGTTGCCACCTGTTGAGCAGAAAAGCACAGGGACTTGAGGCCTCACAGGATGTACCAATCTACTAAGACAAACCCTCAGGGAGATGTATACTATTGCCTCCTTCTGAGACCTGATCCCATTCTGTTCTGGGAAAACCTGATTGGGGTAACCAAGGAAATCAGATGCCTAGACAACAGAAAATTAAAACCTACAATAAGAAAAATGAAGTTATGGCCAAAAGGAACAAACTTAAACTTCAACTGAGATACAGGAATTTAAGCAACTAATACTAAATCATTTCAAAAACTTTAGGGAAGATAAGGCATAAAAGATGAATGGTATAGTGAAAACACTGGGTGTACATAAGGTAGAAATTGAAAGTTTGAAAAAACAACTGGCAGAAACTATGGAAATGAAAGGCACAACACAAGAGATGAAAAACACAATGAAAACATACAACAGCAGATCTCAAGAGGCAGAAGAAAACACTCAGGAACTGGAGAACAAGGCACCTGAAAACCTACACACAAAAGAACAGACAGAGAAAAAAATGGAAAACTATGAGCAATGTTTCCATGAACTTAAGGACAAAATGAAAGACAGGAATGTATGTGTCATGGGTCTCCCAGAAGGAGAAGAGAAGGGAAAAGGAGCAATAATAGAGGAAACAATCAATGAAAATTTCCCATCTCTTATAGAAGACATAAAATTATGAGTCCAAGAAGTACAGCATACCCCAAACAGAGTACATCTGAATAGGCCTATGCCAAGACACTTAATAGTCAGATTATCAAATGGCAAAGATAAAGAGAGAATCCTGAAAGCAGCAAGAGAAAAGTGATCCATCACATACAAAGGAAGCTTGATAAGACTATGTATGAATTTCTCAAGAGAAACCATGGAGGCAAGAAGGAAGTAGTGTGATATATTTAAGATACTGAAAGAGAAAAACCACCAACCAAGAATCCTATACCTGGCATCTGGCAAAACTGTCCTTCAAATATGACGGAGAGCTTAAAACATTCTCTGACAAACAGACAATGACAGAGTTTGTGAACAAGATATCTGCTCTACAGGAAACATTAAAGGAAGCACTGCAGACAGAAAAGAAAAGACAGGAGTGAGAGGTTTGGAAAACAATTTTGGGAGATAGCACAGCAATGTAAGTACACTGAATGAAGAGGACTTGAGTATGGTTGAAAGAGGAAGGTTAGGTGCATATGGGACACCAGAAGGAAAGACGAAAGGTAAAGACTGGGACTGTATAGCTCAGTGAAACCTAGGGTGCTCAACAATTGTGATAAAAGGTACAAATATGTTTTTACATGAGGTAGAACAAAGGAATGTCAACATTGCAAGGTGTTAAAAATAGGTGGGATTGGGGGGAAATATAATCAATGCAAACTAGAGACTGTATTAACAGGAACATTGTATTATGCTTCCTTTAATATAACAAAGGCAATATACCAAAGCTAAATGCATATGGGGGGGTACATAGGGGAAGTGTGTGGGACTCCTGTCATTGGTGATGTTGTCTGACTCTTTATTCTACCTTAGTTTGATGCTATCTTTCCTTTTGTTGCTTTCTAATTGTCATGTTTTTTTTCTCTGTCTTTTTTCTTTTTCTTTTGTCTCTCTACCTTCTTTGACTCTTCCTCCTTCTTTGTGGAAGAAATGGAGATGTCCTTATATAGATAGTGGTGATGGTGCTGAATACATAAATACGTGACTATACAGGGAACCAATGATTGTTTACTGAGGATGGAATGTATGGTTTGTGTGCTGGTTTGTATATTTATGCCCCCAAGAAAAAGCCATATTCTTTAATGCATTCTTGTGGGGGCAGACATATTAGTGTGGATTGGGTTGGAACCTATTGTTTCAGTGCCTATGGAGATGTGACCCACCCAACTGTAGGTGATAACTCTGATTAGATAATTTCTATGGAGGTGTGGCCCTGCCCATTCAGCATGGGCCTTGTTTAGTTTACTTGAGCACTATATAAGCTCAGACAGATGGAGGTCATAGCTAGCTGGAGCTGAGACAGACATTTTGAAGATGCCATTGGAAGCTGATGCCGACATTTTGGAGAATGCCATTTTGAAACACAACCCGGGAGCAAGCAGACGCCAGCCACGTGCCTTCCCAGCTAACAAAGGTTTTCTGGATGCCAATGGCCTTTCTCCAGTGAAGGTACCCTTTGTTGATGGAAACTTTATGGCCTTAAGACTGTAACTGTGTAACCAAATAAACCACCTTTCATAAAAGCCAATTCATTTCTGGTGTTTTGCATTCTGTCAGCATTAGCACCTAGAACAGTGTGTGAACAAACTGTCTTTAAAAAATGGGTTGATGAAGAAACCTTGAGGGCACTATATTGAGTGAAATAAGACAGATGCATATAAGGACAAATATTTCAGGGTCTCACTGATATGAACTATTGTGATATGTAAACTCATACACATGAACTATAAGTTACCAGGATATAGAATGAGGCTAAAGAATGGGAAGTGGTTGCTTATTATGAGCAGAATGTTCAACTAGGGTGAACTTAAACATTTGGAAATGGACAGAGGTGATGGTAGCACATTGTAAGAGTAACTAACAGTGCTGAATGTTGTGTGAATGTGGTGGAAAGGGTAAGCTCAGAGTCACATATGTCACCAGAAGGAAAGTTGGAGGTTAAAAGATGGGAATGTATAAAACAGTGAATCTTGTGCTGGACAATGTCCATGATTAACTGTACAAATATTAGAAATCTCTCTCATTAACTAGAACAAATGTATGACACTATAACTAGAAGATAATAATAAAGGGGCATATAGAAAAAAATATATAGTTATTGCAAACTATATACTGCAGTTAGTAGTATTTTAACACTCTTTCATCAACAGTAACAAATATACTATACAAAAACTAGAACTCAATAATGGAAGGGGGTGGTTAAGGGTGTGGGAGGATTTGAGTTTCCTTTTTCTGTCTTTACTTCTTTTCTGGAGTGTGGAAATGTTCTAAAAATTGAAAAAAATTTTGAGCTGTGTGATGGTACCATGGGCAATTGATTGTACAATTTGGATCTTTGGATAGTTGTATGGCATGTGAACAATCTCAATAAAAACTGCAAAAATCTAAAAAAATCTAAAAAAGAAAAGATATTGATGAATATACCAGTGTAGTGACATACGTGCACATCTCTGCTGATAAATTAAGTAGACAAAAAAGTCATAAAAAGAATGAAGAATTTCAAAAATCACAATCAATTCATTTGGAATATTTAGAACCACAAAGCCAACAATTGCAGAGCATACTTTTTTTTTCTAAACATACATGGAGCGTTTTCAAAAACTGATCATTTAGTAGGTCAAAAAATAAATCTCAACATTTTATAGAAACCATATCATGAAGTCTATATTAATGAACTACAATGAATTTAAGTTAGGAATCAGTAACAATAAAACAGTCAAAAAAAACTGTACTTAGTAAAATTTTAAAATAAAGTTCTTAGCAATTCATGTGTCAAATTAGAAACTATGATAGAAGTTAGAAAATAATTAGAACTGTGATATAGTGATGTTATTTTGACCTATTGGAATACAGCCAAAACAGTAAAATATAAGAAAATTTTACTCTTAAATACTAATTTTGTAAAAGGAAAAAAGTGAAGATGAAAAAGGTATTTAAGAAATTTGAAAAGAAAAATGACAGAAATAAAGTGAACACATATGAGAAGAAATTAAAGAAATAGAAAATTTTAAATATACAATAGAGAAGATAATAAAGACAAATTGGCTTTTGGTAAGACTAATAAAATCATGAGGCTTTGTAATGTTGATCCAGAAATAGAGGGGAAAAGGACCCATTAATCATTCACTAGAATTGAAAAACAAAACATAATTCTAGATACAGGAGAAATTAAAACATAAACAAAAGAGTATTATGAACAATTTTGTCAATATATTTCAAAATTATATATATATAATTTATATAAATTCAAATTTTCAATATATTTGGAAAAGGTATTCACTTTAAATATAAATAAAATTGTCTCAAGAACTAGAAAGACTGAAATTGAATTAAAAGAAATCGAATCGGATTCTGGGAAGATGGTGGCATAGAGAGAAGTGGAAGAATTCATCTCCCCGAGAACAATTCATAAATGAACAAAAAACCAGTAAATAACCTGGAATAACAGCGAGGAGACAAAGGTGACTGTCCACTCATCATCCACCAACCTGAATTGGGAGGAATGCCTGAGATCACAGCATAAAATCTGTAAGTAAAACTGCGGACCTGCGCTGAGAGCCGAGAGCCCCTCCTTCACGGAAGCCATGCCGTGCACTCACTCAGCCCAGCTCCAAGTGAGGTTTTAATATTAACTGCTCAATACAGACAGCGAATCCTCAACAAACAGACAGAGGCTTTTGGTGACAACTGACCTTGGGAGAATTTGGGGACATATCTGTCTCAGGATAGGGAGCCCAGAGGATTGGGTGCTATCTCTGGCTGATGGGTGAACCTGGGAGTTTTTCTGTCCCTCTCTCTCTCTCTCTCTATGGAGAAAACCTCAGCTGTTCTCAGCCCACAAGGCATTGCAGTAAAGACAGCCTCAGACATTCTGCATTCTGAAATGAGCTGAAAGCACTCCGCGGCATGGCCCAGTGGCCCAGGGCTTCCCTTGAGGGATGGTGTGCACTGGTGATGTAGCACAGCATTCCCTCAGCTGAGCTCCTGGAGGATCGTGGCTGGGAGGGGGGACATGCTCGGAGAACCCAGGGACGCTACACCAAGTCCGGTGGTTTGTGGATAAGCGAAAGAGAAGGTCTGGGGCTGAACTGAAATGAAGGTTTAGACTCTTGTGGCAGCCTTGAATCTCCTGGAACATGGGGGATTTGAACATTAGAACTGCCCTTCCTCCCTGGCCACCCGTACACATGCCCCACATTCAGGGCAGACAGCTCCAGCAACACACCCAAACTGAGTTCTCCAACTGAACCCACAAGAAACATTTCCCCACACATCGCAGGAACAAGGTTGAGAACTGACTTGAGGGATATAGGTGACTCACAGACGCCATCTGCTGGTTAGTTAGAGAAAGTGTACGTCACCAAACTGTGTTCCTGAAAAATTAAATCTATATCCCTTTTTCTTTACAACTTGAAAGAACCCTATCAAGCAAAACAAATGCCAAGAGGCCAAAAACAACAGAAAATCTGAATGCAAATGATAAAACCAGACGATATGGAGAATCCGACTCCAAACACACAAATCAAGATTTCAGAAGAAACACTGTACCTCGCACAATTAATCAAAGAAATACAATCGAGGAACGAAAACATGGCAAAGGACTTAAAGGACATCAAGAAGACCATGGCCCAGGATATAAGTGACATAAAGAAGACCCTAGAAGAGCATAAAGAAGACATTGCAAGAGTAAATAAAAAAAAAAAAAAATAGATCTTATGGAAATAAAAGAAACCATTGGCCAAATTAAAAAGACTCTGGATATTCACAATACAAGACTAGAGGAAGCTGAACAACATCTCAGTGTCCTAGAAGTCCACAGAACAGAAAATGAAAGAAGAAAAGAAAGAATGGAGAAAAAAAATTAAAAAAATCGAAATGGATCTCAAGGATACAATAGATAAAATAAAACGTCCAAACTTAAGACTCATTGGTGTCCCAGAAGGGGAAGAGAAGGGTAAAGGTCTAGAAAGAGTAGTCAAAGATATTGTTGGGGAAAACTTCCCAAACCTTCTACACAATATAAATACACACAGCATAAATGCCCAGAGAACTCCAAGTAGAATAAATCCGAATAAACCCACCCCAAGACATATTCTGATCAGACTCTCAAATACTGAAGAGAAGGAGCAAGTTCTGAAAGCAGCAAGAGAAAAGCAATTCACCACATACAAAGGAAACAACGTAAGACTAAGTAGTGACTACTCAGCGGCCACCATGGAGGTGAGAAGGCAGTGGCATGACATATTTAAAATTCTGAGAGAGAAAAATTTCCAACCAAGAATACTTTGCCCAGCAAAACTCTCCTTCAAATTTGAGGGAGAGCTTAAATTTTTCACAGACAAACAAATGCTGAGAGACTGCCAATAAAAGACCTGCCCTACTTCAGATTCTAAAGGGAGCCCTACCGACAGAGAGACAAAGAAAGGAGAAAGAGATATAGAGAATTTTAACAGACATATATAGTACCTCACATCCCAAATCACCAGGACACTCATTTTTCTCTAGTGATCACAGATCTTTCTCCAGAAGGGACCATAAGCTGGGACATAAAACAAGCCTCAAGAAATTAAAAAAAAAAATTGAATATACTCAAAGCACATTCTCCAACCACAATGGAATACAAATAGAAGTCAATATTTTTTGAACTGTAACTCCACTATTTACTTCCTACATGATAAAAAATACACAAACTCTAAGGACAAATCAGTGGTTTTGAACTGAATGTAAAATATGCAATTTTAGACAACTATATAAAGGTGGGGGAATGGAGGAGTATAGGAACATAGTTTATGTGTCCTATTGAAGTGAAGGTGGTATCAAAGAAAAACAAGATTGATAGGGATTTAAGAAGTTAATTTTAAGCCCCACAGTAAACACAAAGAAATTATCAGAGAATACAACCATAAAGATGAAAAGTAGAGTTTGGGTTAAGAGAAATGGGGGAAGGGGCAATGGGGAGTTGAGAAATGAGTGTAGGGTTGCTGTTTGAAGTGAAGGGAAATTTCTAGTAATGGATGGTGGGAAAGAGCATTACAACATTCTAAATGTGATTAATCCCACTAATGGAAGGCTAGGGAGGGGGTGGAATGGGAAGATTTAGGCTGTATATGTTTCCACAACTGAAAAAAGAAAAAAAAGACAGTCTAACTAGATGACAATTGAATGCTAAGGATGAACTTGGATGGGATTGGAGGGTGGAGGACAGGTGCCTCAAAGGGACACAGTTGAGACATAAGGAAAAGGAAATATAGAATGTAAGCTTTGTATCATTGTTGTATCTCTTATACTTCTTAGCTGTGCTTAATGGAATTGCATAAAAGAATGTTCTTGTTCATGGGAAGTGTATACGTGAATTATAGTGTATCTTCAAGGATGTGTGCAGTAACTCTCATATGTTCAGAAGACAGAGCAATAGATGATGGATGATAGGGAGGGAGGGAGAGAGGGAAGGAAAGAAATAGCGATGTGACAGCATGTTAAAGTTGGTGGATTGAGCTATTGGGGGAGGGGGGTCAGGGTATGATGGAATTCCACGTATGGGGCTAGTATTGTTTTTGCAACTATTCATGTAACTTTGAATTTATTTCAAAATAAAAAAAAAAGGAAATTGAATCAAGGGTCATAAATTGTTCCACAATGAAAGTACCGGGCCACATAATTTCATAGTCAAATTCTATCAATTATTCAAGAAATAAATGATTTTGATTCACATAGTCTTATGAAAATAGAAGCAGGAATGCTCCAAGGCTCTTTTCAAGAAACTGGCTTGATGTTTATTCTAAAACCTGAAAAAGAACAATATGAGAAGAAAAAACTACAGTAGCTCAATATTTCTTAGGAAATATGATGAGAAATGGAAAATGTAAAAATGTGAAGCAAATCTTAAATAAAAAATATATTTTAATATAATTAACAAGTTTGTTTCATTACAACAATAAATCAACAATAGAAAGTCAATTTATTTTCACACAGACTAAGTACTTAAAACTTCAATGATAAATTAGAGTATAAAAAATTAAACATAAGAAATATATTGGGAAAATTGCAGCTTATATAGGTGAAAAAGTTGATGTCCATAAATTAGAAAGATTTCTAGGCATCTAAAAGTAAAAGAAAAAAGATCCAAAAGGAAAAATAAATTGGTAAAGGAGGCAAGTCACAGATTAAGACTTATCTACAACTAGTAAAAATCTGAATAGATAGTCATCCTTATTAATAATCAGGGAAATGAAAACTAAAACAATAAAGAGGTCCTATTTTTCACTCCTAAATTTTGGGAAGAAAAGTAAATGATATTATCCAGTGCTATAAAAAGTCAGGAATATATACTGTCATACTTTTTATAGTCATTTAAATTAGTATAAGTCTTGTAGTAAGGTAATTTGTGCATGTCTTTTGGTTCAGTAAGTTTACTTAAGGTATCTTTTTTACAGAACTATCCCCACATGTGCAAAAATATATGTTTATTGCAGAATTATTTTAATAGCAAAAATCTAAAACAATGAAACTTTCCAAAGATTGAGCAATGGTTAATTATATTAGTTTTTTAGGGATCATCAGAAAAATCTCTCAATATTACCTGAAATCCCCCCACCAGCCATGTTATAATTTTTCCTTCTTGCAAGAATATAGAAATTTATATTTTTCCACTGCATTAGGTAAAATTTGGCAAACTCCTTGCTCCTTTTATTCTGTAAGGTATTTCTATATTTGCACTGAGGAGGGATCAATAACATATTTAATTTTTCCTGGTTTATGTTTTTAAGGACTCTGCTGGCTCATCCTATTGAATATACATTTCCCTAATTTATTTACAAAATGTCAATACCTTTGTTAATGGAATTCCCTAGGACTTTTTGCCCTGGGAAGTTTTCATGTTGCATATATCCACTGTTGTGTCTCTCCAGATCCACTCTCTAATCTGTGCTCTTCAGCATGACCTCTATTATGTACTTCAAGCATATTACTTTTACTTTAGAATATTTTAAAATAAGCTTTAGCTCTATGAATTTTGCACTCTAGCATTTATGCCCATTTGGGTTGTTTAGTGAGAAGAAAATCACTGTACCTTAATTTGTGTTATTTTGTAAGCCTACTGAATCATCTTACATAATAATTACAGTGATGGATATGACAGTGATTTTAGTTAAGATAACCAAGGAAGTCTTATCTGAGAAGGTAATATTTGAGCAGAGCCCTGAATAAAGTAAGGTATTGAGGCATTTGCTCTGGGAAAAGAATATTCTTAAAGAGAGGATATAAGTATAAAGAATCTGAGTGAGAATTTGTAACATGGTGAGTTTGAGAAATATCAAGGTCACTGTAGCTAGAGAGTGAATGAGTGGGAGAGTAGTAGGAGATGGGGCCAGAAACATGTGTGTAGCCAGATAGTATAGGGCTTTGTAGGCCATGGTATGGACTTTGGATTTTGTTCAGATTATAATATAAAGCAATTAGAGGTTTTTGATGAGGAAAGTGACCTGGTTCATTTCAGCCACCAAGCGGGGAACTGTCATTAGGGAGAAAGAGGATTAACAGAAAACCATCACCCTAATCTAGGCTATAGATGATGATGGCTTAGACTAGAGTGTTGAGTGGCAGTGGTGAGACCTGGTTGAATTTAGGATGTATTTTGAAGGTAGAGACAATAGGTCTAGCTGATAGATTGGAAGTGGGTCATGGGGCAAAGTGTGGGGTCCTGACACTATAGGTGTACCGAGCTTTTTGAACAGAGGATTGAACTTTTTGTAGTGACTGAGCTAAATGGGGATGGTAGTCATGATGCAAGTATTTCTGAGGGTCTCTTAAAAGGAGGTAGGTAACCACTTCTAATTATGGCTGTGGAGTAAATTGCTATGTGGTACATCTTTTGGGAACACAGGCTGTGATGGTTAGGTTCATATGTCAACTTGGCCAGGAGATAGTACCCAGCTGTCTGGTCAAGCAAACACTGGCCTAACAATTGCTGCAAGGATGTTTGTGGCTGGTTAATAAACCAGCAGGCTGGTTTATTAAATAATCAGTCAGTTGACTGCAGCTGTGACTGATGACTCATCAAAGGGCGTGTCTTCCACAAAGAGAGAATGCAATTGGCTGGATTTAATCCAATTAATCAGTTGAAGACTTATAAGTGAGACAGATAGAGGACCTCCACTTCTTCTTCACATGCCCAGCGATGCGTTTCCTGAGGCATTTGTTGAAGCTGTCGATTCGTTTCCTGAGGAGTTCATCAAACACATTCGTCAAAGATCCCAGTTCATTTCCCGAGGAGTTTGTCAAAGTTGCTGTTTCATTTCCTGAGGAGTTCATTGGACATCTTCCTTAGAGTTGACAGTTTGCTGACTGCTCTACAGAATTTGGATTCGTGCATACCCACAGTTGCGTGAGTCACTCTTATAAATTTTATAGTCATAGACACCTCTCATTGATTCTGTTTCCCTAGAGAACCCTAACTAATACACAGGCTCAGACACAACAGAAACTTTCTGCAAATGACTACTTTATTACACAGCACAAAGGGCTCAAAAGAGTAGGGGAAGACATTCCATCATGGTTGGTCTTCTGGGGAACCAAGCACTCAGATCAGGGTCAGTGGATGGCAGCTCTGCATGCCCCAGCTTACATCAGAGAGAAGAGATGAATCTGTGCTGTTTGAATGCTGAGTATTTATCCACTCAGGGGAGCAGCTCCTGCAACTGAGAATTCCTGCCCTGATGAGCATCTCGGGCTGCTTGCTCCCAGTTTCTGAGTTTAAAGAATGGTAGGGCCTTTTCATTAGACCTAACATCTCCCTTGGGCTGTGGAATAGAAACAGAGTGAAATGTCTGTGCACAATGGAAAAGGAGGTAGAAGGGGGGGGTGTTAAGTGAGGACTGGAAGATGGCTGCTGAACGTGTGTCTGTGACTTCCCCAGCAATGGCCTCTTCTTTAAGGGCTAAAATGCTTTAAGACCTTCTTTAAGAGCTGAAATGCTTAAGCATTTTTTGAAGTAATAATTTAGAGAATGTTCTAACAGGGCAGAGGGCAGGGCAGGGCATGGGAACTTCAGTTATCACCCAGAGTAAATGAGGCTCCAGGACTTCCATTAAACTCTGCTCTGGACAATGCTGAGGACAGAGGGAGGGGAAGACTTCTAGTGGCTCAAGAAGCTCTTGGGTCACCTTTAAATTCAAATGAATTTTCACTGTTTCATTATCAACATAAAATTGATTCAATTGTCCACCAACCTGTAAAATATTTGGTTTAATAACAAGTTTTTAAAGCTCTAACAGAGAAAGCACTGCAATATGTTTGTCAGAGTAATGTTGCCTTTTTTTTTTTTTTTTTTTTTTGGTAATACATACTAAGGCAACCTTTAGAGAATATATACTGTTCCTCAGTTCCTGCAACCTGAAAAATAATTGTCTTGCCTGAGATTTTCTTCATCCTAATGGAAGTATAAAGAGCATTATAATAACTACTCTTTCTTTACTGTGGGGGTTACACTTATCCTATAATGAACATATGTTGTTGGACTTCTCAGCACCCCTTTCTTTGGGACACAGCCCCATTATTATTCAGTATGATTCCAGTGGGTCTGTCCATAACATACTTCTTTTCCTCAATGGTAGTTGCTCCGACCCACGATATAGTCCTGACCAACCACATTACCCATCTCTCTACCCCAAGTGACTAGTATAAAGGATAACATTTGTCCCAAGTAGTACTACTCAGAGTCTGTGCATGAGATTCTATATATATATCGACGTGGGAGGGAAGAGAGGATATCACTCTTCAACTAAAATTACAAGCTTTAAATTTTATGTAAATCAGAATCACCTGGTGGTCATAATTTCTACCACATAGGGAGAGTCTGAGAATAAAAGAGAAATAAAGTAATATGGGGCTGAGAAATGAAGCAAGATGCAGCTCTGTCTACAGCTTTGAATATCTGAATCCTTCTGTACCTGAGCCAGTTCTACTTTTGGAATTCTCCATTGTTTTATTAGTTGTCTATTGCTCTATAACAAACTTTCCCAAATCATTGCAGTTTAAAACAACAAGTATTCATTATTTATACATTTCTGAGAGTCAGGAATCCAGGAGTGGCTGAGCTGGGTGATTCTGGCTCAGGTCTCTCACGAGGTTGCAGACAAAATGTTAGCTAAGGAGACCATCATCTGAAGGTTTGACTGGAGGACCTACTTTCAAGACGGCTCACTCATATGGTTATTGGTGAGGATCCTCAGTTCTTCACTGACTTTGAAGAAGTCACTTCCTCACCTTATCAGTCTCTCTGTAAAACTGGCTGAGTGTCCTCATGGTAGAAAGCTTCCCCTAGAGTGAGCAGTTCAAGAGAGAGCAGGATAGAAACCATGATGTCCTTTTTGACCTAACCTCAGAAGTCACATACAATCACTTTTGTTGGTCACATAGCCCTGATAAAATGTGGGAGGGGACTATAAAAGGCTACCAGGAGATAGGGATCATTGGGAATCATCTTGGGAGCTGGCCACCACAGTTATATAAATTCATGTACATTCCTCTTTGATTTTCTGTCATTGTCAGCTAAAAAACAGTTCTACCTAATATAGACAGTAGGTAATTTAATATATGGCCACCACCACCAGCAATAATAATTTCTGTATTTTTAAACATCTTTAAAACAGAGACCATAGGAAGTGCCCTAGAATGAACCTATGAATACCTTAACAGTGTTATTATATGTGACAGTTGATAATTCATAGACTTTCTGAGCTTCACCTCCATCTAAAAAAAAAAGAAAATCTGGATCATATTATCTGCCAGTCTGAAGGTTAAACAAACACATGAACAATACTTTCATTATTTTAAAAATGAGAATACCATTTAAAAGTCCACACACTCTTTCACACACATTTTTCTATTCAATGATTGTAATAATCTTGAAAGGTAGATAGTTCAGGGATAGCTTCCAGCATTCTTCACATGATGTGATGGAGGGGAGAGGTCAAAGTAGCCTGGCAGGTAAAAAGGCACAACTGGAGGGCCAGGGCATTCCGCAGCCATGTATCTGGTTCACACCACATTTTCCCATGGTTTCCTTGCTCAGGCCTGCCGGCCACACCACAGACATTTTCACCCACAATGAATGTTCTCTTCCTGTTTCAGCTTTAGCTCCCCCTTCCTGCAAAAGTGACCAAACCCCATTGCCCATTACCATACAAGCTTAACACACTAACAGGATTGTACTCCAGTCTGAATATTTCTTAGTTTCAAGGACTTCCTTTATGGGAAATAGATAGATCAACTATATTTCCAAGTCTGTATTTTCCCAATATCACATTCTAAGTTTATTTACAAAGAGAGGGAAGTTTGCTAGTATGTCACAGAAACAAGGACAGGAAGAGGAATTCTTATTGCTTTTTATTATGAGATGTTAAAATTTAACACAGGTAATACTGTAAGGGGAAGATATCAGGAATCAGAGGAGACAGAAGGCTGTGTTTCTATGAAATGTATCAGAATGTTCCCTTGTTCATTTTCCTACAATGAAATGTGAATGTCTACAAAAGTGAAGCTTATGAGACAAGAGGACAGTGCTACAGATTCACAGAGCAGGGTTTGACAGTCTTTCACTTCCTAACACAAGCTTATGCTTGTGCTTTAAGCATAAGTAGTATTTAAGTGTTAACTAAAATTGCATAAAATGCAATGCGAGAGAGAACCTAAGATGACAGGGCAAAAAAACACCTCCGTGAAAAATACTAGATAAAACCAGAAAGTGACCCAGAACACCACTTTCAGAGTAGCACCAGCCAGACAAGTTCTGCTAAATCTACAGGGACTGTTCATTTGGTGAAACCAGGAGTCTGCATTCTGAAATGAGTGAGTGAGTCGGCTGGAAGTCCCTTGGTGACACTGTGGTGTGGGGAAATGGTGGGTTGGCATTTGGAGACAGACTAGTTCTTTAAAAATAAATAAATAAATAAAAGCCTGGAGCAGCTGCGGATATGACGGGAGTGGGCTGGACTAACGCCTCTGTGTCTGGCGTGGAGGATACCCCTTCCCACACCCACTACTGATTGTCTTGGGCCCAGGGGAGCAAAGGGGAGCCAAAAGGAGAAAAAAATGCATGACTTGCAGCCATCTCCCCAGCGGGTGGGGTCACTCCTGCCTGGGGCTGAACCCACAGCACAAAGCCACACCAAGAAACCCAGTGTGACAGGGAGTCTTTCCCGCAGCACCGTGCACACACCACAATACCTGCCGTGGACAGTGGCCTTTAATACACCCACAGCTGATTGACTTGGAGCTGGGAGGGCAGAGCTGTGCGGAAACCCAGAGCTGGGATGGCGGAGCTGTGCAGAAAGGGGGAAGTTAACACGTCCCATTCAACCATCTTTGAAGTGGGCTGGGAACATCCCTGCATGGCCCGGCATCCCAGGGCTTCCCTGGAGGCCGGTGCGCACTTGTGACATTGCACGGCTCTCCCTCAGCAGAGGTCCTGGAAGAGCACAGCAGGGAAGGGGGAACCACTAGGAAATCCCAGGGAACCTACACCAATACCAAGGACTTGTGGGTCAGCGGCAGAGAACAGCCTTAAATCTCCAGGAACACCTGGATAGTTTGATTATTAAAGCTGCCCTTCCTCCCTAACTGCTCAGATACACGCCCCTCATTCAGGGGGGACAGCACCGACAACACACCCAAATTAAGTGCACCAATTGGACCCCACAAGAGTCAGATCCCCACACACCATAAAGATAAAGTTGGGGAGAAGTGACTTGAAGGGAATAGGTGACTCACAGATGCCATCTGCTGGTTAGTTAGAGAAAGTGTACGCCACCAAGCTGCATTTCTGACAAATTAAAGATCAAGTAAAGCAAATGCGAAGAGGCCAAAAACAACAGAAAATGTTAAAGCATATGATAAAACTAGATGATATGGAGAACCCAAACCCAAACACCCAAATCAAAAGATCAGAAGACACACAGTACTTGGTGTAATTAATCAAAGAACTACAGACAGGCAACGAGAGCATGGCACAGGATATAAAGGACATGAAGAGGAGCATGGCACAGGATATAAAGGACATGAAGAGGAGCATGGTACAGGATATAAAAGACATAAAGAAGACACTAGAAGAGCATAGAGAAGATATTGCAAGAGTAAATAAAAAAATAGAAGATCTTATGGAAATTAAAGAAACTGTAGGCTGAATTAAAAGGACACTGGATACTCATAATACAAGATTAGAGGAAGCTGAACAACAACTCAGCCTCCATGAGGACCACAGAACAGAAAATGGAAGAACAAAAGAAAGAATGGGGAAAAAAATCGAAAAAATCGAAATGGATCTCAGGAATATGATAGATAAAATAAAATATCCAAATTTAAGACTCATTGGTGTCCCAGAAGGGGAGGAGAAGGGTAAAGGTCTAGAAAGGGTATTCAAAGAAATTGTTGGGGAAAACTTCTAAAACCCTCTACACAATATAAATACACAAAGCATAAATGCCCAGTGAACTCCAAATAGAGTAAATCCAAATAAACCCACTCCAAGACATATTCTGATCAGACTGTCAAATACTGAAGAGAAGGAGCAAGTTCTGAAAGCAGCAAGAGAAAAGCAATTCACCACATATGAAGGAAACAACATAAGACTAAGTAGTGACTACTCAGGGGCCACCATGGAGGTGAGAAGGCAGTGGAATGACATATTTAAAATTCTGAGAGAGAAAAATTTCCAACCAAGAATACTTTGCCCAGCAAAACTCTCCTTCAAATTTGAGGGAGAGCTTAAATTTTTCACAGACAAACAAATGCTGAGAGAGTTTGCTAATAAAAGACCTGCCCTACTTCACATACTAAAGGGAGCCCTACCAACAGAGAAACAAAGAAAGGAGAGAGAGATACAGAGAATTTTAACAAACATATATAGAATATTACATCCCAGGTCACCGGGACACACATTCTTCTCTAGTGATCACGGATCTTTCTCCAGAATGGACCTTATGCTGGGACATAAAAACAAGCCTCAATAAAATAAAATAAAAAAATGAATTTGTTCAAAGCACATTCTCTGACCACAATGAAATACAAATAGAAGTCAATAACCATCAGAGACTTGCAGAATTCACAAACACCTGGAGGATGAAAATGAGGGGGAGATGAAAACATTCATGGATAATCAAAAGCTGAGGAACTTCATCACCAGTAATCAGTCCTATAAGAAATGCTAAAGGGAGTTGAGCAGGCTGAAAGGAAGGGACACTAAACAATTGACTGAAACCACATGAAGAAATAAAGATTTCCTGTAAAGATCACATGGTAAATATAAATACCAATACTACTGTATTTTTGACTTATAACTTCACTATTTACTTCCTACAGGATCTAAAATACATAAACTGCAATGATAAATCAGTGGTTTTGGACTCAATGTAAAATATGTAATTTTTGACAAGAACTACATAAAGGTGGGGGAATGATGGAGTATAGGAACATAGTTTATGTGTCATATTGAAGTTAAGTTGGTATCAAAGAAAAACAAGATTGTTGTAGATTTAAGAGTTAAATTTAAGCCCCACAGTAAACACAAAGAAAGTATCAGAGAATATGACCATAGAGATGAAAAATAGAGTAGGGGTTCTGAGAAGTGGGGGAAGGGGCAATGGGGAGTTAAGAAATGAGAGTAGGGTTTGTGCTTGGGGTGAAGGGAAACTTCTAGAAATGGATGGTGGGCAGGTGATAGCATTGAAGCATTCTAAATGTGATTAATTCCACTAATGGAATGCTAGGGAGGGGGTGGAATGGGAAGATTTAGGCTATATATATGTTTCCACAATTGAAAAAAAAAAAAAGTCTAAATAGATGATAATTAAATGCCAAGGATGATCCTGGATGGGATCTGAGGTGAGAATGGAGGAGAGGAGGCTCAAAGGGACACAGATGGGACACAAGAAAAAAAAAAAAAGGAAATACAGAATGTAAGCTTCATATCAATGTTGAATTTCTTAAACTTCTTAGCTGCACTTAATGAGATTGCATAAAAGAATGTTCTTGTCCATGGGAAAGGTATATGGGAATTATATTGTTTGTTCAAAGATATGTGCAGCTTGCTCTCATATGTTCAGAGGATAAAGCAATAGATGACGGATGATAGATAAGGAGGGAGGGAGGGTGGGAGAGAAGGAGGGAATGAAAGAAACGGTGGTGTGACAGGATGTTAAAGGTAGTGGATAGGGGTATCGGGGGAGGGGGGAGGGGTATGATGGAGTTCTTTGTATGGAGTTTGTACTGTTCTTGCAACTGTTCCTGTAAGATTGAATTTATTTCAAAATAAAATTTATCAAATTAAAAAAAAAGCAATGCAAGGCATTTTCATTTTTAAGCATTGTTGCATTTTTTTTTCTGACATACATAATGCTGTAAATCAACCAATGAGAAAAATCATAAATTCCTAATAAGGTCTTAAGATATGAGGGAAGTTCTCTCTCCTGTGAAGTTAATTATTCCCTCTGCTTTTTGGCTAAAATCTCTGCCCTTTTCTAAACTCCATATAAACTTCCTTCACTTTCTTCCCAAGACACCAATACATTTTCCTGATCTACAACAAGCTCTTACACATTTTATAAAGTATTACCATCTCAGGGAATTAACTCCCTTTTCAGAAATCATTGAAAATAGAGAAGGAAAAGGCTGCTGATTGTCCCTCTCTCTTGGTGGCAATAGCAATTTTTGCCCATTAAGTAAGAATGATACAAAGAATAAAATTCAGGTACACCCAGCCAGGCAAATCAATTCACAGGAAATTATATGGTAAATTATATGGTGACATTTAAGCTTTGTGTGTTTACATATGGAAGGGCATCAGACTTAGTGAATTGAAATGGCTTATTGTCAAGGCATTTATTTATTTAAAAACACCTATGTGGTGAAAATGAAAAGCAGACCATTTTCATAAGATAAAATTTTAACTATTTTAAATATTATTATTACCAACAGATTGCCTAAACTTATTCCTGACTAGTGTCTTATTCTTTAGCCTCAATCTTCTCATACACTGCTCTCAGAAATATATGGTGAGGTAAAGTGTATGCCTGTGATGGAGTGAGGCCCAGGACAGAAAGGAATTAAGGAAGGTGTGATTTAGAGAAAGCAATCAAACAGAAATCTGTTTTTAATGCTCAAAATTTAATGAATTAGTATTTGTAAATATGAAATACATGGAAATGAGAAAAAAGTCTGAAGTATGAAAGTAGAGACATCAAAATGACCATGACAAACTGCCATGCATCGGTTGACTGTAGAATGTATAAATAAATGGTTGAAAATACAGTCATACAATGGAATCTGATACAACAAGAGAAAAATAAATGAATTGCATCTAATTACACCAATGCTGATGGAGCTTAGGAAAATATTTTTAAGTGGTGAAAAAAAAATTGAAGAAGAATACAAACAGTATATAATTCAGTTCAATCATATAAACTTCAAAAACTTGTTAATCTAAATCTTAATTTAATCTCAGGATACAAAAATATAATTGAACTTTATAGAAAGGGAAAAATAAATCCAAAATTCAAGATGGTGGTTACATCTGAGAGTGAAAGAAATTGTCAAGGACTCAGATAGAAGCCAGGCAACCTCCAGGGAATGGAAGTGTTTTTCTTCTTAAGTTGGGTGGTGGGTACATGTGTCTATTGTGCACTGCTTTTGTTTGTTTATTTTGTTTTAATTCTCGCATATGTTTTATGAATATCTTTTGAACTCAATCTACATTTAATTTAAAGAGAAACATTTTTTTTGAAGTGTTATATACCTTGAAATTATTTGGGACTTGTATAAAGACTGATCTTCTAAAGAGATAGTTTCTGTAAATGAAAACTAAAACTGAAGAGACAGACTTAGGGCCTCATGCTCTTGGATCTGGACTTTGAGGAGGGATGTCTTGGCTAAGCATCTAGAGGAAAATAGAGATGGAAATCATCAGGAATTCCCAGAGAGAAAGCCAAGCTCTAGGTTAGGCTATTCTTCTTAGTAGCTCATATCTAATAGAGATTAGGTTATTGTTTTTTAAATGCACATATTCTAGAAATTAATATTTGCTAGCATAATACATTTAGATAGCCCCTTACTTTGATCTACAGAAAGTCAAAGTAAGGGGTATATTATAAAATCTCTAGTCTCATGCAAAAATCACAGAACTGTCAGAAATAATCACAGAACTATCAGGTATAATGAACCTTCAAACCTAGGACTTAGAATCAACAGGTGATGATACATGTGTTCCTATTTTAGAAATCAATCTCTAGATAAAGTTCCTTTTTCATTTTTGTTGACCATTCTGAGCTGTTTCTGATGGAAGGTGATTTGAATTTATGTTTAAATTTCAGGTTATTCTTCCTGAGACTGCTATTAAATCTCCCTCCCATATTCAGCAACAGCGCAGAAGAATTTACTCTTTTAGATATTGGAAAGTAAAAAATCTTCCAATAAGATAGCTCATATATAATTTTCTGCCATATGTCATCTATCTAAATTAGAATTTTTGTGAATTCCCAGAGCAACTGCAATAGAATTAAAAGAGAAAAGGAATTATAATTTTATGTTGGTTAATTTACAATATGTTGTTACAGTTGATTGGAGACAATAAGTGTAAGAAAAGATAGTATCAATTTCTGAGTGATTGAAGGAAAATTTCTTAAGATAATTTTTTTTAAAACCAATAAATATGGAAAACCAAAGAGACAAATTATAGAGTCTTAAGGGAGGGAAATGGGTCAAATTAAAAATGTCTAAAATATTGTTACAAGGTCTACAATGTTCTGAATATAATGAATGAGTAGAGAAGACCATTACAATGGCCGAGTAGAGCTATAACATAGGCAGTATATGCTCTTGATAATCTTGAAGGGGACCCTGGGGGTCTTGGGTCCTTGCCTGGTGCAGTGAGAAGGCTCATCACACCAGTTTGGTTGCAAAAGGAAAGTGATTTCATCACTGGTGGAGACAGGTGATCTCACAGTCTCAAACCAGCCTCTCCAAACTAGAAAAAAATGGGTTTTTATTAAAAATCAAACAAAGGGTGGTGGAAACAAGGAAGTTTGGGATATTGGTATAGGATGATTGGTTAGTAAATATCTAAATTAGCAACTGCAGGTTAACTACTGCCATTGGCTGTTTGAAATATTCAAATTAGGGACTGCAAACTAGCTACTTCTCCTAATTGGTCCCTTATTGTGATAGGTGGGGCCTGCATCTTAGAGGAACTGGTTACAGAAGGACCTCTTGCTTTCTTTTTGGGTCCAGCATTTCTTTTTTCCTGATTCCTGCTGACTTCAATTCCATTTGCAGGGTATTTTAATGTTCCCAGTTTGCTTTAAGTTCAGGGTCCCTCTTTCAGTGCATGCGCAGCAAAATGGTTGAGACTGCTTTTTAGATAAGTTGGGCCCTGTGGTCTTATCTGGGCATTTCTGGAATGGGAAGGGGCCTTTGGTGTGGTTTTTATCAGGAGTGGGAGGGAGAAGGGGCCATTGGCTCAGGTAAGCCCGGGGTCTCAGGCCTGGGTTATCTGTCTAATCTATAAGAAACATCCTCACCCACTGCAACAGTTAACTAAAATCTTTTCCTTTACAGAGCCAACATACTTGATGCCAATCACAGTTGATTTTTTCTTTTTTTTGCTAATTCACGTGCCCACCTGGACACCAGTCACTCCTGCTGCTCACTCGCCCCCATCCTTTGTGCCTGAGGAACTCCCAAAAGGAAAGGACCTTTTAATTCTGGGCCCAAAACATATTGTTCAGAGAAGCACACTCCATAGGAAAAGAGCAGTCAATTGGGAGAAAAAAACAAATGGACCTGTCAGTTCTGCTAAAATCCCTTATAGTAATAATTGATTAAAAGAGGGCCATCTCCTCACCTGCTCCAGAAATCTGGAGGGAAAATCTTGTTCCAGAAACCTGAGATGCTTCCTAGGATTAATCCAAGCCCTGCGTAGATAATGTGGTTGTATTAGGGTTCTCTAGGGAAACAGAATTAACAGGAGAAATCTGTAAATTTGAGATTTATAAAAGTGTCTCATGTAATTGTGGAGACGAATGAGATCAAATTCCATAGGGCAGGCTGTGAGCTGGCAATTCCAATGAAGGTCTTTGATGAACTCCCCAGGAGAGGCTGACTGGCTGAAGAAAAAAGTGAAAGTTCTCTCTTTTCCCTTGAAAGTCTTCAACTGATTGGATTAAATCCAACTGATTTTATTTTCTCATTGCAGAAGACACTCCCTTAGCCGACTATAGATGTAATCAGCCACAGATGCAATCAAATGACTGACTTCTTGCAGTAATGGTTAAACCAGTGTTTGCTTGACCACACAACGGGGCACCATCACCTGGCCAAATTGGCAAATGAACACAAGCATCACAATGGTCAACCCTAATCTCTGGGACTGTAGGTAAAAAACTCTAGGCCAGACTCCCAGGCAAGATGGTAGCATAGAGAGGAGTGGAAGTTAGTCCCCTGGAACAACTAATAAACAACCAGGAACAACTAGTAAATAATCTGGAATAACTGCTGGGGGACAACCATGACTGTCCACACATCAC
Organism: Choloepus didactylus; assembly: GCF_015220235.1. Taxonomy (NCBI): domain Eukaryota; kingdom Metazoa; phylum Chordata; class Mammalia; order Pilosa; family Megalonychidae; genus Choloepus; species Choloepus didactylus. The sequence goes on along the minus strand of NC_051313.1, from coordinate 55,583,706 downwards.
ATACCAACATGGATTGGGAGGAATGCCTGAGATCACAGCATAAAATCTGTAATTAAAAGCTGCAGAACCATGCTGGAAGCCCCCTGCCCCCATGTCAGTCCTAATGGCAAACCCTCACTGTGGTAGAAAGCAGTACTCTTTGAATAAGCGAATATACCTCAGTCCAGCTCCAACTGGGGTTTTAATTAACAAATGTGGACTGCTCAATACAAGCTACAAATCCCCAACAAGCAGACAGAGGGCTTTAGTGATGACTGATCTTAAAGAACCAGAAGAGTCTGCTGTCCTGGGAGAGGGAGCCCAGAAGACCAGGTGTTACTTCTGGCTGAGGAGTGAAATTGGAGGTCCGTGGACTGGCTCTGAAAGGGGGCTTTCTGTCCCTTTTTCTCTCTCTCAACCTGAGTGGCTCAGTGGAGAAAACCTCAGCCATTTTCAGTCTGTAGTGCTCCAACCCGGGCAAGGATGAGGATACCAGAGTCAGAGACACAAAGAACCTGTTTAAATGCAGATGATAACTCCCAAGGGGGTGTATTTTCCCTAAGAGGAAGGAGGTGGAACCCAGCTCTATTATTGGTCTTCCATTCGGAATCAGACTCCAGAGCCTCGGGGAAAACCGCCAAAACAGAAACTAAGGGGAATACACCTCCTTACCCCAGTTAGGAGCGATAAGCTAACAGGGACCACCTGCTGGGCAGGTTAGGAAAATCACAGTGGCTAGAAACCTCACAGCGTGTGTCAATCTTCTAAGAGACACCCTCAGGGAAACCTGATACTGAGTATTTCCCCCTTCTGAGACCTGAGCCTGTTCTCATCTGGGAAAACCTGACTGGGGTGGCCTAGGAGGACAGATGCCTAGACAACAGAAAACTACAACCTACACTAAGAAAAACAAAGATATGGCCCAGTGAAAGGAACAAACTTACACTTCAACTGAGATACAGGAATTGAAACTACTAATGCTAAATTAATTTAATAACTTTAGGGAGGAAATGGCAAAAGAGATGAATGGTATAATGAAAACACTGGGTGAACATAAGGTAGAAATCAAAAATTTGAAAAAACAACTGGCAGAATCTATGGAAATGAAAGGCGCAGCACAAGAGATGAAAAACTCAATGGAGACATACAACAGCAGATCTCAAGAGGCAGAAGAAAACACTCAGGAACTGGAGAACAAGGCACTTGAAAGCCTACACACAAAAGAACAGATAGAGAAAAGAATGAAAAAATATGAATAACATCTCCAGGAACTTAAGGACAAAACAAAAGGCAGGAATGGGTTTTCCAGAAGGAGAAGAGAAGGGAAAAGGAGTTATAAGAGAGGAAATAATCGATGAAAATTTCCCATGTCTTATGAAAGACATAAAATTATGGATCCAAGAAGCACAGCGTACCCCAAACAAAATAGATCTGAATAGGCCTATGCCAAGACACTTAATAATCAGATTATCAAACACCAAAGATGAAGAGAGAATCCTGAAAGCAGCAATAGAAAGTGATCCATCACATACAAAGGAAGCTTGACAAGACTATGTGCAGATTTCTTAGTAGAAACCATGGAGGCAAGGAGGAAGTGGTGTGATATATTTAAGATACTGAAAGAGAAAAACCACCAACCAAGAATCCTATATACAGCAACACTGTCCTTCAAATATGAGGGAGAGCTTAAAATATTCTCTGACAAACAGACAATGACAGAGTTTGTCAACAAGATACTTGCTCTACAGGAAATGCTAAAGGGAGCACTACAGACAAATAGGAAAAGACAGGAGTGAGAGGTTTGGAACACAATTTTGGGAGATAATAGCACAGCAATGTAAGTACACTGAACAAAGATGACTGTGAGTATGGTGGAAAGAGGAAGGTTAGGAACATGTGGGACACCAGATGGAAAGAGGAAAGATAAAGACTGGGACTGTATAACTCAGTGAAACCTAGAGTGCTCAACAATTGTGATAAAAGGTACAAATATGTTTTTACATGAGGGAGAACAAATGAATGTCAACATTGCAAGGTGTTAAAAATAGGGTGGGATTGGGGGGAAATTACAATCAATGCAAACTAGACTATAATTAACAAAAACATTTTATTATGCTTCCTTTAATGTAACAAAGGCAATATACCAAAGCTAAATGCATGTGGTGGGGGAGGCATAGGGGAAGGGAATGGGACTCCTGGCATTGGTGATGCTGTCTGACTCTTTATTCTACTTTAGTTTCATGCTATCTTTCCTTTTGTTGCTTTCTAGCTGTCATGTTTTTTTTTCTCTTTCTTTTTTCTTTTTCTTTTGTCTCTCTGCCTTCTTTGACTCTTCCTCCTTCTTTGTGGAAGAAATGGAAATGTCCTTATATAGATAGTGGTGATGGTGGCGAATACATAAACGTGACATACAGGGAACCATCGATTGTTTACTTAGGACAGAATGTATGGTGTGTGAACAAAACTGTCTTAAAAAAACAGATCAATGAAGAAACCTTGAGGGCAGGGTCTCACTGATATGAACTAATTATAATATGTAAACTCATAGACATGAAATATAAGTTACCAGGATATAGAATGAGGCTAAAGAATGGGGAATGGTTGCTTATTAGGAGCAGAATGTTCAACCAGGGTGAACTTAAATGTTTGGAAATGGACAGAGGTGATAGTAGCACATTGTGAGAATAACTAACAGTGCTGACTGGTGCATGAATGTGGTGGAAAGGGGAAGCTCAGAGTCACGTTATGTCACCAGAAGGAAACTTGGAGATTAAAAGATGGGAATGTATAAAACACTGAATCTTGTGGTGGGCAATGTTCATGATTAACTGTACAAATATTAGGAATCTCTTTCATGAACTAGAACAAATATATGACACTATAACCAGAAGTTAATAATAGAGGTTCATATGGGAAAAATATACCTATTGCAAACTATATACTACTGTTAGTAGTATTTTAACATTCTTTCATCAACAATAACAAATGTACTATAACCATACTGTGAGTCAATAATGGAGTCAGGGTGGTTAGGGGTATGGGAGGATTTGAATTTCCTTCTTTTTGTCTTTCTTTCTTTTCTGGAGTAATGAAAATGTTCTAAAATTGAAAAAAAAATTGTGGTGATGGATGCACAGCTGTATGATGGTACTGTGGGCAACTGATTGTACACTTTGGATCTTTGGATAATTGTATGGTATGTGAACAATCTCAATAAAATTAAATTAAAAAAAAAAAACAAAACTCTAGGCCAAAGTATAAGGTTCCAAATATGTATATCAGGACCTTAATCCTGTGAGTATCTGTATCTTCTAGATTTCTGATTGTTTTTTAAACACTGGAATCCTAGAAGTTAATGAAAACAGATCTAGAACGAGGCAGGCCTATGAGGTCTGGACTGAGGTCAATTTGTAGATCCTCTAGGCATATCTGCTTTCAGAGCTGATCCATTAAAGAGTGGTCCTAAAATATTGATTGTTTACAATGAGGAATACCAATGAAGCCCAGACAGACTTTACTTAAAAACATAACTTTAGTCCCTTCTTTGCATTCTTCTCATTGTTTGAATGAAAGAAATTCAGAAATATTTTTCTCTCAACAAAAGAGATGGTAATATTAAAAACTTTTTTTTGTTTTCAAAGAATTTCCAGTTTCCCAGTTAAGAAAACACTAATTTCATCAGCATATTGACCATCCACTTTTTGTTAACATAATATTCAACCCTAGGATTATGCATATATGTATTTGTATAAACATAAATATATAAATATATGTTTTTACTAAATACCAATGCAGAGATATCTATAATTTCCAAAGAACTGTTGTTTATAAAAACAAATAACCCTGCATTTTAGAAAAAGGCTTTTCAGCAATTACACATTAACAGATATGAAAACATAAAACACAGACAAGGAATTCATGATTTTTATTCCTGCCTTAGTCAACAGGTGAGGCCCTGCAGTTTCTCTGGAGGAGCATTTTAAGCAAAGAAAAGATAGAGCTACAATAACAACAAAAATCTATCTTAGTATGTGGAAAGAGTGGAACTCAGTCCAAAAATTTCCTTTCAGGGATATAGCTTCTGTAACACCACAGTCATAATTTGTCTAATGATTCTGCCAACTGAAAGTTGAATGACCAAAGTAACTGATGTTATCCTCAAAATTGTTGTATTTGACTCCTATCACACCTCATTTCCCATAACATTAGAAGGCATTTTTCACCTATACCTACCAGGAAGCAATCCCGAAGGGCACATAGAGAGAAAGCAGTAAAGTGACTGGTCAGCACAGATTTTTAATGAATGTGTGAGTGTGTGTGTGAATGAATGATTGAGTGAATAAATGAATCACTGGCTTGCCTCTAATGGTATGGCTGGGGATGTGTGTATAGTGTTAGAAGATACAGTCACACTTCCTGGTATTTTGGTAGCTCTCACCTCTTCTGGGCAGGATTAAAACAGGATCAGAAAACTGTAAGCCAGCTTACCTACCTCTACTCACAGCCTGAAGTGGTATATGTTCAAATTTATCTTTTTTAGAGGTGCCATTAAGATGGCTATGAAGTAGGTCAAATGCTTTTGAAAATAATCTTCACAGAGGATGGATTTGAAAATAAAGTGCAAAGGAATAAAGTTGCTGGTTATATTGTAAGAACCTTGTTCCAAAAGTGTCTATGTGACAATATCTATAAAAGGGATCTGGAGCAGAGATCCCATAGAGTTATGATCTAGTAATAGGAAATTTAACTGTAGAGTGATTTGGATGTATATGACAAGTTAATCTTAAAGAGTGAATGCATTTTGTTTCATCTTAAATGCATTATAACTGTTTGGCTCACCCCACTACAGACAGTAGTAACCAGGAATGCATAAGTTACTATTTAATGGGTAGATAATTTTACAATAAGTCCATCTGCTTCCTCCTCTAATTATGAATTCAAGAAGGACATAATTCACCAGACATAGTACAACAGACTGATAGAAGGGATTTAAGTATTATGCATAGATTCTTTTTCTAAAATGTTCCTGTTTAAGATAGCACAGCTCTCAGGCTAAGAGAATTATTAACACACCTTTACAAAATAGCAAATCCTTCTAAAAAAATGGAAATTGATAAGAAAATAAGTTTTTGATTAGATGCATGGTTTTTCTTTCCAACTCAGAAAACCTTTTTAATATCAAAAAGTGTAACCATAAGCTTGATTTTCAGTTGGGATTTCTTCGTGGTTTTTTTTCTTTTTTTTTTTTTTTTCCAGGAGAGGGTACGCTAGAAATTCTTCTCCATTTATTTCACACTATTTCCCAGGATGAAATTGACAAGAAGTAATACAAAGCTAATGACAGGGAAAGATGGAAATTAACACCACAAGAAGAGTATTTTTGAGCCTTTATTTTGACTAAGATAAACATTTACTTCTGTTTTCTTACATTTCATTTGTCATGGAAACTACTGCTCAACTTATAAACTCTCACATGAAGGAGTCATTGTCTTTAGTATGAGATGTAACTCTGTATATCTTCAAGAGCCTCTTCTGCTTGCAGAGGGAATGACTCAAATGGAAGTAAAGCTTCATGGAGCAAACTGAAGAAAACAGCTTTACTTTTATTTTATGAGCAACATTTGAAGTAAATTTATTGAGCTAATTCCCCAAACAGGACAGCAATATATACCTTTAATGCCAAATTTAAGAATTTCACACTTCAGTTTTCAGATTTAAGAAAAGACCTGATAGCACTGTATATTCTTTCTATTTCAATCAGCCAAGATCACATTTGTCACAGAATGGCTGAAAAGGGGACGGGATGGCGAGGAAGGGGTGAACATAGCTTTTAAAGGCTACACAAAGAAATTAAGACTCTCTCTGCTATTCCTCTATATCACAGAAACAAAGGGATAAAAGGTTGGTGACATTTTTTTTGCTACTGTCACATGCTGTGAGCCAAATTTTGTCATCAAATATGGTCTTCAATTATGACCTCTAACCCTGGAACTCATGCCACTAACTTCCATGAGTTTTGCTGTACAAAGGGTAAACATGGGTAGTTTTTACCCTGGTGGTTTTGGTTCTTTGTAAATCATTCACTCTCATTCATTCTCATGGTATATTATCTTTCTGAAAGACAAATAAAATCTCCTGACTTATTGTTTAGTGAAATAAATAGAAAAACCACATTTTATGGGACATAAGTTTGAAAGGAGACAAGGAACAGTTAAGGTGCCCTCAATTTTGTTCTGACTGTGAGAAAAAATGAGTAGGGCAGTTTCTTCAAAAACTTATCTGTTTATCATGATGAATTAAAATGAAACATCATTGAAAAGGAAGGGAAATTTTGGCATTGGGAAAGTTTTTAAATATAAGAATTTTCACTCTAAGAAAGACATGGCAAGAGGGGCATTGATACACAAGCACACACACTACTGGCAGAGGAGCATATGGGTTCATTTTGTCTTGATTACAACTTGGCAATATACACAATATGTACCAAAAGCTTTATAAGTTTAATTCCCTTTGTTTCAGTAATTCCACTTTGAAGACTCTGTGCTAAGATGGGGGGAGGCATGTGAATCATATGTTATACAAAGATATATGCTCTGGGAAAATCTGGAAGCAACATAAGTTCAACAAAGACAGTGGTAAAATAATTATGAAACATCCTTACATGCAATGTTTTGTAGTCAGCAAAATCACATTTGCCACAAGTATTTAAGGACTTAGTTACATACTCATGAAAAATATTAGATTAAAAAGGATGGGATTGAAAACTATGTACCACATTTCTTTCTATCTATTTATCTGTCTATTTACATTATATGTATATATCCACACACATATTATTTATGGATATTTATAACCACGTTGTGAGAATATGCATATGTTGTTTTCTAGAGATATATGAAACATTATATAAACATTTACCTATATATGTCATTGATTTTATTATATATAATTTATATAATATATTCTATGTATTTTATATCTATATATTATTGTCTATATATGTTTAAGATAGCTAGAAATAAATATCCCAAACATTATTAGTTTTCATTTCTGGATGTTAACATTACAGATTTGATAGATTTTTTTGCTTCATATAATTCATATAATGCTTTTTTGCATTGTCATATAATTTTATAATTAGGTCACATCTCATTTCAATTAGAAAAATTAATGTACAAAATAATTTTTGGCTTTATCAGCTAGAGTTGAGAAATCGCCATCTCTCTTAGTCTCTCTTAGTTTGGATCACAGTAGTTCTATCAATTGGGAAAACCCAGTTAACTCCTCCAATTAGGAAGGATTTGAATCCAGAACTAGATTTGTCTGCTGGAATGAGGCAGGCACTTTGGGGTAGGGACTTGGATAGAAGTCAGTCAGAGGGAACACTACATTAGGAGACTGGCACTAGCCACAAGAGGGAGCCCAGATAGGGTCAGCTTCAGGGAAGTCTCACCCAGAGAATGTCCTAAAAGACAGACAGAGCAGAGTAGCCCAGGCTCCAAGACTAGGACCTCTTCCGAGACCCACACAGGTAAGATGGACAGTGGCTCTTCAGAAGACCCCTGGCAGGCTGTGGAATTCCAGCCACTAGGACAGAAACTTCAGTCCCCAGGGATAACAGATAATAGGAAGAGAAAGATGGACAGTCCCTGGCAAACAAAATAAGGTATTAAATTTCCAGAGGTGTGGTTCAGATTAGAGATTGAGTCCCAGGTTTAAGGTAAAAGTAGAATATGGTTCCAGAAATAGAAGATTAGAACTAGCATACAGGTCAGAGAAAATAGTGAAGCAAACATGGCTTGAATAAAATGTAAGAAAAGTTCGGAGGATGATTTGAAAAAAAGTGATGGTACTTGCTTTTAAGACATATTGTGTTTGAAGGGATAGCCAGAAAATAATGGAGAAATAACCAATAGACAATTGACCTAGAAATTAGATTTAGATGAGAGGTCAGACTTAAAAAAAAATATTTATAGCCATTGGCACAGAAATGGAGCACTAGCTCTCTGTCTCTAACCCCTCCTTACTCCAGTCTCTGCACCTCAGGAGGCTGATCTCTGTTTACTGCTTATCCAGCTATGAGAGGGGATGATAGGGTTTTTAGGAGCAGAGCCCAGCCACAGTATTTCTTCCCTGCTTCCTCCTTGCCTCATCCTCTGGTTTCTCACATGATCGTATCCCTTCATAAGTGCACTCCCACCTAGCTGTTGCCTCTGTGCTCCTCAGAGGACCCCCAGCAGGCTGTGGAATTCCAGCCACTAGGACTCATATTTTGATACCCACCCCCAGACTTTGAGGTATAGATAATTTTCCACTGCTGCTGTTCTCTGGGTACCACACCATTCCTTTTGTTGAACTTGTAATTCTGCCCACACCTCTGAAATCCTGTTCTTTGAATCTCTTCATTTGAATGATCTGGGGCTGAAAATACTTTCCTGACAATTCCATAACTGAATCAGATGATGTGAGATATCTTTGAAAAAGAAATGTCTCTGTATAAAGAAATGATTCCTCTGATGCAGAGGGACAGAGACCAGATAATGTTGACATTTGGTATCTTGGGAATGTGTACATAGAGCAGTCAGGAATCTTAGAGAACTGGGATGTTGCAATGTTACAGAACTAAATTCCACCCCCTCCAGCCTGTTTTTTTTCCAAGAGGCAATGAGGAAAGTTAGAATTCATGATGTGAGAGGAGCACAGAAGCTATGAAGAATAAGAGTAAGGAAAAGGCTACTTCATCATCCATTAGGCCATTGGTGACCTTTCAGGGAAAAAGGACAATCTTTCCTTGTAAACAAGAGAGGGCACATTTTCAGGGAATATGAAAAAGGAGTGAGTGACAATAAAATTGGAAGAGAAAGTAGACTCCATATTTTTAGATGTTTGTGGCAATATGAGGGGACTGTTGTTGCAAAGTCCTTCTGGAGAAGGGGAGGGCTTGGCTTTGAAAAGACTAAAACATGGTGAAATGTAAGTATGGTACACTTAAGTTTTTTAATGCAGTATAATTATTCTTCCTTGACTAAAGGAAAAAAGTAGAGAAGTTCACATTGAAATACTTTACATTCTGTCTTGAAACAAGTCATTGTGGATGCTTCTGGCTGTGAAGCCCTTATGATAGGACAAATCCACCTATTGTAGCAGCTCAGGGGTGGGGTACCTCGAAGCAGGAAGCAAACACAGATCAGTAGTGTTGGGATATTTTTATCATAAACTCCAGTGGGAAAAAAAAAGGAAAATTTGACCATTGTGCCAGTTTATATATTTATGCCCCCCAGAAAAAGCCATATTCTTTAATGCATTCTTGTGGGGGCAGATGTATTAGTGTGGACTGGGTTGGAACCTATTGGTTCACTGTCCAAGGAGCTGTGACCCACCCAACTGTAGGTGGTAACTCTAATTGGATAATTTCCATGGAGACATAGCCCCTCCCATTCAGCATGGGCCTTGTTTAGTTTACTGGAGCACTATATAAGCTCAGACAGAAGGAGCTCATAGCAAGCTGGAGCTGAGAAAGACATTTTGGAGAATGTCATTTTGAAACACAACCTAGGAGCAAGCAGACACCAGCCACGTGCCTTCCCAGCTAACAGAGGTTTTCCGGATGCCAGTGTCCTTTCTCCAGTGAAGGTACCCTTTGTTGATGGACATTTTATGACCTTAAGACTGTAACTGTGTAATCAATTGGATAAACCCCCTTTTATAAAAGCCAGTCCATCTCTGGTATTTTGCATTCTGGCAGCATTAGCAAACTAGAGCAAGCATACACCCCCAATGTATAATATTTAGGAATCACTTTTATTAATTTTTGTATAACACTTTGTTATATACCAGTTTGGAGGTCTGAGTCATAAATTCAGATAAATTCAGCTACTTTTCATACTTGGTTGAATGGCATATATACCTGCAAAAGATAGTTACAAAAATATATACATGCAAGTAGAAAATGTGTTTCATTAGCTGCTTCTACCAAATCATGATTCATTTTTTTTTATCGCATCAATCAGGATGGATAATTATGAAATCAAGCTAGTAGATTTTTACCTTTCCTGATGTCAACCAGGTCTTACTAAACAACATAGTGTTCTATTTAAAATATAGACACAAAACCTACAGAAGTTCTTCATTTGGGAGATTTTAAATTAGAACATTCTGTTTCCAGATTTGCATCCATGAGAGCTTATAGGTGATATTCTTACAATATCTTTGTCAACAAAACTCCATAATGATGGGAACATTTCCAAGTATATATTTTCAAAATCTCTTGTCAAAGCACAAGCTTCTTTGAAAAAGTATTCATTTTATCACTCTTTGTTAAAATGTCAACTTTAACTTGAAGAGACAGATTATGTTTTTCTTGTTCTAAAGATATCTTCTAGGTAATACCTCTCTTCCCAGAAAAGGTCATCAAATTTGGAATGCTTGCCTTTTTTAAAAGAAAAAATACATATCTCCTTTTTAAATTGTCGGTTCCTTTAAGTGTTTTGCCATGGGATAACCAGCCAAATTGCTGTAGTTAAAAAAGATTTTCATGGTTGCTCCTATTGAGTTTAAAAAAAAATAATACAAAGATTCTGCTTTTTAAAAGTCATGTTATTATAAAAGTGACTGCATTGAACCTAGTGAAAACTTCAAAATATTCTCTACGAATAATACAATGAATTAATTTCAATTGTGAAGAAATCTCAATAAACGTAACCTTTTTATTTTTAGTTCCAAACAAATCAGCAACTTTGTCAGTGGTTATGCAAACATAGTTTGCCCACAAAATGCCCACAAAATACGTTTTATTCAGTGAAGTCATTTATAATGAGAATATATCTCCTACAGGACATCTTTGTTGGTTGCACACAAAAAGAAATATAATCTAGCAAGAACCATAGCTTGAATGTTAGAACGACCTGTACATTCATCTGGCTATGTAACAAACTTTCCCAACTACATTGTACTGGTTTGCTAATGCTGCTGGAATGCAAAATACCAGAGATAGATTGGCTTTTATAAAAGGGGGTTTATTTGGTTACAGAGGTACAGTCTTAAGGCCATAAAGTGTCCAAGGTAAGTAATCAACAATCAGGTACCTTCACCAGAGGATGGCCAATGGTGTCTGGAAAACCTCTGTTAGCTGGGAAGGCACATGGCTGGCATCTCTCCAGAGTTCTGGTTTCAAAATGGCTTTCTTTCAGGACATTCTTCTCTAGGCTGCAGTTCCTCAGAAATGTCACTCTTAGTTGCTCTTGGGGTGTTTTTCCTGTCTTGGCTTCTTCAGAGCAAAAGTCTGCTTGTAATGGCTGTCTTCAAACTGTCTCTGTAAGCTGAAGCTCCTCTCTCAGCTCCAGTGCATTCTTCAAAGTGTCCCTCTTGGCTGTAGCAATCTAGCTTCTTCTGTCTGAGCTTATATAGTGCTCCAGTAAACTAATCAAGGCCCATGCTGAATGGGCAGGGCCACACCTCCCTGGAAATTATCCAATGAAAGATCTTGCCCACAGTTGAGTGATCACATCTCCATGAAACATCCAATCAAAAATCTCCATCCCAATCAACACCAATATGTTTCCTGCCCACACAAAACTGCATCAAAGATAATGGCATTTTGGGGACATAATACATTCAAATTGGCATTTACATTAAATGTATTTTAACACATGTTTCTTCATTTCTTTAGAAGTGTTTCCCTTGCATTTTCCAATAGCATTTTCTATGAGGAATGAATTTTAGTTTGTTCCCATATTAATTCCCATGTACTGTTTCTACTATTTTCACCGTGGCAACAATTGTTTCCCTAATGGTGCATGGCATTTTCTCTTTCATTATTAAAAAAACCTCAAAATTGTTCTCTAAATATTTATTATAAATATTTATTATTATATTTGTTGAAATTTTATAAACTATTGGATTTCATATGACCCTATACATTAGTGAAAATATAGCCATCTTAACCTAAATGCTTAGTTTTTCAATATCCTGCTACTCATAATGGCATCACACTATGATTAGTTAATCTCTCAGGGCTAACTATCCATTTAGAATAAGATTCATCTCTAATGACATTGGATGAAATTCAAATTTCAAATAGACTTCTTTTTTTAATTAAAGAAGTTTTGGGTTTACAGAACAATTGCGCATAAAATACAGTGGTACCCTGGTACTTGCCATTAATTGGCTCCAGGAAGCATGATGAGTACCAAAAACAATGAGTACCAAACAAACTTTTCCTGTAAGAATAATGTAAATAAGTTTAAAGTGTTTCCAAACCAAAAACAATGCACATTTTTAAGGCCATGTGTAAAAAATATGGTTGTATATCATCACTTTACATGAGAAGTAAACCTAAAAGTGAATAAATACTTAGATTAAATAAAATAAAAACTTCACTTTACCCATACTGAGAAGAGTCCATGGCCTAATGGGATCGAGGGAATAGAGTGGTGAGAGGGAGAGGTTACATGGGGTGTTGCTTGGAAGGAGAGTCCACCTCCAATAGAATATCAGGCACTTGCACTTCAGGTTTTCTTTCTCTTTTCTGCCTTTTTTCAACTTGCACCACAGGCTCTGACATACTCTTTGTCACTTCACTAAATACTTATCCAATAAGGACTGTTTCTGTCTTCATAATCCCTTGAAAATGTGAAATTGTTTGGTCATTGTATTAGTTAGAGTTCTCTAGGGAAACAGAATCAATGAGAGGTGTCCCTGATTATTAAATTATAAAAGTGACTCACGCAACTGTGGGTATGCACGAGTCCAAATTCTGTAGAGTGTCAACAAACTGTCAACTCCAAGGAAGATGTCCAATGAACTCCTCAGGAAATGAAGTGGGATCTTCAATGTACGTGTTCGATGAACTCCTCAAGAAACGAACCGGCAACTTTGACGAACTCCTCAGGAAATGCTTCACTGGGCAGCCGAAGAAGAAGTGAAGGTCCTCTATCTGTCTTGCTTATAAGTCTTCAACTGATTAATTGGATCAAATCCAGCCAATTGCATTCTCTCATTGTGGAAGGCACGCCCTTTGATGAGTCATCAGTCACAGCGGCAGTCAATTGACTGATGATCCAATAAACCAGCCTGTTGGTTTATCAACCAGCCTCAAACATCCTCACAGCAATTGTTAGGCCAGTGTTTGCTTTACCAGACAGCTGGGTCACCTGGCCAAGTTGACACATGAACCTAACCATCACAGTCCACCCCTTGTCAACTTGGCAATTATACACATCACCTAAAACCCTACCTTCAAAATGAACATTACAGTTTATGCCATATGATAAGGGGATAAGACAGAGAAGAAAGCAAAGATATTTGCTTTACAGACAAATACAAACATAATCATAACAAAACGAGGAGGAAATATTCATGTCATCATAGTCCTCGTTTCTGTAACTGGTCATGTGGCCATAGTTCATATTTATCACAACCTACTTCCACTGCCCATTCCATGTTCCCTTTACCCTCAGCAAGCACTTCAGCTGGCCGTGGTTCTTTGCCTGGTGGGGTGACCCAAACCTTCATTCCTGAAGTTTCTTGGCCATTGGTAGTCCTGCCTGGATTGGGTTGTTGCAGTTTTCCATTGACTTGAATCACAGGGCATGGCAGTACTAAGAGATGCCCTACGGGATCTCCTGTATTCCAGGAATACTCTTCTTTACTTCCATTGTATAGTTGCAGTGTTAGTTCCCCTTGATAGTCAGGATCAATCACCCCAGCAAGTACAGTAATCCCCTTCCTTGCCTGTTGATTCAGAGGCATAAGAAGACCAAAGTGGCCAGGTGGCAGTCTTAACTTCCAGTTCAATGGGATTATTGTTGTGTTTTCTGGTGGAAGCACTCCTCCTTTTGTAACCAAGACCTGTAGACCAGCAGAGCTTAAGCTTGCAGAGACAGGAAGCAAAAATTTACCTAGTGGATCACTAGGAGTGATAGCGAATGGTGCCACTCCTGTTTCCACCCCTTGATTCCTGGACCCATGAATCCTGGCTATGAGAGAAACAGCACCATAGAGTGGATGCTCATTCAGAGCATACACAGCCTCCTGGAGAACACTGCCCCAACCCTGCAAGGTATTGCCACCTAGTTGGCACCATAATTGAGTCTTCAACAGGCCATTCCACTGTTCTATCAACCCAGCTGCCTCTGGATGATGGGGAACATGGTAAGACCAGAGAATTCCATGAGCATGTGCCCATTCCCTCACTTCATTTGCTGTGAAGTGGGTTCCTTGGTCCAAAGCAATACTGTGTGGAATACCATGATGGTGGATAAGGCATTCTGTAAGTCCACGGATTGTAGTTTTGGCAGAAGCATGTCGTGCAGGGAAGGCAAATCCATATCCAGAGTATGTGTCTATTCCAGTAAGAACAAATTGCTGCCCCTTCCATGATGGAAGTGGTCCGATGTAATCAACCTGCCACCAGGTAGCAGGCTGATCACCCCGAGGAATGGTGCCATATTGGGGACTGAGTGTGGGTCTCTGCTGCTGGCAGATTGGACACACAGCAGTGGCTGTGGCCAGGTCAGTCTTGGTGAGTGTAACTCCATGTTGCTGAGCCCATGCATAACCTCCATCCCTACCACCATGACCACTTTGTTCATGAGCCCATTGGGCAATGACAGGAGTTGCTGAGGAAAGAGTCTGATTGGTATCCACCAAACGGGTCATTTTATCCACTTGGTTATTAAAACCTTCTTCTGCTGAAGTCACCCTCTGGTGAGCATTCACATGGGATACAAATATCTTCATGTTGTTTGCCCACTCAGAAAGGTTTATCCACATACCCCTTCCCCAGACTTCTTTGTCACCAATCTTCCAATCATGTTCCTTCCAAGTCCCTGACCATCCAGCCAAACCATTAGCAACAACCCAGGAATCAGTATACAAACACACCTCTGGCCAGTTCTCCTTCCAAGCAAAGTGAACAACCAGGTGCACTGTTAGAAGTTCTACCCACTGGAAGGATTTCCCCTCACCACTGTCCTTCAGGGACATCCCAGAAAGGGGCTGCAGTGCTGCAGCTGTCCACTTTTGGGTGGTGCGTGCATATCGTGCAGAACCATCTGTAAACCAGGCCCGAGTCTTCTCTTCCTCAGTCAACTGACTGTAAGGAACTCCCCAAGATGCCATAGCTATGGGCTGGGAAAGAGAAGGTAAGGTGGAAGGAGTGGGGTCCCTGGGCATTTGGGCCACTTCCTCATGTAACTTATTTGTACCTTCAGGACCTGCTCGAGCTCTATCTTGTATATACCATTTCCATTTTATGACGGAGTGCTGCTGTGCATGCCCAACTTTATGGCTTGGTGGGTCAGACAACACCCAGCTCATGATAGGTAACTCAGGTCTCATAGTAACTTGGTGGCCCATGGTTAAGCGTTCTGTCTCTACTAAGGCCCATTAGCAGGCCAACAGCTGTTTCTCAAATGGAGAGTAGTTCTCTGCAGAGGATGGTAAAGCTTTACTCCAAAATCCTAAGGTCCTGCATTATGATTCTGCTATAGGAGCCTGCCAAAGGCTCCAAACAGCATCTCTATTTGCCACTGACACTTCCAGCACCATTGGGTCAGCTGGATCATATGGTCCAAGCAGCAGAGCAGCTTGCACAGCAGACTGGACCTGTCTCAGAGCTTCATCTTGTTCTGGTCCCCACTCAAAACTAGAAGCTTTTCTAGTCACTTGGTAAATGAGCCAGAGTAGCACACCTAAATGAGGAATATGTTGTCTCTAAAACCCAAAGAGGCCAACTAAGCATTGTGCCTCTTTTTTTGGTTGTAGGAGGGGCCAGATGCAACAGCTTATCCTTCACCTTAGAAGGAATATCTCAACAGGCCCCACACCACTGGACACCTAGAAATTTTACTGAGGTGGAAGGCCCCTGTATTTATGTTGGATTTATCTCCCATCCTCCGCCACGCAAATAACTTACCAACAAATCTAGAGTAGGTCCAATCAACATGATATCATCAATATAATGAACCATTGTTGATGTCTTGTGGGAGGGAAAAATGATCAAGATCCCTGAGGACAATATTATGACATAGGGCTGGAGAGTTGATATAACCCTGAGGTAGCACAGTGAATGTAAACTGCTGGCCTTGCCAGCTGAATGCAAACTGTTTCTGGTGATCCTTTCTGACAGCAATTGAGAAAAAAGCATTTGCCAGATCAATAGCTGCATACCAGGTACCAGGGGATGTGTTGATTTGCTCAAGCAATGATACCACATCTGGAACAGCAGCTGCAATTGGAGTCACCACCTGGTTAAGCTTACGATAATCCACAGTCATCCTCCAA
Source organism: Choloepus didactylus (assembly GCF_015220235.1). NCBI lineage: Eukaryota > Metazoa > Chordata > Mammalia > Pilosa > Megalonychidae > Choloepus > Choloepus didactylus. The sequence continues at coordinate 55,567,443 of NC_051313.1, read as the reverse complement.
GACCCATCTGTTTTCTGCACAGGCCAAATAGGAGAGTTGAATGGGGATGTGGTGGGAATCACCACCTCTGCATCCTTCAAGTCCTTAAGAGTGGCATCAATCTCTGCAATCCCTCCAGGAATCTGGAATTGCTTCTGGCTCACTATTTTGCTAGGCAGGGGCAGTTCTAGTGGCTTCCACTTGGCCTTTCCCACCATAATAGCCCTCACTCCACAAGTCAGGGAGCCAATGTGAGGATTCTGCCAGTTGCTGAGTATATCTATTCCAATTATGCACTCTGGCACTGGGGAAATAACCACAGAATGGGTCTGGGGACCCACTGGACCCACTGTGAGATGGACCTGAGCTAAAACTCCATCAATCACCTGACCTCCATAAGCCCCAACTCTGACTGGTGGACCAGAGTGACGTTTTGGGTCTCCGGGAATTAATGTCACTTCTGAACCAGTGTCTAATAATCCATGAAATATCTGATCATTTCCTTTTCCCCAATGCACAGTCACCCTGGTAAAAGGCCGTAGGTCCCCCTGGGGAAGGCTGGGAGGAAGATTAACAGTATAAATTTTTGGCAGTGTAACAGGGTCCTTCCCCAAGGGTACCTGGCCTTCCCTTCATTCAAGGGGCTCTGGATCTGTAAACTGTCTCAAGTCTGGGAATTGATTAAGGGGCCGTGAATCTCTGTTTTTGTAATTCAAGGGAGACTTTTGTTCATGTGACCTAGAATTCTTCTGCCTTTATAGTTCAAACAAGAATTTAGTTGATTGTCCATCTGTTTTACTACTTGGTACTCCATGATCCACTAGCCAATGCCATAAGTCTCTGCAAGTCATATTATTTTGATTGCTGCTTTGAACCTGTTTTCCATTATGGTAGCCATGCCCACCTTGTCTGTGGCGATTAACTGCAGCCACTTGGCTTCTACTGACTTGGGACCCAATTATCCCCATTGTGTTTAAGGATTCCAGCTCAGTAACAGCAGTTCCTACAGTAATATCTGACCTACAGAGAAGGGTGACTACAGAGCTCTTCAGGGATGATGGAGCTAGTCTCACAACTTTATTCCTTACAGTCCTGGTAAAAGGTGTGTCCTCTGGACATTCCAGGGCTGTGTGAGAAGGTCTTCCATGATAAATCCACTCTAACATTCCATTCTCTCTAAGCCTTTGAATCCCCTCCTCCACATTATACCAGGGCAGTTCTGGCATTTCAACCTCTGGTAATGCTGGCCACCTTTTGACCCATGTTTCAGCCAGCCACCCAAACTGTTAACCCCTTGAGCTACAACATTGAATGCAGAATCTCTGCTTAGTGGGCCCATATCAGTAAATTCAGCCTGATCCAACCTTATATTCCTTCCACCATTATCCCACACTCTTAATATCCATTCCCACACATATTTCCCTGGTTTCTGTCTGTATAAGTTTGAAAACTCATACAGTTCTTTTGGAGTATAGCATACTTCCTCATGGGTCACACTTTGTACCTCACCCTTTGGGGCTTGTTGGGACTTGAGCCTAGTTATAGGTCTTGAAGCAAAAACTGGTGGTGGGGGTGGGTCACGAAAAGAGTTAGAATTATCTTTCAAGCCAGTCACCTCAGGACATTCTGTTGTATTTTCATCTCTTAAAACAGGATTAATCTCTCCTGACAAAGGAGTGAGGGCTGCTTCCTCAGGGGAGGTGATTACAGGATTAGCAGGCACTGAAGGGTTAATCTCCTTAGGTGGGGGTTGGCAGGCTCCTTAGGGCAGGCCGGAGGTAGGGAAGCTGTTTCCCAAGGACAGCCCTCTACAGGTAAATCTAACAATGACCCAGCAGAATCCAGGTTTCCAATGTCTTCACTGCCATTATTATCAATCCATATGTCCCCATCCCAAGTTTCCAGATCCCATTCTTTTCCAATCAATGCCTTTACTTTAACAGCAGACACCCTGAGAGGTTGAGATTTTAGTTTATGTTGTAAATTTGCTACTCACGCAATGAGACTGCGTCTGGTTTTCAGAAACTTCCAGTCTGTGGGCACAGGAAATAAGATTTTCTTTCAGGGCACACATGGAAACCTTTACATCTGTCATATGGCATTTAAGTTTTGAATTTGAAGCCTTTAGCTCATCCCTTTCTCTTACAATTGTATCCAAAGTATCTAAAAGCAGCCAGCCAACATCATTATACCTCTTAATTCTGCAAAATTCTGTGAAGGTGTCAAAAACACTGTCACCCAGAGCCTTGCGTCATACTAGAGTATGATTAGGAGAATCAAATGGTGCTATTTTGCGTATTTCCCTTGCCAACTCATGCCATGGACTGTCAGTGCCCTCTTGATTATTGGAAATAGAGTCATTAGTGCCTCTGAATCTAATCAGAGTAGAAAACAAATTGTAAAAGCCCGTTTTAAGATTCTGTTTCTCGAGAACCCCACTCCTGGTACCAAGTTGTATTAGTTAGTGTTCTCTAGGGAAACAGAATCAATGAGAGGTGTCTCTGATTATCAAATTGTAAAAGTGACTCACGCAACTGTGGGTATGCACGAGTCCAAATTCTGTAGAGCTGTCAACAAACTGCCAACTCCAAGGAAGATGTCTGATGAACTCCTCAGGAAACGAACCGGCAACTTCGACAAACTGCTCAGGAAATGAACTGGGATCTTCGACGAACATGTTCGATGAACTCCTCAGGAAATGCTTCACTGGGCAGCCAAAGAAGAAGTGAAAGTCCTCTATCTGTCTTGCTTATAAGTCTTCAACTGATTAATTGGATCAAATCCAGCCAATTGCATTCTCTCATTGTGGAAGGCATGCCCTTTGATGAGTCATCAGTCACAGCGGCAGTCAATTGACTGATGATCAAATAAACCAGCCTGTTGGTTTATCAACCAGCCTCAAGCATCCTCACAGCAATTGTTAGGCCAGTTTTTGCTTGACTAGACAGCTGAGTCACCTGGCCAAGTCAACACATGAACCTAACCATCACAGTCATTCATAAATTTATATTTCTGCTTGTCAGAGCTTTGTCTGGATGGTTCTTCTCCACAAAGTTTTGAACTCCTGCCCATTTTGCACACATTTCTTTTATCAAGGAACCAGGGAAATTCTCCATTATTTCCTTGTCACCTGAAGAAATTTCTTCAGCTACCTCTTGTTGCTGCTCCTTCTGTAGTTCCTGCAGCTCCTCCATGTTGAGTTCTTCACGATGTTTCTCCACTAACTCCTCAACATCAGCCTTTTTTTAAATCACTTCTTTATTCTTAATAATAGTGGAGACCATTGTTCTAGGCATGCCATATTCCCTAGCAAGATCAATAATGCTAATACCACTCTCATATTTGCCTATTATTTCCTTTTTTGTTTTATGGTGGTGCAAAGGAATTTTCTTTTCTGCTTAGTGCACTCACTGTTCATTTTCTTAGGACCCATGATGAGGAAAAGGAAGAACAAAAATACACAAATGACTGTAGTAGCTAAGATAAGACTGCAAGAGGATGTGCACAGGGAAAGAGCTACTGCGTGACTAACACGTGACCCTTTGTTTTGGCTGGAAAGAGCAGCAAGTCCTGAGGCAGCCTAAGCTTGCCTGTGGAATACCAAGCAAACAATGAGTAGGGGGACAAAACTTTTGCTTCAAAATGTGTCGAGTACCAAATTCAATGAGTTTCAAAGCAGTCAAGTACCAAGGTACCACTATACAGGATTCTCATATACCACCCTATCATTAACACCACCCATTGGTTTGATACATTGGTTCCAATTGATGAAAGCACATTTTCATAATTGCACTATTAACTATAGTCCACAATTTAACTTCAAGTTTGCTGTTTGTGTTGTACAGTTCCATGTTTTTTAAAATTTTATTCTACTACCATATATACAACCTAAAATTTCTCCCAAACCAAAATACTCAGTTACAACTGAGAGCCCCTTTAAATATGATTTTTACCTTCATGTAACTGTATCATAGAAGTTGCCAAAGCTTATATTATTATTTTTATAACTAAAGGGTTAAAAATGCAAAACTTTCTTCTGCAGCCTAAAAGAAATTATATTCACTTTCAGTAACATCATGAAAATATTTCCAAAATGCATTAAAATTCATATCCTTCTTATACAAGAGAGAAAATGCAACATAACATAATGCTCTTACATGAATACTACAGAGAATTCCATCTCCACTAGGAAACTGGGAGTGTAATTGGTCTAATTGTGCCTAAAATAAAGCTTCATACCTTGGTAAAGTGCTGGCTCCCAGATTTGCACAGGTGTTTCTACTATCTTGGTTCAAACAGCTTGGAGTTCTTTTGCTTTTAAATATCACTTACTGAAAATCAAAAGCCCAAATACTCAGTCATTCATTCACACTATTTTATTGCTCACCTTATGTGAGCAGCATAAATAAAACAACTTACTTCACACATTTTAGTCAAAGATATGCAGACACCTTACAACATTACAGTTATATGTAACTGGATTCATTCATAGGGACCAAGAAATAGGGCAGGCTCTTAAGTCACTTGTTTTTGAACCCCATGTCCAAATAGTCTTTAAAAAGGCTAAAGACAGAACAAGCTTAAATTCAACCAAATTGTTGGAAAGCCTGTGGAAGTTGGCACCTCAAATATTAGGCAGAAGTTACCAAGTGACCTTGCTAAAATTCTCTTCCTCACTGCCAGATGGGAAATTTCTCGACAACAATAACTTCTCCCTATGATCTCCAAAAAAAGAAAAATTAGGCTACTGCATGAGAAGCTGTGTCTGCCTTTGATTAGATATAGCTAATAAAATATGAACAGCGCTATAACCTAGAATTTTGATGGCTAAAAGTATGCATTCTTAGCTCTCAGTTGAGAGTTTGTGGACAAAGAATAATGCATAAAATAATATTTTCTCAAATGTTATTTTGATCGGGAACCTCTAATGAATCATAAATGCCTCTACACAACATATAACTTTATTAACAGAATTGAACATGCCATTTTCAAGTGAATTTTCACAGAAGCTTTTTGAAAAAATATTCATATAGAAGCATTGCCTTTTCAAAAAGCATACTTGGGGCACAGTCAGTAACAAATTCCTTTCAGGGGAGGCAGGTAACATCAGTGTGTGAAGCAAGCAGATTGGGACAGTAGAGCAAGATGGGGAATGAAATTGAAGAGCCTGAGCCCCGTCTACAGGGGCCAGCACTGCTCAGCTCCAGCTAATTGCTGGCACAGGCTGACCAAATCTTCTGACTTTTCAAGAGAAACCAAAAATCATGAACTGAAAGTGAAATTTCCTCATTTTAAATGCTGTCAAATAATTTCATCATTTTTTAAAAAACATTATGTGTGCCAAATGAAATACATATCATGGCTGGATTTGGTTCATATGCCACAAGTTTTCAACTCTGGCTTAGAATTCTACAATGCAATAAATGACAAGAAGATATACTAATGGAAATAGAAGATTTGTTATTTCTCACAGTCATCATCAAGTAATCATGGCCTCCAAACATGTTTCTTTCTCAGGACACTTACCCTTGCTATTCTGCCTACAACATTTCCCCAGATGTTTACGTGGGTCCCTCCCTCCGGGGTCTCTGCTCAAACGTGCCATCCTTAGAGAGATCTTCCTTGATCGCTTCTTTGAAGTAGCACTCCTATACTCTCTATTTTTTTTTTTAATCTCTGAAATGGCTTTTTATTAACAGCAAAGCAGAATTGAAACACAATTTTCAAATGTTTGTAAATGAGGTCACAAAAGGCATGCAAAACATTTGCAGTACAATTATTATATATTCATACAGATAAAGTCATTTATTGAATTTTACTTGCACCAACACAAACATAAGATTATTCCATGTTTAAAAGTGGCTCAAATCTAAAAACATGAAATATATTAGTGGATCTGTCTTCCTATTATAATCAGCATTGTAACATTACTTCTGCAAAATTCCCTTACCAAATGGAATCTACAACTGAATTTTTAAAAACTCTTTAGTAAAAGGATGCCCCAAACTCTACAAATCAAGTAGTTGGATTTACAGAAAATTCAAGAACAAGTGAGATAAGATACTGAGAAAAATTATCAAATAGTACATATGTAAAACCCTCCTGTTTTATTCATGATTCTGATACTAACATACACTTAAGGATTTTTACAAATTTGATCTTCTGGGCACCATAAATAAACCTTAAGAGACCAAACTCTTTGTAACTGTTCTCTTCCAGATGTGACTTACATAAAGTTAGTCATACTTAATCCACATTCATATATATTCCCCCAAAGACCTAATCTATGTAGGGGATGACACTAATCTGGAGTGAAAACATTTGGATTTGGTTACTGTTTATCAAGTACTTTTTCCATTCTATTTCTATTTTCCCAAGGTTCTCTATTTTAAACACACACACACACACACAACGGGAGCTCATCTTTTCAGATACCAAGTGGTCATTTTGTGCAGAAGGAAGTTTTGAAACAAATCTTCCCAATTTGAAAAGTCACAGTTTCAAAGAACAATTGTCATTTTTATACCTTCTGTTTTCAGTTTTTCAATGAGAAACTAACGGTCCTATCTTGTTACTAAGTAAAACAAATGGCAGGTCTTGGCTGAGAAACTATTATTTTTGGTTAAGTTCAATGAGTTCAAGTTATTGTCATAAATGATTAATTATTAAAATTACTTTTACAAATACGGAACTGTTTGTTCTTAGGGGAAGGGAAATGGGAAAGAAGAGACAAACGGAAAAGAGGCACAAGACAGTGGGCAGGTACATAAAGCGTGCATTCAGTACATGATTTTGGTCACATTTTTATAACATGGTAGTTATTTTCTTGTATCATCTTTTATGAAGCCTGTAATAAATGACAGTGCTAAACTTATAAATCAAAGCAAATTTGATAAAATGCTCATTTGCAAGTTTTCATAAATATATGCAACTCTAATTATAAAGTCTCTACAATCAAAATATTTACATGTTTTCATAGACTAAGACAATATACATACTCATGGAAGTCTCTGGTTTTACTTTTAGAGCTCTTAATTTTGCCTAGATCTGCCATCATCTTCATAAATATTCAATGAAGCCACAAACAAAGGTACTGTAACTTTTGGAATCAATTCAAATTTAAAGAAAAAAAATCAGCAGCAATTCCATAAAACAGAATGGATATCAACCCCTTACTTTCTTTTGCTTTTTGTATCAGCTGCCTGAAAAACACTAGAAGCTGACATGAGGTTTTCTATATATTGTCCAAGAACTTGGTTTTCTGGTTTTAGCTTCAGATTTTCTTCCTTAAATGCGTCTACTCTTGCCACGAGATCTTCAAGTGTGTGTTGGAGTTCAATTAATACGTCATGTTTTTTTCCTCCAGTTCCACCTGATTTTCAGCATCAACAGCATCCATGCTGGTATTCATTTTCTTGGGTAAAAAACTTTTGGGCCTCAGATACAAAACCCTTGATGAATTGTCTTAATTTATCTGTCTCTTCCTCCCACTCTTCCCTGAATGCTCTACAGTGTTCTTCTGGCCTCTAGTGTTTCCAAATAGTTGTTTCATACAGTCCCTGAATGTTTAATAGTTGTTTTGATGGGTGGACTGAGTCTTGGAGTTCCCTATTCTGTCATCTTTCCCAAAAGTCCCTTCTATACTCTCTATTAACCCTACACTTATCACTGTATGCATTTATTAAAAAAATATATACTGAGCACCTACTTCATGATAGGCTCCATTTTATACTGTGGGGTACAGAAGTGAACAAGCAAAATAAAGTTTTTAATCTCATAGAGTTTGCAGCCTAGTTGGGAGAGACAGATCATAAACAAGGAAGCACACAATGTACCAGGTGGTGATAAGTGCTATGGAGAAAAGCAAAGCCAAATGAGGGAGATAAGGAATTCCAGGGGAATGGTTATATTATATAAGGGTCAAGAAATACTTTAATACATTGAGGAAATATTGAAGCAATCCTAAAAAGAAGTGAGAGAGCAAACCAGATATCTGGGAGAAGATATTGGGAGTGGGGGGTACAAAGAGAAGATTTAGTCTAAAGTCCCCCAAATAGTGATGTGCTTGGCATGACTGGGGGATAGAAAACCTGTCATTGTGGCTATAACCAAGTAAACAAGAGAAAGAGTAAATAAAGGAGAAGACCAGGAAAATAGTTAAGGAGGAACATCACATAAGGCTTTGAAAGTCAAAAAAAGGGAGTTTGGATTTTGCTCCAGTTGAAATGCTGATAGGGTTTGAATGGAGGAAATGCATGATCTGGTCTCTATTTTAAGGGGATAATTAGGGCTGCAATGTTGAAAACAGACCAAGGGGGGAAAGGGCAGAAACACAGAGACCAGTTAGAAAAATGTTATGATGTTAATCCAAGTGACCTATGATGTTAGTTACAGCTAAATTGGTAGGTGAGATCAGGTGGCGAAAAGTGAACAGATTCTAAATATATTTGAAGGATAAACCAATACATCCTAAATTGTACAGCATTTGTGACAACAGGTTTTCAACATGGTGAAAAGATATAATGACCATTTTCTATAAAATTGGACTTCTCTAGTCATGATAATAATAAAATATAGTGTTAGATCCAATTAAGGAGGAAAAAAAAAACACAAAACACTTAATGTCCTCCAAAATCTGGCACCAAATTATCTTTCCAAATTTCTCCTTTCTCACTTATTCACAAATGTCCATCCCCCACCTCCCCTGCCATTATCCCAAATGACAGCTGTCTCCTGAACATACTGCATGGATTGAGGTCATACTGTTGACCAGGCTCTTGTTTTTCCTTCTGCATTTACTAAGTCCCATTATTCTTTCAAGTCTATGTAGACTTCCTTCATAGCCCGTAATGAACTCTTCCTTTGTTCTCTCTAAATGTGTAATGTGTTTTAGTGATAGAAACTTGACCAGGTAAGGAAGGAACTTTCCATCTGTTCTTGGTTCTGCCTCTTTGGAAAGAATACCTAAAAATTGTAGCAATGTCTTTCTTTCATCCTTTTGAATCTCTTCTCTAACTCGAACACCCAACTCCTATATAAATCAGTCCCCCTCTTTGTTCTAGAGTGAATAGAAATTGCTATAGTGGGAGCAGATGTGGGAAGAATCCTGGTAGTCATGCATGTTGTGCTGGGAGGAGCAGATAACCAGGAGACAGAAAAGCAGGAAGATAAACCTGCAATAGAGCAGTGGTGCACAGTCAAGTGCTTCCTACATTCTGGAATTTGAACTGGAAGATTGCATTGAATGCAAAGAATGCTCTGCCAATTGGAAAAAAAGTTAATCACCACTAATGGACAGGGAGCAAGACCAAGGACAATTCATTAACCCTGCCTTCTGACAAAAATCTGAGTTTTAGTAACTCTTACAATATTCCAAAGAAAAGAGAGGGTAGCCATGGAACACAAGGGAAAAAATACTGCATAGTGAAGGAAAAGAATACTGCATTTCGAGATCCAGGAAATGTGCATATGTCTGAAAAAGACCTACTGCAAGATACCGAAGAGTTAAGGAAATTATTCAGCATCATAAATATTAATGAATCTCCTAAGATGCAAATGAAAGAAAAGGGAGGATAAACAGTAAGAAAGAAGATGATAGACAATGAAAAACATAGATTAAAAAGCTAAATATAAAGATAACTATTGTGGGAAAGAAAAAAATTTATCAGAGGCAGAAGTGAAGAATATATTTCAAGGAAGAAAAAAGTTTACTGAGCTGAAGCAAAATCATGACAGCAGGTCACATGCTCTCTCTCACTGCATTATAGGACAACAATGAAAAAAGATACAAATTGGCCAAAATGTATTCAACAATATTTATTAAATCATTCCTAAGTCCAGTGTACTATGGATAAAGTTGTAAATAAGTCTGATTGAACCCTGGTGTCACAGACATATAATCTAGTTTTGAGGGTTAACTTGTGGGCCCAAGAGTTTCTACTCAAGTAAATTTTCCTCCATATATGAAGGCAATAGGAGCATAAGGCTTGGAAATTAAGAGATGAAAAGTAAAGTCCTCAAAAAATTAAAGATATAACAATATTCTTAAATTTATGAAATTTACTTTTCAGTGGCAGATAATCAGATAATAAATAGTCATTCATGTTAATCGTGTTCTTAAAATTGAGTTCTTCCTCTTCACCAGACACTGTCCTATATCCACTTAGTACTTCTAAAGTGTCAAGCTCTATCCTGCTTCAAGGGTCCTTCGTGGCTCTCTGTTCTCCCCTTCTTACCTGGGCTGACTTCTTTTTTATTGTTCAGGCCTCATTTTAAATGTTTCTGCTTCCAGAGGTCTCAGTGACCACCTGATCTAGAATATGTGTTCCTGTGCACAGGTTATAGATTTTTACCTTATCACAGTAGTTATAGATTTTTTTGTGTTTGTGTTTATGTATATATTATCTTTGTCTATCTCCCTAACTTGTCTGTAAGTTCTAGGACAATAAAGACCAGGTCTATTTCCACAAGAAAATTTAAAAGAAAAATTTCAAACCCTTTGAAAATCTAACCATAAAAAGAGGAGATATAAATAAATAACAGAAATGAGATAAGGGACATATATGAATATATTATACACACATGTATGTGTGTACAGGTATATAGTACAAGTGTAGATATGTTAAGCATAATTTTACATCCCACTCTATTTTTAACCTAATATTTTATCATGAGCAGTTAAGCAAGTTCTTAAATATTCTTGGGAAAAAAATAATTCTTACTCACAACATGATACTGCATGTAAGGATTTTCCATTGTGAATTTTACCATTCACTTTATTTAACAATTATGTTGCTTTCAGCCTCTCACTATAGATATATCTTCGTAAAACATCTTTTATTTTTCCCCTCAGTACAGATTTTTCAATGTGGAATTACTGAGTCAGAAGAGAAAGGGTTAAATTGCATAATAAATATTTATGGAAATTTGGGACACTTTTAAAAAGAACTTGGATCCCCTATTTTACATATACTCCAGATGGAATAAAGATAGATAGATAGATAGATAGATAGATAGATAGATAGATAGATAGGAAGAAGGAGGGAATGAAGGAGGGAAGGAAGGAAGGAAGGAAAAAAGAAGGAAGGAAAGAAGGAGGGAAAGAAGGAAGAAGGAAGGAAGGAAGGAAAGAAGGAAGGAAGGAAGGAAGGAAGGAAATGAAGAAAACAATCTGAATCTCAGAAGGTCAGAAGATTCAGCAAGAGCAGGAATGCAGAGTACCAAGCTCCCTAGAAAAAAATCGCAAGCTTTGGCTCATGCACAAAAAACAGACCATCACTTACACCAGTCTGAGACACTTCAGCATTAAATGAAACAGAAAAGTGGTGGACACTCAAAGAAAAAGCAAGATGAGCCACAACTTGACTAGAGATCTAGAGATGAGTGGGAAATAGCACTGGTTCAAACCATAGGAGAAGGCAGAGAGGGGGCTCTCCCTGGTATCATGAGGATACATAAGATTTCCTGTACACAGACACCATTTTTGGAAAAAGCAGGGAATGGGGAGACATATTGGGGGAGCAGAAATTCCTGAAAGGGATTTAAACTTTGAATCGACCTGAAAGTGACTGTTTAAAATGACGGAGGCTGAGGTAATTTGAATGGGCAGGTTTAAATTCTTTTTGTACTCTCTGCAGAAATAGTAGCTTGAAAGAATTACAAAACCAGCTAAAGAAAATAAGGAAAGCTACTTTTTGACACCTATACAAGATTTGATAGGTAAAACTATGTCCATTACTGTAGTTTTTAATGTTTTGCTTAATTTAAATACTTTAAAATATATGCTTCTTTACTCACTTTCCAGAATGACTGGGGGGAAAAAAAGAACATATGAAATAGACAATATTAAAATAACAAGGGCTATTAGGAGGTGAGGAGCAACAAGAACTCCCTTATACAGCTGGTAAGAGTATAAATTGGTAAAATCACTGGGGAAAAAGAATTATCAGTATCTTTTAAAGCTTAACATATGTAATTCTTACAACCCTTATGAATCAGAAATTATATTCCCATATATATACCAAAATAGAAGTGTTCACCAAATGACATATACAAGAACACTCATAGCTGTATTATTTGTAAATTCCTAAAAAGAGGAAAAATCCAAAATGCCCATCTACTGTAAATTGGATAGATTGTAGTAAATATTTACACAATGGAATAGCACAAAGCAAGGAGAATGAACCAACTGCAACTGCACACAGCAACATGAATGAATTTCATAAACATCATGCTGATCAAAGGAAGCTGTACACAGAAGAGTACATGCTATAGGAATCTACTTCTAAAACATTTAAAAATCAGATAAAGCTAATCTTGGTGTCAGAAGCTAAGATAGTGGTTATTTTGGGGAGGGGTAGTGACTAGAAGGTGATCCATAGGAATTTCCGGAATTCTTGTAATATCCTGATTCTTGATATAGGGTCTTGTTGGCACTGTGTTCAGTTTGTGAAAATTCATAGAGTGTACTCATATGATTTGCATACTTTTCTATATGTATGTTAGCCTTCAGTAAAATTTACAAAAAACACAATGTATCCTTCCCAAAGATAACGAGTATGGAATTTACATTTTTATTCTTTGTACTGCAATACCTAACAAAATGCCTAAGCAGAACTCTAATAAGTTGAAGTGTACAAAAGAGATTTAATTTTTTATAGTGGATTTGTTTGGGGGTCCCTGACTACCCTCGAGTACAGAAATTCATTAGAAGGACTCACAGAACTCAACATCTGGTTAAATCATGGCTACGGTTTATTACTGCAAAGGATACAGAGTAAAAGCAGCAGCAAAAGATATACATCCGGCAGAATCCAGAGTTAGGTACAGGCTTCTGAGTACTTTTCTATACAATGCCATATAGGATGGGCTTTTATCTAGCAGCAAACTAGAGATATGTGCATAATGACTGCCCAAAGAAGCCCTGTTTGAGTCATAGGGTTCAAGACTCTCATGAAGCATTGGTCACTTAGGCACATTCTACTATACTAAGAGCCAGGACAACCAAAACTCAGGACCCCAACATTGAATTCCAGTGCACATCACCAACCTCAATGTTTGTGCAAAGCAATCCAGACAGACTGGTATGACGGGCTCCATTGCTCCAGGTGTACCTAACAAAATCATCAATCATGAACATCAGGAACCTTCTGATGGCCACATTTCCTGGGTTTGGCCAAGGATTAATCATGGTTCTAGGCTTCCCAGGGGACATACAATGACTTAGCAACTGCGCCTGCAACGTTAAATCTTTTCTCACAGGAACCTAACAATTTTAAATTATCCCCTCAGTTGGAGCCTCTTTTCTAGTAGAACTGTTGGTAATACAACTGTAAGGCCCACACAGTGGTAAGAAATCAGTCTCCCTCGTGTCCAAAGTTAGGTAGACTATTACTCTTCATGAAAAAAAAAAAATCCTCCCCCACTGTAAATCAAGAGTGATATATTTGAAGCACAGATATTAATCAAATATCAAAAAATAAAAACAGTTAATATTGAAAACAGACAGATAATATTGATGACTTTAGTTGTGCTGTAATCCTTTTTTCTTTATACAAACAATAGGCGACCTAGGATTAGATAAAAGCACGTAATTAATTGTAAAGGAGCAAAGTCATTTTATGAATTGGATGCTAAATAGCATTCAAATTCTAGTATAACTGTGACACCTAATCCATTTCACAACTGTTTTCTATCTTCTCACATGCTATAGCTATTGCTTATTTCATTACTTATTATCTTCCAAAGCAAAAGAACATAACATTTAAAATGCATCCCATTAGTTATCTTCATGCTGCCCTTTGTATACACTCTCATTGCAATATGTACACATGTACCTTATTTTATTAGACTGACTTAGTGTCAGTCTCCTCACTATACTGTGATCTTTAAGACAAAAAAGCATGTCTTTCATTTGGGAACTTCAACACCTAGCATAGTGTCTGACATACAGTATGTATTCAACAGTACATATTGAATGAATCATGATTTAAAAAGATTAATCACAAAGCCCTTGGTCATATTGGAAGAGTTCTGCTACTAGGTAAACTTAAGTGTTATTTGCTTTCAAACTTCGACTTTAATACAAACGAATTTTTAAAGAGTTTGTAAAGTAATCTAGATCCACAATACTTCTTCTTACTACTTCTCAAAAACATGTCCTTGTTTGAAATGAAATGCCCTTGGAAATCAACCATGTCATCAAGAAAACCTGTCGAAGGTTAAAGTTGTGCTGTCTCAGAAATAGCAGCACATAAAAGGCACTGCCAATGTATGTAATGGATGTAAGGAACTGCAGATTGATGTCTTTGAGCTAAGGAATTAATTGAATGCACTTCTGTGTTCTCTCTGATTCACTGCATAGAATTAGCAACCTGTAAGATGAGAAAGCATATAGCTAAGGGAAAAAAGTGAGCCATGGTCACAAAGGTTTCTGGTAAAGGTCCTAAGGAGGCACAGAGGAAATTTGTGTGGCTCAATAAAGAATATGAAATTAAAGTAATTTCTTGGGTGTAAGCTTAAGAAATACCTTAAAATATACCTTAATGAATTTACAAGTTTTCCTACCCAAAACCAATTCAAACTTGAACCTTGCTTTGAATAACTCATTTCTGGATTGAAGCCGATCATATCTGACTGTCTGAAAACTATCCTCAGAGACCTTGCTGTTGTTCCACAAACGATGCAAGTGTATGGAGCAACTCCAAACAACTTCAAAGCAAAGGCACAAAATACAGGATGAGGGGAGCAGATATATGAGATGCATGCAAGGAAAGTGGGTATTTATCCCCAAATGAACTGATCACAGTGTGAAAAAGATAAGACATTCTCTGGCGTGGCTGGCCTTGATATACTTTCCTTGATTTCTAGCAATTAGGTGTAGACTAGAATGTGAGTTTCCCTAAGCTAAAAATGGTGTAAATTAGAATGAAATTAGAGCAGGGGTTCTTGTGGATATACTATTTTCTTACTTCTCTTTATTTTCCATAGATCTGTTGCTTTTACATTCACTCTGTTTTGGTCCCCTTGCTGCCAATCTGACCACTCCTTTACAATGGCCAGTTCAACAAGCATACATTGAAAATATAGCACGGTATATATATTCTGTATATGCTAATACATACACTATGTTTTCTTTGCCTTGAAGGTGAGACGTGGAATACCCTAAATGACAGGGAAATATGCACTCCCTGTTGTCTGAAATCTTGTTTTCTGAAGTGTTCATGCTGGTTAAAGGGTGGAAGAAATGAAGAAACTCATGTTAGGTAATGAAAATTTTTGAGGAATTTTATAAACTAAACAGATCAATAGCTACTCTAATTAAGAAAATAGACAGAAAACTCAAATTAATGTGGATTACCAAAATACAAAGGAAATTCAAATAAAAGAAATTTTAGGCACAATTCCATGAAAATTTTAGGCACAATTCTGTAATAATATATTACAAAATTTCAAGGAAATAGGTGATTTTCTGGAAAAAATTCAACTCAAAATAGTTGAATTTTGATTCTAACAATAACATTGGGCATTTTTGAAGTTGTCAGAAATTGAATTTTGTGAAAGTTCTCATAACCAAGTAGTTCATTTGGCCAATAATTTAAACTTCTTTGGAAAAGATAACTTCCCAACTAGGCAATGTTTCACAGAATCAAAAAATTTGATTCCTAATTCATGCTATAAAGATGCATAGCCTTGATATTAAGATGTAAAGTCCTAAATATAAAGCAATGACAAAAAAACACAAAGACAAACCAATAGGTTGAATACAGGAAGTAAAAATAGCTAAAAGACAAAAGCATCACATAAAATTAATCAGCAAAGTATAAATTGGAGACGATATTTGCTATATATACATAGGATGAATACAGTAATTATGCAAAAACTTTTACAAATCAACATGAATATTTTAATTGAAAATATTCAGTTAATAACAATTACCAAATGACATGAATAGACAGTACCAAAATTGTCTAAAAGAGGAACTATAAATAATAAACAGAATTATAGCCAGCCTTATGGATTATCAACTATATTACGATAAAATAATAAGATAAAATTTTACCTATCTTGTTGGCAATGACAGTTTTAAAATCTTACTTACAAGTGTATACAGTGAATGAATGGTGGGAAACAACCACTCTCATTCTGTTTTGGGGTTGTAATTTTTTACATTCAGGTTTTTAACAGCAATTTTGCAATATGCATCAAACTTTTGAAAGGGCATGCCGTTTAACAATCCAATATCTAGAAACTTGACTTAAAGTAATAATTTGAGTTGTCCACAAGTCATAGCTAAATGATATCTCCTACACTATTATTTGTAATAAAACAAATCTAAAGTTCTAATAATAGGAAACTGGGTGCACTATGCAAGCTATTTGTGTTTAAGAAGAAAATGTCCAGAATGTATTGCTTGGTGGTAATGTATTATGCAAGCAGAGTATAAATCCAAATCACAAAGAAATTAACACATGTTCTGTGTATGTCTGCATAGAAATGTCTTGGAAAGTATGTGGCAAAATATTAACACTGTCCATTTTTAAATGAGTTACTCTGCTCTCCCTGTTTTTCTTTATTTTTCACATTTTCTGTAAAGAAAATACATTCCTTTTATAATCAGGTAATGGAAATAATACAATAATAAGAAGAGATTTCATTTGAGAAATGAAATAGGGGGAGAAATCCTAATTATAAAAACTGAAAAACTTACGGCATTTCCTCTGGGGGTTCATACTTAAAGGGCTGATTGATACTGTTCAGGAATAATTCAAGAACAGTTTTAAACTAGAGCCAAAGAAATTGACCAGATTACTTGTTCAAAGACATTGCTACCACTGCTTTGAATCCCTGGACTTCTTTACAGGGTGATTCACCTCTAATGGAGTCTACTGGCATCCATTATGAATTATATAGTTCATTGTTGCTTGAAAAGAAATAAGAGAGAAACACAGAGCAAGCATTAAGGACCCAGTTTTACCCTCAGTTTAAAAATTTCTCCAGCTTTTTAGAGATTAATCTAGGGAAAGAGAATTTTTTTTATTTCAACATTTTCCAACCAATACTCCAAACTAACTCAGAAATTTGAAAATGCAAGGAAGAAAAAGTTAGTCAGATATAGATGAAATGGCACAAATGCAAGGAAACTGAAAGTGGCTCGCCAATGAATGTGATTTTCCTGGAGCTAAGGACATTGTGAGCAAGTCTGTCATTAACAAATCTGGGAAGGGAGCTGGATGTTAATCCCAGGGGTCTTTCAAGTTCTCATTTTCTCTGTGTGCCTTTTTCCTTCCACTGCTACGTCTCCTCTAGTTCCAAAGGTATGAAGAAAGAAATCAGTTACCAAGAGAAAATGAGAGAATAGAATGTTTTTCCCCTTTGATTTTATTAGTGGCTTTACATGGCTAAGTCATTTTTAGTTCTTGGTTTAGATACTTGCTGCCCTTACATAATTCTCACTGAAAACACTTTTCCTTTTTTTTTTTTTAACCAGAAGTGATAAGTAAACTGTGATATATTTATACAGTGTAATAGTATATAGCAATTAGAAAGAGTGAACTAATGCCTCATCTAATGCGGATAATTTCGAAAACAAGGTTAAGCAAACACTGGTTAAAGAACATGTGGTGAAAAATAACATTTCTATACAGTTTAAAAATATGCAAAATTATATAACTTTTTAGGGACATATATCTTATAAAATTGTAAAGAAATCCGTGGGAATGATAAACACTAAAGTTCAAGGTAATGAACTTTTCCTTTTCATGTTTATAATGTTTTAAACATACTATATAATATACACCTTGATAGTGTTTGTGGGAAAAGTCACATGATAGTGAATATGTGATAAGTGTTATTTTAGTCTACTAGATATACCTATATAAGAGACCTGCAAAGCCTCAAACTCATTATTCCCAAATACTTTGGCATACAATTCCTATAAAACAGGACACTTTTCTATATAACCAAATACAACCAACAAAAACAGGAAATCAACTCTGTTACATTGCTACCACCAAATCGTCAGTCCCCACTCAATTTTGTCAACAGTCTCAATAAAGTCCTTCATAGAAAAGGCCCAAAAAAGCAATATGTGCTGCATTTAGCTTTTGTGTCTCTTTAGCTCCCTTCATTCTGGCCTAGTTGCTCAGTCTGCTTTGACATGTATGTAGATTACAGGTCAGCTATTCTGTAGAATTTCACGCAATCTGGGTTTGTCCAGTGTTTCTCATGATTACATTCAGGTTGTATACCTGTGCTGGTTTGAATGTATTATGTCCCCCAGAAAAAGCCATATTCTTTGATGCAATCTTGTGTGGCAGACATATTAGTGGGGATTAAGTTGGAAATATGCCCCACCCAACTGTGGGTGATGACTCTGATTGGATAATTTCCATGGAGGTGTTACCTCACCCATTGAGGGTGGGTCTAGATTAAATCACTGGAGCCATATAAATGAGCTGAGAAACAGAGGGAACTCAGTGCAGCTGAGAGTGACATTTTGAAGAGAAGCTACAGCCAAGAGGGACACTTTGAAGAGTGCCCAGAAGCTGAGAGAGTAGCTGCAGATGAGAGATGGTTTGAAGATGGCCATTGAAAGCAGGCTCTTGCTCCAGAGAAGTTAAGAGAGGACAAACACCCCAAGAGCAACTAAGAGTGACATTTTTGAGGAACTGCAGCCTAGAGAGGAACATCCTGGGAGAAAGTCATTTTTGAAACCAGAACTTTGGAGCAGATGCCAGCTACGTACCTTCCCAGCTAACAGAGGCTTTTCAGATGCCATTGGCCATCCTCCAGTGAAGGTACCCAATTGTTGAAGCTTTACCTTGAACAATTTATGGCCTTAAGACTGTAACTGTGTAACCAAATAAACCCCCTTTATAAAGCCAATCCATTTCTGGTGTTTTGCATTCTGGCAGCACTAGCAAACTAGAACAGATTTTGGTACCAGGAGTGTGGTGCTGGTGCTGTTCATTTGCAAATACCAAACATGTTAAGAATGGCTTTTTAAATGGATAAGGGGAAGGTTCTGGAAGAATTGTGAGGAGCTTGATAGAAAAGACCTTGACTGCTTTGAAGAGACTGTGTAAATATGGACTCTAAAGATACTTCTGATGAGGCCTTGAGCAGAAATGATGAATGTGTTATTGCAAACTGGAAGGAAGACGATCCCCTTGTTTTAAAGTGGCAGATAATTTGGCAAAATTGAGTACTGCTGTTGGATGGAAGGCAGAATTTGAAAGCGATGACCTGGAATATTTAGCTAATGAGATCTCCAAGCAAAATATAGAAGTAGCCTGGCTTTTACTTGCAGATTATAGTAAAATGCGAGAGGACAGAGATACACTGAGAAATGAACTCTTAGTTTCAAAGAAACCAGAAACTGATGGCCTGAAAAACTCTGGGCTTCCAGGAGGTAAATCCCCAGAAGCTACAGCTCAATGTGAGGATGTAACCAAATATGGAACCCAGCTGCTATTGCAGTACAAGCCAAGATTAGAGAAGGAGTTAAGCAGAAAGGATTTGTGGAAAGTCCTATTGTCTGGCAGATTTGACCCATGTGCTTCATGTGAAGCCAACAGAATTTTTGTGAGATCTTTATAGACAGAGATGCTGCTGGTCTGGACTGGAGGAGACAGACAAGGAACAAATTGAAGGAAAAATGTCTTCAAAGACAGAGCCATGGAGTTGAGGTCTGGCGTCAAGAGGTCTCAGGCTGAGAGAGCAGAGTGGCCCACATGCATGGAAAGTGTGAGTTTGCCCCGGAGGTCGAGGGAGGGCCTTCCGCCTCGATGCCTAGGAAATGTTCTGCCACCCCAAGCCCCAAAGAGGGTGGAGCACATTCCCAGGGAATTGGGGAGAGCCTGGCTACCACCCCACTGTTCTGAAGGGGTTGAGCATGTGCCCCAGAGATGGAAGGGAATCCAGGTGCTGCCCCAATGTTTGAGGAGGGTGGGGCCGAGAAGGTGGTCTCCCCAATGTGTGGATATGTTGGAGAACTCACCCCAGCATTTGGAGAGGAAAGGGCTGCCACAAAGGCCCTTAGGAAGGGTTCAACTCCCCCTCTCTCAAGCCCTAAGGATGCAACATCGTTCTGTTAATGACTCTTACACTTTAAAATCTAATGGAGTTTGTCTTGCGGGTTTTAGGAACTGTTTTGCTCCTGTTAACCCTGTTTTCCTTTCAGTTTCTCCTTATGGCAATGGGAATGTTTACCCTATGACTGTCCCTCCTTTGTGTATTGGAAGTACATAAATTGTTCTAAATTACATAGATCCACAGCTAGAGGGGAGTTATGCCTTCGGACAGATCATGCCTGTAACTGATTTTGATGGGATCTTGTACTTACCTATTGTTACTGAAATGATTTAAGCTTTGTGTTATTGTAATGGGATGAATGTATTTTGTATTTGGAGAGAATATGTTTTTCTGGGGTGCCGGGGGTGGAATGTGCCAGTTTGAATGTATTATGTCCCCCAGAAAAAGCCATATTCTTTGATGCAATCTTGTGTGGCAGACATATTAGTGGGGATTAAGTTGGAACATTTGGATTAGGTTGTTTCCTGGAAGTGTGCCCCACCCCCCAACTGGGTGATGACTCTGATTGGATAATTTCCATAGAGGTGTTACCCCACCCATTCAGAGTGGGTCTAAATTAAATCACTGGAGTGGTATAAATGAGCTGACAACAGAGGGAACTCAGTGCAGCTGAGAGTGACAATTTGAAGAGGAGCTATATCCAAGAGGGACACTTTGAAGAATGCCCAGAAGCTGAGAGAGTAGCTGCAGATGAGAGACAGTTTGAAGACAGCTGTTGAAAGCAGACTCTTGCTCCAGAGAAGTTAAGAGAGGACAAACACCCCAAGAGCAAATAAGAGTGACATTTTTGAGGAACTGTAGCTTGGAGAGGAATGTCCTAGGAGAAAGACATTTTTGAAACCAGAACTTTGGAGCAGATGCCAGCCACATGCATTACCAGCTAACAGAGGTTTTCCAGATGCCATTGGCCATCCTCCAGTGAAGATACCCAATTGTTGATGCATTACCTACCTTGGACTTTATGGCCTTAAGACTGTAACTGTGTAACCAAATAAACCCCCTTTATAAAAGCCAATCCATTTCTGATGTTTTGCATTCCAGCAGCATTAGCAAACCAGAACAGTGTCTTTGGCAGGAATTTCACAAAAGTGATGCTGTGTCCTCAGATCACCCTATCAGAAGGCATCTGATTTCATTTTGTCTCATTATTGTGATGCTATTTTTGACCATTTGAATAAAGCTGCATTGGATTTACTGTTACCTGAAAATAGGATTATGTTAATACACTAAAGTAGCTGGGAAAATCATGCCCTATACGCCATCAAAGGGCCAAGAAAGAAAATTTCATGTGATTTTATTTGAAGACAAGAATGATAACTAGAATGAAAACCTTGTCTATTGACACCCATGTAGAATCACACAATTTAATCAAGATAAAATCAAGAAATAATTGTTTTGATTTTTACTTTATAATTTTACAAGTATTAAACATTTATACCTGCTTTATTTTTGTTTTATGGGTGTACTCCTTTAAATAATATTACTTTAAAAATAACTTTAATATGGGATCTGGAGATCATTTCTTTGGGGGTCTCCATGTGACCTAAGTTTGGAAGAAAAAAATCTAACTCTTAAAATCCATTCAAGTTACGTAAAATATATAAATTGTTTGGGGAAGTTAGAAGGACTCATTTAAGGTCTACAGTTTTCTAGCAGCAGTTCCAGAAGCCAAACCAAATCTCACAGCTCCACTCCTCATTCTCTTTCAAACAAAAGGCAATCTGCCTTTTGTGCTGAATTTGTGTCTGTCTCCCATGGTGGTATACATAGTAATAATCATAATTATAATGTTAATGAAAACAGCAAAATGTACTGATTACATATTATGTGCCAGGAATTAGTCTAAGTACTATGTATGTATAATTTTCTCCTCACAACAACCTTATGAAGGAAGTACATAGATATCCCAACTTAGAATATGAAGAAACTGGGGCATGAGAAAATAAAAGGAATCAACCCAAATGTACATGACT
The DNA here is from genome assembly GCF_015220235.1 of Choloepus didactylus. Classification (NCBI taxonomy): domain Eukaryota; kingdom Metazoa; phylum Chordata; class Mammalia; order Pilosa; family Megalonychidae; genus Choloepus; species Choloepus didactylus. The sequence continues at coordinate 55,545,397 of NC_051313.1, read as the reverse complement.
TTAAGTGGTGAAGCCTGCATAGGAGCAGGCAGTGGGACTTGAGAGCTTGTGATCTTGACTGCCACACCTCACTGCCCCTCTGCCTGCCCTTGTTTCACGGTGCGCACACGGATCTCAGTACTCTGCGCCAAAATTGCTTGTTTTATTCACTCTCCATCTCACCAGAGTATAACTCTTCAAGGATTAATAATTTTCATTTTTTTAAACCAACATAATGTTATCCATATGGAAGGAGTTAGTAATATTGAACCAAACTGAATTAAATGAAGGAAAGGGAGGAGGAAAGAATGCTAATTGCAGAAATCAAGATGAATCTGGCTGCTAGAAGTGTGGAAATATGATCAGAATAACAAAAATTTTAATCAGAGAATAAGTCCAAAGAGCAGAAATGATTACAAATGAAAGGTGAAGTTCCTGTAGGAGATTGGCGAGGGCTTTGAATTAAAAGATAGAGATGTTGAACTCCATGAAAAAGACAGAAACAAAGGCACTAAGAAAGACACAATATGGTTGAAATAGAAGATGATGAAAATGACTTGACAACAGGATACAGAACTACATGTAATATTTTGTTTACATTTTTCAGAATCAACTTGAAGGGAGACGGATTTGCTTAAAGGACAACTGGCCATGTTCCAGATCAAGTGTGAGGCTATTAGAATGGTGGGGACCATAATTACAAGATAAATAAGCCTTTCTTTTTTTTTTTTTAGAGAAGTTGTAGGTTTACAGAAAAATCATGCAGAAAGTACAGAGTTCCCATATACCTCACCTCACATGCTGTTTGCCCTATTATTATCATTTTTCATTAGTGTGGTACCCATGTTAAAATTGATGAAACAGTATAATTATACTTGTGCTTTAACCTATAGTATATTCTTGACATTAGGATTCACTATGTTGTACAGTTCTGTGTTTTTTCTTTTACATTTTTTATTCTAGTAATAAAAATACAACCTAAATTTCCCTTTTAACCACATTCAAAGATGAAATTCATTGGTGTTAATTACATTCACAATGTTATGCTCCTATCACCACCACCAATTACCAAAACTTTTCCATCACCACAAACAGAAACTGTATTAATTAAGCATTAACTCCCAACACCGTATCCCCACCCTATCCCGTGGTAGCCTGTATTCTAGTTTCTGACTCTATTGATAGGAATATTCTCATTATTTTATATCAGTGAGATCATACAAAATTTGTCATTCTGTGTCTGGCTTATTTCACTCAATATGAGGTCTTCGAGTTTCATCCATTTTGTCGCATGTATCAGAACTGCATTTCTGTTTGTTATTCCCTTCATCTGTTGATGAACACTTTGGTTGCTTCCACTTTTGGCAACTGTGAATAATGCCACAAAAAAAGATTGGTGCACAAATATTGTTCAAGTACCTTTCTTCAATTCTTTGGGATATATCAGTGAAGAGTCTGATGCTCTTCATTGACGGCTTCTGAAATTTTATTTCGTTCCTTTGTTTGGGCCATCATTTCCTGTGTTTGTCTTGTAATCTTTTGTTTTATGCTGTAAATTACAATATTTTAACATGTTAACTCTGAGATTTAGACCCAAAATGTCTGTTCCTCACCTTTGTATACAGCTAGTCGTATAACAGAGGTTTCCTTGAGTGCTAATAGCTAACAAAAACAAACAAATGCAAAAACATCTTCCACAGTCATTGCAAATGATTCTGCATTGGCTAGTGCTCTCCTTCAGAGCTGATCTTTTTAGTGTAAGAAATTGTGCAGTCTTCTCTGTCTTTTCTGAGGCTGCATCTTGTCCTGGGCTCGCACTCTTGGCTTTAGGAGTTCTGCCATTTATAGAAATATGAATGCTCCCTCTACTCCTTATTAAATAGACTTTTCACCTCCTCCTAAGTCTTCTATTGCATGTCTTGAAGCTAGTATTCCTTTGCTGCAGGCCACTTTGATTTAATCATTTTTATACTGCTTTAGCTGTCTACAACTGCTTCTGCCTGAAGGATAAGTTCTGGGATGGTGAGCCTGAGAAGAGTTTCCTGGTTCTGTCTTTTAGTCTGCCACTAGAAAGGCTGGCATCCACATACAGATCTCCATAATGCCCCCGTGTTCACTCTATTCCCTCCATAACAGGGTTAGGGACCCACAATAGGAGTGCAGGCCAACTCCACACTATGCCAGAAAGTTGGTTGGGGAGAGGCCATTGAGGGTGCCACAAGCTTCTATCATTTCTTAAGCTGCGCTTTCTTTGTTAGCACTTGACCAGTTACTGCAGTTCTTTAACTGCTTTCCAGAATTTTGGGGAAAATGGCTCTGCCAGTTTTTGCTAGTTGTTCAAATATTCTGTGAACTAACAAAACCATGGAGTGTGTTACCCAGCCATCTTGGTCATTCAGAAGTCCAAAACTATTTTTTTTAATAGCATAAATTAGACAGCATGTTGAATCTAAATATTCAGTGATATCAGTTTAGTGCTTTTGCCTAAACTGACCTAACTGGATGGCTGGTTAAATTGTCTTCAAAAGTTTTTGAAGAAACTTGTGTGCATACAAATATAGTCAGAATCACCCAACCAAAGAGCTAATATTTACTAAATACATCTATGGGCTAGCATATCCATTAAATAAAATGACATACATTTTGAAGAATTTGTGGCTTTCAGCAAGTTTTCAGCTACTGACAATAAATAAATATATCACTACAAAGCATTCTGAATAGTTATGGCTTTACTAAACTGATAATATAAAGAATGAAGCCAGGATGAAAGAATGATTATTGCACTCTAGTAATTCTGACTCAAAAGCAAATTTAAAAATAACTTATTTAAAAGCCTACTGGTAAAATAGTCTGGAAATGTGTTGAATCCTGTTGTAAATGGCACTGCTAATGCAGCTGAAAGGAAGAAATCAGTTAATAAAAGTTAGGGAGATGAAAAAGAAAAGTAAAGCAGGTCACATAAGCTGAAGTAGTCCATTGAAGAGAACAAGCAGAACATATGGGTCTGGTTGTAAATACAGACTACATTATTAGAAGGCAAGGAGCCCATTTTATCAAAAGAGCAGAGGAGCAAACTGGCAAATGTTCCTCAGCTGAACTGCTGTGGCAGCAGTTTTCAGTTTGGGGTTAGGGTAAAGGGAATAACCACCTTGGGATCTGACCTTCCCAAGAGGCTTAAGCAGCTACAGCAAGGCAGATCTGAAGACTCAACCAAGTGACTTGCCATCTGGGAAAGCACAATTAGTGAGGACAGCAACGGACATGGGTTTAATGGTTTAGCTAGCTCAGGCTCAAGGTCATTATCCTGAATTGGAAAAACTTTCATATTGGAGAATAAATTTCAAACTTTTTTTGTTTCTTTGATAGAAAAAAATAGATCATTACCCTACTGACACCAACTCTTTCAGTAAAAACACGCAGTTTTGTTTTTTCTTTCTAATATATATGAGAGCACATGTTGTTTTTCCTTTGAGAGTAACAGCCTTTGATGAAGGGCCCATGTCTTTCTTTAACTGTGATGAGAGCCTGGGCACTGGCATAGGCAGGTAGCTCCCATAAATATTTCAGTGATTTCCTTGCTCCTTGAATTATTGCCAATGGATGAAAAGGAAATATTGATGCCTAAAAGCTCTACTCCAAATCCCGGAAAGGCAACGTCTTCTCCAGAGAAGTAGCGCTGCTCTAATATAGAGCCTCATGACTCCATTACTCAGCACTGAACAGCAGAATGTGAAAAGCAGAAAGATAAAAACAGGGGCCACCATTTCTACATTGCCAGTTCACAGAGGATGGATATGGCATGTCAGCACAACATTGTACTAGACTGAAATTCCAAACCCCTGTCTCTACCAATCACCCACATTGCTTGTGCCTTGTAGTTCTAGCTCTTAATTTCTGTAAGAGAGAAGCAGCTACTCAATTATTTTAGTTTTGATGGAAAGGCAAGTAAATTTGGTTAGCCACCTGTGCTTTGCTATTTTATTTTCTAATTTCAATTCTTTAGGAGAATTAAACAAACATAATCAACTTGTACCTAATAATTGTCCCAAGAATAGTCTGCTCAAAATAATCTACTATGTGGCACTGTTTTGCATGTGTTTTTAATTTACATAACTTATATAAATGAATCATATCATGCAATGATTCCACAATGTGTTTTTTTTTTTGCATTCAGCATTGTGTTTTTGACATCTACCAACGTTGATACTTGGCATGGCCTGATTATCTACCCTGCTAACAGTAGTGCATATTTGACTTTACTAAAAGATAACTAAGTCTCATAATTCCAAACCAAGCAATTCACCCAAATGACAAAAGTAGCCAGATCCCTTAATCCCAAAGCAAGTGCTGAATTGAACTGTGCCATCAAAAACCTTTCCCAGTCATTGCAGATATTGCTAACTGATAAGCTGCACTCTGAGACTTTGCTTTCCAAATTATGGGACAGACATAGCTTGAGGTTTTTAAGCTTTACAAGACCTACCCTTTCCCCCAGACTCAAACCTTATACATCAGAGTTTAAATGCTGTGATGGATTGGGCCACTCAGCACTCAAGTTTTAGTCTCTGAATATTTATTTTCTAACTCTAGTTTATTTTAAATGCTGTGTAATGTTCCATTGTACAGCATTTAAAATCCCCAATATACATCCATTCTCCAAATGGATGTATATTGGGGATTTTTCTATTTTTTCCTACTATTTTTCTTAATACATAATTAGTATTACATTTAATGCTGCACTAAAAACTATTGTGCATAGGACCACAAAATCAAAACAATCGTCTGAAATTTGGGTCAGTTACTCAGTTAAATTCTCAGCCAAAAATTTTAGATTACTCTCTTACGCAGACATCGCTACCCTTTATAGCTCTTCAGTGTCACACTCCCCTTTGTTCTTCTGAATAAAAATGGTGAGTCTCCTTGTTTACAAATATTGAAATATTTTAAATGTGTGTTTTGTTTTGTTTTTTTTTTTTCAGTTTTCTCTCTTAAAGGTTTTTTGTTTTTTGAGTAAATGTTTTCTTTACTTTGTGTATCACAAAGAAATTCCTGGACCCGTATAGGGGGTGGGGAGGTAGGTACAGATCTTGAGTTGACCAAGATATTTTTTTAAATCCACTAATACTGATGAGTAATAGGATAATATATTACCCATAATATTGATGTATAAAGAAAATGAGAATGGTTATCCCCATCCCAAGATACTACGCACTCTCCTTCCTGCAGTGCAATTCATTTAAATAGCGGCTTCTACTTAAATAAAATTCTGAATCCATGGCCTTTTTTCATGAAAGTATATACCTGAAAATGGAATTTTTGACTAGTATATGCAAGCATTCAATTTAACAGACACTGCCAGAGTAGTCTTAAAGTTTGAGTCTCATTTATACTCTCACCATTGGAAAATGAGAGTTCCCATTTTCCTTCTCCCTCACCAATAATAATTTGGTTGTACTTATAAGACTTTACCAACCTGAAATGATGGATGATATTTCATTGTAATGCTATTATTATTTAAAAACCTGGCTATTTTAACATAAGTTTATTGGGTATCCAAAGCCTTTGCTTTAGATGAATTTGTCTTTTTATATTCCCTTGTAGAACTTCTTTATTTATCTTGGACATTTAACTTTTGTTATCTGAGCTGCATATAATTTGTCCCAGTTGGCCAATTGTCTTTTAATTTTGTTGATGATCTTTTCAATTTTCAGTTTTGATGTAGTTCAATTTGTAAATTTTTTCCTTTGTGGGATTTGCATTTCATTGTGACTTTATTACAGTCATAAAGATATTGTATTCTAATAAATTTACAGAAAAATAAAAGTGTGTGTGCCTGTGTGCGTGAAAGAGAGTTTGATAAATAGATAATTTCTTTCCAGAAGGATTGAACCAATTGCAATTCATAAAAATGAATGCTGTGTTAGACCCTCAGTTGAATTGAATACTGATTATTTTTGCTCTCTATCAGTTTAATAATGAAAAAAGGCATCTTGCTTTTCTAAATTATATTTACATTTGCTGTTAAAATAATTGAAGCTCTTTTTTTATGTCTATTAGCCAGTTTGAGTTCATCCAATGTGAATTCTGCCTATTTTGTTTATTTTTATTGAGGGAGGCACTAGTGTCATTATTATTTTATAATATATTTAATAGCAAGGGTATTGCATCTTCTTTCTTTTGATAATTTGTAGAAATATTTGTTTATTATGATTTTCAATATAAGAAACTTTAATTTGCTATTTTCATGTCTATTTTCTCCATTGATTTCTTCCATTTCTTTTATTAGTTTTATTTATTTTTGAATCTCAGATTCAAAACCATCTATGCATCAGTTTAAGGCACTATATTATCTCTATGAAAGACACTGCTCTTGTTTTATTTATTTGTCACTACTCCCAACCCTGAATCCCCCATACACACCAACTCTTGTACATTCGAAAATGATGTGGAGTCATTTGTGTATATGGTTTTAATTTACAGAAATAGAAGTGGTCTACAGAGGTCATGCTATTTCTTTTTTAAAATTTCTTTTCACTCGAGAGCTGATTGAGTGTATCCTAGCTTTGTTTCTGATCTTAAAAATGAATTTATGTAAGTATTTTATTTTTACTGAGTCTGATATTTTAAAAACAGGATTCATCAAGTCAAGGACAGCTCCTTATATTACTAATTTTTAGGAATAATAATTATCACTAACAGATTTCTTTTTATTTTTTAAATTTTTCTTTGAAATAAATTCAAACTTACAGTAACAGTTGCAAAAATAATACAAACCCATATACATAACTCCAGCAAACCCCAACCCCCCTTCACCAATACCCCAATCTACCAACTTTAATATTTTATCACTTTACCATTTCTTTCTTTCCCTCCCTCCCTCTCTCCCTGTCTATCATCCATCATCTATTGCTCTGTCTCCTGAACATATGACAGCAAGTTGCACATATCCTTGAACAGATAATATAATTCACATATACATTTCCTATGAACAAGAATATTCATTTATTTAATCACATTAAGTGTAGTTAAGAAGTTCAAGAAATTTGACATTGATATAAAGCTTATATTTTGTATTTCATTTTTTTCTTATGTCCCAATTGTATCCTTTTGAGCCTTTTCTCCTCTATTCTTAGATCTCATCCAGGATCATCTATGGCATTTAATTGTCATTATCTATTTAGACTGCCTTTTTTTTCAATTATATAAACAGATGTACAGCATAAATTTTCTCATTCCATCCCCTCCCAAGCATTCCATTTAGTGGGATTAATCATATTCATAATGTTGCAATGCCATCACCTTCCCACCATCCATTACTAGAAATTTCCCTTCACCCCAAACAGAAAGCTTACACTCATTTCTTAACTCCCCATTGCCCCTTCCCCCACTTCTCATAACCCATACTCTACTTTCATCTCTATGACCATATTCTCTGATACTTTCTTTGTGTTTACTGTGGGGCTTAAATTTAACATCTTAAGTCTATAACAATCTTGTTTTCTTTGATACCAACTTAATTTCAATAGGACACATAAACTATGTTCCTATACTTCTCCATTCCCCCACCTTTATGTAGGGCTTGTCAAAAATTACATATTTTACATTGAGTCCAAAGCCACTGATTTATCATTACACTTTATGTATTTTAGATCCTGTAGGAAGTAAATAGTGGAGTTACAAATCAAAAATATGGTAGTAATGGTATTTATATTTACCATGTGATCTTTACAGGAAATCTTTATTTCTTCATGTGGTTTCAGTCAATTGTTTAGTGTCCCTTCCTTTCAGCCTGCACAATTCCCTTTAGCATTTCTTACAGGACTGATCTACTGGTGATGAAGTCCCTCAGCTTTTGATTATCTGGGAATGTTTTCATCTCCCCCTCATTTTTACCCTCCAGGTGTTTGTGAATTTTCTAAGTCTGTGATGATTACTGACTTCTATTTGTATTCTACTGTGGTCAGAGAATGTGCTTTGAATAAATTCAATTTTTTAAAATTTATTGAGGCTTGTTTTATGTCCTACCCTATGGTCTATTCTGGGGAATGTTCTGTGATCACTAGAGAAGAATGTGTTTCCTGGTGATTTGGGATGTAATGTTCTATATATGTCTGTTAAATTTCTCTATATCTCTCTCTCCTTTCTTTGTTTCTCTGTCAGAAGAGCTCCCTTTAGTATCTGAAGCAGGGCAGGTCCTTTATTAGCAAAATCTCTCAGCATTTGTTTGTGAAAAATTTAAGCCCTCCATCAAATTTGAAGAGAGTTTTGCTGGATAAAGTATTCTTGGTTGGAAATTTTTCTCTCTCAGAATTTTAAATATGCCATGCCACTGCCTTCTCACCTCCATGGAGTCCGCTGAGTAGTCACTGCTTAGTCTTATGTTGTGTCCTTTGTATGTGGTGAATTGCTTTTCTCTTGCTGCTTTCAGAACTTGCTCCTTCTCTTCAGTATTTGACAGTCTGATTAGAATATGTCTTGGAGTGGGTTTATTTGGATTTATTCTATTTGGAGTTCACTGGGCATTTGTGCTTTGTGTATTTATATTGTGTAGAAGGTTTGGGAAGTTTTCCCCAACAATTTCTTTGACTACTCTTTCTAGACCTTTACCCTTCCCTTCCCCTTCTGGGACATCAAAGAGTCCTATATTTGGATGTTTTATTTTATCTATCATATCCCTGAGATCCGTTTAAATTTTTTTTTTCCCCATTCTTTCTTTTGTTCTTTCATTTTCTGTTCTGTGGTTCTTGAGGTTGTTGAGTCATTGTTCAGCTTCCTCTAGTCTTGTACTGTGAGTATCCAGAATCTTTTTAATTTGGTCAACAGTGTATTTTATTTCCTTAGGATCATCTATTTTTTTAATTTACTCTTGCAATTTCTTCTTTATGCTCTTCTAGGGTCTTCTTCATTTCCTTTATATCCTGTGCCATGCTGTTCTTCCTGTCCTTTATATCCTGTGCCATACTCTCATTGTGTGTCTTTAGTTCTTTGATTAATTGCTCCAAGTACTGTGTCTCCTCTGATCTTTTGATTTGGGTGTTTGGGTTTGGGTTACCCGTATCATCTGGTTTTTCCATATGCTTTAAAATTTTCTGTTGTTTTTTGGGCTCTTGACATTTGCTTTACTTGATAGGGTTCTTTTAGGATATGAAGAATTATTCAGACAACAATTTCTAATTTGTCAGATCTACAGCTTGGTGGTGTACACTTTCTCTAGCTAACCAGCAGATGGCATCCTCAAGTCACCTATTCCTCTCAAGTTAGTTCTCCCCAACTTTGTCTTTGTGGTGTGTGGGGGTCTGGTTCTTGTGGGGTCCAATTGGTGCACCAAGTTTGGGTGTGTTGTTGTTGCTGTCTTCCCTGAATGTGGGGCATGTGTCTGAGTGGTTAGGGAGGCAGGACAGCTTTGATAATCAAACCTCCCAGGTGTTCCAGGAGATTAAGGCTGTTTCAAGAGTCTAAACCTTCATTTCAGTCTCACCACAAATTGTCCCTGCCACTGACCCACAAGTCCTTGGCAATGGCATAGTGTCCCTGGGTTTTCTGGATGGGTTCTTCTTCCCAGCTGTGCCCTTCTAGGGCCATTGCCGAGGGAAGGCTGTGCTATATCACAAGCATGCACCATCCCTCAAGGCAAGCCCTGGGCCACTGGGCCATGCCGGGTGTTCCCAGCCTGCTGTAAAGATGGCTGAATGGGGTATGTTAATTTCCCCCTTTTCACACAGCTCCACCTTTCCAGCTCTGGGACAATTAGCTGTGGGTGCATGAAAGGCTATTGTCCACACCCGATATTGTGGCATGTGTGCAGTGTTGCTAGAAACACTTCCCATCACACTGGGTCCCTTGGTGCAGCTCTGGGCTATGGCTCTAGCACCAGGCAGGAGCTTTCCCAGCTCCTGGGAAGATGGCTGCAAAGGGCATGTTTTTTTTTCCCTTTTGGCTCTCCTCTGCCCTCCTCACTCCAAGACAACTAGCAGTGGGTGCATAAAAGGCTATCTTCCACACCAGATTTTGAGGCGTTTGCACAGCCCTTTCCTGCTGCACTTCACTGTGTGCTTCTCGCTGCCGTATCTGCAGCTGCTTTTGGGTTTTTAAAAAAAGAATTAGTCCACCTCCAAATACCAACCCATGGTTTCCCCACACCACAGCAAGGTTGCCGGACATTCAGCTGACTTACTCACTCAGACTCCCCGTTTCACCAAGTATGTGGTCCTTATGGATTTAGCAGACCTTGTCCAGCTGATACATTGCTGGAACTGATGTTCTGGGTCACCTTCTGACCTCTATCTAGTATTTTTCATGGAGGTGTTTTTTTTGCCCTGTCTCTCCTAGCTGCCATCTTAGTTTCTCTGCCACTAATAGATTTTTAAAATTTACCAAATGGTTTTTCCATAGCAGAAACAGTTGTATGTAATTTTATCTTTGGTCTCTTTAAATGGTAAAATAAGCTGATAGAATTTCTGATGTTTACCCATTAACTTAACCATGTAAATAATTTTAAAAATATTATTGCATTGAAGAAGCTAATACTTTATTCAGGGTTTAAAATTTTTTTATGAATTATATTAGGCTCTCATTTTATATTTTTGGACAATTAATTATATTAGTCTCATAAAATGAGTTTTATAGCAGCTTGTTTTAGATGGGATTATCTGTTCCTTGAAAGTTTAATAGAACTTATCCATAAAACCATCAAGGCCTTGAACTTTGGAGGGAAAGGGTTGGGGGAAGATTTTGAATTGCTATTTTAGTTTAATTAATGATTATTAGACTATGCAAAATTTCTATTTCTTATTGTCTCAATTTTGTAATGTTATGTTTTCTAGAAATACATATAGTTCATCTAAGTATAAGCAGTTTATTGAATAGGTTGAAACATTACCTTTATAAACTTTGCTGAATAGTTTTTCACTGTCCTAGGTGAAGTCTTTTTGTTTCTTACACAGTTGTTAATATTCTAGTCAAGTGTTCTAGTTTGCTAATGCTGCCGGAATGCAAAACACCAGAGATGGATTGGCTTTTATGAAAGGGGGTTTAATTGGTTACACAGTTATAGTCTTAAGGCCATGAAGTGTCCAAGGTAACACATGAGCAATCAGGTACCTTCACTGGAGGATGGCCAATGGTGTCTGGAAAACCTCTGTTAGCTGGGAAGGCACGTGGCTGGCATCTGCTCCAAAGTTCTGGCTTCACAATGGCTTTCTCCCAGGACGTTCCTCTCTACGCTGCAGTTCCTTAAAAATGTCACTCTTAGTTGCACTTGGGGTATTTGTCCTCTCTTAGCTTCTCCATAGCAAGAGTCTGCTTTCAATGGCCGTCTTCAAACTGTCTCTCATCTGCAGCTCCTGTGCTTTCTTCAAAGTGTCCGTCTTGGTTGTAGCTGCTCTTCAAAGTGTCACTCACAGCTGCACTGAGTTCCTTCTGTTATGTCAGCTCATTTATATGGCTCTAGTGATCAACTTAGACCCACCCCAAATGGGCAGAGCAACACCTCCATGGAAATTATCCAATCAGAGTCATCACCACAGCTGGGTGGGGCACATTCCAAAGAAACACTCAAAGAATTACAATCTAATCAACAGTGATAATATCTGCCCACACAAGATTACATCAAAGATAATAGTGTTTGGGGGACATAATACTTTCAAACTGGCACATCAAGTCTAATAAAATCTCATTCCATTTGAAACTTGCCCCATCACCTAGCTCAGGTCTGACTTAATTTCCTCTTTCCTTCTGAACTTGTTTCTTCTGTGTTTCCTCCTCAGTATACTAACTCATGCTCCTCCAAAGACAAAGGAAAGAAGAGAGAAGGAAAGAGATGAAAGCAGAAAAGGTCTTATGCAATACGCTTGTAATGCATTATTGATGACCTTTCAGTGTGCCAGTGACTGGTGTTAGCTATTTTATGGAACAGTCATAACACTTAGAGGGTTAATTCAGAGACCCTCTGAAGGAACCATTTCTGAGAATCCACCACCTACAGTTCCCTAATAGGGGACATATGGTGGTCTGAAGCTCTATGTACCCCTGAAAAAACATGTTCTTTAATTTATTCCTGTGGGTGTAAACTCATTGTAAGTAGGACCTTTTGATGAGGTTATTTCGGATAAGGTGTGTCCCACCTCAATCAGTATGGGTCTTAATCCTATTATTGGAGTTCTTTATAACAGAATGAAATTCAGACACACAGAGAGAAAGCCACCGAAAGTAAGAGGCTAGACATCGACTGAAACTGGAAGATAAGGGAGAAACCAGCAGGCTCTGCCATGTGACAGAGGAGCTTGATCACCAGCAGCCAGCAACAGAATGCCACAGTCTTTGGGAGGCAAGAATCACCTTGATGATGCCCTGATTTGGACTTTTTCTCAGCTTCTAACCGTGAGCAAATAAATTCCCATTGCTTAATTTGACCCATTTCATGGTATTTACTTGAGCAGCCTGGGAAACTAAAACAGGACATTTTGGTTCTGGCCAGCCAGTTATGGCTCTTTCCTCAGCTGCTGTCTTCCTGTGTACACCCCACATATGGGGGTTACCTCACCCATCAGGTGGTCTCTGAAGAACCCTTCACTTCTTTTGAGATGTGGTGAAATACCACATCACTCCAAGATAAAGAAATCCTTACACTCCAGTCTTCTATTTGTCATCAATCCTACCTCCCTGTGTAGTCTGGGTCTGAGAATGAGCTAAATTGGAGAAAAAAATGGTTTGACAATGTTTTAGCATGTCCTGCCTAGAAATTACAGCACCTATTGCTCTGCTTAGAGTCACTTAAAGGGCAGAATAAGTAGAACTCAACAGCTTGATGTGTAAGTTTGCTAATTTATGTTTAATTTTTAGTGATGTCCTTTTATTATTTTAATAGCTGTCATGATTATCATTCTTTTTTCTTTCTTTTTCTTTATCTTTTATTGGTATCTTCTCTTTTTTTAGATTAGTCATACCAAAGATTTTTTTCTCATTAAATTTTTAGATTTTTATATTTTATCTATCTTAATTGTTTTAGTTCCCTATTTCAGAGATATGCATTCTTTTATTCATTACTTATTTCCTTCTTGCAATTCAGTATTTACTCTGTCCCTATTTTTGTATATTCTTGAATTCAGTTCATGTTTTTTTCCATATTCCTTGTGCTTGGTTAAATGTATTCAATGTATATATGTCCCTCTAAGTTCTACCTTGGTAAATCTCACAAACATTGACCCAGAGTGGCTTTATAATCATTATTTCATAATTTCCCGTATAGTTTTCTCTTTAATAAAATCAATATTTATTTTAGATTCCAAATATACAAGATTTTTAAACTGACCTTTTTTTATGGATTCTTTACTTTATTGAATCGTGGTTTAAAAAAAAAACATAGTCTTAACATCCCTGATTTTTTAGAATTTATTGAGGCTTCTGTTGGGCCCTTGTAACATGGAATCTCCCATGTATGAATTTAAAGAATCTGTGTTTTCTATTGGGTATACATATGTGCATAAGAGCTAATATTTTCTTATTCATTGTGTTATCCAAATCTTCCAAATTTTCTGTAAAGAGTTTTTTTTTTTTTTGTCAGTTCTCTCAATTTAAACCACAATTATTGATACACCTATGTCTCCTTATTCTGACAGTTTTGCTGTAAATGTTTTTGGACTGCAGTTATTCTATTTCGTTCTTATATTTCTTTTCACAATATATATAGCATCCTTTTTAGTTCATATTACACTTTTAAACTTTCACCTTAAAGTCTATTTCATGTATTATTAAAATAAATATCTCAGATTTCTTTTGTCTTGTATAATTTCCTGCTGTCTTTAAGTCTTTAATTAGAAATTTTCCTGCATAGCTACATGACTTCTTTCATCACTTTCTTCACATCTTTGATCAGATGTCACCTTTTCAACATAGCCTTTCCAGGCCCTTGTGTTTACAAATCACAACCCTCTTTCCTCCCCAACCCAACTCCTTGCTTTATTTTCTTCATAGCATTTTGTCACATTCTACAATACCATCCTATCTAACTACTCATTTTGTTTGTTGTCTGTCTGCCCTAAGTTAAAATGTCAAAATTACACTGAGCAGGTATTTCATCTGTTTTGCTCCCTTTGTATCTCTGCACCTAGAGGTAGAGCTGATACATACAATATTCCATGAATATTTGTTGAATGAATAAATAAACACTTCCTTATCCTTTTGTTTTAAAAGCATGCCTGACAGACAATGGTGTCAGTTATTTGCATGTTTATTTTAAGCCCCTTCTCCCACTCTTCTGTATTCTGCTACATGTTGGAGGGGACTGGGAGTCTGCATTGACATTTCCCAAGATCTCTTGCCAACTGGCTTCCTGTCAGCCTCTGCTAATGGGAATCCTGATAGGAATTTGCAAGGTGGAGGCAGGGAGAAACACCTCTCCTCCTGCTTGTGGTTTCTGCTAGTCTTCAGTGGCAGCAGCTGCAGCAATAACAGAGCAGCAGTGGCTACAGCACAGCCACAGATGACAACAATGGTTTTATAGCCACAGCATCGGCCATGGGCCAGTGCTGGCCACGAGTGGATCCCAAATAGGATGTGACATTTCCTTCAGCTCAACAGCAGGTGCAGACGCTTGGGCTCCAGTTCACAGGTGTCAGCAAGTTTCTGATCTTTGTGTTTCTCTCCTTCTTTTTTGGTTTTGCTGATCTTCTGTATGTTGTTAATCTAACATCCTTATAACCAATTATGTGTATTAAATGATTGGATCTTGACTAATACAGCAACACACTGCTAAATCCTGTTTTAATCCAGTCTGAATATCTCTACCTCTAGATTTTTCCTTTTAACTCACATTTATTGAAACTGTTGTCATCAGATTCTTTTCTATGTCATGTTTAGTTTCCTAGATTATCATACAGCCTTTATTTTATTTCTTTTTCTACTTTATATCAGAAAGAGTGAATTTTTTGGCTGGTTTAAAGTTAGATTTTATGCATCCTGACATGCACATTCTTTTACCATTTAATATCTTGCAAATCAGAATGAATCTGAAGTCTGTATTGTTTTATAGTCACTGTTGCCAGACAGTAGCAGTGACATAATTGTCATTACCTAAGCATGCAGAAACAAAAACTACCTGCATCAAAACCTCAGAAAGGTGTCAGCAGCTCAGAAGAAAATCCTAGAGAAACTAGTGGAGGACAGAATATTTTAAACCCTTGTGTTGGGGACTGAATAGTGTACCCCAATTTGGACATATTCTTGGTCTTGCCCACATTCTGGTGCATATGGACCCATTGTAAATATGATGTCTTCAAGATGTTACTAAATTGGGTTGGACTTCATTCTGATTTACTGGAGTCCTTTATAAGCAGAGTGAAGGTCAGATGGAGAGAGAAGCCACAGGGAGAAGCCAAAAGCTGTAAGTCAACAGAAACTGGAAGAGAAAGAAGCCATCACCATGTGCATTGCCATGTGATGGAAACGTCAAGGATCAAGGATCACTAGCAGCCAACCCCAGGGTATCACAGTTTAGTCTTCTGGGAGAAAGCATTACCTTTTCCTAGCCTGAAAACCATGAGACAATAAACTCCCATTGTTTAAGCCAACCTATTGTTTAAACCAACCCATGGTATAGTATTTGTTTTAGCAGCTAGGACACTAAAACATCCTGGGAATCAAATGATTTGGAGAAAGGTGTTGGAAGAGGTGGTTAATCAGACATCTTTAGCAATATTCCTAAGGAGGAGTCTAAAGCAGGCCTACCCCATATGCAAACCAAAGAAATTTTACTTCTTCTATGAATTCTTTAAAAAATATTGTATGTTCCTTGTAGCAGCAACGCTTCTACATTTAAAAGTGATTCAGTAAAGTTGTACTTAATGTGAATGTTTTAATAATAACTGCTTTTTAATTTTTTATTGTTATAGTTTTATAAAAATTATAATACCTCAAAGCATTCTTTCAATATGAATAAGCATTTTAACATATAAGAAGGCATGTGTCTTTATTGGCAGCCTTTGTCATAATTGGAAGAATTTTTTCTTCCTTAGTGGTAAGTGAAATAATGGAGCATTTTACAATTGGTGGTATCTTGGGTTCTTTGTAAAACAGCATAAATTCCACTTTAGTTGTTGAGTGATTATACCTAATTAAAACCCAGATTTACATTTATTTTTAATGATCAATTTCTTAAATTTATTAATATCCATGTTTTTTCCTTGAACCAGATAACTATTCTCAACTCCCACTCATCTCCAACAGACCTTATATCACCAAGTCACATTAGAATCAACTGGAATTTTAATTCTGGATTGTTAGGAAGTTTGTTTGTATGCTTGTCTTTGTCTGTTTAATGGTGTTGCTTATTAAGGCAATAATAAAACTTGCTGTGCTACTACTCCGTACTGTCACTTCCTCCTAGATTCAATTCCTTTTTTGCTGGATGTCTTAGCTTCCAGGATGCAATGACAAATAACACAGTGGATTGGCTTAACCACAGGAATTTATGGCTCACAGTTTCAGAGATTGGAAGGCTTGCTTCCTCTCAGGATCTAGTGTTGAGGCTAGTAGGCAATAGTTGGGTTCCTTAGCTTTCCTGTCACATGGTGATGTACTCTCCTTTCTCTTCCAGTTCCCATTGACCTGCATAAAGCTCTCCCCCATGGCCCTCTCATTATGAAACCCCAGTAATAGGATTAAGACCCATCCTTATTCTGTTAGCCATACCTTAACTAAAAGTAACATCTTCCAAAGGTCCTATTTAGAATGTGTTCACACTCATAGGAAAGGGATTATGATTAAGAAACATAATGAATCATAATAAATTAAGATTTTTTTTTTCTGGAATATGTAATTAAACCTACTACAGTAGAGTTCTTCCTCCAAGACTGATTTCAAAAGTGATTTTTTTGGTAAATTTTTTGAGGCTCATTTACCTGAGAATATTTCTGTTTTACTTTCATAGGTAAATATTAGTTTATTTGGATAAAAATAATCTACAAAGTTATTTTCCTTCAGTACTTTCCCCCATTTAATTCTTTAATCATCTGAAAATAACTTTTTCCCCATACCATTTATTAGATAAAAATATTCTTTCAGCATTGTTCTGTAAAGCTTTCATTTGCATATACTTATTTCAGAGATACATATATTGACACATATTCAATTCCATTTTTCTGCCTATCAGTTATTTTGTCAGTACCACATTGTCAAATGTTAGAATTCTAATGGAGCAACATATGAGATCAAGTCAGTGTTTAATAATAGAAACATCTGATTATGAATTTGATTCTGTCACCACTTTAGGCAACTACAAAGCTTTGTCTTATAGTGATCTTCTTTGACCCTCTCATTGTCAAAGAGATTTGTTGTATTAATTAACAATTGCTGGGGAGGGGTTATTTACTTTTAAATTTTAATTGTAAATCTTAAGTATTACAACATTTTTCTTAGAAAGAAATGTATCTTGTATAATTTCTGCTTTTTGAAATGGTCTAAATTCACTTTGTAGCTAAATGTATAATTTATTTTGGTAAATATTTCATGGAAATTGGAGAGCACATTTGTTATCTCTTTGGGATAAAAGGTTTCTTCCAGAAACAAAGGCAATTATCCTAGATTACATGTTTCTATTCCTTTTTCAAGCACTGGTCAAAAGCTTTCCTCTGCCCTGTTTCTGACCCTTGGTCAAGACTGTCTCTGTCCCTTCAAAAAGTTTCAGTTACATTGACTCTCAGGAGGAGAGTTTAAGATTTCTATCCTTTGTCTCAGGAACATCCAAGCTCAAGATTCTTCTGCAACATCGAACAATTATTTCCCTGTAAAAACCAACCCCCACATATAAAATTTTAGAAGAATAATTAAAAATTAAATCGGATTCACTGCCCGCCTGGTCATGTATACATTGCCAGGATTATCTCCAAATGGATCTCCCTTGACCATCCAACTCACAAAGATTTTGTATAAAACTCATCCCCATGGTTTTGCTTGTCACTCTTCTCTCATTAAGACAGTGAAGGGACCTTGAGGCTAGCCAGAGGGCAGAGCTCTGAAACAGACATACGAGACTTTCAGACTTTGTTTCCTAACTCTTGTCTCCCTGCATCCTTGTTTTAAACACTGTATCTGCAGAACGTGCTTCCTCCCTCCTATCTGCTGCTTTGTATCCCCCCTGGCGTTCAGTCACCAGCCCATCTGGCCAAAGCTTAACTTTTCAATTTGGAGCTTTAACTTCATAAGATTTCTTTACTTTAAATGTTTAACAAACAGTATATAGTTTATTATAAAAACACTGATAGTGGGTGTTTTAGTTTCCTGGCTGCTAAAACAAATACCATACAGTTGGTTGGCTTAACAATGGGAATTTATCGACTCATGGTTTTGAGGCTAGGAGAAGTCCAAAATCAAGGTGTCAGCTAGATGATGCTTTCTCCTGAAGACTGGCTTTCTGGGACTCGCTGTCAGCCATCCTTGATCATTGTGACAGCATGTATCAAAACCCCTAACGTTGGGTATAGTTTTTGAATTATCAGGATTTTGTTCTGAGGAATTATCAGAGATATGCATGAAAATGTACACATACAAATGTTTATCACATAATTACTTATAATCCTAAAAATTTGGATTATGTCCAAAAGACCAAACATAGAAAAATGCTGACATAAAATATTGTGTTCTAGGCAGTTAAATACTGTGAAGGTTTTAAAATGATGATTTAGATGTGCATAAAAAATTAGGACTAGGTGACAATGATTTATGTTTAAATAAGTATATTGCAAAGCAAGTACCACAGTATGATGGTATTAATGTAAAGCATTTTATTTATTTGTAAGATAATAAAATCACAGAAAGTATATGAAAGATCATATGATGGGGGCTAACAAATTATGGGTAGTGGATATTTATGCAATTTAATTTTTAATACATCTTTATTTTCTAAAGTTTCTAAAATGAACATGTATTATTTTATAATAAGAAAGTAATTTTTTAAAAAATATTTTGTGATGTTCAGAGTTCTCTGACCAGTTAATCACCAGTGCTTGCAATGTGCTAATTACCATGCTAAGCACTGAGTTACAACAGTGAACGAAAGAGACAGGGACCCCAACTGGACTGGCATGTATTATGTGATACAGTTTTAGCTGGAGCCCACAATAGTAAAAGAAGTTACAGGATTTAATCAGAAATAATCTGGTGTTTTAACATCAAAATTTTGTCAGTAAGAAAAAAATTTCTGTTTATGGATTTAAAAAAAATAAATATGGGCAAGTACAAGATTAATAACAGTTAAAGATTATTTAATTAATTATTTAAAGGATATAAATTTTCTTTAAGTATTTTCATTTGAATTATCTGTCCATTATTTAATGTTTATGATCAAGTATTTTAAAAAACATGGCTATATTTACCAAAAAGAAAATATGCTAAAGTACCCACACTGGGCAATCCACAATCATGGCATATATCTGCTCTTCAAAACAGTCACTGTGGTTAAATGGAAATTCTACATCATTCTTCCGTATGACCTTCTATCTCCATATCAGTCAAAACACTAGGGAGGGGAAGGCACGGCAAGATGGCGGACTGGTGAGCTGTATGTTTTACTTACTCCTCCAGGAAAGTAGGTAGAAAGCCAGGAACTGTGTGGACTGGACACCACAGAGCAATCTGACTTTGGGCATACTTCATACAACACTCATGAAAACGTGGAACTGCTGAGATCAGCGAAATCTGTAAGTTTCTGCAGCCAGGGGACCCGCGCCCCTCCCGGCCAGGCTCAGTCCCGTGGGAGGAGGGGCTGTCAGCTCCGGGAAGGAGAAGGGAGAACTGCAGTGGCAGCCCTTATCGGAAACTCATTCTACTGATCCAAACTCCAACCATAGATAGACGGAGACCAGACACCAGAGAATCTGAGAGCAGCCAGCCCAGCAGAGAGGAGACAGACATAGAAAAAAAACAGCACGAAAAACTCCAAAATAAAAGTGGAGGATTTCTGGAGTTCTGGTGAACATAGAAAGGGGAAGGGCAGAGCTCAGGCCCTCAGGCTCATATGCAAATCCCGAACAAAAGCTGATCTCTCTGCCCTGTGGAACTTTCCTTAATGGCCCTAATTGCTTTGTCTCTTAGCATTTCAATAACCCATTAGATCTGTGAGGAGGACCCTTTTTTTTTTTTAATCCTTTTTTCTTTTTGTAAAACAATTACTCTAAGAAGCCCAATACAGAAAGCTTCAAAGACTTGCAATTTGGGCAGGTCAAGACAAGAGCAGAACTAAGAGAGCTCTGAGACAAAAGGCAATAATCCAGTGGCTGAGAAATTGCACTGAACACCACAACTTCCCAAGAAAAGGGGGGTGTCTGCTCACAGCCATCATCCTGGTGGACAGGAAACACTCCTGCCCATCGCCAGCCCCATAGCCCAGAGCTGCCCCACACAACCCAGTGTGACGGAAGTGATTCAAATAACAGGCACACTCCACAAAACTGGGCGTGGACATTAGCCTTCCTTACAACCTCAGCTGATTGTCCCAGAGCAGTGTGAACTAACAAAGCCCCATTCAGCCATCATTTCAGCAGACTGGGAGCCTCGCTACACAGCCCAGCAGACCAGAACCACCCTGGGGGGACGGCACTCACCTGTGACATAGCACAGTCATCCCTCAACAGAGGACCAGGGGGTGCACGGCCTGGAAGAGGGAGCCACTTACAAGTCTCAGGAGCCATATGCCAATACCAAGGACTTGTGGGTCAGTGGCAGAGACAAACTGTGGCAGGACTGAACTGAAGGATTAGACTATTGCAGCAGCTTTAAAACTCCAGGATCACCAGGGAGACTTGATTGTTAGAGCCACCCACCCTCCCTGACTGCCCAGAAACACGCCCCATATACAGGGCGGGCAACACCAAGTACACACGCAAGCTTGGTACACCAATTGGACCCCACAAGACTCACTCCCCAACTCACCACAAAGGCAAAGCAGGGGAGAACTGGCTTGTGGAGAACAGGTGGCTCGTGGACACCACCTGCTGGTTAGTTAGAGAAAGTGTACTCCACGAAGCAGTAGATCTGATAAATTAGAGATAAGGACTTCAATTGGTCTACACATCCTAAAAGAACCCTATCAAGTTCAGCAAATGCCAAGAGGCCAAAAACAACAGAAAATTATAAAGCATATGAAAAAACCAGACGATATGGATAACCCAAGCCCAAGCACCCAAATCAAAAGATCAGAAGAGACACAGCACCTGGAGCAGCTATTCAAAGAACTGAAGATGAACAATGAGACCATAGTATAGAATACAAAGGATATCAAGAAGACCTTAGAAGAGCATAAAGAAGACATTGCAAGACTAAATAAAAAAATAGATGATCTTATGGAAATTAAAGAAACTGTTGACCAAATTAAAAAGATTCTGGACATGCATAGTACAAGACTAGAGGAAGTTGAACAACGAATCAGTGACCTGGAAGATGACAGAATGGAAAATGAAAGCATAAAAGAAAGAATGGGGAAAAAAAATTGAAAAAATCGAAATGGACCTCAGGGATATGATAGATAATATAAAACATCCTAATATAAGACTCATTGGTGTTCCAGAAGGGGAAGAAAAGGGTAAAGGTCTAGGAAGAGTATTCAAAGAAATTGTTGGGGAAAACTTCCCAAATATTCTAAACAACATAAATACACATCATAAATGCTCAGCGAACTCCAAATACAATAAATCCAAATAAACCCACTCCGAGACATATTCTGATCACACTGTCAAACACGGAAGAGAAGGAGCAAGTTCTGAAAGCAGCAAGAGAAAAGCAATTCACCACATACAAAGGAAACAGCATAAGACTAAGTAGTGACTACTCAGCAGCCACTATGGAGGCAAGAAGGCAGTGGCACGATATATTTAAAATTCTGAGTGAGAAAAATTTCCAACCAAGAATACTTTATCCAGCAAAGCTCTCCTTCAAATTTGAGGGAGAGCTTAAATTTTTCACAGACAAACAAATGCTGAGAAAATTTGCTAACAAGAGACCTGCCCTACTGGAGATACTAAAGGGAGCCCTACAGACAGAGAAACAAAGAAAGGACAGAGAGACCTGGAGAAAGGTTCAGTACTAAAGAGATTTGGTATGGGTACAATAAAGGATATTAATAGAGAGAGGGGAAAAATATATATGACAAACATAAACCAAAGGATAAGATGGCTGATTCAAGAAATGCCTTCACGGTTATAACATTGAATGTAAATGGATTAAACTCCCCAATTAAAAGATATAGATTCGCAGAATGGATCAAAAAAAATGAACCATCAATATGTTGCATACAAGAGACTCATCTTAAACACAGGGACACAAAGAAATGGAAAGTGAAAGGATGGAAAAAAATATATCATGCAAGCTACAGCCAAAAGAAAGCAGGTGTAGCAATATTAATCTCAGATAAAATAGACTTCAAATGCAGGGATGTTTTGAGAGACAAAGAAGGCCACTACATACTAATAAAAGGGGCAATGCAACAAGAAGAAATAACAATCATAAATGTCTATGCACCCAATCAAGGTGCCACAAAATACATGAGAGAAACACTGGCAAAACTAAAGGAAGCAATTGATGTTTCCACAATAATTGTGGGAGACTTCAACACATCACTCTCTCCTATAGATAGATCAACCAGACAGAGGACCAATAAGGAAATTGAAAACCTAAACAATCTGATAAATGAATTAGATTTAACAGACATATACAGGACATTACATCCCAAATCACCAGGATACACATACTTTTCTAGTGCTCACGGAACTTTCTCCAGAATAGATCATATGCTGGGACATAAAACAAGCCTCAGTAAATTTAAAAAGATTGAAGTTATTCAAAGCACATTCTCTGACCACAATGGAATACAATTAGAAGTCAATAACCATCAGAGACTTAGAAAATTCCCAAATACCTGGAGATTAAACAACACACTCCTAAACAATCAGTGGGTTAAAGAAGAAATAGCAAGAGAAATTGCTAAATATATAGAGACGAATGAAAATGAGAACACAACATACCAAAACCTATGGGATGCAGCAAAAGCAGTGCTGAGGGGGAAATTTATAGCACTAAACGCATATATTAAAAAGGAAGAAAGAGCCAAAATCAAAGAACTAATGGATCAACTGAAGAAGCTAGAAAATGAACAGCAAACCAATCCTAAACCAAGTAGAAGAAAAGAAATAACAAGGATTAAAGCAGAAATAAATGACATAGAGAACAAAAAAACAGTAGAGAGGATAAATATCACCAAAAGTTGGTTCTTTGAGAAGATCAACAAGATTGACAAGCCCCTAGCTAGACTGACAATATCAAAAAGAGAGAAGACCCATATAAACAAAATAATGAATGAAAAAGGTGACATAACTGCAGATCCTGAAGAAATTAAAAAAATTATAAGAGGATACTATGAACAACTGTATGGCAACAAACTGGATAATGTAGAGGAAATGGACAATTTCCTGGAAACATATGAACAACCTAGACTGACCAGAGAAGAAATAGAAGACCTCAATCAACCCATCACAAGCAAAGGGATCCAATCAGTCATCAAAAATCTTCCCACAAATAAATGCCCAGGGCCAGATGGCTTCACAGGGGAATTCTACCAAACTTTCCAGAAAGAACTGACACCAATCTTACTCAAACTCTTTCAAAACATTGAAGAAAATGGAACACTACCTAACTCATTTTATGAAGCTAACATCAATCTAATACCAAAACCAGGCAAAGATGCTACAAAAAAGGAAAACTACCGGCCAATCCCCCTAATGAATATGGATGCAAAAATCCTCAACAAAATACTTGCAAATCGAATCCAAAGACACATTAAAAAAATCATACACCATGACCAAGTGGGGTTCATTCCAGGCATGCAAGGATGGTTCAACATAAGAAAATCAATCAATGTATTACAACACATTGAAAACTCGAAAGGGAAAAATCAAATGATCATCTCAATAGATGCTGAAAAAGCATTTGACAAAATCCAACATCCCTTTTTGATAAAAACACTTCAAAAGGTAGGAATTGAAGGAAACTTCCTCAACATGATAAAGAGCATATATGAAAAACCCACAGCCAGCATAGTACTCAATGGTGAGAGACTGAAAGCCTTCCCTCTAAGATCAGGAACAAGACAAGGATGCCCGCTGTCACCACTGTTATTCAACATTGTGCTGGAAGTGCTAGCCAGGGCAGTCCGGCAAGACAAAGGAATAAAAGGCATCCAAATTGGAAAAGAAGAAGTAAAACTGTCATTGTTTGCAGATGATATGATCTTATATCTAGAAAACCCTGAGAAATCGACGATACAGCTACTAGAGCTAATAAATTTAGCAAAGTCGCGGGTACAAGATTAATGCACATAAGTCAGTAATGTTTCTATATGCTAGAAATGAACAAACTGAAGAGACACTCAAGAAAAAGATACCATTTTCAATAGCAACTAAAAAAATCAAGTACCTAGGAATAAACTTAACCAAAGATGTAAAAGACCTATACAAAGAAAACTACGTAAGTCTACTAAAACACTAGAGAGGAACTGAAAATCATCCTGAGTGATAAAGTAACAACTTCAATTATAGAATCGTTTGGAAAGTTCAGCATAACTGATAGGTGAAGTAACACATTGCTAATATATTGGATAAGAATTCTCAAAACTCCTCAAGGGGGCTTTACATTTAGTTCTGATGCTTCATTTTAAATTGCATATGAGATTTGACATTTCTTTGAACAATGCAAACAGAATTGAATGTGTTCATAATTTTTCCATCACATAAGAGCACTCTCTTTCCTAATGCCAACCAGCTTAACTGATAATTAAGGAACATGAATGAGAAAATCTGAGTATTATTTGATTATAAAAGATTGCTGAATTCAAATTTTATTAAGTATTCTCCACTTGGAAAAATGGCACAAAAACATATTTTCAAACTTATTCACACAAAGAAAATCATCAGCTTCCATTTATTTTTTAAGCAGGTAGAGACATAACAAAGGTAATGTTGAAAGAATGTGAACAATAAAAAACATACATGTATGCCTTAAAAGAGGATACTTCTAAAGCTACTCCTACAACTTCCACTACATAATAATTATTGATTGCCAATTAAACACAAACGTGGGCTATGTTGTACACCTCACAACAGCTGTATGGGATAAGTACTACTCTAATCCCCATTAAAAGATGAAGAAAGTGAGACACAAGGATATCAAATTATTCACTCAAGGTTGGCGAGCTGGTGAGTGGTGGATTCTAGAATTCCAGCCCAGACAATCTTACTCCAGGCTTCTAGCCAGTAGATAACACACCTTCTCTCCAAGGACTTGCACTAGTTGAAATGTTCCTGTGACATTACGTTGTGACAAACCACAGCCCTGTGTGAAGCCACTGAATCTGACTGAGCCCCATATCCCTGTGACTTTGGCCCTCCTATCTCTGGTACCAACAGGTACAGGTTCTAGTTTTTTCTGAACAGCAATCATATTTGAAGATTTAGACTATTTGCCATAAGAATTGTGAAATGGTAGAAACTTTTATTGCTTATCAAAGCACTTTAAACATGTGAGAAGACTCAGTTGAAAACAGAACAATTTCTAAGTTTATTTTGCATTACGTAAACTAGAACACTTTTTGATATTTTAAATTTTAATTTTTTAATATCTGAATTGGCTCAATAATTTTACTTTGATAAACAGAGCACAAATTTATTTTGGGAGTAATTAATATGAAATTACAGTTGATCTCAAATGGTCATCCCCTACTCAAATGAATACCATCTCCAATTTGCAAAATGTTTTCCTCACATAAACTCTAAGATTATCTAAATATAATTATATAATATAATAATTAAATATAATTATTAGTGCTTCAACAAATTCTTCAAATGCATAGGTTTTTTCAAATTATGGATGAGTAAGAATTTTATTGTTTTAATAACTGTCCCCTCTAGCTTATCAGCTTTGATCATTCTGTGAACATAGTACCTCATGATATTAAATTACAATGTAACTATACAACATCCATATTAATAAATTCACATTTCTACTAGTCAGTACCTTACACATCTGAAAGTTTTTAGCTTATAAAGAAACTTATAAAATGTCCAATACCTTTTGTAAAAATCTGTTGAATATTTCACTTTATTCTACATTAAGAATTGATTAAAAAAAAAAATGAAGTACCTCAAGCAAATAGAAAGATATTTTCCCTTTACTTTCCTTTTCCTCTTCTAAAATGTCACAATTTTCTCATAGTACTAAATTATAAAAATGAAGAGGTCTATTAAAAAACATATACTAAACTTTCCAATTTCAGAAATCAAAAGAGTAAAAAATGAGGGAGATGCTTCTCTAGTTCATCAAATGAAGTGACAGGCATCACATAAATATTGCACAGTGAGCAAATGATTATTGCATTGTACATACAAGTGTCCTGAAAGCTCTTTCTTGTACCAGCTGCCAAATGATTAATAGTGTTGCATTGATAATTTTCACAAAAGACACTGCTAAACAAGAGAACATTGTGCCAGAGAAAATGGGTATGAGGTTCAGGGAAACAAACCACTTTTTCATAGTTTTAAAAGACACATCGTGGGTATTGAAGAGTTGTATAGACTCTATATCAGCATGTCAAAATAAACAAGCATGTGCCAGGCATGATCATCTTCTACTCTGAATATATTATCTAAAGGAAAACAGAGAATTCAGAGTCACTGAGTATAATTTAAGAAGTTTATGTTTAATATTTTTCACATATATATACATATGTATATATATGTACACACATACAAATACAGACACACTCACACACACACTTGGCTAAATACCCTAGCCTACTTGTTTTAATGCAAATATCAAAAATATATAATTAGTTTTGAAATTTTACTACTGATTTGCTTTGTGGCCTTTAATGTATCAACTTTACATCTCCCCAACTCTTGGAAAGGCTGTGTGGTATGCTAGGAAAAGCATGAATTTTTTTTAAATTCCATTTTATTGAGATATATTCACATATAATACAATCATCCATGGTATACAATCTACCATTCACAGTACCATCATATAGTTGTGCATTCATCACTCTAATCTATTTTTTGAACATTTTCTTTATACCAGAAAAAGTAAAAATAAAAATAAAAAATAAAAGTTAAAAAGAATACCCAAATCATACCCCCACCCTATTTTTCATTTAGTTTTTGTCCCCATTTCTCTACTCATTCATCCATACACTAGATAAAGGGAGTGTGATCCACAAGGCTTTCACAATCACACTGTCACCCCTTGTAAGCTATATTGTTAACCCCTTGTAAGCTATATTGTTATATAATTATCTTCAAGAGTCAAGGCTACTGGGTTGCAGTTTGATAGTTTCAGGTATTTACTTCTAGTTATTCCAATACCTTAAAATCTAAAAAGGGTTATCTATATAGTCTCTCAGCCACTGAAACTTTATATTGTTTCATTTTGCTTCCCTCTTTTGGTCAAGAAGATTTTCTCAATTCCACAATGCTGGGTCCAGGCTCATCTCTGGGAGTCATGTCCCACATTGCCAGGGAGATTTATACCCTGGGAGTCATGACCCACCTAGGGGAGAGGGCAGTGAGTTCACCTGTCATGTGGGCTTAGAGAGAGAGAGAGAAGGCCACATCTGAGCAACAAAGAGGTTCTCTGGGGGAGACTCTTGGGCACAAGTATAAGTAGGCTTAGCCTCTCTTTTGCAGGAACAAGCTTCATAAGGGCAAGCCCCAAGACTGAGGGCTCATCCTACTAAATTGTTAGTCATTGATGTTTGTGATAATATCAGTAATACTCCAGTGGGGATATCCAACATTTCAGCATTTTCCCCAGTTCCTCTGAGGGGCCCTGAAAATATATTTTTGTTTTCTTCCCAAATTACTTTGGGATGTATTGGGATTTCACACTAACCTGTACAAACCTACCAGATCTCACTTCCTATTCAAAGTTCCATGTAATTATGATGTTTGAATAAACTGACCATACAAGTTATGCTACAGAAAATATAGACCCTGCACCAAATAAACATTTCTTCCCTTGGTCTCACACAGAAGTTGAAGTTTAAAAACACAGTCAGTATCATCCTTTACACAGGGTACAAGATTAACACCCCAAAATCAGTATTGTTTCCATACATAAGCAATGAACAATTGGAAGAGTAAATCAAGAAAAATTCCATTCACAATAGCAACTAAAAGAATCAAACATCTAAGAGTAAATCTAACCAAGGTTGTAAAGGACTTGTACTTAAAAAAGTACAAGATATTGTTAAAAGAAATCAAAAAAGGCCTGAATAAATGGAAGGACAGTTCAAGTTCATGGATTGAAAGGCTGAACATCATTAAATGTCAATATTATCCAGAGCAATTTATAGATTCAAGCAATCCAATCAAAATTCCAACAACTTTATTTGCAGTGATGGAAAATCCAATTATCAAATTTTTATGGAAGGGTAAGGGACCCCAAATATCTAAAGCCATCTTGAAAAAGAAGTATGAAGTTGGAGGATTCACACTTCCTGATCTGAAAACATATAACAAAGTCACAGTAATTGAAACAGCAAAGCACTGGTACAGGACAGACATAGACCAATAGAATCAAATTAGGAGCTCAGAAATCAGCCTTCACATGTATGGCCAACTGATTTTTGATGAGGTAGCCAAGACCATTCTGTTGGGAAAGAACAGTGTCTTTAACAAATGGTGCTGACAAAACTGGATTTCCATTTGCAAAAACAAAGAAAAAGGACCCCTACCTCACACCATATACAAAAATCAACTCAAAGTGGATCAAAGACCTAAATATAGGAGCTATAACTACCAAACTCCTAGAAGAAAATGAAGGAATGTATCTTCAGGACCTTGTGTTATACAATGGTTTCTTAGATTTTACACCCAAGTCACAAGCAACAAAAGAAAAAATAGATAAATGGGACCTCATCAGAATTTAAAACTTTTGTTCCCCAAAGGATTTTATCATGAAAGTAAAATGACAACCTATACAATGGGAGAAAATATTCAGAAACCTCATATCCAATAAAGGTTTAATATCCACAATATATAAAGAAATTCTTCAACTTCACAACAAAAAGCATATGATTCAATTAAAAAATGGGAAAAATACTTGAGTAGGCATGTCTTCAAAAGATATTCAGATGGCCAGAAAGCATATGAAAAGATGCTTAACATCAATAGTCATCAGGGAAATAAAAATCAAAACCACAATGCAATACCATTGCACACCCACTAGAATGGCTGCTATCAAAATAAAACAGAAAATAACAAGTATTGGTGAGGATACAGAGAAAATAGGAACACTCATTCATTGTTGGTGGCAATGTAAAATGGTGCAATTGCTGCAGGAGACAACTTGGAGGTTCGTCAGAAAGCTAAGGATAGAATTGCCATATTACTCAGCAATCCCAATACTCAGTATATCCTCCAAACAATTGAAAGCTCAGACTTGAATAGATACGTGCACACCAATGCTCATAGCAGCATTATTCACAATTGCCAAAAGATGGGAGCAACCCAAGTGTCCATCAACTGATGAATGGATAAATAAAATGTGGTATACACACACACACACACACACACACACACAATGGAATATTATTCAGTTGTAAAAAAAAGAATGAAGTTTTGATACGTGATACAACATGGATGAACCTTGAAGACATCATGTTGAATGAAATACGTCAGACACAAAAGGACAAATATTGTATAGTCTCACTGAATGAAACAATTAGAATAAGCAGACTCATAGAATCAGAATCTAGAATGTAGGTTACCAGGGGTTGGGTTGGGGATAGGGAACGGGAAGTTAAGGCTTAAAATGTATAGGGTTCCTCTTTGTAATAAATAATGGAAATGTTTTGGTAATGGATGTTGACAATGTTAGCATACCATTGTGAACACAATTACCAGCACTCAAATATAATTTGAATGTGATTAATATGGGAAAGGTTAGACTGTATATAAGATAATAGAATAAAAAGTTTTTAAAAATCCATGAACTGCAATACAGAAACAGTGAACCCTAAGTCAAACCGTGGACTATAGTTAATAGTATAATTATAAAACTGTGCTTTCATCAACTGTAACAAATGTTCCATACCAGTGCAAGTTATTGGTGGGGTAGTTTATGGGATTTTTCTATTTTATGCATGATTGTTCTGTAAACCCCCAACTTCTCTAATAAAGGAAAAAAAAAAAAAAAAGAAACACACACACACACACATACACACACAAACTGGGATCAAATCAGAGCTGCACTACTTAACAAATGTGTCATCCTAATAATTTACTTATAATCTTTCTTAGCTGTGAATGGTCAGCTTCCTAAACTGTGAAATAAAAACTTTATCAGTGTTATTAGGTTGAAAGAGGTTGAAATAAAATCTACAGGTTTTACAAGCCTGTTTAAAATAAGGTCACACTTGCTTTGTCAAATTCTAACGGCTCTAGCCGGCATCTGCTCAACTTCAGGAAAATTGCGTTTTCAAAAATTTCATCTTTACAAATATTACCAAGAATAATCATGTAATTGAGACTTGTTCATATATTTACCATTGTAATCTTCAACAAAATATTAGCAAATATAATCTAACTTGTATAAAAAAGAATTATATGCCACAACTAAATGGGATTTAGGCCAGGTATGCAAGGCTGGTTCAACATTTGAAAATCAGTTAGTATGATCTACCAAACAACAGACTAAAGGAAAATCCACAAGTTTGTATTATTGACCCAGAATAAGCATTTAACAAAAATTCAACATAAATTCATGATTATAAAACAAATAAACAAATAAACAAACAACTTTCATCAAACCAGGACTAGAGGGGGACTTTCTCAACTTGACAAACATGTTCTACAGAAAACTCACAGCTAACATCATACTTAATGGTGAGAGACTGGACACTTCCTCCTAACACCAGGAACAGACTGGATGTCCCTCTCACCACTCAATTATCAGAATCATTCTGGTAGTTCTACCTAGTGCAATAAGACAAGTAAAACAAATAAGAGGTGTATGGATTGGAAAGGAAACAATAAAACTAACTTTTTTCATGGGGTCATGGTTTTCTTTATAGAAAACCCCAGAGAGTATACCAACCAACCAGCAAAAATAAAAAACACTTCCTGGAATTAAGCAGTGACTACAGTAATTACTTCCATGTAAATACAAAAGTCAATTGCTTTGCTGTATACCAGCAATTGGAATTTGAAATTAAAAAGATGTGCCATTTGCAGGAGCACCAAAAAAGTGAAATACTTCAGTCTAAATCTAATAAAATATGGAAGGAGCTATCAGAAGAAAACTATGAAACACTGATGAAAGAAATCAAGTAAGAGAAAAACAAATTGACAAAGATTTCATGTTCCTAGAATGGAAGATTCAGTAGTGTTAGGATGTCAGTTCTTCCCAAATTTTTCTATAGATTCATCAAAGTAGTATTAGGATGTCAGTTCTTCCCAAATTTTTCTATAGATTCATCAAAATCCCAATAAGAATGCCAGCAAATTATTTCATAAATTTTAACAAATTGATTCTAAAATCCATATGGAAAGAAAGGCTATGGAAAGCAAGCAGATTCAGTAAGCATATTGTTATTAAATAAAATAAAAAGATGTGTATCCTTTAAGGTCAAAATGCTTTTCCCTGAAATTAAAATTATTTTGATTATTTTTGAGTCACACATTTAGCTTATTTTGAAATTTTGAAATTTCAAAGAACATTCAAGAAATGAGTGAGATTTTTATGTTGATGAAAAGTAGAATGGATTTTTAAAAGTTTGAAAAGTGCTGAAGTACAATGTATCAATCCCCAACAAGCAGACAGAGGCTTTGGGTGATGACTGACCTTGGAGAGCCAGAAGGTGGCCGTGGACTGGCTTTCTGTTCCTGTTTTGGCTGAGTGGAGAAAGCCTCAGTCATTTTCAGTTCCCAGTGCTCTGACCCAGACAAGAATGGAGATAGCACAGGCAGAGTCTATTCAAATGCTAATGACCTTTCCCTAGAGGGGGTATCTTCCCTGACAGGAAAGGGGTGGGGCCCAGCTCTACTACCTGCCTTCCATTCAGAACCAGACCCCAGAGCCTGGGGGAAAACAGCCACAGGCCACACCTCCTTACACCAGTCTGGTGTTACAGGCTGACAGGTGCCACCTGCTGGGCAGAAAAGCACAGTGACATGAGGCATCACAGGTTGTACCAATTTTCTAAGACACACCGTCAGGGAAACTGGATACTGAATATTTCTTTCTTCTGGGACTGAGCCCATTCTGGTCTGGGAAAACGTGATTGGGATGACCAAAGAAACAATGCCTACACAATGGAAAACTACAACTTACAATAAGAAAAATGAAGTTATTGCCTAGTGAAAGGAACAAACTTACACTTCAACTGAGATATAGGAATTGAAACAATTAATAATAAGTCTATTCAAAAAGCTTAGGGAAGATATGGCAAAAGAGTTGAACAATAAAATGAAAACACTGAGCGTACATAAGGTAGAAATTGAAAGTTCAAGAAACCAACTGGCAGAATCAATGGAAATGAAAGGCACAACACAAGAGATGAAAGACACAATGGAAACATACAACAGCAGATCTCAAGAGGCAGCAGAAAACACTCAGGAACTGGAGAACAAAACACCTGAAAGCCTACACACAAAAGAACAGATAGAGAAAAGAATGGAAAAATATCAGCAATGTCTCCAGGAACTTAAAAACAAAATGAAAAGCATGAATGTATGTGTCATGGGTGTCCCAGAAGGAGAAGAGAAGGGAAAAGGGGCAGAAGCAATAATGGAGAAAATAATCAATGAAAATTTCCCATCTCTTATGAAAGGCATAAAATTACAGATCCAAGAAATGTAGCATACCCCAAACAGAATAGATCTCAATAGGCCTATGCCAAGACACTTAATAATCAGATTATCAAACATCAAAGATAAAGAGAGAATCCTGAAAGCAGCAAGAGAAAAGTGATCCACTGCATACAAAGGAAGCTTGATAAGACTATGTGCAGATTTCTTAGTAGAAACCATGGAGGCAAGAAGGAAGTGGGGTGATATATTTAAGATACGGAAAGAGAAAAACCACCAACCAAGAATCCTATATCTGGCAAAACTATCCTTCAAACATGAGGGAGAGCTTAAAATATTCTCTGACAAACAGACAATGACAGAGTTTGTGAACAAGATCCCTGCTCTACAGGAAATACTAAATGAAGCACTGCAAAGAGAAAGGAAAAGACAGGAGTGAGAGGTTTGGAAAACAATCTTGGGAGATAATAGCACAGCAATGTAAGTACACTGAACAAAGATGACTGTGAGTTTGGTTGAAAGAGGAAGGCTGGGACCATGTGGGACACCAGAACAAAAGATGAACAATAAAGATTGGGACTGTGTAACTCAGGGAAACCTCGGGTGCTCAACAATTGTAATAAAAGTTACAAATATGTTTTTTTTTTCATTTTTATTGAGATTGTTCAGATACCATACAATTATCCAAAGATCCAAAGTGTACAATCACTTGCCCCTGGGTACCCTCATACAGCTGTGCATCCATCACACTTAATTTTTGTTCAATTTTTAGAAACTTTTCATTACTACAGACAAGAAATAAAGTGAAAGATGAAAAGAGAAAAAAAGAAAAGGAAACTCTAAACCTCCCGTATCCCTAACCAACCCCCCTCAATTGTTGACTCCTAGTATTGATATGCTACGTTTGTTACTGCTTATGGAAAAATGTTGAAATACTACTAACTGTAGTATATAGTTTGTAATAGGTATATAGTTCTTCCCTATATGCCCCTCTATTATTAACTTCTAATTGTATTGTCATACATTTGTTCTGGTTCATGAAGTGATTTCTAGTATTTGTACAGTTGATCATGGACATTGCCCACTATAGGATTCAGTTTTATACATTTCCATCTTTTGACCTCCAACTTTCCTTCTGGTGACATATATGACTCTGAGCTTCCCCTTTCCACCTCATTCACACACCATTCGGCGCTGTTATTCTCACATCTTGCTACCAACACCCCTGTTCATTTCCAAACATTTAAGTTCATCCTAATTGAACATTCTGCTCATACTAAGTAAGAGCATCTACATTTCTTCCACAAGGCAGGAGGGAGAGTCATAGAAGGTAGAGAGGCAAAAGAAAGAGGAAACAAAAAAATGACAGCTAGGAAGCAGCAAAAGGAAAAATAACCTTAAATCAAAGTAGAATAAAGAATCAGACAATACCACCAATGACAAGTGTCTAACATGCCTCCCCTATCCCCCCCTCTTATCTGCATTCACCTTGGTATATCACCTTTGTTACATTAAAGGAAGCATAATACAATGATTCTGTTAGTTACAGTCTCTAGTTTATGCTGATTGCATCCCTCCCCCAATGCCTCCCCATTTTTAACACCTTGCAAGGTTGACATTTGCTTGTTCTCCCTTGTAAAAGAACATATTTGTACATTTTATCACAATTGTTGAATACTCTAGATTTCACCAAGTTACACAGTCCCAGTCATTATCTTTCCTCCTTTCTTGTGGTGTCTCACATGCTCCCCATCTTCCTCTCTCAACCGTATTCATAGTTACCTTTGTTCAGTGTACTTACATTGTTGTGTTAGCATCTCCCAAAACTGTGTTCCAAACCACACACTCCTGTCTTCTATCACCCTGTAGTGCTCCCTTTAGTATTTCCTGTAGGGCAGGTGTCTTGTTCACAAAGTTTCTCATTGTCTGTTTGTCAGAAAATATTTTGAGCTCTCCCTCATATTTGAAGGACAGCTTTGCTGGATACAGGATTCTTGGTTGGTGGTTTTTCTCTTTCAGTATCTTAAATATATCACACCACTTCCTTCTTGCCTCCATGGTTTCTGCTGAGAGATCCGCACATAGTCTTATTAAGCTTCCTTTGTATATAGTGGATTGCTTTTCTCTTGCTGCTTTCAGGATTCCCTCTTTGTCTTTGACATTTGATAATCTGATTATTAAGTGTCTTGGCGTAGGCCTATTCATATCTCTTCTGTTTGGAGTACGCTGTGCTTCTTGGATCTGTAATTTTATGTCTTTCATAAGAGATGGGAAATTTTCATTAATTATTTCCTCTATTATTGCTTCTGCTCCCTTTCCCTTCTCTTCTCCTTCTCAGACACCAATGATACGTACATTATTATACTTTGTTTCATCCTTGAGTTCCCGGAGACTTTGCTCATATTTTTTCATTCTTTTCTCCATCTGCTCCTTTGTGTGTAGGCTTTCAGGTGTTTTGTTCTCCAGTTCCTGAGTGTTTTCTTCTGCCTCTTGAGATCTGCTGTTGTATGTTTCCATTGTGTCTTTCATCTTTTGTGTTGTGCCTTTCATTTCCGTAGATTCTACTAGTAGGTTTTTTGAACTTTTGATTTCTGCCGTATACGTGTCCAGTGCTTCCTTTACAGCCTCTATCTCTTTTGCAATATCTTCTCTAAACTTTTTGAATTGATTTAGCATTAGTTGTTTAAATTCCTGTATCTCAGTTGAAGTATATGTTTGTTCCTTTGACTGGGCCATAACTTTGTTTTTCTTAGTGTAGGTTGTAATTTTCTGTTGTCTAGGCATGGTTTCCTTGGTTATCCAAATCAGGTTTTCTCAGACCAGAACAGGCTCAGGTCCCAGAGGGAAGAAATATTCAGTATCTGGTTTCCCTGCGGGTGTGTCTTAGAAAATTGCTCCACCCTTTGATGCCTCGGGTCACTGTGCTTTTCTGCCCAGCAGGTGACGCCTGTTAGCCAATAATTCTTGACTGGTGTGAGGAGGTATGGCCGTGTTCCCCCAGGCTCTGGGGTCTGGTTCTGAATGGAAAGGGCCCCACCCTTTTCCTCCTAGAGAAGACAGAGCCCCCAGGTGGAGGTTATTAGCATTTCAATGGTCTGGCTCTCTGCGTGTGCTGTCTCCACCCTTCCCTGAGTCACAGCCCTGGAAACTGAAAATGACTGGGGCTTTCTCCACTGAGCCAAAAAAGAAACAGATAGTCCCCTTCAGACCCAGTCCAAGGCAACCCTCCGGCTCTCCCAGGTCAGTCGTCACCCAAAGCCTCTGTCTGCTTTTTGGGGCTGCGTACCTGTAGTGAGCAGTTCACACTCGCTACTTAAAACCCCAGTTGGAGCTCAGCTGAGCTGTATTCGCTTGCTGGGAGAGAGCTTCTCTGTGGCACCACATGGCTCTGCAGCTTGGGCTATGGGGGAGGGGGTCTCCCGACCTGGTTCTGCAGGTTTTACTTACAGATTTTATGCTGTGTTCTCGGGCATTCCTCCCAATTCAGGTTGGTGTATGATGAATGGATGGTCTCGTTTGTCCCCCCGCAGTTATTCTGGATTATTTACTAGTTGTTTCTGGTTTTTGTAGTTGTTCCAGGGGGACTACTTAGCTTCCACTCCTCTCTATGCTGCCATCTTGCCTTAGTCCCTACAAATATGTTTTTAAATGAGGGAGAACAAATGAATGTCAACATTGCAAGGTGTTAAAAATAGGGTGGGATTGCGGGGAAATACAATCAATGCAAACTACATTATAATTAACAAAAACATTGCATTATGCTTTCTTTAATATAGTAAAGGCAATACACCAAAGCTAAATGCATATGGGGGGGGGGATAGAGGAAGAGTATGGGACTCCCGGCATTGGTGATGTTGTTTGACTCTTTATTCTACTTTAAGTTAGTGCTATCTTTCCTTTTGTCGCTTTCTACCTGTCAAGTTTTGTTTTGTTTTTTGTTTGTTTTTTTCTTTTTCGTTTTTTCTCTCTCTCTTTCTCTTTTCTTTTTCTTTTGTCTCTCTGCCTTCTTTGACTCTTCCTCCTTTGTGGAAGAAATGGAGATGTCCTTATATAGATAGTGGTGATGGTGCTGAATACATAAATACGTGACTATACAGAGAACCAATGATTGTTTACTTAGGAGGGAATATATGGTATGTGACCAAAACCATCTTAAAAGAAATGGGTTGATGAAGAAAGCTGGAGAGCACCATATTGAGTGAAATAAGAAAGACACACAAAGGCAAATATTGCAGGGTCTCACTGATATGAACTAATTATAATACATAAACTCATAGACGTGAAATATAAGTTACCAGGATATAGAATGAGTCTAAAGAATGGGGAGCGGTTGCTTATTATGAGCAGAATGTTCAGCTAGGATGAAATGGACAAGGGTGATGGTAGCATGTTGTGAGAATAACTAACAGCGCTGAAAGGTGTGTGAAGGTGGTGGAAAGGGTAAGCTCAGAGTCATGCATGTCACCAGAAGGAAAACTGGAGGTTAAATGATGGGAATGTATAAAACAGTGAATCTTGTGGTGGACAATGTCTGTGATTAACTATACAAATATTAGAAATCCCTCTCATGAACCAGAACAAATGTATGACACCACAACTAGAAGTTAATAATAGAGAGGCATACAGGGAAAAATATATACCCATTGCAAACTATATACTACAGTTAGTAATATTTTAACGTTCTTTCATCAACAGTAATAAATGGACTATACCAAAACTATGAATCCATAATGGAGGGGTACATGGTTAGGGGTATGGGAAGATTTGAGTTTCCTTTTTTTTCTTTATTTCTTTTCTAGAGTAATGAAACTATTCTGAAAATGGAAACAAATTAATTGTGTTGATGGATGCACAGCTGTATGATGGTGCCATCGGCAATTGATCGTACACTTTGGATCTTTGGATAGTTGTATGGTATGTGAACAATCTCAATAAATATATATCTACATCTATATATATACAAACTGTGCATGACAGAAAACTAAAATTAATCCAAATAACCCAGAATTAGATGATGACATCTGATGTGGACAGCTTAAATCCAAATTCACAGAATAAGAACCCACTGATCCAAACATTCCTTGTCAAATCCCACACATGGACTTTTACCTATTTTTATAATTCGTTTGTTACTTTTCTGTTACCCTCTTCATAAGCATATATGCCACCCTTTCCCTACTTGTCAAAATAAATCTGGTTATTAAAATAATATAAC
Organism: Choloepus didactylus; assembly: GCF_015220235.1. Classification (NCBI taxonomy): domain Eukaryota; kingdom Metazoa; phylum Chordata; class Mammalia; order Pilosa; family Megalonychidae; genus Choloepus; species Choloepus didactylus. The sequence goes on along the minus strand of NC_051313.1, from coordinate 55,507,363 downwards.
TTTTCATCCTCTGTAGTGTTTGAAGTTTAGATCATCCTCTAACTTCAGTCATTCAAAGGTTTCTAGCATTACCCTCTTAATTTATTGCTGGGATTTCTCATAGCTAATTGATAAAAAGGGGACCTAAAATTCTGTTCTAGTCAGCAGAAATTGATCAATGGGCAAAAACAAGAAGTAAACAGGCTTTGAAAGAATCTAATTTCCGTTAAAAATCAGGCTAACCACTCTACAGATGAATCTGTTAAATATGTTTGGTATTGGGAAACTTTACTTGAAGTGTTAGGCCAGCCTTTAACTACTATTAACGGTTTCACCCAAAACCTTTCTTTACATGTGGAAAATTTAGAAATGGAAGGATCAAAATTGGGATGGCAAATAATCTGTAATCTTTGTGACCAAATAATCTGTTTTGATTCAGACAATGGAGATTGGATCCCAACAATGACACGAACATTAAATAAAATCTGATAATGTTACTTCTCCATGGTAAAAATAAATGATACAATAGACTATTTTTGTCTTTTGGTGAGGAGGATAAGGTGAGGATTTATTAGAAGATGCAAGGGATGTCTATCAGATGATTGTAGCATGCTATATTTTTGGGGGATGATTACAGTGGTGTTTAAATTTGTCAAAAGTCATTAGATGGAATAAATTTAACTTTCATGAATTTAACTGTTGGTAAATGTTATACGAAACAAAAATAATTCTCACAAAATGTATTTCAGTTAATTATATTCATCCTGAAACTGTTTACTAGTGAACAGTAGTAATGTTTGTACCTTACTTGAAAGGCAAAGCTATTTTAAAAAAATAAAATAAAGATGGATAAATGAAAAAAAAATGCATTAGGAATCCTTAATGCCTTGGTTATAAAACTCACATTAAATCCTAGTTGAAAGCCCTGGGCTTTGGGTCCCTCATTGACAGGGCAGGTAAGGGCATAAGAATAGGTCCAAGTAATTAAACAATCAAGTATATTTGAAAAGAGTCTTCCTGGAAGTTGTGGTTTAAGATCTCAGACCAGTGACCAGATCCATAATCTGAGTTTGTAAATTTAGAATTTGCTTGGCCTCTGCCATAGACATGATTAATTTGGTTCACTAGGCTGCATTCTACCTTTCTATGTGCCTCCTGTTCTGAAGAGCAGAGAAATAAAAATCACATCTCTCAGGCTCCCTTGCAGCTAGGACTCTGGATATGAAATAATTTCTGCCAGTTAGTTATACTCCCAGGAGAACTGGAAGGTAGATGTGAGGCAGAGGACTCCCCCTGCAGCTGTATTCTTCTGGCAAGCAATACTGTGCAAACATCAGAGCAAAAAAAAGAACATTGTGGCAGCCAAACTCAGCATTCCAATATTTACCATCAGTTTCATAGGGGCGGCAGAGGCACCTGTTGTCATTAGTGCTTTCTGATCCTTAAATGGCAGAACAGTGATTTGTTCCTCAACTCAGTAATTCCCGAGGTCCCTGATTCTCAGCCCTTTCAAAGATTTTCCCCTATAGTAAATCTTTTTCTGCATAAAAACTGAAATTGCATCTTGACTTCTACAGTATTTGTGGTAGGGGATGGTCCAGAGCTGTCTGCTACCCTTCCCTGGAACCCACAAATAATCCCTGTGCTCAGGAGTAGAGGTGTTAGCCTGGATCTAGGATGGGATGACAAGTGAAGATTGACTTCCTTTCTCAGGTGTGCCTTAAAGTAAAAAACATCCTAGCAGATAGTGGCCTGCCAGCACATTCCTTCCCCTTTTGCACCAAACATATGCAAACATTTATTGAAGTTAGCTTGGTTAAAGTATGTAATTTTATGGCACTTGGCCCACTCCCACTGCTAGATCTTTCCTGATGGGGAGTGGGTGGGGTCCTTCAATCAGGGCTCAAGAGGTGCACATAGACCATTTCCCTATGTCAGCTGTGGGCCAGGATCCAGACTGAGACCAACTGGCCATGGGGAACCAGTGCCCACTATTGAAACTGACCTTGTTTTGCCTATTCTCTATGTGAGTATAGGTTAGTTCCATCCAGAGCTTGTGTAAGTCATACCTTTGTTGGCAATCCAGACAGCTGCAAACCATGTGGTGGGTTGGGACCCTCGGATGGCTGTGCCTGGTGGCAGACATTTTCATGCTCTTTGCCCCAGGCAGTGAGACTCCTTCCTTGAAGATGGTAATAATCATCTCTCTTTCCTCTGATAGTATTAGACAAACATTTTGCATTTTAAACATGTTAAGATGATTTGAGTTTCTTATATTTATGGCAATATAAAATGCATATAATTTTTCATTTAAAACATTATTTAAAAGCTAAAGAAAATATAATTTATTAAATCCATATGCACAGACTTTTAGGTTTACAAGACATCCAGGAGTTTATGAAATCCTTTTTATTAGAGTCATAGATCTGTCTTGTTCTGCTAATCCTTTTGAGATATATTACATTTAAGGTTTTACTGTAAAATAGCTAAAGATATTCAATAGTCAATTTTTAAAACTGTATTAAGTAAGGTATAGGGAATTTAATCTGATAAATTCGTGAACTCATCAAACAGTAAAAGGAAAAATGTTTTAATTTTAACAATAAGTTAATACATATGTTTTAAAAAATAAGATTTGTACATTGAGCTTAAAGATTTGACTGTTAAATTCAACTTATTAAAGTTATCAGTTTTAACTTACCTAATTGTAAGTGCCTTTTCCACACACTAAAGCTTGCCCCTCCTGCCACAAGGCACTAAAACCCAAAATAATGCTCGGTAACTTTGAATTTCCTTTTTTTTTTCCTTACTCTAACAATGTAATGTCTTCCCTGTGCAAGTAAAAACTATTTAAGTTGTCTACATTTACCATAAATATCTGCCAACAAATTCCTAGAGCTGTAATAAGTATTGAAATACTGAAGTAGATCCTAATTTTACTGTATTATTTTGTTAGACTTCAGAAAGACAACATGAGGTACCTGTAGAAGAGTGAATAAAAAGAAACATTGACAGCATATAATAGGTGTGGTAGTTTGGGGCTGTTATGTATCCCAGAAAAGGCCATGTTCTTATTTTTTCTTGAGATTGTTCACATACCATACAACTATCCAAAGATCCAAAGTGTACAATCAATTGCCCATGGTACCATCATACAGCTGTGCATCCATCAACACAATTAATTTTTTTTTCAATTTTTAGAAGATTTTCATTACTCCAGGAAAGAAATACAGACAAAATAAAAGGAAACTCAGATCCTCCCATACCCCTAACCACCACCCCCTCCATTACTGATTCATAGTTTTGGTATAGTCCATTTGTTACTGTTGATGAAAGAATGTTAAAATACTACTAACTGTAGTATATAGTTTGCAATAGGTATATGTTTTTCTTCTATATGCCTCTCTATTATTAACTTCTAGTTATAGTGTCATACATTTGTTCTAGTTTATGAGAGAGATTTCTAATATTTGTATAGTTATTCACTGAGATTGTCCACCACAAGATTCACTGTTTTATACATTCCCATCTTTTAACCTCCAACTTCCCTTCTGGTGACGTGCGTGACTCTGAGCTTACCCTTTCCACCACCCTCACACACCTTTCAGCACTGTTAGTTATTATTCTCACAACATGCTACCATCACCCCTGTCCATTTCCAAATGTTTAAGTTCACTCTAGTTGAACATTCTGCTCATAATAAGCAATCGCTCCCCATTCTTTAGCCTCATTCTATATCTTGGTAACTTATATTTCATGTCTATGAGTTCATATTATAATTAGTTCATATCAGTAAGACCCTGCAATATTTGTCTTTATGTGTCTGTCTTATTTCACTCAGTATAGTGCCCTCAAGCTTTCTTCATCAACCCATTTCTTTTAAGATGGTTTTGTTCACACACCATACATTTCGTCCTAAGTAAACAATCATCGGTTCCCTGTATAATCACCTATTTATGTATTCAGCACCATCACCACTATCTATATAAGAACATCTCCATTTCTTCCACAAAAAAGGAGGAAGAGTCAAAGCAGAGAGACAAAAGAAAAAGAAAAGGGAAAGAGAAAAAAACAGAAAAAACACCAAAACTTGATAACTAGAAAGTGACAAAAAGAAAGATAGCATTAACCTAAAGTAGAATAAAGAGTCAGACAACATCACCAATGCCAGGAGTCCCAAACCCTTCCCCTATTCCCCACCCACCCCCATATGCATTTAGCTTTGGTATATTGCCTTTGTTATATTAAAGGAAGCATAATACAATGTTACTGTTAATTATAGTCTCTAGTTTGCATTGATTGTATTTCCTCCCCAATCCCATCCTATTTTTAACACCTTGTAATGTTGACATTCACTTATTCTACCTCATGTAAAAACATATTTGTACTTTGTGTTACAATCGTTGAGCACCCTAGGTTTCCCTGAGTTACACAGTCCCAGTATTTATCATTTGTCTTTTGTTCTGGTGTCCCACATGGTCCCAGCCTTCCTCTTTCAACCATACTCACAGTCATCTTTATTCAGAGTACTTACATTGCTGTGCTACTATCTCCCCAAATTGTTTTCCAAACCTCTCACTCCTGTCTTTCCCTTTCTATCTGCAGTGCTTCCTTTAGTGTTTCCTGTAGAGCAGGTGTCTTGTTCACAAACTCTGTCATTGTCTGTTTGTCAGAGAATATTTTAAGCTCTCCCTCATATTTGAAGGATAGTTTTGCCAGATATAGGATTTTTGTTTGATGTTTTTTCTCTTTCAGTATCTTAAATATATCACCCCACTTCCTTCTTGCCTTCATGGTCTCTGTTGCGAAATCCACACATAGTTTTATCAAGCTTCCTTTCTATGGCGTGGATTGCTTTTCTCTTGCTGCTTTCAGGATGCTGTCTTTATCTTTGACTTTTGATAATATGATTATTAAGTGTCTTGGCATAGGCCTATTCAGATCTATTCTGTTTGGAGTACGCTGTGCTTCTTGGTCCTTAATTTTATGTCTTTCATAAGACATGGGAAATTTTCATTGATTATTTCCTCTATTATTGCTTCTGCCCCTTTCCCCTTCTCTTCTCCTTATGGGACACCAATGACATGTACATTCTTGCTTTTCATTTGGTCCTTAAGTTCCTGGAGACATTGTTTGTGTTTTTCCATTCTTTTCGCTATCTGTTCTTTTGTGTGTAGGCTTTCAGGTGCCTTTTTCTCCAGTTCCTGAGTGTTTTCTTCTGCCTCTTGAGATCTGCTGTTGTATGTTTCCATTGTGTCTTTCATCTCTTGTGTTGTGCCTTTCATTTCCATAGATTCTGCCAGTTATTTTTTCAAACTTTCAATTTCTACCTTATGTACACCCAGTGCTTTCATTATATGGTTCAACTCTTTCACCATATCTTCTCTAAACTTTTTGAATAGACTTATTATTAGTTGTTTCAATTCCTGTATCTCAGTTGAAGTGTAAGTTTGTTCCTTTGACTGGGCCATAACTTCATTTTTTTTATTGTAGGTTGTAGTTTGCTATTGTCTAGGCATGGTTTCCTTGGTTACCCCATCAGGTTTTCCCAGACCAGAACAGGCTCAGTCCCCGCAGGAAGAAATATTCAGTATCTGGTTTCCCTGAGTGTGTGTCTTAAAAAATTGGTACATCCTGTGAGGCCTCAGGTCACTGTGCTTTTCTGCCCAGCAGGTGGCACCTGCCAGCCTGTAATTCCAGACTGGTGTAAGGAAATGTGGCCCATGGCTGTTTTCTCCCAGGCTCTGGGGTCTGGTTCTGAATGGAAGGCAATAGTAGAGCTGAGCCCCACCCCTTTCCTCTTAGAGAGATAGACCTCCTAGGGAGAGGTCATTGGCATTTTAATGGTTTCTCTCTGCCTGTGCTATCTCCACCCTTGTCTGGATCAGAGCACTGGGAACTGAAAATGGCTGAGGCTTTCTCCACTGAGCCAAAACAGGGACAGAACGTCCCCTTCAGGGCAAGTCCATGGTGACACTCTGGCTCTCCAAGGTCAGTTGTCACCCAAAGCCTCTGTCTGCTTGTTGGGGATTCATAGCTCATAGTGAGCAGTTCACACTCACTAATTAAAACCCCAGTTGGAGCTCAGCTGAGCTATATTTGCTTGCTGGGAGAGAGCTTCTCTCTAGTACCACAAGGGTTTGCAGCTCAGGCTGTGGGGGGAGGGGTCTCCTGGCTTGGATCCACTGTTTTTACTTACAGATTTTATGCTGTGATCTCAGGCATTCCTCCCAATTCAGGTTGGTGTATAATCAGTGGACAGTTGCATTTGTTCCCCTGCAGTTATTCTGGTTTATTTACTAGTTGTTCCTGGTTGTTTATTAGTTGTTCCAGGGGTACTAACTAGCTTCCACTCCTCTCTATGCCACCATCTTAGATCTTCCTGCCATGTTCTTTTAATCCATTCCTGTGGGTGCAGACCTATTGTGGGTAGGACTTTTTCATTAGGTTATTTCAATTGAGATGTGTCCCACCCCATTCAAGGTGGATATTAATCCTTTTCCTGGAGTCTTTTATGAGAGGGTAAAAGAGAAATGAAACCAAGAGAGCTTAGAGAAAAAGCACCCAGAGGAGCTGAGAGAGGAGGCCACTGGTGCCAGAATCTAAAAGCAAGGAAACCCAGGAGGAAGGACCAGCAGATGCTAGCCATGTTCCTTCCCATGTGACAGGTGTTCCAGATGCTGGAAGCCTTTCTTCAAAGAAGGTATTGTACTGTTGATCCCTTAATTTGGACATTTTCACAGCCTTAGAACTATAAATTTGTATGCTAATAAATCTCCATTGTAAAATCATCCCATTTCTGTTAAATTGCATTCCAGCAGCTTTAGCAAACCAAAATGATAGATAATTATGATTAGGAAATCTATTATAGGAAAGATTGCTATAGACACACAGCTAAAGTTGGAGAAGTAGACTCAAGAAAGCACAGGATGAGGCAGGAAAGCAGAAGCTAGAGCAGTTGGGAAGTTGCACTTAGCAGTGTACATAAGGCCAGCTTCATTTGTGGATCTGACCATTCCTGCTTAGCCACTATGATACCGCCTGCCTCACCAACAGTGTAGCCTAACTCCTTAGACTTCTACAAAATCTGATATTAAGCCCATGCTATGAAAGAAATGAGATAAATAATTCAATGTAGAAGAGATAAGATACTCAATTCAAACCAAATGCAAGAAAGAGCAGCACAACCAAGTTTAGGAATGGGAATAATTAGAAAACTTGCCCCTGTCAATGTGTCAGTATAGAGAGGAAGACTGTCATCAACATTGTGAAAACCAACAGGATGGATGAAACTGTTCTGATATATAGGTATGATGGAGTAAGTATCTCAAGAGCTGTCACCAAATTCCGCCGAGTAAGACAATCTGCCTTTGTTTAAAAACAGAAGTTAAGGAACCACTTGGGGAAGAGGTAGGAGCTGAGGCTCACCCTGGAGCATGGCATAAAAGAGGGCTAAAAAGAGTTTGATGTGAGGGGGATAAAAAAGAAGCCAGGGGGAATTGGAGAAATAGGAAGAATGTGACTGAAAAATGGAGGCTTATTACTGAAATCACCAGGGGATGTTTAAAAACAGAGATATTTAACTGTGACTTTTCAGTTATGTGTATCGCTGCCTTGTTCCTTCATCTTCCCAAACATTTAGCAAATCCACCCACTCAGATACCTCTTTATCAGTAGTTAGTTTGGCAAAATTTAGGAAAAAGTGTTGTTTAACATTCCAGTCAACATTGTACAAACCAGGGACCACACAAATAAGATGGAAAACAACCTTTAAAAATAAAGAAAGCTGTAGTGTAGAACCAGAAGAGAATATAAAAGCATATGCCTCTGAGGAAGTCACAAAAATCTCAATAAAGACATTGTGATCTTCAAGTTGGCAAAGGGAGATTTTGAGGATTAGAGAGATACTGACCACAAGGCAGCCCAAGGAATTTGGAGAAACTTTCACGTGTGGACACCCTCAGAGGGGTGACTTCAAATACTGGATTTGGGGGATGCCTTAGTGGTAAACCATAAAGCCACCTTTGGGAACCACTATCATTTCTCCCACACCAGACAAAATGTCATTTTGAGTTTCCTAACATGTCTGAATTGCTGATATCACTCCTAAGCAGGTTTAGGAGTTGCCTATAGAATAAGCAAATAAAATATGTTCCTCATGTAGTCTATATCTCAAATTAAACAGTGAAGTGTTGCTATAGATAGGGATGTTGCTATAGAAATGTGTAGTTGAAAAATGTGCTTCTTGACAGTTATGAAATTGGTTGCTTTTTATTTAAATATATTCTGATATGAAAGTAATAGGATGCCTTTCAAATAACTCTTTTAAACCTTTCATCAGTTCCTTTCCAACTAAAGCACACCTTTGGAGTTATTAAAACTTTAGATTTACTTGTCAAACCCCAAATGGTGCTGTGTCCTCTTAAAAGGGAACTGAAGTGTCATGTAAATACAGCAATGCCATTAGAAGTTTGGTGCTTAAAAGTGAACCTGTCATGAATTCTAAGTGTGGCTCAAATAAAATCATTCTCTGCTTATGTCAAGCCAGGGCTCAGATAGCAAGAATACTTAACTGTGCTCAGTGAAGCTTAATGTTTTGTCAGTCATTTAACTTCACATTGAAAATACACTGTCAACCAGAAGTAAATACTTCTACTAAAACGAATTACAAGTCTACAAAGAAAGTTTCTCCCTTCCCCACACACAAACTTTACACAGAAAACAAATGGAAACTGCAGAATCACTGAAATTCTCTTCAATGTGAGTAAATACCAAAGAGAATTGTTTTTTACAGGGTGTTTATAACTGATGTACAATATTTAATAACTAGAAGCAAGAAGGATAATATGCATCCAATTATTGAGAATGCATGTAACCAATAAACTCAAGTAACTAGCTGTTTTGGACACTTTCTAATAATGTGAAAAGAAGTTACCTTATCACTTCAAGAATTTTCAAGAAAATTGGACTGTAAATAAATTTTAGGTAAAGACTGGCATAGCACTGTTGGTCTATTTATTAATAAAAAACTTAACATCAGAGACAAACATTATTGAGAATACAGCTGGCAAACAAGACAGAGGCTACTAAAGAATGAAAACAATGTGACAAGGTGGTTTTGTTTCCTAGTCTGCTCAAAGCAAATTCCATGAAATAGTTTGGATTAAACAATGAGAATTTATTTGTCCATGGTTCTGAGGCCAGCAAAATGTCCCAGTCAAAGCGATGCTTTCTTCCCAAAGACTGGCTGCCATTGATCCTTGGCTCCTCTGTCACATGGCAAGGCACATGGCAGTGCCTGCTGGTCTCTCCCTTATCTTCTGGGTTTCCTGGATTTCAGCTTCTTGCTTCTGTGGCTTTCTATTTTTGTGTCTGAATTTCATTCTCTTATAAAAGACTCCAGCAATAGGATTAAGACCCATCCTGACTGAAGTAGCTTAACTGAAGTAGCCTCATCAAAAGGTCCTACCTACAATGGTTTCACACCCACAGGAGTGGATTAAATTTAAGAACATGTTTTTTTCTGGGGTACATAGAGCTTCAATCCATCACACAAAGGAAAGAAAAAGGAATCTATTCTTTGGTGTGTGTTTTATTCTTTGAAGTAGGGTAACTGGAAAGGTAAAAGAAGAAACTAGCTTGTAGAGGAGACATATACAGAATTGTAAATTCTAATCAGAGCCTTGAGGGAGCAAAGGCAAGTTCAAGAGATTCAGTGAGTAATAGAATCATAATTTCATGGATCTCTTAGAAAATTGTATTGAGAATGTTGATCTCATATACGTACTGTGCCTGGCTCATGGTAGGTGCTTAATACATTGAATACAGGAATTCAAGGTTACATAGGATATCCACAGTTGACCCCCACACATGGATGACAGAATAGAATAATATGGACTTTGGAATCAGACTTTAGTTTAAATCTTGGCTATGCATTTTCCCCCATGTGAACTCTGTGCCCTTCAGCATGTCACTTGACTTAACCTAAACCTTAGATTCCTTATATGTAAAATGAGAATGATAATAGTATGAATGATGAAAGGCTGCTGAGAAGATTACTTAGCATAATATGTGAGAAACATTTAGCAGAATGTTTGGTAAATAGTAAACTCTCAAACAATGGTAGCTTAAAATGGGCTGATGGTGTAAACTAACTGGCTTTTTAAAACTTTTTATTTTGAAATTATTTTAGATTTACAGAAAACTGGCAAAGATAGTACAGAGATGTTTCTAAACACCATGGGTCTGCAAACATTTTCTGTAAAGGGTCAGATAAGTCATTATTTTAGGCTTTGTGAGACAGTCTCCGACACAACTACTCAACTGTGCCAAGGTAGTGTGAAAGCAGCCATAGACAATATGTAAACAAATGGACATAGTTCTGGTCAAGTAAAATTTTATTTACAAAAACCAGTGGTAGGTTGGATTTGGCCCATGAGTCATAGTTTGCCATCCCCTGAGCTAAACTGTAGACTTTATTCACATATACTCAGTTTTGACACTATTGGGTTTATTTATTTATTTATTTTTATTTTTATTTTTTGCTCTTCCCGGATCCAATCCAGGATTCTACATCATCATACCTCATTGATCTCCCCAGTGTCTTAGAGTTTCTCAGTCTTTACTTTTCTTTCATGAACTTGAAACTTCTGAATTGTACTTACTGGCCTGGCATTTTATAGAATGCCCCTCAATTTAGCTTTGTCTTAAGCTTTCTCATGATTACACTGAGATTGTGAATTTTTTTTGAGAATACCACAAAGGGAATACGCAGTTATTATGGCATAAATTCATGGGGTAAATAACATCACCATATGTTAATGTTGGTGACTTGGTTAAGGTGGTTGTGGTGGTTTGAAGCTCTATGTACCCCAGAAAAATATGTTCTTAAATTTAATTCATTCCTGTGGGTGTGAACCCATTGTAAGTAGCATCTATTGTTGAAGTTAATTCAACTGAACCAGGATGGGTCTTAACTGTATTACTAAAGGCTTTATAGGATAGGACACAAAGAGAAACAAAGCAAAGGAGGAGCAGCCAGAAGCCAGAATGGATCCCAGAAGATAAGCCAGGAGAGTCTGCCATGTACATTGCCATATGACAGAAAATCCGAGGACCAAGGATTGCCAGCAGCCAACCTCAGAACACCGCAGGATTCTGAGAGGAAGCATCACTTTGATTTTGGATTTCTTCTAACCTCAAAACTGTGAGCCAATAAACCCCTGTTGTTGAGACAGTCTATTACACGGTATTTGCTTAAGAAGCCAGGAAAATAAAACAGTGGTGTCTGCCAGTTTTCTTCAATGTAAAGTTACTATTACTTTCCAAACTCTTATTTATTAGAAGCAAGTCACTGAGTCCAGCCCCCTAAAGGGGAGAGTAATTAAGTTCCACCTCCTAGAAGAAAGAATATCAAATAATTTGTGGGCATATGTTGAAAACACCACAGTAACCAATAAATATTTTGGTGGCGATACTTTGAGGCAAGGAAAATATCCCTAAATTTTGTTTACTAGGTGTCACTAGGGTGTCACACTTCTAGACTCTCTCAGAGAACAGAACTAGGAAATATAAGTGTGTCTATTCTCCCATGTGCACACACATATCTGTATTTTTAGGGTTGCCAAATAAATACAGGATTTCCAGTAAATTTTAAATTTCACCTAAACAATGACCAATTCAAAAATATACATTTGTCCCAAATATTACATGGGACATACTTATACCAAAAATTATTCCTCAACAGGTGAATGGATGTACCACAACTTTATATGTCTATTTACCTGTTGGAAGTTATCTGGATTGTTTCCATTTTTCAGAGATGAACATTTACAGATGAACACCTGTATAAAATACTTTGCATGAACATAAGTTTTCAATTCTCTTGGATACATACATAGGTGTGAGATCACCAGGTCTTACAGTAACTATATGTATAACTTTATAAGAAATTGACAAACTGTTTTCCAAAATGGCTGTACCATTTTGCATTCCCATCATCAGTGAATGACAATTCCTGTTGCTTTGTTCCCTCACCAGCACTTGGTATTGTCAGTTTTTTTTAAGCCATAGATCCATAGTGATATCACACTGTGATTTTAATTTGCATCTCCCTAATAAATAATGATATTGAATATCTTTCTATATATTTATTTTCTATTTGAATATCATCTTTGGTGAAATATCTATTCAGATCCTTTGTGAATTTTTTATTGTATTTTTTTTTCTTATTATTGAGTTTTAAAAGTCCTTTATATATCCTGGAAACAAGTCCTTTATTGGATATATGATTTGAAAATATTTTCTCCCAGTCTGTGGTTTGTCTTTTCATTTTCTTAACAGTGTATTTTGCAAGCAAAATTTTAATAATTCAATAAAATACAATTGTTTTAGTTTCTGGTTGCTAAAACAAATACCATACAATGTGTTGGCTTAACAACAAAAATTTACTAGCTCACAGTTTCAGAGGCAGAAGGCTTGCTTCCGGCTGTTTGGCAAACTTTGAGGTTCTTTGGTTTTTCTGTCACATGGGAATACAAATAGTGGCTTCTCCTTTCTCTTCCAGGTTCTATTGACTTTCAGCTTCCAAATACTTCCAGAGGCTTCTCTTTCTGTAGCTTTCTGTATGAGTCCTCCAAACATAGGCTTAAGACCCATTCTAATTCAGTTGGGCCACATCTTAACTGATGTAAACTCATTGAAATGTTGCTGGAGTTGAGTTTCTAAGTTCTTGGCCATGCCATGAGAAAGAATTCAAGGGCACAGCACAGATCTAGCAAGCAGGTAGAAAGTGTATTAAGTAAACAAGAGTGGTGTGGGGACGCTTTCTCAAGGGGATAGAGGCATGCTCCCCTGTGCTAGGGGCTGCCCTTAAAATGGGCTGTTGCTGTCTCGGTGTGTTCCATTCCCTTCCTGTCCCTACTCCCTTGCAGGTCTCCCACCTCGCTTCTGGTTTCTGATACATCAGGCAGGGATTCTCTGTAAGAAGCCGTTGATCTTGCAGTTACACCTGAGCACTCAGTGAGCCTGCCACCAGCCCTATGCTATTCTACCTCAGAAAGGTCCTATTTACAATGGGTTCACATCCACAGGAATGGATTAAGTTTAAGAACATGTTTTTCTGGGGAACACAACTCTAAGTCACCACAACAATATTTGTCAATTTTTCTTTTATAGTTTCTGCTTTTGGTGTCATATCTATACATTTCCAAACCAAATCCACATATATTTTCTCCTATGCATTCTTCTAGAAGTTTTGTAGTTTTAAATTTTATTTTTGGGACTATGATTTGTCTTTAGTTAATTTTTGTATAATATGAGGTATGTGTTTAAGGTGCATTTAAAAATTTTTGCCTATGATTGTCAAATGTTCCAGCACCATTAGTTGAAAAAACTATTCTTTCTCCAGGGAATTGCCTTTCTGCATTGTCAAAATCAGCTGAGTAAATCTGTATGGATCTATTTCTGTTCTCTCTATTCCATTCTCTTGATCGATATATCTCTTCTTTTTCCAATATCATGCTAAATAATTGCAAGAGATTTATAGTAATTTTAAAATCAGTAGTATTTCTGCTAAATGTTCTTCTTTTAAAAATTGGTTTGGCTATTCTAATTCATTTACTTTTTCATTTAAGTTTTAGAATCAGCTTGTTGATAGCTAGAGGAAAAAAAGCTTCCTGCGATTTTTATTGTGATTGTGCTAAATATATAGATAAAATTGACAATAATCAACTTCTTGACAATATTTTTAGGATTTGGGGAGACCATGGCTACAGGGCAAGCACTTGAAAAAGGTGGGGCTGTCGATCCATCAGGCCTGGACCTATAGATGCCTCTCAGACCTTGAAATCTAATGAAGTATGCCCTGAAGGGTTTCAGAATTGTTTGGGACTCACGGCCCCTGTTTTCCTTCCGATTTCTCCCTATGGGAATGGAAATGTTTATCCTATGCCCGTCTTTCCTATGTATATTGGAAACAGAAAACTTGTTCTCTGGGTTTCACAGGTCCACAGACAGAAGGGACTTGTGCCCCAGGACAGACAACACCTATAACCAATTTTGATGAGACTTTGCATTTAGTATTGTTACTGAAATGACTTAAGGCTTTTTGGATATTGTGATGGAATGAATGTATTTTGCATGTAGAAAGAACATTTCTTTTTAGGGTCTAGAGGGTAGAGTACGATGTTTGAAACTGTAAGTGCCCCAGAAAAGCATGTTCTTAAAATTAATCCATTTCTGTAGGTATGGATCCATTGTAAGTAGGATCTTTTGATGAGGCTACTTCAAATAAGGTGTGACCTACCTCATTCAGAAAGTTTCTTAATCCTGTTATTTGAGTCCTTTACAAATGGGATGAATTCAGAGAGAGAGAGAGAGAAAGCCAGGAAAGAAAGAAGTTGAAATCAATGAAACCCTTTTCTTAGGATTCACCATCACCTTCCCAGTGAGCACTTGTTGACTTTCAAGGAGAAAAAGTTTACAAGGGGGTACAGAATATTCCATGTCTGCAGTCCTCAATGGTGTCACACTCTCACACTAGCCCATATTTGACATTTAGCAATTCATTAAAAATATTTTAATGAAATCTTACTGGGTTTATATGGTATATGGCAGTATCTTCCCAGGTAAGCAAATATTTTGGCCCTGTTTTTCCCTGCAGGTGCCTGTTTTTCCCCAGTTTTCATGTGAGTTGTTTGCTGTAAAACCTCTGTTCTCTGATGGGGTCAATAAAATTGTTTAATTTGCTGTTTGTCCAGTTTTTACTAGCTGTAAGAGTGGGAGCAGTGTTTTTTCCAGTTCTCTATGTCTTTGAGCTCTTAGCTGACATTTTAAAAGATCCTTTGAATATATTCAAGGATATTGCTAAGATTAGACTGTCTTTCCTCAGCCCAGAGAGCATCATGGTTTGCGGTAATGCCACAGATATGGAAATAGTGAGCCCTTATGGCACCAATATATAGTTTAGCAACAACTGTGATAACAATGCATAGGAAAAAAAAATCATTCAAAATCTAATTACAATGCTACAACAGATGTTTTACAAATGTTAATGGCTTAGCTGTTCTAATGCTAAAGTGTACTTTATTTGAATAAAGGTCAACAACTCAAGGAATGAATTTCATTAGACTTATATCAACAGTTCTGTAAGAAAGAAAAATGACAGCATGGCATTTACAAGTAGCATTGCCACACAAATTGACAAGAAGTAAACTCTGGAGAGTAGGGAAGAGTACTCAGAGCAAAAAAAAAGGGCCAAGGAATTCCAGTAAAATGGGAGGAGAGGTTAAACAGCAACCTCCAAACTACCCTTCTAGGCACAGCCAGTGAAGAATCTCACTCAAATTGTCACTTTCACAGAATGTCTAGTGCACTTATGTTTACGAAGTGATCCCGGTAGTAGCTAGTAGTTTATATCTCAACTTTGTATAAGCCAGTGCATAATATTACAAAAATATCTACAGATAGAAAATGCTACATAGGCCTAACAGAAGAATAAGTGTTTATATAAACACAAGTGCCTCAAGTAGCAGGGTTACTGTTAGTTTGCACTCTGAGCATCTGTGTGAGTGTAGATTTGCAAGTTTGCAGCCAAGAACTAGATTTAAATGTTACCCTGCATGATAGCGGGTGAGGAGGAAAGACAGGCAGAAGTAATGGGAAATTCAGGAGATGAGCAAGGAGGAGGCAGTAGGATAAAGGTGCTACCTGGGCAGGCTTAGCCACCCTGGTTTCTCAGTGGCAAATAAACTGTGTGATTCTAAGTTATTGTGAGGGATGCAAGGTGACCCTTTGGTAAAGATTTAGTAAAAAAGCTGTTTCACATAACTTCCTTTATCCCTTGTGCTTTGGAGTGCTGTGATCATATAGTAGAAGCTATTTCCACATTTAGATCACTCCCAGAGCAAAGATAAAGGACTTTGGATAAAAGCAGGAATCAGTCAAAAAACTTAAGAATAGAAGTCCCTTCACATCTTCCCATACCCCACTCCATTGCACAGCACTCAGAAAAGCCTTGAAAAGGTCTTTCAAATTTCACAGTTCATGAAATGACACAATCTCCATGCTTCTTGTATTTGCCAGTAGCAGTCTACCTGCAACTAATTATTTCTAATGCTTGAGTCCTTGAGCTCACTTGTTCATAGAATATGTCACCTATTTGGGAAGTTAAGAGAATGTACCCAATAATGCAATTGGAGAAAAGAACCTGCATCCTCTTCTTTCCCTGCAGCTCTAAACACAGAAGCTTCAGAAACCCCAAAAGAAACACGATGACCCAGGATGTATGGAGAAAAATGCTTCAGGAAAATTAACCACAGCATTCTACTCATTCCCATTCCTGACACTGTTTACAATGCATTGCACCTTGTAACGATCTCATCTGGAACTCAAAATCACCCGTGAAATGTTTAGTACTATTTTAATTGAACTTAGGCCTTCTGAATCTAAATCCGAAGTGTTACCTATCAATCTTGGCTATATCCTCTTTGCCTTATTACCACACCAAGGCTGCCACCTACAATTGCGTTGAATTACCAGGTATGGATAATGGTATTTTTTTTTTCCAACATTCTCATTAGTTGTATAGAAAAAAAAGGAAAAGTTCCTCAAAAAAGAAGGAACCTTTTCCCATAAACATGAAGTGATTAACTAACTGCCGAAAAGGCTGAACATAAAAACTCTGAACAATTTCATTCAAAATTGAAAACACTTAGTAATATTGACAGTCTATTAATTTTCTTTTGACCGTGAAATGTCACCATCTACTCTATGTGAAAACAAAGTAGGGAAGTCTGTTAATAATTTCCTACAAAAATATTCAATAAGAAAAAATATATTGAAAACTATCTGTAATTTTCACTTCATAAATTTTTCTTTGCTATTATGTTTTTTCCAAGTTGTGTGAATTGAACCTATGAACTATGTCAATTAATAAAATGGCTGTTCACAATTATTAGGTTCTTTTTGGTAGGTATTAATATGCTGTTATAGTGAGAGTAGGGTTTACTCCACCACAGTCTGACTATTTTATAATTTAAAAATTGAAATGTTATTTAAAAAATAGCCAAGAATCTGCTGAAATACATAGAAGAGTATATGACTTTAGGTAAATGAAAAAAGTCACAAGCTGGAGAGCAATGGTCAATGTGTTTTAAAATAGGTTCTTTCAAATAGGCCAAAATTATTATTTTAGGAAGAAATTAATTAGTCAAAGTTATTCACTTTAAAAATGAGAAAAATAACAGTGGAAAAGCAAAACGACTTTCCCAAAGTCACAAAAAGAGTGGCATAGCCAGAAGCAAGAGTAAACCTTCTTTCCCCTAATCTAGTATGATGTTTATCTTACCACAGAAATATTAACTGGTTAGCTCAAAACAAATTTGTAGTCTTTCATAAATGCCAGTATCTTCACATTTGCTCATGTAGCACATATCAGATCTAGGGAATAAAAATTTAATTTACAAACTTGAAACCCTGGCATCCCACACAACTAAATTTCCTTTCATCATCCATACACAAATGGGAAAAAGGAGGAAAATGTCATTCTATTTTGGCCAAGCAAGGAGATAGACTGTGCTGTATTGAGGAGAAATAAATTTTTACTGTAATAGCTGACTCCAAATTCCCAGAGAAAGCTGTTTTTGCTTTAGAAGCATCTTAATGGAGCCCCAAAGAAGGAAAACACTAAGGCTTTGAGAGCATGTTCTACATAGAAATGGTAAAGTGAAAAAAAAAAAAAAAAAAAAAAAAAGATGACTAAATTGCTCTATGTAACTGTTTAATAGAAATTTGTGCCTAGAGTAGAGAATCTATGGATATGGGAGAAACGAGTCCAAATAGCAGAACAAGAGAGTTGATAGTATGGATAAGGTGGGAATGTTGATGATGGAATATCTAAAATCTTTTTGGAGAAACAGCAGTTTCTAAAGTTCAATTTAATTTTATTTAATTTGCCTACAATGTACATTGCAGCTATTGACTCAAAAAAGTCCTAAAGTTAGGAGACAAATACTAAAGTTCATTGCACATATAAAAATCTGGGGCAAAAGTGTGTCATTTGAAATCTAATGGAATTTGTCCTGCAGGTTTTAGGAACTGTTTTGGTCCCATTAACCCTGTTTTCCTTACTGTTTCTCCTTATGGCATTGGGAATGTTTATCCTATGACTGTCCCTCCTCTGTATATTGGAAGCACATAACTTGTTCTAAGTTCACAGATCCACAGTTAAAGGAGAATTATGCCTTAGGACCAACCATGCCTATAATTGATTTTGATGGGATCTTGTTCTTAACTATTGTTACTGAAATGATTTAAGTTTTTTTGATATTGCTGTGGGATGAATGTATTTTGTATATGGAAAGATAATGTCATTTTGGGGTCCAGGGGGTGGAATGTGCCAGTTCGATGTATTACGTCCCCTCAAACACCATTATCTTTGATGTAATCTTGTGTGGTCAGATGTATTAGTGTTGATTAGATTTTGGAATCCTTTGGGTGTTTCCATGGAGATGTGATTCAGTCAACTATGGACAAGATCTTTGTTTGGATAATTTCCATGGGGGTGTTGCCCCACCCATTCAGGGTGGGTCTGAATTGAATTGCTGGAGCATATATAAGCTCAGACAGAAGGAGTGAGCTTGCTACAGCCAAGAAGGACACTTTGAAGAACACACTGGAACTGAGAGAGCAGCTTCAGCTTACAGAGACATTTTGGAGATGGCCTTTGAAAGCAGACCCTTGCTCTGGAGAAGCTAAGAGAGGACAAATATCCCAAGTGCAACTAAGAGTGACATTTTTGAAGAACTGCAGCCCAGAGAGGAATGTCCTAGGAGAAAGCCATTTTGAAACCAGAACTCTGGAGCAAACGCCAGCCATGTGCCTTCCCAGCTAACAGAGGTTTTCCAGACACCATTGGCCATCCTCCTGTGAAGGTATCTGATTGCTGATGTGTTGTTACCTTGGACACTTTATGGCCTTAAGAATATAACTGTGTAACCAAATAAACCCCCTTTTATAAAAGCCAATCCATTTCTGGTGTTTTACATTCCAGCAGCAGTAGCAAACTAGAACAGGTGAAAATACAGAAAAGAAAATAGAGTCTAATTTCAGAATTCATATATATACTATATATGTTATATATACACTATATATACACACTATGTACATACTATGTAAATATAAATATATACTATATATATTCAAGCAACAGAGGAAAACATAAAAATTAAAAGCAGTTGATGACTTAGGATAAAGGATAGGAAGTAAATTTTTCTTCTAATTTCTTTTTTGTTGTTATAATCTTCATGTGAGAATTACAGGGTTTTTATGAGGGTCAGGAGGTCATACTGAATATCATTCACATATAACTCCTGCCATCCTGAGATGTCATTTCATCCACTGACATAGCTCATCTTTTCACTAAATTAAAAGAAATATTAAAGCTTTACCTTCTGATCCAAATTTTCATCCTTTTTATATAATATAAAAATATTATCTATACTTCATATAATAAAATATAAATTGTTATTCTAACAACCATTATTTAGAAGTATACTATCTCTCAGCATTAATGAGGTATACTATCCTGATTAGGCATCAACACTAAGGCTGACAAAAATGAAATAATTTATTGTGATATGAATTTAGGCATGCCCTGATGTTACCAGCTAACCTTTATGAGTTCAGAATACTAACCTACTTTCTAATGTTTCATTTATTTGTTTTTTTGAGGTTCTATTATTTGTGCCTAGCTATAGGTGTTCCATATTCTTTCCCCACGTTTACATTTAGTATTATTTGAATTTCTCATTTTAGCTATTCTGGTAAGTTTGTAGTGGCATCACAAGGTGATACAAGGTATTATTTTAAGTGCTTTGTATATAATTATCTATTTAATCCTCAGTAACTCCATGAAGAAACTGAGGCTTTAGTAAAGGTAGATTTAGAATGAGAAGATTAGCGCTCAGACTGTGGAATCTGGGCTCTTGACCTCTGATAGAACTGCCTCTACAAGTACCACATCAATTCTCTTCTTGGTTCTGCCACGTATTATTGCACTGGCATAGGTTACTAGTAAAGGAAATTAAAGTCATTCTTTTCCCATTACCTCAAAATATTAATCAAACTTATGTTGCAACTTCTCCCTTTAACCTGTGACATTCATAAAGTTGCCTTTTAAGCACTAAGGAATTAGCATCCAAACCGAAGCATCAGTTAACATGACTGATGAAGGAAGCAAAGAAAAACCCTAGAGCTGTCATACAACAATAATCATGTATAATTCAAAGTTTTAAATCATAAAGAGTATGTTGAATGCCTCCCTTAACACATCTGTAAATGCATATGTGGGAAAGAGTTTAACCAGTCCATATTGCATTCTAATTTACTCTTTTGGCTGTTCTTCATAGAGATTGTGACAATTTTCTTGGGAGCAATGTACATACATGAACTCAATAATTACTTTCTCTGTCTTCTTGCTAATTTCTCTCTATTCATTATATAAAAACAAAAGCTTAAAATTTCCAAAATTTATGATTATATGTACTAAATTACATTCATTTTTCATAGTAATAAAATTGTTAACGACATGTTGTTGTTTTTTTCTGTCACCCAAATGACTCTATCATACCAGATAGTAGTAGTTGAAATCTGACAAACATGTTATAATTCAGGTTTTCAGCAGTGAAAAATTAATTTCACATCCAATTTATAATCTAGAGACAGAGCAGAATGTAAGAATTTATTTTTCAACTATTAATCTGAATTTTGATTTGGTAGGGGAAGGAGTGTGGGGTTGGGAGAAGGTGGAATACAAGAACATAGAGTTCCTTAAATGCATTTAGGCAAAACTTACGGGAAGTAGAGGGATGGAAGTAAGGAATTATGGGGGGGGGGGGGTTAATGTAATTAAGGAAAGAAAAATGTTTTAGGCTACAAAACTCAATCTATTACACTGCAATGTTCTCATGCATCATTCTGGAATGCATATACATTAATAGCATTTTTCTATTGTGAATCTTAAACATTTGTGGAAAATTTATCTTTATTGCTGAGTACTGTACTGCTTTCATTACTTGACCATAAAGACCATGACCTTGTACAGTCACCTGAGTGGATGTCTACACGAGCTGCTTAAAAGGTGATGAGTAGTACTATTCACGGTGCTCATTATGCCTGCCAGTTTTCACAAAGTGCTAAATAATACTAAGAGTAGCACAAACAAAGAAATCACAAGCTAAACTCAACATGGTCTTAATGAGGAGTAGAGAATTTGTCCTCTAAATATGCTGAAGAAACACTTAGGTTTTGCAGTGTTGAAAATGCACAAAAAAAGACAGGGCCTTTTTTTTTATGAAAAGCTGAATTTCATCCTAGAAACATTAGTCTAGAATGGTTTACGATGATACTGAGATTACCATTAAACAATATGGATTATTCTAATTGAATTTTCAAGGCTTTATTTCAGTTTTTATTTTTTGTTTTAAGAGAACCTTAAAAGGGCAATTGAATCTAATTTCTTAACTTGTTCCACAGTTACATATTTTGAATGATTAGGAATATTTTATAGACTTAAATCTTCCATTATATTATTCCATACTTGCCTAAAAATTAAACTATCAAAACTAAACTCATAAACAATGTTCATCTGCAAATCTTTTATAGACAAATGCTTAATCAATCTGATCGTTATCAAGTAGGAATAATCAAATTGCTAATATGTAAAACGAGATCACAGTTGTAGATCTGCACATGCAAATTAAATTGTACATTTGTTTTACTTAAAATTATTGACCTACGTAAGTTTGAAGCACTTTTTTTTATAAGCACAATATTATAAAATGCTTCCCAAAATTTTCAAGAAAGTTTGCGAGTTCCCAGTATCTTCTCCCCATTATCAGATATATAAAATATCACTACTTTCTTAGAAATAAAGACGTGATATTAAATATTATGCTATTAGCAGAGAAGTATAGATCATTCTTAATGAAACAGGAGTTAGACAATTAAAACCTATAAAGTGTTTTCTCCTACATATCATATGGGTAACTCAGAATTTTAATGAACTACTTAACAGCTCTCCATCTAAAAGCAAAACTAATTTGACCTAATTCCATTTCCTCATCACATTGACTATTATAAAGCATATCACTAGCTATGATTGATCTATGTCTTTAATATGATCACAAAAGGACTCAAGGGCCATGTTATTTTAGAAAATTCTGAAGTCTAAGACAAACAGAAAATATAAACTTTTGGTAGATATTTTCTTTGTAAATAGCAGACAGTTTTCAAGAGAACAGTAACTTTTTTGGACCAAATTAGGGGAATGGCTCCACGTGAGATGAAAAAAGAAAAAAAAAAAGTGATTTCCCACCAGAGCCTAAATCATAAATCATTTTCAAAGAAATCAATGTACCTTCCCTTCTGTGTCTGGAAGTTCAGTCCCTTTTATAATACATCTTTCCAAAACAAATGGAACTATCTTATACCCTTGCTAATAGAAAACTAATGGTAGGTTATACCTCAGATACCTCATTTATTATATTTTTATACTTATTGCTTTGTATCTCTATAAAGCTTCATTTTTATGTTTCACTGGGTAATTTCAAAGGAAAGAAAATCTGTTCTAAATCATTAGCTTTGTGTATTGGAAAACATGTATTCACTATATATCATGGCAAATTTTTAAATAAGTTACAAGCAATCGATGCAAGTATTGCATAATATTTGCAATGCCTGAACTAGCCTTTAATAAGATTTTTAAAAAATCATTCACATAAATCTAAGTGGCATTTATAACTTCTTTAAGGTTTGGATTTGTTCTGGAAAAGGAAATAATAGGATTAGATTAGATGACTATTGTACTTTCATTTCTAGCTTTCAAATAACTTTTGTGTTACTTACATTGAGAGGTAGAATTTGTGCTATTCTTTGTTGGGGATATATAGACACTGACGTCAAAGAACCTAGAGTCTAAGAGAGAAGTAAAACTTGTCCTCAAATAACTCTAGCATGAGATAAAAGTTAAAAACATACATGAAGAAGTATAAACTCTTTATGCAGAGGAAAAGAGTTTCCCTCCTGCTTAGGAGGAGCAGGGTCTGGGAAGAATGCCCAGAGGATGTGGCTTTTGAAATGGAGCTTGAAAGATGAGTAGAACAGGGTGTTAAAGAGCATGAAAGTTTTCTTTCATAGCAAACTTTCTAATGCTTAGTAACATTTTATGGAACAGAGTACTGAGTAACACTAACTTAGGAAATAGCTCTGGATATAACTGGTGCTATCTAAGGGGACCCCTGCAATCTTTTCATGGCCAGAAATTCATTGTCAATGTGAATAATTTCCTTTACTCATTCATATGCTTAAAAGTTAGGTGTTTAAGTTGTATTAAACATTCTCGTCAATAAAATGATAGGCTGTCCATGGCCACCTCCCAGTCTCCAACATTTCTGGGAGGACATCTGGCTGCCTCCACTCCTTGACACTCTGGGTTAGGTCTCTTTGTTACATGTTCTCTATATTCTTCCTTTAATACTTACCATGATTGTACTTTCACAGTTGTATGTGTAATTCCTAAAGTCAGAATTCAAGCTTCATGAGGGCACAGACTGTGTCTGTCTCATTACTTGTGTCTCCAGTACTAATTTCAAAAATTGAGAACTAGTAAGCACTTAATATTTTGTAAAATGAATGAATGAATAAATATTGTTATTCAGCACATAAAAACAGAACAACATGGTGCTTAATAGCATAGTCTTTGGAGGGAGAAAGTTTTGAATCTGCTACTTTATAGGTAAATTCTCTCCAAAAAAATTAGTTAACCTTTCTGATATTCAGCTTCCTTATCTGCATAATAGATATAACAAAAATTTCTATCCTAAGAGGACCATTGTGAAACTGAACTGGTGTCATGTACCTGAAAGTCTCAGGATAATTGCCAGCAACCAGGCTATTAAAAAACCATGGCTATTAAAAGTAAGACTGTTAATAAATTGGTTATTATTGTAACTTAACTCCTAAGCATACCATTTTTTAATATGAAATGACCTTCTTTATCTGACATTCAGTTTGTGTTTAAATATATTTTTCTGGAAAATATTCTGAAAGCCTGTTTCTCTTCTGTTAAATTTATCTGTTTGCTGTGAAATAAGTCAGTTTGAACCAAATTTGCTGCCAACTAAGCCAATTTGTATTCTTCTGGCAGATGTCCACAGCCTGCAATAGTTAAAGGCAGAAGAGGATTACAGGCCCTATCTCACCAGCCAATAACAGGTTGGATGTTTCAATGCTGTAGAGGTCAATGGTCTGAATTCTACCTCATTTGCTTGGATTAACAGCAAGAGACCTAAGAACTATTACATGACACGTGTATATTAAGCTTGAGGATGTCCCAGCTCCCTATTCTTTTAAGTATGCTAAGGCATCTTGCAAGAAGGTCCGCTTAATACAGATGTGAGCATTTTCTAGTATCAGAATCCAGTCAAGTTTTCATCAGAATCAAGCAACAGAATTCTGTGTTATGTTCATCTCATGACCAAGAGGAATCTGGGCCTCCGGGTACTACTCCAAAGGGAATAGCAGCTAGATTCCTAATCCTTGTTTATAGAAAGGCACTGGTGCTTGATTAACATCTCTAGCCAATCTGCAAAGCTTAAACATGATTAATTGCATCAATTAAAAATGATTACTCACCTCCTTTATGTGAATTAGTAAACTATCTAGTTCTAACCAGAGATAAAGAGAGCTGACTTGCTTGTGGCTGCTGCCCCTGGAGACTGACTCCAGAATGAAATCTTCCAAATTCTGATTACTCTCTCCACCCACCCACCCAAGGTTAACCACACTGGGGTTATAAATTAAAACTTATACACACACAGCATTTTCTATGCTGAAGTATTTTAAAGTAAATTAAAGCAATATAAAATATCTGCTACATCATTTTATATTTAACTTTTTGTGTCCTCTGGATATTTACTTATCTACTCTGTACCTCAGTTTGCATCTATAAGATGGGAATAATACTAGTAATTACCTTATAGCGTTATTGTGAGTTTTAAATGAGTTAATACCTATAAAGTACTTAGAGCAATGTCTGACTCACACTGCAAGTTCAATAAATTTTGGCTACTACTTGATTATTATTATGAGAATATGATCAGACAATTAAAAAAAATTCTTGGAGTTCATGTTGTAGTTCATTGGGACATTATTTTTTTCTGAGTTCTCAGGAACTTGCTCCCATTTTCTTACATCACTTAATTCTTTCATGGTTCCTATTTTTTTTCCCCCCATTTACTCATTTGGGAATAAAACAAAAACTCCCCAGGAACTGTAGTCATGATGTGTGGGTTACCTGAACTTCTACTCAAATCCCTCTTGGATTTCTCAAGCAAAATCATATCTGAAGTAAGAGTACAGGTTGATGTGTATTGTTTTTTGCCTAATTCCTGTTTTCTTTCAAGCAATGAACAAATGCCAATTTCCCTTACAGATATGAGGCCAGTTCTGAAGCCTCTAGAACAGAGGTTCCCAGATCATGGCACCTGGTTTAAATTTAGATGTCAGAAATAATAGCTTGTCATATTGTTACTGCTGTTTGTTTTCTTTTCTTTAATTTGAGACAACACTTAAACAATAGGAGCTCTCCCATTAAAACCCATATTTCAGTAATCTCCTGAGAAATCAGAAGATAGGACAACAAATTTAAAAACTTACCTAGAGCTGAGGAGCAGCTGCCCCCTTTCCATGCAGCAGGTACTCTCTAATTTGTGCCAGCACTTCCACGACTCAGGGAATCTCCAACATAAGGTCATATGGCTCCTGCCATTTATGTCTGTGGCTGTGCTTTTTTATTTAGTACAAAAAATATTTTCCATACCCAACAGTCTCTCAATTTGATTCCATTAGTCTATATGTCTGTTCTTGTACCACTACCATGCTGTTTTGATTAATGTGGCTTCGCAATAAGTTTTAAGATAAGGTTGTGTGAGTCCTCCAACTTCATTCTTCTTTTTCAAGATGGCTTTAGATATTCAGGGCACCTTATCCATCTATATAAATTTCATGATTGAATTTTCCATTACTGAAAACAAGGCTGTTGGAATTTTGATTGGGGATGTATTGAATCTATAAATAGCTTTGGGTAGTATTGATATCTTAATGATATTTAGCCTTGCAGTCCTGAACATGGAATGTTCTTCCATTTATTTAGGTCTTTTTTTATTTCTTTTAGCAATGTTTTGTAGTTTTCTGTGTACAGTTCCTTTATATCCTTGGTTAGATTTGTTCCTAGATATTTTATTCTGTTAGTTGCCATTGCTGATGGATTTTTTTCTTAGTTTCTTCCTCCAATTGTTTATTGCTTGTGTATAGAAACACAAGTGATATTTGGATATTGATCTTGTATCCTGCCACTTTCCTGAATTCATTTATTAGCTCTAGGAATTTGTTGTGGGTTTTTCAGGATTTTCTGTATAGAGGATCATATTATCACCAAATGGAGAAAGTTTTACTTTTTCCTTTCCAACATAGATGCCTTTTGTTTCTTTTTCTTGCCTAATTGCTCTGGCAAGAACTTCCAGTACAATATTGAATAACAGTGGTGACAGTGAGCATCCTTGTCTTATTCCTGATCCCAGAGGAAAGTTTTCAATCTTTAACCATAAAGTAGGATATTAGCTGTGGGCTTTTCATATATATGCCCTTTATCATGTTGAGCAAGTTTCTTTCTATTCCTAGTGTTCTAAGTATTTTAATCAAAAAAGTGTGCTGCATTTTGTTCATGTCTTTTTCATCAATTGAGATGATCATGTGTGTGTTTTCCCCTTTATTCTGTTAATATGGTGTATTACATTAATTGATTTTCTTATGTTGAACCAACTTCACATACCAGGGATAAATTACAATTGACCATGGTGTATAATCGTTTTAACATGCTGTTGGATTTGGTTTGCTAGTATTTGTTGAGGATTTTTACACCTATATTCATAAGAGATATTGGTCTGTAGTTTTCTTCTCTTTTGGTATCTTTATCTGGCTTAGGTATGGGGTGATGTTGGCCTGGTAGAATGAGTTAGGGAGTATTCCCTCTTCAATTTTTGTAATAGTTTGAGCAGAATTGGACCTAATTCTTCTTGGAATGTTTGGTAGAATTCCTCTGTGAAGCCATCTGATTCTGGGCTTTTCTTTGTTGAGAGATTTTTGATTACAGATTCACTCTCTTTACCAGTAATTGGTTTGTTGAGGTCTTCTATATCTTCTTGAGTCAATGTAGTTTGTGTGTTTCTAGGAACTTGTCCATGTAATCTAAGTTATATAATTTAGATACAGTTGTTCATAGTATCCAATTTTTGTCCTTTTTATTTCAGTGGGGTTGATAGTAATATCCTCCTTTCCATTTATGATTTTCCTTATTTGTATCCTCTCTCTTTTTTCCTTGTCAGTCTAGCTAAATGATTGTCAATATATTGATCTTTTCAAAAAACCAACTTTTGATTATGTTGATTCTCTCTTTTGTCTTTTTTTTTCTATTTCTTTTATCTTCACTCTAATGTTTGTTATTTCCCACCTTGTGCTCACTTTGTGTTTAGTTTGCTCTTCTTTTTCTAGTTCTTCTAGTTTTGAGGTTAGGTCTCTAATATGAAGTCTTTCTTATTTTTAATTTAAGAATTTAGAGCTAGATTTCCCTTTGAGCACTGCCTTCACTGCATTCCATAAGTTTTGGTATGCTGTCATTTCATTTTCATTCACCTCAAGATATTTCCTACTTTCACTTCTATTCTTATCTTTTACCCATTGGTTGATTAAGAGTATGTTGTTCTCTTAAGGATCTGAGTTTCTGAAGAATGTACATATGTTATAATCTATAGCAAAAAAATGATTAAAAAAGAGTATGTTGTTCAATTTCCACATATTTCTCAATTTTCCATTTCTCCCTCTGTTATTTATTTCTAGCTTCATTGTGTGGTTGTCAGAGAATATACATTGTATGAATTCAATATATTTGAATTTATTGGGACTTGTTTTGTGACCCAACATATGGTCCATACTGGCGAATGATCCATATGCACTTGAGAAGAAAGTGTATTCTGTTTTTTGGGGGGTCCAGTGTTCTGCACACTTCTTTTATGTTTATGTTTAGTGTATCATTCAAGTCCTATACATACTTACTAATCTTCTGATTACTGAGAGTGCTGTGTTAAAGTCTCCTCCTATTAATGTAGAACTCTCCATTTCTCCCTTCAAATCTGTCAGTATTTACTTCATATAGTTTGGGGCTGTGTTCTTAGGTGCATATATATTTGTAGTTGTCATATCTTCTTACTGAGTTTTCCCCTTTATCCATATATAATGAATATCTTTGTCTCTTGTATCTGTTTCTTAATTAAAGTCTGTTTGATCCAATATTAGCATGGCCACCCAGCTCTCTTTTTGCCTCCTACTTGCATGGTGTATTTTTTTCCATCTTTTCACCCTCAACCTGCTTCTATCTTTGAATTTAAGTTGAGTATTTTGCAGACAGCATATAGTTGTGTCATGCTTTTCTATCCATTCTGCCAGTCTCTGCCTTTTGATTCAAGGGCTTAGGTTATTTACATGTAAAGTCTCCACTGAAAATATGAGAATTTCTCCTGCCATTTTGCTATTTAAACTTCATATATCTTATATCTTTTTTGTCCCTCACTTCTGTTAATGCCTAATTTTATATTTATTTGCTTTTGTTAGTTGTACCATGTTGAGTGCCTTCTCATTTCTATCTGGCTATATATTTTTCTTGTGGTTATCATGGGATCAAATTTTAACATACTAAATATATAGCCATCATATTTGGTTTGATACCGACTTAACTTCAGTAGCATGCACATATACTTTTCCTATACTCTTTATCCCCCCCCATCTTTTTTTGTATTTGTTATCATATATCTTTGTACATTGTAAGTCTAAAACCATGGATTCATCATTGCTTTTTATGCATTTGCCTTGTAGCACCTTTAGGAAGTAAGAAATGGCGTAACATACACAAAAATACACTACAATATACTGGCATTTACAATTAACCAAAAAGTTACCTTACTGCAAGTCTTTATTCCTTTATCCTACTTTGAAACACTGTCTAATGCCCTTTCCTTTCAGTCTAAAGAACTCCCTTTATCATTACTTGTGGGGCAAATCTAGTGGTGATGATCTCCCTCAAATTTTGTTTATCTGAGTATGTTTTATACTCTCCTTCAGTTTTGAATGAGTCTTATGGGACATAAAATTCTTGGCTGGCAGTTGTTTTCTTTCAGCACTTAAAGTATTTCTTCCCACTCACTTCTTGCCTCCCTGGTTTCTGATGAGAAAATAGGACTCAATTTAATTGGGACGCCTTTGTATGTAACACACTGGTTGTCTCTTGCAGCTTTCAGAACTCTCTCCTTGTCCTTTGCATTTGATAATGTGTTTAATATATGACAGAGTGTATTTTTCCTCATGTTTAAACTGTTTAATGTTCTCTGAGCTTCTTGGATGTGCATATTCACAACTTTTGCTAAGTTTCAGATGTTCTCTGTCATTATTTCTTTGAATATTCCTTCTGCTCCTTTCCTTCTTGCTTCTCCTTCTGGGACTTCCATAATGTGTCTATCAATGCACTTGATGGTGTCCCAGAGATGTCAGACTATTTTTTCTTTTAATATTTCTTTTTCTTTGAGCTCCTCAGCCTGACTCATTTCATGTGTCTTATCTTCAAATTCACTGATTCTATCTTCTGCCAGTTGTAATCTGCACTTGAAACCCTCTTGTGCATTTTTCATTTGTTATTGTGGGCTTCAACTCCACTAATTCTTTTCAGTTCTTTTCATAAACTTCCATCTCTTTACTTATACTCTCATATTGCTCTTTCATTTTTTTTCCTGCCATCCTTTAGTTTTTCTCTGTATTGCCCTTCATCTTCTTGAGAAGTTTTAAGATCATGTTTTATGAGGGTTTGTTTGGTATGTCCACATTCTCATCTTCTTCATTGTATTCTTTTTCCAGTTTGCTTTGATTATACTTTTTCTGAAATACCATCCCCTTTCCAACACTCTGCATGGTTGGCATTCATTTGTTCTCCTACATGCAAGAACAGTTTTATATTTGTACATTCAGTCACAATCATTGACCATTCCAGTTTTTGCTAAGTTAAACAGTTCCAGTCTTTATCTTCTATCTTTACCTCCGGTGTCATTCATGCCCCTAGCCCACCTCTTTCAGCTTTACTCATGGACATCTTTGTTCAGTGTACTTACAATATTGTGCTACCATCACAGAGTATTATGCTATCTATTTCTGGATCTACACAATCAATCCTGCAGAAAACTTTGTAGTCCTTCAGCATTGACTGCCCAATCTCTACCCACTTTCTATCTCCTGGTAGCCTATGTTATCAGCTTTTAACTCTCAAAGTTTGCTCATTAATGTTAGTTCATATTAGTGGGGCCATGCAATATTTGTCCTTTTGTTTCTATATAACTTTACTCAACATCATGTCCTCAAGGTTCATCCACATTATTATATGTTCCATGTCTTTGTTCTGTCTTCCAGCTGCATAATATTCCATCATGTGTATGTACCACAGTTTGTTTATCCACTCATCCATTGATGGACATTTGGGCTGTTTCCACCTCTTGGTTCTTGTGAATAATGCCATGATAAACATCAGTTTACAAATGTCCATTCCTGTCTTAACTTTCAGTTACTCTGAGTATATACCTAATAATGGAATAGCTGGGTCATATAGCAAATCTTTACTTAGCTTTCTGAGGAACTGCCACACTGTCTTCCAGAGTGGTTGCACCATTCTACATTCCCCCCTACGGGAATAAGTGTGCCTATTTCTCCATATCCTCTCCAGCACTTGTAATTTTCTGTTTTTTGGTAATGGCCATTCTGGTAGTTGTGAGATGATATCTCATTGTGGTTTTGATTTGCATTTCCCTAATAGCCAATGAAGTTGAGCATTTTTTCATGTTTTTGAGCCATGTATTTCCTCTTCAGAAAAGTGTCTGTCCATGTCTTTTACCCATTTTTTAATTGGGTTGTTTGTCTTTCTGTTGCTGAGTTGTAGGATAACTTTATATATTCAGGATATTCAACCCTTATCTGATATGTGGTTGCCAAATATTGTCTCCCGTTGTGTAGGCTGCCTTTTTATCTTTCTGACAAAGTCCTTTGATGTACAAAAGTGTTTAATTTTGAGGAGATCCCATTTATCTATTTGTTCTTTGGTTGCTAGAGCTTTAGGTGTAAGGTCTAGGAAACCACTTCCTATCACAAGATCTTTAAGAAATTGCCCTACATTTTCTTCTAAGAAAATGTCTTAGTGCTAATGTTTAGGTCTTAGTGCTAATGTTTAGGTCTTTGATACATTCTGAGTTAATTTTTGTATAAGGTGTAAGATAGGGGACTTCTTTCATTCTTTTGGAAATGGATATCCAGTTCTCCGAACACCATTTACTGAAGAGGCTGCTAAGTCTGAGTTGCTTTGGTTTGACAGCCTTATCAAAGATAAATTGTCTGTAGATGTGAGTCTATTTCTGAACACTCAATTTGATTCCATTGGTTGGTATATATATCCTTATGCCAGTACCATGTTATTTTGAGCACTGTTGCTTTGTAATATGCTTCAAAGTCAGGTAGTGTGAGACTTTCCACTTGGCTCCTCTTTCTCAAGATATTTTTGGCTATTTGGGGTAACTTGCCCTTCCAAATAAATTTTGTTATTGATTTTTCTATTTCTGTAAAGTAAGTTGTTGGGATTTTAATTGGTATTACATTGAATCTATAAATCAGTTTAGGAATAATTGACATCTTAATTATACTTAGTCTTCCAATCCATTAACACGGTATGTTCTTCCATCTTTTAAGGTCCTGTTTGATTTCTTTTAGCAGTTTCTTGTAGTTTTCTTTGTATAGGTCTTTTGTGGCCTTTGTTAAGTTTATTCCTGAATACTTGATTCTTTGGGTTGTTATTGTAAATGGAATTTTTTCTTGATTTCTTCCTCTTGTTGCACATTACTTGTGTATAAGAACACTACAAATTTTTGTGCATTGATTTTGTAGCCTGCCACTTTGCTGTATTCATTGATTAGTTCTAATAGCATTGCTGTAGATTTTTCTGGATTTTCTACATATAGAGTCATGTCATCTGCAAAGAGTGAAAGTTTTGCTTCTTCCTTTCCAATTTGGATGCCTTTTATCTCTTTCTCTTGCCTAATTGCTCTCGCTAGAACTTCCAGCACATTGTTAAATAACAGTGGTTATAGTGGGCATCCCTCTCTTGTTCCTCATCTTAGAGGGAAAACTTTCAGTCTCTCCCCATTGAGTACAATGTTAGCTGTGGGTTTTTTTAATATATTGCCTTTATTATATTGAGAAAATTCCCTTCTATTCCCATCCTTTGAAGGGTTTTCATCAAGAAAGGATGTTGAATTTTGCCAAATGCGTTTTCTACATTAATCGAGATGATCATATACTTCTTCTTCTTTGATTTATTGATGTGGTGTATTACATTTATTGATTTTCTTGTGTTGAACCAGCCTTGCATACCTGGAATAAACCCCACCTGGTTGTGGTGTATAATTCTTTTAATGTGCTGCTGGATTGAATTTGCAAGTATTTTGCTGAGGATTTTTGCATCTATAGTCATTAAAGACATTGATCTCTGATTCTCTATTCTTTCTTCTTTTTTTTTTTTTGTAGTATCTTTCTCTGATTTAGGTATTAGGGTGATGTTGGCTTCATAGAATGAGTTGGGTAGCTTTCCCTCCTCTTCAATTTTTTTTTAAAGAGTTTGAGCAGGATTGGTACTAATCCTTTCTTGAATGCTTGGTAGAGTTCACATGTGAAGTGATCTGGTCCTGGGGTTTTCTTTTCTGGGAAGCTTTTTGATGACTGATTCAATCTCTTTACTTGCAATTGGTTTGTTGAGGTTGTCTATTTCTTCTCAGGTCAATGTTGTTTATTTATGCTTATCTAGGAAGTTGTCCATTTTGTCTAAGTTGTCTAGTTTATTAGCATATAGTTGCTAATAGTATCTTCTCATTATGTCCTTTATTTCTGCAGCGTCAGTATTTAATGTTTCCTTTCCTGTTTCTGACTTTCTGATTGCATTTGTTTTCTTGTTTGCATCTGATTTTTTTTTTTTTTTTTTAAGCCTAGCTAGGGGTCCATCAATTTTATTGATTTTCTCAAAGAAGCAACTTCTGGTTTTGTTGATTCTATTGTTTTCCTGTTCTCAATTTCCTTTATTTCTGCTATAATCTTTGTTATTTCTTTTTTTCTGTATGCTTTGGGGTTAGTTTGCTTTTCTTTCTCTAGTTCCTCAAGGTGAACAGTTAATCCCTCAATTTTTGCTCTCTCTTCTCTTTTAATATAGGTGTTTAGGGCAATAAATTTCCCTCTCAGCACTGCCTTTGCTGCATCCCATAAGTTTTGATATGTTGTGTTTTCATTGTCATTTGCCTAGAGGTATTTACTAATTTCTCTCTTTACCCACTGGTTTTTTAAGAGTGTGTTGTTTAGCCTCCACATATTTGTGAATTTTACAATCTTCTTCCTGTTATTCATTTCCAACTTCATTTCATTGTGATCTGAGAAAGTGTTTTTAATAATATCAATATTTTTTAATTTGTTGAGACTTGCTTTGTGACCCAACATGTGGTCTATCCAAGAGAATGTTCCATGAGCAGTTGAGAAAAATGTGTATCTTGCTGTTGTGGGGTGTAGTGTTCTGTAAAGGTCTATCAAATCTAGTTCATTTGTCATACAATTCCACATCTCTGTTTCCTTATTGATCCTCTGTCTGGATATTCTATCCATTGATGAAAGTGGTGTATTGGCATCTCCCACTATTATTGTAGAGGTATCTACTTCTCCTTTCAGTGTTCTCAGTGTTTGCCTCATGAATTTTGGCACACTCTGACTTGGGGCATAAATATTTATGATTGCTATGTTCTCTTGATGAATTGACCCTTATATTAATATATAGTGTCCTTCTCTGTCTCTTTTAATTCTTTTTCTTTTGAAGTCTAATTTGTCTGATATTAATATAGCTACTCCCACTTTTTTCTGGTTGCTGTTTGCCTGAAATATCTTTTTCCAGCTGTTCACTTTCAGCCTATTTTTGTCCTCATGTCTAAAGTGAATTTCTTGTCCTCATGTCTAAAGTGAGTTTCTTGTAGACAGCATATAGATAGGTCCTGTTTTTTAATCCATTCTGCCAGTCTGTGTCTTTTTTTTTTTTTTTTTTTCTCTAGGTCCCCTACATTCTACAGTATAAAACATGGTACATTTTTCACAGAATTCACATTAGTGGTAACATACAATATCTCTCTTTTTGTGCCTGGCTTATTTTGCTCAGCATTATGTCTTTTTTTTTTTTTTTTTTTTTTTTAATCTTCATTTTATTGAGATATATTCGTATACCACGCAGTCATACAAAACAAATCGTACTTTCGATTGTTCACAGTACCATTACATAGTTGTACATTCATCACCCAAATCAATCCCTGACACCTTCATTAGCACACACACAAGAATAACAAGAATAATAATTAGAGTGAAAAAGAGCAATTGAAGTAAAAAAGAACACTGGGTACCTTTGTCTGTTTGTTTCCTTCCCCTATTTTTCTACTCATCCATCCATAAACTAGACAAAGTGGAGTGTGGTCCTTATGGCTTTCCCAATCCCCTTGTCACCCCTCATAAGCTACATTTTTATACAACTGTCTTGGAGATTCATGGGTTCTGGGTTGTAGTTTGATAGTTTCAGGTATCCACCACCAGCTACCCCAATTCTTTAGAACCTAAAAAGGGTTGTCTAAAGTGTGCGTAAGAGTGCCCACCAGAGTGACCTCTCGGCTCCTTTTGGATTCTCTCTGCCACTGAAGCTTATTTCATTTCCTTTCACATCCCCCTTTTGGTCAACAAGATGTTCTCCGTCCCACGATGCCGGGTCTACATTCCTCCCCGGGAGTCATATTCCACGTTGCCAGGGAGATTCACTCCCCTGGGTGTCTGATCCCACGTAGGGGGAGGGCAGTGATTTCACCTTTCAAGTTGGCTTAGCTAGAGAGACAGGGCCACATCTGAGCAACAAAGAGGCATTCGGGAGGAGGCTCTTAGGCACAACCATAGGGAGGCCTAGCCTCTCCTTTGCAGCAACCATCTTCCCAATGGTAAAACCTGTGGTAGAGGGCTGAACCCATCAAACCACCAGTCCCCTATGTCTGTGGTCATGTTAGCTACCATGGAGGTGGGGTAGGCGAATACCCCTGCATTCTCCACAGGCTCCTCAAGGGGGCACTACATCTTTTTTTTTTTTTTCCTTTTTTTTTGTTTTTTTTTAACTTTCCCTTCTTTTTTAAATCAACTGTATGAAAAAAAAGTTAAAAAGAAAACAAACATACAATAAAAGAACATTTCAAAGAGACCATAACAAGGGAGTAAGAAAAAGACAACTAACCTAAGATAACTGCTTAACTTCCAACATGTTCCTACTTTACCCCAAGAAAGTTACCTAATATAGCAACATTTCTGTGAACTTGCTCCTACTATATCCATCAGAAATTCACAGACCATAGTCATTCCTGGGCATCCCCAGAACGTTAAATAGCTTATCTGTTCTTCTTGGATTATTGTTCCCCCTTCCTTAATTGCTCTCTATTGCTAGTTCCCCTACATTCTACATTATAAGCCATTTGTTTTACATTTTTCAAAGTTCACATTAGTGGTAGCATATAATATTTCCCTTTTTGTGCCTGGCTTATTTCGCTTAGCATTATGTCTTCAAGGTTCATCCATGTTGTCATATGTTTCACGAGAGTCTGTGTCTTTTTATTGGGGAGTTTAATCCATTAACATTTACTGTTATTACTGTAAGGGCAGTACTTTCTTCTACCATTTTGTCTTTTGGATTTTATATGTCATGTCTTATTTTTTCCTCTCTCTCCTTTTAACCTTCCTGAGAATCTTCATTTCTACATTCTTCTCTAAACCTCTCTCTCTCGTATCTTTTCCTATCAGCCTGTGGCAGTCCCTCTAGTATTTCTTGTATCACTGGTCTCTTATTCACAAACTCTCTCAGTGTCTGTTTGTCTGAAAATATTTTAATCTCTCCCCCATTTTTTTTTTTTTTTTTTTTTTTTTTTTTTTTTTAGTTTCTGTTCTGTGGAAAGCATAAAGCATTCCAACAAAGGGCTTTAATGTAGTTTTTTTTTCTTTCATACCCATGCTGTGATAGCTAAATATAGTAGTCTGATCATGATGCCGAATAAATGTGTCTTTAAAAAACAAACAAAAGAGTAAGAGTAACGGAAAGGTAATTGACTACAATCTATAGATTCCGAGACAGCAGACAATAAAAAAAGACAAAAGTGAAGAAGAGATTTAAGAAATTAAGAAAAAAAGCTGATAAACAAAAAACACAAAATAAGATGACTAAAGTAAGTCTGATTACATCAATAATCTCAAAAAAAGGTAAAAAGTAAATAGATTAACATCATCATTTAAAAGACACACATTATCAGATGCTGCCCTCACAAGAATTCCTGTAATATATCACATACAAAGGTTGAAAATAAAGGAATGGAAAGAGATATTGCAGAAAAAAATTGGCCAAAAGAATGCTGAGGTATATAATATCTAAATAGAATTTAAAGCAAAATCTTTAATTCAGGAAAGTGGAAAATCATGGTAATATTGAAGAGACAATTTATTAAGAAAGTAATTTTAATTTCCTTCACATTTTTTGTAATAAGAAGTATAAAGTTCATAATACATTAAATACTGAATTTTAAGTTTTGTCTATATAATCTTTCCCAGTCTTTAAATGAGAAAGGAGGTTGCTCCCATAGATATAAATTTTTATCATATTTTATGCTTGAAATTGTCATATGCATTCCAGATCAAGATTTTTAATGACATTAGTTTCAAGATTTTGATAATCACCATCCAGGAGAAACTTTATTCATAAAAATAGGTGATAAAATTTAAAGCAGAATGTTTACAACCATTTAAATTTTCCTACAGTTAGAATTATGTTTTTTGTTTTGTTTTGTTTTTTTTTTAATCATCATTTTATTGAGATACATTCACATACCACGCAGTCATACAAAACAAATTGTACTTTCGATTGTTTACAGTACCATTACATAGTTGTACATTCATCACCTAAATCAATCCCTGACACCTTCATTAGCACACACACAAAAATAACAAGAATAATAATTAGAGTGAAAAAGAGCAATTGAAGTAAAAAAGAACACTAGGTACCTTTGTCTGTTTGTTTGCTTCCCCTACTTTTCTACACATCGATCCATAAACTAGACAAAGTGGAGTTTGGTCCTTATGGCATTCCCAATCCCACTGTCACCCCTCATAAGCTACATTTTTATACAACTGTCTTCGAGATTCATGGGTTCTGGGTTGTAGTTTAATAGTTTCAGGTATCCACCACCAGCTACCCCAATTCTTTAGAACCTAAAAAAGGTTGTCTAAAGTGTGTGTAAGAGTGCCCACCAGAGTGATCTCTCGGCTCATTTTGGAATCTCTCTGCCACTGAAGCTTATTTCATTTCCTTTCACATCCCCCTTTTGGTCAAGAAGATGTTCTCCATCCCACGATGCCGGGTCTACATTCCTCCCCGGGAGTCATATTCCACGTTGCCAGGGAGATTCACTTCCCTGGGTGTCTGATCCCACGTAGGGGGGAGGGCAGTGATTTCACCTTTCAAGTTGGCTTAGCCAGAGAGAGAGGGCCACATCTGAGCAACAAAGAGGCATTCAGGAGGAGACTCTTAGGCACAAATACAGGGAGGCCTAGCCTCTCCTTTGCAGCAACCGTCTTCCCAAGGGTAAAACTTATGGTAGAGGGCTCAACCCATCAAACCACCAGTCCCCTATGTCTGTGGTCATGTTAGCAACCATGGAGGTGGGGTAGGCGAATACCCCTGCATTCTCCACAGGCTCCTCAAGGGGGCACTACATCGTTTTTTTTTTTTTTTTTTTTTTCCCTTGTTTGTCTTTTTTCTTTTTTTTTTTTTTTTTAACTTTCCCTTCTTTTTTCAAATCAACTGTATGAAAAAAAAAGTTAAAAAGAAAACAAACATACAATAAAAGAACATTTCAAAGAGACCATAGCAAGGGAGTAAGAAAAAGACAACTAACCTAAGATAGCTGCTTAACTTCCAACATGTTCCTACTTTACCCCAAGAAAGTTACATACTATAGCAACATTTCAGTGAACTTGTTCCTACTACATCCATCAGAAATTAACAGACCATAGTCATTTCTGGGCATCCCCAGAACGTTAAATAGCTTATCTGTTCTTCTTGGATTATTGTTCCCCCTTCCTTAATTGCTCTCTACTGCTAGTTCCCCTACATTCTACATTATAAACCATTTGTTTTACATTTTTCAAAGTTCACATTAGTGGTAGCATATAATATTTCCCTTTTTGTGCCTGGCTTATTTCGCTTAGCATTATGTCTTCAAGGTTCATCCATGTTGTCATATGTTTCACGAGAGTCTGTGTCTTTTTATTGGGGAGTTTAATCCATTAACATTTACTGTTATTACTGTAAGGGCAGTACTTTCTTCTACCATTTTGTCTTTTGGATTTTATATGTCATGTCTTATTTTTTCCTCTCTCTCCTTTTAACCTTCCTGAGAATCTTCATTTCTACATTCTTCTCTAAACCTCTCTCTCTCGTATCTTTTCCTATCAGCCTGTGGCAGTCCCTCTAGTATTTCTTGTATCACTGGTCTCTTATTCACAAACTCTCTCAGTGTCTGTTTGTCTGAAAATATTTTAATCTCTCCCCCATTTTTGAAGGACCATTTCGCCAGATATAGAATTCTTGTTGGAAGTTCTCTTTCAGTATCTTAAATGTATCATACCACTGTCTTCTTACCTCCATGGTTTCTGCAGAGAAATCTTTACATAGTTTTATCAAACTTCCCTTGTATATGATGGATTGCTTTTCTCTTGCTTCTTTCAGAATTCTCTCTTTGTCTTTGACATTGACAATCTAATCAGCAAGTGTCTTGGAGTAGGTCTATTGTGATCTATTCTGTTTGGGGTATGCTGTATTTCTTGAACTTGTAATTTTCTGTCTTTCATAAGAGTTTGGGAATTTTCAGTGAATATTTCTTCCATTATTCTTTTCCCCTCTCTTCTCCCTCTGGGACACCCATAACATATATATTTGTGCACTTCATGTTGTCACTCAGCTGCTAAGACCCTGCTCATAATTTTCCATTCTTTTCACCATCTGTTCTTTTGTGTGTATGAATTCAAATGTGTTATCTTTGAATTCACTGATCTCTTCTTCTACCTGTTCAAATCTATTGTTTTATCTCTCCATTGTCTTTTTCAAATCGTCCATTATGGCCTTCATTCTGATATGTTCTGCCATTTGTTTTTTCAACTTCATGAATTCTTCTTTATGGTCACCCAGTGTCTTCCTTATATCCTTCATCAGTTTTGCTATATCTTCCCTCAGTTCATTGACTTGATTTTTGAATTGATTTAGGAGATTTGTTTGGACATCTTTAATTAGTTCTTCCTTTGGTTCATTGAATTGATTTACCATTTGTTTCCTCAACTCCTGTATCAGTTGAACTGTTAGTTTGTTCCTTTGGCTGGTCCATATTTTCATGTTTCCTAGTACGGCTCATTATCTTAAGCTGTCTAGGCATCTGACTTTCTTGATTAGTTTATTCTGGGGCTTGTTTTCACTCTTTTACCTAGGGTTTTCTTGTTGGTTGGATTTGTTCTCTACCCTTTGGTGTTCAGTTAAGCTTTTCCTAGGCCTCTAACTTAGGTTCTATTTAGTTGATCACTTTTTCACCTCTTGTTTTTCTGTTTCCTGCCCTGCCTCTATGTAGCCTTTTTGTGTGAGGGTCTCCTCAGATATGGTCAACCCCAGTCAGATTTTCCCAGTCCAGAGAGTCCCAGGTCTCAGGAGGAGGGTATGGAGTTTCCTTGAGAATGAGACCCTCCTCTGAGGCCTTTAGACTCTGTGATTTTTGTATCCTGTCCAGCAGGTGGCACTTGCCAGCCCACAGCTCCTCCACCAGTGTAAGGAAGTATGGAGCCTTTAATTCTCCCAGTGACCATGACCCTTTTGGGGATTTGGCTGACTGAAGTTGGTTTCTGAATTCTAGCTCCTGGGGTCTGAGATCCCCAAAGAAGGACTTCCACTGGAGCTGGACCACGGCCCCCTTTTCTTGGGGAAGTTATGGCCTTTCACAGATTGTCTCCCCCACTAGACTTATTGCTTTGTTTCTCAGAGCTCTCTTAGCTCTGCTCTTGCCTGGGCCCAAATTGAAAGTCTTTGAGGCTTTCTGTAATGGGCTACTTAGAATAGTTATTTTTTAAAAAAGAGAAAAATATAAAAAAAAAGGAAAAAAGAAAAAGAAAGGCCAAAAATAGACTATTTAAAGAAAAGTGCTTTAATTCCATCCTTGCAGTTCTGATGGGCTATTGAAATGCAAAAAGACAAGGAGTTGGAGAGCAATTGAGGAGCAAACAAGAAACCAGAAAAACTGGCTTTTCAGAGAACAGCCCTGGCCCCCTGGGTTTGTATACGTGCCTGATTTTGTTTGAGCCTAGCCCTTCTCCATATTATGTTCACCCCCAACTCCAAAAGTCTCTGTTTTTGTTTTAGATTTTTGCTGTTTTTTCTTGCCCTATCTCCTCCCCACCAGGCTGAGTGCCCAGTTCTCCAGTGTCTGGTCTCAGTTTATCTATGGTTGGAGTTTTTGTTCAGCTGTCTGAGTTTGTTAATCAGTTCTGCAACTGGGGCCAGGTTGAGCCTCCCTCCTGGTTCCCAGCACTGATGGCCCATCCTTCCTCAGGAATCCAGCCACAAAACAGTCATTGTGCCTGTCAGGTAGGGGTGCGGGCTCCCTGGCCATAAGAACTTACAGATTTCACTGATCTCAACTGCTCCACATGCTCAAGACTGTTGTATGATGTGTGTCCAAACTCAGATTTCCCCAAGGTGTCTGTTCCACACAGTTCCTGGCTATCTACCAGCTGCCCCAGAGGAGTAACTAAAACCCACACTTCTTCACTCCTCATCTTGGCCCACCTTCCTTCTTCATTGCATTTTTATCCTTTTCCTTGGATGGCCCATCCTTTCCTGTTTCTTGTTTTCTCTTCTACTCTTCTTTCACACTCTTCATTTAATACTTTAAGATTTTGACTCTGGAATTTATTCTCTATTCTCTAAGATGTCTGTTTTGTTGTTGTTGTTGTTGTTGCTGTTGCTGTTTTTGTTGTTGCTGTTTTGCTTTTGTAACCAGCTGGTGATAGGATAGAGATTTTCTTTAGCTTCAACCCTCCTATCAGGAAGTTCTGTGTAAGTTGAATGCAATGTACAGTGTTTTTCCCATCTTTATTAGCTTTTGTCTTGTCTTGGTCTTTTGCTTTTTAGTTGTTTTGGAGTTCCACTGTTAACAGGAGTTTTGTTGTCCTCTCTGTTTCCTAGGGACAGACCTCCCCCTTCCAGGAGATTGAAGCTGACAGGTTTTGTCCCAGAATATCTGCTGTAGAGTTTTTTACACTCCTTTCATTATCTTACACTGCTTTTTCCTAGCTGAGAAATTCTGGGAGGAGAGCACACTGGAGACAATTCCAAAGTCAGTCCTTTCCAGTAAAAACAGGGCCAGGGACCCATTAAGGGGTCACAGACTGACTCCAATATGACTTGGATCAGGAAAGGTGTCAAGAACTTCTGTGATGGCTCCCCAAAACTGAGCTTCCTGGAGAAAGGACTGCATTTTTAAATCTCCATCACTGCCATCCCTTTCCAGAGAGGGTTGAAACAATGGCTGCCACCACTTTTGTCTGAGGCACTTTGAAACAAAAACTGCCCCCAGATCTGAATTCACTAATCAAAAACTATGATCAGTGATATGCTGTTCCCACCCTTGTTCTTTGGGACAAGGATTTTTAATGTCCCTTTCTGTCACCAATGAGCTAGCCAGGAACTGAATCCCTCAGCAGCCTGCCATGAGAGAAGGGAATGAGCACACAGAGAGAGTAATTTGCTATTCTATACCATAATTTGTCAGCCTCTTCCTCCCATACTTCCTTGGATGTTGAAAAGTGTTCTTCTAGCCCCTGGAGTTTCAAAATCATTGTGACAGTCCCTGCCTATTTAATGGTTGTTTTGGTGGAAGGGCTCAGTCCTGGATCTCCCTACTTTGCCATCTTCCGTGGAAATCTCTCTACCTAAGCTTTTAGTTGAACCAAGTGAGTACATGTGAAAAAGAACTAGATTTTTTTCTAGGAATGTGTGACCTAGTCTTGTCCTTACCACCATCTAGTTTTATCCTTCAACAAGCTATTTACTCTCTGGACATTACTTTGTTGTTATTTTCTGCTTTTTGTTTGGTTGGTTCATAATTGCTGTTGTTTAATCAACAACATGAGTAAGTAGGGTCATATTGTCTCTTTAGATTTTCCCATATCCAAAATGGTTAAGTGATTGATTTCCCTTTGCTTTTCCCCATGTTATGCAGATTTATATTCTCCAGATACAACTGTAATAAGTGCACAATACATGTG
Organism: Choloepus didactylus; assembly: GCF_015220235.1. Lineage (NCBI taxonomy): Eukaryota > Metazoa > Chordata > Mammalia > Pilosa > Megalonychidae > Choloepus > Choloepus didactylus. Next base: position 55,464,787 of record NC_051313.1, on the reverse strand, counting down.
AACCTGACCTATTATCAACCCTACAAATCAGAAAAATAATGCTGTCTACATGGTGCCTCTTCTACCAAGTCTGGGCAGTATATTTTGCATGATTTCTAAATATTATACAGTGAGATGTAGACTGGTTCAAATTATTCATGTCATCAAGCCTTTGGCACTCCTTAGAGTTCTATTCCCCTGCCACTGTTGAGCATTTTTTTTGGACAGTGGGATAAAATTTCCTTTGCTCAATTTCCTCCTATTTCTTTTCATTATTCCCTTTTAGATCAGACAGTGTTCTCTCTGCCATGTTGGTGCTTACAGTCCTCAAAGATTTTCTAGTAATGTGTCATGTGCTAGTAGTTCTATAAGCTAATTTCAAGCCCCTAGAGCTTCATAGAAATTCTGCTGCTTACATTTTTCTAGAGAGGTAGAATGTAAATCAGGTTATTAATATTTCAAACCTAGCTTCATGATACCATATTAAAAATTCCATTTGTGTTTTAAATAGAATAAATTTCTTCATATATTTTGCTTCAAAATGGAAAAAATTCTAAGGAAACTGAAAAGCCTTATGTCCTGCTGTGTGATTTTCACTGTGGAATGGAAAGGAATTGTCACTTAGCTAGTTCATAGTTTGCTGCTTCAGAAAATCTCACCTTAAATTACATTTTTTATTTCTGTCTCTGTTTCACATTATTCACTATCTCCTTTACTATCAAACTTACTTAGTTTCATACTTCTTGAAATCTAATTTTTATTTGCTCTTTCATGTAAGTTTATCCCTCTCCTCTCCTAAGTGCTTACCTCTATTTTCTGTGGCATTTCATTAGATTATACTCATTTTCTAAACACTTCCCACTTATTTGTATAAAGCTTATTTTTCCTTCCCTGCCCTAGCAGGATAGTTAATAGTTATCTATCATTGGCAAAATTTTATGAATTTATGTCTTGCCTATTTTGTTTTTCAGGGAGAAATTGCTAATAATTCTTGGTATTCCTGTAGCATCTTTCATTTTATAATCCACAGTACTAAAAAATTATCCCATTGATATTTATATAGGAGCTGTGGGAAAAAATTAAATTGAGTTATGCATGTTACAAATATATTACAAGTAGGGATTGTAATCAATCATACCCAGCAATCAAAAGCAAATTACTCTCGCCTTTGGAATAGACAATCTTTTTATAACATGGCCCAGCTGCTGCTGTTGTGCAGCAGGGTTCTTCGAATAGGTCTACGTTTCAGCTAGCCCTCTTTCAGGTTAAAAGTGGTTTTGAGTGTGCCTGGAATGTAATAGACCTTAATAAATGTTAGTTCCCCATCTCTTCTGAGCAGAGACTGAAATGTGTCCCATCTCCTATGACTGGCCCTTTTTGGTTCAGAATTGTAAAAATGATATGCAGTTTTAACAGCTCATAGGACAAGGAAACATTTATCATATCAAGCCACTATGTGTGAGTATCAGCACTGCTCATTTCTTCATTTTTATAAAGCATCAACTATGTGGTAGGTAATAAGCATAAATGGATGAAAAAGACATAGTTTCAAATTGCATTTAGGGAATGACATCATCAACATGGTGACATAAACGGTGACTGAAAACTTCTCTTCAGAGATTTAACAAAAGAAAAAGGACAATTTTGAATTGTTTGAAACTCTGGGGGAGGATGTAGACTGGAGAAGGACGCTGCAAATGCCAAATTGAAGACAGACAAGAAATATCAGGTAGGACTCTTCCATTCTAGACCAGCCAGTCCTCTCCCCTACACCTCACTGAGTCTCAGTGTGGGAAGGGCAGAGAATCAGCAGGCAGGACCCCTCCCACCAGGGACACAGTCTATAAAATCTCTCCCAGTAGTGAGACATACCCCCACTGTTTGAAGACCCAGGGGACAAAGGAGGTCATTTCAGGGCCAGGTCAGTGAGGGACAAAGAGACTGAGAGAACATGGACAGAGACTGTGTTTATAGACCTGGGTCTGAAAGTCCTTCCCCTAACCTTGATGGAAGAAGGAGTGTGTTGCCATTTCCTTGCCTGGGGGGGTTCCAGTAGTAATGGGGCAGCTGAGGAAGTCCTCTGCCACAGGTGGAGGCCCACATCAAACCAGATTTGGGCTGGTAAAGTGAGAGCATAGAAATTCCACAGATTCAGCTCACATTTTAGACACAGCCTGTGCTCAGAGACAAAGCATCTTCTGAGGTCAATTAAGTTACCAACAGTGCCATCTTCTGGACATTTCAGAAGGTGCTAGGGAATTAAGTCACTTTTTAAAAGATGTTCCAGACCCTTTCTTAGGACCACTGGAGCTGTTCTACATGCTCTGCATAGAAACCTAGCCCTGATTTGGCTGAGAAATATGGATGACCCAACTGTTAAAGCAAGATCTAAAATGAACCCAAGGCTTGCTGGCTGGTAAAAAACAGAGCACCATTGAAAGCCAGCAGATTTGTTTTCCAACACACAGTGAACTTGCTGGGGTGCCCAGTGCCTATCTCCCAACCCTGTGGCAGGCCACTGTGGGTGCCTGATTTTGGGGTGGGGGGAATGGGGTAGAGCCAATCTGACAACTGGCCAATGAGAGAAACAAAGAACAGATAGAGTTCAAAGACAACCAACAAGAAAACCCTGGGCAAAAGAAAGTGATCTCCAGAATAAACTAATCAAGAAAATCAGATGCCTAGACAGCAAAAATTCATGAGTCATACCAAGAAATACAAAAATATGGCCCAGTCAAAGGAGCAAACAATACCTCAACTGAGATTCAGGAGTTGAAATACCCAATTAAAGATGTTCGAACAAACATGCTAAATCAATACAAAAATCAAATCAATGAATTGAGGGAAAATATGGCAAAAGAGATGAAGGATATAAAGAAGACATTGGGTAAACATAAGGAAGAACTTGAAAGTTTGAAAAAACAATTGGCAGAAATTATGGGAATGAAAGGCACAGCAGAAGAGATGAAAAACATAATGGAAACATACAACAGCAGGCTTGAAGAGGCAGAAGAATTGATTACTGAACTAGAGGACAGGGCATCTAAAATCCTATGCACAAAAGAACAGATAGGGAAAATAATGGAAAAAATACAAAGTCTCATGGAACTGAATGACAATGTAAAGCACACAAATAAATATAGGTGTTATAGGTGTCCGAGAAGGAGAAGAGAAGGGAAAAAAGGCAGAAAGAATAATAGAGGAAATAATCAATAAAAATTTCCCAATTCCTGTGAAAGACATAAAATTACAGGTCCAAGAAGTGCAGCCTACCCCAAACAGAATTGATCCAAATAGACTTACTCCAAGACACTTACTAATCAGATTGTCAAATGTCAAAGACAAAGAGAATTCTGAAAGAAGCAAGAAAAAAAACAATCCATCACATACAAGGGAAGATTGATAAGACTAAGTGCAGATCTCTCTGAAGAAACAATAGAAGCAAGAAGACAGTTGTCTGAAAGAGAAAAACTGCCAACCAAAAATCCTATATCCAGAAAAACTGTCCTTCTAAAATGAGGGAGAGTTTAAAATATTTTCAGACAAGCAGAAAATGAGAGAGTTTGTGAGCAGAAGACCTCCTCTACAAGATACACTAAAGGGAGTGCTACAGACAAGACAGGAAAAGACAGGAGAGACAGGTTTGGAGAAGAGTGTAGAAATGAAGATTAGTAGTAATGGTAATGAAAAGGGTATGCAGGTTATCAGGAGTTAGAAAGATGGTAGAGATCAGGCATTTGATGCTGAAGGAGTATAGAATGTTCAACAGGATTGATTGTGCAGATCAAGATATGGATAGCACAATACTGTGTGATGATAGCAGAATATTGTAAGTACTCTAAACAAAGATGACTGTGAGTATAGTTGAAAGAGGAAGGCTAGGGGCCTGTATATCACCAGAAGGAAACATAGAAGATAAAGACTGGGAGTGTATAGCTTAGTGAAACCAAGAGTGGTCAATGATGGTGATTAAATGTACAAATATAAAAATGATTTCACATAAGAGAGAACAAATGAATGTCAGCCTCGCAAGGTGTTGAAAATTGGATGGTATTGGGGAAAAATACAATCAATGCAAACTAGAGTCTATAGTTGACAGTAACATTGTAACATGCTTCCATTAATTGTAAGAAAGGCAATATACCAAAGTTAAATGACTATAGGAGAGGGATATAAGGGTGGGTGTGGGATTCTTGGCAGTGGTGGTGTTGTCCGAACTGTTTATTATATTATATTTTATTTTATTTCTATTTTTATTTTATTTTTAGTCATCATTTTTGATTGTTTTTCTTTTATTGTTTTTCTCCTCTTCCTCCTTATTTGAGGAAGAAGTAGAAATATCTTCATATAGATTGTAGTGGGGAATGCAAAACTATATGGTTATATCAGGAACCATTGTTTGTTTATATAGAAGGAAATATATGGTGTGTGAATAGAACTGTTTAAAAAATAAACAGGGATATATGTCCTAGAGAAAATGTGGAGATGTACCTATTCACTCTTGGTGGGGAATAGAATAGTGCAGCTCATCTAGAAGACAGTGTGATGGTTCCACAGAAAGCTAAGTATGGGGTGGCCATATGGTCCTGAAACTTCAATATTGGGTATATACTTGGTAGAACTGAGAGCATGGATACAAATGGACATTTGCACAGTGGTGTTTAGGATGGCAGTATTCACAACTCACAATGAATGGAAGTGCCCTAAGGGTACATCAGCTGATGAATGGAGTGGCAAACTGTGGTGTATTCATACAACAGAATATTGAGCAGCTACAAGAAGGAATGAAGTTGTGAGGTATGCAACTAGGTGAATGGACATTGATGACAGTATATTGAATGAAATAAACCAAAAATAAGGAGGTAAACATTATAATGCCTCACTAATATGGATTAACTATAATGTGCAAACTCAGACTTGAATCTGGGAGCATAGGTTATCAGGATAAGGCTTATGGTAAAGGTTCCTAGATTGTAAGCTCTTATGGCAGTTGCATCTGTTCCTGAGTTGTAATGGCTATTTTTAAATTGTGAGATGCTGAGCTTTTTGTGTATAACCTGGTTGGTTGCTGGAAATTCAGGTATCTGTGTGACAGCTGAGACTCAAAGCCAGAGTTCAACAGCTATGAATGTCAACATTACCCCATACAGCAAATGTTAAGAGGCTGAAAAAGAGATCATACTTCAATTGGAGATATGAACAAAACGGACTTGTTTAAGACTAAGGTAAATCAGACTAAAGGGTAAAGGATGATATTGATGGTGTTTTAAAACTGCAACTTCTGTGTGAGACCAAAGGAAGAGATTTATATGATATAAAGTCTATATTTTCTTTAGCACACTATATAATTTAACTTGTATTGTCAGTTTGTTCAAACACCATAATTACATGGAACTTTGAATAGGGAGTGAGATCTGGATGGTTTGTACAGGTTAGTCTGAAGCCCTGATACATTCTAGAGTAATTAAGGGAGAGAATAAAAATGTATTTACAAAGCCCCCTTGAGGGACTGGGGAAAAATATGGAAATATTCAACTTCCCACCTGGGGAATTCCTGAAATTCTCACAAGCATTGGTAAGTACCAATTTAGAAGGTTGAGCTGTCAATCTTGGGGCTTGCCCTCATGAAGCTTGTTACTGCAAAGAAGAGGCTAAGCCCATTTAAAATTATGCCTAAGAGTCACTCTCAAAGAATCTCTTTTGTTGCTCAGATGTGACCTCTCTCTAAGCCAACTCTGCAGTTGGACTCATTGCCCTCCCCTTACATGGGACATAACTCCCAGGGGTGTAAATCTCCCTGACAACATGGGACATGATTCCTGGGGATGAGCCTGGACCTGGCATTGTGGGATTGAGAAAGCCTTCCTGACAAAAAGGGGGAAGAGAAATGAAACAAAATAAAATTTCAGTAGCTGAAAGATTTCAAATAGAGTCTAGGGGTCATTCTGGAGGTTATTCTTATACATTATACAGATATCCCTTTTTAGTTTTTAGTATATTAGAATAGCTAGAAGGGAATACCTGAAACTACTGAACTGCAACCCAGTAGCCTTGATTCTTGAAGATGATTGGATAACTAAGTAGCTTACACAGTGTGACTGTGTGATTGTGAAAACGTTGTGGCTCACACTCCCTTTATGGACAGATGAGTGTATGGACATTGAGTGGAAAAATAGGGACAAAAAATTAAATGAGTAATGGGGGGCATTGGATATTTTGTATCTTCTTTTTTACTTTCATATTTTTCTTATCTTTATTTATTTATTTTTTTTTTTTTTGGAGTGATGAAAATGTTCAAGCATTGACTGTGGTGATGAATGCACAACTGTATGATGGTACTGTGAAGAACTGATTGTATACTTTGGATAATTGTATGGTATGTGAATATGTCACAGTTAAAAAAAGTGCATTTAACCTGGTCAAGGAAGAAATATGTGCAAACTGTATGAAGGTACTGTGAACAATTGATTGTATACTTTGGATAATTGTATGATATGTGAATATGTCACAGTTAAAAAAAAGTGCAAACTGTTAACATTCAGTGGGGGAGTTGGTTCTAAAGGTATGAGTGGAGCGCAACAAAATCATAAGAGATACAACTATAAATTGTGCCTGGGAAATTCAAGGATATTCTCAAAAGAAGGTAAGATTAGAGTAGTCTTCAAGAAGCACTGGAGTTTGCATTTCAGAGAGGAATGTGAAAGATTCCTAGTATCACTTCTGCTCTACTAACGAGCACAACCATATTCAAGGGAAGGAAACACATACCACATTTCTAGATCAGATGAATGTCAAAGTCACATGGTAAGAAGAGCATGTGAAATGAAAGTGTTGAGTAAATTGTGAAAGATGGTCAAAAATATCTAAAATTTATACTATGAAAGTTCGGGATCTTTCAAGAATTTTAAGAAAGTGAGTTACATGAATGTATTTTAAATATAGAAAAATAATTCTGGTGGCAGAGTGGATAATGGTTTGGAAAATGTAGAAATAGGTCATCTTTCTTAGCTATCTTCCACTGGAAGATTTTGTCAGTTTGTTTTTGCAAGCAATTTTACACAGCATGTAAAATATTCTTTTATGTGTGTTAGCATGTGTCTATCAAAACTTCCAAGTGTGTTTCTGTCTTGGTGAACATTTCTCCATTCCCCTCTGTGATACTATCTTTATCCCACTCTGTCATTCTCTACCTCTATTCCCCTTTCTCTCTTCCAGTTCCTTTTACATGCTTCTGATTCCTTTATATATCATTCTTCATCCTTTTAAAAAACTGAGCAAAAACTTAACTATAGAGTAAATTTTATTTCCTTCATTATTTACTAGATATCATTATTCTCTGTCATTAGCCTATAATTTAGAAAAATATATTCAAGGCCCAGCTGGTAGCAAGACATATTCCAAAATGCATGGCCTTATATGGTATAGTTTTAGCAATACTTTCCCTCTTGAAAACTGGCCAAATGTTAAAAAGAAGCAAAACAAGCAATGATGGTTGAAATTATGAAAAACCCTGACCTTGTACCACAAAATAAAAAAAATCTGCCAAATAGGATTAACAGCATAGCATGGGTGATCACAACAGATATTGGTTGTTTATGCTTCACAGCATCTATTCACACTTCTGCTACTAAGTAGGTAAATAGGTAACTTCTCCTCCTATACTCAGAACCAACGTGCTTGAGGTACAGATGCCCCCACCTAGCCCCAGGCACACTGGCTCTTGACTGGCCAGCATATTTTATTCCTTAAGGCATATTGACTGGTTCAGTTGATTGAATCAAAGATGGGATTCTTGAAGCTGCTTCAGTTACCACCTTGTGTCCTTGTGTCCTTGTCCAGTTGTCAAAAGCGTAAGGAAAGAGGAACTCAGATTACCGTGAGAGGACAAATGGACAAACTTTCTGTAGAACAGTCTGAAAAATGCATCGTGATTTAAATTGTGCATACTTTTTTTATTGTTTCATAGTACCTTTATTTATTATTTTTTAAATTCATTTTATTGAGATATATTCACATACCATGCAGTCATACAAAACAAAGTGTACATTCAGTTGTTCACAATACCATTACATAGTTGTACATTCATCACCAAAATCAATCCCTGACACCTTCATTACCACACACACAAAAATAACGAGAATAATAATTAAAATGAAAAAGAGCAATTAAAGTAAAAAGGAAAACTAGGTGCCTTTGTTTGTTTGTTTCCTTCCCCCATTTTTCTACTCATCCATCCGTAAACTAGACAAAGGGGAGTGTGGTCCATATGGCTCTCCCAATCATATTGTCACCCTTCATAAGCCACATTTTTATACAATCATCTTCAAGATTAATGGGTTCTGGGTTGTAGTTTGATAGTTTCAGGTATTTACTGCTAGCTACTCCAATTCATTAGAACATAAAAAGGGTTGTCTATATTGTGCATAAGGGTGACCACCAGAGTGACCTCTCAGCTCCTTTTGGAATCTCTCTGCCACTGAAGCTTATTTCATTTCTTTTCATATCCCCCTTTTGGTCAAGAAGATGTTCTCCATCCCATGATGCTGGGTCTACATTCCTCCCCAGGAGTCATATTCCATGTTACCAAGGAGATTCACTCCTCTGGGTGTCTGATCCCATGTAGGGAGGAGGGCAGTGATTTCACCTGCCAAGTTGGCTTAGCTAGAGAGAGAGGACCACATCTGACCAACAAAGAGGTATTCAGGAGGAGGCTCTTAGGCACAATTATAGGGAGGCCTAGCCTCTCCTTTGCAGCAAGTCTTCCCAAGACTGGTAGAGGGCTCAACACATCAAACCACCAGTCCGCTATCTGTGAGCACATCAGCAACCTTTGAGGTGGAGAAGCCCAATACCCCTGCACTCTCCACTAGCTCCTCAAGGGGGCTCTGCATAATTTTTTCATCATTTTTTTAATTAACTCTTTTTTTTTAAATCAACTATATTAAAAAAATTAAAAAACATACAATAAAAAAAGCATTTCAAATAAACCATAACAAGGGAGTAAGAAAAAGACAACTAACCTAAGATAACTACTTTACTTCCAACATGTTCCTACTCTACCCTAAGAAAGTAACCTAATATAGCAACATTTCTGTGAACTTTTTCCTACTATACCCATCAGCAATTAACAGACCATAGTCATACCTGGGCATTCCCAGAACATTAAATTTACCCACGATTGCTTACCTGTTCTTATTGGGTTATCATTCCCCCTTCCTTAATTGCTCTCTATCACTAGTTCCCCTACATTCTACATTATAAACCATTTGTTTTACATTTTTCAATGTTCACATTAGTGGTAGCATGTAATATTTCTCTTTTTGTGCCTGGCTTATTTCACTCAGCGTTATGTCTTCAAGGTTAATCCATGTTGTCATATGTTTCACTACATCGTTCCTTCTTACTGCCATGTAGTATTCCATCATGTGTATATACCACATTTTATTTATCCACTCATCTGTTGAACGACATTTGGGTTGTTTCCATCTCTTGCCAACTGTGAATAATGCTGCTATGAACATTGGCGTGCAGATATCTGTTCGTGTCACTGCTTTCCGATCTTCCGGGTATACACTGAGAAGTACGATAGCTGGATCGAAGGGTAACTCAGTATCTAGTTTTCTGTGGAACTACCAGACTGACTTCCAGAGTGGCTGAACCATTATACAGTCCCACCAACAATGAATAAGAGTTCCAATTTCTCCACATCCTCTCCAGCATTTGTAGTTTCCTGTTTGTTTAATGGTAGCCATTCTAATTGGTGTAAGATGGTATCTCATTGTGGTCTTAATTTGTATCTAATAGCTAAAGAAGCTGAACATTTTTTCATGTGTTTCTTGGCCATTTGTATTTCCTCTTCAGAGAACTGTCTTTTCATATCTTTTGCCCATTTTATAATTGGGCTGTCTGTACTATCATCATTGAGTTGTAGGATTTCTTTATATATGCAAGATATCAGTCTTTTGTCAGATACATGGTTTCCAAAATTTTTTTCCCATTAAGTAGGCTGCCTCTTTACCTTTTTGAGAAATTCCTTTGAGGTACAGGAACTTCTAAGCTTGAGGAGTTCCTATTTATCTATTTTTTCTTTTGTTGCTTGTGCTTTGGGTGTAAAGTCTAGGAAGTGACTGCCTAACACAAGGTCTTGAAGATGTTTCCCTACATTATCTTCTAGGAGTTTTAAGGTACTGTGTTTTATGTTGTGATCTTTGATCCACTTTGAGTTAATTTTTGTGTAGGGGGTGAGGTAGGGGTCCTCTTTCATTCTTTTGGATATGGATATCCAACTCTCCCAGCCCTATTTGTTGAAAAGACTGTTATGTTGCAGTTCAGTGGCTTTGGGGGCCTTATCAAAGATCAGTCGGCCATAGATCTGGGGGTCTATCTCTGAATTCTCAATTCGATTCCATTGATCAATATGTCTATCTTTGTTTCAGTACCATGCTGTTTTGCTTTATAATAAGCTTCAAAGTTAGGGAATGTAAGTCCTCCCACCTCATTTTTCTTTTTTTAGAGTGTCTTTAGCAATTTGAGGCATCTTCCTTTTCCAAATAAATTTGATTACTAGCTTTTCCAAGTCTGCAAAGTAGATTGTTGGAATTTTGATTGGGATTGCGTTGAATCTGTAGATGAGTTTGGGTAGAATTGACACCTTAATGACATTTAGCCTTCCTATCCATGAACATGGAATATTTTTCCATCTTTTAAGGTCCCCTTCTATTTCTTTTAGTAGAGTTATGTAGTTTTCTTTGTATAGGTCTTTTATATCTTTGGTTAAGTTTATTCCTAGGTACTTGATTTTTTAGTTGCTATTGAAAATGACATCTTTTTCTTGAGTGTCTCTTCAGTTTGTTCATTTCTAGCATATAGAAACATTACTGACTTACATGCATTAATCTTGTATCCCTCCACTTTGCTAAATTTGTTTATTAGCTGTAGTAGCTGTATTGCCAATTTCTCAGAGTTTTCCAGATATAAGATCATATCATCTGCAAACAATGACAGTTTTACTTCTGCCTTTCTAATTTGGATGCCTTTTATTTATTTGTCTTGCCAGATTGCTCTTGCTAGCACTTCCACCACAATGTTGGATATCAGTGGTGACAATGGGCATCCTTGTCTTGTTCCTGATCTTAGAGGGAAGGCTTTCAGTCTCTCATCATTAAGTACTATGCTGGCTGTGGGTTTTTCATATATGCTCTTTATCATATTGAGGAAGTTTCCCTTAGTTCCTACCTTTTGAAGTGTTTTTATCAAAAAGGGATGTTGGATTTTGTCGAATGTTTTTTCAGCATCTATTGAGATGATCATTTGCTTTTTCTCTTTCGATTTGTTAATGTGTTGTAATACATTGATTGATTTTCTTATGTTGAACCATCCTTGCATGCCTGGAATGAACCCCACTTGGTCATGGTGTATGATTTTTTAAATGTGTCTTTGGATTTGATTTGCAAGTATTTTGTTGAGGATTTTTGCATCTATATTCATTAGGGAGATAGGCCTGTAGTTCTTCTTTTTTTGTAGCATCTTTGCCTGGTTTTGGTATTAGATTGATGTTAGCTTCATAAAATGAGTTAGGTAGAGTTCCATTTTCTTTGAGGTTTTGAAAGAGTTTAAGTAATATTGGTGTCAGTTCTTTTTGGAAACTTTAGTAGAATTCCCCTGTGAAGCCATCTGGCCCTGGGCATTTATTTGTGGGAAGCTTTATGATGACTGATTGGATCTCTTTGTGATTGGTTGGTTGAAATCTTCTGTTTCTTCTCTGGTCAGTCTACATTGTTCATATGTTTCCAGAAAATTGTCCATTTCCTCTACATTATCCAGTTTGTTGCCATACAGTTGTTCATAGTATCCTCTTATCATTTTTTTAATTTCTTCAGTATCCACAGTAATGTCACCTTTCTCTTTCATTATTTTGTTTATATGGGTCTTCTCTCTTTTTGATTTTTCCAGTCTAACTAGGGGCTTGTCAATCTTGTTATTCTTCTCAAAGAACCAACTTTTGGTGTTATTTATCCTCTCTATTGTTTTTTGTTCTCTGTGTCATTTATTTCTGCTTTAATCCTTGTTATTTCTTTTCTTCTACTTGGTTTAGGATTGGTTTGCTGTTCATTTTCTAGCTTCTTCAGTTGATCCATTAGTTCTTTGATTTTGGCTCTTTCTTCCTTTTTAATATATGCATTTAGTGCTATAAATTTCCCCCTCAGTACCTCTTTTGTGTCATCCCATAGGTTTTGTTATGCTGTGTTCTCATTTTCATTCATCTCTATGTATTTAGCAATTTCTCTTGCTATTTCTTCTTTAACCCACTGATTGTTTAGGAGTGTGTTGTTTAACCTCCAGGTATTTGTGAGTTTTCTAAGTCTCTTAGGGTTATTGACTTCTAATTGTATTCCACCATGGTCAGAGAATGTGCTTTGAATAATTTCAATTTTTTTTTAAATTTATTGAGGCTTGTTTTATGTCCCAGCATATGATCTATTCTGGAGAAATTTCTGTAAGCACTAGAGAAGAATGTGTATCCTGGTGATTTGGGATGTAATGTTCTATATGTCTGTTAAAACAAATTCATTTATCAGATTGTTTAGGTTTTCAATTTCCTTATTGGTCTTCTGTCTGGTTGATCTATCTATAGGAGAGAGTGATGTGTTGAAGTCTCCCACAATTATTGAGGAAACATCAATTGCTTCCTTTAGGTTAGCCAGTGTTTCTCTCATATTTTGTGGCACCTTGATTGGGTGCATAAACATTTATTATTGTTATTTCTTCTTGTTGAATTGCCCCTTTGATTAGTATGTAGTGGCCTTCTTTGTCTCTCATAACACCCTTTCATTTAAAGTCTATTTTACCTGAGATTAATATTGCTACTCCTGCTTTCTTTTGGCTGTAGCTTGCATGAAATGCTTTTTTACATCTTTTCACTTTCAATTTCTTTGTGTTCCTGTGTCTAAAATGAGTCTCTTGTATGCAACATATTGATGGTTCATTTTTTTTTTTTTTTGATCCATTCTGCAAATCTGTATCTTTTACTTGGGGAGTTTAATCCATTTACATTCAACGTTATTACTGTGAAGGTATTTCTTGAATCAGCCATTTAACCTTTTGTTTATGTTTGTCATATTTTTTTCCCTCTCTCTATTAATGTCCTTTAATGCACCCATACTGAATCTCTTTAGTACTGAACCTTTCTCCATATTTCTCTCTCCTTTCTTTGTTTCTCTGTCTGTAGGACTCCATTTAGTATTTCCAGTAGGGCAGGTCTCTTGTTAGCAAATTCTCTTAGCATTTGTTTGTCTGTGAAAAATTTAAGCTCTCCCTCAAATTTGAAGGAGAGCTTTGCTGGATAAAGAATTCTTGGTTGGCAATTTTTCTCACTCAGAATTTTAAGTATGTCATGGCACTGCCTTCTCACTTCCATGGTGGCTGCTGAGTAGTCACTACTTAGTCTTATGCTGTTTCCTTTGTATGTGGTGAATTGCTTTTCTCTTGCTGCTTTCAGAACTTGCTCCTTGTCTTCAGTATTTGACAGTCTGATCAGAATATGTCTTGGAGTGGGTTTATTTGAATTTATTCTATTTGGAGTTTGCTGGGCATTTATGATTTGTGTATTTATGTTGTTTAGAAGACTTGGGAAGTTTTCCCCAACAATTTCTTTGAATACTCTTCCTAGACCTTTACCCTTCTCTTCCCCTTCTGGAACACCAGTGAGTCTTATATTGGATGTTTTATTGTATCTATCATATCCCTGAGATCCATTTCAATTTTTTCATTTTTTCCCCCATTCTTTCTTTTGTTCTTTCATTTTCTGTTCTGTCATCTTTCAGGTCACTGACTTGTTGTTCAACTTCCTCTAGTCTTGTACTATGAGTATACAGAATCTTTTTAACTTGGTCAACAATTTCTTTAATTTCCATAAAATCATCTTTTTTTATTTAATCTTGCAATTTCTTCTTTATGCTCTTCTAGGGTCTTCTTGATGTCCTTTATATCCTGTGCCATGCTCTTCTTCATGTCCTTTATATCCTGTGCCATGCTCTCATTGTTCATCTTTAGTTCTTTGATTAATTGCTCCAAGTACTGTGTCTCCTCTGATCTTTTGATTTGGGTGCTTGGGCTTGGGTTATCCATATCTTCTGTTTTTTTCATATGCCTTAAAGTTTTCTGTTGTTTTTGGCCTCTTGGCATATGCTTAACTTGATAGTGTTCTTTTAGAATTTGTAGACTGATTAAAACCCTTATCTCTAATTGGTCAGATCTACAGCTTTATGGAGTACACTTTCTCTAACCAGCAGTTGGCATCCACGAGCCACCTATTCCCCTCAAGCCAGTTCTCCCCCACTTTGTCTTTGTGCTGAGTAGGGGTGTGAGTCTTGTGGGGTCCAATTGGTGCACCAAGCTTGCATGTGTAGTTGGTGTTGCCCATCCTGTATATGGGGCATGTGTCTGGTGGTCAGGGAGGGGGGGCAGCTCTAACAATCAAATCTCCCTGGTATTCCTGGAGATTTGAAGCTGCTGCAATAGTCTAATCCTTCAGTTCAGTCCTGCCACAGTTTGTCTCTGCCACTGACCCACAAGTCCTTGGTATTGGTGTATGGCCCCTGAGACTTGTGTGTGGGTCCCTCTTCCAGGCTGTGTACCCCCAGGACCTCTGCTGAAGAATGAATGTGCTATGTCACAGGTGAGTGCCATCCCCCCCGGGGTGGTTCTGGACTGCAGGGCTGTGTAGGGACATTCCCAGTCTGCTGAAAGCATGGCTGAATGCGGCATGTTAATTCACACTGCTCTGCCTTCCCAACTCTGGGACAACCAGCCTAGGGTCTGGGGAAGGCTAATGTCCATGCCCAATTTTGTGGTGTGTGCGTGTGTCATTGGAAACATTTCCCATCACACTGGGTTGTCTGAGGCAGCTCTGGGCATTGGAGCTGGCGACTGGCAGGAGTGTTCCCTGCCCACCGGGAAGATGGCTGTGAGGGGACGTCACCTTTCTCTTGGGAAGTTGTGGTGTTCAGTGAATTTTCTCAGCCACTGGACTTATTGCCTTGTGTCTCAGAGCTCTCTTAGTTCTGCTCTTGTCTTGATTTGCCCAAATTGCAAGTCTTTGAGGCTTTCAGTATTGGGCTTCTTAGAGTAATTGTTTTAGAAAAAGATAAAAAAAAAAAAATAAAAGGGACGGGCAGGCCCTCCTTGCAGATCTGATGGGCTATTGAAATGCTAAGAGACAAGGAGATTAGGGCCATTAAGGAACACTGTAGGGAGCAGAGAAACTGGTTTTTTCCAAGAAACTCATCTTCTGGATTTGCATATGAGCCTGACTCTACCTGAGCTCTGCCATTCCCTGTTCTATGTTCACCAGAACTCCAAAAAGTCTCTGCTTTTATTTTTGGGTTTTCCTTGCTGTTTTTGCTATCTCTATCTCCTCTCCGCCAGGCTGACTGCTCCCGGATTCTCTGGTGTCTGGTCTCAGTCTATCTATTATGGGAGTTTGGATCAGTAGAATAGAATGAGTTTCCAATAAGGGCCGCAACTGCAGTTCTCCCTCCTCATTCTCAGCACTGACAGCCCCTCTTCCCATGGGACTGAGCCTGGCAGGGAGGGCCCTGGTCCTCTGGTCATGAAAACTTACAGATTTTGCTGATCTCAGCAGTTCGACGTGTTCATGAGTGTTGTATGAAGTATGCCCAAAGTCAGATTGCTCTGTGGTGTCCAGTCCATATGGTTCCTGGCTTTCTACCTACTGCCCTGTAGGAGTAACTAAAACATACACCTCAACACTCCACCATCTTGCCCCACCCTCTTCTTGTGCATACTTTCTAACCCAGCACTTTAAATTCTAGGAATTTATCCTCAAGGAATTCTCAAACAAGTGCAAAGTTTCGTGTAAAAGGTCATTCAAAATAGCATGGTTTATAATAATAAAAAATTGTGAATAATCTAACCTTCAAAAAGAGAATAAGGAACTGATTAAGTGAAATAGGGAATTATTATATGTGTCTTTAAAATAATTTTGTAGATTTTATTGATATAATAACACATCTGAGATAAGGTAATGATAGAGGGGGAAAATCAGCCTACAAAACATCATGATCTAATTTTTAGTAAGTGTTTATAGAAAGAGATTGTGATGGAATAAAGGTATGTATGTATTTAAAAATGCATAAAAATTAAATATTCAGGAAAATATCTTAACCAAGAAATGAATATTTGACAAAATGCCAACATTTTAATGTTAGTTATAAAGAAGTACATATATTTATTCATTTATTGAACAAATGTAAGTTGAGTGCTTGCTTTGTTACAGACATTTTTCTGGGTACTACAGATATGGTAATGAAGAAAACAGAGAAAGCCATACTTCTTAAGCAGAGTGTGTGTTTGCCCATTCAAGATTTTTATGTCCCCATCCTGGCAAGGATGAGTCTTACTACATGTATATTTCTTATAGCTCTCTGGAATTCAGAGAAGAGGCAGTGATGGGAAGGGGAAAGGTCTAAGGAATGGTGATTAAATTCATTTACATATTGAGGAATGAGGAACAAGTATCCATTATAGGGCATATAGTCTCCAGGGCTCATAGAAGATATTTTATGGTTTTGAAAAGAGAGGCATGTATAAACAAAACAAAACAAAAAAGCTGGGGTTTGTGTTGGCAGAGGATGGAAGAGAAACAAAATACGATTCTAAGAAGGAATGTTGGTGACTTTAGGTGGCTTTCATGATGTTTAATAAATGCAGATAAAGGATTTGTATTCTTTTGCAATTATTTATGGTTCTACTGCCTAGTTTGTAAACACTAGAACAGATAAGATACCAGGAAGTACATAAGTGGGTGATATTAACCTAGTAAGGCATCAGACAAGGCCTCGTTAAGATTACATTGTCTTAAACTGAGATTTAAAGATGAGTATCCATGACCTCATGAGCAACTGAGGGCAGCGAAGCCAGGGAGAAGAATAAGCATTTTGAAGGCCCACGGGGAAAGTCCCTAAAAGACCTTAAATGAAGTAAAATAAATATAGTCTGCTGGAGCATTGATTGGCAGATCAATGAGCTCTAGTTAAAGTTAGCTGTGGTTTAGGGAATGGGCAGGACATGACACACACCTTAGAGACATGGGTTTTACTGCAGCACATGGGTTAGGCTTCAGGCCTTAAGCCCAGACCTAGTAAGAAACCTGGAACTGGAATTTCTGAGAAAAAACAAACAAACAAAAAAAAAAACAAGAAAACAAAAAAACCTTAGAGCCAGAAAAGGATTCTTCCACCCTTGCCTAGGGACTAGATGAAGAGATATTACATGTTCATGGATTGGAAGACCCAATCTTCCTAAGAGGGCAATTCTTCCAAACTTGATTCAATGCAATCCCAATCAAAATCCCAGAAAGCTATTTTGGAGATACTGACAAACCAATTCTAAAGTTTATATAGAAAGGCAAAAGACCTAAAAGAGCTAACACAATACTGAAGAAGCAGAATAAAGTTGTAGAATTCACACTGACCTATTTCAAGACTTACTATAAAGCTATAGTAATCAAAACATCATAGTATTAGCTAAAAAATAGGCACATAGACCAATGGAACAGAACCTCAAGACCAGAAATAGACCCACACAAATAAAGTAAATCGATTTTTGACAAAGGTTCAAAGGCAATTCAGTGAAGAAAGGATAGTCTTTTCAACAAATGGTGATCTTGCGTTGGGGTTGAGTTTTTAGATTCAACACTAAAAGCATAATCCAAGAAAGGAAAAACTGGTAATTTGGACTTTATTAAAATTTAAAAACTTCTGTTCTGTGAAAGACACTTTAAGAGAATGGAAAGACAAGTCAGAGACTGGGAGAAATTATTTGCAAAAAACAAATCTGATAAAGAACTCATATCTAAAATATACAAAAACCTTAAAACTCAACAATAAAAAAGAAACAACCCAATTTAAAAATGGGCAAAAAATCTAACAGACACCCCACCAAAGATGGCAAATAAGCATATGAAAGATTCTCAACTTCATTAAGGAAATACAAATTAAAACAAAAATGAAATACTACTCCACACAACTAGAAAGGAAGAAATTTAAAAATGTTACAGGCACTTTAGAATAAAGTTTGGCAGTTTCCTACAAAGCCAAACATACTCTTATCACCTCTCCTATGGTATTCACTCAGCTGATTTGAAAACTTATGTCCACATAGGGAGGAGAAAACTTCAAGCACTTATTTGGAGACAGTCATCCTGATTGGGCCAAGAGTTAAAAAAATCAACCTCAAAAACAAGCAAACAAAATTAAACCACCATAATGCAGGCCTATATCATGCATGGGGATGAGGGACAAATTCTTAATATCCACAAGGTACAGAAATCTTGAGGAAGAAACTATAAAACTAGTCCCAAACTAGTGACCCAGGAGGACCCTGGTAACATTGAAAGTGCGACACAGAGATACTTGCAAAATCCAGAGAATGTATAGGCCTTTTCAAGAAAGCCCCTGGCTAGACATGAGCCCAAAGGAAGTAATAATGGGATAATTCTCACTAAGGAAATAGAGATCAAATAGATCTAAAAGAGGTTTTAAATAAGTATGTTTAAAATATTCAAAGAAATCAAGGAAGCAAAAGAGTCCATGAAGAACCATATTTTATCAGGAAAAAAAGAACTGAAATATATTTGAAAAGGAACCAAATGGAGATTTCGGAAATGAAAATAGTCATTGAAATAAAATAGTCAATAGATTCTAAGTTAAACAGCAGGCTACTAAGAGATTAAGCAAGATGAGAGCTGAAAATGTCTGCTGCATTAATCTAGCAAAAGAAATGATTTCCTGAAAAGAGTAGTGGCTATGAGGATAGAGTGAAGTGGGTAGATTTAAGAAATTATTAGAAAGTATAATCAAGGGTTGGTGAAGACACTAATTTAACTCATTTGGTCAATTTATTTTAATACCACAATTATATGGAAGTTTGAATAGGGAGTGAGAGAGATCTTGTGGTTTGTACAAGTTAATGTGATGCCTCCATACATCCCAAAGTAATTTGGGCAGAGAATAAAAAATATTTGCAAAGTCCACTTGAGGGATTGGGGAAAAATCTGGAAATATTCAACTTTGAGAGGTTTCAAATGGAATCAAGAGGTCCTTCTGGAGGTTATTCTTATGCATTATATAGATATCCCTTTTTAGTTTTTAGTCTACTAGAATAGCTGGAAGGAAATACCTGAAGATGTTGAACTGTAATCCAGTAGCCTTGATTCTTGAAGATGATTGTATAACTATATAACTTTTATGGTGTGACTGTGTAATTGTGAAAAACTTACAACTGACATTCCTTTTATCCAGTGTATGGACAGATGAGTAAGAAAATAAAGACAAAAAATAATTAAATAATAGGGAGGGATAAGGGGTATGAGATATTTTGGGTGTCCTTTTTAATTTTTTTTCCTTTATTTTGTAGTAATGAAAATGTTTCAAAATTGATTGTGTCAATGAATATACAACCATATGATGATACTGTGAGCCATTGAATGTGCACTTTGGATGGATTATATAGTGAGGGAATATATCTCAATAAAATTGCATTAAAAAATGTTGGCGAAAAACACTCAAGCATCCCAGTGTATCTATTCCTTACTTAGAAGAGAAGCATTGTGGCTGTAGTCCAGGGTGCTGGGTTAGCTCACTCCCAATGTCCAACACATAATAAGCACTTAATACAATCTGTCGTTACTTCATTGTGTTGTTGTGGCTGGTAGTTGTGGTAGTGGTAGTACCATTAAAGTTGATCGGCAGTGGTTGAACACTAAAGAAGCAGGTGCTGATCCTCCTGAGGTGCTTAGGGAACTACGATTCTATTTTTTACTGTTTTCCATTATCAAATTATTTCATGGGGCACCTTGGCATTACGGAACTGCTCTTTTCTGCCATGTTACACAAAAATAGATGGATTGAAATGTGAAATAAACCAGATAGCTCAGAAAACATGCATTATTATATGCAATAATGTAATAAATGATAGAGGAGGCAACCCAATCAGCATTGGAGAAAAAAGGATTAAGAGATCAATCATGCTGCCACAAGAACAATAGCTACAAAATACACATTATTGTCTCAAATGCTGAGACAATTTTAAAAATTTAACAAATAAAGAGATTTCTTTTTAAGATTTATTTTAAAAATGTGCAGCTGTCAACCCATCTCCCTTATCTCCACCCTTAACCACAACACTAATTCATCATTGTTAACAGGGAGACTGCTTACATCCCACTTGTCCCCATGTAGTCAGAGGGAGGACAGCATTTTGGCCAGCATCTCAGTCAGTGCTCACCTCTAGGGAGCTGGCACCACCCTGGAATGACTGAACTGACCATACCTTATGCCTCTACCATGCCATGGTGTGCTTTTTTGGCAATCCTGCTGACTATGCCAAACTGTCGATCAGGAAGAAAGAACTCCTAAAGAGATGTCAACACACTCCAACACAGGTGTTGGGGTTGCTGGCAAAAGCACAGCACACACAGGCTCTGATGGAAGAGACCAGGAGATGCTGCCATGTGCCTTGCTATGTGACAAAGAAACCAAGGATCATTGGCAGCCAGCCCCAGCAAGCAGCAGTCTTCAGGGAGAAAGTATCATGTTGATGATGTTTCAATATGGATATTTTTCCAGCCTCAAAACCATGCAAAAAAAAAAAAAAAATGAGGCATTTAACAACTGGAATGCCTAAACACAGCTGATGGGAATGTAAAAGTGGTACAAGCACTTTGGAAAACAGTTTGGCAATTTTTGTAAAAAGTTAAACATATCTACTGTTCCGGTTTGCTAATGCTGTCATTATGCAAAATACTAAAAATAGATTGGTTTTTAAAAGGGGATTTATTAGGTTACAAATTTACAGTTCTGAGGCCATAAAAGTGTCCAAACTAAGGCATCAACAAAGGATACCTTTATTGAAGAAAGGCCAATGGCATCTGGAACACCTCTGTCAGCTGGGAAGGCATGTGGCTAGCATCTGCTGGTCCTTTGCACCCAGGTAGTTTTTCAAAATGGCTTTCTCCAAAATGTCTCTGGGCTTTTGTGTTAGCTCCTCTTTCTCATCTCCTGCGCATCCTTGCTTCTTTCTCCCAGGGCATTTCTCTCTAAGCATCTGGGGTACCTCTCTTAGATTCTCCAGGGCAAACTCTGGGCTTCATCTCTTAGTTTAGCATATCCAAATGTCCTTCCATCTGCATCTCCAAGCATCTTCTCCAAGTGTCTCCAACCGTCAGTGCCTGTATCACCTCTTGAGCTCTTTTAAGTACTCAACTGAACTGAATGGGTGGGGTCCACACCTCCATCAAAATAATTTAATCAAAGTCTACCCACAGTTGGGTGAGTCACATCTCCATAGAGACACTCAATCAAAAGTTCCACCCAACAAGATTGGGTTAAAAGATCATGGCTCTTCTGGAGTCCAGAACAGTTTCAAACCAGCACACCTGCATATGACTTGGCCATTCTACTGATATTTACAAAGTGTATGAAAACATATGTCCTGCACAAAGATTTGTACATGAATGTTCATAGCATCTTTATCTCTAATAACCAAAACCTAGAAACAACTCAAAGGTCCATCAATAAGCTAATGGATAAATAAAATGTGGTATACCTCTATGTGGCAGATTGACTCATGTCTCCCTCAAAGACATTTTCAAGTCCTAATTCCTGTTCCTGTGGGTATGAACTCATTTGAAAATAGGCTCTAGAAAGATCCTATTTAGATGAGGCCATATTGTATCTGGTGGCCTTTATCCAATATGATTGAAGGACTGAAAAGTAGAAGAAATCTAGACAGAGACACAGATGACTGAGCAGGAGGAGTAGAGGGATCAGGATGACACAGATCACCATGTGATGGAGGCAAAGATTGATTGCCTGCAAGCCACCACCAGAAAGCTACAGACTTTGGAGAAGATATGGCCTGCTGATACCCTGATTTTGGGCTTCTAGCCTCCAAAACTGTTGGACACTATGTTTCTATTGTTTAAGCCAAACAGTTTGAGGTATCTGTCATAGTAGCCCTGGCAAACTAAGACACCATACAATGGAAAGCTATTTAGCAAAAAAAGGATGTGAAATACTAATATACACAATAACACTGATGATTCTCAAGATCATTATGCTGATTTAAAGAAGATTTAAACAAAAGAGTATAAACTATGAGACTTTATTTATTAAAAATTCTAGAAAATTCAAACTAATCTATAGTTACAGAAAGTTCGTCAGTGGTTGTCTGCAGCCAGGGATGGAAGGAAGGATGGACTGGAAGTAGGCACAAGGAAATTTGGGGGAGTGACAGTAATGTCATATATCTTGATTGTGACTATGGTTTCATGAGTATATAAATCTGTCAAACTCATTGAATTTTACACTTGTAATGATTGCAATCTCCTCTATATAAATTATATGTCAATAAAATTGTTTAAAAACTTGAAAAAATATGCAGATGTGAATTGGTGGACAAATTCTCATTAAAAGAAATCATTTTTATGGGGCTATGCAATGCTCAAAAAGTGTGCAATAAAATAGGCATATTCTTGCATTGCTAATTGAAGTGTAATATGGATAGCTTTAAAATAGTGTCTGCAAATTTTAAGAGGCATATGAGGATTTGTACTTTTTAATGTAGTAATTGAACTAAGAATTTAAGAAAATTGTAGAATGAATGAAGAAAGGAAAATATGCATTTCACGGTTGCTCATAATAGCAAAAACATTGTAAACAACCAAAATAGACAATCAAAAGAGAGTGGACTTAATATATGTTATGGATATAATGGAATGTTTTGCAGCCATAACAATTCTGCCAACAAGTACATTTTAATAATGGGTGTGGCAGGGTAGATCCATCCTCTTCCACTCCCTGCCCTGCTCTGCCCTCTGGGAGACGGACCCTACAGTCAGCATCACACAGGTCCCCTGCCTTCTGGCTTTTCTTCGTATTCAGACAATGAGAGTCACTGGCAGGAGATCAGAGGGCAGGAATAGACAGGGAGATCAAGTAATTCTTTCTTGATACCTCTCTGCTTTAGGGCAGCTTCTCCAGCAGCTGTGATGCCCTTTAAAGCTGCAGCCCCCACAAAGGTCCCTTCCTTCAACACTTCAGTTCCTGGACTGTAGAAGAATGTTATGTCCTTCTTTTGTCCCTCGGACCCTTCAGCTTCTGTTGTTGCTAGTCTCTGATGTCCCAACATCCCTTGTTTATTCCCTTCACCCTAACCACACTTCCTTAAGTAGTCCCTTCATGAAAGTATCCTCATTTAAAACTTCCATACGGATATAAATTCCTTCATATGGACCTTCATATGGGTATGAATTCCATATCCAGATGGATACATGTGTGAATTTTTTGTTATGAAACTGAATAGTTTGCATGATCTCATGTGAAAATATACAGAAAAATCTGTAAAGAAACACATCAAAATGTTAAGAGAATTGCTTCTGGGGAATATAAATAAGGAAGATACATTTGCTTTATCTGTTTTCATACTTTTAAAATTCATTATAATAAGCGCATATTTCTTTTATGATAAGGCAACAGCTCTAACAATTAGATGAGCATATTTTAAATATATCCCTTATTTTAAAAAGTCAGTTGAGTTGCCTTTTACATGATCTTCAATTTATTTTCTTTACTTCAAAATTCTTTCACTTTTGACTGAGATCTTCCTATCTTAAAAGTGGAAGACATAAGGTATAATTTTGTCCCTGCTTTTTGGTGAGAGGTTATTGTTATTAAATTGCTATTAAAAACATTTTTATCGGTTGTAATTGGGGAAAGCTTCCTTAATACTCTTAATATTTTCTTATACTTGGAAAACTCAATTAATGTTCATCAGAAGTTTGTCCTCTTTTCCTCACATTCTCCCTAGAAAGATAGAGTGATTTTTCTAGCTAGGAAGGAACATTTTGGAGAGCAATAAGTAGACATTCTCCACCTTCCAGTTTTCTTTTGAAGTCAGTCTTTTGCAGAGACCATTAGCCTTCTTCTGCCCCTTAGTGCTGGGAATTATGCAGAAGTCAACTCTGGTGAGTGTGATGAGGAGAGATCTGGCTCAAGTCCAGTGCTTTCTGTAAATGGGTGATTCCTTCCTAATTCTGGAATTCAGTTAGCAGGCCCATTTGATAATGGACCTAAATCCAGAATATGTATCCTGGCCTCAACAGTGATATAGGTAATATTTTTGCTTATTTCACTCTTATTTTATTTTTCAAATTATTTAGCAATTATGTGAGCAAGACAGGTGTTATTTATTGGTGACCTCCTCAGAAACCCCAGCAAGACATGGTTCTTACACAACTGTAATTATACATGGATAACTTTTACTTAATAATAAAGCATTCTGGTTTGCTCATGTTTTGCTATACATTGCCATATCTTTGGATGCCCAAGTGCCCCATATCATTCTTGAATAGTCCATGGTAATCTCTGAGAATGCAGCAACTCAAACAGCAAAATGAAAGCAAAGCGAAGATAATTTGGGGAGCTGTTACTCCCACACAACAGGACTACAAACGCAATTGCTGAGCCATATGTGGGTGCTTCCTTTTATGTTTTTCATCGGGGCGGGGGGGGGGAGATTGGCAAAACAAGTACCTAAGACCTTTATTACCCTACTTAAACCTTTATTTTTTTACATGTCTCAGTGATGCGGAATTAA
This sequence comes from Choloepus didactylus, assembly GCF_015220235.1. Taxonomy (NCBI): domain Eukaryota; kingdom Metazoa; phylum Chordata; class Mammalia; order Pilosa; family Megalonychidae; genus Choloepus; species Choloepus didactylus. Next base: position 55,440,130 of record NC_051313.1, on the reverse strand, counting down.
AGGTTAGGCAATGAGGCTACCCTAATATAACAGATATATCTTTTTAATATCAAGATAGTAAATCAGAGGCACTGGTACCTTTCTCATTTTCCATACCTCAAGCATTAGTCATTCAAATCATTTTGAAGTCTTTTATTAGTAATTCTATTAATTCCACTTGAATAGATCTTCATTTCATGAGTCACTATGCACCCTTCTTTTCTTCTTAAATGTAATAATTTTTAAAATAATTTTGTGGTAATTTACAATGTATTTTTATTTAAATGCTATATTTTAATGTTATATTCATTATGTGATCTGCTAATAAAAATCTACTGAAGGCAAGTCATTAATTCATTTTCTTCAGACTCCAAGAAAAACTGATATATTCTGTTGACAGTTTGACTGTGAGATCATTTAGCATGAAGCATACTTCACAGTATATGGTGAAGCATGGTAAATCTACTTGTTTGGGATGAATGAAAGATTGTTCATTAATTCTATATAAATGTATAAAGCACCTACTATGTGAAAAGCACTGGGAGAGTTAATGGGGATACATTGTCTCTGCCTTCATATACTTTTTATATGCTAGAAGTAAAGTATACATTAATTAACAAATTATAGCAGTGATAAATGCTATGAAAAAAATATAGAATGACCAGGAATGATAGGAAAATGTAAGATAATTTGGAAGGTACCTTAATCATCCATTTGCCCTACAGTTAATAAAAGATTTCTGTCTCCAAATTTACCTCTTGCCTCTAAAATGAATCACCATATGAAATTACAATATTTATAATCATATATTTCTTTAAAATTCATCCAAAGACAATTATGGGGGGAGGGGGGATTTTCAATGTTACAGGCATAATGATCCAGAAATCGGCCAGTCCTGGACCTCCTCCAATTCCACAGAAGCCTTAGGAAAGTAATTTTACCTCTTTGAGTTCCCATTGCTTTGCTTGAAAAATGAAGATGTTGGGCCAGATCATCTCAAGGACCACCACCAAGCTGAACAGTTTCTGATTCTATAACTCAAGAGAAATATTCTCTATTACTACATAGCAAACCCGTGCCTATAAGGGTTACCCATCCTACAGAAGTTACAGGAATATTGGTACTAGGTGAAAAGATAGAATTGTATCCCTTGAGTCTTTCATTAAAATAATTTATAATTGTGTAAGACTACTGTATAAGTTAAAACAGCAACTGCTTTTGGTAATCATATAGCATCAGATTATCCTGGTGCATAGTTTTTCAAAAGTGCATTTGTTCCCTAATGTAAGTTATTGTGGGATATAAATGACTAGAAGCTTAATTAAATTAATCTATATGTGAGTTGTGGCTGCCCCAGAGAGAGAGAAAGCAAGCACCTTTGTGTTAGGTTAAACTGATATCATTAATAAAGAGATAATAAAAGCACAATTTGTAGATATAAAGAAAATCCAAGTTATATTTCATTCTTAAAACGATATTTCTAAAGATATTTATTGTCTATGGATTATAATATCACCAAATAAAATATTATCAAGTGATGAAAAAATGCCTTATGATTTTTTTCATCCATGGGTATGTTCATTTCTTGTATGATTCATAACTCCAATATACAGAAGCCTGACTTCTATGTCACTAAGGGGAGATTTTAGGTGCAGCACTGTGTCTTTGTTCTTTGAAAATTTCCAGTGAATACTGAAGAAAATCATATATAAGCTCTACTTGTCTCAAGATTATCAGCATACCAAAAATAAGATTTCTTCTTGTTTGCTTAAACCTAAATATTTCAGTGTGGAAGATCTGACAACATCTGAGTTCAATGGTGACAGAAACCATAGATTACTAATTGATCACAGAACAACCAGAAAGCAAAGTGTTGCAGTGGCAGATTTCAAATATGTAGACTTCTATTAGATGTCTAATTCAACTAAAACCAGAAGACGACATCCAAAATCACTGTCACCACACCTCTGTCCTCTTCTGAGTTGATACACTTACTTGCCTCTCCATTCTCTACACCTACCCAATCTCCAAAACACTTTTTACTTGTAAATTCTACTGTCTTGGAGTTTTTCTGTCAAGTTTTTTAATCCTATGATCTTTAACATTAATCATTAATTAATACTAAATTAAATTAGGCATTAATTTAATCATTAAGTTTTTTAATCTACTTGGATCTCTCCTTTAATTTTTTTTCAAAAATTGTTAAAATTTAAAGAATTAGTGTTAACAGTGGATGGGGGTATAATGTGTGTGTGTATGTAAGAGAGGGGGATGTAAGAAAGAACTTTAGAAAATATACCAATTTAAATTTTGATTCATTAGTTTCTTGCTTTTCCACCCCAATCTCAAAGCCCACCAGCAGTGTCATTACTGCAGCACAAATAGAAGTCAACAGCAAAAATGTACTGAACGTGGATTGATAAATTAAGAGAAAGATTTAAGACACCCTTGCCTTAATGAAAATGTCATCTCCTAAAAATAGTCATTTGTGTCAAAATCAACTATGGAACTTACTAAAAATGCAGATTCCCTGAGACCAACCCTCATAGAGATTCTGATTAAGTAGGTCTGGGATAGAGACCAGAAATCCAAATCTTTAACTTGCTCCCCAGGTGATCCTGTAGCCTGGGTCATACATAAAAATCATGATTTCAAAAATTTAGAGGAATAAACAACAGAAACTACTTTTCTGGCCTTATCTGACCAACAAAGAGGAATTGATAGCAGAACTGACAGTGATGGAGACACAGGGAAGTGAGGGCCATGTAATCATAAAGCTCACAGTACCAGAGAGAAAAATAAAGGACAAAGTTAGAACTCTGTCTTAGATTTTAGGACTTCTGATTTCTTAAAATGTAAGAGAAAGGATAGATTGGACCTTGGGAACAAAAATAATCTCACATTCCTTTTAGGTTGCTGCCATATACATTTAAATAATTAGGCCCTACTTGTTTCCCTTTTCAGCCCACACCTGCCTTTTTCCAGCTCTTTCACTCTCTTACCATTATAGTATCTCTTTAAAACCCAGTTCACTGATCGCCCCATTTCTTCCATGCCTCTAATCCCCTACTAGCTTCACCCTCTTCCCTTAGCTGCCTGCATCCCAGAGTCCTTCAGTTCAAGCCTATTGTCAACACCCTCAGGTATCTTTCACTGTTGTCCTGCACCTTACAAATCCTCTAAATTAAGATTAATCCAACTTGGTGTGTGTTTCTCTGGTTCTCCTGAACACACCAAATAAAAACCACATAGTCATTCACAGTGATGCCCTACCATGTATGGTTTTTCTCCCTGCTGGGCTTTCAACTGAACAGCAACCCTTTTATATATTCCTAGTCAACTTTGCCTCTTTTTCTTCACAGTCACTATTTTAAATCATCATACTTTTGTTTGAAGATCCTACTAGTTTTCTCAAGAAATGAAATAGAATCCATCACATAAGAGTTACTTTAAATTTCCTTCTCCCCACACATAAATGCCCTTGTTTGCATCACTTGTATCTGTATCTATGACTGTTCTCCTCCTTTCCCCAGTCCCTCCTATCCCAGAGAAATAAGAGCTTTCCTACAAAGTTAATGGAATTATCCCATCTCCTCCAAGACTTTGCATCATTATTTTACCTTTCATCTTCCTTAATCTCTCTTTCTCCATCACTCCTTCACAATATTTTCAAGGCTGTCCCTTTTTTAAAAACAAAACAAAGCAAAACAAAAACAAAACTCGTCAAAAGTGCACCACCCCCTAAAACTACCCTTCCTTATTCCCTTACCTTTCATTGGAACTCATAAAATAATGGTTCAATGTTCTCTATTTTTTTATATCTTCCATTTATTTTTTTAACTCCATAAATACATCTTATGTACCATCTTCCTATTGAAGTTGGCCTTGCAAAGGTCAACAATGACCTCCTCATTTAAAAACCCAGGGCACTCTTCTCAGTACCTATCCTATTTGACCTTTCTGAGGCATTGACATCATCTGTTCTTGTGCGAGAGCAAGTCTTATGACTCTATGACAGAAGTCTGCCCTAGTTTTTCTGTTATTTGGCTACTTCTTTTATAGAGTTGCAATTAAGAGCATTACTTTAGGGACCAATATTTCTGCTACTTACCCACTATGTGACATCTCTGACCCTATTGCTGGTGTTTCCTCATATAAAAGGGAGCTGAGGATAATATATATTTCATAGGGTGGTTGTGAGAATTAAATAACAAAATATATTACAGAACACTTAATATAGTGCCTGACAAATAGTAAGGTGGGCCAGTAAATAATGGATGGTGAGCTATTGATCCATGTGTTTTATTGTTGTTGTATTTCAGTTATTCCTTATGTGTCAAATTTTTTCCAAATGTATTTTTTGTGTGTTTGTTAAAGTAAGATTCCTGGGCCCCACCCCAACCTAACACATTAGAATCTTATAGGTAGAGCCTAGTAATCTGTATTTTAAAAAGTTCCTCAGATGATTTTTCTGCACATTGAAGGGGAGAACCACTGTCACATCCCCTTCCATTCGCAAGGGCCTTGGAGTTAGATAGAGCTGAGATCAAGTCTGGGGAATAGTAAATTATTTCTTTCTTAGTTTCAGTTTTCATGTCTATAAAACAGTGTATATCATCTACTATATAGATTTGTTGAAAAGATAAAATTAGATGGACTATATAAAGAGTCTAGCACATTGTCCTTTATATAGGCTACTCAACAAATATTTACAATACTTCCCATGTTTAACTTCAGTCAGGGGGAGAAAACCAGATGAATGTGATGTGAGAGCAAATCCTATCCCAGCCAAAATACCTAGCCTAAAATGTATCTTCTTAAGTCTTCTTCAAAAAATACAGCTTTAGTTGCTTTAGTTACTGGGAGGTCCAGTACGTATGATAGTAAATTCGAAGCAAATCAACCTGAAATAAACTGCATGACAGTAACTCAAAACCAATAGAGTAGAGAAAACAGAGTGAAGTTAGAGTGTCATGAATTATGAAATAAATTTGAAGTGAACCAGGCCATTTTGGCAGGTAGGCTCCACCTAATGATACATTATATTCAAGTGTTGAAAATCTACATTGTGATTTGCATTATGCTATCTAATATGGGAAATCTAAAGGAAGTTCCAGATTTGACCTCTGCCCCCTAAGAACCTAAAATTTAATTTGGATTAAAAAGAGTAAAACACCTGAAAAATTAGGACACAAATTTAAAGAATATTTTCTGTTGAATTAAAACATAATCAGCTCTTACCATATGTAAGGTAGTCCTATTTGCTGGAGGTGATTCAGAAGAATACAAAGAATACAAATATCTTACATGCAGTCCAGAATGATGTCTGTATAGATAATATAAGGCGTAAGCCAGGGAAGAGAGAGAAGGAATTACAGAGGGGTTTGATGTGGAACTAGCCCCTCTCAAGTTTCCACATTAGAATTTCTGGGTTATATAGTGCGGCAGTTTTAAATTCTGTCCCAGTTTCATTGTTCTGTGGTCTATGAGTGATTTAGTTGTATGATTAAGTTTTATGTATAAATTTTTCTTTCAGCAGTGAAAGAGAAGAAACATTGCCAAAGTCATCATGAAGTGCTCTATGGAGAATTTGGGAACTGAGATGGGACTGAAATAAGACCTGGATAGCTGAAAAGAAGACAGGATTGCCTCAGGCAAAGGAAATATCAGCTAACAAATAGGGTGGGAAATGATGGAATAATGAGAAGACTGGTATGACTTCAGCAGAAAGACTATGTTACCAAAAGAAAGACTATGTTACCTCTCTATGGATAGAGAGGGTGTAGCTAGGTAATAGAAAGACCTAGAAGTTTCACAGAGATTTGTAGATTTGGGTGTGCCAGTTTAGATGTATTATGTCCCCCAAAACACCATGTTCTTTGATGCAATCTTGTAGGGGCAGATGTATTAGTGTTGAGCAGGTTTGAATCCTTTGAGTCTTTCCTTGGAGACGTGACTCAATCAACTGTGGGTGGCAAGACCTTTGATTGGATAATTTCCATGGAGGTGTTACCTCACCCATTCAGGGTGGGTCTTAATTGAATCACTGGAGTCCTATAAAAGTTTTCACAGACAGAAGGAGGTGCTGCAACCAAGAGACACTTTGAAGAATGCACAGGAGCTGAGAGTGGAGATAGACCACAACCCGGGATCAGCAGACGCCAGCCACATGCCTTCCCAGCTAACAGAGGTTTTCCAGATGCCATGTTCTTCCTTCGGTGAAGGTATACTTTTGTTGATGTCTTCATTTGGACATTTTCATGGCCTTCAGACTGTAACTTTGTAACCAAATAAACCCCCTTTATAAAAGCCAATCCATTTCTGGTGTTTTGCATAATGGCAGCATTAGCAAATCAGAACACTTGGTTCTATGGGAATAGGATAGTTTTAAGAAAATGGTGACAAAATAATGGGTAACAAATATTAATCTGTTAGTCATTGTCTTAGTTTGCCAATCCTGCTGCAACAAGCACCATAGATTGGTTGGTTTAAATGACAGTAATTTATTGTCTCAGTTTTGGAAGCTCTAAGTCTAAAATCAAGGTGTTGAAAGGCCATGCTTTCTTCAAAGTCTGTTGTGTTCTGGTGGTGGCTTGCTAGCAATGTATAACTCAGTCTCTGCCTCCGTGACATGGCCCTCTGTCTCCCACTGTTTCCTACTGCTTATAGGACTCCTGTCACATTGGATTAAGACTCACCCTGATTCAGTTTGGCCACATCTTAACAGGTTCTTTGAAGATCCTATTTACAAATTAGTTCACATCTGCAGGACCAGGGATTAGGACTAGAAGATGATTTTGTGGGGGGCATGATTCAATCCATAATAGTCATAGTCATTCTTTCATTATCTAGCCAGTGGCAGTTAACATAGTCAAAGCAAAATGCTAGGCATTGTAGGAAATGAAATTGAATAAGGCATAATACACTGCTGTCAGTGTTGTTCCAAGAATAGAGCATAAGATAGTGACAAAATAATTATAATCAGAGAAGATATAAGTGCTATGAAATAGATATATGAGATACATGATAGTACTGTGAGAAGAAGTAGGTAAATTTGAGTGGTATTAACACATGATATTTGGATGGGACCTTGAAGAATAGGTAACATACAGGTAAAGATAAGAAGAAAGGATTTGGGGGAGGAAAAAGATAAGAGCAAAGGCAGTTCAATTCAATATTGCATGCCTACTATGTGTCATGTGTCATGTTTCATACTGGGGTATAAAGTCCTATCATCGCCTTTGACCTTGAGAGCTTAATACAGGCAAGCAGAGCATGTGTTCTCAGGACACTTAGATAGTTCCATTTAGCCAGAGCATTTATGAGGAAGTAATGGAATGAAACTGGGAAGATAAATTGAACTTGTATTAATGAGAGCCTTAAATGGCAGGCTAAGGAATTTATACTCCATTCTACTGGGCATGGAGTTCATGGAAGCTTGTTATACTTTTCAGCAGGGGAGGGAAATGATAAGAACAGTGTTTGGGGCAGCCTAAACTGGGAGATGTGTGTAGAATAGATTTTAAAATATGAAACTTTAAAACTAGGAGGTTATTATTACACTAACAATGTGTGGAATCATAATAACCGAGATAGCTGGAGACAGCAGAGTGATAGTAAAAGCTCACACTTACCAAGAACATGTTAATATACTAGTCTTTTGCTATGGGTTTATGTGAATCACCTCACTTAATCCTCACAATAGCCCTGTGAGATGGATACTGATATTATTCCTTATTGACAGATGAGTAAACAGAACACAGGTTAAGGAATATGCTCATGTTCTAGAACTAAGTAAATAATGGAGCTGGATTCAAACATAGGCAGTCTCCAGTGACTGCTTTTAACCACTGGCTATAGAGTAAAAAACAGTTATAAATTTTGAACTTGTATGACTAAGTGAAAAATAGCTCAATTAACAAATACAAGGAGGTTTAAATAATTTTTTTCCACTTAAAAATTTTTACCAAATACATTATATTGTCCCTTTGAGAAATCAGACTCACTGAAAGGTTTAGTGATTCTCAAATTCAATAATAGAATTTTAACAGTAGAATGTATCTCAGACAATGCATACTCAAACCTCTCAACTTTACAGAAGAGGGAACTGAGACCAAGATTAAGGGAATTGCCCCAAATCCAAAAGCTAGCAAGGGATCAAGCCCAGATTAAAATTCCCATCTCCAGGTTACTGGCCTACTGTATTATAGTGCACTATTTTTATCATACTGAAAAGACTATTACTTTTCACTTAGTTTTTTATAACAAACTTGGAAGATCACAATTATTACTATAAAGAGAGCAAGTTTATTTATAAATTTCAAAAATATATGCAATTGGTTGCATACGTACTTACTCAAAATCACAACAGTAAATATATTAACAATCCCACTTTCGTTTTAAGAGTTTTAATGTATGAATTTATCTACAAAAAGAGATTTTTAAATGATAATGTTAAATAGCATCACTCCCATATTATAACTAACCCTTGGTGACCAAATAAATAAAACTCCATGTATTCCTTGTTACTGCATAGTAATAAATAAACATCAGGGTTTTGGAGGGTACATCAGTGGGCATCCATTTTGAAATGCATTGCTGTCTTAAGTGTACATCTTTCCAGGAGAACTTTGACTCTTTTTCTTTGATCTTTACCAGCTGTTTCCCTTTACAGCATCAGAGTCCAACACTGGTAATATAATCATAGCCAGACCAATTTGCTGTCATGTATTTTATGAGTCATTGCCAGACTCAGAAATAAAGAACAAAGAGAAATATTCTTTTCATGTCTTTTCAAATTGAATGGCACTCAATGAAATATCTCTTCTTAGCATTAAGTGTGTAGAGAATGCCCTACACTGATGTCACATGAAAGGGCAGAGAATTAAAAACCTGAGAGCTGCAAATATCTTGGAGAAGCCTCAAGGCTAATGCAATGTTGCAAGAGGCCACCATACAAGAAAAGATACTGCATGGGAGCCTCTGGTTGCAATGGTTGTGGGGTTTTCTCTCAGGAACATGAAAAGTCCAAATAATAACTTGGAATATTTTGTCAGTTGTCTCCCCAAAACCCACCCAAGGCAGGTTAAAACAAATATATACTGAGTTCAGAAGTTAGAAGAAAGTATCAACCAATGAGGTTGTAAAGAAAAGCTTTGTTCACTTAAATTTCATTGTCCCAATGGGTAATTGATCAAAGATGAATGCGTAAGATACACAGAGTTCATATCTCTAGAGGCAGGAAGAAAGGGAAAGAGAAAAAAGCATGCATTGAAGTGGAATGAAATGTAAAAAGAAAAAAAAAGTGGAAAGTAAATGAAAAATTTAAAAAGAGGAAGGGAGAAGAAAGGAAATGGAGTAAATTAAGCTGACAGGAAGGAACATACGAAATGCAGCTGTGATACTCATTTACTCTTCTTTTAACATGTAAATTACTTCTGATTTTGAAGTCAAAGTCTGGATATTTTCCTTTAGAAATATAGCCATATATTCTCTAAATAGTCTTTATCCCCAAAGAGAGAAAATTAGGAAGAATAACATGTTTTTTCAGAAAGGATTTTAAAAGTAGTCCTAAAAACCTAAAGGCATTTAAGTGTAAGATGTCTGCAATAGACAACAGCCTCAAAAACTCCAAATTTCATAGCCTGATGTAGGCAGAAAGAAAGCCAGAGACTTGGTTGCCTGGCAACCTCACTCTTCACAAGCAGCTGGAGTAAAATGAATCAGCTGGTGCCAAATGCCCTTTCACCTCCTTCGTTAAAGGGAAATCGGAGTGCATGAGTTATCTTGCAGGGGCCAAAACTCACTGTGAGAAACAGAAGCTTGAGAAACTCTCCTCTAGCTTCACTTTGTTTGGGGGGTCACTTGAAGAGGGGTTCTAATGTCTCAGTAATAAATGGCATTTTTCTCTCCCCTGCATCTCCCCTGGGTTCCATCCTGAAAAGAACAGGCTGCAGGCTTGGTGTTCCGAAATTGTATACAACAGAAAGGAAATCACTTTAGGTCTTTTATTCTGAATTGGCAGTTAAATTCTGAGAGCCAGGAAAAATTGCTTGTAATTCTTTTAGTGATATCATTTCATTAGCATCTTCCCCAATTTTCATTAATTAGATTTGCTTTCTGATAATACAAGGACTAATACAATGCATTCACAATGAAAAGAAAATTAGAAATAATGACTATAAAAGTATTATGTGTTTTCATAAACATCTGGTGATTGAGTTTATTTGGGGAAATATACTTGGCTATTTTAGTGGAAACGTGAAAAGTTCCTAGAGGTAAGTCAGTATAAAGAGTAGGGAGACCTTCCCCAAATAATCATACAGCCCATTCCTAAAATGAAAAGTATTCTAAAATACATCTGATTCTGCGGAAATTTTAGCTTTTGCTAAAAAATGCAGTTTTTTTTTTTAATGAATGCTTGATGAGTAATTCCAAATTAGTCCAGCTCTCTCAAGGTGAAATAGTAAAATATGAGAGGAAATTTGGCAAACAGCTGCACCAAGAAACAAAACCACAGAAGTAAGCCTTAAGAGCAGTTGGTATTGATCTTCAACATGTCACTCAACCCAGCACTGGAATTCTATGTGCTGACTTGAGTGACATAAATATAATGAAGATCCTTAGTTTGCACTTGAATGTTTACTTCAGATTAAATTGTGAAAATAAAACATAAAAGGTATATATAACATAAAAGGTATATATAAACTTTGCAGGTTGTTAAAATTATATAAATTTATAACACTTTCATTCATCATCAGTGAGTATGATTACTTTTTATACTTTTTAATGGCAGTTTGTTCACTGTTCTTCCTTTATACTGCTGTGCTTTACTAAAATAAGCTTTTCCTGTTTAAACTTTGCAACATATACACATATTCCATCCATATCATAGTCTACCTACAAAGTAGAGGAGGAAATGTGTTTTTCATTCTCCACATGACTTCTCCAAGGCAGTCTTCTGTGATTGTGGGTAGCTATATGAATCATCCAGAAGACTTTAGTCAGTGAAGGTGAATAGGGATTAAGCAGCTCAAGAGAAAAGAAGAAATGGAAAATAGCTTATAAGCAATCCTCATACCTATTCTAGAGGTCAAATCAATTACTAAAGATTTGGATGAAAGTAGAAAGGAAGAGTATAATTTTGCTCTAAGTTGAAGACACATCTGACTTGAAGTTTATGACTTTCACCTTCTCAGGAATGGTTACAGGGGCAGTTATCAACAATTCTTCATATAACTGTATTTTTAAAAAAAGTTCCCAAACCAGAGATCCTGATCAAGATGGCAGAACAAGAATCTTCAGGGCTCAGTTCTCTCCACAAAAGCTTTGAACAACCAGCAAGAACTTACAAAAACATCTTCTTCAGAACTTCAGAAAATAGAGGACTGTGGTACAGGGTAATCAAGATAAAGGCTACTTAAAAGCAGTAGGCTCTCCCATCATTCTGACTGGCTGTTCCTCATCACCAACTCAGTATGGAGCTGGCCTGTGCTCCCAGTGTGGATACCTGGTTCCAGTTCCAGAGGGAACAGAATAGCCCTCATGCACATACTGGAGTATATATGCCTGGCCTTGTCTCTCTGCTGGTGGCCGGAGGGACTCACTGTCCCAGAACTTGCCCTGCATGCTAAGGTGGCACATTGAACTCTCCTACAGCAGCTGTGGGAGAGCAGTCAAGTCATGCTGCCTGGGGCAAGTGATTGCTAGTTGTAAGACATACAATGAAGTACCTAGACCTTGAGGAAACTGTTTCCTAGGGAAGAAAGGACATTCATGTTCATATAAATGCTGCACTTTAATATTTAATGTCTTAAAAAAGTTAAAGAGATGATGAATGTTAACAAGAACATTAAACATAATGTGGAAGTATAAGTAGCAAAGCAACTGTTAGCTCTTACTGACAGCCCTCTGCCAAATTATACCCCATAATGTCTTGCACATCTCAACTGTACTGCAACTGTCCAACATCAAGTATCCAACATCAAGTACATATGTAGTTTAATTTCCAGGGAAAATATGTAAGCTTAGCTATCTTTACCAGAAAACCATATACATATTCCTTAATGTACAGTGTTATTTTCTGATAGAATTTTTAGGGTTCATGTAATATACCATGCTATTAAAGAAGTAGAATGATTCATGTTTTTAATAATTCTCTACCTCTAATATTACTGATAAAAATTCTCTATTTGTTGTATTAGTTAGGGTTCTCTAGGGAAACAGAATCAGCAAGAGATATCTGTAAATATAAGATTTTATAAAAGTGTCTCATGCAAGTGTGGGGATGCACGAGTCCAAATTCCTTAGGGCAAGGATGCACAAGTCCAAATTCCATAGGGCAGGCAGCGAACTGGCAACTCTGATGAAGGTGTTTGATGAACTCTTCAGGAAATGCTTCACTGGCTAGCTGAAGAAGTGAAAGTTCTCTTTTCTTCTCCCTTAAAAGTCTTCAACTGCTGGATTAAATCCACCTGATTGAATTCTCTCATTGAGGAAGACATGCCCATCATTGATGTCATCAGTCACAGCTGCAGTCAATGGACTGATGATTTAACAAACCAGCCTTCTGGTTTATTAACAAGACACAAATGTCCTTGCAGTAACACTTAGGTCAGTGCTTGCTTGACCAGACACCTGGACATCATCACCTGGCCAAGTTGACACATGAACCTAACCATCATAATCCACCCCTTTTCAACTTGGCAGTTATACACATCACCTTTTACTATACTTAATCTCTAAATAGAGCACAATTACAGACATATAGTTTGCCTAACAATACTCAGCTGTCCTGCAAACAACCAGAAATGCACTAAATCTCTCCAGAATAGGGTGCAAGTCCTTGGTAACATTGACTCTTTTTTTTTTTTTTTAATCATCATTTTATTGAGATATATTCACATACCACGCAGTCATACAAAACAAATTGTACTTTCGATTGTTTACAGTACCATTACATAGCTGTACATTCATCACCCAAATCAATCCCTGACACCTTCATTAGCACACACACAAAAATAACAAGAATAATAATTAGAGTGAAAAAGAGCAATTGAAGTAAAAAAGAACACTGGGTACCTTTGTCTGTTTGTTTCCTTCCCCTACTTTTCTACACATCCATCCATAAACTAGACAAAGTGGAGTTTGGTCCTTATGGCTTTCCCAATCCCATTGTCACCCCTTATAAGCTACATTTTTATACAACTGTCTTCGAGATTCATGGGTTCTGGGTTGTAGTTTGATAGTTTCAGGTATCCACCACCAGCTACCCCAATTCTTTAGAACCTAAAAAGGGTTGTCTAAAGTGTGCGTAAGAGAGCCCACCAGAGTGATCTCTCGGCTCGTTTTGGAATCTCTCTGCCACTGAAGCTTATTTCATTTCCTTTCACATCCCCCTTTTGGTCAAGAAGATGTTCTCCGTCCCACGATGCCGGGTCTACATTCCTCCCCGGGAATCATATTCCACGTTGCCAGGGAGATTCACTCCCCTGGGTGTCTGATCCCACGTAGGGGGGAGGGCACTGATTTCACCTTTCAAGTTGGCTTAGCCAGAGACAGAGGGCCACATCTGAGCAACAAAGAGGCACTCAGGAGGAGACTCCTAGGCACAAATATAGGGAGGCCTAGCCTCTCCTTTGCAGCAACCGTCTTCAAGAGGGTAAAACTTATGGTAGAGGGATCAACCCATCAAACCACCAGTCCCCTATTTCTGTGGTCATGTTAGCAACCATGGAGGTGGGGTAGGCGAATACCCCTGCATTCTCCACAGGCTCCTCAAGGGGGCACTACATCTTTTTTTTTTTCCTTGTTTTTCTTTTTTTTTTTTTTTTAACTTTCCCTTCTTTTTTAAATCAACTGTATGAAAAAAAAGTTAAAAAGAAAACAAACATACAATAAAAGAACATTTCAAAGAGACCATAACAAGGGAGTAAGAAAAAGACAACTAACCTAAGATAACTGCTTAACTTCCAACATGTTCCTACTTTACCCCAAGAAAGTTACATAATATAGCAACATTTCTGTGAACTTGTTCCTACTACATCCATCAGAAATTAACAGACCATAGTCATTTCTGGGCATCCCCAGAACGTTAAATAGCTTATCTGTTCTTCTTGGATTATTGTTCCCCCTTCCTTAATTGCTCTCTACTGCTAGTTCCCCTACATTCTACATTATAAACCATTTGTTTTACATTTTTCAAAGTTCACATTAGTGGTAGCATATAATATTTCTCTTTTTGTGCCTGGCTTATTTCGTTCAGCATTATGTCTTCAAGGTTCATCCATGTTGTCATATGTTTCACCAGATCGTTCCTTCTTACTGCCGCGTAGTATTCCATCGTGTGTATATACCACATTTTATTTATCCACTCATCTGTTGAAGGACATTTGGGTTGTTTCCATCTCTTGGCAATTGTGAATAATGCTGCTATGAACATTGGCGTGCAGATATCTGTTCGTGTCACTGCTTTCCGATCTTCTGGGTATATACCGAGAAGTGCAATCGCTGGATCGAATGGTAGCTCTATATCTAGTTTTCTAAGGAACTGCCAGACTGACTTCCAGAGTGGCTGAACCATTATACAGTCCCACCAACAATGAATAAGAGTTCCAATTTCTCCACATCCCCTCCAGCATTTGTAGTTTCCTGTTTGTTTAATGGCAGCCATTCTAACCGGTGTTAGATGGTATCTCATTGTGGTCTTAATTTGCATCTCTCTAATAGCTAGTGAAGCTGAACATTTTTTCATGTGCTTCTTGGCCATTTGTATTTCCTCTTCAGAGAACTGTCTTTTCATATCTTTTGCCCATTTTATAATTGGGCTGTCTGTACTATTGTCATTGAGTTGTAAGGTTTCTTTGTATATGCAAGATATCAGTCTTTTGTCAGATACATGGTTTGCAAAAATTTTTTCCCATTGAGTTGGCTGCCTCTTTACCTTTTTGAGAAATTCCTTTGAGGTGCAGAAACTTCTAAGCTTGAGGAGTTCCCATTTGTCTATTTTCTCTTTTGTTGCTTGTGCTTTGGGTGTAAGTCTAGGAAGTGGCCGCCTAATACAAGGTCTTGAAGATGTTTTCCTACATTATCTTCTAGGAGTTTTATGGTACTTTCTTTTATATTGAGATCTTTGGTCCATTTTGAGTTAAATTTTGTGTAGGGGGTGAGGTAGGGGTCCTCTTTCATTCTTTTGGATATGGATATCCAACTCTCCCAGCCCCATTTGTTGAAAAGACCATTATGGCTCAGTTCAGTGACTTTGGGGGCCTTATCAAAGATCAGTCGGCCATAGATCTGAGGGTCTATCTCTGAATTCTCAAATCGATTCCATTGATCTATATGTCTATCTTTGTGCCAGTACCATGCTGTTTTGGCAACTGTGGCTTTATAATAAGCTTCAAAGTCAGGGAGTGTAAGTCCTCCCACTTCGTTTTTCTTTTTTAGAGTGTCTTTAGCAATTCGAGGCATCTTCCCTTTCCAAATAAATTTGATAACTAGCTTTTCCAAGTCTGCAAAGTAGGTTGTTGGAATTTTGATTGGGATTGCATTGAATCTGTAGATGAGTTTGGGTAGAATTGACATCTTAATGACATTTAGCCTTCCTAGCCATGAACATGGAATATTTTTCCATCTTTTAAGGTCCCCTTCTATTTCTTTTAGTAGAGTTATGTAGTTTTCTTTGTATAGGTCTTTTACATCTTTGGTTAAGTTTATTCCTAGGTACTTGATTTTTTTAGTTGCTATTGAAAATGGTATCTTTTTCTTGAGTGTCTCTTCAGTTTGTTCATTTCTAGCATATAGAAACATTACTGACTTATGTGCATTAATCTTGTATCCCACTACTTTGCTAAATTTGTTTATTAGCTCTAGTAGGTGTATCGTTGATTTCTCAGGGTTTTCTAGATATAAGATCATATCATCTGCAAACAATGACAGTTTTACTTCTTCTTTTCCAATTTGGATGCCTTTTATTTCTTTGTCTTGCCGGATTGCCCTGACTAGCACTTCCAGCACAATGTTGAATAACAGTGGTGACAGCGGGCATCCTTGTCTTGTTCCTGATCTTAGAGGGAAGGCTTTCAGTCTCTCACCATTGAGTACTATGCTGGCTGTGGGTTTTTCATATATGCTCTTTATCATGTTGAGGAAGTTTCCTTCAATTCCTACCTTTTGAAGTGTTTTTATCAAAAAGGGATGTTGGATTTTGTCAAATGCTTTTTCAGCATCTATTGAGATGATCAATTGATTTTTCCCTTTCAAGTTTTTAATGTGTTGTAATACATTGATTGTTTTTCTTATGTTGAACCATCCTTGCATGCCTGGAATGAACCCCACTTGGTCATGGTGTATGATTTTTTTAATGTGTCTTTGGATTCATTTGCAAGTATTGTGTTGAGGATTTTTGCATCTATATTCATTAGGGAGATTGGCCGGTAGTTTTCCTTTTTTGTAGCATCTTTGCCTGGTTTTGGTATTAGATTGATGTTAGCTTCATAAAATGAGTTAGGTAGTGTTCCATTTTTTTCAATGTTTTGAAAGAGTTTGAGTAAGATTGGTGTCAGTTCTTTCTGGAAAGTTTGGTAGAATTCCCCTGTGAAGCCATCTGGCCCTGTGCATTTATTTGTGGGAAGATTTTTGATGACTGATTGGATCTCTTTGCTTGTGATGGGTTGGTTGAGGTATTCTATTTCTTCTCTGGTCAGTCTAGGTTGTTCATATGTTTCCAGGAAATTGTCCATTTCTTCTACATTATCCAGTTTGTTGCCATACAGTTGTTCATAATATCCTCTTATAATTTTTTTAATTTCTTCAGGATCTGCAGTTATGTCACCTTTTTCATTCATTATTTTGTTTATATGGGTCTTCTCTCTTTTGGATTTTGTCAGTCTAGCTAGGGGCTTGTCAATCTTGTTGATCTTCTCAAAGAACCAACTTTTGGTGATATTTATCCTCTCTATTGTTTTTTTGTTCTCTATGTCATTTATTTCTGCTTTAATCCTTGTTATTTATTTTCTTGTACTTGGTTTAGGATTGGTTTGCTGTTCATTTTCTAGCTTCTTCAGTTGATCCATTAGTTCTTTGATTTGGGCTCTTTCTTCCTTTTTAATATATGCGTTTAGTGCTATAAATTTCCCCCTTAGCACTGCTTTTGCTGCATCCCATAGGTTTTGGTATGTTGTGTTCTCATTTTCATTCGTCTCTATATATTTAGCAATTTCTCTTGCTATTTCTTCTTTAACCCACTGATTGTTTAGGAGTGTGTTGTTTAACCTCCAGGGATTTGGGAATTTTCTAAGTCTCTGATGGTTATTGACTTCTAATTGTATTCCATTGTGGTCAGCGAATGTGCTTTGAATAATTTCAATCTTTTTAAATTTATTGAGGCTTGTTTTATGTCCCAGCATATGATCTATTCTGGAGAAAGTTCCATGAGCACTAGAAAAGTATGTGTATCCTGGTGATTTGGGATGTAATGTCCTGTATATGTCTGTTAAATCTAATTCATTTATCAGATTGTTTAGGTTTTCAATTTCCTTATTGGTCTTCTGTCTGGTTGATCTATCTATAGGAGAGAGTGATGTGTTGAAGTCTCCCACAATTATTGTGGAAACATCAATTGCTTCCTTTAGTTTTGCCAGTGTTTCTCTCATGTATTTTGTGGCACCTTGATTGGGTGCATAGACATTTATGATTGTTATTTCTTCTTGCTGAATTGCCCCTTTTATTAGTACGTAGTGGCCTTCTTTGTCTCTCAAAACATCCCTGCATTTGAAGTCTATTTTATCTGAGATTAATATTGCTACACCTGCTTTCTTTTGGCTGTAGCTTGCATGAAATATTTTTTTCCATCCTTTCACTTTCAGTTTCTTTGTGTCCCTGTGTCTAAGATGAGTCTCTTGTATGCAACATATTGATGGTTCATTTTTTTTGGTCCATTCTGCGAATCTATATCTTTTAATTGGGGAATTTAATCCATTTACATTCAACGTTAAAACTGTGAAGGCATTTCTTGAATCGGCCATCTTATCCTTTGGTTTATGTTTGCCATATTTTTCCCTCTCTCTATTAATATCCTTTATTGTACCCATACCGAATCTCTTTAGTACTGAACCTTTCTCCAAGTCTCTCTGTCCTGTCTTTGTTTCCCTGTCTGTAGGGCTCCCTTTAGTATCTCCAGTAGGGCAGGTCTCTTGTTAGCAAATTCTCTCAGCATTTGTTTGTCTGTGAAAAATTTAAGCTCTCCCTCAAATTTGAAGGAGAGCTTTGCTGGATAAAGTATTCTTGGTTGGAAATTTTTCTCACTCAAAATTTTAAATATATCGTGCCACTGCCTTCTTGCCTCCATGGTGGCTGCTGAGTAGTCACTACTTAGTCTTATGCTGTTTCCTTTGTATGTGGTGAATTGCTTTTCTCTTGCTGCTTTCAGAACTTGCTCCTTCTCTTCTGTGTTTGACAGTGTGATCAGTATATGTCTCGGAGTGGGTTTATTTGGATTTATTCTATTTGGAGTTCGCTGAGCATTTATGATTTGTGTATTTATGTTGTTTTGAAGATTTGGGAAGTTTTCCCCAACAATTTCTTTGAATACTCTTCCTAGACCTTTACCCTTTTCTTCCCCTTCTGGGACACCAATGAGTCTTATATTTGGACATTTCATATTATCTATCATATCCCTGAGGTCCATTTCGATTTTTTCAATTGTTTCCCCATTCTTTCTTTTATGCTTTCATTTTCCATTCTGTCATCTTCCAGGTCACTGATTCGTTGTTCAACTTCCTCTAGTCTTGTACTATGAGTGTCCAGAATCTTTTTAATTTGGTCAACAGTTTCTTTAATTTCCATAAGATCATCCATTTTTTTATTTAGTCTTGCAACGTCTTCTTTATGCTCTTCTAGAGTCTTCTTGATTTCCTTCATATCCTGTACTATGGTCTCATTGTTCATCTTTAGTTCTTTGAGTAGCTGCTCTAGGTGCTGTGTCTCTTCTGGTCTTTTGATTTGGGTGCTTGGGCTTGGGTTATCCATATCGTCTGGTTTTTTCATATGCTTTATAATTTTCTGTTGTTTTTGGCCTCGTGGCATTTGCTGAACTTGATAGGGTTCTTTTAGGTTTTGTAGACCTATTGAAGTCCTTATCTCTAATTTATCAGATCTACAGCTTCGTGGAGTACACTTTCTCTAACTAAGCAGCAGGTGGCGTCCACGAGCCACCTGTTCTCCACAAGCCAGTTCTCCCCTGCTTAGCCTTTTTGGTGAGTGGGGGAGTGAGTCTTGTGGGGCCCAATTGGTGTACCAAGCTTGCGTGTGTAGTTGGTGTTGCTTGCCCTGTATGTGGGGCGTGTTTCTGGGCAGTCGGGGAGGGGGGGTGGCCCTAACAATCAAATCTCCCTGATGATCCTAGAGTTTTAAAGCTGCTGCAATAGTCTAGTCCTTCAGTTCAGTCCTGCCACAGTTTGTCTCTGCCACTGACCCACAAGTCTTTGGTATTGGCGTATGGCTCCTGAGACTTGCAAGTGGGCCCCTCTTCCAGGCTGTGCACCCTGGGTCCTCTGTTGAGGGATGACTGTGCTATGTCACTGGTGAGTGCCGTCCCCCCAGGGCAGTTCTGGGCTGCTGGGCTGTGTAGGGAGGCTCCCAGTCTGCTCAAATGATGGCTGAATGGGGCTTTGTTAATTCACACTGCTCCACCTTCCCAGCTCTGGGACAATCAGCTGAGGTTGCAGGGAAGGCTAATGTCCACGCCCAGTTTTGTGGTGTGTGCCTGTTATTTGAAGCACTTCCGTCACAGTGGGTTGTCTGGGGCAGCTCTGGGCTATGGGGCTGGCGATGGGCAGGAGTGTTTCCTGTCCACCAGGATGGTGGCTGTGAGCGGACACCCCCCTTTTCTTGGGAAGTTGTGGTGTTTAGTGAATTTTCTCAGCCACTGGATTATTGCCTTTTGTCTCAGAGCTCTCTTAGTTCTGCTCTTGACTTGACGTGCCCAAATTGCAATTCTTTGAAGCTTTCTGTATTGGGCTTCTTAGAGTAATTGTTTTAGAAAAAGAAAAAAGGATTAAAAAAAAAAAAAAAAAAAAAGGCCCTCCTCAGAGATCTAATGGGTTATTGAAATGCTAATAGACAAAGCAACCATGGCCATTAAGGAAAGGTCCACAGGGCAGAGAGATCAGCTTTTCTTCGGGATTTGCATATGCGCCTCAAGGCCTGAGCTCCGCCCTTCCCCTTTCTGTGTTCACCAGAACTCCAAAAATCCTCTGCTTTTATTTTGGAGTTTTTCGTGTTATTTTTTTTTTTCTATGCCTGTCTCCTCTCTGCTGGGCTGGCAGCTCTCAGATTCTCTGGTGTCTGGTCTCAGTCTATCTATGGTTGGAGTATGGATCACTAGAATGAGTTTCCGAGAAGGGCTACCACTGCAGTTCTCCCTTCTCCTTCCTGGAGCTGGCAGCCCCTCCTACCACGGGACTGAGCCTGGCAGGGAGGGGCGCGGGTCCCCTGGCCGCAAAAACTTACAGATTTCGCTGATCTCAGCAGTTCGACATTTTCATGAGTGTTGTATGAAGTATGCCCAAAGACAGATTTCTCTGTGGTGTCCAGTCCACGCAGTTCCTGGCTTTTTACCTACTTTCCTGGAGGAGTAACTAAAACTTACAGCTCACCAGTCTGCCATCTTGCCCCACCTCCGGTAACATTGACTCTTAAACTTGATTTTCTATAACTTAAATAATGTGAAATGAACGATACAGCTTATGTCATATGATAAGGGGATAAGATAGAGAAGAAAACAAAGATATTTGCTTTACGGACAAATATAAGCATACTCATAAAAAAACAAGGAGAAAATATTCATGTCACCACAGTCCACATTTCTGTAACTGGTCATGTGGTTGTAGTTCATATTTATCACTACCTTCTTCCACTACCCATTACATGTTCCCTTTACCCCAGCAAGCACTTCAGCTGGCCGTGGTTCTTTGCCCGGTGAGGTGACCCAAACCTTCATTCCTGAAGTTTCTGGGCCATTGGTAGTCCTGCCTGGATTGGGTTGTTGCAGTCTTCCATTGACTTTAATAAAAGGGCATGGTAGAACTAACAGAAGCCCTAGGGGATCTCCTGTATTCCAGGAAAACTCTTCTTTATCTCCATTGTGTAGTTGCAGTGCTATTTCCCCTTGAAAGTCAGGATCAATCACCCCAGCTAGTACAGTAATCCCCTTCCTTCCCTGTTGATTCACAGGCATGAGAAACACAAAGTGGCCAGGTGGCAATCTTAACTTCCAGTTCAATGGAATTATTATGTCTCCTGGTGGAAGAACTCCTTCTTTTGAAACTAAGACTTGTTGATCAGCAGAGCTTAAGGTTGCAGGGACAGGAAGCAAAAATTTTCCTTGTGGATCACTAGGAGTGATA
Source organism: Choloepus didactylus (assembly GCF_015220235.1). Classification (NCBI taxonomy): domain Eukaryota; kingdom Metazoa; phylum Chordata; class Mammalia; order Pilosa; family Megalonychidae; genus Choloepus; species Choloepus didactylus. Next base: position 55,418,747 of record NC_051313.1, on the reverse strand, counting down.
GTGAGTGGGGCCACTCCTGTTCCCACCCCATGATGCCTGGACTCATGAATCCTGGCTATGGGAGAAACAGCCCCATAGAGTGGATGCTAATTCAGAGCATACACAGCCTCCTGGAAAAACTTCCCAGGCCTACAAGGTACTGCCACCTAGTTGGTGCCATAATTGAGTCTTCAACAGGCCATTCCACCGTTCTATCAACCCAGCTGCTTCTGAATGATGGGGAACATGGTAAGATCAGAGAATACCATGAGCATCTGTCCATTCCCTCACTTCATTTGCTGTGAAGTGGGTTCCTTGGTCAGAAGCAATGCTGTGTGGAATACCATGACGGTGGATAAGGCATTCCATAAGTCCACGGATGGTAGTTTTCGCAGAAGCATTTCATGCAGGGAAGGCAAACCCATATCCAGAGTTGTGGAGAGCCGTTTTTAGCCATTTTCCGGGTTAGGGCCTAGTGGGCATTCTGCAGCCTGCTCCTGGAGTGCGCCCCTCCCATCGAGTGGGCGGGGCGGCGCTCGCGTCCTGTTTCAGCCTGCTCCTAGAGTACGCCCCTCCCATCGAGTGAGCCAAGATGGCGCTCGAGCCCTGCTTCCGCATTATGGCGCTAGAAGCAGCAGTCGCTGCTAGCCTATTGTACACGCTTACGTGGTGTTTGTTTGTTGGTTATGATCATTGTATATAAGAAAGTTCCGGGCAGAGCTCGGGGAGACAGCCCACAAGGAGCCGTACCTGACGGCCGCATCGAGGCTGTTCTCCCGCGAGGCACTCTGCCACGCGTGGTAATCTGTAACAGAGAATGGTTGTCTAGCTTCAGTAAAAGAATTGCTCTCACAACCACCGTGTGGCTCGAGTCGTGACTTTCCAGCCAGATCAGTTTGCGCGGTTTGCATCCCCCTCTCTCCCCTTATCTCTCTGGTCCCCATCGCCGGCCGACCGAGGACTCGAGGAGGGGCGGAGAGGCGCCGGACAAGTGGTGGCCCGTACGGGGAATCGAACCCGCGACCTTGGCGTTATCAGCACCAACGCTCTACCGACTGAGCTAGCCGGGCTTACGGCGGATTTCCCGCGCCTGATCAACGCGAGAAGGTGAGTGCGTCTTATTACTTGAGAGTTAGGGCCCGTGGGTTTTCAGGTGACCCCGGGGGACTCGGAAGAGCTCTCCGAGTGACTGAAGTACAGTGCCGACTGCAAGCATGGGGCAGTCTGGAAGTTCGCCTTTATTGGCTCCTTTAAAAACCCTCCTGAAGCAGAGGGGTATCTCAGTTAAGAAAAGCTCCCTACAGAAGTTTTTAGATGATGTTGAGACTCTTGCCCCTTGGTTTCCCTCCACCGGTAGCCTCAGTCTGCCCTCTTGGAAGAAACTCGGTCGCGACATAGATCGAGCACGTCAGACGGGCGTGAGTGTGGACCCGATTCTAGTACCTGTATGGGAGACCGTCCGTGCGGTCCTTGAACTGGAATCGGCTGCCGGCCTTAGCCCGTCCTCCGCCTTGCAAGAGGCACGGTGCGCGCTCCAAGAGACCCAGTCAGTTTCGTCAGCGGACGGCTCCCATAAGGGCAAGCCGCCGGAGTCCAGTGACTCCGAGTCAGAGTCAGATAGCGATGCCGACGAGAAAGCGGAAGAGCGTCCGTTGATTGATTGGGGGGAGCCCCCCGCCACACCCGTGAGGCTTTCCGCCCCGCCCATGTCTACCGCTGCACCCCAGCCCCTGACTGACGCCTTGGGCGGTCCCACCAAGGAGCCTCGCCGAGAGCTCCCTCTAGTGGCCATGCCCGGTAGATGTAATTGTCCTTTGCTGCCAGACCCGGAAACCCTGATGGGTGGGCCGGGGGAAGGGTTTCCACAGCAGTTCCCCCCACCTGATTACTCCACAGAATGTGGAAAGAGACCTGATTACTCAAGTCCCCTAGGCCCCATTTCATCTGAATGTGGAAAGAGGCATTTTTGGCAGTGGGTCCCTTCCTTCTCTTTTAGGCCTTTTGGTGTACTAGGTGGGTACCAACCACTTAAGTCAGTACCATCCCCAGAGATGTTCCCGGTTATTATTAACCACCAAGGTAACAACCAACATGAAGCGTATGATTACAAACTTTTGAAAGAACTAAGGCAGGCCGTCCATCAGTACGGCCCCAATGCCCCTTATACCCTGAACATGGTTGAAAACCTCTCCGCCCTAAATCATACGCCCGCAGATATCGTTCAGTTAGCCCGTGCCTGTTTGCCTCCAGGCCGATTTATAGATTGGAAAGCGTGGTTTGAAGAGTTAGCTGAGGAACAAGCGGCTAGGAACGCAGCGGGAAGACATGGCGCGTGGAATACAGACATGCTGTTGGGGAGGGGAGCCCATGCCCAAAATCAAACGCGGTACCCTCAAGAGGTATATGCCCAAATCTTCCGTTGTTTCGTGGGAGCTTGGAAAAAGCTGACAGGTGAGGGTGAGGCCCAAGCCTCGCTCAGTAATATTCATCAGGGCCCCACAGAGCCTTTTGTGGATTTTGTAGCCAAAATGCAGACTGCAGCCGAGAGGATTTTCTCAGATCCAGGGGTGGCAGAAACTGTAGTTAAACAAATGATATTTGAGCAGTGTAATAAAGAGTGTAAAGTTATTTTAGCACAAAACAAAGGAAAACAGCTGACGGACTGGGTTCGGCTTTGCAGAGACGCTGGCAGCCCGTTAACTAATGCAGGTCTAGCTGCCATGCTAGCTAGCTCCCTACAGGTGGCTACAAAGAGCCCGAGAGCCTTAGGGGCAAAGCCTAACGGGTGCTATGGCTGTGGCCAGTCAGGGCACTTCAAGAGAGAATGTCCCAATAGACGTCAGCCCCCTGCCACTCAACGGTTTGGCGAACCAGGTGCAGTAACCAGGCCGTGTGGCCGTTGCCACAAAGGCTCCCACCGCGCAGAAGATTGTAGATCGATTTTCGATGCGCAGGGTAGACGCCTCTCTGACCGCCCCGAGCAGATTCCAAAAAACGGGAAGAGGGGGTCCGCCCTTTCGACGGACCCCCTTGCATGCCATTTGACAACACAGGATCCGATCAAATTCGTGCGTCCCCCGGCTCAGCAGGACTGGACCTCTGTGCCACCTCCAGACTCGTGCTAACCCCCTCCATGGGTGTCCAGTTAGTAGGGACCTCCTTCAAGGGGCCCTTACCGGCTGGTACTGTAGGGCTCATATTGGGGAGAGCATCCACGGCCCTGAGAGGATTAACAGTTATACCAGGACTTGTAGATTCAGATTTCACAGGCCGTGCCAAAGTTATGGTTCAATCTCAGCGGGGCGCCTTAGTCATTGCAGAAGGTGATAAGCTGGCGCAGCTCCTGCTCTTACCCAGCTTACATGCAGTCTTTCCAAGCAGAATCAGACAGAGAGGAGATAAAGGAATTGAGTCTTCAGGAAAAGTTTTTGAGGGCCTCCATATGTCTCTGGAGTCTCGACCCATGCTGGCTATTAAGGTACAAGGTAGATCTTTCCTAGGCCTGCTCGATACAGGGGCCGATCGGTCTATCATAAGACAACAAGAATGGCCCCCCACCTGGCCGACGTGCAGGGCGGAAGAGCCCATTGGAGGAATAGGCCAAATTTCAGCGCCCATGCTCAGTGCAGCTGCCCTTCATTGGGCCGATGAAGAAGGACACCAAGGCAGTTTCCAGCCCTATGTATTAGCCCTGCCTGTGTCTTTGTGGGGAAGAGACATCCTGACCCAAATGGACGTTACTTTAATTAGCGGTTACTCCCCAATCTCTAAACGACTTCTAAAAGAAATGGGGTATACCCCCGGCAAGGGTTTAGGAGCTTCACTGCACGGACGTGCGGAGCCTATACCAGTTGCCCCCAAGTCTGACCGACGAGGTTTGGGTTTTTCCTAGGGGCCACTGAGGAGAGATTCCCACCCACACCTATAAAACTAAAATGGAAAACCGAGGCTCCGGTGTGGGTGCCTCAGTGGCCCTTGCCACAGGAAAAACTTGCAGCGTTGCACGCCTTAGTATCAGAACAATTGGAAAAGGGCCACATCGCTCCCTCCACGTCACCGTGGAACACCCCTATATTCGTAATCAAAAAGAAATCTGGAAAATGGAGACTGCTGCATGATTTAAGGGCTATTAATGATTGCATGGAGCCTTTAGGACCAGTTCAGGTGGGACTGCCCCTCCTCTCAGCGTTGCCAGAGCACTGGTCGGTTGTCATCTTAGATCTTAGGGATTGTTTCTTTTCTATTCCACTCCACCCCGAAGACACCCCTAAGTTTGCCTTCACTGTGCCCTCTTGTAATCAAGAGGAGCCCTGCTATCGCTTTGAATGGACGGTCCTGCCCCAGGGTATGGCTAATAGTCCTACCATGTGTCAGCTGTATGTTGCCACCAAGTTAGTTGGCGCCCGGCAACAGTTCCCTCATGTGAAAATTATTCACTATATGGATGACATTCTGCTAGCCCATAAGGATGCTGCAATCCTTGAGACTGTATTGTCGCACTTAGTCTGTGACCTCAGAAAAGCTAACCTGGAAGTAGCCCCTGAGAAAATCCAAATGACGGACATCTCCACTTTCCTGGGAGCAAAACTCACGCCTACCCATGTCTCCCCCCAGAAGGTATCTCTCAGATTAGACAATATACGCACTCTGAATGATCTGCAAAGGCTCTTGGGAGATATAAATTGGATCCGCCCGTATTTGAAATTACCCAACGCTGAGTTGGTGCCCCTATTTGATTTGTTGAGAGGGGATTCAAACATAACTTCGCCCCGACACCTTACCCCCGAGGCGAGGCAAGCATTGTACCGGGTAGAGCAAGCGCTCAGTCGCGCCGCTCTGAAAAGAATAAACCCAAATGAGCCTTTTGAGGCATGCGTGCTGCCAACAGAATCGCAGCCCACTGCAGTGCTGTGGCAGCAAGGACCGCTGCTCTGGATCCACCCTGGGGTTTCCCCCCGGAAGGTCCTAGAGCATTATCCTACAGCGGTTGCGGAGTTAGCCCTGGAGTGTGTTAGAAGAGCGGTACAGCATTTTGGCCAACAACCCAGAAGTCTCCGAGTGCCTTATTCCTCCCAACAGCTTGAGGTACTCACTGGATGTATCGATCAGTGGGCCGTCCTCCGGTGTGCATTTCTCGGAAGCATTAACAATCAGTTCCCTAAAGCTCCCCTCTTGCAGTTTGTTGCTCGGCACCCAGTGATTTTTCCTAAGGTGACCTCGTCTAAGCCGCTAGCGGATGCCCTCACTGTATACACAGACGGCTCCAGCTCCGGCACAGGGGCGTATTGTGTCGAGGGGGACACTCCAAAAACAGTACTCTTCCATCCACAAAGGCCTCAATGGGTAGAGCTACAGGTTATCATCACTGTTCTGAAAAGCCTCTCTGGACCTTTGAATGTTGTCTCGGACTCTGCTTATGTTGTAAACTCTGTACGGATACTGGAGACAGTGGGCACTATTAGGCATTCATCTACAGTAAGGACATTTTTTATTAAGTTGCAGGAAGTCATATGGGCCAGGCGACACCCCTTTTACATAACTCATATCAGGGCCCACACAGGTTTGCCTGGCCCCATGGCCCAAGGAAACCACATAGTAGATGTGGCCACTCGACAGCCACACGTCTTCCCCATGCTGACACCCTATCAGCAAGCCCGAGAGTTCCACGCCAAATTTCATATCAATGCAGGTACCCTGGCTAAGCGGTTTAGTATACCGCGAGCGGCCGCTAGAGACATAGTCCGAGCTTGTGGAAATTGTGTTACTCAACAGCATATCCCATCTGTGGGAGTTAACCCTAGAGGTCTCGTCCCAGGAGACATTTGGCAAATGGATGTCACTCATCATTCAGAGTACAGAAAAATCAAATACCTGCATGTGTCAGTAGACACGTGTTCTCAAATATTGTTTGCCTCCGCTGAGACAGGAGAAAAAGTCCACCAAGTCATTGCACACTGCCTTGCCGCTTGGGCAGCGTGGGGCAAGCCAAAAATGTTAAAGACAGATAACGGACCTGCTTATACCAGTAAAACTTTCCAAAAATTTTGTGATGATATGGGAGTGCAATTGAAGCATGGAATCCCTTACAATCCTCAAGGGCAAGGTATCATTGAAAGAGCACACAGGTCTCTGAAAGACTTGCTCAAAAAACAGAAAGAGGGGATAGGTCACGGCCTATCCCCAAAGGCCCAACTGTCTGTAGCCTTATTCACGTATAATTTCTTAAATGAAAATTCACAGGGCATGACACCTGCCCTGCAACACACCACCCCGAGTCCTCAGCATAGAGGTCTAGTCCGTTGGAAGGATGTCCTGTCGGGGCAATGGAAAGGCCCTGACCCTGTGCTCAGCTGGGCCAGAGGCTCTGTTTGTGTCTTCCCACAGGAACCAGGACGTCAACCAGTGTGGGTTCCGGAAAGATTGGTGAGAACCGTATCAACGCCCGAGAGCGCTGAGAAGCTGCAGCCCGACCAGTTGGGAAAACCCCAATATGACACAAGAGACCCGACCTTCAACGCTGGTGACAATCAGCAAGATGACCAGCAGGATGATGAGAATGATCCTGACCGCCTCCCCGTCGTCCAGGGGGAGGATCGGTGATCCCAACCCCTACCCAAGCATTGCCTCCCTTCTAATGGTCATGTTGGCCCTCGCCTCTTCTACCCAGGCCAATCCCCACCAGCCTTGGAAGTGGATCCTTGCACGTTGGGAAGACTCCAAGATAATTCTTTGTAATACCACAGCAGGAGCCCCCTCCTTTGTTTTTAATGCCATTGATTTGTTCCCCCCTCCTAATCCAAAACCTAGAGGTTATCCAGGCAGCCTAAATATACAAGATTATTATATGTGTCCATCTTCAAATCCTGGAAAATCATACTGCAATTCCCCCTATGAGTACTACTGTGCATACTGGGGGTGTGAAACATTAGCCACTGGCTGGAACCCTGCTGTCCCTGACAAATTTCTAAAGCTTACAGTAACCCCTTATCCTTGCCTAAATCCAGGCAATCGCTATTTCGACAGGTACCTTTGTCCTAAAAGGCTAATGCTCACCGTACAAGACCCTACCGATACGTCTTGGCTTATGGGTCGAACCTGGGGTTTCCGAATTCATCTAGCGGGGTCCGATCCGGGATCCCTTATTCTCATAAAAAAGGAAGCAGCTCAACATTCATCTTCGGGCATTGGCCCCAATAAAGTCATCAACCCCTTTTTTCCACAGCCCTCCAGCCGCACCTCAACTATAAGCAACGCATCCGGAAAACGCACCTCAGCTACAAACAACGCATCGCCAACCTCACCACCCCAACCTTTTCTACCCCCTTCTCGTTACTCCTCTCCCCTCTTCAGCCTTATCCAAGCAACCTTCACCTCACTAAATGTCTCCTACCCCAAGCTTACCGCCTCCTGTTGGCTTTGCCTCTCCGCCTCCTCCTCTCTGTATGAGCCAGTTGCCTCCAACCTCTCCTTTTCAGAAAGCACAGAGGACAGCCCTTCGGAGTGTAAATGGAATGTCACTACTGTCCCCCTAACTTTTCATTCAATCTCTTATACAGGAAAGTGTATCCGCCCTCGCTCAGGCAACTCCCCCAACCTCACAGCCTGCGCCAGTTACACGTCCCCCACGAGCTCTGCTAAGTTTCTTGCTCCCCACAACTCCTCCCAATGGCTCTGCTCCTTTACAGGACTTACCCCCTGCCTTAATGTGCAAACCCTCAATACTACTAAAGAAACTTGCCTCCTAGTTATCCTTATCCCTAGGGTTTTATACCACAGCGAGGAAGACTTCTTCCTCCGCCTGGAAAAAACTGCAGCCCCTGCTCCACTGCAAAAGCGAGAGCCCATCACCGTCCTCACGATTGCCTCCCTCCTAGGTCTTGCGGGCGTTGGCACCGGAGTCGCCGCTTTAGCCAGTCAAAGCTCCGCCCTAACTCACCTCCGGGCGGCTGTTGACGAAGACATCCGTCACTTACAAGACGCTGTTTCTCATCTTAAAAATTCCCTCAACTCCCTATCTGAGGTGGTGCTCCAAAACCGCCGAGGTCTCGATCTTCTGCTTCTCAAAGAGGGAGGCGTCTGTGCCGCCCTAGGAGAAGAGTGTTGTGTGTATGCCAACACTACAGGTCTCGCAGAGAACAGCCTAAAGAAAGTCCGGGAGGGACTGGAAAAGCGCAAAAGAGATCGTGAGGCTACCGGTCTTTGGTCCAGTTTCTTCGCTCCCGTCCTCCCATATATCCTCCCCTTTCTTAGCCCCCTACTACTAATTATTCTAATTCTCACCTTAGGGCCCTGCATTATCCGCAGAATTGTCCAGCTTGTAAGGAAACAAACGGATGCTATTTTTTACCAACGGCTCGCCACCTCTGATGACCTCTCCTCCGAGATGACGGCCAAACTTCCGCGACCTCGTCGCCATCGGTCAACCCGCCGACCACGAGGCCCTTCTCGGTCGCCAAAATGTCATACCAACCTCGAGCTCCGGCTTCTCTGAACTCTTGGACTTTGACCCTCTCTCCTTCGCCTAGCCCGCAGCAGCGAAGCCATTGACAATCGCCTGAACGCCTTGCCAACGTTGAGCCCCCACCCTGCTGAACTAACCCCTTTACTCCTCCCTCACATGGACAGCAGGCTCTAGACTGATCGATCCCCGTCCCGGCCACTCGGGGTGGGGCGCTCTGGGGCCAGGTTTGCGGCAAGGTCCATGGCCATATCCCGGATATAGCATATAGCTCCAGCTGTCTTAAATTTTGTCTCAGGCGAGTCTCTTCGGCGGGGTCCCGGTTGTGGCCACACGGGGCTCTGGCCATTGCACAGAGATGCCTAGTGACGCCTTTGACGCTGGTTGCCACTCTCCTGCCCCAATCGGCTTTCCCCAGTTACGAGGCGAAGTACTGTAGGGAGAGTCACGTTGTTTCCAGCTCACGGGCTCTCCGGTCTCTATATGAGGTAAGCTTTCTGGTCGGTGCCAGAGGTTCTGCCGTAAGATGGCAGGGGCCTAGTCCAGACTCCCCAAAGCACCAAATCATGTAGTGGGTCGTTCAGGCCCACGGGAGTACACTCATCAATGGAGACACTGGGCTGAAATAAATAAAAAAGGGGGAGATGTGGAGAGCCGTTTTTAGCCATTTTCCGGGTTAGGGCCTAGTGGGCATTCTGCAGCCTGCTCCTGGAGTGCGCCCCTCCCATCGAGTGGGCGGGGCGGCGCTCGCGTCCTGTTTCAGCCTGCTCCTAGAGTACGCCCCTCCCATCGAGTGAGCCAAGATGGCGCTCGAGCCCTGCTTCCGCATTATGGCGCTAGAAGCAGCAGTCGCTGCTAGCCTATTGTACACGCTTACGTGGTGTTTGTTTGTTGGTTATGATCATTGTATATAAGAAAGTTCCGGGCAGAGCTCGGGGAGACAGCCCACAAGGAGCCGTACCTGACGGCCGCATCGAGGCTGTTCTCCCGCGAGGCACTCTGCCACGCGTGGTAATCTGTAACAGAGAATGGTTGTCTAGCTTCAGTAAAAGAATTGCTCTCACAACCACCGTGTGGCTCGAGTCGTGACTTTCCAGCCAGATCAGTTTGCGCGGTTTGCATCCCCCTCTCTCCCCTTATCTCTCTGGTCCCCATCGCCGGCCGACCGAGGACTCGAGGAGGGGCGGAGAGGCGCCGGACACAGAGTATGTGTCTATTCCAGTGAGAATAAATCGCTGCCCCTTCCATGATGGAAGTGGTTCAGTGTAATCAACCTGCCACCAGGTAACAGGCTGATCACCTCAGGGAGTGATGCCTTATTGGAGACTGAGTGTGGGTCTCTGCTGCTGGCAGATTGGACACTCAGCAGTGGCTGTGGCCAGGTCAGCCTTGGTGAGTGGAAGTCCATGTTGCTGAGCCCATGCATAACCTCCATCCCTACCACCATAACCACTTTGTTCTTGAGCCCATTGGGCAATGACAGGAGAGGCTGGGGAAAGAGGCTGATCAGCATACACTGAATGGGCCATCTTATCTACTTAATTATTAAAATCTCCTTCTGTCAAAGTCACCCTCTGGTGAGCATTCACGTGGGACATAAATATCTTCATGTTTTTTGCCTTCTCAGAAAGGTCTATCCACATACTCCTTCCCCAGACTTCTTTGTCACCAATTTTCCAATCATGTTCTTTCCAAGTCCCTGACCATCAAGCCAAACCATTAGCAACAGCCTATGAATCAGTACACAAACTCACCTCTGGCCAGTTATCCTTCCAAGCAAAGTGAACAACCAGGTGCACTGCTCGGAGTTCTGCCTACTGGGAGGATTTCCCCTCACCAATGTCCTTCAGGGACATCCCAGAAAGGGGCTGCAGTGCTGCAGCTGTCCACTTTCGGGTGGTACCTGCATATCGTGCAGAACCATCTGTAAACAGGCCCAAGTTTTGTCTTCCTCAGTCAACTGATTGTAAGGAACTCCTCAAGAGGCCATAGCTGTGGGCTGGGAAAGAGAAGGTAAGGTGGCAGGAGTGGGGGCCATGAGCATTTGGGTGACTTCCTCATGTAACTTACTTGTGCCTTCAGGACCTCCTCAAGCCCTTGTATGGTATCTTGCATATACCATTTCCATTTTATGACAGAGTGCTGCTGTGCATAACGAAATTTATGGCTTGGTGGGTCAGACAACACCCAACTTGTGATAGGTAACTCAGGCCTCATGGTAACTTGTGGCCCATAGTTAGGCATTCTGTCTCTACTAAGGCCCAATAGCAGGCCAAAAGCTGTTTCTCAAAAGGAGAGTAGTTTATCTGCAGAAGATGGTAAGGCTTTATGCCAAAATTCTAAGGGCCTGCATTGTGATTCTGCTACAGGAGCCTTTCAAAGGCTCCAAACAGCATCTCTATTTGCCACTGACACTTCCAGCACCATTGAATCAGCTGGATCATATAGTCCAAGTGGCAAAGCAGTTTGCACAGCAGCCTGGACCTGTTGCAGATCCTCATTTGTTCAGCTTTTTTTTAACAATTGCTGTATGCGCTAACACTGACATTTATATCTGCCAAGCTCTAGCTCTGAGTTCCAGGTGTGACACAGATACCCAAAATTCCAGAGACCGACTAGGTTATACACAAAGGGATCAGCATCTCAGAATTTGGAGATAGCCTTTACAATTCAGGAATAGATATGACTGCTGTAACAGCTTACAATCTAGCTTCCCATCTATTTTACTTCTAGGTACTCCATGATCTACTAGCCAATGCCATAAGTCTCTGTGAGTGAGATTATTTTGACTGCTGCTTTGAACCTGTTTTCCATTATGGTAGCCGCACACACCTTGTCTTTGGCAATTAACTGCTGCCACATGGCCTCTGCCAACTTGGGATCCAATTATCCCCATTGTGTTTAAAGATTCCAGCTCAGTGACAGCAGTTCCCATGGTAATATCTGACCTGCAGAGAAGAATGGCTACAGAGCTCTTCAGGGATGATGGAGCTAGTCTCACAAATTTATTCCTCACAGTCCTGGTGAAAGGTGTGTCCTCTGGACATTCCAGGGGTTTGTGAGCAGGTCTTCCATGATAAATCCACACTAACAATCCAATCTCTCTAAGCCTTTTAATTCCCTCTACCACATTATACCAGGGCAGTTCTGGCATTTAGACCTCAGGTAATGTCAGCCACCTTTTGATCCATGTTTCAGCCAACTACCCAAACTGTTAATGCCCTTTCTAACCCCTCGAGCTGTAACGTTGAATGCAGAATCTCTGCTTAGTGGGCCCATATCAATGAATTCAGCCTGATCCAACTTTATATTCATTCCATTATCCCACACCCTCAATATCCATTCCCACACATATTCCCCTGATTTCTGTCTATATGAATTGGAAAACTCATACAGCTCTTTTGGAATATAGTGTACTTCCTCATGGGTCACATTTTGTACCTCACCTTTTGGGGCCTATTGGGACTTTAGTTATAGGTCTTGAAGAAAAGAGTGGTGGTGTGGGTGGGTCATGAAAAGAATTAGAAGTATCCCTCAAGCCATTTACCTCAGGACATTCTGTTGCAGTTTCATCTCTTGAAATAGGTTTAATCCTTCCAGACAGAGTAGTGAGGGCAGCTTCCTAAGGGGAGGTGATTACAGATTTAGCAGGCACTGAAGGGTTAATCTCTTTAGGTGGAGGTTGGGTGGCAGGCTCCTCAGGGAACACTGGACATTGGGAAGCTGTTTCCTCAAAGCAGGCTGGAGGTTGGGTAGCTGTCTCCTCAGGGCCGACTGGAGGTGGGGAAGCTATTTCCTCAGGGCAGACTATTACAGGTACATCTAGCAAAAACTCAGCAGATCCCAGGGCTCCAATGTCCTCACTGCCATTATTATCAATCCATATGTCCCCATTCCAAGTTTCAGGATCCCATTCTTTTCCAATCAATGCCTTTATTTTAACAGCAGACACCCTGTGAGGCTGAGATTTTAGTTTACATTGTAAATCTGCTACTCACACAATGAGAGTCTGCATCTGGTTTTTAGAAACCTCAAGTCTGTGGGCACAGGAAATAAGATTTTCTTTCAGGGCACACATAGAAACCTTTACATCTGTCATAAGCCATTTAAATTTCAAATTTTAAAACTTTAGCTCTTCCCTTTATCTTACAACTTTATCTAGCATGTCTAAGATCAACCAGCCAATATCATTATACCTCTTAACTCTGTAAAACTCTGCTAAGGTGTCAAAAATACTGTCACCCAGAGCCTTGCTTAATACAAGAGTATGATTAGGAGAATCAGACTGTGATATTTTGCATATTTCCATTGCCAGCTCACGCCGTGGACTGTCAGTGCCATCTTGATTATTGGAAATAGAGTTATTAGTGATTTTGAATCTAATCAAAGTAGAAAACCAAATGTAAAAGCCCATTTTAAGATTCTCTCAAGAACCACTCCAAGTATCAAGCTGTATTAGTTAGGGTTCTCTAGGGAAACAGAATCAATGCGAGATATATATGAATATAAGATTTATAAAAGTGACTCATGCAACTGTGGGGATGCACAAGTCCAAATTCCATAGGGCAGGCAGTGGACTGGCCACTCTGATGAAGGTGTTTGATGAACTTCTCAGGAAACACTTGACTGGTTAGCTGAAGAAAAAGTGAAGGTTCTCTCTCTTCTCCCTTAAAAGTCTTCAACTGATTGGATTAAATCCAGCTGATTGAATTCTCTCTTTGAGGAAAACACACCATTTGTTGATGTAATCAGTCACAGTTACAGTCAATTGACTGATGATTTAATAAACTGATGATTTAACAAAATGATGATTCTGGTTTATTAACCAGCCACAAATGTCCCTGCAGTATGGTTAGGCCAGTACTTGCTTGACCTGGACATCATCACCTGGCCAATTTTACACATGAACCTAACCATCACATTTGTATACATGGATTAGGATATACCTTTTGTCATTTGATGCTGTACACAATTTACAATAATCTGCAAATTTCATTACATTTATGAATAAAATAAACCCTTTATGAGTGTAGACTAAATGTACTGCTTCAAGCTGATTGAGAAGTTGGTGCTGCTGGTACCTAGTTATGACACAGAAATCCACAGAAGCTTTTCATTTACCGACAATTCTATTTAGTGACTATAAACTGTCCCTGTGACCTTTATCCTTGACCCTGTAACTGTTAGTCTTACTGGTTTCAAGGAAGAGAAATCAACTTTGTTTTCTTTAAGCAGAAATTGAATTTATTGGAAGAATATAGGATTGTTCAGAATTGCTAGGAAGACTAGAATCAGGCTCCCCAATTAGGCATGATCTGAGCAAAGAGGGGTAGTGAGAGTATCGGGTGATGTGACTGCTGAATCATTCTGGTCAGAAAGCAGCCATTGACTCTACTTCCTTCAGCAGTATAAGAAACTATTACTACTAGGCATTACTGCAGAAACTACTAGATGCTATGTCAGTCACTACCGTACACTACCTTACAAACTAAATTCTAAACTGTCCCTTAATTTATTTTCCAAATGTCAAAGTCCCTGGCAGAAAGATTCAATCTGCTGAGCCAGTATCACCTCAGAGATATATTATGTTCATAGATTAAAAAACTGAGTATTATCAAGGTGCCAATCTTTCCCAAACTGATTTATAAATTCAAAGCAATCCCAAAATTCCTGATATTCTCACAAGCATTGGGGACTACCAATTTAATAGGCCAACCCTTCAGTCTTGGGGCTTGTCCTTATGAAACTTATTCCTACAAAGGAGAAGCTAAGCCTACTTAGAATTATGCCTAAGAGTCACCCCCAGAAAACCTCTTTTTCTGCTCAGATGTGGCCTATCTCTCTAAGCTGACTCTGCAGAAAAACTCACTGCCCTCCTCCCTACATGGAACATGACTCCCAGGGGTATAAGCCTCCCTGGCAATGTGGGACATGACTCTCGGGGATGAGCCTGGCTCTGGCATTGTTGGATTGAGAAAGATTTCTTGGACCAAAAGGGAGAAGAGAAATGAAACAAAATAAGGTTTCAGTGGCTGAGAAACTTCAAATAGGGTCAAGAGTTCATTCTGGTGGTTATTCTTATGCATTATATAGATATCCCTTTGTATTTTTCAGTGTATTGGAATAGCTAGAAGGAAATACCTGAAACTGTTGGACTGTAATCTAGTAGCTGTGACTCTTGAAGATGATTGTATAACTATATAGCTTACATGGTGTGACTGTAATTGTGAAAACCTTGCAACTGACACACCCTTTATCCAGTGTTGGGACAGATGAGTAAGAAAATAAAGAAAAAAAGTAAATAAAAAATAGCAGGGGAAAAGGAATATGTAATGTTTTGGGTGTTCTTTTTTATTTTTTTTTTTATTCCTACTTTTATCTTTTTTTGGAGTAATGAAAATGTCCCAAAACTGACTGTGGTGATGAATGTACAACTATATGATGATACCATGAACCACTGATTGAACACTTTGGATGATTATCTGGTATGTGAATATATCTCAATAAAATTGCATAAAAAAGTGATTCCAATCATAATCTCAGTAGACTTTTTAAAAATAGAAAGGAAAAACTGCTTCCAAGATTGTTATGAAAATGCCAAGCAACAGAATACCTAAAACAATCTTCAAAAAATGAAAAACACATTGGAGAAATTATATTACCTGACTTCAAAAACTGACAATGCTAGACTAATAAAGACAGTATGTTATTTTCATAAGGATAGACATATGGATGAATGGAACAGAATGTAATTCAGAAACAAACCAAAGGTTTTTATAGTCAATGGATTTTTTACAAAGTCTCTGTATTAGATTCCTATTGCTGCTGTAACAAATTACTACAAATTTAGAAGCCTAAAACAGCAGAGATTTATTCTCTTACAGTTCTGGAGTTCAGAATTCCAAAACCCATCTCACTGGGCTAAAGTCTACATGTTGGCAGGGCTGGGTCATAGGGCAGAATCCATTTCCTTACTTGTTTCAGCTTCTAGAGGCCAACTCCATTCCTTAGCTCATGCCTCTTTCCTCTAAATTCAAAGCTGGCAGAAGTAGCATAATCCATCTTCTTCACCAACTTTGCATCCATCGTCACATCACCTGTTCTGAATCTGCTCTCCTGCTTCCCTCTCATAAGGACCCATATGAATACATTGGGCCCATGTGAATAAGCCAGGATAATCTCCCCATTTTAAGATCGTTAACTTACTTGCATATCCAAAATTCCTTTTGCCTTGTGATACAAGATATTCACAGATTCCAGAGATTAGGATGTGGACATCTTTTGGAGACCATTATTCAACCCACCACATTCCCCAAAAACTTCACTGAGAAAACAAATATCTTCTGGGGATAGAAAGATCAAATATCCAAAGAAAAAAATTGAACTTCTTCTGCTTACCTCAAACCATGTGCAAAAATTATTTTGAAAGTAATCATAGACATAAATTACAAAAGTTAAAATTATAAAGCTTTTAGAAGGAAGCTTAAAAGAATATCTTTTTGATTTTGGGGTAGTGAAAGACTTCTTGGTCAGCAGCTATAAAACAATTACCATAAAATAAAATACTAAGAAGTTGAACTTCATCAAAATCTAAAACTTGTCATCAAGTGATACTACTAAGAAAATCAATAGGCAAGTGACAGATTGGAAGACTAATTTATAAAACATATATTTGACAAAAGCCTTGCATCCAGCATGTGTAAAGAACTCCAACAATTAAATAAGAAGTCAAACAGTCAAATGAATGGGGCAGACAAGTTGCAAAGGAAAATATGCAATAAAGCTATGAAAAAGTGCTTAACAGCAATAGTCAGCAGACAAATTAGAGTTAAAACCACAACAAGAGAGAGGAGCTAAGATGGAAGCATAGAGAGGAGTGGAAGCTAGTGAGCCCCCTGGAACAACTAACAAACAACAGGAACAACTAGTAAATAACCTGGAATAACTGCGGGGAGACAAACGTGACTGTCCACCCATCATACGCCAACAAGAATTAAGAGGAATGCCTGAGATCACAGCATATAAGCTGTAAGTAAAAACTGTGGACCTGTGCTGAGAACCCCTCCCTCACAGAAGCCTGGCAGTGCTAGAGAGCAGCACTCTCTGAACAAGCAAATATACCTCAGCCCAGTTCCAACTGGGGTTTTAATGTTAACTGCTCAATACAGACTGTGAATGCCCAACAAGCAGATAGAGACTTTTGGTGATGACTGACCTTGGAGAGTCAGGAGACATATGTGTCTCGGGATGGGGAACCCAAAGGATCAGGTGCTATCTCTGGCCAACGGGTGAATCTGGGGGCTTTCTGTCCCTTTCTCTCTCTCTCAACCTGGGTGGTTCAGTGGAGAAGCCTCAACGATTTTCGGCTTGCAGTGCTTTGCAGTAGAGAAAGCCCCAGCCATTTTAAACTCGCAGTACTCTGACCCAGACAAGAGTGGAGATAGCAGAGTCAGAGAAACAATGAATCTATTATATGCAAATTACCTCTCTCTAGGGGACATATCTTCTCAAGAAGAAAGAGGTGGGGCCCAGATCTACTACCTGCCTTCCATTCCAAACAAGACCCCAGAGCCTGAGGGAAAACAACCACCAGTCACACCTCCTTACACCAGTCTGCAGTGACAGGCTGACAGGTGCACCTGCTGGGCAGAAAAGCACAGGGTGTGTCAATCCTGTAAGACACCCATCAGGGAAACCGGATACTGAATATTTCCTCCTTCCAGGACCTGAGCCTGTTCTTGTCTGGGATAACCTGATTGGGGTGGCCAAGGAGGTCAGATGCCTAGACAACAGAAAACTACAACCTACACTAAGAAAAACAAAGCTATGGCCCAGTCAAAGGAACAAACTTACACTTCAACTGAGATACAGGAATTTAAACAACTAATGCTAAATCAATTCAAAAAGTTTAGGGAAGATATGGCAAAAGAGATAAAGGCTATAAAGAAAACACTGGGCGTACATAAGGCAGAAATCGAAAGTTCAAAAAAACAACTGACAGAATCTATGGAAATGAAAGGCACAACACAAGACATGAAAGACACAATGGAAACATACAACAGCAGATCTCAAGAGGTAGAAGAAAACACTCAGAAACTGGATAACATGGCACCTGAAAGCCTACATACTAAAGAACAGATAGAGAAAAGAATGGAAAAATATGAGCAACATCTCCGGGAACTTAAGGACAAAATGAAATACAAGAATGTATGTATCACTGGTGTCCCAGAAGGAGAAGAGAAGGGAAAAGGGGCAGAAGCAATAATAGAAGAAATAAACAATGAAAATTTCCCATCTCTTCTGAAAGACATAAAATTACAGATCCAAGAAGCGCAGCATACTCCAAACAGAATAAATCTGAATAGACCTACACCAAGACACTTAATAATCAGATTATCAAACATCAAAGGCAAAGAGAGAATCCTGAAAGCAGCAAGAGAAAAGTGATCCATCACATACAAAAGAAGCTTAAGAAGACTATGTGCAGATTTGTCAGCAGAAACCATGGAGGCCAGAAGGAAGTGGTGTGATATATTTAAGATACTGAAAGAGAAAAACTGCCAACCAAGAATTCTATATCCAGCACCGATATACTGTACTGAGAGAGAGTACAAAATATTCTCTGAAAAACAATCAATGAGAGAGTTTGTGAACAAGATACCTGCCCTACAGGAAATACTAAAGGGAGCAATACAGACTGATAGGAAAAGACAGGAGTGAGAGGTTTGGAACACAATTTTGGGTGATGGTAGCAAGCAATGAACAAAGATAACCATGAATACAGTTGAAAGAGGAAGGTTAGGAGCATGTGGGACACCAGAAGAAAAGAGGAAAAATAGAGACTGGGACTGTATAACTCAGTGAAACCTAGAGTGGTCAACAGTTGTGATAAAATGTACAAAAATGTTTTTTCACGAGGGAGAACAAATGAATGTCAACCTTGCAAAGTGTTAAAAATAAGGAGGTACTGGGGGAAAAATACAATCAACATAAATTAGAGACTAAATTAACAGAATCATTGTATTATGCTTCCTTTAAGGTAACAAAGGCAATATACCAAGTTAAATGCAGATAAGATGGGGGCATAGGGGAGGGGTGTGAGACACTTGGCATTGGTGATGTTGTCTGACTCTTTATCCTACTTTGATCTAAGGTTATCTTTCCTTTTGCTGCTTCCTAGCTATCATGTTTTTTTCTCTCTCTTTCTTTTTTCTTTTTCTTTTGCCTCTCTACCTTCTTTGACTCTTCCTCCTGCTTTGTGAAAGAAACGTAGATGTCCTTATATAGATAGTGGTGAGGGTGGTGAACACATAAATATGTGACTATACAGAGAACCACTGATTGTTTACTTAGGATGGAATGTATGGTGTGTGAACAAAACCGTCTTAAAAAAAAAAGGGTTGATGAAAAAAACCCACATACTAAGTGTTGGTGAGGATAAGCAGAAACTGAACTCTCAAACATTGTGTTGAGAATGTAAAATGGTTCATCCACCATGGAAAACGGTTTGGCAGGTCTTTACAAAGTTTGAACACACACTTACCGTATAAACCAATTCTACTCCTAGGTATTTTGAAAGCATACACCTACACAAAGACTTGTACACAAATGTTCACTGCAACTTTATCCATAATAGCCTAAAACTGGAAACAACCCAGTTGTCCATAAATAGGAGGAGAGAGAAGCAAACTGCTATTTCATATGGTGGAATACTACTGAGCAATACAAAGGAATGATTTTTCAATACATGCAATAATGTGAGTCTCAAAAACATGCTAAGTAAGAGAGTCAAGTGAGCAAAAATGTACATATATTACATGATATATGTATTTAAAGTTCTTTAACAGTCAAAACTAATCTAAGGTGAAAAAAATCAGAAGAGTGATTTTCTAAGGGTTGGTAGGATTTTATTGAATGGGAAAGGAGATAGGAATTTTCTATTGATTTTGTTAGGGAATAGTTTATACAGCGGTATATGCATTTTTCAGATCTCATTGTATTGTATCCTTATGATTTGTATATTTCAACTTACATGAATTTTACTTCAAAAATAAAACTTAAATATTACACTGAGGTTTTTCTTTATAGCTTATCAATTCTGAAACTCCCTTTTGTGAATTCTAGGTTTGAACAAATGAATAAATATATTGAAGATGGTCTGAGCCAGGTTTCTCATGGTGGGGAAGGGAATTCTAATTGTGCAAAGGGGGAAAATTAGATTTTACCCTGTGATGCTGTATTAGAATTGCAGGTATAAATATGAACACATGTTTTTTTAATATGGATAGATAGATTAGATTAGGTAATATACAAATATATAAATAAATATACACACATATATTTTTTCTAGTTCTGTTCACTGAGAGGGCATAGAAGCAATGATACATCAATAGCAATGGCACACCCATTTTCCAGATCTTGGTTTCTAAATTCCATTCTGCTCCAAATGGTTAGGGCTTCTCACTGATTAGAACTCTTAGGAAAGTTAAATGATTTTGGCACAAGAGGAGGAAAAGTACAAAATAAGCCTGGAACTTCTGGTTATGACATAAAGTAAGAAAGCAAGGAAGTAGGTAATAATGAGGACATGGGAAAAAAACATATGAGTCCACTTGAAAAGGCTCCCACTGGCCAAACCAGGACAATTTGACCACCAAAATGATTACTGATAGTAACAGATTATAATATATTTTAAAAAGTAAGAATCTATGATTAAATACTGACATAAATAAATAGATGAATGAATAAATACATGGTGAAAAAGGAAAATACGCTCCTCATTGAATGCCAACTAATAAATGAAGAAAGAATAGTGAAGTTAGAAGACCATGAGTAGTCATCAAATCTAGTAGATAAGAGTTTGGTGAACAGGATATTTACATAGTCTCAAAGTATCCCTTCACAAATTATCAGTTAATTAAGAGGGGAAAATAGTGACTTTACCATAGAGAAACTTGGTGGACATCACCCGTCCCAAGCATCACAACTAATATCACTAATATTGGTGCAAATTGAGTCATCTGCCTTCGGTATGATTCACTGAGAAGGAAAATGTATCACTGCAGTGGAACTGCTGACAAAAATGCATGGACTGAAACTGATGATGAAATATCAGATAAACTCAAATTGAGGGATAGGCTACAAAATAACTGAACTTTATCCTTCAAAAATTTAAGGCCAGAAACACAAAGTATAACTGAGAATCTGTTCCAAATTAAGGGATACCAAAGAGACATGGCAAATAAATGCAATTCATGCTACTGGCTTTAGATCTTGAATAGGGAAAATAATAACTACAATGGAAATTTTATAATTTTGATAATTATGTTATTGATAAGAAGGGAATGAACTTGTTCTAAGGAAACATACATTGAATTATGTAGGGGTAAAAATTTGTCTGATATCGTTTCAAAGGGTAAAAAATAAAAAATAGCAAATAAAGGTAAATATAGAGAGGAAGCAAATGGGGCAAAATGTAAATAATTGGTGAATCTGGGCATAGTTTCCACGAGTATTACAAGTTCCTTGTACTATTCCTGAAACTTTCTGTAAGCTTGAAATGATATCAAACTAAAAAATTACAAATAAATAAATAAACAAACATAAATAATGTCAGACCAAAAAAAAAAAAAAAAGTGTAACAAAAAACAAAACAAGACAACAACAAAATGAGTTGGGGATTAGGGAGTCAAAAAAGAATAGCTCTGAGGTCTTCAAAGGGCAGTCTCTAAACATAGGATAGAAGAAAGCTCCTCTTTCCCCCTACTAGGAAAAGCCCCAGAAGGTACTATATGCCTTCATCTTACAGCATGTGATAATCTGATTGTATCTTGTTTGATTGCAAGAGCAGGGGTAGGGAAACAGGATCAGGCTGACTATTCTTTTGCCTTAGGAAAAAACTGTTTTATTGTTGGCAAAATGTTTTTGATGCTTTTTTTATGAGTGAAAAATAAAGCTTTTTTAAAAAGTAGCTCGATATTTCTAAGCCTAGAGCTATCAGAAGACCAGAAATACACATGGCAGTTTGAGAACTGTCTATCTTCAGCTGTGTGAAGTTTAACCATTTTGTTAAGTGAGATCAGGACTTCGTTTGTTTGAGTAAAAAAAGGACTGTGTTTCTGGGAGTTGGATCCCAGGACATTTACATGCTTTCCACTGCCAGAATGTCTCCTCCTATTCATTGTCTCGAGGCCATAACCTTTATGTGATAAGTTACAGCATATATTTTACCCACTAACGAATTCTGATTAGAACTCAACCCTTGAAGATAGCATTTATGACAAAGTCACATTGGAAACGAAATGTATGTTTCAGATATGCTCTCAGTAAGTTTTTGAAAAAATCCATAATATTAAATTACCCATTCCTCTCCAGTTTGCAATATTTATTGGAAGTGGCACTATCTGTCATTCAACTAGATATAAAATGCTTATCCAAAGATTGCCTTGCCATTAGCTTAGATTAGTACCTGGTGGGATGAAAGACACTCTCACTCATAAAGGTCTATTTTCTTATTTTTAAAGCAAAGCAATTAGTTGTCACTGGGAAAAAAATATTTGTTTATATTAGACATCTTTAAAATTAAAATTAACTTACCCTTTGTTATCTCTCTGATCTTTAATGTCCTCATATGTAAATTGGGAAGTATGAATGTTAAATGAAATACACGTAAGTGCTTAGTACATAGGTAAAGATTTATCTCACTTATATGCCCTCCTTTTCAATTCCTTCAATAAAATCTTATCATGTGTTTATTTGCTATATTAGTTTCCTTCTATTTTTAAATAATATAAATTATATAAGTACTATAAGTACCTTTATTGGCTGTTTGATCACTTATAGACAGTCCTTCCTTCTTATTTACTGTGATAGATGAGCTATTATTTAACTCATAAGGCAACAGGTTATTTGCCAACCTCTGACACTATTGCCTGTGTACAATTTTAGTCCATCCTGCACATCTTTCCATAACTGCCTAAGAAGGGGGTGGGTAGATTTTTTGAATCTTCGCATGTTTAAAAATATCTTTATCCCACTCTTATCCTTGAATGAAAGAATTCTAGGTTGAAGATAAATTTCTCTATATTTTCAAGCATCAGGTATTGTTGAAAGACCTATGCCACTCTGGTTTGCTTTTTTTGGATATGATCTACATATTTTTAATTGTTTAGGATTGTCTCTTTAATCATGGTATTCTGAAATGTCATGACAATATGTTTTGTTTGGGGTATCTTTTTTTATTAATTGTGCTGGTATTTTGTGGTTTCTTTCAATCTAGAAATGTATACGTTTCAGTTCTGAAAAATACATATATATTTTTAATATTTTCATCCCCATGACTTTTCTACTACTCTTGCTATGGAACTTGTTATTGGTTTCTTGCTCTTACTCCTTAGATTTTCTCTCACTTTTTTTTTTTTTAATATGCTCATGACATTTTGTTTACTTCTGAGCTTCTGTATAAATTTTTGTTTCAGCTATGACATTTTCATTACAAATAGTTCTTCTTTCTATATAGCATCAAAAATAATTATATAGAAATATCTTTTAGATATCTACATGACAACACTGGAAGCTTTTAAAATAAAAAAGATGAAAAGTGGTTCCCCAAGACTGGGGATGGGAAAGTACAGGAAGAGAACTGTTGGTTGTTATTAAAAGCCTTTTATATGATCTGATTTTTTTTTTTTACCATGTGCATGTATGGTGTGCTGAAAATTTAAATATTTTTAAATGCACAGGAAAATGGAAAAAAAAATCTTTGGTATTTATTTTCAGGAGTACAATATATTGTATGAGTACTGTATTTAGGAGAACTGTGCCAGTTTGGATATATTATGTCCCCCAGAAAAAGCCATTCAGTGTGAATCTTAATTAAATCACTGGAGCCCTATAAGAGCTCAAACAGAAGTTGCTCAGTGCTGCTGTAGCCAAGAGAGACATTTTGGAGACAGCCACTGAAAGCAGACTTTTGCTGACACTTTGCTCTGGAGAAGCTAAGAGAGGACAAAAAGCCCCAAGAGCAACATTCTGAAGAATGTGGAGCTGAGAGAGGAGCTGGAACAAAACCCATGATCAGCAGATGACAGCCACATGCCTTCCCAGCTAACAGAGGTTTTCCAGACACCATTGTTTTTCCTTCGGTAAAGGTATACTTGTATTGATGCCTTAACTTGGACATTTTCATGGCCTTCAGACTGTAAATTTGTAACTGAATAGACCCCCTTTATAAAAACCAATCCATTTCTGGTATTTTGCATAACAGCAGCATTAGCAAACTGGAACAAATACTATACAAATGGTACTGAATGACACTTTTTGCTTTCAATTTTTTAAATGAAAGATACAAACTCAAAAGGATATCTATGGTATTTTCTTGAAATTGTGAAACAGAGTGGTTCAGCTCTTTTGAGGTTTTGAGTTAGGAGACAACTGCCCCCACACCAGGCATTTTCTGTACCTCCTTAACCATTGCGAAATATTAAGAGTCCCAAAACAGGTGCCTAGCATCAACCCTTGAATTGACTATAGCTCCATTAGAAATAACTAGAAATCTGCCTGCAATAGTTTGGATCTATAATGACAAACCTGAAGAAACTGTCCATTCCTCCCTTCCCATGGAAGCCAAGTTCTAAGAGAAGACCAGCAGATCAAGAGAGGTTTAAAAAATGACAGTGAGTTGTTAGAGGGTGTCAATTTCAGCACCAAGACTTAAAAATCAGGAGGAAGTTATGTAGGAAGCTTGTGCTTATAGTGGATCACTAGGATCCCTGGCCTCCAAAACTGGTGAATCCATCACTGAAAGAGCAGAATGTGAAAAAGGATAAAATTTCCCTATTGGCTGGAGAGATTTGCGAGCAAATCAGAACTAATGTAAATATTGAGAAAATGCTAACACAGCATATAAGAAACTAAGGATGGCTCCGCTCCACCCCATGGGTAGGTCCAGTGTGGCATCCACCCCATACTCCAGCCAAATCTCCTCTGGAAAATCTGAGACACAAGAAGCAAAGTGTGCTGAGAGCCTGCAAGTCAGTTAGATGAAACTGCTAAATCAAGTCTGCCTAGAAAGGACTCAAAATTCAGAGGATTTAAGGGGAATCTTTTTATGTGCAATCTAACATTATCACCATATTTCTCTAACAATTCTCTCAACAGTGTTCAAACAGAATTTTTGAGAATCCTCTGGAAACACAGGCTGGATGAGAACTGCCGAAAGCTCTTTGCTATCATCAGCCAAACCACAAATATTTGCAGAAACAGCTTTATTCTGTGGAGTAACATTCCCTGATGGCTTTACCTGCAAAAACCAAGACTGTTGAGTGAGAGGCATCTCAGTGTGGACGACGGCAGTAAGTGGCTTCAGATAATACATTTCATAATACTTTCTCCAGATTATTCTATAAACACACACATATACACCACTCACATCATCCTGTAATATCTGCATGAACCAGAGGAAAAAGGCAACTCTGTAATTGAAGATGAAATATAAAACAGGACAGGACATGAAATAAGTAGGCACATAATTTGTGATTCGTTAAGTTTGAGTTCTGTTCGTCCTACAACAGTACAAATATTGCATGTTTTAAAATCATAGATCTTGCAGAGAGACCTAACATGAATATAATGAATTGTACCCCTCTAACTGCAATTCCTCTGGTCTGTAGTAACCTGTAATAAGGAAAAGAGGACTTGTAATATGCTCCATTCTGAAAGCCAGGTTTTTGTCTGGTTGTGCTGTGGTACAGACCCTTCTGACCTGTTTTTAAATGAAGTATATGTTGTCCTGGTCCTGTTCTTGGTTTAAAGCCTGACCTTTAAGTCAGGTTACGTTTGTTTTCTACCCCCCCACCCCCAGTCTGGGTCTCAGAGTCTCAGAATATTGATCCCTGCCTGTATGCTGAGATGACACTTCCCCTCCACCTTCCAATCCTTTCCCCCATTTCTTCTGCATGGCTGGGTTGTCTAGCTGTTTCAGAGTCTGGTTGTATTAGTTATTTATTGCTGCATAACAAATCACCCAAATTTGGATGACTTAAAACAACAATGATAGTTACCTTGCAGGCATAGCTTAGCTGGATTCTCTGGCTCCAGGTCTCTCAAAGGCTGCAGTCATATCCAGGATCCAATGGGAAGGATCCTTTTTGAAGCCACGGATGTGGTTGCTGGTAGGATTCAATTCCGTACATGCTGCTGGACTGAGGCTTCAGTTCCTCACATGCTATTGGCCAAAGACCTCCCTCAGCTCTTGCTACGTGAACCTTTCCATAGGGCATCTCACAGTTTGCTTTCTTAGAATGAGCCAACTATAAAGGAAGAGATTGTACCAACAAGAGAGAAAGTGCTAGCAAAATGGAAGTCATTGTCCTTTGTAACAAAACCACAGAAGTGATAGCCCATCAATTTTGCTATATATGATTCAATAAAAGCAATTCACTAGATCCAATCCACACACAGGTAGATAGGGTTATGCAAGGATGGGAACACCAAGAGTTAGGGATCATTAAGGACCATTTCAGAGACTGTCTACTAGGCATGCATAGAGTGAGGAGGAGAGAAAGTATTGTAAACTTGGAAGAGAGGGCAGAGGTTGGGGTCCATGTCTGAAGGAACTTGCTACTATGGTTCTCTGGGTCACCTACTCCATCCCTGTCTGGCTTTTTCTTTCTCCTTTGATCCAATACCCCAGACTTTCACTTTGTCTTTATCATAAGGTTCTGTACTCACTGAACCCTTGGTTTTAACCATTTGCCTGATAGCTTCATTGTCTGTCCTGCCCAATAGCAACAACTAACATATTTATGTATTGGTTTATTTACAGATTACAAAGCATTTTCCTGAAAGGAAATGAATTTCAGGAAAAGCTGTGACCAAAATGCAGAAAAGCAGCAGTCAGAAAAGTGGAAGCATCCAGAGAGTGCAGGAGCCGAGCAATCAGGAGAGTCCAAGCAGTCAGTGATGGTCAACTATTAAGAGACATGTTTTCCACTTAAAGCTAGATACACCAAATCACCCACTGTGGATCTAGGGTATTACTTGCAAATCAGAGAGTTATATCATTTGGTTCTTTTAGTATGTTTAGTAAATTTACTACATTTGATGTCTTGTGGCTGTAATAAACAGAGAGTTGTGAAAGGTATAGATTTTAAGTGGAAAAATATCACATTTATTTTGAATATAACCATAGAAACTGAGTTAATATCAGGCTTTTTGCTCATTAAGGTCAGGTTCTGACAGTGGTTGCTATGGTTGTGTGTGATGGCTTTCATCGACTGCATAGCAATTAGAAACACTTTCCTGACACTAATTTTTCTGGTAACCAGGGACTGAAGGGAATTCAGCCCAGCCGCCCTCTGTACTTTGATCTGGCATTTCTTCCACACTCGCAGTCACAGCAACATACAAAATCAATCACCAGAATATGCTTATTTATGTCAAATATGGATTTTCCAACAAATAGCTTATAAAAACACCTTTCATGTGGACAATGACTAGAAGTAAAAAGATGAGTATCTGATCCCCAGTAATTACACCTTGGTGTTGCTTTAATCATCAGAAGTCTATCATTACAGAAGCTAATACACCCAAAGCAGGTTGGGATACAAATAGTGACTTGAATGGGGAAAGAAATGAGCAGAGAGAAGAGACGGTTATTTCATTCTATCTTGTGCCTTTCTTCCACCACCTTACCACACTGTATTGCATTAGAGTGTCTTTTCATTTAGATAAAGGTATTTAAGTGACAGCTGATGAACAGTGAGTTTGTATTCCATGAGCACTGTCTCACAGACTCAGATTACATATAGATGAAACATAGCCCATATGGCTTTTGAACAAAATGAATGGCTGCAAGCCCTGAAAAACTCTAGTGGAAAGGCTGGCATGCTAAAAGGTTAATTAAAATTTGACTTTGCAGGATGGTTACCTTTATTTATAGAACCTTCAGCTGATTTTCAGCAGCCATGTTTTCTTCTAATTAAAACAATGTGAACAGCTAATAGCAATCAGCTTAAAGAACTGAATATTTTAGAGAAAGGGATGATTCGTAAGGTTTTTAATAACCATTTTACAGTAGGTGTCTCCACTAAAGAGCACATAAAACATTTGCATTCAGCCATTGTCTGGTTCAAATGACAGGAAATATTATTAAGTTGGAAAAAATGAGGAACAAATTATTTAAAACTGTCTAAAATAAGTCATTGATATTATCAGGGAAATTTGATATTTCCCTAAAGGTTCTAGAATCATTCTTTGACATGGCATAACTCAGAAGCTCTGAGAAAGTGTACTATTAGAAGCATTATTAAAAATGGGAACTTCCTTATATAGTCACATATATTACCTACACAGGAAAATAATTATTTTTAAGAAAAGCAAAAGCTTGCCATGTGTATTAGTCAGGGTTCTCTAGGGAAATAGAACCAACAGGTGATATCCGTAAATATGAGTTTTATGAAAGTGGCTCACGCAACTGTGGGGATGCGCAAGTCCAAATTCCATAGTGCAGGCTGGAACCTGGCAACTCCAATGAAGGTTTTTGATGAATTCCCAGGAGAGGCTGGCTGGCTGAAGTAGAGATGGAAATTCTCTCTTCTGACTGCTGAATTCATCACCTTTCCTTTAAAAACTTCAAATGATTGAAGTAAATGTCTCTCCTTGTGGAAGACACGCCCCTTAGTTTATTACAGATGTAATCAGTCATAGATGCAAATCAACTTGATGATTTAAGTCCACAAAATGTCCTCGCAGTAAATTAGCCCAGTGCTTGCTTGACCAGACAACTGGGCACCATCACCTGGCCAAGTTAACACATGAACCCAACCATCACACCATGTACACATTATGTCCATGTTCAGAAAGACTATATGTATGTATGTATGTATGTATATATGTATTTACATATACAGTAAGAATCAGTTCATCATTATAACTTCTGTAGGATTAAGCTTCTTTTTCCCCAAAATCATTGAGAATAAAGAACTAGATAAAAATCTGAAATCAAAGGGCAGAAACCATGAATGAATAACTATACATAAAGGAAGTAAAAGGTGTAAAAAAGAAAGAAAAGGAACATGTTAGAAATATACACTGCCCAGATAAATGTATATGTCCCCCATAATAGAAACAACCAGTTTGCAAACCTCTCTCAGTCTCTTTTTCCTCAATAATAAAACCCTTGGATTTTAAGTAGGCATATCACCTCCTAGAATCAAGAATACATTTCCCCACCTCCTTGAAGCTAAGAATGACCAAGAGCTTGGTTCTGGCCAGTGACTCAAAGTGGAAGTGGTGTATGCAATCTCCTGTAAGTGTCCTTCCTCTTTTCTCTCCTTTCTGTTGTTTAGAACAGAGGTTTAAGTGTTCTGACCAGAGCAGCCTCCTTGGGTAATGAGTGAACTTGGGAATTGAGGACTTGCAAGGCTGAGCAATAAAATAAAAGGAGCCTGGTTGCTAACATTCTGGGAGAACAAATCAGTCCTTAATTACTCTACCTAGACTTGAAAGTAAGAGAGGAATAAATATCTACCATTTAAACACAGTTACTTTGTTTTAGTTTGTTGTCACTTTCAGCTGAACCAAATCCTAATTAAAACACCGTCTATGATAGAAACAAGTCAGGCAATGACTCCACCATCTAAGATACAGTTCTAAACTTTAAAAGCCCAAGCATACCGTCTCCATCTGAAGATATATACACGCTAAACCAGTAATTCTCAAACTTTCACCTATGTCAGAATCCCTGACAGGCTAATTAAACTAGATTGCTCAACCCCACCTCCAAAGATCTGATACAGTAGGTCAGGGTGGGGCCAATAATTTGCATTTCTAACAAGCTTCCAGGTAATGCTAATGCTGCTAAGCTGTGGAACACACATTGAACCTCACAGTCCCAGAATACACCTCCCTTAGTAACCCTAGAACTGTCTGTAAGTCCTACAGCAAGATACAACTGCTCCTTGCACAATAATCAGGATATTTCAATATCTAAATGTCATACTAGGCAACTTTTAACATCCTGGATTCCCTTAGCATTTACCAAACAAGCTCAACACCTTCATTATGATAAATGATTACAGTTTATAAAAATAAATGGTAAAAGGAATATAATACAATAATGATGATTTA
The DNA here is from genome assembly GCF_015220235.1 of Choloepus didactylus. Classification (NCBI taxonomy): domain Eukaryota; kingdom Metazoa; phylum Chordata; class Mammalia; order Pilosa; family Megalonychidae; genus Choloepus; species Choloepus didactylus. Next base: position 55,389,181 of record NC_051313.1, on the reverse strand, counting down.
GTATGTATTTACTAAAATAGATTCATCTCAAGTTCTATGTCAGAAATCAGATAAGACATGGAATAATCAAATTGTAGAAAAGGTGTTTTTGATGTGTGATTCCCTGTTACAGAGTCATCTAGAGTGCTTATTAAAAATGGAGATTCTGGGCCCCATCCCTATTAAATCAGAATACCTGGAGCCTAGGACTATTTTATTTAACAAGATCCCCCAGAGAATTCTTATAAACCCAAATAAATATCTGCTAATCATTGACCTTGATGATGAAGTGTCATCAGAGACACTGGCACAGGCTCAGGGAGGGTTTTTTCCAGTATGAGTTGAGCTTGAAACAGATAGCCAGAAAGACCTCCATATTGCTGCAAGAAAAACTTGAAGTCTACCTGTGTAACCAGGAAAATAGTTGATGGTATGAGATATTGCAAGCAATCACAAGAAAAAATTGTCTGAATAATGGAATACTGCCAGTGAATACTGTCTGAAAGATATTTTTCTCACCAAAACTCAGGTAAGTATATGAAATCCATCTAGGTAGTCACAAAAGGTGTTATTTTATAGGAGGCCTTTTGCAGAAGTTATTAGCAGAGATGTTCATATTGAGGAGAAAGCAGAGAAAGCCATTCCCCTATATTTTTCAGCATTAAATGCCCAGGTTTCTTCAGATCTCAGCAAACAGACAAGAAATTAGAGCAATAGAAAAGCTGAGTGTTTCTCCTTAATATCTCTCTAATCCATCCACCTATATTTAATTCCACTGTCACTCCCATACTTTAGATCATCATCAAGTCTTTCCTAGACTATCGTAATTGCCTCTTCACTGGCTTTCTCCTCTCTAGTCTTACCTACCTCTAATCAATCCTTCACAGTACCCCAGAAGGAATTTCTAAAACACAAACCTGATTATGATACCCTACCATTTAAAATGGTCATGAGGATAAAGGCCAAATTCCTAATACTGCAAAAGCCCTGCATGTTTTCACCCTTTCTTACCTCTTACTTTGTACTTGCACTATATTGAATTACTTGCAGGTCCAAGTCTCTCATCTCCAGGCTTTTCCTGCTTCCTGGAGAGACCTCTCCACAAATCTATCCACCCATTCCTTTTCTTCTGGGATGGCACCCACTCAGCTGTCAGAACTCAGCTCATGTGTCACCCCTTTCTGGAACTCTCATCTGACATCACCACCCTGACTTGCATTTCTTTCTTTATAATTATCTGTATACTCATTTCCCTCTCTCCCTCCCTCTCCCTTTCTCAGCTCATTGATAATAGGAAACGTGTGTTAAACAGAGCTTCAGTGTCTAACTCATTGCAGGTATCCAAAATATGCATGTTGAATGAATAAGCAAATTAATGAATGAGTAAAGTAGTCAGTGAATTACAGCTGATCAAGTTGAGGCAGGAAGACTTGATAGTTTCAAGACTGAATCTTGAGGTTCTGGTCAACCAAGAACTATTGCCTGCTAAAGAGACTTCTTCGGGATGAAGGAAAGGACACTGGACAGTGGATCTAAGTGGCATGAAGAAACAAAGACCTCCGGTAAAGGTAACCCTATGGATAATTATAAATGTCAATACTATTAATTGCATTTTTTGGTATGTAACGCAACTTTTTATTTCTTACAGGTTCTAAAATGCAAATGCATAAAATTAATGATAAATCTATGATTTCAATATACAACGTATAAAGATATAATTTGTAAACAAGCACAATGAAAAGGGGAGATAGAAGGGTATAGGAACAGTGTTTGTGTATACTATTAAGTTGGTATCAAACAAAACAGGCTTGTGATAGATTTAGGACATTAAATTTAAGTATCATGGTAACCACAAAGAAATTGTCTGAAAAATATATTCAAAAGGAAATGAGAAGGGACTCAAAATGGTCCACTACAAAAAATCAAATAAAAATGAAAATAGGTGTTAATGAAAGAATTGGGGGACAAAAAAGGTATAAGATATACAAAGACCAAATGGTAGAAGCAAGTCCTTCATTATCATTAGTTACTTTAAAAATAAATGGATTAAACTGTCCAGTCAAAAATCACAGAAATAGGATTATCAGAGGATACTATGAACAACTATACAGCAACGAATTAGATAGGCTAGATGAAATGGACAAATTCCTAGACACATACACACTACCTACACTGATTCAAGAAGAAGTAGAAAAAGAAGAAGAAATAGATCTTAACACACCAATAAATAACAAGAAAACAGTTTGAATCAGTCATCAAAAACCTCCCAACAAAGAAAAACCCAGAATCAAATGGCATCTCTGGTGAATTAACAAACATTCTGGGAAGAATTGACACCAATTCTGCTCAAACATTTAAAAAAAAAAAAAATGGAACAGTAGAAAACACTTCTTAACTCATTCTGTCAGACCAACATCATGCTAGTTCTAAAGCCAGATTAAAAAAAAAACACTACAGTATTACAGCAATATTCTCATGTTCAGGTATTAGTCAACACTTCTCAATGCCATGCACCCAGCCAGGGAGAGGTGGCTCCAGTGTCTCTACCTCCTGCTAACTCACTGCTTTCCAGGTTTCTGTTTTGGCAAAATCTTCAGGACTACCCCTCTCGGCTCTGGGCTGAACGCTACAGTCCTTCCCTTCAGTCCTAGCTCCTTTCCACACATGCACATCCCTGGTTTCAAATGCTGTGTCCAGTTCACTCTCCCAGTTTCCATGTCCTCCCTCCATTTCTGTGATTTGAGAATTTCTATGCCTCCTGCCAGGATGGGTACATTAGTAGGAGAAAGGTCTTTTAGTTAAGACTTGACTATGCTTAGTGTTATCGTTTAAGTTCCATTTAACTTTTGGTGAATGCTATATATTTCATGTCAGGCTGTGGACTCAGCGCTGCTCTAAAGATCCCAAGTTATAAAGATCTCTTCTGGTATTGTTAAGTGAACTGATGAAACCAACATATTCAGGAATCCCATGATTAAGGGTTCTTGGACATAATTCCAATTTACAAATGCCTCAGGGATCTCCAGATCCAATTGTCACCTGGTCCAGAGCCTCCTAAATACTTCTAACAATACAGACAGGAAAATTACCTAAGTGGTTAGTTTTAATATTTTCAAATTATATATATCATGGCATTCATGTTATTCATGGTTTTAAATTACCTTAAATATTTGATCACTATTGATCTTGAGCTATTTTTTATTATTTTCAGTATGAATTTGGGATTATAAAATTCAACTTTGCCTTCATTACTGAGATTAATTTAACCGATTCTGAAGTAAAAAAAAAAAAGTAGTTTTCTCTTTCCTACACTCAAAGGGTAAACCACAAATCTACATGGTGAGTGGAAATATTTCTCTTATCGTATTGGTCAACCTCTTAGAAATTATCATGTATTTATGGTCTATATGCTGAAAAATCTCTTTGTTTTACAATTCAAAGTGAATTCATTGTTGAGGATGGCAGGTTGGAGCAGAGAGCAATATATGCCTCTTTATCCAAAGACCAGGAAAGGCATAGATTATAACAGAATGGTGCAAATTTCCCTACACTGCTTCAGAAATATCACTCTGATCTTGTCCACTGGGATACACTCTAGTGTTCTGCATTCATATTTTTTTATTGAGATTGTTCACACACCATACAATTATCCAAAGATCCAAAGCGTACAATCAATTGCCCATGGTACTATCATACAGCTGTTCATCCATCACCACAATTAATTTTTTTTTCAATTTTTAGAACATTTTCACTACTCCAGAAGAGAAATAAAGACAAAAAAGGAAACTCAAATCCTCCCATACCCCTAACCAGAACCCCCTCCATTACTGAGTCAAAGTTTCAGTACAGTCCATTTGTTACTGTTGGTGAAAGAACATTAAAATACTATTAACTATAGTATGTAGTTTGCAATGGGTATACATTTTTTCCTATATGCCCCTCTATTATTAACTTCTAGTTATAGTGTCATACATTTGTTCTATTTCATGAGAGAGATTTCTAATATTTGTACAGTTAATCATGGACATTGTCCACGACAAGATTCACTGTTCTATACATTCCCATCTTTTAACCTCCAACTTTCCTTCTGGTGACATGCGTGACTCTGAGCTTACCCTTTCCACCATCTTCACACACCATTCAGCACTGTTAGTTATTCTTACAACATGCTACCATCACCTCTGCCTGTTTCCAAATGTTTAAGTTCACCCTAGTTGAACATTTTGCTCATAATAAGCAACTGCTCCCCATTCTTTAGCCTCATTCTATATCCTGATAACTTATATTACAAGTCTATGAGTTTACATACCATAATTAGTTCATTTCAGTGAGACCCTGCAATATTTGTCCTTATGCATCTGTCTTATTTCACTGAATACAGTGCCGTCAAGATTTTTTCATCAACCCATTTTCTTTAAGTTAGTTTTGTTCACATACCATACATTCCATCCTAAGTAAACAATTGTTGGTTCTCTGTATAATCATGTATTTATGTATTCAGCACTGTTCTAGTTTGCTAATGCTGCTGGAATGCAAAACACCAGAAATGGATCAGCTTTTGTAAAAGGGGGTTTATTTGGTTACACAGTTACAGTCTTAAGGCCATAAAGTGTCCAAGGTAAGGCATCAACAATCGGGTACCTTCACTGGAGGATGACCAATGGTGTCCAGAAAACCTGTTAGCTGGGAAGGCACGTGGCTGGCGTCTACTCCAAAGTTCTGGTTTCAGAATGGCTTTCTCCCAGGATGTTTCTCTCTAGGCCGCAGTTCCTCAAAAATGTCACTCTTAGTTGCTCTTGGGGTGTTTGTCCTCTCTTAGCTTCTGTGGAGCAAGAGTCTGCTTTCAATGGCCATCTTCAAACTGTCTCTCATCTGCAGCTACTCTCTTAGCTTCTGTGTATTCTTCAGAGTGTCTCTCTTGGCTGTAGCTCCTCTTCAAAATGTCACTCTCAGCTGCACTTCAAAATATCACTCTCAGCTGCACTGAGTTCCTTCTGTTTGTCGGCTCATTTATATGGCTCCAGTGATTTAATTTAGACCCACCCTGAATGGGTGGGGTAATACCTCCATGGAAATTATCCAATCAGAGTCATCACCCACAGTTGGGTGGGGCACATCTCCATGGAAACACTCAAAGTATTTCAATCTAATTAACACTGATAGGTCTGCTCACATAAGATTACATCAAAGATAATGGCGTTTGGGGGGACATGATACCTTCAAACTGGCACATTCCACCCCCTGGATCCCAAAATGACATTATCTTTCCATATACAAAGTACATTCATCCCACAACATCACAGAAACTTAAAGCATTTCAGTAACAATAAAATCCCATCAAAATCAGTTATAGATGTGGTCAGTCCTAAGGCATAATTCTCCTTTAGCTGTGGATGTGTGAACTTAGAACAAGTTATGTGCTTCCAATATACAAAGGAGGGACATTCATAGGATAAACATTGCCATAAGGAGAAACAGTAAGGAAAACAGGGTTAACAGGACCAAAACAGTTCCTAAAACCCGAAGGACAAACTCCATTAGATTTCAAAGTCTGAGAGTCATTAACGGAACGACGTTGCATCCTTGGGGCTTGAGAGAGCAGGAGTCTAATCCTTCCTAGGGGCCTTTTTGGCAGCCCTTTCCTCTACAAAAGCTGGGGTGAGTTCTCTAACATATCCACACATTGGAGAGACCACCTTCTCAGCCCTACCCTCCTCAAACATCGGGGCAGCACCCAGAATCCCTTCCATCTCTGGGGCACATGCTAAACCCTTTCAGAACAGTGTGGTGGCAGCCAGGCTCTCCCCATTTCCGTGGGAATGTGCTCCACCCTCTTTGGGGCTTGGGGTGGCAGAACATTTCCTGAGCATTGAGGCAGAAGGCCTGCCCTCGACCTCCAGGGCAAACTCACCCTTTCCAAGCATGTGAGCTGCTCTGCTCTCCCAGTCCGAGACCTCTTGACTCTAGACCTCAACCTCCATGACTCTGTCTTTGAAGAAATTTTTCCTTCAATTTGTTCCTTGTCTGTCTCCTCCAGTACAGACTGGCAGCACCTCTGTCTATAAAGATCTCGCAAAAATTCTGTTGGCTTCGCATGAAGCACACAGGGGTCAAAGCCATCAGACAATAGGACTTCCCACAAATCCTTTCTGCTTAACTCCTTTTCCAATCTTGGCTTGTACTGAAATGGTGGCTGGGTTCCATATTTGGTTACATCCTCACATTGGGCTGTAGCTTCTGGGATTCTACCCCCTGGAAGCCCGTAATTTTCCAAGCCATAAGCTTCTGGTTTCTTTGAACCCAAGAGTTCAGTTCTAAGTTTATCTCTTTCAACTCGCATTTTACTGTAAGCTGCAAGGAGAAGCCAGGGTACATCCTCCAAATGTAGTCTGGAAATCTCCTCAGCTAAGTATTCCAGGTTGTCATTTTCAAATTCTTCCTTCCATCTGACACCAGAACTCAATTTTGCCAAATTCTCTGCCACTTTAAAACAAGGATCGCCTTTCCTCCAGTTTGCAACAACACATTCATGATTTCTGTTCAAGGCCTCATCAAAAGTACCTTTAGAGTCCATATTTCCACAAACAGTCTCTTCAAAGGAGTTTAGGCCTTTTTTATCAAGCTCCTTACAATTCTTCCAGAATCTTCCCCTTATCCATTTAAAAAGCTGTTCCAACACGTTTGGTATTTGCAAACTCAGCGGCAAAAGCACCCCACTTCTCTGGTCCCAAAATCTGTTCTAGTTTGCTAATGCTGCCGGAACGCAAAACACCAGAAATGGATCAGCTTTTATAAAAGGGGGTTTATTTGATTACACAGTTACAGTCTTAAGGCCATAAAGTGTCCAAGGTAAGGCATCAACAATTGGGTACCTTCACCAGAGGATGGCCAATGGTGTCTGGAAAACCTCTGTTAGCTGGGAAGGCATGTGGCTGGCATCTACTCCAAAGTTCTGGTTTCAAAACGGCTTTCTCTCAGGACATTCCTCTCTAGGCCGCAGTTCCTCAAAAATGTCACTCTTAGTAGCTCTTGGGGTGTTTGTCCTCTCTTAGCTTCTCTGGAGCAAGAGTCTGCTTTCAACGGCCATCTTCAAACTGTCTCTCATCTGCAGCTACTCTCTTAGCTTCTGTGTATTCTTCAAAGTGTTCCTCTTGGCTGTAGCTCCTCTTCAAAATGTCACTTTCATCTGCACTTCAAAATGTCACTCTCAGCTGCACTGAGTTCCTTCTGTTTGTCAGCTCATTTATATGGCTCCAGTGATTTAATTTAGACCCACTCTGAATGGGTGGGGTAACACCTCCATGGAAATTATCCAATCAGAGTCATCACCCACAGTTGGGTGGGGCACATCTCCATGGAAATACTCAAGGTATTGCAATCTAATTAACACTGATAGGTCTGCCCATGCAAGATTACATCAAAGGTAATGGTGTTTGGGGGCACATGATACATTCAAACTGGCACAAGCACCATCACCACTGTCTATATAAGGACATCTCCATTTCTTCCACAGAGAGGGGGACGAGTCAAAGAAGACAGAGAGACAAAGGAAAAGAAAAAAGGAAGACAGAGGAAAAAAAATGACAGCTAGAAAGCAACAAAAGGAAAGATAGCATTAAACTAAAGTAAAATAAAGAGTCAGACAACATCACCAATGTCAGGAGTCCCATACCCTTCCCCTATGTCCCCACCGCCCTATATGCATTTAGCTTTGGTATATTGCCTTTGTTCTATTAAAGGACGCATAATACAATTTTTCTGTTAATTATAGTCTCTAGTTTGCATTGATTGTATTTTCCCACCCCATTTTTAACACTTTGCAATGTTGACATTCCTTTGTTCTACCTCATGTAAAAATATATTTGTACCTTTATTACCATCATTGAGCACCCTAGGTTTCACTGAGTTATACAGTCCCAGTCTTTATCTTAAGTCTTTCATTCTGGTGTCCCACATGGTCCTGATCTTTTTCTTTCAACCATACTCACAGTCATCTTTGTTCAGTGAACTTACATTGCTGTGCTGCTATCGCCCAGAATTGTTTTCCAAATCTCTCATTCCTTTCTTTTCCTTTCTGTCTGCAGTACTTCCTTTAGTGTTTCCTGTAGAGCAGGTATCTTGTTCACAAATTCTGTCATTGTCTGTTTGTCAGAGAATATTTTAAGCTCTCCCTCATATTTGAAGCACAGTTTTGTGAGATACAGGATTCTTGGTTGGTGGTTTTTTCTTTCGGTATCTTAAATATATCACCCCACTTCCTTCTTGGTTCCATAGTTTCTATTTAGAAATCCACACATACTCTTAATCAAGCTTCCTTTGCATGTGATGGATCGCTTTTCTCTTGCTGCTTTCAGGATTCTCTCTTTATCCGTAGTGTTTGATAATCTGATCATTAAATTTTGGTGTAGGCCTATTCAGATCTATTCTGTTTGGGGTACACTGCGCTTCTTGGATCTGTAATTTTATTTCTTTCTAAGAGATGGGAAATTTTCATTGATAATTCCCTCTATTATTGCTTCTGTCCCTTTTCCCTTCTCTTGTCCTTCTGGGACACCAATGACACATATATTGCTGCATTTTGTGTAGTCTTTCAATTCCCAGAGACATCGTTCATATTTTTCCATTCTTTTCTCTATCTGTTCTTTTGTATGTAGGCTTTCAGATGTCTTGTTCTCCAGTTCCTGAGTGTTTTCTTCTGTCTGTTGAGATCTGCTGTTGTATGTTTCCATTGTGTCTTTCATCTTTTGTGTTGTGCTTTTCATTTCCATAGATTCTGCCAGTTGGTTTTTTGAACTTTCAATTTCTACCTTATGTATGCCCAGTGTTTTCATTATATGCTTCCTCTCTTTTGCTATATCTTCCCTAAACTTTTTTAATTGATTTAGCATTAGTTGTTTAAATTCCTGTATCTCAGTTGAAGTGTAAGTTTGTTCCTTTGACTGGGCCATGACTTCATTTTTCTTAGTGTAGGTCATAGTTTTCTGTTTTATAGGCATCTTGTTTCCTTGGTTACCCCAATCAGGTTTCCCCAGACCAGAACAAGCTCAGGTCTTGGAAGGAGGGAATAGTATCCAGTTTCCCTAGGTGTGTCTTAGAAGATTGATACACCCTGTGAGGCCTCAAGTCACTGTGTTTTTCTGCCCAGCAGGTGGCACCTATCAGCCTATAGCTCCCAACAGGTTTAAGGAGGTGTGGCCTGTGGCTGTTTTCCCCCGTCTCCGTGGTCTGGTTCTGAATGGAAGGTGAGTAGTAGAGCTTGGCACCACCTTCTTCCTCTTAGGGAAAATACACTCCCTAGGGAGAAGTCATTTACATTTGAATAGTGTCTCTGCCTGTGCTATCTCCACCCTTGTCTGGGTCAGAGTGCTGGGAACTGAAAATGGCTGAGGCTTTTTCCACTGCACTGAAAAAGGAACAGAAAGCCCCCTTCAGGGCCAGTTCTCTGTCTGCTTATTGGGGATTTGTAGCTTGTATTGAGCAGTCCACATTTGTTAATTAAAACCCCAGTTGGAGCTCAGCTGAGTTATATTCACTTGCTCAGAGAGTGTTGCTCTCTAGCACAGTAAGGCTTTCAGTTTGGTTTGTGGGGGGAGGGGCCTCCCAGCTTGGATCTGCAGTTTTTACTTACAGATTTTATGCTGCAATCTCAAGCATTCCTCCCAATTCAGGTTGGTATGATGAGTAAACAGTCACCTTTGTCCCCTCACAGTTATTCCAGATTATTTACTAGTTGTTCCTAGTTGTTTATTAGTTGTTCCATGGGGACAAACTAGCTTCCACTCCTCTTTATACCTTCACCTTCTTCCGTCCCCCTGCATTTGTATTTTGGCCACTGTTGTTGAAAAGAAGTTGATAATAGCCAGTAATATTCCTCAAGCTAAATATTTCAAATGTTAATTCTGGCAGAGTTGACATAATTTTAACCAGCAGTACACACACACATCTGCACATACACACTCTCTATCCAGATCTGACACAATATTGAGAGATAAAACCACTAAAGTATATATCAGTTCATCTATTCTCAGATAAAATATCAGAGTTTTGCATGTTAATGAAACTAAGTTTTCTGCTGGTATAAAAGCAGTCTAAATTTCTTGGTGATGTGTTTCCCCTTTCACCTCAGTTTTTGACAGTAGAAATTAGGTCATAATGTCTATTTTCCTCTTCCCTGGTATTTGAGGAAGCTGTTTTTTAGTGACAGTTATTGTTGTGCAGGGCAGTATTCCAGGATTGTCTGTCTGACTAGTTTGTTATTAGTAAAAGCTGTTCCTCTTGATTTTTGTGTTTTCTAATACAAAGTCCAGACAATAAGGATGGTTCATAGCTTTGATACTTCTTACATTTCCAATTATGTTGAGTGTCCTACTGTTAATTGATAAATATTTTAGCTGTGTTTTAATTAGGGAAAACATGGGTTTATATTTAATTGTCGAATAAAACATGAAATTGGTCACAAAATTTGCTTAATTCTATTTTTTGTTCTGATTAGAATGACTCCTTACTTTCCTTAATCTCATAAATACCCTGGTTTATTAATATCCTTTTACTCATTTTTTTCAGCTGTACCAGTTATTCTCATATTCCAAAACAAATATATGCACCTGAATTCTGTGAAAATAAAAAAAAAAATTTTCAATAATGTCTCCTGGGAACTAAATCCCAATTCCCACATTACAATAAGAAATCTCAACTGATTTAGGATGCACAGAAAACAAATACAAATATTTGTCATAGTTTGGAAGTATCTAGTCACTTAATCAAAGTTCAAGTACAAATTTTATGTTTCCAATTGCTATAGTGAATCCAATTTCATGTGAGTTTAGTTTTATGGGGAAAACTCCACAATCATTGGGGACCATTTGAGTGTAAAGTAAAATTCAATCCAGAATAAAAACTGAATCAATGATAATTTTCTAACCAAGGTTACAGGTTGGATTTGTGTGAAAGCTTTTAGGATACCTTTTTGTGGTTTTATGATGTTGAGAGAAGAATGTGAGCCTATCTTTTTCTCTCCTACACATCTTCTCATTTCCAAAATTAGTAGATAAATGAGTCTTTCATTCTTTGTCTGAGACCAAATCAATGAGTCTTGTGCAAGTGAACCTGAAAACTTCGACAAAATGATTGCAGTCAGAGTACTGTGTTATAATCAATAGACACAATGAAATTAATCACTCACCCCATTTCCCCATGACAGCTAATTCACCTGAGTTATTCGAGTAGATCAGCGCCATTTATTAACAAATGTTCATATTCATCCTCCTATGTGTCAAGCTATTTGCTAACTGCTAGGGCTACAAAATCTGATATGTTCTCTGCCGCCAATGAGTTTTTCAAATATTGGTAAATGCAAGTAAATAAATTAATTGCCTGACAATCACACTCACCTTTATCACCCCTATTGAATGGTGAGAATAGTGGTGCCTTTGAAATTATATTGAACTATGTTCAAATGTTCCCTCTACCAATCATTGTGTTATTTTTAGAAAGTTATTAAGTGACTCTGAGCCTTAATTTTTGCATCAGTAAGATCAGTATAATAACACCTATAGCTGGCAAGAGAGTTGTGGAAAACCCATATAGTCAATAGATGTTTTCCAAACATTTGCTATGTGCTAGGCACTATCCTAGGTTCTTGGTATATATTATGAACAAAACAGATATTCCTGCCCTGTGGCATTTACATTCCCAGAATATTGCCTGCCACCACTCAGTAATAATAGCTATTGTCATTGCTTTTATTTTATAAAGTATCTAGTGAGTGTAATACAAAGAGAATTACCAAGAAAAAAGGTTTACCCTATCAGATTTTATAATTAATAATAAATGAGGCAAAAACAGACTGAAAATAAGGCACCTAAAAATAACACACACAAGAAAAGCAGGCGATGTATTCAAGGTTGAAATTCTTCCATTTCAAATGAATGGCAGGAGTGTGAATTTGAGTTGAATGCTAAGATTAATATTCAGTTATGGGGGAATAGCCAGAAGAATTCAATTCCAGCTTGAGTTGTGAAAAGAAAGCTATCATCTCACCTCTGATCCAACTGGGAAGACCAGTAAAATCATGTTTCAATTTTATCAGAGGGTAGGAACGGGATAAAAGCATAGGCTCCCTCTCACCTCTACAGATGTAACTACCTTCACTGCTGAAAGTCTAATTGATGGGCAGCAGACACTGACACAATGTCCTCAATGTGGTACCATCCTTCCAGGAGACCAATGAACCACTTTGGTGACAAATTGGTTATTTCATATAGTTTCCATTCCAGGGAGGGCAGCAATTCATTCTTGTTGTCGTTGTTTGTTCTTTGATTTTTTTGTCTTTTTTATTTTTATTTTTTATTCAATTTTATTGCCATACATTCATATACCATACAATCCATCCAAAGTATACAATTATTCACAGTGCCAATATATAGTTGTGCATTCATCACCACAATCAATTTTTGAACATTTTCATTACTGCAAAAAACAAATAAGAATAAGAATAAAAATTAAAGTAGAAATGAACACCCAAAACATCCCATCCCCCCATCCTTCCCTATTATTCATTTACTTCTTGTCCCCATTTTTCTATTCATTTGTCCATACACTGGAAAAAGGGAGTGTGAGCCACAAGGTTTTCACAATCACATGGTCACACAGTGTAAGCTATATAGTTATGCAATTGTCTTCAATAATCAAGGCTACTGGGTTGCAGTTCAACAGTTTCAGGTATTTTCTTCTAGCTATCCCAATACACTAAAAACTAAAAAGGGATATCTATATAATGCATAATAACCTCCAGAATGTCCTCTCAACTCCATTTGAAATCTCTCAGCCACTGACACTTTACTTTGTTTCATTTCTCTTCTTCCTTTTGGTCAAGAAGGCTTTCTCAATCCCTCAATGCTGGATCCAGGTTCATCACTGGGAGTCATGTCCCACATTGCCAGGGAGACTTACATCCCTGGGAGTCATGTCCCATGTAGGGGGGAGGGCAGTGAGTTTACCTGCAGAGTTGGCTTAGAGAGAGGGGCCACATCTGAGCAACAAAAGAGGTTCTCTGGGGGAGACTCTTGGGCACAATTACAAGTAGACTTAGCCCCTCCTTTGCAGTAACAAACTTCATAAAGGCAAGCACCAAGATCAAGGGCTTGGCCTTCTAAATTGATAGTCTCCAGTGCTTGGTAGAATATCAGGAATTCCCCAGGTGGGGAAGTTGAATATTTCCACATTTTCCACCACATCTTCAAGGGGAATTTGCAAATACATTTTTATTCTCTGCCCAAATTACTTTGGGATATATTAGGGCTTCACATTAACCTGTACAAACCAACCATATCTCACTCCCTATTCAAAGTTCCATGTAATTATGGTTTTTGAATAAACTGACCAGGTAAGTTCAATTATGTAGTGTGCTACAGAAAATATAGATTTGACATCAAATAAACTTCTCTTCCTTTGGTCTCACACCAAAGTTGAAGTTTTAAAACACTGTTCCTGCTATAATCACATAGTTATGCATTCACCACCACAATCTATACGAGGACATTTCCATTTCTTTCACAAAGAAGGAGGAAGAGGAGAAAAAAGAAGAAGAAAAGAAATTGATGACTAAATAAAAGAAAAAAATAAAATACAATAAAAAGTCAGACAACACCACCAATGCCAAGAATTCCATACCCCACCATTATATTCCCCTCTTATAGACATTTAGCTTTGGTATAGTGCCTTTGTTACAATTAATGGAAGACCATTTCAAGGTTACTGTTGATTATAGACTCTAGTTTGCATTGACTATATTTTTCCCCAATACTATCCCATTTTCAACATCTTCCAAAGTTGACATTCATTTGTTCTCCCTCATGTAAAAAACATTCTTACATTTGTACATTTAATCACCATCATTGAGCACTCAATGTTTCACTAAGTTATATAGTCCCAGTCTTTATCTTCTATCTTTCTTTCTGGTGTCATACATGCCCCCAGCCTTCCTCTTTCAACCATACTCACAGTCATCTTTGTTCAGTGTACTTACAGTGTTGTGCTACCGTCACACAGTATTGTGCTATCCATTTCTGGATCTATACAATCAGTCCTCTTGAACATTCTATACTCCTTCAGCTTCAAATGCCTAATCCCTACCCTATTTCTATCTCCTGATATCTTCATTTCTACACTCTTCTCCAAAACTCTCTCTCCTTTTTTCTATATGTCTGAGCACTCCCTTTAGTATTTGTTGTTGAGGAGGTCTCCTATTCATGAACTCTCTCAGTGTCTGTTCATTTGTAAATATTTTCAACTCTCCCTCATTTTTGAAGGACAGTTGGTTGGCAGTTTTTCTTTCAGTATCTTGAATATATCATACCAGTGCCTTCTCGCCTACATGGTTTCTGCAGAAAGAGCTGCACTTAGTCTTATTGAGCTTCCCCTGTATGTGATGGATTGCTTCCCTCTTGCTGCTTTCAGAATTCTGTCTTTGACATCTGAAAATCTGATTAGTAGGCATGTCAGAGTAGGTCTATTTGGATCAGTTCTGTTTGGGGTATTCTGTGCTTCTTGGATCTGTAATTTCATGTCTTTCATAAGAGTTGGGAAATTTTCATTATTATTTCTATTATGCTTTCTGCCCCGTTTCCCTTCTCTTCTTATTCTGGGACACCTACATAACACATATATTTGTGTGCTTCATATTATTCAGTTCCCAGAGAACCTGCTTGTATTTTTCCATTCTAGTCCCTATCTGTTCTTTTGTGTGTAGAATTTCAGATGTCCTGTCATCTAGTTCACTAATCATTTCTTCTGTTTCTCCAAGTCTGCTGTTGCATGTCTTCATTGTGTTTCATCTCTTCTATTGTGCTTTTCATTCCCATAAGTTCTGCCATTTGTTTTTTCAAGTTTACAAATTCTTCCTTATGGTCATCCAGTGTCTTCTTTATATCCTTCACTCTTTTGTCACATTTTCTTTCAACTCATTCATTTGATTTAGAAGGTTTGTTTGAACATCTTTAATTAGTTGTTTCAACACCTGAATTTCAGTTGAGGTGTTAGTTTGTTCCTTTGACTAGGCCGTATCTTTGTGCTCCCTGGTGTGGCTCATGATTTTTTGCTGTCTAGGCATCTGATTATCTTGATTAGTTTATTCTGGAGGTTGTTTTCTCTCTTTTGCCTAGGGTTTTCTTGTTGGTTACCTTTGATCTCTATCTTTTCTTTGTTTCTCTTGCTGGCCAGTTGTCAGATTGGCTCTGCCCCCCAGTCTTCCTCCCAAATCAGGTGCCCACTGTGGCCTGCCACAGGAATGAGAGGTAAACACTGGGCACCCCTGCAAGTTCACTGTGTGTGGTAATACTAATCTGCTGACTTCCAGTGGTGCTCTGCCTTCTGCTGGTCAGCAAGACCTGGGTTTATTTTAGAGCCCTGCTTTAACAGTTGGATCTTTGTATTTTTCAGCCAAAATAGGGCCAGGCTTCCATACAGTGTGTGTAGACCAGCTCCTTTGGTCCTAAGAAAGGTACTGGAGCATCTTTTTAAAATGTGTTTTAGTTCCCTTGCACCTTCTGGACTGACTGGCAGATGGCACTGCTTGGTAACTTAATCATCCTCAGAAGCTGCTTTGCCTCCAAGCACAGGCTGCATCTACTCAGGTGAGCTGAAACTGTGGGATTCCTATGCCCTCACTTTGCCAGCCAAAATTGGGCTTGATGTTGGGCTCCACCTGTGGCAAAGTACTCCCTCAACTGACCCAATACTCCAGCCATCCCCAAGGCTGGGAAACAGCTGCTGGCTATTGCTTCCCTCAAGTGTAGGGGATGGGCTTTCAGACCCAGGGCTGGAAACACAGTCTCTGTCCATGTGTTCTCAATCTCTTTGTCCCTCACTGTCCTGGGCCTTGAAATATCCTCCCCTGTCCCCCAGGTCTTCAAATGGTGGGGGTATGTCTCACTGCTATGAGAGATTTTATAGTCTGTGTCCCTGGTGGGAGGTGTCCTGCCTGCTGATTCTGTGCCTTTCCCAGCCTGAGACTGAGTGAGGAGGAGGAGAGAGGACTGCTGGTCCAGGACAGAAGATTCCTACCTGATATTTCTTCTTTTTCTTCAATTCTGCATTTGGAGGGTCCTTCTCCAGTCTATGTCCTCCTCCAGAGTTTCATACAATTCAGAATTATCCTTTCTTTCATTGAGTCTCTGGAAAGAAGTTTTCAGTAGCTGTTTGTGTCACCATGTTGATGACATCACTCAACAATTTATTCTTAACAGAATTGCTATACATTCTGGGTATAGTTTGCTCTCCTTGCATGTAGTGTCTTGAACAGCACCATTCTTTAATGGTTTATAAAGTGTCTGATTTATTATCATGGGATCCCTCATAACATTACTGCAAGCCAAGGGACCAACCTTACATGAAAGGTAGTGCAATGTTGAGCACACAACCAGAGACTCCCCTGATCCTACCACAAATATCATCACTAAAAAGCTGCCACCTTGATTTAATATTGTAATAGACTCTTAGTAATCCACATGGATTTGCAGGACTGTGTTTCAAGGTGTAGTATATACTTGGAACCAACAGCTATTTTACAATGCTATGTCTATGATATATGGAATATAGTTTCCTGGGAACCAAGGAGCAGAAATATGAATGGTTCATCTGAATGCTACTCCCAGTAACCCATTTGGAGAATGAATGCTTCTTGTAGCCACAACTTTTAACTTTTCTGGACTAGAGATTATGGTTCCTGGGTGTGGAGGACAAGATGCTTCTATCATAGGTATCAAGGTACAAATTTAAAGTTTATAAAGGTTCTAGACAAAAATAATGGAAACAGTATATGCCTAGATGTATTGTAATGAAATGTCTGAATCTGGAGGTTGGAAAAAAGGAAAAAATAACCTTGCATGCCCTAAGAAAGTGAATGTTGTATTTTGTAAATGTTATTGAAAGTATGATTATTTCATGAAATTATTACTCATTGTTTACTTACATATAAGAAATTACACCAAAATTTAGGTTAATTTCCATCTCTCCAATAATAAAGCCTGTACTTTCATATTGGCATCTATATATAATCAAAGTGTCTAAAGACATTTTAGGCTGACAACTGCTGCTGTGTTATCAATTTAGTGGTCATGGTTGGAAAATGCTACCATTTTTCTAGTCAATTTAATTGTGGGAATCTTAGGGATAGTGCCTTCATCTACCACAATCTTTGATGATTTCATATTGTTCTGAATTTCCTTATTATGCTGTTCATTATTGTGCTTCAAAGATCCAGGTTCCCAACAGAAAGATTATTTTAAAAGGTAAATAAGGACATTTAAGTAAGGTAAATTTGGACAAATAAAATAATATATTGTAACAATTAAGGATATTTTTGTGAAGCAGTTACTCTCTTTGGTTTGAAATGGAAGAAAGCAAAGTCAGATGTTTATAAATAAATATTTAAATCACAATTACAGCCCGAATTTGAATTGATTCACCTGATGGGAACTGAATTTTGGTTGGTTAGTAGTTAAAGTGGGGGGCATAAAGCAATGTTTTATAAAGAGGTAAGTTATGTTATAAAAAGAACAAAACCATATGGCCCCTCACAGACTCAATAAACTATGACACAGCTCTGTTCCTTTATCTGGCAGACTTACACAAGCTATGGGGGTGGATGACATTAGCATACATTTTTAACATCATTGCATACTCTATCTGCTCTATTTCAACAACTGCACTGATATCAGTTGGTTCCTGGACCAGAAAAAAAAAGCCAAATTTTCCATTTTCTCTGTATATTTTCTCCTTTATGGAGGTTTCTCTCCTCCCCTATCTCTCTCTCTGTCTCTCTCTCTCTTTCTCTTTTTCTCACACATGCACATACATGCACACAATAGACACATAATGTACACAGATACATACATACAGACACAAAAAACAGATGGGCTGACATAACTGGAATTCTGCTGACGTTCCGTGTGTGTGTGTGTGTGTGTGTGTGTGTGTGTGTGTGTGGCATCACAAAGTTTCAAAAATACTTTTCTCAAACCATCAACAAGCTTGACATTCTAGTAAAACAAGTAATCCTTTAATGATTAAAATAAATGTACACAAGAACTACCCCAGAAGTGTGTAATCCCAGTTCTAGAGACCTTGCTCTAAATAATTTTTGTTAAAAGGCTGGGAAATAATGTAAAAATAAGGGCTAAATGAGACAATGACTGAAACAACATTGTGTAGGTTTAAAAATTTTAAATTAAGAACAATGAAGCTGGAATGAAATTTCTTATATTTGAATTACAGCTCTGCAATATATATCCTCTCATTTTTGAAAATGGTCAATAGAGAGAAAGAGTTTCAAGTATGGTATAAAAAGTAAAAAATAACCACTAGTAGAATAAAAATAGAATTTGGACTTCCTGATTCACCTGAGAAGAAAAGTGAGCAAAGTCTAAATAGCAATTCAGGGAAGAAATAAAAGAAACTGGCAAGTAAATCTAAAAAAACATAAAAGCATACAAGTGAGTGAGGCAGGGCAAGATCTTTTCCTCACCCTCATCCCACTACTCCCACTTTCCATCCCTGATTCCTAGAGAATGTCCAACCTCTTATTGATGCCTGTTACATATCTAAGCAAAGAGAAGAAATATGAGCATTTGGTATTTTAACTAAAGCCAGAGGAAGAAAACAAAATGCTCTTAGCACAATAGTGCACAAGACATATGCAGTGTAATGTGTCTGAGCCTTTTGCAGCTTCACCTCCCACAGAATCCAAAATACAACCCCCCACACACCATGCCAACCCATCTAAAATAGAAACAGGTGGAACTGAATGATAATTTCTCCGAGGCGGAAGAGAAAACTGGGGCCAGAGTTACTGGGGTGTATGAAAGAGAAAGCAGAGAAAGTCAAAAGGAGGGGTTTTGAATTCTAGTGACTAAGAGAGGAGAAGCCTCATAAGGCAGCTGAGAACTGAACCTTAACTGCAGGAAGCATGAAATAAATAGAGTAGAGAAGCCACTCCTGACCCCCAATCCTATTGGACTTTGTGTCCATTGAAGTGGCACATACAGCGTACGTTGTGTTACTCTGAATCCTGTGAGTACTTGGTTGGATAATAGTGAACACTTACCTGCCTCTTAGCCAATAGTAAGGGCACAAGGATTTCAAAATAACACAAAAGTGATATTATTCTGATAAATCACACTGTATCTTTGTAAAGAATATCTTCTTTAATTTACTGATAGGCCTTTGGAAAGAGTTTACCTTCTTAGTGACTGTACATTCAATGTTAGCACATGGTACATTCCCTGTCCACTTATTCAATGCTCCACAATTGGTCATTCAGGTCTACTGAGTAGAGAGTCTTCCAGTAGCCAGGGAAACCAGTTCAGGAAGTCCAGCTCTCTGGGATGTTAAATAGTCTGCTATCCATCTTGAGACTCTCCTTTAAGCCAGCTTGAACTGTCCTGAATTCCTGATAGTTTTCTGTGATAGTGACAAATCCTTATCCATCAGAAGGCACAACTAAACATGACACCCCTGCCTTGATATTTTTATCTTTTCTCCACTTTCAATGCACTCCACAGCATCGAGGCAATGAATAGAAAATGCTTCTACATGTATGATGCTGTCTAAGGCCTTAATAGTAAGCCTCTCCACAGAAAGCAACATCGGTGGCCCCGATGAACCACAGTTTCCAACTCTGATATCCTGAACACCACTACAGCTAGTTTTAGAGTTGTCAAATCAAAAGGATTTGATGTATGTAATTTTATCTTTAAAATTCCTTCATGATGACTAAGTGCAATGTGATATTCTAGATCAGATCCTGGGACAGAAAAAGGACATTCATGGAAAGACTGGTGAAATCTGCATAAAGTGCACATTTTAATTAATAGTGAAGGACCATTAGTTTTGACAAACTTACCACGGTTATATAAGATGTTAACTTGGGAGTAAATTGGGTAAAGGGGTACAGAAACTCTGTACTATATTTGCAAATTATCTCTAGATCTAAAATTATTTCAAATTAAAAGTTTTAAAAAAAAATCTCTCAACTCACCAGGTCCCTGAAATAGGCTGTCAGAGATCTGGGTAACAATTGGAGAAAACAGCTCAAACAAGCCACTGTCCTGGGAGGAAAGACAGTCAGCAACAGTGGTAGCTCTGCAAGCAGATTCTTCAGAGGAAGCCTGAGACTTAATCTGCCCTTGTATCTCATGGAGACATTTTGTTGTATTCCAATTTTTAATCAAATAAATCATCTTTCCTCTAGTAATGGAGATGGTGACCATTTCTTTAATGTTCAAATATTCTTAAGGGACAAAATCAATACAATAATCCATAAAGATGGAACCTATTCATTAGACATTATTAATGAATGAGATTTCTCATTGTCATCTCATGCCCACTAACAAGACTCTCAGGCATATCCAACATAACACAAAGACAAAACCTATTTGTTATGTAATAAATTTAAGTGGGTTAAATTCCCTCATTAAATCACTAAGACGCTTAATTTGAATCCAAAAATAATAACCAAATAATATATTTCACACACATCACAAAACACACTGAGGGATTTTTGGATGAAGATGACAAAATGAGTTCAGACTTTGAAAACTGTCTGTTCTAGATATTCCAGATATGGAAATGACAGAAAAGTAATGTAAAGAGAGAAAATCAATCCACATAACAGTTAAACATAATGGACCAGAGATCAACAGAAAGGCAAAATGCTCAGTGGGGACTGAATCCACAGAAGGGCTTGCCCTGGAACTGAAGTTAACAGGGCAAACAAAGGGAATTAAAAGAGATCCATACAAACTCAGTGCCAAACTCACAATTGGCTGCACCAAACCCTGAAAGGAAGGTTAAAAATAAAAAAGAAATAATGAATAATTAAAAAAAAAAACAAAAAATTTTGCAAATTACTGCCTGGGATCATAGCCCTATTTAGGGAGGAAGATGATTTAGAGCACCCTCTTGACTAGGAGCTAAGACCAGCAAGCTTCCTCTCCCCCAAAGCACTGACTCCATCTTCAACATTTCCAACATCATCATGGGAAAGTAGCATTAAAAAGTTAGAAAGACCTGGTTCTGCATTGCTGACCAAGAGCTTGAGTGATGGCAGCAGTAAAACCACTACTCAAAGACAGGTAAAGAAGCCAGTTAAAGATAAAACCCCTCACTAAAAATGAAGGCCCTTCCACCAAAAAATCCAAAATACATGAAGAAATCTGGTAGGCAGAATTCTAAGTTGACCTCCAAGTTTCCAATCCTTAGTGTACATGCCCTGTATAATCCCCACCCCTTGAGTGTAAGTGGAAATGTTACTAGGATGGATGGCACTCCAGTGATTAGGTTACATTATATGGCAAGGGTGAGAGGAGTTCTGAAGATGTAATTAAGGTCTCTAATCAGTTAATTCTGAGACAATCAAAATGGAGATTATCCTGAATGGGCCTGATTTACTTAATCAAGTGAGCTCTTTAAAAGAGGTCTAGAAATCAGAGATGCTTTCTTCTGTTGGCTTTTGTGAAGGTTAATTTCATGTGTTAACTTGGCTAGGAAATGGTGTCCAGTTGTTTGGTCAAGAAAGCACAGTCTTCATCATTACCATGAGGGCTTTGAATCATTAGTCAGTTGATTGCACCTATGGCTGATTAAATTTAAGTCATAAAAAGAGACTGCCTTCAGCAATGAGAAAAGTCTCCTCTTCAGTATGTTGAAGCCCTTAAAGGAAGAACTGAGATTTCAGCAGTAATAAAGAAGAAATTCTATCTCTACTCCAGATATCCAGCTTCTCTTGGAAATACATCACCTTCATTGAGATTCCAATTTATGAACTGTCTTATGAAATTAGGACTTGCCAATTCCCATGATTGCATAAGCCAATTCCTATAATATATAGTTTATATCATATGATATTATCTCATATAGTATAATATAATATAATAAATACAATATATCTGTATTTCCTTGGAGAGCCCAGACTAATAATACTGTTTTGAAGAAGCAAGCCACCATGAGTTTTATAGCTACAAGGAAAAAATCCTGCCAACAACCACCTGAGCTTGGAAGAGGACCCCAAATCTCAGATGAGGCCTCAACTCTGACTGATACCTTAACTACAGCCTGTTAGATTCTGAGCAGAGGATTCATCTATGTTGTGCCTTGCCTTTTTTAAAAATTCAGTTTTATTGAGATATATTCACATACCATACAATCATCTGTGGTGCACATGCAACTGTTCAAAGTACCATCATATAGTTATGCATTCATCACCCCAATTAATTTTTGAACATTTCCCTTACTCTGAAAAGTATAAAAGTAAGAATAAAAATAAAAGTAAAAAAGAACACGCAAAGCATTCCACCCCCCCATCCCACTCCATTTTTCATTTAGTTTTTGTCCCCATTTTTCCACTCATCTGTCCATACCCTGGATAAAGGGAGTGGGTTTTCACAATTACACAGTCACACCATGTAAGCTACATAGTTATACCAACATCTTCAAGAAGCAAGTCTACTGGGTTGCAGTTCAGCAGTTTCAGGTATTTCCTTCTAGCTATTCCAATATGCTAAAAACTAAAAAGGGATGTCTATATAGTGCATAAGAATGCCCTCCAGAGTGACCTCTTGACTGCATTTGAAATCTCTCAGCCACTGAAACTTTATTTTGTTTCATTTCACTTTTGATTAAGAAGATTTTCTCAATCCCATCATGCTATGTCCTGGCTCATCCCTGGGAGTCATTTCCACATCCCTAGAGAGATTTATACCCCTGGAAGTCATGTCCCACATAGAAGGAAGGGCAGTGAGTTCGCCTGCCGAGTGGGCTTAGAGAGAGAGAGAGAGGTGCCTTGATTCTTGAAACATGGAAACTGAGAGATAATAAATATATGTTATTGTAAGCTACTAAGTGTGTTAGGCGGCAATAAAAAACTGATAGAAATTTCAATGCTAAGAAAGGCAACCAACAAGATCAATAATTGGTACAGAGATTCATTCTATATGAAATTCATCCCATAAAACAATCTAATAAAGATTTTCAAATGATATATTTCAGATTTCCAATAAGATAAACAAAAACGTCACTTCAAACTAAATTAAATAAAAGGAAAAGAATGAGGAAGCAGTAAATGGGAACAAAATAAGGACATGTAAATTAAAATTAGGATAAGGGAAAAAGAAAAGAGAACAATCTGAAATTAAACAATGCAATGAAGAGAATAAACTGGGCTTGACTAAGTCAAAGTAAGAATTAATAGGTAAGAAGACAATAGTGAGAAACTAACTTGAATTCAGAACAGACTCAAAGAGAATTATAAAAATACGAAAGAGAAGCTAAGAGTTAAGAAATGGAAAATAGATTGAGAGGATCCAACATGACTACAAAGATTTCCAGAAAAAAGAATGGTGTGAAAAATATAGAGAATGGAATATCTGAAGAGATATTGATAGAAATGTTCACAAAAGTGAAAAAGGCATGTTTCATAGGAAATACATAGTACTTCACAGGGATGAATAAAATTAAATCCTCACCAAGACCCATGGTGGTGAAACTGCAGAACATCAAGTATAAAGGAAAATCTTGAAAGTTACTAGTTTAAAAACAACAACAACAAAAACAGGCCATGTACAAGAGAAAAATAGAATGAGAGAAGGCTTCTCATAGACAGCAAAAAATGCCAGAAGACAGGGGATATCTTCAAAAGGCTAAAGGAAAATAACTGTCAACTGAGAATTTAATATCTAGCTAAAATATTATTCCATAATGAAGGAAAATAAAAAAATTTTCACAATACAAAGATCTATAGTAAAAGAAATAGTAAAGATTTTCTTTAGAAAGAAGAAATATCAACACAGAAGGAAGGATGTGGGACTCAAGAAGCAATTGATAAAATCAGTTGGTAAACTTTAGTAAAATTGAATTTAAAATGAACAAAAACTTAATTGTGAGTTGACATATGGGTTATGCTGAAAAACCTTAAACAATATTAATAAGGCAAGGAATACTTAGATAATTAAACATAGGGTCCTTGTTGCAGTCAGGAAGAAGAAATAATAATGAATGACTGTAGATTCCAGTACAAATAATATAAACATTAATCTTAAACTATAAGAATAACATATTTTTAGCAATCTGGCCAAACAGATAATAATAAAAATTTCCAAACACTTAATATCTGCAGATTATAAATAAAACTTAAAATATAGCATCAACACTTACTAAAATTAGGGGGCAAAAGCATAATGTCAAGCAGAATGTTTGCATAATCTCCAAGTATCTCTCTACAAGGCGCTTATTAATTATAAAAGGGAGAAAAACAGTAACTTTACATTGTAGAAATGTAGTGGACAATGCCTCAGTAAAAAAAGTTAATACCCTCATTAATGAGACATATTGAATCATATTTCTCCTGGCAAGGTTCAATGAGAAAGGTAAACCATTACTTTTCTGGCATTCTTGACAAAAATGTGTCTTTTGAATTTAATCATGAGGAAAATATCAGGCTAAATAGAATTAATGGACATTCTACAAAATAAGTTGCCAATATTCTCTACAAGTGTCAAAGTAATGAAATACAAAAGAAAGACTGAAAAATATCTCAATTTGGAGACAACTAAGGAGATATGAAAACTAATTGTAATGCATGAACTCAGATGAGATCCCATAATAGAGAGAGGACAGTAGTTGGACAATTGGCAAAATTTGAATTAGGTATGCAGATGAATTATAACCACATAAATTTTCTGGATTTGAAAATTGTACTCTAGTTATATAAGATGTTAATATTTGGGAAACTCTGTACTATTTTGCAACATTTTGTAAATCTGAAATTATTTCAAAATTAAATATTAAAAACTAAAAAAAAAACATTTTTAAAGCATGGCTGACAACTTGGCAGATGAAATCGCTGCCCTCCCCCCTACATGGGATCTGACACCCAGGGGTATTTACACCCCTGGCAACGTGGAATATGACTCCCAGGGAGGAATATGGACCTGACATCATGGGATGGAGGACATCTTCTTGACCAAAAGGGGGATGTGAAATGAAATGAAATAAGTTTCAGCGGCTGAGCGATTCCAAAAGGAGCCGAGAGTTCACTCTGGTGGGCACTCTTACGCACAATACAGATAACCCTTTTTAGGTTCTAATGAATTGGAATAGCTAGCAGTAAATACCTGAAACTATCAAGCTACAACTCAGAACCCCTGAATCTTGAAGATGATTGTATAAAAATTTAGATTATGAGGGATGACAATGTGATTGGGAAAGCCATATGGACCACACTCCCCTTTGTCCAGTGTGTAGATGGGGGCAAAAAAAAAAAAAAGCACCCAATATTCTTTTTTACTTTAATTGTTCTTTTTCACTTTAGTTTTTATTCTCATTACAATTGTGTATGTGGTAATGAA
Source organism: Choloepus didactylus (assembly GCF_015220235.1). Lineage (NCBI taxonomy): Eukaryota > Metazoa > Chordata > Mammalia > Pilosa > Megalonychidae > Choloepus > Choloepus didactylus. The sequence goes on along the minus strand of NC_051313.1, from coordinate 55,363,802 downwards.
AATGTTCAAAAGTTAATTTTGGTGATGGATGCACAACTATATGATAGTACTGTGAACAATTGTACGCTTTGTATGACTGCATGATATGTGAATATATCTCAGTAAAATTGAATTATAAAAAACAATAAATAAAGCATGGCTGAGCACCTAAGAAAGTAAGGAAAATGCCCCAGAACAAAGTGAAAAATATATACTAATGGTTCTGCCATCTAGAGAGAGAGGGGCTATACATTTTCTGGTTTGTGCTACATGGTGATTAGGTTTGTTTGTTTTTTTAAAAAAGAGAATGTATACATTTAATATTTAATGTGACATCTAATGTATTTCCAGCAAGACATGAAAAGAAACATCATAAAAGTATAGGCAGTATATTTTTAATTTTAAAAAAAGCAAATTAGCTATAAAAAGGAATGAGGTTCTGATGCACTGCAACACAGATGAACTCTGAAGACACCATGTTGAGTGAAACAAGCCAAACACTTAAGGGCAAATACAGTAATTAGATTTTAAGGGCCATGTGGGAACAAGACACAAGACCTTGGGTCCTTGTGAGGCATGTAGCTGGAAATGTGACCATTGCATAAAGCTCATACCTTTATAAAGTTATACTTCATAAAGTTAAAGTTTAGACTAAAAAAAAAAAAAAAAATTCTTCCAGATTTTTCCTGGGCCCTGGTTAGGATAAGAAAAAACATCCATCTGACTGCACACAGTTCTGAGGTTTGAATTTACATTGCTTATGTTGTCCTGGAACCCTTGTTCCAAGAAACTAAGTTTAAAAATTGTTCCTACTTGTAACATCCTTAGGAATCTGTACCACAAATTCTCTCTGTAAGGGTATACTGAGTATAAAACTTTCAGAAATAGAGTTACTGATACTGACCTCATATTAGAAATTTGAAAAGCATACTGAGCCCCAATTAGCAAAGAAAATAACAGCAGGAAAATACTCCCAAGAACTTCAGATAATGTTATGCTTAAGATGCTTAAAGTTATAAAAGTTTATATGCTGAAAAGCTATAAAGGTAAATTTAAAAACATGAGATATATCTCAATAAAGTTTTAAAAACATGAGATAAAAAACATAAGACAAAGTATTCTAAAAGATATGGTACATTTAGAGTAAAAGAAAGAAAAATTCTGAAAATTTTTAGAAGTAAAAAATATGGTCACAAAAATTAGAAGCTCAGTTGACTGAATAGAGAATTAGTGAAGTGGAAGATAGGTTTGAAGGAATTACTCAAAATAAAAAATCAGAAGAGAAAAAGAGATAGCATATATGAACAAAACTTTAAAAGATGCACATGATAGATTGATGAAGTCCAGTATACATTTAAATGGTACCCAATAGAAGAAATAATGAGGCAGAAGCAAAATTCAAAAAGATCATGACTGAAAATCTATAATTACTGAAAGATATGAATCCTCTAAATCAGGAAGTACAATGGACCCTAAGAAGAATAAACAAAAATAAGTCTGTCTCTTGAATTCAGTGAAGGGAAGCTGCAGAATACCAAATGAAAAAAGATGACTTTAAAAGAAAAAAGAAAGAAAAGATAAATTAAACTGACCACAGATTTTCAAAAGTACAATATTAGCCAGAATAATGAATTCATATATTAAAAGTATGAAAGAAAATAGCCAATGGCATATAATTACATATTGAACCAAACAATCACACAAGAATAAGGGTAAAATAAAACATTTTCATATCAAAATAACCAAAATGTATTAACAAATAGCAAACAATTACTGAAAAAAAATTTGCAGATATGGCTGGAAATCAGGCCCAAGGACTGACCGTACAGGTTGCAGACACAGAATGACAGTTAAATGAGAATAGTACAGGTATTTCATGCTAATGTAAGACACAGGTTTTAAGATCCTCATTAGGAAGAATTGTTTCCCTGATTCTCAGCATGAACCATTATAGACATGGTTGAAAACAATGAACCATAAGTCCTCCTGAAACTTCCTTGCCATAGAAAGCAACCCCTTCCTACTTATATGGAGGAACCAGCCTTTCCTTCAATCAAGCCTATTAATGACTACCCTTTGGGCAGCTGTCTTGCACAAAGGTTGTCATGTCTCCTTAGCATTCCTCCTTGTTTAAGGAGGATAATCAAAGGTATATCCCAACACAACCCATATGGAGAAGTTCAAGATCTGCTGTGGAAGGAGATAGCTTAAACCCTGAGTATGCACTAAAGGATTTGCAGAATTTTGTCATTTGCATGGCAAGACTCTGGGGAGCATGTTAGACCAGGAAGGACAAAGTATGAAATTGCATTAGGTCAACTTTATCAATATAGATAAACTCTCCTGGAATTTTGGGTGCAAAATGTTGGTGCAAGCAACTGGGAATTTGGGTTGCAAAATGTTGGTACAAGTACAAAACGGTGTTAACAGTATACTGAGTTAAGTAAAAGTATGTGCTCAGTAATGACCTACATCTATGAGGGTAAGATACCAGCATACTATAGAGGAAGAAGTAGGAAGATTTAGTGATGTAATGTTGGAATGAAGCTCTATTTTGCAAACTACTTAGCCACCTCTAGCCATACATCTTAGTAGGGCACAGAAGACTCTTCCTTCACCAAAGTATTAAAAAATGCATTGGGAAGAAGACCATCATCCTTGAAAAGTTCTATGGTGGCTGTTCTCTATAGGTAAGAGATAATGGTGGCAGATGCCATCAAAAAATTAAGCTCCATGGTTTCAATGGTACTAAAGGGTTTCCAGCTGTATAGAGACCAAGTGACAATGTTTAAGCATCAGAGTAAAGTTGTGTACAATTACCATAATAAACCACTAGGGTGGAACTGTAATCAAAGTATTTCAACTTAAAGGGATTGCTAATAGTGGCTAACTGATAATGAAAATCCCTAGGAATAAAATAGATGGACACCTATAAAACATTGTTTGACACATATAAGTGAAAAATTTCTAGGACCTGATGTGAGTCACTGTAGAGAGGATACAAGGCCACCCATCCAGTTACCAAATTGAAACCACTTCTCAGACCCAGGGTTCTTTGATTTGGAGGCTTGAAGAAGACCGTCCACCCACACGTGTTTACTAAAACTCTTTCTCAAAGCCTTCCCCAAAGGGACATATGGCCATTTACCAGGATGAGTGGAGACTGGGGAAAGGGAAATAGACATTCAGAGGTTAACAGATTCTACTCCAAACTGATGCTCAGCCAGAACCCTGAAATGCCACCCTGATTAAGCAGTCAAAGAGGGGCTTGCAGAAAGCAAATGATAGATGGAGCCTTGGCCTGAGTCCACTGGACCCATAGACCATTTTGGTTTATTTCCCTCACAAACTGGGGAAGCCAGTACATTGGTTCTGTAACCCACAGTGTAAGGGCTATCTGGGTAAGAATGACTTTCAAGACAGTCCCTCCTCTATTGAAAGCAAAACTGCATCCCTGGGTGTTACAGAGATTAGTGCCACCGTCAAAGACATTAAAGATGCAGAGGTAATAATTCCTATTATATCCTCTTTTAACTCACCTGTTTAGCTGGTGCAAAAACCATATGTAAACTTACTCAGGTTGTGACACCAATTGTGGCTGCTGTTTCAAATGTTATATCATCACTGGAGCAAATTATCATGGCCCTTGTCATCTTTTATCCATTCAATGACCCAGCAAACATTTTCTTTTATACATCAGGTAATAGAGAAAATTAGAAATAATTCACCTTCACTCTTTTACCTCGGGGCTGTGTCAGCTCTCCAGCTCTCAGTCTTAATCTATACTGGATGAACTTTGATTGCCTTGATATTTCACAGAGCATCATCATGATGGCTCATTACACTGATGACTCTATGCTAATTGGACCTGGTGATCAGGAAGTAGCAAAAATAATTGCTTCCAAAAGGCACATGTGTGCCAAAGGAGGTGGTCTGAACACCATGAAAGTTAAGAGACTGCCACATAGATGATGTTTCTAGAGAAACAGTGGCCTGTGGTCAGTCAGGATATCTCCTCCAAAGTGAGAAACAGGTTGGCTACATTTGGCACTCCCAACATGAAGAAAGAGTCACCATTCTTGGTATACCTCTTTAGATTTTGAGAGAACACATATTATATTTTGTGGTGTTTCTCCAACCCATTTCCTAGGTAATATATAAAGCTGCTACTTTAAATTTAATTCCACAGTAAGTAAAGGTTCAGTGTTAGGCACAAGATGTGGTGAATGGCCTTGCCATTTAGGCTTTATGACCAAGCAAATTCAATGATTTTAAAATGCCTTTGGAAAACAGAATGTTCAATAGAAGAATGACAACAGACTCCTACAGAAACAGACTAAGGAGATGCCATTTTCTTCCAATACCCATCCTTCCTTTGAAAATCAGGTCTGGCTTAGAACTGGATCTGGCAGAGATATAAGATACCATGTGACTATGGAACCCAGACTGTCTATCACGAACTGTTTTACTTGATATGCCAAATTGTGAAAATGTATACTGGCAATAGCACTACACTGTTAAATTGAAATGGTACCCTCAAGACCAACTTTAAGATGGTTTACAAGGCATGAATAAATCACATGAGCAAATGAATTGGTCCCTGGGAGACCTACTTCTGCTTTGAAGCTTCTTCCTTACCCATACATATTGACTAGTGCCTACAAGTAGTGAATAGAGGAGGAAAAATTCCAGGCCTTGTTTACAGATAAGTGTACAAGGTTTGCTGTCACCAAACAAGAGTAGACCCCAGCTTTATTACAACTTTATTACAGACCCACTCAGGAAATGAAAGGCAGTAGTGAAGGGAAATCTTCCCCCTGAGCAGAACTTCAGGCAATACATCTATGCTCCACTTTTTGTAAAAGGACAGATAGAGAAGTTCAAATCTAAACTAATTATTGATTAATGGCAAATAGGTTGGCTAGCTGGCCAGAGACCTTTAGAAATTTGAGATTTGAAAGAGAGGTATATGGATGGATATGGAGTCCATGAAAATGCATTGCTCAGATCTCCTACTATGGGAAGTTGTGATGGTTAGATTCATGTGTCAACTTGGCCAGCTGATGGTACCCAGGTGTCTGTCTAGTCAAGAAAGCACTGGCCTAACCATTACTGCAAGGATGTTTGTGGCTGGTTAATAAACCAGAAGGCTGGTTTAGTAAATCATCAGTCAATTGGCTGTAGCTGTGATTGATTACATCAAAGAAGGGCGTGCCTTCCACAGTGAGAGAATGCAATCAGCTGGATTTAATCCAATCAGTTGAAGACTTTTAAGCGAGCAGATAGAGGAACTTCACTTCTTCTTCAGCTGACCAGCAAAGCATTTCCTGAGGAGTTCATTGGAGTTGCCAGTATGCTGCCTGAGGAGTTCATTGAACATCTTCATTGGAGTTGCCAGTCTGCTGCCTGCCCTACGTAATTTGGACTCATGCATACCCACAATTGTGTGAGACACTTTTATAAATCTTATATTTATAGATATCTCTTGTTGATTCTGTTTCCCTAGAGAACCCTAACTAATACAGAAGTATAACTGAATGATGGCTCAAGCTATTGCCCTTCTAGATCCAACACCACATTCATGCCAAGGCCATACTTTCTATGGGCTGTGTCTAGCCAATGACTTAGCAGAGTGGAGATACTGCTACAGACCCATTCTGAAGACATAGGACTTCCAAATGGAATACTTTGGCTCAAGGACTTCCCATCAGCATGGATGAAGCTTTTCTGGAACTGCTTTGCTTTCTGAAACCCTTACCTCCTTATTTCTCCATCTTTCAGGGATGTCAGAACTGCCCTGGAGATTTTCTCTGCCTTCTCCATCTCCCACCACTCTTTTCTTCACAGGAATTTTCCATAATAAATCTCTTGTATGTATGATAGGCTTAAAATATCCTCCCAAGGATATCAGGTCCTAATCCCAGGAACCTGTAAATGTCATCTTATTTGGAAAATGGCATTTACTTTTAATGTTCTTCACCATCATCCTAAGTGCAATCACCCTTACACTGACTCTGACTCTGAAAAAGCAGACTGCCACCTCACACCAGTGACTCCCACCTCACACCAGTGAGTTAGTATTTTATATCTTCATATCCCATCTGTCTTCTCCCAGACCCATCATCACAATCTGGAAAGTCTAGAGTAGCTAGTCCCCATACTACACCTGACCTGGCCAGGACTGGAAGGCCACAGGAACTTTGCAAATGAGGCAATGGCCTACCTGTTGCAGGGTGCTAATTCAATAAATACAGGCAGGTGGTGAGTGGGAAGTGGGGGGTGAGAGTGTAGAATGAGAAATGGCTCTGTATCTCTAGCACTTGAGAATCTAAGGACTGAGAAATCTGAAAACAAAGATTTGCCTTAAACAACATGGAAGGCAGAGGCTAGCCCAGAGATCTTACCTCTAATACAGACTCTAGAGCATTCTGAAGGATTATAGCATTTTTACCTTCAGCATCTATCTTAAACCCAATTCAAATTCCAGGGATGAAGAGGCTACTTGCCCAAAATGTTTCCAACCATCCATTCATGCCTAAAATTATTTTACCATACACAAAGATAGCCTTTATTCCCTGAAGAGAGAAACACAATAAAATACTAATACTAAGCAGAGTTTACCCAAAGAATAAGTAGAAAATGTATACAGATGAATAGAATTCAAGGGATGGACCTTAGAGATCAATTATAGCAATACCCTCATTTATGATGGGCCCACCGAAACCCAGAGAAACTATCTTGTGAAGAGTATGGTAGATTGTGCAATAATTTACTAAATCCTCAAATACTAGAAACAGACAATATACTTGAAATTTTAAAAACAGTTCTAGGATAAAGACTGAATTCAAATTTTGTGTACTGACGAGTTAATTTAATTTGTAACCTGGCAAATGTCATTGAAGAACAAAGGTTTAGATAACTATAAAATGATAGACCCCCAGTAGATTATTAGAGAAATTTCACACTATTTGAGATTGATTTGATAGCACAGTCTAAAGAGCTCTGGACAGGGGTCAGAAGATATGGGCTCTCCTCCTGGCTTCACTAACCTACCCTGTGGTCCTTGACAAGATAATAGAGTTCTCAGGAATTCCTCAGTTCCTCAGGTATAAAAGAAAGGGCTCTATACATGAGCTGTAAAGCCACAAATTCCACAGCACCATGGAAATCATGCTTTCTGCCAATGCCTTGAAGGCTCTGTCTATAAATGTTTGCCTGTCTACACATTTGGGCTGATCCACTACACATCTCTTATGATTGTCATATAACAAAAACCCTTAGATCCTTTTAATACCACCATTTTAATCAAATTTGCTTTAGATCTCATTTATTATACCCTTAAATGATGTATATTGTAATCTCTAATACCAATTTAATATATGCCATAGTGTGAAAATTCTAATAAAAATAATAAAACATGTCCCACAAGAAAGAGGCAACAATCAAAATAACCACTTACTTCCATGAATGATGAGCTTATAAATTACAAAATTGGTGTGATAAAATCTATGAAAACTTTCATGACTAAAAATTTCAAAAATTGAGATTTAAAAAAATTCTCTCTCTAATTATAACTAATAAGAATGTTCTAATCAACACTGACTTCATTCAAGATTCTGTTTACTGGCCCTTCAAATACCTAGTTAATTAAAGCATGCTTTTTTTAAATAAATCGTAGCTTCTTCTAAGATTATTATAACCCTATTGGGACTCAGAAGATTAATTTTAGTTATTTGCTAGAGCCTCAATGGCAAAATACTTTAAAAGTTGTTTTAGACACTTGGCATTCCCACATTTTCCACCCTCTCTTCCTTATCCCCTTTAATAGTAGCCAGGCAGACATAGCAAAGTGGTTTTACTAATACCTCCTGTTCCAAGAAAAAGAGCACACAGAATTTACTCTCTGGCCCACAGGTTTAATTTAGTTCTGAAACAAAAGGAAATTTTTTTCTAAAATGACTGGGGAAAAAATTATAATTTCAAACCATTTCTTTAAATAGTGAATATGATTCATTAAAATATGCAATTACCTGGAAAAAACAATAATTAAAGAAGCACTGACAGGCTTTTTAAAAAATAACAGCTCGGAGAAACCAAGATGGTGGCTAGGTGAGACAGGGCTAAGGAACACCTCCGTGGAAAACACTAGATAAGGACCAGAGAGTGACCCAGAATACCGGTTACAGCGATGTGCCAGCTGGACGAGATCTGCTAGTTCCCAGGGACTGTATGCTTGGTGAAACTGAGAGTCTGCATTCTGAAACGAGTGAGTAAGCTGGCTGGAAGTCCCGCAGCCATGCAGCGATCCGGGGAAGCCAGGGTTTGGCGTCTGGAGACCAACAGGCTCTTTTAATAAAAAAAAAAAAAAAAAAAAAAAGGAAAAAGGGGAAAAGCCAGGAGCGGCTGCAGGTGCAATTGGCTGCAGTGCGATCGTGGGAAGCACGCAGTAAAACACAGCAAGAGGGGGCTGGGCCAGCCTCTCAGTGTCTGGCCTGGAAGAAAGCCCACTGCAGATATCCCTGGGGCCAGGGGAACGGAGCGGAGAGCCAGAAGCCAAAAGAATCCCCGCAGCTAGCAGCTCGCTCCTGGGAGGGCTGGATAAACTACTGCCTGGGGCTGTGCCCACAGCCCAGAGCCCTGCCAGTTGTCCCAGAGTTGGAAAGGAGGAACTGTGCGAGGAGTGGGGTGTGGAGATGCCCCATTTGGCCATTTTTGCATAAAGCTGAAAGCGAGCCGGCTTGGCCCAGCGACCTGGGGCTTCCCTTGAGGGACGGCACGCACTGATGACATAGCACAGCATTACCTCAGCAGAGGTCCTGGAGGATCGTGGCTGGGCGGGGGGACCTGCTCAGAGATCCCAGAGACACTACGCCAAGTCCGGTGGTTTGTGGGACATCGAGAGAGAGGGGCTGGGGCTGAAATGAAATGAAGGCTTGGACTCTTGCGGTGGCCTTGAATCTCTGGGAACTGGGGGGATTTGAATATTGAGGCTGTCCTTCCTCCCTGACCACCCGTACAAGTGCCCCGCATTCAGGGCGGACAGCTCCAGCAACACACCCAGGCTGAGTTCTCCGGCTGGACCCCACAAGAATCATTTCCCCATGTAACGCAGGGACAAGGTGGAGAACTGACTTGAGAGGTATAGGTGACTCACAGATGCCATCTGCTGGTTAGTTAGAGAAAGTGTATGTCACCAAACAGTGTTTCTGAAAAATTAGATAGGTGTTTTGTTTTTTTTGTTTTTTTTAACAAATTAAAAGAACCCTGTCAAGCAGAGCAAATGCCAAGAGGCCAAAAACAACAGAAAATCTCAATGCATATCATAAAACCAGATGATATGGCGAATCCAACTCCAAACACACAAATCAAGTTATCAGAAGAAATGAAGTTCCTCGCAGAATTAATCAAAGAAACACAATCAAGGAGTGAAAGCATGGCAAAGGATTTAAAGGACATCAAGAAGACCATGGCCCAGGATATAAGCTACATAAAGAAGACCCTAGAAGAGCATAAAGAAGACATTGCAAGGCTAAATAAAAAAATAGAAGATCTTATGGAAATAAAAGAAACTGTTGGCCAAATTAAAAAGACTCTGGATATTCACAATACAAGACTAGAGGAAGCTGAACAACATCTCAGTGTCCTAGAAGTCCACAGAACAGAAAATGAAAGAACAAAAGAAAGAATGGAGAAAAAAATTAAAAAAAATCAAAATGATCTCAGGGAAATGATAGATAAAATAAAACGTCCAAACTTAAGACTCACTGGTGTCCCAGAAGGGGAAGAGAAGGGTAAAGGTCTAGAAAGAGTAGTCAAAGAAATTGTTGGGGAAAACTTCCCCAACCTTCTACACAATATAAATACACAAAGCATAAATGCCCAGCGAACTCCAAATAGAATAAATCCAAATAAACCCACTCCAAGACATATTCTGATCAGACTCTCAAATACTGAAGAGAAGGAGCAAGTTCTGAAAGCAGCAAGAGAAAAACAATTCACCACATACAAAGGAAACAACATAAGACTAAGTTGTGACTACTCAGTGGCCACTATGGAGGCGAGGAGGCAGTGGCATGACATATTTAAAATACTGAGAGAGAAAAATTTCCAACCAAAAATATTTTATCCAGCAAAAATCTCCTTCAAATTCAAGGGAGAGCTTAAATTTTTCACAGACAAGCAAATCCTGAGAGACTTTGCCAATAAAAGACCTGCCCTTCTTCAGATTCTAAAGGGAACCCCACCAACAGAGAAACAACGGAAAGAAGAAAGAGATATAGAGAATTTTAACAGAAATATATAGTACCTTACATCCCAAAGCACCAGGACACTCATTTTTCTCTAGTGATCACGGATCTTTCTCCAGAAGGGACCATAAGCAAGGACATAAAACAAGCCTCAAGAAATTAAAAAAAAAAAAAAAAAAATTGAATATACTCAAAGCACATTCTCCAACCACAATGGAATACAAATAGAAGTCAATAATTTTTGAACTGTAACTCCACTATTTACTTCCTACATGATATAAATTACACAAACCCTAATGACAAATCAGTGGTTTTGAACTCAATGTAAAATATGTAATTTTAGACAACTATGTAAAGGTGGGGGAATGGAGGAGTATAAGAACATAGTTTATGTGTCCTATTGAAGTGGAGGTGGTATCAAAGAAAAACAAGACTGTTATGGATATAAGAGGTTAATTTTAACCCCCACAGCAAACACAAAGAAACTATCAGAGAATGTAACCATAGAGATGAATTGTAGAGTTCGGGTTAAGAGAAATGGGGGACAGTGCAATAGGGAGTTAAGAAATGAGGATGGAGTTGCCGTTTAAGGTGAAGGGAAATTTCTAGTAATGGATGGTGGGAAAGAGCATTACAACATTCTAAAGGTGATTAATCCCACTAATGGAAGGCTAGGGAGGGGGTGGAATGGGAAGATTCAGGCTGTATATATGTTTCCACAAAAAAAAAAAAAAAAAAAAAAAAAGACAGTCTAAATAGATGATTGAATGCCAAGGATGAACTTGGATGGAATTAGAGGATAGAGGACAGGTGGCTCAAAGGGACACAGTTGAGACATAAGGTAAAGGAAATATAGAATGTAAGCTTTGTATCATTGTTGAACCTGTTGTACTTCTTAGCTGCGCTTAATGGGATTGCATAAAACAATGTTCTTGTTCATGGGAAGTGTATACGTGAATTATAGTGTATGTTCAAGGATGTGTGCAGCTGGCTCTCATATGTTCAGAAGACAGAGCAATAGATGATGGATGATAGATAGGGAGGGAAAGAAATGGCAATGTGACAGCATGTTAAAGTTGGTGGCTTGGGCTATCGGGGGCGGGGGGTCAGGGTATGATGGAATTCTTTGTATGGGGTTAGTATTGTTTTTGCAACTGTTCCTATAACTTTGAATTTATTTCAAAATAAAATAAAATAAAAAATAAATAAATAACAACTCATTTCAAGTTTAAAGAAAGACCGTGAATGGAATTCTCTATTTCTTGTTAATTTATCCAGTAATATTAGAGTCCCAAGCACATTCATTTCCATCAAACACCTAACCTCCCCAAAGACTCCTGCACTCCCAGATATTTACCAAAAATAGTTCAGATTTTTCAGCTTTCCTTATTTACAGTTTCAGGGCAAGATCCTGCCATCGATTTATTTTTTCCTAAATAAATGTTATAGCAGCTTTATTCATAACAGTTAAAAACTGGAAACAGCCCAGATCCTGCCATCAATTTTTGCATATGATCCTTATTGTCTCTAGTGGGGTCCTGCACACAACTCGGTAGTACAGAACAATCCCTGACCTGTCTGTCTATGCCCCTCCCATAGAGATGTTTTAGAGTTTCCACTTCTCAACTTTTTATTTTCTAAATCATTTACTCAGATATCATTGTTTTCTCTCTGTCTCCTATAATATTAATATCTCAAAACATGAAGTTCAAAACTTGAGTAAACCATTTTTAGTGATCATATTAATTTGATATTTCTTTACACATCGTCATTATGACCTTAGGGGCCTTGATGGTCTGAACACTGTTACTGGCATTAATTTTCAAAAAAATATATAAATTACCATAATCTTAAGACTAACTCATAGTTTATAGCACATATTGTAAATAAGAGCAAGTAGTTGTTTACATTTATTCTGTTGCCAACAGGGATAAATGTGATCTGTTTTGTTTTTTTCACAGGTAGGAATTGTAACAGTTAGGATGGCTTCTGTCTCAAGTAACATAATTGTATACTATTTAATGCAAATGAAAGCGGCTTGAATATCAAGGGCATTTTCGTATCTCACTTACTAAGATTTCTTGAAGTAGAAGTTTCAGGGTTGGTTACTTTAGCAGCTCAAAAATGTCAGAGCTGTGAGTTGGCCTCCCTGCTACTCTGTTGGCTTTCCTCTCATGGTCACAAAATGGCTGCAGCACCTTCAAGCCTCAGGGCCTCATATCACACTACCCAAGACTTGAAGAAACAGTGTGGGCTCCACTTCATAATTTATACCCTGGAGTTAGGGGCCAGAAGTGGAACCCCAACTTCCTGCTCACATTCATGCACATTCTTGAACAAAATCAAAGTTATGTTTTTAGTGACATAGGTGAAACAAGATTATTACAGCCAGTCAGTTGTGTCTAAAGCTGGAACTTCTTGCTCTACCGCCGTGGAAATAACGTTTATCAGGTTTTTTGGTTTTTGTTTTTTGTTTTTTCAATGTGACTACTTTTGGTGTAGTCATATATTTGGAGAAAATTCCTGACAAACTACAGAATAGATATATGGAGGAGGGAGAAGTGGTGCCAAGGAAACAAACATACTTTAAATAACACACCATAGGCATAGATGGCAAGATGACTTATGGAATACCTCAAGAACACACAACTAATTATCTTTGCTTTATCATTAATCCTAGCATTATAACATATTTTATTAGTTTTAATTATAAATCTATTTGCATGAATGCCAATGATATACACTCTGAAAATCATTCATGTTTTAGTTTCCTACATATTCTCCCTTTTATATAAACCTTAATATCAAAATCTTAGGATCCTGAGCCACAGTGGAGGCAGGAAGTAAAGAGTGAAAGGGACAAAGAGAGGGTAGTAATGTAGGGTACTAAACAAGGAAGGATATGTGGTATACCAAAAAATTAACAGAACCCAGAGATAAATCAGAGCAATGGCTCCAATGTGAAGCAGATGATAAGGGCCAGGAAGTACCAGAAGCCAGAGACCAAGATATGGCCATGAATAAAAGCAAGTGCCGAGGAGAAACAGAAAATGCATAATCTCTGTGCTAAGATGAAAAAACAGGACAGCAGTGTAACAGAAAGTCTACAGATGAGTTAACAGCAGGATTAAATTGGAAAGCAAGAAACATATACACAAGCTTACCACAGTCACAAGGAGAAAACCACACCTGACCAAGTTGAGAGCTCAAATATTAGTTTTACAGGAACAGTCTAATAAATTAAAATATAATAATAAGTCATTAGTAATACCTTGAATTTTATACCTTTAATTTTGCCAGCCTGCAATGACAAATACCACAAACTGATTTTGGTTTAAGCAAGAGGAGTATATAGGCTCATGGATTCAGAGGCTGGAAAGTTTGCTTCCTTCTGGGGCTGGTAGCATTCTAACTGGCCAGCAATCCTTGGGGTTCCTTGGCTCTCCTGTTACATGGTGATGTCTTCTCCTTTCTCTTCTAGTTCCATAGACTTCTGGCTTCTGGCTTCTCCTCATGGCTTTCTCTATGTCTACATTTCTTTTGCTTGTAAAGGACTCCGATAAACCTGTTAAAGCATGCTTTTGTTCAGTTGGGCCGCATCCTGACTAAAACATCTACAAAATATCCCACCTATAATGAATGGGCTCTCACCCACAGAAATGAAGACTAAGACCAAAAACATGTGTTTGGGGGTGGGGAGGGTGGGTACATAACTCAACCTCCCACATACCCCATTTCCAATCAGCTCAAAGAAAATTTCCAGCTAAAAGAGTGAAGATATCAAATTGGGATAGAACCTAGATATTTCCCCAAAAGACATGAAAATGCATATCTACTCAAACACATATACATAAATGTTTATAGCAGAATTATGCATACTAGCTATAAACTGGAAATAAACACAAATGTCCTTCAACCAGTAAATGGATAAACCAATTATGATATATTTACGCAATGAAATACTATTCAGCCATAAAATATACCAAGCTGCTGATACAATCCAAAATAGGGATGAACCCCAGAAATAGTCAAAAAAGTCATCTGCAAAAGCCACACATTTTATGGTTCCATTTATATGAAACTTCTAGAAAAGGCAAAACTATAGAAATAGAAAGTTGATCAGTAATTACTTGGGGCTGTAAGTGAAAGTGGAAATTAATTACAAACAAGTATGCTAGAACTTTTGGGGATGAGGGAAGTATTCTAAAACTGGATTGTAATGAAAGTTGCACAACTGTTTACAATTACTAAAAATCACTGAACTTTACAATATATTTAAAATTAGTGAATTGTATGATATGTAAGTTATACCTCAATAAAGTTGCTAGAAAAAGAAAAAGGTAATGTAGCATCAGCGTTTGTGCTCTCTCTTGTGGGATGTTCACCCTCAAAGCCCAGGCAATATGTTGTAAGAAAGTCCAAGAATAATGGAAAGGCCATGTGTATGTGTTGCAACTGACAGCCACAGCTAGGTTCTCAGCTGACAGCCTCAACTGCCACTTGAGTGGCACTTGAGTGAGCAAGTCTTCACATGATTCCAAACCCAGCTGAGGCATCAGACATCATAGAGCAGAAACAAGAGCCTCTTGGGCTCTGTCTGAATTTCTGACCCAAAGAAACCATGAAAGATAAGAAGTTATTATTGTTGCTTTAAGCCAAAAAGTTTTGGAGTAATTTGTTACATGTCAACAGATAACTAATACTGACACTAATGAAATCACCACACAAATAAATGTAAAATGACGATTATGACAAGTTAGAAAATGAAAAGTTATCTTTAAATTGAGGGATGAATTTATTCCTCACAACAAATTTACACAGGATAGGTTTACAGCTGCAATAAGCTGCATAAGTGGGCACTAGACACAATCATTGAATAAATGTAAAATGACTTTTTCAGCCAGTGCAGGAAAATGACCATGAACATGGGCTTCTTGGACAAATCTTCCAGGTTCGTAGCTCTACTTTGCCATAACCAGCTATATGACGTTAGACAAGTAACGTCTCTGAGTCTGTTTCCTTACCCGTAAAATGGGACTAATAATTGTACCTCCCTCATAGGCTCACAGGTTTTGGGGGAGGAAGAAATAGATGATGCATGTCAAATTTTTAGCATAGAGCCTGACTCAAAAATGTCAGCTATTACTGTTCTTGTCATGAACTATTTGGGGTACAACAAATAGTATGGCCCCAAGTTTTCCCTACCTATAAAGTTGCCATTTAAATATAGATTTTCAGGACATGGAAATAATAAGGTTTTCTGAAGTCCTTCTTGTGAACAACTTGATTTGAGAAGTTCAAGCATCCTCTTCTCACATCTAATTTCTGGGCTTCCTAACTCATTGCTCAAAGCCATTTATAGAAAATCATCATAGAATCAAGATTTTTGCAGTTGCTACTAAATGGCCAAATGATGAGGTTACCATTTATTTGTTACATGCAAATTCACAGAATTTGATAGTAACTATTATTTCAGACGATACTTTGATTACTAGGAGACAGTTTTGCCGTTTCATTTTTTGCAGGACTTTTTATCAGATGTTATCTATTTCTACATACCTTTTGCTATTTCGAGAACAAAGACACCCAAAAGTCAAAAATGATCTAAAATAGAGGAGCTGAAACAGGCCAAGGAGATCGAGGACGCTGAGAAGTACTCCTTCATGGCCACCGTCACCAAGGCGCCCAAGAAGAAAAAATCTGCACATGCAATATGCTAGAGAAAACAATGGGACAGAATATGTAAAATTGGGAATGTCCCAGAAAATCAATCCTTCATAAAATCCTCAGCAGTAAGAAAGACTGATACCTCAACTCACTTCTAAGTTACTTCTCCAGGAAAGTAGGTAGAAAGCCAGGAACTGCGTGGACTGGACACCACAGAGCAATCTGACTTTGGGCATACTTCATACAATACTCATGAAAACGTGGAACTGCTGAGATCAGTGAAATCTGTAAGTTTTTGTGGACAGGGGACCCGCGCCCCTCCCTGCCAGGCTCGGTCCCGTGGGAGGAGGGGCTGTCAGCTCTGGGAAGGAGAAGGCAGAACTGCAGTGGCAGCCCTTATCGGAAACTCATTCTGCTGATCCAAACTCCAACCATAGATAGACGGAGACCAGACACCAGAGAATCTGAGAGCAGCCAGCCCAGCAGAGAGGAGACAGGCATAGAAAAAAAACAACACGAAAAACTCCAAAATAAAAGCGGAGGATTTTTGGAGTTCTGGTGAGCGTGGAAGGGGGAAGGGGAGAGCTCAGCCCTAGCTCAGGCCCTAGCTCGGGCCCTGAGGCACATATGCAAATCCCGAAGAAAAGCTGATCTCTCTGCCCTGTGGACCTTTCCTTAATGGCCCTGGTTGCTTTGTCTCTTAGCATTTCAATAACCCATTAGATCTCTGAGGAGGGCCCTTTTTTTAATCCTTTTTTCTTTTTCTAAAACAATTACTCTAAGAAGCCCAATACAGAAAGCTTCAAAGACCTGCAATTTGGGCAGGTCAAGTCAAGAGCAGAACTAGGAGAGCTCTGAGACAAAAGGAAATAATCCAGTGGCTGAGAAAATTCACTAAACACCACAACTTCCCAAGAAAAGGGGGTGTCCGCTCACAGCCATCATCCTGGTGGACAGGAAACACTCCTGCCCATCGCCAGCCCCATAGCCCAGAACTGCCCCAGACAACCCAGTGTGACGGAAGTGCTTCAGATAACAGGCACACACCACAAAACTGGGCATGGACATTAGCCTTCCCTGCAACCTCAGCTGATTGTCCCAGAGTTGGGAAGGTAGAGCAGTGTGAATTAACAAAGCCCTATTCAGCCATCATTTCAGCAGACTGGGAGCCTCCCTACACAGCCCAGCAGCCCAGAACTGCCCTGGGGGGACGGCACTCACCTGTGACATAGCACAGTCATCCCTCAACAGAGGACCAGGGGGTGCACGGCCTGGAAGAGGGGCCCACTTGCAAGTCTCAGGAGCCATACGCCAATACCAAGGACTTGTGGGTCAGTGGCAGAGACAAACTGTGGCAGGACTGAACTGAAGGATTAGACTATTGCAGCAGCTTTAAAACTCCAGGATCACCAGGGAGATTTGATTGTTAGAGCCACCCCCCTCCCTGACTGCCCAGAAACACGCCCTATATACAGGGCAGGCAACACCAACTACACATGCAAGCTCAGTTCACCAATTGGACCCCACAAGACTCACTCCGCCACTCACCAAAAAGGCTAAGCAGGGGAGAACTGGCTTGTGGAGAACAGGTGGCTCGTGGACGCCACCTGCTGGTTAGTTAGAGAAAGCGTACTCCACGCAGCTGTAGATCTGATAAATTAGAGATAAGGACTTCAGTTGGTCTACAAATCCTAAAAGAACCCTATCAAGTTCAGCAAATGCCACGAGGCCAAAAACAACAGAAAATTATAAAGCATATGAAAAAACCAGATGATATGGATAACCCAAGCCCAAGCACCCAAATCAAAAGACCAGAAGAGACACAGCACCTAGAGCAGCTACTCAAAGAACTAAAGATGAACAATGAGACCATAGTACGGGAGACAAAGGAAATCAAGAAGACCCTAGAAGAGCATAAAGAAGACATTGCAAGACTAAATAAAAAAATGGATGATCTTATGGAAATTAAAGAAACTGTTGACCAAATTAAAAAGATTCTGGACACTCATAGTACAAGACTAGAGGAAGTTGAACAACGAATCAGTGACCTGGAAGATGACAGAATGGAAAATGAAAGCATAAAAGAAAGAATGGGGAAAAAAATTGAAAAAATCGAAATGGACCTCAGGGATATGATAGATAATATGAAACGTCCAAATATAAGACTCATTGGTGTCCCAGAAGGGGAAGAAAAGGGTAAAGGTCTAGGAAGAGTATTCAAAGAAATTGTTGGGGAAAACTTCCCAAATCTTCTAAACAACATAAATACACAAATCATAAATGCTCAGCGAACCCCAAATAGAATAAATCCAAATAAACCCACTCCGAGACATATACTGATCACACTGTCAAACACAGAAGAGAAGGAGCAAGTTCTGAAAGCAGCAAGAGAAAAGCAATTCACCACATACAAAGGAAACAGCATAAGACTAAGTAGTGACTACTCAGCAGCCACCATGGAGGCGAGAAGGCAGTGGCATGATATATTTAAAATTCTGAGTGAGAAAAATTTCCAGCCAAGAATACTTTATCCAGCAAAGCTCTCCTTCAAATTTGAGGGAGAGCTTAAATTTTTCACAGACAAAGAAATGCTGAGAGAATTTGCTAACAAGAGACCTGCCCTACTGGAGATACTAAAGGGAGCCCTACAGACAGAGAAACAAAGAAAGGACAGAGAGACTTGGAGAAAGGTTCAGTACTAAAGAGATTCGGTATGGGTACAATAAAGGATATTAATAGACAGGGGAAAAATATGACAAACATAAACCAAAGGATAAGATGGCTGATTCAAGAAATGCCTTCACGGTTATAACGTTGAATGTAAATGGATTAAACTCCCCAATTAAAAGATATAGATTCGCAGAATGGATCAAAAAAAATGAACCATCAATATGTTGCATACAAGAGACTCATCTTAGACATAGGGACACAAAGAAACTGAAAGTGAAAAGATGGAAAAAATATTTCATGCAAGCTACAGCCAAAAGAAAGCAGGTGTAGCAATATTAATCTCAGATAAAATAGACTTCAAATGCAGGGATGTTTTGAGAGACAAAGAAGGCCACTACATACTAATAAAAGGGGCAATTCAGCAAGAAGAAATAACAATCGTAAATGTCTATGCACCCAATCAAGGTGCCACAAAATACATGAGAGAAACACTGGCAAAACTAAAGGAAGCAATTGATGTTTCCACAATAATTGTGGGAGACTTCAACACATCACTCTCTCCTATAGATAGATCAACCAGACAGAAGACCAATAAGGAAATTGAAAACCTAAACAATCTGATAAATGAATTAGATTTAACAGACATATACAGGACATTACATCCCAAATCACCAGGATACACATACTTTTCTAGTGCTCATGGAACTTTCTCCAGAATAGATCATATGCTGGGACATAAAACAAGCCTCAATAAATTTAAAAAGATTGAAATTATTCAAAGCACATTCTCTGACCACAATGGAATACAATTAGAAGTCAATAACCATCAGAGACTTAGAAAATTCACAAATACCTGGAAGTTAAACAACACACTCCTAAACAATCAGTGGGTTAAAGAAGAAATAGCAAGAGAAATTGCTAAATATATAGAGACGAATGAAAATGAGAACACAACATACCAAAACCTATGGGATGCAGCAAAAGCAGTGCTAAGGGGGAAATTTATAGCACTAAACGCATATATTAAAAAGGAAGAAAGAGCCAAAATCAAAGAACTAATGGATCAACTGAAGAAGCTAGAAAATGAACAGCAAACCAAACCTAAACCAAGTACAAGAAAAGAAATAACAAGGATTAAAGCAGAAATAAATGACATAGAGAACAAAAAAACAATAGAGAGGATAAATATCACCAAAAGTTGGTTCTTTGAGAAGATCAACAAGATTGACAAGCCCCTAGCTAGACTGACAAAATCAAAAAGAGAGAAGACCCATATAAACAAAATAATGAATGAAAAAGGTGACATAACTGCAGATCCTGAAGAAATTAAACAAATTGTAAGAGGATACTATGAACAACTGTATGGCAACAAACTGGAGAATGTAGAGGAAATGGACAATTTCCTGGAAACATATGAACAACCTAGACTGACCAGAGAAGAAATAGAAGACCTCAACCAACCCATCACAAGCAAAGAGATCCAATCAGTCATCAAAAATCTTCCCACAAATAAATGCCCAGGGCCAGATGGCTTCACAGGGGAATTCTACCAAACTTTCCAGAAAGAACTGACACCAATCTTACTCAAACTCTTTCAAAACATTGAAGAAAATGGAACATTACCTAACTCATTTTATGAAGCTAACATCAATCTAATACCAAAACCAGGCAAAGATGCTACAAAAAAGGAAAAAAAAAAAAAAAAAAAAAAAAAAAAAAAAAAAAAAAGATCTAAAATATCAGGATGGAAGCAGAAAGTTGACCCTTTGTCTTCCATTAAAGTTATTTCAGGTTTGCAATCTGAGATGCTCATCAGTAAGCCAGCAGGGTAAGCCGTTTCAAGCTTGATTTGTGAGCCCCCTCTCCAAATCATGGCCTGCTGCTAATAGCCAGAGAGGACACTCTGTATCAGAGTCATCTAATGAGGAAATCTTCTGTTGTGCACAACTGAATGACTTGAAAGGTGTCTAAAAAGTGAGGCTGACCTCTAAGAAGAAACAAGTATACATTACACAGTTTGCATTTTAGCTGTATTTCTCTGCCACATCAAGAATATTGGCAAAGAATTGTCATCTGTGGACATTTATAAAATAAAGAACATATTTCTAAGATTTTAGTATAGTCTTATCTGTATCTTATGTGTCTTTTTGTCCCTAGCACCTTGCAGAGTTCCTAAATCATGGGAAGCACTCAATAAATGTGTGCTGAACTGAATCTAAGCACCAGGTCAGAGTTGACTTAAAGCTTTCAGAAGAATACTCTGTAGAAACTTGTGCATAAAAAAGTGAAGTTTCTCCCCTAAGCTCAATAAAGCCATTCTTTACCTGTCAATGCACTCTTCTCACTCTTTCCAGGACTTTTCCCTGGCTAGGACTACACATCTGATAGCATGGTGGATAAAAACAAAATCTCTGGAGTGAGACCACCAGGTTCTCAAATTCTTGTTTCTGCTATTTTGCTAGCTATGTTACTGTGGGTAAGGTCACTTAGTTTCTCTGTACTTCAGTTACTTATCTGCAAACTGGAAAATAATAGCACCTACCTGTTAAGATTATTATGAGGAATAAATACATAAGTACAGGTAAAGTAGGTAGATTGGAGCTGACACATGGTAAGCAGTCAATAAATGTTAGCTGTAATCATATGCATCCAATTTGGTATAGTCCTGGGCATGCAACACAGGGCCATGTCCCAGCTCCTTCCGTTTGCTAGCCTGCTCCTTGCACTCACACCCTCAGAATGATGACTGGAGAGTCTCCTTTCCACCAGAGTCTAGAGACTATGGTATACAGTGAATCACAAGGATGATCCTTGTTAAGTCCTGTTGTGGGGGAAAAAGAAAAACCTGTCTCATTTTATTTCATGAGCAGAGTTACTTTTCTGCCAATTTGGTTTCTGTTAACACCAGATATGTCCTGAAAATTAAAGAAATCCTTGATTTTTCTCAGTGTATGAGGCAATCTTACCAAGCTCTCCCAAAATTAGCCACTTTCAGACCTAGTTTTGTACATTTTTAAAAATGTATATTAAAGGCTTGAAATACTGCCACCTAGAGACAACTATTTCAAAAAGATAACCCAGTGATCACTGAAGTCCAGTAAAATACAACTTGAAAATTCATTCTAAACGGCATTTAAAATTCTAAAAATCAAGACATTATTTACCTATTTCATACAAAACAAGTTAAGTTTAAGCAAAAAAAAAAAAAAAAAGAAAGAAAGTTGTTCAAAGCAGCCACTTTTGTTTTTATACCTGGAATAATCCCTTGCTCAGAGCAGAATAGGAATATATGGGAGGTGAGAATATCTTGCCTTCTGGCTCATCATCTATGTCTGGGTTGCGAGATCCTGGCTGCTAGCCCTAACAGAGCCATATACGAACTTCAGATTAAAGGGACAAGGTGGTATATGCATGGGGTATTTTCTAGAGCCTAGTCTACAGGCTTTACATGTCTCTATACAAGTCTTTCCCTGTGTACACATCTTTGTGTTAACCATTTTTACTGTTCAGCGATTGAAATTGTCACACTGGAGGATAAGGTAAACAGCAAGTTACATTCTTTGGCTACAACTAAAAATTCCATGAGGATCTGAAGAAAATGGGATAAAATTGTTATTTCCCGCAAGAAAGAGTTAATTTTTATCCCACAAGAAAGAATGTTTTGCTAATACTGTCTATTATACAAAATGAAAAAAGAAACCCAGCCATAACTATTTTAAAGTTTTCCACATTTTTCATTTGCAAATGACCAGTGTCTCTTTTCTAGCCTTCAAATCTCTCGTACTGACATGCACTTTTATAAACTATACACATCTTGATTCTTATTAAGCAATTTTGTTTTTTCAAATGTTTTTACTCTGTAGCCCCTCCTTTTACTCTGGTCCATATTCCATTTATCTACTGACTCTAGGTGCAGAATCATCCCACGGTAAACCTGCAATTATTCACAGAGATATCAGAGATTTTTTTTTTCTTTTTTTTAGGTCATATGATAGAAAATGTCATATTTAGGAAAAAGTACAAAGCATCCTAACTCCCAAGTAATGATCTAGCTATAGTCCAACAGATACTTGGAAACCAGAAAGACTATGGGGAATAAAAGTCAGCATTCCTTTCACTAGAGACTGGGCCAAGTGGCAACTCAATTTCCCAATTGTCCTCAAGAAGTGGCAGGATCACTACAACCCACCTGTTTAGTGGCTGGACTCTTAAACAGTGAATAATGTGTTTAGAGGTGAGATGTAAACA
This sequence comes from Choloepus didactylus, assembly GCF_015220235.1. Classification (NCBI taxonomy): domain Eukaryota; kingdom Metazoa; phylum Chordata; class Mammalia; order Pilosa; family Megalonychidae; genus Choloepus; species Choloepus didactylus. The sequence goes on along the minus strand of NC_051313.1, from coordinate 55,340,991 downwards.
TGGATCTTACTTTCACAACAGGATAGGTTTTAATTAAATGTGTCTAAATGCAACTGTAATAAAATTATAGCATTCATTTGATTAAGAACAGGCATCATAACAGGATAATACTGTGTCACATTTGTTCTAGGAGACTGGATCAAGTACGAGAAAAATGTAAGTGACACAAAATTCCTCTAATTTTTAGCAGAGCAACAATCAAACTTATACTCTTTTGAAGAAAATACAAACAGGTCCTAATTCCTCTGCAAACACCATACTGGATTGAATATTTGAAGCTGTTTTATAATATCCTTTGTAAGTAATGTTTTCATATGTGTTTTGTTAATATTCTGCTTCAAGTAGGTAAACAAAAATATGTGGTAGAAGCATTCCTAAACTTTGTGAAATTGCGAAAAGGGAAGAAATAAAAAGGCAAACATTCCTGAGATTCAGAAACCCAGACACAAACACATACAATACTCTCTCTGTCTCACACATGCACACACAAAAATGCAGTTGAAAATAATCAGAAATAGAGAGTCATACCAAAATAAGACATCTCCAAATCACTGAGAGAGGCAGACAAAAATCAAGATGTGTATATTTTCATATACATACCTCACATTTATAATAATATAAGTGAGAAGATTCCATTTCACGGAAATTAAAATTTATCCATGTGACATCTTGGAACAAAAAGAAAGCTAGAGGAGAAAATAAAACTGGTTCCATTTCTGAATGACCACTCTTTCCATATTTCTTAAAGGTGAGTCCAGAAGAATCATCCTAGAATTTATTTATGGTGGGAATTTCCTGGCTAAGGACTTGCCCAGATTCTAACAAACCCCTATAGAACAGGATGCTCTTTTGCAAGGGAATTTCACTCCATTGCTTTTAATGATTTTTTCTAAAGCTATGTTCTACATAGCAGCAGGAAAATAATTCAAAAGCTATGTCTTAAAAATTGGTAAACTTCTTGTTCAAAATATAGAATTACATTCTGGCATCCTATATTTAACAGTCATTTAACTGTCAGTAATTCTGATAATCTACAGGATGGTATGCAGAATTTTGGATAATATAAAATAATCTCTGCATTCACCAAGATCACAACAGTTATAAAGAGATAAGGACTCATATTATAAAACAATATATAAATGCCAAATGTGAAGAAAAATTAGAATTAAATGGCTTCCTAGCATTTTCAACAATTGTACAATAAGCCATAATCAGCTTAAATATTGCCAAAATTTTCCCTGAGAGGATATAAAATGTAGTGTCATTATGTCATCACTTTGCAAAGTCCTATTCCTTACTGCTCCCAGGATCTCCTTTGGTAGATAAGATTCCTTGACATACCAGTTATTGGGGATTGAAACATGTCCCCTACAAAAGGTATGTTCCAGTCCCAACCCCTGGTCTTGTGGGTACAAACCCATTTGTAAATAGGACCTTTGAAGATAATGTTAGTTAAGGCATGCCCAAACTGAATAAGGGTGGGTCTTAATTCAATACAGATGAAGTCTTTATAAGCAAAGGGAATTGGACACAGAGAGTGAAGACACTGGGAGCAGACAGAAGCTGGAAGTCAGTGGAACCCAGAAGAGAAAGAAGACACTGCCATGCATGGCCAAGTAATGGAAAAAAACAAGGAAACCCAAAGATTATCAGTCAGCCAAAAGATACCAATCTTGGAGGATGAAAGCCTAGCCTCTGAAACTTGAGGTAATAAATTACTGTTCTTAAGCCAATCCAGTGTATGGTATTTGTTTAAGAAGCTAGGAAACAAAAACACCATGGTAATATAAGCAAGGCAGAGTAGAATTCATAGGAAGTTTCACTTACGGCGATGCCCACCAGAATCATGGCACCAGATGATAAAATATCACAAGAAAAGCTCAAAAGAGTAAATTTTCCCTAAATGTATTTTCCACATTAAATTATATTGCCCAATTCCCTCCCAATTCAACCCTTAACCCAATCCCTAACATCAAATAAAATATAAAGCTCTTATCAAGAGAAATAGAACAGAGGTCTTGATACGTCTCTTAAAGCATTCCATCTGATGTGTTTATCTAGTGGTATACCATTCTGCCAATTAGCAATGGAAAGTTTTCAGATTCATCCAGGTGTTCCAGATGTTTTGTGCCTGAGTTACAGAAATACTTCATAGCAAATAAGTAAAGATAAAGATGTGCCTTCACTTTATCACAGAGAAGACTGAAATAAGCCTGAAGCCAAAACAAAATAGAGACTGAAAGCCTCCATGGAAGCATTTTTAATTAATCTTTATTAATAAAAACATTAGATTTTTATAGAAAGCTTCTACCCCTATAATAAATGAAAGATAATAAAGTCAAGCCAATGCCAGATATTAAAATTCTCTGCCCTTTCTCCTGGGGACCCAGTGTAGTTCATCCAAATCTGTTTGAGCACGAGAATATTAGAAGATATAACTATATGATGATTAAAATATCATAGCTAAGTTCACATAAATCTTCTTGAGCAAGAAAATCACAGACACTCAACAACATGTAATTTTCTCATGGAATTGGCTCCATAATCAATAACATTAACATTTCCTAATCTGCTTTACAAAAGTAGACTATAATAAATGTACTTATTCTTTAATTCACATTTAACTGTTTTACTCAGATCCTCCTCTGATTAACCTGAAGGCAAAATTAGAGAACTCTCCCCTCCTCCAATCCAGGCAGCACTTCACAATCAGATTAAATTTCATAAAATATTTCCACCGTGATACTTTCCTTTTTAAGCACATTTAGTGACTTCCTGATAATGATCAAAATAGCCTAACCTGTACTCAATGCCTCCCATAAGTCTGCCCATCCTGCCTTTCTCATCTTAGGCCCTGGTATGTGCCCACACAAATCCTTTGCCATAGTTAGTCTTGTCTGCCCTTTGTTTTCAAGTCCAGCTTGTACAATCAATTTGGCACAGCATGGTTCCCCAATTTTCTTTGCTTGGAATGCACTCTCATCCTTTTCTCTACCAGTCTGAGGCCTACCCATTATTCTAGGTTCAACTGAAATCTCATGTTCTCTCTGAAGTTTTCCCTGATCAGCCCATCTCACAGTTGTCTATACTTCCTAGGGACTTGAATTGCATTTATTGAGTTGCTAACCAATTAATATTTATCATATTCCCTGTATTTTTAATTAACTACTTGAATATTTGTCTCTCTCCTCACACATATCTAAATTTAGTAAGGAAAAAGACACTTTTTTAATACTGCTTTTGTCTTTAATGACCCTCCCCCAGTGTACTGAACATAGCAGGTGTTCAACAAATTCTTAATGTATTTAAATAAGTGCAAAGAGCAACACATGGGATTCATGATACATATAAATCATTCCTTTTCCGGAAAAACTTGCTAAGCATTGCTCTAAGTTGCCAAGAGGAATCTTATCCCTTGGATGTCATTAAAAATAGATACACACTACTTTGTGCCAGATGGTATAAAGGAAAATAATAACACAGGAAAGAAATAACCAGAGATGTATTGTCCTCTGTTCTCCTGTTTCATTCTTCTTTAGACATTTCTATGCCTTCCAGTCTGTAAACATCCAAAAGAAGGATATAAATTAGTACCTGGATGGGTGCTTTAGTCTCCAGTGGATGCAGGGAATGAAGTAAACTATTAACAATGGTGAATTCTATTCGTAGTTATAAAGTTAGTCCTGATAAATCTATGAGAGTTCTAACATATACAATACCCTATAATGCCATATGATTTTCTCAAAATATACTTCTATTGAACATTAGCCAGATTCTACCATCCATGTATCTTTAGTTCATCGTTTTAACTCCATCTCTATTGTCATCACCTCTGCCTTTCGATTGGTCTGTTAGACTATTTACATTTAATAAGATTATCAATATGGCTGATTTAAGTATGCCAGTTCACTATGTGTTTTCTATTTGTCGGATCCAATTTTTGGTTTGTTTGCTTCTCTGCTCCTCCTTTCCTTCCATTTTGGGGGCTGCTGGGTTAAGCAAATACTTTTTAGTATTTCCTTTAAATTCCTATACCGACTTGTTAGCTATACTTTTTTGTGTGTTATTTTTTTAGTGGTTATCTTAGAGATTAACTTACCACAGTTCTTACTAGACTTAATAGTGTACCAGCTCATGTAAACTTAAGAATATTGCAAGAATAAAATTCAAGTTACTTACCTCCCATCTTTTGTGCTATTGTTTTCATATATTTCACTTGCTTTATAAAACAGTCAGTTATTTTATCAAGAAAATAAGAGAAGAAAAATAGAGCAGTCTTATATTTATCAAAATATTTAATATTTCTTGTGCTTTTCTTCTTTCTGGTAGATTCAAATTTCAGAGGATGTTTTTTCCAGAAAACACCCTTAATATTTCTTGAAGCACAGGACTTTTGAAAACTAATTCTCTCAGCTTTCATTTATCTGAAAATGCCTTTATTTCACCCTTATCTTTAAAGGATATTTTCACTGGATATAGAATTCTAGGCTGACAGTTAATTTTTTTTCTTTGAATACTTTAAAGATGTTATTCCCTTGCTTTAGCCTTCCAATGGGTCTGAGGAGAAAGCAGCTGTTATTCATATCATCGTTCCTGTGTATATAATATGACTTATTTTTCTGTCCACTTTCAAAATTTTAATTTTATCTTTGTCTTTCAGTATTTTGACTGAGATGTGCCTAAGGTATGGTGCTTTTTAAATTTATACTGTCTGGGGTATACTGAGCCTCCTGGATCTGTTAAGTTGATGTTTTTTACTTGGGCCATTGTTTCTTCAAATATTTTTCTTCTCCATTCTATGTCTCCTTTTGTAGTGGAACTCAAATTAGACATATTTTAGATCACTTGATATTATCCTATAGGCCACTGAGGACTTGTTAATTTTTTCTCAATACTGGAAAACTCTCTTCAGATTAGATCGTTTCTGTTGATCTTTCTTTTAGTTTCCAGTCCCTTTTTTCTGCGGTATCCAATCTGGTGTTAAGCCCATTCAGTAAATTTTTTCTTTCAGATACTGTACTTTTCAGTTTTAAAATTTCTAGTTTTTTATAACTTTCATTTCCTTGATGATATTTCTCATATGTTCATCCTTTATAACCACTGTGTCCCCTAGGTCCTTTCACACATTTATAAATGCTGTTTTGAAGTTCTTGCCTGCTGTTTTCACATCTGATTTATCCGCTGTTCTTTGTTTTGATCATAGTTCACATTCTTCTGCTTCTTTGCCTGTCCAGTAAATTTGATTGCATACTAGACATTGTGTTTCATGGTAGATTATGCTGCAATATATCATCTCCCTCTGAAAGGTTGGACCATACCCTAACTGAAGTAACCGTATCAAAAGATCCTATTTACAATGGGTTCACCCCCACAGTAATGGTTAAGTTTAAGAACATGTTTTACTGAGGTACATAGTTCCAAGCCACCACAGAAATTAAAATGAGTTGGGGGACAACACCCAGTTCAGGACTTACCCATTTTCAAAGTGGTATGGTCAGGAAATAGTTAGTCAATTCTAAAACCCACACTGAGGGTATTAATGTGGAGAGGTCAATGCTGGTCAGTGAGAGGACTGGAGAGAGGATTGGGAAGAAGAATTGCTTTGTGAAGAGAGCCACTCACCCTCATTCCTCCCCTCCAGAGGGGAGAGAGAAGATCTTCAACCGAAGCTCTCAAAGAGCTTGCTAAGTGTTCAGAGTTAGGAGGACCCCATGGACTCATTTCTGACTCCTGTCCAGGAACTTTTGAAGGCAAGAGCAGGCTGTCAGCCTGTTTGTGGTGGCGTCAAGGAGAGTTTCTACTGCCTTGAGATTGGTTTGCATAGAATGCATGTTTGTTTTCTGTGGACATATATGGCCACATATTAGACAGAGCCAGCTTGGGAGTTATCTTAGGTCTTGTACAAAACTATCACCTAACAGGAAAAACAGGCTTCAGCAAAGGAGAAGCTGGACATGGACATCTGAACTCTTACGACTGAGTAGGGCATGATGGCTGGAATAGAGAATAGAGGACATTAGTTCTTAGTCAAGAGAAAGCCACACCAAGGGGCTTGGTCTCCAAAGAATCTACCAGACTGCCCATGAGGGTGGATAAAATAGCCATTAAACCCTTTCCAGGCCTATGCAGGTGAAGCCATTTTGAGACAGAACCAGTATTAGAACAACAACAACAAAAAAAAAACAGAGAATGCAGCCAATGTTTTGATGGAATAATGTTGATGTGATTACATGCCGCTTTTCCTTTTCCTATAGAATGAAAAAGGATGATTAGTTTCATGTTACTTTATGGAGAAAGATAGAAAGGGAGCACACTTATCTAGTACTTATATTCCAGGCACTTTCTGTGAACTTCATATTAATTCATTTGATCTTCACAATATCCTTATTACATAGGTAGTATTATCACCACCCTGTAACAGATCTGTATATTCTGAGGAAATTTTGTAAATAATATTTACAGACAAATCCAAGGCCCAGAAAGGCTAAGTATTACTAAGATCACACTGCTGGTAAGTGGCCTTGCCAGGGTTTATGTAACTTAATCTAGCTTCAAAGTCTGTGCTTTTAGCCAATATATTCCATAGTTAGCACTCTCATTCTTGATGAATTGGTTATTCCTTTGTATATCCCTGATTATAAAGTGTAGTATTAATAATATTCTGTCATATTTTCAACTTCATTTTAAACCAAGTGTTAATGGAGTAGGTTTCCATTTTGTTCAGTTGCCTTGATATTCATTATCTTCCTTCAGAAATAAAAACAAAAGGAATCTAAACTACTCAAGGACTGTTGCTATTATGGAATTAGCCTATGGGATTCAGAAACACCAACACTCTTCTGTTGAACTAAGCCAAAAAGTAAAATGTTACTTTGATCAGGAGTTTCTTGATTGCAACAATATTCAGATCAGATAACGATGATTTAGAACAAAGTATGCAAAGAAATGTGTTTTAAATATTTAGAGTACATACAAAATAAGTCTGGCTTAAGAGACCAATAAAGGGATATCAATGTTCACTATTTTGAATATGACTGACTTTGTTTTTTATCTAATTAGTTGCTTTATTAGTTTTCTAGGGGTTGTGTAACAAAGCACCATAAACAGGGTGACATAAGACAACAGAAATTTATTGTTTCAGAGTTCTGAAGACTAGAAGTCTGAAATCTGCAAGGGAGAATCCTTACTTGCCACTTCCTATTTTCCAGTGGTTTGCTGGCAATCTTTGGACTTCAATCTCTGTCTCAGCTGTATGGCATTCTCCCCTGAGTCTGTATGTCTATATCCAAAACTAACCTTCTTATGAGGACACCAGTCATATTGGATTAAGGACTCATCCTACTCTAGTATTTGAATTATTTTTTTAGTGGTTATCTTAGAGATTAATTTACCACAGTTCTTACTTAAACTTAATAGTGTACCAGTTCATGTAAGCTTAAGAATATTGCGAGAATAAAATTCTAGTTACCTACCCCCCCACCCACCCCCCACTCCCCATCTTTTGTGCTATTGTGTGGTCCCCGCTGCTGTATCTGCAGCCACTTTTGGGCTTTTAAAAAGAACTAGTCTGACTCTAAACACCAACCCACAGCTTCCCCACACTGCAGCGTGTCTGCGGGACATTCAGCAGGCCCACTCACTCGCCCCAGAACGCAGACTCCCGGCCTCACAAGTGCACAGTCCCTGCAGATCCAGCAGACCCTGTCCAGCTGGTGCATCGCTGGAACCGGTGTTCTGGACTGTATCCAGAGGTTGGAGGTTGTATGTACCCCAGAAAGGATCATGTTCTCTTAATCCATTCCTGTGGGTGTAGACCTATTGCGAGTGGGACCCTTTGATTAGGTTATTTCAGTTGAGATGTGACCCACCTCATTCAAAGTGGGTCTTAATCCTCTTTCTGGAGTTCTTTATAAAAAGATAAAGGAACAAGGAAACCAGAGAAGTTTATCTTCTAAAGAGAGAAATACCCAGAGAAGTTTCCAGAAAAAGCCCCAGAGATGCTGAGAGGAAGCCACTGAAGCCAGCAGCTGGAAGCAAGGAAGCCTGGGAGAGAAGGACCAGCAGATGTTGCCATGTACCTTGCTATCTGACAGAGGAGCCCACGCTCACTGGTGGCCTGTCTTCAGAGAAGGTATTGTCCTGTTGATGCCTTAATTTGGACATTTTTCATGGCCTAAGAACTGTTTGCTTGTAAGCTAATAAATCCCCATTGTAAAAGCCAACCCATTGCTGGCATGTTGCATTTTGTCAACTTTAGCAAAGCAAAACAACCTCATTTTAACTTTCCTAATTCCATCCATAGTGACCTTATTTCCAAATAACTTCACATTCTGAGGTACCAGGGATTAGGGCATCAACATAGCTTTTGAGGGAGACACAATTCAACCCATAACAGTTGCCAATATCCTCAACTGTAAATTTTACAGTTTAGGTCATTCATAACAGAGGTTATGTCCATCTCAGAAAAAAAAAAATAAGTTTTTTCCATTCCAATTATCTCTAAATGGCAACATGTTAGCAACACAATCAAAAGTTTTCAGGCTTCAGAGACTGTATCACACATCTGGTTCACAGAACAGATCTAGAGTCCCTGATCATCCCAGTTTATTTTCATTCATTCATCCAACAGATATTTCTTGTGCTCCAACTATGCAGTAGGCATGGGCCTGGCATTGGAAATCCAAAACTGAATAAAATAAATATGGTCTCTGTCCTCATGAAGCTTGAAGTCTAGAGGATTTCTCTGGGTTACCTAGCTATACATGTTCCATATATCAATTGTAAGCTGAAAAAGTAGAAAATCAAGCCAGCGGAAATGCTATAAAAAGTACAGTAAGTGGTTTCCAGACAAAGGCCTGAGGAACTCTCTTCTATGATAGTGTGTGGACTTTATGATGCAGTGTTTAAACACCAAGTTGTTCATTTTCCTTTCTCTTTGGATTCTGTATTTTTTCTTTATTTATAGCACTATCATTTTATAAGAAACAATAAACTGTCACATTCATAAATTAGAAAGTTACTTCTTTTAACCATATTTTCAGTGAGTATGTTTTGTTCATTTTTACATACCTATCACCAGGTGCTTCCTTTTCCTAAGGCAGAAACAGAAGCAAGGGATGGGTGAATACTGAAACAACATGCTCTCAAGGGATTAGCATATGATGACCAGGTCGTTTGGAAATAGTAGCTGTCCAGAGCTTCCTAGAGCTTCCTAGAGTTGAGTCAAGCTAAGGTGTCTAAGAGAATGTAGGCGTGAAGTTTCTTGCCCTTGAAAATATTGGCAACCTTGTAAAATCTTCGGTACCAAAACTGCATGCAGTGATTAAGGTAAACAAGGCTCTGTATCACCCAGTGTTCTTCATAAATGCCCTCTGAGGGCTACTAAACAGTTAGCAGCCTCCAGAGGAGTCTTGCTTGCCAAAGTCCCTGTATGAGGAGCCAAGAGCTCTGGAATCAAATCAACTCTCTGCTTGCGTTGACTCTGGGCACTTCAGAAGTCTTAACTCCCTCACCAAACCATTTTTGGAGATGCTTTTTTTTTCTTATTGTCTGACTTTCACAATTTTTAAAGTATTTTTCTTATCTTGTTTACCTTTCTCAACGGATTTTACTTTTTGTTTCAGATCCCACTCATTTCTCTTTATTTTATCTCTTACTGCATGATCTCCTGAACCAAAGTATCTTATCATGTGGAACATGTAGGGAGTGAAATCAACAAGGCTCTCTCATCTATACTTAATTTTCTTCACAGCAGGTGCCCTGGTGCAGTAGCAATTCTGAACAAGACCATGGTAGGGCTTTTGCTGCAGCTGCCTTGTTGTTAACAGAAGATCAATAAATGTTTAGAACACCTAAGACAATGAATGACTCCAGTAGCATTGAAATAATGACACAGGGAACCACTTAAAATTCATACATGTTCATGTACTTTGACTGTCAGCATTTCAAACTCAGCATGCACAATACCAAACCAGTTCCTAATTATTTCATTTGAAAGAGTTTTAAGGTTGATTTCTTTATTCCATACTTTGCTATATAAGCTTAAGAGAGAGAGAGAGAGAAAAAAAACATTCAAATTTTTGGGCAATCAATTTAATCAGGTAAAAAGTTTTAAAAAATTCAGTACGACATTCAGAACCAGACCCCAGAGCCTGGGGGAACATGGCCATACCTCCTCACACCAGTCAAGAATTATAGGCTAACAGGCATCACCTGCTGGGCAGAAAAGCACAGTGACCTGAGGCATCAAAGGGTGGAGCAATTTTCTAAGACACACCTGCAGGGAAACCAGATACTGAATATTTCTTCCCTCTGGGACCTGAGCCTGTTCTGGTCTGGGAAAACATGATTTGGATAACCAAGGAAACCATGCCTAGACAACAAAAAATTACAAACTACACTAAGAAAAACAAAGTTATGGCCCAGTCAAAGGAACAAACGTATACTTCAACTGAGATACAGGAATTTAAACAACTAATGCTAAATCAATTCAAAAACTTTAGAGAAGATATTGCAAAAGAGATCGAGGCTGTAAAGGAAACACTGGGCATATATACGGCAGAAATCAGAAGTTCAAAAAAAAAACTAGTAGAATCTATGGAAATGAAAGGCACAACACAAGAGATGAAAGACACAATGGAAACATACAACAGCAGATCTCAAGAGGCAGAAGAAAACACTCAGGAACTGGAGAACAAAACACCTGAAAGCCTACACGCAAAGGAGCAGATAGAGAAAAGAATGAAAAAATATGAGCAACGTCTCCGGGAACTCAAGGACGAAGCAAAGTACAGTAATGTACGTATCATTGGTGTCCCAGAAGAAGAAGAGAAGGGAAAGGGGGCAGAAGCAATAATACAGGAAATAATTAATGAAAATTTCCCATCTCTTATGAAAGACAAAATTACAGATCCAAGAAGCGCAGCATACTCCAAACAGAAGAGATATGAATAGGCCTACGCCAAGACACTTAATAATCAGATTATCAAATGTCAAAGACAAAGAGAGAATCCTGAAAGCAGCAAGAGAAAAGCGATCCATCACATACAAAGGAAGCTTAATAAGACTATGTGTGGATCTCTCAGCAGAAACCATGGAGGCAAGAAGGAAGTGGTGTGATATATTTAAGATACTGAAAGAGAAAAACCACCAACCAAGAATCCTATATCCAGCAAAGCTGTCCTTCAAATATGAGGGAGAGCTCAAAATGTTTTCTGACAAACAGACAATGAGAGACTTTGTGAACAAGACACCTGCCCTACAGGAAATACTAAAGGGAGTACTACAGGGTGATAGAAGACAGGAGTGCGTGGTTTGGAACACAATTTTGGGAGATGGTAGCACAACAATGTAAGTACATTGAACAAAGGTAACTATGAATACGGTTGAGAGAGGAAGGTGGGGAGCATGTGAGACACCACAAGAAAGGAGGAAAGATAACGACTGGGACTGTGTAACTTGGTGAAATCTAGAGTATTCAACAATTGTGATAAAATGTACAAATATGTTCTTTTACGAGGGAGAACAAGCAAATGTCAACCTTGCAAGGTGTTAAAAAGGGGGAGGCATTGGGGGAGGGATGCAATCAGCATAAACTAGAGACTGTAACTAATAGAATCATTGTATTATGCTTCCTTTAATGTAACAAAGGTGATATACCAAGGTGAATGCAGATAAGAGGGGGGGATAGGGGAGGCATGTTAGACACTTGACATTGGTGGTATTGTCTGATTCTTTATTCTACTTTGATTTAAGGTTATTTTTCCTTTTGCTGCTTCCTAGCTGTCATTTTTTTTCCCTCTTTCTTTTGCCTCTCTACCTTCTTTGACTCTCCCTCCTGCCTTGTGGAAGAAATGTAGATGCCCTTATATAGATAGTGGTGAAGGTGGTGAACACATAAATGTATGACCATGCAGAGAACCATCAATTATTTACTTGGGATGGAATGTATGGTGAGTGAACAAAACCATATTAAAAAAAAAAAAATGGGTTGATGACAAAACCTCAAGGGCGATATACTGAATGAAATAAGCCAGACACATAAGGACAATTATTGCAGGGTCTCACTGACAGGAATTAATTATAATATGTAAACTCATAGACATGAAATATAAGGTACCAAGATATAGGACGAGGCTTAAGAATGGGGAGTGGTTGCTTAGTATGAGCAGAATGTTCAACTAGGATGAACTTAAATGTTTGGAAATGAACAGGGGTGTTGGTACAAGATGTGAGAATAACTAACAGTGCCGAATGGTGTGTGAATGAGGTGGAAAGGGGAAGCTCGGAGTCATATATGTCACCAGAAGGAAAATTGGAGGTCAAAAGATGGGAATGTATAAAACTGAATCCTATGGTGGGTAATGTCCATGATCAACTGTACAAATACTAGAAATCGCTTCCATGAACCAGAACAAATGTATGACAATACAATTAGAAGTTAATAATAGAGGGGCATATAGGGAAGAACTATATACCTATTACAAACTATATACTACAGTTAGTAGTATTTCAACATTTTTTCATAAACAGTAACAAATATACTATATCAATACTACGAGTCAACAATTGAGGGGGGTTGGTTAGGGATAGGGGAGGATTAGAGTTTCCTTTTCTTTTTTTCTTTTTTCATCTTTCACTTTATTTCTTGTCTGGAGTAATGAAAAGTTTCTAAAAATTGAACAAAAATTAAGTGTGATGGATGTACAGCTGTATGAGGGTACCCAGGGGCAAGTGATTGTACACTTTGGATCTTTGGATAATTGTATGGTATCTGAACAATCTCAATGAAAATGAAAAAAAAAAATTCAGTATGAGTCCTGTATTTGTCCAAGTACATGAATTTTCTGGATAGCTAAAGTTTACCTTTATAACATGAAAAATTTTTAATTTCTAATCATTTTAACTTTGACAAAAGCTTCCAAAATTCCTATATACAGTTCCCTTCTTTCTCAAACTTTGAATATTTAACAGGATTTCATCTTTTTTCTTGATAATGCAAGATTTCCAATTATTCATTTGTCTTTGCTAAAAATGTGCCTTGGTTGTAGTTGTGGATTTTATAACTTCTCCATCTTTCCATGGCTGACACAAAACACCACAACCTCATAAACCAAGATAGTTCAAATTATCAGGCCCATCCTCAGGCTCTGAACACTGGTCAACATCTTTTTCTTGTTCATCTTCCTCTTCTTTTTCATAAAGAATCTAAAGTTTTACCCATGTCTTCAAGCTTCCAACCCAAATACCAGCTCTTACCTTGTTTACACTTATCACATTGAATAAAGCTGAGACATGAATTCTTCATGTTCTTGTCCATTCCGAATTCAACATTTCAACATCAGCTTCCCTTCCTCAAAGGATGAATGGGCAATCTCCTTTTTATTTCTGCTTCTAATGTTGTCTCTTCTGGTCTACTTGAGGATTTCCATCAATTATATCCCCCATCTTCCATCTTTAATCTGTTTTTCCTCTTCAAAATAAAACAACTCCCTTTGATTCTGTATCCCATTTCTAATTCTATTGTTTGTTATTTAAGCTGATTCTCACCTGTGATGACTTGTTTCTTGTGTGTTCGATCATTTTTAATTTTGAGTTCACTTAACCTAAATCTGTGGAAATAATGAGGAGTCTAAGTTAAAATGGATTTTTCTAGAGAGTAATTGTATGTGCTCTGCCAGACACCTATGATTACATTAAATTAATTTCTAGGTTAAGGATTATATAAATCCTAATGACAGCTCTACCTGAATTCAGGGTTGGGTTTAGGAATTCTTGAATACACAGTTTTTTCCCTACCAGAGCCAAAGAGGAACAAGTGACCTTCTCCTGCATCCTTGCTGATGGGCGAATATTTTCCCCCTAGCATGTCAAATACTTCTTTGAAAGAACTGACTATATAAACCACCTTGCCTAGACACAAGCTCTTAATAAACTGTGAAAATACAAGTCTCTTGGCATCAGAAAACACTTTCACGCAGTTGCAGATTTACTGTTGTCTTACCACTCTAGAGTCTTACTTTCTCTTTATTATTGGACCATGAGTTTTCTTGTGAACTTTAAAAGGTGATTTGTTACATTATATCCAGCACATTTTGTAGTAGGGGATCAATTGTAGAAGCAGAAATCCCCATTTGTTTATCAGTAAATTTGGGAGTCCTGTCTGTTGAGGCACTGTCAGAATAACTCACTATGATGACAGAGAGCTTCCAAACATCAAGTTCTACATATCTGCAAAACTAGACTTTTATATCATGATTCACTTTCTGGTAGGAAAAGTTATACATAAAAATTTCTTCACCTTTTATATTAACAGAATATGTTTTTAAAAACCTACATTGCACAGTTAACCATAGAAATTATATTTAACACAAACTTCGTTTCAAAAATATGGGTGAAATTAAGTCTTAAAAATTTAAGTAAATTGCCTAAGATCACACAATTAAGAGACAAGTCTTGAGTGCAAACCTAAAACTTATTTTTTTAAAAACCCACAATGATCAACAAGAGTATACCCTCCCAGAACTTCTAATAACATAATTATTGAGTACACATTATAAAATAATTATGTTTAAAATAAAAATAAAAGACATATAAGAGGAATCCAAAACATAACAAAAGAAAATTCTATAGAAAAGGATAGGCAAATTTTAAAAAGAATAAAATAGAACTTCTAGAAATGAAAAATCTAGCAATTTCTCCTGATTTCAATTTCCAATAATTATAACAATTTAAATCAGATCAACCCTCCTGTTTTTGACAACTATTAAAGCTGCCAAACCATTTTTAAAAATCTGCCTGATGCCATTTAAGGGTTGAATTAAAAGGAGGAGATATAGGGGAAGAAAAAAAAAAAAACAGATAAATGAGCCCTGCATTTTTAAGTCACTTTTCCTTTATGTACCTTTATGTACCTGCTCATTCCAAAAGAGGCAACTGAGATGCTCAATTGCTTTGACAAGGCTTCAAACAGATTCATGGTATGGAGGGAACAAAAACTGAAGTTCACTGCCTGCCCAGGACAGGGATCATGGTAAACATCCTGAGCTATGGTTTGGGACTACAAAGAAAGACACCCTTGGAGCAAGGGACTATCTGATTCTTCCAACATTTACAGGTTGCTGGAATTCCTTGGCTCACGGCTCCGTCACTCCAGTCTTTGCTTTCATCATCAAATTTGTCTTCTCTCTTATTTTGACTCCTCCTGCATCCTTCTTGTAAGGACCCTTGCAATTACATTAGGCCCTCCTGGATAATCTAGGATAATAACCCCATCTCAAGCTCCTTAACTTAATCACATCTGCAAAATCCCATTTCCCATTTAAGGTAAAATTCATTCACAGGTTCTGAGGATTAGGACATGACATCCTTAGGGGGGCATTATTCAGGCTACCATAATATGCATGCATTTCTGTTGCAATTTACCTTGGAGTATAATTGTTGGGTTATAAGATATTTATTGTGTTCAGCATTAGTAGATAATGCCAAATTGTCGCACCAACTTATACTCCCACCAGCAATGTATAAGGGCTTCAGTTGTTTCACATACTCATCAATACTGGGAACCATCAGTCTTCCTAATTTTAGACACTCTGGTGGTTGCGCATTGTTATTTCGTTATGGTTTTCATTTACATTTCCCTAATGACTAATGAGGTTGAGCACTTTTCATATGTTTATTGGCCATTTGATAATGCTCTTTTGTGAAGTGCCTATTAAGTCTTTGCTCACTTTCCTATTGGGCTGTAATCTTTTTCTTATTGATTTGTGAATGTTCTTTATTTATTTTTCATGCAAATCCTCTGTCAGACATATGTATTGAAAGGATTTTCTCCCACTTTGTAGCTTGTCTTTTCAATATTTTCATGGTATCTTTTGATAAAATTTCTTAATTTTAATGTTCTCCAATTTTTAATTTTTTTCCTTCTTAGGTTAGTATTTTTGGGGGGTAATGATTAATAGCTCTTTGCTTCTTCCAAAGATGCAAAAATATTCTTCAGTGTTCTGTCCTACAAACTACATTTTGAAAAGATTATAAGAAGTCTCTGTAACACTTTTGGGTTTATTTTGTGGACTCAGTGGCCATGAAATTCCTGCCACGACTTCCATATTAAAGACATTAAAATGGAGTAAGGGATAAGAGAAAAAGTGTTCTTCCTAGATTTATCAGCTCAGTTAAAGAGCTCTCCCAATAGCTCTTCCCAATAACGACTCTTAGGTCTCTTTGACAACTTCCTTTGCAAGAAATTTTTTAACTCTTTGCTTTTCACTGTAATACATTTAGGATTCTATTATTAATTTAAAAAGTGAGGTAACTAGCAGTATTTACTGGAGAAGGCAAGAATAGAAGCAGGATGACCAGTCATCCATTTGAAGAGATAGGTGGCTTGTGCTTAGATAATGGTGGTGAAGATTACAAATAGTGATTAGATTCTGCACATATTTTATAGAGCTGATGGGATTCGCTGATGGACAAATAAAGGCTATACAGTGTTGCCACTAATAGAACTTTGCAGAAAGATTACTAATAATTCACTTCAAACTGAAGAATCCTGAAACAAGAAAAAAGGAATAGAAGTAAGATGAAACTCAGAGGAAGAAAAATGTTAAACATTTGAAACACTTGCAATGACTAATTTGGGAAGTAAATTAGTGGAATAAAATGTAAAAAGCATACATTCTAGTTTGCTAATGCTGTCAGAATGCAAAATACCAGAGACGAATTGGCTTTTATAAAAGGGGGTTTATTTGGTTACACAGTTACAGTCTTAAGGCCATAAAGTGTCCAAGGTAACACATCAGCAATCGGGTACCTTCACTGGAGGAAGGCCAACGGTGTCCAGAAAACCTCTGTTAGCTGGGAAGGCACGTGGCTGGCATCTGCTCCAAAGTTCTGGTTTCAAAATGGCTTTCTCCCAGGACGTTCCTCTCTAGGCTGCAGTTCCTCAAAAACATCACTCTTAGTTGCACTTGGGGTATTTGTCCTCTCTTAGCTTCTCCAGAGCAGGAGTCTGCTTTCAACAGCCGTCTTTGAACTGTCTCATCTGCAGCTCTTGTGCTTTCTTCAAAGTGTCCCACTTGGCTGTAGCAAACTCGCTCCTTCTGTCTGAGCTATATACAGTGCTGAATGGGTGGGGTCACACCTCATGGAAATTATCCAATTAGAGTCATCACCCACAGTTGGGTGGGGCACATCTCCATGGAAACACTCAAAGGATTCCAATCTAATCAGCACTAAAATCTCTGCCCCACAAGATTGCATCAAAGAATATGGCTTTTTCTGGGGGACATACATTCAAACCGGCACAGCATATAAGTTGGCAAGTTAAAGTTTACTAAGGTCCTTTTATTGTTCAAGAGGAGAGCAGACAAAGTGCTATTAGAGCAACAAAGAGAAAGTGAAAATTTACTTTGCTGGGGGTGAAGAAGGAAAGGGCGTTACATGCAAATACATGAAGGCCTGCAGGAATCTGGCACTTTCTGAGAAGGACAACAATGTGGCCTTCTTGAAGGGTATTAAGGAAAATTAGGCTGAGCTGGGGCAGGGATTTGGGGATAGATTGTACAGGGTTATTCTATTAGATTCTTAGAGGTCTGTGTTTCATTACTCTGACCCCTGAAGAGCCATTATGTGTTTTATAAAGCACAAGCAGCATGATTTGAGTTGTTTTTTATTTAACACAATTATGCTTTTTAATAAAAATATCTGGTAGAAATGTAAACTGGAATCAGCAGAACAGTTAAGTGACTACTGTAATAATCAACGAGTAAATGGCAATTTAATATTTCTCTTATGGTGCTGTGCAGTTGGTTCTCCTGCACTTCCTAGCCCTTCCCCCAACATACATGCACACACATGCACACACATGCACACACACTACACACACCTGCTATCCCTTTCCATTGCTTGGCCTCTGTGGTGATGAACAAACGTCATCAGGAAACAAAATAAACCAGATTTAAATTTAGAAAATGATTTCATGTTGTATGTTTAGAATACTCTTTTCTGTGCAAGACAGTAAACTATTAAACTTCCAAAACCAAGCCCACAAATAATTTAAAGACTTCTAAACATGTTTAAAAATTATTTTATTTTATTTTTACAAATACCCCCCTTCCTGCTAAAAATGTTTTTAAAAATGTTTTTCTCTGCCAAATTATCCAATAGAAATCTATCATAGACAGAAATAAAATGAGTGGAATCTCCATATAGTTATTGTGACTTTATAATAGAGTCACAGTAGCTACAAAGCTGAATCTCAACATACCTCTAGTGTTTGGAATCACAGGCTCAAGCAGAACCACTGATTTTTTTTTCTTCCATATCAAATCTGTTCTATCATGTATAATTTGCTTGAAAGATGAGTGTCTCGGACTGTTAAGGAGCACAGATGTGCCTCTCTTGCTCAGCTATAATGATGAAAAACTCCAGGAAGCAATTATTTTGTGAATGGATCTTATGGAATGCCAACTCATGCTGCAAAAAATAATTTATCCTTCTGTTAACAACAAACTCACCAAAATGTCCCCCAACCTGCCAAAATAAGTATGATGACAAAAACAAGATTTGAGAAAAACAATGTACTTAACAAGTTCTGAAGCAGTGTTCAATCCTAGCAGCACTGCAGATTTTTATATGGAAAATTCATTAGCCTTTAACATGCTACAGTATATCACAATCTAGAACACTGTACCGTAACAGTATTTCAAAGTATCAATCTTGTTGTGAAAGTTGTTTGAATCTCAGAAAAAGCAATTGGAAATTTCTAACTTTACTTATGGAACCTTTTTGCATACTTTGAGGAGTTGTGTATTTCACTATTGACCCTTTGTTTATTGTTTGATTTATATTTTAACTAAATACTCAGAGATGTAGTGTAAGAAGCTTTACTGTTTGTTGGAGTAAATAATTAAGAGTTTAAATAAATTCAAAACTTTCTCTTATATTGGGGGCTTAGTCTAAACTCTGGGTTCTCTACCAAATAAAAAGTTCTTAAGGCATTATAATTTTCGAAATATTATGTCTCTAATTACATTAACTACCACATCGCTGCCACCACCAAGATAATCAATGTATAAACACCTTAGTTCTGTACTCCAGGTCTGAGAGTAAGAAATTCTCTTTCTGATATACAGGCTTAACCCATCTACCTGTGATTTTATATCTGCCACCTCTGAGATTTTCTCTCTCCAGTTCCTGTCACTCCTCCTGCCTCCTTCTCCCTTTCCATTGTGTCTTTAATTTCTCCCCTTTCAGTGGTTCCTTCCTCTCATTCTATAACCACGTCCTTCTTTTCCATCATGGAAAAAAAACCTTTCATCTAAAGAATCACTCCCTCAAACTACCAGCTGTATCAAACACATTTTTCATTAAATATCCTTGTGCTCCTGCACATTTCCCTGTCCTCTTGCAATAAGGCGGGGCCTTGGGACTAATTTTTGGCAGTCAGTATTACATTTCTAATGGACTAGTGGGGGCTTGTAGCATGAAAATTTGGATGTAAAAAGGGAAGGTAATTTTATTTTAGAATCAAAATCTCACATGGCTGGCAACTAATGGATTATACAGCTCTTTACACAAAGAGCAATTTATATGATACTCTCAGTTGCACTATGTTCTTATGCCCTCAGGTTTCACCAATGGAGGCTATAAGAAACAGCTTTATGCTGTAGGAAAACTGTTTAGCTCAACTCTAAAAATCTTCCCATCCCCAGAGGAGGATCTCTTTATCCCCTCAGGAAAAGTCTTGTAATTGAGATTGATATATATATATCAATCTCAATGATATATATATATATATATATATATATATATATTTGTGTGGGTTTGTGTATCTTGGTTTGTTTCATTTTGTTTGTTTTTCTTTTGTTCATTTTTTGTTTTGCTTACAGTCACATTTGGGTCACAAGTTTTACAACTAGAATGTAAGATCTATAAGGGTAATGGCTGGAGCTGTCTTATTTATTTATGCATTCCTTGTGTCTAGAATAGGTGTTCAGTAAATATTTGTTAAATAAAGAAATGAGCCAACTTTACAGGACAATATGGCCTGAATATTTGCTGTCATTTTTCCCTCTGATCTTGACTTTCTATTCATTCTTGTATTTCTCTGCAGCAGACATTATTTTCTACTTGTCCTTGATGGCACAGTTAGTTCTTATCTTAATCATTTTGGCATTTGTTTTCTCTAAATTATGAATATATGCATTGAAAAGAATTCCAAAAATATCTTTAGTAAACATTTAATTGAATGAATTATCTCATTTGACATTTGATAAATTTTGTTTTCTGATACTTTTGAATGATGAAATGCCAGGATGATAGCCCAAGCAAGAGACTTTCTGCATTCATCTTACATCAAGTCAGTGATCATCACAGAATGGATTGAGGCAGTATATTAGTTAGGGTTCTCTAGCGAAGTGGAATCAATGAGAGATATCCATAAATATAAGATTTATAAGTGTCTCACGCAACTGCAGGTATGCACTAGTCCAAATTCCATAGGGCAGGCAGCAAACTGGCAACTCCAATGAAGATATTCAATGAACTCCTCAGGAAATGAACTGACAACTTCGATGAACTCCTCAGGAAACAAAACACTTCTCTGGTCAGCTGAAGAAGAAGTGAAGGTCCTCTATCTGTCTCACTTTTTAAAAGTCTTCAACTGACTGATTGGATTAAATCCATCCAACTGCATTCTCTCATTGTGGAAGACATGCCCTTTGTTGATGTCATCAGTCACAGCTGCAGCCAATTGACTGATGATTTAATAAACCAGCCTGTTGGTTTATTAACCAGCCACAAATGTCCTCCCAGCAATGGTTAGGCCAGTGCTTGCTTGACCAGAGAGCTGGGTACCATCACCTGGCCAAGTTGACACATGAACCTAACCATCACAGGCAGTGATTCTCAAAGAATCAGTCAGGAATCCCTTGGGCATCCAAAACTCTTTCAAGGGATCTGTGGGGTTAAAACTATTTTCATAAAAGTATGAAGACAGAAATTGCCTTTTCCATGAAAATTTTTCATGACAGTGTAGTGTAGTTTTCCAGAGGCTACATAATGTGATATCATAACAAAATGAATGGAGGAGCTAACATTTGGCTTAATGTTTAACCCAAACATTAAAGAGATTTGCAAAAATATAAAATAATGCCACTCTTCTCACTATTTTATTAATAAAATACAGCTCATGTTCACAAAAATATATGTTAACATGAAACAAGGTTATTATTGTCATTCTGAATAAGTACTTTAATTTTTTTCAGTTTTAATTTTTAACAGGGTAAATATTGGTAGACATAACCCATATAAATAAAAGCTCTTTGGGGGGGGGTTCCCCAAATGTTTAAGAGTGCAAGTTTCCTGAGACCAAAGTGTGAGAACCACTGGATTAAAAGAAAGTATCTCTTCCTCTATATTGTAGGAAAAACAAATGCTTCCCCCTTCACATCTTCATTGGGCCACTAGTCAAAGCAAACACTCTTGCCTCACATTAAGAATGCAAGAAACCACTTGATAGAGTAAGAGGAATAAAACCACCTCAGAATGCAAGAAACCACTCAATAGAATAAGAAGAATCTGTGTGATCAAACTGAAACCTACAGAGATAATCTATGTGTATATCCCCAAAGTATGTTTTCTTTTTTGATTTTCATCCTATATCTACCCCAAAGCCCAATCAGAGTTCTCTCAACATCCAGTTCTTGAGAAATTAGAATCCCTCTCTTTCTTATTCTCCAAGCACAATTCCCCATTCAGAGAGATTCTTGATATCTTTCATTGGTGACTTTTATGCTTCTGATGCCACTGTCCAGAGATATCTTTACATGAGGCTAGTTCTCAGAGGTATGGTCTTGCTCTGGAATGGCAAATATATTTCTCATAGAAGGTGCCAACTCTAATAAATTCTAAGTGCCTGGCTGGAACATTGTTTGAGAAAGATTCTGAGGCTCATTCCAGGCTTAACAAGACAGATGCCATAATTGATTAGTGATCTACCCTGGGTGCTAGAAGCAAGTGTTAGCTTATGTGCTATGTATTTGCTGACCTTGTGAAATCGATTGGAAACATGGGCAGACGCAGAGCAAGACAGTAAATGTCTAGTCCTTGTAAAATTACCCAGAAATGTAGTTGCTATGATGAATAGCAGTTATAAACAATAATATCTCCCTCATAAACAAACTAAATCAGTTTAAAATATATGCAAGATTTTAGGATTCAAAGAAATTAAAAATTAAGCACATAGACTTGCTTTGAAGGTGTGTAATAACATAATACCGTGGGTATTTGTTTATCTGAAAGCACATCTACCTTTAAAATCAACTGGGATAGATGCCAACAGCTTTTGATTTTGGCATTTTTAGGGACTTGGCCAAAACTTTCTTTCAGATTCAATCTTCTCAGAATGGAACCTAGGAAGATGAATTTTAGTATGCCAGCTGTGGCACTTGACAACTTCCAGATGTCACTGCTACTGCTATAGGGTGGCATCTGCTACAAGTCTTCAATTTATTTGTAACATACCATCTTGTTGGTGGAATTCATGATTAATGTACAGAGGAGGAGAAAGAGAAAAAGGAGGAGGGGAAGGGGGGGAAATAGAAAAAGAAGAAGAAAATAAACGAGAAGAGGGACAAAACTTTTTACCAGCAATTTGAGCCAGTCTGACGTTTCCTTGCAGGCAGGAAGCAGAAATGTTATATATTTCTTTAGAATGTGTTCCTTTGATTATTAGCTCTATAATGAGACACCACTGCTTCAGCAGTGATACAAGCTGGCAATATATTCCTTTAAATCACATTTCATTGATGAAACAGAAGAATTTTCAGCTTCTCTGAAAAAGGGTCCCAAGCACTGACAAGAACAATAAATTGTTGTGTGTGTGTGTGTCTTTTTGTCATTTTTCCTGGGAGGTATACTGTGGAGAAATATACACAGGAAATCAAGTGATGCCTGGATCTAATAAATCTGGCTCTAAATACAGCATGGTGAAGGAATTGAAAAAAGCAAAACCAAAAAAGACTAATATAGAATTTGTTCCCTTGGAAACAAAAGAATATTTAGTCCTTTTGGGAAAAAAATAACAAATATATTTACAACACAAATTTCCATAAGAAAGTGCCCCTAAAATGAAATTCTGACAATACAATCACAAATAACTCTAATGAGGAATAAATGGAGGCAGAAATTTTTGAAACACCAGTAATCATCATTTACATGTTCTTTGAATTTTACAGTTGGCAAAGTATTTCCATGCATTTGACTCCCATAGGTCAGAAAATACATATTATATACAACTGATTAAGGGATGTGAACGAGCAGCAGTGCCAGGTATTACTTTACTGATGTAGGTTAAAGTTCACAACTAGCAGGATCTTTCTCCCCCCTCCCAAACAAAATTCAAAAAATATCAAAAAGGATTTTCAAAGTTCTTTTTGGAATAAAAAGAAAGAGAAACACATAGGAAGATGGAAGTATTCTAAAACAAATTATTAAATGGATGGCTTGATAGGATTTAGTTGAAGTAAATGTTGATTATTAGGAACCAGCCTGAGTTCCTTAGGGGTAAGTCTTGAAAAATTTACTTTATTTCTTTTTTTGAAACATTGAATTCTGGAATTCCATAAACAAGTTGGCATTCAATGATCTTCCTCTTGAACAAAAGGGGAAATGTGGTGTATTAGTCAGGGTTCTCTAGGGAAACAGAACCAACGAGAGTTATCCATAAATACAAGATTTATAAAAGTGTCTCCCCAGGGGTGTAAATACCCCTGGCAATGTGGATTGTGACTCCCAGGGAGGAATCTGGACCAGGCATCGTGGGATGGAGAACATCTTCTTGACCAAAAGGGGGATGTGAAATGAAATGAAATAAGTTTCAGTGGCTGAGAGATTCCAAAAGGAGCTGAGAGGTTGCTCTGGTGGGCACTCTTATGCAAAATATAGACAACCCTTTTTAGGTTCTAATGAATTGGAATAGCTAGCAGTAAATACCAGAAACTATCAGACTACAACCCAAAAGCCTTGAATCTTGAAGATGATTTTATAAAAATGTACCTTATAGGGGTGACAATGTGATTGGGAAAGCCAATCACATTGTATGGATGGATGAGTCAAAAAACGGGGGGGAAAAAAAGCACTCAGTGATCTTTTTTACTTCAGTTGTTCTTTTTCACTTTAATTTTTATTCTTATTACTTTTGTGTATGTGGTAATGAAAATGTTCAAAAATTAATTTTGGTGATGGACGCACAACTATATGGTGGTACTGTGAATAATTGAATGTACACTTTGTATGACTGTATGGTATGTGAATATATCTCAAAAAAATTGAATTATTAAAAAAAATTTTTAAAAAAGATGTCTCATGCAAATTTCATAGGGCAGGCAGCAACTGGCAACTCCAGTGAAGTGGTTCAATGAACTCCTCAGACAGCGAACTAGCAACTTTGAGGAATGTGTTCGATGAACTCTTCAGGTAAGAACTGGCAACTTCAACGAACTCCTCAGGAAATGCTTCACTGGTCAGCCAAAGAAGAGGTGAAGGTCCTTTAATCATCTCGCTTAAAAGTCTTCAACTGATTGGATTAAATCCAGCTGACTGCATTCTCTCATTGTGGAAGACATGCCCTTCATTGACATCATCAGTCACAGCTGCAGAAGAAGAAAGCAAAGATATTTGCTTTACAGACAAATACAAACATACTCATAACAAAACAAGGAGAAAATATTCATGTCATCGTAGTCCACGTTTCTGTAACTGGTCACATGGCGTAGTTCATATTTATCACTACCTTCTTCCACTACCCATTCCATGTTCCCTTTACCCTCAGCAAGCATGTCAGCTGGCCATGGTTCTTTGCCTGGTGGGGTGAACCAAATCTTCATTCCTGAAGTTTCTGGGCCATTGGTAGTCCTGCCTGGATTGGGTAGTTGGAGTCTTCCATTGACTTGAATCACAAGGCATGGTAGTACTAAGAGATGCCCTAAGGGATCACCTGTATTCCAGGAAAATTCTTCTTTACCTCCATTGTGTATTTGCAGTGCTATTTCTCCTTGAAAGTCAGGATCAATCACCCCAGCCAGTAGAGTAATCCCTTTCCTTGCCTATTGATTCAGAGGCATAAAATGCCCAAAGCGGCCAGGTGGCAGTCTTAGCTTCCAGTTCAATGGGATTATTGTTGTGCTTCCTGGTGGAAGCACTCCTCTGTTTGGAACAAAGACTTGTAGACCAGCAGAACTTACGCTTTCAGGGACAGGAAGCAAAAATTTTCCTAGTGGATCACTAGGAGTGACAGTGAGTGGTAACACTCCTGTTTCCACCCCTTGATTCCTGGACCCATGAAACCTGGCTACAGGAGAGACAGCACCATAGAGTGGACGCAAATCAGAGCATACACAGCCTCCTGGAGAATACTGCTCCAGCCCTGCAAGGTATTGCCACCTAGTTGGTGCCATAATTGAGTCTTCAACAGGCCATCCCACTGTTCTATCAACCCAGCTGCCTCTGGATGATGCGGAACATGGTATGACCAGAGATTTCATGAGCATGTGCCCATTCCCTCACTTCATTTGCTGTGAAGTGGGTTCCTTGCTCAGAAGCAATGCTGTGTGGAATACCACGATGGTGCATAAGGCATTTTGTAAGTCCACAGATGGTAGTTTTGGCAGAAGCATTTCGTGCAGGGCAGGCAAACCCATATCCAGAATATGTGTCTATTCCAGTAAGAACAAATCGCTGCCCCTTCCATGATGGAAGTGGTCAAATGTAATCAATCTGCAACCAGATAGCAGGCTGATCACCTTGAGAAATGGTGCCATACTGGGGACTGTGTGTGGGTCTCAGCTGCTAGCAGATTGGGCACTCAGCAGTGGCTGTGGCCAGGTCAGCCTTGGTGAGTGGAAGTTCATGTTGCTGAGCGAAGCATAACCTCCATCCCTACCATCATGGCCATTTTGTTCATGAACCCATTGGGCAATGACAGGAGTGACTGGGGAAAGAGGCTGATCGGTATCCACCAAATGGGTCATTTTATCCACTTGGTTATTAAAATCTTCTGCTAAAGTCCCCCACTGGTGAGCATTCACATGGGACACAAATATCTTCATGTTTTTTGCCCACTCAGAAAGGTCTATCCACATACGTATTCCCCAAACTTCTTTGTCACCAATTTTCCAATCATGTTCCTTCCAAGTCCCTGACCATCCAGACAAACCATTAGCAACAGCTCATGAATCAGTATACAAATGCACCTCAGGCCAGTTCTCCTTCCAAGCAAAGTGAACAACCAGATGCACTGCTCCAAGTTCTGCCCACAGGGAGGATTTCCCCTCACCACTGTCCTTCAGGGACATCCCAGAAAGGGGCTGCAGTGCTGCAGCTGTCTACTTTCAGGTGGTGCCTGCATATCGTGCAGAACCATCTATAAACCAGGCCCGAGTTTTCTCTTCCTCAGTTAACTGATTGTAAAGAAGTCCCTGCAATGCCATAGCTATGGGCTGGGAAAGAGAAGGTAATGTGGCAGGAGTGGGGGCTATGGACATTTGGGCCACTTCCTCATGTAACTTACTTGTACCTTCAGGACCTGCTCGAGCTCTATCTCATATATACCATTTACATTTTATGATGGAGTGCTGCTGTGCACGCCCAACTTTATGGCTTGGTGGGTCGGACAACACCCAGCTCATCTTAGGTAACTCAGGTCTCATGGTAACTTGGTGGCCCATGGTTAGGCATTCTGTCTCTACTGAGGCCCAGTAGCAGGCCAACAGCTATTTCTCAAATGGAGAGTAGTTATCTGCAGAGGATGGTAAAGCTTACTCCAAAACCCTAAGGGCCTGCATTGTGGTTCTTCTGAAGCAGCATGCCAAAGGCTCCAAACAGAATCTCTATTTGCCACTGACACTTCCAGCACCATTGGGTCAGCTGGATAATATGGTCCAAGTGGCAGAGCAGCTTGCACAGCAGCCTGGACCTGTCGCAGAGCCTAATCTGGTTCCAGTCCCCACTCAAAACTAGCAGCTTTTCTGGTCACTCAGTAAATGTGCCAGAGTAGCACACCCAAGTGAGGAATATGTTGTCTCCAAAATCCAAAGGTGCCAACTAAGCATTGTGCCTCTTTTTTGGTCATAGGAGAGGCCAGATGCAACAGCTTATCCTTCACCTTAGAAAGGATATCTTGACAGTCCCCACACCACTGGACACCTAGAAATTTTACTGAGGTGGAAGACCCCTGTATTTTTGTTGGATTTATCTCCCATCCTCTGCCACGCAAATACCTTACAAAGAAATCTAGAGTAGTTGCTACTTCTTGCTCACTAGGTCCAATCAACATGATACTATCAATATAATGGACCAGTGTGATGTCTTGTGGGAGGGAGAAACGATCAAGATCTCTATGGACAATATTATGACATAGGGCTGGAGAGTTGACATAACCCTGAAGTAGCACAGTGAATGTAAACTGCTGGCCTTGCCAGCTGAATGCAAACTGTTCCTGGTGGTCCTTACTAATAGCTATTGAGAAAAAAGCATTTGCCAGCTCAATAGCTGCTTACCAGTTACCAGCGGATTTGTTGATTTGCTCAAGCAATGTTACTGTATCTGGAACAGCAGCTGCAATTGGAGTCACCACCTAGTTAAGCTTATGATAATCTACTGTCATCCTCCAAGACCCATCTGTTTTCTGCACAGGACAAATAGGAGAGTTGAATGGGGATGTGGTGGGAATTACCACCCCTGCATCCTTCAAGTCCTTAAGAGTGGCATTAATCTCTTCAATCCCTCCAGGAATCTGGTATTTCTTCTGGTTTACTATTTACTAGGCAGGGGCAGTTCTAGTGGCTTCCACTTGGCCTTTCCCATCATTATAGCCCTCACTCCATGAATCAGGGAACCAATACGAGGATTCTGCCAGTTACTGAGTATGTCTATTTCAGTTATGCATTCCGGAACTAGGGAAATAACCACAGAATGGGTCCAGGTACCCACTGGACCCACTGTGAGATGGACCTGAGCTAAAACGCCATTGATCACCTGACCTCCATAAGCCCCAACTCTGAGTTGTGGACCAGAGTAATGTTTTGGGTCCCCTGGAATTAATGTCACTTCTGAACCAGTGTCTAATAATCTGTGAAATATCTGATCATTTCCTTTTCCACAATGCACAGTTACCCTGGCAAAAGGCTGCAGGTTTCCCTGGGGAAGGCTGGGAGGAAAATTAACAGTATAAATTTTTGGTAATGTAACAGCGTCCTTCTCCAAGTGTACCCAACCTTCCCCTCATTCAAGGGGCTCTGGATCTGTAAACTGTCTCTAGTCTGGGAATTGATTAAGGGGTGTGACTCTCTGTTTTTGTAATTCAAGGTAGACTTTTTCTTACTTGACCTAGAATTCTTCTGCTTATATAGTTCAAACAAGAATTTACTAGGTACTCCATGATATACTAGCCAATGCTATAAATAACTGTGAGTCAGATTATTTTGACTGCTGCTTTGAGCCTGTTTTCCATTATGGTAGCCATGCCCACCTTGTCTTTGGTGATTAACTACTGCCATGTGGCTTCTGCCAGCTTGGGACCCAATTACCCCCATTGTGTTTAAGGATTCCAGCTCAGTGACAGCAGTTCCTACAGTAACATCTGACCTACAGAGAAAGGTGACCACAGAGCTATTCAGGGATGATGGAGCTAGTCTCACAAATTTATTCCTCACAGTCCTGGTAAAAGGTGTGTCCTCTGGACATTCCAGGGCTGTGTGAGCAGGTCTTCCATGATAAATCCACTCTAACATTCCAATCTGTCTAAGCCTTTGAATCCCCTCCTCTACATTACACCTGGGCAGTTCTGGCATTTTGATCCATGTTTCAGCCAACCACCCAGACAAACTGTTAATGCCCTTTCTAACCCCTCAAGCTACAACATTGAATGCAGAATCTCTGCTTAGTGGGCCCATATCAGTAAATTCAGCCTGATCCAATTTTATATTCCTTTCACCATTATCCTACATCCTTAATATCCATTCCCACACATATTCCCCTGGTTTCTGTCTGTATAAGTTGGAAAACTCATACAGTTCTTTTGGAGTATAGTGTATTTCCTCATGGGTCACATTTTGTACCTCACCATTCGGGCCCTGTTGGGACTTTCGTCTAGTTATAGGTCTTGAAGCAAAGACTGGTGGTGGGGGTAGGTCATGAAAAGAATTAGAAATATCCCTCAAGCCATTTACCTCAGGACATTCTGTTGCAGTTTCTTCTGGTAAAACAGGATTAGTCTCTCCAGACAGAGGAGTGAGAGCTGCTTCCTCAGGGGAGGTGATTACAGGTATAGCAGGCACTGAAGGGTTAATCTCTTTAGGTGGAGATTGGATGGCTGGCTCCTTGGGGCAGACTGGAGGTCAGGAAGCTGTTTCCTCCAAGCAGGCTACAGGTTGGGTGGCTGTCTCCTCTGGGTGGATTGGAGGCGGGGGCACTGTTTCCTCAGGACACTACAGGTATATCTAACAATGATTCAGCAGAATCCAGGGTTCCAGTGTCCTTGCTGCCATTATTATCAATCCATATGTCCCCATCCCAAGTTTCAGGATCCCATTCTTTTCCAATCAATGGCTTTACTTTAACAGCAGACACCATGCAAGGTTGAGATTTTAGTTTACGCTGTAAATCTGCTACTCGCACAATGAGACTCTGTGTCTGGTTTTCAGAAATTTCAAATCTGCAGCCACAGGAAATAAGATTTTCTTTCAGGGCACACATAGAAACCTTTACGTCTGTCATACAGTGCTTAAGTTTCAAATTTGAAGCCTTTAGCTTGTCCCTTTCTCTTATACCTTTAGCCAATGTATCTAAGAGCAGCCAACCAACATCATTATACCTCTTAATTCTGCAAAATTCTGTGAAGGTGTCGAAAACACTGTCAACAAGAACCTTGCTTCATACAAGAGTATGATTAGGAAAATCAAATGGTGCTATTTTGCATATCTCTGAAGTGGGGCCCCTTTCCCCTTAATCCTATAACATCTGCAAAGTAAAAATGTGTAAACAGCATTAAGCCATGAGGAGGAGGGAGTGAGACTGTACCAGTTAAAGGAAGCGAAACTTTTCCGTTCAGGGGAGGCGAAACTGCGGTTGCACGCATCAGCCAAGCATAACCCTTTAACAATCAATAACTTCACCAGTTCCAAGTGAAACTTTTTGTGAAATGTTCCTTAGCTAAACCTTGCTAAATTATCTTTTGTAACCAATAGCTAACTGCCAATTCTGCTTCTGTTAAAATAGCTTGCTTGCGTTTCCAGGATATGGTTTCTGTCTATATAAAGCACCAGCATACACAGGTCGGGGCTGCTTACTGAACTCCCTGCGCGGAGTGACAGTGAGCAGTCGCCGGCCGGCTAATAAAGGCTCTTTAAATTCTGTTTAGCTGTCTCGTACTTTAACTCGTGGGCACCGTAGCATTTGGAGGCCCCAGCGAGATATCCTCAGCATTTGCTGAGGCTCATCAGTCGAGACAAAGGTCTGACTACCGGCCCTCCCCCAGGGGGTGCGCACAGAGAGATGTTCCTCAGCCCCAGCGGAGAACCGAGTGGTCAAGCCTCAAAATTCAAAAATCCGCCTCTGGAGCCATCTGGATGTGGGCCCACAATGGTAAGAGATCTCTAATCTGGTCTGGTGGGGTACCCCTTTAGGGTCTTTAGGAGGGCTGGATGCAGCCATAACTCTGAGACCCAGCCTCGGACCACAACAGTGGCCAGTGGCCTCAGGTTCAGGTTCTGGTTTAGGTTCGAAATTGGTCTCTTAGCGCACACCTAGTCTCTGTTTTGTGTTTTGTTGTTAGTGTCTTTGTTCTGTTCTGTTTCTGTTTTGTCAACCGTCAGTCCTGCAGTGGGTCAGTCTCCGTTTTCTTCCGCTTGCTCTCTGCTGCAATGTTTCTTACTCTAATTGGCCACCTGAGGGCACTCTAAACTTGCCTATTGCCTTCCAAGTTCAGAGAGCTATTTATGGGAAACTGGGACATCCAGATCAGATTACTAATCTCTTTGTTGGAGTCCATTTTCTTTACCCATCAGCCCACATGGACGACTGCCAACAACTTCTGCAAACCCTTTTCACATCAGAGGAGAGAGAGAATCCGTGCCCAGGGATGAAAATTAGTTGTAGGGCCAGACAGTCTACCTACCATGGAAGTAGACTGCCTTGAGGCCATTTTTCCTTTCACCTGACCCCTGTGGTACCCTAACATGAATCAAGGTAAAGAGGCTCTCGAACGGTACCGCCAGACTCTAATGGGGGCTCTCCGAGCAGTAGCGCGGAGGCCTACAAATATGTCTAAAGTAACTAAGGTAACTCAGGGGGTCACTGAGTCCCCCGCCACTTTTCTAGAGTGCCTCCAGGAGGCTTATCCAGAGGCAGCAAAAAAATAGGTGAGTAATTAATATTGCCTTCATCACCCAGTCAGCCCCAGATATAAGAAAAAAGTTACAAAAGTTAGAAGGCTTTAAGAAAAAAAGTACTGAGCTAGTAGGTAAAGATTGCTCAACGAATCTTCAACAATAGGGAAAGTTCCAAAACTTAAATAAAAATTGGCAAAAATCCTACTTGCCATAAGTGAAGATCCTCGGGCAGTTAGGATACTGGGTATCAGCAAAAAAGGCACAGCTATGCGTTTCACAAGCCTCTTATCTTCAGTACAAAATAACCGAAGAAACAAGGAATGTTGTCTGACAAACAGACACATTCAAGCCATTCTCCAAATTCCAGCACCCTGGACAAAGCAGCAAGTCCGGCAGTGTTTAGAAGCAGTTGGGTATTGCCGGCTATAAATCCTTGGGCTTGCCAAAATAGCCCGCCCTCTTTATGCCAGTACTGGGGTGAAGGACGCAGAACTAACTTGGACTGATAAAGAAGAAGGAGCCTTCCAGACTCTTAAAAAGGCACTTGCTCAAGCCCCAGCCTTAGCACTCCCAAATCTCAAAAAAACCATTCCAGCTGCATGTAGCCGAGGCACAAGGGACAGCAGAGGGAGTGTTAACGCAGCACTTAAAGCCATAGAAGCAGGTCATAGCCTATCTTTCAAAGCACCTCGATCCGGTTGAGGCAGGTTAGCCTAACTGTCCCCAAACCATTGCGGCTACCACCTTGCTAGTTAAAGAAGCCTCTAAACTCACCTTTGGGCAAGAACTGCAAATCATCGCCCCCCCACACACGTGGTCAAAACCCTCCTCAAAAGCCCCCAGACAGGTGGCTCTCTAACAAAAAATTACTCAATACCAAGTCCTTCTCCTTAATCCAGCCAGAATAAGCTCTCCGATGGGCCAAGAAAAAAGCGGTGAATATCTACACAGACAGCTGGTATGCGTTTGCCACTGCACACGTGCATAGGGCCATCTATCAGGAACGCGGCCTCCTGACCAGTGGGGGAAAGGACATTAAAAATGCCTCAAAAATACTAAGGCTTTTAACGGCCCTTTGGCTTCCCAGAGCAGTAGCCATAATCCACTGCAAAGGACATCAAACTTCAAATACGCCCAAAGCAAAGGGAAATGCTTTCACCAACCAGACAGCTAAAGAAGCGGCCCTAAAACCAGTGGGGCCCCTTCAAGTCTTGCCCCTCCTACCACCCTGGGTACTAAAACACATCTGGGAGGAACAAAACTAGCTAAATTTCTAAAAACTGACTTTTACCTAAGCTTTTTCAGGTAGCAAAAGAGGTAAGCAGAAGATGTCACGTCTGCGCTCAAATCAACCCAAGTCATGTAAGTACCCCTCCTACCCCAAGTCACTGCCTAAGAGGTCAGCTCCCAGGAGAACAATGGAAAATAAATTTCACGAAACTCTCTCCTGGGCCAAGGGAATACAAGTACTTACTTGTACTAGTAAACACCTTCTCAGGATGGGTTGAAGCCTACTCAACTCGGTCAGAGTCAGCTCAGGTAGTAGCTAAAAAATTATTGACTAAAATTGTCCCCTGGTTTGGCCTACCAGTAGCAATGGGGTCTGACAATAGTCCGGCTTTTATAGCCCAAGTTACCCAAAACTTAGTAAAGGCTTTAAGAATCAAATAAAAATTACACTGCATATACAGACCACAAAGCTCAGGGCAGATAGAAAGAATAAATCGGACACTTAAAAAAAACCCTCACCAAACTTAAATTGGAGACTGGTGGAAACTGGGTGAGCCTCCTTCCGTTTGCCTTGCTCAAAGCTAGGTGTACCCCTTATGTAAAAGGTATTACTCCGTATGAAGCCATGTTCGGCCGGCCACCCCTGCTCCTCCCCAAGTTAGGGGAAGAGCAGCTCGCTTCCCTGTCTAACTCTGAACTTCTCAAGTCCCTACAGGCCTTACACTACAACTCCAAAAACATCCACCACACCGTCCGCGCCCACCACTCGAAACCTGACGCCGTGAAAGGAGAAACTCCTACCACTGAACCTGGGGACTTGGTGTGAATCAAAAAAATAAAACCCTCCTCCCTTGAAGCATGCTGGGCAGGACCTTATCAGGTGATCCTAAGCACACCAACTGCCATGAAGGTCACAGGTAAAAAATTTTAAATACATCACTCACAAATTAAGAGGGCGGACTCCGACCAGAGCGCAGAATGGTTTGTACAGAAAACATCAAATCCCCTAAAACTTCGGCTGCGGTGACGTATGTCATTTTGCTGACTCTAGTAACATTACTAACTGCCGAGAACCCTCATCAAGCCACTAATTATACATAGCAATTAACTCACACCATTAATGGAACAAAAGTTAGCCAAGTTAGCACTCCTGGCAGCCCTAAATTTGTTTTTGACCTATGTAAACTCTTTAGGGAGACCTGAAATTTGCCATTTAAGGCACAAGGGGGAGGAGCAGGGGTGACAGCCTATGACTGTGGTGCATTACCCCAAGAACAAGGGCTGTGGCATAGTCAACATTATATCTGTCCGCAGGAAAGCGCCTCAGCGTGCGGGGGAGAGGACGATTATCCCCTCAATTCCTTTTGTCAACCTTCCCTTACGTTAACTCTTGTGCCTCCGAAACCACCTTTAGCAACAGCTCTGTGAAGCATCATGGATATTATTTAGTAGCACCCAAGGAAACATGATTTGCCTGCACAACAGGGCTAACTCCGTGCTTATACCCCCCGGCTCTCATGCGACCCAGAGCCCCAAGACTATGCATTCTCGCCCATGTCCTCCCCCAAGTATATTACTATTCTGGTGAAGGGGGTAGGGAACACCTTAAATTAACTAACTTAAAACGAGTCAAGCGAGGAGTGCCCGTATTAGTGCCATTGCTCCTCGGGATTGGTGTAGCAGAAGCAACCACAGCAGAAACCACGGCACTAGTCACAGGAGACCAAAACTTCAAAAGTCTTAGTGCCCAAATTGATCAAGATCTAAAAACCCTGAAGAAGAGCATCACTAAATTTGAAAAGTCCCTAAGTTCTTTAGCTGAAGTAGTGCTCCAAAACCAACGAAAACTCAATCTTCTATTCCTGAAGCAGGGAGGGCTCTGTGTAGCCCTAGGCAAAGCGTGTTTCTTCTATACTAACCACTCAGGTGTAATTAAAGGAAGTTTGAGCCAACTCCGAAAAAAAACTACAAGATAGGGAAAAGCAAAGGAAGAAGGAGGCAAACTAATTTGAAAATTTATTTTCCTGGTCCCCATGGTTAACTACCCTAGTGTCAGCAATCGCTGGACCCTTGATCCTTCTCATATTAGCCCTGATCATAGGTCCTTGTGTTATAAGGTGTTTAATTCAGTTCGTCCAGCGACGCATTCAAAGCATAAAACTCATAGTTTTGCAGTCTCAGTATCAACACCTATCCTCAGAAGAAACAATAATTTAATTCTCCCTAAAAACCAGTGGGGAATAAAGTGGGGCCCCTTTCCCCTTAATCCTATAACATCTGCAAAGTAAAAATGTTGTGTAAACAGCATTAAGCCATGAGGAGGAGGGAGTGAGACTGTACCAGTTAAAGGAAGCGAAACTTTTCCGTTCAGGGGAGGCGAAACTGCGGTTGCACGCATCAGCCAAGCATAACCCTTTAACAATCAATAACTGCACCAGTTCCAAGTGAAACTTTTTGTGAAATGTTCCTTAGCTAAACCTTGCTAAATTATCTTTTGTAACCAATAGCTAACTGCCAACTCTGCTTCTGTTAAAATAGCTTGCTTGCATTTCCAGAATATGGTTTCTGTCTATATAAAGCACCAGCACACACAGGTCAGGGCTGCTTACGGAACTCCCTGCGCGGAGTGACAGTAAACAGTCGCCGGCTGGCTAATAAA
Source organism: Choloepus didactylus (assembly GCF_015220235.1). NCBI lineage: Eukaryota > Metazoa > Chordata > Mammalia > Pilosa > Megalonychidae > Choloepus > Choloepus didactylus. The sequence goes on along the minus strand of NC_051313.1, from coordinate 55,305,714 downwards.
GGCCCTTTAAATTCTGTTTAGCTGTCTCGTACTTTAACTCGCAGGTACCGTAACAATCTCCATTGCCAACTCATGCCATGGACTGTCAGTGCCCTCTTGATTATTGGAAATGGAGTCATTAGTGCCTTTGAATCTAATCAGAGTAGAAAACAAATTGTAAAAGCCCTGTTTAAGATTCTGTTTCTCAAGAACCACTCCCAGTACCAAGTTGTATTAGTTAGGGTTCTCTAGGGAAACAGAATCAATGAGAGATATCTATAAATATAAGATTTATAAAAGTGCCTCATGCAACTGTGGGTATGCATGAGTCCAAATTCCATAGGGCAGGCAGCAAACTGGCAACTCCAGTGAAGATGTTTGATGAACTCCTCAGGAACGATCTGGCAACTTCCACGAACTCCTCAGGGAATGCTTCATTGGTCAGTCAAAGAAGAGGTGAAGGTCCTCTGTCTTGCTTAAAAGTCTTCAACTGATTGGATTAAATCCAGCTGACTGCATTTTCTCATTGTGGAAGACACGCCCTTCATTGACGTCATCAGTCACAGCTGCAGCCAATTGACTGATGATTTAACAAACCAGCCTTCTGGTTTATTAAGCTGCCACAAATGTCCTTGCAGTAATGGTCAGGCCAGTGCTTGCTTGACCAGATACCTGGGTAATATCACATATTACATGACACATGAACCTAACCATCACACGTGGTATTTAAAACAATCATACATAAAGGCACTTGTTAACTCTCTTTTATAAAATGAATGAATGGTACTCTTGGATGTCTCTAAAGTCTCCTCCAACTCTAAACTTTTTCAAATCTAGAATTCAAATGGATCAGTGTCACCTGCTTATCACCACAGGACTCTGTCCTTGACTCTCTCTTGTCAATCTTTTACTTGAATAAACATAATCATACTTATCAAATCTTAGATGATAGGAGATGGCAGAAATAACAGCAATGTTCAATACCAGATTTAGCTTTTGAAATAATCTCAACAGGTTAGAACAATCTGTTCCTCCTGGTAAAAGCATGATATTTAGTAAACCTCAGAAACTATTTGTTTGAAAGAATGAAAGAATAAATGAATGACTGGGTCAAAACTAACAAGGTGAAATTTATCAAATTAAATTAATTTATTTAGGTATAGAATAGACTGAACCTGGTAGCAATTTAGATAAATACCAGCTAGATACAGTTCACTGCCAGATCAATTTAAACCAAGAGTCCAAATAACAGAAGAATGATATCTAGGGAAATTAATCTCACCAGTATCAGCTTAGTCAGACTGTGTATAAACTTCTTTTTGGGGGTCATTTTCTACAGTTGATACTGACAAACCAGAATTCAGCAAGAGAGGGTAGCCAGGATATTGTGAGGTCTAGAAATGTTGCAAGAAGATATAACTAAGGGATCTGGGATGTTTAACTTGGAAAAAGAAAACAGAGGGACATGCTTCAAATATTTGGAGGGATGTAATGGGAAAGATACATTAGAGTGATTCTGAGGACATCCAAAGAAAGAATATGGAAGTTATAAGGAAACAGTTTGCTTTAGTATAGGAAGGAGTATCCAACCATTAGACCTGCCCCCAAACAGAGGAGACTGCCTTGCAAAGAAGGGAACACTTCATCACTTTCAGTGTTCAGGAAGAAACTGTATCATCTGCCAGGGACCTCAACACCATTATAATCTCTTTTCATTCACTTCTTTTCTTCCAATTTAATGCCTGATCAGAGATCTCTTTGTTCTTTCACTTTATTCTCATTTGTTCATGAGGTAGCCATTCTTTAAATCCCTACAATATGACTTCCATTGCAACCATGGCAGGGGAAAAAAAAAAAAACCTCTTAGTTGTCCCAACCTCGTTGCTGTGAAAAAGCCAAATTGCATTTATTTTCATTCTCCTTGACTTTCTGTAGAGAATTAACTACTCCTTTCCCATTCCTTGTTGCTTCTTTATTAGCTTTCAACAACAGTAATTTTTTGCCCCTCTCTTTCTTCTGTTACTTTCATCTTTTTCTTCACTGACTTTTTTTTTTTTTTCTCCTTTCACTCATGAAACATAGTGGTTTCCTAAAGGAGTGATGATTTTTATATATGAGGTTTTACTATCATTTTTGATGGTGGAATTAAGACACTTTTAAAATCCCTAATTGCAAAAGAGTAATGTCAGCAATACAATTAACATCTATGAACAATTTGTAATTTCTCTATGACAAAAAGAAAACACTGACTTGTTTGACAATGCCCATTTTGCACTCATTTTACTTCTTAGTTGACATGGGGGAAGTACTTCAAGTTTTATTGTTTTATTTTCATAGCTGAGGAAAAAATGCTTCAAAATTTATTGAAAAAATAGTTTATCTTGGAGGAACTTTACAGAATCACATTTTATATCACAAACCATCAATCCACATTGCAGATATTAGCATGTTATACTGCCCTTCCCATTTAAAGATGGGACTGAGGGGGTGTCCTAAATCATGTGTAGTTCAAAAAAAGTCAGTCCCTCCCACATAACGCATATGTCAAAATTAGACTTACATTTGTAAACAAAACCATAACTGTTAGAAAATTTTGTAGAGAATAAACGCTCTATTTCTCAAGTCTAGGCAAAGTTTGTTCTTGACAAGAATCTTCATCTCTTATAACAGCCGTTTGGTCTATATGGGCTATTTACCATTATTATACTCACATAGTCACATCACTTAAAGCTCCTCTACTCTGTTTTTGATGTTGGTTAACACTGAAATACTCCTCCTTCAAATGTTTATTCCCTGTTCAAAATAATCACAACTGCAGTCTGGGTATGTGGTCACTAGGTGGGGATAGTTGGTTTAAATCACATAATCCCCGAGTCTGAACAAATGTGTGTCTTTATCAACGGTGTAGACTAGAGCTGTCCAATAGATCTTTCAGCAAAGATGAAAATGTTTTTCTATACTGTCCCATACAATAGCCATGAACCAGATGTGGCCATTATGTACTTGAAATGTGATTAGTGTAACTAAAGGATTAATTTCTAAATTTTATTTAATTTTAATTAATTTAAATTTAAAAAGCTTCATAGAGCTAGTGGCTAACACATAATCTAGTAAAGCACAATCTAGTCTGTAGAAAATACAATCTTAAACTACTCTTATGGTCCCCCTTTTAGGAAAAATGTAAATGTATTACTGCACCAAAATGCAATGCTGCACTAAAACATTTACACTGACTCGTTCATGTAGCAAACATTTATCGTTCATGTAGCAAACAAACTGTGTGCCAGGTATCATGCTAAATGCCCCTAAATGAGTATTTAGGAGCTCCTTCAGGAGCTCAGAGACTAATGAGAGTAACAACAAATATGTAAATAAATTATAATGTAATTTTACTCAATCTCTTATTTTCCCAGCTGCTATGACAAATATCACAACAGGTTGGCTTCAACGGGAATTTACTGGCTCATGGTTTCAGTGGCTGGCAGGCTTATTTGCTCCCAGAGTCGGTAGCATTCTGGCTGACCAGCAAACCCTGGGTCCCTTTGCTTTTGTCACATAATGAGGTCCTCTCCTTTCTCTTCTGGTTTCCAGCAGACTTCCAACTTCCAGCTCCTCTCTATGGCTTTCCCCATGTCCAAATTTCTTCTGCTTCTGAAGGACTTCAGGAATCTGATTAAGACCGTTCCTCATTCAAGTGGGCCACACCTTAAGTAAAAATAATAACTTCTAGAAAAGGCCCTATTTAAAAGTGTTCACACTCACAGTAATGGGATTAAAATTAAGAACATGTTTTTTTCTGGTGTTCTTAACTCAATCTACCATACTTAATACTAGAGACATGTGAATAAAAAAATTGTGGAGACACAGCATATAGAATAACTATCTGTAGGAATTAAAAAAGTTTTTTGAAGAGATTATATTTAAGCTGAAGACATCATAGAAAAATAGATTTTACCAAATAAACAGAGGGAGGAACAGGAGGAGAAGTGGAAAGACATTCTGTAAAAGACACAGAGTCTTGAAAAGGCTTGGTGTGTCTAGGAAACGGTGTGGCAGCAGAGGATGCTGTTGGAAAGTAGGCTTGTTTGATTGCATGGATCTCATATGGTAAGTCAGGAGTTTGGATGCCAAGTGTATATAGTATATGTCCCCAATCATAATCTTTATGCTTTATTGGAATTACTTAATTTTTGAAATTCTGCTTCGTTGTATTTTTATTTTATGGCAAGATCATGTATGTCTTATCCATCACTGTATTCCATGGCATCTTATAGGGAATCAATAAGTATTTGTTCTATGAATAAATGTTTCTGCCTGATGCCCTTTGGAACCACACCACCTACTAGTTTTCCAAGTTACCTTTCTGACTTCTAGTATTCCATTTCTCCATGGGCCTTCAGGTGGCCAGACAGGTTGCTGTCTGATGGCATTACTTAGAGTGAGGTTTCATGACTGTGTTCCATGCATTTCCAATAAACCTGGGAAATTTAATCGACAAGCATACTTGTGTTGGATTTGAGTTACCCAGATCAAGATACTGAGACAGGAAAGGAACTGAAATAACTCCCCTTCACCAACTCTATCCAAAGGGCTCCCCAAAAAAGGAATAATAATAACCTTTAGCAAGTGAAGACTGAATGAAGTATAACAAAGTAAAGGGAAAAAGAAAGGCACTCCAGAATAAATACCTACTTTTTAATGACTTCAACAGAGAAAAGCAAAATAGTTTCCCCTTGTTCCAGTTTGCTAATGCTGCTGGAATGCAAAACACCAGAGATGGATTGGCTTTTATAAAAGGGGGTTTATTTGGTTACACAGCTACAGTCTTAAGGCCATAAAGTGTCCAAGGTAACACATCAGCAATTGGGTACCTTCACTGGAGGACGGCCAATGGTGTCCAGAAAACCTCTGTTAGCGGGGAAGGCACATGGCTGGCGTCTGTTCCAAAGTTGTGGTTTCAAAATGGCTTTCTCCCAGGACGTTCCTCTCTAGGCTGCAGTTCCTCAAAAATGTCACTCCTAGTTGCACTTGGGATATTTGTCCTCTCTCAGCTTCTCAGGAGCAAGAGTCTGCTTTCAACAGCCGTTTTCAAACTGTCTCTCATCTGCAGCTCCTGTGCTTTCTTCAAAGTGTCCCTCTTGGCTGTAGCGCCTCTTCAAAACATCACTCACGGCTGCACTGAGTTCCCTCTGCCTGTCGGCTCATTTATATAGCTCCACTGATCAAGGCCCACCCTGAATGGGTGGGGTCACGCCTCCATGGAAATATCTAATCAGAGTTATCAACTATAGTTGGGTGGGGCACATTCCATGGAAACGCTCAAAGAATTCCAATCTAATCAGCACTAAAATGTGTGCCCCACAAGATTGCATCAAAGATAATGGCATTTGGGGGACATAATACATTCAAATTGGCACACCCTGTTTCCCCCATTTCCTCCTTAGCCATGCACTTATTACCTTATATTTATATCCCTTCATTATTGGATGAAGGTGCTAATCTATTTCAGTAAGAGAAATGAGAAATGTTCTAGAAAACATGAAAGCAATTCCTTGGCCTTTATAATATCCGAATTATCCATCTCTGTGCAAAACAAACAAAATGGGAGGGGGTACCCACAAAGAGTATTTACCTTAAACAGTGTTCCCCACGTGTTTACCAAGATGTACATAAGGCCCAGTTTGTATTTTAACAATATTTTCTCTACCAATTGACTGCTCATTTTCAGTATCAGCCAGGGATGAAGTGATGCTAATCGCAGACATCTCCTCCCTGTTAACACCCCGCCCCACCAAGAAAAAACAAAAAAAGAAACGGAGGACAGAAGAAAAAGTAATTTGATTATTTCTACCCCGAAGCATTAGAGATAATGTTAACAAAGACCTGAAAAAACACTTTACTAACCCAGCTCCCCTCAGGTCAATACCCCTCGGGAGACCTCCAGGTCTAGCTCCCTGACGCCCCCGCCCAGTTCGAGTCGCTTGGGACACGCCCCCGGGCGCGGTAGGCGGGGCCGCGGCTCTTTGGACCCGCCCCACCCAGAGGGTCCGTGCGCGTTCTGTGGCTGCGTCGGGATGATGTTTCTTGTCCCTCCGCGCGGCCCGTTCTGCCTTGCCTGTCGCCGCCTTTTGGCTGACGTGTCTGCAGTTTCTCGGCGGCGTGGGGAGTCGGGCTGTGATGGCGGACGCCTGGGAAGAGATTAGGCGGTTGGCTGCTGACTTTCAGCGTGCGCAGTTCGCCGAGGCCACACAGAGGTGCCCAACCCTCTCTCTCCAAAATAGGCTCTGGGCGGACACAGCAGGATCTGGGGCCTAGGTTCCCTGCTCCGGACTTCCCTATCCCGTGTCGCCTTTCCGGTCTCCACCCTCCTCCCCAGCCTAGATCGCGATTCTGAATCCAGTACTCGCTGGGGAAATGCGCAGCCCACGCCGCTCCAGAGCCTCCTATCCCCATCCCGGCTAGATGCTGGCGTGCCCCGCCCCCCACGATGGCCGAGGTCCGTGACGTCGTGCTATCTCTGTTGAGTGTCCCGCTGATCCTTTACCCACCCGCCATCAAGTTACTGTGGCATCATTGCCCGTTTCTGAACTAGATGTTTGCGGAAATAGAGAATGAGCTTGGAAGAAGAGACTGGCCCCAGATACAGCATTTTGCAAATACGTTGTTGACTCCTTAAAATTTTTCCTTTTTATCCACCATAACAGATGCGCTAGGCCATATATCTATAGATAGATATAGATACAGATGTTAATAGTATCCTTTTAATCCATTGAGTCTTTCTTGCCTGTAAAATTTTATTCCTTCTGGGGCTGGAGACCTTATTCCCTTGAAGTTATGTTTTGTAGCACTGAGAGCAGAATAGGGCGCAGTTAAGTGCTTGAGTGGTTAACAAGAGCAGTTTGGTTTTACTAGGTTAGACCTCTTGCCTACGTGTGAACAGAGTGTATGAGGGAAGCAATTATCCACATAATTTAAAAGAAAATTCTGATTTTTTGCTAAAGTTAAACTGGAAATTGAAGTAAAAGCAGGGCAGGGGTTTTTTTCTACCTAAATTTTATGTCCTCAGTTCTTGATTCAGATTTGAAGCTTGAAAGCAGGTCTAGAAGAGAACAAACTTGAAATCTCTAAAAGAATGATTTGTATTTAAGTGCACCTAAACCTGTTTACTCCCAAGAGTTGTGGATTTTTTTAACTTATTCAATCAATATTGCTGTACTAATGAAAGATATATATTTTGTTATATAGGACTTCTTAACTCCTTATTCATACTTTTTTTAAAAGCCTGCTTTCATACATTCTGTTAATTTTTTTGAGTACCAAATATAGCAGGGGCAGTTATAAAACAACTTTTCTCCTTTCCCCCAGGTTGTCAGAACGTAACTGCATTGAGATTGTGAATAAATTGATTGCTCAGAAACAGTTGGAAGTAGTTCACACACTTGATGGGAAAGAATATATTACTCCAGCCCAAATTAGTAAGGAAATGAGAGATGAACTACTTGTCAGGGGTGGTAAGTAATTCCTTAGCGGGTTTTTTTCCTCCTGCTTTTTTGGAAGGAAAAAGAAAACCTTAAAACCATAACTAAGTAGTAAATTATTTATGAGTTATAGGATATCCTCCTCCATTGTTACTCTGGTAATCAGCTGAAATATTTTACTATGTTAGAGCAAAGCACATTCATATAACTTAAACGAACTTTAATGTCACTTTACAAAATAGTATTTCTTATTATTTTTAACTATGGGTATTATATGTGAATTAATCAGCTGTTTCTCTTCATAATTCATTAATTTATTGCATGACTCAGGAGGGTACTTAGTTGCCTGTTATCAGTGGGTAATTGTGAAGTGAGAAGCACATTTTGAAAGATTATAAATTCTTGAAAATCAAACTTTTTTTTTTTAATCTTACCTTTAAGTATTTGCAAATTAGGAAACGCAATACATTGTGGTGCTGTACATTTGAACAAACTACTGAACATATTTGAATACTATTTGATTAAAATAGAAGCAACTATAAAAGTAGCCTTTCATTAAATGTTATAGTATAAACTGTGTTTGTTTTTTATCACCCTGTGTAGTGCTGGTAAAATATAAGCTGTATTTTAAAATATTTAGATTTTTTTTTTTTCAGGTGGGTAGAAACCTACCTATTGGTTTCAAATATTTGATAGAAGTTCATCTGAATTTAGTTGTCAGTATTTCTTTGGTCACAGTAGATAAAGTCTACATTGTGAAGGAAGATGAATATCTTCCATAAGGTCTGGCCAACTTTATATATCAGTTGATGCTCTTAATTGGCCTGATCTTATAAATAAAACTTTGAAAATGTTCCTACCTGTACCATAAGGCATGAAGACTTTTCACTGAGCTAATGATTTATCTTTGAAGACATTAATTATTGTTGTATGTCCTTTGTAGAAGAGAGACTATGACTATCCAAAAATTATATCTGTTGGAATTTATAATTTTAGACTGATGTGTACTTATATATAATATTAAATAAAGAATTTGTCTTCTTTAAAGGTCGAGTAAACATTGTTGATCTACAACAGGTAATTTTTAAAATTCATAAAATTTTAAATTGATTTATAAGATTTTTGATACTGTGAATTCTTTCAGTGCCTGAAAAGTGTTCACAGTACTGGTAAAATATTTTGTATAAAGTTTGTGAAGAAATAGTTATATAACTCTCATTGGTATGTTGAATCAGCTTAATAAGTTTTGATATATTGAACCAGTGTAATAAAGTTCTTATTTCTCAGTTGACTTGCTTATTCTTTATCAGATATACTCATGGTTTATGTAATTGCAGTATTTGTGTAATTTTGTATACTTTGGGGAGAAATCATTTTTATATACTGTTAGTATGTGAAAACAGAGAAATATAAACAAATTTAGAAAATATTTTCGAAAAATAATTGCACATATCATCAAAGTATACTGTATACAAGAAGGATGGCTAATTTTATGCAAAATGGTATGTTATATGAAAATTTAACTTAATCTTTAGTGTAAACTTTCCTAGCAAGCAGAAGTATAATTGTTCAGAACTGAAAGTAAATGTGCAGTAACCCTCTAATTTTTTTATTTGAGGCTTTTATTGTATTTCAAATCAATTTCAAATTCATATCTAAGAATGTGTATAAACTCTTATAAATTGTGGTTCTAAATGGGTAGTTTAGAACTTTAGAAACAATATGAACTTATCACTAATAGAATTTGTATATATTTTCCAGGTAATTAATGTGGACCTGACTCATATTGAAAATAGAATTGGTGACATTATTAAATCAGAAAAGCGTGTTCAGTTAGTGTTGGGACAACTGATAGATGAGTAAGTACAATGTTTAGGAACACTTTGTTGTTTTTCTTCTTTTTTTAAATGGTGTTTATATTTAAAATGTGAGCCAGTTTTGACCAGTTAGGCACTTTGATTAGAACTCTTATAGTGCCAATTTTTATTATAAGCATTATTCTATTGAAAATATAAGAATTTAATTGTCTAGAGTTCTTGGAAATATTATAAACTTTGATTTTTTTTCTATTATCTTAAAACAAGAAAAGATGTAATTTGTATAATCTTTCCTATATTATCTTGTCTCTGAAAGGAAATTTCCTCTGAAAGGAAAATATATTAAGGAAAAATGATTGCAAAATTTTCACTGATAAAAAAATCCTAATGTTCGTGGTTTGATAAACCTTACATTTGGTTATATTGGTGAGAAAAATAAATATTCTTCATATTAATGAATGGTGTTTTATCTATGCATATCCTATTCATTTGGGAAAGATTAAAATGTGTATTACTTTTGGGGTATACCTTATTACAACAGAGAAATTAAATGTAGAAGATAAAGAAAAACCATTATTCCTAATAGTTCTTTTTTCTCTCTCTTTTTTTTTTTTTTTTTTTAATATTAGGAACTATTTGGACTGCTTAGCAGAAGAGGTAAATGATAAATTGCAAGAAAGTGGTCAGGTAACCGTATCAGAACTGTGTAAAACTTATGATCTTCCTGGAAACTTTCTGACACAGGTATTTTTCTCGCTAGCATGATGTGTCCTTTGGATACATAAATAATTTTAATGAGAGAAAAAAACTAAATTCTCTTACTGTTAAGTGATTTATTTGCCATTTTTTATTTTACATATAAAAATGATTACAGTCTCAGAGGAACTCAGATGTATCTAAAAATAATTAGTAGACTCAAAAGCTCTAGGAGCGTCTTGATGCAATAGTAGTTATACCAAAAGTACATGGGTTTATTTAACACTTCTAATGTTAGTTGTATAGAGGCTTTAACCAGGATATTTACAGTCCTGATTGCCTGGTATATTTTGAGAAAAAACTGGTGAAAATTATAATTTAGAGCAGTGGTTTAACTAGGAGGCAATTTTGCCCCACAGGGGACATTTGGCAATGTCCAGAGACATTTTGTGTTGTCAACAACTGCAGTGGGAGAGAGAAGCTACTGGCATATTGTGGGTAGAGGCCGGGGATGCTGCTACACATCCTACAATGTGGGGACACCTGCTACAACAAATTATTACCTGGCCCAGAATGTTAATAGTGTTGAGACTAAGAAACCCTGATTTCGAGTTTTTCTTTCGAATGTCACTTTTTTCTCTCCTATAAACTGTCAGTATAATAGGAAGAAGAGCCAAGGAATGTTGTATATTCTCTTAACTTTAGATGCTTGTGCCAATACTCAAATCAAATATCTTGATTTATGGTGTAGTAACATGCTGTTTAAAAATGGAAGCTATTTCCCTGCTGTTGGGGTTTTATAAAAAGTAGATTAACATTTTAGAATTTTAGAAGTCCATTTGGTACAGTGGAAAGGGCATGGTCTTTGGAGTTAAACAGATCTTGATTTGAATCTTGGCTATACTACTTCCTAGTTATTCGACCTTAAGGAAATTATTTCTTTGTGCTTCAGGTTACATGTCTGTAAAATGGAAATAATTATGCCCTTTTCATAGGCTTCAATGAAGTTACATATATAGTATATCTGGTGAAGTGTCTGACCAAAAGGAGGTCGGTAAATGATGTTTGTTCTGTTTTGTAATTACTAAAACAAGAGACAAGCCAAATCTGTTTGTTGGTATATTTTACTTTAAGAAAATCCAGGTTATAAAATTTACCAAACGATAATTGCATTAGATCAATATATAACACAAAGGGATTGTCTCACCCAATTTAAGAGCATTAGCCCCCTAACTGTGTTAAAAATGCCATTAAGGCATAGATCTTCTCTTTTATATAACATTTCAGGAACCTAAGTTCTGTTTTACATGAGCAAATATGTTAGTCATAGAAGTTAAAATAATATGCTTTTAAAGCACTTTTTAAAAGTATCAAATCAGACCCATGTATATAAAACTGTGCTTCTAAATATATTTTGGAAATAAGTATTTAAAATATATATTTGAATTCTAATTTTTCTGAATATTACAGTTATTTCATAGACAGATTATATTCTGAAAGCTCATTAAGAATTAGTTTGAAAGGCATTTTCCTGTATCATCCACATATCAGTCAAACTGACATGAGTAGATTTAACTTATCTTGGGATGTGAAAATGTCCAGACTTATTTCGAATGTACTTGACCCCAGTCATAGTGTATCTGTAGAGAAATAGTCTCCTGCATTTCAAAGCCGGTTGCTAAGAAACCTTCCTGCCCTGGAATGAATAGCTGGTTCACCCACCAGTGTAGATTTTCTGGGCACACATAACTTGTTAATATTTGCATCAGAGAAGGTAACCTTCCAGGTTTTAAGTTTCCCTAGGTTGAAGAATCGTGGAACAGAATTTATTTGTGTCTATCAGTGTTAAAAGCTCCGGATAATGTCTTCTCCAAAACCCATGAATATGTCTTGGCTGTCTATATGTTAGGAGCCCGCCTGTATCTAGAAGATTGGTCATGCAGTTATCTTTATTTTATTTAGGAAGAAATCTTATTACCAAGTAACTAAGCCTGTTAATGTATCAGCCATTTGACTCAATCATTTCTTGGTTGTGCAATGAGGTAATAAAGTTTCTTAGACCCTGAATCTTCATGTTTAGTTTACATAGTTCTTGCGTTTATGCTTGTTCAAATTTCTCAGTTACGTGATTGATATAATGTCAGCACAGAGAATAATTTTAGCACGACTCCACAAATGCATATGTATAATTTTATTCTTTAAAATTTAATAAAATTTTACATCTTTACCCCCAGGCACTAACTCAGAGACTAGGTAGAATTATCAATGGACAGATTGATCTTGATAATAGAGGAGTAATTTTTACCGAAGCTTTTGTAACTCGACATAAAGCACGCATCCGTGGACTGTTCAGTGCTATTACCCGGTAAGCATGTTTTAAAGTATATATATTTTTACATTTCTTCCAACATGGTTTGCAATTTTTTTCCTAAACAAAATCTCATTCGGTTTCCCAGTTTATTAAACAAATATACAGTAAACTTCTTTAAAATGGGAGTGGGGATTCCAGAGCCTTGAAATCTAGCCTAAATCTGCTATTCCCATTCCCTTCCCCTCCCTATCTTCCCCACCCTTATGACCCCAGATGCACTTCTTCAGAACACAGTTTAAAAACTGCTATCTAGATCAGTATATAAAGTCACCCTGGAATCACAGAAAAAATTTGGATCATAGTTCTATCACATAGTAACTATGTGACCTTGATCAGGTAAATCAGTCACTTAACTCCGTTGAGCCTCAGATTCTTCTGAAGAATGGTTGATTGGAGCTAGAAGATTTTAGTATCCTGTTTTAGTTTGTTAAAGCTGCCAAAATGCAGTGTACCAGAAATGGGCTGACTTCTAACAATGGGGATTTATTAATTTACAATCTTAAGGTTCTAAGGCTGTGAAAATGTCCAAATCAAGGCATCATCAAGATAATACCCGGACTCCTCTGTCAGATGTCAAGGCATATGGTGGTGTCTTCTGGTCTCTACCTTCTCTTCCAGGCTTCATTGATTTCAGCTTCTTGCTTCCATGGCTTTCTCTTAGAACTTCTATGTCTTTTTCTCTACATGTTTCTCTGAATTTCATTCTCTTATAAAGCACTCCAGTAAGAGGATTAAAACTCACCCTGAATGAGATGTGTCACATCTTAAGATCCTACTCACCAATGATCCTATTTACAATGGGTCCTTACCCACAGAAATGCAGTAATTTTAAGAACACAATTTTCTCGGGTCCATAAAGCCTCCAAACCATCACATACCCTTTTTGCCAAATAGAATTCTAAAACTCAAACAAATAATGATGTTACTTATAAAATCACTTTAACTTCTCTAAAATAGAGTCTCTGAAATGTTTGAATCTCTACAACAAACTCAAATGTAGAATTCAGAAAACCTACATTCTCAGTTATCTCCTCTTTTCCGTGTCGTCAAGTTTATTTCAATGGCTTTGTGTTCCATCAGTATTGAAAAATGTCCACATTTTCCCCATCTTAAACAAACTTCCCTGAAGTCCATATTTCTCTCCACTTAACATTGGTACATTACTACAGTCCTGTGCTCAGATTCCATTCCTGTTTTGCCAGTTGTTCCAATAATGTCCTTTATAGAAAAAGGATATGTTTCAGAATCATATATTACATTTCATTGTTGTATTTCCTTCATCTGCAATCTGGAGCAGTTACTCAGTCTTTCCTTAACTTTCATGACCTTGACACTTTTGAAGATCACAGACCAATTATTTTATAGAATGTTCAGTTTTGCTTGTCTGCTGGTTTTTCATGCTGATAATTTAGGTTATGCATTATTTGGCAGGAATATCACAGAATAACATTGTGTTCTTGTTATTGAATCCTCTTAGGTGGCACACAATTTGGATTTTTCCAATTAGTGATGATCTGCATTGTGATCACTTAATAAGGAGGTGTCTGCCAGGATTCTTGGAAAGCCTCTCAGTTTTCCTTTGTAATTAATAAGTGTTTTAGGGACTTTTAAAAAGGAAAGACAGTTTAAAACCATGTAAATTATCCTTTTCTTCTTCAGACTTTCAATTTATTCATTTATTTAGATCACTAAGAACTTGTGGGTTCCTATTTTTTCCATTGGGTAATCTGTCATTATTTAGGTTTTCCAATTGGCCCTTATTTAACCAGTGGGAGACCCTTTAAGCTGACTTCTGTTTTATTTTGACATGTCCCTTTCATTCTTGGAGCTCTTCCATACATTCTGGCACAGCAGGATGTTCCAGGCTCACCTCATACCTGTCCCAATCCTGGAATCAGCCATTCTTCCAAGGAGTCTGTTTCCTTTTAGTAAAGAATAGTATTTAGAACCCAGGATCTAGACACTAGATTGCCCATTGCAATTTGGTTGTTGCTGCTCCCAGGCCTACTCAGCAAATAAGCGAGTGAGTACACAAACATTTATACATATATCTAGATATCTACATTTTTGCATCTTTATATATGTATACTGAAAACCATGAGTTCATACTGATACCTCCAATTCCAGTTCAACACCGTAAGTTTCATTCCAGTTTTCTCCTTTTCTATATTTGAACACTCTTCTCCAACTGTAAGGAACTTAACACCCATTATCCTTAATGTATTTACTTTATGGTATCTCATTGCCATCACAGCCCAATTCCCTATGTGGATGCCCTCCTCACCTCATATAGGCTCTGATGGCCTGTACCAGATCGTCACCCTGACACAAGAAACTGGTAATGGAGGTTGTTTCTGGGGGGAGAAACTGGATGGCTGAGTGATCAGAAAGGAGTCAGATTCACTTTTCACTACACATCAATTTGTAACGTTTTTATAACTTGTATATGTATACCATAATCAAAAATAAAATCTAAAAACATTTTTCCTACTGCGAATATTTACCTTTTTTCTTTAATTATTGTGCTAAGTGTAATTTGCATCGGAATTAGCATATAATGTTTTTCTGATTCATAGTACCCTGCGTTTCTCTATATGGAGGTACTATCAAACCATGAGGGGAAAACAGGTTCCTCAAAAGAAGCTGCTAGACTTTGTGGCTCCCAGATCATCCTATTCAATGTACCATATCTTTATATTGCTAAAATTAAAATAAGGAACCACCCCACCCTTCATAATTTCCTTTAGAGAAAATACCTGTATCTCTGGTCAGAAAAGTGTTTGTATTTACTCTTATTATAGATAGCCAAAAAGAAGAGCAGGAAGTATTTACTGAGATGAGCTTGCATGATATGTAGGTATACTAAACTGTTGAATTCCAAATTGAAATAAAAACTTAGCAATCAGTGATTCATTATACAGAAAAAGAAACTAAAGATTTTATACAACTAAACTCCACAGTTATTGATCTCCCACAATAAGTTAATTATCCAGAAATTTTAAAATGAAGTATTCAAGTAGCTGTCTACTGTTTTTGAAGGGATTTTGTTCAGGTAGAAGGGGGGAAAACACAAAAAATATGAAACATGAGGTCTTTCTAATTATTTATTTTGGCAGTGAATTTTATATGTCAGTTATACCTTATTAAAGCTGTTTAAAAAAAGAAATGTACAGGCATTACAGAAAATATTAATAAACCAACCAGTGCATTTTAAATGCAGCCTTTCAATAATCTACCCTAATCTAAAGAGTGTATCATTCCGGATGCCTTCCAGTACATATCCAATCTCATTTTTCTTAAAAAAGTGGAATCATATAATATTCCCCTGAATATTCCAGATGAGAAAAGAACCTCTCAGGCAGTAAGAACAGAAAGAAAACACATGCACTAAAGGGCATGGCAGATAGTCAGGTATCACTAAATCTGAGGTAAAAATTTGGTGGATGGGAAAGTAAAATTGATCCTGGATTGAGGAGATAGTTCAATTTCTATGATGTTTCAGTAGCTTAATTTTGATTAAGAGTTTAAAATATGATACAGTTTTGGCTTTATTTTTCCTTTTATATTAATCTATTTTTCATAAACTCTATCCTAGTTTCTTTTTTTTAAATTCATAAAAAGGCATATAATTATAATAAATAAGTTTTTTTTGTTTTTTCTTGTTTCCTTTCCATAAAGGCCTACAGCAGTAAATTCTTTGATTTCAAAATATGGATTTCAGGAGCAGCTTCTTTACTGTGAGTTTGGTTTAAACTATATGTCACTTAATTAGCCACTGAATAGACTTAATTTAAAGCATACTATTTTAATGTTTTTCCTTCTTTTCATCTTAAAACTTAATTTAACTAAAATATTTCTTGGTTTTAAAAAAGGTTTTATAAGCCAATTTTCATGTATATATATCTATTGTACCCACCAAACATTTAATACTGGCTATCCCCAGAGTGGTAGAATAAAAACAAAAATACTATACATATGTTTCTGTGGATGTGTGTGTATATGTATATATATGTGTGTGTGTGTGTGTGTCTGTGTGTGTATATAATACTCTGTTGCCTATGTTTATTTACATATATACATAGTAAGATTTTAAATTTTGGGATTGAGAAAATTTTTATTTCTTTCTATAGCAACATATTCCTGAGGTTTATAGCAATAAAAACATATTCTTAGCATTCAGACAACTTAGTAATATTCCCTAAATAAATTTAGTACATTGTCTATTGCATATGAGTGTGTGACACTCTTATTAGGTTTTGGGTTTGTTTGGTGTTTTGTTTTTACTTTTCCTAGAATAATTTTTTAAAGTAGTGGCTTAACCTTTCAACTCAGATGTCTGTGCAAACATAAGTACTGAAATAAAGAATGGTAAAGAAATTCAAATATAGAACCAAATATTAATTTTCATTCACTGTATTTTTCAGAATATGGACTTTAAAAAATTTTTGTTAGGCAAATTTAAAATTAAAATGTGCCATTTTTGGAATCTAAGTAATTGGAGATTGGTGAGATTCCATTATAATGTAAAATTTCTTCAAGTTAATGTTAGGTTGGTAATTTGATAACTTTGGTCAGAGTTTAGGATGGACTTGTGTTGTATATTCACACTAAATTAAGAATCATCTTTTGCACTCTGTTGACAAGGAGAACTTGAGACTTTTCTGATATCTTTTAATTTATTTAGCATTGAAATTCTGAAATTGATAATGTAAACTAGTATTTATTTGTTAAAGACTAATTTTCTTAAAGCTTTCTTTGTACCAGACGTCTTTTGAATATGCTTACTGATCTACTTCTTAATAGCTACTTTCTGTCTACTTTGTGTTTTTTAGGGGATTTCGATAGTTAAAACAGCGTAATCATTAATTTAGTTTAATTTTATGGTTTAAATTAAAAGCACAGAATTGGTGTTAATGACAGTACTGTCCAGTTCTCAAGACTGGCACCAGTCTTTTGATGATGAATGTGATGATGGCGTTAATATTTAGTTAACATTTATTGAGTGGATTCCTTGTGTGCCAGCTACTATTCCAGGCACATTGTTGAATTACACCAATCCTATGAGATAGGTATTGTTATGATCCCTATTTCATGGATGAGTATTGGAAGTTAAGTGATTTGGCCAGTGTTTCACGGCTAGTAAGTGGCAGAGTTGAGGTTTAGACTTGGACAGTCTAGCTGTAGAATCCATCCTCCTAACCATTGCATTATATTTCTCTTATAAGTAGGGTTGAAGTTTGCTTCAATTTAAACAGTGCAAATGTAATAACATAAAAATACTTATAACTTTATTTCATCCTACTAATTCCAATAGGATCCTGGTGTCTTGATTTTTCTAAATGTTAGAATTTAACTTGGTAACACTAGTAATTCCATATTATCTCTTCCCAAAGTATTCAGTCATCACTTAAATTGTGAGATAAAGGCATCCTACAATCAAACAAAAAATTCCGTGCTAATATTAACTAGTTTGAGTTACTAGTTTAGTACCTTTACCAAGTAATCAAAATTTTCCCTTAATTTATGACCTTAATAGTCCCTTAAATGGCCAGAAAGGTTTGTCAAAAAATATATATATATATTCCTTTAGGCTACTAAATTTTAAATTGCTTTTTAAACATGTAGAAATAGCTAAATTATGAAATTATATAGTATTTTACTTTTTGTGATTTCTGCCTGCTCTGATTTATTTGTATTTGTTTGGGTTTGTTTTAAGCTGTGCTTGAGGAACTCGTAAATAGTGGACGCTTACGAGGCATCGTGGTTGGTGGGAGGCAGGATAAGGCGGTGTTTGTCCCTGACATCTACTCAAAGACACAGAGTACGTGGGTGGATTCCTTCTTCAGGCAGAATGGCTATCTAGGTAACTATTTTTTTTCCTTTGAAACTGAAACTTATTCCCAATACTAAACACATTCTTAGAAAATAGTGTTCTAGCCCTGGAAATCCAACACTTTACTATTGGTGAGCAGATTATAATGATTCTCTTTGAAAGCAAAAATGGTCATAGTATAGGTTTTTTGAGTTGGAACTGAATTTAATCCCATAGTTATTGAACAGTTATTATGTAGAAAGGCCAAGAGCTGTTATTGTTACCGATTTTTCAGTTATTTTAAGGTGATATACTACAACTTCATGTATTTTTAATTTATAAAAAGTAATTATATTTATTTCTTATATTTTATGAAATTGCCCCATTTTTCAGTAACATTATCTTAAAAATACTTTATTTACTATCAGCTTTTCAACATTCATTTTTATTATTACCCCAAAACTTCATTTATGTTTGAATTTAAGTCCCTTTTCTGTGATTTTCCTGCCATTTGGATCAAGTTGAGTGAATGAATTCATTCATTAGAACAGTTACAAAAATACATATGGCACTCACTTATTTAATAAATTTCATATCCCAAATCAAACCATATAACATTAGTTGCTTTCTCAATAATCAACCTATTTAAGTCATAAGTGTGTTTAAACTGTTTAAATGTATGTTTATAATGGGCTTTGCTTATATTTTCTTGATTTCTGTGATGCACCTTTCAGTTTCTTCACCCACCATGGACTTGGATTAGAAATCTGTTATAAGTAGTTTTCTTGAGTATGATTATTGAGTTGGGGAGAGAGATCTCCAATAACCTTAATGACTGGAATTTTAAGCGGTTATTTTGAAATTTTATTTTATATGCTAAAACTTTTTTAGTTTAAATTAGACTGGAGAATTACTTTGTCCTTAATTACCTAATGAAGCATTCTGAAAAGTAAATTCCCTTCCCTTAATTGTAATGAGCAAAATAAATTCCATGTTTTATTTCTTCATTTACATCATTTCTCTCTCCTTTACCCCCATTTTTGTTTTTATTGCTCTGTCAGTTTTTTTGACATCTCAATTGGAGAAGGAGAGACACAGCTGGTATTGAAGGGACTCTTGAATCAATTTTTCTACAAATATCTGTAGTAATAAAAGTTGAGGAAGGCAGGAGAACCAGAGAGTAGTCTGTGATACGTCTCTGTTCTGTATTCCTAAAGAAAGATTAGAATATAGCACATTCACAATAAAAGAATTGGTTTTGGTAGAACTTAACTGTTTTTTTTTCTGTTTCCAGTTAATATAAATAATTTACAATTCTTTTTGTCCTATTCCAATCTAGAATTTGATGCTTTGTCTAGGCTTGGAATCCCAGATGCTGTTAGCTACATAAAGAAAAGATATAAGACTACACAGCTCTTGTTTTTGAAAGCAGCTTGCGTTGGTCAAGGACTTGTGGATCAAGTGGAAGCATCAGTAGAGGAAGCTATCAGCTCTGGAACATGGGTTGATATTGCAGTATGTTTTATCTTTTTATTCTTAGCTTTCTTTTAAAACAAAAACATTTGTTATTTCACTAATATATGGCCTTTTTAAGAATTAGGATCCGTAAAGATAATCTTGACTGAGAGCCAAATAGTAATAGCCATTGTTACAACAAAAATAATTTTAATTATTTTATGCTTAAAGTTGTTCTAGCTTTTGAAGTAGAAAATAACCTTCCTTATGTGATAGTCAACATCCGTAATATATAAATCTCAAATATATATGTATATTACTCATATTAATCCTGCCTTACAAACCCTATAAATTGATAAGACCTGACATAGTATTTTCCAAGCATTTATGACAGCACTGGCATCAGACATTGTGTAGCATTTGTTTATCCCTTATCCATTAATCTCTGTTAATGTAATATATTAACACAAGCTGCTTTAACACTGATAATGTTTCACTTTGGTGTTTACCTGCCCTTCATTCTTCCAAAAAGATAAGTGTAGGTGAAGAAAAAGAAATAGGAAGCCAATCTGTTATTTACCAGTCAGAGCGCAGATTCTCTCTATAAAGCAGAAAACTCCCTGCTTTTGAGTATACCACATTCCCGATTTAGGTATTTTATGTATTCATTCAAGAAATTGTACTAAGCACTTTCTAGTGGTAGACACTGTTCTACCTGCTGTGTATATTCAGACAAGTTTCCTGTCCTGAGAATGGGCACTTTCTTTTGGCAGAGATAGTCAGTGAAAATGATTTCAGATAGTAGAAGGAGCCAAGAAGAAATTTATTTTGTAGGAAAGTTATCAGAACTTGCTGGTGGGTTCATTGTGAGGTGTGTGAGAGAGAAATGCGATGTGACTTCTAGACTTCTAGATGTTTTGCTTTTGGCCTGATCAGCTTAGTAGAAAGTGGTACTATTAATTGAGATGGAGAAAAGAAAGTGAAGAGTAGGTGGGAGCTTGGAGTCTGGGAGAGGGCAGTTGTGAATCATGAGTGTTATTTTGGTCATAGTAAACTTAAGATACCTACTAGGCATATAAGTGGGGAGGTTAAATAGGAAATAAGGGTATGTTATTACAGATCACAGTGATGATGCAACTAGAAATATAATTTGGAGGTTATCAGCATATAGATGATTCTGAAAGCCTTGGACTTAATGAGATCTCCTAGGGAGAGCATATAGATAGCAAATGATTTGTCTGTCTTATATTGCATTTATATTTGTTTTTTATTTTGTTTGTAATTTTAGCCTCTGCTTCCCAGTTCTTTATCAGCTGAAGATGTTGCGATATTGCTACAACAAGTGATGAGAGCATTCAGCAAACAGGCTTCAGCCACAGTCTTTAGTGACACTGTTGTAGTCAGTGAAAAATTTATAAATGACTGTATAGAACTATTCAATGAACTGATGCATCAAAAAGCTGAAAAGGTATGCCCAATTTCCTTTCATGTACAAATCTTAACAGTATTTTCACAATAGAATCATTTGCTATCTTTTGGAAAAAGGAGTAAGCAGTATATCCAGAAATGAACACTTTTTGTCATACATCATCTTCCTTAAATGTATCACTCCTTTTTATTTCCTCTTCTGGATTTGTTCTGGATTTGTTTTCGTTCTCATCAGAAAATCTAAGTTAGAGTTGGAGGAGCAAATTTTATACATTGAAATCACAGAATTGAAATTCTGCTTCACAACTAAGTGACGTAACTTAAAACAACTTGAAAACATTTAAATGTACAGAAACAATATCTGTGAATCGTGTATAAATATACAGTGTACTTGTCAATCATTATGCAATGTATTTGTTAAATCTAGCAGCACCTCATTAGTTTTACCTATTTGGGGTACACAAGCAGTATAACTTACCAAGTAAACAAATCATTTGTTACTGTCAAAATTGACTAGTTTCTCATAGCAATTGCTATGAAGTAGAAGTCATGCCAGGTCTGCTTTAATGACTATTCAGTTCCTGTTTCTAGTTAGCAGCAATATCTACCTATAAAGTGTACTCTCAAATAGGTAAAACAAGCCCACTTATCTTAGTTACTAACAAATTAATGAGGGCTTATTAAATATGTAAATAATTTGTATTTATCTATATTGCTTTTAAACTCTTTAATAGTCTAAAAATGAGATAACTTTCTATATATGGCATGAAAAGCAGCAGAGAAGAGTTGAAAGAAACAGTAAACCTGAGTTTAAATCTCAATCCCTGTTTGCTGTGTATATGACTTTGGACAGTGGAGCCCCATTTCCTCATCTTATAAGAAAGGATGATGATACCTACTCCCAAAGGGATAAATGTAAATATATGAGGGATGTATATAAAATTCCTGGCACATGTTAGCTACCAGGTATTAAGTGGCTACTTAATTATCCTTATATATGACCTTTACCAAATTAAAAGCTTAACATGGTCATCAGTTTCTTCTTTCTTGCACTCCTCCCTCCAATCATGAAAATAAGTTCATAAAAAGGTGATTCTATTATTTGAATTATCAACATTTTAAGCATTTTTCTTTAGAAAACCAAAAAGGAAATAATAGCATTTTTACCATGAAAATGAACTTGTCACTAGAGATTATAGAACCTTTCCCATGAGAAAGAACCTGTTCCTGAACTTGGAAATAATTCATTGCTGTTAACACAAACTTTTAAAAGGCAGAGATCATCAAGCATAAGTCTAGAGAGGGAAAAAAGTTAATGTGACTTGGTGTGCAACTTATATATGGTAATTTGATGGGATGGCAAATAGAGGGTTAGAATTAACTTTTTAGTAATTTGAAGTATACAGGTAGCATTGGACTTGTGAGTCTCCAAAAAGTAAGACACCAATTAAGCAGTGGAAAAACCAGCCAATAACAGCTAAAGAATATTGCATTTGATTCAGTGCAATCAGTTGTTCAGTGACCAGACAGGATTTCTCATTAGCTGAGTACTAGGTACAAAAAGCCAAAAACAGTAAGGGAATAGACTGATTTGGGGAAGGAGAAACAGCCTCTGAATAGCAGCTGTAAGACAAAACTATAGTTCTTAGCAACAAAGCCACACAAGAATAATTAAGATGTAATTATATAAACAACTTGTCTTTTATGCTTTTTGAAATGCCATCTTGTTCTAGTTTGCTAATGCTGCTGGAATGCAAAACACCAGAGATAGATTGACTTTTATAAAAAGGAGGTTTATTTGGTTACACAATTACAGTCTTAAGGCCATAAAGTGTCCAAGGTAACACTTCAACAGTCGGGTACCTTCACTGGAGGATGGCCAATGGTATCTGGAAAACCTCTGTTAGCTGGGAAGGCACGTGGCTGGCATCTGCTCCAAGTTCTGGTTTGAAAATGGCTTTCTCCCAGGACATTCCTCTCTAGGCCACAGCTCCTCTTCAAAATGTGACTCTCAGTTGGTCTTGGGGCATTTGTCCTTTCTTGCCTTCTCTGCAGCAAGAGTCTGCTTTCAACGGCTGTCTTCAATCTGCCTCTCATCTGTAGCGCCTATGCTTTCTTCAAAGTGTCCCTCTTGGCTGTAGCTCCTCTTCAAAATGTCACTCACAGCTGCACTGAGTTCCTTCTGTTTGTCAGCTCATTTATATGGCTCCAGAGATTTAATTTAGACCCACCCTCAATGGGTGGGGTAACACCTCCATGGAAATTATCCAGTCAGAGTCATCACCCACAGTTGGTTGGGGCGCATCTCCAGGGAAACACTCAAAGAATTTCAATCCAATCAACACTGATAGGTCTGCCCACACAAGATTACATCAAAGATAATGGCGTTTGGAGGGACATAATACATTCAAACTGGCACAGATATATATACTTGCCTACAAAAACATGTTTTATTTCAGGAAATGAAAAATAATCCTGTTCATTTAATTACTGAAGAAGATCTGAAACAAGTCTCCATTTTAGAAAGTGTTAATACAAGTAAAAAGGATAAAAAAGATGAACGAAGAAGGAAAGCAACAGGTAACGAATTATTAACAAGAAAGGTTGAAAGAGGAATGTTTTATTTATTGCAGTGAACTTTGCATTTATTAGTCCATTTGAAAGGCCTTTTATTTTGATTCAACTTTAACTGCTAGTATCAACCAAATCTCTTGCTAATTAATTAAATTTTAATTATGAAAGTGCAAATATTGGTGATTATTTACTCTGTTTTCTTTTGTATAAACTAATTTCATGATCTCACCCATCTCTTGTTCTCCTGTTTACCCTCTAAGATCCAGCCATTCTTGTCTTCACCTTAAGGCCTTTGCACTAATTGTCCACTTTACCTGGAATGCTATTTCCCAAGCTTAAGTAACTGATTACTTTTTGTCATTCAGAGCTCAACTTAAATGTCACTTCTTTAGAGGCTTCCCCAGAAACCCAGTGGGAGCTACAGTCACTCTCCATATCATCAACTCCTTAGTTTTTGCATAGCCTTTATCAAAGGGGGAATCTTATCCAGATTATTTGTTGTTGCATCTCCAGAGCCTAGAGCATTGGTTGCCATATTTTAAGGGCTCCAAAAATATGGAATGAATAAATTTCTCAGAGAGTTTTTTTCTTGTTGTTGTTAATTTAAAGTCACTAGAAATTATTCTAGTTAGTATTGGTATACCAGTAACTTGCATTTGAAAAGTGGCATGCATTTTCCATGCTTTTTGTATTAGGGACAATTTTAAATAATGTTATATCAAAGTTAAATAAATTAGATATTCAACTTTTTCATTAATAAATACAGCTACATTGGACCACGTAATAAAACCTTAATGTTTAGTTTTTATATGAGAATTCACTCTGCTTTTCTTTCAGATAGTTGCTTTCCTCTTCCAAAATATTTTTCTGCAGAACCTGTCAATGGTATTTTGAAATTCCTCCCTATTCTTCTGGGAAAACTTATAGTAACAAGTACTATAATAAATCATAGTAATATTCACTGCCTTGCATATTTTAATCATATTATTTAAAGATGTTAAAAATTAAAAATTCACCTTAAGTAATTGGTTGCTCTTGTGTCAGAATAACAAGTCACTTTTATTTCTTCTAAACATTAAAGGCCTTCTGGTATTTTGTTCTTAGTGATAGTGCTGTTAATATTGTAATAATTACAGTACATAGAATAATGTCAAGCATAAAAGTCCTTCCCATAAGAAACTTAGTACCAAATGTAAAAGCACATTGACTTTAGGCTTGTGCTTTTGAAAATAGTAATTTCCCATCATAAAAGCAAAGGGAAGGTAAATTAATAGAATTTTTAAATATAAGATACGAAATCTAAGAGAAATCTAGAATTTAGAAAGACATCTTTAGCTTCTATAAATCACTCTTTATTGAGGAAATGTAATCTTTCATGAAGAAACTGTCAGTATTTTCAATGTTTAAATACCATTTTCAGATAAGTACCTTATCTTTTAGAATAGTGTTTAAAGGTCTTTCTAAAATGTAATTATCTAATAGAAGAGAAATATCTCAATAATGTTTTTAACTTTTGCTTAAAGTGTTTTGAGTTTGTTTCATAATTTGTTTTTTTCTAGGCTTTATTTAGCCCCAATTGGTGATTGAAACAATATTTTTCTACGTAAGAAATGTAATATTCACCGTCAACATTTATTGAGCACCTGTAGTGTTAAGCATGCTTTAAATCCAGGGAGATACAAACATTAATGAGTCATACTCCTTGCTCTTAGGAAGTTCATAATCTGAATGGGTGGTGGTTGAGTCCGGATGCCTTCTATAAACTTGATAATAATCTTTGAGCCTAAAAGGCGAAAACAGATATAATTAAATATGTAAAGTATTGTAACAGGGTGATATTGATGAGGCTCTGGTAACAGAGATGGGGAAGAGATTGGGGATGATAGAAGAAGAGATGAAGGAATGGATGTGGCCAGTAAAAGTTAGACAAAGCTACAGAGAAGAAGTGACATTAGAAGGAAGAAGAGACTGCATTTAGAACATCTAGGCTATTTAAGTTTCTTCAGCAGATTTCATATTTTATTGTTTATTGATTTTTTTTTTTGCTCCCATTTTTCTACGTATCCATCCATACACTGGACAAAGGGGAGTATGTTCCACATGGCTTTCCCAATCACATTGTTACCCCTCATAAGCTACATTGTTATACAGTTGTCTTCAGGATGTTTATTGATTTTTGTATTGATCAAATATATTTTTTTATTTTAATAAGGAAAGTCCAAGTTTAAAAAAATGCTAAAAATTTTGTTAATTATTTTACCTGTTATTTTCCTGCTGTAAAGTTAAATGTAACAATAGGGTGTCATCATTTTCACAAATGGTAATTTTGTTAAATAATACTAACAATGTTCTCTACCAGAGGGTAGTGGAAGTGTGAGAGGAGGTGGCGGCGGCAATGCCAGGGAGTACAAAGTTAAAAAAATCAAGAAGAAAGGAAGAAAAGATGATGATAGTGATGATGAATCTCAGTCATCTCACACTGGTTTGTAGCTTTATTTTACTTTTCTGTTTTTGGGGTTTGGTTTCTTAAATATATATCTTTTTTAAATCATTTTTTTATTGTGGAATATAACATATATACACAGAAGTGATAACTTTCCAAGTGCAATTTAATAAGGAGTAGAGAGCAGATTTCAAAGGATGTTATTAGTTACAGCTCCACAGTTTCAGCTATTTCCTTACTGTGAAATATAACATATATGCAAAAAGGTGATAACTTTCAAAGTACAACCCAACAAGTAGTTATATAGGAAATTTCCAAGAACGTTATGGGTTATAATACGATAATTTTAGTTACTTTCTTATTGTGAAATATATATATAGCAGGTGATAACTTTCAGATTATAATTTAACAGGTAGCTATATAGCAAATTTTAAAGAATGCTATGGGTTACAGTTCCACCGTTTCAGTTACTTCCTTCTAACTATTCTAATACGCCAACAACTAAGAAAAAAAAAATAATGTAGAGATTTAGTATTCATAATCCTTTGTTAAAGTCTGTCTTGTCTGTTGTTACCCCTTCCTCTGTTTAATCACTTTCCCGATCTTCAGGGATGTCTATGCAGTGGCCACCCTAAATAGTTCATGTTGGAAAGGGGTGTTGACACTATGGGAAAAGGGGTCACATCTGGTTGATGTTTTTGAAGAGGCTGTTGCCTCTGGGTTTGGGGATTTAGCTGGCATAGAAGCTCTCTGGAGGATTTAAGTTTCTGAAGAATAAACTTAATGAGTGAAACTTTTATAGAATCTCATAAAGGGACTGGGTATTCTTTAGGGTTTTCAGGACTATTGTTGACTTGGGCTTATCATACTGTGGCCAATTGGCATATCTAGCTGAAGCTTGCATAGGATTAACCTCCGGGACAGCCTATTGACTCTATTTGAAATCTCTTAGCCACTGAAACCTTATTTTGTTGCCTCTAAGAGACATAAAATTAGGTACATATGTTTATTCATAAAGTTCTTGCTTTGCCTGGTTCCAGTGTGCACACATTTCAGTTACCATGGTTCAGTTAAATGACACCGGTCCCCCAACAAAATGTTCAAATTTCAGTTGCCGCAGTATAAGAAATTGCATGAAGTACAAACTTTGCTGCTAGTTCTTCAGTCCACACATCACTAGTAAATAACTGACCAGATGCACACCATGATCAAAATTTGTCAGTGATCAGTGACTACATGTGTTATTCAGTTTATGCCTAGACAGCAAAGCATATAGTTGTATTGCCTCCTTGTCTCCCAGTGATAAACCTATGTGACGTTTTAGAAAAACAGCTTTGCAAAGAGGGAATTCGCCATAAGGGTGAAAGTAAACAAAGAAATGAAAAGTGATAATGCTGGAAATAAAATTCTGGTCAAACATAAATGGAGTTATAAAAGCAATAGCTGATCATAGGAATCTTGATACTGCCGCTACTCAAGACTCTAGACAGGAACTTAATGAAGGTGAACTTATCAAGATAAATGAAGAAACTGGTCTTGACAAAAAGGATAAAGACATCCCAGAGGAAGTGAAGCTGGCAAAAAATTTCACATTAAAGAAATTCGTGGAGATATTTCATTACATTGAAAGGGCAAAGAATAAAATATTGAAAGCTGATCCAAAATTAGAAGGGCATATGACAATTTCCCAAGGCATAGAAAAGATGATCAATATTGTAAGTTAACACAAGGAGGCATGAGTTTTTTGTAAAGAAAGAAAATACTTTAATTCTCATTGTTCCTAATGTGTTAAAGTGTACTAAAAATTATAAAATATTCATTTTAATACTTTCTTCATTTCCCTATACATTTAAAACCAACAGAAAGAGTTCTTAATATTTTCACACAAATTTTTAAAGATCACCAAACGATCATAATTTTTCCCATGGATTATTAAGAATGCTTTTTATGGTTTCAGCTTGCACTGTCATTTTTATGGTCTTATACACTGTGCAAAATGAGTATTATAATATTTTATGAAAAGTAGATTTCTGCAAATTTAAATAGGATACATTAATTTTATGCATGTTTAATTTTTATGATAATACTTAACTGGTTGGCTGCCCATATCTAAGTAGGAGAATTAATTACATGCTTCTTGTTAATATTCAGTTAAATTAAGTCTGCAAGAAACACCTTTTTTGTTTTCTTAAATAAAAATTACATATTTTTTTCTTTTAAAAAAATAACTTAATAAAACTCTGATATCTCCCTTCCCCTCAACTCCATCCCAAGGAAAAGGGGGAAAAACAACTATGAATGATGATAATTTGAAGTTTATATTTCACCTTCTCCATGGAGTTCATTACATATGGGCTAGAGTTGTGGGCATGAAATGGCTTGGCTTCAGCTGTTAATGTGCTACTACTTGTAATAGCACAATTGCTTAAGGCCCTGTCTTGAAAGTATTCTCTTTTAAAATAGGTAAAAATAGCTACTATTGTTGTGCATAAAACAATGTTAATCAAAGGAAAGGTATCTTCATAGATACCACTAGCTCCACCCTTATTTTAAATAGGATCAAGACTGTCCTTACCAGGGTTTTAATTTTTCATTGATACCTGAATTTCCCTATTTCCCAGATGTACTAGAGGTGGGGTGAAGGGGCATTTAACAAAATAGCTCTCTAATATCTGTAATCTTAAATAATTACTAAATTAGGCCTGTGAAACTTCTGTGTATTGATTAGGGAGGGGGCTATAAGAGTAGTAAAACTATTCTACTCAAAATATGTAATTTCAGAGCTGCTGGAAAATGGCTGTGTTGTAACCTCTGAAATGAGAGATTCAATTGGGTTCTCAGCTAAACCATAAGATTAACTCACTGTGAAGAATTACTAGAAAGAACTATAATAACATATAAAATGCATCCAGGAACCAAACAGGGAAATCATAGACTGTTTAGTGTGGAACATCAAGAATGGATGGCAGAATGCAGAAGGATAATATTGGCTATCTACTCTAAAGCTATGATCTCAACTCTTTAGATCTTTATGCATCATTAAAATTAATTTTTGAGCTATTTTATTTTTATTTATAAGATTTAGTTATTAGAATTAGAACCTAATTTAACTGGAAATAGTCACTTATACCTTTATAATTTCTACTGAAAATAGCTTTGTCTGCAAAACTTATTTTTCCAAGTATGTGAGTAGGCATGACATTTCCACAATTAACAATTATTTTCAATACAATAGCTGCATACAAATTTTCCTTGGTATATAATTACTTTTGTGAGAGCAAAAATAAATTATGAGAGTAAAATTGTGTTTTTTTCCTCATATATGCCTTTCCCAAAAGGAGACAGAATTTGGCTTAATTCTGGAGTTGTGCGTCACATGATGATAATTACTGCTTTTGGATATCTTATGTAAATTACAAAAGTGATTTGATTTTTAATAAATATTCATTTCTGTAAAGAAGGAAATTCTGCCCAGTATTCACTGTTTAACAAAGAGAAATTACCCTTTCCTAAAAGATTTTTTTTATTGACTTGATTGTTTTGATTTTCAACTATTTGCATCATCCTAGCTGGAAGCAGTAGGGGGGTGATTCTTTTTATTATTTTCTTTATTGACTTATAGAAAACAAGTTATTTTTAAATAAAGAAGAAAATTGTTCAAGAGAAATTCTACATATCTTATTTTTAAACTTGTTTCCATTTGATATTACTATTTGGCATTGGCAATTTTGTTGACATAAAATATAATATTAGTCTCTGTGGTAGGCAATAAACAAATTTCCATATTAAATATATTTCCTTAATAATTTCCATATTAAATATATTTCCTTATTAAATTTCCATATTAAATATATTAGGACCTTATTTGTTTTTTTGTTTGCTTATTTGTTTTTTGTTGTTGTTGTTGTTTTCTCCCATTATTAATATCTTTTGTAGGAAAAAAGAAGCCAGAGATCACTTTTATGTTCCAGGACGAGATTGAAGATTTTTTAAGAAAACGCATACAAGATGCTCCTGAGGAGTTTATTTCTGAACTTGCAGAATACTTAATAAAGTAAGTCTTAAAACAGATTTTTTCCATTGTATGGCAGAATTCAGTGGGTTATTAAATAAAATATTAGCCATGATCATAGAAACTATATATTTTAAGTGTTTTCCTTTCAAAGCTTTGAATTTAACCCAGCATCCAAAATTGCAGATTTTGTTTGCCTACAGAGGCAGTTCAGTTCAACAAACATTTGTTAAGTGCTTTGGGTGAAGCATTGTGGGATATAAAAGGTATGAACCTGGAGCTGTCCTCACTCACTAAACTTACACCAGCACTGATCAACGACTGGTCTCTTCCATAGCATGGAAATAACATTTAAAAGGAAGAAAAGACTGTTTTCTACCTTGATTTGACAAAGAGCAAACAGTTTTTACTTTTAAGGAGAAAATAAAGTGACCTAAAAAGAGAATAGATTTAGACTTTATTGCATTGTAAATGGGCCATTCTAAATTTATTTTATACAAAAATTGAAGGAAATTGTGTGTAACTTGATCTTCACTAAATAGCCTAGTCTTCTCTCAAGTTAGTCCCAATATGAAGCTTCTATAAATGTAAACCAGGAGCAAAATGCATCTAACTTTTAGTATTTAGGAAAGCTTTGCTTTTGTAGTGAGAGTTTTTTTATTTTTTTTTAATTTAAGTGAATATTCTTTGTACATGTACAGAGCCATATTTTTCACGTAAAAAAAGTGAAATAATTACTATGAATCATTTACCACTGCTTTTTAAAATAATATTTTTCGAGTTATTGAACATAGGTTATTTTTTAAGTACATTATTGTTTAGTATTTTAAAAGCTGAAGAATAATTTATTATAATTCCTAAAGATGAGGGACAGATTTATAGTATACTATTCTCCAAATTAACTATAAAAATCTATTTTGAATTGTGACATTTTTGTTGTTCTTGTTATCTTTAATTCTGTAACTTTGGATACTATAAAAACTGATAAATTCATCCATTTTAGTTATAATTTCTGGTGCTGAGGGACAAATTCTTTGTGATCTATTCTCCAATTTAATCTTATTTGTTTAAAAAAACAATAGAGATATTAAATTTCTTATCTGCACAAATCCATTACATTTTAATAAACTATTAATATATTTACTTTGTGTACAGACCTCTTAATAAAAGTTATCTTGAGGTAGTACGTTCCGTATTCATGTCTTCAGCTTCTGCTTCTGGAACTGGCCGAAAACGCACAATGAAGGACTTGCAAGAAGAAGTTTCCAACCTGTACAATAATATTAAGTTATTTGAAAAAGGGATGAAGTTTTTTGCAGGTATACATAATACTATTTCTCATTGATTCTTATGATTTTTAAAAAATTATTTTTAATAAAGTGCCTTTATTTTACAGATGATACACAGGCGGCTCTTACCAAGCACTTGCTGAAGACAATTTGTACTGATCTCACTAACCTCATTTTCAACTTCTTAGCTTCAGATTTAATGATGGCAGTAGACAATCCTGCAGCCATTACAAGTGAAGTATGTTCATTTTCTTGCCACTCTTGATGTGTTTTGTTTTGAAATCTGAGCATGTTTTATTTCTTCTCATTTGAAATAATGTAAAGGGAAAATAAAATACAGAAATTTTTTGAGGAAAAACTCAAAATGATTTTTAGTTTTCTTCAAATTTAGTAGAATGTATATACAGTTGTTAACAGGATTGGTAAAATAACCAATTTATTTAAAGTAACAATGCTCAGTTACTTGGGAATAAGTGGTTTTGTTTTTTTCCCTAATTATCATCACATCCTTTTTTCCTCCTGAATTGAAAGCCCTTTAACAGCATTCTAGCCAGTTCCATAACTTTGCATTCATTTCGCCTAGTAACACCATCTCTTTTCAAGATTTAGACTAATTCTAGTTCATTTTTAGACATTTGTATTTCAAACTGAATGTAAAGCTCATCTTTTATTCTTCTTGCAATGTAAGCTAGAGCTGTGGCTCCCAGTTGTTCAGAGGAGGAAAAGTGTAGTCTGTAAGATTCCTCCTCTTCTTCTTGCTGATTGTCCTATGTCCTCTTAATGTTGGGGGTTTAGGGAAAATGAGGAAGGCAGAAGTGTCTTCATGTGACTGCCTGTATTTCATTGCCCTTAATCTAGGCCAAACTCTATCAGTCTAATGTTTACGACCCCTGCTGATGTGGTCGCCACAGAGGTGACATAAGTTGTTTTGGGGGGGATGTTGTTTAGCTTCAGTGGCTCCTTTATCATCCAAAACATAAGTGCAGTGATTTCTCCTTCATACTCCAGCAATTTACCGACCCTTTCCCTTCTCTGGCTTGACCAGCGCATCCCCTGCTGCCTGGACAGTCCCATGCCCTTCAAGAGCCACTGAAAAGATTGGTGTATAATAGGGACAGTAAGGCAGTAGGTTGACCCTGTCTTCCCAGACAACTCCATACCCTCTGGACTTGCTGACCAAACCATTCCAGCAGGCCTCCTCCTTCAGAAATTTTGTTCCAGAAGTAGCCATTGGGCTTTAGACAAAAAAGCTACCAAACTTCAGAGGACATATATATGCAGAGAGAGGTGCTGAAAAGGTGCTACACATTGTATGGTATAACAAGAAGCTAGCTATGGAGTGAAATCCATCTCCCCATCATATAGGTATCCCTGGTCTTCAAATGTGGGGTCCCTGCTCTTGGAGAGGAAAAAATACTCTTCCCACCCCAGTGGAAAAGAGAGGGAGCCTCTTACTCCAAACACTGTACTTTTCCCACCAGACCATCCTTACATTGCTGGCTCTTGGCTACCTGTCTGATTTCAAAATGTTTTTTGCATGTGATCTTTTTCTTTTTCTTTTTTTTTTTTTTCCTTCTTTTTATGCATTTTCATTTTAGCACCTTTGGGAAATAAGAAGTGGAATTACATACCAAACAATACACTACAATAATACTGGCATTTATAATTACCCAAGGTCTTTATTTCTTTTGCCCCTTTGAAACACTGTCTAGTGTCCTAGTGTCCTTTCCTTTCAGTGTGAAGAATTCCCTTTAGCATTGCTTGTAGGCATGTCTACTGGTGATGAACTCCCTGAGCTTTTGTTGGGAATGTCTTCATATCTCCCTCATTTTTGAAAGAAAGTCTCACTGGACTTAAAATTCTTGGTTGGCAGTTGTTTTCTTTTAGCACTTTAAGTATTTCAAGCCACTGCCTTCTTGCCTCCATGGTTTCTCATGAAAACTCAGCACTCGATCTAATTGGGACACCCTTGTACGTAGCAGGTTGCATTTCTCTTGCCACTTTCAGAACACTCTCGTTGTCCTTTGCATTTGATAAAGTGATCAATATATGACAGTGTGTATATTTCTTGTTTATCCTGTTTGGTGTTCTCTGGCCTTTCATGTCTTTTGCTAAGCTTGGGTAAGTTCTCTGTCATTATTTCTTTTAATTATTCTGTCTGCCCCTTTCTCTTTTCTTCTTCTGGGACTCCCAAAATGCATATATTGGTATGCTTGATGGTATCCCAGGTGTGTCCTAGGCTATTTTTGTTTTTTTTTAAATTCTTTCTTCTTTTTGCTCCTCAGCCTGACTCATTTCAAGTATCTTGTGTTTGAGTTTACTGATTCTTTCTTCTGACAGCTCCAATCTGTCCTTGAAACCCTCCTGGGCAATTTTCATTTCAGTTATTGTGATCTGTAACTCCATTAGTTCTGTTTGGTTCCTTTTTAAAATTTCAGTCGTTTTACTAAGATTCTTATATTGCACATTCATTGTTTTCTTTATATCTTTTAGTTCTCTCTCTGTATTTTCCTTCATCTCCTTGAGCGTTTATAAGATCATTTTTTTAAAGGCTTTGTTTCGTATCTCCAAATTTTGGTCTTCTTTAGGTGTTTTCTGGATTTTTATTCTGTTCCCTTGGATGGACCATCCTTTCCTGTTTCTTTACTTGTCTTGTGCTCTTGTTACACACTGTGCATTTTAATATTTTAAAATATTAACTCTGGGAATTATTCCCAAGATATCTGTTTCTTGGTTTCATAACCAGCTGGTGATAAGACAGAGATTTTCTTGAGCTTCAGCCATCCTATCAGGAAGGTCTGCCTGAGGCAAATGCAGTATGCAAGGTTTTCTCAGTTTTTCGGGGCCTGTATCTTGTCCTCGGCTTTTGCTTGTTAGTTGTTTTGGAGACAGGAGTTTGGCTGTCCCCTCTGTTTCCCAGGAAATAGACCTCACTCTCTCAGGTGTTTGAAACTGGAAAACATATGCCACAGATTGTCTACCTCTATAGTTTTGTTTGTTTTTTAAAGCAGTTTTATTGAGATATATTCACATACCATACAATACATTCAAAGTGTGCCATCATTGGCTTTTAGTATAATCACAGAGCTGTGCATTCATCACCACAATTTTAGAACATTTTCATTACTCCAAAAAGAAAAACTCCATACCCCTTAGCAGTCACCTCTCAATCTCTATCCTTCCCCAGCCCTACTTAATCACTAATCTATTTGTTTCTATAGATTTACTTATATTTACATTTTATATAAATGGGATCGTATAATATGTAGTACTTTGTGTCTGGTTTCTTTCACTTAGCATAATTTTTTTTTAATTAATTTTTTTTTTAATTAGAGAAGTTGTAGGTTTACAGAAAAGTCATGTAAAAAATGCAGCATTCCCATATACCCCCCTATTGCTGACACATTGTATTAGGGTGGTACCTTTGTTACAGTTGATTAAAGAATATTGAAATAGTACTATTAACTGTAGTCCATAGTTTACATTAGGTGTTTTTTCCCCATATCCCACCCTAATGTTAACACCTTGTAATAGAGTACATTTGACATAATTCATGAAAGTACATTCTTATACTTGTACAGTTAACCCTAGTCATCTTCCACTGCAGAGTTCACTGTGTTATGTGGTCCCATGTTTTAACTTCTAACTTTCGTTCTTTTAATATACATGACCCAAAACTTCCCATTTCAACCACATTCATACATATAGTTTAGCGCTGTTAATTACACTCACGATAATGCTCTACATCACCACCATCCATTTCCAAACCTTTACAATCAACCTAAATAAAATTTTGTACAAATTAAGAATGGGCTCCCCATTCTCTACCTCAGCCTATCCCTTCGTAACCTATATTCTAGATTCTAGTTTGCTTATTATAATTAATTCATATCAGTGAGATCATATAATAGTTTCCTTTTGTGCCTGGCTTATTTCACTCAGCATAATTTTCTCAGGGTTCATCCATGTTGTTAATGCATCACGACTTCATTTCCTTTTTTTTTTTTTTTTAATCTTCATTTTATTGAGATATATTCACATACCACGCAGTCATACAAAACAAATCGTACTTTCGATTGTTCACAGTACCATTACATAGTTTTACATTCATCACCTAAATCAATCCCTGACACCTTCATTAGCACACACACAAAAATAACAAGAATAATAATTAGAGTGAAAAAGAGCAATTGAAGTAAAAAAGAACACTGGGTACCTTTGTCTGTTTGTTTCCTTCCCTTACTTTTCTACTCATCCATCCATAAACTAGACAAAGTGGAGTGTGGTCCTTACGGCTTTCCCAATCCCATTGTCACCCCTCATAAGCTACATTTTTATACAACTGATTTCTTTTTATAACTGAATAATATTCCATCATATGTATATACCAAATTTTGTTTATCCATTCATCAGTTGATGGATACCTGCTTCATGTTTTGGCAATTGTGAATAATGCCGCTGTGAACATCAGTGTGTAAATATCTGTTTGAGTCCCTGCTTTCCGTTTTTCTGGGTTTATACCTAGTAGTGGGGTTTCCAGGTCAAACGGAAATTCTAATTCTATATTTAGCTTCCCAAGGAATACCCAAACTGTCTTCCACAGTAGCTACACCATTTTACAATCCCACCAGCAGTGGATGAGTGTTCCTATTTCTCCACATCCTCTCCAACCTTGTAATTTTCTGTTTTTTTAATAGTAGCTATTCTAGTCAATGCTAAATGATATTTCATTGTGGTTTTGATTTGCATTTCCCTAATAGCTAGATGTTGAGCATCTTCTCATGTGCTTTTTAGCCATTTGTGTGTCCTCTTTGGAGAAATGTCTATTCAGGTATTTGCACATTTTTTAATTGGATTGTTTGTCTTTTTATTGTTGAGTTGTAGCATTTCTTTTTATATTTTGTATATTAAACCCT
This sequence comes from Choloepus didactylus, assembly GCF_015220235.1. Taxonomy (NCBI): domain Eukaryota; kingdom Metazoa; phylum Chordata; class Mammalia; order Pilosa; family Megalonychidae; genus Choloepus; species Choloepus didactylus. The sequence goes on along the minus strand of NC_051313.1, from coordinate 55,269,444 downwards.
TATTGGATATGTGATTTCCAAATATATTCTCCCATTGAGTAGGTTTGTCTTTTTACTTTTACAACAAAGTTCTTTCATGCATTTATTTATTTATGCATTTATTGATGCATTTATTTATTTATGTTTTTTCTTTTGTTGCTTGTGCTTTGTGTGTAAAGTCTAAGAAACCATTGACTAATACAAGATCCTGAAGATGCTTCCCTCCATTTTCTTGTAGGAATTTTATAGACTTGCAACTTATGTTAAGGTCTTCGATCCATTTGAGTTAATTTTTGTATATAGTGTGAGTTTCATTCTTTTGCATACAGAGATCCAGTTTTCCCAGCACCATTTGTTAAAGAGGCTGTTCTTTCCCAATTGAGTGGACTTGGCAGCATTGTCAAAAAGGGTCTGTTTCTGAACTCTCAATTTGATTCCATTGTGCATGTGATCTTATATCCATTACATGTCAAGGCACAATGCTAAAATAATTTTTTTTCCTTACAGGTAAGAAAAAAGATTTTAAGTAAATTATCAGAAGAAACCAAAGTAGCTCTCACAAAACTTCATAACTCTCTGAATGAAAAGGTAAGTAGTTTGATTCTGTTTAGAGAAAAGGACTAGATGTTCGTGACATAAAGATTTTCGAAGAGATTTCTATCAGAATAATTGTAAGCCAAATGTAAAACTAATACTCTATACTCAGATAACAGGGAGGCAAAGGGAAAGACCAAGCTGGGGCACTTTACCCTCTTCAGTTCTGTTCTAGTTTGCTAATACTGCTGGAATGCAAAACACCAGAGATGGATTGGCTTTTATAAAAGGGGGTTTATTTGATTACACAGTTACAGTCTTAAGGCCATAAAGTGTCCAAGGTATCACATCAGCAATCGGGTACCTTCACTGGAGGATGGCCAATGGTGTCCAGAAAACCTCTGTTAGCTGGGAAGGCATGTGGCTGGTGTCTGCTCCAAAGTTCTGGTTTCAAAATGGCTTTTTCCCAGGACATTCCCCTCTAGGCTGCCATTCCTCAAAAATGTCACTCTTAGTTGCTCTTGGGGTGTTTCTCTTCTCTTCACTTCTCCGGAGCAAGAGTCTGCTTTCAACGGCTTCTCCGGAGCAAGAGTCTGCTTTCAACGGATGTCTTCAAGCTGTCTCTCATCTGCAGCTACTCTCTCAGCTTCTGTGCATTCTTCAAAGTGTCCCTCTGGCTGTAGCAAGCTCGCTTCTTCTGTCTGAGCTTATATAGTGCTCTAGTAATTTAATTCAGACCCTCCCTGAATGGGCGGGGCAACACTTTGATGGAAATTATCCAACCAAAGTCATCACCCGCAGTTGGGTGGGGCACATCTCCATGGAAACACTCAAAGAATTACAGTCCAATCAACACTGATAATGTCTGCCCACACAAGATTACATCAAAGATAATGGAGTTTTGGGGGACATAATACATTCAAACTGGCACAAGTCCTAAATCATAATTTTTTATTTAATGACAGAGACCTTTTAAAAGATGTATTTTAGGGGTAAAAAAGAAAAAACAGTATTAAATGACAGTATTTCTTTAGTCACTAGTATATAAAAGTAAATCATGGTATTATACCTTTTCAGAGCATAGAAGACTTTCTTTCTTATCTGGATTCTGCCACAGAAGCTTGTGATATTATGGTGAAGAAGGGAGACAAGAAAAGGGAAAGGTAATACTGAATTAATCTGTTATTAGTAAATTTTTAAATATGTGATATTTCATATCTGAAATTTGAGTTTGACTTTCTGCATTTTTCATCGAGAACTTTTATATCCAAATAGCTGTGGACCTTCACAGATATTCAAAGTCTTTATGCACTTAGGTTCTCCTCTCTGGCCCATGTTTGTTAGGGAAGCAGAATTCCTTAATTCCACAATTAATCAAGTCCAGGAAATTTTTATTAGCACTGGAAGCTTCCTTACAGGAAACCTTACCTAAATCAATGCATCTCTGTTTGATCCCCAACTCAAAATACAAAGCATATTTTGGGTAACCTTGCTCACAGCTTTTTCCGTCATTTTCTAGCTTATTAATCTGTCCATGTAATTTAGATTAAATGTGTGCACATCCCATATTTCAGAGGTTCTTTAAAATGTTCTGGAAATAGATAATTAAACTAGAGGAGCTAATGAATACAGAAGGAAAAAATTGAAATTGGTGAGAACGTGTTAAATTGGAGTGATACATTTTTGTGATTTTATTTTGGTTTAGACAGACACTGTTCCAACATCGACAAGCACTGGCCGAACAGCTAAAAGTTACAGAAGACCCTGCTCTCATTCTGCACCTCACATCAGTTTTGTTGTTTCAGTTCTTAACTCACAGTATGCTCCATGCACCTGGAAGATGTGTACCACAAATCATTGCTTTTCTCAACAGTAAAATTCCAGAGGTATTGTATTTTCAGTACAAGTGAGACTTTTAAAGCTTTTAGAGTCTGAATGTTATGAGTGGATAGATATGAATTATTGTGAATATTCAGACACAAAACATATTAAATTAGCATCATCAACCTGAAAGCCAACAGTGAATTAGAGCTTGACTTCTAAAGCCTCAGCCTAGCTCAGGAATCTTTCAGGATCCTGTAAGATAAATGGTAAAGAATATTCTGAATTTGGAAACTAAGCTTTCAGAAAAGATTAAGAATAGACTATTCCATTTCACCTTATCCAGGTTTAACCTATCCTCCAAGGACGATCTCAGAAGTCTCGTCCTGAACAAATAATTCTGAGAGCCCCATCAGCTAAAAGTAATTTAGCTTCTTTGAACTTCCAGTCACTTTGACTCTATCTTTGGTAATAGAACCTAGCTAAATCAACTTATATTAAAGTGACCTGTATTGATAGTTTGTCTCCCTTAAACTGTAAACTCCTTGAGAGAAGTGACTTTGCCAGATTCAATTTTCTATTTATATGGCCAGTGTTTTGCAAAGATGAGGACTTTCAGTGTTTTTTGTTGAGCAAATTCTATTTTAATTGTCTGTTCTACATAAAATTAAATCATGTTTGTTAACTTTCTTCTTTTTCTTTTCACAGGACCAGCATACTCTCTTGGTTAAGTATCAAGGTTTGGTTGTGAAGCAGTTAGTCAGTAAAAATAAGAAGCCTGGGCAGGGAGATGATGCCTTAAGTGATGAATTAGACAAAGAACATGAAGATGTCACCAGTACTACTCGTAAAGAGCTTCAAGAACTTTCTTCATCTGTTAAAGACCTTGTTCTGAAATCTAGAAAATCTTCTGTAACAGAGGAGTAATGATCTTAATTTACATTTGTCATATAATCATTTTTCCCCAAAGTTAAAGGTGAGTGGTTGCAAAAAATTATACTCAGTTCACAGCTCCCAATTTCCTCTAAGAATTATTAAAATAGTAGTTATATTAAGTGTAAATCTTATAAAGATACAAATTTTTGTAAATTGGGTTTTCTGTGAAAGTTTTTTTTTTTTTAATATTATGATTCTAAAAATTAAACATTTCAGGTTCATTTTGTTACCAGCTACTGAATGAAGAATAAATTTTCTGGTATCTTTCATCTCTTGGAAAGGACTCATTCATTCTGTAATTAGGTTTCAAATGACGTTATTTTTATATATATATTAGGCAAAAGCTTAAAATGTGGTCATGTTTTTAAAAAAAAAGGAAAAGGACGTCTTTGGTGTCCGAAATGAAAATAAATTGTGTATTTTATTTTGAAAGTAAAAGAAGACTTCAAACCTAAAATACAGAAATTTGTAAAATATTTTTATACTAAGCCTTTGCCCCTATATCTGGAAGCTCGTTTCTCATCTCCCTGACAAGAGAAAATTTTTATGTGGTTAGGGGCTTCAGTGATGCCTTTACAGGTACAGAAGAACGCCAGAGGGTCCCTGCATTGCTGTTTCTGAAACAAGCTGCTAACAACAGTGAGAGAAAAAATGAAATTTACTGCTAGTAGGTATTGGATGTAAGTAACATTCTAACATGGAAATCACTAAAAATTTAATATGAAGATTTTTGTTTAATTGACCTGGTTTGTATTTCTAAACTTCAATTTTTATATCAGTAGTAGCTATAGCACCTGATACTTTGTAAATACCATTGTGATAAATAGATAAGTTGCTTTTTCCAGCAGTAGGGTCATCTATAAATGCATTTAAATCATTCGAACCTTTTTTTTTTTCCAAAAATGGAACCCCATCTAAAAAATAGACATTCTTATTTTCTAAAGTTGATTAGTTGAAAGTAACTTAAAAATAGTTCCTTGGAATAATCATTTTCAACTAAATGAATTTTAAACAATTTATTTGTATATCAAAAGAGGAATTTAATTGTTCTGAATATAATAATAAATTAAATCTCAAATATTAAAAATACTATTTTATATAATTGTTTTAAAAAAGGATCAGTTTACCTCTACCATAGTCTAGACAAAGTATCCTAATTGAAAGTAATTAATATAATTGCTAAGTATTATTATTAATATTGACAGGAATATAACATTAAGGAATATTTTTCCATGAGTAATTTTCTCCTTGCATATTTTCATTTAGCCAAAGGGAGAAAAATTTTAAATCCTCTTTGACCACACACTACAGTTAGTTTTATTTATTTGTTTATTCAGCCTCCAAAATACTGAACACCCAACCTAAACTTTTTATTTAATCTTTAAGAATCTTATCATTTAAAATGTTTTAGCAGATACCAAAGTAACCCATGTTTGTGACAAATGTCATTGGGGTATTACTGTACTACATCGAAGAAAATAAAATATATAAAATGAAAGAGACAGTGAAGCAAATAAAAAGAAAAACATTGTCTTAATTTCTTTGCAGTAAAGTTTTTCATTTGTCAAAATGGTTCTTATTTTTCCACAGTAAATAAAGAACAGTTTTTATTATTGTTTTTGTAAATAAAATTATATAACTGATTTTGTATGTAAAGATCTAATTTCATTATTAAAATAAAATTTGTTAAACATTTATTTACTGTGGTCTTAGTGAGCAGGTTATAATGAGAATGTTATTTAAAATAACGTTGCCTGTTAATTCTATTAAATTTTATGTTTCTTTGAAGCTTTCACTATTATACGTAATACTAAGACTAATGGATATGTATATTATGTGCAGTGTATTTTTATTTTGAATTTTCATTCTGAACATTATTAAAAGATTTTATTTTATTGTTTCTAATGCAAAAATAGTTCCATAGATCTCAATACCACATATTCCCTGAAAGTTTGCTATTCACAAACCATTTCACTCTATTAAGTCATGACTCAATTAGCTAAGTTTCAGCAAATAGGTGCTAAACCCTCTTATCTGCTTACTTCCTTCTATTGTTGTTATAATAGAAATATTTGAATAACATGCTCAGGTATTCTTGTTCATGTGTTCCATCTCCAGACCATGTGATTTGTTTGTTTTATACACATGGTTGGGTTTATTACAGTGAAAATGCAAATACAGATCATGTGTTTTTGAGGAGTCAAAAAAACTCCACCTCAGGTCATTCAGATAGATGTGGGGAAGAGTGGCATATATTATGAAAATCAGTGTATTTTCAGAAAAGACCTCAATGCTAAATTAGAGTTGCTTAATCACAAGGTAGAGCCATCTTGAACTTTAGAGAATTTGCTGTAGTCAGAACAAAATGCCCCAAGTATGAGGTCAGAGTGTAGCAGTGATTTAGAGGTGGTGCGGCTTGGAGACCTCTGAGAAGGAAAACTTCATTCTTTCGTCACAAATGCCATTCAACTAGAGCCAAATGAGATATTTTTCATCAAGAACTTACTTATGAGAATTGGGGTGAGGTGGAGATGGATGGAAAGTTTAATTTTTTTACTAAGGCCATAGAAGACTTTACAGTATACTTGGGAGATGAAATGAAAACGCATATATAAAACTCCTCTAGGATGTATATTTTCCACACTTAAATCTCAGCGCACTTTAATGACCTATAGATTCACATAATTTGCTCTGCCTTGAAGGTCTTATTAAGAAAACAAGAGAATAAATAATAGAAACCAGAAGAGACTTCTTCGAAACCATTTGAGAAGTAACTCCTGGCTTTCAGAAACATCATTTTTATTCTATTTACATCATACTCAAAAAAGGAAAAATACTTTAAGTTTCTGTTTAGTTTTTGTAAGTTCCCAATTGTGTATTTTATTGTTTGTTTTACCAGCCCTGCCTGTAATTCCACCTCTATCTGATTCCTCTTCAGTGATTAGTACTAAGACTTAACCTGGGTATTTGTTTTGAGGAGCAAAAAGTAAGAGATTATGAAAATGGTGTGATGGAAGAAAGGGAGAATATGGTAAATTTAAATTCTTGGCTCCACAATTTTCTGGATCCTGCGTGACAGCTAAGTACTAAAGATAGAAATGTAAATTTTAAAAATGTGTATGCCTTGCTTTCAAGGAGATGACAAGAATCAACAAGTATATTGTTTTGATAGAAGTAAGCAGAGGGGCCTATAAGAAAAAATGAGATTCGGAATTGGTCATGCATAGATGCAGATGGGAGGGGAATTGCATAGACTGGAGGTAATCCCTGATCTGAGAATCCTGAAAGGAAAATAAGATTATCCTGGTGAAAATTGGAGGAGAAGAGGGCCCTCTGGGCAGGGAAGAGGAGGTGCACAAGTATGGCATGAAAAATTGAAATACTGAGATTTGGGGAACCCAAAGTATGACAAGAAAGGTGACCCGGGGAAATGGTGCAAGTTGAGGATGGTGAGACCAGAGGTGGATCACGAACCTTATGTACTAAGCTAAAAAGTTTAACCATTGTCCTGAAAACAAGGGAGACTTTAAAAGATTTAAATTAAGCATAGAAATAAGGTGATCAGATTTGTCTTTTAGAAAGAGCACTTCCATTCTGGAAAGCAATTTGACAACTTATCAAAATTCTTTAAAATGCTTTTATTATTTGTGAAATTACAGTATGCCTTCCCTTTCTGAGAAGTGAAATGTGGACTAAAACTATGCATACAATTTTTTTTTTCTGTTTTTTTTCTCTAGCCCAAGTAGAAGTGAAACAGTCTTTTTGGTTCTGAAATTCTTTGTTTATTCATGTGCTCAGCTGCCAAAGAAAACCCCTTATCTAGTTTAGCTAGTCAGGCTAAGACACACAGGTCCCAAATAAAAATCTCACTGCTCCCCCAGAAAGTCAAGTTTTTTTCTGATATTTTTTGTTATTCAATGTTAAGAAGTAAAAATCTTTATCAGGTTTTCTTCCTGAGCTTGTCTGTAGTCATCTAAAATGTAACCTTTATCCTTACTTTATATATAGACTTCAAGGTTGAATAATTGCTTGAAGGCATCATGACCCATGGTTAGTATAGAATATATGGTTGTTTAAATAGTACCTAATAAATGTAAATGAACTTAAAGCGAATGCTCTAGATTACTTTCCTTCCTTCTTTCCCACTTTAAACTAAGTTCTTGTGATTCATACATTACAAATGCTCAGTGAAACTTTTGGTGTTGAAGAAAGCAATTAAATCAGAGAGAGACAGCACTATTCCATTATATATTTCATTATATTGCAGCCATTATTCATAGCCATGTTAAAAAATGATATTTAGATGGTAAAATCACTTGGTATATTAAGTTAAAGAAGCAGAATACAGAAGAGTCTAAGATGATGTGTTTGGGTGGAAGATTGTGTCATGCCCAACACAGGGAACATAGCAGACTATCAGATTTCAAGTGGGGAGAAGAGGAAGAGATTTATTTGGGGTTGCTGATCTTGAGATACTAAGGATCTCTAGACAGATCAGTACACAACAGGATACAGGTCTGGAACCTTGGAGGGTGGTGTCAGTTGAGAACACAAACTTGGGTGTTGTAATATATAATTGTGAATTGTTTTGATAAGGAAACCTATGGAGAGCATACAGAGAAGCATACTGAACAAAGGTCAGAACTCTAGGTGACACGAACAAAGGGTGAGAAGACCCCGGGATGCTGAGAGCGAGGAGGAAATCAAGAGGGTATAAGTTAGTGAAACCAGGGGAAGAAAATTTCAAAAGGAAATATATATGGCCAGAGATCAGAAATTTCGGGTAAGACTAAAGACAGTGCTTTGGATTGCTAATTAATATCTTTTCTGATCTTAATGAAATTTTTTGAGGGGTTGGAATGGTTCCAAGTAGAAGGCAGATTGCAGGAGGTCAAGGAGGGAGGAGGGTTGGAAGCTGAAATAGTTAATGCAGGCTACTCTCTCAGGAAACAGGTGTAAACAAAAAGGATGATGACCCATAACTAGATGGGGATATAAGCAATTTTGTATCTCTGACACTCTGCTTCCTCACCTGTAAGAGAAAAATAATGCCTATCTAGCAGTGGTGTCATGAGGATTGAAATCTATTACTAATTGAATGTACCTGTGTCCTTTCACTGAATCAGAATCTATTGCTGCTAATCACCGTGTTTTCATAATGTTTTAATCACCAAAGTCAAGTGAATAATAAAGCATAGAGTTGATTGGCTCTGCATTTCCCCAGCTCAGGTCCTTTGATTGTATACCTGAGTTTGACCTTAGAAAATATTAACATACAATTTCTTTAGCACTTAGAACAAGGGTAGTTTAGATTTGGTCTGGGAATAAATGGAGTTAAAGCAAAACATTTCTTCCCTCACCCCACCTTCCAAACTGAAAAAATAGCCTCAAATAATGATTCTATGAGCAAATGTCCCTTACCTGCTTTCTGGCTCAATGTGACCCACTGAGAATTACTATTCTAGGTTAGTTCGATATCCAAACATTACAAATCCAAATCTTGAAATCTCTAGTTACTTTCTATGTTTTGAAGTGATGATTTCAGAAGACCAGAAGAGTTTGTGCTTAAATGAAGTCATACAGCCATGGATGTGACATAACAATTGTTGCCAACTCATAGGGAAATATGCAAGTCCAGGAAGCAGGTAACTATCTTGTTACTCGGCTCAAATCCACACAAGGCTCAAAGTTCCCAAATTTCCCAAGAAGGCAGTGATAGAGGCCACAAGCCTGGGCTCATCTCTCAAGACACTGAGAACTCAGCAGGTGAGAACATGGGACCTCATCAATATCCAGACAGTTCAATAGAAAAGCTCTACATTTCAGCCACTAACTTAAATAGGATTCTAAGAGCTACCAGAAAACAAAACAAAACCTAGATGAATCAAGAAAACAGAAAATACACTGTCCTCTTAGTGATTTTTTTTATAAATACGCCCTTAACGTAGCTTAGTGGAATTTCTTGTGTGTGTGTGTGTGTGTGTGTGTGTGTGTGTGTGTGTGTGTGTGTGTGTGTGTACGCCCCCACACTATGTTTTAAGCTATTTGGAGTTTATCCAGATATTTCAGATACTAATCCTGGCAGAATATCCCTGCACGGATAATTTGCAGAGAATTTGTTACTTGCAATTTTAAGTAAAAATTTACAAGGAATGCTTTTCCAGCCTAGTAGGAGTTAGCTATTTGCATGTCACAAGACTTGGAGGAAACATACTGACCCTCCTATTTGCTCCTACAAAGTTGAAATTGGGAGGGACCTCGGATAGCACCAGCACTTCATTCTGTTCTTTGTTCTTTATGTGTTGGAGGAAAAAAATACTGTATCTTCGCCTTACTTCATACTGTTCAAATTACAGGAAGAAGCTTTAAGAAAAAGTGAGTAATTTTTTTTTCCTAACATTTCCTCTCTGTTTTGTTTATGTGGTATTTTGACTCCTATAATTTTAAGTACGAGTGATTTCTATAAACTTTCTAATGACTGCTTAAGAGAAAACTTACTTGACAAGTAAATACAAATCTTGAAGTTTCTATCTTTGAAACGTTTTAAAAGTCATTTAAGCCAACAGTTATTTTGATATGCTGAGTTTTTAGGTTTCTCATTTTGACGGCATGCATATGGAAACCACATAGTCTCCAGATTAACTCTCTGGAGTTGAATTCTTATTTCCTGAAATGGTCAAAATACGTTGGGGGTATAGCTTCACTGTCTTAAAAAAAGCGTGTGGGAGCAGATTCTGGGACTTATTTGAATACATAACATTATCACCGAGGGTATTTGATGGCTGATATATACTTCCAGAGCACATTTTGAAGTCATTTACACATTTTAAGTAAAACGAGTTAATGAGATTCCTGCTATGTTCAAGAAAAATCTGTCTACTTTCCAGAAGCAGGCATAAAAACAACTCATAATCTTAGGGTTCCTAAGATTGAATCAAAATGTCTGTGTCTAGCCCACACAGATATACAATATACTACACAATCTGAAGTGTTACATCTTGAATCTGTGATAGATTTATTTAGGCAAAAGCATGCATTGCATATGTGTTTATGCTTTCTCCCTCACTATTTCAGTCATACCCACTTTGGTGTCTGTCGTCTATTTGAAAATCAAATGCAGCTCCTCAGCTGTCAATTAGTGCTTCAGAAATGTGGGAACTAAGAAAAATCATTTAAAAAATGTGTAATTCTTATATTAAAAATGTTAGAAAATCCTCAAGTCATTTTAGCCATTTCATATCCACAGACAGTGTTATATATAAATTCTAGCATTTTTATTAGCAGAGTATAAGTATTAAAGCTTAACACTAATATTGCCAACATATGTATCATATGAGATATTTCTTAAGACACTTGTTACGATATGTACCTAATGCTATAATCCAAATTGCTTGATGGGGAAGGTAAACTCTGATGTATGTTTTCTACACATGTTCTATTTATCCCACATTTTATCATTAGTTGCCAATTCTGGGACACTTCTACCTAAACAAGAGTAGCAGCTTTCTATTTTAATGTAATATCACCTCACTGACAAGTTTACCTCTTATTTTCATTACACTTGCCAACAACATTTTGAGTAAAGCTGGATTAATTTGGGTTCCTTAAGCAAGCCCAGTAACTTTCTAGTATAATACTGAAAATAAATGTTTCTCTAGGACATTTTAGAGAGAGTTTGATTATTTTTTATGTTTCCAGTTTAGGGTACATGATCTCTTTAGAAATGAAAAGCAAATACTTGAGTTTCACATGGGAAGTTTTAAGTCAGATGTCAAACAAGCTCGCATTTTCATATTCTTATAATTCCCTCTTTCCTCTCTGATTGTCATTATTTTTCTTGTCATATTTTGATACCCTGGAAGGGGCTTTGAAGAGGAGGACTCCTTCCTGCCAAAGTATCTCAAATCCCTCCAAAATGATCGGCTTGAGGGGTGATCTCCACATCAAACCACTTTGGGATCATAAACCCCTTTTAGAATCTGATAGGAACAATGAACCCTCTTCCCAGAAAACAAAAACAAAACAAAAAACAATAATAAAGACATTGTTCAGTGACATTGCTGGACATTCATGGATGCCTGAAATCCATCTGTGAATATCATCTGGCGTCCCAATTACAGATCACTTTTCTCCACAAAGCCAAAGCCCTCAGTCTCAGACATATCCTGGAGCCAAATGGTTAAAAGGCTGTAGTGGAAATATTCTGATTTTGCTAAACAAAGAAAGGTGATAGAAGAAAGAAACTCCATATACCCCAAAATATGGAACAGCTGATTATAGTGGCATCTTCCTTTTCTTTGGCTATACTTCAGAATCCCCTTACCCACCATGGGTAGAGTGGAAAAGGAAAAGAAAGATATAAACTAGTGCCCCTTATACCCACCACCTCAGGGATGACTATCTTTTCAGTCTTCAGTTTTCCGTCTTTACTGGCTCCTTCCGTCAGCTTTCAAACATACTCAAGTCTTCCCTTTTCTTGAAAAGATTCTCCTTCCTCACTGAGATTCTCAGGTAACCTCATTCTTCACCTTCATAGTTGAACTTCTTGAAAGAGACCGCCACACTCTCTTAAAAGTCTCCATTTCTTTACCCCCTACTTACTGCTCAGTCCATTGCAGTATGGCTTTAGACTCATCAGTTTTCCCCAAGCCTCATCAAGGTTAGCAACTATGAGTCTATTGGCAAATTCAACAGAATCTTATTCTTTATCAACTTCTCTCAAAAGCATTTTACACTATTGCCCACTTTTCCCACAATGAAACACTCTTTTCTCTGAGTTTCCATGATCTCACACTTCTGGTTTTCCTCCCATCTCTAAGACATTTTTCTGGATCTCTTGTGGATTCCTCTTTTCTCTCCCCTCTATACTAGAATCTCTTCTCACTACACCCTCCTTCTGGGAAATTTTGCTGCTTCAGTCATCATCTATTCTATATGCTTAGTAATCCACAATCTTTATTTCTTTCTAAAGTCTCTTTCCTGAGCTACAGACCTATCTGTCCAATTGCCTGCTGAATACAGGACTGCCTGGAACAGGTTGTACTCCAGTGTATACATTTGGGGGGAGGAGGGCATCAAAAGCATGCCAGTAAAAAATTTTGACATAGAATTTTCCTCAAGCCCCCTTCCAAAATGTCCCAGTAGTTTACGTGGTTTCCTTGCCCCGTCTCTATTTCCCTGACTGAAAAGCTCCACATGACTGTCCCAACATCTCCTCAAACCTCATCACTGTAATCCGAAAGTTAAACTCATCATTCCCCTCTCCTACATCCTATTCCACTCCCCAAATGTATTTTGCACAGCAGATAATACCACTATCCAACTAGTTGCTTAATCCAGTAACTGAGGATAAACCAACTCTACCCTCTGAATGCATACGTGGAAAGAATCTCAAGTTCTGTCAACACTACCTTCTAAACACCTCAAATTCATCTACTTCCCTCCTCTATCACTGCCACCACCACCCCCTTTGAGACTGCCATCTTCTTTTACCAGAAGCCCTTGAACTGGTCTCCCTGCCTCCAAAATTGCCCTCTTCCATTATACTCTCCATACTGAAGCCAGAGTTACTGATCTAAAATAATTGGGCTAAAAAACAAATTTGATTTGGCCAGTCCCATATTTCAAATCTTTCCCTGACTCTACACTGACCTTAGGATAATGTCCAGACTCCCTTTTCAGAGTTAAAGAGAGGCAGTAGAGTATGGTGAATTACAGCAGAACTCCTCAGACTTCAAGGTACACAGGAACCACCTTGGGATTTTTGTTGTTGTTGCTAAAATGCAGATTCTGGTTTTGTAGGTCTGGGTTGGTGCTTGAGTTTTTGCATTTCTATTTAGCTCTCAGTGATGCTGATCTTACTAGCCCATGGGCCACACTTTGAGGAGCAAGGATTTGGAATATGCTTTCTCATGCCAGATTGGCTGGAGTTCAAATTCCAGTTCTGCCACTCATTTCTTTGGTGAACTTAGAGAGTCACTCATCCTCTATATGTCTCATTTTCCTTGTCTATAAATGGGAATGATAACAATGTACCTTCCACTTAGGTTTGTTGTGAGGATTAAATGAGATGGTATATGTAAAACAGTTGCAATAGTGCCTGGCACAGAGCAAGGGCTATGATTATTACAAATCAAGACCCTGAATAATTTGGCTTTTACATTCTTCTCCAAACCAATTTCTACTGCTGCACTAATGCCCACCTCCCATCCCCCAGCTCCACGTACTCTCACACTCTATTGTTCAGCAATGCTGAATGCCCTTCAGCAACTTAAAAAACAAGACCAACGCCTCTTTTCTGTCAGGCCTACAGATGCTTTTCTATGGAGCACTCTGCATATAGACATAGTTCACCTCCTCCTTCCAGGTAGAACCTCAGTCACCCTCACCTTTCAGATCTCAGCATAGGTGATCTGTCCCCTGGAAAATACTATTTTCCTCCCAAGTCCATGTTTAGTTCCACTTTGATGTATTCTCAACTAAAAATGGAGAGGGGAAACAGAAAACTATGAGATCTGGGATGAGAAATGGAAAATAATGGATATAATAGGGTGAGCTTCTATTCAAAGGGCTCTGGATTAGATTGTGAGCCCACTGGAAACACAATATATTAACATATATATTTCACAATATATGCAAAATGTATATTTTAATTTTATATATATATATTCAATAGTACTTGTTCTAACCCACATATCATTTATTCTCTTTAGGTAATGCTGGGATAGCGAAAACTGAAAGCAACCTGTTCGCCACTGAAATGACTGTTCTCTGAGCTCCAATTTGGGTACCTTATTTTCATCAAGGTATTAGCTTGTTTATCTGAAAGTACAGATATCTGATGAGGTTAATGTGAATCCAATCTCACAGGGACTCATTAGCTCACCTGAGATGCTGGGGTTTCTCAACCACAAGAAGTTTTGGACTCACCAAATAAATAAACAGAGCTAGAAAGTTAATGCAAGAGCAATAATGTGATTTAGAAAAGGGAGTCAAGTATTTGAAGTCTGGTTGACACAGAAGTCGTCTGTGAACTTGGACAAGTTAGTTTGTGCTTGACCTTAAAGATGGGATAGTAACAACCATCCTGTAGAATTTTGTATTAGAGTAATAATAACAATAGTCATTTTAGTGATTTCTTGATATAAACCTGTCGCTACTGGTTCTGAAACCCACCACACTTGATAGTGAGCAAAGCTTTGAGAAATTCTTCTGCATATTCATATTGCCAGAGCAATACTCACCAAAGAAATTCTGAGCTTAATTTTTCAGTAGCTCATTTTTAGGTATCAGATTCTCCCATCACATTATTTCAGAATACATTTTTTGGCATTATTTCCACTTCCATTTGCAACTATAGCACTTGAGATGGTGGTGTGGAAGTTGGGTGGGTAAATGGACTTTTGGGGTTATAGTTATATAGCTTGATTCTACTTTCTTTAATGATTTTTTACTGCAACATGTCATCATCACACGACTTATAATACTTTCTAAAAGTGTTAACACTTATCTTGATCATGGTAATCAAACTATTTCTCCTCTTTTTTTAAGAAATTAAAAATCATACAAACATAATTCATTCATTCACACATGCATTCACTCATTCATTTATCAGTTAGCATAACTGAATAATACTTAACATAACTAAGCCAGTAAGTATCTACAGAAAACTCAGTCAATATGTTCAATTTGCTTCATATAATTAATTTCTACATTGTTGTACTGATGACCACCATTTCATGAAGCTCCTGTGGACAATGGGTTTTCTATCATAAATTTTGAACAACTGCCTCTCAGTATGGAACTAACAATACTTGCAATCTGGGATAAGAATTTTTCTTCACAAAAAGATCAACACTTCTTTAACAGATTCAAGGGTAAAATTTGCATTTGAGAAAATAAAGCATCTGATAACAAGCTGCTACACTACCTAAATTAAGATTTTTATCATGAAAAAGGATTTTTGGTCTTGTAATTACCTTCTATCCATTCATTCGTTCCCTTTAACATTTTTATACTTACACTATTACAAAAGAATCCAATCTCTGGCCTAGAATTTTTGAAAAATTGAACAATTTTATTCTAATTTTATTTTTTGCAATATTTTACTCAATATTTTATTTTTCCTTATTATCAAATTGATACATTATACAGTGTGCTTAAAAGTACTGAAAACTTTTAAAAAATTTTAAAACCAACCCAAAATCTCATTCAAAAGGCAGCTACTTTTACTATTTCAGCATATTTTCTTTTAAACATTTTATCTACTTTAAATATATATATGTAGTTGAGTTCACAACTGAATATTTGATTATTCAAGTTCATATCCTTATAATTAGCTTATATGGCCTACATATTATTCTCTCCCCTCTCCCTCTGCTGTATGCATACATACCAGTGCAACAAACAGCCTTGAGAATGAAACCACCTTTAGCATAACGTATGTGTGGATTTGAAGGTTCTGCTTACCCATGTACCACTCCTTTCAGAGTTCTGAAACAATTCAGAAAGAGACATAGGTGCCATATATGGGCCAAATTGTCCCTTTAGTAGTGTAAAAGCTGGATTGGAAAACAAAGCTTGTGTCCAAGACCAAGCCTCTCCTACTTGCAGCCTGAATTGAACTTATTGCCAGTGGCAGGTGGAGAACTTGCAGTCCACAGCATGCCTTGATGGTATGGGGGAGCAGCAGCAGGCTCACTCCAGGAAGAGGAGTACAGATTAAGCCTGTGCACTCTCAGTTTCCAATGGAGTGAGGGAGAAACAGTGTGGGCTTTGCCCACTCGGCAACTAAATCACTTCTCAAGTGGGGTAGAGTGAGTGAGCAAAGGGAGGGATTTTATCCCCAGTACTTTCCAAATACGTTAAAAGGTAAGCACAGAAACCTGGGGGAATGAGAGGTTCTCTCATACACTCCTTAATTCAAAAAAGCATTTCTGATTTGTTATGAAAATTGTTGAAATGCCAACTAAGAGAAACCTGCTTTCATAATATAGTCTTCAGTTGGCCAAGAAGAAAACAGTAGCATAAATATATTCATAGCAATGTGTAGTTGAGTTTTTAAAGCTCTGGTAAGTAAAAAGATTTGGTTTTATATATCAAGTTTCTATTATCGATGTGTGGAACAAATTCTGCCTTCCGGGTGCAATCCTTCAAGCAGCCACAGTCGTTCTTGCTGGCTTGTGCTCCACGCCCCGAGCCATGCTATTTCACTACCTGCATGACTGCACAGCCCCTCTGTTTATGAACCTTCTCTCGCCTTTTCTTATTGACTAACTTCTATCCAACCTTCAAGGCACAGCTCTAGGAGCCTTATTTGAAGTGTTCTAGAAATCTCCTGAAATTCCCAGAGTTCCTTGTATATACCTCCAAGTATTTCTACATGTCTTCTCTCCCTCCTTTCCTCCTTTCCTCCTATTGAGGGCTCAGCACATACTGATAATATGTTAGACACCAGGAATCTGTACAACATAGTATCTGCTTTGCCTGAAGCTTACAGTTGAGCAGGAAAGACTAGTAAACTAGAGATAAAGCATACGGTGTATGATGACCATGAGCCATGAGAATATATAGCCAGAGTCCTAATCTGATAGAAAAGTAACAGAGTAAAAAAATTGTGACTCTCTCCCATATCAGCATGTAAACTTTCATGGGTCTTAGTCATGTCTTAGTTTCACTGCCAAACATCATGGATGGTGCAGAGTTGGCACTCAAGAACGCTTTGTGAAACCTACAGAACTGAAGTAGAGTGTGTTCAGAGAACTGCTTGATACTGTAGGATTAAGAAGTGAAAGAGCCAGACCAAGGCAGACGCCAGACTGTGAAAGGTTTCAAATGCTATGCTAAAGAGCTTAGATTATGAAAGTCACAGAAAGCACTGTGACTACAATATAGGTCATTTAATGACTCCAAGTCTGCCTCCTTATTTATAAAATGGGAGATAATGGCTTTACTCTTCTGTTTAGTGCTAAACCGTTAAGAGTCTATGGCCAAAATCTGACTTCTGTCTTCTTGCATTCATTCAACACGAATTTGTGCCGGCTCTGATTTAGGTGCCAGGGACACAGCCCTGACCAAGACAAGAAAGATCTCTGCTCTCATTATGCGACATCTTAGTATTCTTTAAGAATTTATATATCAAGCAGTGTTTAGGGTGAAAAGTAAAATAACACTAAATTGTAAGGAATATTTATCAACTAATACTGTGAACATTTGGTCTCCAAGGGAATACTAAAGGATTTCCTCCCCCACCCCTACTTTATACACAGGATTAACGTAAACACCCTGAGATCCATGTGTCCTGTTTCCAATGCTGTAAACCTGTAACTGCTGAGTGAGGACTGTGAGTACTTTGACTATAATCATTTTCCTTTGATGGATGCTGAGATCCAACTTTGCCTAGGTCTCTGAGACAGAGAACTGATAAAAATTAAATTAAAGCTGGCTTGAAATCAAAAATGGTCAACTCCTCCTCTAGCAACACATTTTTAAACTTACTTTTCAAAAGAATAGCTGGTAATTATTGATTAGTGTTATTATCAAATTATAAGATATAGCTGTTCTAGTTTGTTAATGCTGCCAGAATGCAAAACACCAGAGACGGATTGGCTTTTATAAAAGGGGGTTTATTTGGTTACACAGTTACAGTCTTAAGGCCATAAAGTGTCCAAGGTAACACATCAGCAATCGGGTACCTTCACTGGAGGATGGCCAGTGGTATCCGGAAAACCTCTGTTAGCTGGGAAGGCACGTGGCTGGCGTCTACTCCAAAGTTCTAGTTTCAAAATGGCTTTCTCCCAGGGTATTCCTCTCTAGGCTGCAGTTCCTCAAGAATGTCACTCTTAGTTGCACTTGGGGTATTTGTCCTCTCTTAGCTTCTCCGGAGCACGAGTCTGCTTTCAATGGCCGTCTTCAAAATGTTTTTCATCTGCAGCTCCTGTGCTTTCTTCAAAATGTCTCTTTTGGCTGTACTTCAAAATGTCACTCAGAGCTGCACTGAGTTCCTTCTGTTTGTCAGCTCATTTATATGGCTCCACTGATCAAGGCCCACCCTATATGGGTGGGGCCATGCCTCCATGGAAATTGTCTCATCAGAGTTACCACCCACATTTGGGTGGGGTGCATCTCTATGGAAATACTCAAAGAATTACAATCTAATTAACACTGATAGTCTGCCCACACAAGATTACATTGAAGATAATGGCGTTTGGGAGGACATAATACATTCAAACTGGCACAATAGCTCTGCCTTTTATCTTCTTAAATTACATTCCAGTAGGTGGTAAATTATTTTGCTTCAGACATAAATACTGGAAAAACTAATTAACATCGACTTCTACCACCCGACCGAAATACACTACACACACATGTATCACACACCACACAAACACATACATCCACATGGACACACACACCACCCTCATTCACACACCTCTATCTCATTTATTAGGTGAGGATCCAGAAAAGAAAACCAAATGTGGTTTGGGGCATTTCTGCCCAAATCCCACAGTAAACCAGTAATAACTAAAATAAACAAAAGCAAAAAGAAAAGTACTTGCCTTGAATGTTGGACGGGACATGGAGCTCCCTTTGAAGATAATTGTTTCCTCTTGTACAGCTAGAGGAGGCACAGCTTCAGTAAAGGATCAAACCTGCCTGTTCATGCCCATGAGGCTGTTACCTGGTTGACAGTTAAAATCTGGAGTGTGGGATGGAAATAAGGAAATGGTTTTCATCTTTTTTCTTTCTATTTTTGAAAAATCACAGCAGTAAACAAGCCGCCATTTTGAATGAACTCCTCTCCCCCAAAACACACACTTATTTATGAAAATAAACAAAAAAAGTAATGGCTTCTATTAGGATCCTAGAAGTCTGAATCCTGGTTGAAACTTTTTCACTAACTGCTTTATCAGCATAAAAACAAACCCCACTTGCCTTTCTGGACATCAGTTTTTGTTCTCTTTAGATGAGGGGAACAAACTAGACAACTTCACATATCCCTCCTAGACCTGATAGTTCTGTAAAAAATGGGCCTGGATCCAAAGTGAACTTTTTATAGGGAAGGGAAGATATCAAAATGACTGCGGCATTAAGAGGCCTTATCTCTCATTACCTTGTACCATATTCATAGGGGTTGATTCCTTTTCCTGAGTTTCCCTACAAATAGTTGTTTTCCTCTTCTGTTTCTCCCATGTCTTCAATTTGAAAAACAAATTGTGTAAAATGACCAAAATGGTGGTATATGCCAGATTGTCTGTAAAGGGGTCACTAAAATGGCATCAAATTTTGGCTGATTGTAAAGAAAGTCTCTTCCATTTGTAGTTTAAAAACTACTCCCAAATAAGTCACTTATTACAAACTCATAATCTCATCTAAAAAGAAGCTTGTTAAAATTAATTGGGATTACCAGTGTGGGTATTTTTTATAAAATTTTTTTATAAAATTTTTTATAAAGTTTTTGCAAAATGTTTTTTTAGAAGTTATGTTCCATTTTTCCAAATTTTTCTGGAAAAGAATATTTACTAGTGGAATGGATACCCAATTTTGGGACTTAGTTTCCATGTCTGTAAAATGAGGTATTGAAACTGATCTATCCTTTCCTGGTCTTATGTTCCATGATCAAGAACAAGTAAATTGAGCAAATAAGCTTAGTATTTTTATTTGGGTTAAGATTTCATTTAAGTTTCAGAAAAGGCAACTCATGCATTTGGCACAAATTCAAAAGGTGCAAAAGACTAACAGTGAAAAGTAAATCTCACTACATCTCTTGCCCTTTGTCACACATGGTTTCTTCAAGAGTGACTTTAGGTATTTTTAAGTTGGATGTCTTCTGATGGTAAGCAAAGTTTGGTTTTAATCAGTACCATATGTTACATCACTATGAGGATAAGAAATTATGTATATTCTTAAAATGTTATTATTTTTCATCTACCATTACTTTATTTCCTATAGGCTTTCCTCTTCAGCAATGTTTATATTTGAATACCTCAAATATACCTTAAGGCATTTTGATATTAACTGTCTCATTTGCTCTTAAAGCACCATCTATCTATGGACATAATTTCCAATTTTAAACATACCTTGCAGGGCAGACTATAAATGTCATGTTTTTTCCCCATGTTTTTAGCTTTTGCCAAAATGTCTAATGGATGCTGATAATGGAATTTTTAAATAATGTTTTACTGTATCTGTCCCCCCAAAACCCTGAAAATGGCACCCGAGAGTTAAGAATTTGGAGGCAGATTAGCAACTTCATGCATACAAGGGGCACATGCATGTGCTTCATGACCAGCCTTTAGTGATGGGCTGCTGGGTTGCAGAGCAGTGCCTGGGGTTAGGGCCTGGGAGAGCTCCCTGGCTCAGAAGTGTAGCCCTTCCCCACCCAGCCCTCTGCAGGCTCAGTGGGAGTATAAAGCCTGCAGTGACCACTGTTTTTGAGAAAGTGAATCCCTATTCCACACCAATACCTGTCAGCCAAATTGCTTGTAGACTTACAAAGGAGTAGGACCCTTGTATCCTTTCACTTGGTCTGCAAGTAAGAAAGGTGCCATCTCTAGAGTCTCCTCCCTGGATATCAGGGAAAGGATGCTCACCCCACTCTCACCTAGAGGGTTTCTAGTCACTAGCGAATCATGATGACGTCTTCTAACAGAAAATTCCAAGACAGAAAGGTGCTACAGCCCATTTTCTTGGCCTTGAGCCATTATCAATTTCAATAAAAGTAGAACTCCTGTAAAAATTACCATAAGTTTTATCTAGGACATTTTTTAAGATCCCCAGTAAGTGTTGGGCACTGACCAGCTCCAGTCACTACAGAAATAAATAAAACACAATGGTTGCCTTCAATGAGCTTACAGTTTGGCTATAAAAAAATTAAACAACAAACCCCCAAACATTTATAATATGAGGTAAAATATAAAATATATCTAAGAGAAAACAAAAAGGGCTTTCATTAAATGTATCATAATAATTCATTAAATATATCATAATCATAATAGTACAACTTACAAATGTGCATTCATAACATTAGTATTCAAAAATGTCTGCAGCTTTAAAACCAGAGGAGACAGATGCTTCTTATTTGAGAAGGTCCAGAAATGAGTTCTTCTTTAATCATTGTGTTTTATGAATTTGAAGATGATCATAAACCAACAGAATCTATAGCACATATTAATGCCAGGATATATAAAAGTCAATATATTATATGGTTAGACTTAGCATATTCTCGGGAAAGAATGAGATGACTGATTGTGTAATCTAATTTATTGCTCTTAGTTGAATGACTGAAAGTTCTTCCTAACTAACTTTAACTGGAGTTGCTATTTAAGTTAGTGATGGATTTTTAAAAACTGCTTCATAGACTTTATTAAAGAATATATAATCTGATCTTCAAAATAAAATTCATGCTTCATTTTATTGGACAGTATCAAGTACTATGTATTACAACATAGAAATGGTTTATTTCTTAAATTTTAAAAAAACATGTTTGTTTAAAAGAAAATCATAGAAAATCATTTGTGTTTGATTATTCTATATCATGTGGACTTGTAGTTTTAGTTTTTTGCAATTAGCATGTTCTCCATGCTGATAATGCATCTTCTCCCAGGCCATGGCAACTTTTTCTTCAGATCCTATGTATCCAGATGCCTGGCCCCGTGGGGGTTATTTAGCTGATTATTACATGTTACAGATGCAGCCCAGGTTACAGGTTCAGTCCTTGGCAGCCTTGGTTTCTATAACCATGACCACACTTCTTGCTAGGTAGCTTACATCTGTCACTAGATGCAAGATGAAGTTGATAGAAAAATGTAATTGGATGCATCACTGGAGCCCCTTTCTCACTGCTGAGAACCCACTATTAGTTTTCAGATACTGATAGTAGTTAAGAGCATGAAGGAGGTTAACTTCAAATAGAAAGGAAGATCATAAACACTGACACAATTTGAGGCAGTCCCCCAAGGCATACTTCGTGAATTTTCTGGAGAATGTACTGGGCAGAAGAGGGAATCTTTACTGATTTATATGATACCTTCAGTGTCCTTATAGACTTCCTTTGTGGGAAACTGGATTTACTTGGCAAATTGATATACAAGAAACACTTATCCTGACCTACCAAGTACTAAATACTTTTAGGTACAATATCTCTTTTAGTTCAATTCTTTCCTATACTAAACCCTGGCACTAACTCAGTTCCTCAGGCAAGCCTTTGTGGAGACACTGAGGCAACCTAAAGACTGGATTTGCTCTCCCAGAACACTTTTTCTAGGCAAAATGCAGCAGAGAATAGAAGGACAGACTTCGAACTTACACCTACTGAAATGATTATGGGTATGAGGCACAATTCATTACATCCCTCTGGTTCATTTGGGATAGTAATTGTAGAGACAAGCCTACTGATTAGTTTAAAAGTAGTAAGTAGGGATCTGGATAATCCAGTTTCATGTTAAAAGGCAGTACTTTTTGTCTTGAGAATTTTCTTGTACTGCATGAGGAAATATCAAGCGAAAGTATTTTTTAAGGATCCTAAATTTGCATTTTATAAAATAATAAAAAGGTTGATAAAATATGGTTATACTTACACATTACCATGAACTATATTTTACCTTTATTCTAGTAATAACTGCCATAATTTACATGATTCTGAATGTAATCCCTCCAAGAAAATCATATGGAACAACTTTTTTCTTTGTTAGTATCCACAGAACAAATTAACCAGATGGAAAGCTCTAGTCAGCTGTTTTGTTTCATGGGAGAGTGGTAGTTCATCAGCTCCCAGGAGAATTCGTATTTGACCTCTCCACACAAGGCATTCAGCTTCCAACAAACTGGGCTTGTAAATATATCCCTAGAGACTAATATCAAACATTCCACCACAATTCTGTGATGCTTGTTTTAGGTTATTTTTGATTGATGCCCTGAAGTTATGGCTTTAGTTATTTTTAAAAATGTTTGTTGAGTATTTTTTTAAATGTAGTGGTCAAGGAGGGAAGAAAATAGCATCCTTTAAAATGGAAACTATAGTTATAGCTTGTTTTTCATCAAGTCAAGTATACCTACAGCAGACTTACCCATGACTTTTCATTCTTGCATCTCATTTGATCCTTGAGTGGAATCATAAGCTGCTGATATCATTGTCATTTCATAGCTAAGGAAACTAAGGCCCAGTAAGGTTAAATGACTTCCTTAACAGCGGACAAGTTATATGTTAGTGCTAAAGCAACCAGAACAAGAATCTGCAGCTTCTGATTTCTAAGGTCTAAAGACATTTTATCTTTAGTTATAAACCAAACACAGATAAGGAAATGTACACAGTATCTTCTCAATTCTATCCTCATTACCAGAAAAAATAAAAGGAAAAAAAATCCCAAAAGTAGAACCTAGTTACTGGTTAATGCTAACTCATTCATATTTTTAAAATATGTGAATTTTATATTTTTCTGTTGTAGAACATGTACTTATGCCATCTGGCCTGTTTTACACAGGCTTTGGAGGATTTTTTTTTTTTTCATATATCTCACTTAACTCCCCTAAATTTCGTCAATACTTCAGCTAACAATACTCCCACAATACTTCAGCTAACATCATAGGTCCCGTAGACAATGACCTTGCAATCCTGGTGAGGACATATGTTATGCGTTATGCACACAGACCCAGAAAGATCGACACAGCTTCCAAAGGGGAATAGAAGCATCTGATCAAATAGTTCAAAATTTGTTCTGTAGAAGCTTATTGGTGTCCTTAGTTTAGAGAAAAACCCTTTAATAATGTCAGCAGCTTAACCACCTATTTCTGCTGTTTCTTTGATATCCTCCTCAGCTAGTATTCCAAGCACATTGTCATCTTCAGCCACCCTTGCAGGGAAAGTGAAAGGACTCTCTCTCTGGCACAGACAAGCCCTTAGAGATTGACCCAGTGTTTCCTAACCTTTATTCTCTGCATTTGACACATTGGCTGCATATATAACAGATGTGAATTAATTCACTATTCAGGTGAATGTATAGCAAGTGAATTCTTTTCTCTTATATACTTCAGACTTTATCCTTTATTATCTTGATAGAATCCTCTTTGCATATGCATTTTCACCAGTACTTGTCTTGGATCTGAAGTTCTTATAGAACAGGTGGTTTTATTCATTCATTTATTCAGTCATGAAGTATTTACTGAGGTGCTGCTATGCCAGGACCTGAGAGACACGGAAGAATTAAGGAACATCCTAGTTTGTTGAGGAGCTAACAACGATCGAGTGAGAGAGAGTGACACAGGACAAAACAACTGTTACGAAATGTGGTAAAAGGAAGACAGACATATGTATGAACTGATGGAGAGCAACTGCTCTGTCCTGGTAGAGAAAAGAAAGCTACAGAGACAAGGATTTTTAAATGGGCTTTGATCAGTGAGATGAATCGTGAGGTTGACAAGATAGGTGGGTGACAAGAGGGAGTGCAATACAGATGGAAGGAAAGTTATGTGTGAAGGCCCAAAAGCATTACAGGATGTGATGCTTTTGAATAATAGGAAGTCATTGAAAGTGGCTAAAGTATAGGTAGAGTGTGTGCACTGGAGGGTCTAGTGGTCGGAAAGGGCTGGAAATAGTATGAAAAGCAGACAAGATAGCAAAGGGCCTCTATGTTCAGTTATGGAGTTTAGGCTTTATTGTACAGTCAAAGACAGTGTCCCTTGGAAGACTCTTTTTCAAAGTTTTTCACCAGAGAAAGGACATGTTCAGATGAGTCTGAGAAAGAGTTTTCTTGGGCATTCTGAAGGATGTTCTGGAACCCTCCAAGGACATTGAGCTTTGAGTTAGACAACAAAAGTCATGCAGTAGAAATGTCTTTGGTTCTACTCAATAGAGTAAGAAACCTTTAATAATATCTTCAGTTCAAGGTAAGCCACCACACACCAATCAGAGAGATGAGGAGGGCCTAAACTAATATTTTGGGGTGTTTTTAAAGTAGAATCAGTAGGTTGTAGTACCCAATAAACATGTACAGGATGGGGGCTGGGAGGGAGGAGAGTAGGATGATTGAAACATTTGCCTTATGAGACTAAGTGAATTGTGTAACTAAGCACTGTAGAATGTTTCTTTAACTCTTCATAGAGCATAGAGTCATATACCTTGCTCAATGAGGCTTCAAAAATGCTCCTGACTGGCTATCAGCCACCTGCCTGCCCTTAGGGCAGTAATTCAAATTAAAATCTTAAAAGAGAGAATGGGCACAGGTAAATCCAGTTAAGTGTAGTTTGAATTAAAATTCTTCATCCAGTTTTGGTCTCTATCCAAGTTTGACATATCAATCTCACAAGTTTCAAAGACATCAACATTTTGTACTGACATTTCCCTGGAGCATTTTAATATTCCCCACACTGCTTAGACTGAAATTCTGCCAAGTTCTTCCCTAAAGAAAAACAGAAACAAATCTACTTTACAGAATCAGTGAAAGACTGGAATGGGCAATTGAAAGAGTCATGCAGCACTCCCAGATGAGCATAGATGTATTTCTACTAGCTAAGTGAAACTATTTTGAATAACCAGATGAAAATTAAGCCAGAAAGCCCAGCAGAATTTAAAATAAAAAAAAAAAGTGAGCTTTTACATATGTGAAAAAAGTAGTGGTTATAGCATTATTTGCATTTATTTAGAGAAAGTTAGAGATCATGTGTTAGAGATGAAGGGAATCTTAAATATCATTTACTCTGTATCCTCTATTTTAAGACACAAAATCAATGTAATTATTTTACATGGTATTTTCTATCCCCACGAGGAAGAGAAAGCTGTAATCAAATCAATGGAGTATCATATAATTGGCATTTAGAATAAAGGATATATATGGTAATTCAGCTCCCCCAAGTTATGGCATGGAGAAATAAAATTCCTCAGAAACACATTAACATAGAGCCATTATTGGAAACAGGAAGGCCCAAATTACATACTAGTACATTTTAATTCTACCAGAAAAAAGGAAAAGACCTCTCACTTTAAAAACTTGCCATCTATGGTAGGATAGCAATAAGACACGTGCAGGCAGTCTTTGATTTGCCCAGTACTCTGTTAACTGAAACTGTGCATATTGGAACCATGAATTTGTTTTGCACAGTCCCATGGTGACTGACTGTTTCAGAAAGTAAGAGAGAGGGAAAGAGAGAGAAAGAACTTTATTCTCCCCTTCCCCTCTCTTATGTCTACAGTGACCCTCTCAGCCATCAGTCCTATTCTTGAGCCCACAATCATCCCCACATCACCCTTTTCTTGACAACCTCTATGACACCATCATCATGCAAGCCCCTTCCCTAGATACTGCTGCCTTGGTCTGGGTTATTGCCTCTGTTGACACACATAATGAAAGAATGGTTTAATATACACTGCTTCCACTAGTCATTATCAACTTGTTTTTAAAGAAACTTTTAAAAATAAAGCATTACTTTACAGAAAAGAATATAATATGTTGCAAAGCATAAGAAATAACCTGGATTAAGAAATGGAATATTCCCTATATATTCAAAACCCTCTGTATTTCTTCACAATCTCCCTTCTAATTCCAAAAAATAGATAATCCTGAATGTCATCCCGAATTTTGTGAGTTCTTTATATGTTCTGGATACAAGTCCTTTATTGGATAATGGGTTACGATACTTTCTCCCACTCTTGTTTTCACTCTTTTACTGTGATCTTTGACAGAGACTCTTAAATTCAATTACAGTCTAATTCATAAAACTTTCCCTGAATGGCTAGTATTTTTCTGCTTTGTTTAAAAAATATTCCCTTACCTAAAATTTATGAAGTCATTCTATATTTGAAAATGGTTATTGTTTCTTCCTAACCTTGAGATGTATAATCCACCTGGAAATAATTTTTGTATGCGATGTCTTAGTTTGCCAGAGCTGCTATCACAGATATCACACAGTGGGTTGGTTTATACAATAGGAATTTATTGGCTCTTGGTTTTGAAGCTAGAAGAGGTCCAAAATCAAGACATTGGAAAGGCTTTCTTTCTCCCTGAAAACTGTAGCGCTGTGGTGCTAGCTGCTAGCAATCTTTGAGTTTCCTTAGTTTTTATCTCTGCTTCCAGTCACATAATGATGTCCTCTCCTTTCTCACCTCTGTGATTTCTGGGACCTCTTTATAAACTCTCCAGTAATATGGATTAAGAGCCACCCTCATTCAGTTTGGTCACACCTTAACTAAAATTAATGTTTTCAAGAGGTCCTATTTACAGTGGGTTCACACCTACAGGAGTGAGAATTAAGATTAACAAAATTTTTATGGGGTACATCCCTCAATCTACCACAGATGTGATGAATGTTTCATTTTTCTTCCAAATGGATATAGAGTGGACCCAACATTATGTACTGAAGATGTTATTCTGATCCATCATTCATCACTGCTACTAAGGTCATGTGCCCATATATTTGTAGATTTATATCTGGGCTCTCTATTTTTTTTCAGGGGTCTAATGATCTAATCTTGAGTTTAAATCATCTTGTCCATTGCAGTACCTTTATATTGTCTTGATATCTCACTCTTGATCTTTTTCAAGGGTGATTTGGTTATTCTTGGTCCTTTGCATTCCTGTTTAGTTATAAAATCAGCATGTGTAATTCCGCATACCAAAAACAAACAAACAAACAAACAAAAAAACAACCCTGATAGAATTTTGATTGGTTTGTATCTATATAGCAAATGGAGGAAAAATAACACTTTGCAATAGCAAGTCTTCAAATTCATGAAAATGACACATCTTGCAAGTACTTATTTTGGTTTTCTTGATTTTTCCTCAAATATTTATAGGTTTCTACATAGAGATCTCACAAATTTTTATTATTTCAGAGTTTGAAAATAGCATTGTAAATTATATTTTTTAGAATTTTATTTTCTGTTTGTTGCTGTTATATAGGAATGCAATTGATTTTTGTGTATAGATAGACCTTTTATCCAGCAATTTTGATAACTCATTTACAATTTTAACAATTTATTATAGAATCTTTTGGATTTTTAAAACATGCAATCAGATCCTCAATAATAATGGCAGTTTTATTTGTTCCCTTCTGATTCTTATGCTCTTAACCCTTTTTCACAACTTAATGCACAGTTTATAACTTCTAATATAACAGAATAAAGTGGTGATTATGAGTGTCTATTGGTGGTAAACATAGTTTTTTGTCAATCCAAATGTTTTTGTTTTACCTTTATTCTTTAAATACAGCTTCACTGGGTAGATAGGTGTAGGTTTTACTTATTTTCTCTTAGCATTGCTCCTTTCTTTCACTTCTGTTGTTGCTTTTGAGAAATTATCTGCCAATGTAATTGTCGGTGTTTTGAGAATTTGGTTTTTTTCTCTTTGTATGTTTTTAAGATCTTACTTAGCTCTGATGTTCTGAAGCTTTATGATGATGTATATATATATATTGTCCATTATTTATGCTCCTGGAAATTTGTTTTGCTTTCTGAATCTGAGAATTTATACCATTCATTAATTCTAGGAAATTCAATTATATTTCCAATTGTTGCATATTTCTCATTTTCTCTATTTTTTTTTCTGGAATTTTGAAAGGATTTAGCTTAAACTCCTTTATTCTATCTTCCACATTCTTTAACCCTCTTTTATAATTTCTATCTCTTTTTCTCTCTGTGCTGCATTCTGTACTATTTCTTCAGCTCTATCCTCAAATTTATTAATTTTCCCTTCAACTTATTCTAATCTGCCATTTAGTCTGTTTAGTTTTTAATTTCAGTGTTATATTTTCATTTCTATAAAGTCTATCAGTTCTTTTGCAAACCTATTACATTTTAAAAATATATAATAAACTTTGTTATGTCTTAAACATGTTATTTTCATTTATTTTACATTTTGAACCTATTTCCCATGCTTGGAATTGTTTTGTCATTGTTATTTTTGCTTGGTTTTTCCTTGCTACTTTTTTCATTGTTTACATTATAATTTTTTAAATGTGTGAGCTCGTGCTCAATAAAAATTCATCTGTAGGGACTTTTTCAGGTCTAGACTGAAGAGGCATTTTCCATGGAGGATTTTCTTGTGTTTATGTCAGGGACTTCGGCACTACAACCACTTCCACTTTAAACCGAATCTTTGAACTAAAAACTGAGGGTTTTAAACCTTATAGTTAGAATAAGTTCAGGATATAATACCTTGAATACCAAGGTCATCATGGTTCAGAAGTTACCCTTAAGACGGATAACTTCTTCAGAGGGTTTTAACCTTTTTAGTTTCTTGCATTCCTTTTATGTTCTGCCTCTGAGACATTCCCCTACTTCTTGACAGTTCAGCAATTCATTTTATTTTTTTTGTTTGATTTTCATTCCTTATGGTGTTCAGTATATCTACTTTTCTAAACAGTCAGTAGTGAACATCTCTTCACTCACTTTTTAACTCCTTGAAATCTGACATTAGCCAAACTACTCTCCTGAAGGCGCCATGTAGCTCCTTGTTGACCCTGTCCTTAATATTATCAGTCATCTGTACTTGAAGTTCTCTCTTCCCACATTTTTATAAACACCATGATCTTCTACCACATCTGCTGTATCTCTTCCCCATCACGTATTGTGTATTTTCCCACAAGTCCATCCTTGACCTTTTATCACTTCTTTACAGCTTTCTTTGATGCTCTTGTTCAATCTCATAACTTCAGTTACCACTTTATCTCATCAGCTATCAAATATCTCATCTATAGCAAAAATGCCTAAACTTGGTCTAGTGTGATATCTCAATTTTTTTTTTTTTTTTTTTAGACATTCAGCTTGATGTGCCACTTATTTAGTCCTTCAAATTCAGTGCATTTAAATCTGAGTTAATGTTGCCTCCCAACTTGTGTCTTTGTGTTCCCATCTTCTATTAATGGAGCACTCATTCTACCAAGAACCTATATGGGAAATCCCAGCATCACGCTCTTTGCCTCTCAAAGACATTTCTTTTTTAAGTCGTACTGTTTCTTGATTCCCACACACAATCTTGACACATCCCACACAATCCTCTCTTCTCTTTGTCTGAATCAGGCCATCATTACCTCCAACCCAATCACACCAAATGCTTCCATCCTTCCCTGATTTTCAACTTCATCTTCACCCCTCTAATTGGAATCGATCTTTGGCTTCTCAAATTTCCAAGAGTGCATACATGGTTATGCTTTCCTATTACTTGCTACTTGCTCTCATTATCTCTACAAGATTTGAATGTATATGTGTATGTTTTGCATATAATTATGTTAGGGTAAAGTATGATTCATATATTTTATTCTTATTATTTATCTCTTTTATATTTTAAGTTCCTTGATGAAAAAATCTGATTGATTCTCTTATGTATTCCCTAAAACACATAAAACAGCATTTTGTTACATAGGACATACAATAATATATACTGATTAAATGGAATTATTGAAAAATAGGCTCCTAAGTGATTTCCATATCTGTGGTTTATCTACCTTTCAATGCCTTCTATCACTATTTCTAAATTAATTTTCATAAATCTCAGCTCAAAATACATTACTTACCTACTCTCAATTATGAGTTATTATGTTTTCTCTATAGAAAAATGAAAGTTTAACTCTAGCTTGGAACTTAAGCCTTCTGAAATTTGTCTGCAGTATTTACCTTCTCATGCCCTGCAAGCTATTTAGAATTTTTTTTTCTGTTTTCCATGCATGCCTCACATATTCAAGTATAAGTGCCTTTCCTAATTCTGTTGCTCTATCTGGAATGTCCTTCCCCCACAACTCTGGGAAAGGACAAGTTTACATGGCTAAGATCCCGGGCTTCAGTTTCTAACAGGTGTAGGTTGGAACTCAAGACCCAGCATTTTTATCAGCCAAGTGATCTTGGCCTCTCTCAGCTTTGGTTTCTTCATCCCTCAAATGGGGATAATAAAATAGAACTCCTCAGTGGGTTGTTGTAAGAGTTCTGCACTCAGAAAACACACAAAAGTATTGGATACCATTCCTCCTTTTAATATTACTTTAAGGGTGGTAGAAACTGCTGTTTGCCCACCTCAACACACATTTTCTCCTGTGACCCAGAGGTCAGGATCCTGCGGCTGTTGCCACTGATACCATAGCCTCAACTATCTCTCACCTGGGAAAATCCCAGTCCAACAGCAGCAGACACCTGACTTTCATTTCATTTCCAACCAGATTTTCACACAAGTGCTTCTAGTCAGCAGAGCCAAATTTGCATCCTGAACATTGGCTGGGAAAGGGTAATGTTTTAAGCTATCTGACCTCTCCAACTGGAAGAAGGATAGATCCAAGATTGAGAAAACAATCCTCAAAATCTACCCATGACCTGAATGGATGCCACCTTCTCCAAATGATTCCTGAGTTTTTCCTAGCTAAGAGTAGTAGTACTTCCTCCCTTCCCCCAAATTGGTGGTTTTCAACCCTGTCTGGACATTTGAATAACGTAGCAACTGAGAAATACTAAACTGTCCACCCTCACAAATTCTGATTTAATTGGTTTGGGAGGGGTGGCTGCACCTTAGAAATTTTAAAAATTACAATGTGCATCCAGTGTTTAAAACTATTGCTCTAAAAACATATAATTTCATTTGTCCTTATCACCTATTAACTTTGGCTTAGTTATTGTAAAATGTCCTTACTCTTCCTACCAGATAATAAGTTGTCTTAGGATGAGATTTGAGTCATTTAGTTTTATATCCTTCACGACTTCTAGCAGACTACTTTGTAAATAACAAATTCACAGTTATCAAATGCATGAATAAATGAATGATGTATGGTGACTTGTAAACATGAGCATATTAAAGATACAAGGCATGGCATCAAGTGTTTGCTTCCTGCCTGCTTGACATGCTCTCAAATACGTTTCCTGTGAATCTATTAATTCTGCTTAGCATAGTAAAAAATGTAAGTGGGTATAGTGCTTACAACATTAGCCTTCTCATCAATAACTCACCATAACATAAAACTAGACATAAAATTTTTCCTGGTTTTGGAAAACCCTAAGAAGTAGCACTCTCATCTAGAAACAATTATCCTTTTTGAGTAGAAATCTAAAATCTATATAAGTTCCACCATCTAAAGGAGGAAACTGGAGAAACAAAGCAAGTGCATTCATGCCATTGGATTTCTTACCCATTTTATTTGGTTTCATAGGTTCTCTGAAATATCACTGCATCTCTAAATCAATCTTCTAAGACCCAAGTATTCAATGATAAAAATTCTGGGATTACATGTCATATCAATTGCAGAATGACTTTGAAAGAAGTTTGACAAGAATTTCTAATTGATATATCAAGTGAATGAGTAACATTTCTGAGTTCACACATAGACAAATTGAATGCTATCTAATTGGGTACATTAAGATTTCTTATAGCTCATAATTAGAAATCAACTTTGTTCAAGGATTTTAAATCTTTAAAAGCAAAATTTCCCCAATATCTGTGCCAAGCTAACACTCAGGGGAGGTTTCCCGAAATAAGAATGACATAGTCCTTATCTTCTTTCCTACACCTTTACCTGTTAGAGAATGAATAAAATCAGTCATTAGGTTTTTTCTTCTGAGTAAGACATAGAGATTATTTCCTCAGTATTTAAACATATCGACATTAGAGATAGAGAAGAGGAGAAAGTACAGAATGATGTTTAGGAGAGAACAAGATGGTTAAAAAGTGATTATTTTTGATGGAACAATCCATGCTCTTATCTCTTCTGCCTGCCCTTTCCCTTCCCCATTTAGAACTGCTTGTGTTAGAAGTTCAAACTGCTTTAAATAATTTCAGGGTCTTTATAATGAATAGAACCAGCTGAAATCTGTTCTTAACTCAGGACTCACCATTTCCCAACTTCAAATGAGATCCTGTACCATTCTCCTACTTTCTTTTCCCTTTCCTTTCCTGCTAAACCAAGATCCATCTTTCCTTCTTTCCTTCCTTCCTTCCTTCCTTCCAC
Source organism: Choloepus didactylus (assembly GCF_015220235.1). Classification (NCBI taxonomy): domain Eukaryota; kingdom Metazoa; phylum Chordata; class Mammalia; order Pilosa; family Megalonychidae; genus Choloepus; species Choloepus didactylus. The sequence continues at coordinate 55,236,264 of NC_051313.1, read as the reverse complement.
AGCTTTCCAGTAGGTTAACTTCCTTGAAGTCTTTCTAGAAAGTTCTCCTTGTACTCTAGCCTTCATTCTCCTTTCTATTAGTTCCCCCAAGCAACTCTGTATAATTCTAGTGCTATGTGTATATTTATATGGTTATAATACCTTATTTTTAAGAAACAATATTAGGATTTATTTTTATCTCCACAGTTAAATGGTAGATTTCATGAAAATGAGGACTAAATTTCTTAGTATATTTTTCCCAACCAAGAGTAAGAGAGCAAAAATTCAGTTGCTTTTCTTACCTCAAATTATATTCACTGTTACTAAGATAGGAGTTAAGCTAAGAGAACCCAGACTTTTCAAAGGCAGGAAGTTCAAATGTCACTGAGTAGATACTAGATAAATGCTGACATGGCCTAAATGTCTGCACTCAATGTAAAGTTCTATAAATACAAAATCACAAGGTTTTAAGAAACTGTGCTGACTTTGCTCTCACCCTACACAACTCCCTAAAGTTGCTTTTAAAAACAGAATGGAATAAGTAGTGATTTGTCTTCTAGCTGTCACATCTTTCTCCTTTAAAAAAAATAACAAAAAGGTGGTCTATTTTGTCAATTATTTTCCATGGAGCAAGCCTATTTTATGGTTAGGATAGGATAGGGAAAGACCATCTGGTCTTGTATTTATATTTAGACTTTTGATCTGAGGACCAAATGCAGGACCATTATTATAATGTATTGTTGTATTCAACATGTTGTTTAAAATAGGCATAAGAATTATTACTGATTTTGTTTCTTCATTTTACAATCTACTTCACAAAATGGAAGTAATCTATGAGTTGAGAATTCCTCCTAGGCTGTGTTTCATGATTTTGTTACATACATGTAATAATAAATTAATATTAAACATGATAATGGAATTTTCTATTTAAAGTGATGAAAGTTAAAGATACATGCTTTATGATACTACTAAGAGAAACTCTTGATCACTGTAAATATAGATGAAACTTGTATTTTCAAAGTTTTCAAGGCAATCAGATTTATTCTCTTCCTGTTTCCAAGCTCTCAGCAACACTTTGAGTATATTTGTATTAACTAGGAAAAGATATTTCTGTAAAATTAATCAAATAAGGAATTCAATGTTCCTTGCAGATTGTTTTGGCCAGGTTCCATTGAGAACTTTCTGATCTGAATTTTCATCTTTCCTGGGAAAAGACCCACATGTTCCAAATCCTCAGTCTTTCCTCTACTTTCTAGTGAAGGACAATATAGCAAAACTGTAATACCCCAAGTTAATGATGACATATATTCAGCAAGATGCTTTTCTGGAAACTTCATCACTAAAATGAGAGAGACAGAATGTGTGGGAATAATACAAACTATCATTTTACATGCTGTAAAAGCATCATAATAATTAACTGGCCTTCTGATTTTGCTAAAATTAAAACTAAAAACTTCTGAGGGTAGAGAACTAGAAAATATTCATAGCTCCTAACAAATTCCAATAAATCTAACGATGAAAACTTCCATTTTCCAAGGAAAATCAGTGGCACTGCTTTTGATAACAGTGAAAAATGCATGGTCAATGCCTAATTAAGACCTTTTAAAATCCATGTTTTGTTCTAATATGGTTTTCCTAAATTGACAAAATAATCTGTATCCTTATCCGGGCCTTGGCTTTGTGTTTCACATCAGTTTTTTCTTTTGTACGATACTGCAGCTATTACTTATTTTATATACATGTTAGTTTAGCACTAAAGCTTGAAGGAGTCTATAGCTGTTTTCTACCATTGATGGTTTTATCTGCACTTCTATTACTGGGCAATCACTTGACAGTTGTCACAAAGACATGGCATTTGGACTGAATCCTCTACCTTCTAGCTTGCTGTGGGGCATTTAAATGGTGATGCCCAGCTGGCAAGTGGACATACAAGCTAAAGTCGAAAGGTCAAGGCAAAACAAAAAGATTTTGGAGACATCATCATATTTGTAGCGGTTGAAGCCACAGATAAGGCAGATGCCTCAATGGGAAGATATGTGGTATAGGAAGACTTTAGAACTAACAAAGCAGAATCCTCATTGGGTACCCAATAAAGATATGAAGAATGAAACAATGGACTGAAAAATGACAATATGATTACTTTCTATTTAAATTAGAATAAAAAGAACTGTTATAATTTCCATGGAACTTTCCCTCCAGAACTCACCAGCAAAATAGTAAGTGATGACAGTTCCTGAAAGTTCTATCAACAGTTCATATTTACATCCTTGAGGTGAAACCACCCTACTTCAACACGTATCGTACTAATTGATTTCCACATTAGTACGTGATGAATATAAGATGTTTTTCACAACCTGGCTGTTGGCGTGATTCATTTCATTAACAAAAGACAAGGAAACTGACAAGATGAAAGAGTAGCCTTTCCTAAATTACTCCAAGTGTTACCATGACTACAAGTATATTTTCCTTAATTGGAGGTTTTTCTCTAGAACATATTAATTTACTCAAATGCTTGGCTCGTATTGTATTGAGGCTTTATAATTTATAATCAAAAGTTTCCTTTGATATACATGAATCATTCACAGATCAAACCAAAATGACAACTGCTCAGTTCGATTGTCAATGCTGCACAGCATCACTTCTTGGGAAGAAATATGTACTAAAAGATGACAATCCATACTGTGTTTCATGTTATGATCGTATCTTTTCCAACTATTGTGAAGAGTGCAAAGAACCCATTGAGTCAGATTCCAAGGTAAGTCTCATCTCGAGTCACTGAATTATTGTTATAAGCAGCAGATAAATGCTGTGAATATATCTTTTCTTTTAGTGTTGACTCTTATTCTTTCTGTTGTTCTGCTACGGGATGTAAGGATCTTAAAATTTACTCATCAATCAAGTCTCAGGCACTATGCTAGCACTAAGATATATAACATATCCTTGAATCCTTTCAAATGATCTTATGAGGTGGTTTAGTATGCTAAAGCTTGAAGAAGTTATTTGCCCAAAGTTAGACTGCTGAAATACTGAGTTATTTCTGGAATGACAAGGGTATGTAAATGAATACATAAATAGTTAGAGGCACAAAGATTCGAGGTCTGTTTTCTGACCTCAAAACCAGCCTCTTCTCCACTCAACAACTTACACATATAACCCATTCCTCCTACAATGCTCATTATTGTATATTTTTTCATTTTTCCCTTTTCTTTAATTAGGTGATGTTGGATTTTGTTTAATAAAGTATCAAACAGTAATAGGATACTGCAACCTAAAAATAAAAATCATTCTGTAAAAAACTTCATTTGTAGTTTATAGACAAATGTAGGGGAAGGTAGAAGAAACGGCAGAGTCAGTTTGTTTTCCAGCTACTTTTAGTGACCAACCAAGAAAGCCCCAGGCACTGGCTCTTAATTACCTCAGAGTTCTCTCCTTGCTATGGGTTATCACTATCAATGACAACTTCCCCTCAAGCTACCAGCACAACCTACTGGCACCAGGGTCCCGGGAGTGTTCAGTTTTGTCTTTTAAAACTGCTTTGTCCCAAACATATTTAATTAACTTTTATTTACCGTCTCGAAGGATCTCTGCTATAAAGACCGGCACTGGCATGAAGGATGCTTCAAGTGTGCCAAATGCAATCACTCTTTGGTGGAAAAGCCTTTTGCTGCCAAGGATGAGCGCCTGCTGTGCACGGAGTGCTATTCTAATGAGTGCTCCTCCAAGTGCTTCCGCTGCAAGAAGACCATCATGCCTGGTAAGATCCATCACAAGGGCTCTCCAGTCCCTAACTGAAGCTGCAATGGTTTTAAGTAAGCCCAAGCACAAGAAGAGTTCAGCAGCTGACGAAGATTTATCCCTGCTTTTAAGAAAGCCATCATTCTTGCTATCTCTTGATCTCATTTATTGTAGTTTGGAAATAAAAAATAGTAATTCTATTTTGAACAAGTAAGTTACAGTGCTCTGTGTCTTTCTGTAAAAATCTAATTAATAGGAACATTTTGAACCACCACTGAATAAGGATAAAATTTATTCCAATGATACAAATTTCACCCTACATACCTTGTCCTGGGCATAACTGAAGTCAGAAAGAAGGGTTTATCAAAGGAGAATGGGGCTAACTATTGTTTTGTAGCTTGTCACAAACTGGATCGAGGGTTACTTATTATTCCCTCTGAGGGACGACAAGAAGACAAGGGACTATGTAAATCTTTCCAAGTTTAAGCAGTACTTTCACATTTTCAGACTGTAGCTTAACATGAGACTTGAATTGTCAGTGAAATAGTGATTCACCACCATCATGGTTAGTGAACTCTATTAACCTTTTTTTTTAGGTGAATGTTCCTGGAACTAACAAAACAGTGTTTTTCCATAAGGGGACAATTAGTTCATCGTCTTTACTTTAAAAATAATTCTGAGTTATCCAAAATATGTTTGCTTAGACAAAATAAAATTGTGTTTGATTTGTACTAACAGATTCTTACTTTTGGAATACAGGTTCTCGCAAAATGGAATTTAAGGGAAACTACTGGCATGAAACCTGCTTTGTGTGTGAGCATTGCCGACAACCGATAGGAACTAAGCCTCTGATTTCCAAAGAGAGTGGCAATTATTGTGTGCCGTGTTTTGAAAAAGAGTTTGCTCACTATTGCAACTTTTGCAAGAAGGTAAGTATCTCAAGAGGATGAAGCATGTGGAATCTTCCAGACCATTGTGTTTTAGCTGCACCAGTATAAATGGAGTGAACTCATACTATCTCCTCAGATTTGCCTTTACACATTCAGTTAACTTTGAATTCCAACATGTCCAAAATCACCACCTGTCACAATGAGGATGACCGTCTTTTTTTTTTTTTTTCCCTCCTGTTCTTGAATTTCATAAATGGAATTACACAGCATCTAGTCTTTCCTTATAGCTTCTTTCAGTGAACATATCTGTGATATTCTTCCATGTTATTTTGACAGTTCATTCTTTTTCACTTCCATGGAGTATTTCATTGCACAAATATACTGCATTTTATTGATCTATGCTCCCATTAATAAATATTTGAGTTGTTTCCAGGTTTTCTAAAATTCTATTTGCATCCAGATCTACCATGTTCAGGACATTAAAGAGGTGACATTTCTCCAGGGACCCAGAGCACAGAGATTTCAAGGCTGACAGAAACTGCCATCCTGTGTCAATAGGTTTTTATTCTAGCCCAAATGATCTAGGTATTTGCTTAGTCCTTCATCCCATCCTTCCCTTTCTTCCTCATCCTCTCCTCCTCCTCCTCCTTGTTCTTGTATCATCATCATCATTGTCATTATTATCACAGTTATTATTCCCTGAATGTGTACCATGTGCCATAAAATTCCATTGAGACCATGAATTTAATATTCCAAACAGCTCAAGACATTTAATATTCCAAACAGCTCAAGACATTTAATATTCCAGATCCATTCACTGCTGTTAAACAAGAATTTGTGTATGCTAGGAGAGGGCACAAGTCTCTGTGAATACAAAATATTTTGCAGAAATTAATTTTTAACCTATTTAGTGTGACTGTTTCAGAGAAATGTGGATTTGCCTCACAGAATGACTTAGGGAACCAATTTAAGCAGGTTGGTTGACTCCTCATATTATGTAACAGAAATGTAGATGTCTTCTTGGTTTGAGGCTTTTGCATATCTGAAGAGTGGACTAGAAGGCTCAAGAGAGTAACAAGATAATTAGGGAAATTCAGTAGATATAAAGGCAGAAAGTGTGGAGAGAGAGGCATATTCAAAGCTTTGTTGAACAAGACAAAGAGCTTCACTTCCAGATCCAGGGTAACATGTGGACACATTTGACTTGTTTGCCCACTCAACATATATTTTCCAATAGAAAAAGTCATTTTTGAAGTTAAACTTCATCCATTTTTTTTATCCTCTAAGGTTTTATGTGAAAAATCACATTTCTATCACGTTGATGAAGCCTGTCTGAATTCCATAAAATATGTATTGACCTGTGAGGCATCATACATTTAAAATGACACTGTAAATTGTAATGAGAAAGCTGAATCATGAAAACACATTTGATTAGTACAGCAGTTTCTAAACATTTTTTTGTCTATGTACTACTTTGGCAGGTCTCCTGAGACCATTTATAAACTTGTATCCAGAAACTAGAAGTCTTACCACCTTGCTGGACAATTGCATACACAAATACATGTGCATACACACAATGTAATTTTCTGCATGTATTTACAATACCAGTACTGCCTTTAAGAGACATGAATTAACTTTCTTAGGATATAATTATTAAATTGCACTATAATGAGGTCTGGAAAAAAAAGCTGTTAGTCACATGACATGAAACCATCCTATACCTGGAGAAGTCCACTACTCCATCAGAATCCTGACTTAGAAAATGACTTTAAAGCAGCAGTCAGACCCTATGATCTTATGACATGTGAAGTTCAAAAGAAATACTAGAGACGTGCATTTAGAAACAGATACCTGAAATAAAATGGGTAGGTTTATTTCACTGTTTTTAGGAACAGCTAAGTTGGCATTTTTAAGCTACATTTCTTAAATATTTATGCTTAAATATCAGTGAGACATGTGGGAATTATCTTAAAGGCTTCTATCAGACACACAGTATGGAGATTCTTTTGATTCCATAAAGACCCAAAGGAGAATTTCTCTAATACATCAGGGTTGAGCACTGTTGGGGGGCAAAGCATTGGCATTTCCCAGTTTATAGGAGCCTGTAGCTATATTTAGTACATGATTTGAAGTTATCAACATTTTACGAAATATTTGTATTGGGTAGTAGACAGATCATACCAGATTATTTCCTGTTTGATTTTTAAAACCACAGGTTCCTTTAAGGAAAGCTGGATATAAAAACTTCTGGACAAGATGATTTAAAATTGAATTTTTTTTCAACTCCAAAACTAAAGATAAAACAAATAAAATAAGCAAAAACACTTGACAGACCCTTTGAACTTTTTGAATAGATTTATTTTATGAAACTAAAATTTGTTTCTACCAAAAAGCAAATAATTTCAAACTACAAGAGCTTTTGAATTCAAATTCCTCAGAGTTCAGAGTTACATGTATTCTACAATTTGTCACCTGTCATTTACTGAGAACAAAATTATTAGTGCTTCCACTGTGCCAGAGAAGAAACTTGTTCTAAGTCCTGGGATCAATCAGTAGCAAAAGCCAAGCTTAGATATTAGACTTCATCTTAGCCAGCCCAACCTCTTCAAAAGGAACACAATCACATGCAAGCTATATTTAATGTTCCAGAGTTTCTTCTCCCTAATTAAACAGTCTTTGGTGTATATATCATCTTATTTTGCTGTGAATACATTTTTGAAGTTTCAAATCTTTAATCATTTGACCAAACAAATCAAAGAAATCTTGAATTCTGCTGTGAAGACAATAGACATTTGAAGTCAGTAGGGGGTATTTTAAATTGCTTTACTTCACATATACCACTATGCTTTCCATTTACTTATTCAAAGCAGTATATTCTTTTTCATTTAGAAAAAAAATTAACCAACTTTTCTATCAAATATCTTTAATTTCTAAGATATTTGTTTTATGATTAAAAATACCTTTAGGATAATTTTTTCTAAAGCTTAGATCTCAGACAAAACATTTTTGAGTTTGTCAGAAGTAAGGTGGCTTAGGATGAGCTCTACGTTTTCTATATCCAATTAATTTGAGTACAAAGTCAAAAGAAACATCTCAGATATTACACTGCTTAAGTCATTATAAGGCATTTATATGAGCCCATTCTAGGTTCACAGCTTCCAGGAGCTCAACAGCCATAGCTTTGAAAGATGATATGACTTAAAAATTGCTACACAATAAGAGTTGCCTAATAGTCATCCACCTGATTCTAAGTAAACGTACATTAGCCATTTAAAAAGTAGTATACATAGATTAAACTGGTTCAGAAAAAATATATATCTTATGAAGGAATAATAAGCATTTTCTGCAAAACCTCTAGCAAATCATGTCTTGAGATTTAATGCACAAACAATGCCCCTTGCTTTCAGTTCTAAAGGAAAAAAAAAATCGTAGTTGTCTAGGGTACCCATTTGTGCTAGATACAATATTGAATTGCTTTACAAAGTTTTTTTTTGCCTCAGTATGTATTCACTCATTCAACTGCTTTGTCAGCTCAAAGTAATCTTGATTCACTGTTGTATTAATGACTAAGTGTGTGGGCTGTGGAGTCAGACTGTGCAGGGCTGAATACTAGCTCTGCCACTTGATACCTGTGTGAGTGTGGGAACCACTCCACCCCTCTGCAGGTGCCCGTCTGTAAAAAGGGAAGGTAATAGTACCCACTGAAAATATTAAGAAGTCATCCCTTAGCACTAAGGTGCCGAGAACTGACAAAAATGCTTAAGAAATGCTAACAGTTATTAACAAATGATGATGTTTATCTATCCCATTCAGGATTGCTACTGCTGGATATTCTTTGAGCTGGTATACATTGTTAGGCAAAAGTCGGTTTTCTTTTTTTTTTTTCCCCCCCCAGCATCCTTAAAAATCAGACAAAAAATAAGAACATACTATAGAAAATAATCTTAGCTCTAATGGAAGATCTTTGAAACCCAATATGAAAATCAGAAAAGAAAGAACAAGGGAATCAAGAGCCTACTTCTTTTCATCCATCTGCATCCAATATGGCCCTACATCTTTTCCGTTCCATTCTGTAGGAGAAAAATTGGGAAAATTTCTCACCCGTTCTACATAATCCCCACAGCCTTTTCTCGCCAGTTCTATGTAATTCCTATAGTCTTTGCTGTGTTTTCCTTAAAGCCCACAGCACCTGGTGTTCCCAGGTGTTCTCCTACCCACCAAGTATGTACCAGGCTTCCTGCTAAGCCTCTGAGATCAGATAAGTTCAGGCGTATTCAGAGCAGTATACACCCAATCGTCTTTGTAATTCACCTGTTGACTCAAAGGAATCACATAAGCTTTAAAGGAAGAGAACATCCTAACACAAGGGGATAGATCAGCCCAAAGTACCACTTGTGAACCTAGAAGGGAATCACAAAATTCTATGAATTGTCATGGCTCCCAGTGTTATCACACTTTTTTTGTGATTCTTTTGCAGGTGATAACTTCAGGTGGGATAACGTTTCGTGACCAGCCATGGCATAAAGAGTGTTTTCTGTGTAGTGGCTGTCAGAAAGAGCTCTATGAACAAGAGTTTATGTCCAGAGATGATTATCCATTCTGCTTGGACTGCTACAACCATCTTTATGCCAAAAAGTGTGCAGCCTGCATCAAGCCCATTACTGGTGAGTTCTTTCTTCATTTTAATTTTGTCCTACCATAAGACAGTTATGACTGTGTAAAATTCTATACAGTCAATTGATGAAATGCAAGTAAAAAGAATAGATAATTTTTCATTTAGGTTCCTTTTGAGATAAGCATACATGGGAACCCATATGTAAATATAAATATTACACAGACCCCTCCAGGAAATTAAAGAATATAATTTGAGTAGCTAGGGTCCATACAGAGTAATTAAGTACTAACACTAATTGTACTGATTCTATGTAATAGTTCAAGGAAAAGGGAGGAAGAAAGCAGGATGAGCTGAAGTCAGAGAAGACTTAAACAAAGAGGCCTGATCATCAGCCAGACCTTTTCAGATTTGAAGGAGGAAGATGTACTAATAAATCAGAATCCTGCTTAATTCCAAGCAAGGGCCAAGCATCCTTAAAATAGAAAAGGTTTTAATTAAATGCAAGTACTGTATAAAACATCTGAAGCTATAATAATTTGGGTAGCATAGATCAGGAATTAATTAAACTTCATTTTAAGATGCTTCCAGCAAATGTATTATTCTCTTTTTCCTCTATTCACTTGCAATGCATTTTAATTACGAATAGCTGAAAGAAAACAAGACAGCATTCTACTGAAGAAACAAAATACATGTGAAATGAATTTAAAAAAAAAAGACATTGATGGTAAATCAACCCATGTTAAATAGGTTTTCAAGGTTAAAAAAAAACATTACATTTTCTTCAGAGACACTTCTAAAATGCTAATCCTATACTAAAAGAAATGAAACTAGCTTGACACCCAAGAAATGCAGCAGCTATTCTTAAAGGCAATTTATAGTCATTTAATAATGTGGCAGAATGTATACCTAGTCCCCATTCCTAGTATTTTTAGATTACATTCCATTTTTTAGTTCAGTTAATGTAGCATAGAATTAAAGATTATTTTTATCCCTTTCCTCTTCCTTCATCTTCAAATATATCACAAAGTAAATGCATTTCCCAGTGAAAGAGAAGTCTCCCACTATAAATCCAATCTGAGGAGCTTTCACTGATTTACAAAGAAAAGGAGACAGTTACCTTGTCAAAAAGAGTAAGGTCCCGTTTCTCCACACAGGGGCACCATGTTTTTCAGAATCTTGAATTGGTCCACGTAACTACATTCGGCCATCAGGTGTGTTTTGTTCAGCTTGCACATGGTTGGAAGCAACAATCTAAAAATCTATCTCTGCAGCCAAAAGTAAAGAGCCTGCCATGGGTGAGCAGGTGCCCCAACATTTCCAGCAGGGTCACTGTCAGTTGGAGCTGAGCAGCCACACTGTAATACTGGGGTGTGCTCCCCTCTTCCCTACATCCTGTCCCTATCCCTCAGTTAAATCACTTCTGCAGCCCTTGCAAGGACTTGAGTTAATAATCCCAGTCCATCAGACTCCAGAGCCTCTCTTCTCCTGCCTTCCACACAGCTGCCTGTTCCTGCAGCCAAGAGAACTCATCTCCACTGATTTTAGTTAGAAATGGGGCTTCCAGAAATCCGACAGTAGCTGGAGCTCCAAATTCTCCTTAGTAGAATTTGCAATCACAGGACTTTTAATTCATTCAATTTATTCTACAACACAATTTTTTAATTGGGCCAGGAAAAAGAGGTGTTTAATTGGGGATGTATGGACATGAAATAGCTCCAAATGGAGTTTCAAAACCCTCTGGAGTCCAAATAGCTGCTAATGATGCGCAAAGACACTATGAGAACTCTGAACTTGATAAGTTTCAGTTTCAAGATATCACAAATTCATTTGTCTAAGTGATTTTTCTGATGGATTATTACAGGTTAATCATTGAGCGCAGCTTTTTTAGGTTTAGACAAAAAAAAAATCATATTATTCTTCACCAAAACATAATGTTGATCAGGAACAAACAGTTTGACCCCAAAATTAATCCAGATGTGGTATTATGTATATAATATAGAATAATCAGTCTAAAGGGAATTTCTAAAAATTATTTAATCTTCTCCTTGCTCTGAGATTGAGAGACACCAGAGACTGGAATGTCTGTAAAAAAGTTTCAACTCACTTTACTATTTCTTGATCTGATTCTAAATATGTGTGTGTGCTGATTATGTATGTATAATGGCCCTGCAGTAGTGCTTCTTTAAAATTGAGCTGTTTAATGTACCATAAGGAACTCGGATGCTATCATATATTTATCTTCTGAAAGATGCGCATTCATGCAGTGCAAACAATAAAACAATATGTCATCTTAAAGTAGAAATCTATACATTAGATTGTTTTCAAAATACTATTTTATCTGACTAAATCCATCTGTAAGTCACCAGGTATAATTTTTTTTTAAAATCTCATCACAATGAATTTGCCTCATTTCAAAAAACTCCAGATCTACCTCCATTTTTTTTCTCCTCCTCTAAGACGTGATTAATCTCTCAAACTTCCTGGGGTGAACATGCAACCTGATGGTGCGCTGAACCCGGGAGTAAAACTCCTCGGTCTGGCCTCTGTTCCCGATGATTGTGTGACTGTAGGTCGCTGATCTGCTTTCAAGGTCCTCATTTGCCTTTTTGTAAAATTAGAGGTTGAACAGGATCACAGCTCAACTTTTCTTTCCTTTATTTCAAGTAAAAAGAGTCTCAAATGTTGCCATTTCTTCAGAAAGAGACACTAACATTCCTGTTTATATTCTTTAAAAAAAAGATAAACTCAAACTTAATTGGATGAGGTTAAGCACATAGGCTCTGAAGCCACAGGGCGAAGCTTGAATCCCAACTCTGCCACTTATCGGCTGGGTGACCTTGAGCAAGTTGTTGAACCTCTCTGTTCCTCAGATATTGTCTGCAAAAGGGGGATGTAGATATCTGCTCCATGAGGCCGAAGTGAGGGTTAAATGAGGTAATGTAAAGGCATAGAAGCGTATCTGGCTCATAGTCAAATCCTCAACAAATACTGGCCCTTATACTACTGGTGTGTTAGAAATAAATGAATCCAATCAAACAGGTGACAGAGAGCTGGTTCCTGGATGACTTTCTGCAAATGACTCCCATTATATGAGGGGGTAAACACATCCAAAAATGGAGCAATTTACAAACATCTCACATGGTGGGTCAGGCAACCCTGCTGCCAAATGTTTCCATTTTTTTCTTCAATGTAAAATTCTAGACTTTGTAAAAGTTTTTGTAAAATTCTAGATTAAACTTTTCCATTTGCCACTTGTACCAAAGCTTACTAATAAAATTAAAAAAAAACCTCATGAACATCAAAATGCTAGATGTATAATAATTAGTTTTACAGATTGATTTATGTATATTCAGAACATTATCCCTACCATCAATTTATTAATGTTTGGAATAAAAGCAAGAAAATTAATTGGTTTGCTATTGAGATATGCTTATTAGAAAATAATGATGACAGAATCATAACTAAGCAAACCATAAGGTTAATCAGGGAAATTAGAGGAATTTGATGCAAATTTCCCTATGAACTACTACATTGTACATAAAAACATCAGTAAGGTTTCTAGGATGGAAACAAAACTTCATTCACACTTAAGGATAGTTTATCTGAAATAGAATGCTTATTCACCCTTTTCACTTCACCATCCTAAATGGAATATTTGGAAATTAGATGTGAACCAGCAGATGAGCTATTTTAGCCTTACTCTTTGGGTGAAAAGCAAATGACAGTAAGTCCATGGCACTAAAGATCACTTGGAGAAAATTTTGCATATAAATAAAGACCTAAACCTAAGGCATCCCAACCCCTTTTCAGTCCCCATATCTTTTTTCCTTTTCTACAACTCCTCGAAATAAACTCCTTGAACTGCACCACGTGATCATATTAGGGAGAGAAGGTTTGGAGTCTCAATGAAGACTCAATCCCTATCTTTCTTAGAAACCTTCAAGTTGAAGGGTCAGGAGGCTGAAAAGGAACTTCTCAGAAACTGATTGTTGGATAGCAAGGCCTCACTGTCCAGAGTGATCAGACTCACAGACCTTCATCACAATCTTGGATGAAGTTGTCTCTGGGAAAGATAATGAGGTCATCAGTTCAGGATAGCTACCAGATAGTCTAGATACAGTTCTGTATTTTGGGCTTTTGAAAGTTTCATCCTGAACCACAAAGTCAGTGTGCTGAGTAAACCAACCATGGAAAAAGAGGGAAGAGAACTAAAAGTTACTAAACACACTAGGCCAGGAAGTATACATTTGTTTCATTTTATCTTCATTTTACAGCAAAGAAAACTGGAGATTACACAGAGAAAAAGGGGAAAGATATTCATACTTAAAGATCTTTGAACTTAAAACCTATACCCTCTTTTGCACTACATTAAACTGTATTTCCTTATCTGTATTAGGCAATCCTACATGTGGTTGGTGTATCTAGATTCTACGTACTTCTGTAGATGATGGAAGAACTTGACTGGGAATCTGTAGGGTCGCATAGAAGGAATGAATGGCAGCTGACAGGCCCAGGTGGAGACAAGGGCCGGAGACAGCATTTTTTTTTTTAAGTTACTTGCCTTTACAGTGCTTGGTTCCCTGCTATTTCCCGAGCACCCAGAAGAATGCCTGGTAGAATGTTAAATCTACTTGTCGAAAGAACAACATATTCTTTTCCTCCAATTCATTTATAGGTCTCAGAGGTGCAAAGTTTATCTGCTTTCAAGACCGCCAGTGGCACAGCGAATGCTTTAACTGTGGGAAGTGCTCCGTGTCCTTGGTGGGTGAAGGCTTCCTGACCCAGAACAAGGACATCTTCTGCCGCAAATGTGGCTCAGGGATGGACACTGACATCTAGGAGATGGCTCTCCCCACCTGGGCTCCATGTGGCCTTCGTTCTCACTAAACCAAGAACGCAGTTGAAGTAGTTATTTTTTACTTAAGTTTTAGTAACAATTAATGTAGAGTTTATAGCCTAAGAGTTTTTGCACACTTTCAGATTGAATTGTATTAGAAGAGCTAACAAAAGCACAGTTCTAACAGATATGAATATATTCTAAAACATAAGGACACTTATCCTTTTAAGATCTTGCACTCTGCTGTTAGAAACAAAGGACAATATTTCTTCATTGGAATCAAGCATATGACCTATACCTAGGAGCTATGGATGTTATTACAAAAAATAATTTTTTTTCCAAAACTGCAAAGTAAAAGACAAACTAAGATACCAAATTAAGAGGCTTACATAAGACTAATGTTTGCCCTCCTGGCTAGCTAGTTATATATACATATGGTAGGGAACAAAAATGATCAGGGAAAATTGATTAACATTCATCACACTTAGGACTCCTGTCATTTTCATGATTCTTTTATTTTTCACGCCTATTGGCTTTGAAGTGGAAAAAGAAGCTGTAATTTGCCCACATCCACAATGCTTCTGCAGCTGGTTGATTCTCGTGTTTAAACAATGGAATCTGAGCATTGTGGTCACTGTGGTTTACTCTCTGCACAGGTATAAAAGGGATCATTTCTACCCAGGGATAGTCAAAGCATGGGTTTCAGCATATTTTGTATTAAATGCCTTTTCTAAGCCCACAATGATTTTTCTAATTGTTACAGATTCCAGGAAGCAAAAGTCTATTCTTTCAAGTGAAGCTAACCAGGATAATCATTGTCCCCAAAGGCAAACCTTTAAAGTAAATAGATCATTAAATCATCACTTCTGGAAATGAGTTTTAGGGAAGGGATTGAGTGTAGGAACATGACTTTCACCCAGATATCTGAAGGTATAATAGAATGCATAATTAGCTCTGAGCCTCATGCATTCTGCCTTCTAAAATTTACATTGATGATTAATGGGCAGACATAAAAGTGGGCTTTAAAGAAACCTAGTAATAATAAGAACCAAAAAAGAATAATTCACTGCTGATAATTCAGGACCCACAAAGCAGCACAAATGAGCAGTGTGGGCTGGAGATAACCCCTCCCACTGCTCGTCTGCACCTGTGCCATCCACCTCACCCCAGAGACTCACTGTGTTTCACAACCTAGAGGTGGACGCCTAGCCCAAAGCAGCCATCCTACAAATAAGTCAGTGCTTCCTGGCCACAAGGAAAGTAGTAACAGCCTCATATGCTTGTCTTTATACATGTATAAACCACCAGACACTAAATGATGATGACTCCACCTATCTGCCCCTGGGCAGTATTAGCCACATTATGAGGGACAAACAGACCCTGATGTCTGTGGCTAGTCATTCCCCTTGGTTTTAGTGTATCTTGTGTGAGGGTAGGAGGTGGTCAGGTGAAGAAACCCACATTTTGCAAGTGTCTACTCCCAGATTATTCCATAACATTAAGGGTTCTGATGGAAACCAAATTTTATGCTGTGGCTGATTACAATGATTAAAACAGCATCACAGGAGATTCAATTAAAATTATGTAAACACAGTTTTTCAAATAGTTTAAAATTCAGAGACATTTGGAGAGGCTAACAATTTAAAGATGCTAATGAAAGGTCAGGCTACATAGAGAATTTGAAATATATAATTGTAGTTTTTGGATTAATAGTGCCAAAGTATTTGCTCACATTCACACAGCGAAATGTAGGAAAAACAAGCCATATGTTTTCTTGCATTATTTGAAATTGCACATGTGGAACTAGAAAATAATCATGTAGCTACCTATTTAGAAAATCAAGTCATTCTGAAGTCTGGATAGATTTACAACATGAAACATTTTCTCAGCTAGTCAAATATAGACAGATATGTAAAAGGTAATTCTTAATTAACCAACTGGTAATGTTTGAGGCATTTTGCTGCCTGTGGGAGTGACCAAGCACATGCTCAGATGAAACACATGCTGGGTTCAATCTTTACAATTAAAATTCACAGAATCATTTCCTAGATAGAGATCTTGATAAGTGTAGTTTAGAAAATAAAGTTTCATGTAGAAATAGTATAACATTTAGAAGGTGGCTTAGTCATCCAGCATTAAACATGTGCTATGCTCAAGTTAGAGTTCACCTGTTGAGGTTCCGGGGTGTTGGGAGGGCCGACCAGGACATGGTAATGTGGGTGGCCCAGATGCAGAGACCCTGCTCTAGAGCTTAAGTGATGTTCCACCATGGGCATAACACACATATATACAAAACAACTCAAAATGAGATACACGTAAAGATAAAAGTAAAAATTATATACTATAGTTGGTTTCAGCTTGGTCAAGAGAAAATCTCTCTAAGCAACATATCCAAAGATGGAATGAAAGGGCAGCCTCAGGAAGCAGTGGGCTCCCCGTGATTGATGGGGTGACACCTGCACAGAAAGAGAAGCAGTTAGAAGCAAATCCTGTGTGTTAATAACAACCAGATGGCTTGGAAGAAGCAGAGAGACTGTGACAGAGCAAGAAGATAAGAGATTGCTGAAATAGAAAGGGTCCATTGAAGGGAAAATATTAATCCCTAGTACAAAAGGTTAATACTTGATTAACAAGCAATAGAAAGCTACCAACTGTTCTTAAATAGAGGAAGAAAGTTTTAAGCCAGTCGTTTGAAGAAAATTGTGCTAATTTTGTGTGGAACAGAAGGGAAGAGGGCAGGGTCCCAAAGGTTAGATCTCATACTGGAGTAATAAGTTTGGTTAGTGGCTACAGAAGCTGAAAGAAGAAACTATATGCATTTTAGGCCAGGAGTTAGATTTGTTGATACAAGTGAATATACAAGTCAACAAATCAAAATATTTTATGTTGGATAGTAAAGATGGCAAAGAAAAAAGCAGAAAAAAATCTCTGCTTCAATGATAATGGAATGATTCCCAAGGGTTCAGTTTTCTCTAACAAAGTCACAAAAAATGTCATATCTGGGCAATCTAGCTCCATTAGTTAAGTGAAATATTATAGTAATAATCTTATATAGTTACTATAACTATGAAAAAGAAACATCTCATTAGACATTTAGTTAAGAGATGGGCCAACTATTGTGAAAATGTTTAACACTGATCACAAATGGCATTGATTAATAATCACTACAAAATTCAGGACTATAGTGAAAAATCAACCCAAAAACATGTGCCTCATGATGGTAACACAATTTTTGAATTTAATAAATAAAGCACTTTTTACTCTCTTTGGTGTATTGATAATAGTTCATATATTTAAATAAAATTATTATTACAAATACTATGTTTTAACATCTTTAGTTGAGCATATAAATTATTCTCAAATACATTTGTAGATGGATGTTCATTATTGCTATAATACCTATTTTTGGCTTGTTTTACAAATTGTAGTTTTCATTAGTTTCTTATACTGAATAAATTTGCATTTTACAGAGTATATCTTTCTCACTTTGTTTTTAGAGAATTTGTTTTTACATTAACTATGCAGTGAACGGAATAGGTGTAGAATAACTTTTGTGGTATTTCTAATTTTCTTATCTAATGAGACCTGATGACTTTTATCTTCTTGTCACATCCATTTTTACAACATCTAAATTAGCTACATATTCAGATACACTTTCAGGGACCTTATGTAACATAACTTAAACATATTTTATCTAACCCAAGCAGTAATACCACTCATATTAAATGAGGCAAAACACATCTGTGCTCTTTCTTACAGTGATAAAATTTTAAAATATTCCAACCTAAGAAGAATTATTTTATTTCTAAGTATCATTTCTGTGATTCTCTAGATAGTCTATAGGAAATAACTTACTTCAATTGGATTTTCCTGCTTTGACTGAGATCATCTTTTGCTGCCTGCTTATTTAATCTTATTTAATCATTTCTATATTGAAGCAATTGTTAAAATGTTAATGGTTTCAAACTCATTTATTCTATCTAAAATAAAATTTATGTCTGTAACACAAGCCTTCACAAAACCTTAACCCACACTACAAGCAGCATTATATTAGATTCTGAATTCATTTAATGTTGGAACATATTCCACAAAGAAATATTTGGAAGATCACCTCTCACCAAAGATTTCTGGTTCATTTCTTAAAATCACATAGTTTTGAAAGATAATGAAAATATTTTGGGTCCTCAAAAGATATACTCAATGTCTTAGAGTAGTATTTTTTCCAAAGGTAAAGAATATCATTAGGTATTATACTTTCTAGGATATCACTGAACCTCTTCTCCCAGAAGCATCAGACCTTCCAGAAACATTCCAAGAGTCAATGTGGGGTCACCACAAACATTTTAGGAATGTTGAGGTCCTCTTTCCAGGGAGAAGTAAAGGAAACCTTTACTTGGGTAAAGATATCACAAGGATAGATTCAACCTTGCAACTTCTCAGAAATTGCTGTATCTAGATTTTATTATGCAAATATAACCAAAGGAGACCAAGAAGAGAGGATACCAAGAGTCTTCATTGAACTATCCTACTAATAGAAATTAGAAATGAATCAGTCCTCTCAGTTACCCAGGAGGTTTACCAGATATATATTTTTTTTAATTCATTAGCCAGAGAGAATTATAGTTCTTTTACAGATTTCTGACCACTCTGAATTTTCCAGGCTGACCAGATTTATTAAAGCCTGGATAACCTGTTGAATATGGGAGAGGGGATATTTCTAAAACTGAGAATCAAGGAGTAAGGAAAAGAAATGAGATTCATGCTCAAAGTTTGAGTGTATAAAAGAAACAGTTTATGTGTATTTGGAATGCTGGATTGGATACCTCTGTGGTTGAGAAAGGGGAACAGTTCACTGTGATAGAATTATGACCCATGTCAAAGAGCAAACAGTATTTGGGTCAAATGTTTTCCCACGAATGGTAATAAACTTATGGAGTAGATGTCCTTAAAGGGTTCTGCAAGTAAGGAACATTAATGAGCTCAACAGACATCCATTTGGTGACATTGAATGCGATTCCCACCACACATAAAAACAAAAATCAAGTTTTTTCAGTCCCAGGGACTTATACTTTCTTTAAACAAATGACATCCTATCCCTGAATTGTCTTTGTAGCATCATTGATGAGGCTGTTTATGCAAGAGCTCCAGCCCAAGTTATCAACCAAGAAATGAATAAAGGAGTTCAGGTAGAGGAGAAATGGAGAGAGTGGTGATAAAAACTGGAATTCCTGAAAATATAGGTTACTAAAAAAAAGGGAAAAATTGATAATTTTTTGGACATGAAAGCTACAATTTGCTATCTACAGTTTCCACTTAATATAACTCTTTCAGATGCCACCAATACTTATTTGCTTACCAAAGTAAATGATCTCTTTTCTACTTTCTGTGTTGCTGTAAGATGTTTGCTGTTGTTTACCTCCCCATGTTCCCTCAAAATCTTTCCTACAATGGTTTCCATGGCACCTTTCTCTCCTGTGCCTTCTAAATCTCTGCTTCCCTCCCTGGTACTCCATCCTCTACCCATTTCTTCAAAGCTGATATTCCTAAATATTCTCTCTTCAAGCTTCTTGCTCTATGCTCTTCCTTGGTCAACTCAACTAGTTTAATGATTTCAGCCGCCTCTCTATGTAGCTGAGTCCCATATATGTATCTCCCACCCTAAATTATCTTCTAAGTCCTAGACCAAAGTTTCTCACCACTTCTTGGACATCTGCAACTCAATATCATGCATACAGCTGATAATAAGTTTATTATCCTTCTTACAAATTCCACATATCTTCCTATGTTCCCCGTCTTAATACATTATCCAAATAGAGTCTTTAGACTATACCTAAGGAGTATGCAAAAATGCTCAACCTCATAATTTATTAGAGAAATGCAAATTAAAATGAGATATTTCACGCCAACCAGAATGGATATAATATGACAGACAGTAGCAAATGGGGGCAAAGATATAAAGAAACAGAAACCTGTGGTCGTTTGAAGCTGTCTGCACCCCAGATAAACATGTTCTTGACTCTAATCCGTTCCTGTGTGTGTCTGAGCCCATTGTAAATGGGACCTTTTGATGAGGTTACATCACTTGAAGTATGGCCAAGTCCAAAAAGGATGGGTCTTAATCCTATCACTGGAGTCCTTTACAAGATTAAAATTCAGACAGAGAAAAAGCCACAGGAAGCAAGATGCTGGACATCAATGGAACTCAGAAGAGAAAGGAGGGGCCAGGAGATGCCACCATGTGCCTTGCCATATGACAAGCTAAGGACCAAGAATTGCTGGCCGGCAGCCCCAGAATGCCACAGTCTTCAGGAAGAAAGCATCATCTTGGTGACTCATTGATTTGGACTTTTTCCCAGCTGCAACCCATGAGTGAATAAATTTCCATTGTTTAACTCGACTCATTTCATTGTATTTGCTTGAGCAGCCTAGGGAGCTAAAACAAAACCTATTGCTGGTGGAAAAGTAAAATGGTGCAGTTACTTTGGAAAACAGTTTGGCAGTTTGTCAAAAAGTTAAACATAAAACTATTGTACAGCCCAGCAATTCCATGCCTATGTATTTACCCAAGAGAAATGAAAACATATGTCCACACAAATACTTGCACACAAATGTTCAGAACAGCATTATTCATAATAGCCAAAAAGTAGAAACAACCCAAGTAGCCATCAATTGATGAATGGATAAACAAAATATGGTAAAGATTATTCAGTCATAAAAAGGAATGAAATACTGATACTTGCTACTACACAGATGAACTTTGAAAACATTAAGACACATAGGCCACATACTTTATAATTCTATGTACATAAAATTTCCATAAAGATAAATTTATAGAGAAGAAACATTAGTTGTTTCCTGGAGCTGAGGGTGAGACTGAGGATTAACTATAAATGGGCACAAGGGGTCATTTTTGGGATAAAAATGTTCTAAAACTGATTTATGATCATGGTTGCACAATTTGGTAAAATTACGAGGTTCATTGAGTTGTACACTTGAAATGACTGGATTGTATGGCATGTAAAACATATCTCAATAAATCTGTCTTTTTAAAAAATTCTATGCCTTGACTCCCCTCTCTCAAACCCCTTATATCTAAGTCCCGTAAGAAAAGTCACAACTTTGCAATTTTCCTTGCAAAAATCTGCCCAGAATTCTCTCCCCTGCCTGCCTAAAATTTAATCAACATATAAATCCCAGATCATAAGTTACATCCTATGTGAGACATTCAGGAATATTCTTTGGCAAAATTTAATCATTTTCTTCAAATTCTTTTATAATTCTGTGAGCAGTTTAAACAACTTCATTTATATTACAGTTAGGAATGAGAGGCAATTCTAGCTAAAGGAAGATGGACTTTGGAGCCAAACAGTTCAAATTCTACTTCTGCTACTTACTAGTTGCGAGAAATTTGGTAAAATGATTGAACTCTCTGGGCCTCAGTTTCCCAATTTTTAACTGGGGACCTGTAATATAAACTTCAAAAATCTGCTGTGAATGTTAAATGAAGTATATACAAACTGCTTTTCATCTACCTGACACATATTCAACTTATTAAAAAAAGTATTAAATGTCAGCTATCTTCAGTTTCCTTCCCATCCACACTCTACTCTTAGATCATGAGCTTATTTATCTATTTATACACAGTGCTTAGTGAAATGTTTGGCACTTGGTAGACATCCAATAAATATTTAATGAATTAAATTCTATTCACGAAAATATTGTTATTGCTATAACAGTATTCTCCTTGTGTTGACTGACAGCATCAATAACCATGATTAAATACGCAAATCCCTCTTGATACTTACCCTTGGTCATGTATGGAGTTGCCCATGTGAGAAGCAGCCAGATTGCAAATCAATCCAAGCAATTTCAAGCATCTGCTTTGAATTTTTAAATTTGATACTATTTTCTCTGTCCATAAATCTTAATTTGTAAATCATAACTCTCTCAACCAGTATTTAAATGGGCACCTTGAGAAACTTAATCTTCAGGTGCTCTGGAGATTAACTGTCCATAATTGAAGTGTTCTCTAGAGCCCCCAAAGTGGATTTTGCATACACTCCACAATTTTTATGTTAACCCAGACCATCCCAAATATGCCTGCCAAATTTGGACACAATCTTCCCAGCAATTTTCATATCATGTGCTTGCAGACAGCTAGAAATGTAATTGTCCTTTCCTTGCTTACACTGCAAAATGTATCCTCTCTTTCTCTCAAAGGTGCAGAGAATTTTTCTTTAACCTCCTTCTGAATACATGTAGCTATGGGCATCTTAAATTCTCTTATCACACTGGAACAGCATCCATGGACTGCTTCAATCCTCCCAGAGAACAACATTTTTCCTGTTCCTCCTTATTAAGCTTCCCCTTTTCTTGACACATTCATTCACCTCTCCTCTTTTAGTGTTCTCTTCCTCTTAATGTGTAGTAATCCCCTCTGGACATAAATTCAGACTTTTCACATAATTACTTGGGATGTAATTCCAGAAAATAAAAATCAAGGTACTTTTTTTGGTCTAGATTGCCAGGACCTTAACCGGCACCCATACTCCCACTGCCTGATGCCTCTATATTAAACTCCATGTGTAGCTTCAAAGATTGGGATAATAAAAGGCTACAGTTAGCAGATGTCCAAAAACAGGTCCTAAAATTGGAGAAAATAAAACACTCTAGGTATTGAAAATTTGGTAGAATTTTCATTTTTAAATGTTTAATGAAATCTCTCTTTATCCCTCGTAACAGCTATTCCTGTAGCTGCCAAAAAGAGGCCTTTGCCAGTTTATGAAGAAAATAATATCAAAACCCTCAACTAGTTTGATTCCCAAATGAAAAAATCAAAGGTCCTTTATCTGTGGCTCATTTCCTAATGGGGAATAATGGTTGAAAATTCTCAGTCAATTATCTTCCTTGCCAACCCTTTAAGGTGAGAGTAGGTGGCCTGCCCTTCAAAGATATCTAGATGCTCAGTGCAAGCAGATGGAGGTGAGGTTGCCTCAGTCTGTTTTACGCTTTCTTTAATAACAACCTCCAGGGCTGAGGGATTATCATACCCCTCATTATGTGGGAAAGCTTTCCTTTATTTCCCACAACAATCTAATGAGACAGTACTTTTAATTCCCATGTACTACTGAGGAAATTGGGATATAAAGAGACTAAATAATTGGCTCAAGTCACTCCAATACAAGGAGATCTGACTCCCAAGTACACACTGCGAGCCATGCTGCTATACCACATACCTCTATCTACTGAAAGCATAGTGTCATCATTTCCCTCTTCCCACATGCCCACTTCCATCAGTCCCAAGTCCTGCTCCACCTGTTAGATGACTTCTAAATCTGTTTTCTCCTTTTCACATCCACAATTCAAGGATTCATTGGCTCTCACCTGGACTCTATAAATAAATTACCTCTTATAGAAATGTGTTTCTCTGCCTCCACTGCCTCATTCTTTAACTTTCCTACACAATTCCCTCACTAGACACATATTTCTTAAGCAGAACCTGATCACGGTTCTATCTTGCTCAGCAGCCTTCGTTCTCTTTTCATTGGGCCCCCTTCAAAATCTGGCCCCACAGTATCTTTCTAGTCTGCTCTTTCAATATTCCATCCCCACTGGAGTATAATACATCCATGAGGATGGAATCTTTATTCTGTTCAACACCACATTTGCACCACCTGGGATAGAGCCTGCCACAAAGTAGATGCTCAAATAAGTGTTGGGTGAAATAATGAAGAAACCTTGTGTTTTAGCCAGATTTTATTACCCCTAGAGTTTTTTCACCTTGGTTCCTTTGCTCAAAATAACCTCCTACCTGTCCTCCTTACAATTTCCACTTTTTCAATTTAATTTCCATAAAAATTATCTATTATTTA
This sequence comes from Choloepus didactylus, assembly GCF_015220235.1. Lineage (NCBI taxonomy): Eukaryota > Metazoa > Chordata > Mammalia > Pilosa > Megalonychidae > Choloepus > Choloepus didactylus. Next base: position 55,212,336 of record NC_051313.1, on the reverse strand, counting down.
GTTTCAGCTCATAAGTCAACTCCTCCAGCTGGAAATATATGTCTCATTCTCTGCATTTTGTTTATGATAACTCTGCTCTCACACAATTTATTTGGTTTTGATTTATAGTTACTTTTCTTCCCTTAATTTGTGAGAACACTGACTCAAATACAAGGCTATGTCTTACTCAGCTTTGTATTCCCCACAATGTCAAGTATAAAATAAGCTTAAATAAATGCTTGTTGATTTTTAAAATTGAATTGAGTCACAATTTTGGGGGGGGCGGGGGCAGGGAAGCTCCATTCATCTGGGATTTTAAAATAGCCCATTTTCCTTGATAAATAACTTTTATCATTCTTAAACCCATTTTAACTCAGAATAAAGCTACTTTTTTATAAGATTTAGCACACTTGAGACTTTGGTCTAACACACACACACACACACACACACACACACACACACTCTGCCCAAGAACTCAGTTTACAGCCTGGTTTCTCTCTCTGTACTGGAACAAAATGTACAAAGGCAGCTTCACTAGAAAGTTTCTTTTCAAAATGCTGTTACTTGGCTTCTTTGAAATAGTTATAGCTCTACAGAAAAGGAATCATGAGGTCACAGATGCCTGGTTCCTATTGATTCTCCTAGTCAATAAAGAGTTAAACAGTGAAGTGTGTTCTTTTATTTCATTTCATTTTTTTTTTAAAAAAGACATTTTGCAGGTGCTGGATTGGGAAGGCCTTGTCCTAAGTGGTCATAGTACAAGCCATTTAACTCCTTCCTTGTAATTAGTAAACACTGATAGATACACATGGAAACAACAATGATAAAAACAATAGTAACATTTATTGAACACTAAATGCTTTGCATGGATTTTTGAATATAATCCTTCCAGCAGCCCAATGAGGTAAATGCTATGTTTACCTTCATTTTCAGATGTGGAAACTGAGACAAAAAGAGAATACATTCTCCAAGTTCCTACAGCTAGTATGTGACAGAGTCAGGATTTTATGCCAAGAGTTTTAACTTTAGGGTTCATTCTCTAACCTTGGATGCTAAAGCCTCCAGCACTGGGAAAGAGAAAATCTTTAAAGAGCCAAGTATAAAAAAACTTATCTATAGCACAGGTCTCAAAGTACATTTAGAAATCAACATACTTGGATTTATATTTCCTGTGTGTCCACAAATTTTTGAGCTACATTAAGTGAAGCAATAAGGCATAATGAAATGTTTATTACATCAAAGAAAATAAATCGGCAATAGTAACTAAAAGAATAAAATATCTAGGAATAAATTTAAGCAAGGATGTATAGGACTTGTATTCAGAAAATTATAAATCATTACTGAAAGAAACTAAAGAAGATCTGTATAAATAAAATAAATTCCATGCTCATGAATTGGAAGTATTAATGTTGTTAAGATGTCAATACTACCCAAAGCAAGTTACAGATTCAAAACAAGCCCAATCAAAATTTGGCAGACTCCTTCACTGAAATGGAAATGCTAAATATTTATTTTGATGGAAGGGCAAGGGACCGCAAATAGCCAAAAGCATTTTGAAAAGAAAAACAAAGTTGGAGGACTCACATTGTTTGATTTCAAAATGTATTGCAAAGCTACGGTAATCAACATAGTGTGGTACTGGCAGAGGACAGATATATAAACCAATGGAACAGAACTGAGAGTACAGAAACAAACCCACACAACTATCACCAATTGAATTTTTGACAAAGGTGTCAAGTCCACTCAATGAGGAGAAAGTGCCTTCAATAAATGGTACTGGGTAAATGGCTACCCACATGGGAAAGAATGAAGGGGGGCCCCTACCTCACACAATATACAAAAATTAGCTGAAAATGGATCAATGACCAACATATAATAGGTAAAACTATAAAACTCCAAGAAGGAAAAAGGAAATAGCTTTAGGACCTTCTATTAGGCAATGGATTCTTAAATTTACACTAAAAGCCTGAGCAACAAAAGAAAAAAATAGATAACTAGGACTTCATCAAAATTAAAAATTTTGTGCATCAAAGGACATTACCAAGAAAGTGAAAAGACAACCAAGAGAATGGGGAAAATACTTGGAAACCACATATCCGGTAAGGGTTTAATATGCAGAATGTATAAAGAATTCATACAACTTGACAACAAAAAGAAAAACCACTCAATTAAAAAATGGACAAGGACTTGAATAAACTTTTCTCTGAAGAAGATATAGAAATGGCCAATAAGCCCATGAAAAGATGCTCAATATTGTTAGCCATTAGGTAAATGTAAATCAGAATGACAATGAGATACCACCTCACACCCACTAAAATGGCTATTACTTAAAAAATAATAAGTGCTGGCAAGGATGTAGAGAAATAGAAACTCTTGGAAATTGTTGGTGGGACTATCAAATGCTGAGCCACTGTGGATAAAAGTTTGGTAGTTCCTTAAAAAATTTAATGTAGAACAGCCATATGACCCAGCATGCTACTTCTAGGTAGATACCCAAAAGAATTGAAATAAGGGGGACTCAGACAGGTATTTGTACACCAATGTTCATAGCAGCATTATTCACAATCACCTAAATGTGGAAGCAACTAAATGTCCATCAACAGGTCAACAGATGAATGGATAAAAAAAAATGTGGTATTTATACGGTATGAAATGTCATTCAGCTGTAAAGAGGAATGAAGTTCTGATACATGCTAATACATAGATGAACCTCAAAGACACCATGCTGAGTGAAATAAGTCAGACACAAGGGGACATTTTTTTATTCCACTTATATGAAATACTTAGAATTGGTAAATTTGTAGAGACAGAAATTAGAGTACAAGTTACCAGGAAGGGAAGGGGTGGTGTGGAAGAATGGAAAGTTAATGCATAATGGGTGCAGCATTTCTATTTGGGGTGATGTTAATGGATGGTGGTGAGGGTAGCACAACATTGTGAATGTGGTTAACACGACTGAATTGTATTCTTGAGAGTGGCTGAGATGGGAAAGTGTGTGATAAATGTATTTCCACAATTAAAAAGAAAGACACTAAAAGAAAAGAAAACAAATCAACATGTCAGTAAAATCATTGAAATAATACATTTGAGGCACAGTCTGTAGAAAACTAGTTGTGTTTTGCTAACACAAAAACATTTCCTTCTAGCAGCGGGAAGCATACTAACATATCTCTGTGATGATGCTGATTTTTAAAAAATAAAGGCATGGTTTATTCTTCAAATTATCCACTAGATGGCAGAAAATTGTTACTGTCCAAAACAATGTTACTGTATTATTTCAGACTCCTTTCTAAGCTCCAAAAGTTATGAAAATTGCTTTCACCTCTATCCCTAGCAATGTTGGTCTTTACATATATGGCATTTTAAATCAAACCACTTTGAAAGCTGGGGAAGAAAAATCAGAGGTTTTCACAGTAATAACTATTAGGTCTAGCTTGCTAATGATATGTTTGTTTTGTTCTGCTTCAACAAAGTACGAACAGATGCATAAGCGTGTTGGGAGAAGGACTGAGAGCCCACATAGAATGATGTGTCCAGATGCCAGAAACACAGTGAAACTGAAAAACCTCCAGTAGGACAGTTTACTGTAATCAATGACTTTCAAGTCACAGATCTCATTCTTGACAACAAAGTAGAATTCTTTGATGGCAGAGCCCAGACACCAGTATTTTTTCAAGCTACCCAGTTATGGCAGATTGAGTTATGTACTCCCTCAAAAAAATCTTTATCTTAATTCACTGCTGTGGGTGTGAACCCATTATAAATAGGTTATTTTGAAGATGTTATTTTAGTTAAGGTGTGGCCAAATGAATCAGGATGGGTCTTAATCTCATTAATGGAAGCCTTATGTGCTGGTTTGAGTATATTACGTACCCCACAAAGTCCATGTTCTTTTGCTCTAACCTTGTGAGTGCAGACTTATTGTGTGTAGGATCTTTTGACTGGGTTGTTTCCATGGACATGTGACCTACCCAGTTGTGGGTGGAACCTTCGATTAGATTATTTCCATGGAGATGTGACCCCACCCATTCAAGGTGGGTCTTAATTGTCTTTACTGGCATCCTCTATGAAAGGATAAAAGGAGAGACATTTTGAAGGGAGGTCAGAGACACTTAGACAGAAACACCCCAGGAGAAGCCAGAAGCCCAGAGACATTTTGGAAAAAGCCATTTTTGAATAAGAACCCAGGAGAAGAAGGACCAGCAGATGTCACAGTGTGCCTTTCCATGTGACAGAGGAACCCCAGATGCTATCAGCCTTTCCTCAGATAAGGTATCTTACTCTTGATGCCTTAATTGGACATTTTCATGGCCTTAGAAATATAAATTTGTGATCTAATAAACCTCCATTGTAAAAGCCAATCCATTTCTGGTATTTTGAGTTTTGGCAGCTTTAGCAAACCTTATAAAGCAAAAAAAACTACAAGGAGAAGCCAGAAGCTGGAAGTCAATGGAATCTGGAAGAGAAAGGAGAGGCTATTGCCATGTGATAGAAAAGCCCAGGAACCCAATGCTTCCCAGCCAGCCAGAATTCCACTGACCCAAGGATGAAGCAAGCTTCCTAGCCTATGCAATTGTGAGCAAATAAATTCCTATTGGTAAGACAAGCCGTTGTGGGTATATGTCATTGTAGCCAGGAAAATGAGACATGAGATGAATCTAATGTGCAGCCAGGGTGGTGAGCCACTACTTTTGAAGTTTATTCCTTGTAACTTGCCTGGACCCAAAAGTGATTTAAGATGGATTTCAAAATATAGAATAAGATAAAAAGAAACCTAATAATCAAACTAACCATGGAAATGAGTAAATAAAGTTCTAATTCAGTCCTTTGTTTACGGAATTCAAATCTTCACTAAAATCCCACACAAACACCTACCATTATGTTCTCAATAGAAGCATAGGTATTTAAATAAAACCAGGGTTGTATCTCCTTCTCTGAATCAGAGGCTGTTCTGCTGATTTGGAGACAGTTTAAAATTCTTTTAAATATGTTTTCATGCTTAGGATTGACAAAGTTGATAAAACATTAAATCCATGATCTTAGGACAGTCATTTTTTGCACAGGATTTGTTTTCTATGTGAGTGAAGGTCCAGAGATACCAAGAATCAAGCAGAAGACATTACACAGTCAAGTACAATAAAAGCCCAAAATTAAACCCTGTGCTTTGCTTCAAGTTTGCTGCTCACCTCTCTGAGCTGAATGGAGTTAAGGGAGGAAGTTGAGGCATACCCTCTATCTCCTGGCATTCAAGGAAATGTCAGTCATATAGCAACTGGATATAAACTGAAGATACAGATACCACAGTGAATAAATTCCAGAGATAACACATTAAAATATTGAAATTTCCAGTGTGCAACAGAAGATTACAAGGCTTGCAAAGAAAGAATAAACAATGGATCATGCAAAGGAGCAAGATAAAGTACTAAATAGCATCATTGTGGAAGACCAGACTTTGGATATAACAAAGACTTTAAATTTTTTTTCTTAAATATGCTCAAAGAGCTAAAGGAAAAAACAGACGAAAGAACTAAAAGAAATCAGGAAAACAATAGATGAACAAAGAAATAATTACAGTAAGGAAATCAAGCACCACCATCAATACCATCAAGCAAATCAAATACATATTATGCAAGTCCCAAAAGGAGAAGAAAGAGAGAAAGGGGCAGATAGACTATTCAAAGAAATAATGGCTCAAAACTTCCAAATTTAACAAGACATAAAGACAGACATCCAAAATCTCAATGAAATCTAAATAGAATCAACTCAAAGACCCCCACACTAATAAAAACTATAAGCAAACTGCTGCATGCCACAAACAAAGAGAAATTCTGAAACTGCAAGACAGAAGCAACATACCATGTACAAGGTAGCCTCAATAAGATTTAGCACTAATTTTTCACCACAGACCATGAAAGTAAGAAGTCAGCAAATGACATATTTAAAGTTCTGAAATCAAATAATTGACAGCCAAGAATTCTATTCCCAAGGATGAAGCAAATTATGGAAAAACTGTAATTCAAAATGAGGGAGAGATTAAGACATTGCCAGATAAACGAAAGTTGAGGGAGTTCATCACCACTGGACAAGTGCTGTAAGAACTGCTAAAGGGAGTTCTTTAAGTTGAAAGGAAAAGGCACTAGCAATAGATTGAAGGCTCATTAAGAAATAAAGAGCTCTGGTAAAGGTAACTATATATGTAAACATAAATGCCAGTATTGTTGTATTTTTGGTTTGTAACTCCACTTTTTAGTTCTTACAGTATTTAAAATGCAAATGCATAAAAAGTAATGATAAATCAATGATTTTGGATATACAAGGTATAAAGATGCAATCTGAAGTAAGAACAACATAAAAGTGGGAGGATTGAGGGGTATAGGGTAAAAATACTATAGGCTATTGAAGTTAATTTGGATGTTAAATTTAAGCTACATGTCAACCTCAAAAAAAATCTTAAAATATATATACAGAATGAAGTCAGAAAGGACTAAAAATGGTTCACAGCAAAAGATTAAATAAATACAAGTAGGCAGTAGTGGAAGAATTGAAGGGCAAAAAAATAAAGGTCTAAGACTTACAAAATCAAAAATTGAAAAGGTGAAGAAACTACTGCATTATCAGTAGTTACTTTATATGTGAGTTTTATCCATTCAGCCAAAAGGCTGAATGGATAAAATTGGCAGAATGGATTAAAAAAAAAAAAAAAAAAGCATGACCCAACTATTTTCACTTTCTAAAAGATTTACCTTAAATTCAAAGATACAAGTTGATTGTAAGTGAAAAGATGGAAAAAAATATCCCATGCAAATAGTAACCTATAGAGAGCTATGGTGGTAAATTAAATTATTTAAATTAGCCTTTAAATAAAAACTGTTAGAAGGGACAAAGTAGGTTACTATATACCAATAAAGAGGTCAATTCAACAGGAAGATATAGCAATTATAATATATATGCACCTAACAGCAGAGCCCCAAAATGTATGAAGCAAATATTGAAGACATGAAGGGAGAAATAGACGGTTCTATATTAATAGCAGGAGACTTCAAAACACCACTTTCAATAATGGGTAGAACATCTGTACAAAAGATTAATAAGGTAATAGAAGACATGAATGATACTATAAAAAAAACTAGATTTAGATATATTTAGGACATTTCACTGAACAGCAAAATACACATGGGTAGATTTAAACAAATAAATTTAAAAATATATTTTAAAATATTGAAATCATACAATGTACCTTCTCTGACCAAAATGGATTGAAGTTAGAAATCAATAACAAGAGAGAACTGGAAAATTCACAACTATTTGGAAATTACATTATGCCATCATAAACAACAAATGGGTAAAAGAAGAAATTACAAGGGAAATTAGGAAATAAGGTGATTGAAAATGAAAACACAACATATTAAAACATTTGAGATGTAGCAATGCTAGGGCTAAGAGGAAAAGTAATAACTCCAATACTCACATTGAAATAAGATCTCAGATTTGTGGTCTAACCACACACCTGGAGGAACTAGAAAAAGAAGAACAAACTAAACCCAAAGTGAACAGAAGGAGGGAAATAGCAATTAGTTGAGATAAATGAAATTGAGAATAAAAGAAGAAATGCTAGAGAGAATCAACAAAACCAAAGTTGGTTATTTGAAAGATCAATAGAATTGACAAATTTTTAATTAGTTCAAAGGAAAAAAAGAGAGGATGCAAATAACTAAAATCAGTAATAAAAGGGGGTATAGTAGTACTGACCCACAGAAATAAATAGGATTATAAGAGTACATTATGAACAACTGTATTCAACAAATTAGATAACCTAGATGAAATGGACAAATTCCTGGAAATATGCAAACTACCTATACTGACTCAAGAAGAAATAGAATACTAAAACAGACCAATAAAAAGTAGAGAGATTGAATCAGTAATCAAAAACTTCTCAACAAAGAAAAGCCCAGGGCCAGGTGGCTTCACTGGTGAATTTTACCAAACATTCTAAGAAGATTTAACACTCATCCTTCTCAAACTCTTCCAAAAAATTAAAGAGGAGAGAACATTTCCTAACACATTCTATGAGGCTAGCATCACCCTAATACCAATGCAGATAAAGAAATCACAAGAAAAGAAAATTACAGTCCAACATTTCTTATGAATATAGATGTAAAAATCCTTAACAAAATAATAGCAAACCAAATCCAATAGCACATCAAAAGAATTATACACCATTATCAAATGATATTTATCCCAGGAATACAAGGGTGATTCGACATAAGAAAATCAATTAATGTAATAGTCCACATTAATGGAATGAAGAGGAAAAGCCACAATGATCATCTCAATTGATGCAGAAAAGGCAAATTATAAAATCTGCCACTGCTTCTTGATAAAAACACTCAGAAAACTAGGTTTAAATGGAAGCTTTCTTGAAATGATAAAGTTCATATTTGAAAAAGTGCACATATAATCAATTGTGACAGACTGGAGGCTTTCCCCATAAGATCAGTTTGCTAGTTTGAATCTGCTTTGTACCTCAGAAAAGCCACACCCTTTTAATCCAATCTTGTGGGGGCAGACCTATTTGTTAGGTGGGACCTTTGATTAGGTTGTTTCCATGGAGATTTAACCCAGCCCATTCAAAGTGGGTCTTAATCCCCTTGCTGGAGTCCCCTGTGAGAAGATAAAAGACAGATGAAACTGCGGGAGCTCAGAGACACTTAAAGAGAAAACACCCAGAGACATTCTGGAGAGAAAGAGCTGATTTTGAAACCAGAAGGCAGGAGAGAAGGAACAGCAGATGTCACCATGTGCCTTCCCATGTGATGAAGGAATCCCAGATGCCAGCAGGCTTTCCTCAGAGAAGGTATCCTCCTTTTGATGCCTTAATTTGGATATTTCATGGCCTTAGAACTGTAAATTTGTAACCTAATAAATTTCTACTGAAAAAACCAACCTATTTCTAGTATATTGCATTCTGGCAGCTTTAACAAATAAAAAAAAAAATCAGGAACAAGACAAAGATGCCCACTGGTACCACTGTTATTCAACATTGTACTTGAAGTTCTAGCCAAAGCAATTAGTCAAGAAAAAATTAATAAAAGGCATCCAAATTAGTAAGGAAAATTTAAAAATTTCCCTATTTACAGATAACATGATGCTGTATATAAAAATTCCCCCAAAAATATACAACAAAACTACTAGCATTAGTAAATGAATTCAGCAAAGTGGCAGGTACAAGATCAACAGGCAAAAATTAATACTGTTTCCATATACCAGCAAAGAGTAAGATGAAAAATAAGTTAAAAATAAAGCAATTCTATTTACAAAATCAACCAAAAAAATTAAATATATGGGAATAAATTAAACCAAGGTTGTAAAGGATTTGTACATGTAAAACTACAAATTATTGCTGAAAAAGTCAAAGAAGACCTAAGTGAATGGGAAGCTAATCCATGCTCAAGGACTGGCAGACAATATTGTTAAGATGTCAATACTACCCAAAATAATTTACAGTTTCAATACAATCCCAATCAAAATCCTAACAGCCTTCTTTTCAAAAACGGAAAAGCTAATCATCAGATTCATTAGAAGGTCAAGGGGCCCAAAATAGCCAAAACATCTTGAAAAAAGAACAAAGTTGAAAGACTCACATATCACAATTTCAAAAACTCATTGCATTGCTACAATAATCAAAATGGTGTGGTATTGGCACAAAGAAAGACCTATTGACTAATGAAATAGAACTGAAAGTTCAGAAATAAACCTTTTCAATTGATATTTGAAAAAGGTGCTAAGTCCACTTAATGGAGAAAGAATAATCTCTTCAACAAATAATGCTAGAAAAACTAGATATCCACATGCAAAAGAATTGAAGTCAACCCCTATCTCACATCATATACAAATATTAACTGAAAATGGTTTAATGACCAAAATATGAGTTAAATTATAAAACTCTTAGTAGAAAACATACGGAAATATTTTCAGAACCTTGTGTTAGGCAATGGACTCTTAGACTTTACACCAAAAGCAAGAACAACAGAACACTAGATAAATTGGATATCAAAAACAAAAACTTTTGTACATCAAAAGACATCATCAAGTAAATGAAAAGACAAACCACAGAAAGAAGAAAATATTTGGACACCATATATCTGATAAGGATTTATAAAGAACACTTACAACATAACAAAAAAAAAATACAAATAGTCTAATTAATAAATGGGCTAAGGAGTTGAATAGACTTTTCTCCAAAGAAGACATACAAGTGGCCAATAAGCCCATGAAAAAATGCTCAACATCATTAGTCATTAGGGAAAAGCAAATCAGAATGATAATGAGATACCACCTCACACTCACTAGAGTAGCTATTATTATTAATTATTAAAAAGTAGAAAGTAACAAATACTAGCAAGGATGCAGAGAAATAGGAACTCTTTTACTTGTTGATGGAAATGTGAAATGGTATACCTGCTGTGGAAAACAGTTCTAAAAGTTAAACATAGAAATACCATATAACCCAGGAACCCCATTTTAAGGTATATACCCAAATGAATCAAAAGAAGGGACTCAGACAGATATTTGTACACCAGTGTTTTCATAGCAGTGTTACTCACAATAGCCCACAAGTGAAAGAAACTCAAATGTCTATCAACAGATCAACAGATGAATGGGTAAATAAACATAGTGTGTGTGTGTGTATATATATATATATATGTGTGTGTGTGTGTGTGTGTGTGTATAATATTCCATTGTGTGTGTGTGTGTGTGTATATATATATATATATATACACCAATGGAATATTATTCAGTTGTAAAAAGGAATGATGTTGTGATACATGCTACTACATGGTTGAACCTTGAAGACAACATGTTGAATGAAATAAGTCAGACACAAAGGGACAGTTATTGTATGATTCCACATATATGAAATAACTAGAATATACAAATCCATAGATACAGAAAGTAGAGTACATGTTACCAGGGAAAGTTCATGTATTATGGGTCTCTGTTCAGGGTGTTGGGAAAGTTTTGGCATAGCATAGCAATATAGCAGAATGGTCCACATTGTGAATGTGATCATGCCTGAATTATATGCTTGAGGGTGGTTGAGATGGGAAATTTCATGTTTTATATATATTACCACAATTTTAATAAAAGAGACAGACTAAACAGACAATGACAACTGAATACAATGCATGACCCTGACTGGATCTAATAATGGAGGAGAAAATGCCCCAAATGATATTATTGAAAAAATATTGGAATATAGACTGTATGTTTGGTATCAGTAGTAAATGTATTTAACCTGATAAATGTGCTTTATGTTCTTAGAAAATATACATGTAATTATTAAATGGTAAAAGAGCATGATGTATGCAGGCAATTATTAAATGTTTAGAAAATAGATGATAGATTAGACAGATGAATCATCAATTGGTTAGAATGATATAACAAGTGTGGCAAAATGTTGAAAGCTGGTAAATCTGAGTATCTGGGTAGGAGGTATATTGGAGTTTTCTACTATTTTTGTATTATTTTTGCAACTTTCCTGTAAGTGTGAAATTATTTGAAATAAGTTTCCTTAAAAATCAGCATGTTTGGGAGGGTTGTTTTTCTCTAGGTGAAACTGTACTTTATTCAGTATTCCCAGTAGTTTTCAAAGCAAGAGCACTTGAAATGCACTTCTTGGAATTTCCAGGGAAATTCTAATTGAGTAAACCTTATAAGCAACTGTTGATATGGATTTGACTCCAGGCCTCACGGAGATGAATAAAAACTTCATTCTTTCCACACAATGTCTTCTCTTTATAGAACCTCCCTTCTTTTATGCACACAATGTCTTCTCTTTATAGAACCTCCCTTCTTTTATGCATTTAAGCATGTCAAGCTCTTGCGTCAGCAGGATTTCCTTAAGAACATAGGTAGATATGGAAGAGATTCTTCCACACTAGGCTTATCAGGCTGTAGTCCCTGGAGCTTCTCCTTGAAAAGTCATTAATATTTTTTGCCAACATTACTTGCTAAATGAAGACCTTGGAAGCAGAGCTAAGTAATAAGTATTCTGTACAGTGCTATGAAATTTTGGGTTATCTGCCTTTGAGGAGAGTAATGATGTTCCCCAAAACCAAAAGATGCTAATGCCTCTGAGGGTGACCATTCATTATACGATATAATTTTTTTACTTTTCATGATGGAAAATTTCAAGCATATGCAAAAGTACAGCAAGTGGTATAACGAATACCTATAAACCTATTATCCAATTTCAACAATTATTAACTCCCAGCCAATCTTTTATCTATACTTTTATCTAGTCCTGCTGCCTCACACATGGATTATTTTGAAGCAAATCCCAGACATCATGTTATTTAATCCAGAAATATTTCAGCATGAATCTCTCAACTATATGGGCTTTTTTAAAGAAAACATTATTATTATATGGCAAAGTAATTATTACATTTCTAGGACTCATTTTATCTAGAACCCATTCATTGAATGCCCTGGTCTTGGGGAGTGTGGGTTAGCATTGAGGAATTAAATTTTATTTCCAGAGAGTAACTTATCAGGAAATTTTTATTCACTTAGAATATAAAGGCCCTCAGTACTAAACAATAATTTACTCCATTTTCTCATAGTACTTTGTCCAAACTTTTGATTGTATTTTGCTCCTGTCAAATAGATTTATTCTCCTCAGTAATCATCCAGTTTTAGAAAACATAGTTTCTTCTGAGTTAAATATTATAAACATGTGTAGTGTGAGATGCTGGAATGTGGTGAATTAACAAACCACAGAAGTCTATTCTTTTCCCCCAAAGACTGTGGATTAGGTGGTAATTTTTAAACTGTGGAGAAATTTCCATTGCAACTGGTCAATGCAATGTAGAAAGACTGACTTTTGAGGAAGGGACACCAACAGGGAGATAAAATTAAGAAAAGATCTTTGGGCTCAGACTTTCTCTTGAAGAGACCTGATTGAACAGGAAAACTGTCTCCCCAAGCAGCGCTTCCTTAAGTCCCTGAGCTATACATGTGGACTACAGCAAAGGGTATTTCTCTCATGGTACGTACACACTCACTGAGATCAATGAGAGATGCCTTTTCTAAATCATTGCTAGGAGCGGCAGCCACGCAGCAACTATCTGAGAGAGCCAGACATAAATTCTGATCTCACCCAGAATGGGTGGGCAGGGAGGAAAGGGAAAAATTTTTAAGACTCTTTCCCACTTTGAGGTCCCCAAAGGGCTATAATGGTTAATTTGGGGGTTAGAATGGGATTTTGTAGTTGGTTATAGCTGTAGTCCCTGGAGTAGACTTTCAGCAGTAGAAATCCATATATGAAGAGAACATGTCAATACAGCAGGCTACATGAAAGTGATATTCTTATCAGCCTAAAATTAAATGAAAATTATGCACTGATATAATTTAGAAAAATGAAACTTTTTGCCTTAACCCATTATTTAATATACATCTGATGTTTTAGTTCAAAGAACTTATTTCAAATCTATCAATCTGTCATTGAACAGATTCATGCTCAATTCTATATTTACCTCTTCTCTTTCTATAATTTAGAAGTCTTTGTTCTGGCACTGTCCTTTTCTAAGTAGCTATTGAAACAAGCTTAGCCATTCTAATTTCCTCCAGTAACAATTTCCACATAAACTTCACGTTCTCAATCTCTGCCCTTCTGTCAAATAGCTACTCATTTTCCTAATTCTCTGGATGACAGCCTAACACATCCAGCAAAACAAGGAGATGGAGGTATTTCTTCTTTTGTTTTTTTAAGAGAGCTTTACAACCAAATTTCCCCAATAGGAGGCATAACCATGCCCTTTTCCCCAGTACAAAATATCAAACACTTTGGTCTTTTCTTCCATCTTCAATTTTTTGATAAAACGGATTTCATTCTTTCTATAAAGTATGAGTTATCTTCATAATGACCCAAGTTTTTATAATATCTCAGGCATTTCAATTAGATATTGTAATCTGGCCAATGTACTACCCAATACAACTTTCCTTATAGCATTGTTACAGGAGTTAAATTAACTAATGTTTGTAAAACACTTACAGTTGCCTGGCATGTATGTAACATGTGGGCTCTTTGTGATAGAGAATGATTTGTGAAAGAAATGGAATCTCAGTGCTACATTGTAGGGTACACCATTTCTCCTTCTTCCTTGCCCTCTCCTACCTCTCCTAACACACACACACACACACACACACACACACACACACAGTAACAGAGATTAGGAATTGAGTCCACAAAGCAGCCAGAACAAATGTCCATTGATCCAAAAGCTAGGAAGTTTAGTAATCCAGCAGCCAGAGCTGATGGAAGAAAGAGTTTTCAGAATTATGAGTTAAAATCAAATTAGGAAAATGAGGATGGAAAAGAGTAGTTGATTAAATTTGATGAATAAGAGGTCACGAGTAGGTTTATTTCTTACATTTCTTTCTATCTCCTATATTCCCACTCAACCTCTAATCTTGTTCAAACCATTCTCCTGTTTCTGAAATTTCACCCAAGTAGCTTGACCTCTTGGGAAAAATTTCTGACTCACATTTACAAATGAGTTAGCAAGCATAAAATAAACTATTAAGCAACAAATTGCATAGGGAGCTGTGCAGATCTGTGTCAAAAGAACACCTATACTTGGCCCATAGTACATTACAATCTAAAACAAAAATACACATAAAACATTCTGCAAGGTACATAATAGTACTATTGTACCTTGACTTGTTAAATTAAACTTTTCATTTTGAGATAATTGTAAATTGACATGCAGTTGTAAGAAATAATATGGATATATCCCATGGACCCTTTACCCAGTTTCCCCCAATGGTAACATCTTACAAAACTATACTATGATATCACAACCAGGATATTGACATTGATACAGTCAAGATAAGAACAGTTCCATCATCATGTTGCCCTGTCATAACCCACTTCCTTCCCACCCCCACTCTTGGCAACCTCTAATTTATTCTTCATTCTATAATTTTACTATTTTGATTGTTCTGTAAATGGAATAACATGGTCTTAATCTTTTGATACTGGTTTTCTCACAGAACATAATTCTTTGGAGATTCATTGAGGTTGTTTTATATAGCAATAGCCCATTCCTTTTTATTGCTTAGTAGTAGTCCATGGTGTGGATACACCATAGTTTGTTTAACTTTCGTCTGTTGAAGGGCACTTGAGTTGTTTCCATTTGGGGGCTATTATGAATAAAGCTGGTGTAAATATTCATATACAAGTCTTTGTGTGAACACAAATTTTCATTTCTTTGGAATAAATGTCCCCAGGATACAATTCTTGGGACATGTGGTAGTTGCATGTATAGTTTCATGAGAAACTGCCAGATTGTTTTCCAGAGTGGCTGTAGTGGCTGTACTGTTTAACCAGCTGTTTAACCAGCAATGTATGAGTGATCCATTTTCTCCACATCCTCACCAGCATTTGGTGTTGTCATCATTTTTCATTTTAGCCATTTTGATAGGTATATAATGATCTGTCATAGGTATATAATGATCTCTCATTGTAGTTTTAATTTGCATTCCCCTAATGGCTAATGATGTTGAACATCTTTTCACATGTTTATTTACAATCTGTATTTCCTCTTCAGTGAAATGTTCTTCATGTTTTTTCCCATTTTCTATTTGTTCTCTGTTGAATTTTAAGAGTTCTTTACATATTCTAGTTACTAGTCCTTTGTTGGATATGTGCTTTACAAATTATTTCCTTCCAGTCTGCATGTTGTCTCTTTGTCTTCTTACAGGATCTTTCACAGAGAAAATTTTAAATTTTTGATGAAGTCCAATTTATCCCCCAGCATAGATGGATGGCTCACTACTTGATGGCTCACTACACCACCCTAGCAAGGAGGGTGTCGGGACAGCTTGCTGTAGTCTGGAAGTACTGAACTCCAGTCTCCCAACAAAGTCTTTGCTAATTGTTTGGGTTTGGGGACACAGTTTCTTCTGCTGTGTTTGGCTGAAATGGAATAGTAATTGTCTAAAAGTTTTCTATCTTTCTAGCCTGCTCCTTTCCTGGTCCATTGGCTATAGAGAGCAGGTTTTTATTGTTTTTGTTTCATTTTTGTCTGTGCCCACTTGCATTTCTAGTTTGCCAGTGTCTCCAGCTTCAAGTCTGGGATACATGAGGCAAAAAGAAAACCCAGGGGACTTACTACTTTGTTGTCCCTTGGGTTGTAAGTTTCCTAGCTGCTCCATCTTCTTCTCTCCGCTTCTTGGAGTGTTGTGTGTGTGCATGTGTGTGTGTGTGTGTGTGTAGTGTTCAGCAATTTTAGTTGTACTAGCAGGAGGAATAGTCTATATTTCTGAAAAGGGTATCTTGCCTTTTCATGTAACAAAATATCAAGAACCATCCACACCATTTCATTGAGACTTTCTCATTTTCACAGCCGCACACTATTCCATTGCATGGATAAGACAGTTAACCAGTGTCCTGTTTTTGGACGTTTGAACAATCATCCACATGTATAAACAATGTTTTGATAATCTTGTACATATGTTATGTTGTATGTGTATCTGTTGGACAAATTTTCCAAAAGCAAAATTGCTGTATCAAAAGGCATATGCATTTGTCATTTTGGAATAGTACCAATTTACACTTCAACTGGCTAAGTATGAATGTACCTGTTTTCCTACAAAATTTTTCTCATGAATAATTTATCCCAACATTATAGGTGATAAAAAGTATCTCATGCATTTCTCTTATATTTGAGAGTGGTCTAGTGTCATATACTTTTTAAGAGCCATTTATATTTTCTTTTCTGTGAATTGATTATTCATATCCTTTGAATGATATTCTGTTAGTTGAGACATATATTAATTTCTAGGATCACTTTATATATTAGAGTCAAGGTATAATTTAAATATATTAAAATGCATCCATTTTAAATATGTAGCTTGATGTGTTTTGTCCAATATATTTAGTCATCCTAGCCAACAGCACCATCAATAGATAGGACATTTCCATCACACAAAAAGTTCCCTTGGGCACATTTGTAATCATTTGCCCCCACCCCAAAACATTCTCAAATATCATTTACTTAACAAAAAACTGATTCAATTAAAAATAACCAGCTAAGTTATTGTTTCATTCAAAATTTAATTGCCTCTCTCCTATGGGCCCAATGTGTAAGTAAACCAAAAGGATGACTATTTGACTCTCTTATAAACTGTTAGAGGACAGGAAACGTAGCTTTTCTGTATTTCAAACTGCATTTAACATTTTCCAAGTATTAGACATTATCATCAATCTTCATTTGCTTCTAACTTGAAACTGTTCCTCAACTGGTCAGAAAAATGAAGAAATAATGGACTCCGTTGATAATACAAATTAAACAGCCCTTTTCTTGGCTGATGTTTTAATACTCCTGACTGAACTACTGTGGGTAAATACTTACATTCTTCTAAAGAAAAAAAGGATGACAGCAATAGTGTACAGGCTAAGGCCCTGTGATTAAAAGGACTGTGAGCAATGCATGGTTGAATTTGGGTAGAACTCCTCATATTCATGTTGAAGCTCTGTTTTGCAGACCTGATGTATAATCTCTGAGCCACAGCCAGCTTCACAGGACAGAACAGAAAAGCCATTATGCACCCACACACCAGAGAGGAACCTTTCAATGACTGTAATTTGACTTATTTTTTAGGTTGTGTTTATCGGTGTGGAAAGAATAGAAGCCCAGCCTCTGGAGATGGATGGGAGGTCATCTGAACTCATTTTCTATATACTACTCCAGATAGAATAGAGACATTCAATCTCAGTATCAGCCATGCCAGCAAATAAACATGAACTTACTAAAGAATTCTGTGTTTCCAGCAACAACATTTCAGATAATGTGAGTGAAGCCATTGCTAAACAAATAGTATTCCTCTAAAATTAACAGCAAAGAAACAGACAAAAAACCTCTTTTTCTGCTAGAGGTATCTAAATATTTTTAAGACTAGGTGCTATTTGAGCTCATATTTATGATGCAGTTCCACATTACTGTGGCTTTTGCCATCCGCAATAAAATCTTGCAGACTCAAGTACACCTTCCTCTAATGGAGGGTCAAGGTTATCTTCTAAAAATATTACAGAACTAAATAAGGACTCAGTGTATCTTGGAGAAAATACTTCCCCAAGCAACAGAATGCTTTATTTGGGCTAAGGACAAAACTAACACAGGCCCTAAATAACCAAAGGAATATGTCTTATTTCAATGTCTCTCACCCAGTAGACTCCATTCTCTACCCCAAATATCCCCATCTCTTTCCCTAAGTCCAATAGGAGGCCCAATTAAAGAAAAAGTTACTTTTTATATGTTTTCTATACATTTTCTGATCTAAATTTGAAGTCAATCAAAACTCAAACTTTCCTGTAGGTAATTTTTCTCTAGGAAGTTTCACAATTTTTAAAACCCTTATCCTACAGCCTCTGAAAAATTGTACATATAGTTTTCTGCATACAGTATCAATGAAACTTTTCCATACCACCTTGTTCAATGAAAATATGAGAAGCAATGGTAGTCTAGAAGTTCACTCATGAGAGTAAAGTTTATACCCACAGTTAACTTTGGGGCATATACTACAAACTACCATTTTCAAAGAGAGATGGATGACAAGCTAGCTCAAACAAAACAGATCCATGAAGAACCCAAGTCAATAATCATGACTATTAAACTAAAAAGATGAAATGAATCAATAACTAAATAATTAGGATTGTCTATATAATAAATATATATTAATCCATTCCCAACCCCTCTGGCTTTTAACATTTTTCTTCTTTGGAAACAAGAGGGTGCCTGAACAGAGAAAATGAAGAAAACTCACAGAAGCTGTGACTAATGTGAATGTATCAGAATCTAAAACCTAAGAGAGATAATTGTCCTACCAATGATAGTGAACTCGATGCTACAAGTAACTGTGATGATTAAATTCATTTGTCAGCTTGGCTAGGTTATGGTGTCCAGTTATTCAGCTAAGGCAGCACTGGCCTGATTGTTACTGCAAGGATACAGTGTGACATAAATCATCAGTCAGTTGATTGCATCTATGGCTGATTACATCTACAATCAAAAAGGAGATTGCCTTCAGCAATGAGAAAAGTCTCATCCAATCATCTGAAAGCCTTAAAGGGAGAACTGGTGATTTCAGCAGTTAGAAAGAAGAATTTCTATCTCTACCTCAGCCAGCCAGCTTCTCCTGGGAGATTCATTGAAAAGTTCAT
Source organism: Choloepus didactylus (assembly GCF_015220235.1). Classification (NCBI taxonomy): domain Eukaryota; kingdom Metazoa; phylum Chordata; class Mammalia; order Pilosa; family Megalonychidae; genus Choloepus; species Choloepus didactylus. The sequence continues at coordinate 55,193,132 of NC_051313.1, read as the reverse complement.
CTGGAGTTGACAGTTTACGGCCTACCCTACAGAATTCATTCTTGCCAATCCCCACAGATTTATCCTACAATAAATCTCATAATATTTATATTATATATGTGTGTGTGTGTGTGTGTGTGTGTGTATAATCTGTCAATTCTGTTTCCCTGGAAAACCCTGACTGAAACACTAATTTTAAAATAAAGAAAGATTAGCAGATTGCTTAAAAAGTTGTACATTAATACAACAAAGCAACTACTAATCAAAACAATTAAGACTAATCACAATTGACTTTATACATATTCAATAGAATAAATGCCATGCTATGGGAATTTTTTTTAAAAAGCAGCCAGAAGTTATCAAAGTCACATTATGTGATTAAAGTGGGTGGCAAAGTTGATCAATACTATTTCTTTTGTTGTTGTTGTTCAAAAATAAGGGCAGTAATTTCAACATCAAAATAACAATAGCAACAAATTACAACCTGTTGAATAAAATAAGAATCCATGATTCCAAACTGATAAAAATAAATAAATGAATAAATCAATAATGCTGAGAAGGGAAATCTCCTCCTTGTGGTAGAATGCCAATTAACAGATACAGAAAGAAAGAGAAAAATCACAATTGTGCAACATCATAGCAGTAAATTCAGGCAAGAATCACCAATGAATGTCTCATAAATTAAATTTATTATTACAAAGAGAAAAAGAGTAAATTTACAGAGTAGAAATTCAGAGTAATAAAAATTAAGATTATCAGCAATGTGGCAACTGAATCTTCTGCCACTTGCTGTCAAGCACCAAGGACACATCACTTCTTTGGTATTCCCAGCTAAAATTACACAGTCGAATTTCTAATCATGAGAAAATATAAAACAAACCCAAATTGAGGGATGTTATACCAAATAACTAGCCTCTATTTTTAAAAATGTCAAGATCATGAATGACAGGGAGAGACTAAGGAACTGTTCCAGATTAAAGAGATAATAGCTAAATGCAATATGTAATCCTGGATTGGATCCCAGACTGGAAAAAAAAAACTGTAAAAAACATTATTTCTTTAATGATGCAATTAACAAAATTTGAATATGGATCATGGATTACACAATAGTAATGTATCAATATTGAATTTCCTGGGTTTTATAATTGCATTGTGGGTACATAGGAGAATATCTTTATTCCTAGAAAATACACACCAAAAAGTCTTTAGGACTAAAGGCACATGATGTCTGAAATATACCATGAAGTGTTTCAGAAAAATATGAACATATATTCAGGAAAAGAGAGAAAATGACAGAGCAAATGGGGCCAAAGGTAAACAATTGGTGTATTTGGGTAAATTTATCTAAACAGGAATTCTGTATACCATTATTCACACTTTGGGGTAAGTTTGGAATAATATAAAAATAACAAGTAAAAAAATAAGGAGAATGTAGTTATGAGACTTTCTTTGGAGACCATGGACAATTTACAAAAGTATTCTAAGAAGGCTTTGTCAAAACAAACTGAATCACTGATAATAATCAATACAATGGTCTTACTGAAAGATAAACTACTCAAATAGGGAGAGCTCAAACTGAAGTTGAGTCTCAAACTAGTTAGCAAGTTACATTAGCTTATACAAACAATTAAGGAATTTCCAAAGGGAAATTACAATAATTGGCTGATATTTAGGTTCCTTTTTGTAAAGGAGAGTCTTAAAATGGGGAATGATCATAGATTGGTTATTACAGTATGTTTGTCTATTTCTGATAGGCTATTTTATTGGACTGAAACCAGCTTATTTCCAATTGTTGTTTAAAATGCCACTTTTGCAGGGCATGTTCCATTTTTTTGGAACACCCACTTTTATTTTTAACTCTTTAGAAAGTCCTCGTTACTTTTCAGAAAAGATACCCCCTCTAGCAATGCCAGCATAGGCAGCCAATTTATTTTACGTAACAGATTTGAAACTATGAAAACATAGCAGGAATCTAACAAGTCCGGACTAGACAACCCTTAGCAAGAAGGACACAGAAGAATGCACACCTCTAGGCTGTAAGCAAACCCAGGTCCAGGCTAGCTCCACTCCTTTGGCAGAGAGTGGCCCCATTTCAAATGACCACCTTGCACTACAGTACTCTGTTTACAATGACTTCTTACCTTGGCTACCTGGTTTGGAGCATGCAGCTCCCTTAGAAACAAGTGTGCTTATTCAGGAAATAATCTTTTATACTCTTTGATAGTACAAAATTATTTTTTACCCAGGGTCATAGTAGGGTCCCATTCAAATAGAGAGATAGCTGTAGATATTTAGAAAAAAAAAATGACCCACAACTTTCTAGGAATACATCAATTTTATGAAATGAGGGACACTGAAAAAGTAACAATAGATTTTAGTCATATTGCTTATACGAACATATGGCTGAAATATCAATTAGAATAGTAATACTTTCCTGAGTTTTTCAGATAAGATGAAAATTTCATAGACATAAAAACTTTATTTTGACAAATGAAGTAGGGTCCCTAAATCAGGATATTTTATTCATGTCTTAGTTGTTTTGCCCCAAAATATCATTCAATTTTCAAACTTTTAGGAAGACATTTACCCCCACCAGTATCTTTAAATCCCACAAACCAAATCTCAAAAGAGAGAAAAGTCATTTAATAGTGTCTCAATTCCTTCTAGGCTAAATGGGGTAATACTAATGTGGCATGGGGTTGTAATTATTAAAATTCTTTAATGTTTTAAAAACAGTGCCTAGAATATAATCAGAACTTATGCAAGGAACACAAATCATCACAGTATTTTTACCTGGAAGGACATGTGCTTGGAAATCACAAAGGTCATTTCTTGTTGAGCTTTCCTTCAGCTCGCACAAAGTGCATATTAAACAACCTTCCTCAGACACATCAGGCAGCATATGCTTCTAACGTGTGTTCAAAATAATTAAAAATAATCATCCAGTTCTCACCCTCAGCTTTAATGGCAGCCCATTTCCTGGGATCTTTCAGATGCTGATGTAAAAAAGCATGTTGTTTCTCCCACATGTACTGTTTCTATTTATAGTGGAAACTAAACAGGGCTGCAAAAGCCAGAGACCACAGCACTGAAGCCACCTTCTGGCAGCTACGTGCATTTACAGTTGGCCATTAAAAAAAAGTCTTGTCACGTTCTAAGATCAAACACAACATTTGATTTTATTATTTGTGATTGCTCTTATTGCAAGTTTTAAAAATATCTCTGAAATTATATAGAGACTTTTATATCAATGTCCAGGGGGCTCTCTTACACACACACACACACACAAACACACACCAGCTACTTTTCTAGACAGATAAAATCATTCAATTACCTTTTTGAAGAAGTTAAAATAGAAAACTAGAAAACAGTTTGGCTGACTGACCATGAGGCACAGCACTTTCCTACTCCTCTAGAGGTGGCAGGGTAATAGGTAAAGCTATCAAACAGAGCTATTTCAGTTTAGGCAAAGAGAATAATCCCTAGACACGTGATACCATTTCAGATTGATTTCTCCCAGTGTTCCTTCACATATATTGTTATTTCTTTTAAGAAAGCATGCAGAAAAGGATATATAACAGAACAAAATGCACTCTCCCATGGGGACTTTAAAACAGATTATATGAAAGTAAGTGCCAAGAACAATCATTCATCTTTTTGGATTCACAAATCCTACTTATTTGAAAGGACAAAAATAACAAAGTTAGAAGAAAACAGTTCCTCAGGGACCCAGCTCCCTTGTGTGTATTTTATCTCCAATATTTTCTCCTTCTTGAGTCTTTTTTTTTTCCTTCATTTATAAATGTTGTCAGATCTCTCCTAGTTCTCTCTTATATCTAGACAAGCTTCTAAAAAGAGCAGTCCATGCCCAGGGACTCTGTTTGCTTTGTTCATGTTTGGCAGCTTTCTGTCCTTTGGCTCCTGTACTCCTTGGACCACCAAGTTGCCAATGGACATGTCTATATCCTTGACATGTTTGAGCACATTGAAATTCTCTTTAAAATTGCCTCTTCCCTTATTCCCTCTTGTTCTCTCAAATCTCTGGCTTCTCATCCTTAATTTCTTCTGGAGCCCCCCTTTCCTTTAAATACTGGTGTTCCCTCTTTCTTTTTGTTCATTTGGCCCGCTTCTCTCCTCATTCTACTCACTCCACACTTTTCTCAAATTTAGAGCTAATTCATTCCAATAGCTTCAATTTTCACCTGGAAACCAATGACTCATTTTTGTAGCCCAACTTCTCTCCTGTTAATCCTCTTTATTGCACAGATTCACTTGGATACCCATTACCTCAAATGCCACATTTTAGAATAGAGTTTAATATCTTCCCACTCTCTAGTGTGTTTCCTCTCATGTGTTTCCTCTCATGTGTTTCCTCTCTATGAATGGTATCAGCCTATAGTAATAATAGTAGCTAAAATGTATTCAGTAATAATTCTGTACTGGGCAGTTTGCTAAGGTTTTCATATGTGCTCTTGCATGTAATTTTCACCACTACTCTATAAAGATGGTACTATTATTGAGCCCCATTTTACAATGTGAAAAGGGAACCACAGAGTCATTACAGAACCTCACTAAGGCCTAATCTGCAGTGACAGACTCAGACCTATGGGATGTTAGAGGCAGAGTCTTAACCACTGTATTACTTAGGGTTCTCTAGGGAAACAGAATCGACAAGAGATATCTATAAATATAAGATTTATAAAAGTGTCTCACACAACTGCGGGTATGCAAGAGTCCAAATTCCATAGGGCAGGCAGCAAAGTGGCAACTCCAGTGAAGATGTTCGATGAACTCCTCAAGCAATGAACTGGCAACTTCAATGAACTCCTCAGGAAACGCTTCGCTGGTCAGCCAAAGAAGAAGTGAAGGTCCTCTATCTGTCTCACTTAAAAGTCTTTAAATGACTGGATTCAATCCAGTTGATTGCATTCTCCCATTGTGGAAGACATGCCCTTCGTTGACATAATCAGTCACAGCTGTAGTCAATGGACTGACGGTTTAACAAACCAGCCTTCTGGTTTATTAAGCAGCCACAAATGTCCTTGTAGTAGCAGTTAGGCCAGTGCTTGCTTAACCAGATACCTGGGTACCATTACCCGACCAAGTTGACACATGACCCTAACCATCACAACCACTTAGCAGTGCTGCCTCTCTTCCCTCTCCCACTCTCTTCTACATGATAACGCAGCTCTGTGTGTTCCAGCTTTCTGACAATTCTTGTCCTCATCCTCTACAGTGGCTTTGCCTTAGCCTTCATCACCTGTCACTTGATTACTATTAAAGCTTCTTTATTGATTATTTAGTGTTTCTACAGATTCTTGCCCCTTCAGATTTATTCTCCATATTACTGTGGGAGTTACTGACTAAACACTAATCTGACAGCATTAAAATACAAATCCCTTACCAGAATATAAAAGATCCTTCATGATTGGATTCCTGTCTAATTACCCAGGCTCATCTTTCTGTTCTTATGCTTACAGTTTTTTTTTTTTTTTTAGATCATACCAACGGAGGCACCTGGTAAAAAATCTATTGAATTGAATCATATGGCATTGCTGCTATTCAACCAATTTTGATCTACAAAAGTGGCAATTTCATATTCAACCTGTTACTGAATTAACAGTTAGTACTGAAACTTATAATGGAAAATAGTAGTCCCTTGCTTTGTCTCTTCCTAGCCTCAGTCCCACTTCGCAGAGACAACCTGTGCTTATTGTTTCATTGTTTCTTTTGGATGTTAGTTTCATATTTCAAATAATATGCTGAAATAGTATTAGGTTTGACTCTTTGTAACAGTCAAGTTCAAAGCTGTGCCTCAAATTAAAGAAAAATGCTGTTTGTTTGTATTCTCTCTTATATTAAATGTCTGCAGTTTAAGAACATGATTTCTCTCAGCTCACAATCTATCACCTCTAGAATGTGGCCTTCTTGTTGTCTGAGGTGAAATCCATGTTTCAGGCAGCAAGTTGGAGAAAAATGCAAAGAAGGAGCAAAGGACACATGAGCATGTTGTCTCTTAAGAGAGATTTCACTTGTAACGTGTGCATATGTCTCATTGACCAATGTGAGGGTGGAAACATGGTGTTTGCACTGGCCAGCCACATGCCCAGTCTTTCTATTGAAGAAGGAGAGACAGACTAGTGGGTGACAACTACATACTGCTATTTCTAGATTTATCAATACTTTGACATTATTCATTGATTTCCTTTTATGATGCATGTTAATTCAGCTCTTACATCTCTACCTCCCCTCTCTTATTCTTTGAATATAGTTAAAAGATACTTTTAGTTGAATCAATATATTAATATAAATCAAGAATTATGATGTACTTCAGAAAAAATTACTAAGACTTTATTTGCATTCTTAGGTTTTTTAATTGTATCAATAAAAACATTTTTCTGCTTGCATAATTTTCATGTAAATATCTTCCATACTTTTCTTTATCTCTAACTTATCATGCACTGTTTCATAAATTCTGTTAGGTTACTTCTTTTCCTGGAGCTCTCCATCATGGAGCCTCCTTTTTTCTGCTCTAAACAAGACTGATTGCTCTCTAGTTCTGAGGAACAGCTTTTATCTTGGGACTTCTCTTTGCTAGTCTCCTTGGTTAGAGACATAGCTTCCTGGATCCTTTGTACCTCTTTCTTGATTTAGTTCCTCCTTTTACTGGAACACATCCTCCATTAATAGCTTAAAAAAGTTGCATGGGAATTAAATCTTGTGAATAGGTCCTCATTTGCCCTTATTCTTCATTTGTAGTTTGAGTATAGTGTTCTCAGTAACTAACTAACTAACTAAATAAGTAGATAGGTAGGTAGGTAGGTAGGTAGGTAGGTAGGTAGATAGATAGATAGATAGATAGATAGATAGATAGATAGATAAGCTTTCCTTCAAAATTTTGAAAACCCTCTTCTATTGTCTCATTGCTTGCAGGCTTCTTTTTGAGAAGTCCAATGCCATTCTGCTTATCAGTCCTTTGCATATGGATTTTCCCCCTACTCTGGAGATATTTATATATGTTTTCTGGAATTTTTTTATATGTGTGTTCTGAAATTTCATTATGATGTGCCCCAGTATGGGTTGTTTTCATTCTTGGCTCTATTGACCTGGTAAGCCCTCTAAATCATGATTCTAAAATATCTTCTTGTATCATACCTTTATTTCCCTCCATCTTCACTCTTCTTTCTTTATTTCTCTGGAATTCTTATTAGTCAGATGTGGAACTTCCTAAATTTATCTTCTATCTTCTTTTCTCTAATATTTTCTACCCAGTTTTTGTTGTATTTGCTGAGAAATTTCCTTGACTTTATGTTCCAAATATATATTTTTTTAATTTTGTCTACCGTAGTTTTAATTTCTGAAGATTATTAATTGTTCACTGATTTTTAAAGTAGCAGTCTTTTTTTTTTACTAAATAGCTGCAACATGTTCTCATTAATCTTAAAAAATTAGAGTATGGAATTTTGATAGGGCAGTTAGTTCTGATTTAGGCATTGTTTCTACTTCTTCTGGGTATTTTTCTGTGTGTCTATTTTTTCTCTCTTTTTCATTTAGGGGGAATTTATTCTTATTTCTAGAGATCTTTGGTTGTTAATGCATGTTAAAGATGAAGCTTAAAAAGCTGATTGGGAGCTCTTTGTGTAAGATGTGTCAACTGGCATACATGCCTTTGGGGTGACTGGGTGGGAGCCATGTTTTCACTGCTGGACTACTACCCATCGACATGTGAAGAACTTTTCCCTGGTGCCATTCTAGTCTCCAAAGAATTCTCCAGTCTCCTGACAGAGATACATGTAATGTAGGCTGGATAGGTTCAAGGTAATAGAGATCAGTAATCCTTAAATGCAGCCTTTCACAGTTACTACTTCTGCATTTCCCTAAATCCCAAGTATTTCCTGTTCAGTTTGTATGGAGAAATAACTTGCATTTGCCTGAGGGCTGCACATCTAATTTGATTCAAGGTACACAGGGCCAGAAATAGTTGAGGTTTCAGTTCCATATATAGACATCCATTTTTCCTTTGTTTGCACTATTTTCAGTTTTGTGCTTTACTTCCTACACTCTAACATATTGAACACGCCTGAGTCCTGATCCTTTATGTATTCAAGGAGGCAAATAAGCCCCATCTCTCCTGTATAGCTCTCTGCTCTACTAAGTATGCAAACTTTATTCTATTCAGTGCTGAAACTCAGCTGGAATTTACCAGTTTAGCCACGTCATGTTTTGAAATTACAGAAATACTCTTGTACCTATTGGTTATTAGCCATCATCCCAAGCTCCTTGAGTACTCTACTGCCCCTTCATCCTCTCCCTGGGAAGTTCTAACCCCCTGCCCCATTCCCACCCCTCACTCCCACATGCAAGTGCACGCGTGCACGCACACACACACACCTCTTCACAAGAAACACATGGCAACTTGAAAATGGAATCATTGAAGAGTTTAATGAAGAGACCACTTGCAAAGGTGTAGGCAGGGTTAAGAGAGACCAACAGGTGATAGTATAGGACCTCAGAGCCATCAATACTTCTTTGCCTGAAGAGGCCAAGGAAGGGAATGGTTATCACAAGCAAATAGAGATCTAGCTATAGGAGTCCATGGAATAAATACCCTCACACCTCCTGGTGCCTCCCATTAGCTAACCAAACAAGTCAAAAAGCTAGGGAGCCCTCTCAGCCCTAAGGGTTGGGTGGAGAATAGACCTAGAAAGAGAAAAACAGCTGGCAGCTCTTTTGATTGCTTGGACCTGCACCATACTTTTTTTTAAAATATTTTAAATATCACCCGTGCTACTATTAACTTTCTAAAGTCACAAAATGTAACATCTCTCTTTCTCTGTGGATTTATACTTTTGGGAGGTGGTGGGTTATGTTTTTTTCCATTTTAATGGCTCTCAGGAGGGAGGGGCAATAAATGCCTGTCAGCAATGGGCCATCTTCAAAGGAAAACACAACCTCAACTTTCACAGCTGTTCCTTTTTGATCCAACTTCCTGAATCATTTGTAGATCTTCATATGTGCTATGGTGACTCATGCCGCCACAGCTTTGTTCATCTATCTGGAATTGCCTCAACTCACCTGGATAACTACAACTCTCTTCTTCAAGCCTCTGCTCAAAAATCCCCTCCTCTTCGAAGCCCTGCCTGGCCTTTCCTCTAAGTGCCTTCTTGTTGCTTTTGTGGAGCCATGTGATCACCACTATCACAGTACTTTTTCCATTTTGCTTCAATTGTTTATTTCTATATCTTCAATGAGACTATGGGCTACTGAAGAGCAGGAATAATATATTTCTGTTCCGTTCTCAGTCTTATCAGACTAAGTCTTCCTAATTTATAAGTATATTTAATCTTTTTATTGTCCTGAAATCAAATGCATAGTTAATGTCACCTACATAAACACACACTTAAACTATCAATAGGTCGGGTCATCTGGTCATGCTGCACCCTCCCTACCTCTGGCCCTGATCGCCACCCTCTGGGTCAGAACAGAGTGTGGACTTGGGTGCCCACCTGCTGGGATCCAGAATGGCAGCTGCCTCCCCAGAGCTGGCTGTGGGACCACTGTGGCTTCAGGAAAGAAGGCACCTGCACCCTGTTCGGAATACAAGCTTCATACGGCCTGAGAGTAGTTTCCTTTGCTGATAAACAAGTATGCTCTGGAAGGCTGTTTTGGAGGAGCTCCTGTGATTTTTAAGGGATCCTCCCACAAAAAAAGAATTGTCTTCCAAGGGAGTAACATCTTGGATTCCAGTGGATCACAAGATTTTTTTGGGTAGTCTGGAATTCCCCACCAGGAGAAAGACTTAAAATGAGTTTACAGCTTTCAATGGAGTCATTTCAGGACAGAATGTAGAAAGATGAATTCAAGTTATTCAGGTCAAGGAGTAGACAAACTGCTGAAGGTTATTGATACAGTCAAAAACAACCCCAAGGACAGAAGAATCACCATGTGTGCTTAGAATCCAAAAGCTCTCCCTTTGATGGCATCACCTCCATGTCATGCCCCTTGCCAGTTCCACATGGTAAGTGGTGAGCTGACTAGGAGTCAGGAGACATCAGACCCAAGTGCCCTCAACATCACCTCCATGATCACCTGCATCACAGGCCTGAAGCCAAGTGTCTTTGTACACATTTTGGGAGATGCTCATGTTCATATAAATCACATCGAGCCACAGAAAATTAATTAGACCTTTCCCCAAGCTCAAGCCTTCAAAAAGTTGAGATAATTAATGACTTCAAAGCTCAAGATTTTCAGACTGAAGGCTAGATTCCATATCTGACTGTTAAAATGGAAATGGCTGTCTGAAATACCTTTGAAGGAGTTTTGTTTCAAGGACATCTTCAGTCTTTAGGGATTGAATTGGATGCATACATGAAAGGGTTTTTTTCTGTAGGGGGAGTCTCTAAATGTAAAAGGAATTAGGTCAAAACACCATCAGTATCCTATCAGTTATTATGCACCATTAAAAACAGTTTCCTTTGGGGATAATTCTTTTAGTATAAAAGTTTTTAGTAAAAAAAAAATCTTGAATTTGGTTAACTCATTAAGAATATATGAAAATTCTAAGAATATAAGTATTGTCAGGAGTTTGAATGTGTATATATTCAATAATAAAAGCATGTGTATGCATTCCAAACCTATAGGTCTAAAGAAGATCAGTGAATTTTAAGTATTATATAAACAATATCACTGTCAGTATATGAGCATTATCATTCATAATACATAATGTGGTTATGATAATTTGAAATTACATTTTAATATATTGCTATATTTATAATAAAGGAGCATTCTACACTCAAAAGAAATCAACAAAATGCCTTCCTTATAGTATAAAGGAACAATAAAAGGGAATAATTTCATTTATAAATATATAAATGCTTAGGCAGGGCAAAAACTGAATAAGTCAAGTGTTTGTTACTACATGAAAAATCATATTCAAAGTAGCAGTTACTATTTTAGACAATTATAGGTATGTGGTTTAAGAGACTCAAATACCACAAATACCTATACCATTAAAGACTGGACTTTCAATAGTGACAACTATTGGTGTGTTCTGAACACAACAAAGCACTGTTTTATTCTGATTTATAAACAATTTGCATTCCTGGAAAAGTCTTCATACATGAGTAAAACAGTAAGACTCTGGACTCAGATAATTACAAAAACAAACTTTTCACTTACTGTCTCTAGAAACATTCTTGCCATATATTTTAATACCTTCAGAATTAGGATTTATCTTAAAGTTAATGGCTTCTTGCAGTCTCTTTCAACCAGGTAACAATCAAGATGAACAAACTGGTTCAGCTGTTCACAGTGGTATCTCTTCAATTGAGTTATCTGATTTAGTGGGTACTACAAAATTGAGTTTGGTTGCTATTTAAAATATCATTTGAAAAATTATACTATGATTCAGCACTGAAACAAATTGTTATTCACAAAAATGGAAAAAGACCAGTATGCACCATTTTAAAATTAACTAATGCTCATCATTGGAAAAATGAACCACCTTCAATATTTCTCCTTCAAAGGAACATCTGATTGTTTTATCCTACCTTGAACACATTCCTTTCTTAAAAAAGGAACACAACACAAATGGATGGTGTGGCCTTATGTTTTCTTACAGAGACATGTACAAGGATTAACCTATGATATGCCACTCAATGCAAAACAGAAGGCAGGAGAGTGTGCAGATCTCTCCAAGTAGGTGAACAAAAAATTCAAAGAAACAAGAGCTGTTGTGACTGATCCATTTGTCATGCAGAACTATAGTTAAGGCATTGCATCATAGTTTAATTTGCAGCATTTCTTCTTTTCAGTTGTGTATAAAATAATGGTGCATCTTAAAATCAATGGTATCTTATATTAATTGAAATATGTTACATGAATGTCTAGAAAAACACTTCAAAATCCTATGGAACCTGGAACAATTCTTCATTGTGAAGGATTGTCCTACAAATTGCAAGATATCTAGAATACTGGGATCCTGACTACTAAATACCATGATCGTGACAACAAAATATCTTATAAATTTCAAAAACGCCACCAGAGGTTGGGAGTGAAGAAGGGAGTTGGGTACTGCTCCTATCAGAAATTATTGCCCTAAAGCTTAGCCCAATAACTAATACATAGTAGTTCTTTAATAAATGCTTTTCAAAGAATGATTGATTGAATGACTAAACTTTAGAAATTCCCAATAAGTTTAATATTATTGGTTCAACCACTGATCCCTGTTTGGAAATGATTCCTTTGATTATTCTCACTGAGAGCTTTACTTTCTCATATAGGGAATTTTTGCCCTGCATTTAGTAGTACATTGTTTTAGCAACTGATATCACAATATGATTCAGTCATTTGTTCAGTAATTCACACATTGATTAAAAACCTATTAACCATTTACCATGGGCCAGATATTATACTACCTACACTAAGAAAACAGTGTAATACACAGATAATACTCTCACTTAGCCTACAGTGTAGTAGAAAATTAAACAATAAGAATAATGTGACAAATACTCTGAAAGCAAGGAGAGGGTAGAAATAAAGATGCATTTGGATTTTAGATACACTAATTCATTTTGCCAATGATAAACCATTTCTTATGTGGAATACAAATATCATTGGTACTGCTATCTCTGTAGGCTATTATAGCATTGCATTTCAGATTATCTTGGCTCAGTGGAGAAAATGATAAGCAGAATAAATGAAAGTATGATATGCTTTAATTTACATTGGTAAGAATAAGGGCTACTTTAAATACAAAATATTGAAAATGAGGTTTCTACACCATTGCTTCAGTTTGCTAAAGCTGCCAGAATGCAATATACCAGAAATGAGTTGGCTTTTAACAATGGAGATTTATTAAGTTACAAATTACAATCCTAAGGCCATGAAAATGTGCACGTTAAGGTATCAACAAGAGGATACCTTTTCTGAAGAAAGGCTGCTGGCATCTGGGGCTCATCTGTCAGATAGCAAGGCACATGGCTGGCGTCTGCTGATCTCTTGCTCCTGGCTTTCATTTGCTTTCAGCTTCTGATTCCAGTGGCTTTCTCTCTTAGCATCTGTGGGTTCTCTTTTAGCATCTCTGGGGCATTTCTCTCTAAGTTCCCTCTGGGTGTTTCTGCCTTTTATCCTCCCATAAAGGGCTTCAAAATCCTATGGAACCTGGAACAATTCTTCATTGTGAAGGATTGGGTGCATCACATCTCAACTGAAACAACCTAACCTAAAGGTCCCACCCACAATAGGTCTGTACTCGCAAAAATGGGTGAAAAGAACCATGGCCCTTTCTGGGGTACATAACAGTTTCAAACTACCACAACCATTTTTTCACCCTCTTTATTTTCTCAATAATTTCACAGTTTAAGACTCAAAATGGAACCAGCAGAATCCTCCATAGTGTGTCTCTAAGGGCTATCCAGCAAAACAGCTCCTGAATACACCTCATGTTGAACACAGAAAGACACTTTACACATAGCATCCATTAAATCAATCTTAATATAAAGTGGAAGAATGGTCCAAACTTCTCATTTCCTCTATTTAGTGAATAATGTGGATATATAATCCCTAATTGACATTTTCTTTATTGGACACATTTGAATGTACTTTTTAAAAAGTATGTTATTAATGTTATTGAATTGCAAAAAGAAACTATATACATCTTGAACAGTTTAAAAACTGGATTTTCTCTTTCTCCTCTTTTTTGCACATACACACACATCTACCCCAGACTCCTGCATATTGAAAGGAAAAAAAATGAAAGATAATTAGACATCAGAAAATAGAAATTACACTAATAAATGAAATAGCGCTGCCGCAAGTTCTCTTGCTGAGTTACATTTGTGACTATTACATTTTCATCATTAAATTAAAATACTTCTACTTTTTATAAAAATAACATAATCAAAATTGGAGTTCTGTATTAAAGGATATGATTATTTATCCCTTGGTGATCCCATACAAATCTATTTCATTTTGAATAAAGAGGAAAATTCACTTTTTTGAGGTACTTAAACAATCTTTGAGAAATACATCTCTAATAGAGTTAGAAATGTTCTTCTACTTTGAAATAACTGAGGAATTTAATATAGTGAATTAAATATCTTATGCCCCAGTCACTACAGTAATGTACGTTTTGGTCTCCCTAAATGTCATATTTGCATGTGACCATTCACATGTACTCATGCTGATGTTTTAGCATTAATATCAGACTCTTTTCTTCCCATATCCTTTCCTTTTGCTCATATCCTGCCCCCCCCCCACTACCACCAATATTTTTTGACATTTCTGAATTGTAAAGACAAGAAATTCACTCCTTGTCAGGGTGTTAACAAGATCATTCTAAAATAAGCTTAGTGGGTAGCACTTAAAAATACTGCATCATGAATATGGATGTGGACAATAGTTAAGTTTGAAAACTTGGGAATTCATAAGCACTGCAGTTAAAATTTAAACCTAAGAAATGGGAATTTAGTATTTTGCTACTTCTGTGAGCTAAACACTCATTAATTCTGTTATAGTGACATTTCTCATACATTTAAAAATGACAGTTGAAAATCTCAACACAAAATAACCTGACCCATAAGCATAACACTGGTACATCTATATATACTCAGAATTAAAAGCTGGTAACAAAGGTCATTTTTAAAATAACATTTTTCTCCTCCTCACTTCATAGTAAAACAGGTAAATGGAAATGTGGTTCTGACTCTGTTCTTACAGATACCTCCTCTAACCCCAGTGTAAAGTGAGGAGTATCTTGCCAGCTACTTTCACAGGCATGGAGTCTTAAAGGTTCTAGACCTTAAAATGTTCATTTCACAAATAAGAAGGCCAAGAACCAAAAGGATTCAATATATTTTCCCAATAAAAAACAGCAATTTAGTGGCTAAATAAAAATAAAACCTGACTCGACTTAATTAACCTATATTAGGTCTGATTCCACTCCCATGTGAACATATCATCATAAAACAAAGGATTTTTGCTTGAATCCAGCAAACTACCATCAGTACTCTGTAATTCAGACATTCCAAACATAGAAAACTAAAAAATTTTCCCATCTCTGAAATTCCATAATTTGATGATCTACATGAATCACTATTTTAAGGAAAATGATTATAAAACCAAGTAATTAACTATGAATTTATTTTTTTGCCTCTTTCTACACAAATGTTAAATCTTTTCATATAAATCACAGAGCAATCTATGATTTTTTTTCAGTTAAAATGGATTTACTCCAATTTCAAGCTGGTTATTTATGCCAATTATAAGTTTGCCTAAAGCCCTTAACTTATTGCCTCTCAGAACCAAACTCACCTATCTTTCCCTACTTTGTGATACAAGATCTGGACTGAAAACTACTTTTCTGCCAGCTGACTTGATGTTAGAGGAAGAAATGAAAGACATAGGAAGTTAGAAATGTTGAATTATCACATATAACCTACACATGCGCCAAATACCTCCTGCGAGAAGGCCCAGAAGACACCCCCTTCACTAAGGCATTGAAAAATATATTAGTGAGGAGAGCACAAGCATCTTTGAACATGTCTCATTTCTAGGCCAGGGATGACCTTTGGGAATCTACCAGAGATGGATTCCCTTATTATACTGCAGATGATGGGATTCCAAAGTAGCAGAGACCACATGGCAGCATGTAACTGTCAAAGACAAGGTGGACACTTCAAGCAAAAAGGTCTACAGGAACCTAGTTCTGGTCAGAATATTTTCACCCACAGGGACCTAAGCCAGTTCACACAGTCCCTTGTTTGAAGGGAAGGCTGAGTGTCCTGAGGGAAGATCTGAAACACTGCTACCATATATACTGTATATTTCCTCCAAACCTTCCCCAAAGGGACCTAGGGCCATTTAATAGAGTGCTTGTGCACAGATTTTCAGGGACTACTAAACACTGGCTCTGAAATCAAACTAATTCCTGAGGACCCAAAATGTCACTCTAGTCTATCAGTCCAAGTGGGGGCTTATGATGATAAAGAAAAGGATAGAAAATGAATCTATGTTTGTCTCACAATAGTCCCGGTTGGTCCATAGACCCACCCTGTGTTTATATCACCAGTTCCTTAATGCATAATTGGAGTAGATATACTTGGCAATTGACAGAATCCCCACATTGGCTCTTTGACTGATAGAGTAAGGAAAGGCTAAATGGAAGCCCCTGAAACATCCTCCTCTACCAGGAGAATAAATAAAAGCCATATCATATCCATGGGGAAATTACAGCAATTAGTACCACCAAAAAGCCTTGAAAGATGCAAGGATGGTGGTACTTATCACATTCCTAATTAACTCACTGTTTGTCCTATGAAGAATCAGATGAATCTTGGAGTACACCTGTAGATTATCATAATCTTATTCATGTGGTGACTCTGCTTGTAGTTATTGTCCCAGTTGTAATATCTTCACTGGAGCAAATTAGCATAGCTCCTCTTACTTGTATATACCACTATTGACCTGGCGGAAAATTTTCCAAATATAAATTTGCAAGGAACACCAAAAGTTGTTTGCTTTTACCTCACAGTCTTGTCTCAGGGTTATGTCATCTCTTTTCTCTATCATAATATAGCCTTCCGATTTCGTGATTATATAGCATTCCATAAAACTTCACACTGACCCACTATATTGATGGTACCATGTTGATTGTATCTGATGGTCAGGAAATAGCAAGCACTTTAGATGCCTTATTAGAATATATATGAATGAGAGGCTAGGAAATAAACCCCACAAAATTTTAGAAGCACTCCCCATAAGTGAAGTTTCTTGAGGCCCAATGGTCTGGAGCATGTCAAGCTCCCCCCTCCAAGATGAAATACAAGGGCTGGACTTCATACCAGCTACCACAAAACTAAAGGAACAATGACTTGTAGGCCATTTTGGATTTTTGAGGCAACATATGCCACATTCTAGTGTGCTATTTCATACCATCTACCAAGCCACCTGTAAGCTTCTCAGATTCAAGTGGGAACTAGAACAAGAGAAATCTTTGAAGCAAGTCCAGCCTACAGTGTAAGCTGCTCTTCCACTGGACATGATGACCCAGCATATCCAACAACACTTAGACTGTGGAGAAAAGAGGCTCCAGAGCCTCTGGCAAGCACCAGTAGGGGAATTACAGAGCAGATCTCTAAGCTTTTGAAGCAAACATGCTTTCTTCTGCAAATAAATATACCACTTTGGAAAAACAACTTCGGGCTTGCCATTGAGGCTCAGAAGAGATTAAATGGCTAGCTGTGGAACATCAGAAGAACATGTGACCTGAGCATCTCAACATGAACTGAAAATCTGAGTTTGCTGTCATGAACCATAAAGGTGGGTACATGAAACAGCAATCTCTCCTCAAGCGGAAATGGTATATAAATGGCTGGATCCAGGCAGATATAGTGGAAGCTCAGTCTCCCTTGGCACTGACTCTTGCTTCATTGTCTCCTCTCCTTCAATCCACTCCTATGGCCTCATGGGAGCTCCTTATGACCAGTTGACTGAGTAAGAAAAATTTCAATCCTGGATTAAAAATGATTCTAAATTATATGCTGGCACCACCCAAAAGTGAATCACTACTGCACTGGGCTTTTTGGACAGTGGTGAAGGAAAATTCACAGAACTTTGAGCACTACATTTGGTTGCCCACTTTACTGAACAAAGAGAAAGCCAGATGTACAAATCTACACTGGTAGACATGTGGTTGCTAATTGTTTGCCTTGACCACTGAGGATTGGAAAGAACAGTATTGGGATATTAGTAACAAGAAGTTCTGGGGAAGTGTTGTGTGGACAGACCTCTCAGAATAGACACAGTGCAAAGATACCCATGTGTATGTATTGAGATGAAAAAGCATCCACTGCCAGGGAGCCTCTCAATAATCAGGTGGACAAAATGATATTCGTTCAGTCAGCTACTTTCCCCAGATACCCCAGAGCTTGCTTAATGGGCCCATGAAGAAAGTGGCCATACTGGCTGGAATAGAGGCCATGCATGGGTTCAACAACAACAAAGTCTCCTTACTAAAGATAAACTGGCTCCACCACTGCTGAGTGCCTAAAGCAACAGCCATAGAGACCAAGACTAAGCTCACAATATAGCATCTGTTTTAGTTTGCTAAGTTGATGAAATGCAATATACCAGAAACAGACTGGCTTTTAACAATGGGGATTTATTAATTTACAAGTTTAGGCAGTGAAAGTATCCAAATCAAGGCATCAAAAAGGCAATGCCTTCTTCCTGAAGAAATTCTGCTGGCGATCCAGAACCTCTGTCACGTGGGAAGGCACATGGCAGCATCTGCTGGTCCTTCTCTCCCAGGTTTCATTGCTTTCAGCTTCTGGCTTCTCTTCTTTCTGAGTTTCTGTGTGTTTCTCTTTCTCTCTGCTTCTGGGCTTTCTCGCTATTTCATGCTCTTATAAAGGGCTCCAGTAAGAGGATTAAGACCCACTTGGGGCATGCCTCAACTGAAATAATCTAATTAAAGTTTCCATCCACGGTAGGTTTACATCCATAGGAATGGATTAACTTTAAGAACAGATCTTTTCTGGGGTACATAACAGCTTCAAATCATCACACTATCATTCCCTGGAAGGAGCAGCCAGCCACCTGGTGGTAAATTGACTACACTGAACTCTTCATCATAGTGAAGCAAAGATTCATCCTTACTGAAATAGATAAATACTCTGGGTATGGATTTACTTTACCTGCCCATATGCTTCTGCCAACACCACTGTCTGTTGACTCACAGGACACCTTATCCACTGTTCCGGTTTGAGGCTGTTATGACCCCAGAAGAGCCATAAACTTTTAATCCAATCTTGTAGGGTAGGACCTTTTGATTGAATGTTTCCATGGAGATGTGGCCCACCCAATTATGCGTGAGACCTTTTGATTAAATTATTTCCATGGAGGTGTGAACCTGCCCATTCAGCGTGGGTCTTGATTCATTCACTGGAGTCCTTTAAGAGTGCTCACAGAAAGAAGTTCAGAGAAGCTGAGAGAGACATTTTGGAGAGTAGTTAATATATGTAATCCATAGTTTGCCCCCGGGAGAAGCTAAGAACCGACAAAGACCCAGATGCTTGGAGATGCAGACAGAAAGACATTTGGAGATGCTAAGCTAAGAAAGATGAAGCCCAGAGTTTGCCCTGGAGAAGCTAAGAGAGGACTCCCAGAACCCTAGAGAGAAATGCCCCAGGAGAACAAGAAAGATGCAAAGGAGCTGAGAGAGAGAAGCTAAGAGAGACAGAAGCCCAGAGACATTTTGGAGAAAGCCATTCTGAAACCGGAGCCCAGGAGAGAAGGACCAGCAGACATCGCCATGTGCCTTCCCAAGTGACAGAGGAACCCCAGATGCCATCAGCCTTTCCTCAGTGAAGGAATTCTCTTGTTGATGCCTTAGTTTGTTCACTTTTATGGCTTTAGAACTGTAAATTTGTAAACTAATAAATCCCCTTTATAAAAGCCAATCCATTTCTGGTATAATTTCTGGTATAAAGCTGCGTAATGGCAAGTTTAGCAAACCAGAACATCCACCATCATAGCATTCCACAAAGCAATGTTTCAAATCAAAGAAATTATTTCCCAGTAAACGAAGTATTATGATAGGTTCATGCCAAAAGAAATTAACTTGTCTTCCAACATACTCCATAACCCAGACGTAGCTGGAATAAGAGAATGATGGATTGGCTTATTGCAGATACAGTTATAGCTACAGATGGGAGACCACAATCTATTTGCCTTTCAGGAGACCATTATGTGATATTTTCTCACCAATGCCAGAATATGTGGTCTGAGAACCAAGGGATAGAAGTGAGAGTGGCTCTTCTCACTATTATATCTAATAAACCACTTGAAGAATTTTGTTTCCCATCCTCACAACTTTGAGCACTGCTGTTTTGGGGGAATCCTTCTACTGGGGACACAAAAATGGAACCACTAAACTTAAAGTTGAGATTTCTACATGGCCATTTGGGGCTTCTTATACCATGGAAACAGCCAACGAAAAGGATGATTACTCTAATGGCTAAAGTGATTGAACTAAATTAACATGGGGAAATTGGATTGCTGCTAAACAACAAAGGAAGCATGTATCCAGAACTCAAAGGATTCTCTGGCTCCTCTTAGTACTTCCACTGACACTAGTAAAACTTAAGGAAAAACTATAGCAACCACATGAAGACAAGACCGTTAAGGATTCTAACCCTTCCAGAATGAGGGTTCAGGTCACCTCACCTGTGAAGAACTCCAAGCAGCTATGGTTTTGGCTAAGGGTAAAGGAAATACAGAATGGAGAGTGGAAGAAAGAAGCCATAAATATCAAATATGACCTTATGACCAATTTCCAAAACAAAGACTGTGCTAACTTGTCAAATTCTCTCCTTGCTTCTTGTTATGTATATTTATTTATTTTACACATTAACTATTTTCTTCTTCTCTCTTATCCTTCCTTTATTAATTTTTACACACTTGTCAAAGATTAACTTTACAATTTAGTCTTTAGATAGCAAATATTCATTAGGACTATGATTAAACTTGAGGAATATTTAACACAACCTAGCAATGGATACAATGAATGTTGAGACAGGTGGTTCTTCATTTGGAGGTGAGAGTGTGAGCTTCCTCACATATGTACATAGTATAGGGGCATCTTGTTAGGTGGAAACATAAAATTGTATGAAAGTTCAAATTCTGTAGAAGGGCATCTATGAATGCTGAGTAGTCAAAAGGGTGACTAGTTATTAATTTATTACCTCAGCATCAAACCCACCCTTCTTTGCCTTACTTTGTTATATTGAAGCTAGACTCTGCAAACTATATCTCTCCATTGCCAGACAACTCAAAATTAGACTCTGCCCATTAAGGGAGTTAGAGGAAATTAGCAAGGCTGGAGTTGGAAGAAGGGATTTTTATTTCCTTTTTTTTTTTTTTTTTGGTTTTCCATGTGGCAGGAGTGGATGAGCATGCAGTAGATCCTGTCAGCTTTTACCACAATGGCAGTATCCCTCAAGGTACTGGGGCAAGGGGCCTCCAACAAGGTCTTCCTTTTACTGTGGTAAGCAGCTTATTCCTACAGCACCTATGCCCTCTCCTCAGAGTTATGAATTTCAGCCCCCTGGGACTCCCTTCTAAGTTTCTAAGTTCTTCCATTGTTCCATTTCCTCAGCCCAAGTAGTGTAGCTACTTACTGGGCTGCTATCTCTGTTACATCTTAGAAGTCATTTTTACTCCATTCAGTAGTTGACCAGCATTTAGTTAGTTAACAATTCATTTATTAAATTTTCTCTGTTCAAATTACTATAAGATTTTTAACCCTTGGCTAGACCCTGACTAATACATTATCTTTTATGGCAAGGTTTAAAAATTTTCATATAATCTAATTTATTTTGAAATGATAAGTCCTGCAGAAAAAGTAAGTAAAAGTAAACTTTGATGAATTAAACAATTATTATATTTTTCAATACTTTATTGAAATTAAAGAGACTGTTAACATTTGTTGTTCATGTCAAAAGCCAACATAAAATTGCATCTGAAAATGTGGCCAGCTTACTGTAATCAGACAATGCAAATTGCAATGGGAAAAAGTTAACCTTATGCCTAAACTCAGCCTTTTCTTCCAATTTCCTGAGAATTTATCATCACTAATAAAATACTTCAAGCCTGAGGTATATGTTTATTTCAGTGAATGAACACAGAAAAAATATATCACTGTTATTTCATAGGCAACTAAAAGCTTTTTTTATGCAATATACTTAATATGTTTAAAATGAAACTTTTTAAACAAAACTTTACATTATTTTTAAAAAGTTGTATTTATTCCTAGGAAACTAATTTTTCTTTTGTAAATGGCAGCATTATTTTTTAATTAAAATGTCCAGTTGATAGCTGCTGGTGGGTAGAAATGCTATTAATTTTTATTAAACTCAGGCTTCCTGAACCCTCTTATGAGTTTCAACGGGTTGCCTATAGATAATTCCATATTTTCTACATAGAAAATTGTATTACTTGCTGAAAATAGCATTTTCATTTCTGTTGTTTAGTCTCTGTTTCTTTTACTTTTTTGTGTGTATGAATGCAGGTGTGTGCCTTCCTTCACTGCAAATGGATCTTACTGCCAAATGATCTCCAGTTCAATGTTGAATGGAAGTGTTTGTAGTGGGCACCTATCCCTGTGTTATCTGTGGCTTTGTAAGAGCTGCTTTTAACTTTTCTTACTTATGTATCTCATGTGCTATAGTTTTTCTTTCCTCATTGTTTATTTTATAGGTACTCTTTATGCATTAAAAAAGGGGTCCCTTCAATTCCTAGTTTGTTGAGAGCTACATCATAAATGAGGATTGCATTTTATAATTTTTACATTATCTGCCAAAAGGATCATGTTTTCTTTCTCCTTTATCTGGGGGTCCAGTCCTTTGAGAATGGTTTGATTAGCTATTGCCATAATAACACTTCAACAAGGTCATCCCTGGAGGGGTTGTGAGAAGATGACAGAGTAAGAAGCTCCAGAATTGACTCTGAACCAGAATAACTATAACAGGCAGGAAGTCTCCAAAACAACTATTTTGAAACTGGAATCCAGTAGAACACTGTACAACATCC
Organism: Choloepus didactylus; assembly: GCF_015220235.1. Taxonomy (NCBI): domain Eukaryota; kingdom Metazoa; phylum Chordata; class Mammalia; order Pilosa; family Megalonychidae; genus Choloepus; species Choloepus didactylus. The sequence goes on along the minus strand of NC_051313.1, from coordinate 55,170,563 downwards.
AGGGAAGAGCAAAAGGAAGAGGCTGGTAGAGTATAGTAAAGACTAATAAATTGCTCTCTCCACACAGAGGTTACCAGCATCCAGCTCCCACTCTAGCCCAGGCTTCCACAGGATTACAGCCCTTGGCTAGCTCACTAGTGAAAGAAAGGGACTCAAAAATCCACTTACCTGGGATCATGGGTGGGCACAACTGATTGTGATCATGGTTTCTGATTAGTGACTTCAGACCACTGGGAGCCTTGCTCTGAGGGCAGCCATTGTTCAACCAGTCCTGGACAAAGGTGAGTAGGAGACTAGGAGACACGAAGCTTCCTCAGAGCAGCTGGGGACAGGTTCAAGGGCTGCATTTGCTAAGCAGGTCAAGAAAGTGCAGCTTTGAGGAGTCTTAGAAGAAACCCCCAGCGCCCTTCCTCATGTCCTCCCCAGTTTAGAGGCAGCCTGCTGGTCATGGGTCCCTGGACTTGAGGCAACTGGGGAAGACTCACTTGAGAAACTTCCTCCTCCCAGCATTTGCCCTAAGGCAAAAGCAGCTTAAGACAGCACAAACAGTTTAACAAGCTATTGAGACAGACAGCCTGGGACAAAGGATTACCTGCTTTAAACACGTAGAAGAGGAAGAAAGTCTGTATCCTGGGAAATAGAGGAAACATTCAAACTCCTGTAAACATGGGAACCCCAAAGCAACTAGCAAGTACAAGTCCAGGAAAAGACATAGGCCCAGAAAAGACAGGAAGAACCGCACTTTGCATTCACCTTAGGTGGACTTTGCTGATAGGATGGCTGACATTCAGGAAAATATGAGCCATATCACTGGCTGGTTACAAAATCAAGAAACAGACATCTTAGTGAGTAAATTCCACAGGTAACATTTTAAAATATTAAAATATACCATGTGTGGAGGAGGGACAACAAGATGGCAGCATAAAGAGAAGTGGAATTTAGTTAGACCCCTGGAACAACTAATGAACAACCAGGAACAACTAGTAAATAATTTGGAATAACTGCTGGGGGACAACCGTGCTGTCCGCACATTGTACACCAACCTGTATTGGGAGGAATGCCTGAGATCACAGTATAAAATTGGTAAGTTAAAACTTCAGAATTGTGCCAGGAGCCCCCTTGCCCCCACAGCAGGCTTAGCTGCAAAACCTTACTGTGGTAGACAGCAGCAGTCTCCTAGCAAGTGAATATAGCTCAACCAAGCTCCAACTGGGGCTTTAATTAACAAATGTGGACTGCTGAATACAAGCTACAAACCCCCAACAAGCAGACAGAGGCTTTTAGTGATGACTGACCTTAAAGAGCCAGAAGATTCATCTGTCCTGGGAGAGGGAGCCCAGAAGACCAGGTGTTACCTCTGGCCAACTAGTGAAACTGGGGGGCCTTTTACTCACTCTAAAAGGGGGCTTTCTGTCTCTTTTTCTCCCTCTCAACATCAAGGGCTCAGAGGAGAAATCCACAGCCATTTTCAGTGGAGAAAGCCACAGCCATTTTCAGTTCACAGTGCTCTGACCCAGAAAGGGGTGGAGATAACAGAGTCAGAGAGACAATTCAAGTGCAAATTATAACTCCCTAGGGGGTATATCTTCCCTAAGAGTAAGGAGATGGGGCCCAGCTTTCCCTTCAGAACCAGACCCCAGAGCCTGGGGTAAAACAGTCAAAACAGAAACTAAAGCCAAAATACATCCCCTTAAACCAGTCAGGACTGACAGGCTGACAGGTGCCACCTGCTGGGCAGGTTAGGAAAAGCACAGAGAGAGGAGACCTCACAGGAAAGTCTGTCATTCTCCTAAGATGCACCCTGAATATAATCCCATTCTGACACCTGAACCCATTCTGGCCTGGAAAATCTGACTGGGGTAACCAAGGAAACCAGATGCCTAGACAACAGAAAACTAAAATCTATACTAGCAAAAACAAAGATATGGCTCAGTCAAAGAAACAAACTTACACCTCAATCAAGATATAGTTGAGATATTATTTCACTTTAATGAAACAATCTATTAAAGATTTTCAAAGAAATATGCTAAATCAAATAAAAAACCAAATCAATGAGTTCACGGAAAATATAACAAAAGAGATGAAGGCTATAAAGAAAACACTGGGCAAACATAAGTTAGAAATTGAAAGTTTGAAAAAACAACTTGCAGAATCTATGGAAATGAAAGGCACAACACAAGAGATGAAAAACAAGGCAGATATACAACAGCAGATCTCAAGAGGCAGAAGAAAACACTCAGAAACTGTAGAACAAGACACCTGAAATCCTACACACAAAAGAACAGATAGGGAAAAGAATGGAAAAATATGAGCAACATCTCAAGGAATTAAATAACAACATGAAATGCATGAATGTACATGTCATGGGTGTCCCAGAAGGAGAAGAGAATGGAAAAGGGGCAGAAGCAATAATGGAGGAAATAATCACTGAAAATTTCCCATCTCTTATGAAAGACTTAAAATTACAGATCCAAGAAGTGCAGCCTACCCCAAACAGAAGAGATATGACTAGACCTATGCCAAGACACTTAATAACCAGATTATCAAACATCAAAGACAAAGAGAGAATCCTGAAAGCAGCAAGGGAAAATTGGTCCATCACATACAAAGGAAGCTTAATAAGACTATGTGTGGATTTCTCAGGTATCTATATTTGAGGGAGAGTTTAAAATATTTTCTGACAAACAGACAATGAGTGAGTTCATGAACAAGATACCTGCTCTAAAGGAAACACTAAAGGGAGCACTACAGACAGACAGGAAAAGACAGGAGTGAGAGGTTTGGAGCACAATTTTGGGTGATGGCAGCACAACAATGTAAGTACACTGAACAAAGATGACTGTGAGTATGGTTGAAAGAGGAAGGTTAGGAGCATGTGGGACACCAGAAGGAAAGAGGAAAGCTAAAGACTGGGACTGTGTAACTTAATGAAACCTAGAGTGCTCAACAATTGTGATAAAATGTACAAATGTGTTTTTACATGAGGGAGAACAAATGAATGTCAACATTGCAAAGTGTTAAAAATGGGTGGTATTGGGGGAAAAATACAATCAATGCAAACTAGAAACTATAGTTAACAGAAACATTGTATTATGCTTCCTTTGATTTAACAAAGGCAATATTCCAAAGCTAAATGCCTGTAAGAGAGGGATATAATGGAGGGTTATGGGACTCTTGGCATTGGTGATGATGTATGACTCTTTATTGTACTTTAGTTTAAGTCTATCTTTAGTTTAGCAAACTAAACCCAAAGCAGGCAGAATGAAGGAAATAAGAAATATTAGAACAGAGATAAATGAAATAGAAAACCAAAAAAATAGAATCAATGAAACCAACAGTTGCTTCCTTGAAAATATCAATACAATTGTCAAACCCATAGCTAGACTGACGAAGTTAAAAAGAATCTACTGAAATTAGTCTTCTTTTTTTCTGAAACTTCAAACACAGAGAAAGAAAAACCATTTCTTCCACATTCTTCACAGCACCTGCATTATCAAATTCTCCACAATAATTTGATGTTTTTGCAAAAATTCATATCCATCTTCAACCGAGACTTAATATAATTTTCAAATTTTCCTTATGGAAATGTTTCACAACTACTTCTGAATTGAATATGAAAGAAAAATCTTCCATTTTTTCACCTCAGATCTAGATATCTTTCCAGAACAATTCAAATGATATCACCAAGAAGAATTTGATCTTGTAATAAGTTGGTTACAAAGTTTGCTGAATCTTCTCCACTGATCTTTAAAGATCTGGAAATAAAACCTTCATGATACTGGAAATTTTCCCATCCTTAAAAACTACACTTGCAAACAGCCAGTCTGTGGAAGTTTTCCATAGCTTAATACCATCTTATTTCATATTCATCATAAAATTCATAATTTATATTAATATTCATAAGTTCCATTGATATGATAAAACTTCTTAGTTTCCATAGACCAATAGTAGACTGATAGTCTCTACTGAGTGCATGTGTGCTTCCTCATCTTATAGTCTCCAAGAAGTAGATGCTTTAGGAGGGAAACTACCATAATCAAAATAGCAAAAAAAAAAAAAATCATAGACTATGGATATCACCACGTATTTTCCGTAGCTTCAAGTGCTAGTAAGACCAGCTGTCTGAGAGAATTCCCAAGACTTCAAGCTTAGGGCCCTGATTTATTTCTCTTATAATTGGATATTTTTATATAAATGGGCCAAAGATTGTGCCCGTGTATTGGCCCTTATGTTCTTTACTTCTTCACAGCATGTCAGGACCATTAGCCCCAAAACCCACCAGCATGAAACTCAAATTCTTATATATCCAATTGTTTCTATACTGCATAGCCCAAATAAGCATGGTTTTAAACATTTAAAGCCTGCCTGCACAACCATGAAACTGCACCCAACATCTATTAGCCATGGATCAGACAAACCCTGGAGCTATTAAAAACCCCAAATTACTACGGCCCTTTAGTTCTCTGAACCAGAGAGTCACCTTCATACTACTAAGTGACATCCCTAGACCCCTGGGTCCTCTTTCTGAGCCCCCTTTCCCCCGGGAGTTCCCTTGTCCTGCTCCCCTTCTGGATATGGCCTAGCACCACTTTCAGAAGGTCCACTGCAGAGAGGGAGGTCTGCCCAAGCACTACCCAAATAAAGCTTATTACGTGCTACTGCCACCTTGCGGCCAAATCTTTTCCTCGCTCAATCCCCAAATCCTGGCGTTTACCTCAGATACTCTCACCGGGGCTCTGGCACCCTGACTTCCAGCAGTCAGTGGATACTTGCTGCTTGTATTGCTGAGTTTGTCCCATCTGCCACTGCCTACCCACCACCACTACTGCTCCCCACAAAGAGCACAGGTGCCTCACTCACTTCTGAGACTCACACCTCCATCCCACACACTCCAGCTCAGAGGGGCAGTGGAGGCAGCAGTCACAGGACATGGCAAGGACCCCCACTCCCTGCTTCATTCTCTTCTCCTGCTCCTGCTGGACTCACAGGTTTACGATCAGTTTAAATGCACTTATAGCTTCATTCCGATTTTTCAGTAATTTTAAGCTTGTGTGTGTGTGTTTGTGTGTGAGTGATTCATTTCCTCATGTGGCTTGCTATTTTATAATGATAGCCCATCTTCCATGGAGCTAAAACATTTCCTAGGATTTCTTCACACATATGGGGCACATGGGCAAAGTTGGCTTCGATGATGTGTGATATGAATACAAATGTGGTTCTGAATACCTGACTGAGGAAGGACAGGAAGCTGGGTATAGCCAGAGAGAAGCTGATGAATTCAGTGACAAAGCGTAGATGGCTTGAGGAATACAAAGAACTTTTATGGAGAAGTAAGATTTCAGAAGAATATAGGGAGCAACTGGTGTAAAATTTAAAATCCCTGTTTACAAGTTAATAAATAGAAGCACTTTGAAAACAATTTGAGAACACGAAGTTTATGGCCTGAGCACAGCTTGGTGAAAATTATTTTGGCAGCCATGTCCAATATCAATTATACTGGGGAGAGGATAGATGTAGGAAGTCCAGCAAGAAGATAACTAAAACATTCTAAATGAAATGTAATGAGTGCCTAGACAATTTGACAGAATGCATAGAAAAGAGATGTCAGAGCACAGGGTATTATTTCAACAAATATTTTTCAAGTGTCTATAACACATCAGCTTCTCTACCGAGTGCAGGGGACAGAATTATGTACAAACATGACAAAAACAATGGTGGGCTCTGTGTTCATAAAGTAGCATGAAAGAAGGCTTCCCTGAGAAACTAATATTTATCCGAATGAAAAATTGGAGTTAACCAGAGGAAGAGCAGGGGATCAGGAAAGCTTGTATGAAAAAATACTAATTTTCATCAGACTAAGTAAGTCTGTAAATTTTGGCCCAGATCACTATCATTTGTGTCTCACTGCTTATATAGGACCTCATCATTCACTCATTCAACAAATATTTACTGAGCAGTTTATTCTGTACCTGTCATAGTTCCAGGTGCTGGGGATCCAGTAATAAAAATCTTAAAACATGGCAAAAGAAAAACAGAAGTAAACTGATAAATTTCAATAGAGTTGTGAACTGTTCCGGGAAAGAAATAGCATTAACCGTAGTAACAAGGTCTTCAATCACAAAATAATGACTATGATTACCAACTTCTTAAGAATCATCTTCACAGCAGGTTTCATAATTATATAAAACACCTTACTTAGAAAATACAGTCAAGCCGTAAATTCAAAGGATGATTAGAGCATTATGTGCTCCTTCCGTATAAGGCGCCTGTAGCCACAGCTGGTGCACAGACGCCATCATCTCAGCAGAGAGGGGCCAGGTAGGACAAGAAATGTCAGCTCTTCGTTTAAGCATTTCAAACACAGAATAAAATCACATAATAAGAAACCCTTTCATAAACAGCAGGAGAGAAAGGTGAGGAAGAACTAAAAATTAATGGGAAGTCAATGCTACCCACGGCACTACATTTAAGCTGCTTATCCTCTGAGAGAAGCAGTTGTTTTGCCAGCAATAACCCTTGTCATGGTGAGTGGCTGTGCTGAAAAACCACAGATCTTATGAGGGATTGGAAGCAGGAAGCCATTTCCTAAATCCACGCCCCCCCCCAGCCTCCACAGAGCTCAGAGTGGGAATTTTTGCATCTTTCTAATGATTATTTGGGTATCTTCCATCACTAAAATCAGACATAAAATGTCTCACGTTCTACTTACATAGCAATAACACATTTAACGTGCCAACTGCAGACTTCCCAGGAAACTAATGTTCATGGAATTCTGCCAACAGCCCAAAAAAGTTCTAAAGGGCTTGGCTGAGAAAAGGAATCCAATCATCGGAGTATAATTTGATTCGGCATGAAGGTCACACGAGTCAAGATCTGTTGCCAAAATACTGCTACCAAGGATTAATTAATATCAATTGAGCATCCAATATTGTCTGGCATTCTACCAGGATGGGCTTTGGCAGCCCTCCCCCACTGAAAACGGTTATGGAGAGTAAAGCTAGCAGGGCCAACACATGCTCACCACTTAGGCCATCATAACACAGACTATGGCTGATGGGACTACAAGGGCAGACCCCTCTCATCTCTCAGGTGAGCAAAGATCAGTTCTGAAGTGATTTACTTAGGACATTTTCCTCTTTCCCTTGCAGAGGGAAATAAAACCAATAACTAATATTTGAGTTCCAGCTACTCTCCAGGCCCCATGTTGGGCACAATTTATATATTTAATCATTTGATTTTCACAATGACCCTGCAAATTATTATTATCCTTATTTCATAGAAAAGGGAACTGATGCTTAGAGAAGTTAAGTATTGGTGGAAGTCACATAGCACACATAAGTAACAAACAGAGCTCAGTTCAAGCTCCAGGTTCTCTGCAACTCAGCCAACATTCTTTCCCATGCCCCAAGTCTTTTGTAGAGCTAAGCAACCTAGTACTTGCAGTGGAAAACTTGGCTTATATACAAAACATTGCCTGTTACTGTGGCTACTCCTGTCCTGTTGTCTTGAGGATCATTAATGAGTACTGAGTATGGTTTGACCCTGATCAGTTTACCATCAGCTGAATCCCTACCAGCAAAGTTAAACATAGAACATAAACTGAAACATAAATCCTACAGCCCTCACATGATATTGTGGCTTACTGGAAACAGGAAAGTACAGAACTGAGTTTTTTCACAATGAAACTGTTCTAAATGTCTCTCTTTTTTCTACATCTCTCTCCCTCTAAGACTGGCCTATTTAATGTGCTACATCTTGCAGGATATGATAACTTGCAAAATTTTATCATCCCAAGTTTTTGCCCAAGGTTCAGAAGTATATTTCTAACTGCTTGTCTTATTTCTCCCCCCGAATGTTCCACTGAAAGCTCAAATCCAACACACCCTAATGTATATTCATAAAAAAACTTAGATGTGGAATAGACTTTAGAGGTTACCTATAATAAAAATAGCAAGCTTTTATATAGTACTTTTCATCCCTCAGTTCTTCATGTATTAATTCATTTAATCCTCCCAAAAAACATATGATACAGATACAATTGCCCCCATTTTACAGGTGAGGAACTGAGACACACAGAGATTAGGTAAATGGTAAAAACCGCGTGGCTAGTAAATGGAGGTAGGAGGAGTTTGCTGGTATTTGAACCTGGGAAATCCAATTCCAGAATCTAGGTCTTTAATCACTATGCTCTACTGGCTATACTGCTTTATAGGTGAGAACTCTGCAACCCACAGAACGTAGGCAGACTGCCCAAGGCCACGTGGATGAAGTGACAGTCAGGACTGGAAGCCAGATCTTCACACTCCCATGCCACTGTATTTTTATGATATCTCATGCCTCCCATTGTCTAATCCCTCCAAAACAAATGTCTTCTCTGGATTTTCTTTATTCTGTTAGCGATTTTATCATATTCTGAGTTACCTCCTCCCCACCCTGCTCCCAAAATCCCTGTCTTCCTGTTTCTGCTCTTTCTTCATGCTCTAAATATAAATATATTGTAATTTTGGTTGGATCAGTCTTTGCTTTGTTATGACTAAGTAAGTGCTTTCTCTTATTGATTTACGTAGTATAATATGATGTGTTTTCCTTCTCTACTGAACAGTTTGCTTTCCCTGAGTTTTTTTAAATTAAATTCAGTTTTATTGAGATATATTCACATACCATACAATCATCCATGGTGTATAATCAACTGTTCACAGTACCATCATATAGTTGTGCATTCATCATCCCAATCTATTTCTGAACATTTTTCTTACACCAGAAAGAATAAGAATAAAAATATAAAATAAAAGTAAAAAAGAACACCCAAATCATCTCCCCATCCCACCATATTTTTCATTTAGTTTTTGTCCCCATTTTTCTACTCATCCATCCAAACACTGGATAAAGGGAGTGCTACCCACAAGGTTTTCACAATCACACTGTCACCCCTTGGAAGCCACATTGCTATACACTCACCTTCAAGAGTCAAGGCTACTGGGTTGGAGTTTGATAGTTTCAGGTATTTACTTCTAACTATTCCAAGTGCATTAAAACTTAAAAAGGGTTATCTATATACTGCGTAAGAATGTCCACCAGAGTGACCGCTTGACTCCATTTGAAATCTCTCAGCCAGTGAAACTATTTCGTGTCCCCCTTTTGGTCAAGAAAATGTTCTCAATCCCATGATGCCAGGTCCAGATTCATCCCCGGGAGTCATATTCTGTGTTGCCAGGGAGATTTACACCCCTGGGAGTCAGGTACCATGTAGGGGGGAGGGCAGCGAGATCACCTGACAAGTTGAGCTAGCTAGAGAGAGGGTCACATCTGAGCAACAAAGAAGTACTCAGGGGGAGACTCTTAGGCACATATATAAGCAGGCTTAGCCTCTCCTTTGCAGTAATGAGCTTCATAAGGGCAAGCCCCAAGTCCCTGAGTTTTATTTGCTTAATTTTCTGGCAACCACAATTTCTTCCCTATGGTGTTAGTATCCCCTCAGTATATACAAACACCTCAGGTTAATGATATCTCACCTTAGTGACATCTCCCCCTAGAAAACTTCAGGCCTGCACCCCTGCCATAGTAAGATCTCCCTTCACCATCATCCTGGTGATTTCCTTCTAACTCCTGGGTTAGCTCCCTGTTTGGGGGGCCATAAATCTTCTTTCTGGCTGTACTTCTCATTTCACTGAAGTAGCATCCTGAGAAAGGTGCATGTGTGATGGTTAGGTTCATGTGTCAACTTGGCCAGGTGATGGTACCCAGGTGTCTGGTCAAGCAAGCACTGGCCTAACCATTGCTGCAAGAACATTTGTGGCTCCTTAATAAACCAACAGGCTGGTTTATTAAATCATCAGTCCATTGGCTGCAGCTGTGACTGATGGCATCAATGAAGGGCGTGTCTTTCATAATGAGAGAATGCAGTCAGCTGGATTTAATCCAATCAGTTGAAGACTTTTAAGTGAGACAGATAGCGGATCTTCACTTTTTCTATAGCTAACCAGCGAAGCGTTTCCTGAGGAGATCACTGAAGTTGCCAGTTCATTGCCTGAGGATTTCATTGAACATCTTCATTGGAGTCACCAGTTTGCTGCCTGCCCTATGGAATTTGGACTCATGCATACCCACAGTTGCCTGAGATGTTTTTTATAAATCTCTTGTTGATTCTATTTTGCTAGGGAACCCTAATACAGCATGCAAGGTAAATGTTTTGAGAATTTTTATTCTATCCTCACAACTGATTGATAGATAGTATAGTTGGGTATAGAACTCTAGGTTAGAAAACACTTTCTGCTACTCTCCAGTATTGCTGTTGTCTGTGACATTTTGATTCTTGATCCTTTGCATGAATCTCCTCCTCCTCCTCATTATTCTCCTCCTCTTTCTTCTCTCTAGTAGCTCATTGAGTCTCTTCTTTGTCTCCAGTGTTATGAAATTTCACAATGATATGTTGTAGTGTGGGTCTATTTTCATCCATTTAGCTGAGCAATCAGAGAGTCCTTTCCTTGAGGAAACATATGTCCTTTAGTAGTGGAAATGAAAACAACACATAAATTTCATTGAAAATCACTCTCTTCTATTTTCTGCTTTTCTCTTTCTGAAATTCCTCCTATTTGGATGTTAAAGTGTCTAGACTGTTCCTCTTTTAATCTGTATTCTGGGAGATTTTCTTCACTTTTACTTCCAATTATTTTTTGGTTTTTTTTGTTTGTTTGTTTGTTTTCATTTCTGGTATTATGTTTTTTTATCTTCAATAGTTCTTTTCATTCGCTGTTTCTTTTCACAGCCTCTGTTCTAGTGTCATGGATGCAATCTCTTATCTCTCTGAGGATAGTAATGATTGCTTTCTTTGTGGTTTTCTTCTCTCTGTATAGTCTGTTTCTCCAAGTTATCTGTTTGTGTCTCTGTCTTCCATATAAAAGATTTTACTCAAATTTGCAACAATCCTGGGATATCAACTTATATTAAAAATGGTTCAGTGAAGGGCTGTTTGGAAGCTTTGAATGAATGAATAGGTGGGCTCTTCTAAAAAGGCCAGATCAGATTTTGTGAGGAATACCTGAAATCAATTTCTTTTAAATTGTTCTTCTTGACTGCTCATTCTCTGTGAAGGATCCTCCAATTCCTTCCAGGATGGTATAATGCTAGCTACTAGCATTACAGTAAATGAGAGGGAAAAGAAAAATTAGGGTCTTAGATTAGGAATATAAATTTTCACTTAATCTCCCTGTTTTTATACAATAATCTTGTCCTCACATTTGCCTGGTATTACCCAGTCCAGAGACCCTCAGTTTTACTAACCTCAGAGAAGAAATCTCTGGTCTTATGCCTGGTTGAAAGAGGAGGATGGTCTTTCATTTATTCAAAAGCAAAAAGAATAGAGGGGACATCTTCTTCCTAAAAATATTTTCATTTAATCCTTCTGTTTATAGTCACGGATTCACCTATGCACCCAAAGGTTGCTGATGCCACAGCTCTTGAAGTTATGATGTTTGATACCTTTATGACTTATTACATATGATTCCCTGTACCCCTTGGTCCAGCCAAAATGTACTGCATTTTGTTCCCTTAATTTGTCCTGTATTTCCTTTTGTTTATGACTTTGCTATGCCTTTTCTGACACATGAGATGCTGATTTCTAGCATACAAAGTCTACTGAGCATCCAAAGCCTAAGTCAAATGTGCCTCTTCAATGAAGCACGTTCTCATCCTTCCAGCCCCATAATGCTTTGTTCTTCACATATGGCACTTTGTACATCTTGCTTGGCTTTTCACTAAAGATATTATTAATCCTTATTTTCATTCCTGTACTACATTATAATTTCCATGAGAGTAGGAATTGTGTCTTATTTTTGTATCTAAGGCAATTTAATAAATGCATGGGTATGGGTTTCTACACCTACCCACCTCTATGTATACATATATATATATATATATATAAGAGTTTTTCCTAACTCATATATTTTATTTATTTATTTATTTACCAAGGCAATAAGATACAAAACAAATAAAGAAATAAAACCCCACTCCACTCATTTCTTTCTCTCTGCTGTTTTGATTCACAGCAGTTGTATGATTCTAAACAAGGTCTTCAATTTGGTTGCAAAGTGTTTAACTATGAGAGAAACTATTCATTATCTGAAAGTGAAATTTTTTCTCATAAAATATATTGATTTAGATTTCTGTGCAGCTTACTGTTGAGAATTTCCATGTGAATCACAGAAGCAATTTCCTCAGATAAGAGAACATTGCTGGTGTGCCAGGTTGAATGTATTATGTCCCCAAAAATGCCATTATCTTTGATGTAATCTTATGTGGGCAGATGTATCAGTGTTGATTAAATTGTGATTCTTTGAGTGTTTCCATGAAGATGCAACCCACCCAACTGTGGGTGATAACTCTGATTGGATAATTTCCATGGAGGTGTGGCCCTGCCCATCCAGTGTGGGGCTTGATTAGTTTACTAGAGCACCTTATAAGCGCAGACAGAAGGAGAAAGCTTGCTACAGCCAGGAGGGATACTTTGAAGAATGCACAGGAGCTAAGAGAGGAGCTGCAGATGAGAGACAGTTTGAAGACAGCTGTTGAAAGCAGACTTTTGCTCTGGAGAAGGTAAGAGAGGGAAAACGTCCCAAGAGCAACTAAGAGTGACATTTTTGAGGAACTGCAGCCTAGAGAGGAACATCCTGGGAGAAAGCCAGTTTGAAACCAGAACTCTGGAGCAGATGGCAGGCACCTGACTTCCCAGCTAACAGAGGTTTTCCGGACACCATTGGCCATCCTCCAGTGAAGGTACCTGATTGTTGATGACTTACCTTGGACATTTTATGGCCTTAAGACTTTAACTTTGTAACCAGATAAACCCCCTTTATAAAAGCCAATCCATCTCTGGGATTTTGCATCCTGGCAGCATTAACAAACCAGAACAGCTGACTTGAGGAGCTTATGGGTACTATTATAGTAACTTCAGAAAGATTGCCAAGTATCCACAGATTTCCCTGAACTGTTTTTAAGATGTACTTCAGCATTGAAAATATTCTGTGTGTGGGTTGAGGGTGGTGGTGGTGGATAGAAGGTAGAACATACTGAGAATAAATATATACAGAGCACTGTCAAAATAAAGCTAGTTTTAGATTCAACACTCCCTCAATTCTTTCTTATTTTCAGGGCCATATTTTAATAACAGATGTCTGATTATTATAATCAGTCCATATTATTCCTCATAAAAATAGCTTTCCTTTATTGAATGTCTACTTTGTGCTAAGCACCTAATATACATTTTTATTCAGTTATTACAAAAACATTTGAGTGTTATTATTCCCATTTTTACAAATATGTAGCTAAGGCTTAACATTTTTCTGGGCTCAAACAGCTAGCAAGTAGTCCTCTTTCTCTTGCTAAATGATTCTACTTTTGTGGGTTTTTTTTGGTGATGATTTTCTTTTAATTTTTTTTTTACTAAAGAAGTTGTAGGTTTATAGAATAATCATGCAGAAAATATGGAGCCTGCATAAATTCCCTTCCTTATTATTAACACTTTGAATTAGTGTGGCACCTTTGTCACTTTGATGAAACAATACTATTTTAATTATACTATTACCTATGTCCATAGTGTACAATATGGTTCACTGCGTTTCACAGTTTTATAGAGGTTTTTTTTTTAATTCTAGTAACATGCATACAACCTAAAATTTCCCTTTTTAACCAAATTCAAACATATAATTTAGTGGGGTTAATTATATTCACAATGTTGTGCTACCGTCACTACCATCCATTACCAAAACTTTTCCATCACTCCAAACAGAAATTCTGTCCCAATTAAGCATTAACTCCCCATTCCCTACTCCCTACTCCCCAGACCCCATAACCTATATTCCAGTTTCTGATTCTTGAATTTGCTTATCTATTATTTCATATTAGTGAGATCAAATAGTAGTTGTCCTTTTGTGCCTGGTTCACTTCACTCAATGGGATGTCTTCAAGGTTTATCCCACATTGTCACACGTATCAGAACTTCATTTCTTTTAACAGCTGGATATTCCATTGTATGTATATATCACATTTTGTTTCTCCATTCACCTGCTGATGTCTGTTTCAGTTGCTTCCATCTTTCAGTAATTGTGAATAACACTGCAATGAACATTGGTGTGCAGATATTGTTTGAGTCCCTGCTTTTAATTCTTTGGGTATATAACTGGAGGTAAGATTAAACTGGTCACATGGTAATTCTATACTTAACCTTCTGTAACACACAAGGTTACTACTCCATTTTACAGTCCCACCAACAATGAATGAGTGTTCCTATTTCTCCATACATTCCCTAACACTTATTATTTTCCATTTTTTAAATAGCAGCCATTCTCACTGTGGTATTGATTTGCTTTTCCCAAATGGCCAACGTAAGCATCTTTTCATGTGCTTATTGGCTATTTGCATATCTTCTTGAGAGAAATATTTATGCAAGACTTTTGCCTATTTCGAAATTGGGTGGTTTGTCTTTTTGTGGTTGAAGTGCAGTATATGTTTATATATTCTAGAAATTAAAGCCTTGTCAGATGTATTTTTCCCATTCTGTAGATTATCTATTTACTTTCATGGTGAAATCCTTTTATACACAGAAGTTTTAGATTTTGTTGAAGCCTCATTTATCTAGTTTTTCTTTTATTGCTCATGCTTTTGATGTAAAATCTGCTTTTTAATTCTAGTTATTAGTTTGTCTATATAATTCTGCCACAATTTTATACTTTGTACTTTGATTTTTATCCAAAATTCAGTGGAAAGAAATTTTTGGGTGAAGATTTGTTTGTTCCTATTGAGAACTGTTTAAAGGAAAATTTCCTATGTAGATGGTCTCTGAAATATGTATCATTTGCACAGTATTTGTGTGTTTAGTTCTTGTCTTCTACATGCACACAAGAGTAGCAGGAACTGTGTTTTTCAGGTTTTCATGCCTGTCTTCCTTTCATGCTTCCTCTACATATAGCAGCAGAGCCCTAATAGCCTCATAAATTTTAATCCACTCAGTCACAGTCTGTCTAAACCCTCTGCTTTCTACCGGATGATTTGGGGGAACCCATGTTGTAATAGGATCATTTTTTCTTAAGACTAATGCTAAAGGGATCAAAACTTTCTTTTTCACTGATTATATGCCCAGACATGTATTACATGGCTTTAAAAGATAGTTTGTTTAATGCTAACCACAATCCTTTATCTACAGAGTTTGAGCCCTTTCAATATAATTGAGAGTTTTATTCATGATCAACAACTTGGCACCAAATAAACCACAGACATAGAAACAGCATGTATTCATTAAATTATTTATTGAACTCCTATTATTCACAATAGGATAAGTATTGATCTGATACACAAGTGAATAAAATGAGTTTTAATGTACTGTGTATCTGCAGGAAATCCTAATATTCCCTGAAGTATATACAAAACATAAAATCAAAAAGCTATATCCTAAATCTTCCCTGAAACAAATATAATTCTAATAAGTAATAAATAAGTTACTTATTTACTTGTTATTTAATTTACAAGGAGTCATTTAAAGGAATTGTTGCCTTTTTTCTGTCCTCTCTAACCCCAACACCCAATAAATTTCTCTCTAGCAATCAGAGGTATCAAAATTGATAACTGTTACTCAGTATTAAAGTTAAGGTTATTCATTTCAAAAATATCCATAGAAGCATCTACAGGTTTGAAGTCCCTGCTGAAGATCTCAGATGTGAGGTTATGGAGAAGGGGGTAGACCATGACTTTTGCCCTTTTTAATCACATTTTCTTGCTCCTTACCTGCTCTACCCCCATGCCGTTCTCTACCCTTATACACACTTTCAAAGGCAAATTTAATGGAAAAAGCAATCACTACAGGGCAATCTATACCTTAGCAGTAGTTCTCAAATGCTAGTGCCCAATGGAATTGGCTAGGTAGGGTTCTTTCTAAAAATTTAATCTCATGGCCCCATACCCTGGAGAATCTGTGGGTCTGGTAAGACCCAGGAATCTGCATTTTAACAAAGTTCCCTAGCAGACTTTAATGCAAGCTGTCTGGGAAAGACCACATTTTGAGAAATCTTGCTTTAGATATAAGGGAAAGTGTTTGTTCCTTTATTTATTAATGAAGTCCAGAAATTAGAGCCAAGTGAATCCTATCCAGACCCCTTAGTCACATCCATCTCTTGCAGAAGCTACTATACCAGTGAACAGATTCATCAAGGAATGATGTGTAGACATTAGTCACTGTAGGATCCATTTCCAGGAAGAGGTGTTGGTTATGATGAGGATGTGAAATCCGATAAAACCTGGAAGAGGAATTTCACAGCTTATCTGGAGAATGGGTATCTGGGGAGGTTGGGAGACTGCAGGCCCTGCAAGCTGGCATCTCAAGCGCCAGTGATCACTCCAATTGTTCAAATAACTAAACTCTTCTTTCCAAATACTTCCAGTTATGGGCATCTACATTTATAGATTCCATGACATAGACTGAGCCAGAGCACAATAATAATCCTGCTTGATAGAATGAACTGCTCAGGATATCTCAAATATAGGTCCTTTGTAGCTGTTTTCAATTGGAGTCTAAATTTGTCTTCTTTAGTTTGTAGGTCCTCATTTACTGGTGCTCTATCTCTAGTTTGCATGTTACTACGGCTTTGCTTTGCAAGTTTCACTGAGGAATGACACAAGAATAAAAATAGAAATGTCTGAGCTGCTTAAATGTGAACCAATGTCTCAAAGGACATTGCATTAGATGCGTAAAGACTCACTAGGGATTGACTTGCCACGTTCTGAATCCTCTCACCCTGCAGGGCTTGCAACTATCTGTCTTGCCCCAGTTGACAGTAATGCCCTGGAAAGGAGTCAGGTAAGCAGCAGCTTACTTGGATGTGGAAATAATGTGTGTCAGCTAAAGAGTGAAGAAGGAAGACCTGTCATTTTGATTGTGTGTGTGTTTTAATATATCCTTGGGAGTGGGAGGTTTGGGGAGTCTGGGGTAGGGAACAACATAAAGAAACATGAACTAAATCTTACTTACAAGGCTGTTTTGGAGACATAATCAAGTCAATGTTTTCCTGTTGTGTTGTCTCAAAGTACCCATATGCAGCAAGTCATTTATAGGAGAGTTTAGAATGAATCTTCTGAGACCATTAGCTCCTCTGCACTTCTGTGAGTGTCCCATACAGATTGCAGAGGTGCCCTTGGGTGGATCAAAGTTATAGTTGCTTCCCTGATTATCTTTTGATGGTTCAACCCCAAGACCTCAACCTTGGTCTCTTTAACTTCAAAGCTCTGCACTTTGCACTGAGCAATGCTGCCTCTCCATCCAGTCTTTAGAGATGCTTCATTTTCTACTCCCCAATTCTGCCTATTCCTGAATCCTCTGCTCCAGTCCTTTGGGACAGACCCTCGGGTTGCACTTTCAAACTTCCACCGTGCTATTCCTTGGACTAATTTTCACCTCACTTCTACATCTGTTGCACTATTTCAAGGTCCATGTCAATTACTTTTTCCAAAACTCTTCCATAAATCCCCACTGTTTCTCTTTCCCCTATGGCACTTGGCTTGAGTAATTATACTTGGCTTGTATATAATCGTCTTTGTGTTCTTTCCCATAAAAGTGTGGATGGGGTTTTTTAAGTCTTGTTCTTTTCCAGTGATATTACAATACCTGTCACCATACCATGTACATGGTAGAAACATAATATTTTGTCAAGTGAATTTGCAGAGAATATATTTTCAAAGTACTTTGACTTGATATTAAGTATCTTTACAGTTTTTTACCATAAAAGTTATATCTATCATTATAATGAAAGTTTAAAAACACAAATAGCTTAAAAAAAAGTAAAGTGATTTCAGAATACTAGTTTCCAGAGGTTAACACCATTAATATGTTGGGGTATAGCCTGGAAAGCTTTCTATGAATTTGTGCATATGAACTATTACTATTCTGATCTGCTACAATTAGCCAAACCATACATAGGAATGGTTGTGTAAACTGGGATGAAATATGGATTAATATTCTTCCTAGAATGTTCTTTCTTAACCTACACGTCCACAACGGCTGGTCTCTGAAAAACTCAGGCGGCAGCCCATAAGTGTACATGTGAGAACGTCAAGGGTGCCTGGTTCCTCGTAGTTGCTTTTTTGGTCATCATGAGGCAGTGGAAGATCACCATCTACAGGAAGCTGCATTAGACTAATCTGAGAGGGTAAATAGGCATATATCCAGTTCCCTGAGGAGTATGCTGATATTTATATATTTGTTCATTCATTCATTCATTCATTAGCAATTTACTTTTCTAGGGAATTACTTCTAGAGTAAATGATAATATTCTGATAATAAGGAACTTTTATTGGCCTGTTTTAGCAAAGCAATCTAGCACTGACAGTTTGCTCATGAAACTTGTCAATTAAACCCAGAGATGAGGACTCAGGGCCAGAGTTTGGATATAATCCTTTTCATTTATTTTTAACCTGCTCCCAATACCATCAAACCAGACAGCCCACCATTCTCTTGTTATAGTCACTATTAGCATAATGCCTTAGAGAAAGGTCTTATTAATTTCAAAAATCAGTATTACCTCTGCAGATGGGGTGAACTGGTTTTTAGGTTGCAGAACTTCACAACTCAATGATCCCCTCCTCTTCCAAAGCTTCCTTTGGATATTTTTTGTAGACCCCTATGGGATCTTCACTAAAGACATAGTCAAGTCCTTCACCGCATGCCATCCATGTTTTCTCCCTTCTCTCCTGTTCTGCTCTCCCTGTACTTGGTGCCTTCTTGTCTACTGGGCTCTGCTCATTCAGCTGCCCTGGAAGTGGCTCACCTTCACCGAGCACCCTACTGCCCATGTCCTGGAGGCCCTGATGATGAAAACTCCAAGGGGATCTGGGAAGCCATGAAAGAGAACACTGTCTTCTCAGACTAGGTTATAATCTTTTGGAGCTAAAAAACAGACAAACAGCTCCTTCACATTAATTTTATCTCCCTACTTGCTAAAGAACTCAGACAAATCTGGCAGACAGGCACCTGCTGTGCTCAGAATTCTGTCACCCCTCTGAACTCCAAGGCTCCTCTCCGGGTTAACCTCACAGACTGCCTCTCTTCCCGGTCCAAGGTGTCTCCTCCAGTTTTTACATGTGTGCAGATATGTTTATATCTGAGTCTTGGAAACTGCTTGGGCTCAGACTGGGACTCTTCCCTCCTTATGAAAGGAAACTGAGAATACCATCAGATCCCAATCCAACCTCTTCACTCAGGATAGCTGGTCTCAGGGAACTCTCCTGGGCACATTCGACCCAATGTTGTGCTGCTCAGACTCCCAGCAGTCCAACCTCTCTACCCAAGTGTATTTGTTTCCTATCGCTGCTACAACAAATTACTTAGTGGCTTATAACAACACAAATTTATAATCTTATAGTTCTGTAGGTCAGAATTCCAACGTGGGTTATCTCACTGGGCTGAAACTCAAGGTGTCATCAGGGCTGGATTCTTTTCTGGAGCCACTAACGTAGAATCTCTCTCCTTGCCCTTTCTAGCTTCTAGAGGACACCCACATTCCTTGGCTTTTGGCCCCCTTGCTCCATCTTCAGAGTCAGCAGTGTCAAATATCTCTCTGAGCCTTCATCCATAGTTACACCAGTCTTTAACTGCCGCCAGGAAAGGTTCCCCATTTTTAAGGAATCACATATTTAAATTGGGCCCATCCAGATAATCCAGGATAATCTCTCCATCATGAGGTACTTTAATTAGCCAAACCATAAATAGGAATGATTCTGTGAACTTAATTTTATCAGCAAAGTCTCTTTTGCCAAGTAATCTAATATAGTCACAGGGTCTGGGGATTAAGATATGGACATTTTGGGAAACTAATATTTGCCTACCACACCAGGTTTTCAGGCTAATGTTTTTGGGGAAGCCATCTTCTTCAAAATGAAAGCAATAAATATTTACTTGGGCTCTAATGAGGTGCCTGGCACTGTGCCACATGTTCTACCTACATAATTATTCCATCCTCACAAGTATGAAGTAGATATTACATCACAGAAAGGAAGTTGGAGGTAAAGTAATTGCCCTAATTCATTCAGGCAGAACCAAGACTCGCACACTGATCTGGTGCTACCGTACCATTCTGACCCCTCAGCTGTGCTAAAATTGACTATATAACATATTTCAATCTGAACAGGGAGAGTAGGTAATTTTGCATTTCCTTTGGTGCAGTGTCCACCATTTTCTCTAGTTTTCTCACAACCCCACTCCCCAGAATTGGTCATCGATTTTCGATTGCTTCCCCTTTTTAAAGTTCTACAGTAAAACTACTGTAAACTCCCTCTCAGGGAGGCATAACAAAGCCTCCACAATTACTACAGGTTACACTGGAAACAAAATGGATGGGATGAACTCTCATCATTAAAAGTGAATCTAGGCTGGGGGCAAGATGGCGGCATAGAGAGGAGTGGAAACTAAGTAGTCCCCCTGGAACAACTACAAAAAACCAGAAACCACTAGTAAATAATCCAGAATAACTGGGGGGGGGGGGGGCAAACAAGACCATCCACTCATCATACACCAACCTGAATTGGGAGGAATGCCCAAGAACACAGCATAAAATCTGTAAGTAAAACCTGCGGATCCAAGTCACGAGACCCCCCTCCCCCGTAGCCTGAGCTGCAAAGCCTCGTGGTGCCAGAGAGAAGCTCTCTCCCAGCAAGCAAATATAGCTCAGCTGAGCTCCAACTGGGGTTTTAAGTAGCAAATGTGAACTGCTCACTACAGGTACGAATCCCCAAAAAACAGACAGAGGCTTTGGGTGATGACTGACCTTGGAGAGCCAGAGGGTCACCTTGGACTGGGTCTGAAGGGGACTATCTGTTTCTTTTTGGGCTCAGTGGAGAAAGCCCCAGTCATTTTCAGTTTCCAGGGCTGTGACTCGGGGAAGGGTGGAGACAGCACAAGCAGAGAGAGAGACCATTGAAATGCTAATGACCTCCACCTGGGGGGTCTGTCTTCTCTAGGAGGAAAGGGGTGGGGCCCTTTCCATTCAGAACCAGACCCCAGAGCCTGGGGGAACACGGCCATACCTCCTCACACCAGTCAAGAATTATAGGCTAACAGGCATCACCTGCTGGGCAGAAAAGCACAGTGACCCGAGGCATCAAAGGGTGGAGCAATTTTCTAAGACACACCTGCAGGGAAACCAGATACTGAATATTTCTTCCCTCTGGGACCTGAGCCTGTTCTGGTCTGGGAAAACCTGATTTGGATAACCAAGGAAACCATGCCTAGATAACAGAAAATTACAACCTACAGTAAGGAAAACAAAGTTATGGCCCAGTCAAAGGAATAAATGTACCCTTCAACTGAGATACAGGAATTTAAACTAATGCTAAATCAATTCAAAAAGTTTAGAGAAGATATTGCAAAAGAGATAGAGGCTGTAAAGGAAACACTGGGCATACATAAGGCAGAAACCGAAAGTTCAAAAAAACAAATAGTAGAATCTATGGAAATGAAAGGCACAACACAAGAGATGAAAGACACAATGGAAACATACAACAGCAGATCTCAAGAGGCAGAAGAAAATACTCAGGAACTGGAGAATAAGGCACCTGAAAGCCTACATGCAAAGGAGCAGATGGAGAAAAGAATGAAAAAATATGAGCAATGTCTCCGGGAACTCAAGGATGAAACAAAGTATAATAATGTATGTATCATTGGTGTCCCAGAAGGAGAAGAGAAGGGAAAAGGGGCAGAAGCAATAATAGAGGAAATAATTCATGAAAATTTCCCATCTCTTATGAAAGACATAAAATTACAGATTCAAGAAGCGCAGCATACTCCAAACAGAAGAGATCTGAATAGGCCTACATCAAGACACTTAATAATCAGATTATCAAATGTCAAAGACAAAGAGAAAATCCTGAAAGCAGCAAGAGAAAAGTGATCCACTACATACAAAGGAAGCTTAATAAGACTATGTGCGGATCTCTCAGCAGAAACCATGGAGGCAAGAAGGAAGTGGTGTGATATATTTAAGATACTGAAAGAGAAAAACCGCCAACCAAGAATCCTATATCCAGCAAAGCTGTCCTTCAAATATGAGGGAGAGCTCAAAATATTTTCTGACAAACAGACAATGAGAGACTTTGTGAACAAGACACCTGCCCTACAGGAAATACTAAAGGGAGCACTACAGGGTGATAGAAGACAGGAGTGCGTGGTTTGGAAAACAATTTTGGGAGATGGTAGCACAACAATGTAAGTACACTGAACAAAGATAACTATCAATATGGTTGAGAGAGGAAGGTGGGGAGCATGTGAGACACCACAAGAAAGGAGGAAAGATAAAGACTGGGACTGTGTAACTTGGTGAAATCTAGAGTTTTCAACAATTGTGACAAAATGTACAAATATGTTCTTTTACGAGGGAGAACAAGCTAATGTCAACCTTGCAAGGTGTTAAAAATGGGGAGGCGTTGGGGGAGGGATGCAATCAGCATAAACCATAGACTGTAACTAATAGAATCATTGTATTATGCTTCCTTTAATGTGACAAAGGTGATACACCAAGGTGAATGCAGATAGGAGGGGGGGATAGGGGAGGCATGTTAGACACTTGACATTGGTGGTATTGTCTGATTCTTTATTCTATTTTGATTTAAGGTTATTTTCCTTTTGCTGCTTCCTAGCTGTCATTTTTTTTTCCTCTTTCTTTTGCCTCTCTACCTTCTTTGACTCTCCCTCCTGCCTTGTGGAAGAAATGTAGATGCTCTTATATAGATAGTGGTGAAGGTGGTGAACACATAAATGTATGACCATGCAGAGAACCATCGATTATTTACTTGGGATGGAATGTATGGTTAGTGAATGAAACCATATTAAAAAAAAAATGGGTTGATGACAAAACCTCGAGGGCAATATACTGAGTGAAATAAGCCCGAAACATAAGGACAATCGTTGCAGGGTCTCACTGATAGGAACTAATTATAATGTATAAACTCATAGACATGAAATATAGGGTACCAAGATATAGGATGAGGCTTAGGAATGCGGAGTGGTTGCTTGGTATGAGCAGAATGTTCAATTAGGATGGGCTTGGATGTTTGGAAATGAACGAGGGTGTTGGTGGCAAGATGTGAGAATGACTGGCAGCAACGAATGGTGTGTGAGTGAGGCGGAAAGGGGAGGCTCGGAGTCGTGTATGTCACTGGGGGGAAAGTTGGGGGTCGGAAGATGGGAATGTATAGAACTGAATCCTATGGTGGGCGGTGTCCGTGATCAACTGTACAAATGCTAGAGATCGCTTCCATGAACCAGAACAAATGTATGACGGTGCAATTGGAAGTTGATAATAGAGGGGCATATAGGGAAGAAATATGTGCCTGTTGCAGGCTATGTACTACAGTTGGCAGTGTTTCAACGTTTTTTCGTAGACAGTGACGGGTGTACTATACCAATACTACGTGTCAACAATTGAGGGGGGTTGGTTAGGGATAGAGGAGGATTAGAGTTTCCTTTTCTTTTTTTCTTTTTTCATCTTTCACTTTGTTTCTTGTCTGGAGTAATGAAAAGTTTCTACAAATTGAACAAAAATTAAGTGTGGTGATGGATGTACAGCTGTATGAGGGTACCCAGGGGGCAGGTGATTGTACACTTTGGATCTCTGGATAATTGTATGGTATCTGAACAATCTCAATAAAAATGAAAAAAAAAAAAGCTATATTAAAAATGGAAAAAAAAAAAAGTGAATCTAGAGGGCACTGAGGTTAAGAGCTACACTATCCTCTTTAAAATCACTGTGGCTCATATTGCTTTCACATGAAAAGCTGGCCCAAGTGGCAAAGAGCAGGTCACTGTCATGACCAAAACCTGCCAGGGCCTTTCCTTCCATTGGATTAGCCCCACCCTTTGCAAACACCAGGCCGACTTCAGTAAAGTAAGGCCACAGGCAGCAGCTCTTACTTCGAAATAAGAGAAATTGATTTCAGATCTTGCATTGAGCTTCCAGTGCTATTAATCATTCTTTTCACCTGGCATACAGAAGCCAATTTTAAAGCAGAAGTCTCTTCCTCCTTCCTCACCCCTTGCCTCCTTCCCCAAGATCCACACTTGCTGAGATGAGGCTTAGCAGCAGGTATTCTTTTGAAACACAGATGGACTGTCTTTTCTCTCCCCATCATCTGTCCTCTTTGTCTGGCAGCCCATTCTTTCCGGTTAATATCTCTCTTTTGGACCCTCATGTTGCCTCCACTCTGATGTTGTTCAGAAGGATTTTAAGGTTTCCCATACCAAAACCATAACTGTGACTTCTTTCAGTGCCAAAGGATTATTTAACTCCTAGTAATGTGTAACAGATTTTAGGTTTCATTGAGGAAATCTTTGTTGGAAGGAAGAATAAAAGCCCTTTTGTTGTTTCCCATGCTATACTATGCAAGCAACCACTTACTTGAAAGATGTTTCTATTTCTCTCTCTTTGCTGTCTTGTAGTTTCCTACAGTATAATATCCTTATACAAGATGACTACCTAAAACTAGCTCTCTGTTGACTGGTGAGTGTGGCTAGAGGAAGGGACCAGGCAGCTGTTAGCAGATGGAATGTGAGATACTGTAACTTAGCCTACTGCAGCAGCTATCTTGCTATGCAGCAGCCAGGACATTGTGTGTGCTTAATGAATGTTAAATATTCAAAATCTGTGCTCATTTTTTTAACTTGACTGTGACAGACCATGGTAATTTGATCTGAAAAAGCCTGGAGAAGGACAATGAGGTTAGTTAATGCTTGGAAGGATATGTGCTTTGTAACTAGACTTCTAAAGTAAGATTAATTAGCCATTATAGGAGAGTAATGTGAATAAATTTACAGGAGTCATAAAACATATATCCACTTTTTCCTTTTTAACAATTTCATAAACTCCCAAAGACTCCATTGTTTCCATACTTTAAAATGAAAGAATTACAAAAAATTAATAATTTCTTCCAAATTCATAAAAATGACAGAGTAAGTATATTTAGAGTAAATAGAACCGAAGAAAGAAATGAATAAATTTTGGGTCAAGAAACATTATGGGATCATTTAAATATTTATGACAGTGAGTCTGGTCAGCTTGTACTGTGGCAGATGTTAATATCATCAAATTGCTAACTGTATTTATGCTTATATTGCAGTGTAAAACCAATACTTCCTGATTAATCAAAATGTACAAAAAGATTTTAGAATGTCAAAATTACTTATTCAGTCTTATGAGTCTTATAAAATGACACAAAGTAACAAAAATAATCATCTTGTATTATTTAATCCTTTAAGATGCTTTGAAGAGTATATTACCAACAATTTTGAAAATAAACAAAAAATGCTGAGCATCCTTATTGTTCTTATGAAACAATTATTAGTACCTTGATGTATTTCCTCTCAGCCTTTTGATCCTATGCATTTTTACACAGATGCAGTCTCAACATATACATTTTTTATTTCTATCGAAAGCAGTTTCCTGCATTTATCTTTATGATAAGCATTTTAAGTTGCATAATATTCCAATAAGAGAGTATATAATACTTACTGCCTTCTCTTCCTATTTTTGTTATTTTAAGATATTAGAGTGGTTAAAAGCACAATTTTTTGATATCAAACTTTTCTACCAATAATCAGCAGAACTGTCTTAAACTTACTACTTAATCTTTCTCCAGCACCACACACAGAGAGACAAATGATAGGTGTTCAGTCAATATTTGTTTAACAAATGAATGAACTTTCTAATCCTCAGTTTCCTTATCTGCAGAATGAGAATAATATTGTACCTACCTTTATAGCACTGCTGTGTGGTTACACACAGCAGCATGTGCAAAGTTCTTAGCACAATGCCTGAATCAAAGGGTACGTTCAGTAGATATTAGTCATTATTATAAATACTACTGTAATAGAAAAGTACACCCATTAAAATTTTTCAAAACATACACTATTTTCTTTAATAGATTCCAAGAAGTAGACTAACTGGCCATGATTTTTTTTTTTTTTTTTTTTTTTTTTTTTTTAGTAATTGATACATAGAGGATGTTTTCCCCCCAAAGGATAGTGCCATATGCAATATTATTGGTACATGCCAAATATGTATGTTTTAGACCCGGCCTAATTTCTGCTTTTTGAAAAATAAACAATAAGGCAGGCATTTCAAAACTTCAAGTAAGTCAAAAAACAGTCAAAGGGTTATTTAGATGTCCTTTTATTCTCTACCCAAAACAATATCTCGTGGCATGTAAATGTTACCACATGTAGTTAGGCTATCAGATCGTGAAATTTCTTTCTTTTTCATGTGTTCAAAGATAACTGGACCCTCAAAATTGGGGTAGTTTAGATAAAAGGATTTTTCTTACAACCTGGAGAGATTTTCTCTATCCCTTAAAAATTCTAATAGTAAATGTGATTGACAGCAATGACATTACATCATTTGAAGCACAGTTAAACCACAAACTGGCATATATTTGGGGCAACACTTTCTCAATGGAACTTTGCAAACATTACAAAGTTTGAATGATTAGTGTTGCAATGACATGAAATTTTTCTTTCTGAGAAAGATGCATTGAAATCTTTGTGGAAATTATTTGAGCATAATAACAGAAGTCATAAATTTTATATCAATTATTTTCCTAAGAAAGAGAGAAAATTATTAAATATAAATGGGTATTAAGAAGGCTTCAAACCTATAAAAAGAAATCTAGTAAAGGTCTCCTAGAACAGCAATAAAACTTTGTACATACTGCTTCCAATAATGGATAGTGTTAATTTGGGCAAAAAATTAATTTAACAGGTAATAAATTATACATTTCAATTTTGATTTATATTTTTTGATCCTAATAAGATTGAAATGTATCTGTAAATTTGCTAACTATATATATTTTACACTTAATTACCTGTTGTAAAGTTCTAGTGTCTTCCTTATACTATATGGTCTATGTTTACAAAGATACATACAGGTTGAAAGTGAAAAGATGGGAAAAAAATATTCCATGCAAATAGTAACAAAAAAGAATGGGGTGGCTACACTAATATCAGATGAAAGAGCCCTTAGGTAAAAAACTGTTACAAGATACAAAGAAGGACACTAGCATTTCATGAAAAAATTATCAGTAAATAGGGGCTTTTTGTAAAACTTTATTTGCAGGTCCAGAGAGATGTAGAAAGCCCATAGGTTTGTGATTGGGAGGCCACAAACCATAGTGCTGGAATATCATGGGCAAATCACATAGTCACTGTGAGCCTTGACTTTCCCACCTATGAAGGAAGGAAGTTAATTAAGGATGATTTATTTGCAGAGAAAAAGTTCTCTTGAAATAGTTCAAGTACAAAGGTGAGATTTTCATGCATGTTGAATCCAGGAGCACTAACAGTGTCTCCAGGACCCTCTGTCTCTCTCTCCACTATTCACCTTTGCTTGTTTATGTTTCTTTTTGTGTATTGGTCTCATTCTTCTATCATAGGCCACCTCTCATCTCACAACATGTCAGGAAAGAGTGAGTGCCTTTAGAAACCCTAAACTTACATCCTTTATATCTCATGGTTCAAAAGGAAAAGAGAGCTTTTTATCCCAATGATCATATACCACATCTCGGGGAGGAGCTCTAACTGGGCTACCCTTGGACCAAGGTGGGAGGGATGGTGTAATGGACAATGCCACCAGAGTTCATAGGATGGGGAAGAAGTAAATGGGTGCTGAGCAGATGATTCCAATGGGTGTCTGCCAGAGACTCACACAGGGTACTCTCACGGGAATGAAGAATGCCACTGTAGGTGGATGGTGTATTCTGGGAAGGAAATGTGTTTCCAGCTATCTGATCCACTTGACCTTAAATAGCTCACACTCTCTTTCATTATGATACATGCACACACACACACACACACACACACACACACACACACACACACTGAAATCTTCCAGGTCCCTCAAAGTGCAAGTGCAAGTGCTCTCCTGTCTCAGAGCTTTCTCCATGCTGCAATCTCTGCCTAAAATGCTCTATCTCTCACAATTTTTGTGATCTACTTCAATGCATCTATTCTGGTTTACTCAAGCTGCCATAAAGCAAAATACCAGGAATGGATTGGTTTTTATAAAGGGTATTTATTAGGTTACAAATTTACAGTTTAAGGTCATAAATGTGTCCAAACTAAGGCATCAACAAGAAGATACCTTCACCAAGGAAAGGCCAATAGCATACAGAACACCTCTGTTAGCTAGGAAGGCAGAAGGCTGGGGTCTGCTGTTCCTTTGCTGTCAGGTTGTGTTTCAAAATGGCATTCTCCAAAATGTCTCAGGGTGTCTCTTAGCTTCTCTCAGCTCCTGTGTGTCCTTGCTTCTTTCTCCCAGAGCATTTGTCTCTAAGCATCTGGGGGTCTTCTCTCAGCTCCTCCAGAGCAAACTCTAGGCTTCATCTCTTAGCTTAGCATCTCCGAATGTCCTTCTGTCACATCCCCAAGCATCTCAAAGCATCTCTGTCAGCTCTGGCTTCTCTCTGAGCTCCTTCTCTCCATGTGCTCTTTTAAAGGACTCCAGTAAACTAATTAAGACTCACCTTGAAAGGGCAGAGCCACACCTCCATGAAAATAATCTGATCAAAATGTCTCACCTACAGTTGGGTGAGTCATATCTCAATGCAAACAAACTAATCAAAAAGGTTCCACCCAAAAAGATTGGATTAAAAGATCATTACTCTTCTGGGGTCCGAAACAGTTTCAAACCAACAAAGCATCTTTCAAATTTCAGCTTAAATATCACCTTCTGAGACAGGTATTTCTTACTAACATAATTTAGTAAATATCTCCTGAAATTGTAGCATTTTACCTTGCAGTCATGTGTGTGTGTTTGTGTATGTGTGTGCATGTGTGTGTTTAAAATCCATTTAGTGTCTTTCTCTCCCTTTTTCCCTCACTGGTTCACAAACACACACATGAAAAAAATGTAAATTTCCTTTTTTTGAAACTTTACATAATTTTCATTTTCAGTCTCTATTCCTCCAAGTAGCAGAAACTAAATCCAGTCATTTTCCCCAGAGTTGCATCTATATTCTGATGGGCCAAAGCATAAGAGCTATAAGGTGAGAGGGAGACATTGGGTGGGATCAGCTGGTCCTTGGTATCATCATCTCATCATCTCTCTATATTGGGTATGACAAAGATGGATTCATTGCAGTGTGACCTTTAATTATCCATCCATTTCACTGCTGCATCCTCCCTAATTTCCACTTCCAAGTTATCAAAGACAGTGTCTTCAAAATTAAAGTTTTCCCATGAACATATTTATTTACTAACAGGCTGCTTTTCTAGATTGGGAAATAAGAAAACCATCTAGTGCATCATGAAAATTATTTTCTTTATTTGAACGGCTGAGAATTGACACCATTAATAAAGGATGTAAAGGGAGAAAACTCATGGAATGCATGAGCTGATCCATGGATTACATTATTGCACTGTAAACCCTATAATTTTCACTGAAACAAAACATTTTTGAAGAAAAAATATGAAGGACTATAAGGATAAAATATGAAGCTGTCAGTTGTAATAAAGACTTTAAGCATTTATTGTTCCTTAATGAAATCTCATAGATCTGAATTTCCTTTGCAATCAATGAACTATCGAAACAGATTATATTTGCCTGCCTTGTCTAGCATTATTTCTGTCTGCAAGTTGGTGTAATTAATTTGTTTTAATTAGGGAGAATAATGGGCTGTCATTTATTTTTCTTTCCAAATTATTCTAAAATAATCCTGTATTGATGTTATGAGGTTTCTACTATGACACAATTAAAGAAAAGACTCTCCTTTATTTTCAGACCTCAGCTGAATGGCATATTTGAGGACCTTTAGTAAGAAGTATATAAAAGCTCGGGATACTGAAAGAGATCATAATTTCTAATTGTGTTATTTTAATCTATAGATATTACTTACAAAATTACATTACTAACGTGTTTTAGGTACATCATTGTGGGTGATGGGGATGTATGCTCCTTCAAATCTGGAAGTTCATTTTCTTATGAAAATGGAATTTGGCCTTCTAATTAGGATACAGCATTATCTTAAACCCACCTAGAAAATGAAATTACAATGGCCCACACAATGAGTGGGCTTAACAATAGGAATTTATTGCCTCCCAGTTTGGAAGGCTAGAAATCCAAAGTCCAAGTATCAGCAAGGTCATGCTTTCTCTCCAAAGTCTGTAGCACTCTGGTGTTGACTTGCCACAATCCTTGGGATTCCTTTGCTTGCCTCTCTGCTTCCTGTTTACTTTCTGCTGACTTGTGGTTTCTCCCCGGTGGCTTTCTCTGAACAACTGTGTCTGAATTCCCTCTCTTTATAAGGCCTCCAGTCATACAGATTTAAGACCCACCCTGATTCAATTTGGTCACACTTTTACTAATAATATATTCAAAAATCCTATTTACAAATGGGTTCACATCCAGAGGAATGCAGATTAAGATTTGAACATGTCTTTTGTTGGGTACATGATTCTATTTCCAACAATGTAAAGCTGGTAAAGCTGGTAAAGCTGGCCTTATAGTGTAATCATCCCCTTTTAAGAAAATTCATTCTTATATTAACAAAAAAAGAGCTTTCCTTTTATTGTGCATTATATTTTGATTCAGATATTCTGAAATTTGACTCCTGCTTTAAAAACTTCTAGGAACCATACAATTAACATGGTATTCAAAGTACCTACAAGAGCATCTGTTTTACTAAAATTCCCTTTCTGGACCAAAACACGGGTGAAGAAAAGCCCAGAACAAGTCAATGGAGCATCAATATTAAAAGCACAGACTCTAAAGTGTGATTGTCCAGAATCAAATCTTGCCTTCTCTACTTAATCACTGTCAGACCTCAGTCATAACTGAGCTCTATCTGCATAAGCAGTTTTAACAGCTACAAAATGGCAATAATAAAATAGTATGCTTGTCATAGAGTTGTTGTGAGGATTTAATGAGTTAACCCATATAACTTATTACATGAATTCAGGACAGTGCCTGGAATGTAATAAAAATTAAATGAATATTCACTACAATTGTAATGATTCTGATGGCCAAATGCTACCAATTTGGTACAGATTCATCCTTCAATTCATTTCAGTTCTGCTTTATTGTTTTTCAGGGTGCTGTTCCCCCAAATCCTCTCACTTCTGGTAGTTTCTTTCTTATGGAATATGATTAATGACTATATGTTAATCTATCTTAAAATTCATGATTGCATACACATGCTTATAATTTCTTCATTGTAAGAAAGTAATATATACCTGCAGAAATTAGAAAATATATGAAAGTGTAAAGAAAAAAATAAAAAGTAAACAAACTACAAAACTAGATAACTAGAATTTATGTTTTACATGTTTCTTCCAAGTATGTTTTCCTAGGTGTGCTGGTTTGGAACTGTATTGTATCCCCAGCAAATCATGTTTTTAAAGCTAATCC
Source organism: Choloepus didactylus (assembly GCF_015220235.1). Lineage (NCBI taxonomy): Eukaryota > Metazoa > Chordata > Mammalia > Pilosa > Megalonychidae > Choloepus > Choloepus didactylus. The sequence goes on along the minus strand of NC_051313.1, from coordinate 55,139,142 downwards.
ATTCCTGTAGGTATAAACCCATTCTAGGTATCTAAGTAGGACCTTTAAATGAGGGTACTTCAGTTAAGGCATGGCCCAGGGTGGTTCTTAATCCTTTTACTGGAGTCCTTTACAAACAGGATGAAAAGAGAGATTGAGAGAGAGAGAGAGAGAGAGAGCCGTGAAAGCAAGAAGCTAAAAGCAATGAAACCTGGAAGGGAAGGGGAGACTAGCAATGTCACCATGTGCCTTGCCATGTGGCAGAGGAGCCAGGGATCACCAGCAGTCAGTCTTTGGGAAGAAAACATTTCCTTGTTGATGCCTTGATTTGGACATTTTTCTCAGACTCAAAACTGTAAGCTAATAAATTCCCATTGTTAAACCAAACTATTTCACAGTATCTGCTTTCAGCAGCCTAGGAAACTAAAACACTAGGTATATACAATTTCAACTAAATTTGCATCATTATACATATGCATACCTATGAACCTCGTTTTTTTAAAACTTTAATCATGAAGATTGTTACAACTTCTGCAAGTAGTTTAATTGTATTCAAAATTAATTTTAATGGCTATGTAATATTCCATCCCGTTCTAATTAATTCACCAATCTCTTGTGCTTGGATATTGAAGTTGTATCTCATTTTTAGATATCATGAATTACACTATTAGACATATCTGTGTGTTTAAATATTTGTCCATATTATCACTATTTCCTTAGGCTATGTTTCCAGAAATGAAATTTTTGCATCAAAACACATTAAGGGTCTTGATTGAAATGCTTTCTAGAAATTCTGTAATTTTTTTTTACTCCTCTGGTAGAAAAATAGTATCTCGTTATTATTTTAATTTTCAATTATTTAACTATAAAGGAAGCTGAACAGTTTTTCAGCTACTTATTTATAATTCTGATTTCTTGTTAATTGTCTATGTCCTTTGCCTAATTTTCTATGGAAAATTTCTATTTTTTTATTGTCCTTTGCCTAATTAACACTATTGTTAGTGCTTTCCTTGTTGAATTATAAGTGGAGCATGTATCTTTCCCACTCCTGATGTTTCTGTGTGGCTAGAGTTCCACTGCCAAACATCCCCTCATTCCATTCCCTTTACCCCTAGAGATGAAGATTGACTGATTTGATGAGTTTGGAATAAGGAACCGGGCAAGTGCAGCTTAACTCTTCCTCCGTCTCTCCATTATAAATACCTGACTGTCCACAGAAAGCTCTTGTCTCCTCTGCTCCTCTTTGCTTTAACTTTGAAAAGGCAGCCCCACGCAGGAGCCCTGGGACTTCCCAGCACTGCCTTGGACCCAGTGGGTGAGGTTGCTTAATTCTGGGGTGCAAGGTCAGAAAGTACATTGTTGCCATTCACATAGATTGCTTGAAACCTTCGTCAATAATAGAGGTAATATTTTTTTTCTATCCATCACTTTGTCTCTCTCAATCAATTCAAATCTTGGATAGAGAAACCATTAATTGCGCCTCTACAAAACCCAAAATTTGTCTGAAACTTGAGAGAAGGATAAAATGCTGAATTTGAGGGGGCAAATCAATAATAAAAGATCGAGGTTTTGAGTAGGGTGATTAAAGCTGCATGAATTTTTCCCCTTCGACATGTCACTGAAGCTTCTAGCAACTTTGTCAGTGAGGAGTTGTTTTTGTACATTTTCACTGGCTTTAGGAAAACTTAAGCAGTCCTCGATGAAAGCACAAGATGCCTGGGTCTCAGCGTATGTCAGAATCCCAGGCTCCCCACACTTCAGTAAATGCACAGGGCTCAGGGTTCATTCTGCTATAGCCTGACATGAAACCACACAGGCCCCAGGCTTAGCTGATAAAAGCAACGTGTGGGAGGAGAGGAGCCTCAGTAGCTACAAGTGGGCCACGGGGGCCATAGGAAGTGGAGGATTAGATTACAGAGAAGAGTGTTCCATGTCAAGATTTTTGACATTTGGAGTCATGTAAATTATTTGGTGCCCTCACTGTGAGTCCTTTCATTTTGTTTCATTGTTCTAATTGGGTCAAATCTTAAATTACAACTGTATTTTATAAGAACCACAGAAAAATAGGGTGGGGAATTTTAGCTTTAAATTGTCAATGTGAAGCCTAGGTAGGCAGTAGGATAGATAGATTTCTCCAAATTCTGTGGGTTTTTGTATTGTTCTGAATTGTACTCGAGGGAGAGAGGAAACGATGGGGGAGCTAACCCTAGGTACAGATGGCACATCCTCTGGCTCCTACGACTCTGACCACAATAAGGTCTCAAGTTGGCTCTGAATTTGTTAATTACATAAGTTCTGAAATGGCTCAAAATGTTTACAAAACTCAAATTGTGAGTAGAGAGTGGATATTTCATTAATAAACAAATAGAAAGGAATGGGGCCTTTAGTATAAAGACAAATGCTACCTTCCTGGGCTCAAAGAAATATTGCAGGACCAAAAAGGAAGATAATTTAAAAGGCCTGGCTTGGAACATTCTGCCTCTAGGAATCACGTTTGCTCAGGAATCAAGGAGGAATTGTGAGTAATTTTAAAAAGAATTGGTTCAGTCTCACTCTCAGAACAAGAACAGTGGAAGAATGAAAACAAATCAAGAAAGACAGGCTGATTAAACTGGGAGAAAAAAGAAATTTCCTCAGGAGAAAGGTTAAGGTCTGAAGAAACAGATTATATGAATATTAAAGGATGCATGAGATCCTGAGGGCCAGAATAGACCAATAATGAGAATATAATATTAATAATAATATTTTATTATAATAAAAATAGTAATAAAGAAGAAATATGCCCAGTTGTTGTAAAGACATAGTAAAGTAATATATGTCAAGTCCTGAGAGCAGTGCCTGCACATGGTAAGTGCTATATTGAGTGTGATGGTTTGAAATTTTATGTACCCCAGAAAAGATCATGTTCTTAAAGCTAATCCATTCCTGTGGGAGTAGACCTATTGTGGGCAGGACTTTTTGTTTAGGTTATTTCAGTGGTGGCATGCCCCAGGTGGGTCTTAATCCTCTTGCTGGAGTCTTTTATTAGAGAATGAAACACAGAGGGAGGAACACACAGAAGACAGAAAAGAGGACACAGAAGCTCAGAAAGAAATCCACAGATGGAGCAGCCAGAAGCTGAAAGCAATGAAACCCAGGAAAGAAGGAACAGCAGACACTGCCATGTGCCTTACATGTGATGGGGAGTCAGGATCACCGGATCACCTGCTAATGACTTGATTTGGACATTTGTGTGGTTTCAGAAGTGTAAGCGTGTAAGCTAATAAATGCCTATTGTTAAAAGCCAGCCCATCTCTGGTATATTGCATTTTAGCAGCTTTAGTGAACTAAAACAATGAGTATTGTCTGTTGTCATCATTACCATTATTGTTATATTTAAACAAGTAAAGATATTAAGATAACAGAATAAACTGTTAGATTCCATTAAACCTTACTGAAAGAAACACGGGAGAGCAGAGAATAAGGATATGAAAGTAGAAACAAATCCCACTTCCACTGGAAATAATAAGACATGGCAATAATTTGTCTGAAACTGTCTTAGTTATCAATGGTGTGTGCTTTGTTGTGTCTTCTTTTATATCTTCATTGATATTTCAGTGGAAAGTTAAAAATGTGTGTCAAGTGCTATGAAAGCATGTACTCTATAACTCAGATCTATTATGTTTAAGCCATCAGGAAGAGATTCTGTGTTGAAAACCTAATCTTCCTGACCAACTGAAGAGAGATAAAGTCAACAGTGCTGGGGAAGACAGGGTGTGAAGTCTAGCACTTGCTCTTGGGGACTTATGCCTAAAATCCTTGAGTCATGATCTGATGTCTCAGCAACAGAGAAACCCCGATGGCTTGCTTACCTCTGGCCTTTATCAACAATACTCCCAAGACATAGGAAGGGAGGCAATAACTTTATTATTAATTTGATGATGACAACTATGTCACCATTTGGTGCACAGCCACAGCAGCCTCCTGCCAAGCCATCTCCTGATGGAGCTCAGGGAGGGTAGAATAAGGAGAGTGCAGAGGCCAGAGTCACATATTTATTGACTTCCTTGAAAATAGCCTCAGCAACACCTGGGTAAAATAAAACATCATTCACTACAAGTGAGAAAACACCTGTCACTCACTTCTCTAATCTTAAAAGACTGATTAAACAGAGTCAGGAGCAGTGAGAGCAGTGGAGAGCAATGGAAGATGGCAGTGGCATTTGCAGAGGCAGCCATGAAACAGGAATGCACATCTTCGGGAGAATAACCCAACAGGATGTGGGGAATGAATTTATTATTATTTATTATGAGAAACTCGTTTTAAGAACATATTTCCTAAGCATTCTGCCCTTTTCTATCACACTGGATTGGGGGTGGGGGTAGCATTTGTCAGTATCAGGCAGGGAGAAACCATGGTTTATGGCAGGAGATCAGAGAGACACCAGGATCCATGAGTTGGCAGACTGGTCATACATACAAGAAAGGTAGTGCGGACAAGCAGAGCCAGGGACAGTTAGCAGATGTAAGTCCTTGAGGGAGGTCACCAATGATAAAGCATAGGTAGTGTTTCTAGAAGACTAGACAGAAACTGGGATGTAGACAACCTATTTAGATATATAGTTTATTCTTAAGGAATAATTTTTATTCAAACAGGCTACATTTTGGCCTTGCTATGGCACCCAAAGATTTAATTAAAAGATTATCTCCATATCTCAATAAAATTGCATTAAAAAGTTTATCTCATCCAAACTACTAAAGGATGGGAAGCAAGCACCCATTATAGACTTACTTCCATCTGTGTGCCCTTGCTCTACTCTGCTCTGATTCACAACAGTCTTGTTCAAGGATCATCTGTCACTACCAGTTCTGCAAAAGGAATGATGCACCCATGTCTGATGCTCAGATTTGAAGACATAGATGCTTCTTAACATGAACCAAATAGACGGTAGCTGCAAATCCAAAAACTAGAAAAGAAATGACTTCTATATAGAAAGATCACTTTTAAATCATCCTATCAGTCATGTGTCACTTTCTTACAAATATTCTCAGCAACAATTTCATAAATTAAGTTTTAAGAGAAAGCTGAAAGAATATATTTTTTTAAAACCTAAACCCAAATAGGTGATCCAAGAACCAGATGGCTATATAACTTTCCCTTCCCATTTTATACTTCTAGAAAAATTATAAAGTGGATTAAATATCTTTCAGCAAATTAAAATTCCTACATGAGGGTAAGATTCCTAAAGTCTACTCAGAATGACCCAATGTCAAAATTTGCCCTTTAAAAGTTTTTCAGGCACCACCTGCTAGGCAAGTTAAGAAAAGCACAGTGACTACAGGCCTCACAGGAAAGTCTATCAATCTTCTAAGACACATCCTTAGGGAAATGTGACACTGAATATAACCCCATTGGAGACCTGAACCCATTCTGGTCTGGGAAAATCTGATTGGGGCAACCAAGGAAACCAGATGCCTAGACAACAGAAAACTACAAAATACACTAGGAAAATTGAAGATATGGCCCAGTCAAAGGAACAAACTTACACCTCAATTAAGATACAGTTGAAATATTGTTCCACTTTAATGAAACAATCAATTAAAGATTTTCAAAGAAATATGCTAAATCACTTCAAAAATCATGTCAACAAGTTCAGGGAAGATATGGCAAAAGTGATGAAGGATACAAAGAAAACATATGATGGACATAAGGTAGAAATCAAGTTTGAAAAAACAACCGGCAGAATCTATGGAAATGAAAGGCACAAAACAAAAGATGAAAAACACAATGGAGACATACAATAGCAGCTATGAAGAGGCAGAAGTAAACACTCAGGAACTGGAGAACAAGACACCTGAAATCCTACACACAAAAGAACAGATAGGGAAAAGAATGGAAAAATATAAGCAACATCTCAGGGAATTGAATGACAACATGAAGCACATCAATGTACATGCCATGGGTGTCCCAGAAGAAGAGAAGAGAAAAGGGGCAGAAGCAATAATAGAGGAAATAAACAATGAAAATTTCCCGCCTCTTATGAAAGACATAAAATTAGAGATCTACGAAGCACTGCATACCTCAAACAGAATAGATCTGAATAGACCTATGCTAAGACACTTAATAATCAGATTATCAACCATCAAAGACAAAGAGAGAATCCTGAAAGCAGCAAGAGAAAAGTGATCCATCACATACAAAGGAAGCTTGATAAGACTATGTGCAGATTTCTCAGTAGAAAACATGGAGGCAAGAAGGAAGTGGTATGATATATTTAAGATACTGAAAGAGGAAAACCACCACCAAGAATCCTATATCCAGCAAAACTGTCCTTCAAATATGAGGGAGAGTTTAAAATATTCTCTGACAATCAGACAATGACAGAGTTTGTGAACAAGATACTGCTCTACAAGAAATACTAAAGTGAGCACTACAGACAGATAGGAAAAGACAGGAGTGAGAGATTTTGAACACAATTTTGGGTGATGATAGCACAACAATGTAAGTACACTGAACAAAGATGACTGTGAATATGGTTGAAAGGGGGAGATTAGGAGCATGTGGAACACCAGGAGGAAAGAAGAAAGATAAAGACCAGGATGGTATAACTTAGTGAACCATAGAGTGCTCAACAATTGTGATAAAATGTACAAATATGTTTTTACATGAGGGAGAACAAACGAATGTCAACCTTGCAAGGTGTTAGAAATCATGTGGTATTGGGGAAAAAATACAGTCAATGCAAACTAGAGATTATAGTTAACAGAAACATTGTATTACGCTTCCTTTAATGTAACAAAGGCAATACACCACAGCTAAATGCCTATAAGAGGGGGACATGAAGGAGAGGTATGGAACTCTTGGCATTGGTGATGTTGTCTGACTCTTTATTGTACTTTAGTTTAATTCTATCTTTCCTTTTGTTATTTTTAGCTGTCTTTTTTTTTCTTTCTTTTTCTTTTTCTTTGTCTCTCTACCTTTTTTGACTCTTCCTTCTTCTTTGTGGAAGAAATGGAGGTGTCCTTATATAAATAGTGGTGATGGTGGTGAATGCATAAATACACGATTATACAGGAAACCATCAGTTCTTTACTTAGAACAGAATGTATGGTGGGGGAACAAAACTATCCTAAGGAAAAAAAAAAGGAGGGTAATGAAGAAACTTTGAGGGCACTATATTGAGTGAAATTAGTCAGATGCAGAAGGACAAATATTGTATGGTCTCACTGATATGAACTAATTATAATATGTGAACTCATAGACATGAACAATAAGTTACCAGGATGTAGAACAAGGCTAAAGAATGGGAAGTGGTTGCTTATTTTGAGCAGAAGGTTGAACTTAAGTGTTTGGAAATAGACAGAGGTGACAGTAGCACATTATTGTGAGAATAACTAACAGTGCTTAATGGTGTGTGAATGTGGTGGAAAGGGAAACCTTGGAGTCACGTATGTCACCAGAGGGAAAGTTGGAGGTTAAAATATGGGAATGTATGAAATAGTGAATCTTGTGGTGGACAATGTCTGGATTAATTGTACATATATTAGAAATCTCTTTCATGAACTAGAACAAATGTATGACACTATAACTAGAAGTTAATAATAGAGGGGTATATAGGGAAAAATATACCTATTGCAAACTATTTACTACAGTTAGTAGTATTTTAACATTCCTTCATCAACAGTAACAAATGTACTATACCAATACTATAGCAATGGAGGGGGAGTGGGAGGATCTGAGTTTTCTTTTTCGTTTTTGTATCTTTTCTGGAGTAATGAAAATGATCTAAAAATTGAAAAAAAAATAATTATGGTGATGGATGCACAGCTGTATGATGGTACCATGAGCAATTGATTGTGCACTTTGGAGGATTGTATGGTATGTGAACAATCGCAACAAAATTGCATTTTTTTTAAAAAGTTGTCTTTCCCTCTTTAATATTAGGCATATGAATGAAAAAAGGTATGTAAAATAATTCACATTTCATAAGGGAGTTCATCAATATTTCTGCAGTAAATAAAAAGAAAGGCAAATCCAGTGACTCAAAAATATGAAAAGAAGTGAAGATATTTTACTAACCTTATACCTATTAGCAAAAAGGCAGTGCTAATGTATTTTAAGTAGTAGCTTGGCTAAACTTCTTAATTTGTCACCAGGTAATTGTTCTGACCATCCACTTTGACCATGCTCTCAACTCTATGTCAGGCATTTGAGGTGAGGTGTGTGGTGTGGGCTTTGTGGGTTTCTGATGGCACCTCAGAAGTGCAGGTGAAAGGACAGAGATATGCAGGACCTCCCAGCCATTGTTCATCAAACAAACAGGAAAATGAGCAGCTCCTGTGAACGTATTCTGATGCACTTCCTGAACCTGAGCCATCAGAGAAGGTGAGATTTCCCCAACTTTCAAATTCCTCCATCCACACTTACCAGGCTAATCCCTGCAGCAAACAACCCCTAAATCTCTGCAGCATAAAACAATCAAAATATATTTCTTGCTCATGTAACAGTGCAGTGAGGGTGGATGGTGGGCTCTGCTCCATGCAATGAATCAAGGACCCCAGATCCTTCCATCTAGTTACTCCACAATCTTCTAGTACCTTGGAGTATTTTGTTAATCCTGAGCATCTGGCCAACTGGCAAAAGATAAGAGAAAGAGGGGACATCTGGCCTTACCTCTCAGCCTGGAGATGACATTTACCACTTCTCTTACATTCCACTCAAAGAACCAGTCTCATGGTTGTGGCTCTACCTAGAAAATGAGAAGAGAAGAGGTATACTAGAAGCATTGCAGGTTCTGCCACATTCATCAAAAAATAGATTCTTATTTCCACTAATTATGTGACCTTTTTAAAAAATTTCTTTTTCACTTTCTGAGTGACTACTTTAGTTCTAACTAGAAAAATTATTAACTATCTGACATGTTCCTTTAAGATTTTACCCTGATGTGGTGGAAATACACTAATTTTTGATGTAGATATCATCAACACCTCGATAACTTGTTTCCCATTATCTGTAAAAAATGCAAAAGTTTGGTGAACAATTATAATGTGGCATTTAAAGCCTCCTCATTTAATAACTCCCAGTCTTAGAAATCATATTTAAAGTAAAACTTTCAAAATGTTATGCTATTCTTAGCTCACATAGAAAATGGTGCTGGTTATAGCAGTACAACAATTGTGTTGCCATGGTTTTCTACCTATTAATGATTAAACTTGCTTCCTTATCCTCATTAGAATGTATATTTTGAAAACAGAAAAAAGAGGTCTCAGTTTGTTAGCAGATTGTAAGGTCGAAAATTCTCAAACAAGAGTTTGGATATTAGAAATCAGTACAGATTCTGATGTTCTCTTGTGTCCACCCTATGCGTTTTCTTCTCACCAGCTATAGCAATTACTCTTCAAAGGGATGACTATCTTATGCACCATAGAGTAATTTCAACTTCCTTGTGAGAGATTATGAATTATTCAAAACTGAAAATTTGTTTAAAAACCATAAAGCATCAGTAAATTGAATCTACTTATTCATTTCAATTATTTATAAAACCCATCCTCCTGAGTCTATACACAAAGCCCTCACTATAAATTACCAAGGCAATCAAACTTTCAGAATCTTAAAAATAAGATTTATTCTTGGAGACTCATAACGCAGGATACTTTTGTTTATTGTATTTTAAAAAGCACTAAAAGGATTATAGTTTTTTCCAGCTTCCAGCACAGCAGATAATTTATATCCTCATATTTGTAGCCCTTGCCACCAGTTTTCAGAAAAAGAGCTAAAACTTGGCAACTCTGAACAATATATCTAAGTCTTCGGATCATTCTTTCCTGCATGAGAGGGAAAAAGGGGCATTATATGGTTATGTTTATCTTCCTGTGCTTCTCCATTTGTTTCTTCAACAGGAATTTTGTGAGTGTTTCCCATGTGCCAAGACTGCCTGATGCTGGGGACACAGAAATGAACAAAACAGACACAGTTCCTATCTTTACACATCTTTTAATGGAACAGGTAAGATATTATGAGGGCCTGGACTAAAGCTTGTACATAAATTACTCTCTTTTGATGACAGAATGAACCCTTGGCCTGGCCTTCAAATCTTCAGCCTATATTTTAAGATTTCCTTGAAGGAATCCACCACATCCCTCCAAAATGTGTCATCATCATGCATCATTAGGAACCAAATTCCTATCAACAGATTCCTGATTTCTGTCTCCAATCAGCAAATTATGTCCAAATTTCAAGGATAAACTGAAATCCTAATTGTTCCATAAAGACTTCCCTGACTAGATGTTCTCTCTCAGCCCTCTGAATTCTCATAGATTTTTTTTCAAATGTCAATAACCATGTAGGAAATTTTATTGAGTTTCCATTATAAAATAGGCACTTTACAAACTATGTTGCATTTGCATATTGCATTAATTTTACAATTAAAATATCTCCATTTTATAGGTGAGATGACTTGAATTTCAGTGTACGTAAGTAAGTTGCCTATTATATACCACAAAAGTTGGAGAGCTAGAATGAGTTTCAGGACATTATGATTCAAAATTTCATGCTCTTTCAAACATATCACATTGAACTAATATTTTTTAAAATTTCTTATCAGATTATAAATCTTTTAATACAGGAATCATATTTAAATATGTCCATATTTCCCTTAACATCTAAAAGTCAATGCTTTACACTTAATGGATTCTGTTTAAATGTTTATTTCAAGGTCATAAGATTATTGTGAAAACAATACATGTAATCATAGTAAAGGCCTTCCTTTCCACATTGCATATAAAATAAGAACTATGAGATTCCAAAAAGAACAAAATCATGGTTGGATGTGTTAGTGAGGAAAGGAATGTGAAACTGAGGAATTAGTAGAATTTAAGTTGCCGGTGTTAACAGGAAAAAGCAGTCTAAATATGTGTTTCAGTTTACTAAAGCTGCCGGGATGCAATATACCAAAAATGGGTTGGCTTTTTCAATGCGGATTTATTCATTTACACATTTACAGTTCTAAGGCCATGGAAAATTGTCCAAATTAAGGCATCAAGAGGAAGATACCTTCTCTGAGGAAAAGCTACTGGCATCTGGGGTTCCTCCCTCACATGGAAGGCACATGGTGACATCTGCTGGTCCTTTTCTCCTGGGTTCTGGTTTCAATGGCTATCTCCAAATGTCTCTAGGCATTTTTCTCTAAACTCTCTCAGTGATTCTGCCTTTTATCTTCTCAGAGAGGACTCCAGCAAGGGGATTAAGACCAACTTGAATTGGGTGGGTCATATTTTGATTTAAACAACCTAGCCAAAAAGCCCTACCCACAATAGGTCTACAACCACAAAAAATGGATTAGAAGAACATGACCTTTTTTAGGGTACATAACAGCTCCAAACTACCACTGTCCACCCTCTGGACCCCTCCAAAAAAAACATTTTCTTCCCATATGCAAAATACATTCATTCTATCACAATATCACAAAAGTTTAAATCATTTCAGTAAAAATATTAAACACAAAGTCTTATCAAAATCAGTTACAGGTGTCATTTATCCTGAGGCAAAATTCTTCTCTGGCTGTGGACCTGTGAAACTTAGAACAAGTTATCTGCTTCCAATATACAAAAGAGGGAGTGATAGGATAAACATTCCCATTTCCATAGGGAGAAATTGGAAGGAAAACAGAGATCAGTGGTCCCAAAGAGTTCCAAAAACCTGCAGGTCAAACTCCATTAGATTTCAAAATCTGAGAGACATCTAGAGAAAGATGCTTTATCCTTGGAGCCTGAGAGAGTAGCAGTCCCACACTTTCCAAGGGCTTATGCAGCAGCCCTGCTCTCTCCAAATACTGGAATGAGGACTCCACCATCTTCATGCCTTGGGGAGGTCAACTTGTTCTCTGTTCCACCCTCTTCAACATCTGGATAGCACCTGGACTCTCTGCCATCTTTGGGGCACTCTCAGAACAGTGGGGTGGTGGACAGGCTCTCCCCAGTCCCCAGAGAATGTGCTCCACCCTCTCTGAGGCCTAGGGTGACAGCACTCTTCCTGAAAAATGGGGCTGCCAAGCTCCTCTCAACTCCCCAGGCATCTGAGAGCTGGGATGGTAATACTCTTCCTGTACAATGGGGGAGGAAGACCTGCCCTCTGCAAACTCTGGGGCAAACTCACCCTCTCCATGTGCATGGGTGGGTCCATTCTCCTGGCCGGAGGTTTCTTGACTCCAGACCCTAGCTCCATGGTTCTGCCTTTGACGTCATTTTTCCTTCAATCTGTCCCTTCTTGCCCCTTTTAGTCTAGGATGGCAGTGGTTCTGTTTATACAGATCCCACAACAAACTTGTCAGTTTCACATGCAGCACACAGGGATCCTAAGCATCAGACAAATCCAATCCTGGCTTGTCCTGAAATGGCTGACTGTTTCCATGATTGGTTAAATCCTCATGAGGGGCACTATTCTCTGGGGACTCACTATCCAGAAACTCAGAATTTCCCAAACCTCAATTTCTGCTTTCTTAGTATCCAAGAGTTCAATTCTCAGCTTACCCCTTTCCTCTCACATTTTACGATAAGCTGCAAGGAAAACTCAGGCTGCATTTTCCATATTTAATTTGGAAATCTCTTCAGCTAGGTATCCCTTCTTGTCACTTTCAAATTTTCCCTTCCATCCAATACCAGTACTCAATTTTGCCAAATTCTCTGCAACTTTAAAACATGGATCACCTTCCTTCCAGTTTGCAACAACACATTCATCATTTATGTCTAAGGCCTCATCAGAAGTACTTTTAACATCCATATTTCTACCAAGAGTCTTTTTAAAGCCATCTAGGCCTTTTCTATCAAGCTTCTCACAATTCTTCCAAAATCTTCCCCGTATCCATTTATAAAGTTGTTCTAGCATTTTTGGTATTTGCAAATTGCAGCACCCTACTCTCAGTACCAAAATCTGTTTCCATTTGCTAAAGCTGCCAGAATGCAATATACCACATAGGGTTAGCTTTTTCAATGGGGATTTATTAGTTTACAAATTTACAGTTCTAAGACCACCATGAAAATGTCCAAATTAAGGTATCAAGAGGCAGACACCTTCTTTGACGAAAGGCTGCTGGCACCCAGGGTTCCTCTGACACATCGGAAGGCACATGGTGATGTTCTGAGTTCTGGTTTCAATGGCTCTATCTCTAAATATCTCTGGGTGATTCTCCCTAAACTCTTTCAGTGTTTATTCTCTCATAAAGGGCTCCAATAAAGGATTAAGACTCATCTTGAATTGACTGGATCACATCTCAATTGAAACAACCTAAACAAAAAGTCCCAACCACAATAGGTCTGCACCCACAGGAATGGATTAAAAGAACATGACCTTTTCTTGGGTACATAACAGCTTCAAACTACCACAGTATGGGAGTAGTCTAAAGTGAAGTTTTTGAGATGAGAATGCACAATGACCATCCAGGGAGTAGCAACTGCAAGTCTCATCACAGAAAAGGTCATAGAGTAGAAGATATCCTGGATTGGTTAGTGAATGTGGTAGGCTGATTAATGGTCCTCAAAGATGTTCATGTCCTGATTCATGGAACCTTGTGATTTTTAACTTTCATGGCAAAAAAGACTACAGATGTGATTAAATGGATAGGGAGAGTAGCCTGGATTATCCAGGTGGGCCCAATGTAATTCCAAGGGTTCTTATATGAGGGAGACAGGAGATCAAAGTGAGTAGCAGGAGATGTGACAATGGAAATAAGAGGTTGGAGTGATGCAAAGAATGCAGGTGTTTTCTAGAAGCTTAAAAAGGCAAGAAAACAGTTTCTTCTCTGAAGAAGTGCAGCCTTGTCAACATCTTGATTTTACATTTCTTACTTTTAGAACTATAAGAAAATAAATATGTGTTGTTTTAAGCCACTTGGTTTGTGGTAATTTATTACAACAGCCCTAGGAAATTAATACAGCAGGTATCAGGGCATCAGAGGCTTACTAAATAATTGGGACTCAACCCTGCATGCATTCAATGTTTCAAAGCATGGGATGGAAATACTTTTTTAATAATTAATTTACTTACATATATAATCTCTATAAAATGCATAATATGTAAATGATTAAATTAATGTTAAAAAGATTAATCAAAGTTGTTACATTTATTCACAGTTATCTGAGCAATTGTGGTAGCAATGAGAATGAAACAAAGGACAAGTTAAAGGATTCTATGAAGGAAATTATGATCATGCTTGGAGACTGGCTCTGAGGAACTCAGAAGAGAGATTCAAAGAGGAACCCAAATTATGAATATAAGTGGAATAATTGAGAAATTGGGAATTTATGTGGAATCCTAAGTGCTAGGGAAAATGGTGAGTGAAGGGTACATATTGGGTTCAGTATGCTGGGATCAAATCCATTAGACAGTGAGAGGTATACATTTAGCAAGAGAGCTGTCTTAGAAATATTGCCAACTAATCATGAGCTCCATGAGAGTAGGAATCAAGTCCTTTTTACATTACCTACAGTCTCAAACACAGCACCCTGCACCTAGTAAATGCTAAAGACATGCTGTTGATGGAGAAAATACCAAATTCTTGCTAATGAAATGTATTACAGACACTTCTGATTTTAAAACTGCCTCCTTGGAGTAAGTAACCAATTGTAAAGGATTCTCTCTCTCTAAAGCAATCTCTCCTTTTCCTCTTTCCAATTTTATATCTGAATTCCAGAAACAATATATATCCGTGTGGACTTAGTGGGGAGGGCTGCCCAGTCCTATATGCCATTCTCTGGGTCTTACAAGCCTGCTAAGCTGTGCTTTGGCTCACCTGGTCCTGGTGTCATACACTGGTCTCTCTAAATGAGGATTGTCCATGTGGCCATTTGAACATCACTCTGGAACTACTGCAGGTGCCACGGACCTCCAGCTACAAGAGTCCTGTGTGCTACAGCTACCTCATACCTATCGAAGTCTTCTTGTATTCCTCCCAGCACTTCTTGACTTCTGATACTTAGAGAAATTTTAATTCTTTCTCTGCATCATTCTGAAGTATGCTAGATCTGGTGAGGTTGTCCTCAAGCCCACCTGCCTTAGCCTTGTTACACCATCATTCCGACATAATGATGGAAATAGTAATAATTAAATCAGGATTTCTCTGAGTCATGCTGGTTCCCCAGGCTATACTGTGTTAAGTCCTGAAGCTATCAGAATACTCAAAATTTATCTGAGTATTTTAAAAACAGCCCCTCATCTTAAAGGTTTTGAGCCCCCAGGAGAGGGCTAGGGCACTTCCTCTGACCTTTTTTCTTTCCCTTTGTCAAGCATCTCTTCCCAGCCCTCTATTTATGTATTGCAAGAAATGTTTAAAAATCCTAGGATTGTCCTTTCTTCTCTGTGGTCAATCTTCTGAGTTCTGGTTCTTAATGTATAAAACCCCATTTTTTAAAAAAATCAGAGAATACTTTTTTTCTCTCTCAAGGTTTAGCTTTAAAATTATTGTCTATCTATGGACATAAAAATGTCAGATATGAGCATGAGCAACAACAGAAAAATAAATAAATTGGACATCATCAAAATTTTAAAATTTTGTATATCAAAGGACATTATGAAGAAAATGAAAAGACATCCTATAAAATGGGAGAAAATACTGGGAAATCATATATTGGTTAAAGGTTTAATATCCAGAATATATAAAGAATGTCTACAACCCAACAACAAAAAAGCAAACCACCCTATTAAAAACTGGACAAAAGACTTGAATAGAGATTCCTCCAAAGTAGATATACAAATGGACAATAAGCAGAGGAAAAGATGCTCAACATCGTTAGCCATTGGAGAAATGCAAATCAAATCCACAATGAGAAATAAAAGGCATCCAATTTGGAAGAAAGAAGTAAAACTATCCTTATTGGTAGATGACAATATCCTATTGATAGAAAACCCCAAGGAATTTACAAGAAAGTTATTACAGCTAATAAATGAATTCAGCAGAAGCAGTGTACAAGATCAACCGACGGATATCACTGGTGTTTCTATAAACAGGCAATGAACAATCCAAAAATAAAATGAAGAAAACAACTACATTTACAATAGCAACTAAAGAATAAAATATTTGGGAATAAATTTAACCAAGGATATAAAGGACTTATATACAGAAAACTACACATTATTACTGAAGCAAATTAAAGAATTCCTAGGTAAATGGAAAAATATTTCATGCTCATGGATTGGAAGACTAAATATTGTTTAGATGTCCATGCTACCCAAAGCAACATCCTTCTATTCAGAAATGGCAAAGCTAGTCATCAAATTCATATGGAGAACGAAGAAACTCCAAGTAGCCAAAACTTCTTGAAAAACAAGAATGAAGATGGAGACTCATGCTTCTCAATTTCAAGACTCACTACAAAGCTACAAAAATTAAAATAATGTGATATTGACACAAGAATAGACATATAGACCAAAGGAATCAAATTGAGAGTTCAGAAATAAACCCATGCATCTATGACCAATTGACTTTTGACGAAGGTGCCAAGTCCACTCAATAGGGAAATAATTGCTTCTTCAACAAATGGTGCTGGAAAAACTAGATATCCATATGCAAAAGAATGAAGATGGACCCCTATCTCACACGATATACAACAACAACAACAACAAAAACTCAAAATGGATCCATGACTTAATATAAGAGCTAAAGTTATAAAACTCTTCAAAGAAAACATAGGGAAATACTTTCAGGACCTTGTATTAGGCAATGGATTCTTAGACTTTGCACCATGCACACAAGGAACAAAATAAAAACTTCATAAATTGGACTTCATCAAAATTTCAAACTTTCATGCATAAAGGACATCAAGTAAGAGAAAAGGCAACCAACAGAGTGGAAGAAAATATTTGGAAAGCATGTATCTGATAATGGCTTAATGTCCAAAATATGTAAAGAACTCCTGCAACTCAACAACAAAAAATTTTTAAAAACAATGAAATAAATAGCCAAATGCTCTAGAATAAAAATTAAAAATATCATAGGACTGTACAACACAAACAATGAACTCTAATGTAAACTATGGACTATGGTTAATAGTATAATTATAATCATATTCTTTCATCTGTTGTAACAAAGGTTGCACACTAATGCATGGCATTAAAAATGAGGGGGAAGGTATGGGAATTCTGTATTTTCTGCATGATATTTCTGCAAACTTACAACTTTTCTAATTAAAATTTTTAATTAGGCAAAATCTTTGCAGAGACAGCACGTTTCTCCAAAGAAGATACACAACTGACCAACAAACATATGAAAAGAAGCTCAACATCATTAGCGATTGGGGAAATACAAAATTAAAACCACAATATGATACCATCATATACACCCACTAGAATAACTATTATTAATAAAAGCAGAAAATAAGTTCTGATAAGAATGCAGAGAGATAGAAATCCTCGTACATTGTTGATGGAGATGTAAAATGGGGTGCCCACTGTAGAAAACAGTTTAATGGTTCCCCAAAAAGTTAAAAATAGAACCACCACAGGCCCCAGCAATTCTACTCTTACATACATGCCTCAAAGAATTGAAAGCAGAGACTCAAACAGATATTTGTATACCCATGTTCATTTAGGCATTATTCACAATTTCCAAAAGGTGGAAGCAATCCCAATGTCCATCAAAAGAATGGATAAACAAAATGTGGTAAATATACACAATGGAATATTTTTCAGCTATGAAAAGGAATGAAATTCTGATACATGCAACAACATGGATAAACCTTAAAGACATCATGTTGAGTGAAATAACTCATATACAAAAGACATACATTGTATGATTCCACTTATATGAAATAACTAGAACATACCAATTCATCTAGACAGAAATTAGAGTACACGTTACCAGGGTCAGGGAGAGGGGGAATGAAGAGATAATGCATAATGAGTACAGGGTCTCTGTTTGAGGCAATGGAAAAGTTTTGGTAACGGATGTGGCAGAGGTATTATGACATTGTGAATGTGATTGATCCAACTGAATTATATGCTTGGGATGGTTATGGTGGGGAAAATGTATATTGTATATGTTACCACAATTTAAAAAGTAGGAGACAAGAGACAATGACATTTAAATGCAATACATAATCCTGGACTGGATCAAATAAAGAAGGAGCAAATGCCCAAAAGGACATTATTGGGACAATTGAAAAAATTGGAATATAGACTGTATGCTTTATATAATGTTAACTTTCTTTAATTTGATAATTGTATTTAATGTAGTTACATAAGTGAAAACCCTTATTTTTAAGAAATACACATGAAAAGTATTAAGTGTTCAAGGAGTATCATGTGTGCAGTCTACCCTGTACAAATGATAGATAGCTGAATAGATCAGATAGACAGAAAAATAATAAAACAAATGTGGCAAAATATGGAAAGTTGATACATGTGTGTACCTGGGTAGGAGGTATATTGGAGATCTCTGTGTTGGTTTTGTATATTTTTCAACTGTCCTTTAAATTTGAAATTGTTTCAAAATAAAAAGTTCAAAAAAAGAAAGAAAGGAGGTAGCAGCCAAAAAATATAAAATAAAAACCCACAATTAGATACCACTTTACACCTACTTGGATGGCTATTATTTTAAAAAATGGAAAATGACAATTTGGTGACAAGTATGTGGAGTAATTAGAACTCTCATGAATTTCTGACGGGTGTATAAAATGGTGTAGCTGCTATAAAAAAACATTTTTGACAGATCCTCTAAAAGTCAAACACAGAATTACCACATGATCTGGAAATTCTACTTTTAGGTATATGCCCCAAAGAAATGAAAGCAGGGTCTCAAACAAATACTTGTACACCAATATTCATAGCTTCATTATTCATAATATCCAAAGGGTGGAAGCAACCCAAGTATCCATTGACAGTTGAGTTGACAAGCACAATGTAGTACCTACTACACATACAGTGGAATACTATTCAGCCATAAAAAGGAATGCAGTTCTGGTACATACTACAGCATGGATGAGCCTTGAAAACGTTATGGTAGATGAAATAAACTAGACACAAAAGGACAAATATTGTATGATTTCACTTAGTTAAAATATCTAGAATAAGCAAATACATAGAGATAGAGAGTAGATTAGAGGTTACTAGGGGATGAGGAGAGATGGAACAGGGAGTTTAATGGATATAGAGTTTCTGTTTTGAGTGATGAAAAAGTTTTATTAATGGAAGATGGTGATGGCTGCACAGCATTGTAAAAGTAATTGCCACTAAATTGCATACTTAAAAATGGTTAAAGTAGCAAATTTTATATTATATATATATGATATCACCATTTTTAAAAAAAGTCAGATTTGAAACTCAAAGCTAAGCAATGATTTTTTCGTTGTGAACAGTATCTTCTCTTTCTTAGAGCAACAAGCCTCAGTTTCATGACTTTGCCATAATGATAGGAGGGCTGCAGAGAATAGGAAAAAAAAAAAAAAAACATAGTTGAGATGGGAAAATTCCTTGCAACATATTTCAAAAGTATTATTTGCCTATATAGGCAGGAAAGTAGAGGCCAAGAGCTTGAAAGAGATCTAAAAAAGTGAGAAAATAAAGATGATGAGGTAAGCAGACTGAAAAAAAAACAATGATCCACATAGGAGGAGATCCAAGCTCTCCAAAACCCCAAGTCCAAGGGAAAAATGTATTTTCCAAGGAAGAGATGAGCAGAAAAACAAAACAAAATAAAAACCCTCAAGAAATCAAGGGGAATGGAGAACCAAACAGGGGTCCAGTTTCTAACAGTGTACTGCTAACATTTCAGAGTAGGGTCAACATTTGTATTAGGACCCAGATAGCATCCAGTTAAGGATTTCATAGTAAAATATTGCCCACTCATTCTATTCCTGTGGCACAAATCTGAACCAGGATGAATTTCTTTTTACAAAAAAAAAAAAAAAAAAAGACTGAAAACTTGTTTTTGTTTTTGCCCTGAACAACCAAACTGGCATAAGGCCATCCTCCTAAAGTACATTCTTTTTGTGTTTGTAAAGTTCATTGTCAGTCATTATTTTCTGTATATATAAAATAATTCTCCATTTAAAACCCATGTTTTTTGTGATTTCAGCAGCTGGTCATCTTCATTCTTACTATAAAATTCCAAGGCTGCAAGAATTTCTTACGTACTAATGAGCCTGCTACATATGAGAAACAGGGCTTTTGTTGTCTCAAGAATTACAAAGCCTTAAATAAGGGACAGATGTCAATTTGGGAGTTCAAAAGAAGACCTATGTTATAAAAATATTTTATCAATTCTAGAGGAGACTAATGAGGAAGCAGATTATATGCCTTAGCTCATTTTAGTAGATACTCAAAGAATCGAATTTCATGAGTAAATTACTTTATTGGTCATTGTAACATTCACTAATAATTATGCTTTTCAATTAAGTATTTCATCATAAAAATATATTCAACAAAGCAGGCATATTATAGTTTTTAATGTATGATAGATATAAAAGGAATCACTTGGGCTTTTTTATATATACTTATTAAAATGACTCAAACTAGAAAAAAAGCCTGAAAGGCAATGATCACTCCACAAGTACTTAACTAAAAAGGCTTGTGAATTCAAGATGAAGTAACTACAGGCAAGATATTTAAGCTTTGTGTACCCCAGTTTCTCAGTCTATAAATATACATGGATACTATAAAGATTTAAGATAATGATGTGTGTTAGGGAAAAATATGGTACATAAATCTTTAGTAGTAATATCTTTAGTAGCAAAATGCTGCTCTTTTATCATTTGCTTTACAAAAATATAAAAACGAGCTATGGCTAAGTCATGGAATGGAGAATTAACAAAAGATCCCTGGATTCCCTCAGAATCTTGTTCTCTATTTCAACACATTGGAATCATTTCAACATGTCATTCTGTTGACATCTGCTCCGAGTAAAAAGAATACAGAATATCAATGAAGTCCCTGCATCAGATTTTACAAAAATGAAAATTGAAGCTGCCTAATCCATTCTTCTCTCGTTTATTTAACTCTCTAAACAAAAGTTCATCCTCCTGATCAACAGCCTAGCTGGGACTGTCAACCTCATTTCTTCCACCAAATATTAATCAAGCCCACATGAGCCTTCACAGTAACAAACAAAAATTAGGTTTAGCATAGGAAGTCTATCTGAGGGTGTCTCGAGAGAGCCTTGAAAGATTGAGCGGAAGGTTAGAGGAAGATTAGATGAATCCGGAAAACAAAAGTACATAAGATTTGCAGCCTGATATCTGATTCACTGACCTGATTGTGCTTCAAGAAAAGGACTTAAATTACTGAATTTGAGTAAGAGTGGAAAGAAAGAATAAAAGCTATGGTGAGGAAGGCAGCTGGTAAGGGCGTGGTGAGGGCGTGGCAAGGGCTGAATAACCGTGGAGATTGTCTTCTGCACAAAGCGATGCACACAGCCTGCAGAGCTACGTACAATACAGAAACCAGCGACTGGGGTGCAGAGTGTGCTTTTTCCTTATTATTTCTTAGAAGGAAAATAAAAATAGAAAATTATTTTCATGGAGACTCTCATTGATACTCCCTGAACTTAAGTAGAAATATATTAATGGATAATAATAAATAAAAATAGTTTTCCTATAGTCCAAAGGTCCTAAAGAAGAAAACAGTAACATATTTTATGAGAAAAATGACAGGTAACTAACCACTTCCTTCCCTCCCTTTCCCCCCAAATAATTAGTATGTGGGGAAAACGCAATGAAGCACATATTAATAATGTAAAAGCCAGGATTTAAAAAGACTTCAACTTCCAACAGACAGCGAATTCTTAATGATTTCTATCTACATTATTGGAGAAAAACCTGCAAAAGTATTCAGTTGTATCTTTTCTATCAAACAATATTCATTGAGTCTATTTTGCATATGAATTAGAGCTTTACCACATTCTGGGTAGAAGGAGCGGTTTAATTAATGTTTTTACATGACTATTTTCATTTTTGCCTTTGATCCGGTTATTCTGTTCCCAAATAAGAACATCCTATTCTGCCCAAACTGCAAACCTCCAGATGTTTCTGGTGATGCTTCCATGTGGAACTATTTTTTTTTTCCTTGAAATGAAGGGTGGTTGAATAATTATTTTTGTTTATTTGCTGGCTTATTTGTTTGTTTTCATAGCAAACACTGAGCAATTCTTCATATTAAAGCCATTTGGGTTTCCCCTTTCTTCTGAACTCTGCTTCCCTTTCCTACAACTCTTTTCGTCATGTCTCTGGGAGCATAGCTGAAGTTTACATACTGACATATAGCAGGTGAGAAGGTGAGCTATAAACCCCCAAGATACCTTCCAACGAGAAGATCCTAGGAAAATTTAAACTTTTCTCCTTAAAAGCTACTGTGCTACAAATAGCTTTCAACACACTCTTGATAATTTATTCTGCATGTAAAATGAGAACTGTGGGAGTTGGGGTAGTCAGAGCCTGGACTAGAACTGTAGTTACACACACAGAGAATCAGAGCTGGCCAGAAGCTTGGGCATTATCCTGTCCTGGAATTTTAACCCTGACTCTTAATATTGCAGCCACTGGGGAGAGCCTTAAAATGTGGCTGACACTCTCATCCCCAAATAACAATCAGAACTCTTGGAGGTGGGGCCCAAGCCTTGATATTTCTTGAAGATCCTCAGATCATTTTAATGTGCAGTAGGGTTGAGAGCTACTGAGCTAATCAACTCAGTAATTTGCAGCCAAGAAAATTAAGGCCTGAATAAGCGCAAAGCTAAAAGCAGAGGTTTTTTTTTTGTTTTTTTTGTTTTTTTAGTGCAGTGTTCTTTCAATTATTAAGTCTCTAGGCTTGCAAAAGACCTATTCTCCAGTTTAATTTCTCTCAACTTAGCCCAGGTCAAGACTGGCTACATAACTTGTGAGGCTCAGTATAAAATGAAAATTTGGGGCCTTTTGTCAATAAAACATGAAGAATTACCCAAAAAATGACAGAAGAGCATTAAACCAAGTGCAGGGCCCTTGTAAATACAGAGCCCTGATCCAGGTTTGAAGATACTCTGCCTTCAGTAACAATGTTAAAAGAAAAAGATGTCCCACAGCTATAAACTGGGAAATAATATGTAATATAATGTTGAACAAGTCTTTTTGTTTGTTTGTGTGTGTGTGTGTGTGTGTGCACACTTGTTTGTTTGTTCACTTGCTTGCTTTTTTAAATGCAGGACCTCTAGGGACACTTCAGTAAGCTAATGTTCATGCAACCAAGACATTAAGAATTAACAAATAATTATGATTGCTGAATTTATATAGAATATTCTTGTTACTTTCTAGTATATTAGAGTAGCCAGAAAGAAGTACCTGAAATTATTGAACTGTAACCCAGCTGCCTTGATCTTTTATAATGATTGTTTAACTATATAATCTTTATCTTGTGATTGTAAAAACCTTGTGACTGGCCCCACTTTAGAGTCTTATGATCACAAAAGACAGCCCCAATTTTTTATTAATGAAGGAACTTGAGTCAGCCCAGAACTAATCCACCCCAATTCCTAACCTATCTTACTAGGCAAAGCTAAATCAATGAAAATTGGCCTGTCTGACATGGGCAGTAGCTTTAACTTCAACCTATAAGTGACCTATACTTCATTATAATACTAAAAATTATGCCCATCATATTAAACCCATCATTTTCTTCCATACATTCTGTGATTAAGCATGTAATCAATCTGCTCATGCTCAATAATTTGATCATCTCTAACTTTGTCATCTCGAGCCATTGCAATCATTATCCTAAAATCTGCCCATCTTTTGTTACTATAAAACTGGGAGTTACTGCAGTTCAGGGAGACAAGTTTTTAAGCCCATAGGCCATCTGACTGCCTGCTTCATGCTTAGCAATAAAGTGTCTTTGAAACCCTGGTGTCTCAGGAATTGATCATTTGAGTGCATCAGGCAGAGAACCCTCTGCTTTTAATTGGTATTCGTGTGACTGCCTTAGCCTGTCCTTCCCCATGAAGAAAGCAGAATCTGTGAGGCAAGGGCTTGCTTGAGCTGGTTTATTTTGGGAAGTGATCCTGGTTTTAAAAAAAGACAAGGAAAGAAGAAATCAATACAAGGTTACCCAGCCAGTCACTGTTATGAGAAACTGGACTAGAATCCCCTGGAACTCTTTGAAGAGCCAAATAGAATGCACCTCAGCATTGTCCCTCCCACTGAGAGATGGAAGAGGAGAGCTTTTATCCTCTGGGTCATGTTGGCAAATGAGGCCCATAGGAGTTAACTCCCTGGCTCTTCCAGATTGCATGTGAGAGTGCCAGGAGAGAGCTGAGCTAGCAGAAGAGGGCAGCTCCTGTCAGGTGGGTATTGTCAGGACACCTGTGCAAAACCAGCCACAGCAGCAAAGAGATCTCGTTATAGCACCCTTTCAAGTTGGGACAAGCCACATTCCCAAACTAGTGTTAGCTAAACTCTTCATTTCACAGATTACCTGTTAACATGTTTCTGGACATGTGTGCCCTGCATGGAGCACAGGTTGAAATGAAGTAGAAGAGCTGTTATTAGAGTTAGCTATTCCTTTTGAAAGAAATCATACACTGGAAAGACCATATAATGTATTCAAAAGACCAAAGGAAAGATTAGAACATAGAGATCGAAAGCCTGTGTCCAGCTGAAAGGGCAGTGAGGTTTTTTGAATATCCTCCCACAGCTATCTGCACTATCAGCACGAGGAAACAGTGCTCTCTGTTCTGCACCAGCTGTTCTGAAATCCTTTAATGTATATCTGAAAAGTCTGAAGGGGCCCATCCTTTTTATGCCGTATAAGTCAGACATTGTTCAAACAAATGCTAGATGAAAGAGAAAATGGCACTTTCTGCCATCAAACTGGTTAACAGTAAAAAATGGTAAGTGAACTTGGCTGCAGCTAAAAATTATACTGAGAGACACCATTTCCTTGTTTAAGACAATTCTAAATGCATCCTCTCTTGGTCACTGAGATTGCTGGCAGTCAATTTGTACAGACATATTGTGAATAAATGTCTTCTTACTATATTTGTTTAGCTGTGACAGCAGACTCATACGAGCAATCTTAAAATTCAAGGGAAAAACACCCTAAATATGTTCAGTGTAGGTGTTCCCATAGAAGTGATACAATTAACATGAAAAATAGTGAAAAAAAATTTTTTTAACTTTACATAACTAAAAGTTATAATTTCTGCTTTTCTTAAGAACTCTAGATGTTAATTTCCCGTCAATAGCTTGACTAGGACTTGATTGTGTATGTCAGCAAGATGTTTATATATTCATCAGAGCACAAAGAACTCTTGTCTCTCAAGGAAAGCATAATTGAAAAATTAAAGTGACAAAATTTTTATATTGCAGAAAATATTTTTAAAAGGTTTTCAAAACCAGATTTATCTTAAAATTCTTAGATTTTGAGTTCTTAGAAAGTTTTTATCAGAACTTTCAAAATGTAATTTTCTTACTCTTAAATATTTATTTGTTTTTGGAAAACATGACTTTAAATACTTAGTTTCCATCTGTTTTGAAATGTGACCACCCACAAAGGCTATAGGTTGCCAGCTTTCCCTACACTCCCTTTGTTTCTTTTTTTTTTTCTTTTTCCACACTTTATTTCCACTTACACACCTGAGAATTTCACGCAAAAAGAGCTTGAAAGCTTGGACCTACAAAGCAAGATTCCTTTAACACAACTGTAAAAGTGTGTCTTAGTTTGCCAGGGCTGCAGTAACCAAATACCACAGACTAACGGGCTTAACAACAAGAACATACTATCTCACAGCTTTGGAGGCTAGATGTTCAAAATCAAAGTGTCAGCAAGGCCATTCTTATTCCAAAGTTTTCAGTGTTCTGGTGGTAGCTTGCCATCAATCCACAATTCAATCTCTACCTCCTCACATGGCCATCTATCTCCTTCTGTCTCCTATTCCTGTGTGCAAACTTCCTCTGCTTATAATTACTACAATAATACTCGATTAAGGCCCATCCTGATTCAGTTTGGCCTCACCTTAACTAATATCTTCAATGATCCTATTTGCAAATGGGTTCACATCTACAGGATCAGGGGTTAGGATGTATTTTTGTGGGGGACATGATTGATCCATAACATAGTGTATGGAAAAACCATGCATTGCATTCTTTTTCCATTGCTGTATTGTACTCACATTTATTCTCAGGTATGGGACTTCAATAAAATTATCTTATGTGAATAAGGGCATTATTTTCAGGCCTCACATGAACAGAAGTTGTCCCTGTAATATAAATGATAGAGGTGATGAAACAACAATTCAAATTTTCAGAGCAAATTAGAATTCAGTGTTCATTATACCACATTTTGTTTCTATATCTCATATTTCCTCTTTTCCATATCCATATTTGTCATTCATTATGATAAAACCAATAGGTTTAGAATTCTCTCCCAGTCTGGGTTACATCTAACCCAGCAAATCACAAAGGTAAAGGGCCTCAGTTACCTGATCTGTAAAGCAGGTTGCCGTACCAAATACCCACTATCAACTTCAAATTTTATAATTAATTGTTGTCCTTATAACATCAGTGTAGGCTTTCTTGTAGAAGAGATGGCCTGAAAACTTTTCTGTACTTTCCATGTTAAGATGGCATATTGAACACCTACATATTATTTTATTCCCTCCACAAACTCCATTAAAACTACAGCAAAGAAATATTTAAAACTACAGCAAAGAAATATTTTTAAAAAGAAAGGGGGCTGGAGACATGAAACACAGGGGAAGGTACTAAGAACAGGCAGATAAGTAACTTGGAGACTACCAAAAGTTGACTGCAGAGCCCACCTTGCCTCTGAATCCCACTTAGTCTCCCAGAAACTCCAGTATTCTGATGCTCACTGTCCAGGCAGAGAATCTGACTTTTCCCACAGGAAACATCTAAAAGGGTTCCCCCCAAAATGACTGTGGTGGTTTGGAGCTGTATGCACCCCAGAAAAACATGTTCTTAAACTTAATCCGTTCCTGTGGGCATGAACCCATTGTAAGTCAGACCTTTTAATGAGGTTTCTTCAGTTCAGGTGTGGCCCACCTCAGTCAGGATGGGTCTTAATCCTAATGCTAATACTGAATTAGCAGAATCAAATTGAGACACAGAGAGAGAAAGCCACAGAGAGCAGCCAAAAGCTGAAATTCCCAGAACTGGAAGAGAAGGGATAGGCTGCCAGGCACATTGCCATGTAACAGAGGAGCCAAGGACCAAGGATTGCCAGCAGCCAGCCCCAGGACTTCAGTCTTTGGGAAGAAAACATCATCCTGATGACACTTTGATTTGGACTTCCTTTTAGCCTCAAAACATGAGCTAATATATTCCCATTGTTTAAGCCAGTACACTGCATGGTATTTGCTTGAGCAGCCAAGGAAACTAAAACAATGACCCACTGAGAGTGTTCAAATTTTTGGTTCAAATACGAAATCTCCATCCATGAATTGAGGGATACAATAACCATTTCACTCCCTCACCTTAAATCATGAGCACACAATTAGGATTGTCAAATATCTGAGGAAAGTCTCTAACATGGATAGAAGAAATCAAAACAAATCAACCAACAAAAACAACTAGGAGGAAACAAAATCTACATAATCATCATGAATATCCTCAGAGAGATAAGAAAAGATGCAGATATCAAGAAATAAAAAGACATTTTTTAAAAAATCAAAGAACAAAATAGCTTGGAATTTTAAAATATGCTAACAAGTTAAAAATAAAAATTTTTGAAAGGTTAGAAGGTAATTTTTAGAAATATCTCAGTGAGTAGAACAAAGGGACTAAAGAATAGAAATAAGAAAGAAAAGAAAACTGAAGCACTAGTCTTTCCACAAAGAAAGAACAAGAGAAAATAGAAGGAAGGAAATAATCTATTATTAAAGACAGAATTTTAAGGTATGGAAATTACACATACCAAGGAGCATCAATGCAAAATTTCAGAATTCTGAGTGAAGATTCTAAAAGCTTCCAGAGAAGATGGGGGGAAATGGGTCATACACAAAACATCAGGAATCAGTCACTTTGAATTTCTGAATGGTAACGCTAGGAGCAGGAAACAACTTTTGAAGGAAGATAATTTCCAACCTAGAATGTTCTATGAAATCAAGGTATCGATCAAGAAAGTAAAACAAAGTTGTTTTCAGTACGTTTTATCTCAAAAAAATTGTCAGTTATGGACCCTTTCTTAAGAAGTGTGCTTCTTAACAATGAGTTTAGAAACATAAAATTCCTAGCAGCCCTCTCCTGCTGATCATATTCCTGCTGACCACACAGTTCCTGCTCCTGGACATCTCCATGATGCAGCCTGCGAGATGCTCAGCTATCATTCTGATTCCACATTCACCCATCAGGTAGCCAAATGGGAGAATGTGCAATACATGATGGCAGGAATATTCTAGAGTAGGCAACTGTTATAATTTATTATGCAAATCAATAAATGGGAATTATTGTTTATATATCACTCTGATGAGCTTGGTTCCTACTCACTCATCCTTGAAAAACTGACCCATTTAGAAATACTGGCAAATCAGGTTTCTAATTCTTTAAGGCTCATGGTCACTTTCTGATAAATTCACCAAAGAAATACTCATGAGGGAAGCCCTGTTCAGCAGCCAGACCACCAGCTTCTATTGACGTCTTCTAAGCTTCATATGTCTTTTCATTTGAAACACCATCTAATACCACATTATTCTATCTCATAAGCATCAAAAACATCAAACTGAATAAACAGAAGCCCTCACAGAGATTAGGGGGAGAGAATCGCATAGCTTTTGTTGAGGCTGTCATAAGAAACTGCTTGATTTATGTTAGGGTTAAAAATGCATATTAAGATCACTAATAGACAAGACAAAAAAAGTAGATACGTGGGAGGACTTCTTAGGACCACTAGTGGCCCCCAAATGGCTATTTAAGAATCAAAGTGCTCTAAATACCTCCTGCTTCTTACATAGTTAACTTTCATGAGCAAGAACTCTTCCTTTTAGGAACTGAACTTGAATGAGATGAAGCAGAAATCGCAATGAAAGTTTTTGGATTTTTTTTTTGTTCATTTATTTTGCACTTTGTAAGTTTGTTTTAATGGTGAGAAAGGGAATTGAATTGCCAGAAGAAGTGTCATTTACATTAAAAAAAAAAAAAAACAAAAACAAAAACATGGAGGGATAGGAGAAGGAAAATTGGTAAGGACTTAGTTTACCAAGAAGGATTAAATTTTGGAATCTTGAATACTAGGAAGGCAATATATTATTTTTAATTAGAAAGAAATTTGAGGATGGGACCTTGTTTGAAAAAGAAGTTGTGGGGACAGGGAGGGAAGAAAGGCAGAAGAAAAGACAATTAGACAAATTTGGAATAATTCTCAAGAAAAATAAAGGTGGAAACAAAGATATCTTAGCAGAGTGGGACAATCACCCGGTTTCAGAAATGAGGTTTAATGTAATAAAGAAATTTGGGTCAAAAAGAAATGTTCATCCCCTCAATGTCATGTATAATATCAGAATTGTGATGACTTCCTTGGAGAAACACCATTTACAACCACAATTATTATTCTCATAATTATTCAATCACCTTCCTCCTTTTACACAGTTGCAGAATGTTTTACTCATTTGGCTTTAGCAGTTTGAGTCATTGATGGAATACTTTGTTTCTATTCAGAAATACAAGGGTTGGTGTCTGAATTTTAAAATGATAGCCTTGGGCACTAACCAGTGGAGTGTGATTTAAATAAATCTAGTAAATATTTCAAAATTTCCTTGATCTCTTTCTTCACTAACCAAAGCTATCATTCAGAAAACAAAAGCACCTGGAAAGAATCGTGAATAAGGTGTAAATAAAGCTAAGGAGTTTACAAGAATCTGTGCTCTTGGTTAACTGATTTTGTCACATGCTGCCCATTACAAATGTGCATGATATCAGCAGGCCAAGAAATGAGTTCCTCTGGTAGAGTGTCTGAATAAAGTGATAATGAGCTGTTTCTGTAACATTTTTCTGAAAAAAAATTCCAACACCCCTTTTATTACACAAGTGCTTGAGCACTATGAAAATCCATGTCAGCAAGCCCCAAGGGAGTCCATGTTTAGTTCCGACATTAATTAAAAAAAAAAAAAAAAACAAAACTTGCAGGCTGTAAAATAAATTTGCAAAGTCATTATCTGCAACAATCAGAATTAGTTTAAAATGTCAGAGACACTCTCTTATTAAAGGCCCTAGGAAAAATAAAAGATAGAAATCTCACATTCCCCTTTAAACACTCATCTAGCAGGCCAGCCTTCATTTTCATTTTTGCCTTCTACTGCCCCAGACCACACACTTACACACACACACACACACACACACACACACACACACTTGATTTCTAAAAAGTGCAGTGATGCCTTTCTTTGTGTAGGAAATATGAATGAAATATACAGAAATATTGGAATTCTATTGGCCATCAACTCATCACATTCAGAGCCTTACAGCAGGAATACAGTTCATTTTATTTGATATTAAACTCAACCATTTTCTTAATGGTTACTTGCTGTTCCAGTGACTATTACTCACTTGGAAGCTTGGAGTGTTTGGCTTCAATAGTAATAATGAGTCTTAGAGCTCACTTATATATAAAATGTCCTAGTTCACACAGGTCCTAAAATAAGAACAGTCAATTATGGCTCTGTGGAAGGATGAGATTACCTTTCTCATCTGAAAGAAGATAGTCCAATGATTGAAACATAACTATTTATTTCAATATCTGTTCAAAGCTGAGCATAACAAGGAATCCAAATGCCACGTAAGGGAATAGAGACTACCAGGCTTCCGGATGCTCTCATTCTGTCCAGTGAAACTTAGTTTCTTCCTGTTGCTCTTCAAAAGCTACTGAGGCCATGTAAAAAAAGCATTGACTCTCAAACAAGAAAAGGAAAATGTTGGCAAATTGTTCTCTATGTGTTTTTTAAATTTTATTTTATTGAGATTATTCACATACCATACAATCATCCAAAAATCTAAAGTGCACAATTGATTGCCCACAGTACCATCATACAGCTGTGCATCCATCACCAAAATTAATATATTTTTTCAATTTTTAGAACATTTTCCTTACTCCAGAAAAGGAATAAAGACAAAAAAAACCTCAAATCCTCCCATACCCCTAACCACCACCACCCCTCCATTATTAACTCTTAAGTATATTTGTTACTGTTGATGAAAGACTGTTAAAATACTACTACTTGTAGTACATGGTTTGCAATAGGAATAATTTTCCTATATACCCCTCTATTATTAACTTCTAGTATCTAGTTATAGTGTCATACATTTGTTCTGGTTCATGAAAGAAATTTCTAATATTTGTACATTGTCCACCACAAGATTCAGTTTCATAATTCCCATATTTTAACCTCCAACTTTCCTTTTGGTGACATACATGACTCTGAGCTTCCCCTTTCCACTACCTTCACACACCATTCAGCACTGTTAGTCATTCTCACAATAATGTACTACTGTCACCTCTGTCCATTTCCAAACACTTAAGTTCACCCTAGTTGAACATTCTGCATAATAAGCACTCCCCATTCTTTACTCTCGTTGAGTTTACATATTATGATTAGTTTATATGAGTAAGACCATGCAATATTTGTCCTTATGTGTCTGACTTATTTCACTCAATATAGTGCCCTCAAGTTTTCTTCATCAACTGATTTTTTTTAAGATGGTTTTGTTCACCCACCATACAGTCCATCTTAAGTGAACAATTGATTGTTCCCTGTATAGTCATGTATTTATGCATTGACCACCATCACCACTATCTATATAAGGACATCGCCATTTCTTCCACAAAGAAGGAGGAAGAGTCAAAGAAGGTAGAGAGACAGAAGAAAAAGAAAAAAAAAATGACAGCTAAAAAGCAACAAAAGGAAAGATAGAATTAAGCTAAAGTAGAATAAAAGAGACAGAGAACATCACCAATGCCAAGAGTCCAATACCCCTCCATTATGTCCCCCTCTTATAGGCATTTAGCTTTGGTATGTTGCCTTTGCTACATTAAAGGAAGCATAATACAATGTTTCTGTTAAATATAGTTTCTAGTTTGCATTGATTGTATTTTTTTCCCAATACCACCCTATTTTTAACACCTTGCAAGGTTGACATTCATTTGTTCTCCCTCATGTAAAAACATATTTGTACATTTTATCACAATTATTGAGCACTCTAGGTTTCACTGAGTTATACAGTTCCAGTGTTCATCTTTCTTCTTTCCTTCTGGTGTCCCACATGGTCCTAATCTTCCTCTTTCAACCATACTCACAGTCATCTTTGTTCAGTGTACTTACATTGCTGTGCTACTATCACCCAAAATTGTGTTCAAAACCTCTCACTCCTGTCTTTTCCTATCTGTCTGTAGTGTTCTCTTTAGTATTTCCTGTAGCACAGGTATCTTGTTCACAAACTCTGCCATTGTCTTTCAGAGAATATTTCAAACTACCCTCATATTTGAAAGACAGTTAGGCAAGATATAGGATTCTTAGTTGCTGGTTTTTCTCTCTCGGTATCTTAAATATATCACATCACTTCCTTTTTGCCTCCATGGTTTCTGCTGAGAGATCCACACATAGTCTTACTAAGCTTCCTTTGTATGTGATGGACCACTTTTCTCTTGCTGCTTTCAGGATTCTCTCTTTGTCTTTGATGTTTGATAATCTGATTATTAAGTGTCTTGGCATAGGTCTATTCATATCTGTTCCCTTTGGGGTATGCTGTGCTTCTTGGCTCTGTAATTTTATGTCTTTCATAAGAGATGGGAAATTTTCATTGATTATTTCCTCTATTATTGCTTCTGCCCCTTTTCCCTTCTCTTCTCCCTCTGGGACATCCATGACATATACATTCATGCACTTCATGTTGTCATTCAATTCCCTAAAATGTTATCATATTTTTCCATTCTTTTCCCTATATGTTCTTTTGTGTGTAGGATTTTAGGGGTCTCGCTCTCCAGTTCCTGGGTGTTTTCTTCTGCCTCTTAAGATCTGCTGTTGTATGTCTCCATTGTGTTTTTCATCTCTTGTGTTATGCCTTTCATTTCCATACATTCTGCCAGTTGTTTTTTCAAACTTTCTATTTCTTCTTATGTTCACCCATTGTTTTCTTGATAGCCTTCATCTCTTTTGCTATATCTTCCCTGAACTGATTGATTTGGTTTTTGATTTGATTTAGCATATTTCTTTGAAAATCTTTGATTGTTTCATTAAACTAAAATAATATCTCAACTGTATTTTGATTGAGGTGTAAGTTTGTTCCATTGACTGGGCCATATCTTCATCTTTCCTAGTGATTGTAGTTTTCTGTTGTCTAGGCATCTGGTTTCCTTGGTTACCCCAGTCAGATTTTTCCAGACCAGAATGGGTTCAGATCTCAGAATGAAGTTATATTCAGTTTCAAGTCTCCCTGCAAGTATGTCTTAGAGATTGACAGGCTTTCCTGTGAAGTCTCTAGCCACTATGCTTTTCCTAACCTACCAAGTAGGTTGTGCCTGTCAGCCTCTTGCTTCTGACCAGTGTAAAGAGGTGTGGCCCTTTGGGCTCTGGGTCTGGTTCTGAAGGAAAGGCTGGTAGTAGAGCTCCTAGAGAGTTATCATCCACATTTGAATAGCTCCTTTGTCTCTCTGACTCTATTATCTCCACCCCTGATCTGGGTCAGAGCACTGTGAGCTGAAAATGGCTGAAGTTTTCTCCACTGTGCCACTCAGGTTGAGAGAGAGAATAAAGGAAAGAAAGCCCTCTTTCAGAGCCAGTCCATGGCCCCCCAGTTTCACCCATCAGCCAGAGGTAACACCTGGACTTCTGGGCTCCCCACCCAGGACAAAGGACTCTTCTGGTTCTTTAAGATCAGTCATAACTAAAAGCCTCTGTCTGCTTGTTAGGAGCTTGTAGCTTGTACTCAGCAATCCACATTTGTTAATTAAAACCCCAGTTTTAGCTGAGCTGAGCTTTATTTGCTTGCTCAGAGAGTGCTGCTTTCTATCACAGTGAGGTTTTGCAGCTCAGCCTGTTGTGGGGGAAGGCAGCTCCTGGCACAGTTCTACAATTTTTACTTACAGATTTTATGTTGCAATCTCAGGCATTCTTCACAATCCAGGTTGGTGTACAATGTGGGGACAGTCACAGTTGTCCCCAGCAGTTATTCCAGAATATCTACTAGTTGTTCCTCATTGTTTATTAGTTGTTCCAGGGGACTAACTAAATTCCACTCCTCTCTATGCCACCCTCTTGCCTCCTCTTCTACGTGTTTTTATCAAACTCTGATTTTACTCCGGTATTCCTTCTCTTCCCTTTCACATTTTCCTGGGCTTCAGTAGTCAACAGCAGCTTTCTTATATCTTAGAAGGCTTGGGAAAAGGAAAGAAGATGTATTAACTAGTCTTAGTCAAAACTGGCTTTCTGAAAACAAAGAGAAGAGCTTCTAGAAAAGGGTTGCCACTTCTGACAATAGCAGCTTACCAGGAGGAGACTATGCATTAGACCTCAGTATTAAAGTATTAACCCAGCATTGTCATTTCATAACCCCCCCCCACACACACACGCTCATCCTCTTTTATTTTTCAGAGTGAGGGGAAGACACAATGCTTTATTGACTTGGCACCTATGACCTATGAATGGGTCATACTGCAAAGTGGAGGCTCTGTGGTGGGGGCAGCATGAATCAGAGATTCTGGTTTCAGATTCAAGGAGGGGCCACTCTCCCTGCTTTGGCCCCACCAGTCCCCTTGTCAAGCCATGCACCATCTGAACCCAGGCCCCCTCCAGGCAGTGCAGGGCAACAGCCCAGGTCCTCTGCATCCCCTGACAATCTAGGGTAAGAGTTTTAGACCTCCCCTGACTTCCCTCTTCTTGGCTGGGGAGGGTCACAAGATGGGTGGAGGGAGATACCCCATTTACTGAGAGCACTGGGCCTCCTGGGCCTGCGTCCAGGAGGGCAGGGTCAGGGGATATATCAGGAGCCCTGCAATAGAGGAGAGTTGGGAGTCATTTTCTTTCCTGCCATTGTATGTTTGGAGCAGAACCTGGAAGCTTTCACTGAGTTGAGCCCATAACAGCTGACAACAGACTGAGGTCACACAACAGGTTTATGGGGTAGAGCCACTGAGGACCACAGTGCCTGTGCAAGCTCTCTCCCAGACACAGGGAGGGAAGGCCAGAGGGAACTATTGGAGTGACAGGAGTTTCTCAATAATATGTCTCCAGCTTTGGGAGGAAGGAATTTCATTATGTAACTGATTATTCAAAATAACTCCAATTGTATTTTTAATGATCATCTATTTTAAAAATAACATTTGGATTATATTTCAAAGGCACCACTATTCTGGTGTACAAATCTTCATTGGAAATCAACAAGCCAAGATCTATCTCTAACCCTACAACTGATGTAACTTGTAAGCAATAAAGACACATTTAAATTCCTACTCCTACTATGGAGTCAGGTTAACCAAGATGGTAGCATAGGACACTCCAGGGTGTCATTGCCCCACAGAATCATTGAACAGTTATCAAAAATAGAGCCATCTTCTTCAAATCTCCAGAAAACCTTTAAAGGTTTGCAGTAACTAGGGGAAAATCAATCAAGAAAACACAACTTTTAAAATGGTAGAAGAAGCTCATGGGACTCTTGTTATCCTCTTCCCTAACCCCTCAACAGCATGCTGTGGAGTCAACCTGCACTTCCATTGTGGGTCCCTAGCCCTGTTCTGGAGGGAACAGAGAACCCCCTATGCACATACAGGGGGCCTGTGTGTCCATGCCAATCTATCAGGTGGCAGCTTGGAAGACTGAACCAGGACACTCTTCACTGGCTCATCCTCCCAGAACTTGCCCTGCAGGTAAGAAACAATTAAGTCAATGCAGCCTGGGGCAAAGGATTACCTGCTTTAGTAAATACCATGGAATATACAGGAAGGGGAAGAGGGAGTCCATTTCATGTGGTGTAGAGGAAACTTTCCAAATCCTGTAAAGAGGAGAATTCCTAAGGGACTGTGCAATTGGAAGCTTAGGTTAGGAAAGCAGGCTCAGAAAAGACTGAGAGGGCCATGCATTTTTGCCTTGGGCTGATCTTGATAAGAGAGCTAAATTCTGAAGAAGAGTAGCCCTCAACGCAAAGCAATTTGCAAGGACTGTGAGAGGTGATTTTTACCTGAGTTTGTTTGCTTTAGTTAGCTACTGGAACTCAAGGAGATTTGTCATATCAATAACTGGATACAAATTTAAGGAAGGGAGAACTCAGGATCTAAATCCCAGAGCTAAACCTTTAAAATATTAAATTGCACAGTGTGCAACAAAAGATTACTAGACAAACAAAGAAAACAAGAAATAACAGTCCATCCAAAGGAACAAGATAAAAATCAAGAAACCACTAATGAAGAAGACCAGACTTTGGACATACCAGAAAAAGATTTTTTAAAATGATCCTCAAATGCTCAAGGAGATAAAAGAAAGCACAGAGAAAGAATAAGAGGATATCATGAAAATGATGAATGAACAATATGCAAATCTCAATGAAAAGATAGAAAATTTGAAAGGAACCGAACAGAAGACCACAATAACTGAGCAGTTGAAGACCACAATAACTGAGATGAAAAATTCCTTAGAGAGTTTCAATAGCAGATTGAAACTGACAGAAGAAAGAATGAGTGAACTCAAATACAAGGTGATTGAAATGATTCAGGCTGAAGAACAGAAAGAAAAAATGAAAAAAAAAAAAAGTGAACAGTCTAAGAGACCTGCAGGACACCATCACATGTACATTATGGTATTCTGAGAAGGAGAAAAAAGAGAGAAAGGAATATTCAAGGAAATAATGGCAGAAAATTTCCCCAATTTAACAAAAGATATGAATCCAAAAAAAACCCAAACAGGATAAACTCAAAGAAAACCATGCCTAGACACATCGGTATCAAACTGTCAAATGCCAAGGACATGTATCTGAGCGCTGCAAGAGTAAAGCAACATTATGTATAAGGGTTTCCCAGTAAGATTAAGTACTGATTTCTCATCAGAAAACATGGAGGCAACAAGGCATGGGATGAAATATTTAAGGTGCTCAAAGAAAATAATTGCCAGCCAAGAAATTTATATTCAGTGAGATTGCTTTTCAAATTTGAGGGAGAGATTAAGACATTCCCAAATAAATAAAATTTTTAAATGGGCAAAAGACTTGAATAGACACTTCTCCAAAGAAGATATACAAATGGCCAAAAAGTACATAAAAATATACTGAACATCACTAGCCATTAGGGAAATGCATATCAATACTGCAATGAGATACAATTTCACAACCACTACACTGGCTGCTATTTAGAAAAAAAAAAAACAAAACAAGTATTGGAGAAGATGTGGAAAAACGGGAACATTTGTTTATTTTGGGTGGAAATGTAAGATGGTACAGCTGCTGTGGAAAACAGTTTAGTGGTCCTCAGAAAGTTATATATAGAATTGCCATATGGCCCAACAATCCCTCCTCTAGTTATATACCCAAAAGAATTGAAAGCAGGGACTTGAACAAATATTTGCACACCAGTGTTTATAGCAGCAGTATTCACAATTGCCAAAAAATGGAAGTAACCATTTATCAATAGATGAATAGAGAAAAAAATGTGGTGCATACATACAATGAAATATTATTCAGCTGTAAAAAAGAATGAAGTTCTAACACCTGCAACAACATGGATGAACTTTGAAGATGTGTTGAGTAACATAAGCTTGACATAAAAGGACAATAGAGTATGATCTCACTGATAAGAAATAATTAGAATAAAAGCAAAATCATAAGATCAGAAGCTAGAATACAGGTTACCAGGGGCTGGAGTGGGGGTAAGGAATGTGGAGTTAATGCTTAATTGGTGCCGAGTTTCTGTTTAGGGTGACAGAAAAGATTTGATAATGGATGGTAGTGATGATAACACAATGTTTGTGCAATGTACTTAACTGCACTAGATTATATATTTTAATGTGTTTGAAAGGAAAAGTTTTAAGTCATTTATATATTACTAGAATAAAAGTTTTTAAAATCATAGGACCATGCAACACAAACAGTGAAACTTATTGTCACCTATGAACTATAGGTAATATATAATTACAATAATATTTTTTCATCAATTGTTAGGTATCACACTAATCCAACATGCTAATAATATGCTAAAGTAGTAGAGTAAAATTTAGACCTGCAGCATGTACTTACTGCCTATTACATACCAGTCACTGTTCCAGGTGAAGTGAACACAATGTAAACAAAAAAGAAAAGATCCCTCTCCTCATGGAAATTAAAATGAGGTGGGAAAATCAAACAAGAAAGCAGATCAGTATAATCAAGAATGATAAGGTATGAAAAGAGAAGTATAGGACAGTATGGAAGTGGTACATTGAGGAAAGTTTCCACAGGTAGAGAAGTCTAAATAGAGATCCAAAAGAAAAGTAGGAATTATTACCTATAGGTACAATGTAATAATGGATTTAACATGACAACTTCCAAGTCAAGAAAATGTCAATTCTCTAAATATATTTTTACTAAAGAAATAGGGACCACATCTTAGAAAGATTTACATAAAAAAAATAGTTAAGCCTCAAATAGGAACGCTTTCATTATCTGAAAAATGTTCTTATTCATAATATCTCATTTCCTTAAGATGTCAGACAAATGAAATGTTCCTTTATTTGTTCTTTGAACTTCAGAATTGATTCACTAAGCCTTCAGGAAAAGTTCAAGAAATTACTTAGAAAAAGAGAAGATCCTAGTTACTGATTATGCTTTTTTCCATACCCCTTCATACTTTATTCAAACTTTATTCAACCAACTTATACTTGCTTACAATATATATGGATCCTCTGCTAGGTGCTGGGCATAGCAGGATCAAAAATGGCCAGTCTTTTCCTTCAAAGAGCTTACAGACTCACTGAGTGACAAGTCATAGAAAGGAATAATTTGATACTTCCAATGACTTATGCTTCCCAAAGTCACACCATAATGCAACTGTCTGAAGGCTCTGACATCTGTAATCAACATGTTGGAAACACAAGCTTTAACAATTGACAGGACCCCCTTCAGGGTGCTGCCTGCTTAGGATGGTGTCCTTATCTACACTACTGTGCCATTATTGATTGGTCCACCCTATGACTTCTGATCACACCACACATCAGGTGGATTTCAACCTGTTCTTGTAGCATTTCTTATGCTGTCCACCTCATCCAGGGAAAAAAGGGATGACCCAGTGGTAAGCTCATAAAATCAAAGATGTGGGGACATTTTTCTGCTGAGAAATCCTTGTTAGAAATCAAGGGAATATTTTACCTCTTTTTCATTTAGAGATGAGAGAAATTATTAATAGATCACTGTATTTGAAATCAAACAAACTTCTTTTAGTAGCTATTTTTCTAATAACTCAGCTTGGTGATATAATTAGTTCCTTTCAGCACATCCTTGGATAAAATAGATATTTCAAGCAGAAGGATTTTCTTTTTCTTCATTTAGAAGAAGGGTAAATTCAGCTAAGATGTACATAATTCACTGACTGGAAGGTAGGTAAAGTAAGTATACTTAGATTCCAGGACCCTATAAATATATGGTAAGTAGCAGATAATGATAATTAGAAGGTTCTTTAGTAAAGCTTTTAAAAGTTAAATATTA
Organism: Choloepus didactylus; assembly: GCF_015220235.1. Classification (NCBI taxonomy): domain Eukaryota; kingdom Metazoa; phylum Chordata; class Mammalia; order Pilosa; family Megalonychidae; genus Choloepus; species Choloepus didactylus. Next base: position 55,099,570 of record NC_051313.1, on the reverse strand, counting down.
GTATGCACCTTACACAAACACATCACAAGGAAATTAATCCTTAAATTGGAAATTTAGGTATAATTGCAGCTAATCATTTTAATTGTGTAATTGCCTACTCTGAATGGGCTGCTTGGTATCACTGTGTTGTTGGTAACTTTGTAATTAGATCTATGTGTCTTGAGGAATAAAATAATCCACAAATGCTGCATTAGCCATTCATAGAACCACTAAGCAATGAAGCCAAAGGGAATATATGTCCATGCAAATATGCTAAAATAAGAGTTCACAGGTTGTAATAGCATAGGCTGGCTATTTAGATTTTTATCTCATTCAAAACAAAAATGGATTTATCTCTTTATCTCTTTTCGAGCTATAAAATAATAAATACTAGATTAAAAAATTTTTAGGCAATACAGAAATATATAAATAATAAAGATCAAATCAGTCTTAATGTTTCCTCCTAGACATAGCCACTGCTAATATTTTCTTGTAGATCTTCTGGACTTTTCACTATCTGCATAAACTTTTTAGGAAAACTGAATTATTTTAAATAATATCCTTCAACTTGATTTCACTCTTTATATTATTAATATACACAGAATCTATCCTTTCAAAACATACTCATAGTTTTTCAATGTATTTATTTTCCTAATTACTTTAACCAATCCATTTTTGGCATAGATTTAGTTTGTTTCCACTTCTCTATTTTATTATAAGAAATAATTCAACAAATATTCTTATTATGATCTTATACACTTCATGTCATAGATTACTACATTGGAATTGCTGGGTCAAAGAGTATATATATATGGCTTTTGTTAAATATTTCCAGCTTTTTCTCCAAAATAGTGGTATCAATTTACAGTCTCATTAATAGTAATGTGATATGGACTGTTTCCTAACACTCTCATCACCACTTGTTCTTTTCAGTATTATTAATTTTTGCCTCATTGGTTTGCGTTTTTAAAAAATCTGGGGAGGGATTACAGAGGGGCTAAAGAACGTTTTAGGGGTGGTGGATATGTTCATTTTCTTGATTATGACATTGTTTTCCAGGTATATGCGTGTGTTAAAACTCCTCAACTTGTATACTTCTAAATCTGTGCAGTTTATTATGTCAATTATACCTCAAAAAAAGAGGAAAAAAAAATTGAAAAAGAGACAGGAAAAAATGTATTGTTTTGTATTTCTTTGATGGTTAGAGATGTTAAATATATTTTAAATGCTTATTGGTCATTAATTTACCTATTAATTTGCTTATTGGGCACTTAATGGCGTTTTTTCTTATTGATTTATGATTTCTTTTATATAGTAATAATATTAACTCCTTGTAAATATCTTTTTCAAATTTGCCTATTTTGTTCATGCTGCATTTGATCACCTGAGGTTTCAAATGTTTAAGTGGCTATATCTACCAATCTTTTCCTCTTTTTTCAGGGTGCGGAACAGTATTTCTGAAGCCATAAATTTTTTCGGTAACTAATGTCAAGCCTTATTTGAAGGATGAATACTCATTGTCCCCTGCCTACAAGTCAAGTTGGTACCAAGGCAAGATTCAGAGGACAAGAAGGCCCCTCAGCCTTCATTCAGCCTTTGTGTTTTAATAGAAGGCAAAAGTTCTCAGAGCTCCCATAAAAACCATACATTTGTTTCTGCAAACAGCTCATGTATTAGGTTGAACCATATAAAATTAAAATTAACCACTTGACCTTCAAAAGTGACAATTTTACATGGTTCACCTCAACAGGCAAACTCAGGTGCATATCAGAGATTGAGAGTCTGTATCACAGTAACATCAACCTGCAGAGTTGGAATTCTTAGAGGCCAAGTCTCTTGCTGAGAGACTAAGGCTCTCGCATTGAAAGATTTTGATCCATTTATGTTAACGTCTTCAGGTTTTGCCCAAAATACAGACTGCAAGAACTGCCGCAGGTCTTGTGAGCATACAACCATTTCTAGGGCTAGGGCAAGCTTACCTTAGCCGCTGCAAAGTTTTGGTTTCAGGCTTTTAGATTCCTGAATGATCTGGCATTGGTTTTCCCATTATCCTTTTTCTCAGCTAGAATGGAGGAAAGGGCAGATTACTCAAGGAGTGGTAAAAAGTGATATTAGTTCTGCCATCAAAGTTAGGAAGCTTATTCAAAACAAGGGAATTCAAAAAAGAAAGAAAGAAAGAAAAAATAAAAGGAAAAAAAATCCATGGAAAGGCATGGTTTGGGGGAGACATGGCACATAAGCAGAGGGAATATCGATCTTCACTGGGCCCCTAAGAGTACCAGCTCAGGTGAGAGCCCAACATACAAGCTCCAGTTCAAAACTATATTTAGTAATAGTTGCTGGGTGCAAATGTGGAAACAAGAAGCAAAGCTGTTTAGGAAAGCAAAGGTTACAGGCCTAAAGAACTCCAGATTAGGAAGTAATGGCAGCACAAAAGGACAAAAGTCTTGGGTTTCTGTTGGGCTTGAAGAAATACTACACAGAGACCTGGAGAATGTAAACCATGAATCTTGAGGGGACAATGCTGCTATAATTGGGAGGCATCTGCTCTTTAGAAAGTTGTGTTCCTAAATAGGAGGCACTAAATTTAGCATTGTGATTTCCAAATGCAGAAATCAAGGTAAAATTTTGAACAAAATTTAATAGGTTTTAAAATTCAGAAATAATATTGTTGATAAGAAGGGAGCCTGAAATTTTCTAAATATTACTAAAAGATAGGAATGTTTTAGATGACATTCTAAAAATAAAGCAGTTTTCCTGGGAGGTAATTTTTCCCCAGGTGATATGATAAAGTGTCACAATTAGTCTCCTCATGGGTGATCACTGCAGCTGACTTTGAAATTCACAAGAGAGAAATTTTGGACAATTGGAATGGATTTGCTGGCAACCTAGAAAAGCTGAACTAAAGACTCTTTCTCTTTCTCTCTCTTCTGTTTTTTTCTATCAATGTCCCTTCCCCACCCCCAAACTCTGCTACGTCTACAGTGTAGTATCACTGTGGGTCTAGGGATTCTAAAGTGTGCGGGTCTAGGAATAATGACTTGCAATGTATCAACATTGTCCAAAAGAAGTTTAACTACTGAATAGTTTTCATTCTGAGTTCAGGTCATCTGCTAAATTTTGCAAGTATGGGTCTGTAATATTCTCATGTGTCCTGGTATTTCTCTAGAATTTTAGAAATATGTGTTCTGTGGGGAACTTTGGATTGGTACAATCCAATTTATTTCTTGCATTAACATTAACTATTATAGGGTAGCAATGCCTCTTTAGAGCATTTGCCACTGGAAACATCTCATCTTTTCTGGGTCATCTTTCCTAACCCTGCCTTGCAAATGTAAAGAACCAGAATAATAGGACAACATCTTCACTATATAATGTGACTTTATGGAAGTGAAGTATTGGATTGATTACTTTTTATGGCTTCTTGTCACATCATCATAAAATCATATATAAAAGGACTCAAGGGGTTGAATTGCCTACTTCATTAGTCCTGGAAGGAAATACACAAACAGTAGCAAATGACAGGGAAAATGCATAACCAACTGCATCCATGAAGAAGGAAAAATCCTCACCAGATTAGAGATTTAGCTTTTAAACTCTAGTGTTAATAGGAAGAGTTGTGGGGAAAATGTTATTTTAATGTTCTGAGCTTTTAGGGACCTCAGAGTACGTATACACACACACACACATTCCCAAGAAGTTGAGGATGTACAATTGAACCTTGGTTGGAAGTGAGAGTCTCTGTGGCTCTCTAGGAAGATCCAGAAGTTAAAAGTTTCTGGTTCCATAATTAAGACATGTCCAGTTGAGGATCTTTCTTGACTCTTTTGAATTTGAATTGGTTCTTCTTCTCAGAAGTCATTTTCCTTATACATGGCACAGTGAGGCTAAGACCTATGACAACCAACTTCAGCAAGTTCTCTAGGGAAGCAGAATCAACAAGAGATATCTATAAATATAAGATTTATAAAAGTGTCTCATGCAACTGTGGGTATGCAAGAGTCCAAATTCCATAGGGCAGGCAACAGACTGGCAACTCCAATGAAGATGTTCAATGAACTCCTCAGGCAGTGAACTGGCAACTTTGATGAACTCCTCAGGAAACACTTCCATGAACTCCTCAGGAAAAGCTTCACTAGTCAGCCAAAGAAGAAGTGAAGGTCCTCTATCTGTCTCGCTTAAAAGTCTTCAGCTGATTGGATTAAATCCAGCTGATTGCATTCTCTCATTGTGGAAGACATGCCCTTCGTTGATGTAATGAGTCACAGCTGCAGCCTAATAAACCAGCCTTCTGGTTTGTTAACCAGACACAAATGTCCTTGCAATAACAGTTAGGCCAGTGCTTGCTTGACCAGACACCTGGGTACCATCACCTGGCCAAGTTGACACATGAACCTAACCATCACACCATCTAACAGGATGTGAAGATTCAACTTAACAATTTGAGATCCAGAGCAAAGGAAGCCTAGAATGAGAATTAAATTCTGTTCTAGCCTGATTGACAAATGCTCTTCATCCCTGAGTTTTATCTTCTAGAGCTTTTTCTTTACATCTGAATGGTCAAGTTCAGCATGTCAGCCTATAGAAAATAGCCAAGAAGGTCTCTCTCTTTCAGGCCAGTGTCTATCAAATGTGGTCTGAGGACCAAGAGCATAAGTATCACCAATATGCATATTTCAACTATAGATTCCTAGGCCTTATCTCAGCCCTACACTGAATCAAAATCTTGGGATTTGGAATCTGGGACTCCGCAGGCATAATATGTGCCCCAGTGATTCTTGATCTCATTTTGAGATCCCATGATCTAGACCATGGCCTGGAGGTGTAAAGCAGTCTATCGCCTCACACATGATCTAGGCACACCTATCATAGAACAAAACCAGACGGAACATCTGGTAAGTCACAGCTAAGAGCAAAGAGTATCAGAACATTTATCCCATGCTCTTTAACACTTTAACATACATTTAGCATCTAAAATACCTTAATTCCCCTTGAAGCAGAGATTTTGCCTGGAATTGGAATTCGTTAGTGCAAAACTTCTCTAGAACTTAATTGGGGTAGCCATGTGTGCAGAGAGCAACCAGTCAGGACTTCAGACACCTTAACCTTTCCACACTTACTGTAAGCTAATAAAAGTATAAGCAATTAAAAAAATAAATAAATGCTCTCTTTTTTAGTATACTTCTGAGATTTGACCTATTAGAAAATAATGGAGTATGAGTCACTATTAAATCTCCTTCGTTAAGGAAGTTTGCTGGAGTTTCATAAGAAGTTTTCATATCCCACAGTCTCAACAACATTAAGTTATGATTTTAAAGACAGGACAAAATACTTATTTTTACAATGGCATGGGTTTATGGAAGGAAAAAAGCATCAAATTTTGATTCCAGAGACACTGGTTAGGGCCTCTGCTCCATTCCTTCTAGCAGTGTAACTGAGCACAAAATTACAAGTTAACTCCCTAGATTCAGCTTTTCCATCTATTGAATCAGATTGCTAATCTTTAATTTTTTATAATAAATGATATACAACAAGAGGTGCTTCTCTTCAGGGGCTAATTCACTGAAGATTAATGGAGTTTCACTTCATTAAGCAAAGACTACCCCAATCTTATCATCACCAAAGTCCATTTGGTTCTTTGACCACATATATGACATTTTTCTCCATTTTTAAAATCCAACACATTTAATTGTCATTATCTGATACATATAAGCCAGAGTAATTGCACAAGTTTCTCATAACTCAGCAAACAGTAAAAATCAGTGGTGCTTTTAACTAGGCATGGTCTTTTCACAATACCAGACTTTGACAGGTAAGTCTACGGAGCTTTGACAGGTGAGACTGTGGAGCCAGGAACCTCAGGCAGAGCCTCAGGTTAGGAACCCTGTTTTTGAGGCTTGAATCCTTCAGACTTAATATAATGCTGATCCCTCTCTACTTTAACTAATATTTATTTCTAGAATTCACTGAAATTACCATCTATGAAGTCACCTCAAAGAAATACTAGTGCACCACATAAAACCTTCCAGAGAAATACAACTTGCAATTAACAACAACCAAATGCACACACTCATTTTCTATACCTTAAGGAGATAAGAGCATCTGATGTTTCTCACCTGGTGTTTAAGCTGCTTCTCTTCCAGTTGATCATTTACTGTGTCCCAGATACTGCACTAGGCAATTTGAGTATGTCATGTCATTTCATCTTTATCATATCCCTATAATATAGAAATTATTATACTCATTTTAAAGGATGAGGACATTGAGATTAAGAGAACTTAAAAACTTTGCCATAGCTAATTTAAGTGGTCTAATTGCAACTTCCATACCCTTGGAAGTAACTTATTCATTCAACAAATATTTATGGAAGAATGAGGCGTCCAGTAAACAAAGCAAAATGGTTGCCCACAGGAATGCATATTCTGGTGGAATTCTACCGTAACTATGAAGTTATACTGTATCCTAACCAAGCATTGTGATCAGCATTTCCACAGGGGCCACCAAAAATTTGATGGTTCAGCAGAATGAATACTAGAACCTGAGTGGGGCAACTTCAGATTTATTCTGATTCTGGAGATTTCCTTACCTTATGTTCCTAATTTTCTTACCTTAGGTGGGATCTGAAGACCAAAACTGATACCATTCTTTGTGATGGTGATTTTCTTTCACAGATTATTGTTTTTGTTTTTGTTTTTTAGCTTCCCCTTGAAATATAGAGCCCAGGCTATACAAATATTAAAGGCACAGAGTACATTTTTGGCTCAAAATGTATCATGAATCAGGTTATTTTTAAACTATTCAAAGTGGCCTGGCAAAGAAATGTTTTGAGTTTTTCCATTGCTAAACGTATCTCTAAGTTAGGTTAAAATAGTTGAGCTACATGAAACTCTCATTCTTCCAAATGGATGTTGGAAAAGAAATATATCAATAAAGAGTAAGCAGTAACCACCCTTCCTCCAGCCTTAATGGAGAGAGACAGGTGGCCCTGCTCAGGGGACAAGACTCAATGGAGGGTTCTGCAAGAAGGCCTGAGGCCCAGTGCAGGCTGGAACTTTGAAATCCAATTTATAACTGCTCCAAGAGTAAGCTAACCAACTGAAAATGGGGGCCCCAGTAAGGCAGGTGGTGCTCTGCAGAAGCCCTCAAAGTCTGGCCCACCACCAGCAAAATCCATCCAGGAAAAGAAGGTTCAGATGATGAGACTCCCAGGTGGGAGTCTCCTCTTGGAGACTGGTGTTTAAAGGGCATAATTTGTTAAAACCTCCCCCTGGATAAATGAAACAGGCTGTCTTTAAATCAAGCCAACTCAGAAGCCATTTTGCAATACCTCACAAAAGTAAACAGCATTTAACTCACAAATGGATTGTAAGAATTTATTGAAATAATTTAGTTTTAAATGGGCTAACAGAATATGTTGAATAATATAAATGCTCGCTAAAAAATTTAAGAAAATACCAGTTACAATGACTTAATCTATCGAATGTAAATGTCTGAGCATAACATAGCTCTAGACCAGTATGATTTCCAGGTTGACAAATGTAGACAAGTTTTGACTATCACTTGAATACCACAAGTCAGAAGGATAAAAGTGGAAAAGGCAATAAAAGGATCTCTAATCCACCCTCTGGATATCTGATCTCTCAATTACGAAGATGGAAAGAACAGGATAATAATAGTGAGAGGAATTGCCTTTTACAAAGGTAAAAGAAATAAACTCAATTAAGGATCTACAACCTCCTTTTCTATACATTAATATTAACCACCACAATTCTTTAACTCCAGTGCAATTATTTCTCAAAGAATAAATACAAGTACAAAATAAAATTACAGTGATTACAGTCACAATACAATCACAGTAGTAATTATGCTCAATTTATTTGGGAATATGGAAGGCAGTTTCACAAGGAAATATTTTTAAACACCTCAAATTCATTTCTGAAAATGAAGCAAACATTTTAGAAGACAAACATTGGAGCAAGAGAGATTAAAGGGACTCCAACACAATTCTGTTCTTTAACAACTGTTTTTAACTACCATATAATAAGGACTGATTCCTTATTATATAATTTGTTCCTGTCCATGATTTAAGCTTAAGCAGCTACTTTTGCTCTTTACCACATTTATCACTGCCTTGATAAGATGCTAGTTTAATTTAATCAAGGAAACTACCTGTGAAGGATTTTACTATTCTAAAATCTGCTTTATTTGAGGGCATTTTTGGAGACAGAGTTCAGTAAAAAAAAAAAAGAAAACAACAACAACAACAAAAAAAACAAAAAACAAAGCAAAGACACTCCAATTTACTGTTGTCAATCAATGATCTATCCTTAAAATAGCTTAAAGGTGAAGTTTAAAAATATAATAAACCAGTATAATTTGTTTGGATGAATTATGAGACCACAGTTATTCCCATGAGTCCTAAAAATCCTTCTTTCCATGTTGAACACATTGTATGCTTAAGTGGCTGTTCTATAATTGTAAAGGAGCACTTACACTAAATTCCCAGGTTTTTAAAGAAGCTTATTCACATAGAACATCTCCCTCCATATAGTTCAAGGACTGTTACACACATTCATTCAGTAATTTCAGTGATAATAATTTATGAAAATCATATTGCTCTGTTACAAATACCCTAATGTACAATGATTTTTACTCGGAAGTTTTAAATACATGGAAATAATATAGCCCCAGGGTTATATCTATTCATTCTTATTCAAATGACTTTTGGGAGGCTTTCAACTGATGTTTCTGAGAAGAATTTAGGTAAACTGAAGGATTTCACACAATCAGTAGTATCTTGGGCTGTGGAGTTTTCAACTCCAGACAAATTCCCAGTTTAGTCATTTCTATAAACATCCCTTGCTTGCCCAAGTTTTCCACAATCTCTGCCCAGAAACCTGGATTTGAGGTACAGTCACAAAGAGAAGCTGGAGAAAATGTTTTCCATGTGAAGCATTTTGTGAAGAAAAGTTTTATACTTCAAGAGAGCAGACAGAACAATACTTGCCACCTAGATTTTTAAAATTTTCTTCAAATTCCAGATTTCATTCAATTTACTAGGTGTTTTTTCCTTCTTCTTCTTTATTGCCTTCCTATGTGCCTGCAATAGGAAAACTACAAGACTTCAATCACTCTTCAATTAGGACTAACAGATCACACCAACCTAAATCTCATCAACTGCTACCAGGCATTCCCCAAATACAATTTCAACTTACTGGGAAAGATTAGAAGACACATTTGGCATTTGTAATGAAATAAGCAGTCAGTGGTGGGTGAAGGGCTATCAGTCTCAGAGTTTTACTGTTTATTTGTAAGCTTATGTAGTAATTTTAAAAAGCTTATGAAGTGGGATTTCTAGACAAGAAAATCAAGAACTAGTCGTCCCCTAGTAAATCCACTGCTGGAAAAGCTTACAAGTCCCTGCTTCTGCCAGACAGATCCCTTACCTTAACTAACAGATAGATAGCTAGATAGATAGCTAGATAGATGATAGATAGATAGATAGATAGATAGATAGATAGATAGATAGATAGACAGATAGATAGATAGATGAATTTTAGAGGTGCTTAGGTTGAGAGAATAACTGTGGAACATTTTAAAAGATACAGCTGAAAGACACCCCAATCAAAGCATTCTCCTTGATTTCCTTCTCTCTCACAAACCCACATCCAATCCATCAATAAGTCCTGTCAGCACCACATTCAAAATTTTTCTAGGCTGCCACTTTCCCTGCAGCTTCATGGTAGCCGAGATCCTTTGAACAAATCATGAAACAAGTGGCAAGCTTCAAGGCCCTCATCACTGCTCAAAAAAGTGGGGCTCACACAGGCTTCCAGCACTGTTCCATCTTGGCCAGGCCAACCCATCTGAATTTTCCTGCAACTTTGCTGCCATTTTTGTTATAATATTTGGATGATTATAGATTCTGTGTGGTTGAGAGAAAAGACAATGTCCACTGGATGAGCAATGAGATTTGTTGGTAGCGATATTGCCCACCCCTGCCCACCAGTACCTGGCCACCATGAATATCAGTAAGCATACTCAGAGAATGCAAAAGAAGATATAAAGCAAGTCCTAGAGCTGCTAGATGCTTACTTGAAGAGAAAGATGCTTCTGGTGGGTGAATATGACTCGCTAGCTACTGTCATCATTATGTGCACCCTATTGTTTCAACAAGTAGATCCCAGGGCCTTTTTCTGCTGTGACATCTCCAATACCAACCACTGGTTCCTCAGCTGCATGTGCCGACTCCAATTTCCAAGTGTCTCGGAGGAATTGTAACTGTGAGAATGTGGTTCAACTGATGCTAAAAAGTTTGCAGAGAGCTAGCCTAAGAAGGAGACCCATTGGAAAGAGAAAGTTCAGCAGGAGGAAGTGCAGAATCCTCAAGCTGAGAAGAAAGAAGAGAAGAGGGTGACTTCACCAGATCCTGGTCCTGAAGAGAAATTGCATAAAAGAGAGCAGGAATTGACCACAGAGCTAAGGATAAGGACACCTTTGTTCACCTGTCCAAGACTACCTTTGTTTTGAAGAGTTTAAGTGCATATTCTCCAATGAGAACACCCTCTCTATAGTGTTGCCATAGTTTACCAGCATTTTAGTAGGGATGGCTAGACCTATGATGTGCTGAATGTAACAACTAGTGCCCACTCAGAGCTTCAGGAATGCGAACTCGTCACTAAGATGTTACAGAGGCTGGAAAAATTGAAGAAGAGGCCTTTGCCAGCACCTTCCTCTATGGAATCCCTTTTTTTTTTAATTATTTAGAAATTTCTGGGCTCAGAAGCTTCTGGACACCTCCCTCTGAATCCAGATTGATAGGTGGGCTGTGACAAATTTACATGGTTGAAACTAGACCCTGGAAATGAAGAGGCCTAATTACCGGTATGAAAGAGGCATCTAAAATGTGGACAAAGCCTTCAGTTGGAGTGAGATCTTCAAGTGAACGTCTTTGCCATCACCTAGAGTGGTGGGTGATTAAAGGAAACCAAACATTGAAAATCTCTAGAATTTAATCACTTCTCTTCACTGCCACAGTTACCACCTTAGTACAAGCCACCATCTTTTCCACCTCCACTACTATAATAATCTCCTAACTAATCTTCCTGGTTCCACACTTGCCCATTAGTCTATACTTCACAAGACAGCCAAAGTGATTCTTTTAAAATATAAACCAGATCATGTTATTCCTCTGCCAAAAGTGCTTCAAAGGCTTTCCATCACACCCAGATAAAATCCAATGTTTTCAATATAATCGGATTTTACATTTAAGCAAAACATTGACTGAGTGATATGAGATCCTCCTTGCTCCTCATGGTTCCTCCCATTTAATAGATAAATCCTCCACTTTCTTATTTATCTTTAAACTCCTGGTCCTTTGAGGGTAATTCTCTTGCTTCTTCCTTGTTGCTATCCTTACAGACCTCCTGATTATGCCCCTTCAAGTCCTGCCATCTCCCTGAAGGATGTCAATATTCATTTAAACCCTAGTACTTTATGTCCAATTATTTTCTAGGAATATTCTAATTCTCTAATTCTACTTCCTCCAAAATCAGTTATTTAAGTATACTACAAACTTCTCTTCCAGCTTGCTGGCTGAAGTATTCCCACCTAATCCTCACTGAAATCTCTATTTCATTAGTCAATCTTCTTTGAGTCCAATTCTTTTTTTGTTTACTTCCTTCCCTATCCCTCTTTGATTCCATGCTCCATAACTTCGATAATAGTCAAAATAATCTAAACTTTCTTGTGCTTTCATTGCTGCTGTTAGGAAAAATCTCAACCCTAGATGAATACAACCATTATAGTCTCTATAGTGGCTGAAGAAAATCACAGAACAAAACAGAATGACTCCATTTTAAACTCATTTCACCAACCCAAATAGGTTTCCCACACTACCTGGCATCCCAATTAAGATTTCCTATTCAACTCATTCTCTCCCTCTCAACAATGGCTGCATTTTACTCCACTCTCCTCAAATCTACAACCCCCTCCTTCTCCCTTCCAATTTCCTGAGAAAATAAAATAACGTTCTCTCATGGGATGTTATTTTAATTTCCCAGGCAGCTCAAGCAAATACCATGCAATGGTTCAGCTTAAACAATGGGAATTTATTTGCTCATGATTATGAGGATAAAAGAAAGTCCAAATCAAGGCAGGCATAATCAAGACACTGCTGTCTCCCCAGAGACTGTGTTCTGTGGCTGGCTGCTGGCAATCCTTAGTCCTTAACTTACACATGGCAAGGCACATGACAGCCTCTTCTGGTCTTTCCTGGCCTCTCCGTTCCCTTGGGTCCTGTTGAATTTCAGCTGTGTGCCTCCTGTGGCTTTCTCTCTATCTGTCTAAATTTCATTCCACTTTTAAAAGACTCCAGTAATAAGATTAAGACCCATCGTGATTAAGGTGGGCCACATCTTAACTGAAGTAACCTCATCAAAATGTTTTATTTACAATGGGTTCACACCCACAGGAATACATTAATAAGAAGATATTTTTCTGGAGCACATATAACTCCAAACCACCACAGATGTTAAAAAATGTAAAGTTTCCAATTAAAAAATAGAAATTAAAGGTATTAATCACAAGCCAGCAGAGAAAAAATAAATAAGAAGTTATCTGGTTCAATCTGATAAAACGAGGGAAAGTGGGGGGGGAAGCAAAGAAAATGCATAGTAAATAGAAAGCACAAAATAAGATGGCATAAATAAATCCAAATATGTCAGTAATCATCATAAATACAAATGGATTAAAATTCCACATGGCAGAGACTTCAGATTTGATACAGCACTAAAATAAACACTGGATATGAGTAATTTATAAGACATAATTCAATATAATGATCCAGAAAGATTTAAAGTAAAGCAATGAAAAAATATTACCAGCAAATAATAACCAAAAAAGTGGTAGATTTATTTTACTGTCATTTAAAATTGACTTTAGTGAAAAAATCATTAGGAATAAAGATTAGTGCATGATAATAAAAGAGCAGCTCATGAGGATGATATAATGGTTATTAACTTGTATACACCTAACATATTTGAATTATATAAAGGAAAAATTGATATATAAAGGAAAAATTGACAGCAGTACAAGGAGATATTTGAAAATCTGTCATTATAGTGAGTGAAATTTCAACACATATTTCAATAATGATGATAATAGTTTATGCTTATATAGCAGTCAATAGCATTAATATTTGCCAAGCACTTTTCTTAGCAGTTGGTATTTTAATTCATTACTATAAGTCAGCATATCCATGTAGATGTCTAACAGAATCTCAATTTTACCACACCCAAAATCAAACTCCTGATTTTCACCCCTCAAATTTGCTCTATCCACAGTCTTCTCCATCTCAATTAATGGCAGCTCCATTGCTCAAGTTGCCCAGGCCAAAAATCTTGGAGTGATCCTTATTCCTCACTTTCTCTCATATCCCATATCCAATAGGTCAGGAAATCCTCCTGGCTCTATCTTCAAAGTACAATCAAAATCCATCCACCCTCCCATGCTATCCCCTAGTCCAAGCCAGAATCATCTTCCACCTACATTTCTTCAGTAATCTATAACTAGTCTCACTGCTTCCTCAGTTTCCCCCATACAAGTCTGATTCCAAACAGCAGTCGGGGTGATTCTTTGAAAATATAATTCAGATGGTGTCACTCTGTGCCAGTTTGGATGTATTATGTCCCTCCAAACACCACGTTGTTTAATGCAATCTTCTGGGGGCCAACGTATTAGTGTTGATTAGGTTGGAATCCTTTGATTGAGTGTTTCCATGGAGATGTGACACAATCAACTGTGAATTAAAGTTTGACTGGATTACTTCCATGGAGATATGGGCTCCACCCAATCAGGGTGGGTCTTGATTTAATCACTGGAGCCCTATAAAAAGAGTTCACAAACAGAAGGACCCCAGAGCAGCTGTGAGTGACATTTTGGAGAGCAGCCAAGAGAGACATTTTGGAGATAGCCGCTGAAAGCAGACTTTTCCTGACATTTTGGGGATGCTAGCCCAGTGTTTGTTCCAGAGAAGCTAAGAGAGGACAAAATGTTGCACCAAGAGCAACTTTTTGAAGAAAGCACAGGAGCTGAGAGAGAAGCTGGAACAACCCAGGGTCAGCTGGCACCAGCCACATGCCTTCCCAGCTAACAGAAGTTTTCCAGATGCCAATGGCTTTTCTCCAGTGAAGGTACCCTATTGTTGATGCCTTATCTTGGAAACTTTATGGCCTTAAGACTGTAACTTTATAAACCCCCTTTATAAAAGCCAATCCATTTCTGGTGTTTTGCCAATGGCAGCATTAGCAAACTTGAACACAGCCCCTCTGCTCAAAACCCTCTGACTGCTCATTTCACTTAGAGGGAATGTCAAAGCTGCTTAGAATGACTTACAAGTCTCTACACATGTGACCCCCGTTACCTCCCAGACCAATCAATTCTTCTACCATGTTCTCCTTTGCTCACACCTCTCCAACAAAACTGGCCTCCTGAATCCTACACCATGCCAAGCATATTCTGGCCCTAGAGATTTTGCACTGGCTCTTTCCTCTGTTCCAAACACTCTTGCCACAGATAACAGCATGGCTTCCTCCCTCACTTCTTCCCATCTCTGCTCATCATGAGGCTTGGCCTGACCTCCTGAGATAGAAGAACCTGCCTCTTACCTCCACTCTCAGCACACCCAATACCCCTTCCTCTGTTATATTCATAGCATTTATCTCCTAAGATATCATATAATTTGATTATTTATTATATTTATTTTATGACTTCTTTCAGGAAATAGTAAGCTCTAGGAGGGAAGTAATTTTTGCCTATTTTATGTATTGCATGTACCTAGAAAATAACTGACACATGGTGGGCATGCAATCACTGTTTGTTGAATGAATATAGGAATGAGTGCTTTAAAAATCACTAGAGGAAGATTGTATTACTTATCATCACAATATTGTAGATGAGGAAACTGAGGCACAATAGGCTAAGTACCTTGCCCAATTTCTCACAGCTAGAATATGATATAACAGGGATTTTCTTCTGTTTTCCCTCACACCATTTTTTACTTCTATGCTGTATGGACTGTCATTTATTGCTTGGCAGAAACCAGGAAGTCAAGCCAGCAACAACAACAAAAGCCCATGAGTGAGACTGGAATACTGGAATAATAAAGTGAGCAAACTTGACATGTATAAACCTCTATTCATAACAAATAGAGAATTCACATATTTTCAAATATACATAACATATTTACAAAAATGAACCATGTTAAAGATCACGATAATTTTACAGCAAAGACTCAACATAACACAGAGCATATCGTTTACTTCAAATGCAATAAAACTAGAAATCAATAAATTAAAGACAGCTTTTAAAAAGATAATATACAGAGAGAAACTAAAAAAACTACTTCTAAATAATTTATGGGTTAAAATATAATAATAGGAATTTGGATCAGAATGAAACATAAAAGGCAATAGATATCTACATTTGTGGAATTAGCTATATTTGCTCCTTTAAATGCCTTATTTTTAAATGTATGTTACAGAGCAAGAAAGACTGAAAATATGTGAGCTAGCCCTTTGTTCTAAAGAAGTTAGAAACAGAATTTACAACAAAAACAAAGAAAATATAAAACAGGAAATAAAGATTAGAGCAGAAAGTAATGAAAAACAAAACAAAGAAAAATAAACAGTATTAGGCATAAAGAGTAAAAACAGAGTAGTTTTCTTAAAACACAAAAAGATAATAACTAACTCTAAACCAATAAATTCTAAAACTTGGGCAAAATTGACAAAATGATGGGAAAATATGAGTTATCAAAACTGACACAAAAATAAATATAAAACCTTAACAGATTTATAACCATTAACAAATTGGGCAGTCAGAAGTTTTAAAATCTACCCACAAAATCAAAGGAGAAAAAAACCTGCTGTGAACAGAAAACGTTATATGTGTATTCTCCAAAAGTATTGACAATCGTTTTAGTCTCTAATATTAACACTTTCAAGGAACAGAAAATGAGGAAAAGTTCCCTAACTCATTTTATGGGGCTGGCATGATCTTAATGTCAAAACATGGCAAGAACATGACAAAAAAAAAAGGAAAATTAGAGGCCAACCTCACAGACAAAAGTACAAATATTCTAAATAAAATATTAGCAAATCAAATCAAGGAATATGTGCACATAATATATGAATATATCTAAGTAGGGTAGCATTTACCTAAAATTTATAAGTATATAAAACAATGCTTCTTATTGCTTACAGATACATATTTAATAAAAGTGCTGTCAAGAGGCGGGGCAAGATGGCAGACTGGTGAGCTGTATGTTTTAGTTACTCCTCCAGGAAAGTAGGTAGAAAGCCAGGAACTGCGTGGACTGGACACCACAGAGCATTCTGTCTTTGGGCATACTTCATACAACACTCATGAAAATGTCGAACTGCTGAGATCAGCGAAATCTAAGCCCAATACAGAAAGCTTCAAAGACTTTCAATTTGGGCACTTCAAGTCAAGAGCAGAACTAAGAGAGCTCTGAGACAAAAGGCAATAATCCAGTGGCTGAGAAAATTCACTAAACACCACAACTTCCCAAGAAAAGGGGGGTGTCCGCTCACAGCCACCATCCTGGTGGACAGGAAACACTCCTGCCCATCGCCAGCCCCATAGCCCAGAGCTGCCCCAGACAACCCAATGTGACGGAAGTGCTTCAAATAACAGGCACACACCACAAAACTGGGCGTGGACATTAGCCTTCCCTGCAACCTCAGCTGATTGTCCCAGAGTTAGGAAGGTGGAGCAGTGTGAATTAACAAAGCCCCACTCAGCCATCATTTGAGCAGACTGGGAGCCTCCCTACATGGCCCAGCAGCCCAGAATTGCCCTGGGGAGACGGCACTCACCTGTGACATAGCACAGTCATCCCTCAACAGAGGACCCGGGGTGCACAGCCTGGAAGAGGGGCCCACTTGCAAGTCTCAGGAGCCATACGCCAATACCAAGGACTTGTGGGTCAGTGGCAGAGACAAACTGTGGCAGGACTGAACTGAAGGATTAGACTATTGCAGCAGCTTTAAAACTCTAGGATCACCAGGGAGATTTGATTGTTATGGCCACCCCCCTTCCCCGACTGCCCAGAAACACGCCCCACATACAGGGCAGGCAACACCAACTACACACGCAAGCTTGGTACACCAATTGGGCCCCACAAGACTCACTCCCCCACTCACCAAAAAGGCTAAGCAGGGGAGAACTGGCTTGTGGAGAACAGGTGGCTCGTGGACGCCACCTGATGGTTAGTTAGAGAAAGTGTACTCCATGAAGCTGTAGATCTGATAAATTAGAGATAAGGACTTCAATAGGTCTACAAACCCTAAAAGAACCCTATCAAGTTCAGCAAATGCCACAAGGCCAAAAACAACAGAAAATTATAAAGCATATGAAAAAACCAGATGATATGGATAACCCAAGCCCAAGCACCCAAATCAAAAGACCAGAAGAGACACAGCACCTAGAGCAGCTACTCAAAGAACTAAAGATGAACAATGAGACCATAGTACGGGAGATAAAGGAAATCAAGAAGACTCTAGAAGAGCATAAAGAAGACATTGCAAGACTAAATAAAAAAATGGATAATCTTATGGAAATTAAAGAAACTGTTGACCAAATTAAAAAGACTCTGGACACTCATAGTACAAGACTAGAGGAAGTTGAACAACGAATCAGTGACCTGGAAGATGACAGAATGGAAAATGAAAGCATAAAAGAAAAAATGGGGAAAAAAATTGAAAAAATTGAAATGCACCTCAGGGATATGATAGATAATATGAAACGTCCAAATATAAGACTCATTGGTGTCCCAGAAGGGGAAGAAAAGGGTAAAGGTCTAGGAAGAGTATTCAAAGAAATTGTTGGGGAAAACTTCCCAAATCTTCTAAACAACATAAATACACAAATCATAAATGCTCAGCGAACTCCAAATAGAATAAATCCAAATAAACCCACTCCGAGACATATACTGATCACACTGTCAAACACAGAAGAGAAGGAGCAAGTTCTGAAAGCAGCAAGAGAAAAGCAATTCACCAAATACAAAGGAAACAGCATAAGACTAAGTAGTGACTACTCAGCAGCCACCATGGAGGCAAGAAGGCAGTGGCACGATATATTTAAAATTCTGAGTGAGAAAAATTTCCAGCCAAGAATACTTTATCCAGCAAAGCTCTCCTTCAAATTTGAGGGAGAGCTTAAATTTTTCACAGACAAACAAATGCTGAGAGAATTTGCTAACAAGAGACCTGCCCTACTGGAGATACTAAAGGGAGCCCTACAGACAGAGAAACAAAGAAAGGACAGAGAGACTTGGAGAAAGGTTCAGTACTACAGAGATTCGGTATGGGTACAATAAAGGATATTAATAGAGAGAGGGAAAAATATGGCAAACATAAACCAAAGGATAAGATGGCCGATTCAAGAAATGCCTTCACGGTTATAACGTTGAATGTAAATGGATTAAACTCCCCAATTAAAAGATACAGATTCGCAGAATGGATCAAAAAAAATGAACCATCAATATGTTGCATACAAGAGACTCATCTTAGACACAGGGACACAAAGAAACTGAAAGTGAAAGGATGGAAAAAAATATTTCATGCAAGCTACACCCAAAAGAAAGCAGGTGTAGCAATATTAATATCAGATAAAATAGACTTCAAATGCAGGGATGTTTTGAGAGACAAAGAAGGCCACTACATACTAATAAAAGGGGCAATTCAGCAAGAAGAAATAACAATCGTAAATGTCTATGCACCCAATCAAGGTGCCACAAAATACATGAGAGAAACACTGGCAAAACTAAAGGAAGCAATTGATATTTCCACAATAATTGTGGGAGACTTCAACACATCACTCTCTCCTATAGATAGATCAACCAGACAGAAGACCAATAAGGAAATTGAAAACCTAAACAATCTGATAAATGAATTAGATTTAACAGACATATACAGGACATTACATCCCAAATCACCAGGATACACGTACTTTTCTAGTGCTCACGGAACTTTCTCCAGAATAGATCATATGCTGGGACATAAAACAAGCCTCAATAAATTTAAAAAGATTGAAATTATTCAAAGCACATTCTCTGACCACAATGGAATACAATTAGAAGTCAATAACCATCAGAGACTTAGAAAATTCACAAATACCTGGAGGTTAAACAACACACTCCTAAACAATCAGTGGGTTAAAGAAGAAATAGCAAGAGAAATTGCTAAATATATAGAGACGAATGAAAATGAGAACACAACATACCAAAACCTATGGGATGCAGCAAAAGCAGTGCTAAGGGGGAAATTTATAGCACTAAACGCATATATTAAAAAGGAAGAAAGAGCCAAAATCAAAGAACTAATGGATCAACTGAAGAAGCTAGAAAATGAACAGCAAACCAATCCTAAACCAAGTACAAGAAAAGAAATAACAAGGATTAAAGCAGAAATAAATGACATAGAGAACAAAAAAACAATAGAGAGGATAAATATCACCAAAAGTTGGTTCTTTGAGAAGATCAACAAGATTGACAAGCCCCTAGCTAGACTGACAAAATCAAAAAGAGAGAAGACCCATATAAACGAAATAATGAATGAAAAAGGTGACATAACTGCAGATCCTGAAGAAATTAAAAAAATCATAAGAGGATATTATGAACAACTGTATGGCAACAAACTGGACAATGTAGAAGAAATGGACAATTTCCTGGAAACATATGAACAACCTAGACTGACCAGAGAAGAAATAGAAGACCTCAACCAACCCATCACAAGCAAAGAGATCCAATCAGTCATCAAAAATCTTCCCACAAATAAATGCCCAGGGCCAGATGGCTTCACAGGGGAATTCTACCACACTTTCCAGAAAGAACTGACACCAATCTTACTCAAACTCTTTCAAAACATTGAAGAAAATGGAACACTACCTAACTCATTTTATGAAGCTAACATCAATCTAATACCAAAACCAGGCAAAGATGCTACAAAAAAGGAAAACTACCGGCCAATCTCCCTAAGGAATATAGATGCAAAAATCCTCAACAAAATACTTGCAAATCGAATCCAAAGACACATTAAAAAAATCATACACCATGACCAAGTGGGGTTCATTCCAGGCATGCAAGGATGGTTCAACATAAGAAAAACAATCAATGTATTACAACACATTAACAAGTCAAAAGGCAAAAATCAATTGATCATCTCAATAGATGCTGAAAAAGCATTTGACAAAATCCAACATCCCTTTTTGATAAAAACACTTCAAAAGGTAGGAATTGAAGGAAACTTCCTCAACATGATAAAGAGCATATATGAAAAACCCACAGCCAGCATAGTACTCAATGGTGAGAGACTGAAAGCCTTCCCTCTAAGATCAGGAACAAGACAAGGATGCCCGCTGTCACCACTGTTATTCAACATTGTGCTGGAAGTGCTAGCCAGGGCAATCCGGCAAGACAAAGAAATAAAAGGCATCCAAATTGGAAAAGAAGAAGTAAAACTGTCATTGTTTGCAGATGATATGATCTTATATCTAGAAAACCCTGAGAAATCGATGATACAGCTACTAGAGCTAATAAACAAATTTAGCAAAGTAGCGGGATACAAGATTAATGCACATAAGTCAGTAATGTTTCTATATGCTAGAAATGAACAAACTGAAGAGACACTCAAGAAAAAGATACCATTTTCAATAGCAACTAAAGAAATCAAGTACCTAGGAATAAACTTAACCAAAGATGTAAAAGACTTATACAAAGAAAACTACATAACTCTACTAAAAGAAATAGAAGGGGACCTTAAAAGATGGAAAAATATTCCATGTTCATGGATAGGAAGGCTAAATGTCATTAAGATGTCAATTCTACCCAAACTCATCTACAGATTCAATGCAATCCCAATCAAAATTCCAACAACCTACTTGCAGACTTGGAAAAGCTAGTTATCAAATTTATTTGGAAAGGGAAGATGCCTCGAATTGCTAGACACTCTAAAAAAGAAAAACGAAGTGGGAGGACTTACACTCCCTGACTTTGAAGCTTATTATAAAGCCACAGTTGCCAAAACAGCATGGTACTGACACAAAGATAGACATATAGATCAATGGAATCGAATTGAGAATTCAGAGATAGACCCTCATATCTATGGCCGACTGATCTTTGATAAGGCCCCCAAAGTCACTGAACTGAGCCATAATGGTCTTTTCAACAAATGGGGCTGGGAGAGTTGGATATCCATATCCAAAAGAATGAAAGAGGACCCCTACCTCACCCCCTACACAAAAATTAACTCAAAATGGACCAAAGATCTCAATATAAAAGAAAGTACCATAAAACTCCTAGAAGATAATGTAGGAAAACATCTTCAAGACCTTGTATTAGGCGGCCACTTCCTAGACTTTACACCCAAAGCACAAGCAACAAAAGAGAAAATAGATAAATGGGAACTCCTCAAGCTTAGAAGTTTCTGCACCTCAAAGGAATTTCTCAAAAAGGTAAAGAGGCAGCCCACTCAATGGGAAAAAATTTTTGGAAACCATGTATCTGACAAAAGACTGATATCTTGCATATACAAAGAAATCCTACAACTCAATGACAATAGTACAGACAGCCCAATTATAAAATGGGCAAAAGATATGAAAAGACAGTTCTCTGAAGAGGAAATACAAATGGCCAAGAAACACATGAAAAAATGTTCAGCTTCACTAGCTATTAGAGAGATGCAAATTAAAACCACAATGAGATACCATCTAACACCAGTTAGAATGGCTGCCATTAAACAAACAGGAAACTACAAATGCTGGAGGAGATGTGGAGAAATTGGAACTCTTATTCATTGTTGGTGGGACTGTATAATGGTTCAGCCACTCTGGAAGTCAGTCTGGCAGTTCCTTAGAAAACTAGGTATAGAGCTACCATTCGATCCAGCAATTGCACTTCTCGGTATATACCCGGAAGATCGGAAAGCAGTGACACGAACAGATATCTGCACGCCAATGTTCATAGCAGCATTATTCAGAATTGCCAAGAGATGGAAACAACCCAAATGTCCTTCAACAGATGAGTGGATAAATAAAATGTGGTATATACACACGATGGAATACTACGCGGCAGTAAGAAGGAACAATCTCGTGAAACATATGACAACATGGATGAACCTTGAAGACATAATGCTGAGCGAAATAAGCCAGGCACAAAAAGAGAAATATTATATGCTACCACTAATATGAACTTTGAAAAATGTAAAACAAATGGCTTATAATGTAGAATGTAGGGGAACTAGCAGTAGAGAGCAATTAAGGAAGGGGGAACAATAATCCAAGAAAAACAGATAAGCTATTTAACGTTCTGGGGATGCCCAGGAATGACTATGGTCTGTTAAATTCTGATGGATATAGTAGGAACAAGTTCACAGAAATGTTGCTATATTATGTAACTTTCTTGGGGTAAAGTAGGAACATGTTGGAAGTTAAGCAGTTATCTTAGGTTAGTTGTCTTTTTCTTACTCCCTTGTTATGGTCTCTTTGAAATGTTCTTTTATTGTATGTTTGTTTTCTTTTTAACTTTTTTTTTCATACAGTTGATTTAAAAAAGAAGGGAAAGTTAAAAAAAAAAAAAGAAAGAAAGAAAAACAAGGAAAAAAAAAAGATGTAGTGCCCCCTTGAGGAGCCTGTGGAGAGTGCAGGGATATTCGCCTAACCCACCTCCATGGTTGCTAACATGACCACAGACATAGGGGACTGGTGGTTTGATGGGTTGAGCCCTCTACCATAAGTTTTACCCTTGGGAAGACGGTTGCTGCAAAGGAGAGGCTAGGCCTCCCTATATTTGTGCCTAAGAGTCTCCTCCTGAATGCCTCTTTGTTGCTCAGATGTGGCCCTCTCTCTCTGGCTAAGCCAACTTGAAAGGTGAAATCACTGCCCTCCCCCCTACGTGGGATCAGACACCCAGGGGAGTGAATCTCCCTGGCAACGTAGAATATGACTCCCGGGGAGGAATGTAGACGCAGCATCATGGGATGGGGAACATCTTCTTGACCAAAAGGGGGATGTGAAAGGAAATGAAATAAGCTTCAGTGGCAGAGAGATTCCAAAACGAGCCGAGAGTTCACTCTGGAGGGCACTCTTACGCACACTTTAGACAACCCTTTTTAGGTTCTAAAGAATTGGGGTAGCTGGTGGTGGATACCTGAAACTATCAAACTACAACTCAGAACCCATGAATCTCGAAGACAGTTGTATAAAAATGTAGCTTATGAGGGGTGACAATGGGATTGGGAAAGCCATAAGGACCACACTCCACTTTGTCTAGTTTATGGATGGATGAGTAGAAAAATAGGGGAAGGAAACAAACAGACAAAGGTACCCAGTGTTCTTTTTTACTTCAATTGCTCTTTTTCACTCTAATTATTATTCTTGTTATTTTTGTGTGTGTGCTAATGAAGGTGTCAGGGATTGATTTAGGTGATGAATGTACAACTATGTAATGGTACTGTAAACAATTGAAAGTACGATTTGTTTTGTATGACTGCGTGGTATGTGAATATATCTCAATAAAATGATGATAAAAAAAAAAAGTGCTGTCAAAACAAAAAGTGCACAGGACAATGTTAAACAGGCAAGGATGACTTTATTCCTAGCTACAATGGTGGATGAAAGAGAGTACAACTCCACTGGATGAAGGCAGAGCAGGGTTGTGTTTTATAGTTAAGGCAAGGAGAGTGGAAAAGTACCAGGTGGCCATCTGGTGGAAGGGGGAGAAGGGGGGGCCAGGGAAAGTTTGATACTTAGAATAGTTAGGGTCTGAAGCTGTCTTTTCTCCTTTTTTTTTTTTTTTCCTGCAGCCTGAGTTGTTTTTCTTTGTGGTCCCACAGCTGTGGGATTAGTTTCAACACAATCAGGACTGGGGAGGGAGCAGGGACCTTCCGGAGGAGGAGCAAGACAAGCAGCTTGGTCAAAAGAAAGAAAAGTTGGTCAGTACGAAATCTGCTTGGTAACTGCACCAGCTATAGGAATGATGTAGCCTTTCGTTATGATTATAGTATTTTCTCTCTTTAAAGAACAGCTTAGCGATCTGAGGCAAATATGGCAAAATGTTCCGGGTAGTTGGCAGACGAATTTTTATTATATTATTTTTTGAACTTTTATATGTTTGAAATTTTGCATAATTTAAGTATTTTTAGAAGGAAAGAAAAGTCAGTGATGTGGAATGCTGCTGTGAGATAATTCCAAAAAGCCTCCTTCAGGTTTGGTGTCATAGCATCTCTGCTGACCTTAGCACAAGCTAATTCTCTGAGATGAATGGGCCAGAACATGACTTAATTGGGTTGAGGAGTTAGTATCCTAAGAAAATAGAGCCAGGAAATACAAACCATGAGGTTTAAAAAAATCCACATTGTTTTAAAACTAACTTGACAAAAATTGATTGAAAGTTGTGTATAAGGCACTAACGTACACAAAGCTGTACAAGACTTTCTGTCCTCAAGGAGCTAACAGTTTGGTGAGACAATTTTATCAGCTGTCCTCTCCCCCCATCACATGTCTTCTCTGGAAGCTCGCCTGGCCTCATGGTGTGGGTGAGGTGTCTGGCCTGAGATGGTCCTACACCGGCAGCAGAAGTCATGCTCATTTGATGCCTTCATTCCTACTGGCATCCCCTGTGATGTTTATGATCCTACTGTGTTTCTAGATCCTTGGTTCATGCCACCATCCGAGCTGAGTCCTTTCATCTCAACTACGAAACCCCTTAAAATCTTCCAGTCTTCTTTCAGTCCTTCATCATCTCCCAGGAAGTGGTCCAAACTGGGGGCAACCTTCAGTTTCACGTTTTGTTGTGTCACTGCGGAGCCCCAGGGAACTTCGAGGAGGGTGCTATGTCAGCTTGAAACAGCTGCCTTTCCATGGTACTGCAGTCTGGGGAGTCAACCTGGTGGATGTTGGTGAGGAACAGGTTCCATGTCTCCTTCTAAAGGGCCCTGTCTACACAGAATTGTCTTGCTTATCTCTCCAATCACCACTGTTCTTAACTCAGAGAATCTAATCTAGGCAAGGGAGAAGAAGCAGTGGGAATCACTAGCAAGTACTCCCTTTCCTTTCATTTCTCTATTCCACCTAGATTAAGGCTTTCGAATGCAAGTGCTAAAAACCCATATTTATGTCCTTTAGTTCCTTCTCCCTACCACCACCACCGTTTTATTATTAAAATGTTCAAATACACAGAAAAGTTGAAAGAATTTCCCACTGAACTCCCACATACTTATCGCCTGGATTCAACAAATATTTTGTCCAATTTTCTTTATCATGTATCTATCCCCCATCAAGACATTATTTTTAATGCAGCTCAAAGTAAATTTGCAGATATCAGTACACTTCATCCCCAAACCTGCAGTGTGGATATCATTAACTAGAGTTTAATATTTATTTACAGTTGTTTTGGGTAAAATTTACATAACACGAAATCACAGACCTTAATATACCATTCAATGTGTTTTGACAAATACATGGACCTGTGTAACCAAAACCCCTCTCAAGATATACGGCAACATTACCATCCCACTGCACCCCCAGGAACTTCCTCATGGCCCTTCACAGTCAAACCCTGTCCTCTCCTAGACCACTTTTTAGAAGGGTCTGGAAAGTCGCTCTTCTGAATCATTTCCTACAAAACAAGCATGACCTCTTGTTCTACTACAACGCTGCTTCTCACAAACCCTGAGCTCTTCCAACTGAGAATGAAGGTAACTGTCCGTGAAATGCTATGAAGCCTGGAGGAACCCTGATGGCCAGCTGTCCTCCATTGGTAACTTCCTGTCCAGTCTGCCCAACTAATCCTTTGGCCTACCTCCAATCTTCCCCAAAACCAAAGGCTTACAGTTTCTCTTATCCAAGCACAATTGCACACAAAATTTCGTGTGAGGAGGTGAAAAGCCTGCACTCTGAAGGCATAATATCCTTTGACTTCCTCGTAGTACACCATATCTGCAGAATATATACACAGCATTATCATTAAAAATCTTGATTTTTGTGGCCCACTCCCTGTCCCTAGGTAAATCAATAACCAAATCATCCACCTAAGTGTTCACACCCTCTTTTTGGCCTCCTCAAGAATCTGGTCATCTTTTTTCCACCCAAACAATGAATCCTAGGATTAAAATGCAGTGCACTTTCTATTTCTGAGGTGAAACAAAATGGGCTTTGCTCTACCTGTTACTGAGAAGTTAGAATTTAAGGACTGATTAAATCTAACCTTTAGATTTAGTAATCATTTTATAGATAATCATTATATAGATACTCCTTTTTACTTTCTGGTATATTAGTGTAGACAGAGGGACATAAATTCCTGAAACCTGAACTGTAATCCAGCTGCCTTGATCTCTGATAATGATTGTACAGCCTTTATCTTGTGCCCTTGTGATTGTAAAAACCTTGTGACTAATCTTCACTTGTACCCATTTATCCAGTTTTTCAGTTTTAAAGTCTTATGATCACTGAAGACAGCCCCTAATGTTTATTAATGAAGGGTCTTGGGACAGCCCAGAACTAACCCACCCCAAGTCCAAAGCTTGATTACCGAAGCTGGGTGTAACCTCAATGGGCCCACCTGACGTGCACAGTAGCTTAGACTTTAACATACAAATCACCTACCTCATTATAATACTAAAAATCATGCCTATTATCATATTAAGGCCCCCATTTTCTTACATACATTCTGTGACTAAGCATGTAGTCAATCTGCACATGCTCAATAATTAATCACTACTAATTACATCATCTGGGCCCACTGTACTCATTATCCTAAAACCTGCCCATCTTTTGATACTATAATACTATCAAAATTATTGCAGTTCGGGGAGACAGATTTTGGACCAATAGCCATCTTTTCTCCTGCTTCACGCCTAGAAATAAATTCTTTCTCTCTTTGAAACCCCGGTGTCTCAGGAATTGGTCATTTGAGCTCATCAGGCAAATATATCCACCACCTTGAGCGGGTAATATACTGACCTTGAAAATCTGTCACTGAAGCTCTTCTTTCAGCCAAGACCACAGCTATTATTTAAAGCCATATGGAACACAGAAACGCACATTGTTACAATTGTTTTTTTTTTTAATCACACAAAAGCACTCATTCTATGTTTAATTCACTCATTCCTTCAATTTTAAACTTAAAGACTATGAAAATTAAGTTATGCTTGCTGAAAAAAATTTACTCTGCATATACAAGGTATTCATCTCAGTTGCAAAATATTTTAAACAAGTAAGCTGAAGTTTTCACTTAAAAATAAAGATCATCATGACATTCCTTCTTTTAAAAATACTTTCTCCTATTAGGAAAGCCCATCCTTCCTCTCATGCTCCAGTATTTCAGAAAAGCATTCCTGATATGCACTATTTTTATATTAACCATATGATATTTGACTACAATAGAAGTACAAATTTGTAAGCCAAGTACTAATCTTTTGTGATAAACAAATTCTATTAAACAAATTTGTGAACCTGTGTTCTGGATAATTAGCATTGATTTCTACGTATTCAAAGGTCTTTCTGTGGCAGTGGCCACATTCCTGTAAGGTTAGGAAATCCTCTTACAAAAGACAAGGCTTAACATGCGCTTGTCAAGCGATCTAGCAGAGGAATTACATAGCACTTCAAGAACAGTGAGTGTGACTGCACTAAATTTCAGACTTCTACCTTAAATTCAAAATAGTATCTTTCAGAATCCATAGTGTCTCTTGAAAGAGAAAGAGTTTTCATGGGTAGGACACAAAGTCCAAAAAAAACCACAGTTTCCTTCGGTACATCTCTGTTGCTAATTCAAGTGGACCCTCTCTCTGTCCCCCTCCCATTATCATTACTAATCTTTATTAATACTACTGTTCCTATAAAGGATACTCCTATAACTACAAGGAAAACTGCCTAGACACAGTTCAGAAAGGTTACACTTACCCAATCCCTCTACAGAAAATCTGCACTCCCAATATCAAATTGTTGTTTATTGTCAGTTGGTTTTTATCCCATTTGTTTTGATGGGAAACACTGAAAGGTCTCTGTAGAATAGAGGGAGGTTGGAAAGTAAACGTCAAGCTTAATTTCCAGCCTAACTCGCCAGCTTTGAGAGTTTGAGTGGCAAACCCAAATTGAGCCTTCCCACCTCTCCTCCCTGACAAACGCTCAAAATCCTACCATCTCCCTACTCTCTACCATCTATCCAGAAAAGAACTTAGGAATTAGTAAAGAACTTGACAGACTGTCCTTTAAATCATTTAATATCAATGTAGTGTTACTCAAGGCAAGGAAAATCCAAATATGATAAGGCCAAGGTTATTTGTTTTCTACAGATGATGATAAATTTTGTTCCTCATCAGAGCCACATGAATCTCTTAAGCAAACCAAGTGGCTCTCCTCAGAAAGACATCAAGTTGTTAGGGATAGTGTTGATTCCAAATACTTTAGGAGA
This sequence comes from Choloepus didactylus, assembly GCF_015220235.1. Classification (NCBI taxonomy): domain Eukaryota; kingdom Metazoa; phylum Chordata; class Mammalia; order Pilosa; family Megalonychidae; genus Choloepus; species Choloepus didactylus. The sequence goes on along the minus strand of NC_051313.1, from coordinate 55,071,096 downwards.
AACCCAGCTCCACCCAAGGGGATGACTCCAACCACACACACACACACACACACACACACACACACGCGCGCGCACACACACACACACACACACACACTCCCCTTCATTAGAGTTGAACTTGATCCCCCTTTCTGTAAAGCCACGGTACCGTGGAGGAGGAAAAAATACATTGATATTGAGGGGAAGCTTGAATTTCTACTGCATTAGAATGATCTGGGATTTGATCATATCTGCAGAGAAACATAAATCCTGGGAAAATGGAGAACTAGGAATAAGGGGAGTATAAGCAAGAGAAATAAGAGAGAGAGGAGATGGTGAGTTGAGGAGTGAGCGTTCCTGGGGCCAGTCTGGGTGAGAACAGGGACTTTTGTCAGGTTTGCTCATTACTGTGTAACATGACCTGCAACCCACTGGCAATCAATAATCATTGGCTGGATGAATACTAAATTAATCTCCCCAGAGACAACTCAGTGAAAGAATCACCGCTGTTCCCTGCCAGAATCAGGATTAAGAACTCAATCTCTTAACATCCAGGCATATTATGCTTCTCACCCAATATCTGGTAGACTCCTGGTTTGAAAAACGTTTGGAACTAACCATAAGGAGTCAAAAGTCTTGCTTTGTAATTTAGTAAATATTTAGTATGTTAAACTTTCACATGTCAGGAAAGGAGCAAGCAACCTTAGAAAATAATTTAGGAGGGGGATGAAAATACTGCTTTTATTCTAAAAAAGAAGAGTTTTTTGTCTAATTTATTTAAACCTTAACTTAATTGTTCCAAACCCAGGCTGATTGTAAATAAAGTTATAATCTAGGATGAGGAAGCTTTGTGATGCTTCATGCTTTCACAGAATATTTACTTTAAGCCAAATTTCCCCAAGATATTTTTTTGGGCCCTAGAGAAGGAAACATGAAGTTTATGCTAGAGGGCTTACTACTTCACAGGTAATGTTCACACATGATGTCTTGTGAATAGACACTATTTTTACACAGTTCACAAATCACAACAATTTAAAAATGTGTACATTGAGAAATCTTTGTTCTGCACACACACCTGTCTACCTGGTCCCCACACCCGTTACGGGGGAGGTGTTTTTATTAGTTTTTTAAGTACCATTTCAAGTATTCTTCATACAAATAAAAACAATTACAGTTCAATATTCTTATTTTTCCACCTTTATTACATAGAAGGTGGCTTATATAGACACAGCTCAGCTCCTTGCTTTTTTTCAGTTAATAAATCCTGGAGATCTTTTCACACTAGTACATTGTGAAAGTCCTTGTTCTTTTTCACTACTGCATAGTATTCCATTGTGCGGTGATCAGGTCCTTACTGGGGGACCCTTGTGATATCTCCAGTCTTTTGTTATTGGAAATTCCATACTGAATAAACTTACACATATGACATTTGGTAATTGTGCAGGTGTATCTGTAGAACAGATTCCCAGAAGTGAGATTTCTGAGGCAAGGAGTAAAACGCATTTATAATTTTGGTAGTTATTGCCAGATAATCCTCCATGGATGTTGTACCATTTTGCAGTCCCACCAGTAGCAGTGGAGGAGAATCACTGGCACAGTGTGTTGTCAAAATTTTAGATTTCTGTCAGTCTCATAGAAGAGAAACAGTATCTTAATGTATTTCATTTTTATTTCTCTTATTATGAGTGGGATTGAGCATCTTTCCATATGTTTATGGATATTTCTTTTTCTGTAAACTATCTGCGCCTGCCTTTTAATCATTCTTTTATGGGATTGCTGGTCTTTTTATCCACAATTTTAGGAGGTCTTCATATATTTGGGATTACATGTTTGTCTGTGATATGAGGGGCAAATATTTTTTCATAGTCTTTCATTTGTATTTTAGCGTTGCGTATGGAGTTTTTTTTCCCATTAAGAAATTATAACCACATTGTCCCTTTTAAACATCACACAAACCTAAAAGGCAGCATGGTTATTCCATTTGAGATATGTGGACACTGAGTTATAGGAATAGTAAATAAATTGTCCAAGACCACACAAACCTGAGCACAGATATATTTGATTTTGAGAATGGTGTGATCTCCATTACACTATACTGTTTTCTCTATACAAAGATTTTAAAAATGAGAAAAGCAATAATGCTTAATATTTTTTATCCTCACAACAATTCTATGAATTAGATATTATTATCAAGCCTGTATTACACATGAAAATTTGAGACTTAGAAAGATTAAATAAATTTCCTCAGGAAACATCATAATTAAGTGGCCCATCAAGTCTCAAGTCCCCACAGTCCAACTCCAAAACTGGCATGCTTAATCTCCAAGTTATATAGTTTCTGTCCTCAAGAAATTTACCAGTCATAGACACAGGAAAGCAACTAGCTACAATAATAGGGGTAAGTTAAAAAAAAAAAAAAAAAAAAAAAAAAAAAAAAGAGAGCTACATATAAAGTAAAATTGCTATCATCCCATTTATTTGGAACCGCAAGCAGTCTCACATTGGTTTTAGAGACAGTAAACTTTCAAGTCCACGTCCACACAGCTGGGAAGTTTCAACCACAAGCTGTCACTACCCCAGCAACACTTACAGTTAAAAATCCTAGTTTTCCTTTTAATGAAACACAAATTGCCCCAGTGGAGCTACTTGTCAGGACAACATTCAGAAGCTCTGCTGAGAGAAGCACTCTTTATGGAGGGCTTCCTTAAGGGTCAAGAGTCTAACAATTCCTCTAATTACATGTAGTAATCCCCCAAATAAACCAGACCAACAGAAGACATTACCTGTCCTGCTTTGTAGTGCTCCCTCTTGGGCAATTGTTTTTTACTGACGTTTGATCCTAAGTGATTCTTTCAAACTATAGTGAGAAGGCTTGTCAGAAACAGACTTTAGAAATTTTAGAAAACTGTGTTTTCTATTAAGATGATATCAAAGACACTATTCAACATGATACCTGATGCCTTTTCTTTAAGTGAAAACCAAAAGCAATTCCTGGTCTCATCACCAAAAATTGCTACTAAGAGACAGGATTTTGTTTACCTTGTGGATACCGAGACCCTTGTAACTGATCACATTTCTCTCCTTGAATTGGCCATAAAGAAGTTCAGATTTGAATCTGTGGCCCACACATGTAATTCGTGTGCTCACTTTACTCCCAACTCTCTTACTTCTTTATCCTTCTTTTCCTTGTTCTTCCTTAAATTATTTTATCTTGCTGAATTATGTGTATTGTATTGTCACCTAAATTAATTTAAAATAAAACAGGGTATAATAATATATTCAAACTAAGTATTTTATCTTCATTTTTTATTCTTTTAAAATACAGCAAATATGCTATGATTAGAACGCTACTGAATCCAAAATATGACTCAAATTAAATAAGTAAAGTTTTCTCCATCTGCACCAGAATTTCACTGAATTCTCACCCATACCATACAACTTCATCAGAAACTTGTAATACTTTGTACTTTGTATCTCTAATAAGAGAAGGATCAAGGCACATGACAATTCTTTTCGGCATATAGAAATTGTCTGATATGCTAATTGTTACCTGGCTAAATCAAACTTAAGCTGTTAAAGATGAGTGTTCTGCTAGCAATATGGAGCTAACAGACATGGAGTCCTTAAATTGCAGTTGAAATTGATACTCAAAATACAATCTTCCTAGAAATATGGGCCCCTAGATGCTACAATAAAATCACCTACAGAGCAAACTAAAATTATCTGGAATATCATTTTAAAATATTACTTGTCACAGAATAGAAAACATATGATTATAAACAAAGAATCCAAATTCACTCCAGAGTTTATCCATAGTATCCTCCTTATATTCACTCACAATGAATTACAAATACAGGACTATTTAGTACAATTAAGAGAATTACCCTCTGTTCTCAAACTTCTCTCTATATCACTCCACAGATGGAAGGCTGCCAGTGTATTCCACTCAAGAAAAGATGTATTTCACAGAGTAAAATCTTAGCTCAATTGTTGTGAAAAAAGTAGGAAAACCCAAATATGTCTATATATTCTAAGAACAGAAGTTAAAAAGTTTTGCCTGTGTTTGTTTGTTTGTTTATTTGTGCATTTGTTTTTGTTCCTATTTCTGTTTTCAATGACTCCATCAATGTCTCAGGGCTTATGCTCCCCAAGTCTTGGATCATTTTATTTTTACACAAGCTGAATCCAGTTACCTTAGGTAAAATTGTACTTTAGACTTTTGCAATGTTTCCAGCCTAAGAAAAGTACCAATATTCCAGGAATCTAAAATAACTATACCCAGAGGAACTAATTTTCATCTCTGCTTTGAACTCACAGAGAAACCATAGCTGCCTTTATCTATCTAGTTTATAGGTTAATTTACCACAGGGTAGTCTCTATGGCTCTCTTTGGTGTTAAGCTGTTAAAAACGGCTTGGAAATATTGTGACTGCCTCTGTCTTGTTCTTGTTATATTGTTCAATTTGGTTCAGATCTTGCCACTTCTCTCTTTCTCTTTCTGAAATTAAGCTTTGCTGCTGCCAAAATATATTATTCCTTAGAGAAACCAGTAAAAATCTTGATTATGTGCCACCTTAAGCATAAGCATGCCAGGTAGTCTTGGTTTACTTTCAGTTTAAAAATCACTGTTTTCTCTTCTTACACATTTTTGAAGTTAGGTGGGGAGAAGAACTGATTCTTACAAGGTCATTTACCATTCATTCACCCTTTCAACTTGAGTGCATCTACTCATAAAAAATTAAACTGTCCCCAGTCAGCAAGAATTGATATTTAATATTTATTAAAAATAAAATGGATATCCCCCTATATGATAAATAGATTAGCATATCTCAGAGCTAAATCCTCATTTCAAAGAAAGAAACCTGATTTAGGGTTAGGGTTAAAACCTTAGGTCTTTCTGGTTATCATCTAATTTCTGGATCCCTTGTGAATCTGTTACTTGATTACCTGCAGCTGAAAAGTCTCCCTAGGGCTGTTCTCCAGGTGTGGTTTCTTGCAAAGGGCATAAAGAAAAAATGTCCAATTATTATAATAAGTAGAAGAAAAGGATGTCCTGCCTTTTCAGAAAAAGAAAAATCTTAAATTTCAAAGTGGCATGTTGGATGCCCTAGCACTTGCACAGTTGGCTTAAGTCACTGCTTAAGAAGTCACTCCATCAACCACTATACTCTTCTAATGATCCAAATATGGAGACATAATTAAAGTGGAACAGTCAAAGAGGAAACAGTTAATGGCTCAGATTTATACTTAAAGAGCAGAACTTGAATAAATTCTCTGAGAAGCATTTAACCAGAACAAAGATGCATGGTATAGCTATAAAAAAATTATTTATATCTATATATCTATCTGGAAAATAGCCATGATCTATTCAGTTTCTATAAAGAAGCCACACAGTAATGTATACAAATAACCCCATATTTCTAAAATGAATAAATAAATAAAATTATAAACTACAAATGTGAGAGGGTTATATGCTTCTATGAGCATAGAGGAAAATTTGTAAGTATGCACAGCCAATGGTAAGTACTGGCTACCTCAGGAGGGTGCTATTAGAAACAGGAAAATAAAGATTAAAGATTTCTTTACATATTTCCATATTACTTTGACTTTCAAAAATACATATATTATTTTATAATTAAACAAAACAAAAAATGTAAGGGAAAAATAGACAAAGAATATACCAAGGAAAATACATTTCCAAAAATTTCCAAATCAATTCAGTATATATTTGTTGAGTACAAGGAACTGGATATATGTCTTATATATGGTACATTTGGTGACAAGTAAAGAAAATCCAACTCACACTGGCTTAATAAGGATATTTACTGGTCACGTAAGCAGAGGTCCTGCAATGGTGTGCATTTCAAGGGTAACATAATCCACTGGCTCCAGTTCTATTTTCACTGAGATTCTCTTGGCTTTCTTCTCCTCTGTGAATTGTCTTCATCCTCAGTCTGATAGAAAGAAGACACTGAATTCTGGGATTTATTTCCATGCATCACAACATCCAGAAGAAGAGAGATTTGCTTTTTTAGAACTACCCCCAAGACATGAAGTAATAACTTTCTTAAGTGTCTCCAGTAAATCTCTCCTTCTGTCTCATTAGCCGAAATCATGAAATCATATCACATTTCCAGTCATGGAAAACTCATTGACAACAGAGATGGCTAACTTAGACCAGTCAGGGATTTCCTTGGAGATGGGTGTGAGGCTGGTCTCCTCTGAGGCATATGGGTTGAATTGGGAAGGGGACAATGGTGTATATCTGAACAAAATCAGAGTTCCATTAGCAAAGAGAAAGAGGAAATGCTGACCGTGCTTGTACAATGGTGAACAATAGTGACATGATCTTACCCCAATGGAGTTTACACTGCTGCAGCAGGCAAACATTAAACAAGCAATTATAACTGGACACATGTTATGAAAAGGGTAATATACAGTGTTGCTCTATGGGAATGCATAGCAAAGGAATTTAATACGGAGAAGTGGTGGGTGGGGACAGTTACAGAAGACTATCCTGAGGAATGTTTAAGACCTAAAGAAAGGAGAGAGAACAGAACATGTGAAGATGGGAAGTTCAGAAAGTGTGATGGGTTTAAATCACTGAAAGCAGTGCAGATGACCAGAGCCTAAAGAAACTAATGAAAAGCTTACATTAGAAAAAGTCTTCATAATTGCCAAGAAAAAGACAAATATGCAGAGACAAAAATGGACAAAGCAGGTCTCAAGTATAAAAATAGAAAAGGCTAATGAACATGTTGTTTGCTCTACTAACAATGAAAGAAATGTGTTTTAAAATAATATATTCCATTTTTCATTTACCAACATCAAAATTAATTCTAGAATCCAATCTTGGAGTGAGATGTAGGTATTCACTAAGACAAATATAAACTCATACAAGTTTTCTAGAGGACAATTTTATAATACATCCCCCAAAATTTAAAAGATAACTACCTTCTGAACATAGCAATTCCACTCCCTGGAATTTATCTAAAAAAAAAAAAAAACACAAAGCAAAAATGCAGGTAAATGTGTTCAGGGATGTTCATCACAGCTTATATATAATAGCAAAAAATTAAAGACAACCTAAGTGTCCAACACAGGAGCCAGGTTAAATAAATGATGGCATATCCCGTTGACAGAATTATTATATCATTTTTAAAAGCATATTGTAAAGTAATACTGAATGAAATTGTTATTAAATGAAGAACAAATTAGAACACTTAATACAATCTGAATTTTGTTTTATATAACAATAATATATGTGCACACAAAAGATACTGAAGAGACAGATACATCAGTTGTCAGTATTTCTTAAATTTTTTGTGCTTTGAAGCATATTTCAGATTTCTATAATAAACATGTTTTCATTTATAATAAAAAGGGAGAGATTTTAAGAAGGAAGACCAAGTAATCCTTTCTTTGGGACACTTATCTCAGTAATCAAAGAAAAACTGTTATTTCCCTTTATTTCCATATAATTATATCAATTCACAACTTATTAATAGGGGGCTCAGATAAGGTGAATTCAAATCATCATGGTGAAGGCAGTAAATAATGTCTGTCAGACAATAAAGGAGTAAGAAATTTTTCCTTTAAAGAATATATTTATCTCATAATTAAATTGATGGGAAGTGAAAGAGAGTTGCAGAAAAATCCTTAGTTCTGTTGTAGCAACTGCTGGACAGGAAGGACAAATAAATTACTGTATGAGATACAATTTCATCCTCATTCTTATTACTTCTACCATTAAAGAAATGACCTCTGTTTTGCCAGGTGACTTTCAAACATTATTTTACTTCCAAATCTCACAAGAACTGAAGGATAGGTTCTATTTTCTCTCCTTTATAGATGAGCAGCTAAACAACTGGTCAAGTCAAGACTTGAACCCAGATCTACTGTACCTCAAAGTCCATGATCTTCCCACTGCTCTCATATCAATAACCCACATTATATACATATTGACCAATAGTTGTATTTCCATATTTCAGTAATTGATCAATATTTATTGAGGGACTACACGTCCCAGGGATTATATATAAAGATTGGATATAAAAAAAATATATTGCTTGCCCTCAAGGAGCACCTAGACCATAATGAGGACTACAGAGAAGAATAAACAGGTGATCACAAAAAAATAAGGGGATGTTATGAGAGAGATGAACAGGATGCTAAAAGAACCCTGATGAGGGGCATCTAATTCAGAAGGCACTGGTAACTAAGTTTCATTTCAAAGGATGGATCAGAATTCACCAGGTGAAGATAAGCAACAAGGACATATACCATAGTAGAAAGACATTGAGGAAAGCATGGGTACATGAAACATGTGGTGTTGCTGGAGTGTGAAATACAGATTCAGCGGTCCTGGGAGATGGGTCTAGAGAGGTAGGTGGGAGGCCGACCACAGGCTGTGCTCAGGAGCTTGAATTTTTCCAAAAGGTTAATGGTACCCAAACATTTTAGATCACATATTCCACTAATTTTTGTCACACTCCACCAATAAATATATATTATTTACAATTTACATACATGTTCTACTATCCTAATATAGTGTTATGGTTTGGAGCTCTGCACCCCAGAAAAAACATGTTCTCAAAGTTAATCTATTCCTGTGGCTATAAACCCATTGTAAGTAGGACCCTTTGATGAGGCTACTTCAGTTAACACATGGCCCAACTCATTGCGTGTGGGTCTTAATCCTACTTCTAGGGTTCTTTATAAATGGAATGAATACACAGAGGGAGAAAGCCACATAAAGAAGGTGAATGCAATGAAACCTGGAAGAGAAGGGAGAGCCCAGCATATGCCGCCAATAGCCTTGCCATGTGGCAGAGAAGCCAAAGATCTCTGGTAGCCAGTCTTTGAAAAGAAAGCATTGCTTTGATGATACCTTGACCTGAACATTTTCTTGGTCTCAAACTGTAAGCTAATAAATTCCCATAGGTTAGTTTTCTGTCACTTACAAAGGAAAGAGTACTAACTGAATTTTTTTTTTAATTCAGCTTTATTGAGGTATATTTACATACCATACAATCATACATGGTGTACAATCAACTGTTCACAGTACCATCATATAGTTGTACATTCATCACCCCAATCTATTTTTGAACATTTTCCTTATACAGAAAGAAAGAATCAGAATAAGAATAAAAAATAAAAATAAAAATAAAAACACCCAAATCATCCCCCCATCCCACCCTATTTTTCATTTATGTTTTTTCCCCATTTTTCTACTCATCTAGCCATACACTGGATAAAGGGAGTGCGATCCACAAGGTTTTCACAATCACACTGTCACCCCTTGCAATCTACATTGTTATACAATCGTCTTCAAGAGTCAAGGCTACTGGGTTGGAGTTTGGTAGTTTCAGGTATTTACTTCTAGCTATTCCAATATATTAAAACCTAAAAAGTGTTATCTATATAGTGCATAAGAATGTCCACCAGAGTGACCTCTCGACTCCATTTGAAATCTCTCAGCCACTGAAGCTTTATTCTGTCTCATTTTGTATCCCCCTTTTGGTCAAGTAGATGTTCTCAATCCCATGATGCCAGGCCCAGATTCATCCCTGGGAGTCATATCCTGTGTTGCCAGGGAGATTTACACCCCAGGGAGTCGGGTCCCACGTAGCGGGGAGGGCAGTGAGTTCACCTTCCAAGGTGACTTAGACCAACTGAATTTTTATTTAATGGAACTAGAAATGGGATACTGTAAGTACTAGACAAAGCCACAGACTAGGCAATAGTAGGGTGGAAAGTAACAAAGACTTTCCATCTTGGGAAGGGAAGTTGGCAATCCTTAATAAGGAGTAGTGAAGTATATAATTTTCCTTCTGTTGTATGCTGGGACTGAGACCATGTGCCTCCTGGAGCTCCCCCAGTAAGCCTCATTAAGAAAAGAGTTAGGAGTTCAGAAGTGTTAGTTATTTATTATGGCAAAGAAACAATTCACTTAGGCTTAAATTGGCCCATCTGAAAACAGAAAGAAATGAAAATTATCCATATGGTAATATAGACCATTTCTGCCTTGCAATCCAAGATGACTAAAAATCCAATGAAATGAAACCTGGCAAGATATGAAAAGTTCAATGCTTTCTGTCAGTTAAGGTCCATGCCAGCAAAGGCAGGAAGGAGTCATGCCAGAGACCAAACTGGGATATGTTCCCACTCAACTATCTGCTTTAATTCACTCCAGCACTGAATGATAAAGGGAACAACTAACCTAATTGCAAAGAAGCAGTTGAGAGGGAGCCTAGGAGCAGGAGGGAGATTGTGCCTCCTACCACAGCTATTGTTTCATTTTATCCCTAGCAAAGGCCAAAATGGAAGCCTTTCAGTTGCAGGCCAAGTGCAGGGATGATATCTGACACTAAGGCAAGGACAGCTGCTAAGGGATTAAAATTCCCAAGCCCAGTTTCACACGTCAAAAACCATGTCTTGATATGATGTCTGACTTTTGGTTATCAGCCCATGGAGCTCAGAGAATGGAAATGGATGTGGTTGGTGGGAAACCTCATAAATTGTTTAGGAAGTTGCCTTGTTTGAGCTCTAAATCAACTCCCAGGACCCTAAAACTTTACTAACCCAAGTGGACTGATTCCAGGTAAAACTCCTGGAAGGCACATACCCCTCCATCCCCGATTCCCTTCTGAGATGCAGCCATGGAAAACAATGGCCAAGAGATAATAGGGATCAAACTGTTTAATAAACAGTTGGTCTTGATTGGGGTGCAAACCTCTGTACTTTTAGTAAACTAATTGGTTTATTCCATATATGCACAGATTCTCGGAATTCAATAGTTTAGGGGTAAAAGAACATGAATTACAGACAACTTGGGGCTTTAGCCTCCATTGAGGGATTGTTTCATCTATTCAAATGGCCTCTTCTGACCAATTTCAGTTTTTAAGGTCTGGGAAACCTTAGCAGAGAGCTGCTGATTAAGACCTAGGTGATTTTTGGTGAGAATGTTTTCCCAGGGAAGCTTGCAGCAATGATTCCAGGGTGATAATTTGAATCACAATCAAGGAAATACAACAAGATATTATATCCAAGCATCAGATACCAGGAGCAAACTGATCTCATAAATGGAGGAACTAAGAAATGAGGTCAGAAGGTATGAAGTAGCAAAGACTACAGTAATGACAGATAAGAGAATGTTTAAGATCCACTTTTATATGGGAAGTCTATGAACATGAATGCAAGCACCAATTGTTCTCAGTGATCCTCCACCCAAACATTCATGGCCCATGAGCCCTCCCACTGTGTTCATCCCATCAGTGATTATCAGTAGTATTTACTCAGTCTTGTACAAGGTTGGGACAGCTCAGTAGCTTGGGTGATACACTAGCACCTAAAGGATGAGATTTTCTACAACCACCATTTTGTGGATCTGTGCTCAACCCACAAATTAAGTGAGATAGATAGAAGAGAGAGGAAGATAGAAGAGAAAACCCAGCAGTAGCACTTACTAGACCAGGCTGCAGCATTTACCATCATCAGGTAAAGCGCACCTTGGATAGACAGTAGATGGTTTCCCTGGAATATGTTTGTAAATATACCCACTGATTGCACTTCCCATAGAGCAGCAGCATGCTTCCTCCATGTATGTAACTTAAATCCAGTCCTTACCTATGGAGAAGATATGGCTGGCTGGCCAGCTGACTTTCTATGTGCAGACAACTGACTTTATGGCCTAGATTAATAAATCAGATAAGTATCCAGAAAGCCTTCGTGGAATCAGACATGTGCTGGTTTGGATGTATTATATCCCCCAAAATGCCAATATCTTTGATGCAGTTTTGTGTGGGCAGGAAACATATTGGTGTTGATTGGGTTGGAGACTTTTGATTAGATGTTTCTGTGGAGATGTGATCACTCAACTGTGGGCAAGATCTTTCATTGGATAATTTCCATGGAGGTGTGGCCCCACTCATTCAGCATGGTCCTTGATTAGTTTACTGGAACACTATATAAGCTCAAACAGAAGGAGCAAGCTTGCTATAGCCAAGAGGGACTCTTTGAACAATGCACAGTAGCTGAGAGAGGAGTTGCAGCTTGAAGAGCAACATTTTGGAGACAGCCTTTGAAAGCAGACTTTTGATCCAGAGAAGCTAAGACAGAACAAATGCCCCAAGAGCAACTGAGAGTGACATTTAGAAGAAGAGCTGTGGCCTGAAGAGGAATGTCCTGGGAGAAAGTCATTTTGAAACCAGAACTTGGAGCAGACGCCAGCCACGTGCCTTCCCAGTTAACAGAGGTTTTCTGGACGCCATTGACCATCCTCCAGTGAAGGTATCCGATTGTTGATGCATTACCTTGGACACTTTATGGCCTTAAGACTATAACTTTGTAACCACATAAACCCCCTTTATAAAAACCAATCCATTTCTGGTATTTTGCAAAAAGGCAGCATTAGCAAACTGGAACAGACAACCAGTGGCTCATTGCCCCTGGATAAAAACCTGTGCCAGCAACCAGAAGTCAAAGACACAACACCACATTCACTGAAGCTCCAACAGAGGTACCAAGTGGAGGTGAATGTGCTTGCTACCTGGCAGGGATGACCTGACATGGCTTGAAATACTTCCAGACATCCTGCATGGTGCTTCAGGAGGGGTCTAGCTGATTATGGGTATGATCATCTGTCTCTCCTTTTAGCCAGCATATCAAGACTGTCACTTAATCTGTCTCACCCATGAATTTCATGGCCTGGGTGTGCAATGTTCATCAGTGGCATAAGGAAGTCCAGGGGCTGAACTATATCTTGGGAAATTTTTCTGACAAAGGAATCAAAAGGGACTCTGGGGCTGCACATGGGGTGATTCTCTTTGGCCACAGTCAAACAGTGAGGGAAGCCCAGTCTCAGGCTTCTTCTCTTTGAGACATTGTAGTCAGAAACAAACAAGTCAGTGTTGGCTCCATTGTGGCAGAAAACACTATGTATTCACCAAAATGCATTTCCTCTTCATCTGGAGTCCACAGCTAGACCACATTTCCCAGCTTCCACTGCAGGTCGTATACCCATGTGTCTGAAATCTATCCAATGGCATATGGGTAGAAGTGATGAATATCACTTCTAGGCTTGGCCCACAAAAATCTCCCAGGTACCAGCTGGCTACTGACACCTTGGGATCCACAATCTGAAGGTAGCAGAGCTTCCATCAACTGAATTCCTGAATGATTGGACCCAATTAGGAACATCTGAATTGGACTGTTCAACGAAAAAAAAAAAATTCTTGAATGGTGTTAAACCACAGATTTGAGGGGTTTGTTGTCACAAAAGTTAACACTACTTTAACAAAGACATGGATTGCTGTTCATGTTATATCTGGAGCCCAGATTAACACTACCTGGAGTTATGGTTAGGCCAGGGAAGATTATCCAGGGCAACCTGAGCATGGCTAAAGAGGGAATTTTAATTTTAGTATAAGAAGGAAGCAAAACTAGAAGATAGAAAAGCATCCCCAAGAGTCAGGGTCAAGGAAGGGTGCCATTCACAAGAGAATAACTAATGAGATTCCAGCCAGAAGAACCATGACTGAGTTGGGTTGCATAGCATGGGAGACAATTAGGCACATGGTATGGGACAAAGGCAGAAAGGAAGCAAGGGCAGCAAAGGTCTGTTTTCCTCAGGTACCAGTAGATGGAAAACTGAAGGAGCAAAGGAACAGTGCAAATCTAGACAACTTCAGCCCTCTCTGATAACCTTGTGTACACCCCATCAGCTTGCTGAGTCCGTTTCTCACTGGTCTCATCCCTGCAAATCCCATTCTTTGGGATTGGCTCATTTCCCAACTTCTTTTCTCTATCCTTGGTCTGTAGCTGCCACATACTGACAGTGTTTTCACACTGTACTTCCAAATCCTCACCATAACCCATGCCTCAGATTTGTACTTTTCTTGTCAGCTGGAAATTCCTGAGTCTGTTGTTATGGGTAATTGTCCCTTTTCTAGAAGGGGAAGAAACTGCTGTTTCCACTCTACTGTTATTCCTATCCTTTCTAACTCCCATAATACTACTGCTTATCAGCCCTTCTGGGATTAAACTAAAAGCACTCAGATAAGCACTGGGACTGCAGAAGCGGGTAAATTACCATGAAGCCCTGCTTCTGAAACATTTGGGATTTCATGAAAGATGGTTGTTGGGGACTGAATCATGTACCCCGCAAAAGACATGTTTTTAACCTTATCCTGCATTCCTATAGGTGTCAATCCATTTGTAAATATGAACTTTTGAAGATGCTATCATTAGTTAGGGTGTGGCCAAAGTAAGTCAATGTGGGTCTTAATCAGTAGAATCTTGTAAAGAGGGAATTCAGACACAGTCGCAGAAAATAGAAGATGTAGAAGCCAGAAGCCAAGGAAAGCCACAGGAGGAGACCAAGGATATCACCTTGAAACATGCAACAGAGGCAGAGATGCAAGTCAAGAAAGCCCAAGGATTATAGCAAGCTAGCAGCAGAACACTAGAGATTTGGGGAGAAAGCATGGTCTTGCTTATGCCTTGATTTTGAACTTCTAACTTTCCAAACTGTGAGCCAATAAATTCTTGTTGTTTAAGTCAAACCATTTGGTCTATTTGTCATAGCCTCATTCTCTCCACAATGCCAGAAGCTTTCCTGTCTTGCTGGTGGTCATCATGTCTGAACCTCTTCCCAGGAAGAACTCTGGCACCAAGAAACTACCATCATTTGGATTTTGATCTCAAAAGTCTTCTTTTGGCACAGCTTCCAGCAGCTGTGTACCTGCCTGGCCTGCCTGGATTTCTGCCCTATATTCAGAAGTATTCTGAGGATACAAGGGCCAATGATGCTTAAGAAGGATCTTTGGTTTATTTACTGTGCCACTTGCTTTGAAATGAGAAGTACATGATTTTAGGCCATAAAGTGGATGCTCCAATTTCATCTGTTGGAACTGGTAGGGTGGCATCTATTCAAATTACCAGTGCTGATGCATGCTTTGTAATGCTAATGCTGAACCTAGTATATATCAAGATGGAAATGTGGTGACCAATGTAGACAGATCACCAAAGCTTAGGGCCAGAAGACCATGGAAGAGTTGAAGACAAGCAGAGGGCAAGACCAGAGGCAGCAGGATGAGTCATGAGGTCTAAGCTAGGGTGATTGGGACAACCAGATTCTGAAGGAAAATCCTTCATGAATAAGGAGAAAGCAAGGTAAAGGAAATGAGAATGCATAGGAAAGAGGTTGGACAGACAGAAGTACACCATGAAAAAAGCCAGAATCCTGACGTCCACACAGATGTAGGTTGGAATTCTTTTATCTCTGTGTTTTATCCTGTGGACTCTTAATATTCAATTAACCATTAAGTCTTGAAGGAGTTATAAGATAGGATGATAATAACTACCTTCCAGTTATTATAAGAATTAGAGATTATATATGTATATAGATGTTGCGTTGGATACCTAGCAGGCATCATGTAAATAATGACTGCCATCAACATGGTTATTTGGTAGTTGACTCTTTCTATGGCTTTAAAGGGCAGTAACAGTCTGAACCAGGATCTAAAACTGAACTCATTATTTATATCACTTAACCTGGCTTCAGCCAACATGACTGTGATGGTTGGGTTCGTGTGTCAAGTTGGCCAGGTGATGGTGCCCAGTTTTCTGGTCAAGCAAGCACTGGCCTAACTGTTACTGCAAGAGCATTTAATAGCTGTTAATAAACAGCTATTTAAATAGCATTTAATAGTTGTTCATAAACCAGAAGGCTGGTTTATTAAATCATCAGTCAATTGATTGCTTCTGTGGCTGATTACATCTACCATCAATTAAGGGAGTGTCGTCTGCAATGAGAGAATATACTCAGTTGGATTTAATCCAATCAGTTTAAGACTTTAAGGGAGAAAACTTTCACTTTTTCTTCAGCTAGCCAGCCTTTCCTGGGGAGTTCATCAAAGGCCTTCATTAGAGTTGCCAGTCTGCAACCTGCCCTACGGAATTTGGACTTGTGCATCTCCACAGTTACATGAGATACTTTTATAAATCTCTTATTTACAGATTATCTCCTGTTGGTTCTGTTTCCCTAAGAACCCTGACTAATACAATGACTCTTTATTTAGTATTGAAAACTGTTAGCATTTAATCATTCACTGGACAGAATAAGTAAACTCCCTTTGTCTGCATAAGTCTGAGCTAGTTGCTAAAAGCACAGCTCTATGCCATGCCCATAACATAATGTTTCCTGTTTTGGTGAGACTATCCATCTTTGCTTTAAACTGCTAGGATTTTAAAGATTTGTTACTAAATATAAGTTTTCTTCACTTCTTGCCTTCACTTGGTTGCTTTTATTATTCTTCTAAACTTTCTTTTTTTATGAAACCAACCCTTTGTTCTAGCACCACATTAATATACGTTTTGGTGTATTTACACATGTCATCCCTTAGACTGACTTTTTTTTCCAAGTTTCTTCTTGGCAAAGGCAATGAGAACAGTGAGCACACTTAATAAATGTTACATAATAATAACTATTAAATATTCCTTTAAAATCTGGAGCAGCTTTTTATCTTTAGCTCCTACTTTGAGATAATTATATACTTCCCCTAAGCTATTTATAGCTCCCATCAGGAAGAACAGCTGAAAAAGTGTGTTCACAGTCTGCCAAAAGTATGGTGAAAGTGATTTAAACTCTGAAGATCTGTTTCAAGTGTTCAAAATGACATTCCACATATGAATGTCTAATTGTAACAATAGAAAACTTTTCCCAACCAAAATTGCCCCAATGGAGGTGGTTATTGAATAAGTCTTGTCTAAGTCACCATATTCATTCATTTAAGGACAAACTAAGACTACATAAAACAGTTACAGAAGCACACCATTTACATGCTGTTGCCATTTCTCCATCTGCATCTACATTTTTTAACTGCATCTGTGCCTCCCCCCACCCTTCTAAAGAGCCTGATCTCCAGAATATTTAGTCAAGACCACAGATCAGCCTTACAAATAAGTGGAATAGAGAACCTCCTCCATGGTGTAATTTGGAGATCATTGGACCAAAAACAAATGTGCTCCATCCTTAGAGTTGCTTGAGAGCAACTCAAAGAGTTTGAGCAAATAAAAATCTAGCAACCCTACTCACGCTACACACTCAGCCCCCAAACCAGTCTAAATATGATGTCAGAAAAGCCCAGGTGACTTCCCCCCAACGTCAAGGGCGGAGGTCAGTATAGGACAGGTAATGGGATATGAAGAGTGAAGACCTGGGTGCTTAACTCAGCTCTTGCTGTTTAGAATCTATTTGGTTTGGATAAGTCCATTATGATTTTTATCACCAAGATTCTATTATTAGTAGATCCATTTCCAGACTTTTGAGGGCTACTAGTCTCTATTAGGCACCATGTTTGGTGCAGGAGAAACAATAAGCAACTTTCATGCCCTCAGAGAGCTGAGCGTCTGGTAGGAAAGGCAAATGTGAACTCAAGGGAAAGGTGGGGTTAAAATTAAGATCTATCTGATGCCATTTTTTTGTCATTTCATTGCTTCTCTGTAAGATAATGTTTCTATATTTCCCTTCAGTATGTATCTTATTTTACTTTATATTTGTTTTCATGGGAAGACTTTTGCCCTCAAGAGACATCAAAGAGAACCCGTTGCTTGGCAATAGTCACCTTCACACAGATGAACATAAAATACTGTGATATCTTATAATCTAAGTTAATCATAGCTTTGAGACTCTGAATACCTTTGCTGGAAGTCGTACAAGAAAAATTCATCTTTCTTCTTGTCAGAGAATGATGTCTTCTGAGCCGTTTGCAATTACCTTGTTCATTAAATGGGTCCAGGAAGGGGAGGTGAGAGCAGAAAGGACTTCCCTGGCTACTGACAGCTTCCCAAGGAGTCCCTAGCCTCCATGAAGGAAAAGTTCTTCCAGTACCCGTCCAGAAAAGATACAGAAATACTTTCCAGAACAAGTGGGGTGAGTAAGCTCAGTGTAGGACCCCTCAGAGGTTTAAGCCCAGTCTGAGGAGAACAAACTACTGGCCACACACTGGGAAGCAGCAATTCCTGGCCTCATCACGCTGACCTGCCTGTATGCCTTTTCCCAAGAGCTCAGCTTTTTCTTAGTGGTTAAACTTAAGTGATGAACTCATAAGAATCATCATTTTCTTAAAAACATTTTCAAAATTCCACTATTTCTTATTTCTACTATTTAAAATGCACTTTGATATTAAGATACTTTCCAGGCTTCTGTATCTGGTCTCTGCTTACTTAATTATTGGCTTTTCCAAACCTCGGAACATCACCATCCCACCCCTTTTCTCTCTGACAGCAAAATCTCAGTGACTCAAGGTCAAGTGGAAAGAGCTCTGAAGTTGGGAGCTGGAGAGCTTGGTTTGAATCCCAACTCTGCCTCCTAATTACTCTGAGAATTTGGGTAAGTCGTATAATTGCTCCAAAACCATTTCCCCATTTGTTAATTTGGGTATAATGTATTTGAAATCCTCTAATAGAAGTACCATCACAGAATAGGTGGTCAATCAGATAAATAATGCTTTAAAATATTCTGTTTCATTATCTTCAAAAACATACAATAACAAATTTCAGTAACAGAACATTTTGGTACAGGCTTTTGTGTATGACCAAATGTTTCAATTGAATAAGGAATCTAATTACTATACCAATCAAGAGTTAATGGTTGTCTAAAATACTGCCATTTTATGTCAGACTAGAAGTGGTCTAGAGACACAAAGAAGTGTCAGAGCTGGTGCAAAAACCCGACTCCCAGCTCAGTGCTCAAGGCTTGCTTGATCCATCATCTTTGGCAGCTACATATTCTCTGACATTATTTATATTATTAATTTGTTTAATCAATCTTATTTAGATAGACTAACCGTATAAAAACCAGTTCCTACTTATGACAAATTCCAAACAGAGGGATAGTTAACTACATTTATATATAAAACAGATAGATACTCATTGACAGAAAATTCCCACTAGGTTATCTTGTGTAAAAAGGTGACAACCTCATTCTAACCACCAATACCCTCTTAATGTCTAAATGCTGGTCTTTTCCTCCTCTCCAGCCATTGTTCAGAAAACAAGAGTTTCTTAACAATATCAACTGAGAGCACTGAGCTCCACACTGGGTATGCAGGAGTGAGCCTGCTTCAAGGGGCTCACAGTCTGGTGGGAAAAGCATTGGTTCTTTCAGAGTTTTCACCCTCAAACTGCTGGAGTCTTCATGACAGTTCTTCACTCTGTGGGCTTCTCCCCCAAAGGGCTCAGTTGAGTGTTCCCAGCGAGAGTACGAAGCAGGGGGAAGAGGTGATCAGGGAGCCTCATGCTGCCTCCTCCCAGCATTTAGCCCTGCCCAGCCTTGCCAGCTTGGCCAGACCTCACCAGCTCCACTTCCTCACCCTCTCACCTTGGCCACTGCATTGATCCTCCAGTACACAAAACTTAGGGGAAGTGGCCATGGATCTGAGTGTTCCCAAAATTTCTACCAGTCATCAAGTTTCCTGAAGTTCCTATGACATTGAAGATGTTGTGTCTAGGCTCTCAAGGATGTAGTCAGCCTAATAGTATCATTAATGTCTCAGCCAAATAGTTAGTTATTTAAAATCAAGATGGAGCCAACTGGAGTTTAGAGTTAATAACCCTAGTTTTAGCATAGGTTTTGCTGCTATGAAGAATTATTATCTAACACAGGGAGTAATAATCATCCAATATGATGCTTAGTAAGCTCTTTTTATGGAGTCTCAGTTCTGTTATCAGAGAATAATAGTGGAAAGGTTATCTAGACAAGTATACTTTGGTATCAGGCCTAGATTTGAATCCAAGCTATGCCTGGGAAGTTACTTAACCTCTTAGGAACAAAGTTTCCTCAGCTGGAAAAGAAAAAAATCAGGTGGATTAAAACAGTAAAGTATATTTTGACCACAATAAGTGGTCAAAAGTGGCACCCATTATTATTAGCATACTCGCATTAAAGGGTTAAAATTGTTACATAATATTGTTTTATCTTCAAACTCCATAGAAGACATCTCCTTTTTCTGTGATACTTTTAAAAGTATCAGATAACGAAAGCTTATCTAGAAGCTGGCTTCCATAACTGTCTGAGCAAATGATTATTACTACTTTTTGAGACATTTCAAAATAAATACAGTGAAACCCAGAGATAAATATTGTGCCCTATGATTATATGATTTTGAATCGAATGCAGTTAGGATGTGTATTCTATCCTCTGCAAGAAGCTCAACTTTGTTATTTTATTACTATCTCACCAATGCCACATTAGTATTAATGTGATTGAATTTTTTGGACTACCACGCACAGCATTACAGAGGATTTTATTATATTTAAAATGTGGCAACCAAATGGTATTTTTACTATGTCAACTTGGCTAGGCTACAGTTCTGTTTTTTAAACACTAATCTAGGTCTAGCTATAAAAGTATTTTGTAGATGTTCTTACAGTCCATAATCAGTCCACTTAAGGGAGATTATCCTAGATAATCTGAATGGGCCTGATTCAATCAGTTGAAAGGTCTTAAAAGCAGAGGTGAGGCTCCACTGATGAAGAAGAAATTCCATCTTTGGACAGCGGTTTCAGCCTGCGTCTGAGTTCCAGCCTGCTTTACTGATGGCCTATTCATGGGTTTCAGACATGCCTAGCCAGCCCCCACAATCACATAAGCCAATTCTTTGCAATAAATTTCTTAACATATATATCTCCAACTAGGTCTGCTTCTCTAGTTAAACCTTTACTGATACAGCCATAGAATTTTTACTTTTTCTTTTTGCATTAAATCTGGTTGACAGTACTTTAATTTTTAAGGTTGAAACTGCTCCTTAAAAGCTCTCTTTATTATGGATGAGTTGAGTGGGGTGCATTATTTTCACGGTAGAGTGAAAATGCATTCAATTCAATACATTGCTCTATTTTGCTATATTTCTCACCTTTATATTTCAGAAGGAAGCATAAAATGTAGATTCAGTGATGACTTTCTTTTGTAACTCAATCTTTTGTAACTTAAAACAAAGAAGAAATATATTTAGCTACAGCATTCATAGGAAAAAGAACAATAAACCTTCATATCTAATTGGCACAAGGTTGAAATCCTTATATACAAATAAAAGATGGATTTATGAGTAGATTTAAGGCCTTAGATTTCAGAAATGGAAGTGAAGTGTGAAACCATTTCATCAAAATAAGAGCAAACATTGTGGCAATCTAATCTTAAAAGTATCAGCAGTAAAATTTTTCATAACTCTTCAAGACAGAATTTCTTAAAACTGTTTCTTAATACTAATAGTCTTTTGCCAAGTTTCATTTCATCTTGAACTACTGTGAGAATTTCTAAAACTAGAATATAATTCATACAGGCTTTGAGTGCTAATCTGAAAATAAGGATCCAAAGAAAGCAAGATTTGAAATTAAGCTCACATTTTAATTTAACAGAAAGTATTATTCATGACAAACTTTTCTAAGGCAAAATGAAGAAGGAAGGAAGGAAGGAAGGAAGGGAGGGAGGGAGGGAGGGAGGAAGGAAGGGGAAAGGAATAGTCCCATTCAGAAATGTTTAAACAATTATTCTCTTTCTTATTGGAAGCTGTTTTTCTGGTTGTAATAAGAATATGCACAAATAACCACAATTTTGAGATTTAAATATTACCGTTCCAAACTCAAGATTCTTTTTTTCCCACACAGGTCAGGGACTATTGTAACATAAATTAATTTTATTTACAAAGGATTAGTAACAATAGATATATTTAAGAAGTTTATTACAATTTACTTGCAATAACAAACATGTGCTTTGACATTTTTTATTATTTTTAAAAAACTGAGTTTTTGATGAAGGCAGTTTAGCAGGACTATGGTTGTGAAAATGAATTTGAATTTAGCAGTCCTTTAAACTTAAACTAAAAGTCATGGTAGAATAAAATGTCAAGCAAGTGAAAATTTGTCTTTCATATATATGTAAGTATTTTTATGTAAGCAAAAACAAAGATCGAGAAAACAAATATGTAGGTCAATAACAGAAATATACAGATTTAAAATGTCATTTTATTTTACTCATGCTTTCATTGAACATAACTGGCATAAGCAGAGCAAAAAGAATTAGATGAATCGTTACATTCTCCACACACACATTTTGGGATGTTACACATAATAGAGACATCTCTCTCTAGGAAAAAAGAAAATATTAGAGTAATTAGACTCCTAAAAGTTATGACTTTCAAATTTTAAGTCATTCTTTTTGCTCTATTATGAAACTAAATGGTTTAGTTTATCAGAATTTTGCCAGTTGAAAGAAGGTAAAGCTAACACTGGCACGATCCAGACCTAATACACTTGGCAGCAAATTAGGCACAATGATACACAGATTTTCCTCTCTTTGTAGATTGACCATGCATTAAGAAATAATGGTACCAACGTGAAACAAGCATTTTAAGTCAAAACAGATAAATTTAAATGGATATATTTACTACAAGGGTATTTTCTGACACATGTCCCAGGGACTACCTGAACCAGAATCAGGGAGAGTATTTAAAACAACAAAAATGTGCATTCCTGGCTCAACCACAGAGACTCTGTATTGGGGACTGTTCTAGTTTGCTAATGCTGCTGGAATGCAAAACACCAAAGATGGATCGGCCTTTATAAAAGGGGGTTTATTTGGTTACACAGTTACAGTCCCCCATAAAGGGCATTTCCTGTCCCAACCCCAGACCTGTGGGTGTAGACCCATTTATAAAGGATCTTGTTAAGATGTTACTTCGGTTAAGGTGTGGCCTAATTGAATTAGGTTGGGCTTTACACCAGATTATGGAGTCCTTTATAGACAAAATAAATTTGGAGAGAGAAGCACGGGAGCAGCCACAAGCTGGAAGTGAAAGGAACCCAGAAGAGAAAGAAGAGGCCTCCATGTGCATTGCCATGTGACAGAAAAGCCAAGGAATCCCAAGGATTGCTGGGCAGCCAGAAAACACCAACTCTGGAAGGAAGCAAGCCTTCTGGCCTCTGAAACCATGAGCCAATAAATTCCTGTTAGTAAGCCAACTCGTTGTATGGTATTTGTTTTAGCAGCCAGGAAACTAAAACACTCTGGGAGCCCAGGAATCTGTATTTATTAACAAGCACCCCTGGGGACATTTACACATATTAAACTTTTAAAATTCACTATTCCCAACTATTTGGAATTTCTTTTGGCTTTTTTTGTTTAACCACAAATATTTCATTATCTGTTTCATGCTTCCTACTTATTAGCCAGGAAAAAAAAAAAATCTGATTACGTCAGTCAGCAGTGACAGTTAGTAGTGGTATTTTTTCCCTCGAGAAAAAGCAGGCAACAAGCAAAGATTCTGCACCTAAAGCATCAAAGGTGCACCATAGTAATTTCTTCAAAGCTTTCAAAATGTATACATAATAAAAATGTTCAAAATGCTTTTGTAAACTGTCATCTGATCAAGATTATCCAGTGTAATAAAAACTGCTGTTGGCATTGTTGCTGGATTCTCAGCAAGGCCCCTCATGGTCTTCTTTCACATCTCAGCAGATAGTCCAGAGCTCTCACCAAAATGATGCACTGCCTACTAAGCAGCACAGAAGTACCTAAGCAATGCTTATAAATAAAGAACAACAAAAAAGCTCGTTTCAGTTTCAATCACAAATGGAGTCTCAAGATCTATCCCCAATATGTAAGATGAATACAAGTTAAGCTGACTTTCCTTAGAGAAAGTCTAATTTCAAATATACAAATTAGTATCTGCTTGAAATTAAGTTTATATTGACAATGGAAAGCATGATACATTTCATTGTGCTTGCTACTAGTATATACAACGGTGTTAAGTCCCTATGGAAAATAACAATTGTACCTGTGAATAATATAAATAAGAAATTAAAGAGGTAGGTGAAACTATCATCTGAAGATGATCCCAAAACAGCAGGCTGATTTATATGCTTGAGTCTCAAAAGAATTCTTGAACCAGACAATGAGTCCCAACTCCATTACAATTGCCTTAAGAGCAAGTTTTTCCTGGTCTTTCATGATGTCACCAATACTCCAAATCCTAACTGCTGATACTGTGACATTCAGTTTTGAGAAACAGTCAATGAAGTAAAACGTAAAGAAGTAATACTGGAGACCAAAGAGTGGTGCTGCAGTCAGCTGGGCTCTTCAAAGATCTATCCTCTTCTATGGAGGAAAGCACATTAGAGCCAGACAGGACCTCAGGGATTCATCTAATCCATCCCTCTGATTTTACCACTAGAGAAAAAGAGGCCCATTTTTCCATTGGCTCACAAAGCACTAAAATTCTGAAAAGATGCTATAAATCTGAAAGGTATTCATGGTGAACTCACCTATTTAGCCTGTGAAGTAGCCAAGAAGCTACACTTTAAGCTCTTATGGCCCTACCTAGTCCATGGCCCCATCCCTGTGGGCTCTTTTACAAAGTGTGCCAGTGGTTACAAAGAGAAGCTGACCAGAGACCCTGGATGCACCGAGGGCAGATAATCAGTAAGAGAAAAATAATTTGAAACCCCAGACCTGCCCTATTAAAACTTGCTCTGGGCTCACACCATGGCTTAACATCCCTTGTTAGAAAGAGCCATATCACTGAGCATATTCCAAACTCCAGCCCTACTTTTCAGGCAAGAGTGCTGTACTGTCCAGCATTTCTGAGCTGTAAGGCCAAGACCTATTTACTGTTGGACTGAACTTCTCAATAATTGTCAGTCACTTGTTTCATGAATCAAAAAGTCACCCTATTTCCTGATAGCCTTATTTACCCCAGACTTTTAAGTTCCACTTTAAAAGGGCTGTGCTGTTGTGAGACATTTTATTTTTTCTATTTTCCAGACCTTCTGAAATGCTTTCATATTTCTTTTGGTAAATAAAAATAATGAAGCTATTTTTATATAAAAAGAAGATTTCAGTTTAAAAAAGTTAAAGGACACACAAACTTCCCTTGACTATGAAATATCAAAACTTGAATGAGGTGTCTGTGCGGCACAGAGAAAGCACACAGTCTCAGGAATCTGACAGATTTTTGGATCCCAGCTCCATCAATCATCGTGGGCAGGATTTTAACTTCTCTGAGACTTGCTTTCTTCGTCTGTAAAAAGGGAAAAAATAATACCTATCTCACAGGATGCTGTGAGAATAAAATGATGCACAATGCTTGGCACATGGTAGGTGTCCAATAAATGCTTGTCCCTTGTCCCCCACTACACTCAGTGAGCATCCTTGAGTGAAAAGAATCACCATGGCCCGCACCAGCCACCTCCTTGCTACATTCCCCTTTTAGATTTGCAAGGGTGCTTTGCAGCCTCATTTTTGCCCTATTGCTCTAAAGAGTTGCTATTGTGCTTAGAAAAATTTCTACATTTTTATGTTCTTTCCATGAAAACTGTACATGCATTTTTTAAAAACTATCTTCCTAAAAATAATAATGCCTATGTTTCCTAAAGCATAATATGTCATGTAGAAAAACAATTCTGAAAAACTTGACTGAATTAGTTTGTACATTATTTGTTAAAGTGCACCAAAGTAAATATTAATGAACTTTAAAATGTCACTGACCCCCTTGGATTATTTTTTTAAGTAAAACTAAATATTTATCTATTGAGATGTATGAGGTTTTGGCTCCAATATGATGGCAAAAAGCAGCAGTTTCTTCCAGGAAAAAAAAAAAAAGGATTCATAAATTCAACTAATACTTTAGCAGCATAAAAATCCTACAATTAGTTCAGTGCAACTGCAGGTTCAAAAAAGCACAATCCTGATTCCTATTACAAAAGTAAAATCAATCAAAAAACAAAATCCATCTTCCTACTCTAAATAAAGGATTTCTCATGAACCCTGGAGGTAACATTTGTGGTCATTTTCCTATTGTGCATCCTTGGTAACAAAATTATAACTGATTACTGTTCTTTTTTCACACACTAATTACCATTCTTCTTTCACACTGCACACACACATTCCAACCCTATAAAAAGAAAATTCAAAGTCGATAAAGAACAACCATCAGCCAAAATGTCAAACAGTCCCAATATTCACACCACCGTCCGATGTTCCCCACACACGTAGACAGCACTGGGGCGTATTCGTCTCTTTGTGTGACCAGGAAGCCGTGGCAAAAACTTGAAGGACTTAGGCATCATGTCCAGGCAGGCATCATGAAATTTCTTAATCCTCCAGTAGTAAATCAGTGGGTTCAAGGCAGACTTGAGGTAGCAGAGCCAGAGTAGCCAGGCGCTAATCTCAAAAAAGTTGTGCTTATAGTAAAAGTGCTGATTGAACGTTGCCACAAGGCTGTAAGTGGTGAATGGGGCCCAGCAGACAATAAAGACCGCAAAGAGGATCAAAATGGTGGTGAAGGCACGTGTTTTAAAGCCCATGTCAATGCTCATCTGGAAGGGTCTCTGTAGACTCATGAGACCCAGTTTGCTGGCCTGGCTGAGGCATATACCCTCAGGGTAGCTATGGATCCTCAGAGCATTGTGCCGAAGGGTGTTGAGTATGCCCATAAATGAATACAGTATCACCAGGAAGGGTATGAAGAAAGAAATGAGAGAAATCAAGATCACATAAGCCTGGTAACCAGGACTGGTTGTGTACCCAAAGACACATTGCGGGGCTCGGGAAGGTATCTGCAGGTCAGGGTTTCCTACAGCCAAAGGAAAAGCTATACAAAAGGAAGTGGCCCAAGAAACAGCAATCAGAACCTTAGCCCTATAGGGATTTAGCTTATCCTGCCTCTGGACTATAATAAGGAACCTGTCAATACTAATAATAAGCAGGATGGCCACGCCCTCTATCACAAACAGCCAGAAAAACATAGCAGATACCCTACAGAAGAATTTCCCAAAAATCCATCTCATAGTAAGAATAGTGACAAGGGCAAAAGGCATGTTCAGCACTGCAAGCAACATGTCTGCAAATGCCAGGCTAGCAAGGAGGATGTTAATTGCAGATCGCATGGCCGCTTTTTGGTAAACCATGAGGCAAACAACCAAGTTCCCAAAAAAAGACACAAACAGAATAAATATCATTATAGCAGAAAGGATGATCTGGAGAGGCAAGTTTAGGCTCTTAAAATCTGCTGGTGTTGAGGGCACAGCTGTGCTATTCACTGTCAAGGAACTCATCCCAGTGGGAGTCATGGTTTCAAAAGTATATCTAAGAAGTGGATCGATGCCAGGATGCTGGAATAGTGGAGGGACTGTAATATTCATGTAGGTATTTTCATACACTACGAACGTCTTGTTGGGTGGCCCAGTATGGGACGCAGTCAACGCTGCCGAGAAGACCATGGTTTTGGAAGGATGGAAGGCGCAGTTAGAGATGCCGGTGTTCTTCAAGCATTTCAACACAGAGCAGCTGTATCATGTTCCACTGATGGGCTGGGAAACACACTCTGGAAAACAGACAAAGAGTTCCATCTTCCAAAGGAGTCCTTTTGCCTGAGAACAAGCCCAAAACACAAAAAGGAAATGAGAAATGAACTTCGCAAGTAACATTTGACCTCTTACCTTTCATCACCAAGGACCAAGTTTTGCTCTTTTTAATCCTTTAAAAATACAAGTCTCTAGCCTGGTCAACCTTAAAATGTTATTTTTTGTTTTGTTTTGTTCATTTTAGTCAATGTTGATGAAAATTTTATAACCTTCACATATAAAGTAAAAGTGAAAAGAATCTCAAAATGTATTTCCATCCCAAAGGTAAAACGTATAAACTTTTTTCTTTTCAGTAGCATTGCGGTCTTTCTGCAGTCACTATTATCTGGTTCCCTTGAGAGGGCTACTTTTTTTTCTAAAGAGCTTTGATGAAGCTGATATCCCATTTTTATATTAACATGAAACTGGTTGGTAAAGAACCCTGAACTTACAGTTTCCTTTTTAACACATGATAATTACAATATTTTAACTCTAACATTCTTCTACTTAAGTAGGTACCAGGTTATTTTCAACGAAAGTCTGAGCTATTTTCCTGACTTTCTTCTTTAACTCTTTTCTTTTCAGAAATTCCACCACCAACCATACTAGAGAGACCATTCAGGAGAGTGAATTACAAGTAAAGTCTTGGTCATATTTTCAAGATTTCTTTCCTTTTCTTTTTCTAAATCCCTCTCTCTCTCTCTTTATTTTTTTAACATATTTTCTCTTCTCTTCTAAGCCCATTCACTTCCATGCTTTCTTTTCTGATATATATATACTTAAATCTCCTCGATATTTTCTCCTTTAAAACCTACCTTAACTTGTGTTATCAAGATTTATAGAAGATGTCAACCAAATAATACAGATGAGGATGCTGAAGGAGACTACTAGAAAAATATTCAGGTATGAAGAATCTTTTCCAGAAAACTTAGAAAGTTATTTAGTTACCTTGCTGCAAAAAGTTTATCACCTTTCTCTTACCCTTACCACCCATTCTTACCAATTTCTGCAACCCTAGAGTTCTCTGGAAGGGGCTTTCCTAATCTACTACTTTACTAATCTACTTTTGTGGTGTGGGTTCTTGCTTCTGTAGGTTTTTATGAAGAAATAACTCCTTTAGTTAGAAAGAACTCTGTGAATTTCTGAGTAGATTCCTTAAATAAATCCTTAAAGATTAGAAAAATTTTAACACCCAGAAGCTTAAAACAAATTTGCAATTTACTCACTATTTTGATGTAGAATTAGTTATTGGTTTTAGGGATAATTGCCAAAAGTTCATGTATTCATTTTTTGGTGTGTGGAGTGGGGACACATCCTATTTTTTGAGATCCAGGATCTGGCACTTTGGGTAAATCTTGAGCTTTCTATCATACTTAACTCTCTCTGCAATCTCCACTCTCTTGTCCAGAGCTACCTTTATGAATAAAGAGAATACTGATTTCTTTGTTCAAAATATCAACTTTCCTACTTGCTCTCACCTTGAGAGCTAAATTTCTTTGTATCTACTGGATTTTAGCTGTCCTCGAGTATTCACTTTAAAATGCAAAGCACTCTTGGATAAAAGGCCACACTATGCCAGTGTATCTCAAACTTCAGTAACCACAAAAGGGTCAAGGTGAATGGGTAGTAGTAGTTAGAAGGCTTTACCCCTTAATCACTATCAGTCTCTTTAAAACTACCCTAAATATCATACAATTAAAAGACTGTGCTTGCTACAAAAATCAGCCTCAATATGTCTACCTCTAGAGAAAAATAATAAATAAACAAATGTACTTTAAAGCTAATATTAGAGCTGTAATTGTGCTTCACCAAGTAAACAAGCATATATCTACCCTGAAGTAATACAAAACATTTAGCTTTCCTGAATATGCTTGAGGGAAGAAAACATAAAATGGAATGGAGCCAAAAACAAAACCATAACTTAAAAGATGTTTTTAGGTTGTCATAGATGCATACATATGGATAATATTTTTTCAGCCATCAAAGACTCCCATTATTACAAAAATTCTAATTGAATTCATTAAATTATTGATTGATCAGATATTTATTTAAGAATCTACTATATGCCAGGCACACTAGATAGACAGTGATAAAAAAAAAAAAATGGTTCCTAGACTTCTGATAAAACAGGACAGACTGACTATAGACATTTCATCCCAAAATCACATTTGAAATGACCATAAAGAGATTGTTTAACAAAATGTTTAAATCCAAAAGGATAAGAGGTAGGACTGAAAGACACATCAGTAGATAAGGGATTTTTACAAAAGCTTTAAAAAAGATCAAAGCAGACAGTGGTATGGCAACTACTTAAAAGAGTAGAATAGAGAACTCTATCCTCAATTCTTCCAGTGGAATATTCTGAGAAAAGGTGAAACGCCCACTCCCCAGAGAGCCTCTAGACTGGGAGATATCAGTTACCCCAGAAAGTGTGGGTTGGGCTGAAAACTGGAAAAATGACTGAAAATCTATATACAGAGCCCCTGGAACATCCCCTTCCCCAGATCTCCTCCTCTCCTCTGAGCAACTACATGAAAGCACACACCCCCATTCCAGTAGCCCAGTTCTGTGGTGCCATGGTACCTGATAGGAACAATCTTGAGAATAACCGTGCAGAGCTGAAAACACGAGGACTAAGTGATGAGTTGTCTGCATATTCAACATGGGAACTATTCTCCTTCTCTGAGCTGTTCCCAGATTGCCTGAGCCAGGTATTTGCTACCCATGCAGAAGACTGAGGGCTAGTCTTTTTCAGTAATTAAACAGGAGAAAGAAAAAAAACCTCTAGATACCAACATTTCACAGTGCCCCAAGAAATATGCCAACTCAGTGCCCAGTCACCTTGTACTGAAGTCCACCCAATGCCAAGACCAGCCCATGCACATAAAGCTTCTAATCAGTTTCTCAATGGCTGTTACATAAAAATGGTCAATTTCCCTAATATATTAAGTCTACAATAGGATTACACAAATGCAATTTTGTAGTTAAATATTAAAGAAAAGAGATGGAATTTATGATATCAGGGAACGTAGGATAATAGACATTATGCCTTTTCCCCAGTATCTATCTGTAGAGAGCTCTTCATTTATTGTACTCCTGGCTCACCAGAATGTAAGTGTTCTCTGGCCTTCTTCCTGCTCTTACTGAGAAGTATAATAACCAAAGCAGTGCTTTTGCATTCTCACAGTAACTACATCAAATGATTATTTCCTCTCAGGATTTCTCATCAAATGCTACTGTGACCTGAAGTTTCTCTGAATTTTAAATAAGATTAAATAAAAGTTGTAAGCTTCTCA
The DNA here is from genome assembly GCF_015220235.1 of Choloepus didactylus. Lineage (NCBI taxonomy): Eukaryota > Metazoa > Chordata > Mammalia > Pilosa > Megalonychidae > Choloepus > Choloepus didactylus. The sequence continues at coordinate 55,040,420 of NC_051313.1, read as the reverse complement.
TTTATATTTCCACAGGAACTGGGACAGTGGCAGCATGATAGTAGTAGATAATTAGTTTAGGTTGGTGATATTTACACAAGGTCTTAATGTTAATTCTCATTTAAAGACTTATTTGGCATTTATTGGAAACTCTTACTACATTTTCCAAGTAAGAAAAACTTAAACTTACATGTGAATATGTGTATATCTGTGTGTTTATGGGCTCCCATATTTATGTATATACATATATACCATATGTATGTACACATGTAAAACTCCTGATACTTTAGTATGTATATGAGTGTATATACATATATATACATACACATATATATATGGCAGAAGTGATTGAATTTATGATTCTCTCTTTGTATACCATATACAGAAACAAGGTCAGGTCTATTAGGTTAATGATATAAGTAGAGAATTTTATGCTTGGATAATGCTGGAATGTCACATTAACTAGGGCTTCAGTGACCGAAAAGGTCAGTGAAGGTCATAATATTCTCTTGGTCTTCTTCACTTAATCTTATCTATCACTATAGTGATTTAGATACTTGCTTTATTCTAAAAAGATTATGTTCTCCTAGAAGGCAAAAACTGATTTGAATAATCTCATAGTCCCCTATGAATATCAGGCTTTATACACAGCCCAATAAATTTTTAGTAAATTAAATTAAATTCATTAACACTATGTTTTGTGAGAGCAGGACATTATTCTTTACTCACTTTAATATTTATTTATATTATATATGCACATAATTTTTAAAATAATCAGGTGAGTTCTAAAATGATATACAATAAAACCCCACCCCTACCCTTCACCACATTATCACTGTTTTTAGAGGTAGCCATTTTCAAAGTACTTATTCTTTTTTGTTTCTAAATAAGATAAAGAAATGGCTATTCCATGACTTTTCAATTTTATAAATTAACTACTGATTTCCTGTTAGAAAAGATGAGGATTTAGCTATCATAGCATCTTCCAGCTTATTTATCCTCCCCTCATACTACCAATATCTTTATTTGAAATTTTTAAATTAGAGCAGAAGTTAATGTTAACATTAATGTATTTATGTAAATATTATTCACTGATAAGCCAAGAGTATAATAGCTTCCCTTGTACAAATTCGAAGTTTCCTAGTATTAATAATTTACTTATCTTTTTATTTTCAATTTTTTTATGTAACTACAAATAATTTTTCTACCTGACCCATCAGATAAATTTTTATACCTTGCAGTATTATATTTTGAAAGGTCAAATTTAGCAACTGTATTTTTATCTTGGAGTCATACCTTTTGTCTTTCTGTCCCACCCTGGACTGCTACTTTCCAGGTTTGTTGCACAGATGCAAGTCTAGAACATCCGTTTACTATCATCCTGGAAATCCTCCTTTCTGCTGTGCTAATTAATTGTTTGTCTTGGTTTAGAACTCTCAGTTGAAAATGATTTTCTCTGAGAAACAGAAGAGAGAGAAGAGATATCACACCTATACTATATTCTTTGCCTGTAATTAGGTTCTTACTATATACCTAGATATATGAATTAGAAAAAGGGAATGGTGGATGCCTTAAATTTCCTAGGCTGCCATAACAAAATATCCCAAACTAGGTGGCTTAAAACAATGGAAATGTATTGTCTCACAGTTCTGAGGCTAGAAATAGGAAATCTCTAGGGGAGAAGCCTTCCTTTCCCTCGTCCTGGCTTCTGCTGTCAATCCTTGGGCTTCAAACCCTACCTCATTAGTCACATGGCATTCTCCCCTGTGCCTGTCTGCATCTGTCCAATTCTCCCCTTTGTATCAGGGCAGCAGTCATACTCATCAAGTCTGGCCTCAACTTAACCAGTAAATATTTTTATTAAAGACCCTATCCCCAAATAAGGTCACATTCAGAGGGCTTGTGGTTAGGACTTGAATATGTCATCTTTTGGGGGACACAATTCAACCCATGACAGCAGACAAAAGAACACACCAGGATAGAGGTAAATATACCCCCAATATACTCCTGAGTTCTGTTATGAGGAAGGTAGAACCAGAAATAAGGAACTGGAAATTTCACTCACAAACAGTCCAAATTTCTACTCCACTATATTTTTAACATAAAAAAACTAAAAGAAAAGCCATCACTTTTATTGGGCAACCTGCTTTACAGTTAAAGAATAGTCTAAAAATAGATTTATATTCCTGTAGAATGTCTACGTTATTTTTCTGGAATCCTTTTTTTCTTTAATTTATTTGTAAATGGAGTAAAAGGAAGCTTTGAAGAAACTAACCAAAAGAGAATATGCAATAATCCAGTAGAATAAATGAGGTAGAGGTGGGGGGAAGAGTTTATTTAAAATTATTTTTATAAAGAGAAAGTCACCCTTATTTCAAAATCTCATTTATTTTCCCTTAAGGTGTATCTGACTTAAAACCTAGAAGCAATAACGCTAAAAGGAAAAAAAATGCTTGTGTGCACATTTTAGATATGAACCATGAGCAGTGTTCTATTTATAACACTGTTCCATTCCTAATATATTTCTAATTCCAACCAGAATATTCACCACAAAAAAAAGAATTTTCTCACTAATGTTCAAAGGAACATTTAGTCCTTCCATGGACATTTTTAAATTAGATTATTAAACATGAGGGTTTGTTTGCATTTGTGTTACTTTCCCCCACAAATACTAAGGAGAATTAAAATGTGTCAACAAGGGCTCTCTTTCAGAGGAGGATACTCTAAGTGACTTCTGATGACAATTAAAACTGAAACTCAAGTGGCAAGAAAGATCAGCGTTTAATAGAACAGTAAATTAATTACAATTAAAAACTAGGAAATAGTATTTTTTAAGTGGCTAATAGAAGATTAACCTTCTGGAACTTTGCTGGAAATGCAAAAAGCAAAAGAGGTGATGGGCCCCCTTGGTGACGAGTTCTGTTCATACTCCCTTTGTTTCCTATTTCTATTTCTTATTCTTTAGCTCACATTCATCAGGCCATTGTTCTGCTGAGAATCCAAATCTTCACCTGCTTGGAAACTCTTTCTGGGGAAAATGAAGACCAATTTAATTTCATCAGCCTTTTTGAAGAGGTCACAGGCACATTACTTATCTGCCATTGACATTTCTCACAATGGTGTTTGACTGCAGATTCAACATGTGGTAGGAAATACCTACTCTTATTAAATAATAAACCCGAAATCTTAGAACAAATCATAAGCCTGTCCAGACCTAAAATTGCTATGGTAAAGCCTGAAAATCACCTTTTATTACAGATATACTCTCTGCATGGAGCAAGGGTGAAAACAAGTTTTGGTTTTGATTTTTTTTCACTTACATGGGCATTCAGATTGAAATTCACGTACCAATTGAAAGCAATATAAAGTAGTCTGATTCTGACAAAAGGTTTAAAAATTTGGTCTGTGGCCTTCTCATGCCACAGGCAATCTCCTCTCCACCTACTCCTGCAATTATTACCTATATGCAGATACCTTGCAAATGTGTTTCTAGGACCTGAACCTTACTTCTGAATTCCAGCCTCATGTACCCAACTGCTTATTTAGCATCTCTACTGTGACATATCAAAGGCACTTCAAACTCAGCTTGTCCAAATTAAACTCATTATTCTCCTCTGCCCCCATCCACACCACCACCCTGCCAAGCTACTCTACCACCAGCATTCCCGTGCTCAGTGGCTATACCACCAACCATCTCATTAGGCAAGGAAGAAACCTCTTTCTCTCTCAGCCATAACTCATTCCATCACCAAGAACTGACAATTTTAACTCCTAAATATTACTCCCATAGACCACGTCTCTCCAACTCCTCTGCCAACATCTTCCTCTCAGAGGAGTTTTTTCTGGGTTATTTACAACTGTATTCCCAACACCTAAAACTGTGCCTGCCATTAGTAGCTGTTCAGTCAATTTGCTAAATGATTAATAGCCACTCCTAACTGTCCACTACCCCATTCCCCTTCACCCTAGTAATTCTCTCTTCCTTCCTATTATACTGCTTGAACAAGCCAACCCCTCCCCATTCTACAGTCTTATTTCAACATGTACTTCTCTCATCAGCAGTCATGCTGCAGTTATCTGTTTTATACCTTTATTCTTACCCACCCCCCCATCCCATCCTGACTAGCGAGTGAACTCCAAGAAAGCACAGACAAGACACTTTTTTGCTCAGCACTGTATTCTTAAATCCAGTTCTGGGTCTGGCATAAAGTATAAATTCAACAAAAAGCTACTGAGTCATTAACTTAAAAAAATTCTATCACATTCATAATCCAATGTTTCCTTCTTTTATTTCGTTTATAAAGCCTTTAAGAGTTACAGCATTGGCTTTAAAAATGCTAATTTTCTCATCAGCTATTGGTCTTTGATAGATACTTCTATATCTAAATATTTGGTGAATTTCGCCTATGTGGGAATCAAGCTGCAAAGAATAGCATATAAATACCCAAGGAACAAATGAAATCAAGTAACTAGTGGGATCCAACCCTCCGGGCAGTATTCTGTCCTCTAAGTAATGAGCCAAAGAGTAAACAGAGAAATACAATTACATCAAACCCACAGCCTAGAAATGACCTAAATAGAGGCATCAGGTTCATGGAAACTAGAGCGATATGGATATAAGATTAAAACCCAACTAGTAATAAAATAAAACTATATAATAGCAATCAGAACATTATAAAACTCTTACAGACTGGAAATGGAAATCAGGAAAAGAGAACAGGGTTGAGAGAAGTTGGAAAAATTCATTGTATGCTATTTCTTTGTCTCCTCATATTCACTCAGCCCCAAGTGCCCCCTGGGTTTCCATAAGTCCCCTCAGGTGCTTGCCTAAGTCTGACCCCACAGAACCCACAAAGGTTCTGGCTCCTCCAACCACTTTTTTTTTTTTTTAATAATAAATTTTATTTTAAAATAAGTTCAATCTTACAGGAACAGTTGTAAAAACAGTACAAACCCCATACATAGAACTCCATCATACCCCAACCCCCTCCCCCAATATGCCGATCCATCACCTTTAAGATACTGTCACACCACTGTCTCTTTCTTTCTCTCCCTCTCTCCCTCCCTCCCTCCCTCGTTAACACCCATCATCTATTGCTCTGTCCTCTGGACATATGAGAGCAAGCTGCACTTATCTTTGAACAAACAATATAATTCACATATACCTTTCCCATGGACAAGAACATTATTTTATGCAATCTCATTAAACGCAGCTAAGAAGCTCAAGAAATTCAACATTGATATAAAGCTTACATTCCATATTCCCTTCTTTTTTTTTCCTTGTGTCCCATCTGTGTCCCTTTGAGCCTCCTCTCCTCCGACCTCAGATCCCATCCAGGATCATCCTTTGCATTTAATTGTCATCTATTTAGACTGTCTTATTTTTTTTTTTCATTGTGGAAAGATATATATAGCCTAAATCTTCCTATTCCACCCCTCCCTAGCATTCCCTTAGTGGGATTAATCACATTTAGAATGTTGCAATGCTATCACCTTCCAACCATCCATTTCTAGAAGTTTTCCTTCACCCCAAACAAAAACCCTACTCTCATTTCTTAACTCCCTATTGCCCCTTCCCCCACTTCTTGGAACCCCTACTCTACTTTTCATCTCTTTGGTCATATTCTCTGATACTTTCTTTGTGTTTACCATGGGGCTTAAATTTAACATCTTAAATCTATTATAGTCTTGTTTTTCTTTGATACCAACTTAACTTGAATAGGACATGTAAACTGTGTTCCTATACTCCTCCATTCCCCCACCTTTATGTAGTTCTTGTCAAGAATTACATATTTTACATTGAGTCCAAAACCACCGATTTATCATTACAGTTTATGTATTTTAGATCCTGTAGGAAGTAAATATTGGAGTTATAAATCAACAATACAGTAGTATTGGTCTTTATATTTACCATGTGATCTTTACTGGAAATCTTTATTTCTTCATGTGGTTTCAGTCAATTGTTTAGTGTCCCTTCCTTTCAGCCTGCTTAGGACTGATCTACTGGTGATGAAGTCCCTCAGCTTTTGATTATCTGGGAATGTTTTCATCTCCCCCTCATTTTTATCCTTCAGGTGTTTGTGAATTCTCCAAGTCTCTGATGGTTATTGACTTCTATTTGTATTCCACTGTGGTCAGAGAATGTGCTTTGAACAAATTCATTTTTTTATTTTTTATTTTATTGAGGCTTGTTTTTACGTCCCCGCATACAGTCCATTCTGGAGAAAGATCCGTGATCACTAGTGAAGAACATGTGTCCCAGTGACCTGAGATGTAATATTCCATGTATGTCTATTAAAAGTCTCTATATCTCTCTTTCATTTCTTTGTTTCTCTGTCGGTAGGGCTTGCTTTAGTATCTGAAGTAGGGCAGGTCTTTTATTAGCAAACTCTCTCAGCATTTGTCTGTCTGTGAAAAATTTAAGCTCTCCCTCAAATTTGAAGGAGAGTTTTGCTGGATAAAGTATTCTTGGTTGGAAATTTTTCTCTCTCAGAATTTTAAATATGTCATGCCACTGCCTTCTCGCCTCCATGGTGGCCACTGAGTAGTCATTACTTAGTCTTATGTTGTTTCCTTTGTATGTGGTGAATTGCTTTTCTCTTGCTGCTTTCAGAACTTGCTCCTTCTCTACAGTATTTGACAGTCTGATCAGAATATGTCTTGGAGTGGGTTTGTTTGAATTTATTCTATTTGGAGTTCGCTGGGCATTTATGCTTTGTGTATTTATATTGAGTAGAAGGTTTGGAAAGTTTTCCCCAACAATTTCTTTGAATACTCTTTCTAGACCTTTGCCCTTCTCTTCCCCTTCTGGGACACCAATGAGTCTTAAATTTGGACGTTTTATTTTATCTATCATATCCCTGAGATCCATTTCAATTTTTTCAATTTTTTTCCCCATTCTTTCTTTTGTTCTTTCATTTTCTGTTCTGTGCTCCTCGAGGAGGCTGAGTTGTTGGTCAGCTTCCTCTCATCTTTATTATGAGTATCCAGAGTCTTTTTAATTTGGCCTACAGTTTCTTTAATTTCCATAAGATCTTCTATTTTTTTGTTTACTCTTGCAATATCTTCTTTATGCTCTTCTAGGGTCTTCTTTATGTCTTTTATATTCTGTGCCATGCTCTTCTTCAAGTTTTTTATATCCCGTGCCATGCTCTCATTGCCTCTCTGTAGTTCTTTGATTAATTCTGCCAGGAACTGTGTGTCTTCGGATCTTTTGATTTGAGTATTTGGGTTCGGGTTCTCCATGTCGTCTGGTTTTATCATATGCTTTAAGATTTTCTGTTGTTTTTGGCCTCTTGGGATTTGCTTTACTTGATCTTTAATTTGTTAGAATTGCAGCTGGTGACATACACTTTCTCTAACTAACCAGCAGATGGCATCCGTGAGTCACTTATTCCCCTCAAGTCAGTTCTCCCCAACTTTGTGGTGTGTGGGGATCTGATTCTTTTGGGGTCCAATTGGTGCAGTTAATTGGGGTGTGTTGTCGTTGCTGTCTGCCCTCAATGAGGAGCGTGTGCCTGAGCGGTTAGGGAGGAAGGGCAGGTTAATCAAACCTCCCAGGTGTTCCCGGAGATTTAAGGCTGTTCTCTGCCGCTGATACAAAAGTCCTTGGTATTGGTGTAGGCTCCCTGGGATTTCTGAGTTGTTCCCCCCTCCCTGCTGTGCTCTTCCAGGACCTCTGTTGAGGTGGGGAGGGCTGTGCCATGTCACAAGTGAGCGCCGGCCTCCAGGGAAGCCCTGGGCCACCGGGCTGTGTAGGGGCGTTCCCAGCCCGCTTCAAAGATGGTTGAATGGGACGCATTAACGTCCCCCTTTCTGCACAGCTCTGCTCTCCCAGCTCTGGGACAATCAGCTGTGGGTGTATTCAAGGCCACTGTCCACGGCCGATATTGTGTCGTGTGAGCGGTGCTGCGGGGAAGACTCCCTGTCAGGCTGGGTTTCTTGTCCCAGCTCTGTGCTGTGTGTTCAGCCCAGGGCAGGAGTAGCCCCGCCCACTGGCGAGACAGCTGCAAGTCGTGCATCTCCCTTTTGCTCCCCTGGACCCGAGACAATCAGCAGTGGGTGTGGGAAGGGGTATCCTCCACCCCAGACACCGAGGCGTTAGTCCAGACCCCTCCCGTCTTATCTGCAGCTGTTCCCGGGCTTCTTTTTTTTTAAAAAAAAAAAAAAAACGCGAACCCACTGTTCCCCACACTGCAGCGTGGCCGAGGGACTCAGCCGACACACTCACTCCTTTCAGAATGCAGACTCCTGGTTTTACCAAACGCACGTTCCCTGTGGCTTTAGCAGAACTTGTCCGGCTGGTGCTACTCTGGAAGTGGTGTTCTGGGTCCTTTCTGGTTTTTTATCTAGTGTTTTCCATGGAGGTGTTTTTTTCTGTCTCTCCTAGTCGCCATCTTAGGTTCCTCCTCTCCAACCACTTTTCAACTCAGATTCTTGCCACATTGTGGGGCATGGAATCTGCCTTCCCAGAATCTGCCCAGAGTGTCTGCTTAACCCAAACCAAGAATAAGGATCAAATACCCCATGGTGCAAACTTTGTCCTGGGGCAGAGAGCAGATGGAAAGGAGCTGGCAAAGAAATGTCTCTGCCCACCAGACCCATGGAGAAGTCTTTAAAACTTGTCTGGAAGACACCCTCCATGATCAAGTTGTGGCCAGATCAGTGACATGTCACCTTGTATTTGCTTTTCCTCTCTTTCTGCCTCAATTCTCTTTTCCCTCATGCTCGCTGGCCTAGGACAGCACCTCCCAAAATAGACTACTATGTTAGCTCTGCCTCACACTCTAATTTCTAGGAAATTGCAGATAAGAGAGGGGGAAAAAAAACATGGAAAAGAAATACTCATTTAAACTATTAACTGCTACTAATCTTCTGTACCCCAAATGCAGTTAATGGCCTCACAATCCATTTACTCCAACTCAAAACCTGAGAGTCAAACACCATTTCTTCTTGTCCCTCTTCCAGCACACCAAACCAGTCACTCCATCCTGCCAATTTTACCTCCTAAATAGTTCCTAAACTGTTTCCCCTCTGTGACCATTGGCCTTAGTTTAGGTGAGAGTCTCCAAAACGATATCCTTTCCTCAGTCTTGCCCTCCCCTTTAAAGTCCACCCACCAAACGGTAGCCAGATGATTTTTTAAAAAATCATGTCAACACTTCATGGATTCCTATCAACTACAGAAATGATAGTTAATCTGGCTTTTTTCTTTTTCAACACTTGAGGGATCCAACATACCCACAACTGATAAGAACTCAGGGGTCTAGGAGCCTAGAAGGATGATTACCCAAAAAAACGAGTATCAAGACTTCTGAAGGATACATGTATAGTTGGGAAACTCTTCCCTCCTCTCTTCTGGATCAGAATATGCCCACCTATATATTTTTTTCTGACCAGCACCTCTTCTCCCATCATCTGGTAAGGACGGGGCCCCAGTGCCATGGAGATAGCACTGCTCAGCACTCCATCTCTTTGTAGTGATGGGTCTGGGGATGGACCCAAGTGATGCTTGTCTCTCTGCCTAGAAAGCCTTCCACATCTCCCTGTCAGGTCATCCTTAAACTTCCTTTAAGACTGATATCAGACATCATTCTCTCCAGGAAGCCTTCTCCAGCCTGCAACTTGGACTAAGCCCCCTCTCCCTGTGCTCAAGTGCCTCAATGCATACCTCCTTAGCACTGTTGACATTATCTCCCCAGGAGCAAGGCACCTGCTAGGAGGTTTTTATTAGGTCTTTAATCAAGGCTGGTAGGGAGGGAAGACATTTTAAACACAGCCCAGAAATCTGGGATTCCTTTGTATTAAATGCATTCTGTTAAATTTAATTGCCCATCTAGTAATATAGCCATGTCAGTGTGAATCCCTTTCATGAAATAACAGAACTATCTCACAGTTTTCAAGGTTTAAGGATAATTTAAAGAGAGAAAGGAAAAAAAAAAAAAAAAAAAAAACAAAGCAAAAGCTACTAAAAAGAACATTTCCTTTCTTCTAGTCTTCCACTCCCATTTCCCATCTCCCCATGTACATTCCAAATGCTGAGAGCTCTTTAGGATGTTTCAACCTAAATGACCAATATTTAGGAATCTACTTAACTTCATAAGGCATGATTCAGCCATTTTAAGTGTTAATTGTGAAGGCTGTAAAAAAAAAAAAAACAAGAGAAATGCCTATAGTGTAATGTTAAGAAATAAAAGAATGAGATAGAACATTGCATGTATGGTATAATTACAACACTGTTAAACATACACACACAGACTCAAGGGAAATAATCACCCAAATGCTGAAAGTAACATGTTAATAGTGGTTAACAATATGAGATTTTTTTTCACTTTTTTCCTATATTTAAGGGGCTTTTATTACTTTTATAATATGAAAAAATAAAATAAGTTGAAACCCAAAGTATAATTTTGATATATTTGAAAGAAAGCATAATGCCTTGCCTCATTGAAAATCTAATGTAGTAAAACTTCAGTCTATAAGAAGTATTCTTTATAGCTGAGTGACCCAGATAACACTGGGGTTAGTAATTGAACTTCTCTTTTTGATAGACATATTTTGACAGGTACGATTCACTTTCCTAACCTCTTGAATAATGCTGCGATGTGCTTATAGATGCAGATCAGAGGGGTAGGGCACAGGGCTGAAGGATTCAGCTCCATGGGTCTGGTCTGAACTATACATCTTGAGTGCTCCCAAAAGACTGCAGAAAGACAAGTTCTCAACAGTTTGCTTTCCTCAGTAGGACACACAGTTGCTTCTGGAGGTTCTAACCTAAGAGAAAGTGGATAAAATATGCCCTTCCTCACCAGTAAATCAGAAAGCATAGTCAGTACTGATAGTGAAAGTCTAGCAGTAGGGAAGGAGCCATGAAGATACGTAGACTGTCCAAATCTGTGCTCCAGGGAGCAGTGCATTCTCCAGGGACTGCTGAGTGACGTCTCTACTAGGTTTGAATCAGCTGGATTCTGCACTGGCCCAGACTTGTGTAAACACAATAATAGTACCAGTTCTTTAAAATGCTAGCTGCTTTCCAAAATCCATAAAAACTAAATTTTTCACAATGCCCTTTCCTATATTTCTGAAGTGTTTGAATATATATATATATATATATATCAAATATTCAGAAATTGGAGAAATTCAGGGGAAACACAATCAGATAAGAAAAACAACACTGTCTTGTCTATTTGTTCATTGCCTCACCAGTTCCTAGGTCAGGTAAACCCTAAGGAAAAGCAAATACTCTGTAATTCATGTTTTTATGTGAATTGATTCTTTACAAATAATCAAACAATTTCAGGTGGCTATAGGAAATGAATTTTTAAATCAATTATGAAATCTTTTTGCTCCAACTTAAATATATTCTTTCCAGGACTTCGAATAACATCAACATTTATATTAGAATCTCAACTAGACACCAAACTAAGAAACATTTATTTTTAACCCCTAGCTCTATCTATTACTAAAAAGGTCTAGAAGCCATGATATCCCAGAAGTAATAAGCCACCTAGCAACCAGGTCTTGGTTTCTAAACACCATTCACCACTAAAAGGAACCAAGTCTCCTTGGAAAAATGGCCTAATCCATGTCTGGGTCAGGAAAAGTATGATATGAGGCTGATATACTTTGTTCTGCTAAAAAGCAAAAAAGTGCTTAAAAACTAATGGGTACTTGAAAACCTTGTTCTTCTCTAGACGCTTTTAGGATCTTTTCTTTATCTTTAGTGTTCTTAAATTTCATAAGAATTAGTCTGCTTCAAAGTTGTTTTCATCCATTGCGCTGGGTCATCAGAACTTTTCAAACTGAAGAGTCAGAATATGTCCTAGAACACAAGAGGAGCTTCTATTTTTAATTTGATATTTTCAACTCTTTGCTTACTCTAATGTATCCTCTGGAATTCCAAGTATTTGGATGTTAGACCAGCTTGATGGAGCCTGTCTCTTACCCTTCTTTCAAGTATTCTGCTTCTCTTATGGTACTGTGTTCTGGGAGATTTCCTTATAGTCTTCTTTCAAATTTCCCATTGAGTTGTTTTATTTCAGTAGTCAAATGTTTAATTTTCAAGTGTTCTTTCCTTTTTTTTTTTATTGTTTCTATTTTACTGCATCCTTTTCTGATTTTCCAAGTGTCTTTTAAATCTCTCCTAAAGTTTTCTTTTCTTTTATATTCTCTCTTATTCCTTGATTAATCTGTTTCTTCCAGGGACATCTGTTGTTTATTTTGTTCCCACTCTTTCATGACACTTTTTTCTTGACATATATCTAGTGCACATTCTGAATAAGGGACAGGGCAGCTTTTTCTCAATTGTTGCTGTGGGTTTTCTCTTCCATTGGATACTTGCTGGGCTTTTCTGCCAGTCTCTCCTATGATAAGGCAGCTAGCAGGGAGCTCTGTGTGTGGAGAGAGTGGAATTGTCAATTGACAGGCAGTAGGTCTGCAAATAACCAGAAGTGAAGGGCTTTATTTGGGGCACAGTTACTCTTCCTAGCAACCTTAATTCTCCCCCCAGGTAGTTCCTTTAATCTTCTGAGAAAAGAGGTTCTAGTTTTTAACCCTGGTGTAAAATTCTGGGCTACTCTAGTCTACAGGCTAGGGTTGCAGGTGGATGAAAAACCGAGTACAAGTGTGGGGTGCAACTCAGCTATTTCTTCTACCTCCTGCATTCATTGCACTTTGACATCATGATGAATATTTCTTTACTTAAAATAACTATTATGGCCAATGTAAAACAGAATGTGGTGAACTTTTTTTAAAATTCTCAGTCACAAAAAAATTCTTAAAGTTCATACTAAGAAATTACCAAACCACACCATCTATTTTTATTCTTTCTCTTCTTAAAAAACTCCTATAAAATTTGATATGGAGGGAGGATCACTCTGCCATAAAAAGTATATCTTCTTTCTCATTTTATAGACTTGCCATATTCTTGAGTCTTCCCTACAAATTTTTTCCCTTTAAAATGTCTTCTATTCTTTGATTTACCTATGAGCAGTAGCTATGGTTCATTAATATAAGAGTCAACTATGAGATTGACAATATAAGAACATGTGCATGATCTATCAGATATTAAATTCAGATAAAATAAGGCCTTATGTGAAAATTGGCATTACCTGAATTCTGGGATATAAAAAGAAATCATCATAAAAATTCAACTTAAAAGAAGACAACTCTGGTATTATTTATGCTAATTCAAGGCAAAAGAAAAAATAAAACATTTTATGCACAGTGATACTTGATGGTCATTCAGAAAAAAATACATAGACCCATTAACCTCTAACATTGTATCTGACACATACAATATTACATATATGTTATATAATATATATGTATATGTGTATTATATTTATTGCATGGTAGCTTATCAACCAAAGGAGAAAATACATGGTATTTCTCTGTTAGTTGAATCCTAGATGGAAGTATTTTCCTTTTAAGTCACCTTCCTTTTCTTATTGATCTCTTTCCTGACAACAGAGAAATAGTCTCATGAGAACATTTCTCTGCAGATTCCTGTAAGAGTTGGCTAACGGTGAAAATCTCCATGACTCTGATATTCCTATTAATCAACGGCAACCATCTAAATTTGTTCTGGCTTCATAGTTGCCAGTTTTCAACTCAGTAAACTTTATACGTATTTCTCTTACCTGTGGGTCCATCTTTTAACACACAGCAATGCAGCCTCTATTCCCATCTCTGATCTCATTACCTTTATTAATAACAACTGCCAATTAATATTGGCTTTGAATGTTTACTTTTATTTATCAAATTTGTACCTAGTGCTTACACATAAGCCAGACACTATTATTCTGAGTACTTTACTAATATTAACACAACTAACAACTCTAGAAAGTGGGCATCAAAACTCTCCTCATTTAGAGATGACGGAGCTGAAGAACAAAGAATTTAGGTAACTTGCCCAAGATCATACAACTAGTAAGTAGCAGAACTAGGATTAGAACACAGGCAACCTGGGTCCAGAGTCTATGAATCATTATCATATTAGGGGAAAAAACAAAACAAAACAGCAAAAAAGTCTTATTCTAGAATGAGAGAAAGTATTTAAGACATGCAATTATAGCTACCATTTCTTAAACACTCATCATGTGCCAGACCTTAACATATAATATTGCTAATCCTGATGAATCAACCCAAAGGTAGAAATTATTTTCCCCACTTTGAAGATAAGGACACCAAGACTTAGAAGGTGACATGCCTCCTGTCACATAGCTGGTGGGAGATGTGGAATTGGGACCCAGGGCAGCCTGGCTCCAAAGTCCTTGCTCTTTCCCAAATGCCATGCTGCCTATCTCATCATCCTAGAAAAGACAAAGGGATTTTATTCCATTTAATCTGCAATGTTAAAGATGTTGTCCCTAGATCTGGTCCACACCCCTAGTCTAATACCTTGAGGATTTTATTTTTAGGCCAGCCTTCCCCAAAGGCTTCAATTTTTATTGAGAACACCATTCCCTGAGGGCCAAAACCAGCAAGAGAGCAGACACTGTGTTTTATGCAGAGTCGATGAAATTTTTTTAAAAAGTAAAAATAGTGAGGCAGTGTCTAAAACAAAGACATTTCTTTGAGTAAAATTACACTTCCACAATTAAAAAAGCCCAAGCTTGCCTAAAGTGATAGGGAAGATTCCACTATCACCCATCCTTGGATGCTATTTTCATAATACTGACTAAAAATTAAACTATCTGGATGATTTCTTCAAATCCAAACATTTGGTTATAGTTGGATAAACTGTGTGACTAGAGAATGCTTTAGAGTTTTAAAATTTTTCTGTACGTGCATTGGAACTGTGAGGTCAGTCCAAAACTGTCTTACTCTAAATTCCTTCAAGATGCAACTAGTAAGGCTACTATTTAGCATTTACAAGCTGCTTCTAGAAATGAGATTAATTTACTTCATGTAATGAAGGGAAGACATATGGATTCTTCTTTTATATTTGTGGAGCATTATGAAACAGGTGCTGATCTCCAACAAATGTGGCATATCACAAAGGAGAATTTGATCTCACATTGTTGATTTAGAAAGATGTGAGAAAGAAGTAAATGGAATGCCTTATGACCATAAACTTGAGCTGTGCTCCTAAATGAAATATAAATCTGACAAAAAATGACTTTTCATAGTGATTAATCACTGAACACAGCATGACACCCTCAAAAGGCAAAGGAGACTGTCTTCAAGGCCTTCCATCTCCTATTCCTACCTTATTTTTTTTAATTCAATCTGCTTCACATTAACATGGACCTACTATACAGCAAATACCAAAATGAATACAAAAGAAAAGAAGCACAATCCTAGCCTTCAAAACTTGAATCATTATAAAGATCAATAGGAAGGCCAATTGTTTTAAAGTCCATTAAGGTAATAACCCTTTGTCTTCAGATGCATAAATTCTTATTTATTACTTCCGGTAATATTACACAGTTCTTAGAAAGCAATGAAAAATAATGGATATTACAGGTAAATCATAAACAGAAGATGAAAAAAAAAATCATCATTTGAAAGTATTCAGTCTTGCTAGAATAAAACTAAATAAAAATACAATGTTATTTTTTGCCTAGCAAATTTTCAAAGATTTTAAAAGATGAAAATAATTCTAGCAAATGATACTCCACTGATGGAAATGCAGCCTTACCACAATTCTGTATGCTCTATCAACAGCCTTAAAAACATTTCAAGGGACTTCCTCTCCTGGCAGAGACAGGCATGCTTGTGGCAGACTAAGCCTCCCACCAAGAACAACCAGAAAAATAGGATAATTTTTTAAATCTCTTTGAGGGCATCTAAGAACTACCAAAGCAAAGAGGACATGAGGCCAAGAACTCAGAAAGAAGGTAGATATGGAAAGGAGAACTCTGCTTTCTGTGATATTTTTCCCCTGGAGGCATGTGCTAATTATAAAGTCAGTTCAGAGGTTGTCTTAAGCCAGCTCAGATGCTGAGGACCTGAAAAGTGGCAGCTGAAAAACTTAAAAACATCCGAGAAGCTTGAAAACTGAGTGAAAGGGGGAGCTGAGAGGCTGAGAAACTGAGGAGAGCAGAGCCCCTTAACGGTCTCAAAGGGGCTGGAAGCAGACACTGAGGTCCTACTGAAGGGGAAGGGTAGTGGAAGAGGGATGTAAGCATGACTTCAAAAGGACTTCACTCTAGAATAGAGATGGGAAATCAGAGACCGCGTAAAGACCAAAGACTAGATTCCAATTAGCTCCAGTTTAAGTTTCTTTATTTAGTTTCCAAATCAAAAGTATTTCCAAGACACAAACAGAACATAAAAAGCAATAGCTATAAAGGAAAAATTGATAAGCTGTCCAAAGGCATCATTATAGGGAAGAAAAGGCAAGCCAAAAGATGGTATTTGTAATTGTATACTTGACAAAGGACTCATATCCTGAATATATGTTCTTTAAAATGCTCAATAAACTTAAAAGAAAAGGACAGACAACCCAGTTGAAAGATGAGCAAAGAAATCGAACAAGAACTTCACAAATAAAGATATCCAAAAGGCCAAAAAGCAAAAAGCTTTGCATTTGCTGCTTCATTTAATCCTTAGAACAACTGCATGAGGTAAAATGAAGTAAAGATACTCTACCTCATTACTCATCAGGGAAAAGCAAATAAAAACCACAATCAGACACATATCAAGCAGAATGGATAAAACTAAAACGACAGAAAACACCAAGGATTGATAAGGGAATGTGACACAAATGAAACTTTCATACACTTCTAGTCAGAGTGGAAATTGGTAATTCGCCATAGAAGACAGTTTGGCCTTTATTGTAAATTTGAAATTCCACCTACTCTATGACCCAGCAATCGTGCTCCTGGGTGCATACTCAAGAGAAGTGCCCTCTTATGAATACCAAAAATCAAATACAAGTACATTCATTGCAGCACTTGAAATACCTAATTTATAGAGACAAAAAGTAGATTAGTGGTAGCCTGGGATGGGGAGGTTGGAATGTGGAATAACTGTAAATGGGCATAAGTGACCTTATTGGGGGACAAAAATGTTCTAATATTGGATTGTGGTGATGGTTGCACAACTCTGTAAATTTACTAAAAATCACTGAACTTGAAATGAGCAAATTTCATGGCATGTAAAATATACTTCAAAATGGCTGTAAAAAAATTTTATGTGCATGATAGCAATTAGAATCAACCCAAATGTTCAAAACAAGGAAACAGATAAGTTAATTACATGATTTATATAATAAAATGCTGTACAGCCATTAAAATTGTTTTTGAAGAGTATTTCATGATGCAAGAAAATATTTTGCTAGTATGTTGGCAGAATAAAATAAATTACAAAACTGTATATACAGTATGCTCTCCATTGTTTTTAATGTTTTTTTTTAAAGAATTGCAAGAGAATATTAGTAAAATATTAACAGATGTTTCTGACCAATACAATTATGGGTAATACATTTTTTCTCACTTTTTTGTAATTCCTAATTCTTGCTCAAATGCATAGTTCCCTTATATTCAGAAGAATATTTTTTGAAGAGCATTTCTATGCATTATAAATATATATTTTAATATATCCTTTCATTGATCATAAAACATATTCCTTTGAAAAAACAGAAACAATACCTCTACTCCTTAGGAAAGAGGTTAAAGAACCAAAAAGTAAGCATCCCCAAGACTATCTATCGCATCACGCCTACTGTACATGGACAGAAACTAAGACAGTTTTAAAATTTATGACAGGAGTAACTTCTCAAATACACCTTTTCCTTTAGGCAAGGGTTTCTGTTATTATGCAAGAAATTAACTCTCAACAGTAAAGGGCATACAGAATTGAGTAAAATAGAATTCTGTTATCCCCAAACATACAAAATTTAAATATGACACTCTATCCCATCACTATTTTTTAAAGTGCTCCAAATATCATGAAATTATTTACCTACTATTCTAAACAACAGTGGGCAACTTTTCATATTAAATTTCTCATCACCATTCTAGTTCTCATAAATTTCCCCTCAGATTCAATGCAATTCTAAAGAAAAGTACTACATATTTTTGTTTCCATTATATTCCACAAATTTTTGTTTAAAAATCCAGTATTAGAGTCATCTGATTTTCTGGACACAGCTCAGCTTGCCACTCCACTTCTTTAACATGTTCCCTTAACAACTCTCTAACCCATCTGATCCCATACACCTGTCTACACAGAAACCAGCAATAAAAAGACATTTATTTTTTCTTTAGCATTCACAAAGTTAGCAAAATAAGAGTTTTCAAGGCCTTAAAATAAGCTGATCTAAGCAAAGCTAAATAGTTCTACTATTGTACTGGCATTTCTTCTAAAAACACTTGTATTCTTTTCTCTGTTGCCTCTTTACTATAAATGATTTTAGCATGTTCTTTGGAAGGAATAAAAAGTCAGTCAGGGCCACAAAAGCTATCTATTGACACTTTCACGGTCGTTCTCCAGATGGCCACAGTGCCCACCTTGACAGTGGTCAGAGCACCTGTTTGCAAAGCCTGATTCCGCCATTTGCAAACTGTGTGTCACTGGGCAGGCTACTCAATCTCTTGGTTCCTCAAGCTCCTAGACAGAAAAATTGAGATAACCACATTTTACCTCATGCAGTTGTTCTAAGGATTAAATGAAGCAGCAAATGCAAAGCCCTAACACAGCTGCTGACACAGTGCTCAATAAATATGAGCTAGCATTTTAATTTCAGACAGAAAAAAGAAATCCACATCCTCCACAACACCAGTACTTCAGGGACACTTAGGATTCTACTCCTTCACCCTTACAAAAGGCTGTTTTCTGTCTCTCACCCCAAACTGAATTTAAACATGTCTCTCACCTGCAGGATTCTGTGCTGGGTTTTATGTGATACCTTTGCTTCTCTTCCCCTGAACTTCTCCACTCCAGCTTCTGCCTCTTTCATTTCAGAAAAATCACCTTGAATAATCTCTTTTCAGAACAAAAGAGATGCAGTTTTCTCTTGTTCTTCCATCGCTTTAAACATGGTGGAAGTCTATATATTCCTTCCAAGACTTTCTAAAAACAGTCCACTAAAACTGTCCTCAATTTATTTCTACATCTCTAGGTGCAACTATAATCTAGCCTACTTGTTTTTCCTAACACTCTCCCTGAACACTCCAGCCAAATCAATTCAACAAAAATGTCTTGATCATCAAGTTTGTGCCAAGTACTATGCTGTTGTTGGGATTCATATGTGAAATACCCCCTTTCTCCTAAAAGCAAATGGGGGACACTTACGCATTTACCCTGGTCTCCTCTTTCTTTCCACACTCCAAAGAATGTCATTACTTCAAGCATAATCACTTGACATAAGACAGATAAGTCTGTAAGACTCCCTACACCACCGCCCCACCTCACCCCATCAACTGACACATCTCCTTTGTTGTAACAGAGATTTAATCTGGAATCAGGAGACCTTCATGGCATCACCAAAGACTTTGAATAACCTCATGGTTGTATATATAATACTCAACTATGTGTATATCTTTAAAAAAAACAAAGGACACAAAAATCCTTAGTCCTGTGGTATATAAAGTAACCCATTACCATAGCAAATTCCAATAATGAACATATGAAAAAATATGGATTATTAAATTTTTCTTGAGTGGGAAGCTAGAAAATAACACAAGAGAAACAGAATAGAATTAAAGATCATTCTGCACTCAGTAAACCGTTTCAAAATAGGATTATTGAAAGCAGCGTTGAATCATCCTCAGAAATAATGGCAAATCTGTCCTGACCCTGATTAACTGCCATGATCAAAGTAATTCTGGTTAACTTGGAAAGATAATAAAAAATCTGAAGGTCATACTCAAAATACTTACAGTTCAAAATATATGAAGCAAGACTTTAGTTTTGCTATTCAAAGTGGCCACCAGACAAAGACAAAGGAAATGTCAAAGGAGAGTCATTGTGTGCCACTGAAATTATCTTCACTTGCTTTTCTTAGTCTTCAGTCTTCCACCATGCTATCCATGTATATTATATAAATCTATCTTTGATGTATACTTTTCAATTTATACTTCCTAAATTAATTTTCTTCCTTCTTTCTTTAGCAATAGTTATTAAGTACCTGCCATAAGCCAGCTTCTAACTTAGCACTGCATATAATGAAGATCCAAACAGGTGTACCTCCTGACCTGGTTTAACTTGGAAGTATAGTGGGGCAGGTTCATACCAAATGCACAAATAACCACTAGGTTATTCTATTTCATATGTGCTATGAAGAAACATGCAGAATGCTTCAAGAGTAGAAAACAGAAAAAACATAATTCTTCATTTACACACATCCATATTTTCTTGCAACTTTCTCTAAACCTCAAGCTTTGTGACACTATGATATTATCCACTAAGTTGAGTCCAAAAGTACTAAGCTGAAAATGAATGTGTTTTAGTTTGAAGTTATAGTTTATTTTTTATTGCATTTTATTTTTGGGTGGAAAGGAGTGGGAGACAGTAGGCCAGACCAAATGCAGGAATAGTTAAAAAAAAATTTAAATGCATGTGGTCCTGACAAATGTTTTCTAAAACCAAATTGTTGACAAACAAGTAATTTTGTTTAAAGTTTAATATTTCTTGAAACCTCACTAGCTAAAGGACCCTAGAGTAAATCCTATATAAAGCAAAGTTCACCTATAAAAAAGGATATCTCCTCTCTCCCAACCCCATTTCTCTTATTCTGATTTTAATTTTCAATCACCAAGTTTACTATGCATCCAGCAATTGGGTAGGATATCCCCAAATGGAAAGGACTATGTATTCATCCTTCTAAATTCAAAGCAACACTTATCGCTTCTAGCAACCACCCTGCTCCCCCCAAAAAAATGCCTTAGCAAAGAAATTTTTATAAAGATAATCCACAATACTCATTTATAAGTTTTAAAAAAGAAAAAAGAATCAAGGTGATGAAATAGTGTGTTCTAAACACTAAAGAACAATTTCTCATCATGCATCTTCAAATCACAAGGGATCAGGAGTCCCAGGGGGAAGCTGTGGTGTTTGTTCATTACTGGGTTTCCCACTGATAGTGTCACAAGTGAGGCTGCTGTTCAGCAAAATGGCTGCTTCTAGTCCTTAGCTCAAAGATTCAAGATTCACGCATTAGCAAAAGCTTTGTTCATAAAGCAACTGACATAGACAGGTAAGACCAAAGATCCATAGGGAATTCACAGGGCCCAATGTCAACTGTGCACATAACAGACAGAATTGCAATTCCTAGATTTCCTCTTACACACACACACAAAACAAACCAACTAACAAACAAATAAATAAAAAGGAGGGAAAGAAAGGCACCTATGATTGTTATATAAACATCACTACTCAGGTGGAATTTTTCCAGTTTTATTGTACTTCACTAATGCCCACTTCTCACTTGCTTTCATCAAGTAGATATGGCCTCGATGCCATATCAGAGTGACTGACCCCAGAGTAATATCCCCATACATGCATGTGCATGTGCGTATGTGTGGGCATGTACTCAATATATGTTCAATAATGACAAGAACCATTGCACTAGATGGTCCAAATTTAAAGTCTGCTTAATAACTCATGGAACAAATGAAAAAATGCTTCTTTTTTCAGTTTTTTTGTTTTTTTTTTAATTAGAGAAGTTGTGGATTTACAGAACAATCATGCATAAAATACAGGATTCCCATATACCACCCCACCACTAACCTTTGCATTGGTGTGGAATATTTGTCACAATTGATGAGAGCACATTTTTATAATTGTACTATTAATTAAAGTCCATGGTTTAACTTAGGGTTCACTGTCTATGTACTGTAGTTCATGGATTATTTTTTATTCTATTACTGTATATATAACCTAAAATTTCCCCCTTTTAATCATATTTTGATACATATTTCAGTGCTATTAATTGAGTTCACAATTTTGTGCTACTCACCACCACCCACTACCAAAACATTTTCATTAGTTCAAATAGGAACCCCATAAATTTTAAGTCTTAAGTTCCATTTGCTATCATCACCCTGCCCCTGCTAACCTATATTCTAGATTCTGACTCTATGAGTTTGCTTATTCTAATTGTTTCAAAACAGTGAGATCAAACAATATTTGTCCTTCTATATCTGGCTTATTTCACTCAACAGGATGTCTTCAAGGTTCATCCATGCTGTTGCATGTTATCAGGACTACATTCCTTTTTATAGCTGAAGAATATTCTGCTGTATGTATATACCTTATTTTATTTATCCATTCTTCTGTTGATGGACACTTGGGTTGCTTCCATCTTTTGGCAATTGTGAATAATGCCACTATGCACACCGGTGTGCAAATATCTGTTTGTTTGTTTGTTTGTTCTTATCAAATCCCTGCTTTCAATTCTTTAGAGTACGTACCTAGTAGTGGGACTGCTGGATTATATGGTAGTTCTATACTTAACTTTCTGAGGAACCACCAAACTTGTCTTCCGCAGCAGCTGTACCATTTTACATTCCCACAAGTGATAAATAGTGTTCCTATTTTTCCACATCCTCTCCAACACTTGTTATTTTCTGTGTGCTTTTTTTTAATAGCAACCACTCTAATGCATGTGGAATGGTATCTCGTTGTGGTTTTGATTCGCATTTCCCTGATGACTACTGATGTTGAGCATCTTTTCATGTGCTTTCTGGCCATTTATACATATATCTTCTTTGGAGAAATGTCTCTCCAAGTCTTTTGCTCATTTTTTATTGCGTTGTTTGTCTTTTTGTTAAGTTGAAAGATTTATTTATTCTGGATATTAATCCTTTATTGAAAATGTGGTTTCCAAATACTTTCTCCCACTGTGTAGGTTGTCATTTTACTTTCACAGCAAAGTCTTTTGAGGAACAAAAGTTTTTAATTTTGACAAGGTCCCATTTATTTATTTTTTCTTTTTTGGCTTGTGCTTCAAGTATAAGGTCTAAGAAATCATTGCCTAACACAAGGCCCTGAAGATGCTTCCCTACATTTTCTTCTAGGAGTTTGATATTTCTAGCTCTTATATTTAGGTCATTGATACATTTTGAGTTGATTTTTGTATATAGTGTAACGTAGGAGTCCTTTTTTTTTTTTTTTTTTTTTTTTTTTTTGGGAAATGGAGATCCTATTTTCTTAGCACCATTTGTTGAAGAGAATATTCTTTCCTCATTGAGTGTTCTTTGCCACCTTGTCAAAAATCAGTTGGCCATAAATGTGAGGGTTGATTTCTGAGTTCTCAACCTTATTCCACTGGTCTATATATCTGTCCTTTTGCTACTATCATGCTATTTTGACTACTGTGGCTTTGTAATAAGTTTTAAGACTGGGAAGTGTGAGCCCTCCAATTTCATTCTTCTTTTTCAAGATGGCTTTACCTATTTGGAGCCCCTTACACTTCCGTATAAATTTGATAATTGGCTTTTCCATTTCTGAAAAGAAGGTTGTCAGAATTTTGATTGGGATTGCATTGATCTATAAATTTCTTTGGGTGGTATTAACATCTTAATGAAATTTAATCTTCCAATCCATGAACATGGAATATCCTTCCATTTATTTAGGTCTTCTTTAATTGATCATGGTGTATATTTTTAAGTGTTTCTTAATGTAGAATATTTATAATGCTGGTATTGGCCAGCATAAACAGAATTAAACATAGGTTCCAGGAGAGATAGCATTCAGTGAAATGATCACTCCATGTCTCATATTTATACTGTATGAAAAAGAAAACTCCCCACCTATAAGGGCCACAAACTAAATGGATGCTTTCTAGAATGTGGCTTTTTATATGTATCCCCAGTCTCCTCACTAAAAAATTAATTACTAGAACAACATTTTCTCCATTCTAGAATGCTGATATGAATGAAGCCCTCACCAAAGTAGGCTTCAGAAATCATTTCTATTCTGGTACCTCTTTACACAAGGTGAGGACAAATTAGTAGGACAAATAGACTTTAAAACTCAGAATACAAAAAAAAAAAACCCTATTTCAAAAAAAGAGCACAGAAAAAAGCAAAAGCTTAATTTTATGACCCGTATAATTATCACCTGAAATGGAATATTATCCAAATGTAATCAAACTAATTATGTTCGTCTTTTTTCTGCATTCTGTTTCATTTTACCACTGTACTGAAGTTTTTATTGCTAATTCACAGTAACTGAGTCATCAGAGATATAAATGCTGGCATTCTTAAATTCAATTGTAATTGTTCATCACAATCAAGGCTCGCCTACCTTGCCATATCATGTAGGATTGAAAGAAAAAAAATTGAGGATGTTATAATAGCATCCTTACATTTTTAAACGTTTCTTAAGAATGTTAATAATAGGGAAAAATGCATGTGTTGGGGGGTGTATATGGGAACTCTGTTTTTCTATAAATCTACAACTTCTTGAATGAAAAAAAAAAGATGTTCACCAAGATGTAACCATTTTAAATATGCATGAAATAATTATTCCTTTCCAAAAGTGAACTACAGAAGAACTCTGCAGCTTGCCATCTTTAACTTGCTTTTGAGAGTTTAAAGAAGGAAATACAACCCAAGTTGTATTAGTTAAAGCTTTTTAACTTTCCATACTAGAGCCACTGTGCCAGTTTGAATGTATTGTGTCCCCCAAATGCCATGATCTTTGATGTAGTCTTGTGGGGCAGATGTTTTGGTGCTGATTAGATTTGCTTGGAATGTGCCCCACCCAGCTGTGGGTGATGATTCTGATGAAATATTCCCATGGAGGCATGGCCTCACCCATTCAGGGTGGGCCTTGATTAGTGGAGCCATATAAATGAGCTGACTCAAAGAGAAGGAACTCAGTGCAGCTGTGAGTGATGTTTTGAAGAGGAGCTACAGCCAAGAGGGACACTTTGAAGAAAGCACAGGAGCTACAGATGAGAGGCAGTTTGAAGATGGCTGTTGAAAGCAGACTCTTGCTCCGGAGAAGCTAAGAGAAGACAAATACCCCAAGTGCAACTAAGAGTGACATTTTTGAGGAACTGCAGCCTAGAGAGGAACGTCCTGGGAGAAAGCCATTTTGAAACCAGAACTTTGGAGCAGATGCCAGCCACGTGCCTTCCCAGCTAACAGAGGTTTTCCAGACGTCACTGGCCATCCTCCAGTGAAGGTACCCGATTGTTGATGTGTTACCTTGGACACTTTATGGCCTTAAGACTGTAACTGTGTAGCCAAATAAACCCCCTTTTTATAAAAGCCAGTCCATCTCTGGTGTTTTGCATTCCGCAGCATTAGCAAACTAGAACAGCCACTTTAAAAGCAAAGTCCAGAATTCTGATGTGATAGCAAGCTAAATGTGACTGACAATGTCTTTCAAGCTTGAAGGTAAAACCTAACACCTTAAATAAGATACCTGTACTAATTTCCAAAATAACAAAATACAAAACTAAATATTTTATAACTATGAACCGATAAAGTCGGAGCTTAGGAAGAGAAAATGCTGATGCTGATATCCTATACAGAAATTTCAAATTTATCAGCAAAGAAAAATGATAAATTATAAAATTGGTATTAAAAAGAAAAAAGAAAAATAAGTATCCTGTATTATTTCTTGACACATTAATGTCTGCTTTTTCTTTTCAAAAGCAAACACTTTACAGTGGCTAGTTAAGGTTTATTTACTAACCTAAATAACAAAGATATCCTATTTTCTACATGTCTATCATCTCAGGAACAAAATAGTTTCTTAAGTATAATCAAATTTAAATAATTTGAGTTGGGATCATAAAATTATAACATTTGTCAAAAGACCCTAACAGCAACCAGGAACTTTATAGGGCCCCATTTGCTAAGTTAAAGACACAAGAAAGAAACTCCACCATACAGAAATGGACAGCAATAAAAATTGCAGGTCTTGACCTTGATACTGTATGGATGGGGAAAAAAATCTTCTCAGAGGATATTTTGTAATCTGTAGAAAGATCTGCAGAGAGATTAGGAGGTATGTTGCCATGAGTTAGTGAGTTAGTAGCCTTTGAATTAAAGAGGAACTAACATTTGTTGAATATCTGCTCTGTGCCAGGCACATTGGTAAGCATTGTGTATGCGTGATCTTATTTAATTCTTGTGGCATTTCTTGGTGGTTGGTTCAATTTTATAGACATTTAAAGTAAGGCTTAGGGAGGGTAAGTAACTTCCCTAAAAGTTACCCAACTGGTTAGTTGTGGAACTTGAATTTTAATTTATTCTGTCTTCAGAGTCCTTGTTTCTCTGAATTCTCACTCAAAGATTTTGCTCTTAAATTGTTCTTCCTGGGTACATATTTTGAAGTTAGATATGCAGTTTAATGTATTTCAGAATGTTCATACTTTAACATTCTGCATTCAATTTGTATGCTTAAAAAACAATCTCTGCAGAAAACTTGTAACACCAGCTATCCTTGAAATTAAAAAAAATCTAAAGCAGAGATCTGATTTAAAATGTACCCTGATCAGTAGAGCACCCAATTAGTAGTACAAGAAATTATATTTCCCCTCTTGAAGAACCACTTTCAACCCAGGCCTGAGAGAATTATAGATAAAAGTTCCAAGGAAAGTGAGCAGCTCAAAGGAAAACACCACAAAACCTCAAAATGATCTGAACAACAAAAGTGATTAAGAGCAAGGAGAAAAAGGCAAAAAAGATATACAAAAATACTTCATGTATTAAAATTATTAGACAAAGAACATACAAAATTGTTTAATATATTTAATAAAATAAAATAAGAAGACTGAAATTGTGAGGAGACAAGCAGATGTGATAAAGAACCAAATAAACATCTAAAAATGATGTTTTCAGTGCTGGTTTGAAACTATATGGACCCCAGAAGAGCCATGATCTTTTAACCCAATCTTGTTGGATGGAACCTTTTGATTGGATGTTTCCATATAGATGTGACTCATACAACTGTGGGTGAGACCTTTAATTAAATGATTTCCATGGAGATGTGACCCTGCCCATCCTGGGTGGGTTTTGATTAGTTCACTGGAGTACTTAAGAGAAGCTAAGAGCTGACACAGATGCTGATACTTGGAGATGCAGACAGAAGGATGTTTGGAGATGCTAAGCTAAGAGATGAAGCCCAGAGTTTGCCATGGAGAAGCTAAGAGAGGATTCCCAGATGATTTGAGAGAAACACCCTGGGAGAAAGAAGCAAGGATGCACGGGAGCTGAGAGAGAAGAGTGAAGGCAGAAGCCCAGAGACATTTTGGAAAAAAACATTTTGAAACACAACTTAGGAGCAAAGGACAAGCAGATGCAAGCCAGTGCCTTCCCAGCTAACAGAGGAGTTCTGGATGCCACTGGCCTTTCTTCAATAAAGGAAACCTCTTGTTGATGACACTTTTATGGCCTTAGAACTGTAAATTTGTAACCTAATAAATCCCCTTTATAAAAGCCAATCCATTTCTGGTATTTTGCATAATGGCAGCTCTAGCAAACCAGAACACTGACATTAAAAAATAAATCAACAAAATGGTACATCAGACATAGCTAAAGTGAATTATTTAGAAGTTAAAACAGAGGAAATTTTCCAGAATGCAATCAAGAGAAACAATAAGAGATAAGAAATAAAAGAAATGAGATAAGAAAACAAATACAGACGGTCTAACAAACATGCAATTGGAGCTCCAAAAGGACTTCATAAAATTCTTAGTTCTTAGAAACAACCAGGGGGGAAAAACACAGATCCCCCACAAAAGAAAACAAATTATATTTGACCGCTGAATTCTCAATGGCAACTATAAATTTCAGAAAAAAATGTATGTAATGAAAGAAAATAACTGCAGAACTAGAATTAAATACTCAGGAAATTGCTCTTTCAAGAAAGAAGGTGAATTAAAAGGACTGCCACACAAAGAAAAATGAAAATCTCTCTCTCACTTTCTCTTTCTCTCATCACACACACACACACACACACACACACACACATACTCACACATATACATACACACACATTATCTCAAAAAGGAAAAGCTAAGGATAAACTTTAGGCAGAAGAAAATGATACTAGATAGAAGGTATGACATACAAGAAGGAATGGTGAGAAAAGATATTGATGACAATATAACAAATATAACAAATACTACATAAAACAATAAAATAATGTCTAACTTATGAGAGGAAAAAGCAGCTACAACTAAAAATACTCAACAGCAATGGCATATAAGTTGGAAGTGGGTACATAAGAGTTTTTAAAATGTTCTTAGAAATTCATATTTTTTTGAGGAGAGCAAAGATACTGATTAATTTTAGACTACATTAAGTTGAGTATGTATTACAAATCTGAGTAACCACTAAAAGAATAGATATAAAGTTTATAACCCTCACCCCCACCAAAGTAAATAAATTAAGAAAGAACAATTTTAAAAGGGAAAAATCAATCTAACAGAAGGCAAGAAAAGAAGATGGAAGAAAGGAAAAACAAAATAGAATATGCGTAATAATACTATAATAAACAAATCCAAATACTTTAGTGTTCATTCTAACTACAAACAGACTAAATGCTCCAGTTAAAAGCAATGATCTAGAGGGGAGTGGCAAGATGGTGGAGTGGTGAGGTGTGGGTTTCATTTACTCCTCTGGGGCAGTTGGTAGAAAGCCAGGAATTGCAGGCACTGGACACCACAGAGGAATTTGAGTTTGAACATACTTCATACAATGCTGACAAACATGAGAAGCAACTGAGATCAGCAAAATCTGTAAGTTCTTGTGGCCAGGGGGCCTGCACCCCTCCCTGCCAGGCACAGTCCCAAGGGAGGATGGACTGCCCATGCTGGGAACCAGGAAGGAGAACAAAAACTCCAACCATAGATAAATTGAGACCAGACACCAGAGAATCTGGGAGCAGTCAGCCCAGCGGTAAGGAGATAGGGCTAGCAAAAACAGCAAAAAAATAATAATAATAAATAAATAAATAAAAATAAAAAAATAAAAACAGAGACTTTTGGAGTTCTGGTGAACATAATATGGAGAAGGGCAGGGCTCAAACAGAATCAGGCACATATACAAATCCAGGGGGCAAGAGCCCTTGTCTGAAAATCTGGTTTCTCTGCTTTCCTGATTGTTCCTTAATCACCCTAACTCCTTGTCTTTTAACATTTCAATAGCCCATTTGATCTGCAAGGACTGTAAATACTCCATACTGGGTCATTATTTTCTTTTTCTTTTTTTATTCTTTCTTTTTTTATCTTTTTCTCTTTTTTTAAAAATAATTATTCCAAGAAGCCCATTACCAAAAGCCTCAAAAGACTTGCAATTTGGGCCCAGGCAAGAGCAGAGCTAAGACAGCTCTGAGAGACAAAGCAGCAAGTCTAGTGGCAGAGAAAATTTGCTAAACACTGTAACTTCCCAAGAAAAGGGGTGGGGTTTGTGGCCCAGCTCCAGTGGTAGCCCTCCTTTTGGGAACTCAGGTGACAGGGGCTGAAATTCAGAAACCAGCTGCAGTCAGCCAAGCCCCTGAAAGGGTCAGGGTCACCAGGAGAACTAAAGCTCCATGCCTCCTTACACTGGTGGGGGAGCTATGGGTTGGCAAGCACCACCTGTTGGGCAGCATTGTAGAAGCACAGAATCTAAAGCCCTCACAGGAGGGTCTCATTCTCAAGGAAATTCTGTACCCTCCTCCTGAGACCTGGGCCTCTCTGGACTGGGAAAACCTGACTGGGGTTGACCATATCTGAGGAGACCACTACACAAAAAATGCTACATAGAGGCAGGGCAAGAAACAGAAAAACAAGAGGTGAAAAAAACCCTGATCAACTAAACAGAATCTAAGTTAAAGATCTAGACTAACCTGACCTAACACCAAAGGTTAGAGAACAAAGCCAACCAACAAGAAAACCCGAGGTAAAAAGAGTGAGAACAAGCTCCAGAATAAACTAATCAAGAAAGTCAGATGCCTAGACAGCTTAAGATAACGAGCCATACTAGGAAACATGAAAATATGGACCAGCCAAAGGAACAAATGAATAGTTCAACCAAGACACAGGAGTTGAAGCAATTATTGCTAAATCAATTCAATGAACTGAAGGATAACTAATTGGAGATGTTCAAACAAATCTAAATCAATTCAAAAATCAAGTCAATGAACTGAGGGAAGACATAGCCAAAGAGATGAAGGATATAAGGAGGACACTGGATGACCATAAGGAATAATTCATAAACTCGAAAAAACAAAAACAAATGGCAGAACTTATAGGAATGAAGGGCATAATGGAGGAGATGAAAAAGACAATGGAGGGATACAACAGTAGATTTGAACAGGCAGAAGAAAGGATCAGTAAATTGGAAGACCAGGCATCTGAATTCACACACACAAAAGAACAGACGGTGAAAAGAATGGAAAAATATGAGCAGGGTCTTAGGGAGCTGAGTGACAATATGAAACTCACAAATACACATGTTATGGGTGTCCCAGAGGGAGAAGAGAGGGGATAAGGGGCAGAAAGAATAATACAGGAAATAATCACTGAAAATTTCCCAATTCTTATGAGGGACAAAAAATTAGAGAATCAACAAGTACAGCACACCCCAAACAGAATAGACCCCAACAGACCTACTCCAAGACACTTACTGATCAGATTGTCCAATGTCAAAGACAAAGAGAGAATTCTGAAAGCAGCAAGAAAAAAGCAATCCATCACATACAAGGGAAGCTCAATAAGACTATGTACAGATTTCTCTGCAGAAACCATGGAGGTGAGAAGACAGTGGTATGATATATTTAAGATACTGAAAGAGAAGAACTGCAAATCAAGAATTCTATATCCAGAAAAACTGTCCTTCAAAAATGAGGAAGAGATTAAAATATTTTCAGACAAACAGACACTGAGAGTTTGTGAATAAGAGACAGGTACTATAAGAAATACTAAAGGGAGTGCTGCAGGCTGGTAGGAAAAGACAGGAGAAAGAGCTCTGGGGAAGAATGTAGAAATGAAGATTATCAGGAAGGGTAAAAAGAGAAAGAGGAAAAAATAAGACATGACAAAAGACAAAATGATAGAAGTACTGCCCTTACAGTAATAATGCTAAATGTTAATGGATTAAACTCCCCAATAAAAAGACACAGACTGGCAGAATGGATTAAAAAACAGGACCATCTATATGCTTTCTACAAGAAACTCACTCTAGACATAAGGACAAAAATAGGCTGAAAATTAAAGGTTGGAAAAAGATATTTCATGCAAACAGCAACCAGAAAAAAAGCAGGAGTAACTACATTAATATCAAAAAAAAGTAGACTTCAAAAGTAAAACAATTAAAAGAGACAAAGAAGGACACTGTATATTAACAAAAGGGTCAATTCATAAAGAAAACATAACCATCATAAATATTTATGCACCAAGCCAGAGTGCCCCAAAATTCATAAGGCAAACACTGAGAACACTGAGAGGAGAAGTAGATAACTCCACAATAATAGTCGGAGACTTCAATACACTGCTCTCATCAGTAGATAGAACATCTAGACAGAGGATCAACAAGGAAATGAAGATGTTGAATTGTACGATAAATGAACTACACTTGACAGCATTTATAGAACACTACACCCTACAACAGCAGGATACATGTTTTTCTCAAGTGCTCATTGAACACTCTCTAGGGTAGACCACATGCTGGGTCACAAAGCAAGTCTCAACAAATTTAAAAATATTGATATTATAAAAAATACTATCTTGGATCATACTGGAATGAAGTTGGAAATAAATAACAGGCAGAAGATTGTAAAATTCACAAATATCTAGAGACTAAACAACACAGTCTTAGAAAACCAGTGGGTAAAGGCAGAAATTACAAGAGAAATTCTTAAATAACTCGAAGAAAATGACAATGAAAACACAACATATCAAAACTTATGGGATGCAGCAAAGGCAGTGAGTGCTGAGAGGGAAATTTATTGCCCTAAATGCCTACATTAAAAGAGAAGAGAAAGCAAAAATTGAGGAATTAACTGTCCACCTGGAGGAATTAGAGAAAGAACAGCAAAATAACCCCAAAGCAAACAGAAGGAAAGAAATAACAAAGATTAGAGGAGAAATAAATGAAACTGAGAACAAGGAAACAATAGAGAGAACCAACAAAACCAGAAGCTGGTTCCTTGAGAAAATCAACAAAATTGATGGACCCCTAGCTAGGCTAGCAACAACAACAACAAAAAAGACAGCAGATGCAAATAATTGTAATCAGAAACAGGAAAGGAAACATAACTACTGACCCTGCAGAAATAAAGGAGATAATGAGAAGACACTATGAGCAACTTTATGCTAATAAACTGGACAACTTACATGAAATGGACAACTTCCTAGAAAAGCATACAACCAACACTGACCTGAGAAGAAATAGACGACCTCAACAAACCAATCACAAGTAAAGAGATTGAGTCATCAAAAAGCCCCCCAAAAAGAAAAGCCCAGGACAGATGGCTTCACATGTGAATTCTCCCAAGCATTCAAGAAAGAATTAATACCAATCCTGCTCAAACTCTTCAAAAAAAATTGAAGAGGAGGGAAAGCAACCCAACTCATTCTATGAAGCCAACATCACCCTAATACCAAAATCAGACAAAGATACTACAAAAAAAGAAAATTATAGACCAATCTCTTTAATGAACATAGATGCAAAAATCCTCAACAAAATATTTGCAAATCAAATCCAGTAGCACATTAAAATAATTATACACAACCACATGGGTTTTATTCCAGGTATGCAAGGCTGGTTCAACACTAGAAAATCAATTAATGTAATACACCATATCAATAAATCAAAGCAAAAGAACACATGATCATCTCAACTGATGCTTGATGAAAACACTTCAAAGGATAGGAATAGAAGGGAATTTTCTCAATATGATAAAGGCAATATATGAAAACCCACAGCTAACATTGTACTCAATGGGGAGAGACTGAAAGCTTTCCCTCTAAGATCAGGAACAAGACAGGGATGCCCACTGTCACCATTGTTATTCAACATTGTGCTGGAAGTTCTAGCTAGAGCAATTAGACAAGAAAAAGAAATAAAAGGCATCCAAATTGGAGAGGAAGAAGTAAAACTTTCACTGTTTGCAGATGACATGATTCTATATGTAGAAAATCCAGAAAAATCTACAGCAAAGCTATTAGAGCTAATCAATGAATACAGCAAAGTGGCAGGCTACAAGATCAACACACAAAAATCTGTAATGTTCTTATACACAAGTAATGTTCAACAAGAGGAAGAAATTTAAAAAAAAATTCCATTTACAACAGCAAACAAAAGAATCAAGTATTTAGGAATAAACTCAACAAAGGCCACAAAAGACCTATATAAAGAAAACTACAAGAAACTGCTAAAAGAAATTGAACAGGAGCTAAAAAATAGAAGACTAAATATAATTAAGTTGTCAACTCTACCTAAACTGATTTATAGATACAATGCAATACCAATTAAAATCCCAACAACTTAATTTGCAGAAACAGAAAAACCAATAACCAAATTCATTTGGAAGGGCAAGGTGCCCTGAATAGCCAAAAATATCTTGAGAAAGAACGAAGGGGGAGGTCTCACACTACCTAACTTTGAAGCATATTATGAAGCTACAGTGCTCAAAACAGCATGGCACTGGCATAAGGACAGAGATATCGACCAATGGAATCAAATTGAGTGTTCAGAAATAGACTCTCGCATCTATGGACAACTGACCTTTGATAAGGCAGTCAAGCCAAAGCAACTGGGACAGAGCAGCCTCTTCAAAAAATGGTGTTTGGGGAACTGGATATCCATTTCCAAAAGAATGAAAGAGGACTCCTATCTCACATCTTATACAAAAGTTAACTCCAATTGGATCAAAGACCTAAACATAAGCACTAAGACCATAAAACTCTTAGAAGAAAACGTAGGGCAATATCGTAAAGAGCTTTTGATAGGAGGTCGTTTCCTAGACCTTAAACCCAA
The DNA here is from genome assembly GCF_015220235.1 of Choloepus didactylus. NCBI lineage: Eukaryota > Metazoa > Chordata > Mammalia > Pilosa > Megalonychidae > Choloepus > Choloepus didactylus. Next base: position 55,006,566 of record NC_051313.1, on the reverse strand, counting down.
AGCGCGATCAACCAGAACAAATAGACAAATGGGATATCCTCAAAATCAAACACTTTTGTACATCAAAGGACTTTGTTAGAAAAGTAAAAAGGCAGCCTACACAATGGGAGACAATATTTGGAAACTACATATCAGATAAGGGTTTAATATCCCAAATATATAAAGCGATCCTACAACTCAACAACAGAAAGACAAACAACCCAATTAAAAAAATGGGCAAAAGACATGGATAGACACTTTCCTGAAGAGGAAATACAAATGGCTCAAAAACATATGAAAAAATGCTCAACTTCATTGGCTATTAGGAAAATGCAAATCAAAACCACAATGAGATATCATCTCACACCTACCAGAATGGCCATTATCCAAAAAACAGAAGATCACAAGTGCTGGAGAGGATGTGGAGAAAGAGGCACAATTATTCATTGTTCGTGGGAATGTAGAATGATGCAACCACTCTGGAAGAGTGTGGAGGTTCCTCAGGAAGCTAAGTATAGATTTGCCATATGACCCAGCTATTCCATTTCTAGGTATATACTCAAAGAAACTGAAAGTTAAGACAGAAATGGACATTTGTAAACCGAGGTTTATTGCGGCATTATTCACAATAGCCAAGAGATGGAAGCAGTCCAAATGTACATCAATGGACGAGTGGGTAAACAAACTGTGGTATATGCACGTGATGGAATATCACGCAGCTGTAAGACAGAACAAAGACATGGAACATATAATAACGTGGATGAACCCTGAGGACATTATGTTGAGTGAAGTTAGCCAGAAACAAAAGGACAAATACTGTATGGTCTCACTAATATGAACTAATATTAATGAGCAAACTTTGAGAGTTAAAAGCTGATTACACAGGCTACCATGAGATAGAAAGAGGGTAAAGATCAGGCATTTGATACTGAAGGACTACAGAATGTTCAGCAGGATTGATTGCATAGATCCAGAAATAGATAGCATAATACTGTGTGAAGGTAGCACAATATTTTAAGTACACTGAACAAAGATGTCTGTGAGTAAAGGTGCAAGAGATGGGATAGGGGAATGTATCACACCAGAGGTAAAGATAGATGATAAAGACGGGGACTGTATAACTTGGCAAAAACTGGAGTGGCCAATGACTGTTGCTAAATGTACAAATATAAAAATGTTTTTACATGTGGGAGGACAAATGAATGTCAACCATGCAGAGTGTTGAAAAAGGGATGGTTTTTGGGAAAAAACATAATAATCAAAGCAAACTGGAGTCTATGGTCAATAGTAACATTGTAATATGCTTCCATTAAATGTAACAAAGGCAATTTTTTTTAAAAAAAGGAAAGATCTAGCTATATACAATTCACAAGAGACATATCTTAAAACATAAAGACATAGGTCCATTCTGAAAGTCAAAGAGTAGAGAAATATATACCAAGCAAGCCATAACATATACTTGAATAGATCTACTTAAGGAAAAAAAAAAAAAAAAAATGAATGCTCCACCAGGTAAAATTGACAAATCCACCACCATCATTTCTCAGTAACTGAATGAAAAAGCAGACAAAAATTTCAATAAATATAAAGAAGATTTAAGCAGCACAATTAAAGTTTTCTTTGTATGGAAACACATGGAAAACTGCACCCAGAAACTGGAGAATGCACATTATTTTCAAGTTATGCATAGACTATTTATTAAACAAGACACTTGCCCTAGACCTAAAGCTAATTTCAACAAGCATCAGAGAACTAGTATAATACAGATGACATGCTCTAATCATATCACAAATAGGTTAGAAATCAACAACCAAAAAAAGAAAAAAACATGTTCGGAAATTAGAAACAGTTCTCAAGAACTCATGGATCAATGAAATAATAAAATATGACTGAACAAAATTAATTACATAAAAAAAACTCTGTTACACAGCTAAAGTGATTAGAGGGAAATTCACAGGCCACTAATGAAGCAAGACTCACAACTAATGAGCTAAGCACCCAACTTAAGAAACTAGCTGAATGACAGAACAAACCTAAGGACCTGAAAGTAGAAAAGAACACAAAAAAGAAAATAAGAATAAAATGAATGAAATAGAAAACAAACATACAACAGAGATGTCAGTAAAGTCAAAAGTTAGTTCTTTAAAAAGATTAAGAAAGTTGATATATCTCTGGAAAGATTGAAGAAGAAAAAGGAGAGAGAGAGAATACACAAGTTAACAGCATTGGGAATAAAAAAATAGGCATATCACAAATGTGGCACAGATGAAACAGATGAAAAGTTAAAGCCCATTAACAGTAGTAGAATGGATAAATTGTGGAATTCATACAACAATATATTAAACAACAATGAAAACAAACTACAGCTACATACAACATTGATGAATCTCACAAACATAACAGCGAGCAAATGAAGCAAATCACAGAAGTATTTGGTATACAGTATAATTGCAATTACACGAAGTCCAAAAATAACCAAAATTAAAGAATATGCTACTTTAGGGATTGAGCACATGCTCCCTCTAAGTAGGGGAGGAGCAGACCAAGGGATTCTAAGGTAAAGGTGTGTTTGTTAAATTACTTAACCTTGGTGGTAGGTCCTGGGTATTCACTTTTTTTTTTTTAACTTACATATTTTATACACTTTTATATCTACAATGTACTTCACAAGAAACATTTTAAAAAGAAAAATTATGCAGTAAAATCACTTTTAAAAGCATATTCTGAAATTTCCTATGTTAAAAAAAAAAAAAAAAGGAACATCTACAAGACCTCAGGAAAAAAATTTACCTGTTCCATTCCTGCCTATCACATTCCATGCAGAGATACAAAAACACGGTTGCTGGTTTTAAGATGTAAAAGAAAGAGGGAAATGATATTCATCGAAGCAATAAATTCATTCTGAAGTGCTAAAACAGAAACACCAGGTACTAAAGGAGTGGACAGCCTAAATCTGACTTAGAGAAAGGAAGAGAGGAGACTGACAGCTGATAGAAAAATGTTTGAAAAAAGAATAACTGGCCTAGAAGATACATTTGAGTCTGCCTTTGCATGTATTTTTACTTTCTCTTTTCCTTTTATAGCTAGCACCAAATTCTAGAACTGAAAAACGTATGTGAAAATACAAATGCACATTCTTTAGCATCAGGATGGTCGAAGAAATGTTCAGCTATAAAGATGAAGGGGATTTTTCTCTACATTTAACCATTAGTCCCTAAGTTGTCACATAGGTCCTTCTCCTAGTTCTTGCCCACTTATGTCCATAGTTTTATTCCTGGAAGTGACCATGTTTTTTGTTGTAGCTAGAGTGCTACCTCTAGTTTCAAAGATAATTTCTGGCTAAGGTCAAGTTTTGTATTATTGACAGAAAGGGAGAAAGATAAACATAGACACAAACAAAGAAACACGTGTGTGTGTGAATCAGAGCTAGAAATTCAAACCTTTCAAACAATTTTTCCTAAATATTAAGAGTCGAGGAGTCAGCAGCAAAGTGCAGAAGACAGAATATTTTTAAATTTTAGAGGTGTTTACACAGGGAACAATATTCAACCCTACCATACACTGATTATGTATGCATTTATAAATGTGCTCAGGAGGTTAGATGGTAATACAGTAGTGCTATAAAACTGAAAAAGGGAGAACATTCTCAGGGCAGACTATCAACTGCTATACCTGTTTAGTTGGAAATAGCACGTGTAGCTATGATTGAGCACTAATGGATGGTTTGTGGTGTAGGCTAGATCTTACAGCTAAATCTTTGTAAACATCTAAGGATATTTTCTTTAGAGAAAGCCCTACTCAGTCAGGCCGGGGTTCAAGTCCTATATGACTTGAGTCTTTCATAGCACACTAGCAAAAAAAAAAAAAAAAAAAAAAGTACACAATAAAAAAAGAAAGACTACAATTAGGTCTGCAAATTTTATATTAGGAATAATAAAACGTCTTGATTTAACGGAAAAAATCAATACCCTTGAACCCTACCCAACAATTTTTCTAGAAATTTACCCAATCTTTGTGTACATAGATGTACACAAAGATTGAGCTATAAGATATCCATTGTTGTATAGTAGCCAAAAACAGCATACATATAAAGAATAAGGATTTGAAACCCTACAATAGCAACTATACATACAAAACAAAAATAAGAAGTTCCTGCCATCATTATACCTTTAAGTGTAACAAATTTACCCAAGGTCTATTATGGAAAATGGAAGAACCTTAAATTCAAAACTAATAATGTAGCATTAAAGAACTCAAAAATTCAAAAGTTAGAAGCAATGATTGGGAATGAGATAAAAGAATTCAAGAATAAATTTTCTGCTAGTGCCAGACTGCATTAGTCTTTGGAAGGTATCACGATTTGTGTAGCATTAATCAAAATGGAGCAAGAAGATTGTTGCATATACTGACTGGAGGAAATGACAGAAACAAGCTAAAATTATTAAAAGAATGGATGTTTTTTTATTTCCCCCTGCTCTTTTTTTATTCATTTTATTGAGATATAGTCACATACCATGCAGTCATATACAACAAAGCAACATTTGTTTACAGTACCATTATATAGTTGTGCATTCATCACCAAAATTAATTTTTGACATTTTCATTACCACACACAAAAAAATAATAAAAATAAAAATTAAAGTGAAAAAAAGCAATTAAAGTAAAAAAGAACACTGGGTGCACTTTTTTGTTTGTTTCTTTGTTTTTTTCTTTCCCCCATTTTTCTCCTCATCCATCCATAAACCAGACAAAGGGGACTGTGGTCCATATGGCTTTCCCAATCACATAGTCACTCCTCATAAGCTACATTTTTATACCATCGTCTGCAAGATTCATGGGTTCTGGGTTGCAGTTTGATAGTTTCAGGTATTTACTGCTAGCTATTCCAATTCATTAGAACCTAAAAAGGTTGTCTATATTGTGTGTAAGACTGCCCACCAGAGTGAACTCTCTGCTCCTTTTGGAATCTCTCAGCCACTGAAACTTATTTCATTTCCTTTCACACCCCCCTTTTGGTCAAGAAGATACCCCATGATGCCGGGTCTACATTCCTCCCCGGGACGGATTTTGTTAGAAGTAAATACGTGGGCATTTTTCTTTCTAGAAAGCAGTGACTGCTGCGTCCAGAACAGTCCTTCCCACCCAACTCCCTTTGGATCTATATCCTCCCATGCCCAACTTAAGATTAAAACAAACAAACAAACAAACAAAAAAACTGCAGCAGTCACTCCCAGCCAATCACCTGGCGTTTATGTTTATTGATTCTTGGGTAATTTTCACTTGAATCTCTTATTATGATCCAAGCTTCAAACATCTTTAAATACCTGCAAATGTTCTTTCTCTAAAATTACCTATGCATTTGTTTTTGTTAAAAACAAAAACAAAAACAAAACAGGAAGAAGTAAAGATGCTTCCCTTTGGAAGGGAAAGGCCAGAAACAAGGCAGATCCATAGAAAAAGCCACAAAAAAGAATTTGCTGAAGATCTTTTTCTCAAATGTCTTAGTGATATGACTGAGTCAAGTCAATTCAGAGGAGTTAAACTAAAAAGCTTTGGTCAAAGCTTGCCAAAAGGTATGTAAAGCTTATTGACTAAAATGATACATAAGGATTTTGACTGCAAATTACCCGAGAATCAATTAACATATATGACAAGTGATTGGCACGTTATTTGGCTGGGGGTGTCCTCTGCAGGTTTTGTAAACTAAATTGGGTTTGGAAGGAAATAGTTTCTTTAGCATGATCACTTGGTAGGAATAATGATAATAATTGTATTATTAATTTTCGTATATGACCACTACATTACTCTCCTATCTGAATATGCAAATTGTCTTTTGCCCAAGACCTGAAAGCTGTGTTAAAACCCAGCCTTTCTAACTCTTCCTTAAGTTTTTAATGAACATGAAGGAGCTTTCCAGTATATTAAGCTAGGATTTCACGCTTGAGTTTTCTGAATCTTCTGTTACACAGACTGAAGTGGGCACAAATTACTTTTACCAATCTTTTCCATATTGACTGGCACAGTGGTTAAAAGGCATTTTATCTTATATGTCAAACTCAAAAACCAAAACTTAACTTGCTTCAGAAACCATTTTTTACAGGCATGGCACACTGCCTCAAGCCAAGTAAACAATAAAGCATGTTGGGCAGCCCACACTGCAAAGTATTCGAAATGTTCTCCATGTTTTGTGGTTGCAACAGTATCTATTTTGTGGATTATCCAGTTCAAATTAGGGGCCCAGAAAATTCCCATGAAACAAGCTATAATTCACCAAGATCTCATCAGCTTGGAAAATCTGTGATCTGGGGCTTATTTATAGTCAAACATTTCAAATACTATTGTTTTAAAAGCTGAAGAGAACCAAGTAAACTCTGTGAAGCGTTAATCTGTTTTCAAGTAAACACAAAGAACTCACCCTTTAGACACACTTTTCAGATTTGCAAAAAAAAAGGGAAAAAAATGTTACCTATATCAAAGTAAAGGGTAATTGTAACAAACATTCTAGTAAATATCTAGCAAATTCATGCAAAATCAGTCTAAAAGATTATTTCATTTCATTTTAAATTTTCCTACAAATGCTGGTATATAGCAGCATTGACTGTGGAATGTGATCAGAAGTATTCTAAAGATAGACAAGTTACCTTTGCTTGTGGTGACTAGAACTCTGTATCTTAAGTGTTATTTCCCCATGCATTAATGGGTTCCTCTCTCAAATCAAATACTTATGACATTTTTTTTCACAAAATGGAGGCTCAGAACTTCACCCAAGGCTTGCCTTCCATGCCTTTGAGGTCTACTCTCTAGGTCCCAGACCTCTGGAGAATGCCCTGAAGGTAATTTCTGAAGTATTAGAAAAAGAAGGCACTATAATGACAAGCTTAATTTTACCTAGAGATTCCCCTGCTGAAGATAAATTACTGAAGCTTAAGAAATGCCTGGTTCAATCATCCATTGTTGGGATAATTCAGTCCACTTTAATAGATAAATTTGTGATTAGGATAATTGGCTTATGGGGATCTCTTGTACAAGCCTTTTGAGAGAACAAGAACATGTTGGAAAAATACAATAGCTTTAAAATTAACTGTTATTGACTAAAATGCTGATGGGATAGATGACAAGCACTAACAGGAAGTATTTTTAGCTCCTGATCTTTTAGACCTGCTGTTCTTAGTGAACATGCATTGTCAAGTCCCTAAATAGTTGTCTCTGTTACACATATGCATCCATACACACACACACAATATGTATACATATTTGTATATATATACTTATTTACTTTAATTCAAAATAGTTTTTAAAAGAATCATTCACAAAACAATCATCCCAAATCAATAAACTATAAACAAAACCTCAAGGTACTCACATTAATCAATACAATTCTAGGAACTAAGCCATATCCACCTCAGAATTCCAAATTCTTACTTAATGCAGTACTTTCTTGCCCAGAGTGCAGCAAATTTAAGGTAAGATAACTGCAGTTGAAGGTTTAAGTATGTGACTTTCCCAAGCAATTTCTCCCAAGAATGTTTAGTTGGCTGCAAATTTTCAGAAAATGCTTGAGATGTTGGGTTTTTTTCTGAAAGTTTCAGTTTTATATATTTGACAGCAGAGTAACAAAATTGTACTTGGAGCTGAAAATCCATATACAAAAACAAATGTTACAATATCAATGGTTATTCTGGAATCATTTTCTTCAAAACTTCCCTGTTGCAAAGAAGATACTTCCTACAATATTCCCCATCCATTCTGCAAACATATTTTCATAATGCAAAATTATATAAAAAGCCTATACCTGAGATGTTACTTTAAATACTTCATGTCAGTTTTCTTTAAATAAGCCCCACATTCTATTTTTACTGTTCAAAATGATCTGGATTATGTAATCAATCATGTCACTAAAATTTTGCCTATGCAACACTTCACAAAATATAGTGACTCTTCATCAGCACCTTTGGTTTGTAGCTGACATCAGATGTACACAATAGGAGTGGAGAAGACAAAAATAGAAATAGACAGGGGAGGCAGAGACCTGGGGGTGTGAGAAAATGAGGTTTCCTTCACCCACAGGATACATGAAAAAAGAAACCCTCCTCCCCATTTGGTTAATAAATGTATTTATATATTAGATTTCATCAAATAATTACATGTATTACATACCTCATCCAAGAGTAAAACTGTCTGAAGTAATGTCAGATTATGCAGGAAATATCAGGTTTTATTGATGATTCTTAGAAATGCTACTCCTAAAATTAACTGCAGTTTTCTTAATCTAAGATGTAATGTAAGCCAAATTCACCAATAAATAAATCCATAAGCAAACAAGAGAAAATCCTGCTAAAAATACACAGTTAAAACCTCATCCAGTCTCACGGAAAAACTGCACCCTACCTGAATTTCCTAAGTGTTGAGATTGAGTATAAACGTTTCGTCAGCGTCTAAACGATCAGTTTGAAAATTTGTGCCAGCTCCGAGGTTGGGGTGGTGGGTTGGCACAAAGATTTGTGTATTTGTGTGTGTGTGTGTGCGTGTGCGTGTGCGTGTGCGTGTGTGTGTGTGTGTGTGTGTTTAAAGCAGACTGAGCCTCTAGGATTTTTTTCTCCTTAAAAAAAAAAAGAATAATAATAAAGAATGTGTACGAAAAGGAGCGGGGGCGAGGGTACTAAGGTAAGGGAGACGCTGAAATCTGTTCCAGGCTGAAAGCGCCTCAAGCTTAACCACATGCAAGAAGCAACCTCTCAGAAGTGTCGGAGCTCGCCAGGAGCCTTCCCTCTTGGGCAAACGACGTGAATTTCTCCCCCAAAGAGTGAGGAGACCACATTGTAAAAGTTCAAGAGGATTCCGTCCCTTTCCTCTCACTCCCAGCAATTGGCTTCTCCACGAGAGAAGGCCGGAATTCGGTGCCAGTCTGCAGCCGACCGGTTTCCTAGAAGGCCTAACTGCTTCTGCGGGCAGGGACGGGGGCTGGGGGGCGTCGGGGAGGCAAGGCGAGGCGGCTCGGGGCGGGCGGCACCCGGAGAAACGGAGACCCTGCCCGGCTCCACCGTGTGCCGCTGGCTGCTGAAAGAACTTAAGTCCAGCCTGTCTTTTTCTGCAAAAGCTTCCCGAAAACCCAAGCTTCTGCCGCACAACTTCGGTCTACCCAGCCTGATTCTCGGCCACACATTCCGCCAGACCGCAAACCCTCCCAAACACCGCGGATCACAGCCCTCTCCCCGGGCGGCTACCTGTCCCGGGGAGCCCAGGGACCCCAGGTCTCACCTCATACAAAGGGCAAAGCGCAGGCGCCTGCAGGAGCGCCCAGGGAGCATGGCCCCATCCGATGCCTCTCGGAACTTTCCTGACATAGCACTTCTCTCCTCCCCTGCAGAGAACAACGCTTCGGAAGCAGAGAAAGAGCCGGAGGAAGAGGTGGTGGCGGCGGCAGCAGCGGGAGCTAGAGCAGAAAGTGAAGCGCATCGCCGACCAGCCACCTCCCTATCTGCCGAGGGGTTCCGCCCCCAGGGCAACCAAAGCTCCCTCTTAAAGGCGCCGGCCCATTTTTAGGACCGGGGGTGACGGGAGACAAGGGAGGGAGAGGAGACAAGTAAAGAGGGCAGGGGGCAAGTAGAGCCGGAGAGATTCCGGGAGGCTGGGGCGCTGGCCCTTTGCCGGCTGTCCCCCATCCCCAACTGGGTCTGGCCGTCTCTCCACCTGGGCAAAGTCACGGATAGTAGGGCAAGTGCTCGGAGCCTGGCCGTGGCGACCCCGCCGTAGGCCGGTGCCCTAGGATGGTCCGCGGAACCTCGCCCCTTCTCCTACTGCCTGCATCCCTTTTAGGGTCTTAGCTTCCCGCCGTCACCTGCGCCCCCAAAGCTTGTGCGCCACTGGCGACTGCCCAGTGACACTGCGATTCCAGAGGCTGCTTGCGTTTCCTCTCTTGTTTTCTGCTTGTTCTTCCTCTATTCTGTCCACAATGATGACAGGTTCATCCAGAAGCGCCGAAGACTGAAATAACTAAGTCCGGCAGGGACCTCTAGACTGACCCCTGAAGATGTCGCTGATGTAGGCATGCGAGACTTGCCAGAAAGCCTGGCTTTACCGCGTGGGGTGTTCTTTTCCAATGGCCAATTGCCAGGTGGCTTCCAAGGGGATTTTGTAGACAGACTCATCAACAAAAATTGGAGTTTTTTATCCACTGTAAAACTCGCCACGCTGGACTCATGGAGGCCCTCCAGAAGACATCCCCTTAACATCTAAAGGATACTGAGAGATGCTGCTTTCTAGTAACAAGGAAAAGGGGAACCTCATATTCTTTTTTTGACTGTCACTGAACATTCGTGATAATTGCTGAGCCACAACCACCAGTGGGGATGCCCAGAGCCAGAGCTACACAGCATCAAGCAGCTATCATTCCCCAGCTCACCAGTAACTGTGGGTGTGGGCCTGCTGCTATCCAAGGGCCTGTTTTTCTACCTCATAGCTCCAATCCTTCCCACTTTGTACTGGGGGAATCAGCATAGTGTTGTGCTGTTTGCACCCAGCACAGGGTTCTCTGGAATCAGGTGGGGGGTGGGCAGATAATTTGGGGTTTGATCTAGCCTGGGTGCCAAAGCAGGGTCTTCCCACGGGGCTACATCTGCTCAACAGGAGGGCCATTTTCTAATCCACACAAAGGCACTCATATGGGCCATCAGGGCCCTGGGACTGGATCTGAACATCTCACTTCTTCCCCTTCTGCCACCTGCAGCTGCAGAGCAAGCACATCTTTATCTTCTGGAAGAAGAGGACAAGAAGAAAATATACAGAAGATTGGACAACTGTTACCAGATAAGAGAAGCAAGCCTTGGGCTCTTTTAAGCAGGAGTTGATCCTACCCAGACCAGGCATTAAGAAAGGAGTTGGAAGTGAGTAAGATGTAGATATCCTGGTTTTGAGATAAATCCCTGTACTGTTAGGACTGTTAGATGTGGCAGGCACTCAACTTGAACTGACAAGAAGACCTATAGGAGAAGGAGTTAGAATTGATTGGCTCAGAGGCTTATAAATCCCAAGAGCAGTGCTAGCAAAAGACATATGCTTTTTAAAATGCTTTTGTTTTCCCTCCAGATGTTTAAAGTGTGTCAAGACCCAGTTTCTTTCCAGTTCCTTTGCACTGATTTTATTTTCTATAAGCAGGGGCAAGATGACCATCTGCAGCTCCAGGCCATGTTCATTCCCCAGCCCTGTATTCACTCAAACTGCATGAGCTGAATAGAATAGAAGTGGTTCCCCAAAGGATAATTAAAGTATCAACAAAGAAGGGGGAGTGAATATTGAATTGGTAAAAACCATAGATGTCCACTATAACCACCATCACCCCCAATAGATACATACACACATACCCACCACCAAAGGGATTCACCCTCCCTGTCTCTTGTACAAGTAACCTCAAAATCAGAAGAAAGCTAATGGTCGTGAGGTTGCAAGTACTTGAGTACCCAAGCCGTACACATTCATGGCTTCAGAAGTCACAGGGAAGGTTTTCAGTGATGTTCAGCGAACCACTTGCAAACAAACAATATCTAAAACTTAATTGTATTAATTGAATTTTTCACTAAATTACGTTAATTCTGCCTCTGCAAGCCCCAACCACACAGTCAATGTTAAGCCTTATGGTATATAATCAATATACATCAATACAATACAACTTGATAGATGTCCATGGAAATTCCTTGTTCCATATATATTCATTCAACCTGAAATACAACTTGATAGATGTCCATGGAAATTCCTTGTTCCATATATATTCATTCAACCTGAAAACATGAATAATTACATTTCCATATCCAAGTGACACAGAGCCCAACTTCAATTTTAAACTTTAGTAAGTTCTTTTTCTTCTTAGAGATATCATGGAGGTGTTTATATTTTGCCTACCAAGAATGCCAACTAGTTTCAATCTTTTTTCTTCCCACACAAGAACTTTGCCTGTAGGTGCTAATAAAAAAGTTTCATATTTTCTTCCTACATTTGTGTGTTTTATACAAGTCCTTGGATATTATAAAAACATAGACTCCTAAACCTGGAAGAAGCTCTAGAAATAACCTTAAACAACACCTTCACTTCAGGGATGAAGAAATTAAAGCTCAGAGAATGACAGAGCTGTTTTTAGCATCTGTAACCTGCTTAGCTCTGTGCTAGGCATTGTGAAGGGTACAGAAAGAAAAAGCATAGAACATGGTCACTGCCGTCAAAGAGGTTAAATTTAGTCAGGAAGATATAACCATCTAAGATATAAAACAACTACAGACATCACAATATATCATTTGTGATTGCTATAAGCAGGGGCAAGATGACCCTTTTTTACTTTAGTGGTAAAAAAAAAAATGTGATATCTCTGTGTGGTAACTATAGGCATGGAAAACAAGGAACTGGAGACTGAAGTAGTCTTGGGAAAACATTTTAGCAAGGAAACAATTTGAAGGACTTTTAGAAATGCAGAAAAAAAGAAGAGGCTTTCCAGGTGAGAAAACAAATTGAGAAGGCATTGTTGGGGGAAAGATGTGTTGGAATAGAAAGGAAATCTGTACTGTCATAGTTTAGAAGAGTGTTTCAAACTGCAGGTCATGAAACCAAATTGTTGGTTTTTAACCAGGTTTTATAAATTAAATAAAGCAGAACTATCAGAGTGCATCAAACTTAATTAAGTATTATTTGTTAAACTTGTGTTTCATTATCTTGCGTGTTTGGAGTTATATGTAAATTCCATGTCTTACTTTGGGTCATGGTCAAAAAAAGTTCAAAAACCCCTGGTTTAGAGGACAGTTTCTGAAGACAGACTGCACGTGAAACTGTTTTGTGGCAAGGCATTGAACAAATAACATCTCTGTAAGCATCAATTTCCTTTTGTGCAAGAGGTTTTTAGCACAGTCCTCAGCACACAGGAAGACCTATAAATGGTACCTCTTATTTGTTGACTAGATAGAAGGTTTTGAACCTTCTTGAATCAGCTGCAGAGTGTTTTTAAAGATACCAAAGCCTGGGACCCACCCTTAGAGACCCAGATTCAGTTCTGGCATGGAGTCTGGGCATCAGTGATTTTTAGAGCTCCCCAGGTGATTCCGACATGCAGTCATGGTTGAGAATCTCTGGTTAGACCCATAGCAAAATGCATCTAGCACCTAGGGATGGTGACAATGCACTGTCTCTTTCTTCGGAGTTCACATTGATCTTCATGATTTATGTTTTTATATCTTTAGTAAGGAAAAGATAGCATGCTAGGTAGTCAGCAGAATTCTAAGTACTTACTGCTCTGCATTGCCCCTGAAAATCTTCAACTGTGGTACAAACTGCTCATAGTTATCTCGTTGAGGAACACAGCATGCATCCTGAGTCATAATCGCTTAGGTATCTTTCCACATGTACAATTTATTGTCAGTTATCACCATAGAGTAGTTTCTGGAGGTTTAAAATGCCACCAAAAACTCCCTAATGAAGAGGAAAAGGACCAGAAGCAAATGGCATTGGAAATCCATAAGCTGAACAATTAGCAAATGACTCATTAAATATCAACTATTTTCATCTTGACTTTTAATAGTGTAACTTCTAAATATGGTTACTAGTGATGTGCTTTTTGTAATTTTGTGTTCTGTAATCCCTCTTAAGTGTTCGTGATAATTTGTACCTTATTTTCCCCGTCTAGTCAATTCCTTTTTGTATGAAGCAGGAGAAGCTTCTTCAAATACAAATTGTCAAAAAGACTCAGAACCACTGGCATTTTGCTTAGTAATTTCTTCTCTGTAAATCCAGACTGTTTTAGACTTTGGTTAGAGAAAGGTGATAAAGGTAGCAAAATTTTGAATCTCTCCAAGACAGAGCAATTCAGATAGGAAAAAACAAATTAAAACCTAAAAGTCCTCCAATCAGATATTATGTGCTTTATGATATGACAAAATCAGAAGTGCCCAGAACCACCATGAAGTCTTCTTGCCTAAGAAATTGAATTTGAATCTAATCAAACATCTAACAGGAAATACAGGGGACAGAGGATTGAGTTAAAAATACCCCAAGGAAGCAATCAGTCAAATCCAGCAAAATAGAACATTCAATAAGTCAAATGACCTGGTTTCTCTGCCAAATCAATGGCATAAAAACACAGGGGGAAGATTATGAAAGAATAAAAGAGATTTAAGACTCATAATAGTGAAATAAAATGTGTGGACTTTGCATCTTGTTTTGAACAAGTCACCTGTAAAAAGAACCTTTGAGACAATCAGCATATGGACTAGATATTAGATACTATAAATTATTGTTAATTTAATTAGATGTCATAATGGCATAGTGGTTATATATAAAACAAAAACATCATCAGAGATGCATAGAGAAGAATTTTATAATCCTAAAAAATAAGAGAAAGAGGAATAGATGAAAGAAATTGATAATATTTGAAGCTGAGGGCTGGGAACATGGAGATATATTATTGTATACTCCCTATTGTGATATATGTTTGGATGTAATTTAAATATGTCTATTTAAGTTATTATGAATTATAAAATATAACTAACACGTCAATCTCATAACAGATATTATCCCTTAGGATTAGGCTAGTTTTATAAAATGAGTCCATTTTGAAAATATTAAGTGAATAAAAGTACAGATATTTTGAGGATATGGCAAAATCTACAAAGGTGTTTCATATATGACTATAGGAACAGAAAGAGGGTTCAGAGCTCACGCATGCTATCCCAGTTCAGCTGGGGCTTAACTAGAGACGCAAGACAGCATGGCAGTTAAGTAAATGTTTTGATATTGGAGAATCATGATTCTACTTCTAGCTCCATCATGACTGATGGAGTACCTTAGTTAGTTACTTTCCAAGCCTCAGTTTCCTCATCTGTAAAATGGGAATAAGAATGAAGGTGCTATGAGGATTAAATAAGACATACATCTAAAACACAACACAGTACCTGACACAAAATAAATGTTAAATGCATGTTGTGGTCATAATTGACACCATTTGTGTTTTTCTGGGGTGTTTTTTTATTCCACTTTAGAAAGTTATGGTACGGCAGGCAGCTGATTTGAAAAATTGGGTATTTGAAATTCTGACCACCTTCTTTTCTGTTAAGAACTACAATTAATATTCAATATCAGTGTCACCAACTGTGAAGAGCTTTTTCAGAATGAATTTTTTTTCAGAAGTGAAGTAGTTCTTAGCCCACTGACAGTAAGTTTTGTCACTGTTTATCTCTTAATCGCTTTTTTTCACAAAACTTGAATTTTTTAAAACAATTATAACTGGCCTTTTAAAATAAATGTATCACTTCAGGGAAATTTGAAGACTATTTACAAATAATAAAATCTCAACAATTTTGGAAGTTTTTTAAGAAAGGTAATGAATAAATATCTATTTGAGCTAAGAATTTTGTTCAAATTGTTTGGTTTCTTGGAAGTCATAAGTCAAAATTCTCAATTTTAGAATAAAAATTGCTGAAAGAAAATAATCATTAGTCTCAAAATTACCATGTAAAGTCATTTTTCAAATTCCTTATTATAGTTAATTATCTGGTTTATAATTTTCACCTTCTAAAGAGTTTCTGCTGATCTTAGAAAAATACATTATTTATATAGATAATGGAAAAAATAGTAAGTCAATATACCAATAGAAAGGAAAGAGCTGAATCATATGGGAGCCCAGTGTGGAGACCATTAAAATGTATGACTCAGCTTTCCAGCTGTAGGGACACCAGATGATCCCCAGTCTGCTGCCCGAAGGATCTATCACTTGACTGACCCAAGTCCACACTCCCTCAGGCTGCTTCCAGCCAAATGACGGAGAGCAGCTAGGGTACTAGTGTAGGCCTTTTCTGCAGACTCAGGACTCCTTTAATAGGTGACTTTGGCTCAAGGACTCCCCATTAGCCTGGCCAAAACTTTCCTTGAATGCTGCTGTAGTTGAGTCTCTTGTTACTCAACACCCCCCTTCCTTCCGTCTCTCCTCCAGGTTTTTCTCTACCTACTCCGTCCTCCCCCTTATCTTTCATGGACATTCCCAGCAATAAATCTCTTGCACATCTCATCCCATCTTTGTGTCTGCTCCTTAGTAGGCTCACACAAACAAACCCAGGTAACATGAATTTGACAGCTGGGAGACAGAAAGATTGCAATTGACATATGATTAAAAACAGTAGGCAGGTTATTAGAAACACAGCCAGCCTAGGGAAGCTGCAAGGAGTTGATGTACACTTTCTCAATAGAGAAAGACTTCTCTGAAGGACCATCACAAACATTATCTGTAGAGTACTGAGAAGCCATCTGCAATTCTAGGAAAGATGAAATATGACCACAATGAGGCAGGGACCATAAGAAAGAACTAAAGATATTAGCCACATGAAAGAGAAAGAAAAAACTATATATATGGTGGGTATCATATTTATATTTATATATGAGGCAATGGGATTTTGCACCTGTTAGGGAGAAGTATGAAACTGAAAGAGTGAAAACTTTTCTAGGATTCCAATTTTGCTAAGTCAAAAAGATGACAGCAGTGCCCACTAGAGGAAGAGAAAGGAAAAAACTATTTCTAACTTACGTTAGATTGGGGAAGGAGTGAATGATTAGCTGAACAATGACCAGAATTCTTCCTAAGAAGTCAAGTGTCATTGTTTGGGAGAATAAATTGATGGAGCCACTTGATATAAACAAGACCATTAAGGCATGACAGGCATGTGCCAAGACATTCCAGAAGGGAGAAGCTGGTTTGCATGAAACAGAGGGAGGGGCTGGATGTTGCTGTTGTTAAGAGTAGCAGGGGAGAGAAGTGAAGACTGAAAGAGGAGAAGAAAGAAAGGGAGAAAACCTGAGACTAGGTGAGGGGAAGAATCAAGTAAATTCCTCAGGGGTGGGGTCCCTGGAGGATATCATAAGAGTTGTGATCAGAGCTGTTCTACTTGTGGTTACTTGTGTTACTGTAATCAAATCATTCCATCTTCTCTCAAGAAATCCATTTAAATCTGACCAAGTTCACCTGGAAAGTTGTTTTTGTTTTCATTTTTGTTTTTTAAGAGATTTCAAAGAATTTGAGATCCCTTTCTAGACTTAAATGGTACAGACTAGAGTATCTATCTAAAGAAGCAGAAATCCAAGAAGTACTGACCAGAAGCAGATAAATCCTTCAGGAATTCTCAGAACTCTTAAGGAGGCTTTGGGCTTCCATGGCCATTAAATTGGCAGTGTGAGTGTTGAGATCATTTTATCTGGCTCCCAAGGGACAAGAAGGTCCCTGTTTATGTCTGGATTACAGTTAATATAATGGAATAGAATCATAAAATTTTTAGAAGTCATCTCATACAATACCTTCAATTTCTATGGTTAAGAAATCTGAGGCACATGAAGAGTCTTAGTTCTCGTAGAAGACTATTCTGAGATAATGATTTTAAGGGAAGTAATTAATTTAGAAGTGTTCCAGTTTGCTAATGCTGCCATTATGCAAAATACCAGAAATGGATCGGCTTTTATAAAGGGGGTTTATTTGGTTGCAAACTTACAGTCTTATGGCCATGAAAATGTCCAAATTAAGGCATCAACTCAAGTATACTGTCACTGGAGAAAGGCCATTGGTGTCCAGAAAACCTCTGTTAGCTTGGAAGGCACATGGCTGATGTCTGCTTGCTCCCAGTTGCGTTTCAAAATAGTGTTCTCCACATACCGGGATGAGAGGGTGGAGGTGGGGACTGAGAAAGGATGTGATTAAGAGTTAGGCAGATCTGGGTTTAAATCCTAGCCCTGTTCTCGATTTTCTGTGTAACCTTGGATAAGTTACTTAACCATTCTGAACTTCAATTGTCTCATTTGTAAAATGGAAATCACTGGCTAGCTTTTAGGGTTGATGAAAATTGAATGAAGAAATGTTTATAAAGGAAATAGACCAGAGAAAACACAGCAAATGGCTACTATATTAATAATTATTATTATTAATTTATTAAGTGGGACAAACTTAAGAGAGATCCATATAGGGAACAGATGGTTTTTTCCCTCCAACTATGGCCTTCAGCCATCCTATGTGAGATCTTCTATCCTCACCCCTAGAGGATATGTCAAGAAGAGCCCTTTGCTCTCAGTTGTTAACATATTTCACTGATTCTAAGATAAATTAATGGGAAATCAAGATATTTCTTACAATCTAATGAATCTTAGACTAGATGTAGTACAGAAAACAGGACTCATTTTGGTAATTAAGACACATTTTTCATATATTTAAAAGTCTAATCGAAAGATATTATAATGCAGATAGATGTTGAAGCTAATGGAAAGGTACATGGGATTTATTAGGTTATTCTACTTTCATGTATATTTGAAAATTTCCATAATTCAAAGATTTCTAAAAGTTAAACCAGTTCAATTTAAAACATCAGAAAAGTTAAACCCAGATTTTCATAAGTTGAGTTTTAAAGGGTAGGTGAAATTGAAATGTGTTGTATTGTTTTCATCTTTATTATTTTTGTTAGTTTTTATAACATTAGTTTCGTTATGATATACATGTATACAAGCATAAATAAGCACAATTTAATTAAAATACATTTGATTAAATTTAGTAAATAAGCATTTAACATAGGATGGGGAAAAAGGGATGGGGAGAAGTTACATTTTTCAGCACAGGGCCCTTGGTAAGGGTATATTTCTGTATTGAATTCTACTGAAGGTGACAATGTGGGGAAATGGATGGCCCTAAGATCAAAATAGAAAGTTCTTCAGCTTTTGTCTGGATGCAGTATGTGTATAATTTCTTTTTGGACTAGTACTCTCTAGTCCAAAGTATAATGTGAAATACTTACAGATAAAAATAATATTATAATTGTTTAGTCTTTTAAAGTTATCTTATCTCTTTTAATAACTCACAGCAATGTCTCTAGACCAATCCATTCTCCAGTCATTTATTCAGTGTCATGCACTATTGAAGAAGCTGGAAATTCAGCAGTGAACAAAACAGTCAAAACTTGTGTCTTCAATGGGCTTGCATTCTACTGGGGGAAACGGACAACAAACGAAATAAATGAGTGAAATATGTGGTCTGTTAGAAAGCAATAAAAACTAAGGAGAAAAATAAAGCAGGAAAGGGAGATTAAACGTTTCAGAGAAATAATTAACAATAAAACCCCTACAGGATGGTCAGGAAGAGTGTTTCTAGGGAAAGAGTGACCCAGTAGAGTTACAGCAAGAGCAAAGCCGCTGAGTGAGAACCTGCAACAGTCAAAGTACAGCAAGGAGACCAGCATGGCTGGAGCAGAAAAAGAAAGGGGGAAAGGAGGAGGAGATGGCTCAGTGTTTCCTAAAGTGTGTTCCAATGGAACATTAGTCCCTTACTCCATAGGTGTGGGAAATACTGTAATCTCTGTACCCCTTGTAGAATCATGATGCCAACTGCATATTAAAAACTCTAAGAATTCTTGCCCAAAGACAACTGTTTAACACTGATAAGCAAGCACTTCTCAAACTTCCCCCACCACAGATTTCAACGAGTACAGCATCCTTTTTTTTTTGGAACACATATTTTGAGAAGGATTGTTCTAGCTTGTGAAGTCCCAGAAGGAAGATAAAGTGTCTTATTCTTCTTTGTTTCTGATTAAATATATTCTCAATAAATATTTGCAGAATGGATCAACATTAGCCACAATTAATTAATGTACAGGATTATTGTGCCATAAGGGAAGGAATCAAACCGTTGACTTCTCTCCAGTCCTGTTCCTGTGTGCAATGGATAAACTTGCAGCCTCCTGTGGACAAATTTCAGGCCTTCAGACCTAGACATGCTCCTCTGCTCACCTTCTCTGTCCTTTACTGGGTAAGTTAGGGAGCCCCAGCAGCCTGGACATCCTCACCCTGGCTTAGGAAATCCCATGTTAACTACAAACTTGAATGGAAGTATCAGATATGCTCCTGCTATTAATAATTGAAGCTAATCTTTGTTTCCCAGTTGGCTTAGTCCCTGTATATAGCACTCTATTAGCACGGGAGCCCCAGAGGGGGTGGGGGTAAGTGGTGGGATTTGGGGTTTCTCACACAACAGTTATGTCTCATTCTTCCTCTTGACGCATACGGAATAGCCACACAGTAAGGAATTTATAAAAAAAAACAAAAGTGTTTTCAAAAGATCTGTAGAATATATATATATTTTCATTTTCAAAGGCATTGAAGAGCATTTGCATCTGAATAGTCATGAGATTCACAAAATAACAGATGCCAATATAAGTCCTGAAGAATGATCTGTTCTTGAGATAACAATTAACTCATGAATATTCTTAAAGCATCTGGTGCTAGTCCTTGGTTCCTTCTCAGACAACTGGTTATATATTTACTAAGATCATGCTGCTTCCAGCCAGCTAGGGAAGTTGCCTTCTCACAGGGAACCTCACTCTTTAGCTGGTTTCATGTGTACATAGTTTTTAAGAAAAGCATCAATAAATACAGACCGCAGTAGAAAATATCATAGCTATTAACAACTTATCACTTGTATGACTTTTTTGTTTGTTTCAACCCAAATACTGAGAAAATGGAGAATAAAAAGTCGAAAAGGAAGAATAAGTAATCAAAATGTTAGGGGGAATTCTGTCCTATTTAATTTTCACTCCAAAAAGTATATTTGTCTTTGAATTTTGTTTGTCCGTCTCTCAAGAATATAGTAAACTCATAACACTATGGCAATTCTTCCTTAACCCCTTAACTTATGATTATAACATCTCTTCTTTGATTGAGAAGATGCTCAATAAACCTAGGTAAATGGAAAAAATTTCAGGAATTTTAGTGTTTGTGAAATAGAAATTAGAAATAACTAATGGAAAGAGAAGGTTGTTAAATTTCAGAGTAAGAAAATTGCTACAATAAAACAGAGATTTTTTTTTTGTGGTCATGTTTTAAATGAATTTTTACCATTGCTTATACTTCTCTCATTTTTCAAGAGATTTATACTTTAAATATTAATAATTTACCTCTGGTTGCATCTTGATAAAAGAAGGTTCAGTTTCATAATTTCAGACTTACTATTAGTTACTTGTAATTTTTGTCAGATAATGTGTGTGACACAGAGAGAAAGAGAAACTCAGGCAAATTCTAACTTAAAATTGAAATAAAATCTATTCAGATACTAACTATTCATTTGTATTTGTATTCTGATAAGATTAAGTATCCTTTTCTAAGATCACCTTCATACATTTATACATTTTTAAACAGACAAAAACAGATTTTTATTTATAGAAAAAAAAAACCCTGAGAATTTTAAATGCATAGAAATTATACCCCTTGCATCATTATGCAGTCAACTGAAAGCTGGAGGGTAAAATTTTTTAAACTTCAGGGAATTAGATTGATTGTAAAGTTTTGGTAAGGAATGGTGGTGATGGTAACACAACATTGTGAACATAATTTTCAGCACTGAATTATATATTTGAATGTGGTAAAAGGGAAAAATTTCAGATTGTACATATGTTACTAGAATAAAAATTAAAAAACTAACATAGGGCTGTACAACACAGTGAACCCTATTGTAAATGATGGACTATAATTAATAGTACAATTATAAAAATGTTCTTTCATGAATTGTAACAAATGTACCACACTAATGCAAGGTGTCAATAATAGGGAGGTATATGGGAAGTCTTGGTTTATGCACGATTTTTCTGTAAACCACAACTTTGCTATTCAAAAAAAAAACTTCAGGGAAGCACTTATAGGTAAGTCACCATCTCTTCCTTTCTCTTGTCACCCACAGTTACACTTGGGCTTTTAGAAACACAGTGCATTAATCATTTAATATCAGGCTTTCCATTTGATGAAATAAAAAAGTGAGATAATGCTTTACTTGGAATGAGTAGGCCCAATCAGAAGGTGCACTTTTAAAATTCTAATATGAAATGAATAACAATCCAAAAATAAATTTCAGACAGACTAAAAATCTAAATGTTAAAAAACACTGTAGAGATGTTAGAAAAAAATGTAGGAAAACGTGATATAACTTTGGTGAGAGAGAAAACATGAAAGCCATAAAAGAAAAGGTTGACAGTTCCGTTTACATAAAATAAAAATCCATGGGGATCATAACGCCGTAAGTGTGGGCTGCACGTAGTGACTTGTTTTCAAACAGTCCAGTATGGAAATGGGTGAAAAAGAATAACTTTACAGTGGAAAAACCTGACAAACACCACCTCAGCTGATCAAGGTTTACAGCAACGGAAACAAGTCAGTTGACTGTGCTTGACATGGTACAATGAAAACGGCACTTAGCTGCGTGGTCTTCTGCCCCAAAACACATAACCCCCATCTAAGCATGAGAGAAACATCAGAAAAATTCCAGTAGAGGAATATTTTACAAAAGGCATGACGAGTACTCCTCAAAACTGTTAAGGTCATAAAAAACAAGGAATGTCTGAGAAACTGTCACAGTCAAAAGGAGCCTGAGAGGATGTGACAATTAAATGTAATGTGATGTCCTGAATAGGATGCTAGACCAGAAAGGGGAATTAGGTACAAACTAAGGAAATCTGAATAAACAATAGGCTTTAGTTAATAAAATGTATCAGTACTGGTCCATTCATTGTGATAAATGTACCATATTAATGTTAAGATTATAAAAATAGAAATTGAATGCAGGACATATGAGAACTCTCTATAATATCTTTGGAATTGGAGTGTAAATATAAAAACTGCTCTAAAAAATAGCCTACTTAGAAATCCTTTTTGTGTTAAACAAAGTCAAAAGACAAATAGAGAAAATATGTATGAAAGAAAATGTATTAATATTACTAATGATCAACTTATCTACTACTATGAAATAAACCATACCCCAAAATTAAGTGGTTTACCATGGTAATGTTTCATTATCTCTCACAGCTGTGTTGACAGACTCGGCTCATCTAGGCATTCTTACTTGGGGTCTTCCACATAGTTGCAATCAGATGGTGGTTGGTTCTGGGATTATATGAAGGCTCCTTTACTCTCAGGTCTTATGCTGGGCTGGGAAGGCTCAACCAGACAGAGCTGGAACAGCTGGGGCTCCTCAGGCATCTGTCTCTCTAGATAGTCTCTCTACAGGCTCTCTTCAGTCTGGCAGCTTCAGGAGAGTTGAACTTCTTATATGGTAGCCCAGGGATCCGAAGGCAGTTGTCCCAAGAGCCAGAGAGCCAGGCAGAAACTGGGTCACCTTTTATGAACTAGCCTGAAATCACACGGCATTACTTCCATCGCATTCTATTCACTGAGCCACGGAGGAAGGGAAGGAAAAATAAATTCAAGGGGAATGACAAGATTTTGGAAGATTCTGGAAAAGCATGTGGGTCCAGAAAAACTGGCCTGGCCATTTTGGAAAATACAGTCTGCCACAATGAATATATAAAAATCCCTTAAAAGTTGGAAAGGAATAGCCAAAACATATATTAGTCAAATGAACAAGTAACATAATTAACCAAAGTGGATAAAGAAAAGGCCAAGAAACATTCAAAAAGACATTCTATCTCACTCCATCAGAGAAAATAAAATTAAAACAATTTTTATACTTCCCATTTGGAAAAATAAAAATTAATAGCATTCAGTGCTGATGAAGGTGAGCAAAATGGATGCTTTCATGCAATTTCAATGAAAATGCAATCTGTCTCTCTAGGAAATAAAAGGCATGGCTTCTTATCTTGACTCTGCCATCAATGAGCTGAGTTACTTTGGGTAAATAACTAAACTTTCTGATCAGGTCACCTCATTTGTAAAATGTGAGAGCTGAATGAGAAGTCATCATTAAGGTGTATTCCGGTCTTAAATTCAATGTTTCTACCATTGTTCCTGTGTAGTTTTAACTTTTGACCATAACTATTATCTCTTAGTAGGCACTCACAGAGGCCCATTATCCCTTTGCTACCATCTCTGACTTCTCACACCTGGTGGCAAGGGGAACATCTGCCGGGATGTTCCCCCTTTAAGTTGAGATCTCCCGAAAAAGTAATGGGGGGAAGAGGGGGTCTCTCCTTATATCCTCTGCTCTTAACCCCTGCTTAAAAAGGTTATTCCTCAGAGAGGGAGTGAAGACAGTAGGGAGGGAGAGAGGGAGATGCAGAGTGCTGCATGTAAGTCCATTTCTCTTCAATCTTCTATGTTGCAGTATTAGAATGCCTCTTTATCATGTTGGTAGGGCAATGTAAATGCCTGTTCCAGATTGCTTCTGCTTCATACCAAGATTGTACGCTTTGAACTTAAAAGCTTAAAAAAAATAGCATGTCCTACTTTAAGGGTTTTCTTCTTTTTGGCTTCCAAGTTGTGGAGAATCCACTTATTATGAAGTCATTTTCCCCACAAGAGCCATGGTGCAGACCCAAGTGATGGAATTTGTCAGCCTGGATGAGAGACCATGGTCAGACAGCACTGGAGTCCTAAAGGGGACTGTCATGAGTGATCCTGCTGTTAACTGGCACCCTAACAGTTTGCTCAGATTCAACTCTTTTACACCTATACGTACATGTATTTCCCTGAAAAACAAGACAACTCTTCTTAAAGATTGAGGCTTGAGTTTTAAAATGGAGTAGTCAAAGCCTTTGTAACTGTATTCTTGATGAACTATCTGCCACTACACACGTACTGGCCTGTTTATTGGTTATGTTTATCATTCTATTCTGCATCATTAAAGTCTCCAGTTACCAATAAAACAAAATTATGCCATTCAGAATCACTCCTGGCAGCATTAATTCAGCATTCTCAGATGTTTCATTGTTTTTGGTGGTTGTTTTCATATTTCTAATCCCATTAGAAGTTGTGATTAGTTGTGCCTGCCTAGCTTCCACTTCTCTTTTTTATGACTATGTCACTTGGAGAGATTTTTCTGATATATTTTTTTTCCCAGTGAAATTCAGTTATATGGGCTGAAGTTTAGAAAAAGCTCACATGAGTGACTAACTTCAACTGAACCACTAAGGGAGCCATAAATCTCTACAGCCTGTGCTAAAAAATATTGGGTTATGAAGGAAAAACTCATGGTTAGTTATGATTCTTCCAGTTTGTGGCTGATTTTTTCAAGCCTACCACACATGCAATTGCAGGACAATAGGGATCTATTGTTTACAAGTTAAGCACTAATAGTTTCAATTTCAGTTAGCACAACATGCATTTTTGAACACTTGTTCTCTGCAAAGGACTGTGCTGCATACTGTAAAAGGATATCAAAGTGAATAAAACAGGAGTGCCAATTTCCAAAGAGGAAAGCTGTCTTCTAAAGCAGATGGAAGCAAATATTGCAGAGTAATAAAGCCAAGTAGTGTGGAAGAGAAGCTTCATTTCACCTCAGGGATCTTGAGAAGCTTGTAGAAATAAGGTTTGACCCGACCCTTGAAGAACTGACAAGAACTTCAAGGGAGGATATGTATGTGAGATAAAATACACTGCAATGAAGACAGAGTTAATCTTTAGTACAGAAGCATATATATACCACACAATTCATAATGTATATCACAAATATAACAAAGGATTAATATCTTCAGTATATACCCATATCATAAAATGTATTAAGAAAACCACTAAAACCACCATTAGAAAAGCAGGCAAAAGACATTATTTATAGAAGAGGAAATCTATGGTGACTAATAAACATATGAAATATGTTCAAGCTCACTAGTAATCAAAGAAATGCAAATTCAAACAATTGCAATTTTTTTAACCATTTCAAATTGCAAAAGTTCTTAGAAGATACTATTCAGGGCCTTCGAGGTATAAATAAATGGGCATTTTCACATAAACCAGTTCTAGAAAATAATTTTATAATATACATTAACAACCACAGTGAAGTTCAAATCTTTTGTTCCCCAAAGTAATTCCACATCTAGGAATTTGTCATGAGGAAATAATCAAGGTTTATGTGCAATGATTTTCACCATAAAAATATCCCAAAAAAGCAGAATGTTTGAAGTAAGTTTTGATATACCTTCTGAGGGAATATGCAGTCATTCAAAACAATATTTGTGAGAAATTTTTAATGACATGGGAAAAAGCTAATAATTCAACTTTGGGTGAATAAAACAGGATACAAAACAGTATCTACAGTACATTCTCAAATTATATATATCTCTATATATATATTTATTCAGAAAAACGGTGCCCTGTGCAGAAATGCACCAAAATGTTTATAATGTATGTCTGGGAAAAATTATGGCTGGTTTGGTTTCTTTTCTCTATTTTATTTTCCAAATTTTCTTCAGTTGAGTATGTACTACTTTTATCATTACGGAGGAAAAACTCTTTTCAAACAAATTGGGTATCTTCCTGCCCTCCCTCTCCTTCCTCCCACATCTCATCTAACATAGAATCACGTATCTACTGACAATGATTATCTCCAACTTGTAATTCACTTTACCTTCGCAAGGCTTCCAGCAGTTTATAACACTTGGCCAAATCAAATCCAAACCTTCCCTCTGCTGCTTCTACTTCCCAGAAATTTCTCTCAAGGCAAGACCCCAGATTTAAGAACTCTGCTCCTCTCTACCCTATCTATGCCTTTTCATCGATAATTAACACAAGGAAGAGAAAATGGGGCTTTGACATCACTTTAAAACCAAGAAGTGCCTTAGTCAAAAATTTTTGTTTGAATTCCAGGGTTCTTACTATGTAAAACAAACCAGTCACTTGAGTAAATCTGAGTTCCACATATGCAGGTTATTTATGAGAGATAGCTGTAAATTCATGACCAAATGACTAAAGCCCAATGCTACCAAATAAATTCTCATCAAATATTTTAATACGTAATCCTCTTAAACCAGACTCTTGTATATTTGGGAAAACATGGTATCCTGCAAAATCCAGGGAAATGCATATGTCAGTTTCCAAAGGGAAGAAAACTACTTCATATCCTTCCTGGAGAAGGGTGTGCCAGAATTGCCTCTGCAGAATAAGAGAGCAGATGCACTGGAACTGTTTGGACAAAAGCCAAGGTTGGATAAAACTATGTTGCTTGTGGAAATCCCATTCCTTAATCTCAGGCATAAAGAAAAATCACTTAATGTTCATTCATTCAATCTAAGTTCTGTCTTAGAGCCCATCCCTCTGGGTTGGAGGTAAATTCTCTTTGGGTCATTATTAGGCTCCCTGTTCCCATCCCAGAGCTGTCAGACCAGAGGGCATTCATGATATCCGGAGAAAGAGGAAGCCCTCCAATATCCCTTTTGTCATGGTTGCTGCAGGTAGCCTATTAATTAAGCCTATTAATTGAATAGGTGATGGGCATCTTCCAGGAGGCAGGCACCTTTGTACTAGGATCCCAGCTCCATAGAACTCCCTTGCAGCCTTCCTGGGCATTTCAGACCCCTGATACTCTCTCTGGCCCCTTCGACTCCCTATTCCCAGGGGAATCTCAGTCTGGGCTGGCAAGAACCGCCTGGTCTCAGCTTCTCCAAACCACTCTGCTTCTTTCCACAGCCCTACACTCCCTCCACTTCTTTCACAATGAGCTGTGGGGAAGCCCCTACCCCACCCCACCCCACCCCCATCCCCAGAGACTGAATCCTAAAACTCTTTTCTTTCCTTGAGGGCAGGAAGGGCTGACTTCAAACTCTCCTGGATGTTAAGGGAACCATTTCCATTTATATTTCTAGGGCAGCAAAGAGAAGACAAAAAAAAAATCATAAAGCATCTAAACTGAACAAGTCTGAACAGTCGCATTCTTCTCTATTATTGTTTCTCAAGTTCTATATCCTTATGTACCTCACATGCAAAATCTCTCCACAATATCTTCCTTCTCTTCCTTCCCCAAACCATTTTCAGGGGCCTGAAGTACACACACCCGCCTTCCCCTTCTCTGTTTAACCTGTTGAAGCAACTTAAAGAGGAGATATTCTTTTACAGTTTGCCCATGTAAAAATGGGAGAGCAGAGGTATGCACCTCCTCTTCCCCTGTCAGGACGGTGCCTTCCCATAGAGACCCTGACGTCTTCCTGCCCTTACCCCCACCCCTCTGGCTGAGAAGGTCCATTGAGAAATGCTGTATCTGAGCAGCAGTTCTTCTGTCCCCAGAAGGCCCTTCTCTCCTCAATCTTGAAAGACATAGAAATCTCAGCATTTGCATGTTTCCCATACACTCCTTTCTGCAAAAGGTATACCATGAATTACATTTTTAAGAATTTCTAGCTTTTCATATTATTTATAATATTAGGCAAGACAATTTTAGCTGTAACAGAAAACTACTCAAGGGTAGGACAGAAGCCAAAAACCAGCAATCACACATGAATCTCTCTCCTGTTCTCTTCTCAACTTTGTCAATGCATCTGCTGACTTCTTCCCTCTTAGCATAGCCTGGGTTTTTAATTTTTCCATTCAAAGAGCGGCCCTTATTCATACCATAGATGTTCTTTCCTGATTTTGTTGTTGTGGTGGTGGTAGTAGTTGTTTACACTAGCAGAATGTAATCATTTTTAAAGATTCTTGCTTAAATTCACATTAATCAGAAGCATTTGGTTTATTAAACTAGGAAGGGTCCACATTTGGAATCTTAAATAAAATAACATAAAAACTCAAAATGCAGCAGCAATAGGATTGGATTTGTTTCTTCCACCCTTACCGAAGTCCAAGCAGACAACATAGGATTGCTCAAGCCACCTCCACCATGGTTTGAATAGAGATGATTTACTTTACCATTATTAGAGGGCATAAAAAAATAAAATAAACCTAGCTAGTTAGGATGGAGTATAGCTGTAGTTGGCACCCTTGTTTGAGTTCAAGGAATCCAAACAGCTGAATAAGAGGCAAGCCAAATTTTTGTTGAAAGTCAGCCTCCTCCCTCCCAGCTGTGGCAAAAGCGAGGCGGCAGATGCAAGGAAGGTTTTCCAGGCTGGAGGGAGCAGCCTGCTTGCCCTGGGCAAAATCTTAACTAGGATTATTTTCTTCCACACTTTCAACTACTCTGAGCCCAGGCGCTCTTTGTTTTTGGGGGCTTTTTTTGTTTGGTTGGTTGGTTGGTTTTTGGTACAGCCACCTCAGCACATGAAATTTGCTTAGGG
Source organism: Choloepus didactylus (assembly GCF_015220235.1). Classification (NCBI taxonomy): domain Eukaryota; kingdom Metazoa; phylum Chordata; class Mammalia; order Pilosa; family Megalonychidae; genus Choloepus; species Choloepus didactylus. The sequence goes on along the minus strand of NC_051313.1, from coordinate 54,977,620 downwards.
GCCTGGAATTTAAATTAACCCCTAAATATCCCAAAGAGCTCTTCTTGAACTGAGCACTGGTGCCTGCTAAAGCACAGGTGTTGACACAGTGCATGATAATGAGGATGCCCATAACCTCCTGATCATTAATTGAAAGGAAACACAAGGTAAGATGATTTGTGTTGGAAGGAAGATGAGGGAAGAGGGTCTGAGTCATGCTACTGTGTGAAGACAGCACCATCTGGAAGCCTTAAAATGCAGCCTGAAAGGACTTCCACCCAAACGCCCAAGACACTTTAATACCACGTGGTGAGCCCCCTTTAGGCTGAAAGTGTTGGGTCCAAGCAGTTCCTTTGCATCCTTAGAGAGGTTAGAAAATAGGGAAAAATTAACTATAGTTCACAAATAATTTGAAACTTAAATACGTCTTCTAAAAAATTAAAAATTAACATAGATTAGATGTTTCTATTAATTCCCATTTCCTTTTAATGTCACAGGAATTTTGTGTGTGTGTGCATGTGTGTGTGTAAAGAAATTTATTTTAAGGAATTGGCTCATGCAATTGTGGAGTCTGGCAAGTATGAAATCTGTAGGGCAGACCACAGGCTGGAAATTCCAGTAAGAGTTGATGTTGAAGTCTTGAGTCCAAAATCTATAAGAGAAGCTGGCAGACTGGAAACTCAGAGGAGTAGGTGTAGACTTGAGGCAGAATTTCTTCTTCTTTTTGGAACCCTTAGTTCTTTGCTCTTAAGGCCTCCAAATGATTAGATGAGCCCAACGCACTTTATCAAGGGTAATCTCCTTTCCTTAAAGTCAACTGATCATAGATGCTAATCACATTTACAAAATTCCTCCACAGCAACATCTAGGCCAGTGCTTGACCAAACAACTTGACACTGTAATCACGCCAAGGAGACACATAAAATTAACCATCACACCATGATAGTACAGAAAAAAATTCTAAATGTTAATTTTAAAACTAAAAATGGCCTTTCACAAGTTGCTTTCTGTCACAAACCTGGTAAGAGTCCATTTTTTTAATACTTGGATTACATCTGGGGCCATCTTAAAGAAAGCAGTACTGTTGTCCTGCTCCCAAGGTTCATTGTATTTTAGAGAAATAAATATCTTGACTTCAGGTTTTCTGTGGCCACCAGTTTCTTGTAGTTTGAAGGAGGGAAGGCAGTACCCTCATCACGAGTCATTAGACCAGTTCTGCAGCCAAACTACCTATAGGGCACAAACCAATCACTTTTCCATCTTCTTAGCTAAGATGGATCTGTTGTGCTGACTATATACAAAATTTTAATTTTATTTAGCATCACATACATTAAACATGTAAAAGCATACATAAATGGCATGTCTTGAAAATGGAAATTTGGTAAATATCAAGTTGCAGTATTGAAAGAGAGGAAGTTCCAACCACCATTATTTATCCAAAAACCAACAGATTCAAAATTTAAGAGCTCTCTTGCCTTTTACTACATGGAATAAATGATGGAATATTTTCATGAATGATGAATCCTTGTGACATATAAATTCAGTGAGTGGAAACACCAGAAAAGACATTTGGAGAGAATCTGAGAAATCTCAGTATAAAAACACGACACCATGCAAGAAACTGACATTTATAAGACTTGCATTTTCCTTATGAAACAGTAAAATGTAGTTCCTAATAAAATAAAAAGTTTTTTTTCTGTTATTAGTTCAATTATTTATATTAAAACTTTTAATATGCATAGACAAAAAAATAAAAGAGAACCAAGTAAAATGAAATAATTTGATATGTTGGAAGATAAGACTGTGAGAGAATGCTTTTCTTCCTTTTTAAAAAAATTTATTTGATATGGGCAATAAACTTGAAAAACATAAAAATTATAGGAAAATATTTTCTTTTTATTAATGTCAATGTTGCTTAAGGCATTTCATAACAAAAAATTGAATTCAAATTTAATTGTAACATTATTATGATGATTAAAACCTTTCCAATTAAAAACAGAAATGAAAAATAGAAATACTATTGAAGGATTCAAAAATACCTGCTTAAGAGTTAATTTCAGGACATAATTTCAGTGGTTTTTCAGGCTGCAAATATATCCAAAAGTTTATTCATTCAAAGAAAAAGTGGACTGTCAAACGTATTTCTAAGTGCATCTTCGTTGTTTCTGAAATAAAACTAAATTTTATCTGATAAACATCTTTGCTTCCTGTAGTGGCTTGAGTTATGTACTCCAAATTTAGACATGTTCTTGGTTATAATCCACATTCAGGACCTCTTGAAGAAGTTATTTTCAGTCAAGGTGTAGCCCAACTGAATGAGGTTGGGTCTGAATATGGATTACTGGGTCCTTTATAAGCAGAAGAAATTCAGAATTAGAGAGAGAAAGCCATAGGGAGAAACCAGACTCAGAAGTCAGCAGGAACTCATAAGAGAAAAGAGAGGACTTGGCCATGTGAGGAGAAAGCCAAGGAACCCAAGGATTGCCAGTCAGTGAAAACACCACTGAGCCTTCCAGCCTCTAAAAACATCAGATGATAAATTCCCATCATTCAAGTCAACCCACTGCATAATATTTGTCATAGCAGTTTTGGAAAACTAAGACAGTGTTTGGTACCAAGAGTGGGGTGCTGCTATTAGAAACGTAAAAATGTGGAAACAACTTTGGAATTGGATAATGGGTAGAGGATGGAAGAATTGAGAAGTGCTTGATAGAAAAAGCCTAAATTGCTTTTAAGAGACTGTTGCTAGAAATGTGGATGTTAAAACTATTTCCTATGAGGCCTTAGAAGGAAATGATGAATGTGTTACTGGAAACTGGAAGAAAGGTGATCCTTGTTATAAAGTAGCAGGAAACTTGGCAAAATTGTGTTCTGATGTGGGATGGAAGGAAGATCTTGAATGTGATGAACTTGGACATTTAGCTGAGGAGATTTCTAAGCTAAGTATAGAAGATACAGCCTGGTTTCTCCTTGCAGCTTATAGTTAAATGCAAAAAGATAGAGAAAAGCTGAGAATTAAAGTCTTAAACACAAAGTAACCAGAATTGATGATTTTGAAAATTCTCAGGCTATCTAAATAGTGTGCTCTAAGACTAGGGCCAGAAGCAGGTCTAGCAGGGAAGTGAGTCCTCAGAGAAAAGAGTTACAAGTAGGTTTTATGTGAACAATCCTTTGCTAAAAAGAATGTAGCCGAATAAGGATCCAGTCAGCCATTTCAGAGGAGGCCAAAATTGGAAATATATATACCCATGAGGGATCCATGGAAAGTCCTTTTGTCTGATGGTTTGGACTCCCTTGAATTGCATACAAAACTGACAAGATTTTTGCAAAATTTGTATGAACAGAAGCACTGCCAGCCAGGACTGAAAGGAACAGAGAAGGGATAAATTGAAGGAAGGATGACTTCAAGGACAGAACCATGGAAGCAGAGGTCTGGTCTGAAAAGATCTCCTCAGGCTAAGAGAGTGGGCTGGCCCATGTGTGTGGAAAAGGCAGGTCCATCCTTGTGCTTGGAGGGGGCAGGCTATCTCCCCCCACACTTTCCAGTCTTGAAAGAGGGGAGCTCCCACCCTATATGTTCATGGAGAGTTCTATTGACATCCCAATGCTCAGGAAAGGTGGGTTCTGTGCTTCAGCATTACCAGACAGCCTGGCTACCAATCTGGTACTTGGGGAGAATGGGGCTCAGTGTTCAGGTAGGGCACAGCCCTATGAACCACTGGAAAGGTTGGGACTGGTATTCCAGCATGCCCAGAAGACAAAGCATCCATCCAAAGATGTCTCTCAGACCTTGAACTCTAATGGAGTTTGCCTTGTTGAATTTCTGACTAGTTTGGGACCTGTGACCCCTGTTTTCCTTCCAATTTCTCCCTTCTGGAATGGGTATGTATATCCTATGCCTGTACCACTGTGCCAGTTTGAATGTATTATGTCCCCCAGAAAAAGCCATATTCTTTGATGCAATCTTGTGGGGCAGACATAATAGTGGGGATTAAGTTGGAACATTTGGATTAGGTTGTTTGCATGGAGATGCGCCCCACCCAACTGTAGATGATAACTGATGGGATATTTCCATGGAGGCGTGGCCCCACCCATTCAGGGTGGGCCTTGATAAGTGGAGCCATATAAATGAGCTGACTCAAAGAGAAGGAACTCAGTGCAGCTGTGAGTGACGTTTTGAAGAGGAGCAAGCTTGCTAGAGAGGAACGTCCTGGGAGAAAGCCATTTTGAAACCAGAACTTTGGAGCAGACGCCAGCCACATGCCTTCCCATCTAACAGAGGTTTTCCGGACACCATTGGCCATCCTCCAGTGAAGGTACCCGATTACTGATGCGTTACCTTGGATACTTTATGGCCTTAAGACTGTAACTGTGTAGCCAAATAAACCCCCTTTTTATAAAAGCCAATCTATCTCTGGTGTTTTGCATTCTGCAGCATTAGCAAACTAGATACAACCACTGTGTATTTGGAAACAGATAACTGTTTTCTAGGTTTCACAGTTCCATCAAATGGAGGATTTTGCCCCTGGATGGATTACACCCTAAATGATTTTGAGGACACTTTGGATTTAGAATTGTTACTGAAATACTTATGCTGTTAGGATATTGGGATGGATGAATGTATTTTGCATGTGGGAAAAACATGCCTTTTTGAAGTTCAGAAGGCAAACTGTGGTGGCTTTAATTATATACCTCAAATTTAGACATGTTCTTGGTCTACTCTGCATTCCACTGGGTGTGGCCCTTGTAAAAGGATCTCTTGAAGATGTTTTTTTAGTTAAGGTGTGGCCCAACTGAATGAAGTTGGGTCTTAATCTGGATTACGGGAGTCCTATATAAGCAGAAAAAATTCAGAAATACAGAAAGCCACAAGGAAGCCAGATGTCAGCAGGAACCTGGAAAAGAGAGGACATCGCCATATGATGAAAAAGCCAAGGAACCCAAGGATTGCTGCCCAGCCAGAACACCAACCCCCAGGAGGAAGCAAGTCTGAAACAGTATGACAGTAAACCCATTGTTTAAGCCAACCAATTGTGTGGTTTTGTCATCAGCTTTGGAAAACTAAGACACTTCCCAAATATCAAAATTGAAATATATATTTTAATATCCTAAATTTCTCTGCCATTGATCAAAGCTGATCCTGTCAATACATAAGCATTGAGAATAAATATAGTCTATTAACACTTAAGAAATACCAATTCAGTGGACAATGTGAGAAACATTCAAGAGATAAATCATACATCAGCGGAGAGAAGTGATTCTCTCTCTGTTTCTTTCTCTCTTAAATTAAAATGAACTTTTAGCCCTGGACTTCTTTTTCAATCATATACCGGTTCTGTTTTAGAGTCACAAGCAATCTCCATCTCCTTGGATAGCCATTTTTCTGCAAAGGATAATAGGAAGATTAATGAAAATCTTTGATTATTAAATAAATTAGAATGAATATCACCCACTGAATATTGTCTGCATGTAGATGGTCACACTGCAAAGATAGTGATTGTCTTAGTTTCCTAAGACTGCTATAACACAGTACTACAAACTGGGTAGCACAAACAACAAACATTTATTTTCTCACAGTTCTGGAGTCTCGAAGTCTGAAATTCAAGTGTTGGGAGGAATAGGCTCCCTCCGGTAGGGGAGATTTCTTCCTTGCCTCTTCCTAGCTTCCTTTGCCAGCAATCCTCGATGCTCCTTGGCTTGCAGTTGCAGCACTTCAATCTCCGCCTCCTTCATCAGATGGCCTTCTCCCCTATGTCTGCCCTTCTTATAAGAACATCAGTCATGTTGAATTGAGGGCTCATCGTACTTAAGTATGATCTCATTTTAACTTAACTAATTCCATCTAAAATTAAACTTTTTCCAAATAAGGTCACACTCACAGGTATGGAGAATAGGACTTCAACATAGCTTCTGGGGGTTGGAGACACAATTCAACCCATAACAGGGATCAACTCTAGTTGGGGCCTCATAGAAGATTTTAAAGCTGAGATGGGAAATGAGTTCCCTTTTATATACTAATACCCACAAATGATGATGGCTGCTGGGGAGTTCTGCTGATAGGAATTTTGAGTTCACTTCCATAATTAATCAGTGACATCTGCCTTAAGCATGAGGTAGCTGTATGTGTAGTGGAGGAAGGTGTAGTTATGGCCTAAGGGCACATATTTTATATTCCTGCAACATCACTTTCAGGCCATGCCTAATTACCTACAGTTCTCTCGAAGTAACCTGCTCTCTCTAATCCCTGGGCCTTCACTTGTGCTATTTCTCCTGCCTAAAATACCCTTCTGGGCCTGGTTTTACCACTCAGGAGCTCTGGGACTACCGAGGAAAGATGGCAATATGAATACAGACTCAGCCCCTCCCCCTTTCTGATCCAGAGCAAAACAGTTAAGGAAATGTAAAAATGAGCACAAAGCCCTAGTAGCTGGGGGAATGAGCCATTGCATTGCCAGAAATTTCTGTCAGATGAAGTGCCGAGAGGACCAGATTGAAGAAAGGCACAGAATGTGGATGTGCAATTCATCATATCAAGGAAGCAGCATGATCTCTCAGGAAATTAGGTGGAAGGAAAATTCATGGCTCTCATAAACAGCTCCTTGTTTGGGAGGGCAAAGGCAGGTATGAGAGAAATAGAAGGGGAAGGGGGAACAGCTCACTCTGATTTGCTCACAGTCTTGGAAAGAGAGTGGGGAGGGGAGGAGGGACCCCAGGGTAAGAATGGCTCCACTGAGAAAGGAACACACAATGGAATGGGGTTGAGTGGGTATAAGCCAAACAGAGTGGGTCCATACTAAACTTGACATTTGTTTATTTTTTCCCCCACAGGAAACTCCTTTATTTTTAATCTCCTTTTTCAAAAAATAAAGGTAACATTAAAGTTAAGGGAAATGAGCGGTGCATGAAATAGAAATCTCTCTCCAACTCCTCGACCACCATATACAAACCCACACAATACAATCTCCAAAGATCAGTATTTATATTACTGCACATTTGTTTTATGCCTGTGTAAATGTATGCTCACATTTTAAATAAATGGTTTCATACTGTTCTACAATTTGCTTATTTTAATCAAAATATATTTGGACAGCTTTCCATGACAGCACATTTGGATCCATTTTAAACTTTATTGCTGTATAACATTCTACCATTTGAATACACCATGATTTTACTAACTTCTAATGGATGAATATTTAAGTTGTTCCCAATGTTTCTACAAAGATAAACAATGCTGCTGTGTACAAATACTTGTCTGTTTGTGCTTGTGTGATTATTTCTAAAGGAGAATTCAAATTTCTAGAATTAGAGTCATTTATTCAAAGACAATGCATATTTTTAATTGTAATACATATTGTCAAATTCATATTTCCCCCCACAAACAGAAGATAGGCAAGATCTTTCCCACACCATTGGTAATACAGGAACATTTTCAACTTAAATGTCTAACAGGAAAGTGCTGCTTAAAGCAATTAAGACATATCCATATGAAGAATATATGCAACTATTTAAAATCATAGTGTAGAAGAATTTTTATCATATGAGCATATGCTATTGACGTATTGTTAAGGAAGAAAAGAAAGACACAGACAAGAACTTATGGTAGGATGCTGTTCTTAGAAAACACTTCTGAGTTTAGTTCCTTCAGTAATCAAATGAAGAGAATAACACCCATCCTACTTCATTAGGGTCAAAGTAAGATAATTTTCATGACAATGATAAGTAAACTGTAAAGTGTCTGACAAATGATAAGATTCCTTAATTGAAACAAATGCTGGTATTTTTCCCAAAGCTCTAAGTCCATGGAATGACACAGACCAAACTCACTGGGATTGTTTGAGGAAGGCCAACCAGAGGGATGGTTGATGGAGCCTGGTTTTTGCTCGGCCAATAAGCTGCCTGACAATATTGTCAAACACACGGGAGCCTCAAGGACATACAGACCTGATGTGGAACAGCCTGCACAGATTTGCAGAGGATGTGAGGTTTTCCCCCAAGAGCTCTCACAGCCTCCTTTACTTCACATTTCCCATATTAACACTCCTGAGAGTGCTTGCCTCTCTCACAGATCTTTCCCTGACCACCTGTCTTGAATGTTTTCCCTTTCCTTACATTCTTCCACAAATCTGATTGAACCTTTATCCCCATGCCTTGAACAGTTTTTTTAATGCCTTGTGCATATATGTTACTACTTTGAGTCAGACCGCATTCAAGTCCAATCTCCGTCTACCTACCCAACATAGGTCCCATTTGACCTGTATGACTCTGGGCTAGTTATTTAAACATTTGGGGTCTTAATTTCTTCATCTGAAAAACAAGGATAATATAATTTATCTTAGAAGATTACAAACGTAAACTGCCTTACATTGTGCCTGCCACAATTAAAGAGTTCAATAAATGTTATTATTATTGACATTATCTCTATTATTAGATTATATGATCCTTAAAAGTAGTGGCTCGGTCTTATCCTCACAAAATGAAGTACGCATCACTTGTTGTAAATGAATTTATCCAGATTCACATACCCTTTATAAATTTGGCCCAGAGTTATTTTCTTTAGACAACAACTAAGTGACCCCAATGTAGACTTTTCTTTTTGTATGGGCTTATGGTTGGTCTCAGAGCATTAAAATAATAAAACACAAAAGATTACAAACAGAAAGTCTGCTACTCCTTTGGGGATAGAAGATGGGAGGGAGTTGGGACGTTGAAGTAGGGGAGTACATGTGGAAGAAAAAGAAAACACAGGGTCCTCAAAGAACATGCACCAGACTTTGACCAGGCAAACGTGTGTCAGAAGGGGGAGAAATTAACTTCACAGCAGAACATAAAACATTGACACCTTACATATACAAATATTTTTTAATTCACAGAAACAAAAGCCCAAGATAAACCCTTGGTATTTGTATCACATTATGAGCAGTTCCCAGATACTGTAGTTCCCTCTTAATCAACTGAGCAAGTGTCATCCAGAGTTTATGGCTGAACAAAATGTCTGGGCTGAAATTTGACTTAATGATGTCAGAGAGTCTCAAAGCAGTTTGCACTGAGCAAAGCAAAACAACGCCTTCAATCTCCAGGGAGCTTACACTCAGAAGGAGAGAGGTCCTGAAGTGCAGAGAAAAATTTGCTGCTGTGCTTCTCAGTTTTAGAATAACTTAAACAATTTTGAAGCCATCCTGTTGTTCATATAGCCCAGTTCTATGCTTTTAGCTCAAACACAGAAGAAACTAGTTGCCTGTTTAAATAAAGATCCTCCTTCATGGCTGGTAGCAAGCTGCACCTGGGCAGGGCTGCTAATTGGCAATTTTAAAGACCCTGGGGGCTGGCAAGGTCTCCTGAGCAGTGATCAACAGAATCTGATGTATAACAGGAAAGGGAACATTGGGGATTAATAGTAAAATTTGTCTATTTTATCATATTTTTAAAGAGATGCATTTAAAACAGTAAACCGTATAAAGATTTCATGTCCTGACTCTCAAAAAGCACACACTATATTTTAGTGCTCGATACTCATTATGAAATAGGTTGGAACATACATTTTATGAAATTATTTTAACCCCACCAAGTGCTTTGATATGGAACTGCTCAGGGAACTTAAATTAAATAAGCTTATCCAATTTGGGGTTTTTCTCAGAATCAGTTAAATTGGCATTTCAGAGGTAGGAAGAATTAAATTTACAAGCAGCTTTTTTTAACAGCAGGATTTTGGCACCACATTGGGCACTGAGTAAATATCTGTCTAGTTACTAACCAATAAAAAAATACATTTGATGCACTCTGATCACACTCAGAAGCTTAATTCCTATTAAGAAGCCATTCCCTTATGGAACCTGTGGGGAGGAGGTGAGTGAAAGGAAGGAAAAGCAGAGTCCTTCTACCCTATAAGAGTGGGTAATAATGTACAGGCTTAGCATTGTTATACCAAGGTGTGTCTCACTCCACTGCTTAGTAGCACTGTTGCCAAAAAATTCCACAGCCTGAACATTACAATGCCTAGAAAAGGAACAGAATAGAAAAAGTTATTCAGCCCTCCATCCAGAGCCAAACTGCCCTAGCAAAGGATTTGAATAAATTTCCCTCTTCCTGGAAAACTCTTGGGAGACAAGTTTATAGTAGGAGGCATCCTTCCTTGCACCTAGTATCATCTTTTGCCTGAAGGGAATGTTTGGGGTCAGGATGTGTTTTTATTTGCATTAATTAAACATTTTGAAAATCTCAAAATTCCAACTACATTGTAAACCCATCTAAGGGTTCCATGATTGATCTACATGAATTGCATTTTATCCCAAAAAATAATTTTTGAAAATAATTTTGAAGGTACATTATACACAAAGTATTTATTAATGACTGAAACATCTAAGGGAAAATTGCCATCATCACAGATCACTGTTATTTATATTTATCTATTTCCTATGGGTTTATTTCTCTATAATGAGATTTTATAAAGTCATGTTTAATTTTCCTATTTTAAAATTATATGTCACATTAATTTGCAAGGCCACTGCTTTGTATATTCATGATTAAGAGAAGAAATCTCTTTACTCTATAATTTCAGCAAGCTGCTTTCTGGTATAATTTCCTTCTTACCATGAAAATGTGGAATATAATTGTTTTAAGGTTAGAAAAGTTGATGTTGAAATTCAGCTATTTCAAACATATCTAAATCACTGATTCAGTCTAGCCATAAAACAATGTTTGGAGGAGACTGAATTTGATAAAGTATTTCAATAGTCTCCGCCTTGAAAAAGTTTCAAGAGAATTAATGGCTGCCCCAGAGAGTAAAACAATTCATCTGCCTGCAAGCAGATGATTGAATGGAATGGTCTTTAGGGATCCCTTTGAGCTCTACAAGTTAAGACCACAGGGCCATTAAATTTTCACATTTACTTAGGATCACATAGCACAGGTTACTCAGTGCACAAATCTGGTCTCCTCCTCACAATGAGGAAGCCTCTAGAAGAGCCAGCGGCTCTCTAAAGGCCTGATAATAAATTAACTTTTGTTAAGTGCCTGCAAGTATACCAGACATTGCCTTAGATGCTAGAAGACAGGAAAGATAGACATGGATCCCATCCTGAAGAAGCATAGAGAGTGGGGAAGGATCTCTCGGGGCCTACTTTCCAGTTGACTGCAAGGAACAAAGAGCTACCCAAAAGATACCAGAGGCATAAAACAACCACCTTCTCTCTTTATACAAATATACACATTCTACCATATGAGAAAGTCAAGTTGGAACTACCAAAATAAACATATAGCCCTATAAGTCACACACACAAAGTTACATACATATACATACACAGGCATGTGTACAAAACATAAAAGAAGTCCAGATGTTCAGAGTGGAAATCTGGCATTGGAAAGATTAAGGATTTGTTTTTTGGTCTTTTTTTTTAACTTCCTTATATTGCCTTATTTTCTACACATTCCAAATTGAGTAGCTATCACTTTTATAATTAGAAAATAGCCATTAAAACATAAAATAAACTTAGATTTGTACTAGTTTCTATTTTTCAGATAGTTTTAGAAACCATTTAGCTTCAAGGGATTGTAAATGATGTGGAAGAAGGTGATAGCACCTTTTTAATCTAGAAAGCAACTAAAATATATAGCCAGTATAATAAATCCTGCATTTTGAGCTTCATATCTAATCTACCTTATTAACAACATGAAATAAGAACAGAAAGTAACATGTCCATTTATATTTTCGTCTAAAATCTTTTTGGGCTCCCAGACACTATGATGATGCGTACTTTAAATGCATGAATGAGCCAAAATTTAACGTGAAATCATAAGTGCTTCTATCACAAACACAACCAGCTGTGTTTAGAATTTATGTCTTGATATTTTCAAAAACTAACTAATTTAAATGTACTATAGAAGCTAATTACTTCCACAGCCCATTTCCTGTGGCCAGTGACAGAAAAAAAATTGCAAATAAAGCCAATTTTACTTACTCTCATTGTCTTATTCAACAAACCTTTTAAAATATTGGTTAATTGCCAGGCACCATGCTGAAAGTCAGGAATTCAAAAAGTAAGATGATTCATTGATAGGAAAAGACAGCCAATCTAAGTTTTTTAAATATGCAAAACACTTGAAGAGATACTTTCTAAAAGATAGCCAAATGGCCAATAAGCAGATGAGTAGGTGTTCAACATCATTATTCATCAGAGAAATGCAACTTAAAACCACTTTCCATATCCACACAAATGACTAAAATTAGAAGTATTGGTGGAAGCTGTGGAATAACTGCAACTCTCACACATTGTGGAGGGAGAGTCAATTTTTACAACCACTTTGAAAAACTATTAGGCAGTTTCTAATAAAGCAAACAATATGCTTACCCTAGAATACAACAATTCCACTCCTGGGTACATATGCAAGAGAATGAGTGTAAATGTTCACAAAAAGACTCATGCAAAAATGTTAATATCATCTTTATTCATAATAGCTCAAAACTGGAAATGATCCAAATATTCATCAATAGGAAAAATGTTATATTCATACAAAGGAATACTAAACAATAAAAGAAACCCTACTGATACACACAACAAAACAAATGAATCTCAAAAAACATTATGTTGCATGAAAGTGTACAAACTGGCTGATTCCATTTATGAGAAGTTCAAGAACTGCAAAAATAATCTATGCAATAAAAGTCAGAATACTTGTTAGAAGCAGAGGTGTTTACAACTGTTGACTGGGAAGGAGTAGGAGGGAACTTTCTGGGATGATGGAAATCTTCTATATCATGACCTAAGTAGCGGTTACATGGATGTAGATATAAGTAAAAAGTAACTGAGCTGGACCCTTAAGATTTGTGCATTTTACTGCATGGCAATTATACCTCAACTTTTTAAAATAAAATGATTAGGTCCCCACTTCAAGAAATTATAATAGGAGTGAAGTAATAGTAATATAATGTGATCTGTGCAACAATATACTTAATGAACAGAGTTCCTGGGGAGCCCAGAGAAGGAATAAAAAAATTCAATCTGGGGAAGGCTCAAAGACACTAGAAGCAAGTGTGGAATTGGTGTTTGATTGTGATCCCCTAGCCCAGGGAAGTCTCTGGCAAGGATATCACTATTTTCCTATTCACTGGTATATTGGAATAATTTTTGAAAACGTAACTGAATATTCATCCCAAACAACCTACCATAGGCATTACAGGCATTTTTGCTAAATTTAGTCTTCATTCTCTATGGCCGGTCATGCAGCTCAATTTTACTCCCACATGTGTCTATCGGGTCCTTATTGCCATTGACATTGTGTTGATGGGGCTCAGGGATAAATAAAACAAAATTCCAGCCTTCTAGGGGTTTATAATTTTCTCATGTCCATCCCTTCTCCATTTCTACTGACATCATCTTAGACCAGTTCCCATTCCTGCGACACTTGAACAACTCACAACAGAATCCCAGCTGGTCTTCCTACTTCCCAGCACTAGTCCAGCCCCAAATGTCCAGAACACTATTGTTCTCGTCAAATATATTTGCTGTTCTCAATCCTTCAGTGACTTCCCAGGGCCTAACGCATCAAGTTTAAACTCTTCAGCATGGCTTACAAAGCCCCAGTTCAGTAATATTACTCCAGATAAGGGTAACATCTATTAAGTGGAAGTGGTACTATGAAGACACACGAATGAAAAATAAGAATTCTTAGCTTACATTTCCTTCCAACCTTTTTTTTTAATGGAGCACTTTGAGTTGCTTTAAAGAAAATGTATTACGTCAATTCTAGGTAAGATACATGCTGGATTCTGTCTGCATGGAATTCTGCTATGGTTTTAATGTGTTCATTCATTCATTCAAAATCATTTATTATGACATATAACATATATACAGAAATGTGATAGCTTTCAAAGTATAATTTAACAAGTAACTATAAAGCAAATTTCGAAGCATGTTATATGTTACAGTTCCATCACATCAGTTATTTTCTTCTAGCTATTCTAGTACCCTAGAAACTTAAAAGATATTATTTATATAAAGATTCAGTGTTCATAATCCTTTGTTAAATCCTATCTTGTCAGTTGCTCCCCTCTCTCTTGTTTGATCACTGTCTCAACCTTCAAGGATATCTGGGTAATGACCAACCAAACTTGTTCATATTGAAAAGGGGTGTCAACATTATGGGGAGCGGGGCTGCACCGGTTTATGTTCTCAGAGAGGCTGTGCCTTTGGGCTTGGGGACTTATCTGGGATAGGAACACTCTGGGAATTTAAGTTTCTGAGAAGTAAACTTAGTGAGTGAAACTTTTGTAAATTCTCAGATAGAGACCTAGCTATTCTTTGGTGTTTTCAGGACTACTGTCACAATAAGGCAATAACTGAAATTATGGAACAGTAACCCATAACATTCTGTGAAATCTGCTATGTAACTACTTGTTAAATTGTACTTTGAAAGTTATCACCTTTCTGTATATATGTTATACTTCACAATAAAGAAATAATTGAAATGGTGGAATTGTAACCTGTAACATTCTTTGAAATTTGCTCTCTAACCACTTGTTAAATTGTACTTTGAAAGTTATCACTTTTCTGTATATATGTTATATTTTACAATAAAAAATGTTTAAAAAATCATTTATTGATCACTTTATCTGTGCTCCACATGAGAGGAAACATAGAGATATAAAAGACCTCTTTACCTTCAAAGAGGGAAAGGACAACATCTAAAACTCATACCTAGAATTTTTCTTTTTTCTTTTTTTCAAGTTTCATGAAATCAGAAACATCCTCAATCCTTCTCCGCTATAGGAGCAAACAAAACTAACGCCCACAATAAAGCTGCCCGGTGAAGCCATAATTTCTCTAAAAGGATACCCAAAATGGGATGCTGGGAGAGTATACTGAAGGAGAATCCCCTTGCCTTATGAAACGTAAAAAACAAACAAACAAACAAAAAAAACAAAGGGCCAAAATGTTGCTCTCTACTATATGGCCTTCAAGGATAGACTTTCATTCTCTCATTATGTCAGATTTTATGATCACCAAGCCCTCAGAATCAGAGAATCAAATCATTTTCAAGAGCCCAACATCAGTATATAAAAACAAGGCATTGTCATGATAAGCAAAGCAGCTTCTTATGTAAAAAAAAAAATGATTTTTTTTTTTGTCTCTTCAGCTAGGATACTTCAAGCAAAGGTCTTTTTTATAGTGTCTAAGGTGGGTAATAGGGTAATATTGTCTACTAGAAAAGCAAAAAGTCAAAGATCAAACATGCTGATCATTTTTACACTTTCTCCATTGATGTTTGACATATTTTTTCCACTCTGCATTTCAGTCACAGCCTTCTGGCAATATGAAGATGTTTTCAAGCACAGATTTGATATGCATAAGCCATCAGTTTTTCCAGTGATTCATAATCTGTAATTTTAAAAAGATTTGGTTCTTTATCACTCATCTCACTTTAATAAAAGACCTATGCTAGTATTTTCCAAAGTTCTTTTGGAAACAAAATCCCCTGTAAGATTTTCAGTCTGTGAATGTAAAAATCTCATTTTAAATAATCAGAACAACATTTCTGAAATTTAAAGACATTCAACTGTGATTATAAAATTAAGCATCATTGTTTCTTCTCTGAGAAGGCAAGGAGGCTGCAGGGAAACAGGTAACAGAGAAGACATGGGCTGCCATGCCTTTTCTTCCAGAGGTAATGTTGAATGCTGAGAAAGTTTCCCACTTAGTAGCCTCTTCTTACTAAAGGGGTTTTTAAGCTTCCCTGTTCCCCTTTTTATGGTGGCCTTCATTGCTTTTGCCATCACTGATCGCATTGAGGTTCCTTGATCTTTCCTGAAATTCCACTATAAGCCAAATGCAATTCCAGACAAAGAAAGACATTTTCTGGTACTGAGGTCGGAGCTTTGAAAGTATGGAAAGCTCAAAAACTAAAGTTGTCTTCCCTAGTGTTGTACAACCCAACTCACTTTGGCTAGTATGTTGTATGTTCACTTCATTATTTAAGAAAAATGCATCCTGTGGTTTAAGGCTGTAAAAAGGAACTGAGAGAGACTCAGGCAGGCTATATCCAAGCAAGTTTCCAGGCAGGAAAGTTTGGATAAAGAGAAGGATTCTTCAAAACACCTGAGAGAGCTCTGCGTTTGCTGGTGCTCTGCAAAATGTTCCTGCCCCAACTGGTTTGGCTCGCCCGAAAGCACTACATTCTGGGCCTTAACGGGAACCATACCTGGAGCCACTTCTAACAGGGTTGCTGCACGGGTTAGAGATGATGCTGGCCCAGGCTTCCTGATTCAAGAATCGCTGACCACAAATCTTCATCCTCAGGTTGCCTCCTTCTAGGCCAGACCTTACACCCTCAAGGTCGTGAGGATGTTGAGATGTAGAGAAGGGATAGATCCTGTGGGGTCAGACACTAGGTTGGAAATTTAGTTCTGGCTTCTGAGACAATAATGCCCTCTCCCTGGAAGGTTTTCAGAGGATGAGACCTAAACGCCAATCAATCACACCAACAATGACTGAAACTTTGCCTTTCCTTTTCATGGGGGGTACATTTGGGTGTCATTTCTCAAAACAGTAATCTTTTCTTTTAACTATTTCTCCACATTTTGGAAACCACAGTCATCATATTTTTTTTTCCTTTTATCTTTTTGCGTCACCTACATTTGTTGAAAAGCTTTAGTGGGTGGCCAGCACAGTTGTAAATGACTCTGTCCCTAATGGCATTTTCTTCATCAGTCCAACAGTGACTCATTATGGTTTGAAATGTTTATTCAGAGTGGTGAAAAATTACAGCTGGTTGGGCAGCCAGAAGGCTTTTTTCATTACAATGAGAAGTAAACATTGAATTCTGATGGTAACAAGCCATGCACTGCCCTAAAACAGACGTTGCAGACATCTGATTTCAGGAAAATCTGAATCCCTTATTCAGGTGCAAACTGAAACAGAAATGTAACAGCTCAGGGCTGTGTGCAATTTTAGATTGAGTGTCCTCATTATAGTGTAAAAATAGAAATACCTGGATAATATTATTGTGTTGTACTGCAGTAAAGCAGGGAAATAAATCTGACTCCAGTTTCTTCTGGAATCCTTCTGAGAACAAGATGTGCTTATTTTATGAAGCCCTAAGTATACAAAATGATGAATGAAGACAAGTAATTTGTTAAATTGTATAGCACATCAAAAAATAAACATGGATTTGGGGTTTTGTAAATAACCAACTTATGGGAAAGGAAAGAGTCTGAGTCCTAGCAGAGAAAAATAGCTTAACCTCTTTTCTCTATCCCCTCAATCCTAACAATGAAAGTAAATCAAGACTGCTGCAGATATTTGAATTATTTTAGAATCTTCGTGTTTTTTATGAACATCATATTTTTTTATTAGAGAAATTGTAGGCTTACAGAAAAATCATGCAGAGAGGTGGGGCAAGATGGTGGCATAGGGAGGTATGGAATTCAGTTAGTCCTCTGGAACAACTAGCATATAGCCAGGAACAACAAGTAAATAGTCTGGAACAACAGTTGGGGGACAACTGTGATCAGACAAATATCATATATCAGTCTGGAATGAGTGGAATGGCTGAGATCACAGCATAGAACTGTAAGTAAAGCTCCTCAAACTTTGGAGCTGGCACACACACACACACACACACCACTGATGCAGCAGGCTGAGTTGGAAGACTTCCCTGTGGGAAAAAGAAGCAGTGTACTAGGGGAAAGGGAAGGTAGCTCTACCAAGCTCCAATTGTGGTTTTAATTAACAAATTTGGACTACTGAATACAAGCTAAGAGCACAGATAAACCCAGAGCAAGCAGGAAAGGAACCCAGCGGTTTCTCCCAGCAGAGAGGAGGTGGGGCTGATGGAAAAAAAAATACATAAATAAACAAAAATAGAGGCTTTTGGAATCAGCTGAGCTCAGAATACTGGAAAAGGGATGTGATCCAAGAAAAGGGGCACATGGAACTGTGCACCAACTCTGGTTCTTGACTGGTAACTGGGAGGCTGGAGACTTGCTCTGAAAAGGGCATTTCTTTCTTTTTTCCTTTTTTTTTTTTTTTTTTTTTTGTCTCATTCTAAGCAGCTCATTAGAGAAAGCCTCAGACATTTTCAATTGTCAGTGCTGACCCAGGCAAGCATGGAGTTAAGATAGTCAGAGAGACAAAGGAGGAATTCAAGTGTAGGAGATAAATCCCTAAAGGGCTTATCTTCCCTAAGAAAAGGGGGAGGCAGGGTCCAGCTCAAGTGGCTACCCTCCCTCAGAGAACTCAGACCCAAGGGCCTGGGGAAAAAGAAAAAAAAAAACAGAAACAGCTTAAGCATGTCATCTGACACTCTCAGCCCCTGGTAGGGGCAGGGTCTACTGAGAATTAAAGGCAACTCACCTCTTTACATGAGTGGAGAGCTGCAAGCTGACAAGCACAACCTGCTGGGCAGGATAGGAAAAGCACAGACTCTAGAGGCCTCACAGGAAAGTCAGACAACTTGCTGGGTCTCATCCTCAAGGAAAACTGATACTGATTATACCCTCTCTCTGAGACATGGGACCATCTGGTCTGAGAAAATCAGGGTAATCAAGGAAACCAGATGCCTAGACAACAAAAAATATGAATCTCACTAGAAAAAATGAAGATATGGCCCAGTCAAAGGAACAAACTTACACTTCAAATGAGATAAAGGAGTTGAAACAACTACTTAAAGATCTTCAAAAAAATATGCTAAATCAATTAAAAAATCAATGAGTTGAGGGAAGATATGGCAAAAGAGATGAAGGATACAAAGAAGACATTGGGCAAACTAAGGAAGAACTTGAAAGTTTGAAAAAACAATTGGCAGAACTTATGGGAATGAAAGGCACAATACAAAAGATGAAAAACACAATGAAGACATACAACAGCAGATTTGAAGAGGAAGAAGAACAGATTCAGGAACTAGAGGACAGACCATCTGAAATCCTACACAAAAAAGAACAGATAAGGAAAAGAATGGGAAAACATGAGCAGGGTCTCAGAAGTTGAATGACAACATGAAGCACATGAATATACATGTCATGAGTGTACTGGAAGGAGAAGAAAAGGGAAAGGGGGCAGAAAGAATAATGGAGGAAATAATCACTGAAAATTTCCCATCTTTTATGAAAGACATAAAATTGCAGATGCAAGAGGTGTAGCATAGCCCAAACAAAATAAATCCAAATAGACCAACTCCAAGACATATAATAATCAGATTATCAAATGTCAAAGACAAACAGAGAATTCTGAAAGCAGCAAGAGAAAAGTGATTCATCACATAAAAAGGAAGCTTGATAAAACTGTTCAGATTTCTCAGCAGAAACCATGGAGGTGAGAAGGCAGTGGCATGATATATTTAATATACTGAAAGAGAAAAACTGCCACCCTATATCCAGCAAAACTGAATTCTATATCCAGCAAAAGAGTCCTTCAAAATCAACAGAGAGTTTAAAATATTTTCAGACAGACACTGAGAGAAGTTGTGAACAAGAGATCTGATCTATAAGAAATACTAAAGGGAGCACTACAGGCAGATAGGAAAAGACAGGGGAGAGAGGTTCGGAGAAGAGAATAAAAATGAAGACTATCAGCAACAGTAAAAAGAGAGAGAATGAGAAAAAATAAAAATAAGATATGACATATAAAATCCAAAATACAAAATAATACACAGTAGACATCACATTGAGTGAAATTAGCCAGAAACAAAAGGATGGATATTCTACGGGCTCACTAATATGAAGTAACATTGATGAGCAAAATTTGAGAGTTAAAGTTGAGAACACAGGTTGTCAGTAGATAGAAAGAAGTTAGAAATTGCACATTTGATGCGAAGGAGTACATAAGGTTCACCAGGATTGATTGTATAGATCCAGAAATGGATAGCATAATACCGTGTGATGGTAGCACAATATTGTAAGTTCTCTGAACAAAGATGAGTGTGTGTATGGTTGAAAGAGGAAGACTAGGGGCATGTATGACACCAGATGGAAAGGTAGAAGATAAAGACTGGGATTGTATAACTTCTCAAAATCTAGAGTAGTCAGTGATGGAGATTAAATGTACAAATCTAAGAGTGTTTTTAAAAGATGGAGAAAAAATGAATGTCAACATTGCAAGGTGTTGAAAATTAGGTGGTATAGGGGAAAAATACAACCAATGCAAAGTAGAATCCACAGTTAATGGGAACATTGTAAGATGCTTCCATTAATTGTAACAATGGCAATATACCAAAGTTAAATGTCTTTAAGAGGGGGATATAAGGGACTGATACAGGATTCTTGGTGGTGGTGGTATTGTCTGATCTTTTCATTGTATTTTATTTTATTTTTATTTTTCTTCTATCTTTTAAATTTTTATTCTTCATTTTTTTTTCCTCCTTTTCCTCTTTCTTTGTGGAAGAAATGGAAATGTCCTTATAAACATTGTGGTGGTAAATAATTATGTGATTATATCAGGAATCATTGATAACTCAGAATGGATTGTATAGTGTGTGAATAAAACTGTTAAGAAAATAAACAGAGGGATACAAGTGCTGGAGAAAATGTGGAGAGAGGGATGTACCTACTTATTATTGGTAGGGAAGAAAAATGGGGCAGCCCGTCTGGACAGCAGTGCAGTGGTTCCACAGGAAGCTAACTCTGGGATTCCATTTGATCCTGCAACCCCGTTATTGGGTATATAATTGGAAGAACTGAGAGCAGGGACATGAATGGACATTGCACACTGGTGTTTATGGTGGCAGTATTCACAATTCGCAAAGGATGGAGGTGGCCTAAGAGTACAGTGACCAATAAATGGAATGGTGAACTGTGGTGTATACATACAATGGAATATTGAGCAGCGGCAAGAAGAAATGAAGTTGTGAGGTATGCAACTGGGTGAATGGACCTTGAGGACAGTATGTTAAGTGAAATAAGCCAGAATCAAAAAGACAAACATTATAATGCCTTCCTAATATGGACTAACTATAATGTGCAAACTCTGAGAATGGAATCTGAAAGCATAGGTTATCAGGGGAAGGCTTATGGTAAAGGTTCCTAGACTGTAAGCTCTTACAGCAGTTGCATCTGTTCATGAGTTGTAACAGTTATCTCTAAATTCTGAGATGACGAGCTGTTTGTGTACAACCTGGTCAGTCCCTGGAACTTTGTGACACCTGAGACTCAGAGCCAGAGTTCGGCAACTATGAATGTCAGCATTACCCCATACAGCAAATGTTATGCTGAAAAAGAGATCAAACTTTAATTAGAAATGTGAGCAAACAGACTTGGTTAGGACTAAGGTAAACCAGACTAAAGGAAAAAGGATGATATTGACTGTGTTTTAAAACTTTGACTTCTGTGTGAGACAAAAGGAAGAGATGTTTATTTGGTGTAAAATCTATATTTTCTGTAGCATGCTATATAATGTAATTTGTATGGTCAGTTTATTCAGACACCATTATTACATGGAAACTTAAATGGGGTGGGGGGTGAGATCTGGTTGCTTTGTACAGGTTAGCATGAAACCCCAATACACCCAGAATAATTTGGGCAGAGAATGAGAAGTATTTGCAAAGCCCCCTTGAGGGACTGAGGAAAATTAGAAATATTTAACTTCCCCAGGGGAATTCCTGATATTCTTGCAAGCATTGGGGACTACCATTGTAGTAGGCCAAGCCCTCAATCTTGGGGCTTGCCTTTATGAAGCTTGTTACTTCAAAGGAGAGGTCAAGCCTACTTATAATTGTACCTAAGCATCACCCCCAGAGAACCTCTTTCAATGCTCTGATATGGCCTTTCTCTCTAAGCCAACACAGCAAGTAAACTCATGCCCTCCCCTCTATGTGGGACATGACTCCAAGGGATGTAAATCTCCATGGCAATGTGGGACATGACTCCTGAGGATGAGCCTGGACCTGGCATCATGGTATTGAGAAAACTTTCTTAACCAAAAGGGTAAAGAGAAATGAAACAAAATAAAGTTTCAGTGGCTGAGAGATTTCATATGAAGTCAAGAAGTCATTCTGCTGCGTGGTATGTGAATGTATCTCAATAAAATGAAGATTAAAAAATAAAAAAGTCATTCTGAAGGTTATTCTTATGCATTACATAGATATCCCTTTTTAGTTTTTAGTGTATTAGAGTAGCCAAAAAGGAAATACCTAAACTGTTGAACTACAATTCAGTATCCTTGATTCTTGAAGATGATTGTGTAACTATATAGCTTATATGGGATGACTGTGTGATTGGTAAAACCTTGTGGCCCACAATCCCTTTATCTGGTGTATGAACAAATGAATAGAAAAAAGGGGGACAAAAAGTAAATGAATAATAGGGGGAAAAAGGAGTATGAGATGTTTTGGATGTTCTTTTTTCTTTTCTTTTTATTTTTATTCTTATTTTTATTTTTATTTCTTGGAGTAGTGAAAATGTTCAAAAAATGATTGTGATGATGAATGCACAACTATATGATACTGTGAACTGACTGTATACTTCGGATGATTTTATGGTATATGAACATATTTCAATAAAATTGCATTTAAAAAAATCATGCAGAAAATACAGGGTTCCCATATACCCCCCTCACACACACTGTTTTTTCTCTATTATTAACACTTTGCATTATTGTTACAATTGATGAAATAATATTATTATAATCATACTATTAACTATAGTCCATGTTTATATTAGGGCCTCTGTGGTGTTTTTTTAAATATTTTTTAAATATTTTTTAATATTTTTTATTCTAGTAACATATATACGATGTAAAATTTTCCTTTTTAACTACTTCCAAATATATAATTCTGTGGTGTTATTATTTCAGAAATTTTGTAGTTGTATTTTGAACTCGAATTTGCCCCTCCCCAAAAAATTATCATTTTCTCTTTTACTTTTAGAATGAGAGGTATAAGTTTGTGTACATGAAAATATTATTGTTGGAAATATAGGGAAAAATACAATTCAAACCATGTTTCTCAAATTCTTGGCAACTTTTCATATTTTCCTTTTCAAAAAGAGACCTGTTCTTCTCTCTCCTGACAAAAGGGAAGGAATGTTTCAGGAGATACGGGATAAATTAGCTGGTTCTTCCACCTTCACCTTTTGAAAAAGAGATTTCTAATCCTATTGTGTCCAATTGGTTTGCATTGTTCTCTGATTTTACAAATAGACCCTAATTAAACCTAGGCCAAATCCCCCAAATCCAAAATTAATATAGCAGACAGCATTGGGGTAAGCTAGTCTTCACTTTTCTTGCCCATAATTGTTTGGAGGGGCACTGTACTGGCCCCAAGTCTGACTGATGGGGTGTCCGTTTGAAAAAGACATTCTATCCCAATCAGCTAGGAGAGAGAGAAGCCCAGAAAAGACCCCAAGTGATTTCTGGCCATTCAAAGCCCTTCCTGAAGGAACTGTTAGATGGTGAGGGGGACACATTTGTCAGGACTGATTAATTCTAATAAAAAGTCAACAGAAACAATATTTGAGCTGAACCTTTAAGGGTAAAGATCTTTAACCCTTACTCAGATGAATATATACATTTATATAACTATAAATATATATGTGGTTACACATTCTCTTGATTATGTTTTAATCATAACTGTTACATCTAGATACAAAAGTGAAAGGTCTAGAGAAATCACTGTGAAAACTTTAAATGCTACTAAGAAAGAAGAGAACAGGAAAAATGTACCAGAATTTCTCTCAGGACATGACTATAAATATAAGTAAAGAGGTTTAAGTGATGGTAAAAAGTGAGCAAATGGAATAAAACAAGCACAACCATCACAATCCTCTTCTTTCTTTTCAAGGATTCATAGACTTATTTATTGAATATGGAACACACAGTAGCATCAGAGGTACAGGTGATATGAGAGTCAAGTCCATTTAATTAAAGTGAGCTTTTGCAAAAGATTCTGGAGCCTACTTTCCTCCCCTCAAAGCAAACCTTTCACCATCCCTTCCTTGTTCAGCCTCCTCTTCCTTCCTATCACCATAACAACGAATGTGCCATAATAAGCATAATAAGATGTTGTCAAGAGAGGAGAGAACTTTGGGTATCTGTCTTTGGAAGTCTCATTTAGGAGCCTGACCTTCATTTTCTGAGCCCTTGAATGTCCAAGGTATGATGGTCTAATTAATCAGCATCCAAAAGCTTCTGTCAGCATCCCATCACCAAGGATACTATGCACCTCAAAGGCCAGCATCGATTCATCTGAAATAAACAGCAAGGCTGCATAATCTCAGATAGAAAATAATGGAAGATATCCTCCAGAAAATACAGAGAGTCTATGTCCTTCAAGCCTGTGAAAGTGAAAAAACCAAAGGCATATAGTCCTCAGTGGGGGGCTGAAGGATACGGCACAAAAATATACAAGGCAAACCAATGACTGAAATTTGAGTAAATGACTGTCCATTTCCACATTCTCCATCCCACTTCTAAGCCTTGGCATGTATTTTCTCTTTTTATTCTGAACTTTCCTCCATGTTGAATTTCTACCTCTTCTTTTATATATAGCCCAATGACTACTTCCTCATTAAGGAAGATTTATTGTGATATTTCACATTTCTTTGAAATTTGTCTCTCTAAGAATCTTTGCTGTACACATCAATCATATTCGCTTCAAACCTCAAAGTTACAAAAGAGTCTCGTTTGCTAGGAACTGAGCATTACCAGTAGACAACAGTGCTTGTGGTGGTGAAGCAGCCCACCACTGGTGAAGCCCTGGGCTTTGGAAAGTAAACACACTGAGATAGCCTCTCCCCCACTGACTTGCAACATGAACTTGGACCAAGTACTCAGCACCCTATATTCAGTTTTCTCCCTCTAAAGTGGGTATAAAAACAGAAGCTACCTCATAGAGTAACTGTGAGAATAAAATCAAATAATGTGAAGTACTTAGCCCTGAGCCTATTAAATAAACACTATATATATATCACCATTATCATTATAAATTCTATAGCTGATATACTTATAATACTCTTCAAAGGAATAAAAATTTACTTTGGGTTTCCCAAAGATTATTCATTTCATAAAAATTCACTGTCATTGGAATTAGATTAACAAAAATGGAAACTTGCACTAATTACAAGTCTGAGCTGTATTTTATGAGTGCAGTTTTATCCCTTGTAAATTCACAGGCAGGCAAATTGTTAGCATGTCTTTCAAAATTGAAGTTCGGTTGGAGAAAACAGATAATTATTCATTTGTGATTAGCAATAACTCCTCAAATACATAATAATATATTAAAGTCTATAAAAACAATTTTCTTTAAAAGAATTTATTCTCCTGGTAATTAAAATGTGTTGCCAGTACTTATCTCATACCACCATTTTCTTAGCAATCTCTTTCTTCCTACAGATCATTTTTTAAATGGTCTGCTTATAGCTAATCCAGGCTAATTATAAAATTCCAAGTGATGGAGTTTAACTATATTGTAAAATCAAATCAAATAATTAATAATTAATATTAATTGTCTTATTTCTCCTACTATTTTCCATGATGCTATTTTGTCACAAATCAACTTTGACATTCCTTTGATACTAAAACATTCTGCTACACAATTCTGCTGTTGGCTTTTCAATTGATTAAACTCTTAGTTAATGAAATCACCTCATTTTATACTCAAAAACTATATTTTGAATTCTGAAAATATTTCAAATTTGTAGTAAAAGTTTGTAAATCTAGGGGCACATTGGAAGTAGAAAGAACTTAAGTTTACAGATCCATGGAGATGATAATGGCAAGAGAACCAGAAAATATTTTTTTGGTCATTATCACAGCTATGTAATGAGATGTATAAAAGATGGTACACCACTATGATGACGTGTTGTTTTGTTTTATAATGAAGATCATATATTTATTTATTGTAATTTTGACATTCTCACATGTATATAAACAGTGGGGAAACTTTACTGGGGGTGGGGAGAGGGTGTGGGAACAAAGTTGAGAATGTTTAAGTTACTTCCCAGTAGGTAGGGTAGCTCATATTTGAACCCAGGTCTGCCTTGCTCTGTAACCTCTAAATCACTTATGAAAAATTATCACAGGTGTTAAATATGAGTTACAAATACTTTCAAAGCACTAGAATACAATTATAAGCTCTAAACCTAAAACTATACCTACTAATAATTTTGTTTCTGATGACAGAGTAGATTCCAAAATCTTGTAGGATATCCAGATCATCCTCAGGTAATTTAGGTGAAATCCTCACATGGGTGATCCAGGAATTGGGACCCTGGGTTCTAAGCTCTGCTTTCATTTGTTTGACTTTAGACACCATATCTGAACCACCAAAATGAAGGAGTTGGACCAGATCCTGACTATAATACATCTACCTTACTTTCCTAGGGCTGCCATAGCAAAATACCAGAAATGTATTGTCTTGCAGTTCTGGAGGCTAGAAGTTCCAAATTGAGGTGTGTGCAGGGTGATGCTTCCTCCTGTAGCCTGTAGGGGGCATCCTTCCTTACCTTGTTCTGGCTCTGGTGGTGTGCCAGGCAGTCCTTGGCATTCCCTGGTATGCAGCTGCAGCACTTAAAGCTGGGCCTCCCTCATCACGTGCCCATCTTCTCTGCCTCACTGTCTCTTCTCTTCTTATAAGGACACCAGTCATATTGGAAAGGCCCACCCTGTTCCAGGATGACCTCATCTGTATGAATTAATTCCATCTTTAAGGAGCCTATTTCCAAATAAGGTCACATTCTGAGGTACCAGGGGTTAGGACTTCAACATATCCTTTTGGCGGACACGATTCAACACAAAACACCACCCAATACCATATGATGTTTCAGCGGGCCAAAGTCTCAGTTATTGTTAACAGAAATGTCCAGTCCCAACTGCAGCAGAAACAAATTGAACTTTACGCAATGCAAAATACTCCAAGATCAAATTACTACCTTAAAAAAATGATTATTTGCAGCTAAAATCTGACATAGGTTGGTTCTTGTCTAGCACATTATATAATCAAAGGATTCTAATGTATGTAAATAGAGACATTAGGTGTCCAATGAAATGCAAAGATCTGGGACTTTGCCAGACCTTTTCCATAAACCTTAATGAGAGCTCTCTTGGGATAGCACACTACTCAGCAGTGAGGCTCTACGGTGAGTGTCACACTGAGTCTCAGCCTACACCCTACCAGCCATAGCAGTGCTTCTCGGGGAGAAAATAAAAATGGAAACAATATCTCCCAGCTTAAGATCAAAACCACGAATACTCTCAATAGCCTCCAAGAAGCATAAAAGTGTGTTTGCAGGGGATAGAAGACCTTCTGCCAGCACAGGTTCTCTGGGAACCTTAATTCCTTGATAAACTAATTACTTTTCTATGATTTTTTCCCTTTAAATGACAGCTTCATTCTCCTTGGGATAATAACATCAATTAGGGCAAACAAGTCCTGTTCAACTGTGTCTGACCTCCCATCTCTCCCTTCTTTGAGCTCCCATTGCCTGTGTTTATAGTTCTCAGGGCACTTATTAAATTCTGCCCTGTAGGGGGTAATTTGTACACTTCTCTTATCCCAGCTGGAGATCAGAGACTATGTTTACTCCTTATCAAAACTCATTCCTGTACCTAGCTGAGAGCCTTACACTTGTTTTGTGCTTTGTGATATTCATTAAATGGGAGTATTCGTGGTGAATAAATGAATGAATGAATGAATGAATAGTAAGATCATTGAGGAAATGTTTTGAAAAACCTGCTTTTCTTTTTAAATTTAGCAAATTTAGCAAGTTTGAATATGTGTCTTCTTTTCACTTGATAAAATACTTGAGCAGAGAAAGTTAAAAAAAAATCATGCTTTTAATCATTCAGAAGTGGGGCAAAAATTTGACCTAAATAAAAGTGTGTCTCTAAAAAAACAAAATAGAACGTGGAGACCTAAATATTTAAAGGCCTCATTAAGGATGCTGTTTTGAGGCTTTAAAATCTTAAATCTGGTCCTTTTAAAATCTTGTATTTACTCTTTTGCTATTCCTCCAGAAGCAAAAAGGAATGGTGACAAAAAGAAAATGATGTAATAAAAGAATAACCTAAGAAGAGGAAAGGAACTCTTTTGCTTTGGTGATGTCATAGTATTTCTGGGATATCTGTAAGGCAAAAAATAATTTTCTTCTCTCTCTCTCTCTTGATCTGTCCCTCACTCCCTCCATCCCTCCTTCCTTCTTTCCATCTATAAGATGCATTTAAAGGACTTTTCCATTTCTAAGCTTCTTATCTGAACCAATGGCTTTAGTCATGGAACAGCAGCAGGAGCAGAAAGGTTGATAAAGCAATGATTGAAAAAGGAATGGCAATGACTTAAGAAGAAATAAACTTTATCAGATTTGAATGTACTATGCAAGGGCTTCCCTCTACTAATAATAATCTAGATAATAAATAATAACCATTTATATTGTTTTTTGTTTGAGCAATTAAAAAGCAGCATACTCATTGACTCATGTAAGGATATATCAAATCATGATAACACATATTGAAAAAGAATTAACTAAAATAAAATTTAAATATTGCACAGAAAATATTGTTGTGTAACAAGCATTTAACAAGCATCATTGAAAAACTGGGGGAAAATTATAGTTAATTCTAAAAAACAAAAGTAGCAATCAATCTTCATTATTCAGTTCAGTTAAACTATGTGATGATTTTTATCATGCTTACCTTGAAATGAAGGAAGAAATTTAAAGAAAAATTTGGCTGTGACATTTCCCATACATAAGTGCTACAAAGTATACTAAAATGGCAAAAATGGTGAAGTGTCATGTATTAGCCAGGGTTCTCTAGAGAAACAGAACCAACAGGAGTTATCTGCAAATATTATGAGATTTTACAAAATTGTCTCACAAACTGTGGAGATGCATGAGTTCCAAATTCCATAGGGCAGGCTGCAAGCTGGGAACTCTAATGAAGTTTTTTGACAAATTCTCCAGGAGAAACCAGCCAACTGAAGTAGAGATGAAAATTCTCTCTTCTGACTGTTGAAATCATCACTTCTCTTAAAGCCTTCAATTGATTGGATAAAATGTCTCTCCATAGTTGAACATAGATGTAATCAGCCACAAATGCAATCAACTTAATGATGATTTAAGTCCATGAAGTGTCCTCACAGTAACAAATAGGCTAGTGCTTACTTGATCAAACAACTGGGCACCATTACATGGCCAAGTTGACACATGAACCTAACCATAACGTCATTAGCTCTAAAAGGAATTTTTACTACCAAACAGAAGTGTATTAAATTCAATCAAAACTTATCTTTCAAGAAATAGAAAAACCCCAGAGGCTCATTTAGAAATTGTTATATTTTCCTCAGTGGCCCTCTCTATTTGTAGATATTGAGGCAAGTAATCAATTCCACACATAAATCCTTTTATAAGGTTGCTTCCTTTGGAGCCAAGATTACTTTGATATAAGCAGTCTGTTGTCAGTCAGGTGACACCATTTTGGCTTTCCTCTTTCAGAACTTTTTCAAAGATTCTGCTCTCTTATGCAACCGAGAAATGCTCCTGCTCATCAAGACTATACTCTGTTATCAATTTCTTTCATTTCAGAGATTACTTCTCAAAACCAGGTACTGGCTCATTCCACTTTGACTATGACTAAATTCTTATCCCCAAATTATTCATCTTCACAATGACTGCCCTTTTGACTTCTTCACAGGAAGCATACAGGGAAGTGATTTTGCTGTTACATACTATCTGCTTCACAGCATCAATCCATTTAAAAAAAAAAAAAAAAAAAAAAGTAGAGCCTTAACTGTGCTAAGGATTCTGTTCTAAAAAGTGAGTGCCCCTTCTACAATCGCATATGCTCCCAAGACAGATTTCTTTTGCTGAGGCACTGACTGTGGCAAAGTAGAACAGAGGAAATCCATGGAATTACTTTGAATGTAAAGATCTGTTTTTTATATAGTAATTTATACGTAAGTACTTCTGATATTTCATCATTTCTCCTAACAAGCAATTTAGTACTATTATTCCAAAAGCAAAAGTAAGAAATGGATTATCTAGTTAAACAAATGGATATATCTTCCTTTTCTCAAACAATTTCATACTTTAGTCTTTGTCAGGGTGAGATATAGTAGCTACCAAACAGAGAATGATGGCTATTAGAGATGTGTAAAATCATCTTAATCTTTTATATTTGCTCATTTCTTTTATATTTTTATCTTAAGCCCATTAAGTCTGCCTTCAAGCACAGCCCCAGTGCAGGGTGCCTTGAGCCACACTTCAGCCCCTCCAAGTACAGGAGATTTCTCATCACACCACCACCCAGTGCCCCAGCTCCCTTTTTTGGGGGATTATGAGTGTTCAGGGACATTGAGTAAATATGGCAGAGGGGATGTCCATGCACAAGTATTAGTTGGGAGCCAAGCACAGCTTCTGGCACAGACAAGATTCATGCCTTGGTTGGCCAATGCTGAGATGCTAAGTGGTAACACAGTGGAGGCTAAGAAGGTTACATCCAACTCCCATGTATCCTTCCGGACCTCTGACACTGCCTTCTGTGGTTAGGGTAACCATACCTCCTAATTTGTCCAAGACATTCCCAGTTTACAACTGTTGTCCTAATCCAATTGTTGTCCCCTTTCACTCTCAAGATTGTCCCGTAACACTTTGGGTCAATAAATTATATGTCCACCCTATTTATGGTAGAACTTTGCCAAGTCCACCCACTTGCCAACAGCACAAGTCTCCCTTCTTGGGCACCTTTTCCTAGATCATCTCCCTGGATCCCAGCTCTCCTCCCCATCCTGTCAACCTCCCTCCTTTCTCTCCTCTCCCAACACTGCTAACTCCAAATCTTTTCATCTTAGGAAATTATTTCCTTCTCCCCTCTGATATCCCCCAGAAAACTTCCTTCCTTCAAAGTCCTTCAAAAACATCCTTCTTCCTTCTATCCCCTGCTCCTTCCTTTCTTCTTTCACAAAAAAACTTTAGACCCAGACAATGCTGGTACTCAACCTGCACAGACTGCTCAGCATACACACAGTTTGCACTGAGTGCCACCCTGGTCATTAAATATTTTTTAAGACATCCCTGATCCAGAGCCCATCAATCATTTAATTTTCCTTTCTTCAAGGGCAAGGAAGACCTGCTCTTCAATTTTCTAACTGTATTTTCCTTTAGCTTAACAAAGAGTTTTATTTTTACTTTTAAATTAACTTATTTGTGTTTTAAAATTCTGAATGTTTTCTCCTAGTCTTACCTGCAATGCTACAGATACTCTGACTAAACGGTGGGTAAGTTTACAGCCCAACTCAAGCCTTAAAAGAAACAGCTTTGCTTTTCAAGTGAGAGAGAACAAAATCCTCTTTGCTCAACAGTTATTAATAAGCTAACAGTTTATTAGATTTTGCTTCTCTATGATTTTAACCCACTTGCTTAACATTTATTGAGCCTATTTTAAGAGGCACTAAAGATAACTATAACAAAGGAAATATGTTGAAATTTACAAAATGAATTAATATGCATGCCTACTTAAAAGGTGACATAGGTTCAAGATCAGGGACTTCATCTTGTTCAACGATTTGCCCCTAGCCCCTACTGCCTGGCATATGGTAGGCACCTAATAAATATATGGTGAATGAATGAGGATCTCAGAATGTTTCACAAATATTTTTCTTCTTGATTTCAACTAACCCAGTAAGAAAATTGGGGTCAGGATTATTAACATAATTTTACATTATATGTAGGATTAAAGGGTAAGAGAACTGCTTACCTTCTCTCATGAAGTCTCATTTATCAATGAGTACATGTAACTATTGTTCTCCCTCCCCACTACTGATGCAGCCTTTAGTTAACAGCATCATATTATTTGTTCATATTGAGTTTGTAGTGTCTGTTTTTGTTTCAGTCATGAATGTGGGTGAATGACATAGATCACCTACCTAAACTGTCTCACGTCCTTGCTGTGGCTAGAGAAGCCCTGTCAGTTAGCTTAACGGACTACAGAAAGCAGAGCCAGCAATCTAGTTACCTTAGCCAGGACTCTTTCCTTTGTGAAGTATCACCTAGATCAGAAGAACCGCAAACATCTCCTCTCTTTGGGATATACTCTTATCTCTTGGTAGACCTGTGTTCTCTGCTTACTGAAAACAGATAAATACCTCACAGCCCAAATTAACTTTACCAGAGCTCCAGGCATACCAGAAATATTCAATCATACCCAAAAGTATATCACAAAAAACTATTAAGTCCCTTACTGTAATTAAAATGGAATTAAACTATGAAATTATCCTGAAGCACCCCTTTCAAGGTATGCTATATAGCATGCAAGCCCGGTGTGTCTATCTGAGACACTGAGGCTGATGTTTCTCATTGGTAATGAATCACAAACAAGAATTCTAGATTAAGGTGAGATATTTCACCACACTTGCACACAACCTGATGATTCTCAATTGCTTACTACAGTGGCTTTCATCCACACCTATTTTCCATAACATAGGTGCTCAGGAGTCTCCTAAGGCTTTCTGCTAAACCAGTCTCTCCTGGCTGAAAGAGCCCAGGTGTCTGTTTTTCCAGAGCTCTACAGGTGATTCTTGTACAGTGGGCACTGAGGAGTCCTGGCCTCATATGTCCCAGACAACTTGCATGTCATCTCACTGAACTCTCCTAATCCTGTAGAAAGGCAACATAGTGTAGCTGTTAGGAGGACAAGGTTCTGAAGATAACCTACTATAACCACTAGGGTTTAAATCCAGGTTCCACCACTTACTAGGTAAAGCTTTGGAAAGTTACTGAAGCTCTCTGGCTTTTTTTTTTCCCTGTAAAATATGAGTAAAAGTACTCATCCAATTCAGCAAGTCAATACATGTAAACCAGTAAAGCATTTAGATTAGTGCCTAGACTACAGTAAGTGCTTTCTAAAATGTTACCAATTATAAACAGTTGAGGACATTTCCAAGATTACACAATTAGTGGCAATAGAGCTCTAAACCCAGGTTTTCTGAATCTAAATTTCATGCTCTTTCTATGCCACTACTAGCCAACTGTTCTCGTACACATAATAAAAAACAATACATTCATTACCATAACCAAACACAGAAATCAAATGATTCCTTGTTCCTAGAGTTATTTCTTCCTCCTGGAAGAAGGGCCAGAAATAGGGTTCCCTGACTTCCTGGATCCTAATATGTGGATCTTTTATACTGATGAGTGGGATAAGGGGAAAGAGAGACAGGACCTGCTTATTACTTTTTCAGATGAGACACAACAGATCAAACAGTCCCCCATGCTTGCCAGTGCCAAGTTAAGTGTGCTGGGAGGAGGAGTGGGTGCCAGAGCTTTCAAATCAGACAGACCTGGGAGCAAGGATTTGTTGTGCCCCTCACAAGCCGGGTGACCCTGGGCATCTACGAGCCAAGGAATGCCAAGAACCGCTGGCAATCACAAGAAGCTAAGAGCAAGTCTAGAAGGAACCAATGCTGCTGAACCTTGATTTCAGACTTCTGATCTCCAGAACTGTGAGAGAATAAATTTGTTTTAAGTCAAAAAGAAAAAAAAAAAAGCAAAAAAAGCAATACAATAGGCTAATAAATGATATGCAAAGTATTTTATCATGTGACATCATATAACAGCAGCCAGATTTACAGTTGCCTAGCCATGCAGTGTAGATTTGAATAGGGAAGATGGCTCAGAAAACAGCACTAGTGGTTCAAGTACTGGAGAAAGGAAAACAGTTCCTTACATACCATTTCCAGGGAAAATGTAATCCCTACCTTGTCAGGAAGACAGTGATAACCCAAAACTTTGTTACTACATTCTCAAATATTCCTCCAACTCACACTTCCTACCCGCTTAAGATATGCTTTTGTGGGGCAAAACAGAAAAAAATCACCCCACTAGGATTTTGAAAACCTAAATTCTGGGCCTGGGTATGCCATAGAATAGCATTATCTTAGGTCATGTATCCCTACACCTCTATCCACAACTGCAAAAAATAATTCATGCTTGTTTGGACCTTTGCAGCCCATTATTATCTCATTTATCTTCTCAGTAACCCTTAGCTTTAAGTAAGGCGGCATTATACCCATTTCATAGAGAAAATTCAACCTGAAGGGGTTACACAATCTACCCAAGATTCCAGTTAATATATGTCAGCTAAACTCCCCAAATCGCTCCAAGATCTTAGAACTGGTACAACTGTGCTCACAGAATTTGACTAAATAGATGAAGCAGCAATTTATTAGGCTCCTTCCAGTCACATTTTATGCTTCTACTTGCATATTTTTTCACTTTTACCATCTAGCATTAAAATTGGAAAATACAAATATTTGGTTGCCAAATCTAATTTACCATGCCTCTTCTTTGATTTAAACATCCCTTAAACTTTTTTTGTTTCTACATTAAATCCAGAGAAAAGTTAGTTTTCCACAGTTCCCACAACTGTGTGTCTCTCCCTGAAAGCTCTTGGACTTAACTATTTCTGTTTCAAAGCATTGGCTGCTAAAATTTTATATTCACTACTAATTACTTTTTATAATTTTAAAAACTGTTATTCCACACTTAAAACCAATTCAAAACAAAAGAAACCCTTGATATTTATTCCTTCTCTGGGGTAGTCATAAAAATCTATTTCTACTGATTTTATATCCAGTCTCCTATCTGCCTCTATTCAAGAAATACTGTTATTCTACCTCAGTGTCAAGTCTCCATTTCTCTAACAAGAAAATTTAAGTCTTAAGAGTCAGGAAAGCTCTTAACTCCACAGTCCCATAGGAAGAATGAACTAGCCACCTAAATTAGAAGGTGAAGCTTTGAATGTTAAATTCAGGACATTTCCCAAGAGACAATAAAATCAATTTAAAAGCTGATGACATGATGTGCCTAAAATAACAGATTAACTCTTTTATTTATAATAAATTAACAGATGCTGCACTGATTAGTCATGCTAACATAGTACAATCACATACCTAAACCAAATTAAAATTTTTAAAAAAAACAAGACTCATTCTGTCGGCAATATTGAAAAGTCAGCAGAGCTCAACAGAGTGCCCTCATTGGGGAGCTTTAAAGATTTGGCAATTTATATAATTTAATGTGCTAAAAATAAGGAAACTAACAGAACAAGGGGATGGGGAGAACAATTTTCCCAACAGAACAATTGGGAAAAGTAATTTTATGATTTTCTTCATTTTGATTGTATTGCTTTCTTGTCTTCAGGAGTGAATACTTTGACATCAAAAGTAACAAAATATTTGAGTAGGGCATTTACATCTTTTAGTTCTAGATGGTACTCTTGAGCTATTTTCTCAGCAGTCCATGTTTCAGGATAAAGTTTATTATTATTGAGAAGTGTCAATGCCTCTACGATGGAAATTTTGCCTTTAGGAATGTTTTTAATATTCATCATATCAAAGCGATGGCCTTTATGCAATCTGAACTCCTTTGGTTCTTGATGTCTTCCAGCATCTTTTACCTAGCACCCAAAGGGGGGAAAAAAGAGGCTTTTAGGATGAAAGAAAAGATTTGACATCTACTTTTACACATCTCTTATCTCCATTTCTCTCCTTCAAGTAAATACTACATATGCTTCTCCAACTACATTTTCTTATAATTAGTCACAGTTCTATACTTCTGCTACGCTGCCATTTCATTGTATTAATATATATTCATTAAATGAACAAACTATATATAGCTCAATCATCATTAGCAAACTTAGGTAGTTCTAGAAAATAATAATCAAATATATACCATTTGCTCACATTATTTGATGTATATTAAAAGAATAAAAAGAAAAGCACTAATTAGATCTAAAAACTGTACCTGTTTCAGAAGGGCAGGATTCTGATCCTGCCCTAACAGCTTACCTGATCATCTTCATTCTATTCCCTAGCTCTGTATTTCATATTCAATGCCACTAAATACTCTGAACTAATTCAAATACTGCTCTAGTTTTTTTCGTCTTACTTCAGATAAGATAAAACTGTCTCCTACACCCCAACAAAAATAAATAAAACCTATGCACACTCATCCTTCCCTCCACTGTCTGTCCTATCCAAACTTAATCCCTGCATCTGTGGCCTGTACTCCATTTCCATCACCTAGCTATGCAAATCCTTCCCTTTCATTTTCTTTTCAACTGCACTCTGCCTACTCCTGCTTTCTGTTCAAAATATAAAAATGCTACCTTTTATAAATACCCAGCAAATCCCAGACCAACATCTCCTTTATAACCAGTTATGATGGTTAATTTCTTGTGTCCACTTCGCTAGGTTATGGGGTACAGGTGTTTGGTCAAACAAGCACTGGCCTGATTGTTACTGTGAGGGTATTTCGTAGATGGATTAGCATCTACAGTCAGTTGAGTCCATCTACAACTGGTTTCATCCACAATCAACAAAGGAGCTTGACCTCAGCAATGAGGGGAGTCTTCTAATCCAAAAAGTTGGAGGTGTTAAAGTGAGAACTGAGGATTTCAGAGATTAGAGAATTTCTCCTTTCTTCAGCCAGCCTGCTATTCCTGGGGAATACAACGTCACCTTTATCAGAGATTCCAGCTTGTGGTCTGCCCTACAGAGCTCAAATGTGCCAAACTTCAGATTCACCTTTTTTCGAAGTTTCCAGTTTGTGGCCTGCCCTAAGGAATTCAGACTTGCCAATTGCCATGATCACGTAAGCCAATTATTTTAACAAATCTCTTTTATATGTCAGTTCTGATTCTCGGGAGAACTCTAATACACTAGTTGTTTTTGTTTTTGTTTTCATTTCTCGTTAAGCTTTAAAAGACAATATTTGCTCTAATCATCTCCTAGTTGTTAAATTCAGACGACACTTTTCAGGCCTGTTTGAACTCACTACAGCATTTGACACTGTTGACCACTCCAATATATCTGTAACTACCTTCTCCCTTGGTTTCCCCTCTTCTCCTGGTTTTCCAACTGACATTCCAGTGGTTCCTTCTTGTTTTCTTTGTTGGCCCCTTCCCTTCTCTGCCCCTTAATTGTTAGTGCACCCCAAATTCTGGCCCAGGCTCTTTTCTCATTCCTAATCCATGCACTCCTTTAATTTCCATTATGACCTACATGTGAATGACTTCCAAAAGTGTGATCTCACGCTAGACTTTTCTCCTGACTTCCAGAGTCAAATTCCCAAATGCTTAACATGCATCTCCACTTGGACGACCTACCAGCACCTCATATTCAGCACACCTAAAATTCAATGTACTACTTTCACATGAAATCTAGTTCTACCCTTCTGTTCCCTATCTCAATGACAAACACTACCCATCTCCCATGCCAAAAACTAGGGATTATACCTAAACTGGGGGTTATACCAAACACCTTCTTTTCCTTCATCCATTACATCTAGTCAATGACCAAATCCTGTTGATAACACCATCTAAGACTCTCTTAATCCCATTCACTTTTCTGTTACTAAATCACTGTAGTCCAAGCAACATCTCTAGCAGAACTATTGAGAAAACCTCCCAACTGGTCTTCTTTAATTTGTAAATCCCCATTCCCAATGTATTCTGTGATCCTTCTCTGAATGTTTTATGACTCATCTAGATATGTCCTTTAAAAACAAAGGAAAAATACTAAAGGAGTCCCTAAAATTAGAGCACACCTCAACCAGAGAAGATGAGATGAAAGTATTTAATTTCTCCTTTTGTCACTCAAATGACAACCACTAGAAGTACCTTACCAAACTACACATTCTAAAATGATATTCTATAATTTAGACAGTTGCATTGAACCAATACTTTTACAAATCTCTTAAAATTTCTGAAAAACAGTGTTTTAGACTTGTGCTTAAACTTTTGCCAATACATTGTACACTGACATTTTTATGTTTGCAGAATGCTCACTCTCTTCTGGCAGTTGCCACACTTCTCTTGATCTCTGATCTCTTAATCATTTTCCTGGAACCCAAAAATTTAAATTACTTATTTAATTAAAACCCACATTACCTGCTCAGAAGGCACAGGATCTTTGGATTCAACATAAATATCTTTTAAAAATGACAGCAGCTTGTCATCTTTTCTAGCAATTTCTCCTTTAAATTCTGGACGCCCTTGGGAAAGAAAAAGAGCGTCACAAAATTAAAACCAAAGAAAATTTCCTCTAAAATCCTAAACATTTAAAAGTCAGTTTTCGCTTTTTTTTTTTTAATCAACATAATCACTTGGACAAGACAGAAAACATTTCAAAAGTAAATCAACTACACAGTCTGATGGGTCAGGCTCTCCTTTCATCTTTCTATGAAGACACCTAGAGAAAACTATGACATTAAAACAGGATTCTCTTCCTATCTAATTGCAAGCAGGTCATTCACTTCCGCTGCACACGATCCGTTTTGATTTTGATTCTCCGCCTCAAGTCGCTAAGCATTAATGACCAAGCTGGCGAGGGCCGGATCAGTGGGGACTACAAAGCAGGCGGGGCAGCCGATTCCACTGCGGGCGCGGGGAGACAGTCGCAATGTCACCGGCCTTGAGGCTCCACCTCCCCACACTCGGAGCGTCCGGCCCGCCCTCCTCCGGTCCTGGGGCAACTGACTCGAGTGCTGACCGCAGAGCAGGTTCACGGTAATCACCCTCGCCTCCGGGCCGAGCTACACAGGCGCTGAGCCACCAAGCCGCGCAGCGAGCCCGCGCCTGACGCGCCCTGGAACCACTCACGGCTCATCAACTCTCGCAGGAGGCTCTGGGTGGAGGGGTGCATGGGAGCGGGAGAGGGCTTCATCTTGCTGATTTCCCGTTCTGCGCGGCTCTCTAGGTTAAAGTTCCTGATGGCGCGACCCACCACAGCCCCCATCTCTTCACAGCATGATGCCCTCAGGTTCACGTCGCACGTGGGACAACACCTGCGCCAGACCGCCTCCGGGACGCACGGAGCATGCGCACGTCTGTGGTAGGCCAGGCTGTGCGCAGCAGCAGGCTGCTAATGTGCGTAAGTCGCCCTCTAGCGATTGGGAGGCTACACGCCAAGTCTGTGCCCCGAGCTTTTCGAAGGACAGCGACGTTCTTACGCCTGAGGCTGCTTCCCGAGGAGGGACCGCGTGGAGTTACCCGAAAAGTTGTAAGGCGATTTCGTAACGGGGCCTCACCCCAGACTTCCTAATTTAATTGGTCTGGGTCGGGGCCAGGCTTTGCTATTTTTTAAGAAGCTTCCCACGTGATTCCAAAGTGCAGTCAGAGTTGAAAATCAAAGCCCTGAGGAAACTGACCTTGCAGTCGTTTCAGAGTGCAGCCGTGAGAGGTGTTCAATAAAGATGGAACTAATTACATCAGGATCTAGGAGGGCTCTAAAGTTGCCCTTTTCTGCTTTTGAGAAAGGAAAATAATGAAAGTGTATTCATTCTAGATGAATATTTGTTTTCGTCCACTCTCCTTTTGTTGTTGCTCATTTCCCTGCCCCCTTACTTGATGCAGTTCTCAGCCACCGTGTTCCCTTTTTCTATTCTCTTTCAACCCACTCCGATAACCGTTCATTTGACTTGATGGTATCGATTTCGGTTATGCTTCCTTTTCTCTTTTCTCCGTAATACTAACACTGAGTCGCTGCGTTATACCCTAGTTGCTTGTTTCTCTTGCCTTGCTTATTTTTAAGCCAGGGGAGATTTCCGCTTAATTTAACGAAAGGCAAAGCCGGTAAACATTAGAAAAAACAAATATTGTGGCAGATTTTCTCCCTCCCTCCCCCCCACCCCCAGCTTTCTGTCCCTATCCCCTTTACATTTCTGAATAGGTTACTACAGAGCTGCTTTTATTTAAGAGTTTTAAAAGAACTATTATGAGTAATACATGATAAAAGAAACACACCAGGAAAGAAGCAGCAGGGTTTCCAAAGTCCAAAGTTACTCATTAGTTTTCATAGATCCTTGATGCAAGATCTGGTTTTAGAATTCTGGGCTCTACTTAGTAAAATGAAGTAGTTGTTTGTTTTTAACCTATTAAAAGCAAGAAAAGAATCCTAGTAAAGATAATGAAAGAAAGGGGCAGATTTATTTAAAGAAAATTAGTGTAATTGTTAAATATAATGCTTAATTATAGCTAAAGCAGTACGAGGAACATAGTTTCCACCATTAATTACAGATAAATGTTCTGTCTGGTATTAATGTATAAAGTCGTCTAAAAATATGTGGAAAAGTTTAAATTGTTTGTATTTTATAAAAGCTAAACCAGTATTCTCTGGTAGAGTTAATTGGGAAGTTATCCTGAAGGTGGCAGGCTGCTCCAAGAGTTCCATCTTTAAGACTTTTAAGCATGCTTAAAATTCAGTGCTTTTTAGCAAGGTATTGTGTTTCTATGGGTGCCAAGAAGTTTTCATTTGCCTCATTATGTCCTATGCACTTCGTCAATTATGGTAATAATTCCACTCACCAGCGGTTAGAATATTTTTTAAAGTGAAAATCTCATTTTCATAGAAATTCTACCGTATCTGAAAAAGTAACATTAGAATTTACAGTAAGTACTCAAGACAGTGGGGTTTACCACAAGAAAGAATTCCTTGAATTTCCACTGTCAGGTAGAGTTGGATTCAGGGAGCTTGCAGTCTGTACCAGCTGCTTTGCCTGGTCCTGAGCCTGGTGCAACTGAGGTCCTTAAAGGGCAGAAAGGAAGGCAGAGATACTGCACCAGAAACTCACAATTAGCTGTCACCCCTTGGGGATCATCATGGAAATAGAACCTGAGCCACAAATGCCTAATTCCAGCTCTTCTTGTCGAAACATATAAATTAACAAGAAGTCTCAACTCAGAACATCCCCATATCCTTTCCCCTGGGCTTATATTGAGGGTTGAAAGTCAATTCCGTAAGGACAGCATAACTAAGATGCTACTCAGAATTAAGCTCTTCTCTGGTGGAGTGTTCTGATGGGTGTGTATCACTGAATGTCTTAAGATACTGTTCTAGTTTGCTAATGCTGCAGAATGCAAAACACCAGAGATGGATTGGCTTTTATAAAAAGGGGGTTTATTTGGCTACACAGTTACAGTCTTAAGGCCATAAAGTGTCCAAGGTAACACATAAGTGATCGGGTACCTTCACTGGAGGATGGTCAATGGCGTCTGGAAAACTTCTGTTAGCTGGGAAGGCATGTGGCTGGCGTCTGCTCCAAAGTTCTGGTTTCAAAATGGCTTTCTCCTAGTACGTTCCTCTCCAGCAAGCTTGCTCCTCTTCAAAATGTCACTCACAGCTGCACTCTGTTTCCTCTCCTTGAGCCAGCTCATTTATATGGCTCCACTGATCAAGGCCCACCCCGAAAGGGTGGGGCCACGCCTCCATGGAAATATCCCATCAGTTATCCTCTACAGTTGGGTGGGGTGCATCTCCATGCAAACAACCTAATCCAAACGTTCCAACTTAATCCCCACTATTATGTCTGTCCCACAAGATTGCATCAAAGAATATGGCTTTTTTGGGGGACATAATACATTCAAACCGGCACATTCCACCCCCTGGACCCCAGAAAAACATATTCTTTCCAAATACAAAATACATTCATTCCATCACAATATCACAAAAACTTAAATCATTTCAGTAAGTACAAGATCCTATCAAAATCAATTACAGGCATGGTGGGTCCTAAGGCATAATTCTCCTTTAGCTCTGGATCTGTGGACTTAGAACAAGTTATATGCTTCCAATATACAAAGGAGGGACATTCACAGGATAAACATTCCCATTGCCATAAGGAGAAAGAGTAAGGAAAACAGGGTTAACAGGACCAAAACAGTTCCTAAAACCTACAGGACAAACTCCATTAGATTTCAAAGTCTGAGAGTCATTTATAGAACAACGTTGCATCCTTGGGGCTTGAGAGAGTGGGAGCCTAACCCTTCCTAAGGGCCTTTTCGGCAGCCCTTTCCTCTCCAAACGCTTAGGTGAGTGCTCCAACATACCCACACATTGGGGAGACCACCTTCTCGGCCCCACCCTCCTCAAACATCGGGGCTGCTCCTGGATTCCCTTCCATCTCCGGGGCACACGCTCAACCCCTTCAGAACAGTGTGGTGGCAGCCAGGCTCTCCCCAATTCCCTAGGAATGTGCTCCACCCTCTTTGGGACCTCGGGTGGCAAAACTCTTCCAGAGCATCGAGGTGGAATGCCCACCCTCGACCTCCGGGGCAAACTCACCCTTTCCATGCGTGTGGGCTGCTCCACTCTCCCAGCCCAAGGCCTCTTAACTCCAGACCTCAACCTCCATGGCTCTGTCTTTGAAGAAATTTTTCCTGCAATTTGTTCCTTGTCTGTCTCTTCCAGTCCAGACTGGCAGCGGCTCTGTCTATAAAGTTCTCACAAAAATTCTGTTGGCTTTGCATGAAGCACACAGGGGTCAAAGCCATCAGACAATAGGAGTTTCCACAAATCCTTTCTGGGTAATTCCATCTCCAATCTTGGCTTGTACTGAAATGGCGCCTGGGTTCCATGTTCAGTTACATCCTCACGTTGGGCTGTAGCTTCTGAGATTCCACCCCCTGGAAGCTCATAATTTTCCAAGCCATCAGCTTCTCGTTTCTTTGAACCCAAGAGTTCAGTTCTAAGTTTATCTCTCTCTGCTTGCAGTTTACTATAAGCTGCAAGAAGAAGCTAGGGTACCTCCTCCACATGTAGTATGCAGATCTCCTCAGCTAAGTATTCCAAGTTGTCACTTTCAAATTCTTCCTTCCATCTGACACCAGGACTCAATTTTGCCAAATTCTCTGCCACTTTAAAACAAGGATTGCCTTTCTTCCAGTTTACAACACATTCACCATTTTTGTTCAAGGCCTCGTCAGAAGTATCTTTAGAGTCCATATTTCCACAAACAGTTTCTTCAAAGCAGTTTAGGCCTTTTCTATCAAGCTTCTCACAATTCTTCCAGAATCTTCCCCTTATCCATTTAAAAAGCCATTCCCACATGTTTGGTATTTGCAAACTCAGCAGCAAAAGCACCCCACTTCTCTGGTACCAAAATCTGTACCAAAATCTCTGGTACCAAAAAAGCCATATTCTTTGATGCAATCTTGTGGGACAGACATAATAGTGGGGATTAAGTTGGAACGTTTGGATTAGGTTGTTTGCATGGAGATGCACCCCACCCAACTGTAGAGGATAACTGATGGGATATTTCCATGGAGGCGTGGCCCCACCCTTTCGGGGTGGGCCTTGATCAGTGGAGCCATATAAATGAGCTGGCTCAAGGAGAGGAAACAGAGTGCAGCTGTGAGTGACATTTTGAAGAGGAGCAAGCTTGCTGGAGAGGAACGTACTAGGAGAAAGCCATTTTGAAACCAGAACTTTGGAGCAGACGCCAGCCACATGCCTTCCCAGCTAACAGAAGTTTTCCAGACGCCATTGACCATCCTCCAGTGAAGGTACCGGATCACTTATGTGTTACCTTGGACACTTTATGGCCTTAAGACTGTAACTGTGTAGCCAAATAAACCCCCTTTTTATAAAAGCCAATCCATCTCTGGTGTTTTGCATTCTGCAGCTTTAGCAAACTAGAACAGATTTTGGTACTGGAGAAGTGGGGTGTTGGTGCTGCTGAGTTTGCAAATACCAAACATGTTGGAATGGCTTTTTAAATGGATAAGGGGAAGATTCTGGAAGAATTGGGACGAGCTTGATAGAAAAGGCCAAAACTGCTTTAAAGAGACTGTTTGTGGAAATATGGACTCATAAAGATACTTCTGATGAGGACTTGAACAGAAATGATGAATATGTTGTTGTAAACTGGAAGAAAGGCAATCCTTGTTTTAAAGTGGCAGAGTATTTGGCAAAATTGAGTCCTGGTGTCAGATGGAAGGAAGAATTTAAAAGTGACAACCTGGAATACTTAGCTGAGGAGATCTCCAGACTACCTGTGGAGGATATACCCTGGCTTCTCCTTGCAGCTTATAGTAAAATGAGAGCAGAAAGAGATGAACTTAGAACTGAACTCTTGGGTTCAAAGAAACCAGAAGCTGATGGCTTGGAAAGTTACAAGCTTCCAGGGGGTGGAATCCCAGAAGCTACAGCCCAACATGAGGATGTAACCAAACATGGAACCCAGCCACCATTTCAGTACAAGCCAAGATTGGAGATGGAATTATCCAGAAAGGATTTGTGGAAAGTCCTATTGTCTAATGGGTTTGATCCCTGTGTGCTTCATGCAAAGCCAACAGAATTTTTGCGAGATCTTTATAGACAGAGCCATTGCCGGTCTGGACTGGAGGAGACAGACAAGAAAAAATTAAAGGAAAAATTTCTTCAAAGACAGAGCCATGGAGGTTGAGGTCTGGAGTCAGGAGGTCTCGGACTGGGAGAGTGGAGCAGCCCACACGCATGGAAAGGGTGAGTTTGCCCTGGAGGTCGAGGGCGGGCCTTCCGCCTTGATGCTCAGGAAATGTCTTGCCACCCCAAGCCCCAAAGAGGGTGGAGCACATTCCCAGGGAATTGGGGAGAGCCTGGCTGCCACCACATGGTTC
Source organism: Choloepus didactylus (assembly GCF_015220235.1). Taxonomy (NCBI): domain Eukaryota; kingdom Metazoa; phylum Chordata; class Mammalia; order Pilosa; family Megalonychidae; genus Choloepus; species Choloepus didactylus. The sequence goes on along the minus strand of NC_051313.1, from coordinate 54,933,296 downwards.
TGAAGGGGTTGAGCATGTGCCCTGGAGATGGAAGGGAATCTGGGAGCTGCCCCGATGTTTGAGGAGGGTGGGGCCGAGAAGGTGGTCTCCCCAATGTGTGGGTATGTTGGAGCACTCACCTAAGCGTTTGGAGAGGAAAGGGCTGCCGAAAAGGCCCTTAGGAAGGGTTAGGCTCCCACTCTCTCAAGCCCCAAGGATGCAACGTTGTTCTATAAATGACTCTCAGACTTTGAAATCTAATGGAGTTTGTCCTGTAGGTTTTAGGAACTGTTTTGGTCCTGTTAACCCTGTTTTCCTTACTGTTTCTCCTTATGGCAATGGGAATGTTTATCCTATGAATTTCCCTCCTTTGTATACTGGAAGCATATAACTTGTTCTAAGTCCACAGATCCAAGGCTAAAGGAGAATTGTGCCTTAGGACCCACCACGCCTGTAATTGATTTTGATGGGATTTTGTACATAACTTTTGTTACTGAAATGATTTAAGTTTTTGGGATATTGTGATGGAATGAATGTATTTTGTATTTGGAAAGAATACGTTTTTCTGGGGTCCAGGGGGTGGAATGTGCCAGTTTGAATGTATTGTGTCCCCCAAATGCCATTATCTTTGTGGTCTTGTGGGACAGACATTTTGGTGCTGGTTAGATTTGTTTGGAATGTGCCCCACCCAGCTGTGGGTGGTGACTTTGGTGGGATACTCCCATGGAGGTGCGACCCCACCCATTCAGGGTGGGCCTTGATCAGTGGAGCCATATAAAACATGCTGACTCAAAGAGACTGAACGGAGTGCAGCTGTGAGTGACCTTTTGAAAAGGAGCAAGCTTGCTAGAGAGGAACGTCCTGGGAGAAAGCCATTTTGAAACCAGAACTTTGGAGCAGACGCCAGCCACGTGCCTTCCCAGCTAACAGAGGTTTTCTGGATGCCATTGGCCATCCTCCAGTGAAGGTACCCGATTACTGATGTGTTACCTTGGACACTTTATGGCCTTAAGACTGTAACTGTGTAGCCAAATAAACCCCCTTTTTATAAAAGCCAATCCATCTCTGGTGTTTTGCATTCTGCAGCATTAGCAAACTAAGACAGATACCAATGAAAATAAACCCAGGATCTGGTCAGCACACAATAGAATGTAAATTCTATGAGGACAGGAACATTCGTATGTTTTTTTCACTGCTGTATCCATCACATTGAACAGTGCCTGGTACTCAGTAGGTTCTAAATAAGTGTCAAATGTCAGATGAACCCAAAGAGAACTAGGGCCCCTGAGCTGGGGTTCAGACTCTGGAGAGATTTTCTCTCTGCCCAAAGTGAGTCCTTATGCAAGTTACTGAATTCAGATGGACCTAGTTTCCTCATCCGTAAAACTGAGATGATATTAATTACCTGATGGGTTTCTCAGAATAGAAATGTAAAGGGTCTAGAACAATGCCTAGTTCAGAATATGATATTCAATATTTCACTGCTTTCCATTTTACAGAGCAGGTAGGAATTTGAAAAAGGACAAAAATATTCTGAAGCTCTGGTCTACAGGGTGAATGAAATGGATGACTAAATATCTGAAAGTAAAGGAAGACCCATGTTCTTCAAGCATGTAGTTACATTTGTATATATATATATATTTATATATATATTTTAACCCCAATTTTTATTTTCTGATTAGCATGCTTTGCGTACTTGGGCTCATTAAGGTTGGAATATGGGTGGGAATCAGTAGCTCAGGGACATAAAATGCCCCCTGCCTTTTCCTGCTGTTGGAAAGCAAGGAAAGTCAGTCCTCTCCTTGCTTCCCTTCACCCTATTCAATCTTTCTTTCTCTGCCTATACCTTTCCATTGCCCACTTCTTCCTTTGAAAATAATTCAACAATGTTTTGTGTTCTCCAAAGGTTTGCAGTCACTAAACCCAGATGACATATGACTCAAGGAGTCCAGGGCTACCCCAAGGAGTTTCATTGTCCCAACTCCAACCACTAGTGGGCAGCACAGCAGATTTGTGAAGGATTGACTCATTCTAGCAGAGGTGCCAGTGTTCAAGCAGAGAACTTGTCTAAAGCCCGAACTCCAGCTCAGGGTCTAGGGAATTTGTAAGAGTACAACCGAAATAATTTGCAAGGTTCCCAAGCTTGGCCAGTCCCATATTGACACAGTTGCAGGTTTGTAAAACCTAGAATAGTTGTGGGGAAAAAAGCAAAACCAAACTCAATACAAACCAGGCTTTTTGAAGATCTAGTATTCACAGTGAGAAGCACTGGAGTTCATAGATGAGACTTATCAACCAGCAATTATGCCCATATGCCCACCTTGTGACTACTGCACTCATGACTTTTGTAATTTGTATTAGTTTATTTTCATTGCTAACAAATTACCACAAACTTAGTGACTTAAAACAATACACATTTGTTATCTTCCAGTTCTGGAGTTCAGAAGTCCAAAATGGGTCATGTAGGGCTAAAATAAAAGTGCTGGCAGGACTGAATTCCTTCTGTAGGATCTAGGGGAGAATCTGTTTCTTTGCCTTATCCATATTCTAGAGGTTTCCTTCATTCCTTGGTAGCCAGCAAATGCATCACTCTTACCTCTGTTTGTGTTGTCACATTTTCTCTGACTTCCTCTGCCTTTCCCTTATAAAGTCCCCTGAGATTACATTGGGCCTACCTAGATAACCCAGGGTACTGTCCCCTTCTCAAGATGCTCAGCTTAATCACATTTGCAAAGTTCTTTGTGCCATGTAAGGTAATATAGTCACAAGTTGTAGGGATCAAGACGTGAATAGCTTTGAGGGGGCCATTGTTTTGCCTTCCACAAATCATCTTCAGAATATCCATATTTTGGTGGATTGAATTGTGTACCCCAGTTTGGGTATGTTCTTGGTCTTGGTCCACTTTCTGGTGGGTGTGGACCCATTATAAATAGAACCTTTTGAAGTTGTCACTTTTAGTTAAAGTGTAGCCAACTGAATCAGGATGGTCTTAATCATATTACTGGAGGCTGTATTGAGAAGGCCACAGAGAAAGCCACGGGGGAGAAACAGAAGTTTGCAAAAGCCAGAAGTCAACAGAACCCGAAAAAGAGAGAAGACATCACTATGTGCATTGCCATGTTACAGAAAAGCCAAGGACCAAGGATCACCAGCTGCCAGCCCCAGAACACCAGTTTTCAGTCAGAAAGTACTGCCTTGCTGATTCCTCAATTTTGGACTTTTCCTGGCCTAAAAACCCGTGAGCCAATATATTCTTGATGTTTAAGCCAACCACATAGTATGGAATTTATTTTAGCATCCATACTAAAACACATATCTACCAGTATTATAGCTATGAACAATTTAATAAAATACAAAGATAGGATGACGGAAAGAATCCTTTGTACTTTTCATTCATTCACCAAATATTTATTGGGCACTTATTATGAGACAGTAACTGTTCTAAATATTGGGGATGTGAACAAAACAGACAAAACCTTAGCCCATGGGGAGCTTATATTCCAAGGAACTTCCTAATTGTTGAACAAATAACACAAGATAAAACCTTCTTGCTTGGGCAGTAGTTTTCTTTCTCTGAGGGTTTGAATAAGGGGTAACAGGAGCTCACTGGTAAATTTGTCACCACTTTCCTAATCCCATGTATTGAACAGGGAAGCAATTCTTCTTGGGTGCACAGTCTCTTACCTCACTACCACCCATGGCTGGGAAGCTTCAACGAGCAAGTGTGTGAATTGCCCTTGTATATAAAGTAGGACTAGTTTCCCTAAATATGGTATCGTGGAGACACCAGGAGTCACCTCCTTTCTCTCCTCACACACCTTCCCACCCCAGTATTTCTCTGTCAGCTTAGAATTTCACCATCATTCACCTGCTCTTTTTTGTTTTTTCCTCTTCTCTCCCTGTATCCATCTTTAAAAGGCAGGTTCTCTGAGAGAGGGCATGTCATTTGTGGAAGGTTTTATCAGCTCTCTGTACATTTGGAATAGAAAACAACAACTGTGCGAAAAAGGCAAGAGAGGAGAGAAGAGGCAGAGGCTACTGGAAAAAAAAGGGAGACGAGAAGGAAAGAAAGGAACAAGAGAGCGGAGTCGGAGGCAGAAATGGGTGTCCACATCCCTTCTCGTAGCCAGGAGATAGCACACTTGCTCCTCTCCCTGGATCCTCTTCCCTTTGCCATTCTCCTTGTGCAAACTATTTAGAAAAGAGCAACATTGAAAGAAATTCATATCAAAACCTGTAGGATTTGTGGTGACAAATGCAAAAAGTGTGAACAATGGTTTTACACTTTGGATGATTGTATGATATGTGAATATATTTTAATTTAAAAAAAAAAAAAACCTGTGGGATGCACCAAACTAGTACTGGAGGAAAAAAAATGGGTATTTATATATTTATACCCTTAAATAAATTTTTTAGATGGAAAACTAGAAAGTTTGAAGATAAATCATTTTGAATTAAGCATTCAAGTGCAAAATACACACACAAAAATAACAAAATAATCCAAAAATGTAAAAAAAAAAAAGAGGATTAAAGATAAAGCAGAAATTGATCATATAGAAAACAATACCAGTTGGTTCTTTGAAAATAGAAAATTTGACAAGTCTGAATAAAAACAAAGGCACAAGTAAAAGACTTTGGGAATAAAAAAAGAATACAGTCACACATAGAAAATTTTAAAAATAGAAAGCAATATATACAACTTTATATCAATAATTATGAAAATCATTAGATAATTTTCTAGGAAAATACAAACACACAGAAGAGATGTAATGGGATAGCCACTGTCATGGCCACCTTATGTTATAAAAGAATCCATGTTTGTAGACAGGAGTGAGCAATTCTGCTGTCAGTTTGAAGAAACAAGCTGCCTTCTTGTAGGAGAGCTTATAAGAGGGCCTATAGAAGGCAACATAACAAGGAACTTCAGGGGCTTCTAAGAAGTGAAAGTGGCCCCCAGATGACAGACAGCCAGCAAGAAAACGGTACCTCAGTCTGCAATAGCAAGGAACTAAATTCTGCCAACAACCACATGAGCCTGAAAGAGGACTCTGAGCTCCAGAAAGTAACGCAACCAGCCACACCTCGATTGCTGTCTTGTGAGATACTGAACATAGGATACCACTAAGCCTTGCCCTGACTCCTAACCTGCAGAAACTGTAAGATAGTGAATGTGTGTTGTTTTAAGCTGCTAAGTTTGTAGTAGTTTGTTAAATAATATAAAATTAATACATGCAATATATTATAAAAGAATAAATCATGAACAAGTAAGACTTCCAAGAAATGGAAAAAAATGGTTCAACATGGGGATTCTGACAACATTAATATATTAGAATGTAACTATATAATCATTTCAATTGATCCAAAAATTTTGTTAAATTTAACACCCATTACTACTAATAAATTTAGGCAGCTAGAAAGAGAAGGAAGCATCCTTTACTTGGTAAAGGGTATATACTAGAAAATTATAGCAAATATCATACTGAATGATGAAATGTTAAAAGTATGCACAGTAAAGTCAGGAACATGACAAATACACTCTCCTTGACTGGTCCTATTCAACATTTTGCTGAAGGTCTGTTCTAGTTTGCTAATGCTGCCAGAATGCAAAACACCGGAAATGGATTGGCTTTTATAAAAGGGGGTTTATTTGGTTACACAGTTACAGCCTTAAGTCCATAAAGTGTCCAAGGTAACACGCATCAACAATCGGGTACCTTCACTGGAAGATGGCCAATGGCATCCGGAAAACCTCTGTTAGCTGGGAAGGCACGTGGCCGGCGTCTGGTTTCAAAATGGCTTTCTCCCAGAAAGTTCCTCTCTAGGCTTCAGCTCAAAAATGTCACTTTTAGTTGCTCTTGGGGCATTTGTACTCTCTTAGCTTCTCCAGAGCAAAAGTCTGCTTTCAAAGGCCATCTCCAAAATGTCTGTAAGCTAAAGCTCCTCTCTCAGTTCCAGTGCGTTCTTCAAAGTGTCCCTTTTGGCTGTGTCCCTTTCCTCTTCAAAATGTCACTCTCAGCTGCACTGACTTCCTTCTGTTTCAGCTCATTTGTATGGCTCCAGTGATTTAATTTAGACCCATCCTGAATGGGTGGGGTAACACCTCCATGGAAGTTATCCAGTCAGAGTCATCACCCACAGTTGGGTGGGTCGCATCTCCACAGAAACACTCAAAGAATTACAATCTAATCAACACTGATGTCTGCCCACACAACATTGCATCAAAGAGTTTACATTTGGGAGGAGGGGCAAGATGGCAGACTGGTGAGCTGTATGTTTTAGTTACTCCTCCAGGAAAGTAGGTAGAAAGCCAGGAACTGCGTGGACTGGACACCACAGAGCAATCTGTCTTTGGGCATACTTCATACAACACTCATGAAAACGTGGAACTGCTGAGATCAGCGAAATCTGTAAGTTTTTGTGGCCAGGGGACCCGCGCCCCTCCCTGCCAGGCTCGGTCCCGTGGGAGGAGGGGCTGTCAGCTCCGGGAAGGAGAAGGGAGAACTGCAGTGGCTGCTCTTATCGGAAACTCATTCTACTGATCCAGACTCCAACCATAGATAGACTGAGACCAGACACCAGAGAATCTGAGAGCAGCCAGCCCAGCAGAGAGGAGACAGGCATAGAAAAAAAACAACACGAAAAACTCCAAAATAAAAGCGGAGGATTTTTGGAGTTCTGGTGAACACAGAAAGGGGAAGGGCGGAGCTCAGGCCCTAAGGCGCATATGCAAATCCTGAAGAAAAGCCGATCTCTCTGCCCTGTGGACCTTTCCTTAATGGCCCGGGTTGCTTTGTCTCTTAGCATTTCAATAACCCATTAGATCTCTGAGGAGGGCCCTTTTTTTTTTTTTTTTTTTTTTAATCCTATTTTCTTTTTCTAAAACAATTACTCTAAGAAGCCCAATACACAAAGCTTCAGAGACTTTCAATTTGGGCACGTCAAGTCAAGAGCAGAACTAAGAGAGCTCTGAGACAAAAGGCAATAATTCAGTGGCTGAGAAAATTCACTAAACACCACAACTTCCCAAGATAAGGGGGGTGTCCGCTCACAGCCACCATCCTGGTGGACAGGAAACACTCCTGCCCATCGCCAGCCCCATAGCCCAGAGCTGCCCCAGGCAACCGAGTGTGACTGAAACACTTCAAATAACAGGCACACACCACAAAACTGGGCGTGGACATTAGTCTTCCCTGCAACCTCAGCTGACTGTCCCAGAGTTGGGAAGGTGGAGCAGTGTGAATTAACAAAGCCCCATTCAGCCATCATTTCAGCAGACTAGGAACCTCCCTACACAGCCCAGCAGCCCAGAACTGCCCTGGGGGGACGGCACTCACCTGTGACATAGCACAGTCATCCCTCAACAGAGGACCCGGGGTACACAGCCTGGAAGAGGGGCCCACTTGCAAGTCTCAGGAGCCATACGCCAATACCAAGGACTTGTGGGTCAGTGGCAGAGACAAACTGTGGCAGGACTGAACTGAAGGATTAGACTATTGCAGCAGCTTTAAAACTCTAGGATCACCAGGGAGATTTCATTGTTAGGGCCACCCCCCCTCCCCGACTGCCCAGAAACACGCCCCACATACAGGGCAGGCAACACCAACTACACACGCAAGCTTGGTACACCAATTGGGCCCCACAAGACTCACTCCCCCACTCACCAAAAAGGCTAAGCAGGGGAGAACTGGCTTGTGGAGAACAGGTGGCTCGTGGACGCCACCTGCTGGTTAGTTAGAGAAAGTGTACTCCACGAAGCTGTAGATCTGATAAATTAGAGATAAGGACTTCAGTAGATCTACAAACCCTAAAAGAACCCTATCAAGTTCAGCAAATGCCACGAGGCCAAAAACAACAGAAAATTATAAAGCATATGAAAAAACCAGACGATATGGATAACCCAAGCCCAAGCACCCAAATCAAAAAACCAGAAGAGACACAGCACCTAGAGCAGCTACTCAAAGAACTAAAGATGAACAATGAGACCATAGTACGGGAGACAAAGGAAATCAAGAAGACTCTAGAAGAGCATAAAGAAGACATTGCAAGACTAAATAAAAAAATGGATGATCTTATGGAAATTAAAGAAACTGTTGACCAAATTAAAAAGATTCTGGACACTCATAGTACAAGACTAGAGGAAGTTGAACAACGAATCAGTGACCTGGAAGATGACAGAATGGAAAATGAAAGCATAAAAGAAAGAATGGGGAAAAAAATTGAAAAAATCAAAATGGACCTCAGGGATATGATAGATAATATGAAACGTCCAAATATAAGACTCATTGGTGTCCCAGAAGGGGAAGAAAAGGGTAAAGGTCTAGGAAGAGTATTCAAAGAAATTGTTGGGGAAAACTTCCCAAATATTCTAAACAACATAAATACAAAAATCATAAATGCTCAGCGAACCCCAAATAGAATAAATCCAAATAAACCCACTCCGAGACATATTCTGATCACACTGTCAAACACAGAAGAGAAGGAGCAAGTTCTGAAAGCAGCAAGAGAAAAGCAATTCACCACATACAAAGGAAACAGCATAAGACTAAGTAGTGACTACTCAGCAGCCACCATGGAGGCAAGAAGGCAGTGGCACGATATATTTAAAATTCTGAGTGAGAAAAATTTCCAGCCAAGAATACTTTATCCAGCAAAGCTCTCCTTCAAATTTGAGGGAGAGCTTAAATTTTTCACAGACAAACAAATGCTGAGAGAATTTGCTAACAAGAGACCTGCCCTACTGGAGATACTAAAGGGAGCCCTACAGACAGAGAAACAAAGACAGGACAGAGAGACTTGGAGAAAAGTTCAGTACTAAAGAGATTCGGTATGGGTACAATATAGGATATTAATAGAGAGAGGGGAAAAATATGGCAAACATAAACCAAAGGATAAGATGGCCGATTCAAGAAATGCCTTCACGGTTATAACGTTGAATGTAAATGGATTAAACTCCCCAATTAAAAGATATAGATTCACAGAATGGATCAAAAAAAATGAACCATCAATATGTTGCATACAAGAGACTCATCTTAGACACAGGGACACAAAGAAACTGAAAGTGAAAGGATGGAAAAAAATATTTCATGCAAGCTACAGCCAAAAGAAAGCAGGTGTAGCAATATTAATCTCAGATAAAATAGACTTCAAATGCAGGGATGTTTTGAGAGACAAAGAAGGCCACTACATATTAATAAAAGCGGAAATTCAGCAAGAAGAAATAACAATCGTAAATGTCTATGCACCCAATCAAGGTGCCACAAAATACATGAGAGAAACACTGACAAAACTAAAGGAAGCAATTGATGTTTCCACAATAATTGTGGGAGACTTCAACACATCACTCTCTCCTATAGATAGATCAACCAGACAGAAGACCAATAAGGAAATTGAAAACCTAAACAATCTGATAAATGAATTAGATTTAACAGACATATACAGGACATTACATCCCAAATCACCAGGATACACATACTTTTCTAGTGCTCACGGAACTTTCTCCAGAATAGATCATATGCTGGGACATAAAACAAGCCTCAATAAATTTAAAAAGATTGAAATTATTCAAAGCACATTCTCTGACCACAATGGAATACAATTAGAAGTCAATAACCATCAGAGACTTAGAAAATTCACAAATACCTGGAGGTTAAACAACACACTCCTAAACAATCAGTGGGTTAAAGAAGAAATAGCAAGAGAAATTGCTAAATATATAGAGACGAATGAAAATGAGAACACAACATACCAAAACCTATGGGATGCAGCAAAAGCAGTGCTAAGGGGGAAATTTATAGCACTAAACGCATATATTAAAAAGGAAGAAAGAGCCAAAATCAAAGAACTAATGGATCAACTGAAGAAGCTAGAAAATGAACAGCAAACCAATCCTAAACCAAGTAGAAGAAAAGAAATAACAAGGATTAAAGCAGAAATAAATGACATAGAGAACAAAAAAACAATAGAGAGGATAAATATCACCAAAAGTTGGTTCTTTGAGAAGATCAACAAGATTGACAAGCCCCTAGCTAGACTGACAAAATCAAAAAGAGAGAAGACCCATATAAACAAAATAATGAATGAAAAAGGTGACATAACTGCAGATCCTGAAGAAATTAAAAAAATTATAAGAGGATAGTATAAACAACTGTATGGCAACAAACTGGATAATGTAGAGGAAATGGACAATTTCCTGGAAACATATGAACAACCTAGACTGACCAGAGAAGAAATAGAAGACCTCAACCAACCCATCACAAGCAAAGAGATCCAATCAGTCATCAAAAATCTTCCCACAAATAAATGCACAGGGCCAGATGGCTTCACAGGGGAATTCTACCAAACTTTCCAGAAAGAACTGACACCAATCTTACTCAAACTCTTTCAAAACATTGAAGAAAATGGAACACTACCTAACTCATTTTATGAAGCTAACATCAATCTAATACCAAAACCAGGCAAAGATGCTACAAAAAAGGAAAACTACCGGCCAATCTCCCTAATGAATATAGATGCAAAAATCCTCAACAAAATACTTGCAAATCGAATCCAAAGACACATTAAAAAAATCATACACCATGACCAAGTGGGGTTCATTCCAGGCATGCAAGGATGGTTCAACATAAGAAAAACAATCAATGTATTACAACACATTAAAAACTCGAAAGGGAAAAATCAATTGATCATCTCAATAGATGCTGAAAAAGCATTTGACAAAATCCAACATCCCTTTTTGATAAAAACACTTCAAAAGGTAGGAATTGAAGGAAACTTCCTCAACATGATAAAGAGCATATATGAAAAACCCACAGCCAGCATAGTACTCAATGGTGAGAGACTGAAAGCCTTCCCTCTAAGATCAGGAACAAGACAAGGATGCCCGCTGTCACCACTGTTATTCAACATTGTGCTGGAAGTGCTAGCCAGGGCAATCCGGCAAGACAAAGAAATAAAAGGCATCCAAATTGGAAAAGAAGAAGTAAAACTGTCATTGTTTGCAGACGATACGATCTTATATCTAGAAAACCCTGAGAAATCGACGATACGGCTACTAGAGCTAATAAACAAATTTAGCAAAGTAGCGGGATACAAGGTTAATGCACATAAGTCAGTAATGTTTCTATATGCTAGAAATGAACAAACTGAAGAGACACTCAAGAAAAAGATACCATTTTCAATAGCAACTAAAAAAATCAAGTGCCTAGGAATAAACTTAACCAAAGATGTAAAAGACCTATACAAAGAAAACTACATAACTCTACTAAAAGAAATAGAAGGGGACCTTAAAAGATGGAAAAATATTCCATGTTCATGGATAGGAAGGCTAAATGTCATTAAGATGTCAATTCTACCCAAACTCATCTACAGATTCAATGCAATCCCAATCAAAATTCCAACAACCTACTTTGCAGACTTGGAAAAGCTAGTTATCAAATTTATTTGGAAAGGGAAGATGCCTCGAATTGCTAAAGACCCTCTAAAAAAGAAAAACGAAGTGGGAGGACTTACACTCCCTGACTTTGAAGCTTATTATAAAGCCACAGTTGTCAAAACAGCATGGTACTGGCACAAAGACAGACATATAGATCAATGGAATCGAATTGAGAATTCGGAGATAGACCCTCAGATCTATGGCCGACTGATCTTTGATAAGGCCCCCAAAGTCACTGAACTGAGTCATAATGGTCTTTTCAACAAATGGGGCTGGGAGAGTTGGATATCCATATCCAAAAGAATGAAAGAGGACCCCTACCTCACCCCCTACACAAAAATTAACTCAAAATGGACCAAAGATCTCAATATAAAAGAAAGTACCATAAAACTCCTAGAAGATAATGTAGGAAAACATCTTCAAGACCTTGTATTAGGAGGCCACTTCCTAGACTTTACACCCAAAGCACAAGCAACAAAAGAGAAAATAGATAAATGGGAACTCCTCAAGCTTAGAAGTTTCTGCACCTCAAAGGAATTTCTCAAAAAGGTAAAGAGGCAGCCAACTCAATGGGAAAAAATTTTTGGAAACCATGTATCTGACAAAAGACTGATATCTTGCATATACAAAGAAATCCTACAACTCAATGACAATAGTACAGACAGCCCAATTATAAAATGGGCAAAAGATATGAAAAGACAGTTCTCTGAAGAGGAAATACAAATGGCCAAGAAACACATGAAAAAATGTTCAGCTTCACTAGCTATTAGAGAGATGCAAATTAAGACCACAATGAGATACCATCTAACACCGGTTAGAATGGCTGCCATTAAACAAACAGGAAACTACAAATGCTGGAGGGGATGTGGAGAAATTGGAACTCTTATTCATTGTTGGTGGGACTGTATAATGGTTCAGCCACTCTGGAAGTCAGTCTGGCAGTTCCTTAGAAAACTAGATATAGAGCTACCATTCGATCCAGCGATTGCACTTCTCGGTATATACCCGGAAGATCGGAAAGCAGTGACACGAACAGATATCTGCACGCCAATGTTCATAGCAGCATTATTCACAATTGCCAAGAGATGGAAACAACCCAAATGTCTTTCAACAGATGAGTGGATAAATAAAATGTGGTATATACACATGATGGAATACTACGCGGCAGTAAGAAGGAACGATCTCGTGAAACATATGACAACATGGATGAACCTTGAAGACATAATGCTGAGCGAAATAAGCCCGGCACAAAAAGAGAAATATTATATGCTACCACTAATGTGAACTTTGAAAAATGTAAAACAAATGGTTTATAATGTAGAATATAAGGGAACTAGCAGTAGAGAGCAATTAAGGAAGGCGGAACAATATTCCAAGAAGAACAGATAAGCTATTTAACATTCTGGGGATGCCCAGAAATGACTATGGTCTGTTAATTTCTGATAGATATAGTAGGAACAAGTTCACAGAAAGGTTGCTATATTATGTAACTTTCTTGGGGTAAAGTAGGAACATGTTGGAAGTTAAGCAGTTATCTTAGGTTAGTTGTCTTTTTCTTACTCCCTTGTTATGGTCTCTTTGAAATGTTCTTTTATTGTATGTTTGTTTTCTTTTTAACTTTTTTTTCATACAGTTCATTTAAAAAAGAAGGGAAAGTTAAAAAAAAAAGAAAGAAAGAAAAACAAGGAAAAAAAAATGATGTAGTGCCCCCTTGAGGAGCCTGTGGAGAATGCAGGGGTATTCGCCTACCCCACCTCCATGGTTGCTAACATGACCACAGACATAGGGGACTGGTGGTTTGATGGGTTGAGCCCTCTACCATAAGTTTTACCCTTAGGAAGACGGTTGCTGCAAAGGAGAGGCTAGGCCTCCCTATATTTGTGCCTAAGAGTCTCCTCCTGAATGCCTCTTTGTTGTTCAGATGTGGCCCTCTCTCTCTGGCTAAGCCAACTTGAAAGGTGAAATCACTGCCCTCCCCCCTACGTGGGATCAGACACCCAGGGGAGTGAATCTCCCTGGCAACGTGGAATATGACTCCCGGGGAGGAATGTAGACCCGGCATCGTGGGACGGAGAACATCTTCTTGACCAAAAGGGGGATGTGAAAGGAAATGAAATAAGCTTCAGTGGCAGAGAGATTCCAAAACGAGCCGAGAGGTCACTGTGGTGGGCACTCTCACGCACACTTTAGACAACCCTTTTTAGGTTCTAAAGAATTGGGGTAGCTGGTGGTGGATACCTGAAACTATCAAACTACAACCCAGAACCCATGAATCTCGAAGACAGTTGTATAAAAATGTAGCTTATGAGGGGTGTCAATGGGATTGGGAAAGGCATAAGGACCACACTCCACTTTGTCTAGTTTATGGATGGATGAGTAGAAAAATAGGGGAAGGAAACAAACAGACAAAGGTACCCAGTGTTCTTTTTTACTTCAATTGCTCTTTTTCACTCTAATTATTATTCTTGTTATTTTTGTGTGTGTGCTAATGAAGGTGTCAGGGATTGATTTAGGTGATGAATGTACAACTATGTAATGGTACTGTAAACAATCGAAAGTATGATTTGTTTTGTATGACTGCGTGGTATGTGAATATATCTCAATAAAGTGATGATAAAAAATAAAAAATAAAAATAAAAAAAAAAAATAAAAAAAAAAATTGCATCAAAGAAAATGGTGTTTGGGGGGACATAATACATTCAAATCAGCACATTAGGTCCTGTCTATCCAATGAAATAAGAACAAGGAAAAGAAGTAAGAATTATAAATGTTACATTATTTGTTCTTTGGTAAAATAGGTACCTCTTTCTTCCTAGAAATCTTCTTCCTAGAAAATTCAAGAGAATCATTCAAAGAACTAATAGATCTAATGAAAGAATTCAGTAAGGTGTCTGACTAGCTGTCCTGTATATCATTTAGAATGATAATGGTCAAAAAATTCCATTGAAGATAGTACACAAACTATTATGTATCTAGGAATAAACTTCCCAAAATATGCAAGACCCATAAATTTATTAAAAGACATAAAGGAACACCAGGCGAGACACACAAGGTTCCTTGATGCAAAGTGTGAATAGAATAAATATTTCGGGTCATCCACAAATCGATCCCTAAATTCAATATGCTGTCACCTGCAATTGCAATAGGGTATTTTATGATGCTTGACAACTGATATTGAAGTTCCTCTGAAAGATAAAATGTAAAAAATAGCCTATATATTTTTGAAAACGACAATGAGGGAGGATACCTTATGAGATATCAAAACATAATGTATACCTTCCAATTTGTATTGATACAGGAAGAGAAAAATAGATCAGTAAATATAATAATGACAAGGCAGATCTAATAATGTAGAGGAATTTAGAATATTAGAAAGATGGCATTTAAAATCAGTGAGGAAATGGTGGGGTAGTAAATAAATGATATTGGAAATTTAGCTATCCAAAGTTAGAGCTCTAGATCACACTATAAATGAAAGTAAATTCTAGATTTTAGAGAGCATAATATAAAAATTAAAATTAAATCTACAAGTATTAGAAGGGAACTGACTTTTTTAATACCCTGGCATATGGTAGACTTTCATAAATAAAGTTTAAAGCACACACACAAAAATGGACAGATTTAGCTATTTAAAAATTAAAACTCTTACAAAAGAGACCAAAGATAAAAGACAACTGACTAGCAGAGAAAAACAATTTGCAGCATATCATACAGAAAAGGGGTTAACCATCCATAAAATGAAAAGGGTTTATGAAATCAATCTGAAAGACTACCCAAAGTAAAAGTGAGCAAAGACTGTGAAGATTAATTCACAGGTGAAAAGCCAAATAATAAATATATACAAAAAGGTGTTCAATCTAACTAATGATCAGGAAAATACAAAATAAAACAATGAGATAAAAATGTTACCTGATTGGCAAAAAATAAAAAGACTGAACAATATCCATCTTGAAAAGTTGTGGGGAGGTAGGTACTTTGACACATTGTTGTTTGAATTGCAGATTGGTTCAGCTCTTTTGAAAGGTAATTTGGCAGTATCTTCAAAATTGAAAATGCACACACCTCAAACCCATTAGTTCTACTTACAGATGCCTACCCTAAAAATTGCTGATTCATGAGTAAAGATGTATTGATAGAGAGGTCAGTTGCATCTTTATTCTTAATAGCAAAAATATTCTCTAAATGTCAACCAGTAGAGGAATTTTAAATAAAGTATGATAATTTATGCAATAATTTAAAAAAACTAAAGTTTTTTAAATTTAAAAAACTATATCTGTTTATATGAAATAGACTATGGTATCTTGTTAAATGGAAAAATTTTTAAAAAGCAAACTACACGATAGCATTTATTGCATAATCTCATTTATATAAAATAATAAAGCTATCAATTTGTATAAGTAAATGCATAGAAAATGTTCTGAAAAATATAGCCCAAAACAGTTAACAGAGGTTTCCACTAGGTAGGAGAGTGAAAATAATGAGAAATGAAAATGAATTTTCACTATTCATTTTTTAGTCTCTCCAAATGACTGAACTGTGAATATTTTGCACTGTGAATATAATCATATTTTACTCTATGTAATTAAAAATTTTAAAGTATAATTGGAAAATCTACTTGGTTACGTTCACTCTAAAATTAGACATAAAAATACATAAGCCACTCATTAACTATCCTCCATCAAAAATACATGAGCTTGGTAGCCTTCTTTCTCAGTATTTCTCACACATACCTCTTACTTTCCATTTCTGTTTTTGGCTAGGCTCTCTGTCTCCTTTTTTCTCTCCAGTTTATCCTGCATAAGACAGCTTTCATAAGGTCTCTGACCCTCCACATCCATGGAGATGTTTTTATGGATGTGGGGGACCTCCAGTTGTGGCTAGGTTTTTTGTTTTGTTTTGTTTTGTTTTAATTAAAGAAGTTGTGGGTTTATAAAACAATCATGCATAAAATAGGTTTTGGTTTGATTCCAGTGAGTAATTTTGTTCTGCCCATAGCAATTTAATCAGTACAGTAATTCTGCCCATAGCAATTTAATCAGTACAGTAATTCTCTATCTTTCCCCAGCTACAGAATGTACCTCTGGCAATTTGGCAAGGAAAAAAATGGAAAAGCTCTAAAGAACAAGTAAAACTGAAGAACCAATTTTCATTTCAGGTATTACGAAAACAGAGAATAACTTCTTCCATAAAAGCTGTGAAAAGCAAGTTGTCACCAGAGCAGTTTACCCGAGCTAGTCAATCCAACTCAGTAACTCCAGAGCTAGTGTCGTCCATGTGTGCTCTCTCCATCTGTTTGTCCATTTTCATATCTGGCCCTTTCTCCCAATTTATAACTGTGTCCTTGACCCTTTTTTTATTCATGGTATAGAATAATGATTAGGAGCAAGTTTGTCATCAGATAGACTTACATTTGAAACCTGACTGTCCCTTCCTGGCTGCGTGACTTTGCCTAAGTGTCTTACATTTTCTGGGATTCAATTTCCTCATTTGTAAAATGAATAACAATATTACTTAACTCAGAGGGTTGCTGTGAGAAATAATTTATGTGAAGGCCTCCGGCTTCACATATAGTACATATTCATTAAATGTTAGCTATTCTTTTGTGTATCAAAAATATTAACATAATATTAAACATTTTGATGGTAATATTTTGGTTTGGTTAGCACTTTACACTTTAGAAGATAATGTTTTCAGATGCATTATTTCCTTAACACATTATTGCAATACTCTGTAGTTTTATATGCACATTATAGATTGTTCAGAAGGAGCATTCATCTGCTTAATACTGTGTTTAAAAATATACCCTCAGAAGTAGATGAAGTGCCCTTGCCCGTGGAATTTTCAGAGTTCTATCTTATTGTTGGTTCATGCCCTTGCAAGCACAACTTTGTCTTTTTATCATGATTGTCTCCTGTTTGGCTAGCTTCTCCCTCCCTTCGTTTCTAGGGATTATATATAGCCAGGACTAAGCTTTAGTGTACACAACCTTACACTGAATCTCATTTCAGGTGGATCTGATGCTATTGGGCAAATCAGGAAGGCAGGCGTAGTAGGCAGAATTCTGTGACCCATGACCCTAAGCAGAGAACTCAGCAGAGCCTGCCAGACTTCTGACCTACAGAACTGTGAGATAATAAATGGCTGTTGTGTTAAGCCTCTAAGTTTGTAGTAATTTGTTACACAGCAATAGAAGATGAATACAGCAAAAAGCCTGAGAGTAAGGTAGGTTGGCGATGAGGAGGGTGGGGTGGAGAGGGTTGAGTAGGAAGAAAGAAGGTAGGGAGAGTGGTCATAGGTCAGCTGGAAGAGGCCTTTAAATGATAGGTTATAGAGTTTGACCTTTATTCTCTATGTGTGAAGGGCTCCTGTAGGAAAGTTAGAGAATCATATATGTGTTTTAGAAAGATGATGACATATGAATAAAATATGGTTTGGAAGAGAAAAGAAACCAAGTAAGATGCTGTTGTTATTGTCAAAGTGGAAAGTAAGCATTTTGCCCATTTTTAAAGGAGTATCTATTTAACAAGAGGTGTTTGGGAAACAAGGTTTAGATACACTTTGCACTTAAGTTGGGAGAATAAGCAGCTACCTAAATTCAGAGATTCAGAGGCTGGGGCATGAAATGTAATCATCTATTTTAATTGTGTTCCAGTTATTATCCCCCTCTGGTTATGGCTAGTCTTTTAGAAAGTTTTGATAGAATAGGAAGCTCAAAATTTACCAGAGGAATCTAGTTGACTTGCAAGTTCATAACCCATCACCACAGGGACAGTAGCTCTTACACTTCACAAGAAGTTCAAAAATATCATCTGTACAGATCTCAGTACTGTGATCTGGTGAAAATAGTGTATGAGACATTTTGTTTTTGCTAAAAAGATAATTGCTTCAGTTTGACCAAATAGTTGTATAAGATGCTCCAGGGTGGTGTCCCCCCACAGAATATTTGAACAACTAGCAAAGACTAGTAAAGCCATCTTCCTCAAAACTGCAGAAAACAGTTAAACTGTTGCAGTAACTGGAAGAGTGCCCAATTGAAAAAAAAAAAAAAAATGAGTGAGCCATGAGCTAAGGCCACAAGCGAGCAGAAGCCCAATACAAAATTCAGGGTCAGAAAAGATGGGGAGGAACCTGTACTTCACTTTTTCCTCACACTAGTCTTCTTACAAGGAGGGCTGCCCTCCCCCCCATGTGGGATTTGACTCCCAGGGGTGTAAATTTCCCTGGCAACGCAGGATATGACTCTGAAGGATGAATCTGGACCCGACATCATGGGATTGAGAGCATCTTCTTGACCAAAAGGGGGATGTAAAATGAAACAAAACAAAGTTTCAGTGGCTGAGAAATTCCAAATGGAGTTGAGAGGTCACTCTGGTAGACATTATTACACACTATATAGATAACACTTTTTAGGTTTTAATGTATTAGAATAGCTAGAAGTAAATACCTGAAACTATCAAACTCCAACCCAGTAGCCTTGACTCTTGAAGATGATTGTGTAACAATATAGCTTACAAGAGGTGACAGAGTGATTGTGAAAGCCTTGTAGATCACACTCCCTTTATCCAGTGTATGGATGGATGAGTAGAAAAATGGGGACAAAAACTAAATGAAAAATGGGGGGGGGGTGGTTTGGGTGTTCTTTTTTACTTTTATTTTTTATTCCTAGTTTTACTTTTTCTGCTGTAAGGAAAATGTTCAAAAAATATATTGGGGTGATGAATGTGCAACTATATTATGTTACTATGAATAGTTGATTGTATACCATGGATGATTGTATGATAGTGAATATATCTCAATTAAACTGATTTTTTTTTTAAGGGAGGGCTGAACTCTGAAGGACAGAACCAAGCAATGCAGAGCCAGTTGCAAAGACTGTGAAAGGTGTTTTTTGCCTTCATTTGTTTTTGTTAGCTTCTGGCACTCAAGAAAATCTGTCATATTAGTAGCTGGATATAAACTTAAGGAAGAGACAACGCAGGTTTTAAATTCCAGACTGAACCCTTAAAAATATTAAAAATGTACAGTATGCAAAAAGATATTACAAGACAAAGAAACAAGAAATGATGTTCTATCAAAAGGAACAGATAAAAATCCAGAAACCATCAATGAAGAAGACCAGATTTTGGAAATACCAGCCAAAAGCTTTTTTAAAAAATGATCCTCAATACACCCAAGGAGATTAAAAAAAAAAAAAGTACAGAAAAATAACGAAATAATATCAGGAAATGATGGATAATAATATCCCACACTTAGCAAAAGATTTATGCACATGCAAAAAATCCAATTAGAGTCAAACAAGATAAACTCAAAAAGAACCTATTCACACACATAAAAGTAAAACTGTCAAATTCCAAGGACAAGAATATCTGAAATCTGCAACAGAAAAGAATTGTATTATGTACAAGAGAGTCCCAATAAGATTAAACATTAATTTCTCATCAGAAACTATGCAAGAGGGCAGTGGGATGAAATTAAAGTGCTGAAAGAAAACAATTGCCAGTGAAAAATTGTATATCCAGTGAGATGGTTTTTTTTTTTTACATTTTATTTTGAAATAAATTCAAAGTTATAGGAACAGTTGCAAAAACAATACAAACTCCATACACAGAACTCCAGCATTCCCTGACACCCCCCCCCCCGCCGATAACTCCGATCCACTAACTTTAACATGTTGTCACACCACTATTTCTTTCCCCTCCCTCCCTCCCTCTCTCCCTCCCTATGTATCATCCATCATCTATTGCTCTGTCTTCTGAACATATGAGAGCTAGCTGCACACATCCTTGAACAAACACTATAATTCACTTATACAATTCCCATGAACAAGAACATTCTTTTATGCAATCCCATTAAGCGCAGCTAAGAAGTACAAGAGATTCAACGATACAAAGCTTACATTCTATATTTCCTTTTTTTTTTCCCCTATGTCTCAACTGTGTTCCTTTGAGCCTCCTGTCCTCCATCCTCAGATCCCATCCAGGGTCATCCTTGGCATTCAATTGTCATCTATTTAGGCTTTTTTTTTTTTTTCCTCAATTGTGGAAACATATATACAGCCTAAATCTTCCCATTCCACCCCCTCCCTAGCCTTCCATTAGTGGGATTAATCACATTTAGAATGTTGTAATGCTATCACCTTCCCACCATCCATTACTAGAAGTTTCCCTTCACCTCAAACAGCAACCCTACACTCATTTCTTAACTCCCCATTGCCCCTTCCCCCATTTCTCTTAACCCATACTCTACTTTTAATCTCTATGGTCATATTCTCTGATAATTTCTTTGTGTTTACTCTGGGGCTTAAAATTAAACTCTTAAATCCATAAAAATCTTGTTTTTCTTTGATACCAACTTAATTTCAATAGGACACATAAACTATGTACCTATACTCCTCTGTTCCCCCACCTTTATATAGTTCTTGTCAAAATTACATATTTTACATTGAGTTCAAAACCACTGATTTGTCATTAGAGTTTGTGTATTTTATATCATGTAGGAAGTAAATAGTGGAGTCACAATTCAAAAATTATTGACTTCTATTTGTATTCCATTGTGGTCAGAGATTGTGCTTTGAATATGTTCAATTGTTTTGTGTGTGTTTTTTTTTTAATTTATTGAGGCTTGTTTTATGTCCCAGCATATGGTCCATTCTAGAGAAAGATCCGTGATCACTAGAGAAAAATGAGTGTCCTAGTGATTTGGGATGTAAGGTTCTATATATGTCTGTTAAAATTCTCTATATCTCTTTCTCCTTTCTTTGTTTCTCTGTCAGTAGAGCTCTCTTTAGTATCCGAAGTAGGGCAGGTCTTTTATTGCCAAATTCTCTCAGCATTTGTTTGTGAAAAATTTAATCTCTCCCTCAAATTTGAAGGAGAGTTTTGCTGGATAAAGTATTCTTCTTTGGAAATTTTTCTCTCTCAGAGTTTTAAATATGTCATGCCACTGCCTTCTCGCCTCCATGGTGGCCACTGAGTAGTCACAACTTAGTCTTATGTTGTTTCCTTTGTATGTGGTGAATTGCTTTTCTCTTGCTGCTTTCAGAACTTGCTCCTTCTCTTCAGTATTTGAGAGTCTGATCAGAATATGTCTTGGAGTGGGTTTATTTGGATTTATTCTATTTGGAGTTTGCTGGGCATTTATGCTTTGTGTATTTATATTGTGTAGAAGGTTTGGGAAATTTTCCCCAACAATTTCTTGAATACTCTCTCTAGACCTTTACCCTTCTCTTCCCCTTCTGGGACACCAATGAGTCTTAAATTTGGATGTTTTATTTTATCTATCATATCCCTGAGATCCTTTTCAATTTTTTTTTTATTTTTTTCTCCATTCTTTCTTTTGTTCTTTCATTTTATGTTCTGTGGACCTCTAGGAAACTGAGTCATTGTTCAACTTCCTCTAATATTGTATTATGAGTATCCAGAGTCTTTTTAATTTGGCCAACAATTTCTTTTATTTCCATAAGATCTTTTCTTTATTTAATCTTGCAATTTCTTCTCTATGCTCTTCTAGGGTCTTCTTTATGTCCCTTTTGTCCTGCTCCATGGTCTTCTTCATGTCTTTTATATCCTGTGCCGTGTTTTTGTTCCTCAATTGTAATTGTTTTTAATTGTGCCAAGTACTGTGTCTCTTCTGATATTTTGATTTGGATGTTTGGGATTGGGTTCTCCATATAGTCTGGTTTTATCATATGAATTAAGATTTTCTGTTGTTTTTGGCCTCTTGGCATTTGCTTTGCTTGATAGGGTTCTTTCAAGTTATAAAAAAAAAAAAAAAAAAAAAATCTAATTTTTCAGAAATACAAGTTGGTGGCGTACACTTTCTCTAACTAACCAGCAGATGGCGTCTGCGAGTCACCTATACCTCTCAAGTCAGTTGTCCCCAACTCTGTCTCTGTGGTGTGTGGGGAAATGATTTTTGTGGGGTTCAGTTGGTGATCTCAGTTTGGGTTTGTTGTTGGAGCTGTCCACCCTGAATGTGGGGCATGTGTCTGGGCAGTTAGGCAGGCAGGGCAGCTTTAATATTCAAACCTCTCAGGTGTTCCCGGAGATTCAAGGCTGTTGCAAGAGTCTAAGCCTTCGTTTCAGTTTTGCCCCAGATTTTCTCTGTCGCTGACCCACAAACCACCGGCATTGACGTAGCGTCTCTGGGTTTTCCGAGCGGGCCCTCCTTAGCTGTGATCTTCCAGGACCTCTGCTGAGGGTTGGCTGTGCTACATCACTAGTCTGCGTCATCCCTCAAGGGAAGCCCAGAGCCACCAGGCTGTGACAAACTCTTAAACAA
The DNA here is from genome assembly GCF_015220235.1 of Choloepus didactylus. Classification (NCBI taxonomy): domain Eukaryota; kingdom Metazoa; phylum Chordata; class Mammalia; order Pilosa; family Megalonychidae; genus Choloepus; species Choloepus didactylus. Next base: position 54,910,609 of record NC_051313.1, on the reverse strand, counting down.
CTAATAGGTCAGAGAAGAAATCACAAGGGAAACTAGAAAATACAACATATCAAGACTTACAGGATGCAGCAAAGGCAGGGCATGAGAGGGAAATTTATAGCTCTAAATGGTTGTATCCAAAAAGAAAAAAATTCTCAAATTAGGGACCTAACCTCATAACTGGAAGATCTGCAAAAATAAGAGCAAATTAAACCCAAAGTGAGCAGAAGGAAGGAAATAATAAACATTAGAGGATAGATAAATGAAATCAAGAATAAAAAAAAAAAGAGAGAATCAACAAAACCAAAAGTTGGTTCTTTGAAAAGATCAATAAATTGACAAATCTTTAACTAGATTGACAAAGAGAAAAAGAGAGGACACAACTAAAATCAGAAATGAAAGGGGAGACATTTCTACTGACCCCACAGAAATAAAAGGATTAGAAGAGGATACTATGAACAACTTTATGCCAACTATATAGCCTAGATGAAATGGACAAATTTATTGAAACACACAAACTACCTACAGTGACTCATGAAGAAATAAAAGATCTCAGCAGACCAATAACAAGAGATTGAATCAGTCACCCAAAACCAGCCCCAAAAGAAAAGCCCAGGACCAGATGGCTTCACTAGTGAATTTTGTGAAACATTTCAAGAGAATTAACACCAATCCTTCTCAAACTCTTCCAAAAAAAATTGAAGAGGAAGGAATATTTCTTAACTCATCCTATGAGGCCAACATCACCCTAAAAAGAAAATTATATACAGATACAGAAAATTAAAGACCTATATTCCTTATGAATATAGGATGTCAAAATTCTCAACAAAATACTAGCAAACAGAATCCAGCAGCATATTAAAAGAATTTTACACCATGATTAAGTGGGATTTACCTCAGGTATGCAAGGGTGTTTCAACATAAGAAAATCAATTAATACAATGCACCACATTAATAGAACAATAGACTCCTCCTGGGAGTCATGTCCCATGTAGCCAGGAGGGTAGTGAGTTTATTTGCAGAGTTGGCTGCAAATAAGATTATCCATATCTGATAATCTGACAATCTTAATTGATACGAAAAGATCTTGGCAAAATCATGTACCCCTTCTTGATAAAAACACTCAGAACACTAGAAATAGATAGAAACTTCCCCAACATGATAAAGGGCATATATGGAAAACCCACAGCCAACATCATTCTCAGTGATGAAGACTGGAGGTTTTTCCTCTAAAATCAGGAAGAAAACAAGGATGCCCACTGTCACCATTGTTATTCAACATTATACTTGAAGTTCTAGCCAGAGCAATTAGGCAAGAAAAAGAAATAAATGGCATCCAAATTGGAAAGGAAGAAGTAAACCTTCCCTATTTGCAGATGACACAATGCTATATATAGAAAATCCTGAAAATCAACCACAAAACTACTAGAGACAAAAAAACAAATTCAGCAAAGTAGTGGGGTACAAGATCAACATGAAAAATTCCATAGTGTGTCTATACATTAGTAATAAACAATCTGAAGAGGGAATCAAGAAAAATATCCCATTTACAAAAGCAACTAACAATCAAATATCTAGGAATAAATCTAACCATAGATGTAAAGGACTTGTATGTGGAAAATTGCAAAATATTGCTAAAATAATCTAAGAAGACATAAATGGCAGAACATTCTGTGTTCGTGGATTGGTGTGATAGTTGAAGCTAAATGGACCCCAGAAAATTATGTTCTTAAAGCTTATCCATTCCTATGTATGTGGGCCCATTTTATGTAGGATCTTTTGGTGAGTAGGATCTTAAGTTAAGATGTGACCCATCTCATTCAGAGTGCATCTTAATTCTCTGGCTGGAGTCCCATATTTGAGGATGAAATTCAGAGAAAGCAAAGAGATGAAGACACAGAAACTGAGAAAGAAGTCCACAGAAACAGAGAGAAAGCCACTGAAGCCAAAGGCTGGAAGCAACAAAACCCAGAAGAGAAGGGAGATACCAGCAGATGCTGCCATGCTTCATGCCATCTGACAGAGGAGTACAGGCCAGCAGCCTGTCTTCAGGAAGAAGGTATCATCTTGATGATGCTTTGATTTGGACATGCACAGCCTCAGAATTGTAAGCTTGTAAACTATTAAATTCCCACTGGTAAAAGCCAGCCCTTATCTGATATATTCCATTTAGACTGACTGGAAGACCAAAACAATTAGAAAACTAAATATTAAGATGTCAGCTCTACCCAAAGTGATTTACAGATTCAAGACTATCACAATCAAAATTTCAACAGCCTTCTTTATAGAAATGAAAAAGCCAGTCATCAAATTTATGTGGAAAAGTTAAGAAGCCCCAAATAGCTAAAACCATCTAGAAAAAGAAGAATAAAATTGGAGGACTCAAAATTCCCAGACTCAAAATTCCCATTTTAAAACTTTATTTCAAACCTACAGTAATCAAAACACCATGGCACTGGCATAAGGACAGACATATAGACTAATGGAATAGAACTGAGAGTTCAGAAATAAACCCTCACACCTATGACCTATTGATTTCTCACAAGGATTGCAAGGTCTACTCAATTGAGAAAGAATAGTCTCTTCAACAAATGATGCTGGGAAAATTGGATGTCCATATTGGAAAGAATGAAGGTGGACCCTTACCTCATACCATATACAATTAACTCAGAATGGATTAAAGACCTAAATATGAGAACCAGAATTATAAAACTCCTAGAAGAAAACATAGGGAAGCATCTTCAGGTACTTGTGTTAGGCAATGGTTGGTAGACTTTACACCAAAAGTATGAGCCACAAAAGAAAAAATAGATAAACAGGATTTCATCAAATTAAAAACTTCTGTGCATCAGTGGACTTCATCATGAACATAAAAAGACAACCTATGGAATGTTAGAAAATATTTGGAACTAGATATCCAGTAAGAAGTTAATATCCGGAATATACTAAGAAATCCTCAAAAACAAAAAGACAAACAACCAAATTTAAAAATGGACAAAAGACTTTGAACAGATGTTTCTCCAAAGGTACATAAATGGCCAAAAATGCACATGAAAAGATGCTCCACCTCATTAGCCATTAGGGAAGTGCAAATCAAAATCACAATGAGAGGGAGACGGAAGAAGGTGGCAGCATAGAGAGGAGTGGAAGCTAGTTTGTCCCCCTGGAACAACTAATAAACAACCAGGAACAACAAGTAAATAATCTGGAATAACTGCAGGGGGACAAATGTGACTGTCCACTACACACCAACCTGAATTGGGAGGAATGCCTGAGATCGCAGCATAAAATCTGTAAGTAAAAACTGCGGACCCAAGCTGGGAGCTCCCTCCCCTCACAGCCCAAACAGCAAAACAACGCAGTGCTAGAGAGCAGGATTCTCCCAGCAGCGAATATAGCTCAGCTGAGCTCCAACTGGGGTTTTAATTAACAAGCATGGACTGCTCAATACACGTAACGAATTCCCAAAAAGCAGACAGAGGCTTTTGGTGATGACTGACCTTGAAGAGCTGGAGGGTGGATGTGGACTGGCCCTGAAGGGGGCTTTATGTCCCTTTTTCAGCTCAGTGCAGAAAGCCTCAGCCATTTTCAGTTCCCAGTGCTCTGCCCCAGACAAGGGTGGAGATAGCACAGACAGAGAGTCTATTTGAGTGCTAATGTCCTCTCCCTAGTGGGGTTATCTTCCCTAAGAGGAAAGAGGTGGGGCCCAGCTCTACTACCCGCTCTCCATTCAGAACTGGACCCCAGATCCTGGGGAAATAATCAATGAAAATTTCCCATCTCTTATGAAAGACATAAAATTATGGATCCATGAAGCACAGCATACCCCAAACAGGATAGATCTAAATAGGCCTACACCAATACACTTAATAATCAGATTATCAAATGTCAAAGATAACGAGAGAATCCTGAAAGCAACAAGAGAAAAGTGATCCATCACATACAAAGGAAGCTTGATAAGACTATGTGCAGATTTCTCAATAGAAACCATGAAGGTGAGAAGAAAGTGGGGTGATATATTTAAGATACTGAAAGAGAAAAGCCACTAACCAAGAATCCTATATCCGGCAAAACTGTCCTTCAAAAATGAGGGAGACCTTGAAATATTCTCTGACAAACAGACAATGACTGAGTTTGTGAACAAGATACCTGCTTTACAGGAAACACTAAAGGAAGCACTGCAGACAGAAAGGAAAACACAGGAGTGAGAGGTCTGGAAAACAATTTTAGGAGATAGTAGCACAACAATGTAAGTACACTGAACAAAGATGACTGTGAGCATGGTTGAAAGAGAAAAGGGTGGGATACAATTACAAGAGCTTCTATTATGAGTCCTAATATGAGTCCTGTTATGAGTTGATTGTTCTGAGTTTGTTGTTCAAGTTCACTGAAAGCAAACAATAAAATTAATCAAATATAAAATCATCCAAAAGTCTGTACCTTTTTCTCCTTCAGAATACTTCTTAAAAGTGATCATTATTTTATGGTTATGTTTCAAAAGGAGCAATCCTTGTCTTTGGTAAGACACGTCCCTTTCATTGGCTTTTCCCCCCTCTAAAAGTCTAGATAGTTTGCTGTTGATCAGAAGACTGACTCTGTAATCTCAAGTTGCTGAAACTGTACTTACCCAGCTCATTTCTGTGTCTATTCCTGCTGAAAGGCCATTTTTGTTTTTAACCGGTTGGTTGAACCAGATGGCAAGTGAAATATGATTCAAGTGAAAACAACATCCCATCCCTGCTCCCTTACTAGCCTTCTATCTCCCCACCCCAATCTGGCTTCTGTTTAGGGCCCAAGACATACAACTAATAGCTCTACTTTGTATGTGAATGACTAATTAATTTTCGTCTTCTAACTCAGAAGTCAATAAACAGACAAAAGATGCATAGACTCATAGATAGTAGACCTGGAGTGACTTTAAAGATCATGCAATAAAATCCCTAAATTTAACACACAGGAAAACTAAGATCCAGAGTTTGGTCAGCTAAATATTGGCCCCTCAAAGATATCCAGGTCCTAATCCTGGAACCTGTGAAAGTTACCTCACATGGGAAAAGGACTTTGCAGAGGTGATTAAATTAAGGATTTTGAGATGGGTAGATTATCCTGGATTATCCGGGTGGGCCCTAAATGCAATCGTAATTGTCCTTATGAGAGGCAGAGGAAGATTTGATACAGATGAAGGCAATGTGATCATGGAAGCAAGATGCTGCCATGCTGGTATTTACTGTGGAGGAAGGGACCATGAGCCAAGAAACACAAGGAATGCAGCTCTAGAAGCTTAAAAGGCAAGTAAACATTTTCTCTTAGCGCCTAAAGAGGGAGCATAGCTCTGTGGACACCTACCTTCATTTCAATCCAGTGAAACTGACTTCAAACTTCCCAAACTGTCAGAAGATAAATGTGTATTGTTTTGAGCCACTACTTTTGTGGTAATTTGTTACAGTATCCTTCAGAAACTAATATAAGAGGTCTTCATTGTCCTGCCTGAGATAACATGGCCAAGTTGAGGTATGGCTGAATTAGACCCATGTCTGACTTCTGTTTTAATGAAAAAGATCACCACTCCACTATTCTAATGCTTTCCCAGGCAGCTCCAAGCCTTGCTTCTGAAATCAAAGTGGGATATATGAGTTTTCACAAAAGATATACAAATAAAGAGAGAATTCTCCTTAACAAACAGGTGGACCCACAACAACCTGGTGTATGCAATTGTGACCCTGAGTTCATCATCTTCAAACTTCTCACCTCTCCGAGCTTCTAGGAATGGCTTCAGGCAGGATATGAACTTTACTATACTGGCTGTCAAATTCCTGAGATAAGCTTATAATCTTATTTATAAGCTTCTTGATGCTCACAGATAGGTAGACCTTATCTGACCTTTTCTTGAAAACTATTCTTAAAAGGTTAGGACAAAAGAAAATTATGCGGACCAGGTTCATCTTCTCTAACTCTGCCCTGTCCTTGTCCTTTCTGGCTGTTCTGGCCACCCCTTCACTTGCCTTGGCCTGTACTAATATCCAGTACTGAATGCACCTGTTCAGTCTGCCACAGTGACACCTGGCCCAGGTCTGACACCAGCAAATGTCACGTGTTCTTCAGGTGCCTCTCCCTACAGTGCTCCTCCAAGCTAAAATCTTCCCTGAGCCTTGATCCCTGGTTGCTGTCATGGAGGCAAGCATCTGATCAATCATACTTACCTCTCTGTAATGAAAACTCTATCCCAGTAGACAGGAGACTTTGAACCAAGTGGCTTTGTGTCTAAAGATAGAGTTTCAGACTGTAACACAGACCATGGGGGAAATATCTTGGGCAAGGGATGTTGCTTTGCACTTTCCAATCTCTCTGTGGAATGAATTCTGCCAATTTGAGATTGGGCCTGGTTATGTGCCTTTAGAATCTGCAGCTTTGAAGAGGTAAGGGTATCCTGACCTCTGTATTTAAATCCATTCATTCATTCAACAACTATATATTGAGTGTCTACTGTGAGCCAGGTACTGTTCTAGCTAATGGGTATCTGGTACTGATCAAAGAGACAAATATCTCTGCCCTCATGGAGCTTGTACTCTAGCAGGTAAAGAGAATAATCAAATAATAGTAAACAATTACATGTATAAATTAATAGACGGTAAAAAATTCTTTGTTTAGGTGGCATTAACTTTGTTAGATGACTGAAACAAGGGAAAGGGCCATTTAGATATCTGGGAAAACATTCTAGGCCAAGAGAACAGAATGTGCAACTTTCTACTCTTGAGGCAGAAGCATATTTGACATGATATAAATGTATATTGCTCTTTCCCTTCTATAACAGCTAAGCCATAAATTCCCTAAAAAGGATCACAGGCCAGGGCCTGGCCATGGTCAGAGATACCTGAAAGTACTAATTGTGTAGCTGTCTGAGAGGCCCAGAAAACATACTCCTTGATAATATACAGGGAAAATGGAGAAAATTTCAAGATGAATAAAGGGTTTCTGGTGTCACAACAACCCAAAGTCCAAAAGCACAAGCCAACAGCTGACATTAATATCAAGAAATATTTTTAGAAAGGGAGAACCCCAAAACTTTGCCATACCCAGAGTTATCCAAGGATGAATGTACATATTTAGTGATAGAACTGGTATCAGCTAATGGTTTGTTGGGATTGGTTGAGGGATGTGTGAAAAATGTCACATGAGTGTTAATACCAGGATTCTGCCACTTTTATGCCACTCTATAGTAGTGAATCAGAATGTGTGGATTCCTGCCTCACCCACATTTCTGAATACTCCCATCCAGCAAGCCCTTACCAAAAAAATAGGACCTAATTAACTTTATCTTTCCCCCATTCCACTTAAACATGGCACTAGTTATTTGGACAGTGTAGTTGATTTTTAAAAATCATAAGATGTTAGAGCTTAGAAAGCATCTTGTCCATACCATCCTTTTACTGTCCCTGCCTCTGCCCTGCCCCTGCCCACTCACCAAGTTCTTGTGTAGCCAAACATGCCTTGTGCTGCTCCTGGCCAGCTCACCCTGCTTGAGTTCTGCCATTCTTGAAGACCAAAGCTTTTTACTTGTGCCTATTTGAATTCTAATTGTTTGGGGATATGCCTTATTCTTTTGTTGAAAGCAAGAGAAACTGAATAACCACTTTAGCAAAAAAAAAAAAAAAAAAAAAAAATAGTAGAAGAAGAAGAAGATTGTTTGAAGGGTACTGAGAACTGGCAAAGGAAATGTTTTACAAGGGCAGCTCCAGGGATCTCAGCAGCAGGAAGGCTTAGATGCTGCCATTCAGTGACTCGAGTCCAAGGGCTCTCTGCTGCTGGATTTTTTTTTTTTTTTTTTTTGGCTATAAATTCCCAGGCAAGAAGAATACTAATTGTCCTGGCTTGGGTGTGAATAATTAGGAATCTCTTCCAGAACCACATGGAACTGAGGACAATCTGCTTCACAAGGATAGAGATGCTAGGTAGCGAAAAACTCTCCTGTCAGCTCCTAAAATTAACTGCTTTGCTCTGGAATTTCAAATGTGTGATACTAAGGCTTATTTTTGGACTTTCTTCCTGGCTTTAGTGACCCAGTTTTTAGACTCAATAACTTGGTTTATAAACATGATGCAATTGGTCTTGACAGTGATTCTGGACTATCCTTTGCAACCTAGCTTATCCCACAATTTTAAATAGAGTAAATCTACTGCTTCCCTGATCACCCTGTCCTGGGTTCCTCTTTAGCCAAAGCAGTCACATCCCTTGGCTCCATATAAACAGGAAGGGCAGAAACAGACCCAGGAGAGACAGGCTTGAGTTACCCAAGATCCTGCAGATGGTTAGGGTCAGGCACAGGATTAGAACCTAGGTATACTGATTTCCCTTCCAGTGCTCTTTCCTGGCAGGGAATTGTTTTCTGCTCAGAATCTGAGAGCTAACCAGAAAAGAAGAATAGGTGGAGTTATCATCAGAATGTCAGCATACTCAAAAGAGATTGAAAGTTCTGTGCCTTTTATATGCCAGGCTGGAGTTGTGATTTGGATGCATAATAAGTTAGAAAAAGAATATCAACAGTGGTGTCCTGCTAGAATTATATGCTTATTAAGATGAGGGTAGTGTTGAAGTGGAAGATTTAAAGGAGAAGTACTTTGTGCTTTTCACATGTGGCAAGTAAGAAAGAAGTGGCAGGAGGGGGACCAGAGGTGTGTGTTAACAAAAGACCTTGTTTTTCATAATCGTGGTCCTAGGGGGAGAGAAAAAGGAAAATTCCATCAGAATATAATACAAAAAAACAGACAAATTTTTCCTCTCTCCATGGCTAAGTCAGAGGGGTTACTCAAAGGGGAATATGCAAGTATGTGTTTTTGTGATAGGGTAAAGAATGTCACCCTTGTGAATGAAATAAAATGTTAATAGGACTTTAAATAAGCAATGGTATCTACAACACTTCCATCAACTCTAACTTGTGTTGTTTATTATTGTTTACATTTCTTCAGGCTTCCCAGTTGTATTGTAAGACCTATTAAGCAGTATCATTAACACTTGCCTCCATATGTACACAGCACTAAATATGGTGATTTGCAACAGTACATGCTTGATAAGTGTTTGTTGCTGATAATAACAGGCAAATTTACAATTTTTCTTTATTTTTAATATCAGTTGTATTTTAACAGAAGTTACTGATTTACTCATTCTTTGCCGCATTTCCACATGTAATCCCTTAAGCCTTTTAAGTAAATCCCAAGTATTAATAGAAATATGATCTTAATCTGGACTACCATGAAGCAGTTAGGTTTGGCACACAGTTTGTTGACAAAATCAGAGAATAAAACTAGCTTTGACCCTTTCAAAGGGTCAATTTATCTGGGATAAATTGCTGATTTTATTTTAGATATTACTAGTTATTAAAATTACAGTTAATTTTATGAATTCTGTATTCTTAATTCTATATGAATGCATTGTAAAATGTATATGTTAACTACATAGATGATATAACAAGACAAAATTATATTTTAAATATCTTTTTGAAGTTGTATAGCTAGTACATTGGCTTTCTTAGCATTAAAATTTTTTTTTTCATGTTCAACTAAATTATTTCTTTGTTCAAATAAGGTCTCATTTCCTTTATTCCTTGTTGGAGAAAGTGGGTCTGGGTCTGTTCCCCATATCTGGCAGAGAAGGTTATCCCCTTTCTCTACTTCATTCTTAGCTTCCACCCAAAGCAGGAAGAATGGCTAATGAATCTGATAAACATCCATTAGACCACATTCTTTTGGGTGAGGTTATTATACCTTAAAGTTAGGATCCAGGCCTGGACCTTCCTCTTTCCCTTGCACTTCCAGCCACCACACTGTAAACAGACCTGGTGAGGACCCCTGTCTTGCCTCCTGGAGGAGGTGGGATTGGCCAGCTTCCCTGCTTACACAGCTCTAGCTCCTCAGCAAGAGATGGCTGGGTAATTCTCCTCCAGGATGCCCACCCTAATCCAGTTTGGCCTTGTCTTATTAACTAATCACATCTCCAAAGGCCCTATTTTCAAAGAGTGTTACATTCATGGGACCAGGAGTTAGGACTTGAACATACATTTTAAGAGACACAATTCAACCCCTAAGAGGAGAGCTTGGTGTTATTTCATAAATAAACAAATTCTGTCCATGTTCTGCAGCCTGATCCTTCCTACTCTCTCAGGGACCCAGAGACAGCTCAGCTGCTCTCAACATCTCCCCACAGTTCTCATCAGTCTTAACTCTCTTGACTCATAATGATTCTCAATCTATTGTCTACTTTTCAAACTCTCTTACTTCACAGGCTCTTTCCCACCAACATTTGAATGTGATCAAGGCTCTTCCCAATTACAAACAAATAAATACAGAACTTCAACGAAGTCTCTCCCACCTTCTTTGGTCCTTTATCTCTTCCCCTGTTCAAATTTCTTAAAAGAGGTGTTTACACTTGCTATTTCCTCTCCCATGCCACCTATTCACTCCTCACCCCATCTCAACCACTTCAATGAAGCTACTCTGACCAACTGCTCCAAAAAGCCCCAAGTTGCTAAATCCAATAAACACTTTCCTTTCCTTTTCTTTCTTGACCTCTCAGCAACACTATTGGTCATGCCCTCCTTTTTGAAAATGCTCTTTTCCAAATGCCTTCATTTCCTTTTGGCTCCCTCATTCTATGCCCTCTCCCCGGGCAATCTCATCCCTTCACTGGATTTAATTTCCATCCATATGGTGATGGTGCCCAAATCTGTTACTCCAGCTCACCTGAGCACCAAATCCATAAGGCCACCTGCTTTCTAGACATTTCCCAACTGTCCTACAGGCCTTTTAGATGTAACATTCTGAACATGAACTCATCAGCTACCCACACGAACCTGCTCTTCTTCCTGTGTTCACTATCTCAGTGATGGGTCTCATCATTTCTCCAGCTGCCTAAGGCAGAAATCTGAGCATCATGCTCAACTTTTACTCCCCCTTCACCTTCTTCATCAGCCATGTTCAGCGACTCTCATCTCTCTCTGCTGGATTACACCCTTCTCACTGGGTTTCCTCCCTCTGCATCCATGCTGAAGCTGCAGTGATCCTTTAAAAATAAATAAACCAGCTCATGATCCTTATTAACAACCAAACAGATTAACTCTGTTTACTAGGTCTTTCATCATTCAGTCCATGCTTATCTCTGTAACCTCATATTTCATCACCCTCACTTGCATCTTCATTCAAAATAAGCTCCCTCTTTTCCTGGAACCGATCATGACTTTCTAATGCTTTTCTCTTTACTGGACCACTCTTTCCTTCATTATCCCTTAAAATGCTTGACTCCTACTCTCCCAATCTACCTGTCATGGTGAGACCTTGGGCAAGTTATGTAATTTAGTGATGTTTCAGTTTCCTCATCTGGAAAATGGGAATAATAATAATATCTACTCATGGATGTTGGAAGAACAAAATGATATAGAATGTATTTAAGTCCTTAGGACAATGCCTGAAGCAAGAAAGGTACTCAAGCAACATTAGCAATTGTTATTATTTGCTGGACTCAGTTTACATTTCTTTATCCAGAAATCCTTGCCTGACCCGGTAAATCTCAGTGAGGTGACTGACCCTCCTAAGTACTTCCAGGAGCTAGTAAATCTGCATTGGGATTCCCTGTGATATCAACAGAGGTCCCTTGGTGGTATTCAGCTGGTGAATGGGCTGCTCTGGAGAGTCCAAGACAGCTGTGCTCATATTTCTGGCATCTTGGCAAAGATAGCTGGAAGGCTGGGCTCATATCTCCTGGTAGCTCACAGGTCTGCTGGACCCTCAGGCTGCTGTTCCCTTAACTGTAGCATCACCTACAATTTCAGCATCTTGATGCAGGCCTGGCCCAATATTGCAACACACACACACACCCATGGGGAAAGGGTATGGTAGGCAGAATAATGGCCCCTAAAAATATCCAAGTCCTAATCCCTGGATCCTATGAATATGTTGCCTTCATGGCAAAGGGGAAGTAAGGTTGCAGATAGAATTAAGGTTGCTAATGAGCTGACTTTAAGAGAGGGAATACAGTAGATTGAATTATATGCCCCCTCAAAAGACATATTCTTAATCTGAACCCATGTTCCTGTGGGTGTGAAGTCACATGTAAATAGGACCCTTTGAAGATATTTTTATTAGTTAGGTTGTGGTCAACCGAATCAGGGTGGGTCCTAATCTGCATTAGTGGTGGCTTTAGGAAGAGGAGCCAGAAGCCAGAAGTCAGCAGGAACCAGAAGAGCAGACAGAAGGAGAGAGCGACAGCCATGTGATGGGGGGCTGAGACACAAGTCAAAAAGCCCCAAGGATTGTGACAAGCCAGTGCCAAAATGCTACAGATTTTGGCAAGAAAGCATTGCCTTGCCAATATCTTGAGTTTTGGAATTCTAGTCTCTGAAACCATGAGCCAATACATTCTTGTCGTTTAAGCCAACCCATTGTGTGGTATTTGTCATAGCAGCCTGGCAAACCAAGACAGAGAGAGTATCCTGGATTATCAAGTGGGCCCAGTGTAATTACAAAGGCCCTTAAAAGTGGAAGAGAGAGGTAGACGAGGGTGAACCAGAGAGATGGTAGCAAGAGAAGGACTTGACCCAATGCTCCCAGCTTTGAAGATGGAAGAAAGGGACTATGAGCCAAGGAATTGGGTGGCCTCTAAAGATCGGCATAGAGGCAAGGAAACAGATTCTCCCCTAGAGCCCTGTCTTAGTTTGCTAGGGCTTCTATAACAAATACCACCAGCTGGTTGGCTTAAATAACAGGAATTTATTGTCTCACAGTTTGGGAGGCTAGATGTTCAAAATCAAGGTGTCCACAGTCCATCCATGCTTTCTCTGAAGCACACAGTCTTTTGGTGGTGGCTTACCAGCAATCCATAATTCAGTATCTGCCTATATCACATGACCATCTGCCTCCTTAGGTCTTCTCCTCTGGCTTCTACTTCTTTTCAGTCATTTGTTTCTGTCTAGAGTTCTCCTTATATGGACTCCAGGCATAATGGATTAAGGTCCACCCTGATTCAATTTGGCCTCATCTAAATAGGATCTTTGAAGATCTTGTGTACAAATGAATTCACACCCACAGGAATTGGGGTTAGAACTTGAACATGTCTTGTGGGGGACATGATTCAATCACCAACATGCCTCCAGAAAGGAACTCAGCCCTGCCAACATCTTGATTTCAGCCCAGTGAGGCTCGAGTTGGACTTCTAACCCACAGAACAGTAATGTAACACATTTGTGTTGTTTAAAGCCACTCTATGTGTGGTAATTTGTTACAGCAGCATAGGAAGTGAAAACAAAGGGGTTTCAGGGTTCAGCCCTACTAAGGACTTTATGCACTTGTAAGCACTTGCTCTAACTTTGATTCCTTATCCAGTGGGCTCCAAATCATTGTCTCTGCAAACTTAACTGTGACTCTGCCTTTGGCCCTTTGGACTTCATAGTTGCATTTGGTCTTGTTGGCATTTGAAACCTGGCTTTCCCAAATAGAAAAGTTATGTCCAACTGCTTGCACCATTGCCCATTTAGCAGGTACACAGCCAGGTCACCCTGCAAGAGGGCTGGTGGCGCCAAGTGCCCTTGGTTTGAGGCCACATCACTCCAGCCTCTGCCTCTGTCTTCACATGGTTTTCTCTCCTGTCTATGTCAAATCTCCCTCTGCTTTTCTTTTTGTTTTTTAATATTTTTAACTCATTTTTTATTGTGAACTTTAACATATATACATAACAGTGATAACCTTCAAAGTACAATTTAACAAGTAGTTAGAGAGCAAATTTCAAAGAATATTGTGGGTCACAGTTCCACCATTTCAGTTCTTTCTATTATTGTGAAATACAACATACATACAGAAAGGTGTTAACTTTCGATGTACAGCTCAACAAGCAGTTATACAGGTAATTTTAAAAACTGTTATGCGTTACAGTTCCACAGTTTCAGTTCTTTCTTTATTATGAATTATAGGGTATATAAAGAAAGGTGAAGACTTGTGAAGCACAATTCAACGAGTAACTATAGAGCTAATTTCAAAGAATGTTATAGGTTACAGTTCTGCCATGGCATTTGTTTCCTTCTACTATTCTAATACCCTAGCATCTAAAAAATATATATTTATATAAAGTTTCAGTACTCATAATCCTTCGTTAAATTCTATCTTGTCTGTTGCTACCATTTCCTCTAGTTTAATCTCTTTCTCAATCTTCAGGGGTGCCTAGGCAGTGAGCACCCTAACTTATTAATATTGAAAGGGAGTGTTGACAGTATAGAGAAGGGGGCTGCATCTGATTGTTGTTCTTAAAGAAGCTGTTGCCTCTGGATTTTAGGACTTGTCTGGCATGGGAACACTCTGGTGGATTTAAGTTTCTGAGAAATAAAATTTAGTGAGTGAATCTTTTATAGAATCTCAAATAGGGGCTAGGTATTTCAGGACTACTTTTGGTAAGGGCATGGCATACTATGGCCATTTGGGATATCTAGCTGGTGCTTGCATAAGAGAAACCTCCAGGATAGCCTCTTAACGCTATATGAGATTTCTTAGTCACTGTAACCTTACTTTGTTACCTTACTTTTTTCCCCTTTTGGTCAAGGGGAAGTAAGGTCAAGTACTTGACAAATGGTCAAGTAGCCATTTTCAATCCCTTGCTGCCAGGGCCATGCTGATTCCTGGGAGTCATAGCCAATGTCACCAGGGAGATTCATTCCCCTGGAAGTCACATCCCGCATTGGGGGAGTTTAATTTATTTGCTGAGTTGGGCTTAGAGGGAGAAAGGCCACATCTGAGCAACAAAAGAGGCACCCTGGAGGTGCCTCTTTAGGCATAATTATAAGAAGGCTTAACCTCCCATCTACAGCCCTAAGTTTCACAAGAGCAAGCCTCAGATTGAGGCCTGATTTATTAAGTAGTGTGTCCCTAATTTCACATAATATATATTCTATCCCAGGATAAATGGTCAGTTTCTCACATTATCTTCACTTAGTTGTTCATTCATCATCACTCTCAACTTTAAACAATTATCATAAGATAAAACATCCCAGAGATCTTATCATCCACTAATTATTTATCCCTATTATTAGTGTAGTGCTGGTAAGATATTCCTAATAAATATAGACTATAATATGTAATGGGTAGTTTTTCCATATACCACTCTGTTGTTAAATCTTTGTACCAGTGTCATACTTATATCTATATCATGCTAATACTTATTTAGGTTTGTAGTGCTACTCAGTAGGTTACATACCTTTAAACAACCATTTACAAACATGTTCACCTTCAATGCATCACTGATACTTATAATCCCATTAACAAGCTATGGTCACACCTAAGCATTCCCATACCATTAAGTTCACCCTCATTATCATTTCTGTACATATTAGATTATCAGTCCCCCTTCACTAGCTTCTGTCTATCTCTAGGTCCCCTATATTCTACATTATAAGACACTTATTTTACATTTTTCACAGAGTTTATATTAGTGGTAATGCAATATCTCTCTTTTTGGTTTTGGCTTATTTCACTCAGCATTGTCTTCAAGGTTCATCCATGTTGTCTATGTTCCACAATCTTGTTCCTTCTTACAGCTGCATAGTATTCCATCATGTGTATATATGACATTTTGTTTATCCACTCATCCATTGAAGAACACTTGGATTGTTTCCATCTCTTGGCAATTGTGAACAATGCCACTATGAAAATCTGTGTGCAGATGTCTGTTCATGTCACTGCTTTCAGATCTTCTGGATATATACCAAGAAGTGAAATTGCTGGATCATAGGGTAACTTGATATCTAGTTTTCTGAGGAACACCAAACTGTCTTCCAGAGTGGCTGTACCATTATACACTCCCATCAGCAATGAATAAAAGTTCCAATTTCTCCACATCCTCTCCAGCATTTATAGTTTCCTCTTTGTTTAATGACAGCTATTCTTATTGGTGTGAGATGATATCTCATTGTCATCTTGATTTGCATCTCCCTGATGGCTAGTGAAAATGAACATTTTTTTCCATGTGTTTTAGCTATTTGTATTTCCCCTTCAGAAAAATGTCTTTTCATATCTTTTGCCCATTTTATAATTGGACTGTTTGTACTATTGTCATGAAGTTGCAGGATTTCTTTATTTATGCAAGTTATCAGTCTCTTTTCAGATACATGGTTTTCAAATGTTTT
The DNA here is from genome assembly GCF_015220235.1 of Choloepus didactylus. NCBI lineage: Eukaryota > Metazoa > Chordata > Mammalia > Pilosa > Megalonychidae > Choloepus > Choloepus didactylus. The sequence goes on along the minus strand of NC_051313.1, from coordinate 54,894,477 downwards.
TTCCCATTGAATTGGCTTTCTCTTTACCTTTTTGACAAATTCTCTTGAGGTACAGAAGCTTTTAATTTTCAGGAATTCCCATTTATCTATTTTCTTCTTTCATTGTTTGTGCTTTGGGTGTAAGGGCTAAGAAGTTACCTCCTCATACTAGGTCTTGAAGATGTTTCCTTACATCTGTCTCTTATATTGAGGTCTTTGATCCACTCTGAGTTAATTTTTTGTATAGGGTGTGAGGTAGGGGTCTTCTTTCATTCTTTTGGAGATGGATATCCACTTCTCCCAGCCCATTTGTTGAAGAGACTCTTCTGTCCCGATTCAGTGGATTTGGGGGCCTTATCAAAAATCAGTCAACCATATATCTGGGGGTCTATTTCCAAATTCTTGATTCCAATCTATTAATCAATATGTCTATCTTTGTACCAATACCATGCTGTTTTGACTACTGTGGCTTTATAGTAGGCTTCAAAGTCAAGAAGTGTAAGACCTCCCACTTTGTTTTTCTTTTTTTAGAATGTTTTTAGCAATTCAAGTCCCCTTTCCCTCCCAAATAAATTTAATAACTAGCTTTTCCAAGTCTGCAAAGTAGGTTGCTGGAATTTTGATTGGAGTTGCATTGAATCTGTAGATAAGTTTGGATAGGATTGGCATCTTAATGATGTTTTGTCTTCCCATCCATGAACATAGAATATCTTTCCATCTCTTTAGGTCCCTTTTATTTCTTTTAGGAAAGTTATGTAATTTTCTGTGTAGAGGTCTTTAACATCCTTGGTTAAGTTTATTCATAGGTACTTGATTTTTTTAGTTGCTATTGTGAATGGAATCTTTTTCTTGAGTGTCTCTTCAATTAGGTCATTTCTAGTGTACAGGAACATTACTGACTTATGTGCATTAATCTTATATTCTGCCACTTTGCTGAATTTGTTTATTAGCTCAAGTAGCTGTCATCAATTTCTCAGGATTTTCCAAATATAAGATCATATCATCTGCAAATAATGATAGTTTTATTTCTTTCTTTCCAATTTGGATGCCTTTTATTTCTTTGTCTTGTTGGATTGCTCTGGCTAGAACTGCTAGCACAGTATTGAATAATAGTGGTGACAGTAGGCATCCTTGTCTTGTTTCCGACCTTAGAGGGAAGGCTTTCAGTCTCTCACCATTGAGTACTCTGCTGGCTGTGGGTTTTTCATATATGCCCTTATTATATTGAGGAAGTTTCCTTCAATTCCTGCCTTTTGAATTGTTTTTATCAGAAAAGGATGCTGAATTTTGTCAAATGCTTTTTCAGCATCTATTGAGATGATCATTTGATTTTTCCCTTTTGATTTGTGAATTGTTTATTACATTGATTGATTTTCTTATGTTGAACCACTCTTGCATGCCTGGGATGAACCCCACTTGGTCATGGCACATGATTTTTTTATATGTGTCTTTGGATTAAACTTGAAAGTATTTTGTTGAGAATTTTTGCATCTATATTCATTAGGGAGATTGGCCTATAGTTGTTCCTTTCTTGTATCATCTTTGTCTGGTTTTGGTATTAGAGTGGTGTTGGCTTCATAAAATGACATAGGTAGTGTTCCATTTTCTTCAATTTTTTGAAATAGTTTATGCAGGAATGGCATCAGTTCTTTTTGGAAAGTTTGGTAAAATTCCGCTGTGAAACCATCTGGCCCTAGGCTTGTATTTATAGGAAGCTTTTTGATGACTTATGGATCTCTTAACTTGTGATCGGTTTGTTGAGGTTTTTTATTTCTTCTTGTGTCAGTCTAGGTTGTTCATGTGTTTCTAGAAAATTGTCAGTTTCCTCTGAATTGTCTAGTTTGTTGGCATACAGTTGTCCATAATATCCTCTTATGATTTTTAAAATTTCTTTGGGATCCACAGTAATGTCTCCCCTCTCATTTATGATTTTGTTTATTTTGATCTTCTCTCTTTTTTACTTTGTCAGTCTAGCTAAGGATTTGTCAATCTTGTTGATCTTCTCAAAGAACCAACTTTTGGTTTTATTTATTCTTTCTATTGTTATGTTTTTGTTTTTGTTGTTGTTCTTCATATCATTTATTTCCACTTTAATCTTTGTTATTTCTTTTCTTCTACTTGCTTTAGGGTTAGTTTGCTGTTCATTTTCTAGCTTCTTAACTTGTTCCATTAGTTCTTTGATTTTAGCTCTTTCTTCCTTTTTAATGTATGCATTTAGAGTTATAAATTTCCCCCTCAACACTTCCTTCACTACATCCCATAGGTTTTGATATGTTGTGTTCTTGTTTTCATTCATCTCTAGATGTTTAGCAATTTCTCCTTTGACCCACTGATTGCTTAGGAGTGTGTTATTTAACCAGATATTTTTGAATGTTCTGGATCTTTGATGGTTATTGACTTCTATTTGCATTCCATTGTAGTCAGAGAATGTGCTTTGAATAATTTCAATTTTTTAAATTTATTAAAGCTTGTTTTATGCCCCAGCATATTATCTATCCTGGAAAATGTTCCATAAGCACTAGAGAAGAATGTATATCATGATAATTTGGGATGTAATACTCAATATATGTCTGTTAAGTCTAATTTGTTTATTACATTGTTTAGGTTCTCAATTTCCTTATTGGTCCTCAGTCTGGTTTTTCTATCTATAGGAGAGAGTGGTATACTGAAGTCTTCCATGATTATTGTGGAAATATCCATTGCTTCCTTCAGTTTAGCCAATGTTTGACTCACATACTTTGGAGCACTTTGATTGGGTGCATAAACATTTATGATTGTTATTTCCTCTTGGTGAATTTTTCCTTTTATTAGTATATACTGTCCTTCTTTGTCTCTTATGACATCCTTGTATTTAAAGACTATTTTATCTGAAATTATAATTGCTACCCCTGCTTTCTTTTGGCTGTAGCTTGCATGGAATATTTTTTCCACCATCCTTTCACTTTCACTCTCTTTTTGTCACTGGGTCTAGGATGAATCTCTTGTAAACAGCATACACCATTCTGCCAGTCTATATCTTTTAATTGGGGAATTTAATCCATTTACATTCAATGTTATTACTGTGAAGGCAGTTCTTGAATCAGCCATCATATCCTTTGGTTTTTAGTTGTCAGATCTATTTTCCCCCTCTCAATTTCCTTTAATTTACCCTTACTAATACCCTTCAGTTTTGTTCCATTCTCCAGGCCTTTCTCTCCTGTCTTTCTTTTTCAGCTGGTAGAACTCCCTTTAGTATTTTTTACAGGGCAGGTCTATTGTTAACAAATTCTTTCAGCATTTGTTTGTCTGTGAAAATGTTAAGCTTTCGCTCAATTTTGAAGGAGAGCTTTGCTGGATTAAGAATTCTTGGCTTGCAATTTTTCTCTTTCAGAATTTTAAATACGTCATACCACTGCCTTCTCGCCTCACTTCTCATGGTGGCTGCTGACTAGTCAGCACTTAGTCTTAGGTTGTTTCCCTTGTATGTGGTGAATTGCTCTTCTCTTGCTGCTTTCAGAAGTTTCCCCTTCTCTTCAGCTTTTCACAATCTGATCAAAATATGTCTCAGAGTGGGTTTATTTGGATTTATTCTGTTTGGAGTTCATTGGGAATCTTTGATTTGCATATTTTTGTCATTAAGGAGGGTTGGGAAGTTTTCCCCAACATTGTCTTTGAATACTCTTCCTAGCCCTTTATTCTTCTCTTCATCTTCTGGAACACCAACGTTTCTTGTATTTGCAGGCTTCATGTTGTCCATTATTTCCCAGAGATACATTTCAAATTTTTTTATTTTTTCACCATTTGTTCTTTTGTGTTTTTGCATTCCATCACCCTGTCCTCTAGTTTGCTAATTCTTTCTTATGTATCTTCAAATCCGCTATTATATGTCTCAAGAATATTTTTTTTAATCTTCATTTTATTGAGATATATTCACATACCACGCAGTCATACAAAACAAATCGTACTTTCGATTGTTTACAGTACCATTACATAGTGGTACATTCATCACCCAAATCAATCCCTGACACCTTCATTAGCACACACACAAAAATAACAAGAATTATAATTAGAGTGAAAAAGAGCAATTGAAGTAAAAAAGAACACTGGGTACCTTTGTCTGTTTGTTTCCTTCCCCTATTTTTCTACTCATCCATCCATAAACTAGACAAAGTGGAGTGTGGTCCTTATGGCTTTCCCAATCCCATTGTCACCCCTCATAAGCTACATTTTTATACAACTGTCTTCGAGATTCATGGGTTCTGGGTTGTAGTTTGATAGTTTCAGGTATCCACCACCAGCTACCCCAATTCTTTAGAACCTAAAAAGGGTTGTCTAAAGTGTGTGTAAGAGTGCCCACCAGAGTGACCTCTCGGCTCCTTTTGGAATCTCTCTGCCACTGAACCTTATTTCATTTCCTTTCACATCCCCCTTTTGGTCAAGAAGATGTTCTCCGTCCCACGATGCCAGGTCTATATTCCTCCCCGGGAGTCATATTCCACGTTGCCAGGGAGATTCACTCCCCTGGGTATGTGATCCCACGTAGGGGGGAGGGCAGTGATTTCACCTTTCAAGCTGGCTTAGGTAGAGAGACAGGGCCACATCTGAACAACAAAGAGGCATTTGGGAGGAGGCTCTTAGGCACAACCATAGGGAGGCCTAGCCTCTCCTTTGCAGCAACTGTCTTCCCAAGGGTAAAACCTGTGGTAGAGGGCTCAACCCATCAAACCACCAGTCCCCTATGTCTGTGGTCATGTTAGCAACCATGGAGGTGGGGTAGTCGAATACCCCTGCATTCTCCACAGGCTCCTCAAGGGGCACTACATCTTTTTTTTTTCCTTGTTTTTCTTTTCTTTTTTTTTTTTTTTTAACTTTCCCTTCTTTATTAAATCAACTGTATGAAAAAAAAATTAAAAAGAAAACAAACATACAATAAAAGAACATTTCAAAGAGACCATAACAAGGGAGTAAGAAAAAGACAACTAACCTAAGATAACTGCTTAACTTCCAACATGTTCCTACTTTACCCCAAGAAAGTTACCTAATATAGCAACATTTCTGTGAACTTGCTCCTACTATATCCATCAGAAATTAACAGACCATAGTCATTCCTGGGCATCCCCAGAACGTTAAATAGCTTATCTGTTCTTCTTGGATTATTGTTCCCCCTTCCTTAATTGCTCTCTATTGCTAGTTCCCCTACATTCTACATTATAAACCATTTGTTTTACATTTTTCAAAGTTCACATTAGTGGTAGCATATAATATTTCTCTTTTTGTGCCTGGCTTATTTCGTTCAGCATTATGTCTTCAAGGTTCATCCATGTTGTCATATGTTTCACGAGATCGTTCCTTCTTACTGCCGCGTAGTATTCCATCGTGTGTATATACCACATTTTATTTATCCACTCATCTGTTGAAGGACATTTGGGTTGTTTCCATTTCTTGGCAATTGTGAATAATGCTGCTATGAACATTGGCGTGCAGATATCTGTTCGTGTCACTGCTTTCCGATCTTCCGGGTATATACCGAGAAGTGCAATCGCTGGATCGAATGGTAACTCTATATCTAGTTTTCTAAGGAACTGCCAGACTGACTTCCAGAGTGGCTGAACCATTATACAGTCCCACCAACAATGAATAAGAGTTCCAATTTCTCCACATCCCCTCCAGCATTTGTAGTTTCCTGTTTGTTTAATGGCAGCCATTCTAACCGGTGTTAGGTGGTATCTCATTGTGGTCTTAATTTGCATCTCTCTAATAGCTAGTGAAGCTGAACATTTTTTCATGTGTTTCTTGGCCATTTGTATTTCCTCTTCAGAGAACTGTCTTTTCATATCTTTTGCCCATTTTATAATTGGGCCGACTGTACTATTGTCATTGAGTTGTAGGATTTCTTTATATATGCAAGATATCAGTCTTTTGTCAGATACATGGTTTCCAAAAATTTTTTCCCATTGAGTTGGCTGCCTCTTTACCTTTTTGAGAAATTCCTTTGAGGTGCAGAAACTTCTAAGCTTGAGGAGTTCCCATTTATCTATTTTCTCTTTTGTTGCTTGTGCTTTGGGTGTAAAGTCTAGGAAGTGGCCTCCTAATACAAGGTCTTGAAGATGTTTTCCTACATTATCTTCTAGGAGTTTTATGGTACTTTCTTTTATATTGAGATCTTTGGTCCATTTTGAGTTAATTTTTGTGTAGGGGGTGAGGTAGGGGTCCTCTTTCATTCTTTTGGATATGGATATCCAACTCTCCCAGCCCCATTTGTTGAAAAGACCATTATGACTCAGTTCAGTGACTTTGGGGGCCTTATCAAAGATCAGTCGGCCATAGATCTGAGGGTCTATCTCCGAATTCTCAATTCGATTCCATTGATCTATATGTCTATCTTTGTGCCAGTACCATGCTGTTTTGACAACTGTGGCTTTATAATAAGCTTCAAAGTCAGGGAGTGTAAGTCCTCCCACTTCGTTTTTCTTTTTTAGAGGGTCTTTAGCAATTCGAGGCATCTTCCCTTTCCAAATAAATTTGATAACTAGCTTTTCCAAGTCTGCAAAGTAGGTTGTTGGAATTTTGATTGGGATTGCATTGAATCTGTAGATGAGTTTGGGTAGAATTGACATCTTAATGACATTTAGCCTTCCTATCCATGAACATGGAATATTTTTCCATCTTTTAAGGTCCCCTTCTATTTCTTTTAGTAGAGTTATGTAGTTTTCTTTGTATAGGTCTTTTACATCTTTGGTTAAGTTTATTCCTAGGTACTTGATTTTTTTAGTTGCTATTGAAAATGGTACCTTTTTCTTGAGTGTCTCTTCAGTTTATTCATTTCTAGCATATAGAAACATTACTGACTTATGTGCATTAACCTTGTATCCCGCTACTTTGCTAAATTTGTTTATTAGCTCTAGTAGCTGTATCGTCGATTTCTCAGGGTTTTCTAGATATAAGATCATATCATCTGCAAACAATGACAGTTTTACTTCTTCTTTTCCAATTTGGATGCCTTTTATTTCTTTGTCTTGCCGGATTGCCCTGGCTAGCACTTCCAGCACAATGTTGAATAACAGTGGTGACAGCGGGCATCCTTGTCTTGTTCCTGATCTTAGAGGGAAGGCTTTCAGTCTCTCACCATTGAGTACTATGCTGGCTGTGGGTTTTTCATATATGCTCTTTATCATGTTGAGGAAGTTTCCTTCAATTCCTACCTTTTGAAGTGTTTTTATCAAAAAGGGATGTTGGATTTTGTCAAATGCTTTTTCAGCATCTATTGAGATGATCAATTGATTTTTCCCTTTCGAGTTTTTAATGTGTTGTAATACATTGATTGATTTTCTTATGTTGAACCATCCTTGCATGCCTGGAATAAACCCCACTTGGTCATGGTGTATGATTTTTTTAATGTGTCTTTGGATTCGATTTGCAAGTATTTTGTTGAGGATTTTTGCATCTATATTCATTAAGGAGATTGGCCGGTAGTTTTCCTTTTTTGTAGCATCTTTGCCTGGTTTTGGTATTAGATTGATGTTAGGTTCATAAAATGAGTTAGGTAGTGTTCCATTTTCTTCAATGTTTTGAAAGAGTTTGAGTAAGATTGGTGTCAGTTCTTTCTGGAAAGTTTGGTAGAATTCCCCTGTGAAGCCATCTGGCCCTGTGCATTTATTTGTGGGAAGATTTTTGATGACTGATTGGATCTCTTTGCTTGTGATGGGAAGGTTGAGGTCTTCTATTTCTTCTCTGGTCAGTCTAGGTTGTTCATATGTTTCCAGGAAATTGTCCATTTCCTCTACATTATCCAGTTTGTTGCCATACAGTTGTTCATAGTATCCTCTTATAATTTTTTTAATTTCTTCAGGATCTGCAGTTATGTCACCTTTTTCATTCATTATTTTGTTGATATGGGTCTTCTCTCTTTTTGATTTTGTCAGTCTAGCTAGGGGCTTGTCAATCTTGTTGATCTTCTCAAAGAACCAACTTTTGGTGATATTTATCCTCTCTATTGTTTTTTTGTTCTCTATGTCATTTATTTCTGCTTTAATCCTTGTTATTTCTTTTCTTGTACTTGGTTTAGGATTGGTTTGCTGTTCATTTTCTAGCTTCTTCAGTTGATCCATTAGTTCTTTGATTTTGGCTCTTTCTTCCTTTTTAATATATGCGTTTAGTGCTATAAATTTCCCCCTTAGCACTGCTTTTGCTGCATCCCATAGGTTTTGGTATGTTGTGTTCTCATTTTCATTCGTCTCTATATATTTAGCAATTTCTCTTGCTATTTCTTCTTTAACCCACTGATTGTTTAGGAGTGTGTTGTTTAACCTCCAGGTATTTGTGAATTTTCTAAGTCTCTGATGGTTATTGACTTCTAATTGTATTCCATTGTGGTCAGAGAATGTGCTTTGAATAATTTCAATCTTTTTAAATTTATTGAGGCTTGTTTTATGTCCCAGCATATGATCTATTCTGGAGAAAGTTCCATGAGCACTAGAAAAGTATGTGTATCCTGGTGATTTGGGATGTAATGTCCTGTATATGTCTGTTAAATCTAATTCATTTATCAGATTGTTTAGGTTTTCAATTTCCTTATTGGTCTTCTGTCTGGTTGATCTATCTATAGGAGAGAGTGATGTGTTGAAGTCTCCCACAATTATTGTGGAAACATCAATTGCTTCCTTTAGTTTTGCCAGTGTTTCTCTCATGTATTTTGTGGCACCTTGATTGGGTGCATAGACATTTATGATTGTTATTTCTTCTTGCTGAATTGCCCCTTTTATTAGTATGTAGTGCCCATCTTTGTCTCTCAAAACATCCCTGCATTTGAAGTCTATTTTATCTGAGATTAATATTGCTACACCTGCTTTCTTTTGGCTGTAGCTTGCATGAAATATTTTTTTCCATCCTTTCACTTTCAGTTTCTTTGTGTCCCTGTGTCTAAGATGAGTCTCTTGTATGCAACATATTGATGGTTCATTTTTTTTGATCCATTCTGCGAATCTATATCTTTTAATTGGGGAGTTTAATCCATTTACATTCAACGTTATAACCGTGAAGGCATTTCTTGAATCAGCCATCTTATCCTTTGGTTTATGTTTGTCGTATTTTTCCCCTCTGTCTATTAATATCCTTTATTGTACCCATACCGAATCTCTTTAGTACTGAACCTTTCTCCAAGTCTCTCTGTCCTTTCTTTGTTTCTCTGTCTGTAGGGCTCCCTTTAGTATCTCCAGTAGGGCAGGTCTCTTGTTAGCAAATTCTCTCAGCATTTGTTTGTCTGTGAAAAATTTAAGCTCTCCCTCAAATTTGAAGGAGAGCTTTGCTGGATAAAGTATTCTTGGCTGGAAATTTTTCTCACTCAGAATTTTAAATATATAGTGCCACTGCCTTCTCGCCTCCATGGTGGCTGCTGAGTAGTCACTACTTAGTCTTATGCTGTTTCCTTTGTATGTGGTGAATTGCTTTTCTCTTGCTGCTTTCAGAACTTGCTCCTTCTCTTCTGTGTTTGACAGTGTGATCAGTATATGTCTCGGAGTGGGTTTATTTGGATTTATTCTATTTGGAGTTCGCTGAGCATTTATGATTTTTGTATTTATGTTGTTTAGAATATTTGGGAAGTTTTCCCCAACAATTTCTTTGAATACTCTTCCTAGACCTTTACCCTTTTCTTCCCCTTCTGGGACACCAATGAGTCTTATATTTGGACGTTTCATATTATCTATCATATCCCTGAGGTCCATTTTGATTTTTTCAATTTTTTTCCCCATTCTTTCTTTTATGCTTTCATTTTCCATTCTGTCATCTTCCAGGTCATTGATTCGTTGTTCAACTTCCTCTAGTCTTGTACTATGAGTGTCCAGAATCTTTTTAATTTGGTCAACAGTTTTTTTAATTTCCATAAGATCATCCATTTTTTTATTTAGTCTTGCAATGTCTTCTTTATGCTCTTCTAGGGTCTTCTTGATTTCCTTTGTCTCCCGTACTATGGTCTCATTGTTCATCTTTAGTTCTTTGAGTAGCTGCTCTAGGTGCTGTGTCTCTTCTGGTCTTTTGATTTGGGTGCTTGGGCTTGGGTTATCCATATCGTCTGGTTTTTTCATATGCTTTATAATTTTCTGTTGTTTTTGGCCTCGTGGCATTTGCGGAACTTGATAGGGTTCTTTTAGGATTTGTAGACCAATTGAAGTCCTTATCTCTAATTTATCAGATCTACAGCTTCGTGGAGTACACTTTCTCTAACTAACCAGCAGGTGGCGTCCACGAGCCACCTGTTCTCCACAAGCCAGTTCTCCCCTGCTTAGCCTTTTTGGTGAGTGGGGGAGTGAGTCTTGTGGGGTCCAATTGGTGTACCAAGCTTGCGTGTGTAGTTGGTGTTGCCTGCCCTGTATATGGGGCGTGTTTCTGGGCAGTCAGGGAGGGGGGGTGGCCCTAACAATCAAATCTCCCTGGTGATCCTAGAGTTTTAAAGCTGCTGCAATAGTCTAATCCTTCAGTTCAGTCCTGCCACAGTTTGTCTCTGCCACTGACCCACAATTCGTTGGTATTGGCGTATGGCTCCTGAGACTTGCAAGTGGGCCCCTCTTCCAGGCCGTGCACCGCGGGTCCTCTGTTGAGGGATGACTGTGCTATGTCACAGGTGAGTGTCGTCCCCCCAGGGCAGTTCTGGGCTGCTGGGCTGTGTAGGGAGCCTCCCAGTCTGCTGAAATGATGGCTGAATGGGGCTTTGTTAATTCGCACTGCTCTACCTTCCCAACTCTGGGACAATCAGCTGAAGTTGCAGGGAAGGCTAATGTCCACACCCAGTTTTGTGGTGTGTGCCTGTTATTTGAAGCACTTCTGTCACACTGGGTTCTCTGGGGCAGTTCTGGGCTATGGGGCTGGCGATGGGCAGGAGTGTTTCCTGTCCACCAGGATGATGGCTGTGAGCGGACACCCCCCTTTTCTTGGGAAGTTGTGGTGTTTAGTGAATTTTCTCAGCCACTGGATTATTGCGTTTTGTCTCAGAGCTCTCCTAGTTCTGCTCTTGACTTGACCTGCCCAAATTGCAAGTCTTTGAAGCTTTGTGTATTGGGCTTCTTAGAGTAATTGTTTTAGAAAAAGAAAAAAGGATTAAAAAAAAAAAAAAAAAAAAAAAGGCCCTCCTCAGAGATCTAATGGGTTATTGAAATGCTAAGAGACAAAGCAACCAGGGCCATTAAGGAAAGGTCCACAGGGCAGAGAGATCAGCTTTTCTTCGGGATTTGCATATGCGCCTCAGGGCCTGAGCTCGGGCCTGAGCTCTGCCCTTCCCCTTTCTATGTTCACCAGAACTCCAAAAATCCTCTGCTTTTATTTTGGAGTTTTCCTTGTTGTTTCTTTTCTATGCCTGTCTCCTCTCTGCTGGGCTGGCTGCTCTCAGATTCTCTGGTGTCTGGTCTCCGTCTATCTATGGTTGGAGTTTGGATCAGCAGAATGAGTTTCCGATAAGGGCTGCCACTGCAGTTCTCCCTTCTCCTTCCCGGAGCTGACAGCCCCTCCTCCCACGGGACTGAGCCTGGGAGGGAGGGGTGTGGGTCCCCTGGCCACAAAAACTTACAGATTTCGCTGATCTCAGCAGTTCCACGTTTTCATGAGTGTTGTATGAAGTATGCCCAAAGTCAGATTGCTCTGTGGTGTCCAGTCCATGCAGTTCCTGGCTTTCTACCTACTTTCCTGGAGGAGTAACTAAAACATACAGCTCACCAGTCTGCCATCTTGCCCCGCCTCCCTCAAGAATATTTTTAATTTGATCAACAGTATCTTTTATTTCCATAAGATCTGCTATTTTAAATTTACTCTTTCAAATTCTTCTTTATGTTCACCTAGGGTCTTCTTTATGTCCTTTATATGCTTAGCATCACACTGATGTTGTTTTTGAGATTTATTTGTTCTTCTTTGATTAATTGCTCCAAGTTCTGTATCTCCTCTGGCTTTTTAATTTGGACATTTGGGTTGTCCATATCTCCTGGTTTCTTCATATGTTTTTGGCCTCTTGGCATTTGCTTATCTTCACAGGGTTATTTTAGAATACTCAAGATTATTCGAACATTTATCCATAATTTGACAGAGATACTGCTTGGTGGACTGCACTTTCTTTGTCCTACCAGCAGATGGCACTCTTGAGCCCCCTCTTACCCTCAAGGCAGTTCTCACCCAAGTTTGTATACGCATAAGTGGGGTCCATACCATGTGGAAATCCAATCAGTGCACCAATTTTCCATGTGCACTGGGGACTGCCCACCCTGGGGGTGAGGGGCATGTCCTGCACAGTTTGGCAGGGAGTCTGCTCCAGGACACAATGGCCCCGGCAGTTCCTGGGGCTGTGGGTGGAGTACTCTGGGGCTACACAGCTGTATGTCTCACTTTCCAACTCAAATGCCCCACAGTCCCTGTCTGCCATGTGTCCATGTGTCCCTGGGTTTAGGAAGGGGCTCCTGGCACTTCTGTGTGGTGCCCTTGCCTCTTGGCTGTGCACATCATGGGCTTCCATGGAGGAAGAGTGGATGCCATTACAAGCCCACCAGATCCCAAGTTCCCTCAAGGGAACACTCAGCTGTGGGGCTGTGAAGGGTATCTCCCCAGCCAACTTCTGAGATCGGGCTTAGAAAGTTGCTTGCTCCATGCTCGGTGGCCAATCCCCAGCTCAGCAGCCACAGGTTGTGAATGGTTATCTCCCCAGCCAACTGCTGAGGTGGCTGCATGGGGCGTGGAAAGCTGCCCCCTTCTGCGCTCATCTGCCTGCTCCAACTGCCAGACCCTGGCATAAGGGCTCTTGGCCGTGGGTCTGCGAAGGGTTATCACCCCAGCCAAGTGCTGAGAAGGGTGCATGGGGCATGGAAGCCTGATCCCCTCTGTGCTCATCAGCCGACTCCAACCACCTGTTTCCCAGTGGCGTTCCAGGCCAAATACTCACCCATCCTAAATGCAGTCTCTCAGCTACTCCAGCTATGTACTCATTCTGTGGTGTAGAAGTCCCTGCCCAGCTGTTGGAATCCTGGAACTGCTGTTCTGGAGCACTTTCTGTCCTTTATCTAGTGCTTTTCATGGAGGAGAATTTTGCTCTGTCTCTCCTAATCCACCATCTTCCCAGAAGTCCTCATTTCCTTGCTTCTTAACTCGTATTTATCCATCATCCAACAAATATTTACTGAGTGGCTACTGTTTTCTAATCTCTGAGCTGGGCATTGTAAAAGGTACAAAATAGGGTAAAACCAAAAAAAAAAAAAAATTGGGTAAGACAATGTATCTGCTATCAAAAAATCCACAGCATAATGGAAGATAGTGGAACATGAACAAAATTTCAGTATAATACGACAAGGGATGATAAGGATGACAAGGGACGAGAGCTCAGGGGAGGGTGTATCCTGGACTCTCCTCCTCATGATTCCCTCCTGCACTCAGAAGCAGCCACACCATAGAGGAAAGGGCACTGCACCTAGGAGCTGGGAACTGGGATTTCAGCCCCAATTCTGCAGTCAATTTCTTAGTGGACTGGGAGAGCTGCTGAGCCTTTATTTATGCATGAAGGAAAAATGGGCTGGATAATACCTTACAGAATTGTGAATATTTGGAGTAATAACTAACACTGGTCTGTTATCTGAAAGCACTATACACACACACACAAACACATACATATATATGATTTCAAGTTTACTTATTCAAATAAACACTATTATTAGTTGCCCAGATCATATAGCATTTCTTTTTTTCCTTCCTTTAAATTTCTATAGTGTTATTTTTTTAGTGCCCATCATAAAGGTACTATTTTTCCATTCAAAATAGTTTGATGAATTATAATTAACATACAGAAAAATTCATAAAACATAAGTGTACATCCCAACAAATTGTGAAATGAATAGCCATGAGCCATTTCTAGAGACAAAAAAGTAATGAGAACCTTAGGTGCCCTATGTGTGCCTCATATAAGTACTTTTCATGTGCTCCTTATTTAATTGTAAGGATTTTGAAGACTGGTGTATTAGCCAGTATTCTTTTGTTGGACATGATGAAACCCAAACTGAATCTATCTTCGGAAGAACATGAGTAATTTATTGCTCACAAAATCAAGTGGTAGGGAGAATGGGGATACAGATAGATTTAGGATGACCCAGGACCCAAGCACGATCACTGCCTCTCTCCCATTCCTCTGCTCTCTTTGCTTTCCTTCCTCTCTGCTTCTCTCAGCATGAAAGCCTCCCTGTCTCAAGATGGTTCCCCCTGGGAACCTCCAACTTGATATTCTCAAAGCCTTCAGAGTGGAAAAGAGATTCTCTGTACAGTTGCTTGAGTTAAAAAGGAAAAACATCCTGGGGAAGACCTATTGTCTGCCTGAGTTGAGTTACGTGCCCACCTTTGGGGTCAGGGTAGTGGGGTCTCTTACACAGAAGAAGGATAGGGGCATGGAGAGGTGCTGGGAATAGAAAATGGCCCTGACGGCAGGGGCTTTTTCTTGTTCAATTGCCCAACTGAGCATTACATTCGCTGTAGAGGTGCCAATCCTATCTTTAATGTTGTCGAGGTCCCAGTGGGAACTTCAGCTGGGTCTTCTCTAGTATTCAGGCATGTCAAGGCTTTTGTCAGGAAGACTGCTGAGTGTGGGCCTGTGTGTGCCCAGGATCAATTCCTATGAATTACTGAAAAGCCTTCAAGGAGAAAAACATCATCCTGAGGGAAGGCATAGATGAAGAGCTTGTTTAGTTTAAAAACACCAGGGGATTGGTGATTTTGAGGACAGAAGCATTTCTATTACTTAGATTGTCCCATAGGCCAGTTCTCCAAGACTCATGTCTGGAGCAGGGTTTTGCAGCCTCAGCACGACTGACATTTGTGGTCAGGTAATTAATTGTTAGGGGGCTGTCCTGTGCATTGTGGGATTTTTAGCAGCATACGTGGAGCTACTCTCTAGATACCAGTAGCCCCTCCTTCCCCAGTCATGAAAATAATAATGTCTCCACAGATTATGTCCCCTGAGGGCAAGATTTCCCTTGGTTGAGAACTATTGATCTAGAAGAAGGGGCTATTTTAAAAGAAAAAAGTAAGTAAAAAGGAAAAGAGCTGACATCCAAGTCATCAGTGGAGGCACTACTCACAGTGTCTGCAGCAAAAAGGCCTCTTCTTATGCTCCCAAGGATGTCTTAGGTGAGCCAAGAGAGCTAACTTGCAAAACACCTTTGAGACACAGCTTGAAATGAAAGTTGGGGAAAGCTGGGGCTGCTGGTTTCTGTAAACAGATTGGGTTGAAGCCAGTGAAATATTTTTGTTATCATTTTTTGACAATTATTATGAACTATTTTTACCTTCATGCTGATGTGACCTAGGAAACATTAATTAAATTTGAATGAATGGATGATTTTAGTGAATGAAGTTAACATTCTTCTTTCAATGGCATGCCTAAATTCATACATTACCACTGGGGAATTAGAATTTTAGAAGAAATCAGGTATATTAATCTACATTATGCTACTGTAAAATAGAAATGAACTTTCTATGAAAACGTATCCCACACAGGTAAGTTCTAAGATTAGAAACTAAAATTTTGATGTATCACCAAGCGTTCCATTTAAATCCAAGATAGGTGGCCTAAGCACAAGAAAGAATTTCCTAAACAGGGTCCCTGCGATGTCATCTTTATATTGAGTAGATTACTCATCTCTTTTTAAGAGAATTTGTATCATTGAAAAGAACTTTAATTTGTTTTAAAATAATTCTGATTCCACCTGAAGTGTGTTTCGAAGCAGTAATGGTACAGGAGATATATCATTAAAGGAAATAGCAAGGTCTCTCAATTAAGTTTCCCTTTAAAAGATGGAGGTGATGGACAGCTGTTGGTTTTGCCTGCCCAGCATCCCTTGCCCCCCTCTTTAGGTAAGAGAATTTCACTTTTCCTTTGGGAACTACTCCTTCCTCATTCCACATGGTCCTGACCTCCCACCCCCATCTCACATCTCAGCATAGTGACAGGCTCCTAGCGTAGACTCGGCTAACTAGATCCTCCCATGAATTTGAATCTCAGATGGAGTGATGTTCTTTGGATTCCTGGTCCTAAGCTTGGATATTCAGATTGCCCTTCCAGTCCTTCTATTATCTAGCACCAGTATCCAATAAAGTACCTTCCTGCTTAAGTTATCTAGAACCAGCTTCTGCTGCTTAAAATAGAAACCAAAGAACTGTAACTGCCATGGGAATCGCAGACTAAAATATTGTGACTGATTTGTCACTGTGGCTAAGAGAAAGTGGTGGAGTCAGGAAAGAAAATGGGATCACAGCTGAAAGGTGGAAATCTTGGGTCTACATTGACCAAGATTGGGAGAATAAGGTCTATTTACATGCACTTTTGTTCGTTTGTTTGTTTTGCCATTTTCCACTTATACTAGGCTTATTTATGTATAGTTACGTGATTGCCATTGTGGCCTGATTAATTAGAGACATTTTTTTCTATGATACCCTAATTTTCCCAGTAACACAATTAATAGTGTTACAATACCCATATTTATAGTTTATTCTTTTGATGGTTTGGAGCTGTATGCACCCAAGAAAATCATGTTCTTAAATGTAATTCATTCCTGTGGGTGCGAACTCATGTAAATAAGAACTTTTGATGAGGTAACTTCAGTTAAGGTGCGACCCACTTCAATCAGGATGGGTTTTAATTCCATTACCTTTATAAATGGAATGAAATTCATATGGTGAGAGAGAAAGCCACAGGTAGCAGCCAGAAGCTGAAATTCAGTGGAACCCAGAAGGGAACAGAGAGGTCAGCAGAGGCATTGCCATGTGACAGAGGACACTAGACCAAGGACTGGGCAGCCAGCCCCAGAACGCCAGTCTTTAGGAAGAAAGCATGGCCTTGATGATGCCTTGATTTGGACTTTCTTTTAGCCTCAAAACTGTGAGCTAATAAATTCCCATTGTTTAAGCTGATCCATTGCATGGGTATTTGCTTTGGCAGCCAAGGAAACAAAAACAATTCTAAAAAGTGGTATTTTAAATTTATTAGATTTTAATATTATAAATGTTATTCATATGCATCATAAAAAGCAGCACAGAAAGGAATAAAATGAAAAATAAAGGATCCACTTCACCTCCTTCCCAGAGAAAATGAAGTTTCTTACTTAGAACATTTCTAAATATAACTGATATGCTTTTAGTTCTTTGTGTTTCTTAGTACTTGGGCCTGTTCCCCCATTCAACCAAGGAGGCATTTTACAAAACTTGCCTCAGACAGGAGAGAGGGCATGTTGGGAAACGAACAAGCTAACCAGAGTTGCTTTTTGACTTTTGAGTTTCAAATGTCTAGGCCTCAGAGGAAAGGCAGGACTTCATCTCCCTGGAAGCAGTTTGGGGTAAGAACATGATGAGGAAGAATGAAGCTTCTAGACTGGAGAGAATTCCCCGTGCTGGAATGATGGGAAGACAGTGAGGACTTGACAAGGGGTGTGGTTTTTGAGGTGCATGCCACGGGGACTGGGCCAGAGGAATCCTTGGCAGGAGCAAATTCAGCATCCAGAGACATCCATCCTCCCCCACTGTTGAGCACTGTCACCTGCAGAACCAGTCAACATCCATCTCCTGTGTTAGAGCCGCATTAGATTTTCTTTCTATTGGTGTTACCTTCTAATACCTCCTTCCCGCAGGGAGCAATCTATCTGTGCCAAGAGGTTCCCAACCTGACTGTGTTAATGGCTGTGATGGATTGGATGTATTATGTCCCCTAAAATGCCCTGTTCTTTGATGCAATCTTGTGAGGGCAGACATATTCATGTTGATTAGGTTGGAATCCTTTGAGGATCTCCACAGAGATGTGACCCACCCAACTGTGGGTAATACTTTGATTAGATTATTTCCATGGAGGTGTGGTCCCACCCATTCAGGGTGGGTCTTGATTGATTTACTGCAGTACTTTAAGAAGAGCCATGCAGGCCCAGACGCTTGCTGCAGCCAAGAGAGACATTTTGAAGATGGCCATTGAAAGCGGACTTTTGCTACTACGGAGTTTGCCTGGGAGAAACTAAGAGAATACCCCCAGACACCTAGAGAAATGTCCTGGGAGAAAGCCATTTTGAAACACAACCTGGAAGCAAAGGAAGAAGACGCCATCCACATGCCTTCCCAGACAACAGAGTTATTTCAGATACCATTGGCCATTCTTCTGTGAAGGTACCCTATCATTGACACCTTAGCTTGGACACTTTTATGGCCTTAAGACTGTAACTTTGTAACCAAATAACCACCCTTTATAAAAGCCCATCCATTTCTGGTATTTTGCTTAAAGGTGGCATTAGCAAACCGTAACAATGGCCAAGGACACACGTGAGCCCCCTGGGTCAGAGAGTGGGGCCTGGAGAGTTGGTGGTAATGGTGTGACAGGGAAGGTTCCATCTTCTGTGAGTGTGTGAGACTGAATGGAACCAGCTTGAAATTCACCCCTTTCCTCCTGAGCCAGAAAAATGGAAAGCACACAGCCTTTACATATACATCTCCTTCCCACTTTCCTTTCTCCTACTTTTATGCACACTAGATCACGTTATACCTATTGATCAACTTGCTTTTTTTTTCATTTAGTGACATCTTGGACATCAGTGTGTAATAATCTAGTTTATTTTTCTAAAAAATGGCTACTTAATATTCTAATAATATGACAGGTCTCCAAATGATGGATTCTATCTGTCTTTTTTTTTTTGGATATTACTAAAGCTATCATGAGTATCCTTTCACAGTCTTAGCACATGTTTTTTGAGGTAACCCTAGGTTAAATTTCTAGAAATGGAATTGAGGGATCAAAAGATATGTGCATTAAAAAATTAATATTGGCAGATACTCATCCAAAATGCTTGCATATGGGTAAATTCTTATTTATTCATATTCTTTAACACTAGGGATAATTTTTTTTACATCTTTGCCAATCTGATACATAAAAAATTATAGCTTATTTTTAAATATGTTTTACCTTAATGATGACCAAGAACCCCTTTCATAGTTTGTACCTACTTAGTAGTGCAATTTATAAGATTTTGTCCTGTGGGTAGGGACTATTTTCTACTCAGTACAGTAAATAATTAGTAAGCATTCATTATGTTTCTAGGTGATTAGACTGAATATTACTATCCTTTGTTCAGCTGGAAAAAAAAAGTGTTTGATAACAGAGAGTGTGGCAGAGAAAATGTAAACATCAAAAACTTTAAGATTTTAACTGTAAAAGATTTTCCCATGGCTACAATTAGTTTTGCATGACACTGGCTCCTGATGAATAGGATACATTAGCTACATGTGTGCCCACAGGTAATTGAGTAAATCAGTATGTTAGCTAGAGTTATTTCATGTTTTACACTTGAAAACTGGAGGATATCAGCCAAAAATCAATTTTGGTTTTGGCACAATTAATATTAACCTGTTCTCTCTGAAAGTACAGTAATTAGGAATTTGTCACCACTGGTTTTTATTTTTATTTTTTTTGACAGAAAATCATGACACTGGTATTAAGAATGACACTTATTTTCCTATTTTCTCTGGGGGGAGGTAGTGATGCAGGAATTCTGTAGTTGAATAAGGAGCTCTATCATAGCTTTTTAAAAAAATTTTAGGAGTTTTAGCTTGAAATCTGACCTGTCTAAAGACAATTACAAACCTCTCTGATTTTCACAGACCTGTTAAAATACAGATTTTATAAAAGCTTTATGATAGCACTAGATTTATGCTATGCTCACACACCTTGATCCATGGACAAGTTGATGACAGATGGAAAACTGCTGAAAAACATAGTTGTTTTTCAAAACATTTCCCAAAGCACAGTAAGAGGTAAGCTAGGGAAAAAAACAAGTGTTCCACACTGAACTAAATTCTAGGATATGCTTGTTTAAGAAAGTGAAAGAGGTTTCTTTGCTGCAAGATCTCAGGGTCTTTAAAATATTAATGTGATAGGGATCTAGTTTGCAATGTTTCCCTAATTCATTAAACCCTGGTGCCCTATTCCTCATGGTAAATATATGCTGTTTTCCTGTTGCCCAGGATCTACTTTTTTCCCCCAAATCTAGTGGGGCTGTTATTAGAGGTCCCACCCTCTTCCAGCTAAGGGACAGCAAATGCCCTAAGGTAGGACAACCTGAAGCTCTCTCGTGGGGATGTGAATTGGGAGTATCACTAAAAAAGAGATTGGGGTTCATCCATCCCCATAAAGGGATACACCTGACCATAATAAGCCTCCCTCTGTGCTACCTTGTTTTCCCTGCTTCTGTGTCCTCTGGAGCTGCTTTAACTCCTGCCTGCTTCCAAACCTGGTTTTCTAGGCTTCCCATCAATTCTGGGAGCTCCAGATAGCCTATTAAACTCTGTTTTGCTTAAGCAGGACGGAGTAGTTTTCTGTCACTTGCAACCAAAGGATCCATGCTTTTTTTTCCCTTTCTCAGACCATCCATCATAACATCATTACACTGAAACAGGGATGATATCTACATATTGATGATGGAAAGGCCTACACTGATTACACTGCCTTTATGTTCTAAGAGCTCACAAATTTGTTGAATAAATGACTAGTATTCCAAAGAACAGCTTTTAGGAATCATTACCTTTAGTTATTTTCCGAATAAGAGAAAGACTCTACATAATGGAGAAATAGTGCCTAAAATATATTTGCTCCTTGTCTTAGTTTTCCAGGGCTGCTCTGAAAACACAGTGGGTTGGCCTAACAACAGGAATTTATGGCTCAAAGTTTTAAAGGCCAGAAGTCCCAAATCAAGGGATCTGCAAGGCCATGTTTTCTCTCAGTGTCTGCAAGCATCTGGTGATGGCTTACCACAATTCTTGCGGTTCCTTGACTTGCATCTCTGCTTCCTTCACATGGCTATGTCCTTGATCTTCTCCTGTGGCTTTCTCTGATTGTCCGCATCCAAATTTTCTCCCTTTATAAGCCTCCAGTAATATTAAGACCCACCTGATTTCATTTGGTCACACTTTAATAATAGCAACTTGAAAAGGTCATGGGAACATGGATTAAGAATGTGTCTTTTGCTGGGTAAGTGATTCAATTTCCCACACTCTTCTAATGCCAGAGTATACTGGAAAACACATGTATGATGAGTTTTGATGGCTTTCTAAGGAACTACTGAATTTCTTATTTTACAGAAATAAGGCTTTCTTTTAAAGCTGTACTTAAAATCAATACTTAAGGGATCATTTAAGAAAAAAAATTACCCCCTATGAACCAAACAGTTTACTAGGCACTCAATATACAATTTTTCATTTACTTCTCAACATCTGTGTGCCATCAACATTTATTGAGCCCCTACTATGTGACAGGCATTATGTTAGGGCCTGGGGATACAATGATGAACAAAACAAACCCAGCATGTACAGTACTAGACCACTCAATAGTAAAATAAATGGTGCAATGATGACGTAAAGGTTATTTTTGATGTGTAAATACAATTATAATCTTTGCCCTTTCTATTTAATTATCTTTAATAAGTAGCTTCTCTTTATTCTAAACAAACAGATAATCCATTCAATATAGATAGGTTTAAAATTTTAAGCATAATAACTTCAGGGACAAATCCTTATGAATTTTAAAGGAGTGTTTTAGTTTTTAACAGAGGTCATTGACAACATTTTGGGTTCAAACATGCTTTGACATTTGATCTGATATAAAACAACATCCAATGAAAAGTATAAAGTTGCTTTTGAAAAATTCTAGAGAATGACATGCACCTAATGTTTGCAGTCTGTTATTTGTCACTCTTCCTCCTGCACCTATCTTGGTGTCTAGTACAGCTAGATAAGCAGCACCCCAACATCCTAAAGTCCTAATATCAAAACGAAGGAAGGAAGCAGAACCCAGGGAGAGCAAACAGGCTCAGAAATCCTGAGTCTGAAAGCAGAAAACAATCATTGAACCATAATTTGAGACTCATGAGAATGTTAAGGACCCCTCAGAATAATCAGGGCACTGTTCCTAGCCCAACTGTTTGAAGAACACAAACCTGCCAGGAATGAGATTTAACATTCTGTGAAATTCCATCTTTGCAGTAATTACTTCCTGAGCTACTATAAAACACAGCTTACTCCAATTTAAGAGTTAGAGTCTACCTGGTGGCTCAACTTTACACCTGACCAAGTTTTTCACCTCAAAGGTGGAATATTTACCTATTAAAATCACCCACTCGCTGAAGTTTGCGTTTTCTCACCGTGTTTTAGGCAGGAATGAAATGAACCTCCAGACTGCCAATGATACAGCAATAGTGGTGTTTTGGGGTCCCCGTCTGTTTGCAGTTTTAATGCTGAGTTAGCTGTAAGCAAGTACCCTTTTTTATTTCTCAGGTTCAGGGCCTCAGTTCATCCCGTGGGAATTGAAGGGATTTGCTCCCCCATCATTTCCTAAAGTTACAGTGAAGCCTTTCTTGACAGTGCTATAAAGTGTACTATCCTACGGAGGGCCACTGCAGGTCCTGCAAAGGGGCCGCTAGGAAACAGGGGCAACCTGAACTTTACAAGTTAGTTGAGACAGGGAGAAGGAAGCAAAGGGCCAGTGCTCCCCGGTACACCGGCGGCAAGTTGCTCGCCGGCCGTTGCAGGGGAGTCTGGGGCGAGCAGGCTGGGTTACCAGGTCTCATCCGACGCGGCAGGGGCTGCAGCCGTGGCTGCGAACTGTAAGTGTGACCCAGGGCCCCAGAGCGAAGGTGCCAGAGGGCGAGAAGGGGACCGCGCGGAGAAGGGAGACTTCCGGGGAGAGCGGGTGGGCGCGCTGGCTCCCTGGCAGCGGTGAGGGTTAGGAGGGCAGGGGGACTCGCTAGCTCGCCGGCTGGGGTTAAGAGGAGCAGATAGGCGTTTTGGTTCGCCGGCAGTGAGGATTGGGGGCAGGAGCGTGCGCGCTGCCTCGCTAGCAAGGCTGGGGGCGCGGGGAGAGTTGCTGCGCGCAGTTCGTTGGTGGGGGTGGAGGACAGACGTGTACACTGCCTAGCCGGAAGCGGAGTTGTGGGGGTGGCGTGCGCGCTGCTCGCCGGCGGGGGTGGGAGAGTAGGGCGTGCGCGCGGGCTCGCCGGCAGGAGGGGGACGCGGGGGGTGAGGGATGTGCTCGCTGGCTTGTCGGAGGCGGGAGGGGGCGGAGCCGCGTCGCCAACCGAACCCGCCCCAGGGGCTGCCAAGGTGCGTTTCCAGGCTGTCGTGGCCGCCTGGAGCAGAGCGAGCCGGACGCGCCACCTGCAGCTTTGGCTGGTGCTTTTTATTTACTAGGAAACAATTTCCCCGCGGGAGAGTCCGAGGACGCGCAGGCACTTGCATACACACGCTATCGCGCTCGCTCTGCACAACTGCATCCCCAAACCGACAGAGTGAAGCTACTGCGGTGTCTCTTAACCTCAGCATCGTGGGGCAAAGCAGTGCCATTGTGCATCAGGGAGAGCCTGGTGCTGCGCTGCTGCCTCGGGTACCTAACCCAGCAGACCGCTCACCCCATCGGGTAAGCCAGTCTCTCTCCTTGTAGCCTGTTCGGGTTTAGTGTCTGCTTACCGCAGCCTGTTCGGGTTTAGTGTCTGCTTACCGCAGGGAGAGGGTGGGAGGCTGCTGGTGCGGCAGTGGGGGCCAGACCTGGAATTGAAAATTCAGGGGCATGCAGCCCATACAGTCTTTACCAGTGTCGTCTAGCAGGAGCGGTTACTACTAGGATTACTTATTCTACCAACCCTGGAGTTGCTTCCCCACTCCTTCTCCTCTTCCTCTCAGCCCAAGATGTATCCTGCTCTTTGGTTGCCAAGGAGACTTGCTTAAACATCAGCCTTGGGACATCTAATGAAAGAAATGGATTCTTTCTTTCTTTCTTTCTTTTCCCCATTTGTTATTATTATTTAGAGAAGTTGTGGGTTTACAGACCAATCATACATAAAGTACAGGATTCCCATATGCCACCCTATTATTTACATCCTGCATTGGTGTGGTACAGTTGTAACAATTAATGAAAGCAGATTTTTATAGTTGTACAATTAATCTTTAGGTTCACGGTTTGTATTGTGCAGTTCCATGGAATTTTTTTAAATGTTTATTTCAGTACTAGATAAATAAAAACTTTTCCATCATCCTAAGTAGAAAATCTGTACATTTTAAGCCTTAACTCCCTTTTCCCTATCCCCCACCCCCCTACCCCACCCTCATCCCCTGGTAACCTATATTCTAGATTCTGACCCTGTGGGCTTACTTATTCTAATTATTTCATATCAGTGAGATCATACAATGTTTGTCCTTTGTGTTTGGCTTATTTCACGCAACATGGTTATCTTTGAGGTTCACCCATATTGTCTCATGTATCAGAACTGCATTGCTTTTTGGAGCTAAATAATATTCCATTGTGTGTATATACCACATTTTGATTATCCATTCATTGGTTGATGGACACTTGGGTTGCTTCCATCTTTTGGCAATTGTGAATAATGTCACTGTGAACATCGATGTGCAAATATCTGAGTCCCAGCTTTCAGTTCTTTTGAGTATATTCCTAGTAGGGGATTTGCAGGTCATATGATAGTTTATATGTAGTTTTCTGGTGAACCATCAAACTGTCTTCCACAGCAGCTGCACCATTTTACATTGCCACCAGCAATGAGTGAGTGTTCCTGTTTCTCCACATTCTCTCCCATGCTTGTAATTTGTTTAATAGTAGCCGTTCTAGTGGGTATCAAATGCTATCTCATTGTGGTTTTGATATGCATTTCCCTAATGGCTAATGATGTTGAGCATCTTTTCATGTACTTTTTGGCCATTTGTGTATTTTCTTTGGAGAAATGTCTATTCAGGTCTTTGCCCATTTTTTTTTAATGGGTTGAGTTGAAGGATTTCTTATGTATATTCTGGATATTAAAACCTTATTTGATATGTGGCTTCCAAATATTTTCTCTCATTATATAGATTGTCACTTAACTTTTTACTTTCATGATAAAGTCCTTTGAGGCACAAAAGTTTTTAATTTTGATGAGTTTTTTTCTTTTGTTGCTTGTTGTTTGGTGTGCAGGGTCTGAAAAACCATTACCTAACATGAGGTCTTAAAAGATGCTTCTCTACATTTTCTTCTAGGAGTTTTATAGTTTTGGTTCTTATAATTGTAAGTTTGATTCATTTTGAGTTGCTATTTGTATGTGGTATGAGTTAGGGTTTCTCTTTCATTCTTTTGCAATTGAAAATCCAGTTTTCCCATCACCATTTGTTTTAGAGAATTGAGTGCTCTTTGCCACCTTGTCAAAAATCAGTGGCCATAAATGTGAGGGTTGATTTCTGACCTTTCAATTCAGTTCCGTTCATCTATATGTCTGTCCCGGTGTCAGTACTATGCTGTTTTGGTTATTGTGGCTTTGTAATAAGTTTTAAAATGGGGATGTGTGAGTCTTACAACTTTCTTCTTTTTCAAGATGGCTTTGGCTATTTGGGGCCCCTTATCCCTCCATATACATTTTTTTTTAAAGAGAAGTTGTAGATTTGCAGAACAATCATGCATAAAATACAGGATTCCCATATACCTTGCATTGGTGTGGAACATTTTTTACAATTGATGATAGCACATTTTTATAATTGTACTATTGATTAAAGTCTATGGTTTAATTTAGGGTTGTCTTGGTAGTCTAGTTGCATGGATTTAAAAACAAAATTTATTCTGTTACCTAATATTTCCCGTTTTAATCATATTCAGATATATTTTTCAGTGCTTTAATTGCACTCACAATGTTGTGCTACCATCATCACCATCCATTACCAAAACATTTCCATCATTCCAAATAGGAACCCTGTACGTTTTAAACCTTAACTTCCCATTCCCTACACCCACTCTGTCCCCTGGTAACCTGTATTCTAGATCCTAATTTTATGGGTTTGCATATTCTAATTTTTTCATATCAGTGAGATCATACAATATTTATTCTTTGTTCTGGCTTATTTCACTCAACGTGATATCTTTAAGTTTCATCCATGCTGTCACATGTATCAGGACCTCAGTCCTTTTTATGGCTGAATAATGTTCTGTTGTATATATATATGTATATATATATATATATATATATATATACTACATTTTATTTATCCATTTATCAGTTGATGGGCACTTGGGTTGCTTCCACCTTTTGGAAATAAGTGAATACTGCCACTATGAACTTAGGTGTGCAAATATCTGTTCGAGTCCCTGCTTTCAATTCTTTTGGGTATATATACCACATAGTGGGATTGCTGGGTCATATGGTAGTTCTATATTTAACTTTCTGAAGTACTGCCAAACTGTCTTTCAGTGTGGCTGCACCATTTTACATTGGCAACAGCAATGAATGATTGTTTCTATTTCTCCACATTCTATCCAACTCTTGTTATTTTCAGTTTTTTTAATAGCATCCATTCTGATGGGTGTGAAATGGTATTTCATTGTGGTTTGGATTGGCATTTCCCTGATGGCTAATAATGTTGAGCATCTTTTCATGTGTGTTTTGGCCATTTGTATATCTTATTTGGATAGTTGTCTCTTAAAGTATTTCGCTCATTTTTAAATTGAGTTGTTTGTCTTTTTGTTATTAAGTTGAAGGATTTATTTATATACACTGGATATTAATCTTTTTGGCTATGTGGTTTCCAAATATTTTCTCCATTGTGTAGGTTGTCGTTTTACTTTCATGATAAAGTCCTTTGAGAAACAAAAGTTTTTTATTTTGATGAGGTCCCATTTACCTATTTTTTCTTTTGTTGCTTGTGCTTTTGGTATAAAGTCTAAGAAACCATTGCCTAACAAGAGGTCTTGAAGGTGCTTTTCCCCATTTTCTTTCAGGAGTTTTATAGTTTTCTTTCTAGAGTTTTGGGTCATAGTTTGATCTGTGATCCATTTTGAGTTGATATTTGTATATGATGTGAGGTAAGGGTCCCTTCTCTTTTTTTGCAAATGGAGATCTGGTTTTGCCAGCACCATTTTTTGAAGAGACTATTCTTTGCCAGTTGAGTGGTCTTTGCCACCTTGTCACGAATCAGTTGGCCATAAATATTAGGGTTGATTTCTGAGCTCTCAGTTCTAGTCTATTTGTCTGTATGTCTATTCTCATGTCAGTACCATGCTATTGTGATTACTGTGACTTTATAATAAGTTTTAAGATCAGGAAGTGTGAGTCCTTCAACTTTATTCTTTTTAAGATGGCTTAAGCTATTTGGGGCCACTTACCCTTCAACAACCCTACCATATAAATTTGATGTTTGATTGGCTGTTGCATTTTTGCGGAGATGGTTGTTGGAATTTTGATTGGAATTGCATTGATCTATGAATTGCTTGTGTAGTATTCGTATCTTAATGGTATTTAATCTTCCAACCTGTAAAGACAGAATATCCTTCCATTTATTTAGGTCTTCTTTATTTTCTTTTAGCAATGTTTTGTAGTTTTCTGTGTATAAGTCCTTTCCATCCTTGGTTAGATTTATTCATAGATATTTGATTCTTTTACTTTTTATTGTGAAATGAATTTTTTTTTTCCTGATTTCTTCTTCTGATTGTTCATTGCTTGTGCATAAAACCATTACTCATTTTGGGGTGTTGACCTTGTCCTCTGCCACTTTGCTGAATTCGTTTATTAACTCTAGGAGCTTTGTTTTGGATTTTCCAGGACTTTCAGTATATAGGATTATATCATCTGCAAATAGGGAAAGTTGTACTTCTTCCTTTCCAATTTGGATGCCTATTTTTTTTTTTCCTGCCTAATAGTTCTGGGAAGAACTTCCAATACAGTGTTCAATAGCAGTGGTGACAGTGGACATCCTTGTCTTGTTCCAGATCTTAGAGAAAAAGCTTTCAGTCTTTCACCATTAAGTAGGATGTTAGCTGTGGGCTTTTCATATATGCCATTGATCGTGTTGAGGAATTTTCCTTCTATTCCTAGTGTTTTTATTCAGAAAGGGTGCTGTGTAGTGTGAAATGCCTTTTCTGCATCAACTGAGATGATCACATTGATTTTTTTTTTCTTCATTGTGTTAATGTGGTGTATTACATCAGCTGGTTTTCTTATGTTGAACCATCCTTGGGTTCTACGAATAAATCCCATTTGATAATAGTGTTTAATTCTTTCGATATGCTGCTGAACTTTGGTTTTTAGAATTTTGTTGAGGATTTTTGCATCTGTGTTCATAAAAGATATTGGTGTAGTTTTCTTTTCTTGTGATATCTTTATCTGGCTTTGGAACAGTGTGATGTTAGTCTCAGAATGAGTTAGGGAGTGTTTCTTCCTCTTCAGTTTTTTTTGGGAGAGTGAGCAGAAATGGCATTAAGTCTTGGAATGTTTTGTAGAATTCTCCTGTGATGCCATCTGATCCTGGGCCTTTTTTATGTTGTTGGGATGTTTTGATAAATGATTCACTCTCTCTCCTAGTAATTAATTTGTTGAGATCTTTTATTTCTTCTTGAGTCAGTGTAGGTAGTTTGTGTGCTTCTTTGTCCATTTCCTCTTGGTTATCTAATTTGTTGGCATATAGTTGTACATAGTAAACTCATAATCCTTTTTATTTCTGTGGGGTCAGTAGTAATGTTCTCCTTTTCATTTCTTATTTTAGTTACTTGTGTCCTCTCTCTCTTATTTTGTTTTTCAGTCTAGCTAAAGGTTTGTTGATTTTATTGATCTTTTCCAAGAACAAGCTTTTGATTTTGTTGATTCTCTCTATTGTATTTTTATTCTCTGTTTCATTTATCTCTACTCTAATATTTGTCATTTCCTTCATTCTGCTTACCTTTGGTTTAGTATGTTTTTTTTTCTAGTTCTTCCAGTTTTCTGGTTATGTCTGATTTGAAATCTTTTTTTAATGTAACATTTAGAAATATAAATTTCCCTCTCAGCACTGCCTTTCCTGTATACCATAAGTTTGGGTATGTTGTGTTTTCATTTTCACTCACCTCAAGATATTTTCTAGTTTCCCTTGTGATTTCCTCTTTAACTCATTGTTTGCTTAAGAGTACATTGTATATTTTCTACATATTGTGGGGTTTTCCTTTTTTCACTTTATTATTGGTTTCTAGCATCATTCTGTTGTGGTTGGAGAAGGTACATTGCGTGATTTCAGTATTTTTGAATTTATTGAGACTTGTTTTGTAACCTAATATATGATCTATCATAGAGAATGATCCATGTGCACTCGAGAAGAATATGTATTCTGTTGTTACTGGGTTAAGTTAATGATCATGTATATGATCATTCTATATATGTCTGTTAGGTCTAGTTGTGTTCAAGTATCATTCAAGTCTTGTATTCCTTATTGATCTTCTAACTGTTCTATCCATTATTGAAGGTGGTGCATTAATATTAAAGTCTCCTTCTTTTAATGTAGAACTATGTATTTGTCCCTTCAAATCTTTTAGTATTTACTTCATAAACATTTGGTCTCTGCTGTTGGGTGTATATGTATTTATAATTGTTACACCTTCTTGTTGAATTACCCCTTTGTCATGATATAATGACTATCTTTGTCCCTCGTAACTGTTTTTGACTTAAGGTATATTTTATCTGATATTAGCATAGCTACCCCATCTGTCCTTTGGTTACTATTTGCATGATATATTTTATTCCATCCTTTCAGTTTAAACTGATTTATGTCTCTGACTTTCAGGTGAGGCTCTTGGAGACAGCTTAGAGTTGGATCATGCTTTTCTATCCACTCTGCCAATCTTTATGTTTTGACTCAGGAGTTTAATCCATTTACATTTAAAGTCACTACTGATAATGTAGGACTTTCTTCTGCCATTTTGCTATAGTGTTTGCAAGTCATAACTTTTTTGTCCCTCAATTCTTCTGCTTATGCCTACTGTCATTTCATCTGCCTACTAAACAAATATTTATTTGATTTTTTTCATTGTACCATATTGAGTCCCTTGTTGTTTCTATCGGGATATATTTTTCCTGTATTTTCCTTGTAGTTACCAAGTAGTTAAAATTTAACATCCTACGTATACAGTTATCATGTTTGATTTAATATTAACTTGACTTCAATAGCATTCATGTATACTGTTCCTATACCCTTCAGTAGAACTGTCTTAAGTGATGCTGTTATTTATTTTAATTTTTAAAATAAAATATACACTGAGGACCTTGTTGTTATTTGGCATTTGTTAATCTGTATTCAGGTGACAGTTTCATTCAAATTCAAGAAAAGAGGTAATTGCATGATATGGTATCCTAAAAAAAGGATTTGTCTAATGAATTTTTCAGTGGATTGTATCTTGAATCATATATTACTCCCACTTTAGTGATCTTATAAAGAAAGCTGATTCAAATTTAAATCCCTTCTTCCTCTCTATTTCCCCTTTATATTTTGCAGTTCACTGGGGTATCAGTATCTTAACATTAAAAGCAGAAGGTGATTTATTGTGGTTCCCCATTGGAGTACTTAGTGAAGGCCCACAAGGGTTGCATTAAAAATGTATCTGTGGGCTCTTTGTGGCCTGTGGCCTGCCAGTATTCCAATCCATAATTGAGGTCTCATCCAATTCTAAATTTCTATTTTCTAATAAAATACTGATGTGAACACTTATGTCCATCATTATAAGAGCAGTCAAGAATTTCTGATTTTGATACTAAAATCTCTTTTTGAATGTTCCTCATGCTTTCTTCAGTGAACAGGTTCAAGTTTGTATTTGAAGTTTCCTAAGACTCTCCTTTATACCTCAGAGAAAGTAAAAGAGCATGAAGTGCTTCAAAATAGGAATTTTTTAATCTAGTGAGTCAAAAGCATTTATGGTTTAAAACTTCTTATGTTCCTGGCTTAATTTTTTCTTGGCATAGAAATAAGAAGTATAGAAAAAGTCAGTAAAGGACCTGAAGTGGTAGAATAGTTGGTCAGGAAAAGGAGCATTCTGAATCTTTCAAAGAAAACTTCCTGTTGGGGTTTTAGATAATAAATTAAAACCCACCGCAGAATACCACAAGAGTCCAAGGGAAGAAAAACATAAATGGGAACTCAAAGGGGTGTTACATTCCAGCTCTCTGGCACAGGACAACTTGTTTACTCCCTAGTAACATCTTGTAGTGAAGCAAATACCTTTTCAGAAGTCATCACTTTCTCATGTTCTGTTAAAAAAAATTAGACAAGTTATTATCTCTGGGAGTTTATTTGAGCAATTTACAATTCATGAGTTGGGCGGCATCCAAACTGCACAAGGAAAGGAGCGTCCCTGAGGGGGTGAAAAGGAAAAACCTATATAGGGCAAATGCAGAAGCAAGTGAGGAACTGTTCTGATTGGCTGATGTTAAGTTTCCGTTTTCATGGGAGAGGGTCTTCCAAAGTGGGGAGCAGATATACATTGATTAGTATGGTAATCAATACTAATTAATGTCTGTTTTGATACTGGTTTATCAGCAGGTGTGGCTTCTTTGCAGTCCTGTAGGGTGCATTCCATTCTTCCATTTTCTTCAAAGTCCCTGCAGGTCAATTGTTTTTGTCTTCTGGAAAATCATTTCATGGAAAGGGATCTCTCCTGGCAATGCAAAATGCAGGCAGCCATTTTATTTTACTTAACTAAATTTTACTACTAAAGCTACAGAGATGTCCATGGACTCCACTGAAGCAGACATGGTGGCCAGAAAGGAGTGTTATTTTGTTTACATTGTCTGTCTTGTGGATTAGGAGAGGTGAAGTTAAAAAAGAAAAGTCAAAAGACTTTGAACAGTGGCTACTGATGGCTCTCTTATTCTAACGTTGCTCCCTGGAAGAATGTTTTGATACTAGAAAAATGCATTTCAGTTTTCAATTTGCACCCTTAGCAAAGATCCATGCAGTTGTTCTAATGTAACAGCATCCTGAGTGGATGCTGGGTGGATATTTTCTCTGCCCTCAAGAATTCATATCAAACAAATACTGCTGCTCCAGGCATCTTTCACTTTTTGAGCCCCTTCGGTGTGCTGCTTTCCATATTGTCTTCATAATATCCCTATAAAGTGGACATCTTATTTTCATTCCACAGATGAAGAATCCAAGACTTTGTGAATTTAAAAAAAAATGGACCAGTGAAAGAAACAACCTCAGCTGTTTTCACTTTACGATTCACATCTTTTCTACTCTTCCTATTGTCTAATGGAGGACAGACATGTACTTAATTGTGACTTGGAGGCAGTTATGCGTTAAATGCTACAATACAGATATAAGATTCCATAGAGGCACAGACACAGGAAGAGTTTTTTTTTTTTTTTTTTTTTTTTTTTAAATATTCTGGTTGTGAATATCAGATAAGTCCCTGTGTAGGAGGGAGATTAGTGCTGGACCTTGATGGCTGGTCTGATCATATTAAATAAAGATCTCTGTAGGTATTGAAAGAAGGGAGGCTCTACCAGACACTCAGTTGGAAATGTGGGTTGAGAGAATAATGCTACTCATATCTGCCATTGGTGAGCTAACGATTGTAGCTGAAGGGATGACACAGGCAGTGGGAAGAAATAAGGTTCCATGGTACAGTGCAGCAACAGGATGGAATGGCAGTGGATGGGAGGGGGTGTAGAGGAAGACAAGTCGGTAAAAGACACTGAGAGAGATGAGTTGTAGACATACAGGAGAATCCAGAGAGTGTAGTATCGATTCTTTTAAAAGACTGAACGTAAGGGCAAGGGACAAACCAAGTATTATATTGTCCGTACAGAGTCTGGTACACAGTAAACATCCATTAACTATTATGGGGTGTCTGTATTTTTAACATCCAATGGCTGGCATGTAATTTCCTTTCCTGTGGAAGGAACATATATTGAAATTTTTCATTTCAATTGGCATGGACAGATACCCTGGTTTTCAAAAATGGCAAAAGAGATTCTGACAAATTAGATGATAAAAGAACACGTCGACTTGGAGGTTGGGGAAGCCCTGACACATAGAAATCAACCCTCTCTTCCCTTCCAAGAGGTTAACGTGGGGCTTGCTATTGGGGAATTCTGGAAGGAAGTTTTAATATTAGATGCACTTTGATGAAGTCTCATATCTGTGGGACAAGGAAAGGGGAAATGGGAGCTCTATTTCAGCTATTTGAAAAGCTGTAATGAAACCCAGAGGGAAATCTTTGGTGACAGATAAATGTGGACTGCTCTTCACTGTGGTTGGTCAACATTTTTGTTTGTTACATGAATGGAGATATGACAAGAATGTGATAAGCAAGTGGTAGTTAGACTTGAATTCAAATACTAGATCTACAGTGACTGGGCAGGAGAGCTACCTCCTGGAATGATAGGCAAAGCTAACAAGATGAAATAAAAGAGAAAACATGTCATAGCTAGAGTCTAGCACTGGGGAGATTTGACATGATCAGAGTTCGCTTTAAAGTTGGAGGGGTTTTAGTTCCCAGCAAGTACAATATAAGCCAACATGATGATGTGCTCTTTGTGGGCATTTTGGGCAAGTATTGGAAAATATTGTGAACAAATGCTGTAAACAGGACTTTTTGGTGACAGTGGAGTTGGACTTGGCTATGTCTGTGTCAGGCAGTGCTTTACCCTCTCTTCCCTCCTTATGTAACTGGTTCTTATTATTTCAGTACTAATTTTCTCCAATTCGGAGAGTAGAACTTGAGAATTTATCCTAGAACATCTTACTTTCCCTTTTTGGGGGAATTAATAGATGGAATTCATTTTGTTCACCTTTTCTCTTGTTCTGTCATTACTAATTGGTTCCATCATTCCCAGACCATTCCTGCTGAGATCTTTACCCGAGAGGTGCTGAGCGGGAAGAAGCAGTCAACCTTCTTCATGCTTTTCACATTCTTGCCCTGTTTCAAATCCACAGTGCAAAGCATTAATGCATTTAAATTAACTGGATTTAGGCATATGGCTCTGTACATTTTGGTGAGACTTTTAGAAAAACTGTGTATAAGAAAACAGTTTTGCAAACTTGACTTGGAGTCAGAATAGTTCAGCATATTTTTGCAGCAATGCAGAAAGCGTTGAAAGCTGTAAATTTGTCTAAAATAGTTTTTCCCTTGCAAGATTGAAATCACCAACCTGAAAAGACTATTTTTAAATGAAGAAGCAAAGTCTTTGGCTGTTTTCATGGACTCTTGACATTCTCCTCCATGTTTATTTGAGGCATAATATATTCTTCTTTCCATGCCAGATGAGCTAGTTCCAGTTATTTGGAAGCCAGTTTTTTTTTGTGTTGTGTGATGGTACAGCCATTTGGCATACAGGATATTGATTGAATAAGTAGTCCCATCCTGGCTGATTACTTCAGTGGGAACACTTTCAATGCTAATCGGACGGAGATGCTAAGAACAGTGGAGGAGGCATTTTGCCATTTTTTAGTGATGTAAGTTCTGGTAACTCATTTTTAAAAAGCCTTACTTAAAGCCTTTTTATTTATGATTTTTAGTTCTAAAATTGTATGTGCAAGGGAGCATGGCACAGCCCAAAGACAATGAATGATCCTTGGAGCCTGGATTTGAATACTCAGTCTGATGCTTCTTGGCTCCATGATGCACAGTCCACTTAAATAACCCTTCTAAGTCTCATTTCTCTTATCCATAAAATTACTTAGCTCATTGGGCTATTCTAAGATTAAATGAGATAGGCATAGAGATATGCCTGGCCCATATAATTAATTATTAATTCCTTCCATTTCCCTCTCCTCCACCTACAATTGCCTTCCTCAAAATGCAGGTGGTATACATTTAAATTTTGTGCACCCTGTGAAATGTCTCAAGTCTGCCACCCTTAGAGAGGGGGCCAACCCCTTCATGTTCTGGAGCTTTGAGTGATGCAGTGGGCTGCTTGTGTGGGGGTGGGGATGCCACACATATCTTGGGATTATTGGGGTCCTTTCTTTCTGACAGGCCACCTCCTCCTCTTTTCTGCAGCTCCTGAGCCCCAGCCTGGCTACAGGGAAAAGGAGGATCAGTTTCCTCCTGCCAACATAGCCCACCAGGGCCTTATTAGAGGATCTCTTCAGGCGTCCCCATCTGTAAAAAGCAGAGAGCTGCCCTTTCTGTCCCCTGCGGAAATAATAATAGCAGCACCAAGTACCTGGTGAGTACAGACCTCCTAGCCTTTCTGCAAGGCCAATTTCTAGTTGCCTACATCTTTCTAGACAGCCGGGGGTTTTCCTTCAAGCTGAATTATGTAAATTTTATGAAAAGGTCAAAAGCTCACCAGGCTCAAAGAAAGAACTCTTCAGATTCACTTTCAAGTCAGATAGGATTAAAGCCTTCCCAGATAGAATACTCTGGGTTAAATCTATTTTTTGTTCTCTGCACCTCACCCCTCTCCCCCCAGCTCCGCCCCTGCCAAGCGATTCCTCACCCTCACAAATGGCAGAGTAATTTTTCTGCTTTTTAAATATCATTTGGTTCTCTGACGACCTAAGAGCGCAGACGAGGTTAGTCCGTCTTGACTTTTTTCAAGGTCACCCCCCAGCTCATGGGTTTAAGGAGTAACCCAGGCAGCAGTGGGAGCTGCCAGCAGCCCACTGTACCCAGTGACTCTTGCAGTCATGAGATAAGGAAGAACTTGCATAGGGAGTTTGCCTGACCAGTAGATTTTAGGAACTCATATACCAAGCTAATTTCTGTTTTCATCAAACACTGTGTCACAAAACAAATCCTTACCAAAAAAAAAAAAAAAAAAAAAAAATTTGTGCTGAATGTGTGCAACTTCTATATATATAGTTTTTATTTAATATATCAGTGTTTCTTTCAGTGTGTTACAGTTTAAATAATTCAGATTCAGATTGTTTTTGGTAGTTGGTGAGTAACATTAGCTTAGATAGGAAAATAACAGAGACTTAGGGAATTCCTAATGTTAAATTTGTGATCATTTGTCAAAGACAAACTTTCATTACTCTTTATGAATCCAGAAGAGAATATAGTAAAAAAAAAAGGGGGGGGGGGAATTCTGTATATATT
Organism: Choloepus didactylus; assembly: GCF_015220235.1. NCBI lineage: Eukaryota > Metazoa > Chordata > Mammalia > Pilosa > Megalonychidae > Choloepus > Choloepus didactylus. The sequence goes on along the minus strand of NC_051313.1, from coordinate 54,858,677 downwards.
GAATATTGATTGTAGTAAGATGTGAAATGTAAGGTGATAACTATGGGAGCTGAGATGACATCAGTGTCAGGTTTTATGTATGCATGAAATTCACATGAAGTCAGCAAAGGTACAAAATAGAAAATACTAAGAAAAAAAGCGTATGTTTGAAATGAGGATACTAAGTTCAACTACTCCCCAAGTGACAGCTATGCTTATTATTTTGGAAATTTAGGTTTGTAATTGAGGTAGATATCTGAACTGAAGAGAATTATTTTGATAGGGTCTCTCTTTGACATGCTTTCTCATTTACTCTGTTTGACATTCCCTGAAAGGAGACTTTTTTTTTTTTTTTTTTAAATGCTATTCTTGTGAGAGGCAGTGGTGTAGATATAATCAAATAACCCTTTGGCTGCTAAAAGATTCCCTAGTCTTTCCCAGACTGATGTCCTTGAGCTGACATGGTTGATTGGTTTTTTGAAAACTCAGAGCCTAAAGAAATATGGAATGAAAGTTTTGTTTTTTTTTCTTCTATAAAAACATTAACTACCTACAATCTGATTTAATTTGGGCACAGCTTATCTTCTTTAGCTTTGGGTCAAAGCTATTTATCATTTCTTGGAGGTATTTAGTATCAACTGCAGATGGGGCTTCCTAATTGATCAAATGTCAGTTGAGAAACTCATGCACAGCCCTTAGGTCTTTCTACACAGCATTTAAGTTGACTTTTTACTGAAGCTCTAATTTGTGAATCTTAGTGTCATCTGTAGGGTTTGATGATAAATTTCTTTTCTCTGACCTTGTCATTTTTCACGAAGTTGTCAGTTTTTGATTTCCACATTTTATGTTGTTCTATCAATAGGTTGCTCATCAGAAGTCTGCATTTAATTTATATCATTTAATATGCATTAATTGCTTTAAAACAGAATATTAATATATTTAACGTACATAACTGCCAAGGAATTTGCACATGTGGGTGGAATTCTTAGGCTGGAAAATTTTCTCCTTATGAGTAAGAGTTCGGTGAGCATGGAATTGAGACAAGAAGAGTTAGTTACATGGTTTGACTATGCAATAGCATCAACCCTACACATCATCTTTGATAATAAGGACATACTTCACCCCCAGACCTAGTGAGACATGAAATTCCCAGACCCTCTAAATATGTGCCTTGATTATTATATTTTTCTCTTTGGGTATGTATTCTCTGAGTTTCCTTTGCTTCCTCTCTTTTGGCCTCTTTTGGGAAACAACACCCTTTGATTGCTTAGGGATTTTGTTGCCATCCATTCTTTGCTCATGTGCAACTTGCAGCACCATAATCAATGGCTATGGGGATACTGCTCCTTTTTTTGATGGACAGAAGGTAAGAATGGAGGAGGACCTCTTGTGTCTCAGCATTAAGTGAGCCCGCTATGACAATGACCAAGCTGTCCACCCAGATAAACGTGTGTAGGAGGCTAGATATCACTGCTCTTGAGAACGTTCTTAGGATGGGGTGCCTCTCCTCTCCTTATCTGGATTTCACGGTTGATCTCAGGGAAGGGAATTTCAGAGTTTCAGCCCAGCACCCTCCAGTATCTCAGCTAGGAAAGAGGGTCATCTTGCAGGAGCCAGCTGCAATTCCCTCTCTGTCTGCTTCAGCTTGCTGAATTCAAGGCTGCCTAAGGACAGTGCCACAGTTGATAAAGCCTTATTCTTGAGGTATTTTTTTCCTTGTTGCTTAGGCCCCAAAGCAGAACTGAAAATCCATCACTGGTAGTATTTCTGTGGACTGATGTAAGGCTCGGGTGGGCCAGTGAGGTTAATTGGGAGAGCCAAGGTACATGGAATCAGATTCATTGAGCTTCTGGCTCTGCCAGTCGGGCTTGGAGTGACCTTGACTTGAGACCTCTGTGCCTAAATCTCTTTCTATATAAATTGGGATAACATTTAGAAATCTTAATTTTCTCATGAATATCAGAATAAAATTGGATATATTACATAAAAGTGCTCTGTTACTGCTTTTGATAGGCCATTCTAGAAACTTGCTTTAGAAAATTATATATTACCATTGCTTGACAAACGAGTCCAGCCTAGAGTTTTATAGATGAGACTGATTCTCAGAATGATGTGAGGTTGTTTTAAACATATAGATTCCCATATACATCATACCTGTTGTATTAGAATCTGCATTGGAGCTGAGCTGCTTGTGTGTTAAAAGACAAAACAAAACAAAACAGAACAAAAAACCACAAAAACCTCCCCTGAGTGATTTTGAACAGCTTAATTTGGGAGCCATGGTTCTAGAGTGTAAGTGACCTGCTTCTTATTCCTGCCTCCCAGTGACCAGCTGTGCTGCCTGGATCTGGGCTTCATCCTTCACATTACCAAAAAATAGCAAATTAAATCAGTTCTGAGATCACGCTGCTCTCTGGCTACTGAGTGGGCGTTTAAACACTGCTGGCAATTCTGTGCTAACCTGACTGGATAGAAGTCATGATGTGGGATTGACATATTTACTGCTAAAACAGAGGTTATGATTGTCCGCTCAAATTAGTACAAATAAAAGAGTGGATTGCTGCAAAAGTAATCTTTATAAATGTCCTCATTTTACTGTCCAACATTGAAGTAGTTGTATTTATTTTAAAATGTACATTTCTGCATAACATAAATTCCAATTTTTGATTTAGAGTATTAGTAGTGATTGCATGGCATTATATAAGCCTGGTGGAGTATTCTGTTTCTACTGAGGATGAAATCTTATGAGTCATTGATTAACAGGTTGGTAGGGAACTGCTGCCATATAGGATAGATTCTTACAGCAGGATTTCAGTAGCCAGAGAGGCTACAATTTTGAATTGTAGTTTGCTCTTTATTTTTTGGGAAAGTTCAGAATGTGCTTTGTAGGTTTTTAATGGGTTTTAAGTTAATATTTGGTGCTTAGGGAATTGCTGAAACAAAGCGTGACTCTGTGTGTATATGTGTGTGTGCATGTGTGCACATGTCTTTTATGACTGAGGGGAATTTCCTGACCCTCCTAGCTATCATGATCTTAAAGCAACAAAATATTTGTATATTAGGCATTTTGAGGAAATATGCAATCATTAAGCTTTGGTATATAGATAAGAAGGCAAAAGAAATCTTGCTGTTGGATGTCTTGTGAAATTATAAATTAATTTTAGATATATACAAAAGTGATCAGGGTTATGGTAAGGATGCTGCTTAATTTTACCTTTAAGAGAAGTCACTTTGAGGTGAGTGAGTATAAGGAAAAAGGACAGATAATATATTTATGTTTATCTACCAATAGAATTTTAGTCATGATTAGAACAATTGTGATGTTTTCTCTGGTACTGAATTAAGTACAAATCAGCTTCATCCCTATTGCAGAAAAGTTTTTTTTTAAAATGCAATTTTATTGTGATAAACTAACACACCATATAATCTATCCAAAGTATACAATTAGTGGCTCACAATATCATCATATAGTTATTCATTCATCACCACAATTTTCAAACATTTTCATTACTCTAAAATAAAGAAAAAATATAAACATAAAAAAGAAATAAAAAGAACACTCAAACCATCCTATACCCCTTATTTCCCCATATTATTTATATATTTTTTGTCATTATTTTATTACTCATCTGCCCATACACTGTTAAAGGGAGTGTCAATCACCAGGTTTTCCCTATCACACAGTCACACGATAAAAGCTATATAGTTATACAGTTATCATCAAGAATCAAGTCTACTGGATTACCACTCAACATATTCAGGTATTTCCTTCTAGATATTCTAATACACTAGAAACTAAAAAGGAATTTCTACCTAATGCATAAGAATAACCTCCAGATTGACCTCTCACCTCTATTTGAGATCTCTCATCCACTGAAGCTTTATTTTGTTTAATTTCTTTTCCCCCTTTTGATCCAGATGGCATTCTCCATCCCAGGATGCTGGGGCCAGGCTCATCCCTGGGAGTCATGTCCCTTGCAGGGGTGGGGTGTAATGAGTTAATTTGCAGAGTTGGCTGAGAGAAAGAGGCCACATCTGAGCAACAAAAGAGGTTCTCTGGGGGTGACTCTTATGACATAATTATAAGTAGGCTTAGCTTCTCCTTTGCAGAAGTAAGTTTCATAAGGGCAAGTCCCAAGATAGAGGGCTTGACTTATTAAATTGGGATTCCCTAATGCTTGCAGGAATATCAGGAATTCTCTAGGTGAAAAAGTTTACTATTTCCACATTTTTCCCCAGTCCTTCAAGGGGACTTTGCAAATACTTTTCTATTTTCTGCCCAAAATACCCTGGGATAGGAAAGTTTTTAATACTTAGGAATATTTTTGAGTTGAAGAAATGGTCTTTTAACCTGAACAATAACCATTGAATAACTGGAATTGCTTTATTGAGCTACCTTTTCTCCCCTAGAAAATCAGGTGAATATGCTGCATGTAGAACTTTGCCAAGTTATAATTAGGTTGTAATATTTTTCTGCCTTTTATGTCAAAGACAGCGTAAAAAAGGAGAGTGCATATATACTGTTATTGTTTAAGGAAGATACTCCTGTGTGGAGCTTGGACAATGGTGGGTTTTCTAACTGAAACTGCATTTACCATCAGTTGGTTTTGAGGCTGAAGCCTTATTAGGTGGTTAGCATTTGGCCATTCTGCCCAAAACATCTTTTGGCCATCTGTGCCAAATTACAGGAAGTAATGGCCTTGGGCACAGCTGCTGAGTATAAAGTGTATTTCTAACTTGTGTATTAATGATAATGACTACATAGAGAAGTCTGGTGGCTCAATGTGCAGAATAAGTATGAGAGAGCCAAATATACTCACACATATAAATTTACAAATGTGAGTAGGCATTATTTAAATCTGTAGACAGGTATTTAACCTTTTTTTTTTTTTTTTTAACCTTCATCTCTTCATAGTAGCTTTCTCCTAAAAAAAAAATAAATAAATGTCAAGAAAGATTGACCTCATTTTGGTACTTCTTTATAATCCTGCTTGAGTTTTGCATTAATACTGATATTGTTCATAGGAAGTGGCTTTGATTAATATAGTCCAGCCCAGCTGCTTCCTTTAAAGAGAACCACTCTAGGTCGAGCGGCTGCTGTTTGGTATAACTGCATTTTTTTTTAGACTGGCATCTGTGATCTTCCAGGCAGATTAAGTATAATGTCATTAGAAATAGAATTAAGACATTATAAGAAAATAAGTGGTGGCAGTCCTGTAACTCAGGATTAAAAGAAGGCTTAGAATAAAAATTCTAAACAGACATTTCTATATTTTGCACAACCAAGTCATTTCTCTAACATACCTCAATTAATGAATGTATTGGAAGGAAACCTACCCTATAATGAAGTTGGTTTTTAAAAAGAAGTTAATCAAAATTATGTGAAGCGATTTCTGCATATTTGATATAGCTTAGTAGCAAATTCCCCACATATGCATTTTCATTTTTTTCCTCTTAGTTGGAGCTTCCCCATCTTTAGCTGCTCAGGCCCAAAACCTTGGCTTCATTCTCTCACATTCTTCACTCTCTCATTCTTGCACATCTCACTTCCAGTCAGTCAGGAAATTCTGTTGGCTCTACCTTCAAGGTATACACAGAATTTGACCGTTTCTCATTTCTCACTATCTCCCCTGCTGCCTCCCTTGTACTAAGCAGTACTGTCTATTGCTTGAATTACTTCAGCAGATTTCCAACTGGTCTTCCTTGCCCTCCATAGACTCTTTTCAGTACAGCAGCTGGAGTGATCCTTTTTAAGCATAAAGGAGTCATGTCACTTTTGCTCAAAATTGTAACAACTTCTATCCTAAGTTATGTTGTTAAGTTATGTTAATCCTATGTAAGTTGTAAAGAGCCCTTACAGTGACCTCCAGCACCCTCTATACTTTGTATCTCCTGGGCTCACTCTCCCACCTCCTCAGGATTTTGCTTAATTGTCACCTTTTCAATGAGGCCCACTGTGATTACTCTGCTTAAAATTGTAACCTACCCATCATCTCCGCCCCCCCCACTCTCAATTCACCTTACCCTACATTGTTTTTTCTTTAATCACTTTTTAAAAATTGCTTTTTTGAGGGATAATTTATATACCATAAAACTCAGCAAATGTAAGTGTACAGATGAATAATTTTTAGTAAATGTATAGAATTGTGCAGACATCACCACAATCTAACTTTAGAACATTCCTTCATGCCCAATTTGAGTTAATCCCTGCTCCTATCCCCATTCAAGACAACCTCTGATCTGTTTCTGTATCTATAAATTTGCCTTTTCTAGTAATTTTCTGTACATGGAATCATGTATAGAATATGCACCTGGCAAATACTTTGCATAATGTTTTGAAAGTTCATCCATGTTATAGCATGCATCAGTAATTTGTTCCTTTTTATCGCTGAATAGTATTTTGTTGTACAACTATATTGCATTTTATTTTAAGTTCATCAGTTGATAGACATTTCAGAAAGTTTGGGGTGATTGTGAATAAGGCTGTTTTGAACAATAATGTACACATTTTTGCATGGATATATGTTTTCATTTCTCCTGATAGATTCCTAGGAGTAGAATTTCTGGGTCATAATGCAAGTTTATGTTTAGCTTTAAAGAATCTATCAACATGTTTTCCAAAGTGACTGCATCATTTTACATTCCCACAAGCACTAGTTAAGATCTTATTCCTTGTAAACATTCTAATAGTTTCTTTAATATCTCTATTATTTTTCTGTTTGTCTCCCTCTCTCTCTAAAATGTAATCCCCATGAGAGTAAGGGTCTTTGTCTCTTTAATTCATTGATGTATCTCTAGTTCCCAGAATGATGTATGACTAACAGTAAGCTTTCTTTAAGTATTTATTGAATGAATGGACAATTGAACCTCTTTGGTGTTTTCCATGTTCGACAGTTAGCATCCTGAGAGCACAATATTGGTCTTATTTGACTTTGTCACCAGTGGCTTAGCACAGTGCTCAGCAAATGTGGATTGAATGGATGAAGGAGCTGGTATTTGTATAAAATCAAAGTATTACCATATTTTGTGAATCTGACCGTATTTGCAGTTCAATAGGGTAGACTCTGGAGGAAGGTTTGAAATGATAAAAATTAACTTCAGCAATTCCCTTTTCTCATCTTTGACTATTTTTGTTTCCCTAATGGCAATGCTCCTACCCATTTTTGGTACCCACCGGTACCCTGCTAGAGGGTCCCGAGGCCCTTGCCAGGGGAGTGGTATGGGGCAGGCAGGGCCCCCTACCCCCAGAGACCTTTTCTTCCAGGACCTGGCTTTCATGTTCTTCTCATGGGATGCAGATACCACATTAAACCTTTGTTTTGTTGTCACTGCTTCTGGCTTCCCTGCCCTTCCTTGACCCAGTGCTGTTAAGGCTGCCTTTGAACTTCATTTTTCACCCACCACCCACCTCCTGTATAGCCAGTGCACTTTGGCCTCTTGCACCTTCCTTTTCTTTCTTCTTGTAGGAGCTTTGGAGACAGACAGCCCTAAGGTTGAAACCAAATTTACTTGTTCTTTGAATCCTAGTGTCCTCATCCGTACTCTACCTACCTATAATCATGTGGCTCAAGTACAATGATGTACATCCATTTCATTGTCCAATGTCTGGCACAAATTAGGCAACTAGTATAATTTTGCTGTCTACTATTGTGATTATTCTTAATAAGTAGAGGCAGGAGGGCCCTTTCGTTAGGGGAGTAGGCTTTCTTCCCATTATCATCTCTCGATGGTTGTGGGGGTAATGAGAGCTTAGGCAGTCTTTTTGGGCTACCACCTAGGTGTTCCAGGACTCAGCCTCCAATGCTGATGAGCAGCTGTGACTCATGTGACCCACGCTCTCATTTCAGGATGAAAGTTAGAAAGGTATTCTGTGTAGATGCTTCTAAGCAATGCTATCATTAGTGTTTTTCCTTATAAAAGCATTGTCAGTTTTCTTAACAATATTATTCTTTTCTGTAAAGATGCTCATTCAGCACATAGTTACTGAACATCTGTTATGAGACTGAGGCTGTGCCAAATGCTGATGATTCAAGGATGAGGAAAACAGGTAAGGTCCTTGCATGTTGGAGCTGGCAGAGAAAGGCTTAGTCAAATGATCTCACAAATAAGAGTGAAATTACAATAGAATGGATGCCGTAAAGGAGAGGTTTGTGGAATGATGGGAGGTGTTCTGGTTTGCTAATGCTGCCGTTAGGCAAAACACCAGAAATGGATCGGCTTTTATAAAGGGGGTTTATTTGGTTACAAAGTTACTGCCTTAAGGCCTTAAAGTGTCCAAGCTAAGGCATCGACAATATGGTACCTTCATTGGAGAAAGGCCATCGGCGTCCGGAAAACCTCTGTTAGCTCAGAAGGCACGTGGCTGGTGTCCACTTGCTCCCAGACTGCATTTCAAAATGGCGTTCTCCAAAATGTTGCTCTTGGGGCATTTTGTCCTCTCTTAGCTGCAGCTCCTCTTCAAAATGTCACTCTCAGTTGCTCTGAGCTCTGTTTGTGAGCTCCTTTTATAGGACTCCCGTGAACTAATCAAGACCCACCCTGAATGGGTGGGGCCCCATTTCCATGGAAACATTCAATCAAGAGGTCATACCCTAATCAAAGGCATCACTCACAGTTGGGTGGGTTACATCTTCATGGAAACAGCCTAATCCAAAGATTCCAACCTAATCAATACGAATACATCTGCCCCCACAAGATTGCATTAAAGAATATGGCTTTTTCTGGGGGACATAATATATCCAAACCAGCACAGGAGGTTTAAAACAGGGGGCTTGAACCTGCTCTGGGGGGTGATGAGGCAGTCGGAATTGGGAATCTGAAGAATATGTAGAGTTATTTAGGGGAAAGGGAGAGTGTGGAGAGTGCTTCAAATAGAGGGAGAACAAAGCAAAACAAAGCACGTGCAGAAATCCAGTGCTGTATTGGGAGGAAACACAGTGACAGGGTACAGTGGGGTGCAGAGAACCAGGGGAAATGTGGGGACAGATGATGCTAGAGGGTGGGTGGGGCAAGACCGCGCCTGGGCCTTTAAAGGTATTGTTCTTCATCCTGAGAACAGTGAGAAGCCATTGAGGAAAGGTTTTAATCAAAGAGTGACCAGACTTGGAAGGCTCACTGTGGCTTCTGGTTGGAGGAAAGCACTAATGAGTATAGGAAGACACTGGACTCCATTGCTCTGGTTCAGATCAGAGATGAGGGTAGTAGATTAGCCTAGGGAGGTGGGGATACAGAAAGAGAGAAGGAGACTAGTTATGGGCTATTTGGGAGGTAAAATTGTCAGGGCTTGATAATGAATTAGATTTTGAGGATGACGCAGAGAGAAACCTGATAGCTCCTACATTTGTATGGGTGCTATTGCCGTTTGCATGCATGGTAGTGCCATTCCACAAAACTGAGTGTATGTTGGTGCCATTCATCGAAAAAGGAATTCTAGAAAAGGACTGGGGTTGGGAAGAGGTGGGAATAAATTACCAGTTTGGTTTTGGGATTATAAAATCTGAGCTGTCTTTAAGATGTTCAAATGCATATGTCAAATAGGAGATTATTATGTTTGGGACTCATAGAGGCTGGGCCTATGATACAATTCTTGATTGGGGTTGAAAAATTGCCTAGGGGTAGAGTAGATAAAGGGAATCTCTAGGAACTACACCATTTAATGATTACGTAGAGAGGATGGGCACAAAGGAGCAAGAGAAGTGAGCTGAAGAGGTAGGAGGAGAACTAGGAGAGGGTGGACTAATAGAAGGCAAGAGAGTGGCATGATTCAAGAAGGAGGGAATATTTGGTGATTGAATACTGCTAAGATCAAGTAAGTTGAGGACTGAAAATGACTATTGGCTTTAATCACAGTTGAACGGAGGTGTGCATGGGTGACTTGGAAAACAGTGGCACCTCACAACTCAGCCTTTGTCATTTTTGCCTTAAGTAAATCTCAGTACAATTTTTATAACCCAGGAAGGCACAGCCTCTTGCCTGGTAAAATAGAAACTAAGGCTAAGGTATAGAAAACAGGGAGATGAGCTATTTCTTGCACATGGGAATTTGCAGTGATTCATACGTACTGTCTAAATGCTTTCTATGGAAGCTAGGTGAGGTGCTCCATGCCCTGAAGAGACTCACACAATAGCAGAGTGGAAAAACATAACTCTAATACATCGGTAACTGTCCTCTAGGCATCATGTAAGTATCCTTACAGGAGACACACACTGTTGGGATTCAGAAAAGGGAAAGCTTAATTCATGGCATAGAATGCACAATCAAAAATAGAAGCATGAAGTGCAATCAAAACTCGAGCATACTTCAGGGTAAGAAGCCTTCTGGAAATCTGAATACTGTTCTCGGAGATAATTAACACCTTAGGATTTACTTTCGAGTGCCACCGATAGCTTATTAGTCTTTCTTAGGTGTCATTTCTTCCCTTGTATTTTTGCAAACAAATTTTCAAGTCTTTTTCTAAGGTTTGATCACAAGGTTGAGATTTCAAAAAATATCTCTGAAAATGCTTTAACAACTTTTATGGTTTGCATGTTGCAATAAGAAACTTAATTTATCTGAAGTATCCGAAAAGTCAGCACTGCTTTGGAAAATAAAGATAGTAGAAAGGTATATTTTGTTTTTTCCCTGTCTTTTTGGCTTCTTTTAGGCTCAAATGTTGGCGGAACTTAAAGTCCAAACAGCAGATTTTTAAAAAAACATGACTTGGGTTGACACTAGTTTTTAAAATATTATCTTGGAGGAAGATACGGATTTAGATATTTGTTTTAAGAAATATGATGATTCTTACTTTTTAAAGAAGCCTTTCCGTATCCCTATTAAGAATTATCCACGCTTAGTCTGATTTAATTCCTTAGTTTCCTGAATGACTTAGATACATTTTAGTCAAGTGAAAAGGTATCTCTGAGGAAAGCTAATTTTATTAAGCAGAAGAGCTTTTATATGAGATGATAATCATAAAACAATTTAGGTGAAGACCAGATGTTGTATTCAATTTTGTAAAATCCATGAAAGCCTTCTTCCCGGCACCTCCCTAGAAAGTGAGCTTGACAAAGTCTCTCATCAGTTTTCCCCTGTGAAGCTGCTGCTGGGTTCCCCATGGCACAAAGATCCCCTGGGAGGGTGTCACCTTGCTGCTATTTTTCTCTAATTTACCCTTTACTGATATGCCCCAAGTAAACAATGGGAAAACCCCAAAGAAAATTTACAAGCCTTATACTAAATTCTCAATTTTCCTTTGGGGTGTGTGTGGGGGGTGGGGGAGGTGGGCGAAGTGGTTGTGGTTGTTACATACCTTTTCGGGAATCTAACAAATGTTGTGCATCCTCTTTCCAGTACAAAATACGTATATGTGGATTCAGAAAAAGAGTAGCATATAAAGCCAGCAGGGGCTTTGCATGTCATTGAAGTCCAATCTTGGATCCCAGGTTAGAACTTTCTGCTCTGAACTGTCCTGGCGCGATAATCTGACAGAGCTTCCTGAACCATATGTTTAATTTTCATGTTCTGCTCTACAGCTAGTGCTGACTCCACAGTAATGGTGGGTAAATTCAGGCTCCACCACCTTTTGCAGCCCCAGGTCAGCTGGCCCCACTTATCTGGGTCAACCCAATCCATCGCTAGCCCCTGCCCTGAGGCTGTGCTGCTCATTCTCCCTTCCAGCTCGTGCCCTTCTGCTGCCAGTCACAAGCCTGTCTATGCCTGTTCATCTCCCTCTCAGTCCAAACTCGGTGCTTCGAGGCTCTCACCCCTTTCCTTCATGAAACCATCTCTGATTGGCCCTACCAGATAATACTTTTAGATACAGTTCCTCATCTACTCTGCCACCCAGTTTTCTACTTACCTCTACAGTGTTGCCTTTTCTTGTACTCGGGTCATGATATGTGTGTTTCCTTAATTAGAAAATATTTGATGGTAGATGCTATGTTCTAAAGTGTTAGTGCACGAAAGGACATTAGCTTCGATATCCTCAATCTTTTACTTGAATTCGATATCAACAAATTAGTACCAGCAGCTAGCTCACTGTAGCTGTGATGTGTGTGCATGTTTAGGATGCATTAAGAATGTCAGAGGAGTGGAGATGAGGGGAGGAAGCTTAGAGACATTCCAAAAGCTTTTCCCCAGGTGACTGTGATGCCACCACCTCCCTCTCCACCTCCACCCCCGATGCTTTGGTGTCCCTGTCCTGGTCCTGCACAGAACCACTCACTAATGCAGAATGGCTTCTGAGCTAGCTGAATATCACCTCTCCCTTACCACATGTCTTGGTTAAAAATCAAATTAAGCATTCAGTGCTAAGGATTTAGAGAAGGGACAGTAGGCAAAAAAGGAAAAGAGAAAAATGATACTGTCCATGTCTACTCTCCATATACACTTACACTCCTACATACACACCTACACACACCCACACACATGCACACATTCACATACACATGCACACGTAATCACACAGTACACACTTGCATATGCATATATACACTCCACACACATGCACGCTTACATGTGTACACATACAAACATGCACACATATATGTATTCATACATACATATGTACACCTACACACACATTTTCATTCCCCATCCCTTGGTCAGGGACTATGATGAGCCCATTATTTTTCTCAAAATGGATTTGGCTTATGGTAGATGCAGAGTCCATATTACTCTTAAGACCAACTCTTAAAGCATTGGGTCTCCTGGTGTCATTCAGACAGAATTCATATGGTAGTAAGATTTTTACTTCTGTTTCAAAGGAGAAAACTTTATACTATTCTGCCAAGGAGATTTCTTTACCTATATGTAAGCAGATCCATTTTACCCACTCTTGCTGACCCCGAAGTTGGATAATTTCACATAGGATGTAAAGTACTCCCTTACAAGTTGATTTTGTTGGATTCCTCCCCTCTCCACATGAGAAAATAGAAGCCCTGAGAAGCAAAGCAGCTTGCTGGGGTCAGGACACAAGGACTCCTGAGGCCAAGCCTTCATTGACTGATCTTTGCTTTGATGGGCCTTACAGTGCCTCACACAGCACATATTTCATACGCATTCACTTCTTGTTGTAACAGTTAAATATTTTGAGCTTCCTGCTGTTTTTCCCTTGCCATATGCACAGACACTTGCCCCAGCCATCTGTGGAAGGGAAAAGTCAAATCTGGCAGGGTAATGAGTATGCACATGCATTCTTTTTTATAATTACTCAGAAGAGGTTTTGAAGGTATGATTTATTTAGCCAGCTTCTTCAGTTTGGGATTCGAAAGCCATTTTCATGTTCAGAAAATATTTTATTTTGCACCAAAAGCTCAGTACATTGATTCTTTCTCAATCTGTGGTCTCATTTTCCAGTACATGTTTCTGACTTTAGTAACTCACTGAATGCTAGTGCAACTCCAGCATGAATTTGACCCCCGGCTGAATTCTTTCCCTGTCAGTTTCTGTCCTCCAGGCTGTTGCTCCTGTTTATATCAAAGATGGGAGCAGCTGGAATCAGATGCCTGTGATTGTGAAGACAGTAATTACTGATCATGCCGACACCGGTACTATTAACTGGTGCTTAAATAATTGAAAATGTTACCTATGAGGCAAGCATAGATTCAAAGTGTCAGAACTATGAGGCAAGCATAGATTCAAGGTGTCAGAATAAAAGGCATTATTCAAAGAGCCTAGGCTGTAATAAAATATTTTCACTCAAATATTCTGGCTAAGAATGTTATGTAGAAATTATGAACTTTTTTTTTTTTTTTTTTTTTTTAGTTTAACTAGTTGTCCTTTTTAACTTATGTACCAGGTTCTGGAAGAAAGCTGCTGTAGGGGAATAAATCAGTGTTCCTAGATTTCTCATATTATTGAGAGAATTATCCCAGAGGCTGTGATAGTAGAGTAAGTTTGGTGGTGCTATGTACTTACATTGTACCTCAGAGTTTATAAAGTACTTTCAAATTCATCATTTCATTTAGTCTCAATGACAGTACTATGGGGGAGGTAGTTTTACCCTTGTCTTATAGAAAAATAAATGCTGACTCAGAAAAGCTAAATGATTTGCCCAAGATACATGAATAATAAGTTGTGGGGTGGGGTTGGAACATAAGATTTGTCTATTATTTCATAACGCTTTTCAAATCTGAGAGGTGGCAGAAAGCTATAAAATACTTTTGTAGTATTTGGAAATAAAAAAAAGATAATCTATAATATATATGTATAATAAAACATACTCTCTTCTTTGGTAGAACATTCTGGATCCACTCTTTGTCAGAATAGTAACCAGTAGCAAGATGGAAAAATGCTTTTAATGGACATTCAGACCTTATCTTTATTGGAAGAATGATCACCTTTACTCTTAAATGTATAACTCTAAGACTATAATGCTACTTTACAAATCTTTCCACTATAGACAATTGAAGTGTATGACTTCTGCCCTGTATTGGACTGTTTCAGTATTTCTGTACTGAATTTGTAGATCTTTTATCATGAACAACCTAAATATTTTTATTTTATTTGGGAAAGCATTTCCATGGGAAATTTCATGCAGCCTAATTTTTATTTGCTGTTTTTGTTTTTTTGTCAAAACCGATTTTTAAAAACTTTTTATTCTGAAATTATTTGAAACTTATAGGACAGTTGCAAAAATAATACAAACTCCACATAGAGAACTACAATATCCCGCACCCACTGATTCGCAGTCACTAATTTTAATATTTTTGCCACCTTTGCCATATCATTCGATCTATCTATCTATATTTATCTGTCATCTATTTTCTGAACATTTGATAGCAGGTTGTACATATCTTACTCCTTAAACACATAATATTTCCAAGTACACTTCCTACAAACAAGGATATTCACTTACTGTACTCACCTTACGTGTAGACATCAAGTTCAACTAATTTAACTTTGATATAAAGCTTGCATTCTGTTTTTCAATTTTATGTCCCAATAATGTCCTTTTTTTAAACTTCAGTTTTATTGCAATATATCCACATATCATACCATCATCCGTGGTGTACAATCAGCTGTTCACAGTACCATCATATAGTTGTGCATTCATCACCCCAATCTATTTTTTGGACATTTTCCTTCTACTGGGAAAAGTAAAAATAAGAATAAAAAATAAAAGTAAAAAAGAACACCCAAATCACCCCCTTCCCTCATTTTTCATTTAGTTTTTGTCCCCGTTTATCTACTCATCCATCCATGCACTGGATAAAGGGAGTGTGATCCACAAGTCTTTCACAATCACACTGTCACCCCTTGTAAGCTACATTGTTATACAATCATCTTCAAGAGTCAGGCTACTGGGCTGCAGCTTGATAGTTCCAGGTATTTACTTCTAGCTATTCCAATACATCAAAATCTAAAAAGAGTTATCTATATAGTATGTAAGAATACCCACCAGAGTGACCTCTCAACTCCATTTGGAATCTCTCAGCCACTGAAACTTTGTTTCGTTTCATTTCACATCCCCCTTTTGGTAAGGAAGATGTTCTCAATCCCATGATATCAGGTCCAGATTCATCCTTGGGAGTTATATCCCGTGTTGCCAGGGAGATTTACACCTCTGGGAGTCAGGTCCCACGTGAGGTGGAGGATGGTGAGTTCACCTGCTGAGTTGGGTTAGCTAGAGAGAGAGAGGGCCATATCTGAGCAACAAAGAGGTACTCAGAGGGAGACTCTTAGGCACAATTATAAGCAGGTTTAGCCTCTCCTTTGCAGTAACAAGCTTCATAAGGGCAAGCCCCAAGATAAGAGGGCTCAGCATATCAAACTGCCAGTCCTTAATGTATGTGAGAACATAAGCAACAATCCAGGTGAGGAAGTTCAACACTTTCGCATTTTCCCCCAGCTCCTCAGGGGGGCCCTGCATATATATTTTTATTCTCTGCCCAAATTACTTTGGGATGTAGCACTATTTCACACTAACTTATACAGACCTACCAGGTCTCACTTCCTATTCAAAGTTCCATGTAATTACAGTGTTAAAACTGTACGAGTTAAATTGTTCAGGAAATGTAGATCCTGCACCAAATAAACATCTCTTCCATTGGTCTCACATGGAAGTTGAAGTTTTAAAACACAGTCAGTATTGTCCTTTACCCTTTGGCCCATTTTGCCCTAGTCTTAACCAGATCTGCTTCATTCATATCTCTAATTGAAGTCTGGACTCTTTCAGCTTTTTAAATAGTTGCTGTGTGTGCTAATACTGATATTCATATCTGCCAAGCTCTAGCTCTGAATTTCAGGTGTCACACAGATACCCAAGGTTCCAAGGATCGATCAGGTTATACACAGAGGGATCAGCATTTCAGAATCTGGAGATAGCTGATACAATTCAGGAATAGATGTGACTGTTGTAAGAGTTTACAATCTAGGGACCATTACAGTAAGCATTCCCTTGATAGACTGCTCTAAGATTCAATTCTGAGTTTACGTATTATAGTTAGTCCATATTGGTGAGGCATTATAGTGTTTGCCTTTGTTTCTGGCATAATTCACTTAAAATGCTGTCTATAGGATCTATTCACCTCGTTGTGTGTCTTACAGCTTCACTCCTTCTCGTAGTTGCTCAATATTCCATTGTATGCGCACACCACAGTTCACCATTCTGTTCCTCAGTTGATGTACCCTTAGGCCACCTCCACCCATTGCAAATCATGAATACTGCCTCCGTAAACACCAGTATGCAATTGTCCATTCATGTCCCTCCAATAACGTCCTTTTGAGCCCTTTCTCTTCCATTCTTAGATCCCATCCAGCATCATGTATTGCATTGAATTGTCATTATCTCTTTAGTTTCTTTCTTTTTTAATTTTGGAAACATATATAAAACAAATTTTTCCATTCCAACCCCTCCCAAGCATGCCATTCAGTGGAATTAATCACATTCACAGTGTTGCAGTACCTTCACCACCATTCGTTACTAGAACTTTTCCTTCACTCCAAACAGAAACCCTACAATCATTTTGCATTAACTCCTGTTGTCCCTAGCCCCCATCCCTGGTAACAAGTACTCTCCTTTCAGTCTCTATGATTTTCATATTCTCTGATATCTTCTTTGTGGTTACCGTGGGGCTTAAATTTAACATCCTAAATCTATAACAGTCTCATTTATTTTGATACCTATTTAACTTCAGCAGCATGCATAAACTGTTCCTATACCCCTCCCAACTCCCCTTTTATGTAACTCTTGTCACAAATTATATGTTTCTGCATTATGAGTCCAACACCATTTACCTTTTAGATCCTGAAGGAAGTAAAAAGAGGAGTTACAAACCAAAAATAAAATAGTTCTGACATTTATATTTACCCCTCTCATAACGCCTATTGGAGATATTTGTTTCTTCTTGCAAGATCTATTGCCTGTTGTCCTTTCCCTTCAACCTGTACTCCCTTTAGCATTTCTTGTAGGGCTGATCTAGTGATGATGAAATCCCTCAGCTTTCATTTATCTGGAAATATCAAAATCCTTCTCTCATTTTGAAAAATAGTTTTGCTGATACAGAATACTACGTTAGCAATTTGTTCCTTTCAGCACTTTAAATATGCCTTCCTTCTCGCTTTTGTGGTTTCTAATGAGAAATCAGCACTTAATCTTATTGAGGCTCCTTGATATGCAGCATGTTGCATCTCTATTGCTGCTTTCAGAATTCTCTCTGTATCTTTGGCATTTGACAGTTTGATTATAATAACATGGCTCAATGTAGGGCTATTTGGGTTTATCCTATTTGCAGTTTGTTGTGCATCTTGGATGTTATATTCACATCTTTCATGAAGTTTGGGAAGTTTTGAGCCGTTATATCTTTGAATAGTATCTCTGTTCTTTTCTCTCCTTCTGCTCCTCCTGGGATACCCTTGATATTAATATTGGTGTGCTTGATGGCGTCCCACAGCTTCCTCAGGCTCTGTTCACTTTTCTTCATTCTTTCCTCTTTCTGCCCCTCAGACTGGATGATTTCAATGAGCTTATCTTCAAGTTCACTGATTCTTACTCTGCCAGTTCCAAACTGCTATTGAACCCCTCTAGAGAATTTTTATTTCTCTTACTGTGGTCCTCAGCTCTGTTTGGTTCCTTTTCATAATTTCCACCTCTCTGTTGAAATTCTCAGTGTATTCATCAGTCGTTTTTCTGGTTTCCTTTAGTTGTTTGTCCATATTTTACTTTAGCTCCTGAGCATATTTAGGACCATTTTTAAAAGTCTTCCTCTGAAATGTCCCAGGTCTGATCCTCCTCATTGGTGGTTTCTAGTGTGTTAACCTCCTTTGCCTGGGTCATTGTTTCCTGCATGTTTTGTAATCTTTTGTTGAAACCTGGCCATTTTAATATCTCAGTGTGTTGTATTGGAATTTAGATTCTGAGGTATCTTTCCTTAAGCTTGTATCCAGCTAGTGTTGTGATAGAGCTTACCTTGAAAGCCAGAAGCTAACCAAAATAAATAAATAAAGGAAAGGAAGGAAAGAGAGAAAACACTATTCCCTGTCTTTTCAGATTGACTTGTGCAAGTGCCCTCCTTCAGGGCTTATCTATGCAGTGAGTTTAGAGAATAGATCAATGCCACAGTGTAGGGCCCTGATCCTTTGGTGTGCATATCTTATCTTGGGCCTGCACACATATCTCTCAGAATCCCCGTTTACATGGATGCAAATGTCCGCTCTTCCCTAGGAAAGATTTTTCAGGGTTCCCAGCCCTGCACTGTATGTCCTATAGCCAGACATCCCTTGCCCTAGGCAGCCACTTGACTGTTCTCCCACAGCATTCTGTAAGAGAGTTCTGTTAGCTGCCTTCTACATGCAGGCCAAGTTCTGGGTGAGTCCCTCAGGCCACCACCAGACAGATGGGGCCAAACGTACATGCTTCCAGCATGTGCATGAGGGTTACTCTGCTCCCTCTAGAACCAGGACCAGGCAGGCTCCAGGCTGTTTAGTGATGAGTGAAGGGGGAACAGCCAGGGTGCAAGGAGATCCTATTGCTGCTAAGTAGGTAGCTTTTTTCTTGATTTGGGACTCACCCTGTTACTGCAGACCTTTAACTGTTTCCTGGAGCTTTGAGAAAGATGTTTTTGCCAGTTCTTATTGGTTGTTCAGTGCTTCTTTGGGGGGATGAAGCCCTGAAGCTTCTTATCAGGTGGGTTGCTGCTGTTGTTTTTTAACCATCACCTGCTCATCCCATCACATTGCCTTGTCAGGTCTTCCTGCTAGTTATGGGCAGGGCTTGGCAGAGCTCACATTGTTACTTTCCATTTTTCACAAGATGCCACATAACTCATTGTTACCCTTCTCTTCCAATGAGCTGGAAGCCCATTCCAACACCCTAAGAACAGAAATACAGCACAGCTGCTCAGATTGTCCCCAGGCTTAAGTCCACTTGGTCTCGAGTCGAAATCCTAGAAAGAGGAGGATGAATTAAAAAGAGCAAGAAAGATAAAAAGAGTCATTTTGTTGAACTTCTAGTGGGCTCCTGAGTACACGGCTGTGTTGGTGAATTGGGCGGCGCTGGCACTGAAGAGTTTTGGTTGCTGTAGGAAAAGGCATTCTTGGGCAGTGATTTCTTAAGAAAAGTGGCTTTTGGAATCTTTGGTGTGTCTCAGGCTTTACTGCCATTGTCAGTGATTTTAGCATGAGCCTGGGCCTCTGTAGTGTATGCATCGCTGTGCAGAATACCATCGAAAATATAGGAGTTGAGCAGATGATTATGTTTAGCAGGGACAGGGAGACAAACCCTGAAACTGATGAGCTGGTTTTTGAGGTGTGGTTGGACTTTCTGCAGTTACAGTGTGGCATACAAAGCTGCAGAAGGAACAGTTTCAGGGACCTTCATTTTTATTGAAGTGGTCTGGAAAATCAGGGCCCCTGATGTCATTTAACTTGTTTTATGGAAAATATACTCACTTTACCAAAGAATTATCCAGATGACATCTAAAATGTGAGTTTATTAGGACCAATACATTAAAAATACTTTGTTTTAAGTGATACATGTGCCATTCTAACCAATCTAGAATTCAGAATTTTATAGTACCCATTTGTAGGTCCTGGTAACAATTATCTTTTTGTGTGAGTTCTCCTCCTTTGTACTCCAGAGCCCGTTTCTTTGCTCTTTTTTTTTCATAGCACTTACCACCTCCTGGCACACCGTATAATTTATTTGCCATGTTTATTGTTTGTTATTTGTCTTTTCATGCAGAAGGTAATCTCCATGGAGCAGGCATTTTGTTATGCTCACTGATGTGTCCCAAGTGCCTAGAAGAATGCCTGGAAGTGGTGGGCATGCAATAAATACTCTATTGTCAAGAATGTATGAAATTAGAAATATTTTACCTGTTTTTTTTTTGTTTTGTGAGGAATAGACAGTGAAGAATAGGGGCTGGAGAATTCTTTATATGATATTGAAAATTTGGGAAGGAATGAGTTATGGCTGAGGGTGAGATCAGGGTACTAACCTGCCACTTGTGAATTTTCAGTTTTCATCTTCTGTCTTAGCCCTTCCTAGCTCAGAACCAGATACCAAACCTGATCACCAAACTGAGGTCCCACTAGACCCTGAAGCAGATACTCATGAGCTAACTGCTCTTTTGTCTTACTTTCCTTCCCTTTCCCACTCCTCCAAAAGGACAGATTGTTTCAGACGCTATTTTTTTAGAGTAAGGTTTAACTAAAATAGGAAATAGCTGGTAAGGGGAAAAAAAAGTTTCTTAGTTTGCCAGGGCTACTATGACAAATACAATACACTGGGTTGGCTTAAATGACAAGAATTTATTGGCTTACAGTTTTGGAGGCCAGAAGTCCAAAATTAAGGTATTGGCAAGGTGATACTTTCTCCCTGAAGTCTGCAGTGTTCTGGTGCTGGTTTGCCACAATTCTTGGGGTTCCTTGGCTTGCATCTCTGCCTCCCGTCACATGGCCGCCTCTCTCTCCTTGTGTCTGTTCTTTGGTTCCCGCTGATGTCTGGCTTCTGACTTCTTCCTGTGAGTTTTTCTTTATACACCCTCCAGGAATACAGTTCAAAACCCACCCTGATTCAGTTTGGGCAAACGTAAATAGGGTCTCAGAAGATTCTATTCATAAATGAGTCCACACCTCTTCAAAGGGTCCTATTTACAAATGAGTTCACACCCACAGGAATGCAGATTAAGATTAAGAAAATGTCTTTGTTTGGGGGGTACTCGATTCATTCTGCCACAAAAAAGGAATGACCACGAAATGAACCATGAAAAATAACAGAAAAATATATGCCTTTGAGTGCATAGGGCATTTAAATCTAAACTTTCTTGGTAGTCATTGTAAAAAGAGAAGCTTGATTAGTTAGGTGATTTAAAACATTTATAAATAAAACAAAACTAATTGTTCAGGAGCATCAATATACAATTTATTTCTTGGTATATACTAGGACCAGAAAGAAATTGCTCTTGCAGATTCTCGTGAAAAGGACACTGTGTCATGAATGGAATGAGCAGTATCTTCCAAGCATCTTTACAGCATTATTGTGTCACTTTCTTTTGCTTATGCTTACATTATACTTCCGACATAGAGTGATGGTAATTTGGGAGTACGAATGGGGAGGTAAGAAAGGGTTGAGATACCTACCCTTTTTTACTTGGGCATAGTAATGATAGTAATGATTTTTTGTGTGTTTATAGCACTGTTCTTAGTAATTTACTTATAGTAACTCATTAAATCCTCGAAACTTATGCTGTGAGGTAGATGGTATATTTATCCCACTTAACATAATGAAGAATCTGAGCTCCAGAGAGGTTAACTACTTGCCCAAAGTCCTGTTGTTAGTGGGCTGAGATTTGAAACCAGACAGTCTGGCTACAAAGTTTGCAGTCTCATCCTCATGCTTCGTGCCTGTCTGTAATCCAAGGCTAGATTTTAGAGGATCATCCAAACGGGGAATGGTCATGCTGAATATTTTTCAGGAAAGTTCCTGTTGTAGCTGAGTTCTTGGAAATGACTGAGCAGTAATGAAATAGAGATTTTGGAAAATCTCTAGAGCCCAGCTAACTGTTCAGTGTTGCTAAAGCTGGAGGTAGCAAAGTCTATGATGAATGGTGTGAACTCTAGTCAGACTTGCCTGGGTTCCAGTTCCATCTCTGCCACTTACTAGCTTGATGACCTTGGGAAAGTTACTTCATCTTGTACTTCAAACTTGAGGTGTAGTTCACATCCTCTGCTTGGTAGAATACCATAGATGGCATTGCTGACAATTTCTATGGAGAGACAAAATTTTGTTTTGTTTGGTTTTGTTTTTAGTGGTATGTGGATACAAAATTTTCAGCAAAGACATTAGATAATTCCTGAGACTTACAGTAAATTTATTTGAACAAGCCTAGTTTTCAGTTATACGTAATTATTGAAACTGTGGGATATACTTTTGGAGTGGTTTCTTCATGAAATAAAAATGATGGCTTTCACCTCGGCAGGTGAACTCTCTGCCCTCCCCGCTACATGGGACCTGACTCCCTGGGGTGTAAACCTCCCTGGCAACACAGGATATGACTCCCAGGGATGAATCTGGACCCAGCATCATGGGATTGAGAACATCTTCTTGACCAAAAGGGGGATACAAAATGAAACAAAATAAAGTTTCAGTGGCTGAGAAATTCCAAATGGAGTTGAGAGGTCACTCTGATGGACATTCTTATGCCATTATATAGATAACACCTCTTATGTTTTAATGTATTGGAATAGCTAGAAGTAAATACTGGAAACTATTAAACTCCAACCCAGTAGTCTGGATTCTTGAAGACGATTGTATAACAGTGTAGCTTATAAGGGGTAACAGTGTGATTTTGAAAACCTTGTGGATTGCATTCCCTTTAGTGTATGGATGGTTGAGTAGAAAAATGGGGACAAAAACTGAATGAAAAATAGGGTGAGATGGGGGGATGAATTCGGTGTTTTTTTTTTTTTTTTACTTTTATTTTTTATGCTTGTTCTGGTTCTTTCTTGGTGTAAGGAAGGTGTTTGGAGGTGGATTGAGGTGATGAATATATGACTGTATGGTGGTGCTGTGAACGGCTGATTGTGCACTATGGATGATTGTATGGTGTGTGCATATATTTCAATAAAACTGAATTTAATTTTAAAAAAAATGATGGCTTTGTTTTCACTAATATTATTTAGCAGTTTTATGTATGGTATACCACCAAAGGGCAATATTATTTGGTTATAACATACATTTAAAAAAATAAGATATGTGATCTTAGATTTCAAGCATTGGGAAAATTAGGGTTGATGAAGGAAGGAATTTACTTCAGTCATTGTGAAATATCAAACATGATGGATTTGACAGACTTTTTTTCACTCAGCCGCCCCCACACTATTCTCTCCAAGATCCATCCTCCCACCTGTCAAGCTCACCCAAGCCTATTGACTGAGCCGAGAAAACAGACTCCACTCTCCTCCTCCTCCTCTTCTGACTCATTCCAAAAAAGTCATGTAGCAATTCAAAACATTTCTCACATCACAACACATAATGTGGAAAACTTTCCTGTCTCTGACTTTGGAATATTAGTATTTTCTTTTTCACAAATAAGACTGTCACCATTAAAAGTCTGAATTTTAAAGATTCTTGAACTGGTGGCTCATATCCATCAGCTCATGCAAGTTAGCACCTTTCTCATCCCCAGTAGCTTTTCCAGAACCACTGCTTTACTCCGAAGCTCCATGAATTTTCTCAGTTCAAATTTGGTCTTCTTCACTGTTCTCACTTTTCTATCAAACACATCATCAAGAGAATAAATAGATTGGCAAGACTTTTCTGTGCTATCCTAATGATGTCTGGAATGAATTTACTGACCCCCTTTTTAAGTCATCTGTCTGTACCTCTCAGGTGTGATTTCTGTTATCTTCTGCATTTGGCCGACATGTTGGTACTGAGCATATGAGATCTTCTGGATCTGACTGCAGCATGTTTTATTTTTATTTATTTATTTTTATAGAACCCACACAGAACAGATCAAGCAAATGACTACAGGTAATCTTGACATCAACAGGAGCGTCAGTCATGGTCTGCCATTCTGGGACCATGGAGCACGTTTTGTCACAGATAAGATTCATGCCATGGAAGTTGGCCAGTTGGTTTTTGTCCTGAACATCCTCACTTTTGGCTTGAATTTTCTAAATGCAACTTCAGAAATCTGCAGATCAGCAAGGCTCACTTTAAAAACATGACCCTTGAGACCATCATATGCAATTTGGTTCCCTGAGTCATTGGGACTGGTGTTTTCCTAGATTGAACCTAACTGGTGCTTTCACATTGTACCAAGTGTTCTGAGAAAATGGATCATCCACTTTCTTCTTGACTTCCTTTTTGCTGCCTTTTGTAAGGTGCTTGTTCCTGCCACCTGCCATTGTGCTGCTTAGAGAGCAAAAAAGGGACATTCTTTAGTATTTTGGTGTTTGTATAACTAAGTGATATCATGGGTGAACGTCGTTTCTTCAGAAATTTTCTCTGACCACCCAAACTAAATAAATGCCCCATTGACTCTATCACAACATGCTGCATTGTTCAGTGTAGTGCCTATGGAGTGTTTTTCCATTTGCCTATTCTGTTTCTTCCCCCTACAATGTAGGGGCATTGTCTGTCTTATTTTAATCTGTGTGTCCAGTGCCTAGAAGAATGAATGGATGAATATTCCTAAAATTCTCATAATTTTCACTTCATTTGAATTGGTCCTCATAGCTCCAGCTCTGATACCCTGGTTACTTAATCTTCTGTTTTTCTCAGTAGTGGCAGAAAGGGACATGGCCATCTCACATTTGTCCACATTTGTCATGGTTACTCATTAACCTGGGTCCAGGGACTCTTGGTCCATTTCCATTGTTGCCACCATCTTTTTGTATAATGTAGACCCAGTTAGGAGTTGGTAATTTCATTTTTATTTTCTAAGAAGTTATTAATATTTTCCACTTGGCTGAATCATAGAAAGGTTATATGGATTATTAGTGGTGCCTCTTATTTAATTTCATAAGATAAAAGTTTTCATGAAAGAGTCAAGATTTTGCATTGTTTATAAATATTCACAGTGTAATTGGTATTGTGATTCAGAAAGCACAACTTTTCCATTTATATCACCCCTCCCCCTCCAAATTTGAGTATTTCTCAAAGGTATCTAGTGGTATTAGTTAGAACCAAGGAAAAAACTCTCAGTATATGAATTGTTTGCCACTGATTATCAGAATTAATCATGCTGACTTGAAATTGTTGCTCAAATCAATATTTTGTATTCTTTTTGATAATTGTAAAATAATGACTTCAGTATTTTGGATATACATTGTGTTTTCAAAGTGCCTCATCTTGCTGCTCATTCTGTATAAGGCAGGACAATCTAATATTGATTTAAAGTTGAGAATTTTTAGCCACAGAGTTTTTGTCAAAGTCAAGGTATTAAGGTGGGCTTGATTTTTAAAATAGAAAATGAAATTTAGATTTCTTTTCAGTCTTAATACCTTGAAGTTGTTAGGATTATGTGCATATTATATAACAGAATTTGAGTGCCTTATCAATGACTGAGGAAAATGTATTTGGAGGTATCTGGAATTTCCGTATTTGGGATGAGCACCCATTAACTCCCTAAACAAAAATAATTTATAAACAATGCATTTATTAGTGAGCCTTCTAGGAACAAAACTCCTTCTAACACAGGCTGTCTTGCCCCTGTAATTTACAGATAAGATGTCAAAGTGTAGCTCAACCCAGCTGAAGGAACTTAACCTCATGCCCACATCCTTTCTTCTACCTTATATCTCTGTTTTTAAAAGAAAATTATGCTTTAAGAAGTGATAACTTTTATCAGTTGTTCAAGTTTTAAAAAATCAGACATTTTGCTTTGCAAATTCATTTTAATTTTACTCCCTTATGTGCATTCCTGGTGTATGGTTAAATGTTCTTTAAATGTTGAGCAAGTGAGTGGATGGTTAGTGAATGACTAATTACAATAAATTATTTGTTAATCAGCCTGGTCAGAATCCGTTTCCTCATGGGAAAATAAAATAGTTTGTCTGAGATGATTAGCATATTTGTCACATGAAGTGTGAGGTGACATAACTTAAATTATTGAATAGATTAGTATTGTCGTGTTCACTGCAGACACTGATGTTAGTCACATCTCCAAGGTGGAAAAACAGAGAGAAAGAAGACAAAGAGATTTCTTTTTGGCCTAGAAGAGAGGTTGGCAGAATTTTTCGAGAAAGGGCCTAGGAGTCAATATTTTAGGCTTTGGGGCCAATTGATCTCTGTCACAATTACTCTGCCATTGCAGAGCCAAAGCAACCATAGACAATACCTAAACAAATGTTCCAATAAAACTTTATTCGTGGAAACAAGCAGTGGGCCATATTTGGTCCATGGGCCATAATTTATCAACCTCAATGAAAGATAGATCTCTAAGTCTAAGACTCCTCAGTTAGCCACTCATTGTTCATTGACTCAGGATTTTAGAAAATGTTGCAGGTAAAGTACACTGTTTATTACTGGAAGATGTTTTTCCCAGTTCCTGTGTTGGCCAGGTAAACGAGGATGGGACATGCAAAGCCACTTTAGCAGGTGTGGTAGGAAGAATAATGGTCCCCTGAGATGTCTGTGTCCTAATCACTGGAACCTCTGAGTGTGTTAAATTACATGGCAAAGGGGAATTAAGTTTGCAGGTGTAACTGAGGTTGCTAATCAGGTAACCTTAAAATAGGACGATTATCCAGCTGGGCCCAGTGTAATTACAAGTGGGAGAGAGAGGCAGAGGAGGAAGGACTTGACCTCCTGTTGCTGGCTTTGAAGATGGAGGGAGGAGACAGGAAAGCAGGAATGCAGGCAGCCTGGAAGCTGGAAAAGGCGAGGACTGGATTCTTTCCCAGAGGGTCCAGAAAGGAACACAGCCCTGCCGACATCTTGATTTCGGCCCAGCAAGACTTCTGACCTACAGAACTGTAAGATGATAAACTTGCATTGTTTTAAGGTATTATGCTATTTTAAGCAAATAGATAATAAAACAAAAACTATGTTAGAGACACGCAATGCCCTATACTGTACCTATAATGCAGTACTTATGCCAAAGACCAAGAGGCCTTTGTGGCTCTTTGCCCTTGGACTTTCCTAGGCCTGGGAACACTTCCAAACAGGACAGCCCTGGGCCAGTGCTAAAACACCATCCCAAAAGGGAAAGTGGCAAGCAATGCAGCCAGTCCTCCAAAAGATTGATAGAGGCTGATAAGAGACACTTCATGGCATTTCATTTACCACATTTCTGTACTTGAGATTATTCAACAGAAGATATTCTCGTAATATTCTAGAATCCAGGAGATGATAGTAGGAAGATGCAATTTGTGTTTTGCAGTCATTTGAATTTAGCTCTCCTGGACTTCTTGAATTTAAGAAAGCTTTGTAATGCCTAGTTTGAACAGAAGTCTTTCCCACAAAATATACAATTCTTCATAGTTTATAAATTACATCAGAATTGTGACCCAGTATGAAAAGCAGTCAAGTTACTAATTTAAAACTTTTTTTTTGGACTCCGGATGGTCCTTTTATTTAGTTCTGTTGCTAGTTAATGGACTCTCCTAGGAAAATGAGCTACATTTGAAATAGAGAGAGAACTGGGGGGAGAGAACCCTACCCCCAACTTTTTAGGTGGAATAGCCATGCAAGGGGAGGCTGGGGATTTAGGCCAGAGCTGGGAGGAAAGATTTTCAAAGAATCATTGCTAGTTCCATGTCTTCACTGAAGGTAAAAACTAAACATGTGCCCATGTCCAAGCAAGCTAGAATCATGACTCAGATGAGTCTTATTTAAGGAAATTGGAGACTTTGCCCGAGGAGGAGGGAAGTAGAGGGTGGACCAGGTGGAGCTCCTGCAAAGGAAAGCGTCTGGGCTGCGTGGCTAGACCCAGATGGGATCAGCAACAGCCCTCTAACATTGGTCCCGATGTGTCCTCAACTTGGGCTGTGTTTAACATTGTCAGTGACTGGAAGTTCGGTATTGTAAGGGGACAGCAGCAGGAAGAAAGCTTATGAAATAATGCTCAAAATCAGGTGAGCAGAACTATGATGGTTCTGGGTCTTTTGTGAGTACGGTCCCAAAGAAGGCTGAGGGAGGTAGGGGATGGAGTGGTACCGATGGGGCTCGTTACCACCCCATCCCCGGTGGGACAGTTCCTGTGTACCACCTGGCTTTGCTAGAACTAGTTTAGGAACTAGCAATGATTGATAAAAGAGTAAAGGACCTCTGTCAGTAACTGAAGGGGGCTGATGGTTTAGAGTTCATCACCACGACCACTATCAAGATAATACTCGTTGAGCCCTGTGAGTCCCAGAAACTGACAGTACTCTGGATTCCCTTATTTGATTGTATGTTTCATAAATTTAATTCATTTAATTGAATTGTATAACTTGTAGGATAAGTTGGAATAATTTTTAAATTTCGTTATTATTTTTACCACAGTTTGGTACTCACACATGATTTAGAGAGTCAGTTCTGCAGGCTTAAGTGGAAATATAGAAAAGGCCGTTGCTCTTAGTTCTTTTAGCTGTTTCTGTAGGTATTTCATATTTCTCAGTAGCATCCTTATACGTGCCAGGGCTTGATTCCCCCAACACCCTCTCCTTCTGGTGTTAGCCATGATCTGTTGACTTCCTGCTATGGAAAGTGAACATTAGCTCTTCATCAATCCCTTGCAACCACCCCTATCACCCATATGCACACTTTTCATCCTCCATTCTCTCAGCTTGGTTACACTGATTTTTTTATTGGATCAAATTCCATTTTTATGTAGCTGTAATGATCTAAATGCTATTCACAACTGAATATTGATTACTTTTCCTTTCCTGTGCAACTTTTATTTTTCCTGGAGTTAGTAATTATCTTGGTTTTTCCTTTGCTTAGGTTTATATGTTATCATCACTAATTTAACCCCCAAACTCCTCCCTAGTTGTAAACAGATAGAAAATGCATTAGATTTTCTGTTAGTTTCATCTTCTAGAAGTCTCTCTGAATCCTTCTGAACTGCTCCAGTCTTCTTAGCTGCAGTTTTGGGATCTTCCTTCACCATTAACTTGGGGGTTCCCTTATCTCTTTCTTGGGTTGAATTCTTGGTTTCCTGAATCCCGTGTTTTGCATTTCCTCATCCTCTAGAAACTTCCTGAGAGAAAATGCTTAGGAGATAATTGTTCTTTTCCAAGTCTGAAAAAGTCTTTATTTTACTTTTACATTTTAAAAAAAATGAAAAATTTGGTGATAGAATTCTGTGTTGGAAAACATTTTTCTTCAGAATTTGAAGGCTTTGTTCAATGATCATCTAGCTTCCATATATTGATATTGAAAAGTCTGATCTTATCCTGATTTGATCCTCTATATGAAACATAGCTTTTGGTAATTTTTTTTCTGAAAACTTCTGAAATTTTTAAGTCTCCAGTCTTCTGAAACCTCAGATTGTTGGAGCTCACTGGGGTGTGTATTTTGAGCACTGTGCCAGGCACTCTTGTCCTTCAGTACTGGGAAAATACGTTGATGTATTTCTTTGACTATTTCTACTCTTTTGAGATCACTGTTTTCTGTTTCTCAGTCTCCTTATTTTATTTTTTGAAATCTTCCCTACTCAGATTCTCTAATCTTTTGTTCTCCTGCTTTCCATTCCTTTTTTAAAAATCTTTACTTTCTGAGTTTCTTCAACTTTACCTTGCCATCTTTCTATTAAGTCTTTTGTTTCTGCTGTCAAATTTTTAATTTCCAAAAGATATTTCTCCTAACCCTTCTCTCTCTCTTTTTTTTAATAGCTTCCTGTTCTCATTTCATGGATGTAGTATTTTCTCATATCCCTCTGTTGATATAAATGATAGGTTTTTTAGGGGAAGGGGGTAGTTTTCCTTTCTTACACCCCCATGCCCACCCACCAATTTCCCATGTCTGCTTTGGTCTCTCTTTCTCTCCTCTTGGATTGTTGCCCAGGAACTGTCCTGTAGCATGATCTGGCTGGGCTACTTATTTGGGGAACCTGTGATATCAGATCTTTAGGGTTTTCCTTTTGGTTTAATCATATTCCCTAGAAAATAATCTAATTTCCTTGGAGGACATAAACCCAGCTGCTGGCATTCTAGAAACTGAATGGGGGAATGAAAGCTTAGGGTCTCCACATTTGGCTTGTAAACTTTCACATACCCACCTTGTTTTCCTAATGGTGCCTCTGGCCTCCCCTGTGCCTGAGGTTCTCTAGTCTAGGGACCCTCTTATTCTTTCCAGAGTGAGGGAAGGACAGCAGTCATGTAGCACGGAGTAGGTGAGTGATCTAGGGGTTCTAGTTCCCGGGTCTTCTGGATATTCCTTAATGAAAATTGGATTTTTTTTTTTTTTTTTTTTTTTTTTAGTATCCTTCACTGCCAGCTTGGAATTCATCTTTCTCAGTTTTGTAAGTCAGTTATTATGCATCCATCTGCTTTACAGCTTCAATAAGTATTAATGGCTTTTATTCTCTTGTACTCTTTGATCTTGTGGGTATATTGTCATTTTTAATCTCTTACTGTGGTTTTATTTGGGAAATTTCCTCAACTGAAAATGAAAAACAAATTTTTTAACACTTAACATTCCTGAAATTGGGGTGGATATTGCAGTTAAACATTAAACGTACTTGTGTTCAATCTGTCATCAACTGGAAACCCTTTTGCAAGTTCTGTATTTATAACCACTTTACTGATTTAGGAAGTTGAGGCTTAGAGAAATTAAGCAATTTCATGAAGGACTCACATAACATTATTGGAGCCAGGACACAAACCTGGGTAGTCTGACTCTAGAACCTACTGTTTTTAACCAGTAGGTTCTGCATCTCCAGCTAGTACAGGTTTCTCACTTTATAACACAATAATTTGTAGGCCTCCTTATCTTTGTGTTGTACTTCTTGTCTGGAAAGCCTCTTCCTTCATCTCTGCATCCTTCAGTGCGCCTCCATTTAACCTTCCCCCACCAGTCTCTTCTTTGGTTGGACAATGTGGTACAGCAGAATGTAGGAGAGCTGGGTTTGAAACTCACCTTCAGTTGAGCATTTCAGCTTGCCAAGCCTCTGCTTTTTCATCTGAAAAAAAAAAAAAAATGACCCATTTAATTCCCATAATGCCAGACTGTTGTAAGAATTAAATGTGATGGTACATATACATACTCCCAGCCTCCTTATTTAGGCACTTGGACTACAGTATTTCCCCAGTTCTAACGTTTCTTGCAGATATAAGACACATCTTTTCAAGGTAAAAAATAGTTAATATATATGTCAATTTAGGTACAACCACAATTTCAGAAATTTTTAAATGAGAAATTGTACACCTCTCAGAAAAACATGCAGAGTGTTTTGTACTGTTAGGGTAACTGCAAGTGTTTGCCATGTCTTATTTTGTCAATTACAGGCTTTTTGGAGACAGAGACCTCATATCGGGTTCAGGGACTACTGTGGGTATATGAAAGCATGTAGCAAGTATCTGAATGAAAGGACAGTCCATGTTTAAAAAGGCAACAGTAAGACTGTTTCTCTCTATGTAAATTAAGTTTGGACTATGTTATGGATTGAATTGCCCCCCCCCCCCCCAAAATATGTTCAAATCCTAAATCCCCGTCTTGTGAATGATCTTATTTGGAAGTAAGATCTTTGAAGATGTCATTAGTTAAGATGTGGCCAAAATGGACTAGGGTGGGCCCTAATCCAATATGATTGTGTCCTTTTAAAGAGAGGAAATTTGGACACAGTTAATAGGAGACAGTCAGAGAAGATGGCCATGTGACAGGCAGAGGCTGAGTTATGTCATGCATTGCTGGCAAGCCACTGCCAGAACTTCACGGCCCTCAGAGAGCATGGCCCTGAAATACCTTGATTTCAGACTTCTGGCTTCCAGAACTGAGGCAATACATTTCTGTTGTTTAAGCCAACTAATTTCTGATACTTTGTTGCAGCAGCCCTGGTAAATTAAGTCATAGGCTTGAGAATTGTTAAGTTGTATATTTTCTATTTCCTAGAAGGCAATTATTAATCAGAGCAGAATGGTTATTTATTGTCTGATTAAGAACTTTTATACTTTGTATACAATTTTCTAATAAAAATAAAATTACATACATGTAACACATTGAATTTCTTGCTATATAATAATGTGCTATTATGTACAAATAATTTGTGTACTAGCAAAATGCTCTACATTGTGCCACCTGTAAAAATGCAAGGGGGTAATTTAATTAAGTGGTATGAGAGTTATAAGAAATGTTTTAATAAAAATCTTCATGGCAACACTTTTTAAAAGCACCTCAGGATATTATAATTGCAGGTTAGGTTATTTTGACAAGACTGTGTAACTGATCCAAGCATTTTATGTTTCTATTCATAGAAAAGTGATGGAACTAAAAATTATAAGAGCTGAAAAAGGGGTGTTCTAATGTGACTGGAAGAACTAACTTAAACATCATATTTTAGTTTGATTCTCAGGCTCTCCAGGCATATTCACGAGAATGACTAGACATTTCATCTTCTTAAATAGAGAAAATTTTTGATGTTTATTGCAACATTTTATTCTTTTAGGGAATGATTTTGTAATAGAAACAAAAACACTATAGTTCAATATATACAAACAATTTGGCAGTAGGTCTCATATTCTTAATTCTAAAACAGATATATACTGTACTTTCCCTTCTTTGGGGATATTGTGACAATAAGAGTAATCTCAGGAGCTTCAAGTCAGTGAGCAAGATAGATGCAGATCTTGCCCATATAGACAGGATGAACAAACTGATCATCCAGACTGGGAAGTGAGAGAACAAAGTCACTACTGTTAGTTATTATACTGGATCACTAGGTTAAACTGGGACTATCTCAAGATGAATGACTATCCCACTTATAGAGCTTGCTATCTGAGGGTGGGGTTTTGGGTCAAAGTGAGGGTAGGCCAATAGAACCTTCCTAGTAAGTAATTATATGAAGTCTTGTCTATACTGTTAATATAGATATGTGCTATACATTCCCCATCCTCTTCAGGCCTGGTAGGATGGGGAATCAGGGAAGGCTTCCCAGAGGAGGTGACATGTGAGAATTGTAGGATGAATAGAATCTAGCCAGGAAAAGAGGACTCAAAGTTGATGTTCTCCTGCCTTGGTATATACATCCTGGGGTCTGTCCGTGTCCTTGGATCTGTTCCTTTCATTAGTATTGGGTTGTAGTTAAGAGTGTGGACTGGGGGGTCAGTCTGCTTGGTTTGAAGTCTGGTTTCACACTTTCTCATTGTGTGGTCTTCAGCAAATTACTTAACTTCTTTAAGCCTTAGGATCATTCTCTATAAAAAGGGGATAATAAATGCCTATTGGGTTAAGCAAGGCATATGAAACAGCTCTGTGCCTGGCGCTTGCTAAGTCTGTAATAAGGACTATCCTGTGTGAAGAAAAGGGTTAACAAAGAAGGCCTGGGATTGCTGTATTAGAAAAGCCTGTTTGCAAGGTTGGTCCTTGGCTGGTGTCTGGGAACTTGGATTTTGGAGGGCTCACCCCATTCCCAGAACTGATAAGGGAAACTTACTGTTCCTAAACTGTTTGTACAAACAATATGGTCTATGCTAAACACCTGCTTCCCTTCTGGGAGTCTGGGGTTTGGGCACATACTAGGTAGAGGGTACCTATGTGACCAGCCCCAGTAAAAACTCTGGATGCTGAGTCTTTACAGTGCTTCCCTGGTAGACATTTCACACACGTGTTGTCACCATTTGCTGCGGGAGGAATTAAGCATGTCCTGTGTGACTCTACTGGGAGAGGGCTCCAGGAAGCCTGTACTTGCAAGAGTCCTGTGAGTCCTCCTAGCGAATCATCAAACCCAGGGTGGTCTTAGGAAGCCCAGACACAGTCTGTCATCACCATTGTCATCATTCTTTTCTTTTCATGTGACTTTGAGAAATGACTGCATTACCACCCACGTGATGATGTGTGCAGGTGGAGGAGGACTAGCGTTTCCCCTCCTTGTACATACACCTTTGCACATTTATCTGATTAATTCTACACAGTGAATTTCTAGCAGTGGAATTTCTGGATCAAAGGGTTTGCATGTGGTAAGGCTTTTGAAACATATTTACAAACTGTCTTTTGGAAAGGCTGTACCAATTTAAATGCCTGCCTATATGTGTGTCATTTTTCTTGTTCCCCCCAGCCATTATCATTCTATGCCAATATGATTGGAAGGAAGTGGCATCTTGTTGATTTATTTGCTTTCTTATTGCTAACCCGGTTGAACACTTATGTTTATTGTTCCTTTATATTTCTATTTTAGCATTTTGCCTGTTTATGCTCTTTGTCCCTTATTTTCTATGGAGCTGTTAATCTTTTTCTTATTGATGTGTAAATGCTTTATATATTAATGCTATTAATGAATTTTCTCTTCTCTTGCTCTTGACAACTATTGATAGCATACACATTCTTGGTTCTTAACTTGTGTGCCAATTATTAAGCTGTATTTCCATTTTGATGATTTTGTTTTAATGAAATGCAGAAAAATTTCTTGAACCCTGCTAACCTATTGTCAGATTCTGCCTGAGGCTGATGGTATCATGCAACATGTTCTATTTCTCTCCTAGTTCTGCTCTTACCTACACTTTTGACAAATGTGTCCTCTGTATTTCTGTCCAGGTATTGAGCAAAGAGAGTCAAACTAATGTATATTGAGCACCACTGAGTACCTGTCACTGTACTAGGTACTTTCAAATATGTGACGGGTTAAATAGATATATAGAAGACCCTGAAGCTCTGCTGCATGAGTTTTCATAGATTTCATAGGTATTAACTATCCTTTCCTAGCAATAAAATATGTGGATTACATGTCACCTTAATTCAAAATAATCGGTGATCCAGTGTATTCCATCATTTAAAAAAGAAACAACTTTGTTCCTATTATAAATACAAATTTGTCTGGGATTATTGAGCTGAGCAAACATACACTAGTTGTCCGTGTATCCTGGCACCCATTGGTGAGATCCTTCTGCAGAAAAATCTTTAAGCTTTTGCCTCTTAATTGCCTTCCCCACTCCCATTAGGGTTATAAGAAATACTCAGTATATCAATGTCAAACAGAGCTCATTTTTAGCTTCAGTGAATTATTTACCCCAAGTTCCTTACTGACAAAGTGAGGATATCTCCCACATCGGGTTATTGTGAGTATTAAATGAGAAAATGCATATAAAGCACTTCTTGGTATAATAGCAGTCAAATAGAAAGCATTTGTTTTATAATAGTGATTTTGAATTGAAACTAATGGTTATTTGATAGGAAGACTTTAAGTTTATGACGAAGTAGTATGTTCCGAATGACTCTCTTATTTTATATATTAAAGGGGCTGTAGGATTTTGAAAGAATGGGGCAGTTTTGTTCTATTGGCCTAAATTTCTATTCAGGTGGCAAAATATGCTTTGATCACACATTGGATATTTCCTGTGAGAGTTATCATATCACTTTCTTATTTAGTGGGAGAGCTTACATGTTCTCACTCTGTTAAATGGAAAGCATCCTTGTTTATCTCAGGAGTGAATGAATATTCCATACAGGAAAGTATGACAGTGGGGTACTTTTTAATGTTTGATTGGATTAAAGGAATAGCTAATATCACTTATTAGCCTTCACATGATGTTCTGGCTGGTAATTCACACAATAATCAAAAACCCCAGAATTAAAGATAAATTAAATCTATTTGTAACAGATAAAATAATAACTTGGGACTATTGCATGTGTCTTGATTCTTTATGCTAATTTACCAATATTTGTTTTCAAGACATATTAATATGTAGAATTGGAGATCATTAAGCACTTAAGTACATTGGAGAATTTTAATGTATTTTTTCATGGTCAAGACCTATACATATAGCTTATAACTTACCTCTAAGCTTTCTCTGCATTTACTTCTGCCTGCTTGAAGTCTGATATTTCCCTTAAATTACTGTAAATCGCTGGGATCAGAAATAAGCAAGACTTAAATCATCAGATAACTTCAGAAGTATAAAACTAAAATGTTGTTATATGTGGGAATTCTGTAGATAAAATATTGTAAACTAGAATGTCTTGCTTTGCTATGCTATGTTCTTGCACGTATTCCACTCCCAAAGCCAGGCTTATCTGTTGTCTACTTGCCTGTCGATCTTTGTGTCATAAAGGTCAAAACATCCTGCCTCTCCTCCTGCCCCCCTAAACAGCCTTGAGTGCCAGCACATCTCCCTACCCTGAAAATCTCAGTAAAAACTGAGATGAGAACTGCTTGGGAGGACACTCTCCGTTGAGTTGTTCTCACTCTCGCCTCTCTTGACTTTTGTCTTGAGTAATTCATTGCGTCACCGTGGTTACTGCTGGACAGAAAACCACAATTATACAAATACAGTAGCAAGAATATACTAGTTTCTTATATATTGGTGAGAGTGGTATGGTGGATAAAATCTCTAAAGGTTAAACCAAGCAGGTTATGTATGAAAAGAAACTTACCAGCAACAGAGGAGTTTCTGCTAACAAACATTTCCTAAAAGGCCAGTGAATAATCTTGATTATGTGAAAGAATTGCTATAGTTTTGAGCAACATTTACTGCATTTCCCAAGGTTGAGTGCCCAGCTTCCTCTGAGGAGCCTGGAGTGTGAAGTCTGAGTCATTACAAGCTGCAGAGAGGTCTAGAGAATGGTCTTGAAGGATGGCTGCTGTATGCATCTTTGGCATTTACTAAATAAGCAACATCATCAGAAAGCAAAATAAATGTAAGACTTTACCTGCTGACCTGTCACCTGAGCAAATCTCTGTGATTTGTGTGTGTCCATATAATAAAAGGATCACATGGATGTTTACTGAGACAGTGATTTACTAGTCCTTCAGCTAGGCGCAGTGCATTCATTACATGGCTTTTGTGATGAGGTGGTATTATCTGTATTTGGAGCAGTTGAGGCTCAGGGAAGGTAAGTGACTGGCTCAGGGTAGGTCAGCTACCGTGAAGACAAACTGATAGGTGAACACAGCTCCATTTTTGAAAATATTTGTTGGAATTTGTGTTTGCAAACTAAATTTATTTGGTTGTATTTCTAACTGCAGAAGTTGAAATTTGTTACTATTGGTGACCATTACATGCTCTGTAAAGTGGCACAAGCCAGATTTTCTACCGCTAAATGAAATGCGCTGTTATCTGCCATGGTTTTTTCTAGGAGTTGTGCTGCAGAATACTCCCTCCTCCCTTCCTAAATTCATTAGGCTAAGCCAAGAAGTTGATCTAAAGATACTTTAAAATTTTAACTTATGTTTTCTCAGCTATCTTTATAAATATTTATATTCTTGTCCTTAAATAGTGTCTAGTGAAGTTAGCAAATGTTCTGTTCACCAAATATTACCTTTATACATTCAGTGGTTGACCACAGAGCAATTAATACTGAGACTTCAGGACCTTGCCCTTTAAAAAATATAGAGGAAATAGCATTTGATATCATAAATGTATACTTCAGTTATCTGAACCTGTGTCTTCTGGGAAGTTCTTGGAGTGTATTTTCCCATAGACGCAATATTTAAAATTTAAATGATTAAATTCTCAGGTAAGTTCAATATAAATGTTTGTTTCTTTTTTATTTTTTTAAAGCAGCAAAACCCTTTTCTCCAAATGAAATATTTTGCAGAACCCTAATTAAATTTCTTAGTACTCTTAATCCCCAGTTGGGTTGACAAGTTCCTTGCTTTGGTTAAGTTGTGAGGATCCAGGGCATTTCATGGCCCTCACTGGCAGGAATGCATGGAAATCCAGAAAGTCCTCTCTTTCCATCTCCCACCTCTACCTTTCTCTCTACTGCAGCTTTTACTGTTTCTTTCTTGCTTAAGTATTTTCTTGGTTTCCTAATCCACACAAAAGAAAACAGAGCTGATTTTAGGATGAGGCAAGCAAGGCACCAAAAAACTGTGACTAAGAAATAATATTTCAAAACATCAAAATTAATATCAATTTTAGGAGGTGGGACAAGATGGTGGACTGGTGAGCTGTATGTTTTAGTTACTCCTCCAGGAAAGTAGGTAGAAAGCCAGGAACTGCGTGGACTGGACACCACAGAGCAATCTGACTTTGGGCATACTTCATACAACACTCTTGAAAATGTGGAACTGCTGAGATCGGCGGAATCTGTGAGTTTTTGTGGCCAGGGGACCCTCACCCCTCCCTGCCAGGCTCAGTCCCGTGGGAGGAGGGGCTGTCAGCTCCGGGAAGGAGAAGGGAGAACTGCAGTGGCAGCCCTTATCGGAAACTCATTCTACTGATCCAAACTCCAACCATTGATAGACGGAGACCAGACACCAGAGAATCTGAGAGCAGCCAGCCCAGCAGAGAGGAGACAGGCATAGAAAAAAAACAACACAAAAAACTCCAAAATAAAAGCGGAGGATTTTTGGAGTTCTGGTGAACATAGAAAGGGGAAGGGCAGAGCTCAGGCCCTGAGGCTCATATGCAAATCCCGAAGAAAAGCTGATCTCTCTGCCCTGTGTAACTTTCCTTAATGGCCCTAATTGCTTTGTCTCTTAGCATTTCAATAGCCCATTAGATCTCTAAGGAGGGCCCTTTTTTTAATCCTTTTTTCTTTTTCTAAAACAATTACTCTAAGAAGCCCAATACAGAAAGCTTCAAAGACTTGCAATTTGGACAGGTCAAGACAAGAGCATAACTAAGAGAGCTCTGAGACAAAAGGCAGTAATCCAGTGGCTGAGAAAATTCACTAAACACCACAACTTCCCAAGAAAAGGGGGGTGTCTGCTCACAGCCATCATCCTGGTGCACAGGAAACACTCCTGCCCATCGCCAGCCCCATAGCCCAGAGCTGCCCCAGACAACCCAGTGTGACTGAAACACTTCAAATAACAGGCACACACCACAAAACTGGGCGTGGACATTAGCCTTCCCTGCAACCTCAGCTGATTGTCCCAGAGTTGGGAAGGTGGTGCAGTGTGAATTAACAAAGCACCATTCAGTCATCATTTCAGCAGACTGGCAGCCTCCCTACACGGCCCAGCAGCCCAGAACCGCCCTGGGGGGACGGCACTCACCTGTGACATAGCACAGTCATCCCTCAACAGAGGACCTGGGGTGCACAGCCTGGAAGAGGGGCCCACTTGCAAGTCTCAGGAGCCATACACCAATACCAAGGACTTGTGGGTCAGTGGCAGAGACAAACTGTGGCAGGACTGAACTGAAGGATTAGACTATTGCAGCAGCTTTAAAACTCTAGTATCACCAGGGAGATTTGATTGTTAGAGCCACCCCCCCTCCCTGACTGCCCAGAAACACGCCCCATATACAGGGCAGGCAACACCAACTACACACGCAAGCTTGGTTCACCAGTTGGACCCCACAAGACTCACTCCCCCACTCACCAAAAAGGCTAAGCAGGGGAGAACTGGCTTGTGGAGAACAGGTGGCTCGTGGACGCCACCTGCTGCTTAGTTAGAGAAAGTGTACTCCACGAAGCTGTAGATCTGATAAATTAGAGATAAGGACCTCAATTGGTCTACAAATCCTAAAAGAACCCTATCAAGTTCAGCAAATGCCAAGAGGCCAAAAACAACAGAAAATTATAAAGCATATGAAAAAACCAGATGATATGGATAACCCAAGCCCAAGCACCCAAATCAAAAGATCAGAAGAGACACAGCACCTAGAGCAGCTACTCAAAGAGCTAAAGATGAACAATGAGACCATAGTACGGGATACAAAGGATATCAAGAAGACCCTAGAAGAGCATAAAGAAGACATTGCAAGACTAAATAAAAAAATGGATGATCTTATGGAAATTAAAGAAACTGTTGACCAAATTAAAAAGATTCTGGACACTCATAGTACAAGACTAGAGGAAGTTGAACAACGAATCAGTGACCTGGAAGATGACAGAATGGAAAATGAAAGCATAAAAGAAAGAATGGGGGAAAAAATTGAAAAAATCGAAATGGACCTCAGGGATATGATAGATAATATGAAACGTCCGAATATAAGACTCATTGGTGTTCCAGAAGGGGAAGAAAAGGGTAAAGGTCTAGGAAGAGTATTCAAAGAAATTGTTGGGGAAAACTTCCCAAATCTTCTAAACAACATAAATACACAAATCATAAATGCTCAGTGAACTCCAAATAGAATAAATCCAAATAAACCCACTCCGAGACATATTCTGATCACACTGTCAAACCCAGAAGAGAAGGAGCAAGTTCTGAAATCAGCAAGAGAAAAGCAATTCACCACATACAAAGGAAACAGCATAAGACTAAATAGTGACTACTCAGCAGCCACCATGGAGGCAAGAAGGCAGTGGCATGATATATTTAAAATTCTGAGTGACAAAAATTTCCAGCCAAGAATACTTTATCCAGCAAAGCTCTCCTTCAAATTTGAGGGAGAGCTTAAATTTTTCACAGACAAACAAATGCTGAGAGAATTTGCTAACAAGAGACCTGCCCTACTGGAAATACTAAAGGGAGCCCTACAGACAGAGAAACAAAGAAAGGACAGAGAGACTTGGAGAAAGGTTCAGTACTAAAGAGATTCGGTATGGGTACAATAAAGGATATTAATAGAGAGAGGGGAAAAATATGACAAACATAAACCAAAGGATAAGATGGCTGATTCACGAAATGCCTTCACGGTTATAACGTTGAATGTAAATGGATTAAACTCCCCAATTAAAAGATATAGATTCGCAGAATGGATCAAAAAAAATGAACCATCAATATGTTGCATACAAGAGACTCATCTTAGACACAGGGACACAAAGAAACTGAAAGTGAAAGGATGGAAAAAAATATTTCATGCAAGCTACAGCCAAAAGAAAGCAGGTGTAGCAATATTAATCTCAGATAAAATAGACTTTAAATGCAGGGATGTTTTGAGAGACAAAGAAGGCCACTACATACTAATAAAAGGGGCAATTCAACAAGAAGAAATAACAATCGTAAATGTCTATGCACCCAATCAAGGTGCCACAAAATACATGAGAGAAACACTGGCAAAACTAAAGGAAGCAATTGATGTTTCCACAATAATTGTGGGAGACTTCAACACATCACTCTCTCCTATAGATAGATCAACCAGACAGAAGACCAATAAGGAAATTGAAAACCTAAACAATCTGATAAATGAATTAGATTTAACAGACATATACAGAACATTACATCCCAAATCACCAGGATACACATGCTTTTCTAGTGCTCACGGAACTTTCTCCAGAATAGATCATATGCTGGGACATAAAACAAGCCTCAATAAATTTAAAAAGATTGAAGTTATTCAAAGCACATTCTCTGACCAGAATGGAATACAATTAGAAGTCAATAACCATCAGAGACTTAGAAAATTCCCAAATACCTGGAGGTTAAACAACACACTCCTAAACAATCAGTGGGTTAACGAAGAAATAGCAAGAGAAATTGCGAAATATATAGAGACAAATGAAAATGAAAATTAATATCAATTTTAAAACAATATAGAATCGGTATAAAAATAGCTACCTCTGGCAGTTTATTTGTTTGTTTGTTTGTTTTGTTTTTCTTACAAATGAGCTGCAGCCCAACTGATCTGGAGACTGGTGGTTCCAAATCCCAGAGAAGGACTTTGACCCAGACTAAGGCCCAGACTCTTAGACCAAGGAAGTAAGGTGTGCTGTTGGGAGGTACATGATATGAACGTAACCATGTGGAAGGCCAGGTATACTCTACCCAAGTATAATACACATGTAAGTGAGGAGACTGGCCAGGGTGCAGTGAGCTGGGGAACCCTGATTCCTGGACTTGTCTTTTCCTCACTTTGAGCTATATCCTGAGTTACCACCACTGAACTCACCAAGCACTGATGGGGAGAGTTAAGCCCATTTGAACAGGGAATTCCATTTCAATCAACCAATGAGTTCATGCCTGCTGTGTACAAGACCTAGGAGAAAAATACTGGGACCTGTGGGTCAGAGTAGTGCGTATTGAGGGAAAATAGATGCCAACCCCCAGATAGGTAGCCAGAGGGGTCTTGATTGGGAGAGGCAGGTTGTGTGGACTGGTGATGACCCTTATGTGAGTGGGGCAACCAATAGGAGACTGGCTTTGGTTTCTTTAACCCTAAGAACTCTAGCACCTTTCCAACAATCCTGAAACCACAGTCAGAGTGGTCTTTAAATCTCATCTTGCCCTTCCTTGCTTTAAAATCTTCAGTGGGCTTCCACTGCTTTTAGGATAAAGACCAACATCAAAATCCTGCTTGTGTGATCTGGCCTCTAATAAACGCTGCTTCTTTCTGCCTTAGGATCTTTGTCCAGGGTGCCCCCCATCAACCCCCTCCCCACCCTTTCATCCAGGTAATACAGAATTATCTTCCAGAGCTCAGCTGAAATGCCAGGTCCTCAAGGAAGCCACCTTCCTTGACACAGAGGAGGAGTCAGCCCCCCGTTATAATAATTATAACAGCAACAATAG
Source organism: Choloepus didactylus (assembly GCF_015220235.1). Classification (NCBI taxonomy): domain Eukaryota; kingdom Metazoa; phylum Chordata; class Mammalia; order Pilosa; family Megalonychidae; genus Choloepus; species Choloepus didactylus. The sequence goes on along the minus strand of NC_051313.1, from coordinate 54,816,291 downwards.
CTAACACCTATAAAGCCCTTACTGTGTGGCAGACACTTTTCCAAGAATTTCATTCATTTACTCCTATGATGTTAGTACTACTATTTTTCAGATCAGGGAACTATGCTTGGAGCACCTGTACCACTCTTTCATAGCACTTGTCACAATTCTAATTAAATAATGAATGATATAGGCACCGGTAATGGGCAGAATAGTGCTGAAGGATAGCTTTTTGGTTAAAGGGAAGGGCTAGGAAGTGGTCTTGAAGTTGTGTTTGCATAGTAGTGCACCATGTGCTCTGGGTTGCATGCTTATTTGGGATGGCTTTGAGAGATTAATTAAGATGATCAGGGCTCAAATACTTGCAAGCCACCCTTTGCTCTCCGTCGTGGCCCACTCTAAGCTCTGTGAAAGCAGGAACTATTATATTAACTACTGTATCATAGGGACCCGGCTCTGGGTCTTGTATAAAATAGTCCCTCAAGTATCTATTGTTTGATTAAGTGAAAGAAATCTTTGGGGTATTTTTGGGCAAACTACACCCCATTTTACCTGAGATATACAGCATTGATGGTAAAGGTCAGTATGATGGGCTTTGTTTGACCTTTATTAAATGGTGGATGCTGACAACCTAAGGCAATATATGCGTGGAACCTAGTTAGGGAACCACGTAGGACAGGGGAGCAGACTTCACACCTTAGTTCTGATCTCTAAAGTAAGGCAGGGCTGGAAGGAGCATTCTGTACCACGTGGAAGCAAGTGGACCCTTTGCTCAAGTGATTGGAAAGCCTAATTTAGTGGAAGAGAATGTGTTAACTGTGTGGTTTGGGGACCATGATGTGGGCAGTTAAGACCAGTACATTCTAGTATTCATAGGATGTGAGTTCTGTGGTGCTCAGAGGCTCAGAGAGTTGTAGATAGTCTTGGCTGAAAGGGACCATGAAGGTGATCACTTTGAATTCAGAGGACAAGAGCCACTTCCTGTGCTTCCAAACCCATATGGCACTCCTCCGAGTGATTGTGCTAACTGCGATTATGTCTGTGGTGGTGTGTGAGCAGCCTTATAGCAAGATGCCAGCAGAGCAGCTCTAGCCTTTCTTCTGTAGTTCTGCTTCCTAGTGCCTGCCAAGCTGGCCCAGCCCTGAATCTGTTCCTGGATTCTGAGGAGGGGAGAGGGCAGGAGGCTGGCCTGACTCTCTCTGGGCTTGTGGGAAGAGGTAAGAGCCTAAGCATGGGAGGGAATCCACATCCTAGGCATTCGGGGAAAGGGCTAGGAGAGGGGAGAAAGGGGAAGAGGTGTGTCTGACCTGAGCTTGCAAATCAGCCATGCTGTACGTTGTTCTTCATGTGAGGGAAATGGAGAAATGTATTTGTTCACAAACTTTAATTTTAATGTAGTAATACATGCATTTAAATATATAGTAAGTATGTAATTAAAAATAGTAAATAACAAATAGTACTGGTGAGTCATCCTTAACTCATTGTAACCCACCTTTAAAGTGGTATCCTTTTCACTCAACTTTGTACAATGAGCAGATTGTATGAATTTTGGAGGAGTGCTAATTTAATGAGTTGGTCTCTAAATAAGCTTCTATAGAAGGGAATTAACTTTATCTCATGATTTTTAATTATATTTGAAACAATGGAAAATATCCAGTTAGATGTGTCTTTTAATTTTGGATTACTTTAACTTTTAGGACTCTTTGTTTTCCATTTGCCTGGTTGGTGAGAGTGTTTAAAAAATATTGGACTTTCAGAAAGATTAAGGTTTTTCGCATATCTGTAATCATAAATATTCTTTGTTATATTAAAGCTTAAGTGTCCATTTCTGTTGGTGTTTGTGTTAGGTGTAAGAAAGAGCCTGGAGTTTATAACCTAGATTCTGAAAGGGAACTACAGCAGTTAATAGGTTGCTAAGCAAGTCTCTTAGCTAACGAAACAATAGTTTTTCCTTGAATTAATCTGACCGTCTGTACTGCTCAATCATAAAGGATCAACTGAAAATGACACTCATTTTAGATTCATAAAAACTTAAAAATAAAAGCATAGACATCTTATTTTCAGGAACTTTAAAAAAGAAAATAAGAATTTAATTTCATGAAATACCAAACAACCTAATATTCAATAACAGTATAGCATGTAGAAGATTGATATCTGCCTGAGCTACTATGCTACCTGTTATATGATCATACCAATTGAGAGTTTATATACTGTAGCAAAAACTATTTTAATCAGATTGTAAATCATAGCTCCCTCTCTTAATACAAGTCAGCAGAAAGGGACACAGCTTAACACATTCCTGTAATAAGCATGTTTACCCTAAGTTATCTGTTTCAAAATAACTCATACATAAGAGAGCCTATTTAGACTATCTAAACTATAATTAATTTTGCTATTTGGCTATATTAGAAAATGGGAGCTAGACTGTCTAACGAGAGTTAAAAAGCATAGTCATGGACCAGGTCCCAGACTATTTAAGTAACTCATTTTTCTGTAAAACAAAAGGGGAGGATTTACCCAGTGTAGGGGCAGATGAGTAATAAAATGACAAAAATATATAAATAATAGAGTGTACTAAGGGGTATGGAATAGTTTGGTGTTCTTTTTTATTTTTTTATTTATTTTGGAGTAATGAAAATGTTGTAAAAGTTTGGCAGTGAATGCACAACTAAATGATGATACTGTGAGCCATTGATTGTATACTTTGGATTATATGGTATGAGTATATCTCGATAAAATTGCATTTAAAAAAAAAAAAAGTTGTGGGGAGAGTTAAATGAGAATATTGCCAAAGAGCAATATCAAAGCTGACAACTTCATCCTTGTTATGTATTTCCAATTATGCTAATCCTGAAGCTCCTTTAAAAATCTGTTTTCCATTTCCTAACTATTTTCATCTTGTTACTTTTCCCGTCTGAGATGTCTGCTCCTTGAATAAAAAAATCATCTTTCTGTAGACACTTAGCCAAGAGGATACTTGACTTCAACTTAATTTCACTAATATTCATGTTTGGAAGGAAAGTAAAATCTTCTGTAAAGGGCAAATCAAATAGTATTATGTGGCATAGACCTTTGTACTATTTATTTCAACAAATCTTAATTTTCTCTTTAGCTGTCTGGTATTTTAATTTTTACTTCAGTCTCTAGTTAGCTATTGTTAATTCTTAAACGCATCTTACTTCCTAGTCTTTGAAACTCCAGTATTGTGAGAAAGTGTACAAATTTAAAAACATTCAGAAATGTTGCTTGTTAAAGAGCTTTGAGTCAGAATGTTGTATCTCGAATATAGAACTCACCAAGGTTCCTCCCTGGATTTTTAAAAGCATTAGCGTCCTGAAGGTCCTGAATGTGCTTTGTTGCATTTAGCTCAATGTGCTTTTTCTTCTTTTTCTTCAGCTGGAATGCTTGCTGATTCCTCTGCAAACTTCTAAGGCTAAGACCCTTGGGAACCCAACTGGAGAATGCCGTCTGAACGCTGCCTCAGGTACATTTTGTAGGTTATGTCCTTGTTTGGTGTTGACAGTCCTGAAATAGTCACACTGTACATTCCAAGACTGAGCATGGAGCAAGAGCTCAACACATACTTGAATGAATTAAACAAAGCAGTCAGAGGTTTTGTCAACTCAGTATGGTAGTGCAAGGGCTAAATGCTATAACCTAGTCCTGGTCAAACCAAGATACATCTTGTGTTTCTTTGAATGATACTACTTTTTATATTATTTAGGTTGCCACCTTCCTTCTTACTACTATAAAGGAATATGATTAAAAAGAATAAAAAATGATGCATCTTTTCCCTTTTAAAGCAAATCGCTTTGCTTATAACTTTTTTTTTCATAACTTATTTAATAGATACATACTGAATCAAGTATTCTCCTTCGTGCTGGGGATACAGCAGTGAACAAAAGAGATAAGTTCCTCCTCTCCTAAAGCATATATTCTGTCTGGGGAAACATTCATCAAACAAATAATCATACCAATACCAAAGTGAATATAACTGTGAAAAGTAGTTTGAAGGGAAAGTGCAGGATGGGGTGACCTGGGGCAGTACCCTGGGGGAATGGGGAGCTTGGCACATTCCCAAACAGAGAGACATCCAATGAGAGAATGTAGGGTGTTGGTTTCAATATCTTCAACATGAGCAAATCTCCATCATCCTTGGAGGGTAGGTTTGTTTTGTGGAAACAGTAAAAGTTGTTAAGAGCCAAGAATAAGAGAGGTGATAAACCTGGGGAATACTTTTGTTTAGGTGAAGAATTGGGTATATCCATTACATAACCAGACTGGCTTTCTTTCATGGCTCTGAAGCTGTTGGAGATGACTAGTTCCAAAAATCTGTTCAGGAATGAAGGCATTGCTGCAGCAAGTGTAGCGTCTCTGCCCTCTCTGGGCGAGTCTGTGGCTCTGAGTCCTGTGGTTCCCAGTGGGGATGATTTTGCCTCCATGGGCAATATCTAGTGATACTTCTGGTTGTCACATCTCAAGTCAGGGTGCTACTGGATTCTAGTGGGTAGTGGCTAGGCCTGATGCTCCTAAATACCCTATAATGTGCAGGACAGCCCCCACAACAAAGAATGATCTGGCCCCAAGTGTCAGTAGTGTCCAGACCTTACAGAATGTGGAGACTGTGGCATCTGGTCTACCACCACCCCAGTAAGTGAAATAAATCCTCTGGCTACCAGGATCATCGTGCATTCTCCTCAAAATGATTTTTATTTTTTGCTTTAAATGTACCATGCCGGTTTATTAGTCAACCTACATCCCACTGCCATCTGTCCTCCATGGCACCATTATCTCCACAATGGTCTTTCCTTCTCTGCCCAGACTCACTCCCACCCTTCCCTACATCACAAAGCCTTCCATTTCTCCCTGTGGAACTGCTCTATCATGACCATATATGCTCTCCTGAGTCATCTCCCTCACCTCTAAAAGCTGTGCTCACCTTTCTGACTTCACTACAACCTGCTTTCCCTTGAGGCAGCACTTCTCCTATAGCCCTCTCAAGTGGCACCATTATTATTTCCTTATACTTCATGTATTTTAGGCATGGATGAGGAATGCTGGGACATAGTTTTGCTTCTAGATCATTTCTCTTCAAACTCATTGGTAGAGAAAGGATCAGCAAGAAAAACATGCTCTTCTGAAGGTTTTGCCCTTCAGTTCTGTCACCCTCTCCTCTCCATTGTTGTCAGGGTCATTTCCCCTCATTTCGCTGAATGCTTTGGCACCTGGCTTACAGTCTTCCTCCTTATCCCAAACCTTTGAGAACCTGCTAGCCCACGATGTCCAACTCTTGGCTCTTAGATTCTCTCCAAGGACCACCTTTTCCCTCCATTCAGCCATCCACTCCCTTGTCATCCCTGGTAGGTAGTTGTTTTATTTCTGAAACCACTACATCAGTTACTTTACTCTTACAGCTCCTTCAAGCTTATTTATTTACCTACCCCCACTATGACTGTACTTTACCAGCCCTGCTATTTTTCTTTTTTTTTTTTTTAATCCATTAATTTTTTTTCCCTTATTTTCCTTCTTAGCCAGTATAGATTCTATGGGCTATCATTTTAGTATTGTTCTTTCTAAATCCTTAATTTCTCTTGCTCCCTGTGTTTTTGAGGCTGGGCAAAGTCCCAGCCCAGATAAACCCAACTATCCATAATTCCAAGCCTACATTTTCCAGTGGTGAATGCCGCCACTGAAACTGTAGATTTCATGAAACCAAACGGTGCCCAAAGTGTTAATGTGTGGTTTTGGTCAACTTACTTCCTCCCCCTTGTACTCAAGGGGCAACTGTCCTTTCTCACAGCTAAGCCCCTTCCTGCTTCTGTGCTTTGAATCTCACCTTTATCTTCTCAGCAGCTTCAACCTTTATCTTCTCAGCAGCTTCAAGTGTTGGTTACCACTCAATTGAGGGGCTCTTGAGGGCTGTGCTTTTTTTCTTTTTTTTATTCCCTCTGTGCCTATGAGTCACAGATTTGCATCTCTGGCCAAGACCTCTTTCTGAGCTGCGGATCCACGAATCAGACTACATATTTGACATCTGCTCTTGGGTATTTTAGACAACTCACCAATACAACATGTCTGAAACCAAACTCCTCTCTCGCAATCCTGAGCTGCTTCCATTTTTCCCTATTCTGAGAATATCAAGTTGTGTAAGCCAGAAACCTGGGAGTCTTCCTGGGGACCCCCCCTCTCTTCTACCCATATCTAACCCATCACCAAGGCCTGTATATTTTCCCTCTTAAATAGCTTTCAAACCCATATACCTCTCTGAAACTCTATCCCATGCTCTAGTTCAGGTGTAAGTCCATTACTCACCTGAACTACAGTCCAGGTCTGGGATGCTGCAGTCTAGCCCAGTCTCCCTGTCTGTTTCTGGTCCTTTAGCCAGAGTGACCTTTCTGTGACTTTCCATTGCCACTTTTCTGTGACTTCTTATGGCCCTTTAGATAACTTGGACCAGAAGTCCTCATGGGTGGATTCCACTGCTCTCGTCTGCTTGTACCATGCTCTCCCTTGTTCTCATGGTTCCAGCCATTAACATTCCATGGACATTTTGTAGAGGCCATACTCCCTCTTAACATAAGATTGTAGCACTTTCTGTTCCCTTCCCCGGAAAATTCTTTTCTCCCTTTTTTACCAGGGTAATTTGTTCTTATCCTTCAACCTTCAGCTCAAGCATTACTTCTTCAGGAAGGCCGGATTATTTGATTGCACAACTGACTAACTAAATTGAAATGTTCCATGAAGGTTGCTACCAAGTCTGGTTTGCCTGCCATTTTATCCCTAATGCCTACCTAGTACAATACCTGGCACAGGCTGAATAAATATATCTTGAGTGAAAGAATGAAGGACAGAATGAAACAACCAAAACTCATCATTTATAATTAAGTTTCTTTCTGCCTACCCTTCATCATTAATCTTTCACTAAGCATATTGCTTTTTGTTTTGACCTTTGCTATTAATTGTTAGCATTTACTTCAAAGTATTTATTATGAAGTATTCTGTAAAAATCGGGTTCTGTTACGGTCCTTTAATAGCCTGACCCCTTAAATAGTCATTTTAATATTAATTATTTAGTTTGTATAAAAATCTCTTGACTGCATTATTGAAGTGATTAGAGCACTCTCTTGATAGTTCATTAATAAATCGAATCAGAATAATCAGGCATAATTTTATTGCTGTCGTATTTTTTGGACAGGCTTTTTATTCTGGTTTAGAGTAATTAAGAAATAAGGATCATTTTGCTACTTGATTTTTTTTTTTTTTGATATGTAAGTATATAATACCTTAATTGGTAACCTTACTTGAAAGCTACTTGCATATTTATTGACTATTTAGGTAAGTGTCAACATAGAATTGAATTTTTAAATTTAAAATGTAGGTGCTTAAAACTATGCAGCCATCTTGGAATTTACGTCTTAAAAACAAAGTGAAAAGTGAACTAAGCCAAAATTTATTCTATGAAAAAGAGATGCTATAGTTTTCCTGTGATCAAAATATTGATTCTACAGATTCAAGCTTTAGTGATTTGTACTAAAGTAGTACTTTACTGTGAGTAGGTTTTATGATGCTCTGAACATCCTGCTTTGCATTTGAGATCTCAAGTTTTGGTGATCAGTCGTGGAAAGTTAAGGCTTGACGTCATGAATGGTCCTGTTCCCTGAGACCTCATTCATTTTTCACTCTGTTACCAGATGCTGGCAGCATCAAATGGCTGCCCCCCTTCCATCACTGGAAAGCAATCTGGCTGCTCAGTGATCTGGGGCCTCTACTGTTACACAAGAGGCCGAGGCTGGGCTCCATGGGATTGAGCCACAGCCATTCTCAAGGGCAACCCAAAGCCTTTATAGAGTTCAGGTGGAGGGAAATAAAGGAATATGTCCCCTGGGAACTTGTAGATCAGAGCCATCCAATAGAACTATAATGTAAAACATTAAAATGTAAAACTTAAAATTTTCTAGTACCCAAGTTGAAAGGTAAAAATATTATAAAGTATAATATAATATTTTTCAACTTGGGTACTAGGTGAAATTAATTTTAACAGTATACTTTATTTAACCAAATATATCCAAAATATTATTACTCCAAACTGTAATCAATATTAAAATATTGAGACTTTGCATTCTTGTTTTCATACCATGTCCTGGAAATCCAGTATGCATTCTACAATTATGGCACATCTCAATTTGCACTAGCCACATTTCAAGTGCTCGGTAGCCACATGTGGCTAGTGGCTACTGTGTTGGGATTCCTCGGAGAGGTGTCTGGGTTTTTGCCTTGGTCACCCTCTGTGCTCACCTGTGAATTTTAAGGTGGCAATACCGCATCCATGGAAGACTTATCCCCATTTTAGGATGACACTCAAGTCTGTAGTCCCTCAAAAAATGGGCTCCTGCTTTGTCTTTTCCCTGCTGATTTAGGAAGCCTTAAGAAGGTACTTCTTGGCTTTCTGTTTCCCAGATAATGGAGGGACATTGCCCTAAGTTCTGTGGTTTAGTGTGCTGATTTGGTTCAACTTATAGATGCCAGGGGAGCTATTGACAAGCATGTATCGTTCGTCTTAATTTATACATGGTTTCATTATAGTCTTTGATTCATATCCTCCTTGAATTATAATTATTGGCTTCATAAAGTGAGCCTGTCATCTCTCAGCTGTGTTCTGTGGCCATGTATGTCTTAAGTTTACAGTTGAGGTTTAAGTTGAGGTTGTTTTTGCAGATTTAACTCGGAGAGTTGTGTGGGAAGTGACTTTCAAATACAATAATAACTTGTTGATTTGTAAGCCTTTATTTCTTGCCAAATGTCAGTATTTGTTTCTGCGTTTAAGGACTCCTAACATATTGGTTCCACAATATTTGGTATCTTGTGCCAAGTGTTGTCTTAAGTATTTAGCATGTTGTTTTCTTTAAGCTTGACTATTTCAAGCCCAGCTGAATGATCTTGTGAAATTGTGCAGCATCAGAATTGTTTCAGAGCTGAGCCCTTTATTCTTTGCCAAATTTCAGTTTACAGCTGCTCTTTCCCTGGCAAGATTTATTCACTGTCAATAAAGGTCTGAAATGCAAGTACTGACTCAATCTTAATAATAAGGATGTGAATTATGGAACTATATCTAGAAAATGAGTAAGAAAATGCTTTTAGGCAATTATTTTAATATATTCATCTGTTCCACTACAAATGATTTCAAAATATATTTATTTAGCATTTAAGGTGATATAAAAATGGAGCAAAGAAGTTATGAGGCCTGCCCCAGTCAAGATGGCAGAGTGAGAAGCGTCAGGGCTCTGTTCCCCAACAGAAGCTTTGAACAACCAGCAAGAACTGGCAGAAACATCTTTCTCAAAGCTCCAGAAAACAGTTAAAGGAGTATAGTAGAGAGCAAGCACCGAATTGAGAAAAAGACTGCTTAAAAGTGGTCTGATCTCCTGGTGCCCTAGCCAGCCCCTTTCCCCCCACCCTCACTTGCTTGGCCAGAGCCAGTCTGTCCTCGCAGTGTGGATCTTTGGTCCTGGTTCTAGAGGGAGCACAGAAACCCTCCGGCACAAACTAGGAGCATATATGTCTGACCCAGTCTATTCAGTGGCACTCTGAGGGACTTGCCTTCATGGAACTTGCCCTGCGTATCTAAGATAGCTCACAGAGCTCCCCTTTAGAATCTGAGGGGGAGCAGTCAAGTGGCTGCCTGGGCCAGGAGATGTCTGACTGTAGGACATAAAGTTCAGTGCCAGGGACCGTAAGGAAAATTTCCTAAGGAAGAGGGGACATTTTATCCATGTAAGCAGGGAGATTCTCAGGGCTACATATGCATGCCCAAGACAAGATACGTGAACAGAAAGGCTCAGGGAGGCCCCTACACTGTGGCCTTGATCTGTTCTCTAAACTCTTTGCATAGATAAGCCCTGATGAAGAACACTTGCACAGGTCAACCTTCAAAGATTGGGGAAGGTGTTTTGTTTCCTTTTTTTTTTTTTTTTTTTTTTTTGTTAACTTCAGGCATTCAAGGTGAGCTCTTTTGTTACACTAGCTGGTTACACCTTAAGGAACAGATGCCTCAGAGTCTTAGTTCCAATGCAACATACTAAAATATCAAAATGCCAGGTTTCTACAAAAGGTTACAAACACACAAAGAAACAGGGAGCAACGGGTCAAGCAAAGGAGAAGATTAAAGCAGTAGAAACCATCAGTGAGGAGGAGGATCAGACCTGGGACATTCCAGGCAGACTTAAAAAAAGAAATTCCTAAATATGCTCAAAGAGCTAAAGGAAAATATGGACAAACAACTAAAGGAAACTAGAGAAACAACTGATGAACACAATGAGAATTTCAGTAGAGAGGTGGAAATTATGAAAAAGAACCAAACAGAGCTGAGGACCATAGTAACAGAAATTTAAAATTCCCAAGAGGGGTTCAACAGCAGATTGGAACTGGCAGAGAAAGAAATCAGTGAACTTGAAGGTAAGACAACTGAAATCTGAAGGGAAGAAAGAAGAAAGAATGAAGAAAAGTCAGCAGAGCCTGAGGAACATGTGGGCACCATCAAGTGTACCAGTAGACATGTTGTGGGAATCCCAGAAGGCGCGAAAGAGAGAAAGGGACAGAGGAAATATTCAACGAATGAAAACTTCCCAAATGTGTTGAAAGACATACATATACACTCCGAGATGCTCAACGAATTGCAAATAAGATAAACCCAAATAGAACCCACACTGTCGAACACCGAAGTACAGAATTCTGAAAGCTGCAGGAGTGAAGCAGCATGCTGAATACCAGAGAGCGTAAATGAGATTGTGCCAGTTTCTCATTGGAAACAGTAAAGTCAAGTAGGCAGTGGGCAGATTATTTTAAGTGCTGAAGGCAAAACCTGCCAACCGAGAATTCTATATTTGGCAAAACTGTCTTCAATGTGGGAGAGACTATGACATTCCCAGATAAAGAAACTGGGAAGGTCGTTACCACTAGACTGGCCCTACAAGAAATGCTGAAGAGTTTACAGGTTGAAAGGAAAGGACAATAGGCTAAAAGATTGAAGCTATATGAAGAAATAAAAGATCTCCAGTGAGGGTGATTACAGGGGTAAATATAAATGCTAGTACTACATACGTTGGCATACGTTGCATACGTTGGAGACATTGTGGCTTCAGTTCCAGACCACCACAGTAAAGTGAGTCACGCAAGTTTTTTGGTTTCTCAGTGCATGTAAAAGTTATGCTTATAATATATTGTAATCTATTATGTGTGCAATAACATTATACATACTTTAATTAAAAATACTTTATTGCTTAAAAATGCTAACCATCATCTGAGCCTTCAGCAAGTCAATCTTTTGGCTAGGGTGGGTTTTACTATGATGTTGATGGCTGCTAACTGGTCATGGTGGTGACTGCTGAAGGTTGGGGTGGCTGTGGCAAATTCTTAAAATAAGACAACAGTGAAGTTTGCTATTTCAATTGACTCTTTGTTTCTTGAAAGATTTCTCTGTAGCAGGCAATGCTGTTTAATAACATTTTACCCACAGTGGAATTTCTTTCAAAATTGGAGTCAATCCTTTCAAACCCTGCCACCACTTTATCAGCTAAGTTTAGGTAATATTCTAAGTCCTTTATTGTCATTTCTACAATGTTCACAGCATTTTCACCACAAGTAGATTCCATATCAAGAATCTACTTTCTTTGCTCATCTAAAAGAAGCAACTCCTCATCCATCTAGGTTTTATCATGAGATTGCAGCAATTCAGGCTCCACTTTTAATTCTAGTTCTCTTGCTGTTTCTACTGCAAGTTATTTCTGCCACTGAAGTCTTGAACCCCTTAAAGTCATCCATGAAGATTGGAGTCAGCTTCTTCCAAACTCCTGTCAATGTTGATATTTTGATCTTCTCCAGTGAATCATGAATGTTCTTAATGACATCTAGAATGGTGAATCATTTCCAGAAGGTTTTCAATTTACTTTGCCTGAATCAATCCGAGGAATCACTATCTATGGCAGCTATAACCCTATGAAATGTATGTCTTAAATAATATGACTTGAAAGTCAAAATGACTTCTTGATCAATGGACTGCAGAATGGATGTTCTGTTACGAAGCATGAAAACAATTCATCTCATTGTCCATCTCCATTAGAGTTTTTGGGTGACCAGGTGCATTGTCAATAAGCAGTAATATTTTGAAAGGAATCTCTTTCTGAGAAGTAGGTCTCAACAGTGGGTTTAAAATATTCAGTAAGCCATGGTTGAAGCAGATGTGCAGTCATCCAGGCTCTGTTGTCCCATTTATAGAGCCCATTTTTAAAATAGATTGTTTTAAAATGGCTTTCTTGTAGTTGAGTTAGGATTTCTTTATATATTCTGCATATTAAGCCCTTGTTAGATACAAGGTTTCAAAATATTCTCCCCCATTCTGTAGGCTGTTGTTTCACTTTCATGATAAAATCTATGGCACAAAGTTTTTTAGTTTTGCTGACTTCCTGTTTATCCATATTTTCTATTGTTGCTTGTGCTTTGGATACCTAACACGAGGTCCTGAAGATATTTCCCTATGTTTTTTTCTAAGAGTTTTATTGTTCTGGTTTATATTTAGGTCTTTGATATATTTTGAATTGGTTTTTGTATATGGTGTGAGGTAAGAGTCCATTGACTATGGGCATCCAGTTTTCCCAACATCATTTGTTGAAGAGACTATTCTTTCTCAATTGAGTGTTCTTTGTCCCCTTGTCAAAAATCATTTCACCATAAATGTGAGGGTTTATTTCTGAGTTCTCAGTTCGATTCCATTGATCTATACATCTGTCCTTGTACCAGTACTATGCTGTCTTCATTACTGTGACTTGGTAATAAGCTTTAAGATTGGGAGTAGTGGGTCCTCCAGCTTCATTCTTTTTCAAGATGGCTTTGACTGTTTGGGACCTTACCTGTCCATCTAAATTTGGTGATTTGGTTTTCTATTTCTGCAGAGAAGGTTATTGGAATTTTGAATGGGATTGCACTGAATCTGTAAATTGCTTTGGGAATAATTGATAACAATATTTAGTTTTCTAATCCATGAACACAGAATGTCCTTCCATTTATTTAGGTCTTTGATTTCTTTTAAAAGTGTTTTGTAGTTTTCTGTGTACAAGTCCTTTATATACTTGATTAGATTTATTCCTAGCTATTTGATGCTTTTAGTTGCTATTGTAAATGGAATTTTTTTTCTTGATTTCTTCTTCTGATTGTTCATTGCCAGTGTATAGAAACACTACTGATTTTTGCATGTTGATCTTGTCCTCCGCCACTTTGCTGAATTCATTTATTAGCCCCAGGAGCTCTCTTGTTTTGTATGTTTTATTCAGGATTTTCTGTATATAGGATTATGTCATCTGCAAATAGTGAAAGTTTTATTTCCTTTTCAATTTGGATGCCTTATTTTTTTGTTTTTCCCTTGCCTAGCTGCTCTGGCTAGAACTTCCAGTGTAATGTTGAATAACAGTGTTCACAGTGGGCATCCTTGTCTTGTTCCTCATTTTAGAGGGAAAGTTTTCAGTCTTTCACCATTAAGTAGGATATTAACTGTGGGTTTTTCATTTATACCCTTATCATATTGAGGAAGTTTCCTTCTATTCCTAGTTTTCTAAGAGTGTGTGTGTGTGTGTGTGTGTGTGTGTTTTGTTTTTTTGTTTTTTGTTTTTTCTATCAAGAATGGGTACTATATTTTGTCAAAAGCCTTTTCTGCATCGAGATGAGCATGTGGGGTTTTGCCTTTGTTCTGTTAATGTGGTGAATTACATTAATTGATCTTCTTATGTTGAACTACCCTTGCATACCTGGTTAAATCTCATTTAATCATGGTTTATAATTCTCTTACATGTTGTTGGTTTGCTAGTATTCTGACAATTTTTGCATTCCTATTCATAAGCAATAGTCATCTGTAATTTTCTTTTCTTAGGGTATGTTATCTGGTTTTGTTATTAGGGTGATGTTGCCTCATAGAATGAGTTAGGAACTGTTCCATCCACTTAAAGTTTTGGAAGAGTTTAAACAGGATTGGGGTTAATTCTTTTTGGAATGCTTGGTAAAATTCACCTGTGAAGCCATCTGGTCCTGGGCTTTCCTTGGGGAGGTTTTTCGTTACTGATTCAATTTCTTTACTAGTCATTTTGGATTTATTTCTTCTCGAGTCAGTGAAGATAGTTTGAGTGTTCCTAGGAATTTACCCATCTCAGATTATCTAATTTTTTGGCATACAGTTGTTCATAGTTTTCTCTTATTGTCCTTTTTATTTCTGTGGGGTTGTTAATAATGTCCCACTTTTCATTTCTGATTTTTGGTTGTTTCTATCCTCTCTCCTTTTTTCTTTGTCATTCTAGCTAAAGATTTGTCAATCTTGATCTTTTTAAAGAACCACTTTTTGGTTTTGTTGAGTCAAATTTTATTTTCTATTTCATTTATCTCTGCTCTAATCTTTATTTCCTTCCTTCTTCTCTCTTTGGGTTTAGTTTTTTCTTTTTCTAGATCCTCCAGTTTTGAACTTAGGTTTCTGATTTGAGGTCTTTTTTTAATATAAGCGTTTAGAGCTATACATTTCCCTCTGAGCACTGCTCTTGTTGCATCCCATGAGTTTTGGTATGTTGTGTTTTCAAACACCTTTCACAGTCCTTGCAAATTGGCTTTTCATTGACTCGTATTTTCCTTCCAAGTTCAGCCCTCCTTTCAAGGTCAGCCCAACGTGAATGCTCTCTGAAGCCCTGTTTCTTGATTCTGCATTTGCCCAATAAATGCAGCTCTTTGAGTGTTTTCTGCTTTTGCCTGAGGCAGGTTGGAACAGTGGCCACTCAGAGCCTACCCCCAGTGATCTGAAGTAGCTGATCAAAGCAGTGATCCCTGAATCTTGGGGAGTCTTTCTGTTCCACCCTGGTACCGGCAAACTACACCAGGGGCCGGAGTTGAAGACTCCACTGCTGCCTGCCTGGAGGCTGGGGTACAGGAGAGGGTAGCCCTGTGCAGAGAGTGAAATTCACTAGTGTTTACCATGGTTTACCATTCTCTTCCTCTCGCTCTTCCCTGGATGTTGCACAGTGTTTTACTAGACTCTGGAGTTTCAAAATAGTTGATGTAGATAGTTTCTGCCTGTTTAATAGTTGTGGTGGAGGGACTGATTCCTGGACCTCTGCCCTCTTCCCACAAGCCTCCTTTTCCTTTCTTTACTTTTTTTTTTTTTTTCTCTTTTTCTTTTTCTTTTTCTTTTTCTTTTTCCTTTTGGTAAAGCAGGAGAAGGAATTACTTAATTGTGTTCTTGGTGAAATGGTTCTCAAAATGCCTGCTCTTTACCTTTCCATTTTCTTATCTGTAAAATAGAGATAATGATAGAACCTGCCTCATAGGGTTGCTATGAAGATGAAATGAATTAGTTATAATTCAGTGAGAATTATTATGGAGACTTTTAAACCCTGTGTTTGTTGAAGATATAAAAATGTTATCTTTTGGAGAAAGATTTTTCAAAGACCATCCTAAAACTTTACTTAGCTGTTAGAACATTTCTACTATATTCCTTCTCATTAAAAAAAAAAAAAATTGATCTGTACTAATTAATCTCTGTGCTAGGCTTTGCATAGAAATTTGTAGAAATTTGTTAAAAACTCAGTTTTTAAGTACTGATTTTATGTCTACTTATAGCTAGAAACAATAGACAAATATTTGATGGTAGTAAACATTTCAAAACTCATTGCTACATTTTAACTGAAAATAATCCTCCCCCCTTCCCATGAGAACTTCCTATATTATCACCTGTCAAGTCCCCCCCCCCCCCCATAGTTTTGACAGTTCTGCTGCTCCCCAGTCAAAACTGGCCAATAAAGCTTACTGACTACCCTCTGGCATTTCATGGGAAGCATTTGGTAAATTTTAAGATGATGATTTGTGCTTAATCGTACTTTACCAGCCAGCTGGCACCACAGACTGGGCAGAGCTCTGCAAAGAAGCCAGCCATGCACACTGGACTGGTGGCATCTCCCTGGGTCCTCAGAGCAGCTCTTTCACACCCAAAGAAGAGGGCTTGGATGCAGGAATGGTCTAGACAGGAGACAATGGTTCATCATCCCTGTGGTATCTTTACTCGGCTTTGAGAAGAATCCGGAGACCAGAAGGAGACAAACGAGTATCCTGCCACCTGATGGTTTGTGTTCTCATTCTGGGAGTACCTAATTATTGGTGCCTCTCAGCCCACCTTAGTCAAGTGCCAGTTCGAAGACCTTAGCACTCTGTGGAGATATTCACTAATCTACACTGGAATTGTCCATAGCTGTCCATAAATTCAGTTTACATTTTGTGTTTGACATTAACTTCTATATTATTTTAGGAAGGTCTGGCATTTCACCTGAAGAATTGTGAATTCCTTCACATTCAAAAGAATATAAGATAAGGATAAGGGTTTTAGTATGGGGCAGAGAAGGAAGGCATAAGTTTTGCAATGAGTGAGTTTAAACATTTCACTAAAAGGAACAGAAGATAAAATTGAGAAGTCATTCATAAATCTAGAACATTGATCACACACAGACATTGAAGACTGATAATACAGATATATTTTGCTTTCAGCTTTAAATTTTTTTCACTTACAGTGGTGGTATTTCCTTTGCTTTCTTCATGTGGTATATAATCTCCTTGGCTTAACAATAAGCTTTGATGGTTCAGTTGTCTTTTACATGGAGTGGGCGCTGACAGCTGTTTTCCCTAACCAACTGTTTTAACTAGCTACAGAGTTTTGGCAGGGTCTTGTGACACAAGGGTGTCTCAATGCTCCATTTACAATACATTTTTTCCTCCCCTGGGGAGGTGTGATGACTTTTAAGGTCTGTCCGGGTCAAGTAGGCGGCTATATGATACCACTGTGGAGGGGAGGGGGCCTGGGCCCTGGGTCCTCACAGTCCACCCCCACATGGCAGACTACGCTGCCCATAGACATACACTGTATCCATGGACAACAGAGCACTAGAAGTGCCCCCCCACACACACACACACCACAAAGATAACTTCACAACGAGATGGTGCCATGGCCAAGAAAGGGAATGAAACCATTTAGACAGGGGTCTACTGATAATTGCTGAATTCTGCTAGACCTGCAGGGCATTCCACACAGTCCGCTTTGCAGGAAGGTGGCAAATCTGTGCAAACCTGACATTGGGTTTGATTGTGGGCATGGGTTACTGAAGCCCACTGTAGGAAGGTGTTTGCTAGGTGAAAAGAAAGATGTTTCTGGGGAACAATAAGGGGTAATTCCTGCTAACCTACCAATGTACATGCTAGAGTTGACAATAAGGTACCAAGACAGAGGAACACTATGGGGAAGTTTTACATACCAGATTCTCCCTCTGCAAATCTTGGGAGTTTTCTACCATTACATTAATTGTTAATCTGGGCATAAAAAGCGTTCCCATAGTTATGCATAAGGTTCCTGTAGGAATGGGAGGCCCCAGTTTGGTGGTAAAGATTTTACAATATTTTGGGTAACTCCTATTCCCCAGGGATTTAGGATTCCTAACCAACATTGCTGCATAGGCCAGCACCAAGGCCATGTGACCTCATTTTCCCCATTTTGTATGGTCTGAGGCACAGACAACAACAAATTATTACTATTTCCCAGCTTAGGCTGTAAAGCGGCTGGCCCTTTAACTTGGATTCTCAATGCTTGCATTGGTCCCGCTGTTACCATTTCAATGGGAGCTGGGGCTGCAGCTCTAGGTGTGGATTAAGGCAGGTTAGGGCCTGATGAAACCTTTTAGTTGTAGAGATTTTACAGTCTATAGCCCATGCTTGGGTCATTTGTTCAGTGAAAGGGTTTCCCCGATCATTGTCTATTTGTGTAGGTTTGCCATACAGAGTGCATACCCTTTCCAAACAACTGATGGTAGCCCACTGGTTTGCCTTCCCCACCTGGAAAGCTAACAAGAGTCCTGTAGCTTTGTCCACTTCAGTAAACACATGGCTCCAGGACAGAAGGGAACCAAATAGTCCATGTGTCTCATCTGATGTGGTAACCTATGTGGTCCACTCGGAGCCCGAAGGGCACTCTTTAGTGACATCCACTAGCTGCTGGCAGCAGTTACCTTTTGTCGTTGGCAGGCATCCCAGATGTCTTTCCACAATTCTTGTCATTTCAGCAGCTGCCTTCGGTGCAACTTTAGCTGTTGAATCCTCTATATGGGACACTGGTCCAAGAATCTCTTCTGCATTCAGAGGGCTGGTATTGAAAATGCTGTGCTGTAGCAAGTAGGCTTTCCATTTGGTTAGTGTGCTTAGTTGGACACTGCCAGATCATAGCTTAAAAGCTGTGTCAGGTATCCAGCCCTGAACAGGGATGGCTGTTTTCATTATATGCAGCACACAATTGCTTTTTATAGAGAGCTGTATCTTAATTCTGCCCCTTCACATAATTGTGACCAAAGTCAGGGGGCATTTGTTTTGAATGTTGCCTCTGCCACCAACCCAACCCAAAGCGATATTAGTCCTGGCTACATCTAATTCACAGGGCAAGTCTGATCTGTGCCCCCCAGTGCTTGTGCCTGTGTTGTTATCTTTTTTTGCCTTTTTAAATGCAGCCTGTTGGGAGGTATTCCATTCCCAGGGATGGCCTTTCCTAATCAAGACATGCAGAGGTTTTAACATTTAGGCTAAGTGAGGAACAAAGGTCTCTAATACCCAACAACCCTGAGAAAGCCATTAGTTGCTTTGGTATTTGCTGTGTGGGGAAACATTGCACCTTAAAGAGAGTTACTGGTTAGTGAAATAGTCTTACACTTGCAGGGCCTTTCTACTTAGTCAAGTCCATTGCCACAAGACTGCAGATGGTCGGGCTATGTACACAGCCTTGGGGAAGCACAGTAAAAGCCTGCTGTTGGCCTTCTTAGGAGGCTAATGCAGGCTGGCTTGATTTTGCTAGGGAGATACTAAATACAAAGCTCCAACACAAAATGATATTGACACAATTGTGCACTAATTTCTTGTAAGGAACCAGCAATGTTTGGGAACTGCAGCTTGCGATGGTGTTAAATTGCTAACTCCTGATAATTTACTGTCACCCCCACGTTTTGGCCATAGAGGACTATTGAAGGTCTATGGGTGGGTATTACTATCCGCACTCACTCCAGCTCTTTGATAGTGGCTGAGATTGTTTAGTGCTCTCCTGGAAGTTTGTTTTGTTTTGTAGCCATGACCCTCCAAGGCAAGGGTACTTTTACAGGGGCCCATTTTGCCTGCCCCTTGAAGACTGCTTTGATCACTCTACACTACAGGTGGAATTTCCCTGTAGTGGTTTGCAATGTGGCATTCTGTAGATCGGTTCCCAAAATGTATTCCAGTATAGGGGAAACATAGACTGTATTTAAAAAAAAAAATTAACAAACATGTCCTATTTTGCAGCCCTTTTTTTTATGCCTACCATTTTTAATTTCCAGTCCTGGTTAAAAAAGATATTTTAAACTACCCCCCCCCCCCCCCGCCAATCTTTCTTTACCCAGCCTTTCCCCTATAGCTGCCTCAGGTGCTTAGGCCTTGGGGGCAGGGATAGGTGAGACAGAAAGAAAGACGCTTATTTTGTTGAATCTGTATTTGAACGTTTTGAATCACGGTGGTGGGATTTGGGAGTTTCTATACCCTTCTTTTAATTATTTCCAATTATTAGATCTGTTTCACTTGAAGCTGTGATCCAGACAATTGGGAAAGTTCTTTGTCTTTTCCAGAGGCAGCTCTCTGGCAGCCTTCCGCTGCCTTAGGAAATTCGAGGGCCGGTTTCTTTTTAATGTCCAGGTTTGTTTACAGTAATTATAGAACTAAGGCTTTGAACCCTGCTGCAAAGAGGAATTTTTTTTTTTTCTTTTTTTTGGGGGGACTCAATATGTATATGCGTTTGTTTATTTTTAAACAATTCAAATAGAGCTCTTTGAATTTTTGTTAATTTTTTATTATCATCTGGAGGTATAAGAATATACATTGAACAGGCAGGCAAGACACAAATAGAAAATTAGTCACAAGAAACAGAAACACAAATACTTTTGAGAGCGGCAAATACAGGATTGAATATACATCATTTCATCCCATTTCTACCCTTTTCCAAAACAATTCTAATTATAATACAGTGTTCTTTTCATAGAGCCATTTTTCTCCTGATTTTAAATCATATTGGGGCCAGATTGTGTTACAGAAATAAACTTTTTTTTCTCATAGGCTCATAACTAAAATATTTCCAAGTTGGTTTTTTTTTTTTAATACAGCCAAAAGGTTCCCCATTCTGCTTCCCCTTCCTATTCCAAGGAGGAGTCTATGGGGTCCCACACTTTGGGGTCCTATCCCAGAGTAGCTAAAATTCTCTGGACTCAAGCCTGAGGCAACTTATGACCTTGGACTTGGGCAAATCTCCATGCCAGAGTCTCTAGCTGATCGTCCACTTGGAGCAGGCGATCAGTCAGAGTCCTTCATCTCCGCCTGGGCAAGGCACATATCTCTAGTTTTACTTTCTTTTCTATATGGCATGTAGTAGCTTTTGCAACTTGTTCTGCCTCGGCAGACATCTTCAAGGCCCCTAACAGAGGCCATGCCATGGCCGCTGCTATTTGGCAGTACCTTTTCATCTCACTCAAATCTGGTTGTCCTGCTATCTGTTGCAAAACACTTAGCAACCCTGCTGGAGTTTTCAGGGCATCCCACACTCTGCGGCAGTCCCCATTCGTCCAGGAGGGCAGCCACCCCTCCCCACGTGGACGATATGGGCCAATTTGAGATCTCCCCCATGGATTCTCCAATATTAGAATTCATACCCATGACGACGTGTGGCTTTTCAGTCCTCCTGGCTGTGCTTGCAATTGTTTTAACCCAGCTTAGCTCCCAGACCAAAGAACATGCCAGACACAGAGTTAGGCATAAGTTTAAATAGGAGTTACTTAACAGGAGTTATGGTTCCATGGCAGCAGCTGGCCAGGAAAGATGGAAGTTAGTGTTCTGCAAAAGCAGAGGTTTCTAGGGGGTGGTTTATAAGGGTTAGAACAAGGAGAGTGTGAGAACAGAGTTTTGGCAGGGTCTTGTGACACAAGGGTATGGAGATTTGTTATCAACATGATCAGGGGAGGGGAGTTTCAATGCTCCATTTACAATACATTTTTCTTCCCCTGGGGAGGTGTGATGAATTTTAAGATCTGACCCGGTCAAGTAGGCAGCTACGTGAAGTCACTATGAAGGAGAGGGGGCCCGGGCCCACACCAACATGTGCTCAGTTTTCTTTTATTCAGTAATGGAGTACTGTGTCCTTGTCAGATGACGTGGTAACTTCGTGTATCTCTGGTGAATCATTCATATCTTGTGGATTCTTTAGAGGATGAGTGCATGGCAGTGATCAGTTATAAAGCCTCTGCTAACCCCATTCAGTAGTAGAAAACTAGAGAAGGAATCAGAGTTAGAGGAGGTGGTCACAGAGAGGAGGGAGAGATATACACATACTTACAGACACATACCCAGAGCAAGCTTTGCACTCGAGTTGTACACACACTGAGGGATAAACACCCAGAAACAGGCTCACAGATCCACAGACACAGATGGACAATACACACACAGAAACACAAATTCAGAAATAGATGCACTATTAGAGCAGAGAGAGAGACCCTGCAGGTATGAGGGGCAGAGAGAATCAGAGAAAAGGAGAGCAAGAGACTAGAGAGCACATGAGAGGAGGAGTGTGAAGGTCACACTACACCGAGGAGGTGGTTTGCTGGAATCGCATTTCCTCCGTCCACATTGAAGGAGTGACAGAGCTTTGGGGCAGCGAGGGCTGGTGAAAGGAAGGTTGTTGACTTGATTGCTCTCCTTTGCAGTATTCAAGAAATGCTGACAGGCCAGAGGCTCTGCCACTCGGAATCTCACAATGATAGCGTTCTAGCAGCGCTGAATCAGCAGAGAAGCGATGGCATCCTCTGCGATGTCACTTTAATTGCTGAGGAACAGAAATTCCATGCTCACAAGGCAGTCCTAGCAGCATGCAGCGACTATTTCCGGGTAAGTCAAAGTAGCTTTTTTCTTTCTTTCTTTCTTTCTGTTTTTCTCTTAAGATAACAGTAAACAAAGAAAAAGTTTCCTGAAACATTGCTCAACCATCAGACAATTTGATAGTAGTCTCCAGAGTTGTGAATGTTGAGTGCTGGTGTTCTTTCCTGGACAGAATACAGTTTGGGATTCTGCTGGGATCCTCCCTGGGCTGCAGACCTCTCCTTTGCATTTGAACTGAAGGGCATTTGATACCTTTCCCCACCATAAGAAAATGTGGTGTCCTAAAAGGGATGCAGACATTTTCTGGATATGGGAGCAGAAGAACAATCTGTAAAATAACACGTTAAAGTATCTCAAATACATGTATTTCTGTTTTTTTTTTTTATTTTCTATGCATGCTGTTTAATGAATGTTTTCTAAATATTTGCTCTAACAGTTGGTCTAATGGATCTTTGGGTTTGACACACAGATGTCTGTGCAGCTGAAGAAGTCATAATGTTGTCTTGCTCAGTAGGACTTTGGAGTCTGATTTCTAATGGCTAATGATATGCAGTCATGAGATTTTTTTTTTTTTTTTTTAAGATGAAAGTGTACGTTCTGGCTATAGCTAATGCCATTTGTTTTGCACTTTGTTTCAAGTGGTGGACAAAGTACTTTATATGTATATCTTATTTTGTCCTCACAACAACCTATTATACAGAAACATACACTGTTAAAATGGTCATTTTACAGATGAGGAAACTGAATCTTGGAGGTTAATTTGCCCAAAGTCACACAGTTCATGATCTGGAATTGAAATCCAAGTCTGACTCTTAACCACCAAGCTATTCTCCCTCTTCAAAAATTTTCTTTCAAATATTAATTTCTGAACATACATTATCTTGATTCTTAATTTCCTTTTCAGTGTTATTTCAACTGACTAGTGATTAAGGTGATAATCGTGAAACATACCTACAGTCTCTTTATAAATTAGAATATAAGTTTAATTCTGACTGTTTTAAAAAATATATTCCTTTCCCAAAGCCTCAAAATTATAAAGAAACCAGCTTTGGCCCTTGGGCAGTGAGTTGGTTTGATTTGGATATTTCCAGTAATCTTTTTTTTTGATATTTAAGAAACAATATCAGTCATCAGCTGGCAGTACAAAGAACTTGCAAAGATGCCAAATCACAAAAGAAAGCCTTTTTAAGAAAGTGATGAAACCTAGTAACGTAAAGAATAAAGAGGTAGTTGCTTAAAGTAGGGATTTAATTCTGAACTGCTAAAATGAAAGCAGAATATCTGTAAAGTGACCTTTTAATTCCATTAATATGATACACTTTATACACCTTCACATTGTCAGATATTAATCTTCCAGAAAGGTTATGTTATTCAGAGAGTTTTTGAAATAAGAAAATATTTTGGATTGAATGTACATTATATAATATGAGTGTTCTTGCTGAGCCTTTTTGGTGCTTAGCTTCTCTTAGGTTTCTGTCCATTGGCTTTTGCATTAAATTTTTGGAAATGGTTTGATTTTTGTGCATATGTGTATGTGAGAGAGTGAGAGAGCACACACCCAGCAGCATTTTACTTGTTGGCATTTAACAGTCTCCTCTCTCTTCCACCACAATGCCCTTATGTTCTGGCAGGCCATGCACAGAGGGCCCCTGATTTGGTTTGCTAAAGCTGACGAAATGCAATATATGAGAAATGGGTTGGCTTCTACAATGGGGACTTATTAACTTACAAGTTTACTGTCCTGAAGCCATGAAAATGTCCCAATTAAGGCATCAACAAAGGATGTCTGGGCTTCTCTGCCACGTGGACAGGCACATGGCAGCATCTGCTGGTCTCTCCTTTATCTCCCAGGTTTCCTTTCTTTCAGCTTCTGGCTGCTCCATCTGTGGCTTTTTTTCTGAACTTCTGTGTGTTTCTCTCCTTTAGCTTCTGTCTCTCTTAGCTTCTCTGGGTCTATCCTCTGTCTTCTCTCCTTCTTTTATTCTCTTATAAAGGACTCCAGTAAGAGGATTAAGACCTACCCTGAATGAAATGGGTCACATCTCAATTGAGATAGCCTAATCAGAAGATCCCACCTGTAATAGATCCACACCCACAGGAATGGATTAAAAGAACATCATCTTTTCTGGGGTACATACAGCTTCATACTTTCACAGCCTCCTTTGTAATACTTATGTTATAAAGCCTATGAAGAAAACTTTATTATTCCCATTTTACAGATGAGGAAACTAAAATGCAATATGTTTACATAACTTGCCCAAGTTCTGTCAGATATTTGGAGCTGATTTTAATACATCTGTCCCCCTCAGTATTAAGCTGTGTTTTTTCTTGTTTAGCCATGTGGCCTGCTGGTGGATTCATACAGTTTCTTCAATCTCATATCCTGATTGTGAGATGAAAGATAAGTGACTTGTGTACTGATCATTCAGATGGATAAAGCAAAACGAATTTGGAACAGTTGGCATTTCATTCTTCTCTAGGTGCTGTGCTAAGTGCTGGAGTTACAATATTTAACCCTCTTGGAACTTACAGTATAAATATTACGCTAGAAG
Source organism: Choloepus didactylus (assembly GCF_015220235.1). NCBI lineage: Eukaryota > Metazoa > Chordata > Mammalia > Pilosa > Megalonychidae > Choloepus > Choloepus didactylus. The sequence goes on along the minus strand of NC_051313.1, from coordinate 54,791,767 downwards.
GATTTTTTTGCCTTGTACTCTGTATCTTTGGTTGACTTTTGTGGCATAACAGTTCATAGAAAGCCGGATTTTTCTGGTTTGACCACTTAGCTGATCTATGCTAGAGTCACCCTTCCTTCAGTGGTTGGCTGGAGGCTGGCTGATCTAAGTGGCCTTGTTCACATGTCTGATGATTGGTAGCTGTTGGCTGGTGTGATGAAAGAAACTGAACCATGTGTTTCCCATTAACCAACAGGGTAACCTCGGCTTCTTAACAGGATTCTAAGAAGAGCAAGAGGGTAAGCCTCAGTGCACAGGTGCTTTTCAAGCCTGTGCTTATCACATTTACTAATCAGGTCAAATAAGTCGTATGACCAAGCCCAGAGTCAGTGAGTTGGTGTGGGGTGACAGTTCCAAAGTGCATGGATACAGGAAGAGAAATAACTTGGGGCCATTTTTCAACATAAAACTGTCAAGAATTGTCAAGAATCTGAGATCTTACTCTTCTTACAAGCTAAGAAGTTAACCTGCCACAGTTTCATGGATGCTGGTAGAAGATGTGAAACTCCCAGGTCAGAGATGAAGGAGAGTTTATTACTCACAGCAACAGCAGTAGCAGAGTCTCATTATTTTTGTACCTGCTCCCTGAATGCCACCTCCTACAGGGTGACACCTGAAGAGGACCAGGTGACACTTGTACATGCAGTGAGTTGTGTTACAGGAAAAGAACGTTACATTTAGGGTACTCGAGTCTTTTATAATGACAGTAAATATGCCTGACCTTTGCTCAGAAGTGAAACTTTATCTCTGTCTTTCAGGATTGTAAGCAAACCTGACCTTTTCTTTGGAAGGAGACACCAGCTGAGTCTTCCAAGGTTGTTTACTATAGAAACATCCTTGGAAAGAGAGTCTGGAACGAAGGGTAGTCGGGCTTCACTCACAATGCATGCAGAAATGCAGGAGACCCATAAAAAATTGTCTCCCAACAACCACATGTCCTAAACTAGGATTATGTATGTCTGCCTTGTCTCTAAAGTCTGCCAGTGTAAAAACACCCGAAAGTCTTAGTAATTTTGTATTTCTCCCAATACTTACATTGTTGCTTGTAACTTACTATGTGCTCAATAAATATTTATTTTTAAAACAGTTGTATTCACACACTGTACAGTCCATCCAAAGTGTACAATCAGTGGCTCTCAGTATAATCAGAGTTGTGCATTCATCACTACAATCAATTTGAGAACATTTTCATTGCACCAAAAAGAAAAATCTCATATCTCATATACCCCCTATTGTTGACACTTAGCATTGGTATGGTGGCTTTGTTACAATTGATGAGACAATATTACAATATTACTGTTAACTATAATCCATAGTTTACCTAAGTTTTATTTTCCTGTATACCACCCCGTTATTAATAGCTTGTAAACGTTCATGGAAGAACATTCTTATATTTGTAGTATTATCCACAGTCATCATCCACAACAGGGTACACTATGATGTATAGCCCCATGTTTTATCCTCTAGCTTTCCTTCTAGTGATATTCTCAACCCTAAACTTCCCCTTTCAACCACAATCACACCCATACTGCTGTTAGTTCACACTCCCCATAACATGCTACTATCACCTCTATTCATTTCCAAACATTTACAATCAACCTTATAAAAAATTCTACACAAACTAAGCATCAGCTCCCCATTCTCTACCCTCATTCTGTCTCCACCCATGCTTTAGATTTTAACTCCATGAACTTGCTCATTATAATTAGTTCATATTAGTGAGACCATACAATATATGTCCTTTTGTGTCTGCCTTATTTCACTCAGCATAATGTCCTCAAGCTTCATCCATGTTCTCACATACACCAGGACTTCATTCCTTTTCACAGCTGAATAATATTCCATCATATGTATATACCACATTTTGTTTATCAATTCTCAATAAATATTTACTGAATGGAGAAATGTTCTCTAATTTTAAGAATTCCATGTATATTTCATTTCTCATATTCTGAATACAAAAGTATGCAAATCATTCATGGATTTTTCTTTACTATGATTTGTTCAAGTTAATTAGGTACTTTGATTAAATTAGAGTTTTATACTTTATACTCTCATATTATCTGGTAGATCATTTTGAAGCTGAAGTAATTGTTGTTTTGACTCAGGAAAGGTGGGACCACAAGAGTGAGGAGAAGGCCCAAGTTTTGATATAAACTTCTCTTTATATTGGTCTTGGAATTAATGTTAACCTTCTTGCAAAAAAAAAAAAAATAAGGGACAGTTGAGAACAAAGTACTGTGATTTCCAAAAAAAGAAAACAAAAACAACATCATGAACACTTTTTTTTAAAAAAAGTATTAAAACACATTCTTAAGTCATAGTGATTTTCTTAAAATAAAAATTTGACAAAATTCCCATGGTGTGAGCATAACTTGGTGTTAGTTAAATGCTAACTGAATCAAACCCATGACTTCTAAGAATGTAAAGTAGTGGTGGAATGAAGAAAGGGACAAGCTTAGGAGTCAGATCTAGGTTAGAATACAGGGTAGGGACTGTATCTATGTGTTTGCATTGTTTCCCTCAGTGCCTGGCAAATATAGTTGCTATTCCAATTAGTGTTTGTTGGGCTATTCATCCTTTCCGCTATCTACTCCATAAGCATCTCTGGTCCACAGGCCTATCTATAAATTGGAGATCATGAAGCATAATGATAAGCACGTGTTAGATTTAAATGAGAAAAGGTGTGTAAAGCACTAAGTGCAGTATCTGACTCACATTAGACCTTCAGTAAGCATTAGCTGTTTCACTGCCTGGAGCATGTCTGATTCCTGGCCTTGCCCTCCCTGGGCACTGGTGTAAAGGGAGGCCAGTTAATCTTTAGGTTCTGCTGGTTGCAGGCTCACTCAATTTTTGATGGCCCAGAATAACTTTTTAGCTCCGTCCTTCCCTTCTTTTCATTTTCTGAGTCCGATGCCTTCTTCCCTTTTGCTTACGACATTCCAGTAACACCTAACTTGTTTCCTCCTCTAGTTGTCCCCTTTCCAAACCATCATGCAGATGACTCCACTCCCTTGCTTCCCCCTCATCTGTTCATCTGATGTCACAGCCACACTGTTCCACCAAAACTCTTCTAGTCTGTGCCTTTCCACTTCTCAGCCTTGCTAATGACCATGTCTTCTTACTGTAATCCCCTCCTCACCTCTTGGTATACTCTCTCTATTTTCCAAAGTTTATCACACCCAACAATAAGTGCAAAGTTCTTCACAAGGTCTTATCTTGACACTCGCTGTTGCCTTCCCAAATTTATAGGCAAGGTCCCTCTTTTATGAAACCCTTAAACTTTTGGTTTGTCCCCTTCAAGGAATTAATGATTATGTACCATGTATTGCAGCCCCATTTAGCAGTAACTTCTCTGAGAGAGGGATCATCACTAGCCTAGGCCAAGTGAAGTTCCTCAAAGAACTGTGGAATAAAATTGAACAGAAGTATTGAACCAGAGGGAGCAGGAGAAATTAGGGGCCTTGTGATCTAAGATGTGTGTGGGGGTGGGGTGGTTGGGGATGAATCCCCTCTCCTCCTGGCAGCCCCTCTGATAGTGGAAACAGTAAGTTGCAGGACCCCAACATAGCTGTCCCTGAGCTGTGGGCCACTCTGTTGGGTCTGGAGGCAGTTGTTTAATGTTTGCTACTTCCAGCTTCAAGCTCCATGAACGCCTACACTTCCTCTGCTGGCCAAGGAAGCAGATGTCTTGACTGTCTAGCGTAGCTTCATGTATGTGTTGGTAAAAGTGATTCAAACATGACATTTGGAAAGTTAAATATTTGTGCATCTCTTCCCCTTAGAGCCTGATATGCTTCTGCCTATGTAACTTTTAGTTTTGAGAGGAGGTAAAGCCCCCAATAAGATTAAAAAAACTCTGTAGTCTATGTATTCGTGTATTTTATAATCATACTCTCCAGTCACTATTTTATTAAAATGATATAAAAGGTTATCAAGTAAGTATATAACAATTATTAGAAATGTTTTTTTTTCAATTCAATAAACATTTGTTTCATACATATTATTTTCTAGAAACTGAATGAATTCATAGTCTGGCAGGAGATACAGATAAGCGATCAAATAAATATAATATTTATAGGTATTGGGGGTTTGGAGTGGTGTTTTGGGGCTTAAAACCTCACTTAAATTTCTCTTCTTCCATCTGGTCTTCTCAAACAACAACAACAATAATAACTACCATTTACTGGGCATTCACTGTGTTCCAGAAACTTTGTTGATTGACTCATTCAATCCTCTAAAGAAACCCATGAGGTGGTTGTTATTACTATCACGTCCATTTTAAAAACGAGGAAAAGAAGGCCCAATGTTAAATAACTCACACTGGGGGCATGGAGAGCAGGTATGAGCTAATGAAGGCTAGGAGCGGATGGCTAGAGATAAGGGAATGTGCTTGAGGAATGGTTTGGAGGAGGTAGAATGAATGGACAGGAAAGAGCAACTGATTGGGTTGGGTGGTGAGAGAGGAGTGGAAGGTGGCTTCTGGCTAACCAGAGCCCTTGAGGAGGGTATGGGGAAAAGAGCAGGGCACTTTGAACGAAGCTGTTCCGTTGGGGGACCATGCGAGCAAGTCTTAGTGTACGAAGCTGTTTCAAGTCCTACTTGAGAAGAAAAGCCAGTGTCTTTTTTGCTCTTCTCATTGTGTCCCCAGTACCTCCTCCAGTGCCTGGCACACCTCACGCCCTTGGTATCCTGTCTCCCCTGTCACAGGCCTGATCGGAACAGTTTGCTGCTGCCTTCTATGCGTGTGGCCTCACTAAGACCCTTCCTAGGAGTTTCACTCTAACAACACCCATACATGGGTCATTTTGTCTTATTCCCTAAGAAACCTTCCCGTAAAGACCTGAAGGTAAGAGCACTGTTGACATTAAGCCTATAAGTGGGATTTCATTCATATTTCTGTTTTTCAAAATCCACATATAGAGACATTTCTGAGGATATACAGCAGCATGACCTTGACTGTTGTTTTACTTCCAGCCCTCAATCCCCAGCCTCCTGCCTGCTCTTTGGCTTCCATTGGTTCTGCAAGCCCCCAGTATGCTTCCACTTATTGTCTTTTTGTTTTAAAAATTTCAATAAAAACCAATGTATCTTGTAAACACATGCTTTACAAATACTAAGGGACATAGTTACTTTGTCTTTCATTCAGTTTTCCCTGCCACAGGCGCCTATGAGGTTGTACGTGAGGAAGGAAAAGAGACTGGAAAACAAAAAAAAAAATTCAGAACTTAAAGGATGCCTTCATTCAGGTGGCAGAAAGAGAAAGACAAGATGGTCAAGAAGGAAAGGTCAACGTTGTACAAAGATAACCAGGGTACACATTTTAATTAAAGACAGAAAAGGACAGAGTTTCAAAAGACCACTATATTCTGTAGAAGATTAAGGAAGATACAGAAAAACTCACTGATCTTCAAGAAGGTGGTTTCAGTGGCATGCTGGGAAAAGAAGCCAAACTCTGAGGGGCAATATATAAAAATACTGACCATTGCTTCTCAGATTATGGTCCACGTGCAAGTGCCAGTCTGTGAAATGGCTTGTTACCTAAGAAGCAAACTTGTAACAAGCTACAAATGTTTATTATTTTAACAAGCTATACAATGTAATCAACTGCCTCACTGGGCACTCTGTTAATTTGTGCTCAGTTAATTCTGTCCTGAATGGTTAAGACCCGGTTCCAAGACCAGCTACTTTCAGGAGCACTTATGTAGATAATGTATAATGTAGATAAGAACACAGTTCCATTATTATACATATATATTATGACTTCATTTTAAGGTAATGTATGGCATGGTCATAATTTTTATTGAAAATACTTTCATCATTTTCTAGATGTCAAATCAGACTTTAAAGCATTTTTTTTTTTCTTTAATAGCTCTTGTCACCATTCTTTTTGGTTAAATGGTGTCATTATTTTTTGTTTGATTTCTAATCACTCAAACATTACAGGTACCTCAGCTTTCTCACAATTGTTTTGTTTTTGTTTTGATTTGTTTTCAGGGAAGGTGACTCTTCAGTGAAGGATTTTTTTTTTTTTTTTTTTTTTTTTAACACTGAGCAGTTAGATTGTGAAAACAAAAGACACACCTCTGGAAATAGACAGCTTTAATACAATGTCACAGTCAGATCTTGATTTCAAAGTGGAGTGATTCTTTTGGAAGGAGAGCAGCACTCCAAGACACTGTGTTCCAAAAGGGAGCTGCTGTTGATCCGTACAGTCTGAGCATGTGTGTATGCAGAGCATTGTGCCGGTGCTGTTGCAGGAGAGAAAAACAAATAGGGCAGTATCTCTCATCAAAGAGCTTACAATCTGTAGAAAAGTCCATAGATACACATGTGATTATAATTCAAGGTGGGATGAGATAGGAGTATGAGGTCTGAATCTCACCTTTCTAAGAGTCAGGTTTTTATACAAGCTCTGAGCTTCCTTTGCATTCCGTCCCATATGTCACTCCTCTGTGACACCTTCCTGTAGCTTCCTGACTCCCCAGTCTCCAGTACCCTAGCACCCTGTACACATCTCACTTACCTGCTTTTTCGTTCATTTATTTAATCATTCATTCATTCACTCACTCAACAGTTATATTGTCTGCCCACTAAATGCCAGAGGGTGCATTCATGTACAAAACAGAAAAAAATCCTTGCCCTATGACCCTTGCATTCTAGTTGATAAGAAAGACGGGTAGATAAGTAAAGATGGAATTTGTCTAATGGGGAGAAAGGCTACAGAGGATATAGTGGTGATGGGAAGTGCTGTTTTTAATAGGTTTGGGAAGGCCCCACTGATGAGTGAAGGAGCCATTTATGTGCCTATCTGGAAATGCGTGTTCCAGGCAGACAGAACTGCAAATACAAAGCCCAGAGGCTCAAGTGCTTGGGGGATGTGTGGGCAGTAAGGAGGCTGGTGGCTGGAGAGGAGTGAGTGGGAGTGGGGAGGGTAGACGGGTTGCAGGATGTGAGGCTGAATTGTGCAGTCTCCTTGTAGGCTGTGTTTAGTGTTTTGGTTTTTATTTTAAGTAGGATTGGGAAAACCTTGGATGGCCTTGACAGAGAAGTGACGTTATCTGACTTGAGTTTTGAAAAGATCATTCCAGCTTCTGTAGGGAGATGAGGGTGGACTCAGGGCTTCCAGTTAGGACGCTATTAGAATAAGACAGGAATGTAGCCATGGTTTGGACTAGGTGTGGGGCTAGAGGTGGTGAGGACTATTGTAAGCATTTTTAAGGAAGAGCCCTTAGAATTTGTTGATGAGCTGGCTGTAGGGTGTGAGAAAGAGACCTAAGACCCTGGAGAGATGAAGTTGTCAGTTACTGAGGTTGGGTAGACTATGGGAAGACTCATTTTACAGTCACTTTGGATATATTAAAGAGAAATCATAGGTTTTTCAAGGCATTATCTAGTAATTTGTACACATACAGGTTACCCCCACTGGGTGGAGAGTTTCCTGTAGGCAGAAGTTTTGTTCTTCATGATAGGTCTTGTTCACTCTTATTCCTCTCTAACCCAGTGCCAGGTACATGGTTGGTGCTGGTGAGTGTTTGATGTATGAGCATGTATTGGCTTTGACGCAAATAGGTTATACAGGTGAGCAGCAATTCTGAGGTTCATGGAGGATATATTTGCAGTCGTTTCTGGTAGTGGTGATGGTTTCTGTGCTGATTTCCCCTCACATTGCTCATTAGTCTCATCACTAGTGGTATTACTAATTGGGAACAGAGTGTTATTCTTGGTTATAGAATCAGACAGAAGTCCTCAGTGTCTGTAGGAGTGAAACATCCAGTTAACAGAGTTTTTATGTTCAAAGCATTGTGCTGGTCCAAGAGTTAAAAGCACTAAAAAAAACACTAGCCTGGATTGAGGGGGTGGGGTGGAGCACAAGCATGCATACTCAATGGCAAAACAAGAATATCAGAACAATGTAATGGTAATAATAAAATTATATATATATATGTATATATACATACATACATACATACATACATACACCAATGTTTATTTGATTCTTAAAACAGCCTTTTAGGTAGGTATTTTTATCCCCAACATATAGACTAAGAAACCAGGCCGACAGAAGTGACTGACTTGCACAACTTTACGTATTTGGGTGTTGGCTCTCTGAGGGGAGAAATTTTTTTTGCCTGCTCTAGGATCTAGCAAAGTGCCTTGAGCATAACACAGTTAATGTTTTTGTGGAATGAATCAGTGAATAAATGAATGATTTTGTAGGATGGAGAAAACATTGCTCTGGAGTTACCTGTGAGGCTTCTAGTAAGAGGAAACCTTACACAAAGGGTGAGTAGGTTCTGGGAGGGCTTTCCAGGCTGAGGAGGCATTAAGGCTGTCCTGGAGGCAGAGAGTAAGCAGAAGGGGGTGAAGCTGGTTCATCCCGTTTTGTGGTAACTACTGTGCCAGTTTTATCCTGATGTCAACAAGATGTGATAGAAATGCCTATTTACCTATAAGAAAATTAAAACTGATAACAGAAGTCTCTTAAGGTGTCATGGCTATTGAGTTGTGGAGCAGCAATTCGCACCCAAGACTGACACCTCCAAATCCCATGTTTTGTCATGGTTTCTAGTATACCACGTGAGTCCCTGTCCCATTTGTTCCACTGGCAAAAGCACACAAGTGCTAAAAGAGCTTACTGAACTCTCTGAGGTTATTCTACAATTTAGTCCTTGATGTGCTTCTGTGGTACCCTAGGTTGTCACTAATAATTTCATTTTAAAAAGATTCAGATAAGAGTTGACTTCTGGGGAGATGGCAGAGTAGGGAGCTCCAAGACTCTGTCCTTCCATGAAAACAACTATTAAACAGACCAGAACTGTCTGAAGCAACTGTTTTGAAACTCCGGAGGCCAGAAGAACACTGTACAGCATCCAGTAAAGAGCAGGAGGAAGAAACTGATAAATTACCATAAAAAACTGTAAATTACTTTCTCAGCAGCAGCTACTGGTGTCCATCCACCCCCCCTCCTGCCCGCTCTCGTGGCAGGCCTCTGTTCTGGTTTGCTAATGCTGCTGTTTTGCAAAACACCAGAAATGGATTGGCTTTTATAAAGGGGGTTTATTTGGTTACAAAGTTACAGTCTTAAGGCCATAAAGTGTCCAAGGTAAGGCATCAACAATAGGGTACCTTCACTGGAGGATGGCCAATGGCGCCTGGAAAACCTCTGTTAGCTGGGAAGGCACGTGGCTGGCATCTGCTTGCTCCCAGGTTGTGTTTCAAAATGGCTTTCTACAAAAATGTCCATGTCAGCTTCCAACGGCTGTCTTCAAGTTGTCTGTCTTAGCTGCAGCTTTCCAAGCTCCTTCTGTCTGAGCTCATATAGTGCCCGGGTAAACTAATCAAGACCCAGACTGAAACATCCTCCATGGAAACTTTCAATCAAGAGGTCACACCCTAATCAAAGTTGTCACTCACAGTTGGGTGGGTCACATCTCCATGGAAACAGCCTAATCCCAATATCCTGCGAGATCAGATTAAAAGATCATGGCTTTTCTTGGGGGACATAATATATCCAAACAGGCACAGCCTCCCAAGGGTCTGGTCCCTGGCTGCCTGCTGGTGACAGAAAGGGATGTAAAAATCCTCTCTCCAAGAACAAAGAAGTACATGGCCAATCACTGATCACTGCTTTTAATTAGTGAATTCAGATCCTGGGTCCGGCTCTGAGGACAGCTATTGTTTCAGCCTGCCTAGGACAAAGGCAGGCAGCAGCAGCCATTGTTTCATACCTTCCTAGACAGTGTCCGAGGCCATGGAGATTTAAAGATACAGCGACTCCTCAGGGCTGCAGGGGACAGTTAGCTGAGAGGCTGCATTTGCTGGGCAGGCAAGGAAAACTCAACTTTCAGCAACCCTCAGAGAAGACTTTGGTGCCTTTCCTGATCTCCCTAGGACACTTCGGAACCCATCCTCACCTGCTTTGTCTGTCCCTGCCTGTGTTTTGCCTGGGAAAGACTAACTTGGATGCTCCTCTCTGGGGAGACCCTCCTCCTAGAATTTGCTCTCCAGACAAAAGCAGCCTGTGATGACAAAAGGAATATTAAAAATATAGAGAGCTGGGTAGCATGGGACAAAGACTGGGGGCTTCAAATACTGGGGAGAGGGAGGTCTGTCTCCTGGGAAAAAGAGGGACAACCAAACTCCTGTAAACAGGGAAATTCCACAACAACTAACAAGCAAAAGGACAGCACAAAACGGAGGCCAAGAAAGATGGTAAACCCTGCACACTGCATCTGTCTTGGGCAGACTTTCCTGTTAGGGGGGCAGAAGCTCAAGAAACTCTGTCTTATCAGCAGCTTGTTACAAAACCAAGAAATAGACATTCCAGGGAGTAAGTCCCAGAGTTAACATCTGCGAATGTTTTCTGGCTGTGTGTGTCCTTGGGCAAGTGACTTAATATCTCTAAGCTTCAGTTTCTACTCAACTGTAAACTTAGGTGAGTTGCTTCTTGAGGACTTACTGACCAGGCCGCCGCTGCTGCTGCTTTTAATCTGCAATCTAAGATTAGTATAAGTGTAATTAAAATGCTTGGAAAGTTTTTTATGGGATTAAAAAGAACATCAAGTGAGAGTCTCCCTTGCAGTATATTTTATGAATATAAATATCTTATTTTAATATAAAATATTTTAGGTAATAAGATGTAATATGCAATAGTGTATAATATATAACTTATAAATATGTAAAGATGTATTTTATGAAAGGGAACAATTGTGTGCTGTTTTGTGCCAGCTTACTGTCTGAACACGCTGTTTCTACTTTGAATTCCCTATTTGACGGAAGTGGAAGAGGATCTTGCTGGATGGTGGGGAGGAAGGCTGCCTGTGCTTCCTGCTCACACCCAACCAAAGCATCGTACTATTTCATATTTAAGAGCAGCTTACAGAGTGTGTAAGGAACTTGTTGACTGTAATCCTAGTGTCTTAAAAATGTGTGTGTACTGAGGCAGCCCAAGGGTCTTTTGACTGATGAGTGGAAGGGCAAAAACCATGGTGTATCATATGAAGGAATACTGTGCAGCTGCAGGAAGGAATGAAGTCACGATGCACGCAACGACGTGAGTAAACCTTAAGGACATTATGTTGAGCGAAATAAGCCAGAAACTAAAGAACAAATATTGTATGGTCTCACTATATGAACTACCTATAATGAGCAAACTCTGAGAGTTAAATTCGAGAGAGAGGTTATTTGAGAGCATAAGTTATCAGGAGATAGAAAGAGGGCAGAGACTGGGCAATCGGTGCTTAAGGAGTACAGAATGTTTAGTACGGTTGATTGTAAAGGTTTGGAAATGAATAGCACAATACTGTGTGATAGCACAATACTGTAAGTGTGATTAACAAAGCTGAGTGTGAGTATGGTTGAAAGAGGAGGGCTAGGGTCGTGTATGTAACCAGAAGGAAAACAAGAGGGCAAAAACTGGGACTGTGTAACTTAGCAAAATCTAGAGTGGACAATGATGGTGATTAATTATACAAATATAAGAAAGTTTTTATATGAACTAGAACAACAAGTATAATAACATGTCACTATTATAAGGTGTTAATCACAGGACAGTATATGAGAAAAAAATACATTAATGCAAATTAAGATCTATAGTAAAAGTAACATTGTATTATTCTTTCATTAATTGTAACAAAAGGCACTGTACCAAAGCTAAATGTGAATAATGGGATATAAGGGGTATGGGATTTTTTTGTGTGGAAGAAATTAGAATGTTCTCATATTGACAGTGGTGGTGAATGCATAGCTGTGGTTATACCAAGAGCCATTGATTGTACACTTAGGATGGATTGTATGGTGGGTGAATAAAACCGTTAAAAAAAAATGTGTGTGTAGATTAGAGTTTTGTGGTAATTTGCATTTCTCATGAAAGAGCTTTGGTACCAGCTCCAACTCACACACAGGCTGCTCTGTCTCCAGCCCCCCACCTCTGAGGACTTCTGTTCAGCCTCATACAGAGGAAGGCAAAATAAACAAACTGAGGTGGCCCCAACAACCTACTGTGTTTGTGCCCCACCCCCCCACCCAATATTGGGGAGAGAAAAGGGGGATTGGCCACTGGTTTTTTGTTGTTGTTGTTGTTGTTTTAAAGTGGAGTACAGAAAAAATATTTTAGGGCAATCTCCTGGCTCACTGAAGATTATCAGTAAGTGAAAGTTAATAGAAGCGATGGTAGCTGCAGCTACAGATACCAAGGTAGTGGCGGCAGTGACAGCAGAAGCAGTGGTGCTTGGTTCTGGTGCGGCTGGTGGAGCAGGGGTGACGGTATCAGGAGACAGCCAGGACCTGTTGTACATTTGCTGTTGCTGCCCCCCTCATTCTCCTCACCCTTGCTGAAGACCCAGCTGTGGGCTTTATATATTAGTTGCAGCAAATATTTTTTTGAAACCTTAAAGAACTTCAGTCAAACCATTACAAGATATTTTGTAAATTGAGTTCTCTAAAGTGCTTTGCTTTTCATTATTTCTGTTGATGTATCATGTTATCTTAGTAGTAGGGTTTATCCTTCATCTTCCTCAGTTTTCCATGTACATGAATGAAGAAAAAACTACAGAAGTGTTTTCCTAAAGAAAAAAAGTTGATATCCTCCTGTGTATTATATCCTCCTGTGTATTGTATTTTGGTACTAGTGTTGAAAAACAAACATCCAGAAGACCTCACACCTTACCACCTTGGGAAGGAAATAGCAATTATTTTTTAGATCTAATAAAAACAACCTAGAAAAATGTTACATTCCTCTGTATCTCTTATTAGGCTCTTTTTGTTTTCTTCTAAGCAGAAAACAATCACTAGTTTCACTGAGTCCTTTGGGCAGCCTGTTGAAGCTTGGAGTAACAAGATTATACTCTTCATTATTGGGGATTGTTCCTCCAGCAAGACAAACCAAATATTTGTGGATGAACGTGTGGAAGTATTATCTGGACCATAACTTTTATACTTTGTGTATGCTGCAGGCTGCTCGTTCCTAGTTGGTAAGCAAGGGATTCATTCCAGTGGAGCATTGTTCTAACATGGAGCAGGGGAACAACGTTGGGACACATTTATCATTGAGGCCATGATTTCATTCCTAGATCATTCATTTCTTGTCTAGCCAGGTCCAAGTTAGATTCCATTAGGCTGACTCTTGTGGTCATATAGTAAAATTGCTTTTTTTAAAAAGAAAATTTTTTTAGCATGGGAAACATGTTCTTCCTTTGAATGTTACAGATATGGTTGCTGAAAATAATAGGAACTGTATCTTCCTATTCTAGGCCAAAGTCAGTTTCAAGGATCTTTGTGATAACCCATCTAGGAAAACCAGTGAATTTTGTCCTAATGGTTGGAACTAGCCAAGCTTTCCTGTCCCATATTGCAATTCTAATAGTGTAACAGTTGTTAGTTACTCATCACAAAATATGGGATGGGGGGAGCAAATCTCAAAACTGTAATAGAAATTTGTGCCTTTGTACATGATGAATCAAACAAAAATCTCATATTAAAGGGGTAAAGAAAACTCTTAAAATATAAGAATTTTGTATTTTTTTGCCACAAGCTCTTAAAAAACTTGAGTAGTCTAGCTCACTGAAATGTGCAAAACAGATGTGTATTCAGTGATGCTTTAATGTTTTTAGAGAAGTTATAGGTTTACAGAAAAGCCATTTTAAAAAATAGAGCATTCCCCTATACCACCCCTCCCCCATTGTTAACATTTTGCATTAGTGTTCTTTGCATTAGTGTGGTGCTTTTGTTAAAATTGATGAAAGAATATTAAAATTGTACTAATTAGAGTCCATAGTCTACATTAGAGTATATTTTTTCCACATACCACCCTATTACTACCTGGTATTATTGTGGTACATTTGTTATAATTCATGAAAGAACATTTTTATATTAGTACTATTCACTATAGCCTGTCATTTACAATAGGGTTCACTGGGTTGAACAGTCCTGTGTTTTATCTTTTATTCTGGTAACATATATGTGACCTAAAATTTCCCCCTTTAACCACATTCACATAAATAATTTGGTGCTGTTAATTAGAATGTTGTGCTACCGTCAACACCATCCATTTCCAGAACTTTACAGCCAACCTAAATAGAAATTCTGTACAAATTAAGGATTAACTCCCCATTTCCTACACCCAGCCCAGCTCCTGGTAACTTATGCTCTAGATTCTAACTCTGAATTTGCTTATTCTAATTATTTCATATCAGTGAGATCATACAATGTTTGTCTTTTTGTGCCTGAGTTATTTCATTCCTCATAATGGTCATCCATGTTGTGGCATATATATCAGGACTTCATTCCTTTTTATGGCTGAAGAATATTCCATTGTATGTAGAGATCACATTTTATTTATCCGTTTATCAGCTGATGGACACTTGAGTTGCTTCTTTCTTTTGGCAATTGTGAATAAAGCCACCATGGGCATTAGCATGTAACTGTCTATTTGAGTTCCTGCTTCCAATTCTGTTGAGTATATACCTAGTAGAGGGATTGCTGGGCCATATGGTAATTCTATACTCAGGAGCTGCCAAAATGTCTTCCACAGCAGCTGCACCATTTTACATTTTACAATTTCACCAGCGATGAATTAGTTTTCTTATTTCTCTACATCCTCTCCAACACTTAATTTTCTGGGTTTTTTTTCATAGTAGCCATTCTGTGGGTGTAAATGTATCTCATTGTGGTTTTTATTTGCATTTTCCCAATAGCTAATAATGTTGAGCATCTCTTCATGTGCTTTTTAGCCATTCGTAAATCCTCTTTGGAGAAATGTCTATTCAAGTCTTTTGCCCTTTTTTAACTGCGTTGTTTGTCTTTTTATTGTTGAGTTGTAGGATTTCCTTATATATACTAGGTGTTAATCCTTTACCAGATAAGGGGTTTCCAAATATTTTCTCCCATTGAGTAGGCTGTCCTTCACTCCCATTATAAAGTCCTTTGCCCAAAAGTTCTAATTTTGATGAGGTTCCATTTATCTATTTTTTTTCTTTTGTTGCTTATGTTTTTGGTCTAAAAGTCTAAGAAACTGTTGCCTAAACATGATCCAGAAGATGCTTCCTTACATTTTCTTCTAGGAGTTTCATGGTCCTGTTTCTTGTATTTAGGGGTAATTTTTGTATGTGGTGCTGTTTTGACCACTGTAGCTTTGTTATGTGTTAAGGTCAGGAAGTGTGAGTCCTCCAACTTTATCCTTCACTTTCAAGACGTTTTTGGCTATTTGGGGCCTTTACACTTCCAAATTTGATAATTGGCTTTTCCATTTCTGCAAAGTAGGCTGTCAGAATTTTGACTGGGATTGTGTTTAATCTGTAAATCATTTTGCGTAGAATTGACATCTTAACAATATTTATGCTTTTAATCCATGAGCACGGATTGTCCTTCCATTTATTTAGATCTTCTTTGATTACTTTTAGGAAAATTTTTTAGTTTTCCATGTATAAATTCTTTACATCCTTGGTTAGATTTATTCCTAGATATTTGATTCTTTTAGTTGATGTTGTAAAGGGAATTTTTTTCTTGACTTCCTCTTCAGATTTCTCATTTTTAATGTATAAAAAACTCGACTGATTTTTGTGTGTTGATCTTACATCCCACCACTTTGCTGAATTCGTTCATCAGCTCTAGTAGCTTGTAGATTTTTTGTGACTTTGTGTATATAGGATCGTGTCATGTGCCAATAGTGAATGTTTTTCTTCTTCCTTTCAAATTTGGATGTCTTTTCTTTTTCTCACATAACTGCTCTGGCTAGATGTTACAGTACAGTGTTGAATAGTGATGCTGACAGTGGGCATCCTTGTCTTGAACCAGATCTTGGCGGGAAAGCTTTCAGTCTTTCACCATTGAGTATGATGTCAGCAGTGGGTTTTTCATATATGCCCTTTAGTGTATTGAAGAAGTTGCCATCTATTACTCTTTTTTGAAGCATTTTCATGAGGACAGCATGCTGAATTTTGTCAAATGCTTTTTCTGCATCAATTGAGTGTATCATGTGGTTTTCTCCTTTCCCACATTTTGTTAATGTGGTGTATTACATTAATTGATTTTCTTATGTTGAACCACCCTTGCATACCTAGGCTAAAACTCACTTGAATGTAGTGTATAATTCTTTTAATGTGCTGTTGGAATTGATTTGCAAGTGTTTGTTGAGGGCTTTTGCATCTATGTCCATAAAAGAAATTGGTCTGTAATTTTCTTTCTTGTAGTATTTTATCTGTTTTTGGTATTAGAGTGATGCTGGCCTCATAGAATGAGTTAGGGAGTGTTCTGTCTTGTTCAGTTTTTTGGAAGAGTTTGAGCAGGATTGGTATTAATTATTCTTGGAATGATTGATAGAATTCACCTGTGAAGCCATCTGGTCTTTGGCTTTTCTTTGTTGGGAGGTTTCTGATGACAGATTCAATCTCTTGACTTTTAATTGGTCTGCTGAGATCTTCTATTCTTCTAGGGTCATTGTAGTTTGATTGTGTGTTTCTAGGAATTTGTCCATTTCATCTAGGCTGTCTCATTTGTTGACATACAGTTCATAGTATCCTATGATCTTTTTTATTTCTGTGTGGTCAGTAGTAATATCCCCCCTCTCATTTCTGATTTTATTTGCATCTTCTCTCTTTTTTCCTTGGTCAGGCTATCGAAGAGTTTGTCAATTTTAGTGATCTTTTCAAATAACCAAATATTGGTTTTGTTACTGCTCTTTATTGTTTTTGTTGTTGTTGTTCTCTGTTTCATTTATTTCTACTCTAATCTTTATTTCTTTCCTTCTGCTTGCTTTGGATTTAGTTTGCTATTCTTTTCGTAGTTCCTTCAGGTGTGCAGTTACATCTTTGATTTTTGCTCTTTCTTCTTTTTTATTGTAAGCATTTGGGGCTATACATTTCCCTCTCAGCAGTGCTTTTGCTGCATCCTGTAAGTTTTGATATGTTCTGTTCCCATTTTCATTTGTCTCAAGATATTTACTGATTTCCCTTGTAATTTCTTCTTTGCCCTACTGATTGTCTGTGTTATTTAACTTCCGTACATTTGTGGATTTTCCAGTTCTCTGCTTGTTACTGATTTCTAGTTTCATTCTGTTGTGCACACAGAGAAGATCCTTTGTATAATTTCAGTCTTTTAAAATGTATTGAGACTTGTTTTGTGACACAACGTATGATCTGTTTTGGAGAATGATCCATGTGCATTTGAGAAGAATGTATATCCTGCTATCTGGGGTGCAGTGTTCATGTATATGTCTGTTAGATCTAGTTCATTTATCATAATTTTCAAGTTCTTTGTTTCCTTATTGATTTTCTGTCTAAATAGTCTATCTGTTGATGATAGTGGTGTATTCAAGTCTCCATCTATTATTGTAGAGGTGTCTGTTTTTCCCTTCGTATATTTTAGGGCACCATGGTTAGTTGCATAAGTATTTATAATTATTTCTTTTTGATGAATTACCCCTTTTATTAATATAGTGTCCTTCATTGACTCCTTTTGGGTGGGTATTTTTTTGAATCTGTAGATTTTATTGAGATAAATTCACATACCACATATTCCATCCAAAGTATGCAATCAGTGCCTCACAGTATCACCACTTTGTTGGGCGGTCATCATCACAGTCAATTTTAGTCCATTTTCATTGTTCCAAAACAAAAAATATCAGACACAAAAAAAGAAAACCCAGGACACCCATATCCTTTACCCCCCGACCCCTATTATTGACCCTTAGTATTGATGTGGTACACCTGTTGTGTTGATGAAAGAATATTAAGGTATTACTGTTAACTATAGTCCATAGCTTGCAGTAGGTAATTTTTCCCCAAATACCACTCTATTGTTAACTCTTTGTACCTTCTTTGACTCGTATAACAGCTTCTGACTTGAAGTCAATTTTGTTCAATATTAGTATAGCTATCCCAGCTCTTTTGTGATTACTGTTTGCATGGAATATCTTTTTTCATCCTTTCACTTTCAAACTATTTGTGTCTTTCAGTCTAAAGTGTGTCTCTTGTAACCAACATATAGTTGTGTCATGCTTTTTTATCCATTCTGCCAATCTTTGCCTTTTGATTGGGGAATTTAATTCATTAATATTCAGTGTTATTACTGTAAAGGTAGAACTTCAGCCATTTTATCCTTTGGTTTTATAGGTCTTTTTTTTTTTTTTTTTTTTTTTTTTCCCGCTTTTCCTTTACTGCAGACTCCTTTTCTGTATAGTTGGTCTTTTGTGGTGTATCTGACTTATCCCTGTCTCATTTCTGAGTCTGTATACTTTTAAAATAGTTTCTTTGTTACCCTAGATTTGTATCACAAAACCTACATATACAATCTTCTGATTTGAAAAAAATCCCAACTCAGATTCAATAACATACCTGTTCTCTCCTCCCATTTCCCTATTTTTCCCTGTTTGTTATGCTGTTTTTGTCCCACATTACCTCGTGATATCTTGTTTGTCTGTTATCAGGAAATATGCCTTTTTCTTGTTCAGTTGTTTTCTGACTCTTATAAGAATTAAAGAGCTGAGTCTTATGTTGAGGATACTGTACTATTGGGTTTTGCTTTTACCCTTTTAATCACCCTTACTAAAGATATTCATTTCTTCCCACTACTCCAAGCCATTCTCTCCTGTCTTTTCCTTTCAAGCTGCAGAACTCCCTTTAGTAATTCTTGTAGGGTGGTCTTTTGTTGATGAACTGTCTCAGTTTCTGTTTATCTGTGAAGATTTTAAACTCTCCCTCATTTATTTTATTTTACTTTTATTTTTTTTTAATTTAATTTTATTGAGATTGTTCACATACCAAACAATTCTCCAAATATCCAACGTACACAATAAATTGCCCATGGTACCATCATACAGCTGTGTATCCATCACCACAGTTCATTTTTTTTCAATTTTTAGAACATTTTCATTACTCCAGAAAAGAAATAAAAACAAAAGAAGAAAGCTCAAATCCTGTCATACCCCTAACATCCGCCCTCCGTTATTGACTCATAGTATTGGTATAGTACATTTGTTACTGTTGATGAAAGAATGTTGAAATAGTACTAACTGTAGTACATAGTTCGCAATAGGTATAATTTTTCCCTATATACTCCTCTATTAACTTCTATTTATAGTGTCATACATTTGTTCTAGTTCATGAGAGAGATTTCTAATATTTGTACAGTTAATCACGGACATTGTCCACCACAAGATTCACTGTTTTATACATTCCCATCTTTTAACCTCCAACTTTCCTTCTGGTCATATACATGACTCTGAGCTTCCCCTTTCCACCACATTCACATGCTATTCAGCACTGTTAGTTACTCTCACAATAACATGCTACCATCACCTCTGTCCATTTCCAAGCACTTAAGTTCAACCTAGTTGAACATTCTCCTCATAATAAGCAACTGCTCTCCATTCTTTAGCCTCATTCTATATCCTGGTAAATTACATCTTATGTCTATAAGCTCACATATTAGAATTCAAATCAGTGAGACCCTGCAATATTTGTCCTTATGTGTCCGACTTATTTCACTCAATATAGTTCCCTCAAGGTTTCTTTATCAACCTGTGTTTTTTAAGGTGGTTTTGTTCACCCACCATACTTTCCATCCTAAGTAAACAATTGATGGTTCCCTGTATAGTCACATTTATGTATTCACCACCATCACCACTATCTATATAAGGACATCTCCATTTCATCCACAAAGAAGGAGGAAGAGTCAAAGAAGGTAGAGAGGCAAAAGAAAAAGAAAAAGAAAGGAAAAAAACATGACAGCTAAAGAACAATAAAAGGAAAGATAGAATTAAGTTAAAGTAGAATAAAAGATTAAGACAACATCACCCATGCCAAGAGTCCCATACCCCTCCTTATGTCCCCCTCTAATAGGCATTTTCCTTTTCTACATTAAAGGAAGCATAATACAATGTTTCTGTTAACTGTAGTCTCTAGTTTGCATTGATTGTATTTTTTTCCCCAATACTACCCTATTTTTAACATCTTGCAAGGTTAACATTCATTTTTTCTCCTACATGTAAAAATATATTTTTACATTTTATGACAATTGTTGCGCAATCTAGGTTTCACTGAGTTACACAGTCTCAGTCTTTATCTTTCCTCTTTCCTTATGGTATCCCACATGCTCCTAACCTTCCTCTTTCAACCATACTCACAGTCATCTTTGTTCAGTGTACTTACATTGCTGTGCTAACAACACCCAAAACTGTGTTCCAAACTTCTCCCTCCTGTCTTTTCCTATCTGTCTGTAGTGCTCCCTTTAGTATTTCCTGTAGGGCAGGCATCTTGTTCACAAACTCATTGTTTGTCAGAGAATATTTTAAACTCTCCCTAATATATGAAGGACAGTTTTGCTGGATATAGGATTCTTGGTTGGCAGTGTTTCTCTTTCAGTATCTTGAATATATCACACCACTTCCTTCTTGCCTCTATGGTTTCTACTGAGAAATCCGCACGTAGTCTTGACAAGCTTCTTTTGTATGTGATGGATCACTTTTCTCTTGCTGCTTTCAGGAGTTTCTCTTTGTCTTTGATGTTTGATAATCTGATTATTAAGTGTCTTGGTATAGGTATATTCAGATCTATTCTGTTTGGGGTATGCTCTGCTTCTTGAATCTGTACTTTTATGTCTTTCCTATGAGATGGGAAATTTTCATTGCTTATTTCCTCTATTATTGCTTCTTTCCCTTTTCCCTTCTCTTCTTCTGGGACCCCCATGACAAGTACATTCCTGTGCTTCATATTGTCATTCAGTTCCCTGAGACTTTGCTCATGTTTTTCCATTCTTTTCCCTCTCTGTTCTTTTGTGTGTAGGATTTCAAGTGTCTTGTTCTCCTGTTCTTGAGTGTTTTCTTCTTTCTCTTGAGATCTGCTGTTGTATGTCTCCATTGTGTTTTTCATCTCTTGTGTTGTGCCTTTCATTTCCATAGATTCTGCCAGTTGTTTTTCCAAACTTTCAATTTCTACCTTATGTTCACCTAGTGTTTTCTTTATAGCCTTCATCTCTTTTGCCATATCTTCCCTGAACTCACTGATTTGGTTTTTGATTTGATTTAGCATATTTCTTTGAAAATCTTTGATTGTTTCATTAAAATGAAACAATATCTTAGCTGTATCTTGATTGAGCTGTAAGTTTGTTCCTTTGACTGGGCCATGTCTTCGTTTTTCCTAGTGTAGATTGTAGTTTTCTGTTGTCTAGGCATCTGGTTTCCTTGGTTACACCAGTCAGATCTTCCAGACCAGAATAGGTTCAGATCTCAGAATGGGGTTATATTCAGTTTCAAGTCTCCCTGTGGGTGTGTTTGGAGATTGACAGACTTTCCTGTGAGGTCTCTAGCTGCTGTGCTTTTCCTAACCTGCCCAGCAGGTGGTGCCTGTTAGCGTGTCACTCCTGAGAGGTGTTAGGAAGTGTGGCCCCTTTCGTTTCTGTTTTGGCTGTTTCCCCCCAGGCTCTGGGGTCTGGTTCTGAAGGGAAGGTGGGTAGTAGAGCTGGGCCCCACCTCTTTCCTCTTAGGAAGGATACACCCCTTAGGGAGTTATCACCTGCATGTGAATAGCCCCTTTTTCTCTCTGACTCTGTTATCTTCACCCTGTCTGGGTTAGACTGCTGCGAACTGAAAATGGCTGAGACTCTCCACTGATCCCCTCAGGTTGAGAAAGAGAAAAAGGGACAGAAAGCCTCCTTTCAGAGCCAGTCCACACCCTCCCAGTTTCACTTGTTGGCCAGAGGTAACAAGTGAAACCGGGACAGAGGAGTCTTCTGGTTCTTTAAGGTCAGTCGTCACTAAAAACCTCTGTCTGCTTGTTGGGGGTGTGTAGCTTGTATTCAGCAGTCCACATTTGTTAATTAAAACCCCAGTTGGAGCTGGGCTGAGCTGTATTTATTTGCTCAGAGAGCGCTGCTTTCTACCACGTGAGGTTTTGCCGCTCACCCTGCTGTGGGGGAAGGGGGCTCCTGGTGCAGTTCCACAGTTTTTATTTACAGATTTTATGCTGCGATCTGAGGCATTCCTCCCAATCCACGTTGGTGTACGATGTGTGGACAGTCACAGTTATCCCTCAGCAGTTATTCCAGATTATTTACTAGTTGTTCCTCATTGTTTATTAATTGCTCCAGAGGAGTAACTAAATTCTGCTCCTCTCTATGCTGTCATCTTGCCCCCTTCCTCTCCCTCATTTTTGAAGGACATTTGTGCTGCATAAAGAATTTTTGGCTGGCAGTTTTTCTCTTTTCATACCTTAAATTTGTCATACCACTGCCTTCTCACCTTCATGGTTTCTGATGAGGAATCAGAAGTTAGTCTTATTGAGGATACGTTGTATGTGAGCAATCACTTTTCTGTTGCTTTCAGAATTCTGTCTTTATCTTTGCATTTGACATTCTAATTAGTATGTGTTTTGGAGTAGGTCTGTTAGGATTTATTCTGTTTGCAGTACATTGTATTTCTTGGATACGAGTATTTGTATCTATCTTAATAGTTGGGAAATATTTGGCCATTATTTTTACAAATATTCTTTCTGCCCCTTTTCGTTCCTTTTCCCCTTCTGGTACAACCATGATGCATATGTTTGTGGGCTTCATATTGTGTCTCAAGTCCCTGAGACATTGCTCAATTTTTAAATTATTTTCTCTATCTGTTCTTGTGACTGTATGATTTTGATTGTCCTGCCTGTTCAAGTCTGCTGTTGTATGCCTCCAGTGTATTTTTAATCTCCATTATTGTGCCTTTCATCCCCATATTTCCTGTTATGTTTCTTTTTAAACTTTCAAAGTCTTCTTTATGCTCACACTTTGTCTTCTTAATGTCCTTCATCTTCTTGAATTTATTTGGTAGATTTTCTTGAACTTCTTTGATTAGTTCCAAATTCTGTATCTCTGCTGAAGTTTCATCTTGTTCCCTTGACTGAGCCATATCTTCCTGGTTCTTAGTATGGCTTGTAATCTTTTGCTGATGTCTGGTCATCTGATCATCTTTGTGAGTTAATTATGAAGGTCAGTTTCTCCCTCTTGTCCATGGTTTTATTGTTGACTGGATTTGGGTTAAGACTTTTTGATTCTTAGTCCAACTTTTCCTGGACCTTTAGAGTAGCCCGTGTTTGTCTGTTCAGATTATGTCAGCTCTTCTTCATCTCATTCTTGCCCTGGATAAGATTTTAACTTGTGTGAATTGTTTCATCTCCAGGTAAAAGCTTCCTTTTCTCTGTTCCTTCTATGGGAGTCTTGACCTGTTCTGTTTGGTTTTGTGCAGGATTTTCTCCCCAGCTCCCATAATTTGTTTAAATTCTCTCCCTCACTCTGTCTCCATTTCCTTATACTTTTCATTTCTGGGATCTGTCTTACAGCAATTCAGTTTTCTCCTTTTTCCTCTTTTTCTGTGAGACTTTTCTGCCTCCAGTTTTTTCCTTGTAAGGGTATCCCACCCTGAAGACCCTGATGGGGTCAATCCAGAAAGGTGGGTCAACCTAGAAGAGCCCATTTCACATTTAGGTTATCCAGGCAACAGGTACTGAACTGAGTGTGCACACCTCTTTCCAACAGTTCTGCTGCTGTCTCCCCCACCCCCACCCCATCCTCAGTGGCTTGTTCCACTCTGGGTCTCTGTGGACTCGGGTCCCTGTTTCTGGATATGCATAGGGTTCTATCTTGATGCTGTGTGTGACTCTACAGTCTGCATCCATGGCAGGAGGGGCCTTTGACAAGCTGCCTCTGTGTAACTTCCAAGCTGTACAGGACTGAGTGATGGAGAGCAGTCCAGACTGGCATTTCTGGGAAGAGTATCTCCTACCTGATCTTGGAAATTACTTTTTCTCCTCAATTCAGCATTCCTGGATTCCTTCTCTAGTCTCTACCATCCTTCATCATTGTAAGCAACAAAGCCCAGAAGAGAAGGGAGATACCAGGAGACACTGCCATGTGCCTTGCCTTGTGGCAGAGGAGCCAGGGATTGTGGGCAGCCAGTGTTCAGAAAGAAATCATTGCCTTGATGATGACTAATTTTGACATTCTCATGGCCTCAAAACTGTGAGCTAATAAATTCCTGTTATTTAAAGCCAATCTATTCCATGATATTTGCTTTGTTCACCTAGCTGTGTAGCACTGTGGTAGACACAGTCATGCTTTTCCACCCCAAAGATGCTCACCTTCTAATTCCTGCAACCTGTGAATGTTATCTTGGATTGTGCATTTATAGTTAGATTGAGATGGGGACGTTATCCCAGATTATCCCAGTGAGCCCAGTATAATCATAAGCATCCTTAAAGGGTGGATGAAGAAGGCAGGAAAGTCAGATAAGGAGGTGTGATGATAGAAGTAAAGAGCAAAGTGATGCAATTGTTGGCTTTCAAGGAAGGAGCCACAGGCCAAGGAATGCAGGAGGCCTGTAGAAAGGTGGAAAAGGCAAGAAATGGATTCTTCCCTACAGCCTTCAGAAAGAACACAGGTTTGCAATGCCTTGATTTCAGCCCACTGAAAGCCATTCCAGACTTCTGACTTTCAGGCCTGTGAGATAATAAACTTGCATTGTTTAAGTCACATGGTGTGTGGTAAGTTGTTACAGTAAGAATAGGAAACCAACAGAAGCATCTTAACAATGACCAGCTGAAGTGAACTCTTGATTTTTTTTGTAAATTTTTCAAATGTGACTTCTCTTACTATTGTTTCTATAACACTTGCCTTATAGGTGCCCCCTGAAATTATTGAGAAATGGCACCTGGTCGTAGCTTTCAGATGCATATTTGAAAGCAGTCAAACTGTATGAGAGCCATTGTATAGGAAGCAAATGGATTTGCTTTACCTCAGAGTAAAATGACAGAAGAGAGTTAGACAGCTTTGATGTATTTGGTGTAGAAAATTTATGGTTATGGTTACTCTTATTATTTCACTGTTCCCTCCTTAGGACCATGACTCAAAGGACCCCCTTTTTAATGTTACAGTATTGCATTGAGAATAACAGAGTTCACTGTGCCCTAGAATGGTGCTTGGTCAGAGTTTTGTAACTTTAAACAACAAAAATCCCATAACAAGTAATTTTGTGATATTAGTTAACTTACCCATACTTACCTACCCTAGCCTTTAAATAAGTGACATATGGTAAAAGATCTTAAATTAAACTCTCTGTTTTCTTGTGGAGCATAGTATTCCTGGTATTTTGAATTTTCATAGGGAAAAGATTTGTAGAGTTGTGCATTGTAGTAGAGATTTCAATATTCAGTATATTTGCAGTAGTTTGTTACCGGGTGCACACTGAGGAGCTCGTGTTAGGTGTGTTTTATTGTTTTTCAACAATAAAAAATTTTTAATTAAAATAAATATACAACACAATTTACCATTTTGATCACTTTCATGTGTACATGAAATTAATTATTCACAATGACCCATTACCAAATCTTTATCATCCTAAGCAGAAATTCTGTAGCCTTTTTTGGGGATTGAATCATGTTCCCCAAAAAAGTATGTTCTGGTCCCAGGCTTTGGTCCTATGGGTGTGAACCCATTTGTAAAGAGGACCTTTAAAGATGTTATTGGTTAAGTTGTGTCCAACCTGAATGAGGATGGGCCTTAATCCAAAATGGCTGAAGTCCTCATAAGCAAAGGAAATTAGACATAGAAAGAGAGAAGTTACAGGGAACAACCAGAAGCTGGAAGTCAGTGAAACCCAAAAGAGAAAAGAGAAGATGCTGCCATGTGCATTGCCAAGTAACAGAAAAGCGAAGGAACCCCAAACATTGCCGGCCAGCCAGAAGATCTGACCCCATGAGGAAGCAAGCCTTCTAGCCGCTGAAACAGTAAGCCAGTAAATTCCTGTTAGGCCAGTCCATTGCATGCTATTTGTTAGCAGGGCGGGAACTAAAACACCCATTAAGCACTAACTCCCCATCCCCTCATCCTTCACCCCTACCCAGTCCCTAATAGCCTCTAATCTACTTTCTGTCTCTATGAATTTGCTTGTTCTAATTATTTCGTATTAGTGAGATCATACACTGATTTGTCCTTTGTTTTTGGCCCTATCACTCAACATGATGTCTTCAAGGTTCATCCATAATGTAGCATGCCTCAGAACTTCATTCCTCCTTACAGCTCAATAATCTTCCATTGTATGAATTTAGTAGAAATCTTTTAGGTGATCTTTTAGTAGAATCTTCTCTTTAACTTACCATGTTATCTTAGAAATTTCACTAAAATTTTTATATCTTAGATTATTTATTTATTGGAAGTAGAGGTAATAGTATCTGTTCTGTTATCTCATTTTAAAAATGCACCAAGATAACATGACAGTGCTTTGAAAAGAATAAAATAATTATAACTTTGCTGGGTAGTGTTTTAGTATCAATATGAAAGTCCCCAGAGGCCCCTGACCTACCCCCCTCCAACACGTACACCTCAGGTCTAAGAATAAAAGACCCAGTAAAGTCTTTTGATTCCATGGAAGGATAAAGTAACTTTAAGTAAATAGTCTAAGGCTTTATTAGGAAGTTATGCAATCTTTTGATATAAGTTCTGCAAATGCCTTCAATCAGAATTTATATTAATTTTTCAGTGTGCTCAGAGCTAAAATGTTAATCACTTACTGAGGCAGAAGAAACAGCATACTGTGGGAATCAAGCCAACTCTGCAGCTTGCTTTGACTTCCAATTAGATTATTTTCCATATGTCACAAACAACATTTGTCAAAATAGATGAAGGGCTATTTTATAAATTTATAATAACATTTAAAAGTGTAAAAAACTAAGATAAGTGCAGTGATCTTTCAAGAGGGGGTTTGTGTACTCCAGAGAGTACAGATGGGCCCTAGGGATGTGGGAGAAAAATTTTATTTCAATTTTATTTGTTTTGGGATTTATTTTAGTGTACAAGATAAATCGATATATAGCACCTCTATATAACTTATAAATATATCTGTATTGGGCTATTGCTGAAAAATGTGTTAATGATGTTTGCACAATTAAAAAAGGTAGCAGAGCGCTACAGTAGTGAGAAAGGATACTGAATGTAATTTTGAAAACTCTAGATTTTGTGTGTGTGCCTTTAGTGTGTGTACCTTTAGTTAGGACTGTAGTAAGAAACATTGTTTTTGGTTACAGCTTTTTTAACATTGCCCAAAACTAAAAGCTGAAGTTAGAGGAAATGATAGACTGTAGCAATTAAACTGGAAAGTTACCCTACAGTAGAGTCTCCATTCTATAGACAACGAGCACCCTTGGAGCAGGGAATTTTTTTAAAATCTGTTTTATTCACTGCTGAATTTGCAGCATCTCTAACACAGCCTAGCATATAATAGGCACTCAACAAATAGTGAATGAGTGAGCATATGATTTTGCTGGTATCAAGTAACAAGAATTCTTGCAAATGTCATTCCTCTTATAGTTGTAGAATAGCCAAGCAAGGTAGTATAGCATAAACAGTCCAGGTTAGAGTTTTATACATGAAAGTTTTATTCTCTATTTTTTTATTCTTCTTTGCATGGTCATACCATAAGTCTGTCCACACTGCTCTCTTTGGCTTGCCGCATTTATTTTTCTGATTTGCTATCTGGCTATTTCTGGTTTTTTTTCATATATATCTTTCTGTTTTGCCCAGTACCATTCATTCCTGCCTTTCTTTTTTTAATTTTTTTTCACTGATCTCCCCCTTAAAAAAGGCCTGTAAATAATAAACATATAATCTGGTTTTATATTAAATAGACTTTGAACCAGTTGTTAATTTATAAAGTGGACAATTGGAACATTTAAAAAAGTTTTTTGCTCAGACACAACCCTATGATATTAGATGAACTTTTGTCTTTGTGTGCTTTGGGATGGCTTTTTTTTTATTTTAACATTTTTTGATAGGTACAATATCTTTTTACTATTGCCCCACTGACAACCTTACTGTTGATGAAATGCTGTCCATACTTATTCCTGTGAAAATACTTAGATTCATATTTTCATTTTGATACTTTTAGTTTAAATATTACAACTCTTCATGTTGACTGGGAATAGTTTACATCGGTTATTTAAAACTTGAGTTCAGAGAAGTGTATCTTTTTAGATCATTATGTTTAGAACATTATATATATGTGTGTATATATATATATATATATATATATATAAAATACAGTAAACATAAAACACTAACCTATAATAAAGCATGAATTATTTATACAATAAAGCATAGACATATGGCTAATCACATGTAATGCTAAAACTATTCTGACAAAGGTTAATCTTGCTTTGAGATTCAAAAAATATTTGTATTTCTCACTGCCTGAGTGTGTTTGATATATATTCCAATTCACATTTATGTTGCCATGGGAAAATGAAGTAAATGCAAGCTTTCTGGTGCTTGGAGTCTAGATAAGTAGGAATTGACTTTTTATGGTGAATATATGTATATTGTAAGCGTGGTCTATCAAGAAGGACTTAAAATATTTAAAGGCAATGGACAAATATAGTGAATAAAACTAAAGACTGATAGAGACTCTGGTACATAATTGGCAGGAAGTAAGTAAAATTATTAGTCATGTATTTCAGAGGTGAAAACAACAGGGAAGTGGGTGGGGAATAATGTTTATTTACACAGGTGCTGATTGATCAGTACACAGAATAATAAGGGAAAGAGAAAATTAATTAGACTATTTCATCTAGAATTTTAAATAGGACTTCATGGGCACAACTGAGGTTTGGAGGACAGAATTCATTGACTAATTTGAAAATGCCAGTTGAGTACCTGCTATGAGCCAAATAAAATGCATTTTATAATGTAATCCACACAATTTTCAGGCAGGTACATTTATTTTTATATTTTTAATTAGAGCGATTGTATGCTTACAGAAAAATCACACAGAAAGCACATGGTTCCCATATAACCTCTCACACACACAGTTTTCCCTATTAACATTTTGCATTAGTGTGGTACCTTTATGACAAATG
The DNA here is from genome assembly GCF_015220235.1 of Choloepus didactylus. NCBI lineage: Eukaryota > Metazoa > Chordata > Mammalia > Pilosa > Megalonychidae > Choloepus > Choloepus didactylus. The sequence continues at coordinate 54,762,854 of NC_051313.1, read as the reverse complement.
ATGAAACATTATTAGAGGCATACCTCATTATATTGTGCTTTGTTAGAGTGCACTTCACAGATATTGTGTTGTTTACAAATTGAAGGTTTGTGGCAACCCTGCGTTGAGCAAGTTTATTGGTGCCATTTTTCCAACAGCATGGGCTCACTTTGTGTCTCTGTGTCACATTTTAATTAAGGAATGCACATTGTTTTTTAGATGTAAAACTATTGTACACTTGAAGACTACAATATAGTGTAAATATAACTTTTGTAAGCTCTGGGAAACCACAAAATTTGTGTGACTCACTTCGTTGTGATACTCACTTTATTGTGGTGGTCTGGAACCAAACTCGAAATATCTCTGAGATATGCCTATATTATAATTATTATAATTATACTATATAATTAGACTATATAACTTATAGTCTACATTAGGGTTTACTCTGTGATGTACAGTTCTATAGGTTTTTTTTTTTCCTGGTAACTTAAATACAATATAAAAGTTCCCATTTTTCCCCTTTCAAATATGATTCATTGGTGTTATTACATTCACAAAGTTGTGCCTCCAACACCATTGTCCAGTACCGAAACTTTTCTGTTACTCCAGACAGAAACTTGATACCAATTGTGCTGGTTTGGATGTATTATGTCCCCCAAAATGTCATGCCCTTTGATGCAGTCTTGTGGAGGCAGATGTATTAGTGTTGATTGGGTTGGAATCCTTTGTTTCCATGGAGATGTGACTCAATCAAATGTGGGTGAAACATTTGATTGAATTATTTCCATAGAGATATGGACCCTGCCCATTCAGGGTGAGTCTTGACTTAATCACTGGAGTCCTATAAAAGAGCTAACAAATAGAAGGACCTCAGAGCATCTGAGAGTGACATTTTGGAGGGCAACTGAGAGAGTCGTTTTGGAGACGGCCACTGAAAGCAGACTCTTGCTGACACTTTGGGGATGCTAGCCAAGTGTTTGCTCCGGAGAAGCTGAGAGGACAAAACTTCCCAAGAGCAACATTTTGAAGAGTGCACAGAAGCTGAGAGAGGAACTGGAACACAACCCAGGATCAGCAGATGCCAGCCACATGCCTTCCCAGCTAACAGAGATTTCCTGGATGCCATTGACCTTCCTTTGGTGAAGGTATACTTGTGTTGATGCCTTAATTTGGACATTTTTATAGCCTTCGGACTGTAAATTTGTAACCAAATAAAACCCTTATAAAACCCAATTCATTTCCGGTATTTTACATGATGGCATGAGCAAACCGGAACACCAGTTAAACTTTAACTCCCCATCCCCTCATATCCTGTATTCTAGTTTCTGACTTCATGAATTTGCCTATTGTGCTTCTTTTATGTGAAATCATATAATAATTGTTTTTTTTGTGACTGGCTTTTTTCATTCAACATGTCTTTGAGGTTCATCCATGTTGTCTCATGCATCAGAACTTCTATTCAACCTTTTATGGTTGAATATTATTCCATTATATGCATATACTACATTTTGTTTGTCCATCCGTCTGTTGAACACTTTGGTTGCTTCCACTTTTTAGCAATTGTGAATAATGCCACTATAAACATTGGTGTGGAAACATCTGTTTGAATCCCTGCTTTCAATTCTTGTTGGTGTTCACTTCTTGCTGCGTCATATGGTAATTGTATACTTAACTTTCTGAAGAATTGCCAAACTATTTCCACAGCAGCTGCATCATTTTACATTCCCACCAACAATTTACAACAGTTCCTATTTCTCCACATCCTCTTGAACACTTATTTTCCATTTTTTTAATAGTAGCCATTCTAGTGGGTATGAAATGGTACCTCATTGTGGTTTTGATTTGCATTTCCCTGATGGCTAATAATGTTGTGCATCCTTCATGTATTTATTGGCCATTCATATTCTTTGCAAACGTCTATTCAAGTCTTTTTCCCATTTTTAATTCTGTTGTTTCTCCTGTTGGGTTGTGGGTGTTCTTTATATGTTCTAGATTTAAATTCTTATCAGATATATGGCTTCCAAATATTTTCCCCCTTTCTGTGGGTTGTCTTTTTACTTTCTCGATGAAGTCCTTTGCACAAAAGTATTTAATTTTTATGAAGTCTCATTTATCTGGTTTTTCTTCTGCTGCTTGTGCTTTTGGTGTAAAATCTAAGAAACCATTGCCTAACACGAGGTCCTGAAGATGTCTCCTTATGTTGTCTTCTAGGAGTTTTATAGCTTTAATTCTTATATTTAGGTCTTTGATCCATTTTGAGTTACTTTTTATGAATTGTGCAAACCTTCATTCCATTGCATATGACTCTCCAGTTCTTCCAGCACCATTTGTTGAAGAGATTATTCTTTCCCCACTGAGTTGACTTGGCACCCTTGTTAAAAATCAGTTGGCCAAAGGTGTAAGGATTCATTTCTGAATCTCAATTGGATTCCATTGGTCCATATGTCTCTCGTGGTGTAGCAGTACCACACTATTTTGGTTATTGTAACTTTGCAATAAGTTTTAGAATAGGGAAGAGTGAGTCCTCCAACTTTGTTCTTCTTTTTCAAGGTGTTTTTGGCTATTCAGGGTTCCTTACTCTTCCACAATAATTTGATTATCAGCTTTTCCATTTCTGTAAAGAAAGCTTTTGGAATTTTTATTGGGATTATGTTGAATCTGTAAATTGATTTGGGTAGAATTGACACCTTAACGATATTTAGTCTTCCAGCCCATGAACATGGAATGTCTGTTTATTTATGTCTTTTTAAATTTCTTTCAGCAACATTTTGTAGTTTTTCATATATGTCCCTTACATCTTTGGTTAAATTTGTTCCTGGATAGTTTACTCTTTATGTTGCTATTGTAAATGGAATTTTTTTCCTTGATTTCTTCAGTACTAGTGTATAAAAACACCACTGATATCTGCATGTTGATCTTGTACCTTGCCGTTTTACTGAATTAATTTATTAGCTCTAGTAGTTTTCTTGTGAGTTTTTTCAGGAGTTTCTGTTTATAGGATTATACCATCTGCAAATAGGCACTGTTTTACTTCTTCCTTTTCAGTTTGGATGCCTTTTATTTCTTTTTCTTGCCTAATTGCTCTGGCTAGAACTTCCAGTACAGTGTTGAATAACGGCGATGACAGTGAGCATCTTTGTCTTTTTCCTGATCTTAGCAGTATGACTTACTCTTTTTTTTTTTTTCATTTTTATTGAGATTGTTCAGATACCATACAATTATCCAAAGATCCAAAGTGTACAATCACTTGCCCCTGGGTACCCTCATACAGCTGTGCATCCATCACACTTAATTTTTGTTCAATTTTTAGAAACTTTTCATTACTCCAGACAAGAAATAAAGTGAAAGATGAAAAAAGGAAAAAAGAAAAGGAAACTCTAATCCTCCCCTGTCCCTAACTAACCCCCCTCAATTGTTGACTCCTAGTATTGATATAGTACATTTGTTACTGTTTATGAAAAAATGTTGAAATACTACTAACTGTAGTATATAGTTTGTAATAGGTATATAGTTCTTCCCTATATGCCCCTCTATTATTGACTTCTAATTGTATTGTCATACATTTGTTCTGGTTCATGGAAGTGATTTCTAGTATTTGTACAGTTGATCATGGACATTGCCCACCATAGGATTCAGGTTTATACATTCCCATCTTTTGACCTCCAATTTTCCTTCTGGTGACATATATGACTCTGAGCTTCCCCTTTCCACCTGATTCACACACCATTCGGTGCTGTTAATTATTCTCACATCTTGCTACCAACACCCCTGTTCATTTCCTAACATTTAAGTTCATCCTAATTGAACATTCTGCTCATACTAAGCAACCACTCCCCACTCTTAAGCCTCGTCCTATTGGTACCTTATATTTCATGTCTATGAGTTTACATATTATAATTAGTTCCTATCAGTGAGACCCTGCAATAATTGTCCTAATGTGTCTGGCTTATTTCACTCAGTATATTGCCCTCGAGGTTTTGTCATCAACCCATTTTTTTTTTAATATGATTTTGTTCACTCACCATACATTCTATCCCAAGTAAATAATGGATGTTTTTCTTCATGGTCATACATTTATGTGTTCACCACCTTCACCACTATCTGTATAAGAGCGTCTACATTTCTTCCACAAGGCAGGAGGGAGAGTCAAAGAAGGTAGAGAGGCAAAAGAAAGAGGAAAAAAAAAATGACAGCTAGGAAGCAGCAAAAGGAAAAATAACCTTAAATCAAAGTAGAATAAAGAATCAGACAATACCACCAATGTCAAGTGTCTAACATGCCTCCCCTATCCCCCCCTCTTATCTGCATTCACCTTGGTGTGTCACCTTTGTTACATTAAAGGAAGCATAATACAATGATTCTATTAGTTACAGTCTCTAGTTTATGCTGATTGCATCCCTCCCCCAATGCCTCCCCATTTTTAACACCTTGCAAGGTTGACATTCCTTGTTCTCCCTCGTAAAAGAACATATTTGTACATTTTATCACAATTGTTGAATACTCTAGATTTCACCAAGTTACACAGTCCCAGTCTTTATCTTTCCTCCTTTCTTGTGGTGTCTCACATGCTCCCCACCTTTCTCTCTCAACCGTATTCATAGTTACCTTTGTTCAGTGTACTTACATTGTTGTGCTACCATCTCCCAAAATTGTGTTCCAAACCATGCACTCCTGTCTTCTATCACCCTATAGTGCTCCCATTAGTATTTCCTGTAGGACAGGTGTCTTGTTCACAAAGTCTCTCATTGTCTGTTTGTCAGAAAATATTTTGAGCTCTCCCTCATATTTGAAGGACAGCTTTGCTGGATACAGGATTCTTGGTTGGCGGTTTTTCTCTTTCAGTATCTTAACTATATCACACCACTTCCTTCTTGCCTCCATGGTTTCTGCTGAGAGATCCACACATAGTCATATTAAGCTTCCTTTGTATGTAGTGGATCGCTTTTCTCTTGCTGCTTTCAGGATTCTCTCTTTGTCTTTGACATTTGATAATCTGATTAAGTGTCTTGGTGTAGGCCTATTCATATCTCTTCTGTTTGGAGTACGCTGCCCTTCTTGGATCTGTAATTTTATGTCTTTCATAAGAGATGGGAAATTTTCATTAATTATTTCCTCTATTATTGCTTCTGCCCCCTTTCCCTTCTCTTCTCCTTCTGGGACACCAATGATACGTACATTATTGTACTTTGTTTCATACTTGAGTTCCCGGAGACGTTGCTCATATTTTTTCATTCTTTTCTCCATCTGCTCCTTTGCGTGTAGGCTTTCAGGTGTTTTGTTCTCCAGTTCCTGAGTGTTTTCTTCTGCCTCTTGAGATCTGCTGTTGTATGTTTCCATTGTGTCTTTCATCTCTTATGTTGTGCCTTTCATTTCCATAGATTCTACTAGTTGTGTTTTTGAACTTTCGATTTCTGCCGTATACATGCCCAGTGCTTCCTTTACAGCCTCTATCTCTTTTGCAATATCTTCTCTAAACTTTTTGAATTGATTTAGCATTAGTTGTTTAAATTCCTGTATCTCAGTTGAAGTGTACATTTGTTCCTTTGACTGGGCCATAACTTTGTTTTTCTTAGTGTAGGTTGTAATTTTCTGTTGTCTAGGCATGGTTTCCTTGGTTATCCAAATCAGGTTTTCCCAGACAAGAACAGGCTCAGGTCCCAGAGGGAAGAAATATTCAGTATCTGGTTTCCCTGAGGGTGTGTCTTAGAAATTGCTCACTCTTTGAGCCTCAGGTCACTGTGCTTTTCTGCCCAGCAGGTGATGCCTGTTAGCCTATAATTCTTGACTGGTGTGAGGAGGTATGGCGGTGTTCCCCCAGGCTCTGGGGTCTGGTTCTGAATGGAAAGGGCCCCACCCCCTTTCCTCCTAGAGAAGACAGACCCCCCAGGTGGAGGTCATTAGCATTTCAATGGTCTCTCTCTCTGCTTGTGCTGTCTCCACCCTTCCCTTAGTCACAGCCCTGGAAACTGAAAATGACTGGGGTTTCTCCACTGAGGCGAAAAAGAAACAGATAGTCCCCTTCAGACCCAGTCCAAGGAGACCCTCCAGCTCTCCCAGGTTAGTCGTCACCCAAAGCCTCTGTCTGTTTTTTGGGGATGCGTACCTGTAGTGAGCAGTTCACACTCGCTACTTAAAACCCCAGTTGGAGCTCAGCTGAGCTATATTCGCTTGCTGGGAGAGAGCTTCTCTCTGGCACCACAAGGCTTTGCAGCTCGGGCTGTGGGGGAGGGGATCCTACGACTTGGTTCCGCAGGTTTTACTTACAGATTTTATGCTGTGATCTTGGGCATTCCTCCCAATTCAGGTTGGTGTACGATGAGTGGATGGTCTCGTTTGTCCCCCCGCAGTTATTCTGGATTATTTACTAGTTGTTTCTGGTTTTTTGTAGTTGTTCCAGGGGGACTACTTAGCTTCCACTCCTCTCTATGCCGCCATCTTGTCCGGGTCTTAGTATGACTTACTTTTATCAGGTACCTTTATTTCATGCCCATGGAAATGAGGTTTAGGGAAGAAAAAGTAACCTGGCCAGAGCCACATAACTAAGAGATGCAGAGCCAAGGCTCAAACCTTTTCTATTGGACTCTAGAACCCATGCTCTTAATCCCATATACTCTTGCCTTCTATTCCGCTTAATGCTTCACTATCAGAGCAAATATAGGCACTGCTAGTTGTACTTGAAGTGGATATGACTGGATTTGGGGGAGCACATTAATATGACATTTTAGAGATGTAATTTCCAAAGAAGAAAATCCTGTCCTGATGTGTTATCCCATACAGGATGCTTGGGACTTAAGGAATTAAGAAGCAGAGTCAAGGTGATTGTGTCTAAAAGATTTCACTTGATACCAGAACCAGATGGCAAAGATAATCCCTGCTGGAGGTGCTTCTGTATACCCAGGGTTCTCATCTAAGATTTAGGCCACCAGAAGGAAAGACCTTCATCACTGGAGAGTAGCTTGACTGCTCCACATGTAGATAAAGGTTTGCCGGTAGCATTCTGATGTAACAGGTAGTGACAAACACAGAAGAGAAGGCTGGGACCCATGTAAGGATTAAGTAGAAAAGACTCTTGAGTACAGGAACTGAATTGTGCCATGAAAAGGGCCTGAGTCTCCTAAGGTTGAAGTAGCGATGGACAAACCAAATAATTCAGGATGGAGTAGAAACAAGAATGTGGTAGAAATGGCCAGGTAACCCCCAAAGATTTATGCTCCCCTTCTCAAGTTGCTGCTGGGAAGTGTATCCTCAGTTAGGGACTTCAGTTCCCAGTTCCCCTTACATCTAAGTGGGGACGTGTGACTTTTTCTTGCAAGAAAATATAAACAGACAATATGAGTTACTTGTGGGACACTGTGGTTAAGGAGCAGGTGGGCTACTCCACAGCCTCTCCCCATCTACAGGCTGAATGGAGAGGGCTCAGAGGTCCTGGAGGAGGGTAAAGGCCCAGGATGAAAGATGCATGGGCCCCGAATGACCATGTAGACAGCTCTTTGACCAGGAATTCCCCACATTGGGCTGTGCCATGAGTGAGCAGAGGCATTGAGAATTTGGGTTTTATCTGCTGTAAAATAGCTAAGGGTACAAGATCATATTACCTTAACTGATACAGAATTATCCACAAACTCATCAATGGATGAAATCGACTGCAGAAAAATGGCTGCTTAATGCAAGCAATCACAAAGGGATTTTACAATGAATATAATTAATATTAAATGAGGAAAACTTTATTCAGTGCTACAGCTACCAAGGAGGAAAAATAGAATACATGACAAATAATAATACAGCATAAGTTGGCAGGAATTAGGCTATATATTTTAGTCACAGTGTTTGTGAACTGGTTGAAAGCATCCATTAAAAGGCACAAACTCAGATTGAGTAAAAATACAAATCTAGTATATACCTCTTGAACATACACTAACAAAAAAGTAGGTATAACAATATTAATATGAGACCAACTAGAATTCAAGATAAACAGAATTAAAAGGGAGAGAGTGATATTTCATGTTGACCAAAGTAAAAGTTCATCAAGAAGATAAGTTATGAACCTATAACCGTTTAAGAAAGCTTCAAAATATATATTAGGAAAATGATAGGATTATAAAAAAAAATCAAGAATTCTTCACTTGTAGTGGGAGATTTTTAACACTTTTCTCTTTGAAACTGACAGATCAAGTAGATTAAAAATAAAAATGTAGGTAGAGGATCTGGATAGCACATGTTCTCAGTACACATGAAACTGTTGTAAAAAGTGTAGTAAGTAGGCCAAAAGGATTCACTGAAACCAAAAATCAGTAACAGAGGTAATAGTCTACTCTCCCATAGGCTTGCAAACCTTTTTTTTTTTTTTTAAAGAAAGCACTTTAATAACTCATGGATTAAAGGGGGAAATCAATGTAAACATTACAAAATATTTTAAAATGAATGTTAATGAAGGCACAGCTTCCTAATATGGATTTGCAGAAAGGAAGTTTGTAGCCTTGCTACAGTTTGGGCTCCCTGGGAAGCCAACTGAGACACCAGCTATTGTGAAGAATGTTCCTTAAGGAGCGCCCTTGGAAGTGCCACTCGCAGAAGGAGGTGAAGCTGGCAGGGTTCAGCAGAGGGAGAAGTGGGGCTGTGATGCAGGCATGGCAGCCGTAGCCGATTCCCCGGAGCTCTGGAGCTGGAATGCTCTTCAGAATTAGGCTGAGATGACCCGGCCTTTCTATTCCTGCACTGATCAGTCGTTGGATGTGGACCACCCCCAGAAGGATGGTGGACTTGGGTGTGGGGTTCTCTGCAGCTGAGGCAATTTCTGCAGAGAGTGGCAGTGGAGTCTGTCAGCCAACATTCCTTCCAGCTACGTCACTGAAGAGGAATCTGAGTGGTGTATCAGTGTCCTTTCCAAGCCTTGGTGCATATATTAAAAAATAGGAAAGATCCAGAATAATGAACTAACTTCAACTCCAAAAATTATAATTATAAAATCTAATAAAATAATCAGGAAGGAAATAAGGATAAAAGCAAGCATTCAGGAAATACACACAAAAAAACCTGTTGATTAAGTATTTTAAAACTTTTTAAAGAAGAATGAATTATTTAGATAAACTTTGATCAAATGTATTTAAGAATAAAAAATCATACACCATAATAGATGAAGAGTGACATTTAGAGATGGAGAAAAGAAAAAAGATGCAGTACTTCATACCCGTAATTTCTAAACCTTGGTGAACAAGTTTCTAGGAAAATATGCTACTAAAATTGGCTCAGAAGAAAAGAGAAATAGAAGGAATTGGGACAGTAGTCAGACCAGCCACACACTCAGAAAGGCAACTGGCCCAGATTTTTTACTTGCTAGTATTACCAAACTTTTACTGAAACAGCCATTTTCTTATATATTATATAAAACCTTCTAAAGTTTAGAAGACCGAAAGCTACACACCTCATTTTATATACAACTAGCATAATTCTATTACCAAAACACAACTAGGGTAGCAAGAGAAATTAAATCCATAAGTGCAATCTATGCACTTATGAGCATAGATGTAGAAACTGTGAATAAAATATTGGCCAAATCCAATAATCAATTCCAGTCCTCGTGTTTCTTGACTCATCAGCATCTGACATAGTCGCGACAACTTCTTGTTTCTTGAGAGGCTTTCTTCCCTTGGCTTTTGAGACTCCACACTCTAGGTTTACCTCCCACCTCACTGACTGCTCTTCTCAATCTTCTTTGGTGGTTTTGTCTCATCTCCCCAACTTCTCAGACCTGGAGTGATCATCATCTTTTGCCTGAGGGTTTGCAGCATTTTACTAACTTATTTTTCTGCTTTGATCCTTGCTTCTTTGGAAACTGTTATCAAGACTGTAGCCCCGGTGACCCTGTAAAGACAGAAGTCAGGTTATGTCCTTTCTTCTCAGAACCCTCTGATGGCTTCTACTCTCACTCAAAGTAAAAATCAAAGTCATTGGAAAGGCCTACAATCCTACCTCAGCAGGCCTCCCTGATCCCAGACGTGCCTGCACACTCTCTCCTCAGGACCTTTGCACAGCCGTTTCCTCTGTCTGGGTGACTGTTCCCTAGATGGCTGTATGACTTGATCCCTTCCCTTCTTCAGAACCTGGATCAGATATTACTTTCTCTGAGATGGGGACTTTAATTTTGTCCGTGATAACCTAACTCTTAAAGAAGACTGTCTTCTCCCTTTCAATATGAACAAGATAGGGTGCTCACTGCTAGACACCCCTGAAGATGGAGAAAGAGATTAAATGAGAGGAAGGGGTAGCAAAAAGCAAGGGAAGATTTAACAAAGATCTATGAATACTAAAACTTTATATGAATATATATTTTTAGATGCTGGGGTGTTGGAATAGCTGGAAGGAGGTAAATGACATGGTGGAGCTATAACCTATAACATCCTTTGAAATTTTCTCTATAGCTACTCATTGAATTGTGCTTCAAAAGTCCACCTTTCTGTATATACCCTATGTTGCATAATAGGAACAGAACTGAAACTGTGGAACTGTAACCCATAACAGTTTTTGAAATTACCTATATAACTGCTTGTTGAGCTGTACATTGAAAGTTAACACCTTTCTATATGTAGGTATATTTTACAATAAAGGAAATAGCTGAAGTTGTGGAACTGTGACCCATGACATTCTTTGAAATTTACTCTCTAAATATTTGGTAAATCGTACTTTGAAAGTTATCACTGTTCTGTATACATGTTAAAGTTCACAATAAGAAATGCATTTAAAAAGTCGACTGTCTTGGTGTATTACATGTGTAACTGAAAACTAAAAAAGACAAAACCATCATTTAATTTTTTAAAAATAATTCTTGAAGGCATAGGCCTGTTCAGCAAAAGAGCTTTCCCCTCTGGGATTTTAGATTACATTTAATCAGCAGTGACTATGGTCCTTGAATCCAGTTGTACATATAAAACTGATCAGTGTCATCTGTTTCTTTCACCTTTCATAAGTAAAAGTGATTTTTACTAAAACCAAATTTTTGTCTTTGTCCATACAGATCTCTCTGCGTAGTAGCTGGTGTGGGAGTGGGGAGCAGGGCAGTGGCTTGGGGACAGTGGGGCACTGACTTTCCACCTATGAGGATATAGCATTGCTGATGCTGAGGCTGAGTTAAAAACCAGGAGAGTGACGATCATATTCATACAGCATACAACTTTTAGGATTGTTAGGACATACATACTGATGGAAAGGATTTATGTGCTGAGTCCAGAAGACTTGTGACCCATCACATATGTTGCTGTCTTCTCAGATCCAGCCTTATGTGGACAATATCACTGGAAGTCATTACAGAACTGGGGGCCAGGGAAAATGGGCCACCTTGTTACTAATAAGTTTTGGAGTCATTAGCTGATTTATTAGAGACCTAATGTGGCATCCAGTGGTCTATTTTCTTCAGCCTGTAACTCTCTGGAAATAGCAGAATCTAGTTCGTAAGAGGGAACTGAAATGCTGCAGTATACAGTTGTAACCTTAAAAAACATCTACAAACAGATAGTAGAACTTGACCAAGATCTCCTAGAGTTGAAAATGTGCTCGCTTTTTCAGCAAAGTCTGAATGGAACAGTCCATGAGTAGAAGTTGGCATTTTGCCACTTGTATCTGATGATTGGTCATTTAGTTAGTATCTACCAAGAGGGGCCTCAAGAAACAGCTTTTAAATTTAGCAGATAGATAGCACCATTAATGATGGCCTTGACATTCAGCAAAGCCACATTAAGCAGTCATTCTGACATTTTATAGACAGCCTGTTACAGAGCTCACACCCAGTGGACATTCAATAAGCATTAATTGCCTGGCTGACAATGAACAGCTACACATCTGTCTGTTATAGAAGCTGCATATGGTGGAATAACTGAGAGAAGGCTGATGTTAGATGCGCTGTGGGTGCTTAGGGGTGTGTATATGTGTTTAATTAAAATGATTTCATAATTTCCTTTTAAAAAATTGAGCACATTCATTAAAAATAGAATTCCTTTTGTGAATGCAAGGTAAAGTGCCAGTTAATAGTGACAGTGGTCAAATGTTATTTCCTTTTTGAATAGAACGCTGAGAGCCTCTAAAGAGGCATCGTCATATTCCTTTTTAAAATTATTTGCATCAATAGCAGAGAAATCATTAACATTTCAGAGTCAGATGACTATTATTTTCATTATTGTGCTTTCAGTACACTGTGTTCATTATAGTGAATGGGGAACGATGAACTCTGGTCTGCATTTTAGTCCTTTATTAAACTGATTCACTTCGACTGAATACAAATACTATGAAGCTAGAAACATACTTGTAAAGTAATAGTAGCTAACGTTTTTTATCATTTATGCTATGCCAGTCATTGTGCTAAGCCCTTTATATGTATTTTTTCAAGTGTGTGTTGAAAGATTATTCCACTTTTTCTGCCATGTCTTTTTATTTTTTAAAATTATAACTTTTGTGCTTTTTTTTTGAAGGACTAAGTTTTATTCACTTTGGCTTATTTAGTCACAGTAATGCAGTCAACCTAAGCTCCCTCTGAAAGAACAAGAACATATGTTTGAAGGATGAAAAAGCTGCTGAAAATTTTCATCCTTTAAAATTGAGTGTTGAGTGAAGGCAGATGTTTTATAAAAGAGGGGCAAGACAGCTGATCATGTCAATCTGATGAATTGGTGTAAGGAATTATTGGAATCTGTAGATAAGCCACGATTCTGTATATTATCTTTATAAAAAAACTGATTCAGACTCAATTGTCCACACTGTAGGGGTGATCCAGCTGCTTGTTGAATCAATTACTTTTAATTAGCCCATCTGATTTTGATTGGCTTCTAGGCCTGCACGCCTGGCTTCCTAAAAGATTTAATTACCACTATTCTTCTCATTTAGAGAGATGTGATTCTAAAGTGATAAGAGATTTCCATATCAAATCATTCCTATGGTTTTATAATCACAACACGTGTTTGCTTTCTGATTCTACTGCAACCCATCGGAATAGTCAGCCTCATCTGAGATCCCAGTAATAGGTAAGAATGCAAATATTTCCAGGTAGGTAATGAGCGTTCATTCCTGTGAGGTTAACTGAGCTTGAAAGTATAGGAGAGGATGCCTATTACTGTGAGTGGTTTCCTTTGGACTGAAGGTCCTACTGGTTTCCCAGTTTATCCAGCTGTTTTCAAGAGGGAGGCAAGTGGGGAGGCTTCGAAGAGTAGTGGCCAAGTGTGTGTTGTCCCGACTTTCCCACTTACTGGCTTCAACACCTTGAACCACTTGCTTCACTTCTCTGGAGCCCAGTTTCCTCATGTTTAAAATGGGGTAATAGTACCTACTTCAAAGTTATTGTGGAGATGAAAATTGAATTCACCCCAGCAGACTAAAGGCTGAATAAACACGAGTTGCCATTGTCATTGTTATTATCAAACCACAAATCTAGGGAGGCCCTAGAAGGAAAAGTTGTTTTTCTTAATTAGTGAGCAAAATTCATTTCACCCAAAAGAGGATGAAGAACTGGATGAGTTTCATATATGGATATAGATATAGATATAGATATAGATATAGAATGTGTGACAGAGTGAGAGAGTCCTTCATAGGATTAAAAGAAGGGTTTCATTTAATGATTTTTTGAAAGGTATTTGGACTCTTTTTTTCCAATTTTATAAGATGCAGAGACTTGTCATGTAGCCGCATGGAAAAAGCATCAAATGTGTTTGCAGAAGAAATGAACTTGAGCATATGGGACAACCCGAACCCCTTGTATTCATTGAGCTGGTCTGTTCTGCCTTAGATTAGGAAGGTTCCAGTGAAATGGTTGCTTGGCAACTAATGGAGTAAGATGAAATGGTCTGTTAGCTGGGGCTCTGACCCTCATCTGTGTGTATGCCTAATAATGGGAGAGTGGCTCCAGTGTGTATTGTCTGACTCACAGCTGTCAAACCAAAGTGATGAATAAAATGAAAGACTGAGGAGAGATTCCACAGATGGACTGGGTGCCTTTATGTATAGTCTTACCCACCTTATTTTATGTTAGAATGCTGAAGAAAGAGAGATTGAGAGGTCATTAAAAATAAGAGAGAACTGTTGGAATTTGGTTAAAATTTTTGAGTGATTAACTTACCTAGGGTTTTAAAGACTAGAAGAAGTGATAATTGAGGTGTTTCTACACTATTATCCTCTCTGTAGAGAAGTGACAACTGATTATTTTGATGACATCATGAAACCCAAGACAGAAACACTATTTTTAGTACTAACACAAATGTATACTTGATGGCGAAGGAAAGGCAGATGTCTGGCACACCTGCTTCTACTTCCTTGACCAAACCCATGGCAGACACTGAATATATCCTGATTGCTCTCACTTGAGCCTGGATGTAGCCTCCCAGCCCTCAGCATGAGGCTCCAGGAAGCCACTACCAATAGCAGATTGGGCAGGCAAGAAACTTCCTTGTGATTACTTATGGCAAATTGAAATTCCTTAAAAGCTTCTATTTTTTTCATTCCATAGGAATGGGTCTGAGTGACTTGTATCAGTAGCAGCTTTGGAGTAGCCACATGAAATGCCTTTTCAGGAAGGTGTGATGAGAGGGAGATGGACTAGAGAAAGTCAAACAGAATAATTGGGGAAAAGGGGGTGGTATGATGGACTTGCCTGAAAACTCCTACCACTACCACCACCCAAGAAAATAGGATGATTTACTCTTTCAAAGACCATGTTCTTGAAACCATGGGTCTTTCCTTTTAAATGTTTTTCTTTACTAAGCTACAACCCCATCTGCCATTTGGGATCAGTCCTGTGGCTATTTAGTTACATCTTTTCTTTGACCACTTCCACTTAGGTTTTCGGCTGATGGCCTCTTGGGCCAACTCTTCTCCCCACGTGACCCTCATCTGCTTCTAGGGAGTATTCACACGTCCCCTACCCCCCTGCAAAGCTCTGAGAGTTCAGGCTGTCTCCACACTGAGCTCCCACTCCTGGCTCTGCATCTGGAGGACTTGACCAGAGAGTGACTTGCTCTTCACATTCGTCAGGTGTGAGACAGACATCTGACCACAGTGTTCCCAAACTGTAGAAAGTTTGTGTCATACTCGTAAATGAGGAAGTTGGAGGCAATCCACCCCAGAAATATATGTTGAAGTGCTGACCCCCACTACCTCAGAATGTGACTTATTTGGAAACAACATCATTGCAAATAGAATTAGTTAAGATGAGGTCATACTGGAATAAGGTAGGCCCTTAATCCGATGGGACTGGTGTCCTTATAAGGAGGGAAGAAGGCCATGTGAATACAGAGGCAGAAATTGGAGTGCTGCATCCACAAGCCAAGGAATGCCAAGGATTGCCAGCAAGCACAAACTAGGAGACTTAAACTGACAGAAAATTGTCTCAGTTCTGGAGGCCAGAAGTCTGAAGTCAAGGTGTTGGCAGGGCCATGCTCCCTCTGAAATCCATAGGGGAGAGAGAATCCTTCCTTGCCTCCTCTAACTTCTGGTGTTTGCTGGTAATCTTTGACATTCCTTAGCATAGGTGCATCGCTTCATGTGGTCATCTCCTCAAAGCCCCTCTCTTTTGACTTGGGATAAAGAGGGAAGTACCCTCTGCTTCTCCCCTGAGGCAGGACTGTGACTTGTAGCAGCATAATGGATCTTTCAAACAGTCTTCCACTAATTGTCAAGGACATTTTCTCATCCTCTCTACCATTTTTGATGCTAAAGATAGGTAGTCAGACAAGAATAATAATAATCAGATGCTTACACAGCATTCCTATGTGCCAGACATTGTCTAAGCATGAGCCTGTTAAGCCTTACAACAACCCAATAATGTAGGTACTGTTCCTGTCCACATTTTACAGGTGAGGAAACTGAGGCACAGAGAAATTTATCTTGCTGAAGATAATACAGTTAATGATGGAGTCAGGATTTAATCCCAGGCTATCTTGCCTTAAAGTTCTTGCTGTTAATTTTTTTTTTTTAAACCACATATCCATTTATATAAATATAAACTAGTTTGAGGAACTCTTGAGTGTAATTGGTTGAAGAAGTTGGAGATGTTTGAAATAATGCCTTAAGGTTGTAAAGTGATCGACACAGTATAAAATACTTTCATATATGTTATTGCATCGGATTCTCTACAAAACCCTTTGAGGTAGGCAGAGGAGATTATTATTCCCATTTAACAGGAGGAGTAACTGAGACTAGAGTGATATGGCTGTTACACAGCAGGATTGGAATTCAGACTGGGGCCTTCTGTCCAGACTACAGGATTTTTAGCATTGGCTTCAAGAGATAACATTTTATGACTCAAAGATTTCTTCTAACAGGGGACTTGAGAGCCATTACCAGATACCTGAAAGGCTGTTGTGCAGGAAAGAGAATGAAATTATTAACACTCTACTAGGACCAAAGGGAGAAAGTAATCAGGAGGGCAGTTATGACTCAGCATTTCAAAAGTATGACTAATTCTTCAGGCTCTCTAGCAAGGGACGGCCTGTCTGTGCAGTACTGACGGTCTCATCACTTCAGATCCTCACAGAGGTGCAAGGAGCACTGCAGGGGTGGAGGACTGACTGCAGTGGTGCCTTTCAAACCTTAACCTGTGTGTGTGCTTCACCTGGGCTCTTGGTAAACTGCAGTAGGTCTGGGTGACATTTGAGATTCTGCATTTCTAACGAGATCCCTGGTGATGCTGATGCTGTGGTCTGCGGACCACACCTTCAGTGACAAGGGACAGGGGACCTCCCATCATGATACTTAAACACAGCCAGTGCAGTGTTGATAAGCCATGAAAGAGCCTCTCTGTCCTACTCACAGAATTCTCCCTGAACTCCGGTCAGATTTTCCTTGGCGCTGAATCCCCTAGGCTGCTTCCTTGATCCTCACCTCCTTTACCTTTTCATTTTCTCTCCAGGCTTTCAACCGTTTCTGGTATCACTGGCCTCTAAAAAATTTCCTTTCCTCATAACTACTTCCCCTGATTCATCCAGCCTGGGTATCACGTCTGTTGAGTCACTCCTTCCTTCAGGCCCCAGTCTTCCTCAGGACATCTGTCGAAATGCACAAAACACAGGGTTTGTCTAAGTTGGTGTGCCCTTAGAAGTTTTTGAAAGGCGGGATTGTGCCATTGGTTGCCATGTGAGGACAACCCAAATCTTTTTACACTGGAAAGTTTCTTTCATTCAATAATTGCTTCTCAAATATAGTCAGTAAGGAATATTGTGCCATCCTTTAATATCTGAGAGAGGTAACTTTGTAACAGGTAAAATATGGACTTCTTTACATGGTGAGTAGTCAAGTAGGGAGATTCCATATCCCAGTGATGAAGCCAGAAGCTGGAAGGTAACAGAAGCCTCAGAGGAATGAACAGAAGCCAACGCTGACCCAAGCCTAATGCCACATGTGCGAATGCCTTTTTCCAGAGGACGTAACAGAACCAATGTGGCTGCATATCATTAAATGCCATCCATCATTAACCTTACTTTGTGGCAGGCAGTGGTTTCTGGCCTTCACATTTACTAAATCTTTAGCTAAGAAAAAAAAAAAAAACAATTTGATCTGTGTCCTTTTTCCATCCATTTCCATCTTCTGCCTAGAAGACCCAGGTAAGTCGACACATGGCCATATCCAGAGGGAGGAGAATTCTAAAGACAAAGAGGATTAACCACGATGATGCTCAGTTTGAAGGGCTCATTATCTCCAAGCAGTTAATTTAGGAAGCAACTGTGCCAAAAGCAAAGCTGTGAAATGCAGCTATATCCTCTGAATAAACAAACTATGCATTTGAAGATGCTGGGAAAACCAATATGTAGCACAGTTTTTAGCATATAGGGTGGAATTTTCTTTAGTTTATGTGGTTACGGTGAGAGGAAATTGGTATTATAGAAATATTAATTTTGCTGCTGAATTGTATTTGTGGTGATATAATTTTAGTTTTAGTTTTGTCCTGTAATGTTTTATTCTCCAGGAATCTTACAATACTGTTTAAGAAAGAATTAAAACAACTGTAAATAGTTGGGGGGAACCCACCAACCAGCCCTTTTTCTTCTTTCAGGCCATTAAACGCCCCAAATGGATGGGGTTGCTTTTGCATTTGTGAGATAAAGGAGGTAAATAGTCCAGTTCATCTGTGGTCAGGACCCATCTTCCCTTAATGGCAGGGGAATGGGCTATTGTGGTTAATTGAACAGTCTTATTAACTGAGATTTACTGCCCATACTATACGTAGGGTATGAACAAAATGCAATAAAGGATAATCACCATTAACATTGAATTGAGCAAAATGTAATCTTTGTTGATTCAGAAGTTAGCACAAATCTCTATAATGACTCATGGCCATTGTAAACCTCACTAATTATATAATCCTGAACAGGGTCAGGCTGAATCTGCTATAATCATTGCAAGTAGCTCTTTCCTATGATGTCCTTATACATATTTGTTTACTTTTATTTACCTTGCTTAACTCTCATCAAAGGTAAGGGTTGAATGTGCCCCAAAACAATCCAGTTATTTGACCTTTAAGATCATTTGGATTCCTGATAAAATGGGAGTTCCCAGTACATCTTGCCCATGCCTAGTGTAACTGAAAGCTGCACGTAGTTTACCAGCTAAAAAGATCATATTTTACCAAATTTGAGTGCTTAGAAAAGCCTATCATCTGTCTTTCTACTCACCTTTGGAGATGTAGTAGACTTTCCATTGAGCAGTTTTGCAGTATAATGGACCAACCTAACATGGTTGTAGTTCATCTTGTGACTGCATAACTACTAAAATGACCTGAGGAAACTTAATTCATGTACTATGATTTTAGGACTCAATTTGTGTCATTTCTGTTTAAAATAAAAGGAATAACACACCATAAAGCCACTGTAAATCCACCACTCTGCCTGTGGTAGGCACTTAAAGTGGATTGTATTCTCACAAACTGGGTTTTCAATTAGGAAGATTTGTGGTGGTAGCAGTACATTATCAACCAAGAGTGAGCAGTGATAACTGTAAATCTCAGCCTGGCCAAGGCTATTGTAAAGATAAAACCATGTGACCCAAGCAAGAATCTGTACAACACTTTTGTATGTCTAAGCAGAACCTTATTCCATGCTTTTGCAGAATGACATGGCTTGATAGAGGACATTGCCATATGTTTTAACTTCTTTCTAAATGTCTAGTTCAAAACTACCTTGTGTTTCTGAAGTGTTTAACTGTGATAGATACTCTGTCTCTTTAACTTTGGTTTCTACACCCTATGTCTAGAAAATTCTTATATAGAATTATTTTTGTTGATAGTAATGGAGAACAGCTGGACATCATCTACAGATGGATTGTGGAAGAGCAGCCTGGTTCATTCTTTTTGTTCACCTGTATTTCACATGCAATGCTAGAGGCTGGGAAAATCACAGTGAGGAAGGAAGACCTGTGTCTGCCTTCATAGAGCTTATAGTTACTGTTTCTAGAAGTTCAATGCTGAAAGATAGCACCCTTGGTCTCATCACATCCACTGCTACCTAAGGAGGCATTGTCCTTCCCCATGAGCTTCAGCAGGTCTCCTAACATTGTTTCACAGGCTCAGGCAGCCTAGATTGCTGATGTTCTACTGTGTCAGAGGGTCACATTCTTCCTTGCTTTGTTGGTTTGGTATCCATTGAGACCTTTCCTAATTAGGTGCCTTGTGAATTTATTAAACCTGAGACATTGACCTTGAATTTATAGTTATAAGCATTAAATGTATAACATCAAATAGGATGTGATATAAAAATGGAAGTTAGGTGTTTATGGAAATGGTAGTGATGATTTTTATGATGGGGCCAGTCTATGTGGTAAAGGTGTAGGAGAATGTGGTGATATTGAAGTCCTACAGTCAGAGATCAGGATTTTGAGTAGGATTATCACTAAGAAAATATTGGAAAGGAATGCATGTGGCAGGAGTGTAGGAATAGGTGGCTGGGGGTTGTTTCTCAGCTTCCATGCCAATTGGAATCAAAGGAAGACATGGAAGATGAGGATAATCAGCCTGGATTGGAACAGTTTCTACTTAAGGATCTACTTTGTGCCAGGTATTATGCACAACGTTAAACAGAATTTTGTATCTAATCCTCAAAACAACATCATCTCCATTTTACAGAAAAGGTGTCTTGGCCAAAGGACACAAATTCAAGGTAAATTACTCCCACGAGGGTAAGTGATAAAACCAGGATTTGAATCAGTTGTGTCTTCCTGCACAGTGTTCAACATTAAAAAATAAAACAGTTTTAAAAAGGAGTTATTTGAAATACAAAGGTAATATATGTTCATTGTAATGATCCAAACAATTCTTAGGTACCCAGAGTAAAAATTAATAGTCTCTCCCCACCTTGACTACAGTTAGTAATTTGGTGTTTCTTTGTTGTTTGTATGCACGTGCACAAATGTGGATGTACATTATTTAAGGGCTTGTGTCTTCTCCCCAGATCTACCAAGTCAGGCATCCTGTTTAGCGGCTCACCACTGTCTGGTTGAGGATCCCTTTCTATGCCAATATTACCCTGATTTCTTTTGAAAGAATAATACAAAAGCAGATTGAAAAAAACAAACAAACTAACTCCCTTGGCAGCCTGTTCTGATTTTTAACTTTGCTCTCAGGAAATTTTTCCATTTAACTAGCCCAGATAATAATTCTGCAGTTTTAGTGCCTTTCTCTCCTGCTCTGCATATGAGAGTGATGGAGAGCAGCTGGTCACCACACCAGGTGCAATTACAACTTGGAAGAGCTGAAAAAAGAAATCTATGTGGGGTATAATAGAAACTTTAACACATGAAATAAAAAGCAACTAGAAAGCAACTGAAATGTCTTTCAGATTCTTCTGTAATTATTTATAAGACATCTAGAAGCAAATTCAGAATTATGTAAATTGGAGTTGTTTTGGGTGTGCGTGTATATGACATATGTTTTTTAATTTTGGAACTTTAGATTACCTTCTACAAATGCATGAGAAGGATTGAGTTGACCTTAAAATAACCTTGAAAACATACTAAAACCTACATTGCTGGGACCCACTCACAGGGTTTCTGAGTCTGTAGGTCTGAGGTGGTGCCCAAGAATCTGTTCTAACAAGTTCTCAGGTAATTCTGATGCTGGTGGTCTGGAACCACACTTTAAGAACCACTGCAATAGAGGGTGTGGTGTAGAGTTGACAGATGAGTTGTGTTTTAGTTTCCCTCTGCCACAATAAATACTGTAAAAGGGATTGGCTTAAGCAATGGGAATATTGGCTCATGGTTTTGAGGTCGGGAGAAGTCCAAAATCAAGGCATCAGTGAGGTGCTGCTTTGTCCTCAAAGACTGTGACATTCTGGGGCTGGCTGCTAGTGATCCTTGGTCCTTGGCTTTTGTGTCACATGGCGAAGCATGTGGCAACATGTTCCCCTTTCTCCTCCAGGGTCCATTGACTTCCGGCTGCATCCTGTGGTTTTCTCTATGTATGAATTTCATTCTGCTTGTGAAGGACTCCAGTAATCTAGATTAAAGCCCAACCTGATTCACTTGGGCCATACTGTAACTGAAGTATCATCTTCAAGAGATCCTATTTACAGTTGGATTCATATCCTCCGGAATGGGGACCAAGAACATGTTCAAGCTGGGGTACACCGTTCAATTCACCACAACTTGTAAAACTTTTCTCTTTCCTAGTCTCTAGGACTTTTTCTTGATCTTTTTCTTTTAAGGTCTTCTCACTTTCGCTTTATTTTTTTCCCCACTTCAGGCAATGTTCAGTCTTTGTATGGTGGAAAGTGGAGCTGACGAGGTGAATTTACACGGTGTGACCAGCCTTGGCTTAAAGCAGGCTCTGGAGTTTGCATACACAGGACAGGTATGGTACCAAATGTGAACTGAGAGGCTTAGCATTTTAACTGCACTCAACTGGAGATTATCCTTGAGGTATGAGATTTAGTTATTTTTCTTGATATTCATTTTAATGTTAAGAAAAATTCATATCTTCCTAACTAAAGTGATGGAAAGGTAAGTAAAGCAATTTTATCTTTAATATGATCCAGTGGACATAGTATTTTAATCATAGCTTAGTGGCTTATTGCTACGATTAAAAATATCATAAAGGACTGACATGAGGCAAAGGGCTTGCGAGATAACTTGAATTGTCTTTACAAGAAAGCCTGGTGATTCAATCATGGCTTTATTGTTATAAAAACAAGACAAAAAAAAATTAAGTCCGCAAAAGCTGTGTCATACAGCTTGGTACCCTGTGTTCCACACATATTTCAATGTCAAGAGTCTCAGGCATTGAGATTAGAATTTGATGATTTGAAATCCTAATTTGTTCATCACTTAAATTGTTATAGATCTTCTAGGGATCTCCAGAGGGCATCCATGTACGTTTGAGAACTCAACTAAATCAACCTGGATACAGAATGGATGCTTATCCTCTTTTGTAAAATTTTGTTGTTTAATTCCATCTGTCCAACTTGGGTTCAGTGTCTTCCATGCTAAAATGAGACAGACGTCAGGGCCTCTGCTCTTGGCAGCCTCCCATCATGGTGGGGGAGAGAGAGAGACACATACATAATTGAACATCCTCACTGTGAAAAGAGTTATCATAGAAGCAGGAGTCGTGGCAGTGGAGACAGAAAGGAGATTGTGGTCAACTGGGGCTGTCAATGCCAGGCTTCATAGAGAAGGAGGCATTTGGGTCTTAAAGGATGTGTAGGAATTCACCTTTCTATGAAAATTTGTCTAGAGGTTTATTAAAGTATATATTTTCTACTCTTTTTCCCAGCTTTAGTAGAGTTCTGGATATAATAATTGAAGCAAACCTGGCAGCTGGGATGATAATAGTAGGTAGAAATGGCAAAAGAATCCAACAAGTAGTAGGTACAAACGGGGAAAAGAAAGGTAATGGATCACAAATTCATGGTCAGCCCAGTCAAGTTTTTTCCTTATGCAGTTAAGCCAGACAATTATTGGTCACAGAATTGCCAAAACATATTCTTAGTGACTTGGGTAAATGACATGTTATATGCTTTTTAACTGAAAGATATAAAGAAAGATACCAGCTCCAAGGTGTGTCTCATGCACATTTCTCTCTTTATACCTGGATTGAAGTTGCACCTGCATTTGCCCGTCTCTGAAATGAGATTTCACTGGTGTAAAATGGGAATGAAATAGTAAATACTGGTTTTTAGATAAAGCTACCGAAGTAAGTAGGTTCTGTGCTCAGCTGCAGTAATAACTAAACAAAGTAAGCTTAGAGCTATAGGCTGTGAAGCAAGTTTACATCATAAGTAAACAAAAGAGCACAAAAAAATGCTGTGAAGGCCTAAGTAAAACACAAATATAAATACAGATGGTTGCTCTATTGTTGGGCTTGATAGCTTTGTGGAGATTTATTCTTGGTTTCTACAGAATGGCCATGCTTATATATATGTGTGTGTGTGTGTGATATGCCTATAGCACAAGGGATTTATGGAATGGGAATAGAAGGTGGCAGAAGGGGAGCTGACTTTTTGAGTGGTTTCCTTACTACTTGGAGAGAGGGAGGAAGTTTCAAAAGAGCAGCCATATCACATTGCCTAGGTGTCGTATGCTTTACATGCTCAACATCCACTTTTATGAGCAAAAGAATATAGGTAATTAATATAAAAGCTTTATATAAAAAGCAGGCAGAAAGATAGATGAAAAAAAAAAAAAGAAAGGTAAAAGAAAAAGAGAGAAAACGAATGGTGCTGCATTTATTCTGCTCAGACACCCGTACTTGAGATCCGCAGCCGCGGGCGGGAAACCCTGCAGCACATAGCACTAACCAATCTCCTGAGGGGGCGAGAAGGGGGCTGACGTTTCATGGAGCACCTTCAAAAAAAAGTGTGCTTGGCTCGTTAACCTGATCTTAAACAGCTCTGAGGAGCGCAGTCGTCCCATCGTAAGGACAAGCAAGCCCAGGGAGTTTCAGTGAATTGACTAAGGTCATTCTCCCAGGACATTTTGACCTAATTAGTCAAACACAGTTCTTCTAATTGTCAAATCTATGTTCCTTCTTAATGTCCTATGTTATTAAGAAGAGATTAAAACATATTTGTTCTACCTTGTTGAAAGAGGCAGGGAAGTGTTTGGGCATTTTAGAGAGTGAATTCTTTTAATGGTTCTATCCTCCTGGAAACAGTCCTTTCTAAACCTCGGTCCCTGAGAGTTCCAACGTGCTGTACTTGTTTTTTATATGTATTACTTTTTGCTACAGAGTGGAAGTTGATGTAGTCTTTCTTGGATAAGCATCTGAAGCAGTTTGATTTCTAAAGTACTAAAGTGACTTTATGATAAATCTGTTTCCCATTTGAGACCTGGGACACAGATGATGGCATAAAAATGAAATTCTGGTATACTTGGAAATTCAAAAGCTGGTTTTTTTTACTATGAATCGAAACCAACATGAAGCAAAGAGTTTGGAACATGGAAATGTGATGACAAGCATAATTCTTCAGTGTATTAGTTATTATTTACTAGTGTGAACATTCAGCCATGATACATATATAGATTTGTAAAAACTCAGGGTTAATGGTAAATGTACCTTGCTATAGCTATTTCACTGACAGTTGATTATACGTTCAGTCAGTTGTAGTAAGCATAGTATAAAATGTAAGTATTTTAAGTGTCTGAAAATCGTTGCTGTCTTGGGAGAGAAATTGGAAGTACAGAGTGGGAGTGATGAATGAATTCTGCTGAGGGTAACATGATGTGTGAGTGTTCTTCCTACACACTGCTCTAAAGCTTAGCCTTCTTAAAATTGGTCCACAGATTTAATCCAGAAAAGTTTTAAAGAAAAAGCAATTTTTTTCCACTACAACTAGTGCATTCTCCCTAAAATGCATGTACTTTTCTTTCCAAGAAGCACACACAGGGCTCTCAAGCACACACTGCACCTTGGTGCTGATGTGACACCTTCCTCTGTGCACGCCTTGCACAGGGCCTGGCCTGAGCACAGCTTGGGAAGCATCACTGTCCTTGTGCAGTGTTCTTGAACAGCTACACAGCAACTGTGAATACTGCAGAGTCCCTGGGGAAGAAAACAGAACCCATTTCAAGACAGGCCCTGTTTTGTGCTGGAGCTGGTAGCTAGGTTGGGTGCAAATGAGGTGATGTGAGCTGCCACTGGGCAGATCTGCCATAGGGAGAAAAGGACAAAGTAGGCCTAAAAAAAATACACACTTCCACTTTTCCTGATAGACCCGAGAACCCGTCCTGTTACCTGGTCTCTGCTCTTTCTCTTCACTTTCCAGCCCTGGCTAAGAATTTATTTGTGTTTCAGACCAGTCTGGAATAGAAGAGATGATGAGCAAGAAGGGAAAAAGAAAAAAGAATTCTGGCAGAGATGTTATCTGGGAGTAGGAATGCCTGTCCAAACTAGACAAGAGGTCAGCCACCCAGGCGCAAGCAGGTGGTGGTAAAATCCAGCCAGAAAGTGAGGAGCAGGTGACGTTGAGACTCTTCTATGAAGAGAAAAGCCCTACTCTGAAGGCGGGAGGACTTCTCATCCCCAAATGCCTTGAAATAAGGCTCTAGGAATTCAAGTAACTTAGGACCCAAATGGAAGCAAACAGGATTGAGAACCATGATAAAGTTATGTTGTTAGTATTCTGGCTAAGATGAGGTCAAGGGAGGTGGATATGCTGAGCACTATGTTAAGTACTTTCTATATGGTGGAGCAAGGGTTTAAAGTGGCTTTTCCTTCTACTTTCCAGAGAACCATTCTTCTCCTTTTATGTCCCTGGTAGCCTGATGGAGAGATTCCAGAAACCTAGAAAAGATAGAAAATATGTACTAAATGATGGTAACATTTGTAGCCCCTTTTAAAATTTCTTCACTCCATATATTGTCACTGTGATGATTAAACTCATGTGTCAGCTTGGCTAGGTTACGTGTCCAGTGTTTGGTCAAGCAAAGACTGGCCTGACTTACTGTGGGGCCATTTTTGAATATAAATCATCAGTAAGTTGACAGGATCTATGGCTGATAACAGGTACAATCAACTAAGGAGATGGGGATGATACTTCTCATTGTTGAAGGCAATCAATTGAAGGCCTAAAAAGGAGAAACTGATGATTTCAGCAGTCAGAAGGAAGAATTTCCACCTCTGCTTTAGCCAGCCAGCTTCTCCTGGGGAATTCATCAAAAACCTTCATCAGAGTTCCCAGCTCACGGCCTGCCCTGTGGAGTTTGAGCTTGCTTGTCCCCACAGTCACATGAGCCAATTCCTTTAATAAATCTTACAATATTTCTATTATGCATGCATATACATGCATGAATTTGCATATATATGCATACACACACACACACACAAACACACACACACACACCCTATCTGGAGAACCCTGACTAATGCAGCCACTTTTGCTGGCCATGAACCATCTGAGCCATCACCTGGACATCTGAAGAGGAAGGAGTCCTTGATATCTATGCTCCTTCACTTCTGATGATCCCAAAACTGCAGCCCTTGGCACCACAGTATCAGTAAAACAGCTCATCTCTTTGGAGACCTACCCATCTTAATTACCTTTCTCCAACCCAGAGAATGCTTTATTGTAATTTTCACAAAGAAATATTGTGTAACTATGAATATTAATATTTTGAAGCCTATTGGAAATCTAGAAAAATAGGATACTTTGTTAAGTAGAACACACACACACACACACACACACACACACACACACACACACAGCTGTAGCTGCAATCATGTAAAAATATTTATGTAGTTAAAGAATTGAAAACTAAAGGAGACTGCCCCTTAATTTCCATGCTTTCACATAGAAAATTTTTTCTTTGATTTTCATTTGGTTCCCTAATAAATTCACATTTTTTTTCTATATATCCCCAATGAGGCATACACTGTAGCCATACAGTTTGATGACCGTTGAAACCTTTCTCTGGAGACCTGCACATCAGGTCTGGCTGCAGAGTGACAGGAGTCCTAATTGGAGCTGCGTTCCCATGGACCATCCCCTTCAGGGATAGATGTGTCACTTTTTATGGAAAAAGTCCCCGTCAGACTTACTTATAAACATAACCTGGGTGAGCTAAATGTTAACACGTGGACCCAATCTGGGAGAAATTTTTCTCATATGCTTCTCTTGGGAGCAATGTTAAGATTTATTCAGTGGTTTAACTTTTTAGCTGCAGAATCCCTCTTCTACTTGGCAGCATCTACAGAAGCCTGGTAAATAGAAGGCCTCCAAGGTATCTCCACTGTGCCCCAGGCTCTGGAGAACATAGTCTGAAATATACATTCTCAGGAAGAATATGTTAAATTGTGATCATTTTCTTAAGACCTTTGCTTGTCAGAGCTGTGTAAGAGCCCATAATTGGACTGTTGACACAGAAAGTCTGAGAAGAGTATAACAAAGAGAAGAACTTTTCAAGTTTTATCAGTAACTTTTTGTTTTCTTGGATGTTTTGAAACTCTGTTATTTGCCTTTGCAGAGATTTTTTTTATCAGTTGATTATTAAAAGAAACAACCCGGCAGATTTGTCTGCTTCTTGTTTGGAGGTGAAGATGCATGTTCACATTGACAGTGTAACCCTTGTAACAGAGAAGAACCCCATCTATAATAGAGGCCACATGCCAAAGGAGATTTCTGTGGCTTCCCAAAGTGTCAAGTAAAATAATAAATCCTTGACATAGTTTGATAGTCAAAAATGGTTAGGATGACATTGGTGGTGAAAAAGTGAGAAATGAGATTTTAGAAGGCCAAGCTTTGACTCGGGCAAGTTTGCTTTTCTCAGCTGAGGACTCAAGAACGACTTCACTGATTCTTGAAATGTATCCTGTTTTTTTTTCCCTAAGAATTTGCAAGTCTTAGGTTTTCTAGTTATCTTGTGGTCCCTCTGCAGAAACGGGATGGGCCTCGCCCTCTACATCAAAACTTTGATTTGGATGATGGGACTGATGGCGCCACACACACATACCAAGAAGTTATGGAAAGGTTTGTTTCTCTTGTAATGAGGCTTTCTGGGGAGAACAGGGCAGTTCTCTCAGGTAGCTCCAAAAAGGGCTTGTGAGAGCAAGAAAGAGCGGCTGGCTTTTTGGCTCATATTGTGACTAAGGATTGCAACTGGGGTGAGGGTTCTCTCAGTTTAGGCAGGGGCTTGCATGGCTTGAGCTTCCTTCTGGCACCAAGGGATGGAGCATTTGGGCTTTCCTATAGGTTTTCCCAGATGTGAGGCAGGAGAGCAAGAGGGAGTGGTGGGGTTTGAAAGTTGTCAGCAGTCAAACCTCAAAGAAGACTCAGACTCTCTTACTTTGTCTAGCATTTTACTCAAGGAATAAACACCTTTTTGGCACATGTATTTCTCACTGGTCTGCTATTAAACTCAGTCACCCAGTGAAAACAAAATGTGTTTTAAACAATATTCTGTGGCATTTATAAATCCTTCTTGGCACTGATTCTGTGCTGAGGAACCCCTTGTGGATCAGTGTGTTTGTGCTTATAAGCACACAGCGTGCCCACTGCTAACGTGTTGATATTAGATGACAAGAATGTTGCCTCTCTGTGTTTCAGCCTTATCTTCACTACATAAAATTTCATCCAAATGAGCTGGATTCGTTGCCCTTCTTTCCCTTCACTCTCCTTCCTACTCCCTCTCCCTCCCATCCCCACCCCACTGCCGGGATAGGGATAGGGCATAGAAAGAGAAGTATTTCCTTTGTGCTCTTGATGATGGTTTTGTTGTCATAAATGGGGTAGTAAACGTTGGTTCCTGCTCTGGCAGACTCCCTCCAAAGTGGAAATGGGTTAAATCTAGCAACTTAGTTATCTCATGGTGGTTTCTGCATTTCTATGTCTTTTTTTTTTTTTTTTTTTTTTTTGATGTTTCATCAGGATGTTACATTGTCCAACATTTTGTAAATTCTGGTGTACTTCTGAGATTTTCCCTTTGCCATGGTGGATAGGGAGTAACTCCTGTTTTGAAATATTTCTTAGTAGACATCATTACAACTATGTTCTATCTTGATCATTGGAATTTCTGAATGTTGACTGCACTCAGAACCATTTTCTAAGGAAATTTTGACCTTCCTGTAGGTGCTTCCTCAAATCACCTCTGAATGGGGGGAGTTGAACCATTTGTTTAGTGGAGAGTCTTGTTTAGCTGCTTAATTTTCATAGGATGTCAGCCTATTGATATATTTTTAAAAAGTATGAACTTTTCCTCTATTCAGCAAAAGAGACCACTTGCCCTCCAGCCTCCTCCTGTTTGCTGAGCAGCTCTTACTAGAAGTTCGAGAAACTATACACATAAAGATTCCCCAAAAGATTGGCAGTTCATCCATTTATCTGGTTTGGTGATTCTCAGTCTCGTCAGATCTATATAAACTACCGTGAAATTCTTGGATAACGTAACTACATATATTACTTTAAAAACCAACAGAATGGTGTGCCAGTTTGAATGTATTATGGCCCCCCAAATGCCATTATCTTTGATGTAATCTTGTGTGGGTGGACCTATCAGTGTCAATGAGATTGTAATTCTTTGAGTGTTTCCATGGAATGTGCCCCACCCAACTGTGGGTGATAACTCTGATGAGATATTTCCATGGAGCTGTGGCCCCACCCATTCAGGGTGGGCCTTGATCAGTGGAGCTGTATAAATGAGCTGACAGGCAGAGGGAACAGAGTGCAGCTGAGAGTGAACTTTTGAAGAGGAGCTACAGTCAAGAGCGACACTTTGAAGAAAGCACAGGAGCTGCAGATGAGAGACAGTTTGAAGACGGCCATTGAAAGCAGACTCTTGCTCCAGAGAAGCTGAGAGAGGACAAATACCCCAAGTGCAACTAAGAGTGACATTTTTGAGGAACTGCAGCCTGGATAGGAACTTCCTGGGAGAAAGCCATTTTGAAACCAGAACTTTGGAGCAGACGCCAGCCACATGCCTTCCCAGCTAACAGAGGTTTTCTGGACACCATTGGCCATCCTTCAGTGAAGGTACCTGATTACTGATGTGTTACCTTGGACACTTTATGGCCTTAAGACTGTAACTGTGTAACCAAATAAACCCCCTTTTATAAAAGCCAATCCATCTCTGGTGTTTTGCATTCTGGCAGCATTAGCAAACTAGAACAAATGGCTAACCACAATATAAAGCACAAACAAAAGGAAAGACATAGTAAAAATATTATATATTTCTGTATGTACATTCTGGGGCACAACCCTTCTAGAAGGCATAATGAAGTAGCCACATGTCTACACCTGTTTGTAGAATCACTGTGGCTGGGACAGCTGTGGTCAGCACAACAGGTACATTGTGCTTGTGATTCAAATAGGTAACATGATTTTTCCAAATAATGAATAAGTCTTAGTAAAATTCCAAACGACAAAGCAACAGTCTTCTCTTGGTTTTTATGGCAGTAGTATTATTGGAAAATTCAGTGCAAGTTGACCCTGAACAACAAAAGCTTAGATCTGGGCTTAGATCTTAATAAACAAGTTTTCCACCTGTGTGCATATGCAGCAAGGCATTCACATGTTGGTAAGGTGCAGGGCAACTCTTGTCATTGGCGACTGTCCTTTACATTGCATGACATCTGCCATCCCTGGCCACTGCCCACTATTCGCCAGTAGTGTCCCCCTCCCTGGGATAACCAAAAGTGACCACAGGAATTTCCAAATTGTCCCCTATGGGGTGGTTCTGCCTCCATTGAGAACCTCTGATCAGGATATTCTAAAATTTATACATGGATTGAGGCAGAAAATCAGAAACTTAATGTCTGGGTTTTAAAGAATCTTGTTGTTAAATTTTATCTTTTATGCAGTGCTCTATAAAATATATTGTTGAAAGTGTTATCAGATAGATCCTTCAACGACTCTCTTAATGTCTACAGGAAAATACCTGTTAGGTTTCAGGGCCCGGAGAGGCTAGGATTTTCTTTAGGATTTGTACTTTTTTAACCTTGTAGTAAGTCATATTTCCTTTTTTAGTGTGTCTGTGTGGTTTTTTTTTTTTTTTTTTTGGCTGTCTTAGACTTATGCTTTATGATACTCCAAACTACAATGAACAGACTTGATTAGAAAGATTTTAAATGGGAACAGAATGAAAAATAAACTGAAACAGCACATATAACCATACTTCAAAATGCCCTAAAACACATACCAACACCAAATGATTATTTCTGCTATTTTTACCTTGAAATTTCTTGTGTACTCCATTAATAATTAAGAACTCTAAGTTGATTTAAGGAAGTTTAGATGGTAGGTGGTAAAATATATTCATCTTAGATCTGTGAAATAAAAAATACTTCTTTTGGTGACCACAGACTGTAATTTTCCTTAGGTATTTTATATGTTTCTTCTGGTTAAGATCCTATGATACTCTGTATATTTTAATGTTAGAACAGTTGTGACCCATTTGCCTTCAAATGTCATTTAAATTCATTAGTGTATAAATTCTTCAGAGACCAAGCTGAATAATATTTTCATACAGAGGGCATTTTCAGTTTCTCTAGTAGTGTTTAAACTTGGTCACAACAGCTGCAAAATATCTAATCTGAGTTCTGTTAAATATGATACATACATATGTGGATCAGTTTCTTACATCAATGTCGTAGCGAATTCACTTTTAGCTGTAAGGTTCCAAGTAGTTGAGCCTTTGAGTTTTACAGTGTGGTCCTCTGTGCCTGGAACAACCTCCTCTCCATGAGCTAAGAGTCCCTATTATACAACAGTTTGTGCTAATTCCATCTTGACATCATTGTATTTTAATTACCTGCTTATCAGCCTCCCATTGGACTTGGAGCTCCTTGAATGCTGGGGCTGTCCCCTTAACCTTGCCTTGAGAAATCCCTGGTACACGTAGCTACCCCATTATTATCTAAATGAGTGATGAATAATATTTCTATACAAATAGGATAAGTACATTTATCTATAAGTAATAATTAACCTCCAAATATCCTAAAATAATCTGTAATCTGATTTAAAATTCTCAAATTTAAAACTATAAGGCTTTATACTAAACCATTTCTTACACTTACAGCTTTGAGGCATTTTATTAATAAAAAAAGTTGGTAATCCTATACATAACCTGACATGAACTTAAAATTTTCATTATACATTTACTTCATTTTTTAACTTCACCTTCTAGGAAATCTTTAGCTTCATTGATTTTGGCTGCTAAATAAGGAGATCCTTCCTGGTCTGGGTGATTTAAGAGCACAATTTGTCGATGAGCATCTCTTATTATTTCCTCTATTGGCAGTGGGGCTCACACCTAGGATTATGGCTGCTTCCGGTTTTGTCATTTTGGGCTCAAACCCCCCTCCGTAATAGGCACCACTGAAGGCCTTCCTCAGTGAGGCTCAAGGCTTCACGCATAGCCTTCAAAGAATTAGCAAAAATGTTTTGTAAGTCTTACAGATTTTGGAAATCTTTGAAAAATGTGTTTTACTTGAGGCTCCATATGCTTCATGGCTTCATGGCTCACAAAACGTAACAGCCTGTGAATCCTGCAGCTGCGTCGGTCAGTCCAACTGCAGCTGCTGTGTTGGCCATGGCTCCAGCTTGGCTCCCCTACTTCCGGGGGGAGTACTCACCCATCCATACACCAGATAAAGGGAGTGCAGTCCACTGGGTTTTCACAATCACACTGTCACTCCTTGTAAGCTACATTGTTATACAGTCATCCTCAAGAGTCCAGGCTACAGGGTTGGAGTTCGGTAGTTTCAGGTATTTACTTCTAGCTATTACAATACAATAAAACCTAAAAAGTGTTATCTATATTGTGCGTAAGAATGTCCACCAGGGTGACCTCTCAACTCCATTTGAAATCTCTCAGCCACTGAAACTTTATTTCTTTTCATTTGGCATCCCCCCTTTTGGTCAAGAAGATGTTCTCAATTCCACGATGCCAGGTCCAGATTCATCCCCAGGAGTCATATCCTGCATTGCCAGGGAGATTTACACCCCTGCGAGTCCCATGCCAGCTTTTAATAGTTAAGAGGAGATATGTTTAGAGAGCTATCTCAAATATATTTGTATATATGTATATAAATACAATACTGATCTGTATCTATATTATATATTTATATTTGTATATGTGTATTTGTATATATACAGATACCTATCTGCCTGTCTATCTAAATACACACACATTCTTTCCTGGCTACATTTTACTTTTTGTTTCCTATTTTACTTTACCTTGAGTTATTTATGTTGCTATTTTTAAAATGCTTATATTACTGTTGCAGATTCTTTTCTGGAATTAGGCAGAGTATAAGTAAATAAATAGAGTGAATAAAACAATTAGGACCTCTGTTCAAAAGTTGTTAAAATCCAGAGGGACCTTAATGTTATTTGTAGGCATGAATAAAGTGGTAGTTCTTCCCCTTAGTTTTACCTATGAAAGTGAAGTGGCTCCAGATTTTCATGTTGTTCCACGTATAAATCAACAAAAGAATAAGGGGCATGTAAATTCTATAAAAATAACTGTTTTTCACCTTAAAAAAATGAAAAAAAATTTCCAAAATGTTAATACAAGCATACATAAAATAAATAAGCATAAATAAAATACAAACATAAATAATCCAGGAAAATACAAATCCCTGTTGGCATTTGCTCCAGTTTGCAACCCAGTACTTTATCCTTGAGGCAAAAAAGGCTTCAGTGGATCTTTGAGATCAGATCAAAGTAAACGGAAGGCCATACCTATTTTGTGAAGATATCTCCAGGGTCTCAGTTGGACATACTAATTGATCTAGGAAAAAATTTCTAGCTCCCTTCTTATTTATTTCATAAATAAGAATGAAAGTAAAAAGAAAAAAAAAAATGTTTACCCCATTTCTCACTTACTTACACATTGCATATATTTTTTTCCTTCTAATCTTTCCTGATGTGCCTAAATAATTTTATATAGATTTTTGTGATTATAATTTATTTCAGTTACTTTTCTGGAATTAAATAAGATGTAAATACATTTATCCACAAGTACATGAATATAAATGTCACCTTATTGTACGTCTAATTTTTTTCCTTCTCTTGTATTATTTTTAAGTAAATCCACAGACCTGGAATTACTTGATAGAGAGGAGGAACTTTCTTTTTTTTTTCAAATGGGAATTGCTTTCTGAAAGCGTTTTTTACAGTAGTTACTATTTGGACCTTGAGTATTTTTCCTTTTTTACTTATAATAGAATTCTTGAGCCCTCTGCTGGAAACATTTAGTATTTGTATAAAGTAATAGCATATATGGGAGTTTTACAATACTAAATATAAGGTTTTTAAGAAAGAAAACAGTCTGATAGTAAAAATATATGGTCTTTCTGGTTAACATCAAGATAAGAAACATAACTGATCAAACAATTTTTGAGAAGACTTTTATTGCAAGTAAATTTTTGTTTTGAGTAGAATAAAAATGAGATCATTCACATGAAAGAATAATTTGGAAATGCATTGGATGTGCTAATTCAAGGATATTTTATTTCTTTTGCATTTGCTTCATAAAAATCATATTTTATTCTCAAATTTAGATTCATTAATTCAGCAAATGCAGTAAATACTTTCTGGAGTGGGCCGAGCCATGACTGGAAATGCCAGATTAACACACCATTGCTTTTATCAGAAATTATTTGCATATGGAAATATTTGTGACATAGTAAGTATCTGAGGATGCTATGTGCTCCAAAATTATCACTCTAGATCAGTGATAGGAGAGTAAATAATGTGAGCCACAGTACTTCATAGAGCAACTGCCTGAAAAATAAAAGGTTAAGTGGCACTATTTTAGGGAGAAAATATGGCCGTTTGTTCTTTGGTAATTGAATAGACATAAATTGTGAAAAACTGATCATAACGGTGCATCCCTATGTTAACATGTATCTTTTGGGATAGAATGAGTTTTGTCATAGCCACAGTTTGGACACAGCCACTGACATAAGAGGGAACCAAGCTTGAATCCAGCCTGTGGTTCCTTTGATAACTATTGATTAAATCCATCTGGAATAATCAACTGTGCTGACTGTTTTCACTTCAGATCCATGCTCACAAATCTCAGATGGCCCCCCATCCTTGCTAGGCAATGTTAATCTATTTCTCTAGTGACTTTACTTTTCTCCTCTCCAAGATGTTTCTCATTCCTTCTCCTGTCTTCTCAAACACTGCCTTGCCCAGTACCCCAGTAAAGCTTATATTCGATTGAGAAAATAGAAGTAGATTGTATCTTCCCAGCATCATATACCCAACCCCCTGCTTCTGTGCACTTGGTCTGTACATTCTCATCTTTTACAGTGGAAAAGGTAACCCTGCACTGTCAAAGGTTAAGCTCTCCAATTAAGCTCTAGATTCTATTCCTTCTGATGCTTTCAGACACTACTCCTGTAATTCTCTCCTCTTCCTTGTCTATTATTGGTTTCTCTGCTACTGGATCATTTCTAGTAGCATATAAATATGCTCGTCTCATCTTTAAAAATCTTTCTTGTTCTTCTATTCCCCTTCAGCTACCATAAGTTCACAGTAGAACTTACGAAAAGAGTTGTATCAACTTACTGCTTTTGCTTCCTCATTTCTCACTCATTTTTCCACTCCTCGAGTCTGGAGATTTCCATCTCCAGCATTTCACTGAAACTTTTCCATTTGTGACAGTCACAAATATTGCCAAATCCAGTGACTACATCTTGTCATTCTTGATCTGTCAGCTCCATTCAGTACTGCAGATCTGCCTCTTCATTGAAGTTTTCCTCTCTTGGCTTTCATGATACCAGCCTCTCAAGCTCTTACTGTGTGCTTTCAGCCATCACCATTCTTTTCCAGATGTCTCTGTTTGCTCCAACCTCCCCCCCACACACACACACACTAAGGCTGCAGGACCCTCCTTTTTAGTCTACGAGCATCCTGGTGATGTCATCCAGCCCACATTGCTTGGGATGACATGCTGTTAACTCCCGTCCCCACGTATACTCTAGACTAGGCATCAGCAAACTTTTTCTGTGAGGGACCAGAAAGTAAACATTTTAAGTTTTGCAGGCCACATAAAGTCTCTGTTGGAACTGCTTGACTCTGCTGTCATAGCGTCAAAACAGCCAGATACAAATATGTAAATAAATGAGTATGGTTTTTTCCCCAAAAACCTTTATTTATGGACACTGAAATTTGAATTTCATATAACTTTCATGTGTCCCAACATATTCTTCTTTCTGTTTTTTTCTCCCCCAACTATTAAAAATGTTAAAACCATTCTTAGCTCACAGGACAATAAAAAAACAGCAGGCAGATTTGGCTTGTAAGCCGTGTTTGCTGACCAGACTCTTGCATTTATCTGTCCACTTGATATCTCTGTTTGGACTAGTAATAGGCATCACAAACTGAACATATACCCCCAAAATGTAACCCTAACTTTCCCTCCAAACTCTTGATTTGTTTCACTCCTGTCGGTTGATGGTACCACAGTCTACCCCCTTGGTCAGTACCTAGGCTGTAGGAAACGTGGTGCAGGGGAGACTCGGTCTTGTTGATGCCATCTCCGCAGCGCCTGGAAAGGCCCCGGGACACTCTCAGCTCTCAAAAAGATCTGCGGATCGAGTGGATGAACTTTTCTGCCTTCAGTTTCCTCATCTGTTGTATGGGGGTAAAATTTGCCTTCTAGGAATGGGAAGTGGAGAAGAGTGAAGGAGTAAAGAGAATATATATGAAGTACCCAGCATGGTATCTGGTACGTAGAAGGCAGTGAGTAGATACTAGAAGGAGGGATTGTTATTTGTGAAATAGATTTATTTTTTCATGAAATGAACAATAACAATAGCTGCTTTTTGTGTTCTTAGCATTTTGTGTAGGTTTTCTCATTTTATCCCAACACAACCTTATGTAGGTAGGTAGTAGTAGTTTTTAATAAGATGACACTGAAAACAAATGGCAGTGACTTGCCCAAGGTCCTACAGTGGAGTCTAGAGGCATACTTTTACCTCCTTTCCTTATAAAGCGAACATCAGGGATACGTTCTCCAGTAAACGTGGAATAGGATATTGATGTATTTTTTCAACTGAGGAATTATTTCTTGGCTTCTTTCAGTGAAATTGTGCATCCCCAGCCAAGTGTCCCTACAGCACCCTGTGTCCTTAGCACTAATTACATCCAGGGTAATAATTCTGTTTGGCTCCTTTCTTCTCTACTTGGGCACTGAGCAGTAGCCACCCATAAATGAGCCTTGGTGTTTTTTTTTCAGCAGCCTCTGTCTTTGGACATCAGTATTCTCAAGTACTGTTTCCTCTTTGCTCATGCTGGCATTGTAAGAAGCTAGCTTCATTATGGAGAAGCCCGCTTCATTAACGAAGCTCTGTGGGATGAGTGTTCCCATCTCCATCACACTTGAACGAGTCCTGATTATAAAAGTAAATATTAATAGTTAATTTGGCTTTTCTTATACCCTGTAATGACTTTCATGTTTCATTATATTTTAACTGCTGGAACTGCTCTTTTCTCTTACAGTTAGAAACTATCAAAAATTTGTTCCACTTTTTCTAAATAATTAAGACTTTTTAAAAAAAGTAATGTAAGTATATATAATTTATCTTTACATTTTGTTAAATAATGGATTTTACTAACTTAAACATAATGAAGAAAGCCATGTTGGAGATGACCAGCTGGGAGAACTATTAATCTCTGAGCTTTGAGATGCCAGAGTCTCGATATTGCAAAAGGGGACAAAAGAAAAGGCGATTTGCTCATACAATAAAGGGTCAAGTTGACTAAATATCCATCATCATTCCACATGTCTTATAATAGGAAAAGTTTCGGTAGCAACATCTACAGAGTGGAAAACCCTTTCCTAAATTGCATTAAATGTAAT
This sequence comes from Choloepus didactylus, assembly GCF_015220235.1. Taxonomy (NCBI): domain Eukaryota; kingdom Metazoa; phylum Chordata; class Mammalia; order Pilosa; family Megalonychidae; genus Choloepus; species Choloepus didactylus. The sequence goes on along the minus strand of NC_051313.1, from coordinate 54,725,111 downwards.
AAATGAAATTGCTGAAGGACACCAGGTAGTTTCCCTGGTAATGTAATATGTGTCCTTACCTAAGCTAAGGTTTCTTCCTAGCATCTTGGAGGAGGCTATGCTCTGCATCTTGCCTGTAATCTTAAGAGATTTCAGATGTACCAAATAAAAAAATATAAGCTTGTAGAGGAAAATAATAGAATCTCAAAGTAATTCCAATACCTTTCCTTTTTACTAGGATTTTTATTATTTTTTATTACCTTTTAAAAATATCCTGAAATCAGATTTCCTCTTTTTTCATATTCTGATGGATGGAAAAGTTGATTACTGTTTATAAGTTGAAAACAATTTAGTATTTTTTAACAATTGTTATTGGGATCTTTTAGAGATCCAGACAAGTGTATTAAGTTTGGAAGAAAGCCACCTGAAAATGCATAACTTAAGGAATCACTGATCAAGTCACAAATTAACTGTATACAACCCCCAACCCAAAGGTTACCTTTATTTAGACATACTGTTAGAGCTGTCTGTCGTCATGTCCATTGTGTCCTTTTATTTGACTCCTTCAGTTAGATAACCCCTGATGAGAATTAGCTTGTAACTAGACTTCCCCAGGAGGCCTTTGATATCTTCTAATATTTTTTCCTGGGAACTGTATCTTTCAGGGCTACGAATTTCTTTTGTAAATAATTCTAGAACTCCTGCTGAGTTTAAAGGCGGAATTTTAGGATGCTCAGCAGTAATGAAGATGAAATAGGTGGACCCTGCCATCAAGGTCTCATAGGTACATCGTAAGATAAGGTACATATAATTCATCAGGGCAAAAACACTTAGCTATCATCTGTTTTTATTTCATGCAACTAATATTATTGAGGATGTACTATAAACGGATACTATGCTAAGTGACATGACTATGCTCTGATTGCCAACCCAATATCCATTTCCCCATTTTTCTTTATGAAGAACTCTAATTTGATTTGGGATAATAGTACATCTAGCCATAAAAAGTCGCTTTTCCAGGCTCTTCAGCAGCTCTGGATAGTGGGGAAGAGACTGTTATGTTCTGTGCCAAGGAGATGTAAATGAAAGTCTTCGGCAGTGTTGTAGGAAACCTTTTGTTTCCTGATAATTACAAACTCAGCTGGCACAGACATTTAGTTCTTTGCCCTCTTTTTTCTTTCTGTTTGGAATGCAGCTGCAATGCCTGGAGGTATGATAGCTATTTTGTGACCATGAAATCACAGGCTAAGATCGGCCACACAGGAAAATATAAGGCATCTGGTTACTTGGCACTCCAAGTTTCCAAATCCAAGTTTTGTGAGAAAAGTAAACCTTATCCTTGTTTAAGCCATTTTGTTACATGTAGTCATACACAATAGTAATGAACATGTATTTTCTCTTTTAGTCCTTAAAGCAGTGTTATGAAGTAAGTATTGTTATTATTTTCATTGTGCAAATGAAAAACCTGAAGCAAACAGAATTGAGTAGTTCTCCCAAGTTCATTCTTCCATGAATATATGTTAAAGTTCACAATGAAAAAATGCATTAGGAAAAAAAAGGTATAGGAGCCAGGATTTGAACTATAACAGTGTGATTTTAAAGCCATGGGTTTAATTCATCAGACATTTGTGGCACTTTGGATGCCCAAGAGATTAATTCCTGGTGGTGGAAGAGCTTGCAAAGCTTTGTATAGGAAAGGGACTTTGAGTTGGATCTTGAAGAATGGTCAGGATTTTGACATCTGGAGACTGGGGAAGCAAGGAGGAGGGTGTTCAATGTGGGGAAAAGTATGTATGGTCTGAATGTGGAGAACAGTGGGCTGTTGGCTTCCACAAACAGACCATGAGGTTGCAGAGTTGGAAGTAAGTTTTGAAATGTAGATGGGGAGTGTATCACGAGAGTTTCTGAATACAAGGCTAAAAAGTGTGAAATGTATTCTGGATTTATTGAAAACTGCTGAATTCTAGACAGTATTACTCAGATTAAGCAGTTCAATGGAAATATTTATGAACATTCCTCATGATAGTAAAGAAATTTAGAGAGTAGAATTTTTGTATTCTATTATCCTTTCTTGAATTCTTTTTTTTCTTTTTAAAATATAAACTTAAGGTGGTAGTTATAGAGGTACCTGAATAATTTAGAAAATCCTTTTGGTTTAAACATGGCGCCACCTTGTGTATTTAAATTTTTGGTGTAAGGATTTTGAAACAAAAACTAAATTAAAAGCAATTTCTTATAGCTAGGTCTTGTATCTCCGTGTTCTGTCAATAAGGAGTCTCCCAAGAACAACTTTATGTAGAAGGTTTTTATAGGTTTTGAAGATCTGATCATTTAAGAGTTATTTCTGCTGTGGTTTATAAGTTCTAAATTGTGAAAAATTTCCATTTTGCTAAACGGTACAGAGGAAAAAACAAAGAAAGTATAAAGAGGGAAATGAATTAATTTAAAACTATTCTTATAAATGATATATACCATATTTAATTTTCAGCTGCATGATTGCTTGTGCATGCAGATGTGTGCTCGTTTGTGCATGTGTGTGTTTAGCAAACACCTTAGTTGTCTGCCTTGAGCATGCTCAACTCCTTCAGCCTACTGTATCCACAATCCCAGAAATAACTAATTTAAAAGTCTCCTAAAACAAGAAATGAGGAAGATAGCCTTGAAGAACTGAAGATTAAAAAAATTTCTGAAGATGTCACTGAGTCTTATCATGGCTATTTGACATTCCCTACCAGCAACTAATCTAAGAAGTAAGGTAAAAGTAAGGGGGAAGATAAAGAGGACGATGACAACAACAAAAAACCACAATGGAACTTTGAGAGTGGATGCATGGCACTGCATAAGGACGCACTGAAGACTGCAGGGAGGCCTTGGGGACCGTGTGCTGTCTCTGGTTGTGCTGTCTCTGGTCCCACCATTTCAGTCCCAGCTCCCTGGCCCCACAGCCCATCCAGGTGTGCTCTGTGCCCTGAGTGAGGTGGCCCAGCTCATCATCCCGTGTGCAGACTCCCAGCCTCAGGCCCCATACACTTCCTCCTTCACGAGTTTCTAGCCTCGTGTCCTTCCTGAATATATTGCTGGGACCAGGAGCCCAAGCTGCATTCCAGTCTGGAGGGCCTTCATTAAAGATCATGTAAGTTAAACTCTCTACTACCTAATTGCATTAGTGGCCAGAAGATACATTTGCATGGAGTATACAAGAGGTACCTCTTACCAGCAGGGTGACTGGGCCACCTCATGACTGAATTCTGAAGTAACAATAGTCATCAGGTATCTTCAGGGACCTTTGCCTTCTACTGAAGTTGTGAGCTTTAGTCGTGTTACATTGTCACACCACCCAGTGCCACTGACTGGTTCTTACCTCCCAACTGACCAAAGATGGGTATGGAGTCTCAGCCTTTGGGATGGGGGTCAGCTATGGATCTCTTCTTCTAGGTTCACGTGATCTTGCCCTGCCACAAGCTGCAGGAGAGGTTCCTGGGCCTGTCCTAGGTGATGAGAAAGTGGCTTCCCTGGCTCGCACTGTCCAGCTCTCTTTCAAGTGCAGCCCTGTGTTCTGCCACCTGGAAGTCAGGTGGGGGTGGAGTAGGACAGAGAGTACTCTCTATAGCTGGCCCTGTGGACAAGAGGGACTCATGCCCCACTTAAGTTTGGTCCTGGTTGCATGAAAATCTTTTTCTTAAATCTAGAGAAACCCTGGTGCTGCCTCCGCCCAAACAGGTGAGGGTCACTGAGGGAAGACGCAATGCCTGGCCTAGTTTGGCTTCAAGAGTTTTCACCTTCCCCACTGGATGCTGGACTTCCTAACTTCATACATCCTGCATTTGCAGATACTCTTTTGTTAGTAGGACCTCTTAATTTGTTTACTGTTTATTCCTCCATCTGCTCTAAGCTCCCCCATTCTGATGAGTGATTGGATACATCAAGCCACTAGCAATCACTCCCAGCTCACCTCTCTGAGCCTGGCCCTCAGGGGACACCCTTCCTGCAGGTGGTCTTTGAGTACCCTCCCTCACACCCATTCTGTTTTGAGGGGGGCCAGAGTAACACACTGTGAGCTGTATGTCAATGGCCATGAGTTTTGTTTTGTTTTTTTTTTTTACTTTCATGATAATTTATTATTCATCGAACAATTAATACACCAAACATGCAAACAATGAAAAAAACAAACTCCTCATTCTCTATCCCACCACTCCCTGACCTACACTTTTTTATCACTTTTCTTTTTTTTTTAAGTTAAATTCAGTTTTATTGAAATATATTCACATACCATACAGTCATCCATGGTGTACAATCAACTGTTCACAGTACCATCATATAGATGTGCATTCATCACTCCAGTCTATTTTTGAACATTTTCCTTACATCAGAATGAATCAGAATAAGAATAAAAAATAAAAGTAAAAAGGAACACCCAAATCATCCCCCCATCCCACCCTATTTTTCATTCAGTTTTTGTCCCCATGTTTCTACTCATCCATCCATACACTAGATAAAAAAGAGTATGATCCACAAGGTTTTCACAATCACACTGTCACCCCTTGTAAGCTACATTGTTACACAATCGTCTTCAAGAGTCAAGGCTACTGTATTGGATTTTGATAGTTTCAGGTATTTACTTCTAGCTATTCCAATACATTAAAACCTAAGAGGTATTATCTATCTAGTGCATAAGAATGCCCACCAGACAGGTGTATCAATCCTCTAAGAATAACCATCAGGGAAACCAAGTACTGAATAATTCCTCCTTCTGTGACCTGAGCTTGTTCTCATCTGGGAAAACCTGATTGGGGTGGCCTAGGAGGTCAGATGCCTAGACAACAGAAAACTACAAACTGCACTAAGAAAAACAAAGCTATGGCCCAGTCAAAGGAACAAACATACACTTCAACTGAGATACAGGAATTTAAACAACTAATGCTAAATCAATTAAAAAAGTTTAGAGAATATTTCACAAAAGAGGTAGAGGCTGTAAAGAAAACACTGGGCATACATAAGGCAGAATTTGAAAGTTCAAAAAAACAACTAGTAGAATCTATGGAAATGAAAGGCACAACACAAGAGATGAAAGACACAATGGAAATGTACAACAGCAGATCTCAAGAGGCAGAAGAAAACACCTGAAACCTACATGCAAAGGAGCAGATGGAGAAAAGAATGAAAAAATATGAGCAACGTCTCCAGGAACTTAAAGATGAAACAAAGTACAAGAATGTACGTATCATTGGTGTCCCAAAAGGAGAAGAGAAGGGAAAAGGGGCAGAGGCAATAATAGAGGAAATAATCAATGAAAATTTCCCATCTCTTATGAAAGACATAAAATTACAGATCCAAGAAGTACAGCATACTCCAAACAGAATAGATATGAATAGGCCTATGCCAAGACACTTAATAATAGATTATCAAATGTCAAACAAAGAGAGAATCCTGAAAGCAGTAAGAGAAAAGCAATCCATCACATACAAAGGAAGCTTAATAAGACTATGTGCGGATCTCTCAGCAGAAACCATGGAGGCAAGAAGGAAGTGGTGTGATATATTTAAGATACTGAAAGAGAAAAATCACCAACCAAGAATCCTATATCCAGCAAAGCTGTCCTTCAGATATGAGGGAGAGCTCAAAATATTTTCCGACAAACAGACAATGAGAGACTTTGTGAACGAGACACCCGCCCTACAGGAAATACTAAAGGGAGCATTACAGAGTGATAGGAGAGGACAGGAGTGCATGGTTTGGAACACAATTTTGGGAGATGGTAGCACAGCAATGTAAGTACACTGAACAAAGATAATTATGAATCAGGTTGAGAGAGGAAGGTTGGGAGCATGTGAGACACCAGAAGAAAGGAGGAAAGATAAAGTCTGGGACTGTGTAACTTGGTGAAATCTGGAGTGTTCAACATTTGTGATAAAATGTACAAATATGTTCTTTTATGAGGGAGAACAAGCAAATGTCAACCTTGCAAGGTGTTAAAAATGGGGAGGCATTGGGGGAGGGATGCAATCAACATAAACTAGAGACTGTAACTAACAGAATCATTGTATTATGCTTCCTTTAATGTAACAAAGGCGATATACCAAGGTAAATGCAGATAAGAGGTGGGGATAGGGAAGGCATGTTAGACATTTGACATTGGTGGTGTTGTCTGACTCTTTACTCTACTTTGATTTAAGGTTACTTTTCCTTTTGCTATGTCCTAGCTGTCATTTTTTTCCCTCTTTCTTTTGCCTCTCTACCTTCTTTGGCTCTCCCTCCTGCCTTGTGGAAGAAATGTGGATGCCCTTATATAGATAGTGCTGAAGGTGGTGAACACATAAATATTTGACCATACAGAGAACCTTCAATTGTTTAGTTAGGATGGAATGTATGGTGTGTGAACAAAACCATCCTAAAAAAAAAAAAAAAAATTGGGTTGATGACAAAACCTCAAGGGCAATATACTGAGTGAAATAAGCCAGACACCTAAGGACGAATATTGCAAGGTCTCACTGATAAGAACTAATTATAATATGTAAACTCATAGACATGGAAAATAAGGTAACAAGATATAGGATAAGGCTTAAGAATGGGGAGCGGTTGCTTAGTATGAGCAGAATGTTCAACTAGGATGAACTTAAATGTTTGCAAATGAACAGAGGTGTCGGTAGCAAGATGTGAGAATAACTAACAGTGCCGAATGGCGCATGAATGAGGTGGAAAGGGGAAGCTCAGAGTCATATATGTCACCAGAAGGAAAGTTGGAGGTCAAAAGATGGGAATGCATAAAACTGAATCCTATGGTGGGCAATGTCCATGACTAACCATACAAATACTGGAAAACTCTTCCATGAACCAGAACAAATGTACAACAATACAACTAGAAGTTAATAATAGAGGGGCATATAGGGAAGAAATATATACCTATTTCAAACTATATACTACAGTTAGTAGTATTTCAACATTCTTTCATAAACAGTAACAAATGTACTATGCCAACACTAAGAGTCAACAATTGAGGGGGGTTGGTTAGGGATATGGGAAGATTCGAGTTTCCTTTTCTTTTTTTCATCTTTCACTTTATTTCTTGTCTGGAGTAATGAAAAGTTTCTAAAAATTGAACAAAAATTAAGTGTGGTGATGGATGCACAGCTGTATGAGGGTACCAGGGGAACTGATTGTACACTTTGGATCTTTGGATGATTGTATGGTATCTGAACAATCCCAGTAAAAATTAAAAAAAAAAAAAAAAAGAATGCCCACCACAGTGACCTCTCGACTCCATTTGAAATCTCTCAGCCACTGAAGTTTTATTTTGTTTCATTTTGCATCCCCCTTTTGGTCAAGAAGATTTCTCAATCCTATGATGCTGGGTCCAGATTCATCCCCGGGAGTCATATCCTGCCTTGCCAGGGAGATTTACACCCCAAGGAGTCAGGTCCCACATAGGGGGACATGGCCATGTGTTTTCAAAGGCCTAAGTGCAACCAACAAATGCTTTGCAGCACTTACATGTACCTGCCTTCCTTGTCCCACCTAGGTGGGGGTGTTTGAGATCCCTTCCTTCTACTGAAGGCTGTACTTTGGCCAGTTCTCCTGTTAGGTGATAGATAAATTTGCCATACTGTAAATCATGAGGAGATTGGGCCTCTGTTTGTATTCCTGCCCAAGCACCAATTCTCTGGAAAATATATTAGAACAACCAGCCACCAAATATCACAGAGCTGAATTTAAAAGACTCGGGTGCATGTGAGGGCTGTTTCCAGGAGTGAGAACCAGCTGTCTCAGTAAGGTTTCTTTTCTTAAACTGCTCCCATTAAAAGCACTTAGGGAATCTGTGTCAGAGTATCCTTTAGAAAAACTTATGTTATAATGAGAGAGCGGGGAAAAAAACCTCACTACAAAACAACAGACAGAAATCCCGGTATGGGTTTCTCTTGTGAACGTTTCTCAAAGTGAGCCTGCTGGAGGGCTTACACATGCTATGGAATATTCATCTTGTCTCCCTGTGATATCTGTCTTTGCGTTTGGCATTACCGAGCCTCGGAGGTTATCATGAATGCCAGTTGTGTGAAATAAGCACAACTGACAGGATTTAAAGGCCAAGACTAACCTTTCTAATCCATCTATTCCCTAGTCTCTGCCTTAGGCCATGCCTTTTCTGCAAGAATATACTACATCCTTTCTCCCGTGAAGGGAGCTGCACTAATTTCCTGAATGTCAGTCAAAGCCTCCCTCCTTGAGGAGTTGGAGAAATTCAGATTTCTCCTTCTGACTAGATGGAAAAGGAACTGTAAAGAATACTTAGAATAAGGGTGAGCATTGGTGATCCTGCCACATTTGCTTAACTTTTTCACTTCTTTACTTCACTAGCTCAGAAATATATAGTTCTTTTTCCTCTTTCCCCATATATTTAAGAAAATTAATTCTGAATTACAAAAAAAAATACATGTAGAGATAAATTCAGTGACTTCTAATTAGATTCATTAGTATTGAGTAGGCATTGTTCTAAGTGCTGGGGATACAGTATAGACCAAGTCCCTGTTCTTGAACTTGTATTGCAGTGAGTGGAGAAACAGAAAATAATCAAATAAACAAAGATGTAATATGTTAAGAGGCAGTAAGTGTTATGAAGAAGAGTAGAGTAAGGAAAATAGGGGATGAAGGGTAATGGGGAGTGGGGCACTATTTTACATAGGATGGTCAGGAAAGGCCTCTCAGGTAGGGTGGTATTTGGGCAGAGTCCTGAGAGACACAGGGGAGTGAGCCAAGCTGACATCTTGAGGGAGGGTGGTCCAGGCAGAGGAAGCAACTAGTTGCAAAGACTGAGGTGCTCGGTGTAGTTAAGCAATGGCAAGAAAGCCCACTGGGTTGGTCAGAGAGGTGAAGATGGTCCAGTTTATGTAGAACTCTTCAGGTTATAGTCAAGTCTTTCTTTTATTTTCTGTGTGATATGATTTTATTAGTGTTTATAAAGGATCAGTTTGGCTGTTGTTGAGAACAGTGCAGGGGCCAAAGGAGGAAGTGAATTTGACTAGAGTGAAAGTGAGGGAAGTGGTGAACAGTGACTAGATTCTGGAACTTTTTTAAAGATGGAGCCAACAGAAGGGGCTGATGGATTGGATGGAAGGTGTGAAGAAAGCAAGAGGAGTCAAGAATGAATCCGAGTTTGAAAAGCCCCCTTGAGGGGCTGGGGGAAACTGATGGAAATATTAAATTTACCTACTTGGGGAATTCCTTATATTCTTGCAAACATTGGAGACCACCAATTCAGTAGGCCAAGCCCTCGATCTTGGGGCTTGCCCTTATGAAGCTTGTTACTGTAAAGGTTAGGCTAAGCCTACTTATAACTGTGCCTGAGAGTCACCCCCAGAGTACCTCTTTTTTGCTCAGATGTGGCCCCCTCTCTCTTTAAGCCAACTTGGCAGGTAGACTCGCTGCCCTCCCCACTATGTGGGATCTGACACCCAGGGGTAGTAAATCTCCCTGACACCATGGGATGTGACTCCCAGGAATGAATCTGGACCTGGCATCATGGGATTGAAAAAGCCTTCTTGACCAAAAGGGGGAAGAGAAATGAAACAAAGTAAAGTTTCAAGGGCTGAGAGATTTCAAATGGAGTTGAGACGTCATTCTGGAGGTTGTTCTTATGCATTATATAGATATCCCTTTTTAGTTTCTAGTATATTAGAATAGCTAGAAGGAAATAACTGACATTATTGAACTCATCCCAGTAGCCTTGTTTCTTGAAGGTGAGTATATAACTATATAATTTATACAGTGTGACTGTGTGATTATAGAAAACCTTGTGACCTGAACTCCCTTTATCCAGTGTATGGAGAGATGAGTAGAAAAATGGGAACAAAAAAGTAAATGAATAATAGGGGGCAACTGGGGGGATGGGTTGTTTTGGGTGTTCTTTTTTACTTTTACTTTTATTTTTATTTTTATTCTTAATTTTATTTTTTTTTTTTTGGAGTAATGAAAATGTTCAAAAATTGTGGTAATGAATGCACAGCTATATGATGATACTGTGAACCATCGATTGTACACTCTGGATGATTGTATGATATGTGACTGTATCTCAATAAAACTGCAAGGGAAAAAAAGGAATCATATATGTCCTTTCTGATTGGCTTCTTCTACCTTCTACTTAACATAATGCTTTTTAGGGTAATCCATTTTGGAGCATATGTCAATAGTTATTTAACTTTTATAGCCATATAAAATTCCATTGTACAAAAAAAAAAAAAAAAAAGAGTGACTCTGAGGCTTTAGCCTAAATAACTGGTAGAATAGAGCTACGGTTTGCTTAGATAGCGGAATTGGAATAGAAGTAATTTGAAGGTTGGTAGAGAAGATTAAGCTTTCAGTTTGGGGCATGTTTAGTATGAGATTCCCATTAGACATCCAAGCAAAGATACCGAGTAGGCAGATGGATATAAGTCCAAGGAGTGAGGGTGGGGCTGGAGAAACCAATTTGAATGTCATCAGAATGTAGATGGCTTTAAAGTCACGGGATTACATGAGATCATCCATGGAGTGAGTGTGAAGAGAGAAGAGAAGCGGTCTGAGGACTGAGCTCTGGGCACCTCCAAAGCTAAGAGGCTGGTAAGGAGACAGAGAGGGAGTAGCTAATGCTGTAGAAAGAAAACTGGAGAGGGAGCATTGTCCCAGAGGCAAAGAAAGAATGAGAGCAATCAACTTTACCAACTGCTGCTGCCTCGAGTAAAATTAAATATTGAGAAATGGCCAGTGTATTAGGAAACATGGAGGTCATTGGTGACCTTGACAAGAACAGTTCAGTGGAGCAGTGGGAACAAAACACAACAGGAGTGAGTTCAAGAGAGAACAGAGTAGAGCAAATGGAGGCAATGTGTTTGGACAACTTCTCTGAGGAGTTTTGCTATAAAGGGGGGCTTGGAGGGAGCTGGCTGGATCTGTGGGGGTCAAGGAAGGGTATAACAGCATATTTGTATGCTAATAGGAAGTATCTGGTAGAAAGAAAATTGAAGATGCAGGAGCAAGAATGGACAACAGCAAGCAGAAAGGGTTAGGATCTAGTGCACAGGTGGGAAAGCAAAATGCACTGATGTAGATATAGGTGGATGGGTTGCTATATTGGTGGTGGTAGCCTTTGGGAGATAATGAGGTGACAGAGAAGAGGGGTTGGGGGTTGAAGGTTGGAGGTTTGCAGGGAGAGGAGAATGAGCAGAAGAGGGAACAAAGAGTGATTCTTCTCCGACAGCAGAAACACCTGGAGGGCTTGTTGAAACACCAATGGCTGGACCTCACCTGAAAGTTTCTGATTGAGTAGGTCTGGGGGAGGAGACAGGAACTGGCAGGTTTTACAAATTCTCAGTGTGCCAGTTTGGAGTTGCTGTAAGGAGTAATATCCCCAGAAAAGCCATATTCTTTAATGAAATCTTTTGGGGCAGACTGATTAGTCTGTTGATTAGGGTAGGGCTCTGATTAAATTATTTCCATGGAGGTGTGGACCCTGCCCACTCAGGGTGGGCCTTGATTAGTTCACTGGAGTATTTAAGAGAGAAACTAAGAGCGAACACAGACCCAGATGCTTGCTGATGCTTGGAGATGTAGACAGAAGGATGTTTGGAGATGCAAAGCTAAGAGATGAAACCCAGAGTTTGTCGCAGAGAAGCTAAGAGAGGACCCCCAGATGCTTAGAGAGAAATGCACCAGGAGAACCAAGTAGAGAGCTGAGAGAAGCTAAGCAAGACAGAAGGCTAAAGACATTTTGGAGAAGGCCATTATGAAATGCAACCCGGGAGCAAAGGACCAGCAGACACCAGCCCCGTTTCCAGCTGACAGGTGTTTCAGATGCCATTGGCCTTCCTTCAGTAAAGGTATCCTCTTGTTGATGCCTTAGTTTGGACACATTTATGGCCTTAGGACTGTAAATTTGTAATCTAATAGATCCCCTTTTTAAAAGCCAATACAATTCTAGTATTTTGCAAAACGGTAGCTTTAGCAAACCGGAACACTCAGGTAATACCGTTGCTGCCTATCCAGAGATGAGATAGAAGCACTAAAGGCTCACTTGTGCCTGGTGGGCACATGTTTAAAGGGAATTTTGTCAGTGTGTGTGCTTTTCTCCAGCCCTGTTCAGCAGCTCAAAAGCTGAAACAGTAGGTAGATAATTGGACTTAACCAGAATAAATGAGGTATAGATGCCACCAGGACACTTGGGAGATTTTGCTTCTCCATGATTTTTTTTTTTTTTTTTTTTGGATTCTAAAGATGGTATTTATACATCCTTTATTTTAAATAAGAATTAGAGAATCATGTTGAGAAAGAAAAATGAAAGTTTGTGTAAAAATTGCCTGTAGGAGTTGCTGTAAGGAGTAATATCCATCTGTGGTCTCACATTGCAAGGAGAAACCAAGTCCCCTTTCCCTAAAATACCTGTTAACTGTACTGTTTCTATGATTTAGTAAAGAGTAAAATTCTGAAATACACTTTGCAAAACTAAAAGTTAGTCTTTTATATTTTATGAGATACCACAAACAGGCTCCAAAAATACACTGAATTTAAGAATGTTCATGTCCTTCCGCAAAAAATAAGCAGAGCTTCACACTCAGGAGATGCAGTGAGTAGAGAACTCAGCTATTAGAGAGAGTTCCTCAGCTCATTAATCTGAATAGAAAGAAATTCTAGAATTAATCCTGCTCTCTATATTAGGGAGCAAAATTAATTCAAATATGGTATGTTAAGCAAAGATTTAAATATAGTGTAGTATATTTACATATTAAACAGTATTATATTAAAATTTTTAATGTAACTGATCTTTTTTTTTTTTTCCTTAAAAAACAAAACAGATTTTGTTGGAGCCAGGTGTGATCCAGGATGTGTTAGCAGCTGGCAGTCACCTGCAGTTGTTGGAGCTTCTCAATTTATGTTCCCACTATCTCATCCAGGTATGTGAGCTTGTATCCTGCTGATATGGCCGTCACATTCCTTTCCCCTGCAGTCGTGCGTTAGCTATACCCCAGCAACCAGAGCCCAACAACAGGTAAAATGCCACCCTAGCCCACTTGGAGGGACGTGGCCTGTGGTGATAGATTTCCTCAGGACATAAACTGAGAAGCAGGAGTGTGGCTTCAGCTCTCACAGCCTGTCACAGAAGTGGGCATTTTCTCCCACCCTCCCTGCCCACTTCAGATCTCCCCAGTGTGCTTGGGCAGCAAATGAACTTGACAGCCACACACAGACACATTGCCAGGCCCTGGGGGAATGATGCTGGGAAGGGTCTTGGTCTGACGCATGTTTTCTGGTTGAGGAAATAACCACAGCTGCCTGAGAAGTTGAATAGTCATGTAAGAGGGAAGTAACAGTAGATCATGTATCACAAAGTCATATATAATTCATTATCACGGGAGCTTCTCAGGCAGTCAATGCTGGAGAAAGGATGAGTGATCCTTGCTTTCTTCCTGTGATTTGCCGGGATGTCCAGAAAGGCCTGTGAAGGTTAGGGAGGAGAAACTCCTACACTGGGTTTCTATGGAGTGTTCACAGCCGTTTCATGTTCGGTTCTGCACATTTTTACTGATGAAAAATCAGAGGCTTGAAAAATACCCAGCTTTCCCAAGGTGATGCAGCTGGTGAGTGGCAGGCATTTTTCTTAAGTGAATGCTATTTGGTTAGGTAGGAAGAGATGGGACATTTCAGACAGTCAGTGTGGCTGTGAGGCTCTTTTATTTTAAAAAGTTAAGTACTAGTTTCCTATTTTAGGATCCTCTCCTATCCCCTACTGGTATTACTTGTCTTTATCATAGCATTGTAACAATAAAAATAAAATTTAAAAAATAATAAATTCACCCAATTTAATTCTATCCTCATGCATGAGACATAATATTAGTGAGTAGGAAATCTCATTTATTTTCCTGTTCAATTACCTTCTCTCCTTCCTTATCATTTTCTCTAATTCAAAATATGCCCTTTATCATTGATTTCTGTTAACACATTTCTCTTCAGTAGCGTTTTGCAGTTTACAAAGCTCTTTTGTGTATATCATCTTATATAATCTTCCCAGTGACTCTGGGAAATAGGAATCCATTGCTTCCCAAAGAGACAATGGCAAGAATGTCAGCCAAGTTCACCTCAGCAGCAATTCAAATACAATATATGAAAAATTTTTATCATTATCTCAGTACATTTAATCTAACAGTAAATGTTTGACTATTTAACTTATTTTCTTTTCTTTCTCCTCAATATTGTTGGGTGGTATGGGAAAGCTGTTTTTAATCCCTTTCTGCAGGTAGCAAATGGGAATAACATAGAAAGGTTACAAGACTTCAGAGATGTGTGTTTGACTTGTGAAATTGAAATTACTTTTATTTGACATTTCTACCTCAAATATTACAACTTGAGCTTTAAGTAACTTCACCTGATTCACTTTTTTCTATGGCAGGTAATAGTGAGTGATATGTGTTGACAGAAGTTCGGTTATAATGTTGCATATTATAAATGGTGTGTATAAACATGTGCATATATAACTATACCTATAATTTTTCTATAGATGAGAATTTCAGATAATGATTTATTTTCCCCCTGCATCAGATAAAGTAGCTCATTATTTTACCAAGGCGAAACTGTAGCTTATATACACATATGTTTTGTGGCCTGTTATTCAGGCTGCTTGAGCAGTTCTTGAAACTTTTACCTATATATTTTCATTTTATTCTCGCATGTAACTTTTCCTGAATATTTGTGATTGTTGCAAGATGTCCAACTTGTGAAAGGAAACTTTGACTGCAAGGGAACCAAATCCATGGATATGCAGAAACCATCGTTACTTCAGTCTTTTGAAAATATAATCCCTGCCTTCTCTTGGGATTATAAAAGCACCAGCCTGGGTCAGTCTGCTTTTAAATCTTGACACAGTCTTGTAGCTATACATATATATCAAGTCTTTGTATTGTTGCTCAGCTGGCTTCTAATATTATTTGGGACCATTTGATTTGGCATATAAAAATAATTTTTTGTTGAAATGAAAAATCTCCAGTGCTGAAAATGTACCTAGAAATTGTGCCCCATCAAGCCAAGGCTAGTATATTCTCTATCCTCGTTTGCTACTTTGTCCGACTAGGAGTTGTGTAACCATTTCCCTCGCTAAGTTGTCTGGTATTGCCTTGTTCTCAAATTTCCATTTTTCCTTTGGTTTGTCTGCCAGAGGAATGCCTGCCAGACGCCTGTTGTAACTAACTCTCCGAGCCTCCCTGGTCATCAACTGTTGCCTTGGCCTGAAGTTCCTCTGTGTGTACAGGGGTTGCTGCTGCCCCAGAGCAGGGAAGGACACCTTGAGGCCACTGCCTGGGCAGGCCACAGTAGTGCCCCCCGTGACAGTGAAGATGGGCATAGTATTTGTCCCTGTGCGGTGACATCTTCCCCTTATTCACCTGGAGTTTCCAGGCCTCCCCTAGGGCCTGTCATTGGAACCCTCATGTTCTCCATGCATATCTGTAGAATAAAGGGGGAGCCATGCAATGAAAATGGTGCTAATTGATTGGGGTTGGGGGGCTAGTGTAGCAAGGCCTCTTCGGGGGCCCTGGCCTATTCAAACAATGGGACCAAACCGGGTAGCATCCCAACTAGTCAGAGCCGCTGTGATTTACCACCATCACCTCCATCCAGTTGTCTTCCATCTCTCCTGTCATGTGGAGCCCTCGGTCCAGAAAAGTCCAGTCAACCACTTTCCCTCCTCAACAGGAAGTTCCTTGGTGCCTTCCCTGCTGCTGAAAGCTTGGACAAAGATGGATATCACACAACATATTAGGCAAAGGGGGGGGGGCCGGGTCCTATGACTCCACTTCATGTATCAGCAGCAAAAAGGCAGTGATGTTCTTGACTGCATGACATGGAAGTTCATCCTTAGACATTGCCTTCTGTAACTCTATTTCAGTGACACCCACAAAAGTTTTGAGAAGGCCAGACTTCTCCCCAGAGTCCTGGAGGAGTTTATGGAGAGGGAATCTCCTCTGCTTTTGCGGACGGCTTGTCAAGCAGGCAGCATTGCATCTGAGGTTCCTGGTCCCTCCTGGGGATGTGATGGGCCTGAACAGAACTGGTGTTCCAGCCTCCACCAGCTGGGCCGGGATCACTGCTCCCATCTCATTACTCCCAGAGAAAGGATTTACAAAGAACTCAAATTTGCATCCTTCTCATCTGCTTTGCAGTGAAGTTATATAGGTCTGTTTACCATGTGGCCTGTTGTGTTAGTCTATTATTAATAAGCATAACCTGTCAGACTTATCTGTTCTCTGAGAGCCACAGACTAGATCCAGTCCCAAATAACATATGAATGCTTATTTTCCCCTTTTCTTCCTCCTGCTCTTCTTCCTCTTTTTCCATTGTGCTCTTTAAAAAAAAAAAAAAAAAAAAAAAAAAAAAGTCATCAGTAAGATGCACCAATTATTGTCTTTATAATGGGTCCAATAAAATGCATGAATTACCTTACTTTTCTGAGTATGCATGTTTGCATACATTTCATTCACTGTTTTAAATCTTGTAAAGAGGACCCTGGCAAACTATACTCATAAGTGATTGACTATGGATGTAGCGTTTCCATTGCATCCCTGATTTACTGAGTCCCTCATATGGACAGTGGAATCTTGTTGAATCCAGTTATGATTTCCAAACTTCTTTTCCTATCCTGTTTCTTGTTTGTTGGCTGAGCATCTTCACCTAAGTATCACAAAGGCAATACAAACTCAACCTGTGGAAACCAGCCCCTTTCTCTACTGATGGTACCATTGATTGACTGGTTGTCCAGAAATTTGGACATAGTCTCAGACTCCCTTCTCACCACGCTGTCCAATCAGTTACCAAGTTGAGTCCATTCAACCTTCTAAACAGCTCTGAAATCTGATCCTTCTCCACAGCTAATGTTCCACCTTTCTTTAGCTGCTCACCATTCTTAGTTATAGGTTATAATTACTTCATAACATCCTCCTAACGGGCCGTCTTGTATCTAGCTTCTGTCCTTGCCAAACCATAATCCCTAGAGGTATCATTATCTTTCCCTGGGAAGGGAAGCATTGTTTATTGAGGGCTTATCCATGCTGAGTGTCTTACATAAGGACTCTCACTTTCCTTCTGCAAAGTAACCCCATAAGGCAGGTGGAAATTGTTTTCCTTTTACAGATGGGGAAATGAATTCAGAACTTGGATGCTGATCAGGTTTAGAAGGCTCTGCTAGCTTCCCTAATGACCATTCAGGTCAATCATTTTACCTTTAAAAATCCTTCGCCTCCTCTCCAAGGCTGGGCCTGTGCCTCCGTAGTCCCACTGAGCACGGTGCCTTTCCCAGCCCCACTTTGTTGCTGCCCCTGAAGCACACCTTTCACATTGGGATTGCCAATAGGTGGCAGAAACCAGGTGATGGAGATCCCAGGTGGCAGACAGAGGTTCTCAGTCCCCTTTCAGACCATCCCCAGGGGCAGGGGTGGGAAAACATCACACACACACGTACATGCACACACGCACACATGCACATGCACACCCTCTCCTGTGGCTTAGTATCAGGGGTTCTGCACACTGGGCTTTGCATCGGATCCCCTGATAATGATGCATTAGGAGGCACAAGCATTGCTGAGGATGTCTTTTTTGTAGTTAGCTTTCAAAACCAAAACCAGAAACAAATTTGTATAATTTATACTACCACACCGCCCCCCCAAATCGTATATCCTAGTGTTTGAATAACAGGTTTTCTTTTGTTCTTTAAGTATCACAGTCTCTATTATGATAGGCAATTTAAATGTACTGATAAGAAAAAAAACATCACTTAGACTTTTAGAACAAAACCACCAAAGCGGTGCATAAATAAACTTTCTTTGACAGGAATATGGGTTTAGTATCTATTCCCAGGCAGCAGGTGGCAGTGTGAATCCACCAGAATTCAGTAGTTAATTTAAAAGTAAAAATCAGAAAAAATGAAGAGAAAAATTATTTATTTTGCTACATGTTAGTCTTCTGACCTAATCAGTAAAAAAGTCATTATTCACACCACACTGGGCAATATGCATTGTAATTTTTAACAAATAATAGGCAACTTTAATGTGTTCACAGGAAATACAGTTTTGTCTTGGGCTGCTGTGGTCATTTATCACCACACTTTGTGAAATCACTCATTTGTTCTAATTTGAATGTAAATGACTCTAAGGTTTTACAAATAAGGTGACAGACTCACATAAATGTAATTGCAGGGTTCATCTCCCTCTTTTTATATATCACTCATTAGGTTATGAATTAAATACATCGTATTAAACCAGGGGCATGTCCAATGATGATATTGTAATGGCAAATTACTCTATGCTATTAGAGGTGTATTTTTTATTCATGGACATTAATTTGTCATTAAGTGGCATTAGTTTAGCACTTTTATGTGAAAGACGTGACCTGAAAAAGAGGCATGCTGCTGTGCTGTGAGAGGAAGGATCACAAGGGCTATAGGTAGAGCATTTTATCACCATAAGAAAACAGAGAGGGGGTTTCGTTTGATTTTTTTTTTTGTACATTTGTTTTGTTTTATGCTGTTACAAAGATGAAAGATCCTTTCTCCAGATTGAAGGTGTTTGTTCTGTTTACCGTGTGCACATTTGGACCATCGAGTAAAGGAAAGCCAAAACTCTTACTCTTAATCATTCAGAAGCCAAGGATGTGAGGTGAACAGGAATGGGGAGGCGGTTTCCTGCCCTAAATCTCCCTCTGCGGCTGATGCTTATTAGTCATCCCTCGTCTTCATTTAGTCTTACAACTAAATGGGTTACAGTGAGAATTAGTCATCTCTCTCTCTTCAGTGATGTTACAGAGGTTTAAAGAATGGTATTCTCTCGTGAGGTTGTTAGGAAGAATTCTGGGTACTTTTGTTCCTTTTCTTTCCCCTTTTTCGTAAACGGAGCTTTAACTGTGCTTTCACCAAGAAAATCTTTTTCCACTTTCAACTTCTTGAAATAGCTTCATAGAAGAGGGAAAGTAACTGAGCGCTGCTTTTGCACTATTTTCGACACAGTTTAATGTGACTGGTAAAATGTCTTTCCAACCCCAGTTACGCTTGAGGGTGGGGATGGTGTCACACTTCTCTATGTCTTACCCATTCCCTCCATTCACACTGCAGGAGCTCAGTGTGTATTGAGGGAATGAATGATGCATCCATTCAATAACTATCACTTCTTTTCCGATCTCAAAATTTTATGTTATGTCAAGAAAAATACATTAATTTCAGCCTTCCATTGGTTTTGCCCATTGAACATTTTTTTAAGTTGAAAATACTTTCTATGAAGATTGCATTTGAGGATCTTATCTATTTTATAGTATTATAACAGATTATCATTTTTTACTAAGTAACACCACAATGACTTATAGGAGGGTATCTTTTCTAAACAATGTATTATCATAATTTTAATTATTAAATTAAAAGTATCTCCTAAATAGGATATATAATGAGAATATATAATGAGTGTTCTGAATAGAATAATTTATCCTCAAGGGTGAGAACAAGTTATAACTCATGCTCATTTTTTCTCCAACACTGAGCTATTTTTTCCTCGCAGTAGAGAAGAAAAATGGTTGTACCAACATATATATTTAATATGCCTGAAATCAAATACATTGTATGCCATTCCATAGTTTACACTAGAGCTGATATTCTTGTGTTTGGAGGAAGTTGAATACAACATTTGGAAAATATAAATGGCTTACTCTTTTGAATGTATTTTTTTTAATTGGTGAAAATGATAAGAAAGGGTGGAAATGTATCAGACCTATTAAATCATAGTCAACTACTAATTATTTGTTCTAATCAAATGTATTTGTTGTCTGGCATGGGTAATCTAGAATATCATATTTGCCAGATGTCATTAATATTTGGCTCTAAAATGTATCGTAAGATCTTTTAGAAGCCATTTTAAGATCTCAGTTTTTTTTTTTCTTATGCTACCATGTTGGTTTTTATTCCCTAAAACCACATCAAATGATGCCTGGTAAATGACATCCCAGAGGCATGCTGGCTGGCCAAGAAGCCATTTTGGGATTTTAATTTGTAATGTGGATTGCATCTTCCTTGTTTGTGAGGTTTTAAAGAGGGCAAAGATTATATTGAAGGATTTTCTAATAGTACTGTTAGTAATTAGTAATTTTAATTCTAAGCTAACTATTGTTATATGTATTGCTTCTAAGGACATTATATGCATTAAAATCTCTTCCAGCCTAAGTATATGTTTTCAAAGATAGAATGTTTTATTAATGTTAGAGTTTGGAATCAATAAATAAAGCAAGTAAATATCAATGTATCAATACTACTTGATTCCTTTATCAATACTTGGAAATTATGGGGTCTAAAAGAAAACCTATGTTCATTTAAAATATTCATCCTCCACACACCTTCCACCTGTAAGTATTTCTACTCAAGAGTTGAATGTCTGCTCTCTGCTCTACAGTTAAAGCACCGTTTGGCTCCTTACTCCATTAGTTACCTCCTATGTTTTCTTGGTTCCAATTTCTCCTTCTCCACTAGCACCTTCCTTCAGTTTGTAAATAGGATCAAATAATAGAGGAGAAATTTTCTTCTCCCATTACTCCCATTTCTTTCTTTCCCTTCTGTTCACAACTGTGCTCAATGTCCTCCTCACCTTCTATTCATTCTTAACCGACTGGACTCAGTGGTCTGCCTTCCCCACTCCTCAAAAGCTGCTCCAGCTGGTCTCCAAAGCCTCTAATTGTCAAAAGCAGCAGGCCTTTGGTAGTATCTTAATATGATCACTCTACAGCATTTTGATACTGGCAGCTCCACTCTTTTCCTGCACCTCTCCTTTCTTAGGATTCTCTCTCTCTCCTGGTTCTCTTTCTACTTCTTTTCATTTCCTTGACATGCTCTTTTTCTTCCATCAACTTGTATGCCCCTTGGGGCTCCATGCCAGTGCTCTTTTCTTCTGCTTAGAGGCCAGCCCCTAGCTTCATCTCTAATCTGTATACAGAGGATTACTTTATCCTGTTCTCCTCTCCTGAACCAGATCTGTATATTCAGCCAACATTTCCAGTTGATTTCCTACGTACATCTCAAACTCACCTTCATCCCATCTGAATCCTTGGTGTAATAGACAGCTCCATGACTTCATGAATCCCATTAAATTTTGTTGATTTAACCTCTTAAAAATCTCTCAAATATGCCTTCTCCCCTATGTTCCTGTTGTCATTGACATCATTCAGGTCTGAATTATTTCTCTTGGATTTTCTTGCAATAGGTTAACTTT
Organism: Choloepus didactylus; assembly: GCF_015220235.1. Classification (NCBI taxonomy): domain Eukaryota; kingdom Metazoa; phylum Chordata; class Mammalia; order Pilosa; family Megalonychidae; genus Choloepus; species Choloepus didactylus. The sequence continues at coordinate 54,703,887 of NC_051313.1, read as the reverse complement.
GCCCCCCAGCTGGAGTCTCTCCCCATGCTAATCAATACATTACTGTTAACTGTAAATAACTTTACTATTCATAACATAATTTGTTTATGTTTTATTTTTTCTGACCCAAAGAACAATCTCTTTCCCTAAATTCCAACATGGCTCCCCATATCCTAGTTGTAGTCTAGTTTTCTGACCATGTCCTTACTCTTTCTTGTTTCCCTAGTGTAACGTAGTCTTACTTTACCCCAAGGATATAATACTTTGTCATCTACAGGCCAATTGCCTAATCGGTATTTCCTCTTGGGTATCACACAGTCACCAGAACGTCACATGTCCTTTCTAAGTGTGAACTAAAGCCAGAAACCCAAGAGTCATCCAAGAATCTTCCATTTCCTTGTGCCCAAAATACATTGTCACCAAACTCTTTCACATCTACTCTCTTAATATTTACAATCTATCTTCTTCTCTCTATTTTCATTACCACTGTTTTAATTCAGACTCTCATTACTTATTTCCTGGACTAGAGAAATTTCCTACTGGCTGATGAACCTGTTTTCACTCTTGGCTTACCCAGTATCTCCTCCAAAATTCTGTTTGAATTTTTAGTTTTCTTTTTTTTTAATCCATGAAAAATTCTATTTGATTTTATAAGAAAATAACAATCCAATCTTGTCATGTTCTTGCTTAAAATCATTCAGTGGTTCACTATAGCCTTCAAGATAAAATTCATTCCACTTAATTTGGCACATAGGACCCATCTCTATCATGAAACTTCCTATCTATTTAGCTTTATTTTTTTAACATTTTACTGAAATAATTTATGCCACAATCATTGTGAACTTTGTGCATTTTCCTATAACTACACTTCTTTGTTTGATGTCTTTTTCTCTGTGGATTATTGTCTCCATGCTTTGTCGCTTTATCAATTCCTACATACTTACAAGTATTTGGGTTACTCTGCCAGAGTTGCCAGATCAGTCCTCTCAGTTGCAGTTAGATTTTCCTCTTCTTTCATTATAAGCAGTTGTTGGGAGCACTGATCACACCCTATTGTTAGTGTTGATTTACTTGTCTACTCCCCCATTTTTTATATCCATGGACGCTTTTGCAGAATGAATGCTTCCCCCTTCAATATATACTGTTCCCTCTACCTGGGAAACCATTCGCTCCCTATGGTGCTTCGGTAACTCCTTTCAAGAACCAGAATTAATGTTAACCCTTCAGTTTTTACTTCTGTCTTGTGCAGATAAGGTGATATATATAATGGAAATACTTTAATTCTCCCTGATGGAATATCTTGTTTCTTCTCTGGTGAAAAGTTTGGAGTTATGGTCAGAAGGACTAGAGAGAGGGAATCAAGGCTTTTGGCTGTGCATTAACTTAAGGAAGCGAGGATGATGGTTTTAAAAAAAAAAAATGTGTTTGTTTTTTGAGCTCGTGTACCTAGAAGTGCAGAAATGATAAGCAGTGACTCATTTCCACTTTCCCCCAAAGTGTCATCTGGCAGATAGATTTATCTTTGGAGCCAGACAGATATAAGTCCATATACCAGAACCTTGTGCTTATTAGTTAAGTGACCTTAGGCAAGTTACTTAACCTCTTTGCCTTTCATTCCTCATCTGCAGATATGGTATCTTATGTACAATCTATCTCTCAGGAGTGTTGGAAGATTACATGAGAAAGTACATGCAAAGCACTTAACATAGTATCCTACACACAGTAGGTGCCCTAGAAACCAGAGCCAGTATGATGGAATACTTCATTTGTGAATTCCTCTATTAATTCCAAATTGCCCTCTAAGCTGCTACCCCTGTCTTCCCGATCAATAACATATTGTGCCAGTCTCTTCCTGAAGATTTTGTGAATAATCAGCATTCTGGAAAATGCATTTTTTTTCTTTCAGTCACTTCTCCTTGATTTTGTAGAAATGCATTTATTGTTTTTTAAAAGGCTACAAATAATTATGTGGTCCTTCACTTTTTCCCTGCTTCTAAGATGGGCAAACGTCATACTGAAATTGTACTTTAATGTAGAATAATAAAACCAAGGCTTTGTCAAAATAACACATTAAATGGTATCGATGTTTTGTAGATAGGCTGTTTTGTTTATTATTTCTCCTACCATTCCTATAAATATAAAACACCTCCCCCCTTCTTCGTATACAGTATCCAAGAAACAATTGGAAAAATCTTTCATCTCTAACTCAGGTGTATAGTTGGTACTTAGAAGCCCATGTTGTTGGGTTGAGTTCTTTCTGCATGCACCGTGAGAGTTCCCTGTGATGGGACTTTTTAATAATGAAGATCATTGTGTCTTAAGCTCTCCGACTAAGGGAAATAAAAACTGTATTTGTTAAAAATAAGAAATGTTTAGATTATTTCTTACTGGGAGAGGATTATCCATGTGTCCTGCCTCTCTCCAGCTGTTTTTCTTTCTGACTTTCCCAACTAGACTTCTATATCACACACTTTCCTTTGGCTTATCATCCTTTTCCCACACATTCAAGGGGCATATGCCACAGGCCCTGGGAAATGACTGTATCATTAGTTTGGCTCCAGGGATCCTGTCTTCAGTCCCTTCCAGTATACGGGCTGGGGTCACGCAATTAGTTTTGCAGCAAAAATATATTTATGCAGGTGTTTTAGTTTCCTTGGCTGCTCAAGCAAATACCACGCAATGGGCTGGCTTAAACAATGGGAATTTATTAGCTCTCAGTTTTGAGGGTAAGAGAAAGCCCAAATCAAGGCATCATCAAGGTGATGCCTTCTTCTTGAAGCCTGGCATTCTTGGACTGGCTGTCATCGATCCTTAGTCCTGGGCTTCTGTGTCACATGGAAACACATATGGCGGCCTCTCCTGGCCTCCGCTGGCCTCTCTGTTCTCTTGGGTTCTGTTGAATTTCAGCTTCCTGCTTCCTGTGGTGTTCTCTCTGTCCGCCTGAATTTCATTCCACTTTTAAAGGATTCCAGTAATAAGTTTATAGGCCCATCCTGATTGAGGTGCCCCCCCCCCCCCCTTAACTGAAGTAACCTCATCAAAAGGTCATACTTTAAATGGGTTTACTTCTACAGGAATCGATTAAGTTTAAGAACTAGCGTTTCTATGGTACATACAGTTCCAAACCACCACAACAGGATAGAGTCATTCCTTTCTTTACTCAACTGTGTGTTCCGGATCAGTGTTTCTTAAACTTGTGTGTATACGGGAATCACCTGGAGGGCTGGTTAAAACAGACTACTGGGCTGGACCCCCAGAGTTTTTGATGTAATAGTTCTGGCAGGAGCCTGAGAATCTGCATTCTAACAAGTTCCTAGGTGGTGCTGATGTTCCTGGTCCAGGGACCACAGTGGGAGATCTGTTGCTCTAGATGGTGTTTCCACAGCCCTTCTCTCTTGCAAATACCCACTTGTTAAATCACTGATACTCAGATTTTGAAAGTGTCATCACACTTAGATAAATTTGAACTGGTCTTAGTTTATAATTATAATAAGAATTTTGATATTATGTAGGCTTCATATAGCATCCAATCTATATAAAGACAAAACAGCACAGATCTGAAACCAAAAACCTCCAATCCCTACTCTTATTTAAAATAATAATTAAATCAAACAACGTATGTGAATAACTATTTAAAGCCCACAAAATTGGGCTTATCTTCAGCACTCTGACTTTGAGGAGATATATGTATTGGTGCTAAATAAGGAAATATATTATAATTCCTACTATTCTTTTTTAAAATTTTAACCTGCTTATGGCTCCTGTGGCCTTAAAAAGAGTTTGCAGTTATTAAAATTGTAGTTTTAGAACCGTAATCACTCAGATATACCATTTTCAATGAAAAAAGATGATATACATTAATTTCCTCTATATAGTCCATAATTTAGTGAAAATCTCCTGATGTGCTGAGTCAGCTTTACTGAACTTTGAAACAACAGTTTCCAGCACATGGTGATGGGGAGCTAGAATTATTAATTGTTGATGGCTATGTCTGTGTGCTTTCTTCCTTCTGGGTTGCTAGCTTACTGGAGAATTTCCCAGGAAACAATGCAAAATTATTCATGATCCTTAAGTATTATACATACAGTTGATTATGAAAATGTACTAGTAACCTAATTGTAGAATTCCCCTGTTCTACAGCACAAATATATTTAAATAGGCCTTCAAACACTCCAAGAATAAGAGCATGCTGGAGTTTTTTTTTTTTGCCTTTTTTTTACTTGCTAATATTTTGTTTTAGCTTAATCAAATTTACCATGTGCATATTTACATCAATATATGAATATGTAGTTACCTACAGTTGTCCAGGTACTTTTATATGTTTATGGACATATATATATATATATATATATATATACCTCCCTATATATTTATACTTCTAAAAAATACCAGGGTTTACATTATTTTATAAGACAAGTAATCTGGCATGCATTGTCAATGAATTGCTTTTTTTCCCCCATAACAATTAGATTTTATCCTATACGCTTCAATGTAAAGTTGATATTATGGAGAAAACTCAGGTCTTTTTACATACATGATATACATAATACTTTCTTTTTTTACCTGATTCATTCCCAGGCTGTTAAAAGGTTTGGATTTTTGTTTGTTTGTTCCAGCATGTTCCAGAGGGTCAGCCTCTCAGCGCACATCCACACTGATGCCCTTTATGTTGCTTCCTCTAGTCCTATCATGTAGTCCTTTTCTGTAGCACCGGGTTGTATAGTCATGTAATATCTTGATTTACAACTAGGTTGTAATCCAAGTACGAAACAGGTGGAATCACAACTGGGTATGGTGCCTTGGATATTAATGACTTGGCTCAGCAGTGGAATTTCTAAAGCTGTATATACTTTTTGTCTTAATTATGCATTCATTAAAAGCTTTTATACCCAACAGAATAAAGTAAATATTTTTTTGATCTCCATAGTGTGCTCCCAGACTGTAGATTTGCACAGCAGGGTCTTGATAATCTGAATAAATTATATTTCCCCAAGGAGTTTATCTTTCAAATAAGGTTATAAAGAAATGCAGCTCCTCCATCCTTAGATTTCTCCATGTTCCTTTTCTGCTATGTGTAATATAGAGCATGGGAACCGGAGTAAATTATAGATAGTAGTACATACTTGGTTGTCCTCTAGTACAATGTCTCAATTTGTCCTCCTGGTTTATCTCTGGTGACGTCTTTTTCAAGTACAAAAGAATGATTTTACCTGACAGTTTTGATTTTTGCTGATTTTGTAGCAAAGTCTATGTTAAATATTCAGTGTTCTATTTCCTTCACCCAACCAGTGAATACAATGTATGGGCTATACAAAACTATAGTTTAAGCAGTGTTGACAGCATAAAAAAGGGGAAATGATAATGCCAATATTAGCTACTATGTCTTGAGCACCTAATAAGCAGAAGCTCTTTACATTTATTATTTGGAATCCTTACCACAGATCTAGAAGGCAGATATTGCTTTTCCCATTTTTTCAATGAGAAAATTCAACTCAGATTAACCATTTGCTGAGGCTGTCTGATTGGTTAGCTTCATATCATGTGCTTTTCATATAATTCCAAATAAAAGGTGCAGCCAGTGCCACAGTTTATGACCTGTGAAAGAGAAAGGGAAAAATATAAAATTATAAACCCAAATAAATATGCACAATCAGCTGAACTTGTAATTTTTCTGAGTCATAAAGAATAAGATGGCAATGCACCTGACATTGAATAGTATAGTTATGAAATGTTCAGACAAGTAGCCTTTTTTCCTCCCCTCTCCTTGGGCTGCCATATTTGTCTCCAGTCATTAACATTCTAGGGATAGGTTCCTTATTTAAGTATTTTTAAAGGAGCAAGAGAATCTATGTTATTCTGGAAACTAAGAACTGAAAACAATGAAAGTTGAATTTTTACAACTCTGGTATTTTCTCTTTCCTGCCTGCTATTCATCAGTCAAAACTTTGCTAAGTAGCCACTATTTGAAGACAGGGAGAGAGGTCTGAGAAGTAAAAATACCATTCACAGGGTAGCTGGTGAGAAAAGTACTTGACCACTGACAGAAAGTTAAACAAATGTTACAAATAGCCAGTGCAATTTGTCTGAAGAAGGAGCTGCCCTCAAGTGATAGTGGAGAGACCCACCTTTACTAGGACATGGGAGCTGATCTGCTTTCTTCTCTTCTCCCCCAGCAGGGGGGGAGGAACATTTATACAGAACTTCCCTCTTCTGCAAGCTTTTAATCTCTGTGGAATCAAATGGAGCCTTTAAATCCATCACAGATAATAACCATTTTGTAACAATAAGTTTCATGGTTCGACTTATGGCTAAAGGAAAATTGTGAAATTTAGTTTGCACTTAGTAATGTTTAGGGTAATTGTGAAACCTTGTTCCCATTCTTTTAAGGCAGCTAGCCAATTAGGCAAACAGCATGGACATTTATATATCTCTGATAATCAATAAGTTCCAACAGAGATAAGATTGTTTTTCAACATTCTGAAAGGAAAAAAAAAAAAAAACAAAAAATCACCAATAATGTGGAAAGTCAGAAGACCCAGGATTCACTGTGGAAGCCAGGCCTGATGTGTTTGCTACCATAAGTGGGTCTTCTAACATATTTACTAATTGTGTAAAAAAATCTGATGTGTTAGTTCATCATGAGAGAATTTCTTAAGCTTAGAAATAGCAAATATTTGAAACCACCTTTTTCAGTTAATTGTGGGAAATTTAGTCTAACTGTGAAATCATATTTATAACTAGGCTATCATTTCATCTTTCTATTTCAAGACATGGATATGCCTCACATGTTGCTTTTTTGTGTTCATAATCCAACATAATTCCAGTTACAGTCAATGAGAAAGGCAATAAGATTGTCATTGTGTAGTATCCAAAAAGCATGATACAAAACCTACCTTTCAGGAACTTTTCACTAGTTGGAAGATAAGCTATTGCATGAATAGCTTAGTATGTGATAGGAGATGTGAATTGGAAGGCATTAGAATTCAGTCTATGAGAAAGGGCTTCATTTTTACCACATCCTAGTTGGTTATTAGTTCCCATAAGTTGCCAGTACAATGCTTTTATTTCACTCTTAGTTAACATTGTTAATTCAAAACATACTGGTTTCATATGTAAGTTGTCAGGTTACTTGGAATAGATTTGGGAGTAGCAAAATAAAGGATTTCTTGATTTTCATTGTAAGAGTGACTCTTCATTTAGAGGAGTCCTCAAAATCTGGGCATTGTCAACATTTTATATTAGAACTCTGACTTTCCTGTATGCTTTTACATGTTGGGCATGGAAACATCATCATGTCTCCTGATAACATTTATCTGTAGAGAAGCAATGACATGTGGTAATTGAAATGGCATTTTGAAGGGAGGTCTAAGCAAAGGCTACTGTATTAGTTTCCCGGCTGCTAAAACAAATACCATATAATGTTTTGGCTTAGCAACAGGAATTTATTGGCTCACAGTTTCAGTGGCTAGAAGGCTTGCTTCTTCATGGGGTCTGATCTTCTGGCTGGCTGGCAATCTTTGGGGTTCCTTGGCTTTTCTGTTCTTTGGCAATGCACATGACAGTGTCTTCTCCTTTCTCTTCTGGGTTCCACTGACTTCCTGTCAAGCTTATGGTTGTTCCCCGTAGTTTCTCTCTTTCCGTGTCCAATTTCCTTTGCTTTTGAGGACTTCAGCCATGTTGGATTAAGGCCCATCCTGATTCTGTTTGAGCAAACCTTAACCAATAACATCTTCAAAAGTCCTCTTTACAAATGGATTCACACCACAGGACCAGGGGTTGGGACTGGGCATGCCTTTTGTAGGGGACATGATCCAGTCCCTAAGGTATCAGTACTTGTAAATGAAAGATCATAATTGTAATAGTGAAATATAGCATTATTAAAATAGTTACATCTGTTGAGTGTAATTACCCAGAAAATTATGGAATCCTGTTCAATTTGGTAAATTGTCATTAGAGAGGGAAGAATTTGAGAAGCTCAAAATGTCATTACTCTTTACAAAATGACATTGCTCATATTTTAACCTTGAGAGAAGTTTATTATCTGTAACCCAAGTCATAGTTTCCCATACTAATAGTACATGTTTTGTTTATTTTTGTTTCACAAGTCAATGATGTTTTCAGAACCAGATGAGCCAATGAGATAAATAGGCTATACTAAGGTTCTGTGTTACACTCTTTTCCTTAGTATTAATCAAAGCAACTCCATCAGATTTCTGAATCTTGTCAGTTTAACAATGACTTTTAGATTTAAGCCAGAATGTCACGCAGATTTGGGGGGATATTCTACAGTAAATACAATCACAAGATGACAGATATTTTCTGTTTGGCATAATTCCTGTTCCAGGGTCACAATTAAACTGCAGTGTTGGATGGGTGAGGGGTTACTGACAGAGTCAGGCAGGTGACATACAGGCATGGCTGAAACAAAGACAGACTACATATTAGAAATGTAGATCATTGATGTACAGTTTGTATCACTGTTGACACACGTCAAGATGCATATTTTGTCATGGGCAAACATAAGCTAGGCTGTGGGTTGTGTGCAATGAATACACAGCTTCTGGCTCTAAGGCTGTACATGTTTTTCTCCCATTTGAAAATGTATTAGAATGCAGTTGAGTCAAGGTGGTGTTATTTCAGGGATAGGTTTAAATGTGCTCTAAAGTATAAGATAAAGTAAATCTTAGATGAACTTAGGTCCTTTCTTCTTTTTTTTTTTTTTTATTTTGAAATGAATTCAAAGTTATAGGAACAGTTGCAAAAACAATACTAGCCCCATACACAGAAATCCATCATACCCTGACCCCCCTCTCCCGATAGCCCAAGCCACCAACTTTAACATGCTGTCACATTGCTATTTCTTTCCCTCCCTCCCTCCCTCCCTATCATCGATCATCTATTGCTGTCTTCTGAACATATGAGAGCTAGCTGCACACATCCTTGAACATACACTATAATTCACGCATACACTTCCCATGAACAAGAACATTCTTTTATGCAATTCCATTAAGCGCAGCTAAGAAGTACAAGAGATTCAACAATGATACAAAGCTTACATTCTATATTTCCTTTTCCTTATGTCTCAATTGTGTCCCTTTAAGCCTCCTGTCCTCCATCCTCCAATCCCATCCAAGTTCATCCTTTTCATTCAATTGTCATCTATTTAGACTGTCTTTTTTTTTTTTTTTCAGTTGTGGAAACATATATATAGCCTAAATCTTCCCATTCCACCCCCTCCCTAGCCTTCCATTAGTGGGATTAATCACATTTAGAATGTTGTAATGCTCTTTCCCACCATCCATTACTAGAAATTTCCCTTCACCTCAAACAGCTACCCTACACTCATTTCTTAACTCCCCATTGCCCCTTCCCCCATTTCTCTTTACCCATACTCTACTTTTCATCTCTATGGTTATATTCTCTGGTAATTTCTTTGTGTTTACTGTGGGGCTTAAAATTAACCTCTTAAATCTATATCAATCTTGTTTTTCTTTGATACCACCTTCACTTCAATAGGACACATAAACTATGTTCCTATACTCCTCCATTCCCCCACCTTTATATAGTTGTCTAAAATTACATATTTTACATTGAGTTCAAAACCACTGATTTGTCATTAGAGTTTGTGTATTTTATATCATGTAGGAAGTAAATAGTGGAGTTACAGTTCAAAAATTATTGTCTTCTATTTGTATTCCATTGTGTTTGGAGAATGTTCTTTGAATATATTCAATTTTTTTTTTTTAATTTCTTGAGGCTTATTTTATGTCCCAGCTTATGGTCCCTTCTGGAGAAAGATCTGTGATCCCTCAAGAAAAATGAGTGTCCTGGTGATTTGGGATGTAAGGTACTATATATGTCTGTTAAAATTCTCTATATCTCTTTCTCCTTTCTTTGTTTCTCTGTTGGTAGTGCTCCCTTTAGTATCTGAAGTAGGGCAGGTCTTTTATTGGCAGACTCTCTCAGCATTTGTTTGTCTGTGAAAAATTTAAGCTCTCCCTCAAATCTGAAGGAGGGTTTTGCTGGATAAAGTATTCTTGGTTGGAAATTTTTCTCTTTCAGAATTTTAAATATGTCATGCCACTGCCTTCTCACCTCCATGGTGGCCACTGAGTAGTCACAACTTAGTCTTATGTTGTTTCCTTTGTATGTGGCGAATTGCTTTTCTCTTGCTGCTTTCAGAACTTGCTCCTTCTCTTCAGTATTTGAGAGTCTGATCAGAATATGTCTCGGATGGGTTTATTTGGATTTATTCTATTTGGAGTTCACTGGGCATTTATGCTTTGTGTATTTATATTGTGTAGAAGGTTTGGGAAGTTTTCCCCAACAATTTCTTTGAATTCTCTTTCTAGACCTTTACCCTTCTCTTCCCCTTCTGGGACACCAATGAGTCTTAAGTTTGGATGTTTTATTTTATCTATTGTTTCCCTGAGATCCATTTCGATTTTTTCGATTTTTTTCTCCATTCTTTCTTTTGTTCTTTCATTTTCTGTTCTGTGGACTTCTAGGACACTGAGACATTGTTCAGCTTCCTCTAGTCTTGTATTGTGAATATCCAGAGTCTTTTTAATTTGGCCAACAGTTTCTTTTATTTCCATAAGATCTTCTGTTATTTTTATTTACTCTTGCAATGTCTTCTTTATGCTCTTCTAGGTTCTTCTTTATGTCGCTTATATCCTGGGACATGGTCTTCTTGATGTCCTTTAAATCCTTTGCCATGTTTTCGTTCCTCGATTGTAGTTCTTTGATTAATTGTGCCAGGTACTGTCTCTTCTGATATCTTGATTTGTGTGTTTGGAGTTGGATTCTCCATATCATCTGGTTTTATCATATGCATTAAGATTTTCTGTTGTTTTTGGCCTCTTGGCATTTGCTTTGCTTGATAGGGTTCTTTAAAGTTGTAAAAAAAAAGATACCGATCTAATTTTTCAGAAACACAGTTTGGTGGTGTACGCTTTCTCTAACTAACCAGCAGATGGCGTCTGTGAGTCACTTATACCCCCCAAGTCAGTTCTCCACCTCGTCCCCACTGTGTGTGGGGAAATGATTCTTGTGGGGTTCAGTTGGAGAACTCAGTTTGGGTGTGTTGCTGGAGCCGTCTGCCCTGAATGTGGGGCGTGTGTACGGGTGGCCAGGGAGGAAGGGCAGCTTTAATATTCAAATCCCCCAGGTTCCCAGAGATTCAAGGCCACCACAAGAGTCTAAGCCTTCATTTCATTTCAGCCCCAGACCCTCTCTCTCGCTGTCCCACAAACCACCGGACTTGGCATAGTATCCCTGGGTTCTCTGAGCGGGTCCTCCCATCCAGCCGTGATCCTCCAGGACCTCTGCCGAGGGAATGCCTTGCTACATCACCAGTGCACGCCGTCCCTCAAGGGAAGTCCTGGGCCGCTGGGCCATGCAGGGGCACTCCCAGCCTGATGCAGAGATGGCTGAATGGGGCGTCTCAACACCCCCCTCCTCGCACAGTTCCTTCTTCCCAGCTCTGGGACAACTGGCAGGGTCTGGGCTGTGGGCACGGCCCCGGGCAGGAGTTTATCCAGCCCTCCAGGGAGCCAGCTGCTAGCCGCGGGGTTTCTTTCTGTTTCCGGCTCTCTCCTCCGTTCCCCCAGCCCCAAGGGTATCTGCAGTGGGCTATCTTCCAGGCCAGACACTGAGAGGCTGGCCCAGCCCCCCCTTGCTGTTTTACTGCATGGTTCCCACTATTGCAACTGCAGCCGCTCCTGGGTCCCCCCCCCCTTTTTTTTAAAAAAAAAAAAAAAACCAGTCGGTCTCCAAATGCCAAGCCCTGGCTTCCCCAGACTGCCACGTGGCTGTGGGTCTTCCAACCAGCTTACTCACTCATTTCAGAATGCAGACTCCCGGTTTCACGAAGTATACGGCCCCTGTGGAACTAGCAGACCTCGTCCAGCTGGCGCATTGCTGCAACCAGTATTCTGGGTCACTTCCTGGTTTTTATCTAGTGTTTTTCACGGAGGTGTTTTTTTGCCCTGTCTCACCTAGCCGCCATCTTAGTTTCTCAGGTTTGGCTCTTGAGACTGGTCTGGTCTGTTTCTTTTTCGGCTCAGAAGAGAAAGCCCCAGTCATTTTCCAGTCCTTTCTTATTAGTGTCTTCTTTATTGAGATACACTTCATAATTGATGGCCAATCCCTCTGCTATGGATGAGAACCACCAGCAGCCATCACAAAGCCCAAGGCTCAGCATTTTCTTGCTGCCTCCACTGGTTTGGGAAGAGTGGAAGAAGGTTTCCCAAAGCCCCCAACTGCCCTACTTCCTGCCACTCACAACCTAATGACCTGATCACTTGTCTTACAAATGTAATTACAACTGAATATAACCCAAATTAAGACAGTATTTGCTTTCTTTTTCCTAATATTCAGTAGTTCATCCAGGGAATGCCCTATTTAATGACTGTTAAGGGAATAGGCCACACAGCAAAACTGAATTTGGAGACTATATGGTGTTTAAGAATTCTTGAACTCGAAAAACTGGTGTTTATTCCGTAGCTAGTGCTGTATTGGGGACAGATTTTATGCTGCTGCTTCTGTTATTTAGCTTGTCATTCACACTATAAGAAACAAATAGAAGGGAAAAGAGAAGTCAAATAGCCCTAAACCAAAGGCAAATAAATACTATTTAAAAATATTCCCCAAAGATAAACAATGTACGCACTATGATTCGGGATAGAAACTAAATTTCAAGTGAGAAGCAGTGTGACAGAAATGAAACCTTTTTAGAAAAAAAATTTTCCCCTTTTACTCAAGAGAGTTCCTTGTTGGTGAGCTATAATTTTCATTCAAAACCACTGACTCTGCCTGGGTATTTAGAGTTTTAAGCCACAGAATCTAAGAGAAGTGAGAGAATCTCATAATTAGGCCAAAGTAACATTTGAAATGGTATTAAAATACTTTGATATGAGTAGTCAGTTGATAGAGCGAATAATGCTGTCTTGGACTGTGAAAAAGAAACTCTGGGTGGATGGTATTATTTCTTTTCTCACTGTAGAATCATTATGTTGTCCTTGTCTGTTAGCATTTTCAACTCTGATCATTACCAATTTTCCCTTTGGTAAAACTGAATGATCATTGGCTTTGTCTTGGGGGTATGTGTAGGAAGGCCAGAGAGAGAAAGTGAAAAAATAAGGGAGGCTAATAAAGTATGAAAAATGGTCTGATTAGGGTGATGTTCAGAGTAGGATAGACCTATTGGAAAGATGTGGCCTGTTCGGTTTTGCTTAATTATAAGTAAACAGAAAAAAAATACATGGTCATTCTTTCATTAAACATACATACATCAAGCATCTCTTCTAAGCTAGATACCATAAAACACGGGCCTGTCCTCAGGGAGCTTAGAGTTTAGTAGAGGGAGAAAAGTGTGTAGTCATTGGACAATCAAAGTGGCAAGTGCTATGCTAGAAATCTGCAGAGGGCAAGTTGGAGGCACAAAGGAAGAAGTGGTCAATTCAACCTGAATCAAGGGAAGTTGAAAAAGTGAAATGGGTTGGATGGACAGTCCACCCATTCTTTCATTCAGGAAGTTTGGATTGAGCCTCTGTCATCTGCCTGGTGCTGTTCTAGGCACTGGGGATATAGCAGTGAACAAAACAAATAGGACCCTCCTTCCCCAGGACCTACTGATTGGGGGTTGGGGTGGTGGAGGTCAGTATATTATAAACAAGTAAGCAAATAAATGCAGATGATAATTGCAGATAGTGATGAGTGCTAAAATGGAGTAATGTGGTAGAGGGATGACATAGGGATGGAGTGGGGTGTGTGATTTTAGATAGGATGGTCAGACAGAACTATGGAAATGCGAGTGCTCATCTGTAAGAATTTCACACATGCTACTTCTTCTGTTTGCACATGCTGCTACTTCTGCTACTTCTTCTCTTTAGAATTCTCCCAGTAATCCCACCTCCTCTCCACCCAGCCCTTTTGCCCAATTAATGTTTGCTCTTCATTCAGCTATCAGCTTCATTGTGATTTCCCACAATGAAGTTAGCATTTCCTAACTTTCCACTCCAGGTATTCTACCCCTGATAATCTTTACTATGGTCTTAATTGTCCATTTATTTGTGAGACTTTTTGGTTAATGGCTGTCCCTCCCACTAGACTATACACTCCATGAGGGCTGGGGCTTGCCTATTTTTGCCCACTGTTGTAGTGCCAACTACATGATGTGAATGTGTCGGCAGTTGTCATGGCCAAAGCCTAGCCAGGAGGGATTGTAGGCCCTGCTGACCCACCTAGGGTAAGTAGGAGAGCAGGGCCCAGCTCATGGAAGGCTATCCAGTGCTAATGAGTTTGACCTTTTTCCTGTAAATAAATGGGAACCTATTAGTGGGTTTTAAGCAGGTGATCAGTAGGCTCAGAGTCTCATCTCTCATCTCACACATAAAGAAAGAGGATTGGATATTTAATACTGAAGACAGGAAGGATACTTTAGGCCACTGTTTCAGGGAGTCTGAGCAGGAGATGATGAGGGACAGGACGGGAGATGCCAAGGAAAAAGAGCAGACAGAACCTGGTGACTGACTGGATATATGCTTCCTGGTTCTTAGTGACTGGATGGGGCTGTTCTGTAAGAATTATAGGAGGAGATGCAGGTTTGCATAAAATAAGTCCACATTGGACATGCTGAATTCTATAGGGTGGTGAGGCATCCAAGAGAAGATTTCCTCTTCTCTGCAGTTGGAAATATAAACCCAGAACTTAGGAGAGAGGTTTGAGCTAGTAATGTAGATGTGGAAGGTATTAACATATAATCAGTTCATAATTCAACTCTCTGGTTTTGACTTTGGTGGTCCTCCCTTTCCTTGATTTAATGATTTAGCTTGTTTAAGACTTGGTTATCTAAAGAGACCACATTCTTCCTTTTGATCTCCTTATGTCAGTGATTGAATTGTGGTTTATTGATGCCAAAGTATAATGCTCAGTTATATCTTATTATTCCTTGCCCCCTAAATCTAGGCTATACTTCCAGATGCCAGGCTGTGGTGGTAACTGCTTTACATACTTATCTCCATGATAATCCTATGAGCTGGTTGATTTCTCCATTTTGTAAATGGGGAAGAAGGGAGGTTCAGTGGCTCACCCAAGGCCACAGCCAGTGTAAGGGGTGGAGCTGGATTTGAACCAGGTCTGCCTGACTGTGTGGCTTCTGTTCTTTTCCACCAGCCTGGGTTGTCTCCCAAGGACCTGTGGTTGCTGACAGTTTTTTCTGTCCATGAATGCAATTATTCATTCTCTTTCTCTGACATATGAAAGAGTTCTTTCAAAGAAGTCTAGAAGTTGGTACACAAAAACATTAACAGTGATTATCTCTGCATGGTAGAATTATGAGTGATTTTTATCTTCCATCTCATACTTTCTATTTCTGGAATTTTATAAAATTTACTTTTATAATCAGAAACATAATGGCACTATTTCCAAAGCAAAGATGATTTTTTTCAATCCACAGTATAATAGTGGGCATTTAACGCAGTTTAGCCATTCTGATCACCCCTGCCATCACATGAATGGAAATCCCTAAAAGCAACATTATTTGGTGATTAATTTGCTTGCACATGATCTTAGCCAAAAGAATGAGACATGATGCTTTTGCTGAAAGCTTACAGATCCCATCCTTCCCAACAGGAGGAGTGTGTATTCTGGTGTGATAACGTCTGTGAAGGCAGGTTTTCTTTTTTCTCTTAACTCTCCACTTTCTACATTTTAACTACTGAGGTGCTAACCATACATGGCAAGGAAGATGGAAATCTCTGACATCTAGAAAGCATTTAAGGTTTTGGGAAATTATATTTTTAAGCAGAAGAGGGACAAAATGAAAAGGCAAGGAAGGGCAGCAGACTTTTAACTGAGGTTTCTCTTGTACTGAAGGATGTGTTAGTTCCCCTTTGCTGTTCAATCAACCATTGACACGTGTCCATTTAGCCTTCTTAATTCTCTACTAGTAAACCTGAAATACTTTGTTAGATTGGATTTAGGGGGTTATATAAAATTATATCTTCCTGAAATGAAACTATGTCAGGACCATGGAAGAAGGCATTAAATAATTACCTTTCAAAAGAAAGAGTGGCATAGCATAAAAAGCATAGTTTTAAAAATGCTCCATTAAAATAAATTAATTTTCTGGTTCTGTGTAGTTCTGAATTGGACTGCTGTTAAGTTGCAGGCTTCTAATTGAAAAAGACCTGTTTTTTGTTAATTTTTCAACATCTAGCGTATCTCCATATAAAGAAACAAAGATATGAAGATACTTAATAAAGAATATTTGATAGCTGGTACATAATCCAGTCCCAAACTCGCAGTTGTATTCTCCTTTTTGACAGGAGAACAAGTGAAGAAAAACTTTTTCCTGGCGTTCACTGACAGTCCACCTTTTGGTTTGTGGAGCGTGGTATTTTTCTGCTTCCGTGCATGCTCACCTCTCTGTGGTGCAGCAGGTGCTGCCCGGGACCGTGCGCCACCCTTTGGGCATGAGCCTGGAGTACCAGAAGGGCACTGATACAGCCGTCCAGTCTTTAGGGGGCTGTAGAGCAAGTTAGTGGGTCATTGGAGTGGTATGCAGGGCCTTAAAGCAGTTAAAGTTGCTTGTGAGATGTGAGAAATACCTGCCAGAAATGATGTACTTATGCTCAGGAGATGATCCTAAAGTTTGTTCTGAAAGCTCCGCTTGCAAGGGTAATATCTTCTTTCCCTCCTACAGTAGATTCAATCCTAATAATTCAAATTTGGAGAAAACATTTAAACATTGCTTGAAAAAAAAATTGGCTGCAAGAGTCAAATCATCAGTATTCCTTTGATAAAATCTGCTGAATGGGAAGCCAGGATATTTTGATTGACTGACTGTGAGTGGGCTCTTAGATCCTTAAGTTATGATGGGTTTTATTGGTCATCTGTGGAAAACATCATTTTAAAGATAAACATTTATTTCTTTTCAGTTGTATAGACAAATGGAGCTATTTAGAGTTTGGCTGATTCCTAAAGTTATCTAGCTTGACTCCTTTTAGGAATTTAATTAAGGTGTCATCTCCAACCAAAAGAGATAGAATCTAAAGTAGGAAAATTTAATCAGGTAGCCATAATAAGAATGCAGTTGTTGATCTGAGAACTGTTTTTAGCTTTACTATTTTATTATTTAGAACAACACTGTCCAGTAGAAATAATGGGAGGCACATATGTAATTTTAAATTCTCTAGTAGCCACATTTTTAAAAAAGTAATTTAAAAAAAAAGTAAAAAGAAACAGGGGAGATTAATTATATTTTAGCCCAACAATAATAATATATTTACCCAGTATATCTAGAATTGTATCATGTCAAGATGTAATCAGTATAAAAATTATTAATGTGCTATTTTACATTCTATTTTACTTATTAAATCTAGACTGGGTGTGTATTTCACTCTTATCTCACATCTCAGTTCACACCAGCCACATTTCACATATACAATAGCCACATGTAGTTAGTGGCTACTATATAGGACAGCAAGATTTAAAACATATTCGTTTAAACTCTCAAAAGTTATCAAAGCAAATACATTAAAATAGAACTAAATACTTCTAGAATTTTTAATACTCTTAGCTAGAAAAGGGAAAACGTTGAAAATTAGATAAGTGATGACATTCTGCACTTCTTAAGTTATTGGAAAACACTGATCCAGTACTAATAATCATAAGTTAAAAATGGGTAGTAACTAGAACATAGCCACACTCATTCATAGATAAGTTTTGTCAACAAACCTGCATGTCCACTCTGATTCTCACAGGGTTATGGTGACACAGGCTTTATGGGGGCCAGGGCTCTTTGGGGGCATCACTGAAGAGCCCCGGCTATGAGTTCGGAAACTTGAGAGAGAAAATCCCCAAAGAATGAAGCATTGCTGCAGAAACTATTTGAAAAGGAGGGAAAGGATGCCATTGGTTGTCTGAGTTGTTGAGACTAACAAAAAGCAAGAGACAGTTATGAATTATTCATCACAAGTAGATTCAATGTAGAGTTACTCAGAACGAAAATCTTTTCTGTGAGGTTTCCTCATTACCCTGAGACCTTACATTTAAATTTGTTTCAATTTCATTAAGTCAGGATGGTTGTTTTTATTCAAAGTCATCCTGCATTTGAATTTTTGGAAAAAGAACAGAGGTCAGTATATCTTCATGCATTTTGGGTCTTCTAATCATGACTCCCACATTATCTGCCCTCACATTATCTTCGGTAAAAAAATCGCACCTCCCAAGAGCGTTAAAATATGGTTAGGGGTAGAAAAATGATTGTCCTGTTTGTTAAAGTGTTTCGAGAAAGTCACAAAGTAACGGTTCAACCAGTGAAACCAGAAATCCCTTTCAATCCATTTACTAAGATTTATTAAGTATATGGGTTTAAAGAGGGTCAAAGTGAGGAAAAATTGATGAATTCTAGAATAGCAGTTCTCTGCCCAGAACCTAACAATGGAGAATTTTTTATATTAACAGTGGGGTTTGCATTCCTGTCTTGCAAACCTTAATGAGTCAATCTGAATTTCTCTCCTGCTCTTTCTTGGATTGATTGCTAAGAGATCTTTTTTTTCCCCCATTTTTATTTTTTGGCATCCAGGAACTAAATAGCTTTAATTACTTGGATCTGTACAGACTTGCTGACCTCTTTAACCTCACTTTGTTGGAGAAGGCAGTGATCGATTTCTTAGTGAAACATCTCTCTGAACTCCTGAAGAGTCGCCCGGAAGATGTTCTAACGCTTCCTTATTGTCTGCTTCAGGAGGTACTCAAGAGTGACCGCCTAACTTCCCTGAGTGAAGAGCAGATCTGGCAGGTAAGGGCGCTCGGCTTTGAGAAGCCATGAAATTATTAAAAGTTAAAGGATCGAAGAGCAGTGGAAACTGTTTTACCTGGTTTGGTCCTTGTACTGGTTGAAGTTTTAGAAGTTGTGATCAAGTGATCAGAGAACACCAGTCCTTGAAATTTGGAGGTCTCAGTGGACTCAGTTTACCTCAGGGCATCGCAGGTGGGATTCCTCAGACCCTCACAATTTCAAACTGTGTGTCTTCTGGAACCCTAACTTGGTTGCATCAGAAAGAGTTCATGTGGTTTTTCCTCTGATAAAAATTGTTCCTTACAGTGACTGTGAGAACAATGGTTTGTAAGGTGGTATCTGTGCATATTTCAGACCAGTGGAATTAGAATAAATTCAGGCCTTTCTGAAAACAGGTCAGGAACGTTTCTTTATCACAGTAGAGAGCAGCTTGGAGCTCTAAGGAAATGAAGCTCTTCTTGCACTGCGGTGAAAAACTCTTCCTCCTTAGTTCATTCCACATTGATTGCTGTTTTCCTAAGTCCTGACTTTTCACCTGACATAGCATTCTTTTCACATATCCTTTGTCTAGGGGACCAGAAGATGATTTGTGTTTTGAACTTGATTATTCAATTTAAATCCTTTCTGTGGTCATCCCCAGTGACTACCCTTGAAAAATCCATATGGTGTCTTTGGGAAGCAGAGCCCATCTTTTCCCTCTCTATACTGCCTCTCTGATTCTCTGATGCACTGGCAAGCCATCTCGTTACTTATACTGCCCTACCTTCAAGATTTCATAATCTTTTGAAAAAATATTTATATACCAAATACAAAGGAAATCATTAAGCTTTCTATTAGCTGAGGAAGCAGTGAATACCTGGTATCAAATGACATTCAGAGACATTCAGGCCAAAATAGAGTCACAGGTAGCTGTTACTCGTCTAACATCTGACTCGACTGACCGATGATTGTCTTGTTGCCTTCTTAATTCTTCCTCTTCCATTCACCAGCAACTTCCCTCTTCATTATTGTTTCCACCAGTGTTGGTAAGAAGAGTTGCAGAGTTTTAAGGGTCTCCTGGATCCCAGGCTCCTTTCAGACTTGACGCCTTAGGCTTACAACAGGCCTGCAGGATGGCTATCACCCCAGATGAGCAAAACAAGGCTTTAGTGCCTTGCTCTGCATTGCAGAGCAGAACCAGGTTTCTAATTCAGGTCTGCGTATCCTGCTTATTGCTCTACTAGTCCACACTGCCTTAACGAAGAAAATGTAAGGGGCGGGGGGGGGGGGAGTGATTTTTTTTTTATTATTGTTTCTTAGTTATTTCTGATAATGTTTATTCAAGCAGAGGTTGAAAGTGTCGGTGAGAATGAGTATTGGGCGTGAATTTCGATTATCCATGGCTTTCCCTTGTAAACAAAAATCATCAGAATTTACTTTGGTCAGTTCATGGTGGGAAATAGTGAAATTTTTCTTCACTACCCTAAGAGAAGAAGACTTAGAATGAATTCTGTGTTTAATTATTTCTAACTGAATTGAGATTTGAGGCCCACTGTCCTGTGGTTCTCTCTCTTTTAGTGGTAGAGTTGAAGGCACTGCCAAAGATGACATGATAATGTTCAGATTTTTGAGTGTCAAAAAAATTCCATACTGTCCACTTAAGAGTTATCATAATTGCCTCTCTAAAGGTTAGCAAGATTATAATGTAGAATTTTAAAACCTGGTTTTTGCTTCAGGCAATATATATTTTTTTATATCTGGTCCTCAAGAAATAATTAAAAGACTCAAATAAATATTATCAATTTAGGCATTCAGCAAGTAATAAGAAACTGTTTTTGCTTTATCTTAGTAAATAAGTAATTCCCTCATACTGAACCCAATAGAGAAAATCAAATCAGACCAGCTATATTGCCTCAAGTATAGTTAAGTTCATCATTTTTGCTGAGGTTATACTAGTAATGCAATATACCATGGAAGAATCTAATATTCAGCCCAGGGTGAAGATTGGGTATGCCAGAGGATTAGTGTCAGGGTGCTTTATAGAAGTGAAACTTGATGGACAGGCTGGAGACAGATCTACAGAATCTCATTAAATTGTTGAATTGTTCATTACAGAGTGTTCTCACTGTAATAAAGTGCTCATTGACTTTGACAAATCCCCATCCCATGTCTTAAAGAAGAACAGTGAAGCAAGGGGTGTTGGGGAGGAGAAAGGAAATTGGCACAAAGTAGGATAGGTAATAGAAAAACTGATGGAGGGGTAGTGCTATGTGATTAATATGTGCAACCAGTAACCTGTGCAAGAGCCTGGTAAACAAATACACATGAGTTTACGTACATGGCTCTACCACCACCTACCAATAATGAGATCTGGGACAATCCCTTTTTTTAGTGAAAGGTCTAATTTTCATTGTTCACCAGACTTCATGAGGCCTGGCTCTGAAGACATCTTATGAACCTTCAAATTATCCTTCACTGAAGAAACTCTTTTTTACTTTTTCCTGCTGTCCCTGATCCAGTCTCTTTCTTGATAAAATGTGCTGCTAGCTGCAATAACTATTCTGTGGCTCTGTGAACCTGTGAAATCCCTAAAGCTTATGCCATATACCTGCTCTTTTTTTCCATCTGACCTTTTTAAGCTTTATCTTAAGTCTCCTTTCACGGAAGACTTTGCGATCCTTCCTAGACAATTTCTCTCTTTCTTTCCTGGCCTGAAATTACTTGGTCTGTTGGTTAACTTTATAGTCAGGGGTAACCTGGGGACTTGCACCAAATGCACACCTTAGATGTATAAGGACATAGCAGTCCCCTCAAGACATGTTGTTTTTTAATTCAGTTCAATTCAGCTCAACAATTGAGTCTTATGTTTCAAGGCCACTGATTTCTCAGGTTCTGGGTGAAAGATAGCAAAGAGGTTATCGGGGCCAGAGAAAGGATTGACTAAAAATGAGCAAGTCAGCTGAAGAGGGAACATGGAACAAGAGGTCACTTGAATTTGTGCCCTGGCAAATCTCCTCCAATTTTATTTTGCTTTGTGTTTTAGCCCCCAACTTCGCTCTTTGTTTTAATAGGGCACTGTTAAGTTTCCCGGGTTAGATTCAACATCTAATTTCAGATCTCTGAATTGGGTTTATATTTAGACTGAAACAAACAAACAAATCTGTACCATCCCCATGCATTCTTGTCTGTTTTCGTTTTCATAGGAAACATCTGCTAATCTCAGTTTTCTTCCCAGGAAAGTGCATTCTCTGCCTCTTCTACCTCAGATTCTCTTTTACGAAAATGAGATTACTTTCCATGGGGTTACAGTTTATAGAAAATGCCTGAAGTTAATGCAAATTCTCTTTTATTTGCCAGTATCAGGAGAAGGTGTGGCTGTCCATCCCTCCATATTTATTGAGCACCTGGTAAATACCCAAAACCGGGCTGAGTATAGCAGAGTACAGGTTTGTTAATTCCATTTCCCTCTCTCAGACCTTACCCCAATTGGGAGAGATAC
Organism: Choloepus didactylus; assembly: GCF_015220235.1. NCBI lineage: Eukaryota > Metazoa > Chordata > Mammalia > Pilosa > Megalonychidae > Choloepus > Choloepus didactylus. The sequence continues at coordinate 54,681,622 of NC_051313.1, read as the reverse complement.
TTTTGATTTTAAGCATGTGTTTTAGTTTCCTAGGTTGCTCAAAGCAAATACCATGATATGGTTTGGCTTAAATAATGAGAATATGTTAGCTTAGAGTTTAAGGCTGAGAAAATGTCTAAATCAAGGCATCATCAAGGCGATACTTTCTTCCCAGAGACAGCTGCTGTCAATCCTTGACTCCCCTGCCACATGGCAAGGCACATGGCAGTGCCTGCTGGTCTCTCCCTTTTCTTCTGGGTTTTGTTGATTTCAGCTTCCTCTGTGGCTTTCTGTCTTCATCTGAATTATTCTCTTATAAAAGACCCCAGTAATAGGTTTACTTCCCATCCTGAATGAGGTGGGACACACCTTAACTGAAGTAATCTCATCAGAAGGTCCTACTGACAATGGGTTTACACCCCTAGGAATGGATTATATTTAAGAACATGTTTTACTGGGGTACATGCAGCTTCAAACGATCACACCATGAATCTACCATTTTAATTATTTCACCTCTAAAGGAGCAGAAACAAGAAAGATGCTTTAAAAATAGATAAAGACCATTTATTAAAAGAATATTTCTTGAGCACCTATTATGTGCTAGACACAGAGTTGGAAGCTAGATCCTGGGGTAAAAAGCTTTATAAAAATATACAATTATTGAATTAGACAAATATAGTTCAGCTTTATTGCTGAAAGTGGAGAATTTTATTTTTTCTTTATTAATTTATTAACTTGTTTCCTAGCTTAGTGAAGGAGATTTATCTCAGATCATCATATTTCCTTATTGTTTTATGAGGACAGTACTTATAGCAATGCTTTTCTTCCTTTATTGATCTTGGAGTTGAGGGCACCTTCTACTTATATTTTGAGTCTAAGACTACTAATTAGACTGAGCAATCTGGTGTCATAACTGATGTCAAATTAGGTCAGATCTTAGCGGGAGCCTCCTCCTTTATCTGACTCATGTTCCTTCTTCATATGGCAAAGAAGGACCGTGTCCCCTGGTTGTGAGGGGAGGAGGATCCTGCTTTACATTTGTCTTCAATTATATGTTCCCGGAGGCAGAGGCTGTGCCTGCACTGTTTGCATTGTGCACTGCCATGTTGTCCTCTTGTATTCTATAAATAATAAATAGAAACAATAATGCAGAGTTTCATATTAAAGTATATGGAATGGATAATAAAGCATCATACTAGTCCTACATAAGGCTAGATTTACTCTAGGAAAACTGTTATATAAAATGAGTTTGGCCTTTCTAGAGATGGCATTTTTCCTTGCCATATTTAAGTTGGGAAGTTACTTCCATAAGTCATCCTGCTAATAACATATTCTCTTTATTTCTCTAGAGACATTAGTTAAATACTGTTTAGAGTAGTCATCAACCTCAAATTCAGTGGTTTCTGACAGGTCCCACCTAGGTTTTTCTCTTTACCACAAAACTACCTATATTATAATTTTATTTCATCATCTTTCTTCAAAAGGATTCCCAGAAGGTAAACCCAAACAAAAAGCTACTATCACCATAGAGTTGGAAAGTAGAGGATATAGCATGTACTCATCTTTACCCTTTTGTCTGTTAGATGATAAATTGACTCAAATGCACCATCTAACAGATAAAAGGTGCCAGAGAGAAGCAAGGACTTCAAGCAGTGCTGTATGTCAAACAATACTATCAGAAAATGTCATATTTGAATATCACATCACATTTTCCAGAATGCTTCTGCATTCATCATGTCTTTGTTCTCCTTATGGTACAAGGGGGAAAACTGAGGTAACAAAACTAGAAATCAAGCTCATGTCTTCTACCTCTCAGACTCTTTCCACTTTGGTCCACAGCCTCTAAATTTGAACACTCCAGTTCTCTGGTGTGGTGCCCACAGATTGAAAGGAAGATGACTGCTCCATCCACCTCCGTATCTATGTCAAATTGCTAATTCTAACTCTGTGTTCCATGACATGTGCCTCATTCATTCATTACTTTATTCCCAATGGTGACTGAATGGCTACTCCACCTGGCAGTGCCATGTTCAGTAGCACTTTTGTCTGCTGTATGATGCGTGCTGAGCAGTCAGTGGTGGAAAGGACTGATAGGGCCCTGCTTTCATGGATCTTACGGTTCCCCTTATTTGTATTTCACAGGATTTTTAGGTCTGGTATGGAGCTTTCTGCTTGCCGCTTTCCCATCAGGCTGGGTTCCCTCCCTCACAGTGGGGACTGATCTGTATTACATAGTTTAATGATTTCTTTGCTAGTTTGGGACATGTTGAAATGGTCTGGGTACATTGGAAAACAAAGTGCCTTTGTATGGCTGTTTGAACACCACCTTTTTTTAGTTCTTTGTTCGTTGTTAACTCTTACTCATTGTAAGCTTTGCAAGCCTTTGCATGTGGATGTCAAGGAACAGTCCAAGACTCAAAGAAGTCAGACTATGAGTGATTATTTAATTTAAAAATGCTTTGAGTAGTGTTCACATTTTTGACACTCAGACCTTGGTAACTAGAAACAGAATAAAATCCAATAGCCTGAGAACTATCCCCCAGTGAAATTTGTAATCTTTCCTCTTCTTCCTGCCCTCCTTCACTTTTTCCTACATGAATGTGTCATTACAGACTTTTTTTCAAAGCATCATCGTGATAACTCATTTTAATTTTTACTTACCAATCCTTAAACTCATCAAACATGTACCACTTCTCAATTTTCTTCCAGAAAATGTCTTGCAGTCCCCCCAACTACATTACCTTTCTACAGATTTGATGAGAATATCTTCATTTCTTTCTCATGAGGAATTAGTGGAGAGAATAACACTGGCAGTGCTCCTACTTCAGGGCTTGCTTCTTGAAGTTCCAGGGGTTATAGCTAGTCACTCTTTCTGATCCCCCTGTAGTGGCTCCTCTATGAGGATTCATCCCTGAGTGGATTGACTTGTGGCTTTGCTGTTGTTTATCTGGACGGTGTGCCTTTGCAAGGTGCCTGATGCATTCATTTCAGAAGGACTTGGCTCCGGTAGCCCTCAGTGCTGGGGCTGTGTGTTGTCAAGTAGCTGTGAGGGGCAGCGATTACCAGAAATTACAGGAGACCCAGCTTGACCCAACTTGTACTCATGTGCTGCTGTTCCCATGAGTTGCTAGTGAGATTTGCGTGTGTCTGCACATCTGTGTGTGTGTGTTTTAAAGAATGAGCACAAGAGAACAAGGTGATTTATGAGATAGGACACATTTATGTTCCCTGCTTCTAATTTTCATTGATTCATGTTGTTTCCAGACTGATATTTTTGTTGTTGCTTCTGTGAGTTGGGAAGAGATGACTGGAGAATAGTATATATACGTTGGTGGCCGGCAGTAATATTGCTGCTCCTTGGCTTATCAGGGATTTCAAAATAAAACCCCACTGTAAGCTATATATGAGGTAGAAACCCCAAGGCTAGGCACAAATATCCATCAAGAACGACAATAATATTTCTTTACGTTCCTTGAAAGCTTTCCCTTTTTAAACCATTTTTACCCACATTACCTCATTTGAATCTCTCATCAGCTTTATAAGGTCTAGAAGGTAAATATTATCCAAATTTTAATTAGTGAGGGAACTGAAGCTCACAAAGATTCGTGACTGACTCACTTCCTGATACAGGTTTCAGTGTAGGTCTCACTGTATTCTTCTGAAATACACCCTCGCTCTAAGAAAACAGAAACTCAAATCACCGTATACATCTGCTCATAAATCAGAGAGGCTTTTATATGTTATTCTGCAATGAATGAGCCAGCAGTACGGATTTCCTACTGTGAGGTAATTTTTACGCAGGTAAAAATGGAAAGTACAGCTTTGTGGGAAGTTGCAAAAATGATTCCAATAGCATCATTGAGGTGTGGCCCTTTATTAGAGTCTGGAAAATTGTGGCTCTAAATGGATTATGGAGGAAGAATGGAGAGAGAATTCTTACAGAGGTAGGGAATGGCCTTTTACTCTTTAAGGGTGCAAGGTGATGAAGTGTTAAAACCTGATCAAGAGATTCAAATCAGTGCAAAAGAGAATCTGAGGTGCCATTATTTTTGCTGTGGCTATGTAGACTGGTGGGGGGGTCTGGGGGTAGGGAGTCCTTATCCATCCGAGACTGGATGGAAGCCATGGAAACGATCAGTCATTACATCTTCGCTTTATGCCCAGTGTACTGAATAAGTTTAGAAAATTTTGCTGCAGAAACTGGCAGTTGGGTGGTGGCTTAGATATGGGGCTTAGGAGAAAGGGGAAAATATTAATTTATTGGAATTGTTTAATGTTAGTCTCTTTCCAGTAAGAATGAACCTCTGGGCCCATATCCTGCACCAACAGGTTATTTCTTTTGGAATCCTTATCAGGCCTGTTGAATGCCCAGTGGCCATGGTGTACATGCCAGCTGGCCATGAGGACCATAGTAGTTTCTTCTTACGTACCTTCCAAGGCAGAGGGTCTAAACTTAGCTATGGAGTGGCCCAGAAGCTCTAGAATTACTTACATTGTAAAGAGGTGTCTGGAGAAGCCTTTTCATTTGTTGTTGAATACTGACATTCTTATACACTGTTCTCCCCACTTCTGCTTCCAGAACTTTTGCTACAAGTACAAATAAAAAAAGAACACCTCCACAGATCTGGAGGAGAAAAGTGGCTATTCTAAGACAATCATCTGTGGCAGTATTGTAGGTAAAGATACTTCTTAGGACTTATCTGAGTCTGTAATACAGAGTAGAGCATTCTCTGGAACGGGGTTTTCCTCCTTTGTCTGACTACCTCCTCCTCATTACTTGGGATGGCACATTGAAGGAATACAAATAGATTTCGATATGCTGATAGAGAAAACATAACCAGTAGGAGAAATTCATTTTAGGAAAAAAAAAATTCCTTGATGGGTTCCAAAGGCAAATACCCAGGAATTTGTACATTATTTATAGGAAGTAGTGCAAGTCAGCTTGGGTAGGTGACACAGATATTACTTATGCTTCACGAACACAAGCTAAGAAGAGCCCCATAAGCTAGAGGTTGAATGCACATATATTTTGTGTGTGTTCTTGTTGATGAGAAATGCCTGCACACTACCTCCTCTGGCCACACAAGGAAATCAGGTAATTAAGAAGTGATGGATGGTGTGCTAAAGTTTAAACGTTTTAGGAGGACCTATCTTATTAACACTTTAAAGCAAGTGAGCATAATATCATTAATTTTGATTAATTCATTTGCTCTTAATATAGCTTTTAATTTGTAATTCTATGTGAATTACAATGTAATTTGTCATTAATTATACTAAATTGACTATAAGTCAGCCAATCACAATGGGAAATTACTCACAGCTGAAAGTAGAACTAAACCTTTCCCTCCAGAAAGAAAGCTGCTTAGCTAAGAGGCAAATGCACTTTAGACATCCCTCTGTTTGGCTTTGAGGATGACATTGGAACTGGTGAAGGCTGTAAGTAATTCTGCCTAGAGCAGGGACTAGGTACTCTCTGGAGTAAAGCCCCTATTGAAAGCCAATAAAAGGGTAAGTAAACAAAGGAGTTGGTTTATCAGCCTTGCTTTCTCATTGCACATAAGGTTTAGGCAATGTAGGGGTGTGGGGCAGGGCTTTAGATTTATTCATTCCACATCCCTCAGATTCTAGGGGCTGGAACAGCACTTGCCCAGATTGGCCTGTTTTTTGTCTTGATGCTCTGTGAGCCAGCTGTGAAAGCCTGTTTTAAATCCCATATGCAGGCAATATCTCAAAGCCCCTCCTATTTGACCTAGACACAAACCGCCTTTTGGGCAGAAGGAAGTCATGCCTTCAAAAGTCAACCCCACGCTGGGAGAAGAGCGATCCCCTTGGGGGAGTTGCCTTTCAGCCCCCAGGTAGTCAAGTGACCTGCTGGAGAATATGTGCGCTTGAGGATATGGTGGGAGAGCAAGGGCAGATTTGGAAAATGCATGTTGGAACTGTTTGCCAGACATCATCCCTTGAGAATTGTCTCCTAAAGAAATAAGCAAACCAAAAACTTTGAGATGTTTGCTGAAAGTCATATGACAGATGTAGCAATATTCTGCTAAGGGTATATCTTACATGCAGGTAGAACTCTGGGTGTTTTGTACATTCTGGGTACATTTGTGGTGAGCAGTTGACCCATAAAATAAGGCCTAGATATCAGGGAATAAGTTTTGCTAAATATTGCATAGAAAAGTCAAGGCTTTTTAAAATAACTCTTCTTCTTACTTTGTTAATTATATACTATGGCTCATCATTTTAACCCACAATCTAGCAAATAAAATGACCTGAATTTTATGTAAAAATTTTGAGTTGGTTTAAAAATATCCTGAATCCTAAGCCGGCAGTCACCACTTCACCTGTCTCTTATGCACATGTAGATCAGAGTCCCACCACATACACACTTGCAGGTAGACACACACATGCATACACAGGTGCATATTAATCTTTGCAGCCAAAAGGTTTTCCTTTGTTTTGTAGTATTGACCTGAATCATAATGCCCTACAGAGACTCATGATTGGCTCGTTGATCTCAAGATGAAACAAGAAAATAGAAGTTAGAAGTTTGTTCTTACTATTCCAAGTGTATATTCCATTCACCACTAAAATTCTTACGGATGTTACTATCTGTAGTTTGTTAACAGTAGCTGCTTTTGTAATGCCGCTTTGTGTTGTATCGGTTTTCTCCAAATACCTTTTCAAATTCAGCCTGGCCTATCCCAGCATTTTTATATTCTGCTACTCCAAATCTCCTTTTTGATAACAGCATAGGGTTGGTGGGTCCCAGTCCCTTTCCTTCCACTTGTGTTTCCTTCCCGACGTAGCTTCAGGTTCCTAACCCAAAACAATCTTTTGATCCCCTCAGTTGAATGAACTGTTTTGAGCTCTTAACATGTTGTTTTTAGAGCACAGTAAGGATTTGAGACAGAGCAACCAATATTGTAGTAAACAGAGCATGAGAGAAAACATTTACAGGGCATCTCTGCCCTCAGTTTCTTTTATCTTTTCTCGTCATTTAGAATGTGAGCTGGAATAAATGGATCTGCTAATCAAACAGCAGTGAGGGGTTAGGTCATTGGAAGCCTTTTAGTCATTTGGTGCTGTTCAAGAGTGAATTTGTTAGAATTATGCTGAATACCCACTTAAAGCCTCAGCTGATAACCCTACCTGTGTTTTATAACTCTGCACTGTCAGAACTCATAATAAGTCAAACATTCTTTCAGTGGTGCTCATAAGGGAGGAAAAAAACCCCACAAATTTAAGAGTAATTTCAGATTGTAAATGAAAAGGAGAGGCACGACTGTTCATTTGCACCAATCATGCCTTCCTTTCATCTGCTCTGATTAGGCCTGGTGCGGTTTCATCAGACTCCTCCATCACTGAGCTGTCACTCCAGCCGTCTGTTGATTGAAAACAATCAAGGCTCTGATGGCACAATTATTCTGACCCTTTAACTAGAGGCTGCTGTGATAATGAAAGGTTGATTATGATAGTTTGTGCCTCTTTCAGTTTGCCAAGAAGGTTAATTTGGGCATCAGACGGATGTTTAATGGGCGCTTGCTGGCTACACTGAGGTAAATGAGAACGTGCAGTCTTGGATATTGCACGGATATAGTTTGGCTGTCAATCATTGTCATTTGGAGTTTGTGCCTCACACTCTGGAAATCACATTTTATTTTTTCCTTGGGATTTAATTTATTCTGTGCCCTGAGGAAGTTCTTTCACTGGGTGACCTTCACAGCAGCTTTCTCTGCCTTTTTTTTTTTTTTTTCTTTTTCAAATGGAGCTCAAAGGCACAACACATCTAGAAGAGCATTTTTCTTTCATTTTCACTTAAAAATGGAAACTTTAAAAATCCATCCTTATCACTGCCTTCCAATAGAGCAAATGTTTCCATTCCGATTGTGCAGTGGGGAAGTATAAACGACAGGGTCCTCTGGCCAGTTTGCTAATGCAGCAGCGCACATAGTTGTTCTGCACTGCTTCTTACACTAACCAGCAAACGTCATAAATTCAAAATGAGCACATAGATGGAACTGAAAGTTCCACCCTTCTTACATTTTTCTCTCTAGCATGTGTCACGACAGTTGTTGAATTCCTGCTTCCAAGCTCAGCATTTTACTTCTTTTCCGACCATCTTGGAAAGCTTGGGAAGGGGTTGAGGTAGCTGCAACTTTCAGTTTGTATAAATCCTGCAGCTGATGCTGTGGCTATGTGAGGCATAGGTTTGAAAAGATGCAGGCACCTAATAATGCTGATATTTACAGTGTGTAGCTCACTGTAATCCTTTTTATGCATACCTTTTAAAAAGAAAAAAAAAATTTGAGGAAAACATTTATTTGTCTCTAAACTGTGCATGGTAGTCTCATATGTCAGGCACCTGAAAGCTAGAATCATCATTTTGCCTTTTTGTTTGTGTTGTCTTCAATTGTTTTTTTCACCAGTGAACATTCAGCAACACATTTCTACCTAGCCTCAGACATTTTTTCCCACGTGTCAATTGTAAAACAATAAGTAAGTCTATAGATGTTAGATGGTATCCTAATGATTATAATTTTGTTTCAAGAATTCTATTTTCACATTGTTTATTTCTTATCTTTTTTTAAGCTATTTGTTTTTCCCCATCCAGTTTTCAAAAAGTAAGGAGAATCATCAGGTGGTAATTCAGTTTCACCTGAAGAGGCTCGAAAAAAGAATTGTCCTTGAATCCAGTTACTTTTTTAATGTAGTTCTTATTTAAGCAACCATGCCATTTAAAATGTTAACTCAAAAATAACCTAGAATAGGGTCATGCATATAAACAGTCTATCCCCATTTGTCAACACACTAGACCTCCAAATTATTATTTTTTGTTTAGCTCTATGGACAACACAGATAAAATAGCCCTTAGAGATGCTTCCTAGAATTATTGACTAGGTTAGGGCTTGTTTTCATTTAAGCAATGGGAAGTAGAAAGGTAATTAGAGAGAGAAATGTGTCAGTCAAATCAGTCAATACTTCTTTGGTATTTAGAAAAGAGATGTAAGGTTTCATTTTGATATTAACTATGGTGTCTGTGACCACGAGTGATTTTATTTTATAGATTTGCTATATTGGCAAATTAAAGCGACTCTAGCAAAGGCTGTTTCTTCATGAAGGAAGTATAACTCATTATTTCAAATTGTTTTTGGCTCAATACAGGACTGAGTCCCTATCTTCTCCCAGTCCTTCTGCTATTAATGTCTTATGTGAAAGACTCATCTCTGAAATAGAGGACTTTTCCTGTGTCCTCATGAGTTCTCTGCCCCACACCCACCCATCGCACTTGCACAGCAACAATCCCCTGAGATTGCCCCCTCCACAGCGACCTCCCCCTCAGAAGATCCCTCACAGCGTCTCACTCCATCTTCTAATGCCCTTTCCTCTGCAAGGCCCCTGCTGGCAATTCCTCAGCTCCTGGGGCTGCGCCTGGTCATCAGGCCCAGTTTCTCTCCAGTCCCTCCATCTCCACCTTCCACAACCCCCTTGCTCTTCAAACACACTGATCCCCCTAACCTTATAAAGGTGTCTCGGGTCTATGCTTTCACCAGGTAAATAGTCTCACACCTCCTGTTTTCTAATGTTTGGCAGACACTTGATGGCTCGCGTTCCATGTGCCAGCACTGGGGCTAACGAAGACCCTTCCCTCAAAAGGCTTACAGATTCGCCTTGGGAACAGCTACGGCCTCCTACTCATTCTTCCTCCTTGGCATTTTCCTTCTTCTTTCACTAGTCCCCTGAGACTTTCAAACCAGCGATTCTACTCCACCGGTCCTGTCCCTCCACGTATCCATCTTCTTTGCAGGACTACCATAGGTTGGGTTCTCTAGGCCATCTTCCCCCAACAAAACTAAGCCCTGACCCTCTGTCTCTGCCACTTAGAATCTTACGTGCTTGCTTTCTGTCTGGACACTCATCTAACTTTTTCTTGTTTTTAACAATCCTTTTATACTCCAACCTCTTTTATATGGCAGCCTGGACACTGGCGAAAACGTCTCTGAAATTTCTGTTTGGGTAAAAAAAAAATTATGATAATTGTGCTGAAGAGTGTATCTTCTTCGACAAAGATAATCCTTTGTGTACTATACTCAGAGGTATTACAGGGAGGGAACAGAGGATTTGCTGTTCCCCAGTTATTTATGTAATGATGAAATGAAGTTAGAGAATGCAGTGTGAAATATGCTATTGAAACATCAGTGGCAGGACTGCAAGTCACTTAGTGAAGATGGTCAGTAGGTGGCACCACTTTTATTGAGGTCCTGTCACCCTTCTCCAGCCCCACTGGCAGGCATGGCCTCTGTCCCAGGCTCCATGCCCCTGTGATGTTGGAGTCTCACCACTGATGAGGTTTAGTCATTGTATTTCAGATAGTGAGGTCCCCGCTCCAATCACTGTACTCTGCAGCCCTCAGTTCATGTTTAAATTGACTTCGGAGGAGTCTTTGTTTTTATTTGAAGGCTGCTGACCTTAAACCCTTAAATGCAACTTAAGTACTCTCTCGGACTTCTAAATTCCTCATAGTGACACTTGTTTGAAGGATTTGGATATCTCTGTGTCAGTGACCTGGGGCAGGTGCTGGAGCATGTGGGGTCCGTTTGGTCATAACATTAAACATTTAATTTCATGTGTGCCAGTGAACCTGTTGTTGGCTCATTATTATGGGGTAAATTCATAAAGAAATATTCAAAGGCTTGATGTGCTCAGGATGCTCCAGGGCATGTTTACAAATTAAACAGCCTTTTTTTTCAAACCATAAAATTTATAAATGTACCAGAAACATTTAAAACACCCATGAGGGAAATGGCAACATAAAGAAAGAAGGTTCTTGTGTGTATCTGAAAATCTCTCTATAAAAGACAGAAAATTTTGAATTTGCAGGATTTCCCCCTCTAATTCCAAATTCCATGAGTATATTTTGCAGGAATATATCAAGATACTTGAGATCAATAGAAAGCCTTGAGTTTTATGTTATTAATAGTTCTTGGAAGTGAATAGCAAATAAAACTGTGTTTACATGTACTGATTAGAATCTTCTTTTTCTCTAAATAAGTTCCAGCACATAATGGCCACTTGATAAGAAAGTGAGGAAGAAATTAATGAATAGAAAAACTAAAAGAAAAGATTAATGATTGTATCATTTGCCCACTGAACGACCAAACAAGACGAAAAGTAGCCAGTTCAATCAATATTATTTTAGTTTCTTTGGCCAGATAGCCAATTTATATTTGTTTTTTTTTTTTTTTTTTTGCTTTGTTTTCTTACTACTAAATTAACTGATTTGAGATTTGGGGAAACTCATGTAGAGTCAGTATTTTTAAAGAGATACCCAAGCCAAGTATCTCTTAGGTTTAAGTCTGTATCTCTCCATCTATACTTCCAGTCTTGATTCTCTGACTTGAGATTTCACAAAACCATGGGCTTCACAATATTTAAAAGTGCTGGGTTCGCTTGTGTGAGAATAAGCCCCCCCATGGGTTAGTTTATAATCTGTTAAACTGTGTATCAGCTACAGCAGTCTCTCAAAATTTTTGCAAACACTGCACAATATTATGCTGTATAAGAATAATCTTAATGTGCCAACTTTATCATGAATTCAAAAGGATAACTGAATTAAGGAATAGTTCCATATATGGGTGGCACATTGCCATCATATTAAGTCTGTGTATTAGTCTAAATGTCATTGTTTACCAAGCACTTTCACACATGTTATATGTTATCTCATTCCGTCCTTGGTAGACCCCCTAGGAGGTGGGTGGTGTCATCTCTGTTATACGGATGATGAAACTGAGTCTCAGTACGCTGATGTATTTCCTAAGTGCACAGGTAGTAAGTTGCAGGAACAGGTCTTCTGACATCAAGTGCAGCCTCCTTTTTTGTTTTTTACAAAGCAACGTTTTATTTTTGTTGTGAAAAAAAAAAGTCACATTTCACAGATAAAATGTGTCACACTTACCAGTTAGAGGTAGGAAAAAGCACCAGAATTTCCCCTGGCCTTTTCCACTGACTTCACCCTAATGATGCATCCTCATTTCATGCAGTAACTGGGAAATAATGTGAGATGGCGGAGTTCACGTAGAGTCTCTCTAGTCTCTGTTACTAATAGGATACAGCCGAGTTTTCTTCTATTGACCAAGTTGGTTTTCTCTCATTTTCCAATGTTGTTTGAACAATAAAGGATTAATATCTTACTTGCTTGCATGCAAAGTCCCTTTTACATCCATAGGACGTTATATACAAATATGCAGACACTCACATTTTACTTAGAAGTTTCATATCACAATCTAGCATTTAGTAGTGCTCTCAAGCCATCTCAGCCATCAGTGGTTAGGTGGATTAGTATCGTCTTTTAGCTCAGAAACCATTAGCTAGACCACTGAAGGATACTTACAGGATGTTATTTCTGTATTTGTTCCTGGAGTTTGCTCATGCATGAGGAACCAAGAATGGGTTTCATTTTCCCGGCAGCATCATTGGCATGGGTGCTATCAGTTGTCTTTTACTGTCCTGCAGGTCATTCTTCCCATCTAAGAGGCTTTGTATGTATCAGATGTGGTGACGGTATATTTTAAAGACAGCCCGGAGGTAAAGTGTACGTGAACAGTTTACTGAATATTTGCATTTGTGTATAAGTCTCATTTGGGATTCTAAATAATTGGTACCTTTAAACAGTCACCTTATAAATTTGAGGTATATATTCTTTGGCTGAGATTATTTTATTTTTATAGGAGATTATATCTGTTAAATGGGATAATGTAATCTGCGCAAAATTGTTCCTAGGGAGAAAAAGACCATGATGTAGCCCAACTCTCTACTTGAGGGCTTGTGTACCCATGCTCCCTCTTATGTACACAGGCACACACACATATACACACACACACAAACAGATTTCTGATGAGTATAGAGTCATAAACAAAAAACATCTCTTTGTTCTTCTGAAAAGAGATTTATAAAATCTATCTGTGCTATTGAAATCTGTGACTTGGAGACTTGATACAGTGGTCAGTTTTGGTTGCTTCTCCCATCTGTAGGAATTTTGAAGGATTCTACTTTAAAATGTATTTTGGTGGATCCATAGGCAACATATATCCCAGAGGTAGAAGAGACTTTAGCAATCATCTCATCAACTTGCTCCTTTTGCAAATGAGTAGCCAGATGACTGGTCCAGTGTCCGGCCTTATTCATGCTGTTCTCTCTTTCTTGACTTTTCTAAAATTAGCTCAAATTGGCTGCTGATTATCACAGGTGGGAAGGATTTCACAGGCGATGAACCTCACCTCTTTTCCCATCTTTATTTGCTCTTCTTCTCGATAGATGACCTACCTTTTAAAAAATCCTCTTATAAGACTGAAACAAATTTCTCTTTACCACCCTACATATCTGCATCTTAAATACAGCAACCCTTGGGGGTAGTTTTTATTTTGGATCCTCCAGTTCTATGTGTTTATCCCCACCTCAGTGAGAAAGAGCCACCCTGGTCTCCAGAGCTGTAGCTTTTGGAGCTCCACAGTATGTATTTTTTTAAAAAACACATACATTGATGACTCCCAGAGCACAAATGTATGCTAAAAATGAAAAAAGAGCACCTGTCATCCCCCAACTTTATAAAGTATTAAATGAACAATGGAAGAATATGTGTTACCTGATCTGCTAAGCTTGGTATTCTTTTTAAAATCTGTCGGGTGTTTTGTTCTGGTATTGTATGAACCTGGAGCCTCATCAGATTTGATTCTATTGAAATACGTTTCCTAGACAAAAAAATGACCTATGTGTCTTATGTAAGTTTGCAGTCAGTTACAATGATTAATGCATAACCTCCCTTGAAAAATCTGTTTTACAGGCAAAATGTTGACACAATTGTAATTATAGCACTCGAGTGAGTGCTGTTATAATTTTTAATATTCCTCCATGGTTAACATTTTCATAGTTCTGGTAGAGAAAATGCTGAAATTCTGCATCCTTAGAGTCTGATGCTTTTGGATTTTATGGGTTGTTGTCTTTTTTTATGCAATTTTATTGAGATAGATTCACATGCCATATAGTCATCCGAAGTGTACAATCAGTTGTTCACAATTGCATCATGTAGTTGTACATTCATCATCACAGTCAATTTTTGAACATTTTCATTACTCCAAAAAATAAAAATGCAAATAAGAATAAAAATAAAAATAAAAGTAAAGAAGAACACCCAAAACATCCCATACCCATCCTGTCCCCCATTATTCATTTACTTTTTGTCCCCATTTTTCTAATTCATCTGTCCATACACTGGATAAAGGGAGTATGAGACATGAGGTTTTCACAATCACATATTCACACCATATAAGCTATTTAGTTATATAGTTATCATTTAGTTATACACTTACCTTCAAGAATCCAGGCTACTGGATTGCAGTTCAGGAATGTTGTCTTTATGAACTGAAATTTTTCATTTGGTTCCAAAGAAGAGAATGTGACCACAAAACTTGATGCATTAATTATTAATATCAGCTTTCCTGTCTTTGTAGTCATTATACTGCTTTATCATGGCACAATTCAGACCTCATATCACTCACCCTAAAAACATGAGCCTTCCATGTAGTAGGAAGTGGCAAGTCTCACCACCTGTTCACTTGCATTTGGAAAATGTTCCCCATTTATAATGTAGAGAAAAAATATGTAACATTAAAAGCATAACAGTCAATTTTTATTTTTATCAGAATTTGAGGCCTTATAAAATAATATAAAATAATGTACTTTAGATGTAATATATAATTGGTCTGCAACTTTACTTGGAGGACATGGATTAGAAGATAGCATGCTCGATATTCTGTTTAAAAAGTAAAAATTCTATGCATCATCGTTGATGCTATTAAAATTACACTTCCGTGGCTTCCTACTTCTTTTGCCCGAGCACGCTTTAACATGCCCAGCTCTTTCAGTGGAGGTCAGGAATGTTGCTTGGTTGCTGATTTGCTCCCATGCATTTCCTCCTTTCCGTTCTATATTTGCAGTGGTGTGGAGTCTGCTGCCTTTCTGGCACTGGCTAATCTAAGCCTGTGCTTCCCAGCGTGGGCTCTTGTGAAATGGAGAGCTAGTCTGCCCTGTCGGAGGGACTGTCTGCACCTAAAAACGAGAATAATAATAGCTGCTCCTGGCCAAGGCGGCAGAATTAAGGCTGTGGGCAAAAATACTAGTCACTGCTTTCTCGGCTCTGGCTGATGAGTTCTGTGATAAGAAACTCCTTTTCAGTGAAAAAGAGTATTTGTTGACCAAGACAAAGAAATGGTTATTACTTTTAGACAATGACATAAGAGTTTTATCTTTTGTTAATGTTGGTTAAAAAGATTTAACCACTCGTTTGATGGGAACCTGCTTTTGAAAGGGCGCTTTTATGTACATTTGCAAGATTGAAAGGCACTTCTGTGGAAGAGTGCATTGATGTGCATTCTTGGATTTGGGATGACCTCATCATTCACATAATTGCCAGGAAACTTCTGAATGTAAGATTTCTTGTTGTTTTGGCATTGCTTTGGAGTCACATTGTGTAGTACACACGTAAGTGGGCATACACTTGCAGAGTTAGTTTCAAAACAGCTGCTTCTTTAGAAGGATCAGAAATTTTAGATTTCGAAACAGCAGCTTCTATCTGTGTGTTCAAGCATGAACAGTAAACGAATTTGGATCACAACTTGAGGACTTCACAAAGTTAGGAATGTAACATTTGGTCATATAATTGACATATTTCTGAAATGCATGAGTAAATTGTATATTTTAGTTGAAATAGAGCAACATTTGTAGAATTTAAGAACATATGTATACTTTTGGAACCTCCAGAGAATAGCAGTCAGGAGGATACAATGAGAAAACTAAAGGAAAGGGATTAACTTTTCCATATATTTTTGAACCAGATATATTTAACAAGGAATGATGTAGAATGAACATGCATATTGCATAAAAAGTGGAACAATAATGCAAGACTCAAAGGAGGACTTTTTCCCTAAATGCATGTTCTTTAATTAGAATCTCCTTAATTGGTACCATTAAATATGTGCTATTAATGTCTGAGGTAATCCATAAATGAGACTCACTGAAAAATATTGTCAACCTCTCTCCAGCAAAGCATACATTTTTTTAAAAAAGCAGACTTTATTTTTCTAACATAGAGAATATGGAAGTTATGTTTGGGCTTGAGTGCAATTGCCTGGATTCTACTTTAAAAAAATTATTGATGGGAAAATAATGACAATGTGATGTAATAGAAAAATAAATTGTATAATTTAAAAACTGAGGTTCTAGTTCCAGCTTTTCTGCTAATTAGTTGCATGACTTGGGACAAGTCAGTTGACCTTGTTGGATTCCATTGGTAAAGTTGATTTGGATTCCATTGGTCAAGTTGAAAAAAAGCTTAAACCAAATGGACTCTAAAGTTCTTCCTGTCCGTCCTAGCATTTTATTATTTATTTTGGGGCTTTAAAAGTTACTACGTTCATTGCACTGCCAAGAATCTCAGATACAGATGGTGAGCACCAAGCATGGGAAGGAGTAATGAGGGCTTACATATGTAAGTCAGCACACTGCATGTTGCACGTGAAGTTTTGAGAGTGTGTAAATGCATCATAGCAACGTGATGGAGGTAAGATTACGAGATAGGAAACTGAAGCCTGTGATAGTTAAATAAATAAATGTATAAATGTTTAATGGAATAAAGGAATTGTATTGTTTGTTTAGAACAAATATGAGAAGTGGCCTAAGAGCAGTTGTGGAGAATTTTCCACTTATGCAACACACATTCACAGGCAAGTACACACCGGGTATTGCTCTTACCAAGGTCTGAGAATAAGATGAACCAAAGTTTTATTAAACTGTAGCAAATGCTCCCTTTAAGAAGGACCGATTCTCCTAGTGGATAAGATGAGCTAGCCTGGGCCAGGCAGGTTGCTTGTGGGATCTTCTCCTGGGGCCCCTGGCCATGAGGGAGGGTACCCTGTGTTTCAGCTGGTTTAGGAAACATCTTGCCTATTGTCTGTGTTTCTTAAGTACTCTTTGTTGTGCCCTCCCAAACTGGATCTGTAATTTCTTTTCCATTCCTGCTGGCTCTGTCACAAAAAAGATGGGAGGTAAGACTGACTATATTCTTCATTTTCCTCCCCATTGAATGCTAGAGTTTAGGGGGATTGGGATGTCTTTATGCCAAAATATGATAGAATAGGATTTTAATCTTCCTGAGTTATGCTTTCTGTATTTTCAAAGCTACAAGCTTCTGTAGTACCTACCCTTTTTCAAACCTAAGCACCAAAATACTAACCCAAGCTACGTGTGGTCTTTGCTCCATGATGCCCACTGATGAACCAGCCTTGTGCTACTCTAGTGTAAAGCCCCTTCAGTGGGCTCCTGGGTGCCCACCACCACTTTACTCTTAGTTCAGCGCAGCAGTGAATAGCACCGTGCTGAGGTTCGCAATGTAGAAAGGGTTTTGAGATGGCCTATTGTATTGAATTTTCTTTGTCATTTCCTTCATTATTTGGATTAAAAACAGTTATCCATGGTGTCAGCGGATTTTCTCTTACCTAACCATTTTTACATTTTCATGAAAGTAAAACTGACTACAATAACACCTTCATATTTATTTGTTTGTTTTGTAAAAGTGAAACTATACAGTGTTTCTATGACATGTTATTGGGATCAGTAATTGATTTATAGACACTACAGAACCAGGGTCTCCAGGCCTGCTGTCTTACCCATAATGCTAAGCTAGATTAAGTGCCATATCTCTTAACAAAGCATCTTACTTAGACTTCATTAGAGATATACTTTTTAAAAATTAAAACAACAGAATTAATTTACTCTAATAAGACAGCAGTTTACCCTAGTGGACAGAACAGTTAATGCACTTCCTAAATTAGCAGTACCTAAATTCAGAGTGTAGCATAAGACCATTGCTTCCTGAAAATTGCTAAGGTTTTCTCCACTGAACCTCTCAGGTTGAGAGAGAGAAAAAGGGACAGACAGCCCCCTTTCAGAGTCAGTCCATGGCCCCCAGTTTTACCCATCAGCCAGAGAGAGCACCTGGTCCTCTGGGGTCCCCCACTAATGAAGACACGTAGTACTGTTATAAAGACAGACATACAGATCAACAGAATAGACTTAGAGAGTCCAGAAATAAACCCTTACATTTATGGTAAATTAATTTCAAAAAGGGTGCCAGGAAATTGGAACCTGTGACTATCTGATATACTTTAAATAAAAGCAAAATTAAGTTGGCCATTCACAATTTCAACACTTTTGTGTGTAATTTATTTTGGTCATTGTTCTTTTGTTCCAAAAGTAACTCTGTTATTAGGAATTTTTAAAGAACTGAACAGCTTCTTCCCGTTAAACATTTTATTCACGAACAGTGCCCATGGACCAGCAATGTCTGCATCTCTTCAGAGATTATTAAATGCAGACTCCCAGTCCCTCCTCCTCCTACCTACTGATGGGACTGAATTTGACCAGAAACCCTAGGTGAGTTGTATGCATATTAAGTTCGAGAATCAGTGGATTTAAATGCATAAATAACACTATACCTAGGTGAGATTGGTTTGAAGTTGGTGGCAGGATAGTTGTAAATTATTTTCACCCTTGACCTGCAGAACAGTATAAATTATTTGTGTAGTCTGAAAATCTTATAGTTGATAAAGGTGTGAAATTATATGAAATCTGTGAGAAGGCAGAAGTTTGGAAAAGAAATGAGAGATAAAAAGAATAACAGAAAAATGCAAACTAATGTACGTCCTGAAAATATACTGTATTACATAGTATCTGGGGATGCTGAACATGGAAAGCATCATAATTCATGTGATGTAGGGGTGATAGTAATTAATACAATCTATTAGTAATTAATACTATTTCCAATAGAAATGAATCAGTAATTAAACATGGTGGTCACTGTTCCAGTGAAGTTTCCTTAAAATCAGGACATAGTTTGAAACTTTTACACTTTCCACACAGTAATTGACATTGTTTGCTAGAGAGGGAAACTAGAGAGTGTTTGGAGATAGGCTGGAAGATTGATTGTGGCATAGGAAGAAATGATTTATAAGGAGAGAGAAAAATAATTAAATAGGCAGCACTATGCTATAAAAAGAGGCTGCAGAGACCTGGAGAATTATCTAATGTTTCTCCAATGCTGTTTTCTGTCATATCTATATGAAAGATGCAGGAATGTAAGGATGTAAGGATATCGAGAGATTTGTGAACACAGCAAAGCAGTATCAGCTGGCATTACTCAAATTAGGAGCAATTTCAAAGATGAAGTTTCAGAAAATTTTTCCTGGTACAAGAGATAGGACCTTGATTGGAATGACTTTATCACTGAGAACTTTTGAAAATTCTGTGGGCAAAGAATGGAAAATTATATATTAAGTTGTTGAATTACCCCACCCTCACCCCTCAGGAAGTCCCTTGAAACTCCTAAAGTTAGGATGGGGAAAAACTAGGATGTTGTCTGTGGAAACTCTCCATGTCTGGCAGAGAGAGACCTGGTGATTTTAACAAGTGATGCTTTTTCTTCCGTAATATCTTTGATTATTGCTAATGTTGCCATATACAATTAAATCATTTTTTCTCAGGTTGGTATCTTAATGAAGTAACAACTGCTAGCTCCTGAACAGCTAGAGAGTGTCACTCATGGCCTCACTGCACCTGCTCTCCGTGACATCTACCCTGCATGGCATTAGTAGGCTACTAGGCCCCCAGTGACATTGTTTTGTTTTTTTGTTGTTGTTTTTTTTTTTATGTTTTCTCTTCTACGTAATTCATAAAGAGATGTGATTCACTATGTATTGGAAGTGAATTCACTTGCTACAATCACTTCATTCGGGAAGTTAAAAAGACAAGCCTGCATTTTGGAACCATTTCTCAATTAGATATAGTCTGGAATATAAGTGCCTGAGGGAGTTCAGTGATTCTTCTTTGCCTGTAAGAGACACAGCTCAGGCCTGCCAAGGAGCAATGGTCCAAGGGCACTACAGTTCCTTCTTCCTCCCCATGCAGACTCTTCTCCTCACTGCTGTGCACCAGCAAACAGGGAAACCCAGAGCCCCAGTTCTGTGGGTCAGAAAACAAGTAAAACAAAACAAAACAAAAAACAAAGTTCAGTCTTCTAAGTCATTACTTTACTTTTTCATGCTAATTCTTGAAGATACACATTTGTATTGTTTAGGAGCTCTAGTTTATTGCAGGAACGTCTAAAAATAAATCCTGTCAAATGCCTTGACCGGCGATATTAGATATATCCCTTTGTGTTGGTGTGTGGGAAGTTTTGCCAAACTTAAATATTAAGTCAAATTAATTAAATTACTTCAGGTGATCCATAATAAGGATTGTTTCTGTGTTGACGGTATTTTTAAAAAATTATTTTTCTGTTTTTTTATTTATGACTTTTGTGCCTGCTTTAGTTTTAAGGAATTCCGTTTACCAACAGACCTTATTCCTTTACTTCCTGAAAGAGATCTAGAATCGAAAACAGAAGGTCAGGATCATATTCTGCTTTCATACCTAGAATATGAAGATAATCTCCTCTCTTATCCTATTTTTGTGAAAACGGCTCTAACAAATTGCTGGTATCTTACATGTACAAACAACAGATGTCTTCAAGATGAAAACTAATTGAGGGGAAAAATGGGTAGGTTATATTACTTTTTCTTATCTTGCTTCCTGAGTGCTGTCCGTAGCAAAGGGGAGGGAATAAAGTCTTTTTTTTTTCCTTCTAAATTGTTCCACTATTGTCATATTGATTTTTCTCTCAAGTACACCCTGTGGTCTCAGATGATCACATATTTCCTTATGTTACTGGTATTGATACATCACCTTGACTTGTGGGTTGAAATATATTACTTGAGCTGTGATGAAGCTGCTCACCGATGACGTTTCCTATTGGTGGGTGTTTTAAGCCCCTTAAGCATGAAAGCTAAGAGAACAGGCTGTTTCACAACACTATTCTCATTCTATGAAAAGCAATTATTATTCACCTCAAATGATACCTTAAACACCCTGTCAGTATTGCTTAACATTGATTCTAAGCTCTATAGCAATGAACTTGAATTCTTTTCAACTTCAAGACTGAACAATGTCTTTAGTTCTTTCATGTCTCTGCTGACAAAGGGAAAAAAATCCTCAGCTGGGTATCAAAATATTCCAGTGTTACACTGTGCATAGGAGAAGATTGTATTATTAGGTGTCTGAAAGAATACAGGGTGACCTGCCTGTATGACATTGCTGTCACTCTTTCTTTCTTACCTTTGTATTCTTCTCATCTCACCTCCCTCTGTTTCAGCTAGCCGTGAGGTGGTTGGAACACAACTGCCATTACCAGTACATGGACGAGCTCCTGCAGTACATTCGCTTTGGCCTCATGGATGTGGATACTCTCCATACAGTTGCCCTCTCCCACCCCCTGGTCCAAGCAAGTGAGACTGCAACAGCTCTTGTCAATGAGGCCCTGGAATACCACCAGAGCATCTATGCACAGCCCGTCTGGCAAACTCGTAGGACCAAACCGCGGTTCCAGTCAGACACCCTGTACATCATTGGTGGGAAGAAGCGTGAGGTCTGTAAAGTCAAGGAACTTCGCTACTTCAATCCCGTTGATCAGGAGAATGCGCTCATAGCCGCCATTGCCAACTGGAGTGAGCTGACTCCCATGCCCGTGGGAAGGAGCCATCACTGTGTAGCCGTCATGGGGGACTTCCTGTTTGTAGCAGGAGGGGAAGTTGAGCATGCCAGCGGTCGGACGTGTGCCGTGAGGACTGCCTGTCGTTATGACCCCCGCAGTAATTCCTGGGCAGAGATAGCACCCATGAAAAACTGCCGGGAGCATTTTGTGCTGGGAGCCATGGACGAATACCTCTATGCTGTTGGGGGCAGGAATGAACTGCGCCAGGTTCTGCCTACAGTTGAGCGATATTGCCCCAAGAAGAACAAATGGACTTTTGTGCAGTCCTTTGACCGATCCCTTTCATGTCACGCTGGCTACGTGGCTGACAGTCTTCTTTGGATTTCAGGTAGAACGCATGTCATAGGCTGGATATATTAAAACACTTTTCAATGTGGCATATACTTAAAGTCAAGCTTTGGTAGTGTAGTCATGTGTAATTGCATGATTCAGCCAAGGATACCATTTAGCTCATTAATGATCATTTATTGAGCACCTACTATATAGAGAGTAATGCAATTGAAATTAATTGACCTTCCTATGACTTTCTGAGTGATTAGTAGCATAAAAGTTCAAGATGGAAATTAATGGCCCAGGAGACCTATTTTTCTTCCAGATTTTTTATTGTTCAGATTATCAGCTCTTAATTATTCGGCTTATGGTTTATCCAGCTCCTTTGCTTTTTCTTTTATGTTGGGCTGCCTGCCTATAAGCCATTTCATCAAAGACAGGGCAGGGAAGTAAAAACTAGTAAATCCATTGTACTACCAGGGCATAGCCATGCTGTGCGTTTAGGGGAGAGATTTAAGTTATTGGCTAAAATAAAGCTTTTGTGTTGTCTGTGAATTCCAGTTATCCATGCCATCCTAATCCTTCATTCCCATTTACTCTCCCATTCCTACTGATTTTTCAGGGGTATGATTTGAGCTCTTAATTTTATTGACTTTTTTTCTCCTTTTAAAAAAAAAAAATTTTGATTATGGAAAAAGTAGAGACTAGTCTAATAAACACATTGTGCCCATAACTCAGCTTCAACCGTTATCCATTCACTGCCAGTCTTGTTTTATCCATGTACCCACATACCCCACCCCATCCCAGATTATGTTGAAGCAAATCTTACACATATCATTTCATCCATAAACATGCCAGTGTGTAAGTCTACTTTGTAAGATAAAGTCTCATTTTAAAAACCACAGTACAACTGTCACACCAAGAAAAATTGATAATGTCTTCAAATATAAAGTCAGTGTCCACACTTAATTATTTTATGATCTTTTCTTTTTAACAATTTGTTCAAATTGGGATCCAAGTGAAGTCCATAAATCGTAATTATTTGCCATCTCTCAAGTCTCTCTAAATCTACATGCTCTTTCTTCCTGTCTTTTCCCCCCTTACAGTTTATTTGTTGAAGTTTGTCCTCTAGAGTTTTCTGTATCACATGGTGTGTTCCTTTGTACTTGGTATTTCCTGAACACTGGTAATTAGATCTAGAGGCTTGATCAGATTTAGGTTTGGTTTTTGTTATTTTTTGTAAGAATATTCCATTGATGGTGTTTTAGCTGTTTGAAAGACCTGTAAGCCTTTCATTGGTATGATTTGCTTCCTCTTCAACTCATGCCCACGTGGCATGGGACAGAAGATCATCAGAGACATTCCTAAATGAGAAAACTCAAGTATAACACAATAGAACAGCTTGGTCAAGATGATTCCACAAGTTAGTGCCAAAATCAGGCAGGATTCCTGCTTTCTATTAATTCAATTTGTCAAGTGTTTTTTGAATTTCTGTTACGTGCTAAGCACCATGTGGCCAAGCCAATAAAATGGTAATGATTTTTCATTGATAGGTTGAAGACATGAGTGCTCAGAGCTCACTGACACCTTCAGACGTCTCGTGGCTGCCTTTTTGCTTGTATGGGAGAAGCCCATGTGGCATTTACTGTCCACCTGTTTCCAGTTCTATTACCAAGAAAGACCTGAAGTGTTCCTCTTTGAATGGTTTGCCCCATCAGGGAAGAAAGTTGTATCTTTTCTTGGTTACAGGGACACCCATTTTGTAACCCGAATGGAATTTGTTGTATTTCGAAGTCATCAAGGACAAAGACAAATTGAAAATCAGGTAGCCTAAATACCAAGAGTACCTTTAAGATGTATGTGCTAAAAATAACCCATCACTTTTAAGGACTTCTGTGGAGACTTCTCAGCTTCCCCCCAGTAATCTCTAGTTTTTTTTTGTTTGTTTGTTTGTTTAATCTTCATTTTATTGAGATATATTCACATATCACGTAGTCATACAAAACAAATCGTACTTTCGATTGTTTACAGTACCATTACATAGTTGTACATTCATCACCTATATCAATCCCTGACACCTTCATTAGCACACACACACAAATAACAAGAATAATAATTAGAGTGAAAAAGAGCAATTGAAGTAAAAAAGAACACTGGGTACCTTTGTCTGTTTCCTTCCTTCCCCTATTTTTCTACTCATCCATCCATAAACTAGACAAAGTGGAGTGTGGTCCTTATGGCTTTCCCAATCCCATTGTCACTCCTCATAAGCTACATTTTTATACCACTGTCTTCGAGATTCATGGGTTCTGGGTTGTAGTTTGATAGTTTCAGGTATCCACCACCAGCTACCCCAATTCTTTAGAACCTAAAAAGGGTTGTCTAAAGTGTGCATAAGAGTGCCCACCAGAGTGACCTCTCGGCTCCTTTTGGAATCTCTCTGCCACTGAAGCTTATTTCATTTCCTTTCACATCCCCCTTTTGGTCAAGAAGATGTTCTCCGTCCCACGATGCCAGGTCTACATTCCTTCCCGGGAGTCATATTCCACGTTGCCAGGGAGATTCACTCCCCTGGGTGTCTGATCCCACGTAGCGGGGAGGGCAGTGATTTCACCTTTCAAGTTGGCTTAGCCAGAGAGAGAGGGCCACATCTGAGCAACAAAGAGGCATTCGGGAGGAGGCTCTTAGGCACAACCATAGGGAGGCCTAGCCTCTCCTTTGCAGCAACCGTCTTCCCAAGGGTAAAACCTGTGGTAGAGGGCTCAACCCATCAAACCACCAGTCCCCTATGTCTGTGGTCATGTTAGCAACCATCGAGGTGGGGTAGGCCAATACCCCTGCATTCTCCACAGGCTCCTCAAGGGGGTACTACATCTTTTTTTTTTCCTTGTTTTTCTTTTTTTTTTTTTTTTTTAACTTTCACTTCTTTTTTAAATCAACTGTATGAAAAAAAAGTTAAAAAGAAAACAAACATACAATAAAAGAACATTTCAAAGAGACCATAACAAGGGCGTAAGAAAAAGACAACTAACCTAAGATAACTGCTTAACTTCCAACATGTTCCTACTTTACCCCAAGAAAGTTACCTAATATAGCAACATTTCTGTGAACTTGTTCCTACTATATCCATCAGAAATTAACAGACCATAGTCATTCCTGGGAATCCCCAGAACGTTAAATAGCTTACCTGTTCTTCTTGGATTATTGTTCCCCCTTCCTTAATTGCTCTCTATTGCTAGTTCTCCTACATTCTACATTATAAACCATTTGTTTTACATTTTTCAAAGTTCACATTAGTGGCAGCATATAATATTTCTCTTTTTGTGCCTGGCTTATTTCGCTCAGCATTATGTATTCAAGGTTCATCCATGTTGTCATATGTCTCACGAGATCGTTCCTTCTTACTGCCGCGTAGTATTCCATCGTGTATATATACCACATTTTATTTATCCACTCATCTGTTGAAGGACATTTGGGTTGTTTCCATCTCTTGGCAATTGTGAATAATGCTGCTATGAACATTGGCGTGCAGATATCTGTTCGTGTCACTGCTTTCCAACCTTCCGGGTATATACCGAGAAGTGTAATCGCTGGATCGAATGGTAACTCTATATCTAGTTTTCTAAGGAACTGCCAGACTGACTTCCAGAGTGGCTGTACCATTATACAGTCCCACCAACAATGAATAAGAGTTCCAATTTCTCCACATCCTCTCCAGCATTTGTAGTTTCCTGTTTGTTTAATCGCAGCCATTCTAACTGGTGTTAGATGGTATCTCATTGTGGTCTTAATTTGCATCTCTCTAATAGCTAGTGAAGCTGAACATTTTTTCATGTGTTTCTTGGCCATTTGTATTTCCTCTTCAGAGAACTGTCTTTTCATATCTTTTGCCCATTTTATAATTGGGCTGTCTGTTCTATTGTCATTGAGTTGTAGGATTTCTTTATATATGCAAGATATCAGTCTTTTGTCAGATACATGGTTTCCAAAAATTTTTTCCCATTGAGTTGGCTGCCTCTTTACCTTTTTGAGAAATTCCTTTGAGGTGCAGAAACTTCTAAGCTTGAGGAGTTCCCATTTATCTATTTTCTCTTTTGTTGCTTGTGCTTTGGGTGTAAAGTCTAGGAAGTGGCCGCCTAATACAAGGTCTTGAAGATGTTTTCCTACATTATCTTCTAGGAGTTTTATGGTACTTTCTTTTATATTGAGATCTTTGGTCCATTTTGAGTTAATTTTTGTGTAGGGGGTGAGGTAGGGGTCCTCTTTCATTCTTTTGGATATGGATATCCAACTCTCCCAGCCCCATTTGTTGAAAAGACCATTATGACTCAGTTCAGTGACTTTGGGGGCCTTATCAAAGATCAGTCGGCCATAGATCTGAGGGTCTATCTCTGAATTCTCAATTCGATTCCATTGATCTGTATGTCTATCTTTGTGCCAGTACCATGCTGTTTTGGCAACTGTGGCTTTATAATAAGCTTCAAAGTCAGGGAGTGTAAGTCCTCCCACTTTGTTTTTCTTTTTTAGAGTGTCTTTAGCAATTCGAGGCATCTTCCCTTTCCAAATAAATTTGATAACTGGCTTTTCCAAGTCTGCAAAGTAGGTTGTTGGAATTTTGATTGGGATTGCATTGAATCTGTAGATGAGTTTGGGTAGAATTGACATCTTAATGACATTTAGTCTTCCTACCCATGAACATGGAATATTTTTCCATCTTTTAAGGTCCCCTTCTATTTCTTTTAGTAGAGTTATGTAGTTTTCTTTGTATAGGTCTTTTACATCTTTGGTTAAGTTTATTCCTAGGTACTTGATTTTTTTAGTTGCTATTGAAAATGGTATCTTTTTCTTGAGTGTCTCTTCAGTTTGTTCATTTCTAGCATATAGAAACATTACTGACTTATGTGCATTAATCTTGTATCCCGCTACTTTGCTAAATTTGTTTATTAGCTCTAGTAGCTGTATCGTCGATTTCTCAGGGTTTTCTAGATATAAGATCATATCATCTGCAAACAATGACAGTTTTACTTCTTCTTTTCCAGTTTGGATGCCTTTTATTTCTTTGTCTTGCTGGATTGCCCTGCCTAGCACTTCCAGCACAATGTTGAATAACAGTGGTGACAGCGGGCATCCTTGTCTTATTCCTGATCTTAGAGGGAAGGCTTTCAGTCTCTCACCATTGAGTACTATGCTGGCTGTGGGTTTTTCATATATGCTCCTTATCATGTTGAGGAAGTTTCCTTCAATTCCTACCTTTTGAAGTGTTTTTATCAAAAATGGATGTTGGATTTTGTCAAATGCTTTTTCAGCATCTATTGAGATGATCAATTGATTTTTCCCTTTTGACTTGTTAATGTGTTGTAATACATTGATTGATTTTCTTATGTTGAACCATCCTTGCATGCCTGGAATGAACCCCACTTGGTCATAGTGTATGATTTTTTTAATGTGTCTTCGGATTCGACTTGCAAGTATTTTGTTGAGGATTTTTGCATCTATATTCCTTAGGGAGATTGGCCGGTAGTTTTCCTTTTTTGTAGCATCTTTGCCTGGTTTTGGTATTAGATTGATGTTAGCTTCATAAAATGAGTTAGGTAGTGTTCCATTTTCTTCAATGTTTTGAAAGAGTTTGAGTAAGATTGGTGTCAGTTCTTTCTGGAAAGTTTGGTAGAATTCCCCTGTGAAGCCATCTGGCCCTGGGCATTTATTTGTGGGAAGATTTTTGATGACTGATTGGATCTCTTTGCTTGTGATGGGTTGGTTGAGGTCTTCTATTTCTTCTCTGGTCAGTCTAGGTTGTTCATATGTTTCCAGGAAATTGTCCATTTCCTCTACATTATCCAGTTTGTTGCCATACAGTTGTTCATAGTATCCTCTTATAATGTTTTAATTTCTTCAGGATCTGCAGTTATGTCACCTTTTTCATTCATTATTTTGTTTATCTGGGTCTTCTCTCTTTTTGATTTTGTCAGTCTAGCTAGGGGCTTGTCAATCTTGTTGATCTTCTCAAAGAACCAACTTTTGGTGATATTTATCCTCTCTATTGTTTTTTTGTTCTCTATGTCATTATTTCTGCTTTAATCCTTGTTATTTCTTTTCTTCTACTTGGTTTAGGATTGGTTTGCTGTTCATTTTCTAGCTTCTTCAGTTGATCCATTAGTTCTTTGATTTTGGCTCTTTCTTCCTTTTTAATATATGCGTTTAGTGCTATAAATTTTCCCCTTAGCACTGCTTTTGCTGCATCCCATAGGTTTTGGTATGTTGTGTTCTCATTTTCATTCGTCTCTATATATTTAGCAATTTCTCTTGCTATTTCTTCTTTAACCCACTGATTGTTTAGGAGTGTGTTGTTTAACCTCCAGGTATTTGTGAATTTTCTAAGTCTCTGATGGTTATTGACTTCTAATTGTATTCCATTGTGGTCAGAGAATGTGCTTTGAATAATTTCAATCTTTTTAAATTTATTGAGGCTTGTTTTATGTCCCAGCATATGATCTATTCTGGAGAAAGTTCCGTGAGCACTAGAAAAGTATGTGTATCCTGGTGATTTGGGATGTAATGTCCTGTATATGTCTGTTAAATCTAATTCATTTATCCGATTGTTTAGGTTTTCAGTTTCCTTATTGGTCTTCTGTCTGGTTGATCTATCTATAGGAGAGAGTGATGTGTTGAAGTCTCCCACAATTATTGTGGAAACATCAATTGCTTCCTTTAGTTTTGCCAGTGTTTCTCTCATGTATTTTGTGGCACCTTGATTGGGTGCATAGACATTTACGATTGTTATTTCTTCTTGCTGAATTGCCCCTTTTATTAGTATGTAGTGGCCTTCTTTGTCTCTCAAAACATCCCTGCATTTGAAGTCTATTTTATCTGAGATTAATATTGCTACACCTGCTTTCTTTTGGCTGTAGCTTGCATGAAATATTTTTTTCCATCCTTTCACTTTCAGTTTCTTTGTGTCCCTGTGTCTAAGATGAGTCTCTTGTATGCAACATATTGATGGTTCATTTTTTTTGATCCATTCTGCGAATCTATATCTTTTAATTGGGGAGTTTAATCCATTTACATTCAACGTTATAACCGTGAAGGCATTTCTTGAATCAGCCATCTTATCCTTTGGTTTATGTTTGTCATATTTTTCCCCTCTCTCTATTAATATCCTTTATTGTACCCATACCAAATCTCTTTAGTACTGAACCTTTCTCCAAGTCTCTCTGTCCTTTCTTTGTTTCTCTGTCTGTAGGGCTCCCTTGAGTATCTCCAGTAGGGCAGGTCTCTTGTTAGCAAATTCTCTCAGCATTTGTTTGTCTGTGAAAAATTTAAGCTTTCCCTCAAATTTGAAGGAGAGCTTTGCTGGATAAAGTATTCTTGGCTGGAAATTTTTGTCACTCAGAATTTTAAATATATCGTGCCACTGCCTTCTTGCCTCCATGGTGGCTGCTGAGTAGTCACTACTTAGTCTTATGCTGTTTCCTTTGTATGTGGTCAATTGCTTTTCTCTTGCTGCTTTCAGAACTTGCTCCTTCTCTTCTGTGTTTGACAGTGTGATCAGTATATGTCTCGGAGTGGGTTTATTTGGATTTATTCTATTTGGAGTTCGCTGAGCATTTATGATTTGTGTATTTATGTTGTTTAGAAGATTTGGGAAGTTTTCCCCAACAATTTCTTTGAATACTCTTCCTAGACCTTTACCCTTTTCTTCCCCTTCTGGGACACCAATGAGTCTTATATTTGGACGTTTCATATTATCTATCATATCCCTGAGGTCCATTTCAATTTTTTCAATTTTTTTCCCCATTCTTTCTTTTATGCTTTCATTTTCCAGTCTGTCATCTTCCAGGTCACTGATTCGTTGTTCAACTTCCTCTAGTCTTGTACTATGAGTGTCCAGAATCTTTTTAATTTGATCAACAGTTTCTTTAATTTCCATAAGATCATCCATTTTTTTATTTAGTCTTGCAATGTCTTCTTTATGCTCTTCTAGGGTCTTCTTGATTTCCTTTGTATCCCGTACTGTGGTCTCATTGTTCATCTTTAGTTCTTTGAGTAGCTGCTCTAGGTGCTGTGTCTCTTCTGATCTTTTGATTTGGGTGCTTGGGCTTGGGTTATCCATATCGTCTGGTTTTTTCATATGCTTTATAATTTTCTGTTGTTTTTGGCCTCGTGGCATTTGCTGAACTTGATAGGGTTCTTTTAGGATTTTTAGACCAATTGAAGTCCTTATCTCTAATTTATCAGATCTACAGCTTCATGGAGTACACTTTCTCTAACTAACCAGCAGGTGGCGTCCACGAGCCACCTGTTCTCCACAAGCCAGTTCTCCCCTGCTTAGCCTTTTTGGTGAGTGGGGGAGTGAGTCTTGTGGGGTCCAATTGGTGTACCAAGCTTGCGTGTGTAGTTGGTGTTGCCTGCCCTGTATATGGGGCGTGTTTCTGGGCAGTCAGGGAGGGGGGGTGGCTCTAACAATCAAATCTCCCTGGTGATCCTAGAGTTTTAAAGCTGCTGCAATAGTCTAATCCTTCAGTTCAGTCGTGCCACAGTTTGTCTCTGCCACTGACCCACAAGTCCTTGGTATTGGCATATGGCTCCTGAGACTTGCAAGTGGGCCCCTCTTCCAGGCTGTGCACCCCGGGTCCTCTGTTGAGGGATGACTGTGCTATGTCACAGGTGAGTGCCGTCCCCCCAGGGCAGTTCTGGGCTGCTGGGCTGTGTAGGGAGCCTCCCAGTCTGCTGAAATGATGGCTGAATGGGGCTTTGTTAATTCACACTGCTCCACCTTCCCAACTCTGGGACAATCAGATGAGGTTGCAGGGAAGGCTAATGTCCACGCCCAGTTTTGTGGTGTGTGCCTGTTATTTGAAGCACTTCCGTAACACTGGGTTGTCTGGGGCAGCTCTGGCCTATGGGGCTGGCGACGGGCAGGAGTGTTTCCCGTCCACCAGGATGATGGCTGTGAGCGGACACCCCCCTTTTCTTGGGAGGTTGTGGTGTTTAGTGAATTTTCTCAGCCACTGGATTATTGCCTTTTGTCTCAGAGCTCTCTTAGTTCTGCTCTTGTCTTGACCTGCCCAAATTGCAAGTCTTTGAAGCTTTCTGTATTGGGCTTCTTAGAGTAATTGTTTTAGAAAAAGAAAAAAGGATTAAAAAAAAAAAAAAAAAGGGCCCTCCTCAGAGATCTAATGGGTTATTGAAATGCTAAGAGACAAGGCAACCAGGGCCATTAAGGAAAGGTCCACAGGGCTGAGAGATCGGCTTTTCTTCTGGATTTGCATATGCGCCTCAGGGCCTGAGCCTCTGCCCTTCCCCTTTCTATGTTCACCAGAACTCCAAAAATCCTCCGCTTTTATTTTGGAGTTTTTCGTGTTGTTTTTTTCTATGCCTGTCTCCTCTCTGCTGGGCTGGCTGCTTTCAGATTCTCTGGTGTCTGATCTCAGTCTATCTATGGTTGGAGTTTGGATCAGTAGAATGAGTTTCCGATAAGGGCTGCCACTGCAGTTCTCCCTTCTCCTTCCCGGAGCTGACGGCCCCTCCTCCCACGGGACTGAGCCTGGCAGCGAGGGGCGCGGGTCCCCTGGCCGCAAAAACTTACAGATTTTGCTGATCTCAACAGTTCCACATTTTCATGAGTGTTGTATGAAGTATGCCGAAAGTCAGATTGCTCTGTGGTGTCCAGTCCACGCAGTTCCTGGCCTTCCACCTACCCTCCTGGAGGAGCAACTAAAACATACAGCTCACCAGTCCACCATGTTGCCCCACCTCCGTAATCTCTAGTTTTTTAACACCTGCTCTGATAAAATTCTCCCCCTCATTTAAACTGAGTTCATTTGGACTCTGCCTGTTTTTCCTTCTGCAGTCCTGGGAAACAGCTACAGTCTGGGCTTCTCTGGGTAGGGTCTTAATTATTAATTCATTAATTTTCAAGGAAGAAATCTAGCTCAGGTCAAGGTTTAAGTACTTCAGAAATGAATGAATGAAGTCAAAACTAGGACTAAAGAAGAAGATAAATGAGGGGGACCCAGAAATTACTGGTCCTAAATACCAAGTAAAAAACTTTAGATATGCACGTGTATATTAATATATGTGGGTATATTTAAATAAAAACCTCATCTATCTAATGATCCATTCCCTTTCCTTTAAATGTGTATTTCAATAGTTAGGAAAATAACCACCAGGAATACTTCTTAGCATCTTTGCTAAAGAAACTTCAGACTAGGCTGCAAATAAGTCTTTGCTAATAGAAGGCACAGATCCACACATGCCGTGGAAAACAAAACAAGCATGGATGTACAAAATCAATGTGATTTATATTTTCTCCCAATTTATTCCACTTCCATTGAATCATTTAGTTTCATATATTGTTAATGTACTGCATTCTTAAATTTTGCATTGCATTTTTCTAAATTTTGTATGAATTTCTCATAAATGTTTTATCATATATTCCCTACTTTCTTGGCTGTGAAACTAGCTTTTTAAAAATGCCAGCGTTTCCCTTACATGGTCTTAAAAATATGACTACTTAACACTTTCTTTCGCAAGGTCTTTCTTAAGAAAGCACAGGAGCTCATCTTGGACTGGCTAGATATATCACCCTGGCATCAAAAGGACTTCCCTTTCAATATGGGTCTTTATAATTCCTTTTCCATTATGTTAAACATATCAACTTATTACATATCTGATCACTATATCACTTTGTTTTTCCCCTACCTTTAAAGAAAATACATTTTCTTTGTTCTTCTTTTGCACTAATGTATGCTGCCTGTGTTAACCAATATTAATGAAAACAATCACAATTTTCTCAGGTTTTCTCCCTGCTGTGTACTTGAGATGAGAAACCCACTTTCCTGTGTACAGTACAATACCTTTAATTAGAAAAAAGGGGAAATCACCAGTGACATTTCTAATACCTACGGTCGTCTGCCTCTTGCCTCAGGCCCAGCTTATAATAAATCAATTGTGAATCTAACCATGGACATGGAGGGGTGATTAGATTTGCTAATGAGCCCCTTAAAAAAATTACAGGTGTAGTTCACACTGACTGTCACTGATTTAAAAGTGTTAACCTGAATTATTGGAGGAGTTGAAAATGTTTGAAGCTATTCTTTATCCTTTACCAAATAATCAGGTATTTCCAATTTAATTGCTAGGCAATTGGGTCATTGGCATCCTTATGATATTTCGTAAGCTTTGCCTGAGGTGGATGTACTGTGGGTTATAGAATGATGGATTTGGAGGGCTTTTTTTTCTGTTCCATGGAACACAAAATGAGTGTTTCTTTAGAGATTCTGCATGTCCAGCAAGCATTTTGTCTGTCTTTCTCTCTTTCTCTCCACTGTTAGGTCAGGACACCTTGAAATCTTTTCATAGTTTTTAAAGTGAGACAAGCAGAGAGGAATTCAGAAAATCAGGCTATATGGATATACCCAGTAGCATTTAATTTAAGTTGTTATGGGTAGTCAAATTTTACAGGTTCCAGTAGCATTTGATATTGTGATTCAATTCACGAATCACAACACCATTTTGATTTGAAATGTGCAATGCTTAAGTAAAATATGTGTTAAATATACTGCAGCTCTGTGCACTGCAGTCTCTTCTCCCCAACAGTTTAAAAGATGGTCTCCATTTTAATATGTAGTTCATGAGCTGCTAAAAAATCTTTTATTTGTTTTTGAGTAAAAGTTAATCCCAAGCTCATTTTGCAGAACAACTTACCTTTTCATTTTTATCAAATGGCCGCAGCATAACAATAAACTAACCCCAAATTAGTGCTTTAGAAGTATACAAATAAGACAAATGTTACTGCCTTGACTCAAAAGTAATGTTTAGTGCTGTCTTGATTTTCTTGGTGAATGCTCCCCCCCCTTTTAAGTTTAGTGCTGGGTCATAGATGAATAAGAATAATTCAGCAGACATACTTCCTGCCCTCTAGGAGCTGACAATCAAAGATTTTTTCAGATATTTCATTAATGAAAGAACATTTGTTAAAGCTTCTTTAATTCCCTATAAGATATATTTACTTTCATCTTGATTCAATTTATATGAAGCTTACATTGTCCCATTATAAATAACTATCCAGGCCTACTAAAGGGACTTTGGTTTTTTTAGTGTTCATTAAAATTAGAACAATGTAAAATGTCACTCACATTTTAAAAATTCCCTATCTTTGGCTTTACACTATCTGTGCAGATATTTTGTTTCTAAAAAAATTGTTTGCAAAGTATTGGGAATGCACATCAGGCATGGCGGAGGCCGGGCTGTGGCGTGTGAAGATCACAGGCTGTGGTCAGACATACATACATGTGAAACCCTGCTCTGCTTCTTAAAATCATGAGATGCTGAGCACGGCTCCTAACCTGAGTCCTGCTCTGGGCTAGTGCTGGAGCTACAAGGAAGAGTAAGATGCAGGTTCTACACTGGGGTTTCACAGTATTGTGGGGGGAACAGATTGTAAACAGAAAATTTTAATATAGTATGTGATGTGTATGATGGTAGAAGTCTTTCCAAGGCACGGAAGTAGTACAAAGCAGGGGGCAATTGATTACTGCGGGGGCATGAAAGGTTTCACAAAATAGGTAACATCCTCAGCCTAACTAAGCGCCTCTGATCCATGGGCTGTTTTCCTTGCCTGTTGATCCCTTCCCCTTCTCACACATGGACTTCTGGTCTAGTCATTTCAGTGACTCTCTTGACCTCTGGCAAACACACAGGGCTGGACGAACCCAGTGATCCTCTTCATGCCAGTATCTGGGCAGCTGAGCCCCAGGGGCAGCCAGTCAGCTGGGCTTGCTATGGGTGTACTCTCAGCTCACCCAGCACAGTCTCACCCTCCGCACCCCACTGCTGGGGTCTACTGTCCCACACACTCTCCTTTGCTGACTGAACTTTCTCACTTTCCTTAAAACCCTCTCCCCTCAGACTCAGAGCAAAGCACCTTGCCTTTTGTTTCTCAGAGTAAATATAAGTGAGTCGTGAGATTTGATGAGGGGGAATGGGAAGTCCAGGTGGAGAGCACGAGTAGACACGTGGGCAAGAGTGAACCCCCCAAGAGGCTGTCCTTGAAAGGGGGCCAAAGGTGCAAGGTCGGGAAATGCTAACGTGGGAGCGTGCAGAGCTGGAGGAACTAGGAAGGGCCTGAGAACATGGGGTGGCCAGGCAGAGGGGGAGGAGGAATGTTGTTGAAACCAAAACCAAAAAGAAGGGCATGGTGAGAAGCATCCAAGACTACAGGGATATCAAGGTCCAAAATGTTGCCATTGAGTTTTGCTTTCAGGAACTACTTGTTTATTTCAGTCTCAGGGGAGTGGAAGAACGTGGACTACACTGCAAGGAGTTTGGATCAAGACCGTCTTAGCCTGATACCCATCAATGGTGTTACCATCTAACACTCATTCCTGAACCTTCCCGTTATTATCTGGCTTCCTGTATACTCCTGCCTTTGGGAGAGAAGGTGTTCTTTCTAGGGACACACATATTTTAATCCATGTGACAGCCAGATGTTTTCATTATAAATTAATAAATGGCATTTTGGTTTTAGAAAGGAAGAATGGAGTTTGGTTTGGAAAAGAGAGAAGCTAGAAAAGGAAATCCACAATGGAAGGATTTTTTTTTTTTTAAGGATGCAAGTTGCATTAAGCAAGGGAAAGAAGAGTGAAATTGAAGGTGTAGGGAAGACAGACATCCATTTGTTTGGTAAGTGCTGCGAGCACCTTCTCAGTGCCAGGAACTGTGCTGAGTCCTGGGGATGCAGTGGTGACGACTGACACAGGCAAGAGGGAGTTGGGAGAGGGCTCAGTCTTGAACCTGAGGAGGAGAGAAGGGAATATTGATGGATGTGGACCTGGGTCGGCTCACAGGTGAGGAGCAAGAAACTAAGGAGGATTGTTGACAGATTCAAGTGAGAGGGTCACCTGTTGAGACTGTGCGGTCAGGACTAGGTAGAAGACCTGAGGAGGGTAGCCTTGGGGATAGCCTTTGAGAAAAAACAGAGAAGGAACTGGTAAGTGATAAAAATCTGAAACACTGTTGAGAGTCCATACTGTGATTGGAAACCATAAGTTGTCAAGGTCTGGTTTGCAAGTTTCCATGCTAGTTTTTGATGGTGCTCAGCAGAGAATTGGAGAAGGCAGATCCAGTTGAGAATAGCCAAAAGATCGTATAGGAAGGAATTCAGCATGCTGGAATCCCGGTTAGTCGTGAGTCAAGAGCTGGGTCAAGGGAGCATGAGTCAAGGGAGAACTCTGTGCTGCAGGAGCGAGGACGTGGGAAGGGGTGTGTTCACTGCCCTTGGAGGCAGCTAACTGCAGTGATGAAGCCACCTGCTGGGTAAAGGTCTGGAGTTTGGTAACTTGTCTATTTAGCAGTTCGTAGTAAATTGAAATAGCCTGTAAGAGTCAAATCTTTTCTGATCTGATTATTATTAGAGTCTAGCAACAAGTTGCCCTAGTAGTTACTTTTTCTCTTCCTCCTCCACTTTCATCCCAGCCTTTACTTTTCCCCATCTGAAATGGTTTAAAACAAAACCATTACCCTGTTGTACTAAGATGAAGGCAAAAGAGAAATTGGCCAATCTACAGTGCTTTAAAAAGGACTGAATGGTTTGAAGCAAGCAATTAGGGCACCGACATTCTCCAAAAATAGGTAACAAAGCTTTACTCCTAAACTGACTTAGCTGTATCCTGAAGAAGTAGACCTTTGTTTACCCTCTCCACTGATGCCCAGGAAATGAGGATTAAAGAGGTTAACTGACTTCCTCTGATCCCACAGCTAGTATGTGACCATGTGGAAATTTGAACTCTCTCACTGGTTTCAAGGCCATCTTTTCCCTCTAAACCACACAAACCAGTTGTTTATCACCATCTAACAGAGGTCTGGAAATCAGATGCTTAAATTGTAACTAGAAATAACTTCACAATGACATACAGCTGAAAGTAAATGGAACAGAGGACAATCGTACCTGGAGATTTGTTCAGGATTAACAAGCATTTGATTGTCTTGGCTTAACTGCTGATCTTTCCGAAGGTGCAAAGAACCACTTAATGTCCTTTTTGCAGTTTTACAGTTCAAACTTAAAAGTTGGCAATATAAAATTAAAATGTAAAAAAGAATTAGTGATAATATGGCACAACTCTAATTCATTTGGTTTCAATGAGAACATTGTTGTTTTCTGAGAGGATTACAGATTTTAATTTAGTGACCTCTAAAATTGGTAGTTTAAGTACTTTTAAAAAATTGCCTTTGTTTAGATGATCCATTTGTGTTGGTTTAGAAGGATCTAGAAAAATAGAGTAGACTAAAGAGTGAGTTAAGTTGAATTGCTCTACCTAAGAAAATGGGAAAATGTTTATTTTTTCTTTATTGCCAGAGGAAAGAAGATGGTTAACACGACATCATGAAAAAATGGGGAATGGCTGAAGAATTTGGTTTATCCCAAGAGGGAGCTAAAAGATCCAACAAGTCACTAAGCCAAGACAGGATAGACAGAGGTGATCATAAGAACACAGTCCTTCTAGGAGCATGTGGAAATCTTTGGAGGCAGGATTCTGACTTCTCACAGAATGAGGAATGGGAGTTAGAACCAGTTTTATTGAGATTTTAAAGGGCAGGTGAACCCAGCTAACATGGCGTTGTGGTAGATTTTACCTTCATTTGTCATTTCATTCATGTGAAACAACACGTGGTGTATTCTTTACATATTTCTGGGTCACAAGTTTATTATCTGATCACACTAGATGATATAAATATAATTTGCATTTTCAAGTGCAGCAACACTTTCTTTATGGTTATTTTGTAAATTTAAGACTTTCTTTGGGAATTTTGAGTATGTTAATTACCTACCTA
The DNA here is from genome assembly GCF_015220235.1 of Choloepus didactylus. Taxonomy (NCBI): domain Eukaryota; kingdom Metazoa; phylum Chordata; class Mammalia; order Pilosa; family Megalonychidae; genus Choloepus; species Choloepus didactylus. The sequence continues at coordinate 54,643,845 of NC_051313.1, read as the reverse complement.
TTTGTCTGGTTTCCTCACGTGTGACAGAAATAATATGGATACTAGTTTTTAATTTAATGCATGGATTAAGTATGATTCTATTCAAGATGCTAATATGGTAATAAAATTCTTGGTTTTAATTGTTTCTGTAGCATTATAAACACTCTGAAAATATGGACAGTCTAACATTGTGTAAAAATAGATATTAAAAGTTTCTTTTCCATTTAATGTAAAAATTCCCATAGTATCACATTTACTAAGGAGGAATAGTGGGTTTAGCACTATTTTTAAAAATATGGCTAATACAGATTCACACTTAATGCTAAGTCATTCTTTAGGTAATTAGACTGTAAGTATGAAATTTTAGTCTTTTGAGAATTGAAGCAAGTTTAGGGAGGAGCAACTTAAAATATTAAAGGAAAAAGCCCTTGAATACACACATAAACTGATCTGTAATTCTGGTTATGGAAAAAGGATTACAAGAAATTGATTTCAGACAACAGACTTAAACCATTTTATTAATTCAACATTCCATACATAGTCATTTGCACCTTTTATTGAACTAAGAAATTACCATGAACCACTACAATATTGTACTAAACTTCCCTTTAGGATGGCCGCCCACCCACTGTCATCTAAAACCTGTGAGTCAGATATTGTCATCTCCGTTGACTATCTGAGGAAACTGAGCTTGGCTGTTTTCAGTGGCTCTTTCCATTGGGTCCTCCCTGCATTGTCTCAGCACCTGGAGAGTTTAGTGTAGGACTCTCTATTATCAACAGAGGTATTTTCTTTTCTTGGAAAAAAAAATCAGCAGAGCCATCTGACTTGATCTACTTGAGCAAAATATAATAAGAGATTTTTAAGCACCCTATATTATAGACACTGCCGAATTGACTAGTTGTTGCTTTGAGCTCAGCATGAGCTTGGGAGGCTGTGATTTCTCAGTGGCAGAGACAAAGGTTGCTTGTTTGGCAGTCACCTGTCATCATCTCTCCGTATGCGCTCATCCATTTGTCACAGCATTTTGTGGTAAGTTGTACAGAGAAGCTTAAGGAAAATGCTTTACTCTTGTCTTGATAGAACCATTTCTCACTGCTAATAGTGTGGTGGTGACTTTTCATTCCTTCTGGCAGTTTTTAAAGACTTATTTGACTTTGGGGGAACCTGCAGTATATCTTTAAGTCACAGTTCAAAAGTATAAGACAAGGATGTTCATTTTCAATTTTGGCTGAAAAGTCTTAACTTTGACTGTGGCACTTCAAAGTTAGGGAAGGCTTGGTTTTCAAAACGGGTGTTGATAGGAGATGGCATATTTAATGGCAGATGTATCTATAGAAAGCTGTTAAGATGCAGATTATCCCCCACCCCAGGGGAGGGGGGAGAGCAAAACTGCCAATCTATAAAATATACTCGATAGAGGAAGGCATGGAATCTATCTTTGCAAGTGCTTTGATTGCAGGGGACAGTATAGCAGCATGTGGCATTATAACCCAGAGCAGACAAATCAGCTTGATGACTTTCAAAGCCAGGAACACTGCTACAGGCAAGGGTACTCCAGTCTAGGAGAAATTAAAACATATAGAGACTGTTATTAATTCCATATCTATTTTTGTATACTCAAATCTGTATGCAAATCCTTAGCATCTCATTTCAGCAGATTAATCTGAAAGTGAAGAGTGCTATGTGAAGGGAATGTAATGATAAAGCTCTGTAAATGAGTAACACAGCTAAAGATATGTGGGCTGCAAACTTGGATGCTTTTTTTTAATTTCCTTTTTTTTTTTGTAATGAGAAGAAATGGTTTGTTCATTTGTAAATTATTTCAAAGGGGAAAGCAATAGAACCAATTTCCAAGGTTTTCCTTTACAATCCTGACTTGGCAAAAGTCAGGCACCTCCTGTGGTTTAACATTCTAGAGGTAATCAACCAAATAACTAACTGGGATTTTTATTTTTTAGTCCCAACCAGGAGCACAATATCTCATTTCTAAACACTGTTATATGAGTGAAAATTTGTATGTAAAGGTGAGGAATCTAATTACTGAGCTCAGATTAAGAAATAAATTTATTATAGATGCATTTGTACAAGACAGTAAATAATAATTCTGAAGAGCATGGAGATAAATTGTGTGCCCTGCTTCGGAGAAGGGATGTAATAGCTACATTCTAATCCATTGGATGTGCATTTAACCTATAACGGGCAGTGTCTGATACATATAGTACTGTAAATATTCTCAAATAGTGTCATAAACAGATAGTTGACTGCATAGGTAATAATTCTGTGCCATACTTCTAAAACAAATAGAGAAACCTGCAAAGTTTTAAAATAATGGGTGGGAGCTTTACTCTCTGTTCCCTCTTAATTGGAGAAATGATTATAGGGGAGCTGGACATTAATCTGGTGGTTGTGGCCAAGATCAAAAGCACTGGCAATCATTTTAAGCATGCAGTCTTGTGAGGTCTCAATAGATTGGATTATTCTTGGGTAGTTATGCTGAGAAAGAATTATTGGACATTCAGTTTTTAATCAGTCAAGAAAGGGAAGTTTGGGAGTAAAAAGGAAACACACTTCCATATTTATTTAGAGAAACACGGACTCTGTGTAGATATTTCAGCCTCAGCTTTTCTAAGTGTGATTTCTTTACCTTTGATTTCATTTTAGAAAAGAAACATTCAGTGAGAAACCCAGAGAGGACTTGCTTTGAGGGTAGGAAGCTCATTTCTCTCTGTTATGTGTGGATTTCCTCCACAGACAAAGCTTTTGTGGATCTTAAAAGTGGTTGCATGCTTCAGAGAGAATAAGATAGAGCCAAGATAGAGCCCTCCAGTTAATAATAGTGTTGGACAATTCCATAAGAGATGCAGTCTGTTTTTGGGGTTTGAGTGTGAGAGGAATGATGGGCCTGGACAGTTTCTCTCCCTCTATGCATCCATTAGTGTTGGTGGATTGTTCCAGCTCAGCTGAAGATTAGGCACTGTCCCCCGGATTCTGGTTTACTTGACTCCTGGCCGTGGAGTTGGTGGTAGTATCCCACACAACGTGTTTGTATTGTAACAGTACATGTTTTCAAGCTCTAAGAATCCCAATAAGGAACTTGTTTAGTCCTTAGCTCAGCTCAGTTTTAAAGCTTTATTGCAAAATCAGCTGCTGCTTTGTGATTCTTATTAAAATAAGAAGGCTATTTATTTTATGCCAGGATCTAGAACTATGTACAAGGCAATATGTCTCAAGGTAAATGTTTTGGTCCCCATGTTCTTGTTATTTTATTACCTAACATTTAATATCTACTGGGGTTATTTTCTTTCTGTGCTAGTTTATATGTTGCTTTTAGACTTTTTCCATTTGATGGTAAAAATCCAACTAGAATTAATAATTTCTAGATTTTACAGTGTTCAGTATACATGACAAGCGTGAAAAGAAGTATGAGTAAAGATAGGGAAAACTTACCTAGCAGTATACTGAAAGTTTAGTGATTCTTGGTTAAGCAGAAGGTCTCAAGTCTCTTGGATCTAAATAGTTGCTAATGAGGTCTCAAAAAGTTGACTGGAACTGCCCTGGAGGACTCTAGGTGCATGATGGCCAATATGGCAGCCAAGAGCCCCAGGTGGCTTCTTGAGGACTTGAAATGTGGCTAATCTGGACTGAGATGTGCTGTGTCAGATACGCACTGGATTCAGTACAAGAAAAAAGGATATAAAATAGCTCAATAATTTCTTATATTGATTTCATAATGAAATGATATATACATTGGCTACATTGAGTTAAATTTATTTGTTAAATTTAATTTAATTGTTTCCTTTTACTTTCTGATGTGGCTGTTGGAAAATTCAAAATTACATGTGACTTGCATTTCTGGCTCTCGTTTTGTATCAGACAGCATTGCTGTAGTTCCCTTTTTGATAACTAATGCCTTTACTTAGGTTCCTTCCAAAGAGATATCAGGATGTCACTGTGTTAGTGTACAAGAGGCTAGATTTGTAAAATGACCAATTTAGCTAAGGACAAGAAATTTCCACATAACCAGCCTCTGTCATCAACTGTATGTGTACTGGGTCCTCCCCTCACTCCCAGTCCTCCCCACATTTTGCTCCTCATTCTGGCCATGCAGAGCAGCTTGCAAGAATTGGAGGCCCCTTGATCATCTCAGCATACTTGTTGCCTGCTCTCAACTGGATTGCTTCTGAAATGTTTCTTCAAAATGAAACTGCTTTAACAATAAGCTTCTTAATTATTTCATGGGTTCACCAAGAGGGTATATAAATATATACTCAGCAGTAGCTAATTTTCCTTTAATTGTATCACATTCTTATGTTGGAATGTCCTATTTCTTATTCATGAAAAGCTCTAACATGTTAATCCATTACAGGTGGAGTAACTAACACAGCACAATATCAGAACAGACTAATGGTCTATGAACCTAACCAGGTAAGGATCATATAAGAAAAGCTCATTACCTTAATTAAAATGAATTTTAAAAGATTTCCATAGTAATTAGTAATTGGAATGCCAAGTCTATACACATACACATGCATCTTAAACTTATACAGAGAAAAGGAAGCATCTGGATAAACTGCTTTTTATTTCTATTTTAACGCACAAAATTTCAGCTCTTCTAGTTTTATGCTATACATAATGCTTAACTCTTTGAGAGTTTTGCCCAATGTAGAAGGCAGGGGAAAATGTGTTGATGATTTTGTTACTTGTATTGATTCCCATATCTCAAGTGACTGTTCATATTTAGTGGCCTCCAAAGAAAGGATTTTTTTTTGTTTTTTTAATGCAATTTTATTGACATATTCAGATATATCACCAGATAATTTGTATATATTAATATATACTTTGTATGTATCACCAGCTAATCATCCAAAGTGTATATGATGGTTCACAGTATCATCATATAATTGTGCATTCATCACCACAATCAATTTTTGAACCTTTTTATTACTCCAAAAAAATAAAAATAAGAGTAAAAATAAAAATTAAAAAACAGCACCCAAAACATCCCATACCCCTTATTCACCCCTAATATTTATCTATTTATTGTCTTTGTTTTCTTACTTATCTGTCCATACACTGGAAAAAGGGAGTGTCAGTCACAAGGTTTTTGCAAGTACACAGTCACACCCTAAGAGCTATACAGTTATACAGTCATCTTCAAGAATCAAGGCTACTGGATTACAGTTCCACAGTTTCAGGTATTTCCTTCTAGATTTTCCAACACACTAAAAACTACAAAGGGATGGCTATATAATGTATAAGAGTAACCTCCAGAATGACCTTTCAACTCTATTTGAAATTTCTCAGCCACTAAAACTCTATTTTGTTTCATTCCTCTTCTTCCTTTTGATCTAAGGCTTTCTCAGTCCCACACTGCCAGAGCCAGGCTCATCCCCGGGAGTCACGTCCCATGTTGCCAGGGAGACTAACACGCCTGGGAGTCATGTCCCACATAGTGGGGAGGGCAGTGAGTTTACCTGCAGAGTTGGCTTAGAGAGAGACCACATCTGAGCAACAAAAGAGGTTCTCTGGGGGTGACCCTTAGGCATAATTATAAGTAGGCTTACGTTCTCCTTTGCAGGAATACATTTCATAAAGGCAAGCCCCAAGATTGAGGGCTTGGCCTATTAAATTGGTAGTCCCTGATGCTTGTGAGAATATCAGTAATACCCCAGGTGGGGAAGTTGAATATTTCCACATTTTTCCCCAGTCCCTGAAGGGAGCTTTGCAGATACTTTTTTATGCTCTACCAAAATTACTCTGGGATGAATTGGGGCACCTCACTAACCTATACAAACCAACAAAATCTCACTCTCCATTCAAATTTCCATTTAATTATAGTGTTCAAATAAACTGTTAAATTAGATAGTGTGCTACAGAAGATATAAATTTTGCACCAAATAAACATCTTTTCCAGAGGAAGGATTTTGATTGTCCTGTTGCTTTGTCCTTCTAGAAGGTGTGTCATTCTAGGAGGGGAACAAGTTTACGATTTCCTTATTCTCAAGAGTAGAGCGTCAAATAGGACTAGTCTGAGGTAGACATATATGAAGAGTTTGGGTATGTTTTTCACCTAATAGTGAGGCTTGAATTGGAAGCATTTCAATGATACCTGTCCCTTCTTCTACCCACTTATCACACAGTTAATAATTTTTTTTTTCCCAAAAGGAGTAGTATTTTTATTTTCCTTTCCTTCCACCAAAACATCAGTGATCTTAGCAAATGTCTGTTGAATTTTGCCATTTGTATGATTTTGGTAATGTAAATAATTTTCATGATTATGACCATATTCCAAAAGGGTTTGATTTAGAGATTTAATATTCATCGGCTGAAGTTGATGGTACATGAAACAACAGGTTGACTTTGGCAATCTGAGTCAGAATTAGCTACCAAATGAATGTATGCCCAGAGTGACCTCAGTATGTTTGGTATCTATTTACTTTAACAATTACTTTTATTCTGAATTTAGAAAAGGCATTTCTCCCTTTGCAAGTGTTTCCTGCTGTCAGTTAGAAGCTGCAGATTGCAGAGACCACACGTCTATGGGTCAGCTGTCTCAAGAGGGATCATTAATTGCAGTTGCTCCAGTTTGGTGCACATGTGGTTAAAGAGGAAGAAGGTGTTAGCATTTCTCAAATGAGTTCTGTTTCATGTTTGTACACACATGCTCTTTTTTAAAATTCTGCTGGCATATTGTTTACGGTGGGTACTGGCAAACATCACATCTGCTTGCATCTTGTTCAGAATCTCAATAACTCTATCATTCAGCCCTAGTGCTTATTTCTCTTCTAGGCCTTTATGGAGAGTCGATAATGCCTGCCATCTGCCACAGAGCACATCGCTACCTGCCAACAGGCAGGCTGGGGTGACCTCTGCTTCTCCACCACTGATTAGTATTCACACGCTAGCTTATTAGGAATGACCCCACCAGGCCTCTCTGTTTCTTTGCCTTTGCAGCGGTTAGTAGCTCACCTGGCAGGCACTGCAGTGAAGGATGCTAAAGATATAATCAGAGGATGCAGGCAGGCTTTGCAAACCAGATGGCTTCCATAGTTTTGTGGCAGGGGACTGGACTGCTAATGCGAACATTGATTCCTAATACTGTAATTGGTTGCCTCATAGAAAGCACCTAAAGAAAACATCAGAGTTTTGAGTTAAATTCACTCATGTGTAATGGATTAAAGACATTTCATAGCAAAATATCTGAAAGAAAGGCTTATTTGTCTAAAGAAGGTATTTGATTGGAAGAGATTCTTATTATATATTCCAAAAGGAGTGACAGATAAATGCAAGCCTTTCAAACTGTACAAACCACTTTCTTTTTTGATTGTATCTTGAAAACAGAAATTAGAAATGAGCTAGTAGATAGGCCTATAGTGAATGAACCAGTATTTATACAACACTTGTTTTCAGATTTTGAACTGTTGAAATTCTATCTGTTCAAAACATCATATGATTTTTCTGGTCAAAATTCAAATGTTTCTTGGCAAAATAGAATCTGGGTTCTTCCTGTACATTTAGTGTTTATGTAGAAAGGAAATGGGTAGGTTTATTTATCTGCCCATTACTTTGTTGAGATTGAGAATTAAAGTCATATTTTATTTTCATCTGATTTCATATTACATTTTAAAATAGGAGACTTGCAGTTAGCAGGGTGAAGCGCACCTTTCTCATTATGGAGGGTGACCTAGGACCAAATGCTACAGGTTCCTGCATTCCCTAATGTTTTCATATCAAACTTAACCTTCTGCCCAAAACAAATAAATAGGTGCCTAGAAGTAACTTTTTCCAGTTTGCCAGAAGATGTGATTATAAATATGTTAAAGGAGGCTGTGAAACAAAGGCAATGTGCAAGATATGTGGCTGAACCAAATCCTAGCTCTTCCACCAATCCCAGGAGGTTAATTTTGGAAAGAACAGCAAAGTCACCCTCACCTTAGCATATCGAGGATAACCTCAGATAGCCAATAATTATTATTACTATGATTTTTTCAAGTGTACATTTATTGGACATTTACTGTGTGACAGGCATGTTCTAAATGCTCTATGTGTATTTTCTCATTTAATCTTCATGACAGCCTTGCCAAGTAGGTATTGTTATCCCCATTTTACAGATGAGTAAACAGGCAAAGAAAAGTTAGGTAAATTGCTCAAGGTCGCACATAAGTTAAAAACCCAATTATTCTGGATTCAGAGCCTGTTTCTTGTGCACAGTATACCTAGCCATGTGTTTTCACTCTTAAGTAATTTGCATGAGTAAAGTTCTCTGAATTGGGCAAGATAACCATGATACAGATTTCTATAATCTCATACTCCCCTCATAAAAATCTAAATAAAATGCAATGCAAACAAGAGGAAATACTTTTCAGCCCCAAATAAAAGAAGGAATATATGGGATATATGGTTCTTCTGCAGTAGTTCTCTTATAAGGATCCTATACCTTTCAACCTATGTAATCAGTGGTCAAGCAGAATATATGATTGATAACATGAGGTACACTCTGCTGTTTTCTCTGCCATGGAAGTCCCTTCCTAATAGAATTCACTTTAATTTCCTTTTTTCAGAATAAGTGGATAAGCCGCAGCCCTATGCTACAGAGAAGGGTCTACCATTCCATGGCTGCTGTCCAAAGGAAGCTTTATGTTCTTGGCGGCAATGACCTAGACTACAATAATGACCGGATTCTCGTGAGGCATATAGATTCTTACAACATAGACACTGATCAGTGGACGCGCTGTAATTTCAACCTGTTGACTGGCAAGTACCTTTTAAGTGACTTAGGAAAAGCAGATTCAAATAGTTACCAAACTTGTTTTCTTAGATGCTTGCATCTTTCCAGATCCCTAAATACCGGCTCTCTCATGGTAAAACAACACTCTTTTATTAACCAGAAAGGTATGCATTGCTTATTGCACAGCACAATTTGGCTCATTCAGGTGGCCAAGCAGCTAGTGTTCCTCAGGGCCTGTGTTACCTTTTGTGCTTGTTCTCCTGTGGTTAAGAGGCATGTCAGGTCCATTGTCATCCATCAATAAATTTACATAGAACTCATGCCCATAGGAGGAACCAGCCGTCCAGTAACCCTTTGCAGAAGCCACGTAATTTTTACTTCTCTCTGCTTTTGGTCCTATTACATTTCTTGTGAGTTAAAGAGCATGTCTTCTTCATCCTTGTCAAATACTGTTTCTGGCTGTATTCTCTGAAAAACTAAACCTTAGAGAGGTTCTGTATATGTATATGGTGTTCGGGTCCATCCTCATCCCAAAGGGACTGAAAGGAAAGAAAGCAATGAACAACTTACCCCTGATGTTTCTTTCTGGAGTGAAAAACTTTTTTTTCCCTTGTCACTTTGCATTAATATCCACAAGTGACCAGTTCCTCCAGGCTGCTCTACTAATAGGAGAATCACAAACTCAAAGTGGTGGGTTGGATTAGTTCCTGAAGATATTTTAATATGCTGAGAGGGAGCTCAGTGGCTCACAGCTGCTGTTGGGAGGTGACATTGGGAGCAGAACCAGTGTGAGAGATTTAGGTGTTTTGTGTTGAGTACTCATCTTTGCAAAATTATTTTTGAGGCCCACCTACAAGTACTTAACTCTGCAGGTTGCTGCAGTGGTACCTCAGAGCCCTGTCCCTGGATCTGTGATTGTGCCTGCTACAGAACCCAGCTTATTTATTACCCCAGTCAATCCTGTGTCAGCCCATCGATAAAAAGGGACTATCACACTCTCTGATGGCCTCCAGGGAAGAATGTGTGGTAGTGAGTTATTCTGTCTTCTTTTTGAAATGGGGGAGAAAAGCTTTTCATCACTTTGGGATGTCAATATCTAGGGATTATCCAGGCTGGTCTCAGCTCAAGAACTTTAATATGGTCTTAAAACTGTTGTGTATGTAAAGAAAGGGAGGGTAGTAACTTATCAATTCCTTCTGCCATTTGTCTTCATTTAGCCATGCTAGGGGCATGGGTCTGTTTTATTGGCTTCTTGGGGTTGCAGCCATTACTTTCCAAACGTAAGCACTGCCCTAAAAGCACCAGGAGGTACAAGAGGTGTTTTGCATTTCTAAAACATGCCTTATTTCTACCACTATAAATTAATGGCTACAGTATAGTGTAGTGCTCTTATTTTTATATGGCTTGTTAATTATTGTACTTACTAACTGTATTTACTAATTTGACAAATAAGTGTTTTGACCTGGTTGTGATCCAACACAGGATCTTCACCTGAGAAATAGTAGTTAATTCTTCCCTATGAATACTGGGAGGCAATGATTAGTTGTTGCAAAATCCTGTTCAGTATACAAGTGTGCCACGGGAGGAAATTGCATCCCTCAGTGGTAAATGGGTTAATTAAAATATGCAGAAAAATGGGATTTATTTTTTTTCCTTTTTATTCAATTCTCTTTACTTTAGGCCAAAATGAATCTGGAGTTGCCGTCCATAATGGGAGAATATATTTAGTCGGTGGATATTCGATTTGGACAAATGAGCCCCTGGCATGTATCCAGGTGAGTGGTTGAAGTTCTTTTGGAGTCCGTTCAAGTGGTTCAGTGAGTTTGCTTTTTGCTATGCTGCTACTGAAGGCAGAGATATTTACATGTAGAAAGAGGCTTGAGCTCCGTTTTCTTGCGCAGCTAGTGCAGCTACTACACTTCATCCTGTAGCCTAAAAATATACTTAATAAATGAGTGAGCCCTATTGAAAATGAAGATGGGGGTGAGCTTTGAAAAATTTATGTATTATATACTAGAAATGGAAAAATTGTGGATGCTTGTTTCCCTTCCCCAGAAACCAAAAAATCTAGAAATCTTTTGGCAATTTTCCCTTCAGTCTCCCAAAATGCTTCCTTTTCACTCTATTTCCTTATTTCCATATTACAACTGCTTCATCTCCATAAATGCCCCCTACAGAGGTGTTCTTCCTTTCTGGCAGAGGCTGTCAGCAGTAGTGGTTTATGATTGGTCTAATGGGGACAGCCACTGCCCTATGGAACAGCTCTGGTACATCAACCTGTGAGCAGCCAAGGCTGGGCAGATTGCCAACTGGGCCTTCAGACTAGCAGTAGCTTTTATTCATATACATATTCAGGGTATTATTTTCTTTTTACTGTTCTTACCATAGTTTTTTATTTTACATGTTCTCTGATACCCTGGCCTTTTCTCCCAACCTCAGAAAAATATATCCCTATAACCACTCATGTTATCTAATCTCTCATCTTCATGGGAAATTTTTTTAACTGCTTCAGAATCTTTAATAGGGGACTACTCAAGCTTTTTATTTCTTCTTCAGTCACATCTTAAAAGTTATTTTGTTCTAGAAATTCTTCCATGTCTGAGTTTTCACAATTGTTAACACAGTTGCTGTGTTATCTTTAGACATATTCCCTTTTATATTCATAATACTGTTTTCTTTTCTCTTTTCTTGATTAGTCTTCCCAGAAGTTTGTCTGGAAGATTCTAACATACTTCTATTACTGATACAGATCTAGTAGGAAAAAAAATCAGCAGGAATAGGGAAGATAAGATCTGAACAACATAATTAACAAGCTTATCCTAATGGATGTGAGTTTTTGATCTAGCAGTTAGGAAGGATATATTTTTCTTGGGCAAACATGGAACATTTACACAAACTAATCATGCACTGGGGTTAAGATTAAGAATACCTTAAAAAATTAAAAAAAAAATAAGTATTATAAAGAGTATGCTATCTAGCTACAGTGAAATTAAGTTAGAACTTAATAAAAAGTTAAACACCTAAATATTTGGAAATAATAAAACATGCTGCTAAATAGCTATGGGCTAAAGAAGCCATAATGGAAGTTTAAAAATTCCTAGAACTGAGTGATACTGAAATTGCAAATCTTGTGGGATAGATACAACATAAGAAGTTAGAAAATGAACCAAAAAATAATAATGAACTTAAGGAAAAAAAGAAAGAGCTAAAAACAAGAGAAAATTAGTGGAACAGGAACAGTAATGAAGTAGAAAAAAATGATCAAAGCCACACATTGATTCTTTAAAAAAGCACATAAGTCTTTAAAGGACTTGTTTTTTTCCTTTTATTTTTCCCCTGCAATTTTATTGAACTATATTCATATACCAGTCATGCACAGTGTACATTCGTTCACAGTATCATCATATAGTTGTGCATTCATCACAATTCACAATTGTTAGCACAGTTGCTGTGTTATCATTACTCCAAAAAATAAAAATAAGAATAAAAATAAAAAAGAACACCCAAAACATCCCTCATCTGTCCATACACTGGGTAAAGGGAGTATGAGCCATAAGTTTTCACAATTACACAGTCACATTGTATAAGCTATATATACAGTTGTCTTCAAGAATCCAGGTTACTGGATTGCAGCTCAACAGTTTCAGGTATTTCCTTCCAGCTATTCTAATACACTAAAACCTAAAAAGGGATATGTATATAATGCATAAGGATAACCTCCAGAATGACCTCTTGACTCTATTTGAAATCTCTCAGCCACTGAAACTTTGTCTCATTTCTCTTCCCTCTTTTGGTCAAGAAGCCTTTTTCAGTCTCCTGATACCGGGTCCAGGCTTATCCCCAGGCGTCACGTCCCACATTGCCAAGGAGATTTACACCCCTGGGAGTCATGTCCCATGTGAGGGCAGCGAGTTCACCTGCTGAAGTGGCTTAGAGAGACAGGCCACATCTGAGCAACAACAGAGGTTCTCTGGGGACTCTTAGGCATAATTATAAGTAGGTTTAGCCTCTCCTTTGCAGCAACAAGCTTCATAAGGTCAAGCCTCAAGATTGAGGGGTCAGCCTACTAAATTGGTAGTCCCCAATGCTTGTGAGAATATAAGGAATTCCCCAGGTGGGCAGGTTTAATATTTCCACATTTTTTTCCCCAGTCCTTCAAGGGGACTTTTTTATTCCCTGCCCAAATTACTCTGGGATGTATTGGGGCTTCCCACTAACCTGTACAAGCTGACCAGATCTCATTCCCTGTTCCAGGTTCCATGTATTTATGGTGTTTGAATAAACTGTCCATACAAGGTCAATTATATAGCATGCTACAGAAAATACAGATTTTCCACCAAATAAACCATCTCTTCCTTTAGTCTCACATAGAAGTTGAAGTTTTAAAACAGTCAATATCATCCTTTACCCTTTAGTGTGATTAACCTTAGTCCTAACCAAGTCCATTTTGTTCATATCTCTAATTAAGGTCTGATCTCTTTTTCAGCTTAACATTTGCTATATGGGGTAATGCAGACATTAAGATGCCGAACTCTGGCTCTGAGCCTCAGATTCACACAGATACCCAAAGTTCCAGGAACTGATCAGGTTATTCACAAAGAACTCAGCATCTCAGAATTTAGAAATAATTTAAGGGACTTTTTAGTCAGTTAATTGAAGGCCACCTTTTGCTAGAGCTCAGCCATATCTTTTGGATAATGATAAGTGAGCAATCTCTTTTCTCCCAAGGAGTGCTTTGAGTCCTTAACCAAGCATGTTATTTGGCAGTCTTCGCAGTCTTTTAGGATTCTTTTTCCTTTACACTTTTCAGAATTGTAAAATTGAACCGCTAGAGATATGCAGTGCTGGAACACTGGTTGTCAAATAGCTTTGGGATCCTTCATTTGACTCCTTGCAAAATGGAAGCAAGTGTGGGTTTATCATGAAGTAAAGATGCAAATTTTAAATATATTTATGGGTATCTTTCTACTAACTTTGATATCAGATTAGCTCAAGGAATATAAAATAAATTGAAGGCATAACATAAGGAGACTATAAAAGACAGCTTTCTAACTTATACGTACAAAATTTAGGAGAACACAGTGCTGCTATATTTCAAAATTTCTCATATTTCTGGCAGTTCCCTTGTAGGCAAATATGTCCTCAAAAGATGAACAGGTTCATGTTTAATATTTTAAACCACTGAGGAATAGTCAAAAGAACATCCTTAGGATTAAGATGACTCTAAAAGAAGATTTGAAAGTGTTTTAAACAATGCCTATATTAATGGAATAAATTTCACCCAAGATTGGCAATATTCTAATATATATTAAATCATTATGGGTAATTCTGTATTCTAGTAGCTATTTGTTGTATAGAATCAATCCTTTTGCAAATGATATGTTTATTCCTTTGGTTGACACACTTGTCCTACAATGCACAGATAAATTTGATGAAGACTTTTCAGTGCCTTTACAGTTAACAGAAAATAAGCATATGAATTGTCAAGATGCTTGGAGTAGATCTTTGTAGATAATAGATAAGACTCACCATATATCATGTCTTTCATTTTAGTTGTTGACAGCTGGCCATATTATCATTAATTCTGAAGTATGGTTAGTACTGTTTCAACTACTTTTCTATTTTATTGGTGATTACAGGACTTTTAATGTCTTGATGTACCAACAGAAAAGCATTGATGGTTGGTGAGACTAGTTACCTGTTCAAAAGCTAGCTAATTCTTTACTAGTTGCTAAAAGAATATACAACAGAGAAGCAAGATAATGAGAGGCTAGAATAGTGTTTATGAGAAAATGTTTACTAGATGGCAGAAATTCTTAACTGCAAGTCATCAGGTTGAAAAGTACAGGAAAGAGTCGTGTGGAAAATAGCATACATGCTAAAAACGTACGAGATTAGTTTTTTTTTATCATAAATCACAAATTATATAATTCTTGAGTGCTAAGGACATAGCCAGTTATGATTGGTGAAGGTCATAAATAGTGCAGAGATTAGTCTGTTCACAGCCAGAATAACTAGCCATTTTTTTTTCCCTCAAAAATACCAACCAATAACCTATCTTATTAGACTGGTCCTTCTGAACCATAATCCAAACTCATTTGTAGAATTCAACCACACAGAATAAAATACATCAGACGTTAAGAAAGTATACTATTTCTTGCTGTTACCTCACCTAGCACAGACTACTTGATCCATCACAAGGGCAACCCAAACAGGAGAAAAGCTGAGATACTCCTAAACTAATACTTTGTCTAAAGATTGAGATTTGGGCCTCTAAGTAAGTTTCATGGAAATAGCTTCCTGACAGAACTGAAGGTGCTGTTGTTTGTGAGTGTGTAAGCGAATGACTGGCAGTGTTTTGACTTTAATCTGGTGCGTGATGATGAGTAGCACATAAGGGAACAGCTGTGTAAGTGTGCACGTGATTAGTCTGTGTTTCCAGATAACCTCTACTGCTCTTCATTTACTATTATTTCCTTTTGGCTGGAGGATATGCTGCCAAGCTGGCACTTCCATCTCCCAAACGCCTTCTTTCTGCCAGTTAGCAGGGGAATGTTTTGGGGAAAAACTGCCAACGATTACTTTTCCCTGCTTACAGATTAAATACATCACATCTGTTTAACATATGCAGTCTCTGTTGGCCCATGGCGCCAGACAAAAGTTCTCTGGCTGTATCTGAACTGGTATCATCTTCTAAAAATACATTCAGTTGGGGGAAACATCATGAATGGCAAAAAAATCCTTGCTCCTTGGGTTGTATCCTTGAGCTCAAATACTTGCTCCACCACTTACTAGGCATGTGACTTTGAACAAGTCACTTAAATTCTCTATTTCAATTTTCTCCTCTATAAATGGAATGCAAGGGTTCATCTTATATACTTGTGGTAAATATTAAATGATCCCTAGTTCTCAAAATACCAGTCAAAATCACATTGGGATTTTCCTTTTTCCCTTGGGATATGAGTGATACCTACCAAATTGATCTTATAAAGTTTCTCTAAGATAGTAAATGTACAATAACCAAGACATTATTGAAAGTGAATGGGGGACTTGCCTTAATCAGTCAACACAACTGTAAATGTGGTACTTAAAGATGTGCAAACCAATGAAACAAAACAGAGAAAATGTTCGTATTTAGCATAGGTGACAGGGTTTATTGTTCAATAGATGGGCTGAGACAGCTTAGTGTCATTTAGGAAAAAAATAACTAAAACTTTTTTCTTTTATTGTAGGCCTTAGTGATTTCTTCCTTTTGTAAGCTTGGATCCCCAAATCTTGAAGGCCCCCTTCATCTAAAATAATGCATTAATGCAGTAGAAGATTTAAGAGTTATGTATATAGGTGAAGACATTGGGGTACACTTATGTCTAAAATGCAGGTGGAGAAAAAGTGACCAAAGGTAGATAGCAGCAGGACAATGTCAATGAAAGTTTTTTTCTTTTTTCTTTTAAACCGTGAAGTCCAAGAGAGGAAACATTTTAAATGAGGTTGGAAGTAGGTCAAATGAAGAGAGGTTAAGATGATTGAAGGCTAGAAAGGGCCTCATGGGTTTGACAGATAGAAATATGGAAGACTCTCCCCAAGAAAGAACTTTCAAGGTAATAAGAATTAAGCCAGATTTAATGAGGTAAGAGCAGGCACATACTAACAAAGAACCTGTGTCATGCAAGAAGAGATGGAATTCCACCTTGAAGGGGAGATAACTGAGGAAAAATTTCCAGAATTGACTCTACTGATTTTGAATGTGCTACCAAATTACCCCATATTATTTATTTGAAAAATTTTATGTTTACACAAAAATCATGCATAAAATACAGAGTTCACATATATCACCCTATTAACACACCTTGCATTAGTATGTACACTTATAACAATTCATGAAAGAATATTTTTATACTTTTACTAGTAACTATAGTCCATCACTTATAATAGGGTTCACTGTGTTGTACAGTCCTATGTATATCTTTTTAAAATTTTTATTTTTGTAACAAATATACAATGTAAAATTCCCCCTTTTAATCACATTCAAATATATAATTCAGTACTGTTAATTATGTTCACAATGTTTTGTTACCAACACCACCATCCATTACTGAAACATTACAATCAACACAAATAGAAATTCTGTAAAATTTAAGCATTAAATTCCCATTCCCTACCCCTGCCCTGGCCCCCAGTAACCTATATTCTAGATTCTGACTCTCTAAGTTTGCTTATTCTAATTACTTATTATTGCTGAATTAATACAGTTTGTCCTTTTGTGTCTGGCTTAGTTCACTCAACTTGATGTCTTCAAGACTCATCCATATTGTCGCGTGTATTAGAACTTCGTTCTTTGTTACGGCTAGGTAACATTCCATTGTATGTATGTAGCACATTTTGTTTACCCACTCATCAGTTGATGGACACTTTGGTTACTTCCACCTGTGGGCAATTCTGAATAATGCCGCTGTCAACAATGGTGTGCAAATATCTGTTCCAGTCCCTGCTTTTGATTCTTTAGGGTATATACCTAGATGTGAGACTTCCAGGTCATATGCTAATCTATACTTCACTTTTTGGAAAAGTGCTAAACTGTCCTCCACAGTAACTACCCAGTTTACATTCCCATCTGCAGTGAATGAGTGTTCCTATTCCTCCACATTCTCTCCAACACTTGTTATGTTCTGTTTTTAAATAGTAGCCATTCTAGTGCGTGTGAAATGGTATCTCATTGTAAATTTTGATTTGCATTTCCCTAATGGCTAATTATGTTACACCTTTTCATGTGCTTTTTGGCTATTTGAATATCTTCTTTGGAGAAATGTCTATTCATGTCTTTTGCCCATGTTTTAAATAGGTTGTCTCTTGACTGTTGACTTGAAGGATTTCTTTGTATATTCTGGATATTAAACCCTTATCAGATATGTGGTTTCCAAATATTTTGTCCCATTGATTAGGCTGTCATTTTAGTTTTATGGTAAACTCCTTTGATGTGCAAAAGTTTTTAATTTTGATGAAGTACTCTATTTTTCTCTTTTGTTGCTTGTGCTTTGGGTAGAAAGTCTAAGAAACCATTACCATCACAGGGTCCTGAAGATGCTTCCTTAGGTTTTCTTCCAGCATTTTTATTCTTCTGGTTCTTATATTTAGGTCTTTGATCTATTTTGAGTTAATTTTTGTATATGGTGTGAAGTAGGGGTCATCTTCATTCTTTTGCACATGGATATTCAGCTTTCCCAGCATCATTTGTTGAAGAGACTATTCTTTCCCCATGGAGTGGACTTTATACACTTGTCAAAATGAGTTGGCCATAAACATGAGGGTTGATGTCTGAGTGCTCAATTTGATTCCATTGACCTGTATGTCTGCCCTTGTGCCAATACCAGGCTGTTTTGATGACTATGGTTTGGTAAAGTTTTAAGATCAGGAAGTGTGAGTCCTCCAACTTTACTCCTCTTTTTCAAGATGACTTTTGCTATTTGGGACTCCATACCCTTCCATATAAATTTGGTGATTCGCTTTTCCATTTCTGCAGCAAAGGCTGCTGGTACTTCCATTGGAATTGCAGTGAATCTGTAAATTGTTTTGGATAGAACTGACATGTTTAACATAACATTTAGTCTCCCAATCCATGAACACTGGATGTCTTTGCATTTATTTAGGCCATCTTTGATTTCTTTTAGTGATATCTTGCACAAGTTTTGCATGTACAAGTGTGCCAGTTTGAATGTATTATGTCCCCCCAAACACCATTATCTTTGATGTAATCTTGTGTGGGCAGACCTATCAGTGTTAATTAGATTGTAATTCTTTGAGTGTTTCCATGGAGATGTGCCCCACCCAACTGTGGGTGATGACTCTGATTGGATAATTTCCACAGAGGTGCTGGCCTGCCCATTCAGGGTGTGTCTGAATTAAATTACTGGAGCACTATATAAGATCAGACAGAAGGAGCAAACTACCACAGCCAAGAGGGACACTTTGAAGAAAGCACAGGCGCCACAGATGAGAGTTGGAAGACGGCTGCTGAAAGCAGACTCTTGCTCTGGAGAAGCTGAGAGAGGACAAATACCCCAAGTGCAACTAAGAGTGACATTTTTGAGGAACTGCAGCCTAGAGAGGAATGTCCTGAGAGAAAGCCATTTTGAAACCAGAACTTTGGAGCAGATGCCAGCCACATGCCTTCCCAGCTAACAGAGGTTTTCTGGACACCATTGGCCATCCTCCAGTGAAGGTACCTGATTGCTGATGTGTTACCTTGGACACTTTATGGCCTTAAGACTGTAACTGTGTAACCAAATAAACCCCCTTTTATAAAAGCCAATCCATCTCTGGTGTTTTGCATTCCAGTAGCATTAGCAAACTAGAACAACAAGTCCTTTACTTTATTCCTTAGATGTATTCCTAGATATTTGATTCTTTTAGTTGCTATTGTAAATGAAATTTTTTTCTTCACTTCTTCACATTGTTCATTACTAGAAACACTATTGAAATATTTTTGCATGTTGATCTTGTACCCTGCCACTTTGCTGAATTTGTTTATAAGTTCAATAGCTTTGTTATGGATTTTCAGGATTTTCTGCATTGTGGAGCATGTCATCTGCAAATAGGGAAAGTTTTACTTCTTCAATTCCAATTTGGAGGCCTTTTATTTCTTTCTCTTGCCTAATTGCTCTAGGTAGAACTTCCAGTAAAGTGTTGAATAACAGTGGTGACAGTGGGCACCCTTATCTTGTTCCTCATCTTAGAGGGAAACTTTTCAGTCTTTCACCATTGAGTAAGATTTTAGCTGTGGATTTTTCATTTATGCCGTTTATCATGTTGACGAAGTTTCCTTCTTTTCCTAGTTTCCTAAGTGTTTTCATCAAGAAGGAGAGCTGAATTTTGTCAAAGGCCTTTTCTGCATCAATTGTGATGAGCATGTGGCCTTTTGCCTTTGTTCTGTTAATGTGGTGTATTACATTAACTGATTTTCTTATGTTGAACCACCCTTGTATACCTAAGATAAATCCCACTTCTTCATGGTGTATGAGTCTTTTGATGGGCTATTGGATTCAGTTTTCTAATATTTTGAGGTTTTTTGCATCTGTATTCATAAGGGATATTGGTTGATAGTTTTCTTTTCTTAGTATGAGGGTGATGTTGGCCTCACAGAATTAGTTAGGGAGGGTTCCCTCCTCTGCAATTTTTTGGAAGACTTTGAGCAGGATTGGTATCAATTCTTCTTGTTTGGTAGAATTTACCTCTGAAGCCACCTGGTCCTGGACTTTTCTTTGTTGGGAGGCTTTTTTTTTTTAAAAGTAAAAGTAGTTATATACTCCAAAACACAATATAATACTACTGGCATTTATAATTACTCATAGGGTTATCTTTACTGGAGGACTTTATTTCTTTATGCTGCTTTGATCCACTGTTTAGTGTCCTTTCCTTTCAGTCTGAAGTACTTTCTTTAGCACTGCTTGTAGGGCAGGTTTAGTGGTGACAGATTCCCTCAGCTTTTGTTTATCTGGGACTGTCTTAAACTCTCCCTCATTTTTGAAGGAAATTCTTGCTAGATATAAAATTTTTGGTTGACAACTGTTTTCTTTTAGCACTTTAAATATTTTATACCACTGCCTTTTTGCATCCATTGTTTCTAATGGGAAATCAGCAATTAATCTTATTGGGATTCCCTTGTACATAGCTTGTTGCTTTTGTCTTGCAGCTTTCAGAACTCCTTGTCCTTGGACAATTTGATTACTATGTGTCTGGGCATGGTTCTCTTTGAATTTATCTATGTGTCTGGGCATGGTTCTCTTTGACTTTATCCTGTTTGGCCTTTGTTGAGCTTCTTGAATGTGCATATTCCTGTCTTTCATTAAATTTGGGAAGTTTTCTGCCATGATTTTGAATATTCTTTCTGCCTCTTTCTTCTCCTTACTGGAGTCCCATAATATGTTTATTGGTACCCTTGATGGTGTCCCACAGGTCTCTTAGGCTTTGTTTGTTCCTTTTTTTTTATTTTTTCTTTCTGCTCCGCAGCCTGAATCATTCCAGTTGTCCTGTCTTCTAGTTAACTGATTCATTTTTCTGCCGCCTCCAATCTGCTGTTGAAAACATCTTGGGAATTTTTCATTGCGGTTATTGTGTTCTTCAACTCAGTATTTCTCTGGAGAGACTCCCATACTTTTCATTCATTGTTTTCCTCATATTCTTTAGTTCTTTGTGTTTCCCTTTATTTCTGTGCACATATTGGGGATCATTATTCAGAGTCTCTGTGAAGTCCAAAGTCTGGTCCTCTTGGTTGATAGTTTCAGGATTTTTATCTTGTTCCTTTGGACAGGCCATCCTTTCATGTTTGTTTGACTTATCTATTGTTGCACACTGTACATTTTAATATTTTAAAGTGTTCCCTCTGTGATTTCGTCCTTAGGCTGTCCCTTAAATTTGAATTCAGCTATTGATATGACCGAGATTTTCTTGAATGCCAGGAGCTAATCAAAAACAAAGAAACCAAGGCAAAAAGCACCTTCATTGTCTTTGCAAATTGGCTCTGCTTTAGCTGGTGGTCTCCTCCAGGGCTTAACCCTCCTATTAGAAAGGTCAGCTTGAGGCAAACAGGACGTGCTGGGTCCTCTAGTCAGATCTGAACCTGGGTAGAGCTGGAGCCTGGGAGTGGGCTTCTCTTTCTGGGCTAGTGCTAGCTAGAGGCCTTAGGAATTCTGTTCAAGGGTGTTTGACTGAATGGCCCCTCTACTCCCTTTGAAATAGACTTTCTCCCTCTCCTGACTTCTCTCTCGGGTAACTTAATGCAGGTAGTCCCTTGCTCCAGGCTGTTTCAAGTTAATTGTTTCTCACACTGTCCAGCTATCTGTATGTGGTAGCCACTGCAGGGAGGGTGAAACTCAACAGTCTTTATCGCAATTTACCAGCCTCTTCCTCCTTCTCATCTCTGGACGTTACACAATGTTCCCCTAGACTCTGGAGTTCCAAAGTGGTTGACTCAGACAGTCCTTGCCAGTTCAATAGTTGTTTTGGTGGAGGGACACATTCCTGAAGCTTCCTACTCTGCTCTCTTCCCACAGTCCTCCATATAATATTTTACTATGTGCCAGACACAGAACTAGATGTCTCTGATTTTCACAATAAAACTGCAAGGTCAATATTTTTTTCGTCATTTTACAGATGAGGAAATAGGCTGAGAGAGGTTGAGATTTGCCAGTCCCAAAGCTATTAAAGTGCAGACCAGGGATTCAAACCCAACCAGTCTAATTTCTAAGGCTGTGTTCTTTCTACCATACTTCATCTGTCAGAGATGAGGTTAGAAAATCATGAAGAAAGTTACTGTCTTTAATTAATGATTATAATGTTTAGTAAAAATATAATATACTCATTTCTTACTTTTCAAAAGCAAAAAGCTGGTAACATATAGTCCTGTTTATCACCTGATAAAACCCTTCTAATTTTGGTAACATGACAGTGTGATGATAGCAGTTTTTAATGATGAATGGCTACCCATCAGAATCATCTAGGGAGTTAAAAAAGTAAATAAAAGATAATGAATCAGAAATTGGGGTGTTGGGTCAGATAAAAAGAATGTAGTTTCTTTCTTTTGAATATGCTGAATTTGGGATGCCTATGACATTTGAATGGGGCTATCTAAATTTTTGGATGTCTAGGCTGGACTTTAGCATCTCTTAACTGGGAAGAAAAGAGCTATGAAGATATCATTTGATGCTAAAAGCAAACAACAGACTGTACTAAGATCCTGTGCTGCCATCTCAAAGAACAGACCATGTTGCTTGTAAAAAGACCCAGAACCTACTCTTTGGCTATCTTGCCTGTATGGCTAGCACACCCTTCTGGACTTGGCTTTACTCTACTACAGTTTTTTTTTGAAGGGTAGGCTTGAGATTTGTAAACCAACATGACGACACCACTGACTTACTAGTTTGGACAAGTCATTTTATCAGTCTAAGGTAGTTTTAGTAAATGAGGATACTACCACCTACCTTATCACTGTTCTGATGATTAAATGATTATAAATATATACATGCAAAAACATATAAATATATATAGCCTAGCACCTAGCAGAAACTGAGTAAATATTTTCTGGTCCTATTCTAACGAGAATAATAATGCCCAAGTGTGGTCAAAGAAGCATAACAGAACTTATGTTCAGACTTCCTTTTATGTTTACACAATACATATGCTTTATTTTTGAACAATTACCTTTGACATACAGCTTCTCTTCTTTTGTAGGTACTGGATGTAAGTAGAGAAGGCAAAGAAGAAGTGTTCTATGGGCCTACACTCCCTTTTGCTTCCAATGGAATAGCAGCATGCTTCCTTCCAGCTCCGTATTTCACATGCCCTAACCTTCAAACTCTTCAAGTGCCTCATCACAGAATTGGCACCATCTGAAAAGCCAATACTCTGTTAATATCCCTCATGAATGGGAGGAAAAACAAAGGCTTGACTTTTGGATTCTGGGCATGAAAAGACTCAGTGCTCAGTGCTTCCTTGTCATGTTCTAAATAAGTCTTATGTATCAACATTAGCAAAAATTGAAGTTTTCTAAAGTATGTTATACACCCTTCTCTGTGTATGTCAACATATAATACAACATGTATGACTTTTATTATGGTGTAGCTTAGTGCCAACTTAATCTGTTATTGTTCTATGAGTCTTTAGAGCATTCTTTGTACACTTTTTCTAATCAGTGCTGTCTAGGATAACATGACACTGTTAGTAAGCCAATTTATTTCACACCAATAGCAGCAGCATTCTTAAAAAAAATCTTCCATACTTAATCTCCTTATTTCTTAAACCTCAGTTTATAAATTTTTTTTTTAATTTAAAATCCCCCATTCAGTAGAAACTCAGTAGTATTATGGCACAATAAATTTTTAAATGCCATATTTTATTCCAGGTTAAAGAATAATGAAAATTCATTGGAACAGCAGTCAAAATACCTAGATTTTTTTTTGCCTTGCTTACCTTGTGAGCTTGGGCAAGCAGCTTAATTTTATAATGCTTACGTTTTCCCACTGTTTAAGGAGGATAATTATTGATTCCCATCTTAATTCAGAAGAATGTTGTGAGGATTAGGCAAATGCTCTATAGGGCTTTGCCTAAGAAAACCATGTGACCCAAATTATAGGGTGTTTTACTGTCTTTAGAACCTTGTAACTGAAAACGGAAATTAATTTTGAAATTTAAAACACACTAATTAGGAAAAGGAGTTTACTAAAGCCAATAATCCCTAAATTTGTTCCAAATCTTTACTTCAACTCTCAAATACTTCATTTAAACTCATTTAGTGAAAAATGGCATTTTAAAGCTCAAAAAAATTATCTTTAATAATTATGCTACCATAAAATACTTTGACATAAATCTGAATCTAGAACAAGCAATTCTAGTAAAAGTTCTTCTGTTTTCTTAAAGGTTATGTCAATCTTAAGTGCTTGTGGGATTCTTCACCACCACCATACATATTTTATTACTAACACTTTTAATAATGCATAAGAATTCTTTTTAGGCTAGCCTTTTGGATTTGCTTTGTCTATAACAGAAAATAAAACTCAACTCAATGATCACATTTGAACATAAATTCAACAAGTACAACGTGAGTTTTTCCTTTTTCCTAATCTTGTCAGGACCTGAGACATCTTTATAAAAAGAAAAAAACTTGCCTCTGACTTTCCCCGCCTTGGCATAGTTTAATCATTCAGCAACTCCTGTCTTTTATAGGAAATTACCATTTTACTCATGTAACCAT
Organism: Choloepus didactylus; assembly: GCF_015220235.1. Classification (NCBI taxonomy): domain Eukaryota; kingdom Metazoa; phylum Chordata; class Mammalia; order Pilosa; family Megalonychidae; genus Choloepus; species Choloepus didactylus. The sequence continues at coordinate 54,619,393 of NC_051313.1, read as the reverse complement.
TTCCAGTAACCAAAAGTGAATGAAAAAAGTTTATTTTTATACCAAATATCCCAAAGTTTCTTTTATCCCAGAAACACTAACTTTACATATAAGGATCCCCAAAGCATAATTTTTAAAAACATATAACTTCTGAATATTCAGATTAAAGAACAGGAGGGAGATAGGGAAAAATGGTAAAATTAAAAGAACATGGATTTAGTTTAGACAAACTGAGTATTTGGACATTTCTGAAAATGAAAATTGATACGTAGAATGATTACAAACAGCCTATGCAAATGGTATAAACCATCAAAACTAAATTTTTTAAATGCCTTACCAATTCAGGAAAATGGTCTCCAGCACTTGAGAAATTTTTTAACAATCTAAGCAAGAAATATTTCAGGTTTACTAAATTTTACTTATAAAACCATTAAAATATATTTTTAACAGGATGAGAACACTCTAGATTTTTTCCATGTAGGTCTCTAACTATTCATATAAAACAATCAATATTTTATCAAACCTGTCCTTGGTGATCTTTATATTGTTTTGTTCACTGTAAGTATTACAGAATTGAGCTGAGAATTTTAAGTTTGCAAAGTTTTCTGAAATGTCCTTCACAGCTGTAGCCAAAAGCAGTATAAAAAGTACATACCTTTCTTAAAACAAAACTCACTCAGATCATTAATAATTAGAGCCTTTCCCTCAAATTATCAACAATAAGAAAAAGAATTCTAGAAAACCATGTTTGGTCATACAGGCCAAATTCCATTGAAACTATTCAATTATAAATTTCCCATTTCAGTTAACATTCTACAGCAATTCATCTTCTATTTTTATGCTTCAAAATTAAAGGTCATACTATATTTGTAATTTAAATTATTAGATTAACTTGAATTTCCTTATGGAGACCATGAGACTTCCAACCATTTAAAAATCACTTCAAGATTTCACTTTAAAAAAGAAAACAAAAAGCAATACCACATAGATATTATAATATTCTTATTGTGAGGGGAAAAGCCAGCAAAGATATGAATCTCTCAAATAATCTATATGTGAAATGCCAGAAAATTCCTTAGACTCTTAATAACAAAATGCCAACTGGGTTATGATTAGGGTGCGTCTCATACCTTTCCTCTTCGGTGTCCAAAGTTTAACCACATGTATATAGTATCCCCTTCAGCCACTGCAATAGCTGAAAAACTAGTTTACTAATGTTTTTCACATCATGGAATATAAAAGCAACAAGAATAAAATAGAAATTATTGCTACGGTAACAGGGTTTCATTTTTATTTTGGCTTCCAAATAGTTTATCTGTTATAGAAAGGAAGTTGAATAATCACATAGTAGATCACTTTTACAGTATAGTTTAAATATATACACTTACTACTATATATGTGTGTGTATATATACATACACATACATATATCTTATATGCATAAATAACTTAATATATATGAATTAAAAATAAAGTCCAGATTTTTTCTAAAAGCACAATTCACAAATGCACTGAATTGGTAACTAACAACACACCAAAAACGTTAATAACCAGAAATTGGTCAATTCCAGTCTTTGATAGTGAATCATTACCTAACTATACAGGTTATCACAGAATCGAAATACAAATCTCATATAGTAAATAATGTGAACGAAGATGCTATTTTGTTAGCTTCTAAATGTTTTAAACCAAACAAGACATTTTATATTTGCATATTATACTTTTGACAAACAAGGCAATACTTTCAACCTGACAGGTGTAGGCAGGAGATAAAGTTTTTGGAAATGTATGGTTTACATAAATAGTCCACCAATCAAAGACCACTGGTTTAGTCAGGTAATACAACTTTTGGTGAGATTTCTATAATATCTACCTTCTATCTTTGAAGCATGAGTGCTATGTTAACATGTAGGATTTAGGGACGGCAGGTTTCCTAAAAGGTTTTTCTTAACTGCAGAAGTTTGTCAAATTTCTATACCATACCATCTCAACAAAAGGAAAGTAAAAATCTGTCAAAAGATTCTGTGAAAGTATAATGAAATGAGTTCACATAATTCTTTAAGAACAAAGTAGCTTTAAAATTTTGTGACAAAGCAGGGAAAGAAATGATGAGTAATGAAAACCCACACACAGTCTAAGAACACACAAATTATTATTTTATTACACAGATGCCCAGGTAGAGAAAACGTCAAATATGCTTAAGAAGAAAAAGAAAATGTAATAGGGTTAGATAAAAATATTATAGAAGTTTTAAACTATGAAACTCTTCTAAGGCAAATTAACTTAATACTGAATATGTTTTGCAAAGACAATCCTCCATGTTTTTTTCTCTCCCACTGAAACCTAATAATGTTAAACTGAAATTTAAATCATAACCAGATACGAATGTCTAATAAAGTCTTTTCATCATCTGTTGCCCTTCAATCATCTCTTTAACACTCTATCTGATATTTTACAGAAATTATTTGGCTGGAACACTCATGCATCTAAAAACTGTATTTTAATTTTATTCCTATTTAAGTGTCATAGGTCAGATTTCCATAGGAAGGGTGGTATTGCAGGCTGGCAAAATGAATGAGGCTGCGTATAGAATAAATATGGCATTCAGGAAAAACAGAAAAGAGGGTCTCCTGCTTCATAGAAGGTATGTTTGAAAAGAAAAGGTAGAGTCAGATGAGAGAAAGTTGTCCCCTGACTGAAGGATTGGAACGTCAGCTTTTAACGAATGGAAAGTTATTGGAGCTCCTTAAGCTATTTAAAAGTAACTTAAGTGAAGTAGTATTTTATGACCGCTATTCAGAACTGTGTAATAGGATAAACTGTAGGAAAGGAAATCAAACACAAGGATTTCAGAAGGAGATATTATAGTGCCCAATGGAGAAAACATTTGGATGCAACAGACTGCAAAAAGAAATAAGAAAAAATAAATATATAAAAAAGCCTGATAAGACTCTACTGATGATCAACTGAAAGTGGAGAAGAATGAAGATCCCAAGATGCTTCTAAGTTTCAAAGCTAAGTAACTCAGGAAAACATTGTATTCCCTGGGTAGAAAATGAGAGCAGGAGTCAGTACGGAATGGAAGGTAACAAGGGAAGCTTAACATGTTGACTTGAGATTTCAGCAAGACCGAACTGGAGAGGTTTAGTGAGGAATCAGACCCATCAGTAAGGGATGAAATTATGAGCTAGTGTTATCAGTTTATTACAAGAAGATTGTTAAGACAGAAGGTGAAGGGACAGATCTCACTGGAAAGAAGAACATGAAGGTGCTTTCAAGATACAGTATATATAGGAAGGGGCAATATCATTGCTGAAAGGATAGCAAGATAAAGGAAAATGCAAATGCCAGAGATCAAAAAACATGAGAAGTGAGAATATATTCTCAGATTTGACTAAGAGAATGGTTTACATCACAATGGTAGAAGAAGCAGTCTCAAATTACAGGGTATTTAGGGGAAAATGAGTATTAAGGTATAAGGTACTCAAAAGTCTGGAAGACAAGATCATAGCAGTAAGCAAGGGCTCAGCAGAGATTTTCGAAAAAGGAACTAAATCATAAATTTCCCTTTTTCTTCAACTAAGGACACAGCTTCTTTCAAATTTCACATATATACAAGTATAAAACATATACAGTTAAAGGTTTTTGTTACCTTTTTTTAATTACAAACTTTAAGAATAGTATGTGAAGATTTATATCCTAATGTATTATTCAGTAGCAGCTTTTACTATCTCTTAAAAGTTTCATACTCTAAGGAGCACAAGATTCTCAAAGCTATCTTTATCAATCTTCCTTGGAAAATCAAAATATATATACCTATATGTACCTATATATCCTCTTTATATTTGAAGAGATAAAACTACTTCAGTTACTGAAACTCGCAAAAGCAATACATTAATCCAATAAAGCACTATCTATCATAATGAAAAACTCATTGCTATGAAGTCTATTAAGTAGCCTAAAATAGGCTTTTATTTATACCATTTGTTTGAAGTAAAGGCAGTTGATTTTGGGGGAAGATAGGCCATTTGTATGTCATGAAAACATTTTAAGAGGAACTTCTGTGGGCTTCACAAATTAGCATTAGGAGAGAACTATTAATTATAGAATGCTGACTATAATGCATTTCATTTTTAAAGATACTTCTTGAGCCAGCAAAGGGTTGAAATGTTTTATTAGAGGAACAGTAGAACCATAATAAAGACCAGAGTTATCAAGAAGAAATCAATTATTTCCAGATTAGCAAACATGATATGTAAGAAAACACTAAAAAAAAAAAGTGAGATCATACATCTGGGACATATCATTAGAGAAAGAGGAACAAAATTGAAAGGTGATCTTTACCTTTACTGTGCATAAATATGGTAATCATATCTCTATGACTCCAAACAGAACACAGACCACCAAATATTTTCACATACATTATCCCATTGCTTCTTAAAATTATATAGTGAAATAGATAAATGGATTATTCTTTTTTCTTCATGATGAAACTGATGCTCAGAAAGGTTATATGACTTGCTCAAGATCAAGCAGAGCTGGGCTTGAGACTCAGGTGGGTTCCCAATGTTAGGATTGGAGCTTTTTCTACCAAATAATACTCACCACAAAAGAGAGTTAAGGATAAGGGCCCACTTGGTAAAATAAACAATTTGGATGAGATAGAGTAAAAGAGTAGAGAGAGAAAATCTGCAAAAGGAAACTAAGCTGGTTCTCTGTAAATGTAGAAGAGGCTAAGTCCTAAGAGGCTCTCACTGAAGAGAATGGAGACAGATCAGCTGAATTCTCTTCTGTTAATTGGTAATCTGAAGATTTTCTAGAACATTATTTATTTTGTTTTCTTAAAAGTTCTTGTTCTTCCACCTGGTATGTCTTTTAATGACAACTCTGAAAGAAAGGGTAAGTACAGAAAAATCTGGCAACTGCTGGAACACTAGTGACTTAAGTTAAAAAATGTTAACATATCTGTACATTTAGCCAGATAGTCTTATTTCTAACAGAGTTAAGTATGTTTTATTAACTTGCCTCACACAAAGTATAAAAAAGGAAAACATATATACAGATCCCACCCACACAAAAGAAAACAGAATAGGGCAGCCAGGTGATTTGAAAAAGTGTCACATTAAAACATAAGATGTAAAAAAACAAAACAGAGCAAATCACCCCCCACCTCAATACAAAAATCAGTTCAAGACAGGAAGACACGAAGTCACATCAAAGCAAAAAGTTCATGGAAAAACCACTCTAAACTTCTTGAATACTCAAACACAGAAAACACTCCCAGTTAGAAAACACTTAACTAACTAATTCTAAATTGAAAACCTTCAATTTATTTTAACTACAATCTCTTCAAAATAGAATGCAATTTTGCAAAGTTCCAGGGATCCTTACAACAGATAATTAACCTTTATTTCTTTATTTATATACTTTATATTTACAAGTATGTAAGGAACAAAAATTTCTAGAATGTGTTTTTAACAGAACATTATACAATTAATAAAAGCAGATGTCAGAGTGGTGCAAAGTACCTTTATAGATAGTGTTAATAAAGACGACAAATCACAAAATATATTAGGTATTGTCATTTTCCAGATTCTGGATCTCATCTTGTCCCACTTGTCCTAGATGAGATAAAAGTTTGCTGTAGGCTTCCCTGGTTAAGGAAAAAAAAGAAAGCAAATATATTTATTACGTTTTCTATTATTTTTCATTTAAGTATTAAATTTAGCCTCTATCGATCTATCTAAACAGCAGGCTTATTAGCACAGCACTTTTAAGAACATGTTTTCTTATATTGTGAAAAAACCTGGATATTAGGATCTATTGAAAGTTTTTTAAGTCTGATTTTATAATATAAAATGTGGGCTAAAAATGGCATGTAAAAGTCCATTAACCATCTGAAATAATATAAGGATGATAGGTAATGAAATATTGTTCACAGAAGATTGCTAAGTAGATAAGGATGGTATGATTAAAATGGGAAGACATGTCACAAACATAAATATTAAAACAAAAATTCTATAACATAAAACAGACCTCTACAACAATTTTAGTACATATCTTATTCTCTTATCTTCTTAGAAGTAACAGAGTTTGAATATAAAATAGTGTTTCTCCCATCAGATTTTCCAGTACTTCCCTTTACTTGGGATGGGTTTTAGAAGTTTTATTGTGCCTGGCAGCTATTTCTTTAGTCTGAATACCTACTCTACTCAGAAACCAGCTCTCATGAGCACTCTTGGCCATATAAGGTAGTAGGCTAACAGGCCACGTGCCCCAACAACACCCTACATGAGGGTGTTCAAACAGAACCTATCCAGTTTTTTTTATTTCACATTTGACCACTCAGAGAAGCCAGATGTTAAAGAGGTCTTCCTGTGGGCTTGTTTTCAGACATGGCATTAAAAACCATTTCTCCAAAGGTATGATTTTAAGTTATACAGTCTTCTCTCTACCTAGTTATTGTGCAGAAGAAGAAAAGAAATGTAGCATCTTAGCACAGAAAAGCTATGCAAGAATGGTCTCTCTAGTTTTCCCTCTTTTTTTTTTTTCATTCATTGTAATGAAAACATTGGCTAAAAGTATGATTAGTGTAGACTCATGTCTCAAAGCAAAATCTCAAATGCACCATTATATAGCCAAAAATTTTCAACTGAAAATTGGAATATATCTATTTATAAGATTGTGTGTGTGCATGCGGACATACATCAGATATGTGGTTAAAGTACTCTGATTCTTTAACTAACTTTGGGACATGAATTCCAGTGAGAATACTGACTGCTATGAAGCAATCTCTTTAGGATCTACAAGCTTATTCCCACAATCTTGCAATTACTCAAACCATCACTTGGGTTATAAGCCTTTAAGAAGGAAAAACGCTTATTACTATTTTTGACCAAAACCCATGATACCTCCTCCTATACCCTGTACACACATGATGTACTCGACTCAATAAATTAAACATTCCTCAAAGGGTTATAGATTTGCCATCACGGATTTAATACAAAACAAGACACCCAAGGTTCTGATGTCCATGTCCCAGTGAGGAACACTTGATATGCTTTGAGCAATAGTACCATGGTTGAAACAAACAAGCCACCTCCTAAGATGGTCACTTTGAAAGGAACAACATACTAATGGATATATCACTTCTGCTAAGTTAGTTAATAACTTGCATTACTTTCTAATCACGCTTTATAAAACTGTTTAACAATCACAATATTGAAATACTTTCCAACTCAAAAGAACATACCAAAAGTTTTGGGGAATGGGAAATAAGCCAGTTCTATATAATAAATCTAGATTTCATAATTATTGCCCCAAAGAACCTAATCAAATTACTAAACATACCTTTTTGCAATATTTCTGCCAAGGCCCCATTTTAGCTCTGAATCCTTCAGAGACTGAGTGAGGGTAGAAATCAAGTGGATAACAACCTGCTGGTCCAAAATTGCTACTGTTTCTAAGATGCTGTAAACCTGATAATCGTATGTCATCCCATAATTCTGGATAAACTGCCTGAAAGTAAAACAGGTTACTTAGGATTACTTCTAGGGCAATTTCTTGGCCTGGTATCTACATGGCAATCAGCTATAAGTTGAACACAGGAAAGACCGTTTCATGTAAGATTACCTTATGAATCTAGATGAGGTATGAAGATTATTTGTAACACTTTAAAATAAAGAAAAAACAGGTACATTTTATTTCATTGTGAGCCATGCAGAGTGATGGCATTGAGGGGAGGGAAGGGGAAGAGCTGGACTCCAAGTGGGGAGTGTAGGGGTAGGGGAGGGGTGGAATAAGGCGGGGGGTGGGGGATGTAATCCCAAGGGCTTTTTGCTATACTCTGCACCTCCAAATCAGGGTGGTAAGAGTGTAAAGAGACTAAGAGGGGAGGAAAAAAAAGAATTGGGTTTCCTATTTATCTTTCGGTCCTTCATATCTCTAGAGAAGGCAAACGTATGTTTCTTAACAGAACAAGAAACTTAAGATGGGTAGAAAGCCTTCATAAGAAGAATTATCTATTTATTTCTACAATTTCCACTTTATCTACCCCCACCACCACCCACCAAATCAATGAAACAAAGCCACCCCTAGCTAACAAACATATAATCTTTATTCACATAAAATCCTTTTCTCCCCTCCTAGGGTTTTACAATTTTCACAAATCCACTAACATCAAATGGTCACAATAAAAAAAAAAAAAACTTGTAACACTTGATGAGCACCAATTATGTGATGAGATAATACATGAGGAATAAAAGTTCCCACATAGAATAGAGGATATATTTATCATGGTAAAATCTGTGAGAAGGAAAAGTAAAAAATACTGCCCTAACAGAAGGTATAAGACTATAAAGGGGGCAAGGCAGGGGAAAAAAAAAAAAGAAAACAAAAAATGTTTCTCCAGTTGTATTATGTAATTTTGGTAGACAAAAGATCTCTTCCTACAAGTCTATGCTTCATAAATTAAACATAACAGAGCTTTTGAAAGCAAGTAAGAAAACCACTGACACGTACTTTTACACTGGATCTTGAGTAAAATGTTCAGCAAGCCTGTGCACCTGTCATCATGACTCAAGTTTCCCACTTTTTTCTCCCCAATACATGCAAGATCCCTCCTCACTATATTCACAGGTAAGTTTGAAGTCCGCTCACTTACCTTTTTCCCTGGTACTTTTATTTTTTAAATAAAACAACACAATGTAACAAAACCACTGCCAAAAATACAATAATTGAAATAGTATAAACAAGTAGTAACATACTATGTTTTGGATAATTAGTTATTTAAAAAACATGTTGGCTGTCAAGTGGCTAGCAATAGCTGTCTTCCCAGTTGGCATATTTTTCAGTTACCTAAACACAGAAGTCAGCTGGGCAGCAAGTTCTCCTCCTGACCCCACTTGGCAGGCTTTTACCATGTATTGCAGGTTCTCTGTGGCCAGCCTTTTAACTAGGAAGAAAAATCACAGCATTACATACTGTGTCTGAATTGACCATCTGGATTCTCATTTTTATGAACACTCTTGATTTAGGAAAAATATGTTGTTTCCTTAAAGTGTGTACATGGCTTTTTAAATTTTCAAAATCAAACCGTTATGGGTATTATTTTTTTTTCCTAAAGTATACCTATCTCTAAAGTGTACCTTAAAAATGAAATAATCTGTATGAAGATACCTCTTTCTCCTAGAAAGAAGTCCATATTGAGAAACAACATAACATCATAATCCTGCAAACAATGTTACATACTAACAAAAGAGAGCTTTTAAAAACTATATTGATTTAAAGACAGGCAGATTGATTTTTTAAATTCATAAGCATATTCCTCCTACCCCTTAATCAAATACCTAGCAAACAAGACACTACCAATAATTTACTGTTGTTTAAAATTAGGCAAAGATATATATATAGATAGATATAGATATAGATATATAGATATATAGATATAAACAGTCATTTGTGATGCTACATTCCTTTCACAAGCTAGCAAAGTTATTTTATAATTTTGTATTATTTGACTATTTTCAACCAAATCCTTTAAAATTGTGCACTTAAAAGTAATGCAAATAATATCAAAAAGGAATGCAGAAAAACTAACACATAGCAAACGCTACCAAATTTTTGGTATGTTGTTTTTGAACACATTAACCATAACTAGTTAAAAGAAAATGCTTTCTCCAAGAATAAAAACAAATCAGAAGAAAATAAATCCATTATAGCAGGAGCACTGACCCAGTGATGGGCTTGAATTAATTAAGTAGTAGATAACGTTTTTCATGGCTTGGGGATACAAATACCATACTTTATTGAGAAAACCTTTTATAACTCCTTACATTAGATGCCATCCTAGAGCCAGTATAACTGGCTCTTAAAAGATGTTGTCTTTAAAAAACATTTTTTTAAAAAGTTCTATGGAAAAAGTACCAGAACATGAAGAAATTGACATCAAAAGAGTATTAACATTCAGCACTGTATTTTTTAAAACAGCTTTATTGATATAATTGACATATCATAGAACTCACCCTTTTGAAGTGTACAATTCAGTGGTTTTTTTTAACGTATTCATAGAGTTGTGAAACTACTACCACTATTTAATTTTAGCACATTTTCATTATCTCAAAAAGAAAACTACTGCCCCAGCTGTAAGCAACCGCTAATCTACTTTGTCTTTACAGGTTTCTTATTTCAAACATTTTATATAAACATGGAATTGTATACTATGTGGTCTTTTTTGACTGGAATTTTTTTTTCTTCCATTTAGCATGATGTCTTCAAGGTTCAAGCATGTTGCAGTATTTATCAGTATTTCATTTCTTTTTATGGCCAAGTAATATTCCACTGAATGGATATACCACATTTTGCTTATCCATTTATCAGTGGATAGACATTTTGGTTGCTTCCACTTTTTGGCTGTTTTAAATAATGCTACTATAAACATTCTTGTACAAGTCCTTGTGTGGACTTATGTTTTAATTTCTTTTGGTAGTGGTACCTAGGGGAATTGTTGAGTCAACTCGTAATTCTTTAATAATTGTAATAATGTTGCTTTATATTTGTAGTATAAGTTGTCAAATCAAGAAATGAGTCCTCCAACTTTGTTTTTCTTTTTCAAGACTGTTTTGGCTATTCAGGATCCCTTGCAATTCCATATAAATTTTAGAGTCAGCTTCACAATTTCTACATAGAACCCTACTGGCATTCTGATAGGGAATGCATTAAATGTGTAGGTGAATGTGGGGAGTACTATCATCTTAACAATATTAAGTCTTCCAAGGCAAAAATATTGGATGTTTTTTGATTTATCTAGATAGTCTTTAATTTCTTTCACAAATATTTTGCAGTTTTCAGTGTGAAATTTTGCACTTTGTTAAATTTGTTCCTAAATATTTTATTCTTTTTATGCGATTATAAATGGAATTATTTTCTTAATTTCATCTTCACATTGTTCATTGCAAATGTATTGAAATAAAATTGATATTTGCATATTGGTCTTGTATCCTGCAATCTTGCTGAACTTGTTTATTCATTATAATAGTTTTTTAGTGGATTCCTCAGGATTTTCTGTACATAAGATGAGGTCATCTGGGAACATTGTTTTCTTTCTTTCTTTCCAATCTTGATACCTTTTATCTATTTTTTCCTCGTCTAATTGCTGTGACTAGGACCTCTAGTAAAATGTTACAGAATTGGCAAGAGCAGACATCCTTGCCTTCTTTCTGCTCTTAAGAGGAAAACATCTAATCTGGGGATTTTTGGAGATACCCTTTATCAGGCTGAGGCAGTTCCTCCCTATTCCTAATTTGCCAAATTTTTATCACGAGAGGATGTTGGATTTTTTCAAAATTTTTTTATGTATCTATTGAGATAATTATGTGATTTTTGTTTTTTATCCTGTTGATATGGTACATTACCGTTCCAGTTAGCTAATGCTGCCGGAATACAAAACACCAGAAACGGACTGGCTTTTATAAAAGGGGATTTATTTGGTTACACAGTTACAGTCTTAAGGCCATAAAGTGTCCAAAGTAACACATCAACAATCGGGTACCTTCACTGGAGGATGGCCAACGGTGTCCGAAAATCCTCTGTTAGCTGGGAAGGCATGCGGCTGGTGTCTGCTCCAGAGTTCTGGTTTCAAAATGGCTTTCTCCCAGGACGTTCCTCCCTAGGCTTTGGCTCCTCAAAAATGTCACTCTTAGTTGCTCTTGGGGCGTTTGTCCTCTTTTAGCTTCTCCAGAGCAAAAGTCTGCTTTCAAACGCCATCTCGAAAATGTCTCTGTAAGCTGAAGCTCCTCTCTCAGCTCCTGTGCATTCTTCAAAGAGTCCCTCTTGGCTGTAGCAAGCACGTTCCTTCTGTCTGAGCCTATATAGTGCTCTAATAAACTAATCAAGACCCACACTGAATGGGTGGGGCCATACGTCCATGGAAATTATCTAATCAGTTATCATCTACAGTTGGGTGGATTGCATCTCCATGGTTTCGAAACGCTCAAAGAATTATAATCTAATCAACACTAAATACATCTGTCCCCACAAGACTGCATCAAAGAACATTGCATTGGGGGGACATAATACATCCAAACCAGCACAATTACATTAATTGATTTTTGGATATTAAACTAAGCTTGCATTTCTGGGATAAATCCCACTTCGTTATAGTCTACATTTCTTTTTATATGTTGCTAAATTCAGTTTGCTAGTATTTTATCAAAGATTTTTGTGTCTACATTGATAACACATATTGGTCTGTAGTTTTGTTTTCTTGTGATGTCTTTGGTTTGGGCATCAGAGTAATAATGGCCTCAGAGAATGAGTTGGGAAGTACTCCTTCCACTTCTGTTTTTTGGAAGAGCTTGTAAAGAAATGGTATTAACACACAATGCACCCTATTGACATTAAAATTTCCATCAACATAGAACTAGAGCTACTATTCTGCATATTCCAAATAAACTTACTGAAGCACACTACTCAGAGTAGCTGTGATGGTTAGGTACATGTGTCAACTTGGCCAGGTGATGGTGCCAGAAGCAGAGACCCTCACTCAGTCCCCGATATGGCATCACTACCCAAGGTGATCAGCCTTCTACCTGGTGGCAGGTTGATTACATTGGACCACTTCCATCATGGAAGGGGCAATGATTTGTTCTAAATGGAATAGACGCATAGTCCGGATATGGGTTTGCCTTCCCTGCATGCACGCAATGCTTCTGCCCAAACTACCATCCATGGACTTATGGAATTCCTTAACCACCATTATGGTACTCCACATAGCATTGCTTCTGATCAAGGAGCCCACTTCACAGCAAATGAATTCTCTGGTCTTACCATGTTCCCCATTATCCAGAGGCAGCTGGGGTGACAGAACAGTGGAATGGCTTATTAAAGACTCAATTATGGTGCCAACTAGGTGGCAATACCTTGCAGCGCTGGGACAGTTCTCCAAGAAGCTGTGTATGCTCTCAATCAGCATCCACACTATGGCGCTGTTTCTCCCATAGCCAGGTTTCATGGGTCCCGGAATCAAGGGGTGGAAATGGGAGTGGCACCACTCACTATCACTCCTAGTGATCCACTAGGAAAATGTTTGCTTCCTGTTCCTGCAACCTTAAGCTCTGCTGGTGTACAAGTCTTAGTTCCAGAAAGAGTGTCCCCACCAGGAGACACAACAATAATTCTACTGAACTGGAAATTAAGACTGCCACCTGGCCACTATGGGCTTCTCATGCCTCTGAATCAACAGGCAAGGAAGGCAATTACTGTACTGGCCGGGATGATTCCTAACTATCAAGGGGAAATAGGACTACAACTACACAATGGAGGTAAAGAAGAGTTTTCCTGGAATACAGGCGATCCCCTAAGGCAGCTCTTAGTACAATCATGCTCTATGACTAAAGTTAATAGAAAACTGCAACAAAACTCAATCCAGGCGGACTACCAATGGTCCAGAAACCTCAGGAATGAAGGTTTGGGTCACTCCACCATGCAAAGAACCACAGGCAGTTGAAGTGCTTGTTGAAGGTAAAGGGAACATGGAATGGGTAATAGAAGAAGGTAGTCATAAATATGAACTACAATCATGTGACCAATAACAGAAATGAGGACTGTGATGGTATGAATATTTCGCTCGTTTTGTTAGGAGTATGTCTGTATTTGTACAAAAGCAAATATCTTTGTTTTCTTCTCTATCTTATCCCCTATCATGTGATATAAGTTGCATTGTTCATGTTATAGTATTTGAGTTATAGGATATCAAGTTTAAGAGTGAGTACTACAAGGACTTACACCCTATTCTGGAGAGATTAAGTGCATTTCTGGTTGTATGCAGGACAGCTGAGTACTCTTAGGCAAAACATATGACTGTCATTGTGTTCTATTTAGAGATTAAGCATGGTTTAAGGTGATGTGTATAGCTGCCAAGTTAAAAAGGGGTAGACTATGATAGTTAAGTTCATGTGTCAACTTGGCCAGGTGATGGTGCCCAGTTATGTGGTCAAGCAAACACTGGCCTGTTACTGCAAGGACATTTCATGGCTGGTTAATAAATGAGAAGGCTGGTTTATTAAATCATCAGTCAACTGATTGCAACTGCGGCTGATTACATCTGTGATCAACTAAGGGAGTGTCTTCTGTAATAAGAGAGCAGCCTGCCCTATGGAATTTGGACTTGCGCATCTATACAGTTGCATGAATCATTTTTGTAAATCTCATATTTAAAGATATCTCCTGTTGGTTCTTCTTCCCTAGAGAACCCTCAATAATACCACCGGGATTAAATAAATGACATTTTTAAGAGACCACTGGCAATAAGGCTGATGAAACCAAAAACAAAAAAAATATGATCAAAGGATCCTTTCGGGTTTGCCTAAAAAATCTGCTTAGATATTCTAGCAGAAATCTGAACAGAAGAAAGTACACTGACCCCTCATCACTTGGTATTTAACAGGATGCATTTAACATTGGGATATGGTTGAACAAATATTCTTAGAGAAGTTAACAATTCTAATAAATGTAATAGCCCTTAAATATAAGATTTGCCTCAGGGGACAAAATAAACAAAACCCAACAAAACTAAACTAAAACATAATGCTAGTTTTTAAACCATTCTTCATGCCCAAACTTAGCTATTGGCTGGAGTCTGTTCTTTAGCCATGATATATAAAATAACCAAATACTTTTATAATTATCAATGTAAATGATAGAAACAGTATTTTCTTAACTTGTGAATAAAAAAGGATGACAAACACAAACTTATAAACAAACTCACCTTGGGGTTCACTGACCAACACCAAACTTTTTAAGATACCAGGGAGGAGTAGTTCAACATCAAAAATGTCTACATTAGTTTCCTTGAAGATTTGGAGGATGAAGGCCAAAATGGATGCTAACCGAGGAGGGAGTGATGAACCTTCAAACTGAAAGTAGAATTTCCTGAAAATAAACAAATTTTTCTTTCCATTTAAAATTTCAATAGGCAGAACCAAACATCATATGATTTAAAGGTATTAGCAGAATTTGCCTGGTAATTAATAAAGTGCAGTGTTGTTTTCTTTTTAAATATTGCTTTTATAAAACTAACTTCAAACAATGAGATTTTAGAAACAACAACTTCACGTTCTTTTGGTTTACTTTAAGGGCCAAAGCACAACATAGAAACAACCTAAATTTTAAACAACCTGGTTTTTAAACAAATTTAATCAAAATCCAAACCAAACATCTAATTTTTAATTTTTTTCTTTTCTTCGTAGTATAAGAAGTTTGATCTCATCTGCCGGTTCCTCAAAGCTGAAACATTCTCTAATGTCAAACTTGCATAAAGAAATCTCTCCTCACATAATTATTTATTTAGAGACTTGGGAGGTGTCTTATTTTTCCAAATAAATAAGGGGACTGTTCTAGGAATTAGCTTCTCATCTCAGTTCTTTCCTTCCACCAATGAGTAAAAAAATCAGAGAAGTAATTTAGGATTTAATATCTCTCTCATGGCAGGACAAATTTCAGCATTAGAACTCAACATAGATCATACAAATCATAATTTATCTGACTCATCTTTTTATCCCTAGATTCCTCCTGGCTTAAAACAGGTGATCAGTGTATGTTAAGTGAATAAATGAAAATGGGAATTAGTTTCTAAAAAGCCTAAACAATACAAAAAACTGCCAAATATAGCTAAATCTAAGCTAGATGTCTATATATACTTGTAAAGTAATAATAATTTATCACAATGAGTCATAGAAATCATCAAGGGAGGGAACTATGTCTTTACTAATCATTTCTATTCCTGCAGTGCATTCCAACAAATATTACACATTAGAAGATGCAATCTCTCTTTGTGGGCAAGACTTTTGTCTGTTTTGCTTACTATTGAATTCCTACTGCCTAAAACAAACATTGGTTGAACAACTACAGTGTGCCAGATACAAGGCTAAGAGTAAGGAATAGAAAGAGTGGAACGTGGTTTCTGAAAGCAAGGAGTTCACTAAACAATGGAGAAGTTGGAGGAGGAAAAAATATAATTACAATATAGTAGCACAGAATTCTATGGAAATTCAGAGGAAGGAGCACCAACTCAAAGATAGTGGACCACAGGAGTGGGGAAAGAGAAGTTATAGGAGACAATCTCTATATTGTTCCTGAGTACTGAAAAAAACAAAAAAGGAATAACTACATTTTTGGTTCCTCAATAGAAAATACAGGGAAAAATGTTTTTACTTTTTAGTAGTTAAATGGAAATTCAACTAATGCATCCAGGATCCTAAAAACTAGAGCTTAAAACAGTTTCATGACTTTACAGATTTAATTTTACTTCAGTTCTTGCCATTTGGTTTGAACTGAAATTACCTGTGCAAGGTCTCAAATACAGTAGTAGATCACTACCATCTTGTTGAAAATTCGGCTACAGGCAAGGCAAAAATATTACGATTCTGTGAACTGAATTTTAGAGAGAATATAACTTCAGGATATGGAAAGAAACACCATGGTGCCCTGAGATATTAGGTGTAGATTTCATAAAGGACAAGCAGAATTTAGATCAGTGGATGCATTTTAATGGAGAAAATGGTATGAACAAAGCTGTGATGTAAGGAAGAGTAAAGTGTTTTAGAGGGGCAGTAACTAAACCAATCTCATTAGGGTTTGTATATGATGCCATATGTAATACATTTGGAAAAGTCAGGTGACATATCTTGGAGAGCTGAGGAGTATGGAATTTATTCCACAGGCAAAGGAAGTCATGAAGGTTTGGTGGCAGAGAAGTTTCATAATGGAATAGTGTTTTAGAAAAAGTATTCTGGGGGGAGTTGTTTAGCCTGTGCTGGAAGAAAAGACAGGAAGGTAAAAGTGGTTAGGAGGCTCTGGCAATAGTCTAGGTATAAAGTGATAAAGGAAGAAAAACACGAGAAGAAGGAAAGAAAAGAATCATTTGCCCAAGTAGGGCAAATGAGAGGGAACAATGAAGATAAAGCTTTCAAACCTGAGTAAAAGGACACTAGGAACACAAAAAGGTCATAAGAGAAAACAGATTTTAAATATAAAATTCTGTAATGAGTGGTGATGGATATTAAGTGAAAGTGTCAGACAAAAAAAAGATGCTCATAAAGAAACAGATTGTAAAGGTGTAATCAAAATGGAAACATGGTAAAGAAATTATCAGGTAATTAAAAAAATAGAAAACAAATACTGGATAATAATAATAAAAAATATATATACATTGCAACTTAAAGTTTAAAAAGTAATGTCTTATTATGAAGCTAAATACTCCATGAAGACAAAGAAAAGATAGTTCCTATTACTGAAACTTCTTATGTTGCAATTAAAGAATACGGAATTCAGTGGAAAACTTAAGAAATTTCATTTATTCATTTTCTTAATAATAAAATTTAATTAAGACAGAGTAAACTAACAAAATAGAACTTCATATTGCTTCTTTTCATATTAGCATGCATGTCTTCACATAATTATTACCATTATAAAATACAATTACTGTATTTTGTAGAGTACAAAATATAATAATATATTTTGTACTCTACAATTATCCGATAAAAATTAAAGAACAAAAATATATGTTAAGGACATATATAAGGTGAATAATGGCTACATAGGGAAAATAGAAGCAATTTAAAGAGCACTGTTGCAGGCTATCATGAGCTCATGTGATCTTATGTAATTCTTAAATAATGCCTCTCAGGAAAAAATGTTTCTAAAATTACCAGTATTCTAAAGTTTGCCAATATTTTTGAGATGCTGCTTACTTACTTTTTAATAGAGATGAATAAATTGTATATACCACCTACATTTTTAATATTTAGATGTACCTTATAACTTGTGCAACGCATTTCTTTAGAGATGACATCGATGGAACAGTAGCTGACTTTTTCAATGCCAACAAAACAGGATGTTGTTCAAGATCTAAAACATGTGGCGAAGCTGGAAGAAACCGCCCAATATACTGCTTAATAACATTTCCTAGCAACTGAATCAAATAGGTATTTGGATTTTGAGATTGACAACACACAATACACATGCCCTACAAGAGAAAAAAAGAGAAAGAAATACTAAGGGATAAAGTTTTAAAAATAAACAATATTTAGAAACTTACTAACATAATCCCCAGTATTCAGATACAAGTCAGATTTTGTAATTTATCGCCATCAACAAGAATACCTAAAATCATCAACTGATAATGCTTTTATGAACCTCAGAGAGTTGCCAAGCTTGGGTAATGCATACGCTCAGGTACCTAACCAAGCATGCGCATCCTTGGGGCACGGAACCCAAGTTAACAGAAGCAGAGACGTGTAGAAAGAAGACACAAGACGCATCCTTCTTACTCTCAGAAAACTTGACCACCACAGTCAGCAACTACATACATGTATACAGTAATTACAAAGTATAAAGTACATTTTTGTCGTTTTTTTTTAATGTAGAGTACTGGTCATTTCATTTGAATAAGACTATAAAATAATATGCTAAAAATGTTCCATGTCAAGAACTGTGATGATTTTTTTAAAAATATAATCATTAACAAAGGGAGAGAAATTCAGAAGGTGAAAAGATTCAATAACAGTAATTTCTATACAGGTTTTTATACGTCAAGCAATGGACAACATGCATTACAGTCATTATTTCATTTAAATGTCTCAAAAAAACCACTGAGTTAGAATTTCTGAGGTTTAAAGAAGTTAGGAGCTTGATCAAGGTTACACAGAAGTCACAATATCTTGTTACATTTCTGCTAATTTAATTCTTTCCAATTGTATAGCAGTTAAAATACTTGCATATAGATTAAAATATTTAATACTTACCAGTGATTAAACCAATAGTCTGATAAATAGAGATGTTTTTCTGCCAATATTAATAAATATTGTACACTGCTAAGATAATCACCAACACAGCAACAAATGTTCTACAAGCTCATTTACCAACTTGGTACTTTGTGATCCAGAATAGGTTTTCACAGGGAAATAAAAGAAATGTTTGTTTCCAATTTAGCAATAAATGAATACTTAACCAATAAGAAATTTTGAAAGTTTATTTATAATGAAAAAATAGCAAACAGTTGTCAAAACATTAGTAATTAAATGAAAACTGAAACAACAACAGATTCCAAACTTTGTTTCTTATTTTGAATGCTTTTGCTTAAAGAAAAACACATTAAATCAGAGGAAGATGCAATAATAATGGATACTTTTTGAAAATTCTGGCAAGCTGGGTACACCTTGAAAAATTAAAGACATATTGTCAGGTCAATCCCACCAAATGTGTAATTCACCAGTTGTTTCCAATTTACCACTTATGATGTTTATAAGAATTCTTACTAAATAGATTGGCTTTAAAAGGGTCACAGAAAACAGGCACTCCAGACTCTCCTGCTGCCCACAACTTCTCTCCATTCATTCCCCACACTCCAGGATTGGCAAACCAGGCTGTACAGCTGCCTCCCCTATTTATCTTTCTGCTAGCAGACACTAAACTTTGTGCTAAATGTTGTTATGAATACAATGTTAAAGAGTCAACCACAATTTTCTGAGAAATCTTCAAAATCTGTTTAAAAAAATTCCATCTGTGAAACAGACTTCTTATTACCTAATCAAAATCCATTTTCCCCTTCCTCCTCAGCTTCCTTCACTCCACCCCAAGTTAAGAAGCACTTATCTGTAATGAATAATAAATGAAGTATACTTCTAGCCCAATGTGTCTCTTCCCCCGATTGGCATCAATATTTCCAACTGCGTAGGTATCTACAGCACCTCAAACTATAAGCCATTCAAAAACCAGTTCTTATCTTCACTCCCATGTCTCCAGAATATACCATTTCAGATAGTGGCACTACTATCTACATAAGCAGCCACTGTGGTATCTAACAAGTCTTCTATTTCCTTCAATCCTCCACACACTCATTTACAAAGTCTTTTAGATCAGAGCTCCTAAATGTTTTTGAAATCTGCTACGTGGGCTTTACTCCCAATGCCTTACATCAAAAGCTTCAGATGATATATGAGTTACTGCAGTCATGTACTCACTGCTCGCCAAGTCTCCAATCTACCCTCCACACCAAACACCTGGGATTATGCCACCAGGCTCATCTTTTTTAAAATGTGAATGTGATTATGTTACTCACACTTCTCTGTTCAAACTCCATCAATAGTCCTCAACTTAACATGCCACATAGAGCCCCCATTTACTGGCTTTTACTATATGAATTTCCAGCCACTCCAGAACAACTTGTTTGTTCCCAGTATGTCATATTTTCTTAAAGCTCATGCTTTTCCCTCTGACAGGAATATCTCCCCAGCTCCTACCCACTCTGCGCTTTTACTCCTAATAACCTCTACAGTGTCTTCTCTCACATCTCTTCACCCACAATCTGGTTGATAGATAGCTGAAACCCAAGAAAACACTCTATTATAAATGCCTGTGCTAGGCTGCCTCATCTCTTTCCTATAAGCTCTTGAGAGCAGAGACTTCATCTTTTTCATCTTTTTTTTTTTAGAGCCAAACACAAATGAATTTAAAGCTTGTTTAATCCATGTGCCATTTGCAATTTACAATGTTTGGTTTTTAAATCTGCATTTAGTAAACTATGTTTTAAGGCAAAAGTAAAAAACAAAAAATTCACTTTTAAGCAATCATACTGTACCTGAAGATACAAAGGAAGACTCTTCTGAATTGCAGTCAACATAGCTGCAGGCAGCTCTTTTTCTGGCTGTAACACTGTATGTGGCAGTAGCAAACAATCTATGATACGGAATAGTAGTTTTTGGGCTTTAGAGGTGGAAAATATCTGTGCCCATGATTTAACAAGAACTCCTAACAAAGAAAAGCAGAAAAAGCAGTTTAGGTTCCACTAAAAAATTTCTACTTAAAGCAAATAAGGCCAAGGTTAAGTAGACAGTAGGAAACATATAGTACTAGGAGTCAAAAGTCCTGTTATCACTAAACAGATATATTACTCTCAGAACTCTGTAAGATTATACACTATGCTTTTATGTATATACTACCTTTCTTGATACCCTTATTTCTCTATATATTTTATCTTACATATAGTTTGATGGGCTGTCTCAATAAAGTTTGTGCAACAAGTAGAGGTATAACTAAATTTAATTGATAAAATAGGAAAAATCAGATTAGCTGGACTCTGGAGCAATCACTTAGCCTCCTTGAACTTCAGTTTCTGCATTTCTCAAAAGACGGTAATAGCAATAAAAATGCGTTAGAATATTTTTATTTTCTTTATAATATTAAATTTAAACAAAGTGAGTTTAAATTTTGATTCTGAAAGAAGAGAAAAAGACTTCTTTACTACTTGAAATATACAATGGTTTCCTTGATGTTAGGAGTCTGTGAATTGCCATGTTTGATAATAGTAATGCTTAACAAAAGAGCACTCTTTGTTCCATAAAGTAATTAATAGCAGATATATAATTCCCATTAGGCACTGCTATTGAGGGCTTCCTTCCTAAAAAGCTCAATTAAAGGGAGATCATTTAGTAAACTACTATAAGCATTTGTCCAAACAGCCCAGTGGTATATCCATTGCATAAACTTTTATATTTTACTCTATTTTTAAGATGCAAAAAAGATAAGAAAATTCAGTCATTTGCATAAAACAAAAAGTTAAAAATGTAAGCTCTGAAGCAAAACAAAAACATGCTTATAGAGGATACTGATGTTAAAAAATAACAACCAATAATCACTTCTAAGAGCAACAAACAACAACATTAATCTTCTGCTGTAAAAGGAAATACAATAATCAAACATAAATAAACACAATGTTCACTTAGCAGTATTTTAAATATCACTGTCTTGCTCCTCATTTTTCCAGCAAGTAGAAAACTTGAGTACGACAGCAAGGTAAGAAGAACCCACATTCTAATACACATTAATATACTCGTAAGAGGAACTGCCATTATCACTGACATTTGAAATGATTCACATCACTCTCAGGTGTCACGCAGGTATTACTTACAAAGAGCAGGGACTTACCAATCAAAAATGTATCATCTACCCTTGTATTTCATCTGCTACAAAGTTAAAACTCTTTGCTAAAGACCTTAAGTTTTATGAGTTCATAGAAGGCAGAGGTGATATATTTGTCTACTGCCATATCAGACCCCTACTCTTTAAAGTTTTTGAAAACTTTGGGAAAGGTTTAAATACATACAGCAGTCTTGTAAAAAAAAGAAAAAGTCTTTTTTTCCTGGACTATAAACATATTATAAATTTAGTGATGAAAACTGGAAAATACAGAAAAAATTAACCCAAAGATAATCTCAATATCCAAAGATGACTATAAAAACTCTTGTGCATTTACTTCTTTTCTACTTTCATATATATTTACATTTTAAAAAATATTTAAAGTTAGAAAGTAACTTTGTTCATTTAGGTACTTTAAGGAAAACATTATGTGACCATTATAAAACTATAAAATTCCAGAAATATTTATTTAGCATTTGCCACCTCCTACATTGGAGCTCTTTAACCTGAGATGTTTTTGTTCAAAATTCAACAGGAATATGGGAATAAAAGTTCAAAAGGTATGGCCCCTACTCTGAATAAGTTTAAAATTTAGTAGAGGCATGTCAGGTATACAAATTATAATAAATGAAAAGCTATAGAAAATGTCATAAAAGACAGACAGATGAAGTATAATGAGGAAGACCAAGTCTTGGGAATGGGGGCTGGGCACTGAAAGATTGTGCACAGAATTTCATTTACAAAGACAAAAAGAGAAGGATGACTGAAAAGGGAAGGGTCACTGAAAAGAGAAGGATGCCCATAGGAAAGGCATTATGGAGAATGAGGAAAACAAAAATATGATTTAAAGAGAAGGAAAGTTGAGGAAATTACTGACAGATGAACCTTGTCTTCTTTGAAACTGAACTAAAGATAAGACCCCAAGATACCTTAATCTGGAGTATAATTTTATCAACAGAGCTTTAAGCCCTCCACCAGCAGTCTTGCAGTCTTGCAAGTGAACAGCAAGGATATCCAGTTAGGAACTGGCAAGGTAAATAAGGCACAAAGCTGCAGTGGCTACTCTTTCCCTCAAGCGGTTATGAAATCCCAACCCCAACACACTCTAAAAATGCCCCAACTCTCAAGTTTTCACCAGAGAAATATCAAAACAAAACAAAACCTTAAAAACTTAAATGCTGTATAAAACTTCTAAAGAAATCCTTCTCATCCCCCTTTATCCAGTTCTTATTTTTGTTTAGCAACATGGTTTTAATGAACAAAGATAGTCAAATTACTATTCTAAAGAAGGACAAACTGCTGTTAAAGAACAGGCACAGAAAAATATTTCTTTTTGATAGGAGAAAACACAGTATTGTAAGAAACAAGATTTGAAGCATAAATATCTTTAGTGCTGTAGAAAACCCTACCCTGACCTATTTCATATAGAGAAGAGCATAGAAATAGAAGGAAGTGATGGTTTTCTGATGTTTTTAGTTCTAACATTTAAAGTTATAAAAAAAAAATTTTGCAGGTATTCACACTGTTAATTTTTCATAATGAACTACTGATACCAAATTGGCATGGCCTACTTTCTGTATTGATCAAAATTAATTTTATTATTAACAAAAGCATAATCTAGCAAGAAAAATAAATTCACTGAAAGAGGGTGGCCTAAGGCAGTATGCATTTGAAAGCCAGCATGAATTATTTTAAGCTTAAATGCTGTCTTTCAGATTATTCTTACCGTTGTACGAATAGTAGTGATTTAACCAGTACATTCCTACTACCATGATACTATAAGCTTAACCTAAGGAAACACTACTAGCAACATAATGTCAGGAATACATACCCATCATCCTGTAAGTCAGTTGCAGCCCTGCACTGGAAATTTTTTTTCCTAAATAAGGCTTTATATATTTTAATACTTCACCAAGATATTCTAAGGACTTTGTGACCATGGCAGATTTATCAGAAAGTGTCTTCAGATCTCTGTAAGTTATACCAACAGCCTATAAATAAGAGAAAACATGATTTAGCTTCCTAAGCTTTATACAATACAGACTTTGAAAAATAAAGATAATTTCTTGTTTTTTTCCTTCTCTCTACACATACACACCCACACACCCACTCACACACATTCACCTTACATTTAAGCCTTCATCTTTAACTTCAAATAAAGTTTAAACTTCAACTTTCCATAAAGGATCACAACAATTAAAATACAGAGGAAAAGAATTAAATCTTTCCTTTTATAATTAAAACAAAGGTTAAAGAAAGAATCAAACTTCAAGTCACTAATAATTACTTACAGAAAAGTACCAGGAACAAGTGAAAAGAAACATGGAATTGATGTACAAGAAGCTTATAACCAAATCAGACCAAGACTCCCAAACAGATTGGCTCACCATATTTCTATTATATAGTTGGGAATGGAAACCCATTCAGGACACCAAAGTCCTATAAGAAAGACCTCTTAGTTTAGCTTTATAAGTTGTTTTTTTTTTACCCCCCAGAACTTTCATTATGAGCCATCAGATTCCAGCTTAGAAATGTGAGGTGATACAGTAAAAGAAGAACAAATTAGAAGAGGAAAGGAAATAAATGACTGATTAATTTGAAAAAAAAGTTGAGTTAAGCAAGAAGAGGTGAGAATCTCAAGGTAAAAGAGAAAACAAGAAAACTGGCTAGAGATGGATTAGAAGGTTTAAAGAGTGGTAAAGTTTTCAAACCATTTTGGAAGACATTCAGTGGATTTCAATGACCCAAAGACCATGAATGGCAGCAATTTACAGAGTTATGTGATTTTCTCGAGCTGTCAGCAGACAAAACAAAGGAGAGAGAGCAGTTAGCTGCGCTAATCCACGATTGAGGGTTTGTAGTGTGTCTAAAAGATGAAAGAGCTAAGACTGTGACAGTGTTGGTTAAGAGTTAAGTGAAGTGAAGCTCCCAAGGGGGTCTCATTAAGGTGGACAGGATAAGGACATGAGATGTACTTGGAGAAAAGGAAGTGGTAAGGTAATAATCAGGTCACTCAGAAAGCTGGAGAGACAGATGGTGGTAGTCCAAGAGCTTTCAGATGCTCAAGTGATGCATGATTCAGGGTTTAGTCATGGGAGTTGGTAGCTGAGATCACTGGAAGAGTTCTAGAGAAGCTCTGAAATGAAGATTTAAGATGTTATCTAACATGCTATTAAAATTGTCCAGGTTGATAATAAAATGTGAAATGGAGAAAAAGACAAGAAACAGGTGCCCGATGAACTTGAGTGAGTCACGAGGTGAGGGATTAGAACAAGAAGTGACAGTTGATAAATCCCCTTCTTTTATATTCAGCTCTCTGTCCTTGGTTCTCTACACTCCTTTCTCTAGATAAGCGAATCTCAAAAGCTTTTCGTTATTTGGGTTATGTCTATTGATATTTACCATAGTAGAAATTAAAAGTGAGAAAAATTTTAATTATCAATTCATTTAAAAATAACAATGAACATTACATGCTGTGTTTTATTTTTAATCAAAAAGTAACTATTTTCCAAGACAAAAAAAAATTATTGTGAAGAATGCCATATTTTTACATTTTTGCAGAACTCTTTAACATCTGGCTTAACAGCTAGATTCTCCTGTGTTCTGTACATAATCTCTTGACAAATTTTTGCAGATGAAGAAAATACAGCTTCACACATATATGAAGTTTGAAAAGGAAGTATTTTAATAGCTTTTCCAGATAATCATGCAAATTCCTCTTTGATACTACACGAAAATTTGACAAGTGGTATTTCTTAAAGATTACTTGCAATATGGAATCTGAAACTATGCCAATGAACGTTTCATACTCCTATATTAAAAGCCACTGGTCTATTTTATACTATGAATGGATTTTTTACCCATGCATGCTTTTGTAAAAGGCTTTGTTGGTTGTCTGCCATATCTTAAGTTCACTAAATTATGCGACTTCCCAATATTTACACATTTCATTATCAATATTTAAAAAATCATTTTTATTATTATCACTGATTTCATCAGAAAGTCTTAAAGTACTGGGAAACTCTCAAGCTCATGATGGCAGGTACAAGTTTTCCAAACTTCTAATTTCCTTGAAAGCTTGCATTATATTATTGGCAACAAATAACTGCCAGTTGTTTTCTTTGAAGTAATAGGCTCACTTCTTTCAGTTTTTAGAAAATGTTTCCAAGTTGTTCTTTCAAGATAAAAGCAGCCAATTTAGCTCACAACTCCAATAATGACACAAGAGCTTTCCTTTAAAACAAACCCTCTCAGTGCTTTAAATGTACTTTCCATTTTCTCCCACAGACCATTAAAAAAACATATTCAAGGGTCAAAATTTAATAAGATTTATAATTTTACTGCCCCATTAAGGATAAGTGAAACTGGCTTTTTAAAATTTTAAACTGTGATTGCACGGCAGTGTAAAATGTAATGACTACCGGTACAATGTTGAGCCATGGTCTTGATGTGTGCTAAGGCTTTTGCATCATTTGTGCAAATGTCAACATACTTTTGATCATGTAGGACACCCTGAAAAGATGTCAATAACCCCCAGGGATCTACAAACCACACTTGTGAGAACCACAGTTCCAGGTATTTCAGCTTTTCTCTTTATTTAGCTATTAACCTCTCTAAAGTGCTCGACTTATATTTCTCAGTGCCTTGATATCACTACCTATCAGTTCTGTGCAGAATAGAGTTAACATAGCAGGTCCAAGACTGCTATCCTTACAATGGCCTCCTTGTTTACAAGGTTAGTTCTTGACCGTGCCTGGGAACTTTGATTTGGGGAGGGTTCCCACCATTCCCTAATAAAGATGGCTCACTGTGCCTAAACTGTGCAAACAATATGGTTTATGCTGAACACCTGCTTTCCTTCTGGAAGTCTGGAATTTTGGTACAAGCTACACAGAGGGTGCCTGCATGACCAACCCCAATAAAAACCTTGGTTACTAGATCTCTAATGAGCTTCCCTGGTAGACAACATTTCATATGTGTTTTCTCAATTCACTGCTGGAAGAATTAAGCACATCCTGTGGAATTCCCTGGGAGAGGACTCTTGAAAGCATGTGTCCAGTTCTCTCCAGAATTTGCCCCATGCACCTTTCCACTCTGCTTCTTTGTATCCTTTCACTGTAATAAACCATAGCCACAAATGAGTCCTGTGAGTCCTCCTAGTGAATCACGAAATTGGGGAGTGGGGGAGATGGGGGAGAAATGTTGTTGGAGTCTAGAAACAATTCCAAACCACACAAGTTTAAAATCAAACTCCTCACCTACTTTTCTCCCACCCTAAATTATGATGTTCCTGTTTCTCCTTAAGGTATCTTCATTCTCCTAGTTAAATATAGTATTTATTGCATATCCATTCAGTAATCACATACCCACCCAATCATAAATTCCTTCTAAATCTCAGTAGTTTCTGACCAATAGCTCTCCTCCACCTTTATCTCTATTCTTAAGAAGTCGTTTAATCAAATCAATTGTACTTAAAATTTTAAAAAGCTTCTCCCTTTTCAAAGGAAAAAATCCAAACTTATAACAAGATGCTCTGAATTCTTAACCTACTAACTGGTCTTATCAACTAACTGGCACTTAGCATATACTGCCTTTGATTATTATTTCAACCTCTGTGTATGTCTTGTGCTCCCAAGACAAGTAAAAGTCTCTGAGGCCAAGGACTACTGCTTTTAGTTCTACAAACCCCTCAGAAAATCCTAACATAATACTGTCTAATATTTAGCAAACTACTATCATTTACGGAATGATAAAAGAGTAATAAATTGGATTAGATCAAATTAGGGTACCTTTGAAACTTATCAGTGGAGTGTGTGACTTGTACCTCCATTCTGGTCCAACATGTTTCCTAGTATACTATAGGCATTTAATTAATTATAGGTTGAGAGACAAATAACAACTAGATAAAGGACTCCACAGAAATGTGTATTTTATATCTACATATAATACTACAAATATTTTTAGCATTTACATGACATCTCTAATTGTTGTATGATTTTTCTTTGAATGGAAACCAACAGGAAAAAAATAGCATTAATGGAAAGAGCTTACTGGTTGTATTATTTTCATTGTAGTTAATACCAACCACTCTGTGGAAAAATAAACCAACCTTCACAGTGAATAACTTACAAAAGACAACCGAAACACATTAACAACTTCAATTAGACTGTTGAAGAGTATCACATAAGATAGAGTCCTATAAAATTAATAATTAAAAAATGAGATTTTGCATTTATTATAGAAACAAAACAAAACAAATGGACTGAATTTTAAAGCCCTATGCAAACTATCATATGAAGTTGCTGACGCTCATGCTGAATATACTAAAATTTAACTATATCACTGTGTGCTACAGGGTGGTAACATTACTAAGTTGGACCTATTCCAACCCCTATACAAGGAAATTTAGTTCCCAAGTATTTGAAGAACCTCATTATCCAGCAATACCAACAAGATATTCCTACAGTTTAGGTCAACATTATAGTAATGCTCTTATGTAGCATTTTTAGTTTTATTATTTTTCATTTAAATGTAATTCTGTTGTTCCTAAGAGTGAATTATACTATACTTTAGATTCATATTTTTTCTTCTCCAGAACTTTATAAGGCAACTAGTCACATGATTCAATTTAAAATTATTCATTTTATAGAAAAAATTTCAAGACCACTTTAAGTTTTTTGAAATATAATTTTAACTGATCTGGACAATCATGCCAATAAATGAAAAATACCTCAAAGAATCGAACAAGTGCTTTTTTAGGGTCTTCTAAGATGGTTAAATATTCAACTTGAGCCTTTGAGAAAATATTCTTTACTTCTGGGAGTTTAAATAACAACCTTGTCAGTTCAGCCAACTGTTCCATGTACTCTTTTTCTGTTAAAATAAAATAAAACTAAATTAAAATCTAAAATAGATGGATGATAGAGCAAGGATGTAACATCCTTCATTTATGAAATCCTTTCTTTACAATTCAAATTGTCACAAAATTCAAAGACTTTGAATTAAGTTTCTCTCACTAAGCAAATGTTTTATTTAAAAAAAAAGAAAAACAAAAAATCACCTACTTGTGAAGATCCTAGCCAAAAAAGTTATTCATGTAAAGCCAACTGATGCAAGAAGTTAGCAAATTTGGAGCATTTTTTCAGTCCAGCCTTTGTGTGATTTACAAAATAGTCATAAATGATCACTTTAGGAAAATGCATGTTCTATAGACAACTAGAATCATGTGGGAAATTTTTTTAAAATTACCAGTATTACTCAGGGAATAAGAGTAAAGCAGAAGAAAAGCAAATATTTAATAAAAAATGAGAAAGAATTATTCACAACTGATTATTTCTCTTTTTAGGGTGTTCAGAATTTGATATCTGGTTATTTACTTCAGAATTCCACTTTTTGTGTATGATCAGTTTTTACAGGAGAAAAAATAGCTTGTCACCTGAAGAGCAAGTGTTTGTTCTTCGCTCCCAAGGAAACAGGTTATCTTTATAGAAGGAAAATTGTGTTACATATAGTAGCGGGAAAGCATCAAGAAAAAGATGAAGATTACAAAGAAAAATAAATTTCTGCTTATAGTCATAATTATAAACACAATTTATATATATTCTATCAATTTACATAACAAAACAGGAGATTTTAAACACATTTATCTATCTAGAAGGCAAATAGCTTCATACACATTCAAAGAAAACACCAACTTGGAATACTCACTTACCAATAGACTGTTCAGGATTGCTATCAATGAACAAATCATCAGGCACAGAGAGGTGTTTTATGTACATTTGCAAAACACAACGGATCCATGATCTTACAGTTAAGGCTTGAAAAGACACACAGCCTGAATGAGAAAGTGCTTCACATAATGTGCTGAAAAAAATAAGTTGATGGTTGTTTAAAACAAACATGACAATACCACATCCTGGGTATAGAGATTAAGAAGTAAAGGAAAACATTCCAATATTCCCTGCTCCACGGTCTCAGTTGTTTTTCCGATATACATAAAAAGATATCTTAGGTAAAAATTCTCGTTTTCATTTTCAGTGTTCTAAGTTTTAAGATTCTCTTTCCATTGGTGGTATATGTGCAGGCTTATGCCAAGGGACAGATAAGGAACAATGTGGGAAAAAGAAGGGGCTTGTAACTAGCTAGATGAGATAATAATGAAGAAAGGGACACGTAGGATAAACAGCAACTTAGAGTAAGTAAACAGAGAAGAGGCTATGAACATATAAGTGAGAAGAAAGTAAAAGTCAAAATATATTTCTGTGTGATAATCTTGACCAATACCATTATCATCCCCTCTGTTTCTTGCTCCTCCAATCCTCTTCCCACAGTTAGTCATTATTAAAGATATCTCATACAGAATTCCAATAAACATCTGCCAGAAATGAAAAAAATTCTTTCTACAAAGTCTAAGACCAGGCTAAATCTCTGATTCTAATCCATGTTATAAGTAGAAGTGGGAAAGATAGAGAAGGTTTCAACCTAACTATAAAGTATTATGCAAAGACAAAAAAATTTAAATACATGTAAATCATAACTCTAAAAGTACTTTTCAAATACTTTTAATATAAGTTGACATAAAAGAGTATATGACACAGAAGAATTCACACTGGCCATTTTTACCTATATAACCTTACCAAAGCCATTTTATGCCTCCACATTTCAGTTTCTTCAACTGTTACTATTATTATTTCAGAAACTAAAATTAGTTCAAATAATTTGAACAAAAGTAATAAATAATAAATGTTCCTTCTCCTTATAGAATACTCAAACTAGAAGGAATCATAAAAGCCATCCAATGGAAGGTGAACTCCCTTACTTTATAACTGAAAGCCCAATGAGAAATCATGCACTTAATGACTCTTCCTAATGAACTTTGTAACAAGGAAAGTTACCTCACCAACTGTATTTCTCATCATTTTCACTGACAGGTAACTCAGACAAGAACTACATTGGCCTTTTAGATTTATATATTTATTTTTTAAACCCTCTTCTGGATGTTCTTATTTAAATCTTCCTGATCACTCTAACCTATTTGTATTTTAACTTCTACTTATTGTATATTTTTTCTACTGAGGCTCCTCAGATCTCTTTTGCAGTGTGGCAGAATACACATAGATAAAGAAATCAATGTTCAGGTTGGTGGAAATGCCTTGTTCATGCCATGTTCTTAAAACAACAAGTTAAGAGTGAAATCTTTGAAACTCTAGCTGTAATAAAGAAACAGTTATTACTAAATCCAAAACTACAATAATATACCAGTGTCTTACAGATTCAGAAACATTAGTTGTACAATTTCTTTCACAATGGTGGTATGTATAGAAAGGTCATTTCAGGATGAGAAGGCAGTCCTACATAAACAGTTTTGAAAAAGGGCTTAACCAATATTATTTTTTAAAAAGTGTCTGCTTATTGTCAAGACTATTGCCTCTGAAAGCGAAAAACCATCAAACTGAGACTATTCATAATAAAGATCAGTTTTTTTTTCCCTAGTTTGTTAAAATTCTTACTTTCCCAGGGTACTGATTTATCATGGGCTTGCATCAATCCAATGCCTGGAAAAATTACTTACCTATTTTGTAGGAAATGACTTAAGTATCTTGCTACAACCTGAGGCCAGATGATATCATCCCAACCAAAAAGCTGAATCAAAGATATAAGTGGCTGAGGTTGAAGGTCTGATGGAGCTGTGCTGGGCATGACCATTGCCAACAGAGTGAAATCTAGATTTAAAATGAAACTTATGGTTAGACATTTTTTAAAAACTCTCTCTCTAATCCAAATTATATCAAGAGTGATTTAAAAAAAAAAATCAGTACCAAATAATGAACATCACATTTAGAAATGTAGAACAAACAAATCTCTAAAACTAAAATGAATTCATCTTGTCGAAAAATTTCTGCAGCATCACCTAGATCTCAAGAAAAGGTCTAGAATAATCTCTCTTAGCATTATCATTACAGATGTAAAATGGCTCCCTCAAATCCCAAATTCTAAACATGATGTTTCTACTAATGTGCCTTCCTCATTCAAAAGACCCAGGCCCCAAATGTATATGTATGTGGGTATCACCTACTCTTCTCTAATCAAGAGTAATTTACTCACCACCTGCCACAGATTAATAGTTCATGCTCACTTTAGACCCTGGACATGTTCTTCTATTAAACAATTATCTCATACAAGAAATCAAGATGCTCCACTTCCTCCAGAACCCCTAAGTGTTAGAAACTAGAATTCCTAGATAACCATGTTAAACAAATATACTTTATTTTGCAAATTCCTGGGAATCCATCAACTTATTTTTATATTATGTATGTTGATAAACTGCTTATAAGCACTGTCTCTGATGTATCTCTTTCAAATGGTGGCTGTTTGCTCTCCCATTCCCCTTATACAACTTGACATACAGATAGGGTAAGTCTCCACCTGATTAGCCTACACTGCTGCTTCTAGACATTCTCCTCTCTAGAACCCCTGGCTTTGACTCTCATGTCATCAGACTACACAAGCCACTAACTCTCCTTGTGGCATTTACCTCGTTTCCTGGTTGACCCCTCCTCATTTCTTGAAGATTGCAGCTCACTATCACTTTCTTCAACAACACTCCTATCATAACCCTTGATGATTTTTCTTCCAATATCCTGCTCTTTCAGTTCCCTGAACTCCTCTCCCAATGGATTCATCTTCCACTCTACTTTAGCCACTCACTCCATGGTGATACCCAGAGACCCTGGTGTTATCAACAAGCCCTCCATAACTCCAACTGCCAGTATCTTTCCAACTCTCATCCTCTAGGGCCTCAACTCTAACATTCTTTGACTCTACCAGGACCTATTATCTGTCCCTTACTCCCTTGGAGCCCCTCCTTCCTTCCTCAGGCAGCTTAGATCACCCTGTCCGTTATAATTTGTATATAGCTTCAATTCACTTGGCTCTTTCTTGATTCATTATACTTGAAAGAAAAAAAATGCCATTGGTTTAATTCCAACTGTTTAGTCTTCTTTTCACCTGCACTTTCAGAGCTGTAAGTGGCTAGAAAGCAATCATGCAAACTGATCTCACTTTAACTTCATGACCACAAACTTCAAGTGGGCCCTTAAAGCTGTCCAGCTTCCAACTACATACCCTAGTCCTTTCAGTGCTTTTTCCTCCTGAAAGACTTTTGCATACCTTCTCTCTTCTCTCCTTCAGCAGCCAGCACATTCTCCCCTAGCCTCCCTTTCAGTTAATGACATTATTTACCACTGTCAGAGAAACGGGAAACAACCAGAAGAGAACTGCCACAAACTCCCACCATATCTACCCAGCTGCCTCCATCTGTGCCCAATTACTCTGCCTTCTTTTGTGTCACTATAGATGAACTGAGGTGGACTGCTCTATGGGATCCCATCCTCTCTTGGGTAATAAAACAAGTTCTCTCTCTCCAGCATCATAAAAATTTCCCTTACCTCTGGATCATTCTCAACCACATTATAAATATGCTGAAATTGTTGCTATGTTATTAACACACACACACACACATACACACACACACACACCCCTCCTCTTTGACCCCACCTCCCCTTGTAGCTAACGTCCCCATTTTCTACTTCTCTTATACAAAAGAATTCTTTTAAAAATTTATCTATATTCATAGTCTGTTATTCTTCTCACATTTTCTCTTAAATCCTCTTGAATCAGACCTTTACCTCTACTACTCCACCAAAATTCCTCTTCAAGGTCACCAGTGACGTTCCTCTTGCTAAAATCAATGATCAATCCTTAGGCTTCATCTTACATGACTATGAGCAGCATGTGATCTAGTCAATCACTTCCCCTTCCTTGAAATGCTCTGTCATTTGGTTTCCATGGCATCACTCTTTCTTCGTTTTCCTCTTACCTCACTGGCATGCACTTTTAGTCACCCTTCTTAGTTCTTCTTTATCTTACAAATCTGAACATGGGAATATCCTAGGGCCCAGTACTTAAGCTTCTCTCTTCACCTTTACTTACTCATGCAGTTCACGGCTTTTAAAAACTATCAATACATGGATAGCTTCCAAATTTAAATCTGCAGCTAGAACCTCCTCCCTGAACTACTTAGGCTCATTATAAGGGCCTATATGACATCTGAATTTGGATTTTAATAGATATTGCAAAAAAAAATGTCCAAAACCAAACTCCTGATCTTCCCCCATAAAATCTATTTCTGCCACACCTTTCCTGACTCCAGAAATGACAAACCCATCCATATAATTGCTCAAAGACCTGGAGTTATCCTTGACTCTTCAACTACTTTGCTCACCATATCTTACCCACTTAGAAAATTCTGTCAACACTGCACTCAAAATACCCTCTCTACCTTCAGATAGGAAAACTTATTACCACCTCTACCACCTAAGCCCAAGTCACTCATTTCTGAATTACTGCAATAGTTTTCTACTGGACTCCCTCTTTCTGCCCTTGCCTTCCTATAATCTATTCTCAACCTAGCAACCAGATGAATCATAACACTCCTCTGCTCAAAACTTTCCTACAGCTTCCAGTCTCAGAGTAAAACCACTCACTCCCTTGCTTAGTCCACATAACCATTATGGCCTCCTCATAGCTCTTCAAACATGACAGGCATGCTTTTGCCTCTGGACTTCTGCAGAGCTTGGTTTCTTATCTGCTTCAGGTCTTTGCTCATATGTTACTTATACAGAAAGGTCTTCCTGACCACTGCATTTAAAATTAAACCCTGTCTCTGGCCTTCACTATCCCCTTTGTCTTCTATATTTTTTTCTCCACAGTATTATGACCATCTAACATATTAAACATTTTATTTATTTTTAGTACTTCCTCCATGAGAAGAATATATACTCCATGAAAACAGATATTTTAGTCTGTTTTTCCACTGGTATATCCCCAATGCCTATAAAAGTGGGTATTAAATGATTATTTTTTTAAATGAAAGAAGTTAGCCTAGCCTAAACTAAAATATCAAGTATCTATTTTTTTTTTCATTTTTTTATTGAGCTGTTCACAAACCATACAATTATCCAAAGATCCAAACTGTACAATCAATTGCCCACGGTACCATCATACAGCTGTGCATCCATCACCGCAATTAATTTTTTTTTCCAATTTTTAGAACATTTTCATTATTCCAGAAAAGATATAAAGACAAAAAAAAGGGAACTCAAATCCTCCTATATCCCTAAACACCCCCCCTCCATTGATTCACATATTGGTATGTTAAAATACTACTAAGTGTAGTACATAGTTTGCAATAGGTATATTTTTTTCCTATATGCCCCTCTATTATTAACTTCTAGTTATAGTGTCATACATTTGCTCTAGTTCATGGGAGAGATTTCCAATATTTGTACAGTTAATCACGGACATTGTCTACCACAAGACTCACTGTTTTATACATTCCCATCTTTTAACCTCCAACTTTCCTTCTGGTGACATACATGACTCTGAGCTTACCCTTTCCACCACATTCACAGACCAGTCAGCACTGTTAGTCATTCTCACAATGTGCTTAAGTTCACCCTAGTTAAACATCCTGCTCATAATAAGCAACCGCTCCCCATTCTTTAGCCCTGTTCTATATCCTGGTAACTTATATTTCATGTCTATGAGTTTACATATTATAACTAGTTCATATCAGTGAGACCCTGCAATATTTGTCCTTATGTGTCTGTCTTATTTCATTCAATATAGTGGTCTCAAGGTTTCCTCATCAACCCATTTTTTAAAGACGGTTTTGTTCACACACCATACATTCTGTTCTAAATAAACAATCAATGATTCCCTGTTCAAGTATTTATTTTGAAACAACCCCAAACCCATACATACTTTGCTTTAGTATTTATATACCATGTACTTTCAGCACCTAGGACAGTACCAACCAAACTGATGTGATCTCATTTTTGTTAACTGACTTTCAACTCGGATGGTGAATGTTAAAAAGATGAGCCATATAGGCTAGCAATGACTGCTTTGGTTAAAATGACTGAATATCAATATATATTTTCACAAATATTACAGTAGTTGGGAAACTTTCCTGTCACAATTTTTCAATCTATCATTATATCTTAATGATACAAGTACTACCACAATTCAAGATCTTTTAAAATTTACTCAGTTTTTTACATAGTGCTTTTAGTTCATTTACACCAGGGTAAAAGAAACCTTGGTTTAGACATTAGGCTTTTTTTCAAAAGCATTACATTTAAATACAGTAAATACATTAGAATACACTACATTTATATATAGTTAACCTTGTTGAACTCTACCTAATCCAGCACCTTATAACATACTCATAACATTGGACAAAATACTCCTTTGAGAAAGCTAGTGATTGCTTCTTAGAAACCTCATATATGCACATATATTCAAACTCTTGTCTACACTTTCATGTGATTCAGAGTTCCCTAAAGCCTAAGGACATATCTTTAGACTAATAATCAAATTAAGCAAAAATGACAATCTAAGATAGAATCTAGTGTGAGTCAGAACAATAACATTCTTTATATTCAATGTCATTCTGATCTCATGCTCTTCGCGATGAAGTGGTATTCATGTTATACTCTTGCTCTTTATACAAAGTAATTTTATCTTATTACCTAGATATCTGCTCATACAATTTGAAAATAAACTACTTGAACAGGAAGTAACCAAATGCTACTTTACTTTCCAAATACTGTATGCTTAAGAAGGCTCATTAAGCTTATGGCTCATTAAGCTTATGTACTTTCAATATTTTTAAATTAAAAATTATTTTTAGCAAATAATTATTTAATTTTTACCTCCACTAAGAGGAAAATAAGAAACAAACCAAAGGATACTAATTTTGAAATATGCAGTTCTTTTCATCTTTCTGCTTGTCAAAATGCTTATTACACTGTAAGAGCCCCCAAAGCAAGAGTTTATTATCAAGCAAAAAGAAGAAAATACTGAGAAAATGATCTGCAGTCTGCAAAAAGAGAAAACTAAATAGCAAATTAACAATTAACATTGACCTGCAGCTGCATCTGCAAGTTGTGAAAGAGGCACTATCTGTGACATTCTCTGACTCTTCAAAAATGAAAAGAAATGTCTCCAGAGTGCGCTGGCAACTGCAGCAAGGTGGCGCTCTTTAGCTGATAATGAAGACTGTACAATTAGGTCCACATTCTCCGTTTGAAGTTCCAGATACAATTGTTGATGCATATTTCTAAAAAGAAATGAAATACAGTTAACACCTAAACAAATTCTTAAAGAAATCTTCTTTAAATATACTTTGGGCTTTTTTCATTTATACCATTTGAAAACTGAAGGACCATTTTATATAATTAAAACCTTTATACCAAGACATTATGCATCTCTGTTATTTGATGGATGAATGATGGCATATTAAGCACCATAAAGTTAATGTTAATTACTAATGTCAACCATTAATTATATGCTTTTTAATATGTCAGATCCAAATGAGAACAGGCAGCTTCAGGATGAAGGTCTGCATTTTGCAACACTAGTATGACAAGTGATTTTACTTACAATCTAGACATGAAAATGGTTAAACCATTTTTCTCCTGAGGGCTTTAGGACACAGATGTACTAAGAGAAAAGTAAGTATATCTGTTTATGTGTGTTACTGCAAATGAAAATATTTTCCTTGTTTAGAGAAGACATAGCCTAGCCCTAGTATACAGTATACCAACTGTGCTGAATTACAATCTTAGTACCTTGATCCAAAAACATCTATAATTTTCACATAGTACACAATAATAAATAGAAGTTATTCTTCTCCATAAAATAATACATGAATTCAATACTGCTTCAATACTGATTCATTTACTAACCATTTTACTTAATTCAATAGAAAATTTAGACAATTCCAGACCTTAAAAATTGAAATTGAAGTTATAGTAAGAAGGGAAAATACTAACATATTTTCCCAGTAATCTGGAAGAGAAGGCATTTATGCAATATGCCCAGCTATTACAAATACAATAATTTAAAACCAACTGTGTAACTGTATAACCATGTTATTCCTGTTTATGTTTATATTACTGTCGCCTCAATTGAGAGTAGAAATGCATGGAAGGCCATCCTTACAGTTGTTTTAAATTTCATAAAAAGCAATGTCAAATAACCATGGGAGCTGAGGCAGAAGACTTCCTTCGACAGCAATATTCCATTAAGAAAAATAAATAGTACTTAAAAAGGAAAAAAATGTTACCTTTCTTAATTTCAACATTCCTGAAGCTTGAAAACAGTTTATCTAGCTAGGGGAAGTTGACATCCTGAAAGGAATGTATAAAACATAGAGCTAACTGGTATATGAACCCAAAGCAATTTTACACAATGATCAAACTGATTGCAAGACCAAGTCCTAATATGTTTCACATAACTATACAGAAGTCAGCAAAAATTACAAGCATAAATAATGTAACATTAGGACCTTGGGCCCTTTTACAATGGAATTCTCAGATAACCATGGTATACTACTTAATACCACCTGAAACATGGGGGAAAAAAAATGTATGAATGCCTGTAGCATGCAATTCTCATAAAGCTAACCAAATACCTGCTATGTTCTTTTAGTAAAAATCTGCCTAAGACACTTTCAACTTGAACTAGTGGCTAGAGAATCATTTCAGGTCCTTTAGCTCTGAGTAAGATGAATATCAAACCACTAAAACCTATCTGGGAACAACTCAACTGTCTTGTCAACATAGCAAAGTTCACAAGGATATTTCAACATCCTGGAGTCCAAGTAAAATAACGCCACCATTTGTACTACTCTTTATAGCTTTTTTAAAAAATATTGATTTTAAAGGATAATAAATAACTTATAACACTAGGGTAGGATGGATTTGGCTATTTTTAAACAAGCCATTTTCTTTCTAACTAAAACCTATTCACTAAGAAGGGGTAACATATCCGATTATACTCCATGTGCTAGAAATTCAGAACAACACTTTGAGAAGCTATCATTAATCCTCTTTATAGACTTGAAGCCAATGGCAGTAAAGTTAAATAATATGCTCAAAGTTCACACATGGCTATGAAGGGCTAGACCCATACAGAATCTAAACTCAAATCTGACTCCAAAGCTCATACTTTTTTCCCTTATGCACTAGGACACACACACAAAAGCTTTAAAAGGATTAAACACTGATCAAGTTTCTTCTCTCCCTACTTGGTTTAAAGAAATTCCAGCAAACGAGGAAAAAAGCTGGAAAAGTCACATGTAGATCTGCCTGTTGAAGAACCAGGGGTAAACCTAGAATTCTGTATTAGGAAAGACTACAAGAAAAGATACCAGAAAAAAATGCATCAAGGCAATACTGAGAAAGTCCAACAAATCTGAACCACTCTGACCCCTCCAGAATGAAATGTTGAAGTAACAAAGAGTACAACTAGGAGTTACTGCAGGGATAGAATTCAGAGCTCTGAAAAAATAAACCATTAGGTAAAAATTCAAAGCTAATGGTCCTTTGAAGTACAGTTAACAGCAAAAACAAGTTCCAAGTAAGTACAAGACATTGACCCCAAAACAGACTTGTTTCGAAAATGTGTGTCCAGTTATTATTTTGGATTTGAAAAGAAGCAATATCCCTCAGAAATATGCAGAATACTTTCTACTCAATGGTCTGAATGTTCAAAGCATATGATTCTGGATAAGGAAAATGATACAGGACAAAATCATATAAGACATAATAACAACTTTTCTAAACATAAAAAAAAAAAAGAAAAAATCAGTGGCAAATGCAAGAAATGTCAAGGATGTACTATAATGAGTGTGTGAAGAGAGAACAAAATTTCTGCACTATAGCTAAAATAGTTAAACTGCTCCTTGCAGTCACGGAATAATTTTTAACATCACATTTTCTGGACTAGAAAATTAATTACACAAGACTACTGAAAAGCAAACTTATTGTATTAGATGTGACCACTGCATAATTGCTTAAGGTACATTTACAAAAATGACAATATAAAAGAAGCTTTGTCACTATCAATTTAAAAGAGAACACAAAAACATATAGGAATTATTATAAGGAGTATAATATAGTCCTAGATGTCATGGCTATTTTATGAAACATCATCTTATCCCTATTAACCGAGAGTAGAAAAATACAAAAGTATATTTCTTGCAAAAAAGGTAAAATGTGATTTCTGTTGAAAAATTAAGGGAAATAAAACAAGAGACACAGGACCTCCCCACACTTGGCAAATGTTTTATGTAAACACATACTTAACATGAGTTAAAATCATTTTGGAAATATTGACATGTGGAAATATACATGAATAATCAGCCCACTTACAGGCTAAAAGATACAATATATTTTAGTAGAAAAAATTTGCTGAACGTGAAGTTATTCAAATTGCAACTCTCATAGCAGGAACAACAGCCATATGCAGCATTTATTAGTATTTACCATGCAGTATGCTAAATGTTCTATAAGCATTAAGTTTAATTCTAGGAAGTAGGAACTGTTATTATTCAAATTACATAAATGAAGAAATTAAGGTGAAAAGTTACTTGTGCAAAGTAACACAGCTGGTTAGCAGCAGAGCTACTAAGAGCTGTGCGATCCGGAAAACTGGGCAACCCTCCAGTTCCTGTTTTCTTAAGAGTCAAGAACAGGAATAATTGTTGCTACATCTGTCATAACAGGGTTACTGTGAGGATCATATGAAATAATGTCCTATCATTACACTGTAAATACCTAAACTATTACATACCTAGTTAACCTAGTTATCCAAGTCTTCTTGAGGCTTCTATTTTAGCTTTATCCTGCTTCCTTTGGCTTATCTAGTTATGTTCAAGAAATTCTTGATCCCTGTAGCTGACCACTCTTTTACCCCATTTCCAAGATTTGCTTCCTTGTTTTCATCTGTCTGCACTTCTTGCTTTGATCTCATATATTCAC
The DNA here is from genome assembly GCF_015220235.1 of Choloepus didactylus. Lineage (NCBI taxonomy): Eukaryota > Metazoa > Chordata > Mammalia > Pilosa > Megalonychidae > Choloepus > Choloepus didactylus. Next base: position 54,578,553 of record NC_051313.1, on the reverse strand, counting down.
TCACATGTTCCTCCCCTTCATCCCCAGACATGCAAGTGTATTGAGACATCTATCACATCAGAGGCAGTGCCACCTGTCCCTGACCATTGCAACCTACCAATCTGGCCTCTGAATTACCGCTATTCCCTAATAACTTGGGCAGGCTTCTGGAAATATTTACTGGCCTACTGTTAATATGGTTTACTTCTAATATTGGTACACTCTTGTTTCTCCTGTAACTGATAATTATGGAATAAGGTATAAAATCCTGTAAGTCACATTCCTGTTACATATAGTTGTGTATTTAATATTTCTAACATATTAATCCTAAATTTTTTTAAAATTAAAGTGTCTGTCAATGGACCTTACACCAAAAAGAAAAAAACATTATGTAATAAATTTAACTGGAAAGAGCTAAGAGAAAGCCAGGAATTAACAACAATTAACAACTGAATTCCTTTTTAGGCTCTACTCCAAACCTTGTAAATTTCTTCAATCTGTTTTATAGTGGGAAATTTCAAGTTAAAAAGTTATTCTAAATTGCTTTGAGCAATTATTACAAGTATCTTACTGATCTAACTATTAGAAAACTAAATGGGTATCAGGATACTCTCAGGAAACTCCATGACCATTTCTAGCTTCAGCTAAATTCACTAAAAAAACCTTCAGGCGCTCTGAATCCTCTTGTCACACTTGTTTATATCTGGAAAATAGGGTTACAATCTGCCTTAGTGCCCAGAAAGAATTTAACAGAGAAAGGTAATTCCATTACCAGAAAAAAAAATCCTAAGTTTTAAAACTGGAAACTGTATCAACTAGAGTTGACACCCCTTTTCAACATGAACAAGTTAGGGGGGTCACACTGCCTAGACATCCATGAAAATCCGAAAGTGATTAAACTAGAGGAAGGGGTAGCAACAGACAAGATGGAATTTAGCAAAGGATTATGAATACTGAATCTTTATATTATTTTCTTTTTCTTAGTTGCTGGAGTATTAGAATAGCTAGAAGGAAAGAACTGAAATGGTGGAACTGTAATACATAGCATCCTTTGAAATTTGCTCTACAGCTACTTGTCATATTGTAATTTGAAAGCTGTTACCTTTTTGTATATATGTTATATTTTACTATACGGAAATAACTGAAACTATAGTACTATATATATATAACTTAAAACAACTTTGGAAATTTCCTGTATAACTACTTGTTAAGTCATACTTTAAAAGATATTACCTTTTTGTATATATAGTACATCTCACATGAAGGAAATAACTGAAACTGTGGAATATTCTTTGAAATTTGCTAAGTACGTGTTAAATTGCACCTGGAAAGTTATCACTTCTATGTATATATGTTATAGTCTAAAAAAATAAAAACAGAACAAAAACAAAATAAAACTAGAAACTACCCTAAAAATCACCTAGTCAAACCCTTTCTTCAAAAATTGAGGAAAAAAAAAAAAAACAGCTTCCAGATGTACAAAGATTTCTGCACAGTCTCACTGTGAGATAATGGTAATTTCAGTTCTGATCCCCAAACCTGTGAATGTTCAAATTATTTGAGAAGCAAAAAGCCAGAAACCAGGCTGGCAAGCAGCAGTCCAGGCATGCCTTGGACTGCCTCCATGTAACAGATGCCTCAATATAACTGTGTGTCTGTGGAGAAAGGGGTCTGCGGGCATTGGATAAATGACTGGATGTGTGAGATCAAGGCAAAGAGTGCAGTACCTGTTTTGACTACCCAGGAACTACAACACATAAAAAGCACAGACACAGATGTATCGAATGCATACAATTACATACAGTGTGCCATTAAGTAATATAAGGGCCCCTTCAAGATATAAAGAAAGTAACCCAAAATGAACACTTGTGTAGGAGAGAGAAAACCAGCTTGTGACACTGTAAAACTTTTGAGACTCAGTTTTCCATCTGTTAAATGCAAGTAATGCCCTATATATCTCCTGAAAAGACTTTGTAGAGGATAAGGCAACATAATATGCACTATATTATAATAGCATTTATTCCTCCCAAAGCCTAATAACCTTGTTCTGAGAGACAGTACAGCATCACCTAGAAAGCCGGGAGCTTTGGAAACAGACATACCAGAGTATAAATCCCACTCTACCAACTATTCATTGCATGGCCATTTCCCATCTGCTTCAAGAATTAAATAGAATATATTCACTAAACGGAGCAATTATTATTGTTGACCACAGAGTCAAAGACTTTATTGAGAATATATAAGATGGCCCTATTCTAAGTGCTTGACCCTAATTAACTAATTTAATCCTTGAGATACTATTACTGCCCCCATTTTACAGACAAGGAAGCTAAGCACAGAGGGGTTAAATAATTTGCCTAAGTCAGGCTATTAGTAAGTAGCAGAGGCAGAATTTGAATCCAGGCAGTCAGTCTAGCTCCCACACCCAAACTCAACCACTATGCTACAGCTGTCTCAAATACCATTTTACTACCCAAATAAAAAATACATGTTTCAAATGTCAAATTGCTGTATTTTTTACATTCATATGCTGAATTTCTAATAAAGGTAGTTACAAAGTGGAGTAACAGCCAATCCCAGGTGGCACACCAGATGCAGGCACATTAAAAGTTTAACACTTCAGGGGAGTGGAGACTATTTTATGAAGATCCCAAAGGTCAAAACCATGTAAGTTAACTTTTACTTGTGGCCCACAATTGAGGTAATTTGCAGGACTGGAGAAAAAGAACAAATCAGGAACATAGTTACGAGTCTAGCAAACCAAACATGCCTATAGCAACACTCTTGATAGTTTTATACAATACCTGTGAAGTGCTTAAAAATGAGATGCCCTTACCTCCAAAAAAATGGCTACCACTGGAATGGAAATAAATGTCAATAGAAAGTGATGATTTTTACAAATTACCATTATAATTTTATTAGCCCTGTGTTTATTGGTGATTATTGGTCTCAAATCAGTTGTATTTCACTGCATTCTATGGTGCACAAACAACAAGAATCTACCTCAGTAGTTCACAATCCTGACTCCTAATTAAAATAATCTCTAGAGCTTTCTAAAAATATTAATACCCTCAGCCTCACTCAAGATCCTACTGCATCTTCAGGATTGGGACCTAAGCATCCTACCTTTAAATTCTGAGTGTTGGAGGGGCCTGAGATTCTGCATTTCTATTAGGCTGATGTTGTAAGCCCATGGACCACCCTTTGAGTAGTAAGACCCATATGTAATTCTGTCAAGTAACCAGAGTTGAGAACCAACCCTTACTTCGTAGGTATAAGTGTAAAACAAACTACAGATTTTCTACCAATTCAGAGAATAAAGATCATTAAGGGCAGCTGAAGAAAATGGATACAGAACTGATTCTCAACAGCAGGTAAAGACTGGATAGATGAAAAGGAGAAAAGTAAAAACATAAAGGTATATGAAATCCTTTGTTCACTTACTCTCTAAAACTCAACATGTATTGCATGTGTTCTAGGTAGTAGGAATACAAAGTTAACGAAACAAATTCTCTGCCCTTCTGGAGCTTATATTCTAACACGAGACAGATAAACATACAGATGTACAACTTGTCAGATTGTAGTAAGTGCTACAAATAAAAAGAAGGCAAGGTAACACGATGATGACGGGCTAATCTTTCAATGATGAGCAGAGAACACATTCTAAGAAGGTGTTATTTGAGCAAAGATGTAAATGAAGTAAGGGAGGGAATCATACGGATATCTGGGAGAAGAGCATTTCAAGGAGAAGAAAGATAGTCAAAAGTGCTCAAGCTGGCGTAGATATATTGGCTCAAGGAACAACAAAGGCCAGTATGGCTGCAGCACAAAGGGTGATGGCAAGGAGAGCAAATGAGTTTGAAGAAGTAGCCGGGTTCCAAATCATTTACGGAATTGTAAGCAATGGTAAGGACTTTGGATAACATCAAAGTACAGTAACAAGCCATGAATGCAGGAGAGTAACATACTTTACATCTTAAAAGAAGCATATAAAAGAGCAAGGTGCTTGGGGAGAAAAAAAAAAGGAACTGACTGTAATGGACAGTTTTTATAGGAACATTAAAAAGCAATACATTTAAGAGTAAAATGGGGCCCCATTTGTTCAGTCACAGATATTTTTTCTTAGAAAATTACTCAATGCCAATTGCTGTGTCTGACACCAGACACAAAATGTTTAAGGCAGATTCTGCTATTAAAAAAAAAAAAAAAAAAATTAAGACTTCATTGAGGATTCACTGAAGATTTTGAACTGAGGAATGATGTAATGAAAAAGTGCTTTGGGAAAGATTATTCTGGTAATGGAGAACAGAATGGATTAGAGTAAGGATTGACTAGACACAGGAGAGAATAATTAGGAAGTTTCTGTAAGCATTTAGGTGTGAGCTGAATTGCAATTTGAGAGACTTTATGATGGAAAAAGAAAGTCAACAGTAATTATTTGACGTTTTGTGAGAGAGAAGAAGGAACAGTCTGTTATTGCTGAGTTCCAGGAGAGGAAAACCAGAAGTAAGAAGAGAGTGCTAATTACTTGAGAAAAAAGAGTATAATATGACTTGAAAACAGAAAATGTACGTAACAGTATCAAAGTTTTGGAAATCTGGACCTAGAGTCTAAAAGTATATTTAGACTTAGGAATTACTCTATCCAGTAGTTCTGTTCATTTTAATGAACATTTCAGTGCTTAATAATTACATGAGGTACTGTATTAAATGCTAGCTATACATATATAGTTCTTGTTCTCAAGGAATTTACAGTTCAGTGGGAGAAGGATAGAATTAACTAAGTTAAGTCCTGAGACAGAGGTATGCAGAGAGAGCTATAATGCACAAAAAAAGGGACATTTTGCTCAAAGAAGGCTTCTTGGAGGAAAGGCTATTACCAAGTTATGGAAGTTGTGTTATCTAATACAAAAATAATGTAAAAAGTGTTCAGGAAGTTGAGTAAAGCATAGTGGCATGAAAGCACACGGTGTAGAGAGAAATCACAAACAATCTGATATCATGGACAATTTGGTAATTCCAGAGGATGACAGATCAAGGGAAGGATGGTGGGAAATGTGACTTGACTGGGAAAAGATTGTGGAGGGTCATATCATCCAAAAAATTAAAGTAAACAATTCTCTAAGGTAAAGGGACAGCAACAAAATCAGCTTATATACCAACAAACATCTCTCTAAAATTTGTTCTCAATATAACCCAGAGCTTATGAAAACTGACTACTTAATACATTTACCCTCCTGCACAGGGCTAATGTTACAATGCTATTTGTCTTTAAAATATTTTCATTAAAAACCCAACCTGGTGTATAAGTGCACATGTGATTTTGTATATATACAAATATATATAACTACTTATCATAACATGCTATTAACATGTTTTTTTTGCCAATATTTGAGTGTTCCTATGCTCTCTTTTAATAGGAGTGAGCACAGCAGACCAATCTAAGCACACTTGACCCATAAGCATTAGCATCATTAGCTTACCTTACTAGAAACTACTGCAGTGTCCTAAGTAGCATATTTTTACTGTTACAGCCTCAATTCTGCCATTTATTTTGTGTTTGGGAGAACAGTTTTGACCTGTGATCAACAAATATTAGTCCCGAACTTAACACAAAGAATCGAAGAAAATGCATCACGATGCATGTTAAAATTTGAGTTTTACAGGCATCTGAAGATGCCTTCAAAGAAATTGTTGAGTCTAAAGACCACAATTAAGACTTGGTTGAAGAGATGCTTCTGGGAAGATGGCAGAATAGGGAGCTGCAAGGCTCACTCTTTCTTCAAAAACAGCTAGCGGACAGGCAGAAACAGTCCAAAAAACTGTTCTGGGGCTCTGGAGACCAGGGTAGCACTGCACAACATCGAGGGAAGAGCAGGACGAAGAGGCGGAGAAACTGTGGTGAAACACTGAGAGTAACTCACTTGGTTATGGCACCTGGCATCCATCCCCTACCCTCAAGACAAGCAGCTTCCAATCAGCATGGTCCCAGCATGGCAGGCTACTGCCGACTGGGAAGGCCACGTAAGTCCTCCTTCCCAAGAACAGAGGGAGACATGACCCAATATTGAAACAGCTATTGGCCAGAAAATTCAGACTGCTGGGTCTTGCTGCTTTAGCCCGATCCAGACAGGTGCTGCCCCTTGTTTCCATCAGCTTCAGAGGAGCTGATAGGGGGCTAAAAATACCCTGACTTCTTAGGGCTGTGGGGAATAGGGTGCCGGAGGGTGCCATCTGCTGGGCAGACCAGGAAAGTGCAGCCTTGGAAAGCTGAAAAAAAAAGGCTTTTGGGATCTTTCCTAAACCTCTCCCCAGGGCCCTTTGGAACTGGTCTGTGCCCCCAGCACAGGTCCCTGACCATGTGTTGGCTGGAAATGTTGATGACCCAAGTGTCAAAGAACAGCCTGAACACAAACCCAATCAACAACAAAATCTAGGTAAGAGAGAAACTGACCAGATATCAGCAAAAAACTACACACCATACTGAGAAACAGGAAGATATGACCCAGACAAATGAATTAATTAAAAAAGTCAGAGGAGATACAAAATTTGGAACAACTAATTAAAGATGTTCAAACAAATTCCTGAAACCAAGGAGATGAAGGAAAATATGGCTATAGAGATAAAGGATATTAAGAAGACACTTGGCGAGCATAAAGAAAATCTGAAAGCATGCAAAGAAAAATAACAGAACTTCTGGGAATGAAAGGCATAACAGATGAGACTAAAAGTATGCTAGAGGCATTAAACAGCAGATTTGAAGAGGGAGAAGAGAAGATCAATGACCTAGAAGATAGGACCTCTGAAATCAAACAGACAAAAGAACAGACAGAGAAAAGAATGTACACAGAATTTCAGCAGGGTCTCAGGGAATTGATGACAGCACAAAGCACACATACATGTTATGGTTGTCCCAGAAGAAGAGCAAGAAAAAGGGCAGAAAGAATATTTGAGAAAATAATGGCCGAAAACCTCCCAACTCTTATGAACAACATAAATACACACATACAAGAAGTCAACATGTTCCAAACAGAATAAATCCAAATAGACCTACTCCAAGACACATACTAATCATACTGTCAAATACCAACTATAAAGAGAGAATTGTGAGAGCAGCAAGAGAAAGTTAACCATCACATACAAGGGATGCTCAATAAGATTAAGTGCCAATTTCTTATTAGAAACCATGGAGGCAAGAAGGCAGTGGTATGATATATTTAAGACAAGGAGCAAGAGAAATTGCCAGCCAAGAATGCTTTATGCAGAAAATGGTCCTTCAAAAATGAGGGAGAGTTTAAAATACTCACAGATAAATAGAAGCTGAGAGAGTTCATTAACAAGAGACTCGTGCCTACAAGAAATATGAAACAGAGTTCTGCAGGCTGAAAAAAAAAGACAGGAGAGGAAGGCTTGAAGGAGAGTACAGAAATAGGGGTAACTGAAAGGATAAAGACAGACACAAAAACAAGATATGACATATAAAAGCCAAAGGATAAAATGGTTCAGTAGGCTCTACCTTCATAGTACCTTCAAAGTAATACCGAATGTTAATGGATTAAACTCCCCAATTAAAAGACACAGTTTGGCAGAATGAATTAAAAAAATATGAGCCATCTATATACTGTCTACAGGAAATTCACATTAGACTCAAGGATACAAATAGGTTGAAAGTGAAAGGCTGGAAAAAGATACTTCACATCAACAGTAACCAAAAAAGACCCAAGGTAGCTACAAAAATATAAGTCATAAATACTTATGCACCTAACCAGGGTTCCCCAAAATACATGAGGCAAACACTGGCAAAACTGAAGGGAGTAACAAACATCTCTACAATAAGAGTTGGAAACTTCAATACACCACTCTCATCAACCGATAATACACCACTCTCATCAATCGATAGAACATCTACCCAGAGGATCAACAAAGAAACAGAACTTGAATAGTATGATAAATGAACTAGACCTAACAGACATATACAGAACACTGCATCCCAAAACAGCAGGATATACATTCTTCTTGAGTATTCATGGATCATTCTCAAGGTTAGACCACATGTTGGGTCACAAAACAGGTCTCAAAAAATTTAAAAGGTTTGAAATTATACAAAGCACTTTCTCTGATCATAACAGAATGAAGCTGGGTATCAATAACAGGCAGAGAACTGAAAAACTCAGAAATATATGGATGTTAAGCAACACATTCTTAAACAATCAGTGGGTCAAAGAAGAAATTACAAGAGAGATCAGTAAATATCGCGAGATGAATGAAAACAAGAACACAACATATCGAAACATATGTGATGCAGCAAAGGCAGTGCTGAGAGGGAAATTTACAGCCATAAATGTCTACATTTAAAAGGAAGAAAGAATTAAAATCAAAGACTTAAATGTAATGTAATACAACACATTAACAAATCAAAGGGGAAAACCCACATGGTAAGAACTAGAAAAAGAACAGCAAATTAATCCCAAAGCAAGCAGAAGGAAAGAAATAACAAAGATTAAAGCAGAAATAAATAAATTGCACCAAAAAAAAAAAAATAGAGATGCAACAAAACCAAAACTTGGTTCTTTGACAAGATCAATAAAACTGACAAACCCTTAGCGAAGTTGACTAGAAAAAAAGAGAAAAGATGTAAATCTTAAATATAATCAGAAATAAGTGGGGGAGTGGGAGGGTGGGGCATACCACTGATCCCACCAAAATAAATATTTTAAGAGGATACTGTGAACACCACATGCCAACAAATAGGACAACTTAGATGAAATGGACAATTTCCTAGAAACACATGAACAACCTACACTGGTTCTAGAAGAAATAGAAGACCTCAGCAAACCAATCACAAGTAAAGAGATTCAAACTGTCATAAAAAGCCTCCCAATAAAGAAAAGCCCAAGATCAATGGCTTCACAGGTATTCTACCAATCATTCCAAGAAGACTTAGTAACAATTCCACTCAACTCTTCCAAAAAATTGAAGTGGAGGGAACACTACCTAACTCATTCTATGAAACAAACATCATCCTAATACCAAAGTCAGATAGAGATACTACAAGAAAAGAAAATTACAGACCAATCTCTTTAATGAATATAGCTGCAAAAATCCTAAACAAAATACTTGCAAATCAAATCCAACAGCATATAAGATCAAGTGGGTTTTATCTCAGATATGCAAGGGTTGATCAACACAAGAAAATCAATTAATGTAATACAGCACATTAACAAATCAAAAGGGAAAAACCACATGATCATCTCAACTGATGCAGACAAGGCATTTTACAAAATCCAGCATCTTTTCTTGATAAAAACACTACAAAAGATAGGAATAGAAGGAAACATCCTCAACATGATTAGGGGCATATATGAAAATCCCACAGCTAACATCATACTCAATAGTGAAAGATTGAAAGTTTTCCCTCTAAGATCGAGAACAAGACAAGGATGCCCATCACCACCAGTGTGTTAGAAGTTCTAGCTAGAGCAATTAGACAAGAAAAAGAAATAAAAGGCATCCAAATCAAATTGGAAGGGAAAAAATAAAACTTTCATTATTTGCAGACGACATGATCCTATATTTACAAAGTCTTGACAAATCTACAACACAGTTACTACAGCTAACAAACCAGTTCAACAAAGTAGCAGGATACAAGATCAACATGTAAAACTCAGTAGTGTTTCTATACACTAGTAATGAGCAATCTGAAGAGGAAATCAAGAAAAAAATTCCACTTACAATAGCAATTAAAAGAATCAAATATCTAGGAGTAAATTTAACCAAAGATGTAAAGGACTTGTATGCAGAAAACTACAAAACATTGCTAAAAGAAATCAAGGAAGACTTAAATAAATGGAAGGACATTCCATGTTCATAGATTGAAAACTACCATTAAATTATCAATTCTATCCAAATTGATTTACAGATTCAATGCAATCCCAATCAAAATTCCAACAGCCCACTTTGCAGAGATGGAAAAGCCAATCATCAAATTCAATTGGAAGGTAAGGGTCCCCAAATAGCCAAATACATCCTGAAAAAGAAGAACAAAGGTGGAGAATTCACACTTCCTGACTTTAAAGCATATTACAAAGCTACAATAGTCAAAACAGCATGGTACTAGAATAAAGATAGATATATTGACCAATGGAATCAAATTAAGAGTTCAGATATAGACCCTCTCACCTATATTTTTTATTTTTGACAAGGCTGCCAAGTCCATTCAATAGGGACAGGAAGTCTCTTCAACAAATGGTGCTGGGAGAACTGGATAGCCATATCCAAAAGAATGAAAGAGTACCCCTATCTTACACCTTATATAAAAATTAACTCAAAATGGATCAAAGACTTAAATATAAGAGCCAGGATAATAAAACTCCTAGAAGAAAATGTAGGGAAGCATCTTCAAGATCTTGTGGTAGGCGATGGTTTTGTCGATTTTACACCCAAAGCACAAGCCACAAAATAAAAAATAGATAAATGGGACCTCTTCCACAATGAATATTTTTTTGCTTCAAAGGACTCTGTCAAGAAGGTGAAAAGGCAGTCTACTTAACAGGAGAAACTATTTAGAAACTACGTATCCGATCAGGGTTTAATATCCAAAATATATAAAGAAATCCTACACCTTGAAAATAAAAAGACAAATTATCCATTTAAAAATTGTGCACAAGACATGAATAGACATTTCTCCAAACAGGAAATACAAACGGCTAAAAAGCACATGAAAAGATGTGAAATCACTAGCAATTAGGGAAATGAATATCAAAACCACAATGTAAATGTTTGGAAATGGATAGAGGTGATGGTAGCACCTTACTGTGAGTGCAAGTAACAGCACTGAATCATGTTTGTGATTATGGTTGAAAGGGGAAAGCTTAAGGACATGTATGTCACTAGAAAGAAAGCTAGAGGATGAAACATGGGACTGTATAACATAGTGAACTCTATTGTGGACTATGAAGATGGTTAACAGTACAAATGTAAGAATGTTCTTCAATGAACCAGAACGTATGTTACTATTACAAAGTGTTAATAATAGGATGGTATATGGAATAAAATATGGACTACAGTTAACAGTAATATTCTATTCTTCCGACAATTGTAACAAAGGTGCCACGCCAATGCTAAGTATCAATAATGAGGGGTATAAGGGGTGTGGGGTTTTTTTTTTTGGAGCAATGAAAATGTTCTATAACTGCTTTTGATGATAAAAACACAACTCTGTCATGATACTCAAAGCCGCTGATTGTACACATTGGATGGACTGTATGTACGGTATGTGAATAAGACCGCTTTTTTAAAAAAAAGACTTGGTTGAAATCCTCCTTTGACATTATAACTATAAGAAAGTATAGCCAAACAGATGTCATAACCCAGTGATCAATAAAAGAAAAAGAAAGAAATCACCACTCGACTGCGACAAAACATTTCCAAAGGGGTTATGCTACAACAGTGTACTGCTTACATTCAGTTAGTGTCCCCATTTCCACAAACTCATCCTCCAAGTTCAAAAGCAAGTATGTGTGTACAAGGTAATGGATGGGGGGTAAGGAGAGGAAGGACATGCTATCAGAATATTGCATGGGTAAGATCATAAGTCATAACCCACGATCTTTGTCTATGAGGTTAAAGGTGCTTAAAGGTAAGATGATCTCTGTAGATTATCACAATGGAATGTAACAAGTCCTTGATAAAATATCTGAAATTGTCATACTGGTCTTTAGGGATTTCAAATATGGTCTTCTACACTGGACCTTATCCAAAATATAAAAATTATGTACAAAAAAAGGATGGGTGTAAAAGTTAGGAACTGACATCTAAAAAAGAAAATCAGGATGCATTTACTCACAATATAGGCAATAATGTGAACAGAATATTTATGGAAAATGTACTCGTTTTGGAACAGAGATCACCAATCAATTCAGCAAAGCAGCTCTGGAGCCAACTACTGGCGATCATTTATTTGGATACTGCAGTTTTAAAAAGTGACAAGTTCTTAGACACCCTTCCCCTCGAGAGGTGGAGTCAATATCCCTTCCCCTTGAATGTGGGAGATCTTGCGATTGCTTTGACCAAAGATTGTGACAGAAGTGAGACTACGTGACTGCCAAGGCTTGGTAACAAGAGGTCATGAAGTTTCTGTCTTACTGGCTGGGAAAACTTGCTCTCGGAGCCCTGAGCTGCCAAGCATGACAACCAATTACCCTGATACCACCCTGTCAGAGATGGCCATGGGTAACACTTGGGTCAACAGTCCCAGCTGAGTCTGAGAGTCTGAGACGTCCTGCAGCCATTCCAGCTAAGGTGCAAGACATGTCAGTGATGAAGCCATCTAGGAACCGAATCCTTCAGCTTCAGCAGTTCCAGTAGCAGCCTTGAGTTACCCCTAGACACTGAATCACTGTAACTTAAAGCTCAGACATGGTGGAGCACAGAAGAGCTGTCCTTGTTTTCCAATTTCCTAACCTACACAATGTGTGAGCATAATAAAAGGGCTGTTGTTTTACACCACTAAGGCTGGGCATGGTTTACTACCCTTTAAAGAACTGGCACCCACAACATACTAGTTAATTATGTAGGAATTGGATTCAGAGATGAAATAGATGCAGACAGATCTGACCTAAGAAATTCACACTCTAGTGGGAGGAGGCGGAGACGAGAGAGAGCCGGAGGTGGGGGAGAGAACTTTTTTCATTAAAAGTATAACCAGACTAACAGAAATAAGAGCATAATCACACCTGTATATAACATCTAATTTAACCTGGAGGTAGGAGAGAGGGAAAAGGGATCAAAAAAAGTCTCAAGGAAGGGCATCCCCCAAATCGTTTCCTGAAGTACACATAGAAATCAGTAGGGAGGTGGGCCAATTTTAAAAGAGGGGGTTGCATCTGCAAAGGGAGACTTACCAGACAAAATAGCTAGGTTTTAAACTTTCAAGGAGCCATCCACAACACTCAAACTTCCTTGATTTGTTATAGGACACATAAATTCTAAGGATAAGGATCATTTAAGGAAAAGCTACTTTATTTTTCTACCTGTTGAGCACAGAATACCTACCTCATACATGTGCCATATTGCCATGTTTACTCTCACTAAATTTTATTCAGTTCTTGTTGCTTTCATATTGCATTAATAACTATCAGATTTTGTTTGTGAACCTATGAAGATGATCTTTTAAAGCTACCATATTAAGTCCTACCCACCTTAACTCCACCATACCAACAGTCTTTTCCGACAATGGCAGTCCACAGTAAGTTGTTCCCGCTAATCACAGCAGCAATCACTGTACCACATCTTCCTACAAGTATTTAGTTGCTATGTGCCATGTAGGTGAATGTGCTTTGATTCAAAGGAATCAGGAATCACTTATTAAAGGTAAAGACCCAAACATTTTTTAGTTCAAATCTCTCCAACAGGTAAGCTAGGACTAAATTCCATTTGTGAGCATTTTCTCCTAATTGGTGATAATAAATTCCTAAAAAGAAAGAGTTTAATGGTAATGTTGACTGATTCTTAACTACAGCAACCCAAATGTTCCTGTCACAGTGAAATTTGCTCTATAATTTACCTTAATGGACTAGGTGTATCAACAAATATTGAAAATGTCCAGTCTCTTTTTTCCACCACCATTTAAATCAAATCCAATTCTATGTCAACAGATTGTACCAATGTATAATTACAATAGCTAATGCATTGTGAAAGTGGTATTCTCTGATAAACAATTTTTCTAAAACCTTTTAAGCATTCTGTGTCCTCAATATTTTTCTCACACTCAAGAAATAGTAAATTACACAAGCAGACACTACTGACCACTGCTATTGTGATAATGAATCTAAAACCTCAACACCAGCTCCGAAAGTGACTTTTTTTTTTGCATTTCAAAACTCAAAGATATGAATGAAATGGACTTGGTTAGGACTAAGGTAAATCAGACTAAAGGGTAAAGGATGATATTGACTGTGTTCTGAAACATCAACTTCTGTATGAGACCAAAGGAAGAGATATTTATTTGGTGTAAAATCTCTATTTTCTGTATCACACTATATAATTTAACTTGTTTGGTCAGTTTATTCAAACACTATAATTACATGGAACCTAGAATAAGGAGAAAGATATGGTTGGTTTGTACAGGTTAGTGTGAAGCACCAATACATCCCAGAGTAATCTGGGCAGAGAATAAAAAAGTACTTGCAAAGCCCCATTGAGGGACTGGAGAAAAATGTGGAAATTGAATTAAACTTCCCCACCTGGGCAATTCCTGATATTCTCCCAGGCACTAGGGACTACCAATTTAGAAGGCTGGAGCCCTTGATCTTGGGGCTTACCCTTATGAAGTTTGTCACTGCAAAAGAGAGGCTAAGACTACTTATATTGTATCTAAGAGCCACCCTCAGAGAACCTCTTTTGTTGCTCAGATGTGGCTTCTCTCAAAGCCAACTCCGCAGATAAACTCACTGCCCTTCCCACTATAAATCTCCCTGGCAACATGGGTCATGATTCCCAGGGATGGGCCTGGACCTGGCACCATGGGATTGAGGAAACCTTCTGGTCAAAAAGGGGAAAGAGAAATGAAACAAAATAAAGTTTCAGTGGCTGAGAGATTTCAAAGGGAGTTGAGAGGTCATTCTGGAGGTTATTCTTATGCATTATATAGATATCCCTTTTTAGTTTTTAGTGTATTAGAATAGCTAGAAGGAAATACCTGAAACTGTTGAACTTCAATCCAGTAGCCTGGATTCCTGAAAATGACTGTATAACGAAAAAGCTTATACGGTGTTAACGTGTGACTGTGAAAACTTTGTGACTCACAGTCCATTTATCCAGTGTATGGACAGATGAGTAGAAAAATGGGGACAAAAAGTAAATGAGTAATAGGCAGTTGGGGGGTAGAGGATGTTTTGGGTGTTCTTTTTTACTTTTTTTTTAAGTAATGAAAATGTTCAAAAATTGATTATGGTGATGAATGCACAACTATACGACGATACTGTGAACAACTGAATGTACACTTTGGATGACTGTAGGTTATGTGAATATATCTCAATAAAATTGCATTAAAAAAAAAAACTCAGTCAAGCATAAGAGTCAAAAAAAGTACCTAGGGATGTCTTAGAAAGAACTTTCTTCATCAAAAACATAACCAAACTCGAACAGAAATAATGTGTAGTCACCATCCTAATAGAGCACTGAACATGAGGTACATAAATATATAAGCTTTAGGAGTCTGTAAACCCCTTGAAATTATATGTAAAGGCTTGTACATATGTAAATGTAAATATTTTTTATGGAAGAAAGACCATATCTTTCATGACTGTTTCAAATGGGTCTATCCTAAACAAATGAAATCCACTAATGAGATCCCATCTCTTTTCTTCTTCCGTCTCCCATTTTACAATACCTTCGAAGTACAAGCTAAATGCTTCCTCTCAATTTCTCTGACTCTTCTTCTCCCTCCTTTCTACCCACCCCCCCCAAGCACTTTGCATGCCCCTGTCCCCAAGAACCTAGCTGTAACCTCTGTGTACCAAATGCACTAACTTAGAAGGAAGGCTTGATTTGAATTCTATACAGAAAAATCCGTGCCTCATCCATGTATAAGAGCGATCATCAAAAAAGAAATTAAAGTATAAACTTGCTTAGCAACAAACTTGTATTTTAAGTCAATAAACTTCTTAATTTTAAATTATAGTTATTCTAGATACTTAAGACACATACACATATCTCTCTACAACTTTTACTGCAGATTTTTTAAAGGGAGGAAAAGATAGAAAAGGGGAAAAGTTTTCCTAAATGATTACCCATTGAGTCAATGATCTGTGGGGGTTATTATATAGCTTCATTATTAGGGCTGAGAATCTCAAAAGCTTTTGTTATATCACTAATTTCTTTTTGCAAGCTTTCAGCAAATGAGCCAATTTATCTGGTTCTGCATGCTTGAGGCTTGATACATGATATTTGTATATGACAGGCTTCATCTGCATAGTACCATTGATAACATTTAGCTGCACATCAAAACAGCTAATCTTCTGATACAAAAAAAAAAATTCACACATATGGTGGGAAAAGAAACATTAAAGTAGGGAATAAAAGATCTGTGATATCCCATAGAATGTATCAAATTACAGGAAGATCACTAATTGAGTATGAATGTCCATCAATGCTATAGGAACAGATACAAGGCTAAAAAGGGGAAGTATTAAAACTGGAAAGACCCATGCTTACAGCAATAAAGTAATAGGGTTTTGTTAGAATCCAGTGCATTTTAACTGGAAATGAGAAAACTAACTTATTTTCAAACAAGAAATGATGAAGCTCCATATAGTTTTATTACCACAAAAGAAATATTTCAAAATAAATTTTAAAAGTCTCCATTGTTTACAAGTGCCCCCCTCCAAAAAAGTTATCTCCTAAAATTTACTCCTATGGGTTAAAAAAGTTTATATTGAATATTGCTGTGGTTTACCATTGAAAACCTTTGCTAAAGCTTAAAGTCTTTAAAGGAAAATAACTTTTGAGACTATAGAAACAGACAAAATGATAATCAAATACAGAACTGCTTTCCTTTCAAAAATGGTAATCAGTTTAAAACTATCTATGAAAAAGAATCTGAAAGGAGGATACAGTCTATATATTAAGTAAGATAATAAGATAGTAAGAATAGTAAGATAGTAACAAGGTAATTCCAAATTTTCAGCAGATAGCACATTCTTTCTTGTTTTTTTATGAAGAAGGTATACATCAAGTTAAAGAGTTTTGGTCTTATAATTCATCATCTTTTAGAATGTGAAGTTACATTAGACTACAATCACCCCTTAACTCCTTTCTTCCCAGCATTTGGTAATATAGGCAGTAGAGCTAATTTTCTGTCACTCAGGAAGAATTGCTGGATTGCTAAACTTGTATCATCATCACCTCTGAAACACAGTAAAAATCACTGTTAGAACCAATGGTTTATTAGATCAAACCCTCCATCAACAATGTCAACTCTGCCTGGTCGTGTTAACAGGAAAATGTTTTACGAGTTCCACCACTGGGCATCAATTTAACTTCCAGCACCAGCTATGCTGTAAAACCAGGAACGTAATTTATCTGGTGACCTGCATGTGTGGGAAGCAATATCTAGGTGAAACTTCTCACAGTCTGACAAAATGCTTTGATTTGCACCATTCAGATGATTGAGCAAAAAAGAGTTTAAGCAATCACCACCAATAGCCTTTATCTCCAAATGCACTAAAAACTTATTACTCTATGAGTACAACCCATTGCTTTAGAGCCAGGCTTGATAGAATAGGAATGATTGGATAAATATTACATTTTCAACTGGTACACATCTTGTCCATTAGGTTTAAATATTGCACAAGCTACGTGTTTTAAGATAAACATTGTTCTTAGCTGATTCCATCACACAGTACATTTAGAAAGCCTACAAATGTTTCCATAGTAACATTTTTGTGATTATATTTACCTGAGGATACATGTTCATTCCCAATTAGGTGAAAGTAAACTGAAGGACCACTGAACTCTTCTTGGACAACCTACCTTTGTCTTTTCTTAGCACTAAATACAGTAGGCAGTATTTACATATCTATTGCTCTGTATGAAGAATTGAGTAATCACTCAAGCAGGAAGGGACATAAATATATAGTTTACCCTTCTATCCTAAATAACAGTTTACAAATCAGACCTTTCGAGGAATTCTAAACTAGTCTAGATTTCGTACTCATGGCTTTCCAGTAGCTGTTGCTGTGCATTAAGAGAAGTGTATTTTAACCAGCAACCTCTCTATCCATCTGCCCCAGATCATCCACCTTTAAAAATGGCAATGGATGTTTCTAATATATAGATGCAGAGCAAAGCTGTCAGGTTTACTGCAATGTAATTTTTAAAGATCCTTTCTAGCATCATGGGAGAGATTCTATGCATATACTTTTCTATACCTTTGGGTTCCTAAGCAACTACAGTTGCCTTGACTAACATGATTAACTCAGTGTTACTTTCCACCATTTTCTAATTTGGTTTGATTAGATACTGCAATGTAAATATTATCTCCAATTTGGGGACGAAAAAATGGACTCAGGGAAGCAAAATAACTTGACCAATAAGTAACAAAAATGGAATTCCAACTCTAGTCTGATTCCAAAGTGTTTTCCACCATAAGCTATACAGAGGATCTTTGTTCCGGGTGAGACTATAGTGATTAAAATCTTGTATATGAAGGTTAAAAAAAAAAACCTAATAAAAGCACAAAGTAAAACTTAAGCACATCAAAGATTATTTATAACAGGTATATCTTTATAATACTGAGTCCAAATTACCAGCCTTTATTCATTAAAGAAACATACTACTACTGATCAAGGGATTATCAGGTAAAAAGACAACTATTTGCCATTAATGTTAGCAGCTGAGATCTTTTACCTAAGGTTTCCAGCCTTATTTCTATGTGTTTTGTCTGCCACATTGAAAAATAATTTGTTTGCAAATGGATATAAAGCAAAACCTCACTATTTAGAAACAAATCACCCTATATTCCATATACAGAAGCCATTTGTCATACCACTACTAGAAGAGACTTAAGTATTTAACTTGGAATGTCAAGCAAGATCTTTTAAGCTGTTTTTCTTATCTTATTCTTCAAAATTCGAAATTAGAAAAATCCGACTTGACGAGAAAAAAAAAAGGAGCCTGTTCCTTCTAGGGTTAAAAGATGTTTTTTGTAAGATTTTTAGGTAATATTAACCTTTTGCTCACAATAGGACTGGTTATTGGTTTTATTTTTTTTTTTTTTACTGTCTTTAACTTAGGTAAAAATCAATATAGAGTGAGACAAAGGCCCTAGAGGGCCTGGCTACACCAGCTTTTGGTTTGGCTCCTGCACAATTCTACAACATGCTGAGGCTGGGAAGGATTAGCCTGCTTGTGTTGAGTAAACCGATGATACTCAATAAACAGTTTCTGTTGTAAACCCCTTAGGACCTGCAAAGCCACACTAGTTGGCAATAGACCAGATAAGCTGCAGAACCAGCTGTAATCTCATTTAGACCTGAGCTGATCCTCCTGTCCTTTCATTCCACAGGATCAAAGCAAACCACTGAGGAGGCAGCTGTATTATAGTGGCTCTGCTTGCTGGATGCAGCAAACATTTCATAAATTCCACTCCTTGAAGCAAGTCTCTACCTAATCTACCCAGACCTGGGACAATCAATGAATTTCTGAATTCATTAGACTGATTATTACAGGGTAACAATTTTCTCTTTGGAGAAATGTGATGATTGCACATCACCTTTAGAAGGCAGCTCCTATTTCTATCATTTTGTTTGTTTGTTTGTTTTTTGTTTTTTGTTTTCTGGAAGGGCCTATAATTTTCCCCCACAATAGCAAATAAAAATCTTTTAAAATTACTTAGCTCATTATCTTTAATGCGTATTAATGAGGAAACAGTATATAATGCTAAATTCTTCCAGATATAGTAGCTCACTACCACTCAAATGCATCCAAGCTTTAACAGTGACCAATACTTTCCAGGCTCAGTGACATAGGGGGGGAATGCCAAACCCTACCGTGTGTAATACAAACCAAACACTGACCAAAACTAATGTTCAAAAAACACATTAGAGAAAAGGTTTCTGTAGTTCATAGAGAATATAATTTATTCATTTATGTGTAACTTTTCCATAAGGCAGAACACAACTTTTAAGGTGTTCCAAACTGAGAGTGTTAAATAAAGTATTTCAAAGAGTACAAAGTACTTTCCACCCTTTCAGTATGCCCATAAGCAGCAATTTAAGAAATAATGCTTTAGTATCTCATTTTACTGGAAATTTCCTTTAATAGAAACCTAAACTTCAAATTACAAACCTTTAGCAACTACCACTCCCACATTTAAAAGAATATAAACTGAATGTACAAAGGGGCCTGAAGAGGAAGAATCAGATGCTATACCAACACATCACTCTAAATAGTAAATGTGAATGAGATGAAACAAAACAGATGCATTGAGCTGTATAACATCAATATTTTAAAAGAATTTTATAACATCAATATTTGAAAATATTTAATGCTGAATGTCAATAGTTGAGAGATGCCTTAAGAAATATCTACTCAGGGGGTTCACAAACTTTCTGAAAATATTTAGGTTTTGTGGACCACACTTGACTCTCACATATTCTTGTTATAATTGTTGGTTAACAACCTTTTAAAATGTAAAACCCATCCTGAAGTCAAGGGTTATTTAAAAAAAAAAAACAGGTGATGGGCCAGATTTGGCCAGCGGTGCCTTAGTTTGCCAATCTCTTCTTGTCCAAGCAGTTCATTTTACGAATGAGAACAGACCCTCAGGAACATGAGTTGTTCTGCACAAGACAAATAACTAACGAGCAAGTGTCAGCATTAGAATTTAGATACCAATTCCCATTTTAGTGTTCCTCTACTGACTCCCAACATTTACCTCAACACTACTTCTCTAAGAAAAAAGCGCGAGAGAAAGAGGCGGGGCAAGATGGCGGACTGCTGAGCTGTATGTTTTAGTTACTCCTCCAGGAAAGTAGGTAGAAAGCCAGGAACTGCGTGGACTGGACACCACAGAGCAATCTGACTTTAGGCATACTTCATACAACACTCATGAAAACGTGGAACTGCTGAGATCAGCAAAATCTGTAAGTTTTTGTGGCCAGGGGACACACGCCCCTCCCTGACAGGCTCAGTCGCGTGGGAGGAGGGGCTGTCAGCCCTGGGAAGGAGAAGGGATAACTGCAGTGGCAGCCCTTATCGGAAAATCATTCTACTGATCCAAACTCCAACCATAGATAGACTGAGACCAGACACCAGAGAATCTGAGAGCAGCCAGCCCAGCAGAGAGGAGACAGGCATAGAAAAAAACAACACGAAAAACTCCAAAATAAAAGCGGAGGATTTTTGGAGTTCTGGTGAACATAGAAACGGGAAGGGCAGAGCTCAGGCCCTGAGGCTCATATGCAAATCCCGAAGAAAAGCTGATCTCTCTGTGCTGTGGACCTTTCCTTAATGGCCCTGGTTGCTTTGTCTCTTAGCATTTCAATAACCCATTAGATCCCTGAGGAGGGCCTTTTTTTTTTTTTTTTTTTTAAATCCTTTTTTCTTTTTCTAAAACAATTACTCTAAGAAGCCCAATACAGAAAGCCTCAAAGACTTGCAATTTGGGCAGGTCAAGTCAAGAGCAGAACTAAGAGAGCTCTGAGACAAAACGCAATAATCCAGTAGCTGAGAAAATTCACTAAACACCACAACTTCCTAAGAAAAGGGGGGTGTCCACTCACAGCCATCATCCTGGTGGACAGGAAACACTCCTGCCCATCGCCAGCCCCATAGCCCAGAGCTGCCCCAGACAACCCAGTGTGACGGTAGTGCTTCAAATAACAGGCACACACCACAAAACTGGGCGTGGACATTAGCCTTCCCTGCAACCTCAGCTGATTGTCCCAGAGTTGGGAAGGTGGAGCAGTGTGAATTAACAAAGCCCCATTCAGCCATCAGTTCAGCAGACTGGGAGCCTCCCTACACAGCCCAGCAGCCCAGAACTGCCCTGGGGGGATGGCACTCACCTATGACATAGCACAGTCATCCTCAACAGAGGACCAGGGGGTGCACAGCCTGGAAGAGGGGCCCACTTGCAAGTCTCAGGAGCCATATGCCAATACCAAGGACTTGTGGGTCAGTGGCAGAGACAAACTGTGGCAGGACTGAACTGAAGGATTAGACTGTTGCAGCAGCTTTAAAACTCTAGGATCACCAGGGAGATTTGATTGTTAGAGCCACCCCGCCCCCGACTGCCCAGAAACACACCCCATATACAGGGCGGGCAACACCAACTACACACGCAAGCTTGGTACACCAATTGGACCCCACAAGGCTCACTCCCCCACTCACCACAAAGGCTAAGCAGGGGAGAACTGGCTTGTGGAGAACAGGTGGCTCGTGGACGCCACCTGCTGGTTAGTTAATGCAAGTGTACTCCACGAAGCTGTAGATCTGATAAATTAGAGATAAGGACTTCAAATGGTCTACACATCCTAAAAGAACCCTATCAAGTTCAGCAAATGCCACGAGGCCAAAAACAACAGAAAATTATAAAGCATATGAAAAAAACAGACGATATGGATAACCCAAGCCCAAGCACCCAAATCAAAAGATCAGAAGAGACACAGCACCTAGAGCAGCTACTCAAAGAACTAAAGATGAACAATGAGACCATACTACGGGATACAAAGGATATCAAGACAACCCCAGAAGAGCATAAAGAAGACATTGCAAGACTAAATAAAAAAATAGATGATCTTATGGAAATTAAAGAAACTGTTGACCAAATTAAAAAGATTCTGGACACTCATAGTACAAGACTAGAGGAAGCTGAACAACGAATCAGTGACCTGGAAGATGACAGAATGGAAAATGAAAGCATAAAAGAAAGAAGGGGGAAAAAAACTGAAAAAATCGAAATGGACCTCAGGGATATGATAGATAATATAAAATGTCTGAATATAAGACTCATTGGTGTTCCAGAAAGGGAAGAAAAGGGTAAAGGTCTAGGAAGAGTATTCAAAGAAATTGTTGGGGAAAACTTCCCAAATCTTCTAAACAACATAAATACACAAATCATAAATGCTCAACTAACTCCAAATAGAATAAATCCAAATAAACCCACTCCGAGACATATTCTGATCACACTGTCAAACACGGAAGAGAAGGAGCAAGTTCTGAAAGCAGCAAGAGAAAAGCAATTCACCATATACAAAGGAAACAGCATAAGACTAAGTAGTGACTACTCAGCAGCCACCATGGAGGGGAGAAGGCAGTGGCACGATATATTTAAAATTCTGAGTGAGAAAAATTTCCAACCAAGAATACTTTATCCAGCAAAGCTCTCCTTCAAATTTGAGGGAGAGCTTAAATTTTTCACAGACAAACAAATGCTGAAAGAATTTGTTACAAGAGACCTGCCCTACTGGAGATACTAAAGGGAGCCCTACACACAGAGAAACAAAGAAAGGACAGAGAGACTTGGAGAAAGGTTCAGTACTAAAGAGATTTGGTATGGGCACAATAAAGGATATTAATAGAGAGAGGGGAAAAATATGACAAACATAAACCAAAGGATAAGATGGCTGATTCAAGAAATGCCTTCACGGTTATAACGTTGAATGTAAATGGATTAAACTCCCCAATTAAAAGATACAGATTCGCAGAATGGATCAAAAAAAATGAACCATCAATATGTTGCATACAAGAGACTCATCTTAGACACAGGGACACAAAGAAACTGAAAGTGAAAGGATGGAAAAAAATATTTCATGCAAGCTACAGCCAAAAGAAAGCAGGTGTAGCAATATTAATCTCAGATAAAATAGACTTCAAATGCAGGGATGTTTTGAGAGACAAAGAAGGCCACTACATACTAATAAAAGGGGCAATTCAGCAAGAAGAAATAACAATCGTAAATGTCTATGCACCCAATCAAGGTGCCACAAAATACATGAGAGAAACACTGGCAAAACTAAAGGAAGCAATTGATGTTTCCACAATAATTGTGGGAGACTTCAACACATCACTCTCTCCTATAGATACATCAACCAGACAGAAGACCAATAAGGAAATTGAAAACCTAAACAATCTGATAAATGAATTAGATTTAACAGACATATACAGGACATTACATCCCAAATCACCAGGATACACATACTTTTCTAGTGCTCACGGAATTTTCTCCAGAATAGATCATATGCTGGGACATAAAACAAGCCTCACTAAATTTAAAAAGATTGAAATTATTCAAAGCACATTCTCTGACCACAATGGAATACAATTAGACGTCAATAACCAACAGAGACTTAGAAAATTCACAAATATCTGGAGGTTAAACAACACACTCCTAAACAATCAGTGGGTTAAAGAAGAAATAGCAAGAGAAATTGCTAAATATATACAGACGAATGAAAATGAGAACACAACATACCAAAACCTATGGGATGCAGCAAAAGCGGTACTGAGGGGGAAATTTATAGCACTAAACGCATATATTAAAAAGGAAGAAAGAGCCAAAATCAAAGAACTAATGGATCAACTGAAGAAGCTAGAAAATGAACAGCAAACCAATCCTAAACCAAGTAGAAGAAAAGAAATAACAAGGATTAAAGCAGAAATAAATGACATAGAGAACAAAAAAACAATAGAGAGGATAAATATCACCAAAAGTTGGTTCTTTGAGAAGATCAACAAGATTGACAAGCCCCTAGCTAGACTGACAAAATCAAAAAGAGAGAAGACCCATATAAACAAAATAATGAATGAAAAAGGTGACATAACTGCAGATCCTGAAGAAATTAAAAAAATTATAAGAGGATACTATGAACAACTGTATGGCAACAAACTGGATAATGTAGAGGAAATGGACAATTTCCTGGAAACATATGAACAACCTAGAGTGACCAGAGAAGAAACAGAAGACCTCAACCAACCCATCACAAGCAAAGAGATCCAATCAGTCATCAAAAATCTTCCCACAAATAAATGCGCAGGGCCAGATGGCTTCACAGGGGAATTCTACCAAACTTTGAAGAAAGAACTGACACCAACCTTACTCAAACTCTTTCAAAACATTGAAGAAAATGGAACACTACCTAACTCATTTTATGAAGCTAACATCAATCTAATACCAAAACCAGGCAAAGATGCTACAAAAAAGGAAAACTACCGGCCAATCTCCCTAATGAATATAGATGCAAAAATCCTCAACAAAATACTTGCAAATCGAATCCAAAGACACATTAAAAAAATCATACACCATGACCAAGTGGGGTTCATTCCAGGCATGCAAGGATGGTTCAACATAAGAAAATCAATCAATGTATTACAACACATTAACAAGTCAAAAGGGAAAAATCAATTGATCATCTCAATAGATGCTGAAAAAGCATTTGACAAAATCCAACATCCATTTTTGATAAAAACACTTCAAAAGGTAGGAATTGAAGGAAACTTCCTCAATATGATAAAGAGCATATATGAAAAACCCACAGCCAGCATAGTACTCAATGGTGAGAGACTGAAAGCCTTCCCTCTAAGATCAGGAACAAGACAAGGATGCCCGCTGTCACCACTGTTATTCAACATTGTGCTGGAAGTGCTAGCCAGGGCAATCCAGCAAGACAAAGAAATAAAAGGCATCCAAATTGGAAAAGAAGAAGTAAAACTGTCATTGTTTGCAGATGATATGATCTTATATCTAGAAAACCCTGAGAAATCGACGATACAGCTACTAGAGCTAATAAATTTAGCAAAGTAGTGGGATACAAGATTAATGCACATAAGTCAGTAATGTTTCTATATGCTAGAAATGAACAAACGGAAGTGACACTCAAGAAAAAGATACCATTTTCAATAGCAACTAAAAAAATCAAGTACCTAGGAATAAACTTAACCAAAGATGTAAAAGACCTATACAAAAAAAAACTACATAACTCTACCAAAAGAAATAGAAGGGGACCTTAAAAGATGGAAAAATATTCCATGTTCATGGATAGGAAGGCTAAATGTCATTAAGATGTCAATTCTACCCAAACTCATCTACAGATTCAATGCAATCCCAATCAAAATTCCAACAACCTACTTTGCAGACTTGGAAAAGCTAGTTATCAAATTTATTTGGAAAGGGAAGATGCCTCGAATTGCTAAAGACACTCTAAAAAAGAAAAACGAAGTGGGAGGACTTACACTCCCTGACTTTGAAGCTTATTATAAAGCCACAGTTGTCAAAACACCATGGTACTGGCACAAAGATAGATATATAGATCAATGGAATCGGATTGAGAATTCAGAGATAGACCCTGAGATCTATGGCCGACTGATCTTTGATAAGGCCCCCAAAGTCACTGAACTGAGTCATAATGGTCTTTTCAACAAATGGGGCTGGGAGATTTGGATATCCACATCCAAAGGAATGAAACAGGACCCCTACCTCACACCCTACACAAAAATTAACTCAAAATGGATGAAAGATCTCAATATAAAAGAAAGTACCATAAAACTCCTAGAAGATAATGTAGGAAAACATCTTCAAGACCTTGTATTAGGTGGCCACTTCCTAGACTTTACACCCAAAGCACAAGCAACAAAAGAAAAAACAGATAAATGGGAACTCCTCAAGCTTAGAAGTTTCTGCACCTCAAAGGAATTTCTCAAAAAGGTAAAGAGGCAGCCAACTCAATGGGAAAAAATTTTTGGAAACCATGTATCTGACAAAAGACTGATATCTTGCATATATAAAGAAATCCTACAACTCAATGACAATAGTACAGACAGCCCAATTATAAAATGGGCAAAAGATATGAAAAGACGGTTCTCTGAAGAGGAAATACAAATGGCCAAGAAACACATGAAAAAATGTTCAGCTTCACTAGCTATTAGAGAGATGCAAATTAAGACCACAATGAGATACCATCTCACACCGATTAGAATGGCTGCCATTAAACAAACAGGAAACTACAAATGCTGGAGGGTATGTGGAGAAATTGGAACTCTCATTCATTGTTGGTGGGACTGTATAATGGTTCAGCCACTCTGGAAGTCAGTCTGGCAGTTCCTTCGAAAACTAGATACAGAGTTACCATTCGATCCAGCGATTGCACTTCTCGGTATATACCCGGAAGATCGGAAAGCAGTGACACGAACAGATATCTGCACGCCAATGTTCATAGCAGCATTATTCACAATTGCCAAGAGATGGAAACAACCCAAATGTCCTTCAACTGATGAGTGGATAAAGAAAATGTGGCATATACACACGATGGAATACTACACGGCAGTAAGAAGGAATGATCTCGTGAAACATATGACAACATGGATGAACCTTGAAGACATAATGCTGAGCGAAATAAGACAGGCACAAAAAGAGAAATATTATTTGCTACCACTAATGTGAACTTTGAAAAATGTAAAACAAATGGTTTATAATGTAGAATGTAGAGGAACTAGCAATAGAGAGCAATTAAGGAAGGGGGAACAATAATCCAAGAAGAACAGATAAGCTATTTAACGTTCTGGGGATTCCCAGGAAGGACTATGGTCTGTTAATTTCTGATGGATATAGTAGGAGCAAGTTCACAGAAATGTTGCTATATTAGGTAACTTTCTTGGGGTAAAGTAGGAACAGGTTAGAAGGTAAGCAGTTATCTTAGGTTAGTTGTCTTTTTCTTACTCCCTTGTTATGGTCTCTTTGAAATGTTCTTTTATTGCATGTTTTGTTTTTTTTTTAATTTTTTTTTTCATACAGTTGATTTAAAAAAGAAAAACGGAAAAAAATATGTAGTGCCTCCATGAGGAGCCTGTGGAGAATGCAGGGGTATTGGCCTACCCCACCTCGATGATTGCTAACATGACCACAGACATAGGGGACTGGTGGTTTGATGGGTTGAGCCCTCTACCATAGGTTTTACCCTTGGGAAGACGGTTGCTGCAAAGGAGAGGCTAGGCCTCCCTATAATTGTGCCTAAGAGCCTCCTCCCGAATGCCTCTTTGTTGCTCAGATGTGGCCCTCTCTCTCTGGCTAAGCCAACTTGAAAGGTGAAATCACTGCCCTCCCCCCTACATGGGATCAGGCACCCAAGGGAGTGAATCTCCCTGGCAACGTGGAATATGACTCCCGGGGAGGAATGTAGACCTGGCATCGTGGGACGGAGAACATCTTCTTGACCAAAAGGGGGATGTGAAAGGAAATGAAATAAGCTTCAGTGGCAGAGAGATTCCAAAAGGAGCCGAGAGGTCACTCTGGTGGGCACGCTTATGCACACTTTAGACAACCCTTTTTAGGTTCTAAAGAATTGGGGTAGCTGGTGGTGGATACCTGAAACTATCAAACTACAACCCAGAACCCATGAATCTCGAAGACAGTTGTATAAAAATGTAGCTTATGAGGGGTGACAAGGGGATTGGGAAAGCCATAAGGACCACACTCCACTTTGTCTAGTTTATGGATGGATGAGTAGAAAAATAGGAGAAGGAAACAGACAAAGGTACCCAGTGTTCCTTTTTACTTCAATTGCTCTTTTTCACTTTAATTATTATTCTTGTTATTTTTGTGTGTGTGCTAATGAAGGTGTCAGGGATTGATTTAGGTGATGAATGTACAACTATGTAATGGTACTGTGAACAATCGAATGTACGATTTGTTTTGTATGACTGCGTGGTATGTGAATATATCTCAATAAAATGAAGATAAAAAAATAAAATATATTCAAAGAACAACTAGCTATAAAAAAAAAAAAAACTCATAGAGTCAGAATCTAGAATATAGGTTACAGGGAAGGGTTGGGGGCAGAGAATGGGGAGTTAATACTTAAATTGTACAGAGTTTCTGTTTGGGTTGATTGTAAAGTTTTGGTAATGGATGGTGGTGATGGTAGCGCCACATTGTGAATGTAATTAATGGCACTGAATTATATATGTGAAAGTAGCTAAAAGGGGAAATTTTAGGTTGTTTATATGTTATTAGAATAAATTTTTTTAAAAAAGGTAAAAAAAAAAAAAAAAGAAAAGAAAAAAGTGCAAAGGGTCTAATGTATTTCGGAAACATTTGAAAAAAGTAAGCAAGAAGATCTAGGGCTTGTGAATCGAGTAAGCATACTAAAACTGGCCCAATAAAGCATTTTAACTGACCCAATCATTTCCAATCTAACAAATGTTACATTTAATGATTCACCTCTCTCCAATGCATTTTTCACACATAAAGGTCCCATTTAACATAATCACATAATAACAGCAAAAGTGGTAAATATCGAAACCTTAACTCTGTTAATATTTGCAAAAACCAGATCTTTGTAATAATAACACCATGATAGGAAACTGCAAAACTGTGTAATTATACTTTAATTGTATTGTGAGGCATGCATTAATTGCAAAGTTTAAGTACCAAGGACAGAATTATAATAATTCTGTAAAACAAATTTAAACTAGCTAAGTAGGTCAGAACCACTAACATGCAACAGGAGACCTCTGGGAATTTATCAGTTAATGGCTATTTATGTGCAAATGAGTGCCCTCCAACCCTCCAAAATCCTGTGTAGCTGAAGGGTATTTCTGTTAACCGGGAGCACTGCTTAACTGCAAAGGCATAAATTAAACCATTTTATTGGGATGATTTTTAATTCCTCCACTTTCCTCTTACCACATTCCTCCCTACCTTTCTAGAAGCACAATTTAAAGTACATATTTAAGAGGAGAAAAAAAGGTTGCTGGCAAGTTTAAAAAACTGGCCTCTCCCCACCCCAACATGTACTAGATCTTCAGTAAAATGAAAGGGAAACATTTCTTACACTTTGCATCCTCTAAAGACTTACAATGTTACAAAATATAAAGTTTCAAAATAAGTACTACATTGGCTCACTTTTAATAATAAACAACAATAAAATAACATTGTTTTATTTCCTTATCTTATCTTATAGAAGATAAATACAGGAGAGTTAGCAGCTATCACCGTTTTTGTTATAATAATCAAGCTGTACACCTATCAAAGGTATTCTTTGAGAAGAGAAGAAAAAGC
Source organism: Choloepus didactylus (assembly GCF_015220235.1). Classification (NCBI taxonomy): domain Eukaryota; kingdom Metazoa; phylum Chordata; class Mammalia; order Pilosa; family Megalonychidae; genus Choloepus; species Choloepus didactylus. The sequence continues at coordinate 54,549,018 of NC_051313.1, read as the reverse complement.
ATTTTCTTTTTTGTTAAAGAACTCTACCTAAGCACTTCATTTCTGACTTGCCTCAAAAGAAAATTAAGCATTTGGATGTTTTTTGAAGAAGGTAGGGGAGAAGTAACATAAAATATTTCAATGTGACATAAATAGGGTTAAAAGAGAGCATTAAACAAGCATTATCAGACTGCACCAAACAGAGGTGGCCTATTACTAGATATTGTCTAACTTTGCACTTTGGGTGGAATAAGTTATTTAAAATTACTGTTTTTAAAGATTTAATATAGTAGCAATTTAAGTTTTAAATTGGGCTAATATTTGCCTTGGAACTCTTTGTTTCCCATCATTAACTGAAAGGTAAAGTTTAACAATACTAAGTTAAAGACAAGTTTAAGGCCAAAATAAACCACACAGTAACTTTAAAATTACAGTATTTTATAATACAGGCTAAACCTTAGCACTTGAAGCCATAGTCAATAAATCTTAGCACTTAAAGCCATAATCAATAAATGAAATGTTTTGTAGCAATTCTATATTTTAAACATAGATGTAATAAAAGTTTGTGATAAATTCCTTCAAAAAGATAAGGAAAACTATTCTATTTATTTTTCCATAATTGAATTTTCCCGAGTTTTAAGTAAATTACATCAGAACAAATGACTACATGAAGTTTGCTTCTGATTAGTATGCCTTAGAAACATATCACTACTCCTGGATTCAGAGAGCAATCATCAAAGGTGTCAAGTTTACCACTGGACAATTATGTTTGCATATGAAATAGGGAACAAAAGATCTCAACCTGATGCCATGTGCTATACTTAAATGTATAATACATATAAGTCATAGGAATTAAGATGCATTTCTGGTCTGAAAGCATCATTTCATTACAACAGCATGCTTTTAGGATGAAAAATATTAACTATAAAACATAAATTATCACACAAATGTAACCATCTGTTAAAGGTCATCACCCTATTTCAAAAGGAACTCCCAGAGCTATAAAGTAAAAGGTTCACTTGAGGCTCCCCACCCTCTTTGATTAGGAGCAATAGTCCTTGCTTCAGTCTTCCAGCCATAGACAGATTCTCAATCAAATGTTTGGATAGCAAACACTGCCCTAAGGCTTAATTAACCCTGATCAGTGATAAATAGGACCTTCTCTTATTGAAGAGACAACAAATACATAGTCAACTTGCTGAAGGAATATTAACATCAAGAGGTATGGCCCATATTTGAACTATCCCCTACAAAATGTCATAACATTACACAAGGAAGAGAAATGTGCTGGTATATCGATGTCATTAAAAGTTACCAACCTCTGTCTGTATTTATATTGCTGAAATGGCAGATAATCCTACGGTCACAGGAATAACGAAAAATCAGGCTGGAAGAGGTAGCCAAAAATAAGCAACATGTATTTAAGTTTTCGAAGTTGGGTTAACCTAAGTCGTAATTCCTAAAATTTTCCTAATTGCTCAAAAATGTTGCTTAAATATTATTGCCTAACTATGCAATAGCAGTGTGGGTCATCAAATCACCCATTTCCTTTATTCCCCTATCCATCACTCCCCCAGTCCTGGCTTCCAGATTCCTGTTCTCTCCTACCTTTCTATATTTTTTTTAGAATTACTTTTGCATTTTTGCATATTTTTTATATAAATAGGTTTTATTAATATAACACCCTTCTACCTAGTTTCCTTGCCTAATGTTTCCTTTCAATTCATTGTGCATTTTACTGCCAAAACCTTCTACATAATTATCATTCATTCATTGAACAAAAACTTACTAAGCAACATTGTATGCCAGGCACTTTTGCTGTGTGTGCCTCCTGCTGAAGAAACAAGTATGAACAGGACAAATTCCCTGACCTCAATAAGTATCAACCTAGCAATGAAAATCGGAAAATACAGAAGACAACATTTCAAGTGATAAATGCCCTGGGTGTTACAAACATAAACAGGGTGCAAAAGGGAAGAAGCCACTTGCTGCTCTGCCTGGTTAACCTGGAAACCCTTCACAGGGCAAGGTGCATATTTCACCTACATCTGAAAGGAAATAAGCCTTCCAGTAAAAGAACAAAGAATATTTCAGGCAGAGGGATTAAGAGGAAAGTACTAGATGAGATCTTTCTCTCAAGGAGTTTATGATTCAATAGGGGCAGAAGAGTGTGTGGTATACTGATAAAACTGCTTTCATCATGTTGTCCCTCTTCTTAAAACTTACAGTTCTTGATTTCCTTTCCTCACTCAGGACTATACTCTTCTGCCATAACTCCAAAGCTCTTCAAAATCTGATGTCGTTTTTCTACTAAAATACATATCTTCTGCTTTCTCTAGAGTTTTCATCCCTTCAAGAACATATTTTACCCATTCCACCTTCCAGTTCTTAGGTCATTTTCCTGTTCTCACCTTTTCTCTCCCTTCCCTTTAATAACTTACACAGCCATTCTTCTATCCCACCTCTTTCAAAAGGGCTTTCCTATCCCTCCTCCTGACACAGCCCCCCCATCCTTATCACAAATGTAAATTCCACTTTTCCTTCAATACCCAGCAAAAATGTCATCTATTTCAAAATATCTTTTCTGATCTTCTCATTTTACATATCCTTTTTTCCTTCTTTCTTCTGCTGATGAATTCCCATCTTATAGCATTTGTTACTTATTTTCACTTTTAACTAGTTATATACACGTATCATCTACTAAAAATAATTTCCCTCAGAACAAATCTATATCTTTATTTTTGCACACACACCAAGAAGTATCTTGCACAGTATAGATCAGAAAACATTACTGAATGATCCCACTTACTGAATTTCTACAGCATCATATCATACCAGAAGTTTTTTTATACTGTGTGCAGTATTTTATCTTTCCAACTAGAGAACATCTGGTGCTCTCACATGAACTACACAGCATCAGTTAATAGGACAAGTCCATAAAAAGCATCCAAAAAATATTTCCCTAGGTACTCTTCTACCTTTCACTCAAACCAACCTACCCAGTTACAATTTATTTATAATCATTTCTTCAAATCTCCCTCCTTCCCTAAAGACAGGCATATGAGAATTCAAACTGCCTCAGTTTGCTTCTCCAAATAAATTTAATCATCTTTACATCAGTGGTCTCCTAAAATAAATGTAAGTACACTGTATTAATGAATACTCACAAGAACATGCAAGAACCTAGGTGAACATGAACAGGTAGTAATTTTACCTCACCTCCCTCACTTTAAACTTTTGTATTAAACAAAAATGGAAGAACTGAAAAAAAAAAAAAAAACATGGTCAATAAAGGATTCTATAACTCCAGTGATTCCAAAATAAAAGACATAAAAGACAATAAGAGAAAAGGTTGTATGTTAAAATTTAATCTGACCTCTTCCCTCATAATTATTCCAATGGGAATAAATATATCCACTTGTCCAAAGTATAGACAAGTTAATATATTTTAAATGATACAAGTTCCAAGTGCCTACTATTACCATTCTAGATGAAAAATGCAGAAAAGCACTTCAAAGGACAAGATATGGTTGTATCAGTCCATATGGAAATAACGGAATGACTGAACCATGTTTAATATCTATAAATTAGGCAAAATGTGCTTGCCTTCTATTATTTCTTGTCACAAAACTTCTACTGTAGCAGATTTCTGAAATGGCTGGATTATTAGTTCAATCCAATATATGTAGTTCCTTATACTGTGGAGATCACCATCATTTTACATGGGATTTCTGAAAAGAATGACTACAGACATATAAAAATCCTGAGGCATTCAATAGCTGTTTTTGACTACACCATGAGGTCTACACCATGAGGTCTACACCATGAGGTCTACAAGGTTCTCATGTACACTAGAACACTTATTGACACAATCCTGACACATAAAGCATTTAAGAAATATTAGCTATATTACACTGCAATTCCTCTTAGGAAACTAAAATACAAGATGGTGTTAGATAACCAACATGGAGAAAAACTGTTAAAAGGTAAATACATACGTATGTGTGTATGCATACATATACACATAAAATATTTATGAATTTTATATATATGTATGTCTGCCTTTCTGCCCCACTGCACTATGAGGCACTTGAGAGCTAGGATCTGATTGCATACATCTCTATTACCGTAATACCAGTGAGAAAATCTTCCATAGCAAGTACTTGATAGGCATTCACTAAAGGAGTGTTGACCGAAAAATACACTAATTTCTGTTTCATGCATAGGCACAAATTAATACAGCCAGAATTCTCTCCTAAGTCATAGGAAAAATAAGAGAGTGAGCGACATGAGCAAGAAAGCAGAGTAATTTATGTTTTCACTTAAAGCATAAGTAGATTATTTTCATGGAATACAACGAAATTAAGAAAAGAGCTCTAAAAATCAATTTAGAGAGGGAAACTCTGTGTCTTAAATTTACTTATAATATAAATTCTTTCACTCCATACTTCTGAAATCAACGGACAAACAGTAATGATAATAAAAGCAATCATCACCAGGGACTCTATGCTAGGTACTTGACAAATATCATCTCTTTTATTCTTCAAATCAATTCTCCAATATGTATTATTACACACCTCTTAAAGATTAGGAAAATTAAGGTTCAAGAAGTTACATGACTTTCTGAAGATTAAAGTGAAAGAAAGTGGCAGAATCAGGATTCAAATTCACATGTGCAACTTTTGAAATATGATATCGTTTTTAATTATATGTAAAAGACATTATTTCATATGTGATTCACATATATTAAATGACTCAAGTGGAGATTTGCTCCACTGATCTTGACAACAGATGTACTAATAACTCACAAAATTAAACTACAGTTTATATCCAAGTTAAATAAGCTAAGCAACCCCAATTTTCAAACACCCAGGATGTGGAATCAGATGGGCACAAAAGCCAAGCCAACTTAAAATGGTAGCTCCTAAATGTTCACCAGTGTTAAATAAACTAAGGTTTATTATGCGAGATTTGTGTGTGTGCGTGCACGTGCTGCATAGAAAGATGTCATGAGATCTTATTCAGTGAAAAAAGGAAGCTGTAGAAATTCCTTAGTATAATCCCACCTTTGTTTCCCATCTCCTTTTCCAAGTAAGGAGGCAGTGGGAAGAAAACAGTGAATAAAAGGAGAAGCAGCAGCAGGTTAAGTATTTTCCAAAGGGTTAATAGTGGTTCCTGGCCAGGGATGCAGGTGTTAGGGGAACAGCTTTCATTTTTCTACTCTATACAATTCTAAATTATTTAAACTCTTTACAGATATAAATTTTGATAATAAAAAAAAATAAAAAAAAGCATTAAAAACTGTCTGTTTAGAGCCTTCAAGTGCTTTATTTTGTATTTGGTATTAATAATAAGAAAAAAGGGCTTAAAGGAAATAGCAAGGAACTTATACTGACAAATACAGAAAACAAATGTTTTTTCTAATTCTGGGAGATGAAAGTTTACTAACCCTTTACCTGTCTCTTCCCCTCAAACTCCAGAAGTTTTCTGTCTCTTATGCTTTCCACATATAGAACTATAGTTGTGTTCTAAAGAGAAAAAACTGATTTCTTTCCTAGTCTAAGGTTTTCTACTAGCTAAAAAGTTGCCTCTGTACGATGTATGCAAGTAAGTATGTATGTATATACGTCTGTATGTGTGTATGTATAAACCTGGTATATAGTTAAACCATAGCTCCCAATTTTTTCAGAGCTACACCTAAAGTTTTATATTTCAAATTAAATTATTTAAATAGTATCTTTGCATGTAATCAAACAAGTCTGTCCAGATCAAAGTACCATTTACAGAAAATGTAAATGGCACCTGTGGAGTTGTGTAGTGCAAAACTTGCACAACAATACTCAAGAGCCTACCAGGACACACATAAGCACATTCACCACACCTTTGTATCCACTGAGGAAACATTCAAAACAGCATAAATTTTCAACAATAACAAATGGTAAGGTAAATTACGATGTATCTACACAACAGAATATTATGAAGCCACCAAAAATAATATTGTAGATGTCACTGAAATGGAAAGTCACTGATAATATATTAAGTGGAAAAAAAATGGTCACAAACAGCATATGACTCAATTTTTGGTTTAAAAAATGTATATGCATAAAAAAGTCTGGAAGGACATAAAACATCAACAGTAAGTTCACACATAATGCCGAAATAAGTAACTTTTTTTTTAACTTATCTACATTTTCTAAGTTTTCCATCACAAATATGTAATAACTTAATAGTTATTTTCCTAAAAATTACAACTGCAGGATTAAAATAAAACAAGAGGTCTTATAGGACTTGGGTGTTGTTTCTTTTAACCACATGACTTGTGGGTGAAACATTTCCCTTCTATTCTACCTCCTACCTCTCTGAGAGATTTATGCAGCATAAGCTACATAAGCTACACTGTATTTTTATCAGGTGCTTTTCAAACTGTGCTAACACTGTAATTGGTGGTCTGTTGTTAGATTGTGAAGATTAGCTGTTCGCAAAGTGCTGTTATTTCTAAAAATGCATAACTGAGAAATCAACCGACCCAAATGGGGACCCCTGAAAGAACACTATTCCAAGAAGAGTTTCTTGCCTGGGTAGTTTCACTTCATAAATGGATTAACACTTGGCTCACTACCGAATTCTGGAACAACCAATTTCCCAATAATGATGTGTTTTTAATCAACTTACTATTAATTAAACATGTTCAAAAATACCCTTTTCTTTCATTCTTCCATGGGTAGCTTTTCACTACTACAGTGCCTCAGATTCCTGGAAACTCATAGAGGAGGCTATTTTCTTCATTATCTTTCACAGGGTTTCCAGGAAATTGTCAGTAGGAGGCAGCAACGACTGGCTGTGGCAATAGCAGAGGCTCCACTTCACACAGTAGTTAGCTGCTGGCTTCATTCTTCTGTCATTATGTAAGCAAAATGACACTGTTCTCTAATCCAGCCAAAGCTGATAAGTACCATCAACCTGTCACTTCCTACATTTCAAATTCTAACATCACAGCATCAAAGAGTTTTTACATTTCGATTTCTTTGGCTGGCAGCAGCCAGTAGCCTCTCATTCTCCCACGGTGTTCTAATGCTGCATTTGCACACCGGGGTTACTCCCAGACTGAATAGCAGGTCATCCCCTGCTCACTGAGCTCATCTGTGGCCCATGTGCTAGGCAATTTAGATCCAATCAGCCCTTATTTAGCTCAAGAGTAATGAGCAGCATAGTGACACAGACTTAAGCCTGACCCTCAGGACACTGCTCATCAAGCAGTAAAACTGTGACAAAATCATTCATCTTCCACCCGCTGGCAAGAAATAATACTCGCACTCACTGTATTACTTTTCAAGAGATAGGAAAAAAAAAAGGCCTGAATTTTCATGATGTGAGACATTAATTTGCAGAAAGCTGAATTCCCTTAAACCCCCCTGTTGCTATGAGCTCACCAGGGGGAAATAGGCCTTAGGAGACTGAAATGGAATAAAGAAAATTGCTCCAGCTTTCTTTTCATTTTAAATAAGCCTTATATCTGACAAGAGATATCCTAAAGAGAGAAAAATATATATCTTGTAAGGTAAAGAAGAAACAATTGAAATTATGAGTTTCAAATGCTAGTTTCACTCCTTATGTTTGTTCTCAATTTTGTTACAAGATAAATAAATAAAATTTGAATGAAAGCAATTATTCACCCTTCTCCACACAATAGATGGATAAAGGTGAGAAACAGTTCTTCACAGGCAATAAGATGGCAAAAGTAAATTGATATCATAAAACAAAAATATATTCTTATGTTTTCTAAAAAACATATCTTAAAGAAAATAACTTTAGGGTAAGAATCACAAGATAGTAAGGAGAGCTAGAAATATTTTAAAACTAAAATAAATTTACTTTTTTCAGTTTACAGTACCTTCTGGGGTCTTATTAATCCAAAATAATTACCAAGATAATTAAGAGATTGATTTCCTTCCTTCACTGATGCATCACATCATTAAAGAACAGTTTTGGTAAGTTATTGTACTAAACTTACCAAGGTAAATGCTTAAATTATTTCTTGATTGCTCTGAGTACTTCTCTTTCATAATCAAAAGCCACAATGCCAATTTGTCTCACTGAGTTTTGTCAGACTATGTCAACTTACTGAAATCAAAATTTCAGGCAGTTTTATCTATTTAATAGTTGAAGAAGAGTTAACTTTAGCAAATCTACCGCAAATGGGATTTACAAGTCTTCAATATATTATGACAACATGTCTTTGGTTTAAGAAACACAGCCCTGTGTGGTGCCATGAAAGAGCACAGTAGTTGTGCCGTCCTACAAATTCATGCTGAATTTCATCTAAAGGATCAAAAATCTGAGTGGTACAAATACCTACAGTGAACCATGGGATTCAGACAAAGAACCACAGTGACAAAAATAAGATTGGAGGAAGAAGCTTTTGCCTCACCCCAACATCATTTGATTTACTATCATTTGCTAAAGAGAAATATTCCAGTACTTGAATAACCATGGCACTTCTATTCCCTAAACAACTGAGCTGATCCACTTTCAAAAGAATGAAATGCTTCCCTTACAGAGGATATTCTTTTTGTCCTTGCCCAATTATCCCATTGTTCTTCAGGCAATTTTGGTTTCACAGTGTTTCTTCCCCACCCTTATTTCCCCTTTTTCCTCTCTAATCATAAAAACATGGATTTATTGTTTCATCCCAGAAAAATGAAATTTTCACCCACCTCAAACTTTGGGAACCATGAATCAGAAAAAAAAATCGTAAAGGTCCATTCATCCACTTCTTGAAAGTAAGAGTGAATCTTGAAAAAAATCTAATATAGTCATTCATTTCCTGTTTCCCCTTAATTTTATAAGTAGTTATTAGGAATTGAGGTGAAATATTGATCTGACCTAGATTATAGCAGGATATCTCAAGACCAGGGGCACAGTAAATACAAAAAATAGAATATTAAAGAGGGGAGAAAGAGTCTTGGAAGCTTTGGTTATCTTTTCTTTGTACCCAGGATTCTGAATTTCACACATGTGCTTTGTTGACAGTCTATTTTCTTACATTGTGCTGCGGACACTCAAAAGGCCCTTTCAGTTTGAAAACTTTAACTTGGAGGAATTTTCTTGAGTTATTTTGTTGATAATTTCTTTCTCTCCACTTTCTCAGTTTATGCTTCGAAATCCTTGCTTCCAATACAACCCCAATACCAACAGTCTCTATTTTTAGATTCAATGTGTTCATGCAGACCTAGCATTATTGGAGAGGTTCTCAAAACTCTTAAAAGCAAAGCAAAAGCTTAAAGGCCCATTTATGCCATTTGTTTCCATTTTCCAGCAAGAGAACAGCTTGGTGATAAAGAATTGGAAAAATAAAATAACAAAAATAGTCTAAAAAACAAAAATAAAAAACACATTTTACTATTTTACTTTTCAATAGTATCAATAATCTTTCAATTAATTGGGAAGAATCACCCTCCTGTTATCCTGTGGAAGTCCCTTCTGCCCATTGGCGCTTAGGAGGCAAAAAACACAAAGTTGAAATTCAGATAATACATTACATCCATATTCTTATTGCACAGTCTTCTACATTCATACAGATACTGGCAAGAATTGTTAGATAAGCAGGTAAAAATGGGACAAGTATAGATCATTGCCAGGTAATGATGAAAGGTTAAAATAGTAAAATATAAAACGGTTAAAAAAAAAAAAGTGATGGTTTGAATAAACATTTGCCTAAGTTTCTTTTTTCTTTATGTTTTCTTGGTCTATCTTTCATGTAATAAATGTATGCATGAATACCACATATGCTTCATCTTACTGGTTCACTAACGTATTCAAAGTGCCTATAACAATGCCTGCTATCATGGTAGGCATTCAATAAAAATATTAGCTGAATTTGTTGAATAAGTAAATTTTTTTGCATGAACATGAATCCTCGGTAAAAATAATTATACCACAAAGTAGGAAGCAATAAAGGACATTAGTGAGTTGAAAGTGTTAAGGAAATTCAAAAGGAAGAGAGATTATTCAAGATTATGAAAACAGCAAGCTAACATTTCAGGAAGCTTGGAATGCAGGATAACATTGGTCATACAAAAATGAAGAAAAGATAAATGAAGAAAAACACCATTTATCGAGCGCTTATTATGGGCCATGTTCTATATAGGTGCATCATCTAAGTCCACAGTGTCTGAGAGATCTTTCAGCTGTCTACTACGGTAGTCACTCACTACATGTGACTACTGAGTACTTGATACATAGCTAGTGTGAGGGTGGGATGAAATTGTTTATTTTAATTATTTTAAATTTAAATTGCCACACATTAGGGTAGTTAATAACTACCCTAATGGCTAGCAGAGAGCTAATCAAGTAGATATTCATAAAAATCCTGTGAGGTGGGTATTATCTCATTTCATAAAGATGCAGCTGAAACTTAGAAAAGGATAACAACATCCCAAGATTGCATAGTTGGTAAATGGAAGAGGGGTGATTTGAACCCACATTTATTGACTATAAAACCCCTGCTCTTACACTACGCTGAGATAGTAAGAACCATCAGACATTACTAGGAGCTCCTTAAGAAGCAGAGATTCTGATTAGGAATAAGGCAAATCAGGACAAAGGGTAAAGGACAATACTGTGTTTTAAAACTTCAACTTCCGGTGAGACCAAGAGAAGAGATGTTTATTTGGTGCAAGATCTATATTTTCTGTAGTACACTAAATAATTTAACTTATATGGTCAGTTTATTCAAACTCCATAATTACATGGAACTTTGAATAGGAAGTGAAATCTGGCATATTAGTGTGAGATAGCAACACATCCCAAAGTAATCTGGGCAGAGAATAAAAATATATATGCAGGGACCACCCCCCCCCCCCCCCCCACGAAGCTGGGGGAAAATGCAGAAAAAGTTGGACTTCCCCACCTGGGTTGCTGCTGATGTTCTCACAAGTATTGAGGACTGACAGTTTGGTATGCTGAGCCCTCTATCTTGGGACTTGCCCTTATGAAGCTTGTTACTGCAAAGGAGAGGCTAAACCTACTTATAACTGTGCCTAAGAGTCTTCCCCAGATTACCTCTTTGTTGCTCAGATGTGGCCCTCTCTAGCTAAGCCAACTGGGCAGGTGAACTCATTGCCCCTCTCACCCTCAAGTGGGACCTGACTTCCAGGGGTATAAATCTCCCTGGAAACACAGGATATTGCTCCCAGGGATGAACCTGGACCTGGCATCGTGGGATTGAGAACATTTTCCTGACCAAAAAGAGGAAGTAAAATAAAACAAAATAAAGTTTCAGTGGCTGACAGATTTCAAATGGAGTCAAGAGGTCACTCTGGTGGGCATTCTTATGCACTATATAGACATTCCTTTTTACGTTTCAGTATATTGGAAGAGTTAGAAATAAATACCTGAAACTATCAAGCTGTAACCCAGTAGCTTTGACTCTTGAAGACAATTGTATAACTATGTAGCTTACATGGGGTGACTGTGTGATTGTGAAAACCTTGTGGACCACACTCCCTTTATCCAGATGAATAAGTAGAAAAATGGGGACAAAACCTAAATGAAAAATAGGGTGGGATGGGGGGATGATTTGAGTGTTCTTTTTTACTTTTATTTTTTATCCTTATTTTTATTCTTTCTGGTGTAAGGAAAATGTTCAAAAATAGATTGGGGTGAAGAATGCACAACTATATAATGGTACTGTGAATATATCTCAATAAAACTGAATTTTTAAAAAAAGTAGAGATTCAAAATTTTAAGGAAAAGAAAAAGCATAACAGTCGAGTGTGCAGTTAAAAAAAGAGAGTTATAGCTGAGCACAGAAGTCTACAGCCTGGCACACTGGCTCCTTCCACATACGACGCTCTCTGATTCCAACCCCAGCTCTCTTCTTAATATCATCTTCTGAAACTGCCTTCACTTTCCCCCAAATTCCTTTCATCACATTTTTTAACCGTTTTTTGTTTTGTTTCTTTCTTTTTCTATACTCTGGCATCTCACCTCTATGCCTATGCTGATCAGCTCTGACAATTTCTGACTTATAATCTTGACAATTAGTTTCATCTTCTGGATGTGGAGAAACTGGAAACCTCACACACTGCTGGTGGAGACATATGTGCAGCCACTTTGAAAAACAGTTTAGTAACTCCTCAAATGGTTAAACAGAGTTACTGTATGACTCAGCAGTTCCACTCCTAGGTATATACCTAAGAGAAATGAATACCCAGGTCCACAAAAACCTTGTGCATTAATGTTCACAGCAGCCTTAATGAAATAGTCAAAAAGTGAAAACTCAAACGTCTATCAACTTATGAATGTATATCCATACAATGGAATATTATTTGACAATAAAAAGAAATGAAATACGGATACATGCTGCCACCTGAATGAACGTCAAAACATTATGCTAAGTGAAAGAAGCCAGTCACAAAAGATCATACACTGTGTGATTCCGTTTATACGAAATGACCAGAATAGGCAATCTATAAAGACAGAACATAGATTAGCAGTTACTAGGGCTTAGGGGGATTGGGAATGCAGGGAAATGGGGAGTGACTGTTAACAGGTATAGGGTTTCTTTTTGGGGTTATAAGAGTTCTAAAATCAATGGTGGTGATGACTGTACACTTCTGCGAATATATTAAAAACAAATGTATTGTATGGTATGTGAATTATATCTCAATAAAATTGGTAAATAGGTGAATTGTATGCTATATAAACTATAGCTCAATAAAGCTATTAAAAAAAAGAGATGGTTTGGGGAGGGAAGGCACTGCAGAGATTAGATAAGCATTAATAATGGTCTCAAAATGGATGTACCGACAGAATAAAGGAGGGATGATAAAAGAGATCCTCCATGCAGACACGAAAAATAAAACAAAACTCAATCAACTGGACATTTATATACACATATGAATGTCACATTCCTACCTTTTAAAGAATCACTTTTCTTTTTCTACAGCAGCTCCTTACCATCTTAGTAACATAAAATCACAATTTTCAACAGATCTCTTAGAGTGAGGCAATGTTCATGTTCTCCGACTTTGTTTTTAAAGAATCTGATTCCTTTACTAATTCAAAAAACACTTACTGAATGGCCACTATGTTGGAGGCACTCTGGCAGAAATGGGTTAAGAACAGTCTAAAATAAGCACAAAAACAAAAACGAAAATCTACTAAGATTGTCAGACATAAAGCACACTACAAAAAAAAGATTATGGTATGGACTCTTGAAAATAATAGTAATGATAATAATAACAGCATCTAATGTTTTGAACACTTACTATATACCAGGCATGATCCACTTTATATTCTTTATTACATTTAATCTTTAAGTCAACCCAGGAGGTAGGGGCTATTATCCTTATTTTACCAATAAAAGATGAGATTTGGAGATGCAGCTTTCCTTTGTAATATTTTAAAAGAATTGCTTTATACTGATTCAAGGAAAACTTATATTTAAGAAGCAGATCTAGATGCAGACTGAATAAATGACCAAAATATTATTTCCTATACAAGAAAAATTAAGTATATAACCAAAGTAATATGGTGAAGTTTAAATTACTGTATGAATTTGTGAAATATGTAATATAAAAAGTCTATAGTAAACATATTATGCAAAATTCAAGCCTAGTAAAGAGTAAATAAGATCAAATATACTAATTCATAGTATATATATATATAAAATCTCGATTGAAAGATATCAAATATTTAGGGAGAAAAAAAAACCTTTATATTTTATGTAGTCCCCAAATATTAAGATTTATACTACATTCTCTTAGAGATGCCTATGCTTTCTCTAAAGCAACCAAAAGTGCCAGACTGATCACTTTTAGTGAGCAAAAGATCTCTACTTGATTTTGTCAAATAAAAACCAGCAATATATTTTCTCCATCAAGCATAGTCATGTGTTCTCCCTACCCCCAAAAAGAATTAGGAAACTGCCACAAAATCTGCATCAAATTTTGAAATTTAGAAGAATGATTAAATATATATACATATATGAAACAGCAGATATTTTGGGTAAACTGGGATATACTAAGCAAACATGAAAATAACTTATGATTTGATTATTTTAAAATTCATATCCGGCTTCAAATTTGTTTTGTAGTAAATTGTTCTTCAGTAATTAAAAGCAGTAATCTGATCACCTTAATAGAACACCTAACAACAAAGAAGGAAAAAAGCTTGCATGCTGGCTGTCAAAAGCATCATTTTTGTTTTTCCTGAAAACCTCATGTAAAGTATATGGCATACAGCAGACCCTTAAGAGTGTATTTTTTCTTGTACTGCACTTTTCCCCTAACTAGATAACCCTCAGTTCTCCCACCAAAGAAAAGAGAAAAAAAAAAAAATCTTTATTTAGAACAAATGAGGCCTTATCAATAAAGGTTAAAATAACTATAACTATTAAGCATGGAAAATATTTGATGAGAATAATTCTACACCTATACCTACATATACACACATACACACACACACACCCCCAAATGTCAAAACTGATATAAAACAAACAGATGATCTGCTAGCCTCAGGGGGAGAGAATAAACAGATTTTAAAAATACACACTAAGTAAGCAAAACCTACAGTAGACAATGATGGTGATTAAATGTAGAAATGTAAGAAAGTTTTTATAAGAGGGAGAACAAATGAATGCCAGCATGGCAAGGTGTTGAAAATGGGATGGTTTATGAGGGAAAAAAAAAGTCAATGCAAACTAGGGTCTACAGTTAACAGAAACGCTGTAATATTCTTCCACTAATTGCAACAAAGGCAATATACCAAACCTAATGTCAATAGAAGGGGATATAAGGGAGGGTATGAGATTCTTTTTGGTGGTGGTGGTGGTGTTTCTCCTTTTTTATTTTTCTTATTCTTTATTCCTTTTTTTTTTTTCCTCTTCTTCTTTCCTTGTGGAAGAAATGGAAATGTTCTCATATAGATTGTGGTGATGAATACATAACTATGCAATTATACCAGGAGCTACTGATTGTTCACTTAAGATGTATTATACGGTGTGTTAATAAAATTGTTTAAAAAAATAAAAAATAAATGCATACTTTCAAAATATATTGGGAGGCCAGGAAAAAGGGTCTTAAACTTTTAAGGGGTTGTACTTTCACACACAGAATCAAAAAAAAGGTAACCACCGTTTTTGAGATTATTTCTTAGTCTCAACATTTAACATTTTAGCCAAGTTCTCAACTGTCTTCAGACTTCTTTGAAACTAGGGTCTCTTGCTTAACACAAAATAGGATGTCAGTTGATCAATATCCATTTGGCTTAAATTCACAAGTCTACAACCTCCCTTAAGTGGTAGAACAAACAGGTGCAAAGCCCGAAAATTTATTATTTCTTTTAAAACTCCAAATGATATTTGCAGATGCCAAAAGGCATTTGGAAATCACTCACCCTTACTTCAGTAAAAATGAAAAAGGGGGATGGAGAGAAGGGAATATCTCATGAGGCCTTGCATGTCAAGTTTTTGCCCAGAGCTAATTTTCATAGCTGTTATAAAACCCTGAAAATGGAGGTTTATAATGGAAATACTGACAGACCCTTAACTATAGCAGCATGAACGGATATAATTAAAGAAAAGCTTTTGGCTACACCTAACTCCACAAATGAAAGACTGCCATTTTTATATTAACATCAAATAAAAGCAAGTGAGAACCAGAAATCTGATTCCAGAAACGTAATGTGAAATGTTAAAGATGACTGCTAAAACTATTTGACATTCGAAGTTTTAAATACTGAGGCATTTAGTTATCATAACCAAGTCAGTATTTTCATAATGCTACTTAATCAGCAATAAAGAATGCTCTGGTGAGCCATCAGCTCCAGTTAGCAGAAAGTGACACATGAAGTTATTATTTCTTAACAGCCTAGAGGGAGCTGCTTCTCCCTTTAATCAGTGATCTTAGTTTCTTCCTACCTATAATTTCTCAGTCATTCGCTTATAGTTATAAAACTATTACCCACTTTAACACATTCTCTCACACACACACACCAAGAACGCACATTTATGCAAGGACTGGTATCTTATTCCCACCTGAAATCTGAAGACAGAAGAGATTGCTAAGGTAAAATACCTCATTTTTACCTTTGTCAGGGATGCAGCCAGGAATAAATATCATCAATCTATGTAACCCATATTCCCAACCTAGGCCAAAAATTCAAAAGAATTTAGCTCTGCTCTTAAAAAAAAAAAAAAAAGGCAAAAACACTTATGCTTTAATTTTTTAACAAATATCAAAAATGTTTTTAAACTTTATTAATAGTACAGCATATACCTAAAAGACTGGAGAACTCACTAAGACTTCAGTGAAGTATCATATTTGGGGTTAAGAAAATAGGAACACAACTCCATGATCAAATATCTAGGGGGTTTTTGTTTTGTTTTTTGTTGTTGTTTTTGTTTTTAAGGTTAACAATCATGAATGATCTCTAGGGTCCTTCCCCAAAAGATTCTAAATTAAAAGGTCTATGTTGACAACATCTGCCAAGGAAATGCTAAAAATTGACAGAGTATGGGATAAAATGAAACTATCAAAGTCACAATCCCTCTTATTTTACACTGTAATCAGTCTCATTGAAGAGCTATGTGCAAAATACAATGCAAATCTCAAACATTTAAAGGATGGCAGTGCCTAAAATATGACAGCATTAATAAAGTAATGGTACATTACTGCACCATTCTTATTCAAACACTGACCTCATACTTCTAAAGGTAAAAGAGCTTGATAATTTTGGCAACAGACATTGTAAATGATTTGATGTTCTTTTATAGCAATTGTTTTCAGTCACAGTTGAGCAGTTCAAGAAAACAAATCCAAAAATAAATATCTGTGCAAGGAACTGAATGTTATCAACATACATATCTGTGTCCTTTTTCAAAGTCTAGTCCTAAAGATCAAAAGATCCTCCCACCCTACAAAATGATAGCAAAGGCCTACAAACTCAAACCAGATAAAGTTAAAAGAAACTCCCAATATTAATGTAAACTTATTTTCATCTTATATAATCAACAGCCTTTATTATCCCCTCTTGGTTTCTACCTCTATAATTATGACTAGTAACCCCATGGATTAAGAGATGCTTATAATGTACTTGCAAGTGATAGAAATTCGTAAGAAGTGAAATTTAAATGGTTGAAATGGGGAAATTTTTATAGATAAAATGCCATTTACTCATCTCCATACCTCTTTTTGTGATTCACTCTTTGCAAGTGATGATTCATTAAAAAAATACATAACTTGTGAAATTATAAAAACAACATAACCAAAAGTCCGGAATAAGTACTACCAATAAGTAATACTTATTAAGAATTATATCTGACTATGGTAATCATTTTCAGGTTTGCAAATAATTTGCAGATTTCATTCATTAATTACCTCCGAATTTTTATGAAATGTAGTACTATGGTTATGAAATTAGTACTATGGTTAGTTAGTAATGTAGTACAAAGGTAATTATTTGCAAATTATTATAAAGAAAGTATAAGAAGATAGCTGAGGTACAGTGGATTTAGACTACAATTATCAATTTTGCAATTTAACTATTATTTTGGGTAAGTCACAAAAACTCTCCACATTTCCATCTCTTCATCTATAAACAACAGTTTTTTAAACAGTCATTACTTTTGAAAATAGCACTTTTTTTAAACAGTCATTACTTTTGAAGGGTAACAGGACTTTTTTAAGCAGTCATTACTTTTGAAGGGTGACCAAGAAGTTACAGCTAGGAGTTTAACAAACAAAGTTAGTGCATGAATATGAAACAGAGAAAAAACTATTTCCTAATTTATTGCTTTCTTTGTACTTCCATCTTTAAAACCTCTCCAACCTTCAAAATAAGTCTCATTTTCCCATTACCAAGGGCTTTCACTAACATTTTTAACAGACTTCTATATTTTACATGTTTAGGATGCATTTGTTCTAAATACATTCCATATGATTATGTAAATATGGGAAAGGAAGCTTTCTCACATATGTTAGGGAGAGTAAAATCTGGTGCAATGTTTTGTTTTGTTTTGGTAGGAAATTGATAATATCCATTCACATTTAAAATGCACATACTTGTTGGCACACCAGAGTCTATTCTAAGGCATTGTCCTACAGACATATTTCTGTAAGTACAGAAAGATGCATATGTAAAGATGTTAAATAAAGCTTTGTTTATAACACGGATAAAACTGCAAACAATATAAATTTCCATTATTTGGACACTGATTAAATAAATTTTGTTGCATCCATATAGTGAAATACTATGTAGCCATTAAAAAAGAATTAGGGAGGAGGCGGGGCAAGATGGCAGAGTGGTGAGGAGCAGAATTTCATCCCTCCCCTAGAGCAGCTGGCAATTACCCAAGAACTATATGAAACAGTGCTTTTGGGGTCTCTAGTAACCAGTCACACATCGGACGCAAGTTTGGAATTGGAGGAAAAGCTGAGATGGGTCTGGCGCCCCTCCCCACCCAGACCTCACAGACTTGTCTTGCTGCTGGCTCCCTGAAAGGGGGGAAAAAAATAAAAACAAAAAACAGCAGTCTGCTGAGGGCAAGAAGGGAGGCTCAACTCAGCCTCAACTGCAGAATTAATTAACAAATTAATTAACTAATTTTGGGAGCTGAGGTGCTCAAGAAGGGCTGGGCTCCGAGAAGTGGAGGCACCTAAAAGTGGGCACCCATTCCCAGACTCCAAAAAAGCCATTTTTTTTTCCCTACATTTTGTCCCTTCAGGCTTCTCACTGATCCCTTATCTTTTTGCATTTCAATAGCCCCCTGCAGGGGTGGAACTGAAGCTATTGGAGAGTAATTATCAGACAATAGTCCAAAGCATATCTTTAAATGCTCTATTCTGACACTGACAAAACTTCCAGGCTGGGGAAAGACTTTTCAAAGGGACTCTTTTTTTTCCTTTTTTCTTTTCATTGTTTTTCTTTTCAATTTTTTTTTAATCTAAAAGTAATAAATGTGGTTATTTTCTATCGGAAAGCCCAGGTTGAGGGACTAGGCTGGGCTTGGGGGGAGACAGAGTACCCACAGTGTCTTTGAGTTCCTTATTCACTACTGAAGGTCTCCACCCCCATCTTTAATTGGCAACTCAGGCTGACCAAGGAATCTACCTGAAGAGGCCCCAAAGAGGAGAGGGGAGAAGGGAATAGTGCCCCTGAGAGACAACTGGAGTTCTGAGGATTGGGAGAGTGGAGGGAGGTCCAGTTCAACTGGCAGTCCTCCTTTTGGGAACTCAAGACCCCAGGGGCTGGAATTCAGATTCCAGCTTCAGTCAGCCACGCCCCCGACAGGATCAGAGTCACCAGGAGAACTAAAGTCTCCATACCTCCTTACACTGGTGGGGGAGCTGCGGGCTGGCAAGCGCCACCTGCTGGACAGGAGAGGAAAAGCACCAATTCTAAAGGCCTCATAGGAGGGTCTCATTCTCAGGAAAACTCCATACCCTCCCAATGAGACCTGGGCCTCACTAGACTGGGAAAATCTGACTAGGGTCAACCACATCTGAGGAGACCCACTCACAAAAAGGTTACATAGGGGCAGAGCAAGAAACAGAAAAAACAAGAGGGGAAAAATTCTGATCAGCTAAATAGAACCTAAGTTAGAGGTCTAGAATAAGTTGAACTGAATAACAGAGGCCAGAGAACAAAGCCAACCAACAAGAAAACCACTAGGTAAAAGATAGAAAACAAGCTCCAAAATAAACTAATCAAGAAAATCAGTTGCCTAGACAACTTAAGATAACAAGCCATACCAGGAAACACGAAAACATGGACGAGCCAAAGGAACAAACTAATAGCTAAGCTGAGATACAGGATTGGAGGCAACTAATGCTAAATAAATTCGATGAAATGAAGGAAGATATAGCAAAAGAGCTGAAGGATATAAAGAAGACACTGGATGACCATAAAGAAGAATTCATAAACTTAAAAAAACAAATGGCAGAACTCATGGGAATGAAGGCCACAATGGAGGAGATGAAAAACACAATGGAGGGACACAACAGTAGATTTAAACAGGCAGAAGAAAGGATCAGTGAACTGGAAGACAGGTCATTCGAATTCATACACACAAAAGAACAGATGGTGAAAAAAATGGAAAAATATGAGCAGGGTCTTAGGGAGCTGAGTGACAACATGAAACGCACAAATATACGTGTTGTGGGTATCTCAGAAGGAGAAAAGAGGGGAAAGGGGGCAGAAAGAGTAACAGAAGACATATTCACTGAAAATTTCCCAACTCTTATAAAAGACAGAAAATTAGAGATTCAAGAAGTACAACGTACCCCAAATAGAATAGATCCCAATAGACCTACTCCAAGACACTTACTGGTCAGATTGTCCAATGTCAAAGACAAAGAGAGGATTCTGAAAGCAGCAAGAGAAAAGCGATCCATCACATACAAGGTAAGGTTAATAAGACTATGCACAGATTTCTCTGCAGAAACCATGGAGGCAAGAAGACAGTGGCATGATATATTTAAGATACTGAAAGAGAAAAACTGCCAACCAAGAATTCTATATCCAGCAAAACTTTCCTTCAAAAATGAGGGAGAGATTAAAACATTTTCAGACAAACAGACACTGCGAGAGTTTGTGAATAAGAGACCGGCACTACAAGAAATACTAAAGGGAGTGCTACAGGCTGATAGGAAAAGACAGGAGAGAGCGAGCTGGAGAAGAGTGCAGAAATGAAGATTATCAGGAAAGGTAAAAGGAGAGGAAAAAATAAGATATGACATATAAATTCCAAAAAACAAAATGGTAGTAGAAAGTACTGCCCTTACAGTAATAACAATAAATGTAAATGGATTAAACTCCCCAATAAAAAGACACAGACTGGCAGAATGGATTAAAAAACAGGACCCATCTATATGCTGTCTACAAGAAATTCACGTTAGACACAAGGACAAAAGTAGACTGAAAGTGAAAGGTTGGAAAAAGATATTTCATGCAAACAACAACCAGAAAAAAGCAGGAGTAGCTATATTAATATCAGACAAGTTAGACTTCAAAAGCGAAACAAAAGAGACAAAGAAGGACACTATATATTAATAAAAGGGTCAATTCATCAAGAAAGCATAACAATCATAAATGTTTATGCACCAAGCCAGAATGCCCCAAAATTCATGAGGCAAACACTGCGATCACTGAAAGGAGAAATAGATACCTCTACAATAATAGTTGGAGACTTCAATACACCACTCTCATCAATGGATAGAACATCTAGACAGAGGATCACTAAAGAAACAGAGATGTTGAATTGTATGATAAATGAACTACACTTGACAGACATCTATAGAACATTACATCCAACAACAACAGGATACACTTTTTTCTCAAGTGCTCATGGAACATTCTCTAGGATAGACCACATGTTGGGTCAAAAAGCAAGTCTCAACAAATTTAAAAATACTGATATTATACAAAACACTTTCTCAGACCACAATGGAATGAAGTTGGAAATAAATAAAAGGCAGAAGGTCATAAAATTCACAAACACATGGAGGCTAAACAACACCCTCTTAGAAAACCAGTGGGTAAAGGAAGAAATTACAAGAGAAATTAGTAAATACCTCGAGGCAAATGACAATGAAAACACAACTTATCAAAACTTATGATGCAGCAAAGGCGGTGCTGAGAGGGAAATTTATTGCCCTAAATGCCTATATTAAAAAATTGAAGAGTTAACTGCTCACCTGGAGGAATTAGAGAAAGAACAGCAAACTAACCCCAAAGCAAGCAGAAGGGAAGAAAGAACAAAGATTAGAGCAGAAATAAATGCAATTGAGAACAGGAAAACAATAGAGAGAATCAACAAAACCAGAAGTTGGTTCTTTGAGAAAATCAATAAAATCGATGGACCACTGGCTAGGCTAACAAGAAAAAAGAGAGAGCAGATGCAAATAAATGCAATCAGAAAAGGGAAAGGAAATATAAGTACCGACCCTGCAGAAATTGACCCTGCAGAAATTAAGGAGATAATCAGAAGATACTATGAGCAACTATATGCTAATAAACTAGACAACTTAGATGAAATGGACAACTTCCTAGAAAAGCATAAAAAAGAATTAGGGGAGTTTCTAGGTCCTAAAATGGACAGCAGTCTAGGAATAAAAGAAATAAAAGGAAGTTGAAGAACAAAGATCTTCCATTTTGTGTTTAAAACTTATAAATGGGGTGGAGTGGTTCCTGGAAGGATCTACAAGAAATTGTTTTACTTCTGCAGAGAATTAGAGCAAGTGTTCTTAATCTCAGCACTGTTGACATTTGGACCAGATAATTTTTTGCGGGGCTGTCCTGTGCATTGCAGGATGTTTAGAAACTTCCTGGCTTCCACCAGTAGCATGCCCCCAGCTCGGTACCACTGAACTAAAGGACAAAGGGGTGAAGGTTGAGAGAGGAACTTTACTTATCTCATACCTTGTGCCACTTTGAATGTATTGTGTCCCCCAAATGCCATTATCTTTGATGTAATCTTGTATGGGCAGACATTACCAGTTTTGATTAGATTTCTTTGAGTGTTTCTTTGGAATGCGTCCCACCCAGCTGTGGGTGATGACTCTGATTGGATATTTCCATGGAGGCGTGGCCCCACCTATTTAGGGTGGGCCTTGATCAGTTGAGCCATATAAATGAGCTGATGGGCAGAGGGAACTCAGTGTGGCTGTTAGTGATGTTTTGAAGAGGAGCTACAGCCAAGAGGGACACTTTGAAGAAAGCATAGGAGCTGCAGATGAGAGACATTTTGAAAATAGCCGTTGAAAGCAGACTCTTGCTCTGAAGAATCTAAGAGAGGACAAATACCCCAAGTGCAACTAAGAGTGATATTTTTGAGGAACTGCAGCCTAGAGAGGAATGTCCTGGGAGAAAGCCATTTTGAAACCAGAACTTTGGAGCAGACGCCAGCCACGTGCCTTCCCAGCTAACAGAGGTTTTCCGGAAACCATTGGCCATCCTCCAGTGAAGGTACCCAATTGTTGATGTGTTACCTTTGACACTTTATGGCCTTAAGACTGTAACTGTGTAACCAAATAAACCCCTTTTATAAAAGCCAATCCATCTCTTGTGTTTTGCATTCTGGCAGCATTAGCAAACTAGAACACACCTTATTGTACTATATGATCATTTTACCATACAATATCTTACATTTGTAATTTAAAGAAAATTTTAATGACAGCAAAAAGAGTGACAGAAATTTTTAATCAAATTAGTAGTTATTTATGGGATACGACTCTTAAAAAAAACTACGTAAGAAGCAATACAATTGTTAAGAGGGATTATAAGGTTTGTTCATTTCTGGTGGGTATGGTAGGAACAAGTTCACAGAAATGTTGCTGTTTTAAGTTATTTTCTTGGGGTAGAGTAGGAACATGTTGGGAGTAAAGTAGTTACTTTAGGTTAGTTGTTTTTTTCTTACTCCCTTGTTATGGTTTGCTTGAAACGTTTTTTTATTGTATTTTTTATATAGTTAGTAGTTAATTTAATAAAAAGTGTTCATTTAAAAAAAAAAAAATGAAAAAAATATGCAGCGCTCCCCTGAGGAGCCGGTGGAGAATGCAGGGGTGTTGGGCTTCCCCACCTCGATGGTTGCTGATGTGCTCACAGACATAGGGGACTGGCAGTTTGATGGGCTGAGCCCTCTATCACAGGACTTGCCCTTGTGAAGACTGTTGCTGCAAAGGACAGGCTAGGCCTGCCTGTAATTGTGCCTAAGAGTTTCCTCCTGAATGACTCTTTGTTGTTCAGATGTGGCCCTCTCTCTCTAGCTAAGCCAACTTGGCAGGTGAAATCACTGCCCTCCCTCATGTGGGATCTGACACCCAGGGGAGTAAATCTCCCTGGCAACATGGAATATGACTCCTGGGGAGGAATGTAGACCCGGCATCATGGGATGGAGAACATCTTCTTGACCAAAAGGAGGAAGTGAAAGGAAATGAAATAGGCTTAAGTGGCAGAGAGACTCCAAAAGGAGCCGAGAGGTCACTCTGGTGGGCACTCTTATGCACAATATAGACCACCCTTTTTAGGTTCTAATGAATTGGAACTGCTAGCAGTAAATACCTTAAACTATCAAACTGCCACCCAGAACCCTTGACTCTTGAAGACAACTGTATAAAAATGTAGCTTATGAGGGGAGACAATGTGATGGAGAAAGCCATATGGATCACACTCCCCTTTGTCCAGTGTATAGATGGATGAGTAGAAAAATAGGGGCAAAAAAAAAGGGCACCCAGTGTTCTTTTTCACTTTAATTTTTATTCTTATTCTTTTTGTGTGTGTAGTAATGAAAATGATCAAAAATTAATTTTATGACGAATGCACAACTATATAATGAACAACTGAACAACTGAATGTACGCTTTGTATGACTGCATGCTATGTAAATATATCTCAATAAAACTGAATTAAAAAAAAGGATTATAAGGAATTTCTCCATCTTTAATGGAAAAGGCAGAAAGATTCTGTCACTTTGTTTTCTCAGCTATCTCTTCCTAAAATGTTGATACTCCCCCTTGTGGTGTAAGGCCTCAAAGTAAGGGCCAATATTATGTGCTGTCTTAAAACCTGGGGGAAACGAGAAGGGCCTCAAATGGCCTATCCACAAGTTTCCCTCCCCACTATGCTCCCATGGATAATGTCCCCTAGTGTTCTAGTTTGCTAATGCTGCAGAACGCAAAATACCAGAGATGGACTGGCTTTTATAAAAAGGGGGTTTATTTGGCTACACAGTTACAGTCTTAAGGCCATAAAGTGTCCAAGGTAACACATCAGTAATCGGGTACCTTCACTGGAGGATGGCCAATGGTGTCCAGAAAACTTCTGTTAGCTGGGAAGGCACGTGGCTGGCATCTGCTCCAAAGTTCTGGTTTCAAAATGGCTTTCTCCCAGGACGTTCCTCTCTAGCAAGCTTGCTCCTCTTCAAAACGTCACTCACCGCTGCACTGAGTCCCTTCTCTTTGTGTCAGCTCATTTATATGGCTCCACTTATCAAGGCCCACCCTGAATGGGTGGGGCCATGCCTCCATGGGAATATCTCATCAGAGTCATCACCCACAGCTGGGTGGGGCACATTCTAAACAAATCTAATCAGCACCAAAATGTCTGCCCCACAAGACTACATCAAAGATAATGGCGTTTGGGGGACACAATACATTCAAACTGGCACATTCCACCCCCTGGACCCGAAAATGACATTATCTTTCCATATACAAAATACATTCATTCCATCACAATATCACAAAAACTTAAATCATTTCAGTAACAATAGTTAAGTACAGGATCCCATTAAAATCAATTATAGGCATGGTCAGTCCTAATACAAAATTCCCCTCTAGCTGTGGATCTGTGAACTTAGAACAAATTATGTGCTTCCAATATACAAAGGACAGATGTTCATAGGATAAACATTCCCATTGCCATAAGGAGAAACAGTAAGGAAAACAGGGTTAACAGGACCAAAACCGTTCCTAAAACCCGCAGGACAAACTCCATGAGATTTCAAAGTCTGAGAGTCATTAACAGAATGACATTGCATCCTTGGGGCTTGAGAGAGCGGGAGTCTAATCCTTCCTAAGGGCCTTTGTGGCAGCCCTTTCCTCTCCAAACACTTGGGTGAGTGCTCCAACATATCCACACATTGGGGAGACCACCTTCTCGGCCCCACCCTCCTCAAACATTGGGGCAGCTCCCGGATTCCCTTCCATCTCCAGGGCACACACTCAACCCCTTCAGAACAGTGTGGTGGCAGCCAGGCTCTCCCCAATTCCCTGGGAATGTGCTCCAACCTCTTTGGGACCTGAGGTGGCAAAACTCTTCCAGAGCATCGAGGCAGAAGGCCCGCCCTTGACCTCCAGGGCAAACTCACCCTTTCCATGCATGTTGGGAGCTCTGCTCTCCCAGCCCAAGACCTCTTGACTCCAGACTTCAACCTCCATGCTCTGTCTTTGAAGAAATTTTTCCTTCAATTTGTTCCTTGTCTGTCTCCTCCAGTCCAGACCGGCAATGGCTCTGTCTATAAAAATCTGGCAAAAATTCTGTTGGCTTTCCATGAAGCACACAGGGGTCAAAGCCATCAGACAATAGGACTTTCCACAAATCCTTTCTGGATAATTCCATCTCCAATCTCTGCTTGTACTGAAATGGCAGCTGGGTTCCATGTCTGGTTACATCCTCATGTTGGGCTGTAGCTTCTGGGAGTCCACCCCCTGGAAGCCTGTAATTTTCCAAACCATCAGTTTCTGGTTTCTTTGAATCCAAGAGTTCAGTTCTAAGTTCATCTCTTTCTGCTCGCATTTTACTATAAGCTGCAAGGAGAAGCCAGGGTACATCCTCCACACGTAGTCTGGAGATCTCCCAGCTAAGTATGTCAGGTTGTTGCTTTCGAGTTCTTCCTTCCATCGGACACCAGGACTCAATTTTGCCAAATTCTCTGCTACTTTAAAACAAGGATCTCCTTTCTTCCAGTTTGCAACAACACAGTCGTCATTTCTTTTCAAGGCCTCGTCAGAAGTATCTTTAGAGTCCATATTTCCACAAACACTCTTCAAAGCAGTTTAGGCCTTTTCTATCAAGCTCCTCACAATTCTTCCAGAAACTCCCCATTATCCATTTAAAAAGCTGTTCCAGCATGTTTGGTATTTGCAAACTCAGCAGCAAAAGCACCCCATTTCTCTGGTACCAAAATCTGTTCTAGTTTGCTAATGCTGCAGAACGCAAAATACCAGAGATGGACTGGCTTTTATAAAAAGGGGGTTTATTTGGCTACACAGTTACAGTCTTAAGGCCATAAAGTGTCCAAGGTAACACATCAGTAATTGGGTACCTTCACTGGAGGATGGCCAATGGTGTCCAGGAAACTTCTGTTAGCTGGGAAGGCATGTGGCTGGCATCTGCTCCAAAGTTCGGGTTTCAAAATGGCTTTCTCCCAGGACGTTCCTCTCTAGCAAGCTTGCTCCTCTTCAAAACGTCACTCACAGCTGCACTGAGTTCCTTCTCTTTGAGTCAGCTCATTTATATGGCTCCACTGATCAAGGCCCACCCTGAATGGGTGGGGCCATGCCTCCATGGGAATATCTCATCAGAGTCGTCACCCACAGATGGGTGGGGCACATTCCAAGCAAATCTAATCAGCACCAAAATGTCTGCCCCACAAGACTACATCAAAGATAATGGCATCTGGGGGACACAATACATTCAAACTGGCCCACCTAGCTAACAGCCCTCCTTCTCAAAAGGACCAGACATAGTTCCCACCTATCCCTGAGGGATGGGTTTCAGTTCCCTGACAGCCCAGGGAATTATTCAAACAAGCCAGTCACATCCTTCCTTGGGAACCTAGGAGGTACTCCACTCTCCTGATATTACAAAGCCTACCTCCCACAGCCCCTGGATGTTTCACTCTGTTCCCAAGTGCAACTCCCACATGTCCCTGAGTGGTGTGCAGTGTCCTCCTCCCCCAGGCTGTGATTCTATGTGACCAATAAACTGTTGTCAATATCATCTCTCCAATATCAGCTGTCAGATGTTTGGCCATCCCCATAAGCATAAGGTGAGAATCCCTTCATCACTAACATGAGAAATAGAAGGCAATTAAAACACCCCTTCTTTCCTTACTCTTTGCTCCTGAATCTTTTTGCAATGTAATTCCTATTACCAGGATGGTTCTGGCTCTTTTCTCTTCCTTCTTGTTTTGGACATTCAGACAAACATAAATAAACAAACAAAATGGTACTGGACACGTGGAAATTTCTAATTTTGCATGGGAAGCACAGGGAAATACCACTTACCACTTATTAAAAAACTAAAGAATAAAATAAATTTGGCACGTTGGAAAGCATAAGATCTCTAACAAACTGCTAAGGTAAAAACAAAGTTAAAGAAAATGAACATAGTTCATACAGAAGATTCAGAATTAGTAAAAGCTTCTTCTGATGAAGTTGGTTTTCATTTATTTATCCATCCATCCATCCATCTAAAAACTTGAGATCTTCAAGATATTTGTTTTAATATAGCTTATACTAGGGGACATGAGGATAGTCGTCTGATCAAGAACTCGGGCAAAACTTTCAGAACTTAAACTGATAAGAACAGATAAATATTAAAAAAAACTACACAAAATCTAATAACAAGTAAAAATCTGTGGATAAATCAGTATAAAGACAGTCCAGCATAAAGCAAATTAAGTAAATTAGTAATGAATAAAATATGGAAATTTTGCCAAGGTTAAAGACTCTGAAAAACAGATACTACTTTTGTAATGTGATACTGGAGGAGGAAGACAATCTCTTTCTTAACTTTGGGCATGATTTCAAATAAAATCAGGTTACTAGAAACAATTTCTCAGAGATTAACCACACTGAGTGATAGTACCTAACTTAAGAACATATACTTCGAGGGTAGAACTGTCATAGGAAAAGGGCCTTAAAGGCAATAAATGACATAACTGTAGCTCTTATCCATCAAGTCTGGGTCCAAGTTTATCTGTACATTGGCATAATTAAGCGGATATGAAAACAGTAAGTTTTGTATAGGTAATTGGTATTACAAATAGAACAATCCTATCTTAATTTTGGAATCAACCATCTTGCTGGAAATAGTTCATTCAGTGGAGGACACAGCTTTGCAGTAAAATATTTAAAGTGACTTTTTTTTTTTTTTCTTTTTTAGTGGTAAAGTGTGGCCAATATCTTTTGGGGACACAAAAAGTATATGTTTCAGTAAAAGCCACCTCAGATTCTAGTTCAAGTTCTTGCTTAGAATATCTGAAACATACCTCTGGGTAAAAATGCTCTTTCAGGAGAGCAAGCAGGAGGGCTTAGGAGGCATGGCTCTGGGACTGCACCAGAACTATTCTGAATTTACTTTTACTTCTTGTGTTTGCACATAAGCTTTCTTTTGAAGAACTATTTTTTGAAATAACAATTTGAAAACTACTGGACTTACACCAACATAGCAGTAAAACTAAATCTTTTCTCTACATTTGGATTTCATGAGTATGTCAAAAGGAAAACTTTAAAATCAGCACAGTTAATATAAAACAAATCAATAAAATTAACACATTACTAGAAAACATACCTGACTCTGGCCAGAACAGCTTGCAGAAAGTTCAATACTGCCCTAAGTTCAGCTTCTCGACAAGCTGGCAGAAGCATACTAAATCCATCGTTAAGCAGTTTCTCATGGGAAGGATGCAAGCAATGGCTTGTCTCAAACACTTCTTGGACACCATCAATGTAGATGGAAAGAAGTGTCCAGAGAGTATGTTTCTGTCCCATTTCATCATTCTTAGATACCAAGAACTCTTTTGCTTTCTCCCGGAAAGAACATGAAAATTTCTCAGCCAAAACACCAATGTCCAGATTTTTCTGCACATACATCAAGAGAAAGGCCATCTGACCTTTCCAAATGAGGGCTCTTTGAGAAGATGTTATAGAAGCAGGCTTGAGGAAATTCAGGAGGTCTAAAACATGACTTGCCACATCTTCCACCTCTGCAACAGCTGCTAACAATAGAAAAAGGTTGAAAAAGTTCTGCAGACCAACTTCAGTTAGTTCTTCCATTCTTTTTTGATGGAATTTAGAATATATTCTGTAAAACATAAAAACTGCTTTAATAAAATTGCTTCATTCACAAAAATACATCTTTGAAAAGCATGTCATTCTTCGTTTTGATGCTGCCATGTCACTTTTTCTACTTAGAAAACAATCTCATAGACTAGCCCTACCTTCAAATTTCCCAATGATGCAGTAAATCACCTGTAACAGGATTCAGTGGCTTCCCCC
Organism: Choloepus didactylus; assembly: GCF_015220235.1. NCBI lineage: Eukaryota > Metazoa > Chordata > Mammalia > Pilosa > Megalonychidae > Choloepus > Choloepus didactylus. The sequence goes on along the minus strand of NC_051313.1, from coordinate 54,519,257 downwards.
AAGGATGGTATAAATGTTTGTTTTTATATATATATATAGTTTAAGGCTTTTCCTTTTATTCAAGTTCCTCATCACCTTTCTTTACTTACTTCTATTGGCAAATAAGAAGGAATATACAATCTATTAAGTACAATTGGATGTGTAACATTTTTCCTTAAACCTTTCTCCCTCTACCCCTCAAAAAGTCTTGCTCTTGGCTCTACTTATACCCGAAGATAATCCAAAGTGCTGGGAAGAATCACTGTTACCTACTCTGAAAGAAAAATTTATTAGTGTCCAAATGTCCAAGACTAGTCATTAAAAAATCTTTCATCAATACTACTTAATATAATTTAATAGTTGAATAATTTCTCTTTCATTAACTAAGGGTTTAGAATTGAAAACAATTCATCTTGAATTCCTACTTATGGACTGTTAAATTTGTAACTTCTACAATTGATTTATTTAGAATAGAAACAATTAATGTTCATGAAAGGTTAAGTGCTTATTTATAAAGAACTACTAGAGCTGACATACTCCTGAAAGTAAAAATCCGTTTAATTATCTTTGTGTCTCCTATCATGTTCATTATAGTGCTTGGTGTAGAGTATCTGTCTAATAAATGGACTTGTTATTGAATGAATTCCAAAGATTTCTTTTAGCAATAAAGTTCTATGAATTTTATTTCTTCCATAAAATGATTTAAGTTTCAAAAACAAACCAGCAAATGATACAAAAAACTTACCATTTGAGCCAAATAATTATTGAGGTTTAACAAAGAAGCTATCATTTAAAAGGTAAAGCCTAGATAAAAAATTCAAACTATAGCACCTTAACCTTAGAATTACTCACTGTGGGAATCAAATAGTTAATTTCCTTTAGTGATTCTTGAGTCTCCTACCTCTCCCTGAGAGTCTCCACCACATAAGCTGCGCAAGTAGTAGATAGTGGTATTCTGTACCAAAGGACTAGAAAAAGGGCTAACAAGAAAAAGGAGTAAAACAAGGGAAGGCAATTAAAACTCATTACCTATTTTTGAACCCAGTAGCCTTGATTCTTAAAGACAACTGCATAACTATGTAGCTTACATGGTGTGATGGTGTGATTGCGAAAACCTCATGGCTTACATTCCCTTTATCCAGTGTATGGACATATGAGTAGAAAAATGGGGACAAAAACTAAATGAAAAGTAGGGTGGGATGGGGGGAGATGGAATGTTTTGGGTGTTCTTTTTTACTTTTAATTTTATTTATTTATTTATTTCAGTAAGAAAAATGTTCAAAAGTTGATTCTGGTGATGAATGCACAACTATATGATGGTACTGTGAATAGCTGATTGTACACTGCAGATGATTGTAGTGTATGTGAATGTATCTCAATAAAATTGCATTAAAAAAATCATTACCTATTAAACAAGAAAACTCTCAGGAAAAAAAGGGAACAACAGAGCAACAGACTAATGTTACAAAAGGTTTATCACTCCAGAAATGAAACCAGAACACACTCCCCAAATGAGAACATAAGAGTTATCTCATTCTACCATATTTTAGTCAGTTTTCATTTAAGGAAGCAGGACTCGTGGGGCTACTGGGCTCAAACGCAAAGCTTTATAGGTTGAACCTATGACCTGCCATTGCACAATTTGGATATGCTTCTGTTTCTATCCCTTGTATTTAATAAAATGTATGCAACAGATTATATAATAGCATTACAATTAATGTGGGCAAGAAAAAACAATTCCCTTCTTTCCCTGTATTTAATATATAGAATTTCAACCCTTAGCACTAATGAGATAAACAAGAAACTACCCTCCACATGTTACAGATATTAGGTATGCTCCATACTATAACTGGAGAGAGATCAAAAGTTCCATATTTTGCTGTCTTACATTAGCAGTACATTTTAAATGCATAAACTACAAAGACTCTAAGCACAAGTTAACTTAAAAAATACAAAACACTTAACACTTCTTCAAAAATAGCAGTGAACATCCATGGCAAAGAAAGATAGGGCACACACCTTCCTTTGACTTGCTTCCAAAGATGAGAGCCATTGTTCTTCATTGCTTTCTTAACAACTTTTGCCAAAATGCAAAGGAAAATGGTGTAACTACTGCTGGATTTATATAGGTCATGGTCTTGTTTATCGCAACAGCAAGTCTTCACCATTTCAAGCATAGACAAGGATGACTTAATGATATTTGTAAGGCCTTTCAAAGGAAGCCAAGAAATACTGAAAGAACTATTCTAAGATGAAAAGAAGACAGGAAACAAATATTAAATCTCTTAGCAAGTAAAAATGGAAAGATGCAGACCTTAGTTCAATAAAAATTTCACCCTTCTTAATCATAAATATTATACAACCATTATCATATACCCTCTAGAATAAAAATTCCAATATAGCACAAAATATCATGGGATGTTAAAATTCCTGGATTGTTCCCAAAATATCTTTTTAACACTGTGTTCAAATTACAGTACAACGAAGGTCCATATGTTGCATTCAGTTGATACGTCTCCTAAAGCTTTTTATTTTGTTTCCTCACTTTTCTGCTTACTATTTATTTACTGGAAAAATCAGGTCATTTGTTTTGCAGAATTTTCCATTTTGGATTTAGCTGCTGTATCCCCCTAGTGTCATATAACATATTCTTTTATCCCCTATCTTTTCTGTAAATTGGTGGCTATATCTAGAAGCTTGACTAGATTCAAGTCAGGGTTTTTTTTTTGGCAAGAGTCTTTTATTGTAGTACTGGGTACTTCCTATTGCATCTAGGCAAGAGGGACATATGATAGTTATTCTTTACCGATAAGACTGATCAGGTTGTCGGCATGATCCATCCATTTCAGTGATCCCCAGCAGCCTTTTACTTAATGGTTTTAGCAGTCATTGATGACTGTTGCTCAGATGTCTTATTTCATCAGACACCCAAAATGGTGATTTTCTATTTCTATCATTCCTTCTGAATTTATTAGCCCATCAACTTTTTGGTTACTCTAAAATAGAATTTGTATCTTTATTTACAGTTCAGAATGAGGTTGTTTTTGTTTTTGTTTTTTTTTAAGAATAACTTTTTTTTTAAGTCTCATTAACTCATGAATCTAAACATCTTTGATATCGTTTTAATCCATTGCATTCATTATTCTTTTGTATGCTCAAACTGCTCCAGCTTTGGGCAATGGGAGTCCATTCAAGTTGGCTCCTGTGTCCTTTTGACATGACTCTAGTCTACTTTGATACATTCCCTGCTTTCTGATATGACAAGATGCTCTAAACTTAAGTTGTATACATTTTGCTCCAAAACTGTACTCAATCATTTCTCCAATCAGCCCGAACTTTGCTTCAGAGAAAGGTATTTTTCTCATTTTTAATAAGCTCACAATATGTCTAAAATCCAAACTTGTTATTTACTTATAAATCTTCCATTTCCATTTTCTATCTTGGTTGAAGAGTTCACTATTTATTTACTCAGGCACCCAAACATCCCAAACCACTTCTTCTTTCCATACACAACAGGTAACTAAATTTCTTAATTCTACATCTTAAATTTTATCTTCTAAATTTATCCTCTCTTTTCTACCCACACCCCTTATTTGTTTATACTGCTGCAATAGACTACTTAATCATCTATACCTAATTCATCATCTTACACCACTTTCTGAAAAATTTTTTGTAAACACATATCTAATATATCACATTCTTGTTTTCCAATGTCTCTTGAATAAACCATAACTCAACTGCACATTATCCACACCTCTTCATAGTCTAGCCCTAACCTACCTTCTCTACTCTCCATATCTCCTGTCTCTCCATAGTCACCACAGGCCTATCTTTTTATGTCTCCATACATTTGTCTATACTGTTATTTCTGCCTGGATGCACCTTTTTTTCTGGACTTGGAAAATTCCACTTATCCCCTAAGGACAGGTTCAAAAATTAAGACCTTGGAAAGGCTTCCTTGAGTCTATACACTGGGTTAGAAGCTCCCTCTTTTGGCTTTCCAGGGTATTTTAACTTTTTTATAATAACACAGGACCTGCCCACTAGCCTGAAAGCTATTCAAGGGCCTAGAATGTGTCTTATCCAAGACAGTAGTACCTGTTCAGTGTATCACAAGTAATCAATAATTATTATTATCATACAGAAGACATTTATAAATGAGAATTTTTAAAAATATCTTTCTGCTGCAATTTTGCTGCTTGGTCTATGCTCACTCTCAGAGAAAAGGGACACCAAATTCTCTCCCCCTCTCATGCAAAACCTCTATAAACAATATCTGTGAAATAATTCTTGAGCTATTCCAATCTACTTTGAACAAAAATTAACTTCTTTAAAAAAACCCAGAACTATTAATAATTAAACCACGAAAGTGTTCTTCAAATAACATGTAAAAATTCTCTAAATGCCTGGAACAAATCCATATTCTATTCACTTACCAGGTTTTTACTATAATATTCCCAGAGAATGGTAACAATTGCAATATTTGGCTCCCAGTATTCACAAAGTTTCAAACAACAGTGAAGATACATCCGTAATTGTTCTTCTAGAATACCATCCTATAAAATAAACTGAAGTTGTGAGGGAGTAAATGAGCTCTGGCAACATAAATATTATCACTTGATATGACACTGAATAACCAGCTGAATATGAATAGGTATCACTATATCATACCTATTTTCATCTTCAAACTAGAAGGTCTAAATTAGCTTAAAGTACACTTGTACAAATTCATTTTAGAGACCATTAACATATTCAAACAATGAAAATTACATAACTTATCTTGACTTTTAATTATTTAAAAATTACAATAGGTTTCATCATTGAATTCAGTAGGAAATTCAGAAACTGCAAATGAAATACAAACCAGAATAAAAGAAGTAGCAAAAATGATCTAATAATTAAGATGTACTCAAAACCAGAGGGCGTGGTCATACTTAAGTATTTGGTCAAATTCTTTACAAGATTATAAGATTTGTTCTTTTAAAAACTAGAGAATTAGTAAATGAACAATGGGGGGAGAGGGGATGAGATGTTTTGGATGTTCTTTTTATTTTATTTTTTGGAGTAATGAAAATATTCAAAGTTTGACTGTGGTGATGAAAGCACAACTATATAACAACACTGTGAACAACTGATTGTACACTTTGAATGACTAGGTTATGTGATTATATCTCAATAAAATTTCATTAAAAATACTAGAGAATTGGCAGAGTACATACATTTTAAACATTCTGGGGGTGGGTAGTGGGAGACAAAGGAAGCATAAAAAAAGTAGAAACTTTAACTTAATCTAAACTTCTATGATTAAATAACCATGCACATGTTTGAAAAAGGCACACCTCTGAATTCCAATCATTTAACAATTATTCATTTAGAGCTCACTATGTACCAGGCACTATTCTACGGTACTAGGCTTAGAGAGCAATGAATAAGTCAGATGTGGTACCTGTACTAGTAGAGCTTATACTTTTTTGGAAGAAGAGAAAAGGAGACATTGAACACAAACAAGATAAATTCAAATAATTATAACTGCTATGAAAAAACAAAACAGGGTAATATGGCAGATTAACTGGTGTAAAGATCTAATAATGGGCACCATTATTACATCAGGTGCTATCAATGGAAAGACCTTTTTAAGGGTGGCATTTGAGCTAAATGATTGAATAAAAAAGAGCTAACCATTTAAAGACCTGGCAGTAAAGTTTTCAAGGCAGAGAAAACAATTGTAAAGTTCCTGAATTAGCATTAAACATGGAATTATTACAGGATTAAGTTAGAGATAGGCAGAGATCATATTTCATCTGAGGCCAGAAGACTGGAACTTATTTTAAATATTATGGGAAGCCACTAGAAGATTGCAAGCACAGGAGTGATGTGATCTGATTGTTTCAAAATTACTGTTCTGGATCATGCTTGGAGAATGAATGGGTAAGATGGAAAGAGAGAAATTAAGGAGAACTCCCAGGTTTTGGCTTAAGAAAATGAGTATATGGTACCATTCCCTAAGATGTCAAAGACTAGGAAAGGAACAGATGGAAGAGTGTACAGGACAACCAAGTGGAGATATTTAAGCAATAATGTAATATATGGTCTAGAGCTCAGGAAAAACTTAGAGTTATTAACATAAATTTGGGTGTTACCTTCATATTAAGTTTCTAGAGCCACCAGGCCCGACAAGTTGACTCAAGGAAAGAATACAGATGGAAAGGAGAAAAGATCCAGAAGTGAGAGCCCCATGATATTTCAAGATTTAAAGATCAAAAAGAAAAATGGAGTTTATGAGCAAAACCAAGTGGCCAGTAAAGTAGGAAGGAAACCAGACATCATGGAACCAAGAGAAGTATTTCAGAAAGGGAGTGGTCAACTGGGTTGGAAGCTCCTAAGAGATTGAGATGAGGAGAAAGAAACACTGGATTTGACAGCATGAAAGTCATGGATGGCCTTGACAAGAGCAGTTTCAAGAGGATGACAGAGACCGCCTAACTATGGAAGGAGGGCTGAGACAAGGTGAGGAAGCAGAAATATCAAAGTGAAGCTATATAAAAGTCCACAGATGAGAAGAGATGAGATCCAGTGAAGAGGAATTAACCTTTGAAAGAAGCACTGGCACTTCTAGTGTAACACAAAGCAGGCTAAGAGGTCAAGTACAAAGCATACATGTTGGGAGATTTGAAGGTGCAAAGTTAAGAGAAGTTCTTAGATTATGTCTGCTTTCTCATTGATTTATAAAAGGCAAGATATTTAGTCGAATGGAAGGGGCAGAGCACATGTTGAATTGTGGGTTAAAGAGAAGTTCTGAAATAAGTAATTTTGGAGAGTAGAAGAGCAAACATTCTAGAGCTCTCACTGTCATTTAAGATTTCTCATCAAGAATTTTAAGTCAGGCCAATCAGTAAGAGGGACTGTATGGTTTTCTCCAGCAAAATTTAGCTGGAAGAAGTCGGTTTTGCCAGGTTTAAACAGGTAAGGGCTATGGAATTAAAGATTTTGGTGACAGTGATTTAATAATGGGTTGTGCAATCTAAACTCTTTAAGGAGGAAATTGAAGATAGGGAAGAGGGTAGAAAAGTGAAAAGGTAAAATGGTGATGGTCAGAATGAAAATGAAATGAAAACATGTAGAGCATACCACGGGAGGAGGTAGATGAGGATGGTAAAAGAGAATCTGATTGGAGGTGAGGATATTGAGAAACTGAGGGGACAGGGAGATCATATACAAATAATACTGGGGTCATTAACAAGAGTAGTATGTAGATAAAGAAGAAAACAGTGATTTGGGGCTAAAGCCTTCAATAAATGAGAGTGATCCAGAGAAGGGGAAATGATAGCAGTGAGCAGATTTTTTTAACAAGGCTTAAATTCTTAATTATTCATCCTTTAAAATATAATGCAGAACCTAAGATGGCAGCTAGGTGAGACAGGGCAAAAAAACACCTCCATGAAAAATACTAGATAAAAGCCAGAAAGTGACCCAGAACACCAGTTCCAGCGATGCACCAGCCGGACAAGGTCTGCTAAATCCACAGGGACCATGCATTTGGTGAAACGAGGAGTCTGCATTCTGAAACAAGTGAGTGAGCCAGATGAAAGTCCGGCGGCCGTGCTGCAGTGTGGGGAAACCATGGGTTGGCATTTGGAGATGGACTAGTTCTTTAAAAAAAAAAAAAAAAAAAACAAAACCGGGAGCGGCTGCAGTTACGACAGTGAGAACCACACAGTGAAGAACAGCAGGAGCAGGCTGTGCCAACCTCTTGGTGTCTGGAGTGGAGACAGCTTGCTGCTGATTGCCTCAGGGCCAGGGGGGCAGAGGGGAGCCAAGAGGAGAAAGAAACCGCGCCCCTTGCAGCCATCTCCCTGGCGGGCTGGGAATGCTCCTGCCTGGGCCGGAGCTATAGCCCGGAGCCGGGCCAAGGGTACCAGTGTGACAGGGATTTCCGCAGCACGGTGCACCGCACACACACCACAATATCGGCCGTGGACAGTGGCCTTTAGTGCACCCACAGCTAATTGTCCCAGAGCTGGGAAGACAGAGCTGTGAGAAAAGGGGGAAATTAACATGCCCCATTCAACCAACTTTAAAGCAGGCTGGGAATGCCCCTGCACAGCCCGGAGGCCCAGGGCTTCCCTGAAGGGACGGCGTGCACTTGTGACGTACCACAGCCTTCCCTCAGCAGAGGTCCTGGAAGAGCACGGCTGAGAAGGAGGGCCCACTCGGAAATCCCAGGGACCCTACGCCAATACCAAGGACTTGTGGGTCAGCGGCAGAAACAATCTGTGGCAAGACTGAAATGAAAGCTTAGACTCTTGCAACAGCCTTAAATCTCCGGGAACACCTGGGAGGTTTGACCATTAAGGCTGCCCTGCCTCCCTAACTGCTCAGACACACGCCCCACATTCACGGCGGACAGCACCAACAACACACCCAAACTTAGAGCACAAACTGAATCCCACAAGAATCAAATCCTCAGACACCAAAAAGAAAAAGTTGGGGAAAACTGACTTAAAGGGAATAGGTGACTCGCGGACGCCATCTGCTGGGTAGTAAAGAAAGTGTATGCCACCAAACTGTAGATCTGACGAATTAGAGATCGGTATTTTTTATATCTGGAAAGATCCCTATCAAGTAAAGCAAATGCCAAGAGGCCAAAAACAACAGAAAATCTTAAAGCATATGATAAAACCAGATGATATGGGGAACCCAAACCCAAACACCCAAATCAAAAGATAAGAAGAGACACAGTACTTGGCACAATTAATCAAAGAACCACAGACTAACAATGAGAGCATGGCACAGGATATAAAGGACATCAAGAAGACCCTAGAAGAGCATAAAGAAGACATTGCAAGAGTAAATAAAAAAATAGAAGATCTTATGGAAATAAAAGAAACTGTTGGCCAAATTAAAAAGACTCTGGATACTCATAATACAAGATTAGAGGAAGTTGAACAACTCCGCCTCCTCGAGGACAACAGAACAGAAAATGAAAGAACAAAAGAAAGAATGGGGAAAAAATTGAAAAAAATTGTAATGGATCTCAGGGATATGATAGATAAAATAAAACGTCCAAATTTAAGACTCATTGGTATCCCAGAAGGGGAAGAGAAGGGTAAGGGTCTAGAAAGAGTATTCAAAGAAATTATTGGGGAATACTTCCCAAACCTTTTACACAATATAAATACACAAAGCATAAATGCCCAGCGAACTCTAAATAGAATAAATCCAAATAAACCCACTCTAAGACATATTCTGATCAGACTGTCAAATACTGAAGAGAAAGACCAAGTCCTGAAAGCAGCAAGAGAAAAGCAATTCACCACATACAAAGGAAACAATGTAAGACTAAGTAGTGACTGCTCAGCAGCCACCATGGAGGCAAGAAGGCAGTGGCATGATATATTTAAAATTCTGAGAGAGAAAAATTTCCAACCAAGAATACTTTATCCAGCAAAACTCTCCTTCAAATTTGAGGGAGAGCTTCAATTTTTCACAGACAAACAAATGCTGAGAGATTTTGCTAATAAAAGACCTTCCCTACTTCAGGTACTAAAGGGAGCCCTACCGACAGAGAAACAAAGAAAGGAGAGAGATACAGAGAAATTTAACGACATATATAGAACATTACATCCCAAATCACCAGGACACACATTCTTCTCTAGTGATCATGGATCTTTCTCCAGAATAGACCATAGGCTGGGACATAAAACAAGCCTCAATAAATTTTAAAAAAATTGAATTTATTCAAAGCACATTCTCTGACCACAAGTGGAATACAAATAGAAGTCAATAACCATCAGAGACAGAAAATTCACAAAAACTGGAGGGTAAAAATGAGGGGGAGATGAAAACATTCCCGGATAATCAAAAGCTGAGGGACTTCATCATCGGTAGATCAGTCCTATGAGAAATGCTAAAGGGAACTGAGCAGGCTGAAAGGAAGAGACACTACACAATTGACTGAAATCACATGAAGAAATAAAGATTTCCAGTAAAGATCACCTGGTAAATATAAATACCAATATTACTGTATTTTTGATTTGTAACTCCACTATTTACTTCCTACAGGATCTAAAATACATAAACTGTAATGATAAATCAGTGGTTTTGGACTCAATGTTAAATATGTAATTTTTTACAAGAACTACATAAAGGTGGGGGAATGGAGGAGTAGAGGAACATAGTTTACATGTCCTATTGAAGTTAAGTTGGTATCAAAGAAAAACAAGATTGTTATAGATTTAAGAGGTTAAATTTAAGCCCCACGGTAAACACAAAGTATCAGAGAATATAACCACAGAGATGAAAAGTAGAGTATGGGTTATGAGAAGTGGGGCAAGGGGCAATGCGGAGTTAAGAAATGAGTGTCGGGTTTCTGTTTGGGGTGAAGGGAAATTTCTAGTAATGCATGGTGGGAAGGTGATAGCATTACAACATTATAAATGTGATTAATCCCATTGATGGAATGATAGGGAGGAGTTGGAATGAAAGATTTAGGCTGTATATGTTTCCACAATTGGAAAAAAAAAAAAAAGAAAAAGTCTAAATAGATAATGACAATTAAATTCCAAGGATGATCCTGGATGGGATCTGAGGATGGAGGAGAGGAGGCTCAAAGGGACACAGTTGGGACATAAGGAAAAAAAAAAAAAAAAAAAGGAAATATAGAATGTAAGCTTTGTATCAATGTTGAATTTCTTGAACTTCTTAGCTGCACTTAACGGGACTGCATAAAAGAATGTTCTTATTCATGGAAATTATAGATTTGAATTACATTGTTCAAGGACGTGTGCAGCTTGCTGTCTTATGTTCAAAAAACAGAGCAATAGATGATGGATGATAGGGAGGGAGGGAGGGAGGGAAAGAAATGGTGCTGTGACAGGATGTTAAAGTTAGTGGATCAGGGTATTGGGGGAGGGGGGTTGGGGTATGCTGGAGTTCTGTGTATGGGTTTTGTATTGTTTTTGCAACTGTTCCTGTAAGTTTGAATTTATTTCAAAATAAAATTAAAAAAAAATAGATTGGGGTGATAAATGCACAACTATATGATGGTACTGTGCACAGCTGATTGTATACCATGGATGATTGTATGGTATGTGAATATATCTCAATAAAACTGAATTAAAAAAAATATATATATATAACGCAGGTCTCTAGCCCTCTAAAAAAGTCCTAATTCTTACACTAGACAACGGATTTTCTTTATGCTCCCAAAGCACACTATGTACACCTGTGTCATAGCGCTTACCATGTTAATTTAATCTATTTATTTTATCTGGCTTCAATAGTGTCTGAGCTCTCTGAGGGCTGGGAAAATGTCCTACTCACTTTAGTGTCCCCAGGGCCTAGCACAATTCCTGTTCATCAAAGAGGCTCAATAAATGCTTGAGGAACAAAACTGAGATCTGGGTTCTGGTGCCTCTTTCACCAAGTAGCTGTATGGCTTATGACAAGACATTTAGTCATTTAGCTTCTCTAATAGAAAAATTCATTTAGCCAAAGAAGACAAGGTTCTGTCCATCTCTAACATCCTTTGATTCTATTATAAAAATAATAAACTAGGCCTAGGCTCACATTGATTCCTATGGCATAACATGAATTAAAATACACTACTTTTATCATGTAGCAAGGTAAAAAAAAAAAAAAAAAATAGGTTTTATTACCAAAACTCATTAAAGGTTTGGTTCCTTTTCGTAATTTCCACATCTCTATTGATATTCTCTTTGTGTTTATCATTTCCCTGACTTCCTTTATTTCCTCAACCATGTCTTCCGTTAGCTCTTTGAACACATTTAGTACCTTTTCTTTTTAAGTCTTTGTATGCTATATCCCAGGTCTGTACTTGTTGATGCTTTCTAAGGCTTTAATCTTCTCTTTGCCTGGGTCATCACTTCCTGTTTCTTTGTATGTTTTGTAACCTTTTGTTGAAACCTGGCCATTTTAATATTTTAATGTGTTGTTGCTGAAATTTAGACCTGTGATATCTGTTCCTTAAGCATATATCCAGCTAGTGTTATGACCAAGTTTTCCTTGAATGCCAGAAGTTAATTAAAAAAAAAAAAGGGAAAAAGAATATTCCTTTACCAGTCTTTGCAGATTGACCTGTGCACGTGCTCTCCTTTAAGGTTTATCCATACAAGGCATTATATGAGAACAGCTCCAAGCCAAAGAGTGGGGCCTCCCCAATTCTTTCTGCTCCTTGTCTGGGCATGAACATGTGGTCCTAGTAATTTCCCCATTTACATGGTTACAAATGTCCCTTATTCCCAAGGAAACAGTTTCCTCTTGGTTCTGGGCACTGCACTGTATATCCCACAGTCATAAATCTCTTGCCCTAGATAGCATTCTGTAGGAGAGGTAAGTGAGCAGCCTTCTACAAGGCAAGTTGTGGGATGGTGAGTCCCTTAGGCCACCACAAGACAGACTGGGCCAGACATACATGCTCCCAGCATGTGCATGAGGGTTACTCTGTTCCCTCTGGAACTGGGACCAGGGATCCACACTGGGAGCATAGGCCAAAACCAAACTGGTAAGGAGTGCAGGAGGGGACACTTTTTATTCACAAAATGGTATTTTAGGCTTTATTTGCACAGAAGGTTTTATCTTTTGTAACACCATTAAGAAAATGCTTTCATTCCATTTCACTTTAAATAATTAAATTGTCCACCTCATAGTATATAATATCTTTCCATTAGATCCTTATTTTGTTGTCAATATTTTTATTTAAAGCCTAATCTCTTTTTTTGTTAATCAGAGAAGTTTTAAGATTACAGAAAAATCATGCAGACAATCCAGCGTGTCCATACACTACTCTATATCCTCAGTTTTCCCTATTATTAACACTTTGCAGTGCTGTGCTACCTTTGTTATAACTGATGAAATAAGTTCACAATTTACATTAGGGGGTCACTGTGTTGTACAGTCCTATGGGTTTTGTTTTTTTTTTTTTTAATTTTTATTCTAGTAGCATATATACCACTTAAATTTAAGGAACCCATTAAATTAAATATCACCTAAATTCTTAATTTGGCAAGCTCCCTGTCACTGTAGTCCACTATTTTCTAGAGCCCTGAGAAAGATGCTTCTGCCAGTTCAGCTCAAGAGACCTTGCACCATGGGCTGCTCAGCAAAGTGGTACCAGTGGAGCAGCTGGAGGAAGACACCATGAAGATAGCTAGGAAGATCGCCTCCTTGAGCCGCCTGGTGGTGTCTTTGGGCAAAGCCACTTTCTACAAGCAGCTGCCCCAGGACCTTAGAACGGCCTGCTGCTGGTTATTCAAAGCTTCTGTAGGGGAAGGAGTCCTGAATGGGATGGGGCTCTTATTATCTTAAAAGAAAGGGGAAAAAAATTCCCCTTATTTTCCCTCTAATGGCTACCGATCAAAATGAAAATAAATGGCCTGAAAATACCATTCTCCACAAATTCTAGCAGAACAGACAATTAGTCAGTTGAGTATGACTTGGAAAGTTTGGAAAGTAGATTTTTTTTAGCCTATAGTCAATTACAGATAGTATGTTACATATGCTTCATATTCACTTTCAGTACTTTCAACTATTGCTTTGTTTTGAGCCATTTTCCTTTAGTTTCTCCTTAAAAATTCCATGCATGTGTCAGTTAAATTGAGGAGAGAAAGGTTTGCCCATCTTCAAGCCCAGATAGTCAGGGAGAGGAGAATACACAATATTTAGGGGTAGGAGAGGCAACTGTCTTAGCTCAGATTTGCAATAAAAACACAGAGCTGAAAGAGGGTGGGGATAAATACCTAGGAACATTTGAGTATTTTAATTTCTTCCTACCTTAACATTTTCCCATCACACTCTTATGGGAGAGGAAAAAAGAAACACTAAACAAAATTGATGTGCTTTCCACAAGAATGACCAGTACAGATGTAGAAACCAAAATGTATTACTAGCTAAGGACATAGCAGCAAGGAAGTGTCAAAAGAAATAAGGAAGAAAAACAGAGCTTTATTAAGAATTCTACAAGGTCAAATGCTTTGAGGTAGCACATAGTGAAGTCAAACATACACGGAGATTCAAATCCTAACTCTGTATTTCCTACCTAGCTGTGGGAACTTGGACAAGCTCCTTAACCCCTCCTAGGCATCAGTCTCTTGATCTATAAAATGGAAGCAATATCTTCACTTCATAAGAATTAAGTGAAAGAATGTATATTAAATGCTAACTACAGTGCCTGGCACAGGGATAGCTATCATTTTGTTGTCTGTAGGAAAGAAATGTACTTTTTGGTGCCAAATGCTGATTCTTAACGATCAAATAATAAAGGCAAAAGGGTCACAATATCCTATCTTAAACTGACACATTTCAATTTTGTGAGTAATAAGGTCAAACCATACCTAAATCTAGAGGTTTGACTAAGGTCATCTAAGTCTATACCCTCTGATTAAAGATTTTTAATAAGCCAGAAGGGCCTATGGGCATCTTTTCCACACAGCCTAAAACCAACCTGGCTCAATTCCAGGGACTGTGCCATTGAGCTGCTGCGTTTACACAAGCCCCAATGGGCTTTTTTAAAAGAATGTCTTCTTATCCTTATTTTGAAAGATTCAATTTAGGCATATTAAATTTGGACATATTCCACATGTCAAATTCTTTTACTGAACTAAAAATGAAAACATTTACTCTTTTAGCTTAGTTATTATATCGAAATGACTATTTAACAACTGGGTTCATTTCTTTACGCATAACTAACCTACAAATCAGAAATCATCAGAAGAATAAATTTTACTCGCAAGCTAAATGTTAACTGTTTCTAAAAATCTTCTTGATTGGGTTTATTTTTAGGATTGGATAAAGAGTTGAACTTCAATATTTTGGTCAAGATCCTTCTACCCAAGAATCATTATTCAATTAGTAATTGGAAGATTTTGTCCCACATTATTTTGATCTAATCATATCCTGAGTTGTCCCTAGCCTTCAACTCTCCGACTTAAAGGTCTTTGACAAACTAAAATATTTTTTTAAAATATTAGACTTGATTAGGATCTCTTTTTACACCCTTCCATGATTTAGATAAAACTAGAATATTGTTTCTGTGATCTCAGAAAATAACAAGGCTTTTAAAAAGAAAGAAGCATAAAACTAAAAAAAAATCTCCCTTTTCATATGAAAACAATACTGCTGTTTTAAAGGTAAAGCAAAATTTTACTAGCATTTACAAATATTAAATAGGATTACCTCTGAAAAATGTTTTTAAACAAACACTTAACTATTCAATTGTACCTAAGAAAGTAAAATTAAACAATGTATGCTCTCTTTACTAAACAAAAGCTCAGCTTCTATTTCTAGAAGATCATCTCTGGCTAAAAAGACTTGAAACATCATTTGCTTAATTAAAATTACACTGGAATAACTATCAGTTTTATGTGAACACTGCTATGCATTTTATATTTGGAGTGTATATTTTTGTATTTTAGAAAAATATTCCAAAGGAATTCTTTCACTATTAAGAGATCAAGGCAAAGCATATGAACATGGTGAGCTTTTAATTTACCTCAATAAGGGGAAAACAGATACAATCATACTGATAGCTCTATCTAAGCATGCTATTTTCTCACCTACTGTACCCACAAAATTGGCTTCAAGTACTCTAGCAAGTAATCCTATACTATTTATAGGATATAATTTGATACAATCAAGGCACGATAAAGCCGACAAAATACCAAACAGAATGGACTATTTCTTTCTAAATATTACAATGACCTCTTCTCCCACATCGAATATAATATTTCAACCTTATACTAACCCAAATTCATAGGGAAAGTTTGTTAGATTTTCAAAAAAAAAAAAAAAACCCACTACGTCTACTTTCTAGAGTGACTAACTCATCTGCCCAGGACTTCCCTGGTTTTAGCACCTAACATCCTGTCCTGCACCTAGCAAAACGGGATCGGTGGTCATCCAACCTACTTCAAGGATTACATATTTATCTTAAAAATGCTTTTAACTGTTGATTGTATTGTAGAAGTATGCAGTGTCAGAATAAGTTTTAGCACATAATAAGTAAGACATTCCACATAATAAGTAAGACATTCCAACGAAGAAAAGTCTTTTTTCATACCAAATGGGTTATCTTACTTTAAAATCAAAATTACAGGGAGTCATAATCCAAAGGGAAAAAGTATAAATTTTCAAGCAACTAAAAGAGGGTTTTAAATTTCTTGGTCAAAAAACAAACTTTTCTGTGGAACAGAGATAATGACAAATATTCTCACCTGTCTGTCCCTCACCATTACTGAGTTTATATATAATTATTCATCTGAAACTTGAGAGCCTCCTAAGAAATACTCTGTCACTTAAAACCTAGCAGAACAAAATCATAAATTTATACACTGTTAGAAATGAAGTTTAAAAATAACTTAATACATCAGAAACAGGTACAGATCATCAAATGTCCACAGACACACTATTTGCTGCCAGCTGATCCAGAAGGGAATTTAAAGGACACAAGCAGTTACTCCTTAATTTAAAAATCAAAGCTCCCATTACTGGTTCAGATGTAGTAACTGTCAGTAGAAAAGGAATACTATCCATCTACTGAAAATCCTTACTTGGTTTAAAGAGGTTTTTGAGCTACGTGAAGGCGTAAAGACTGGATTAACAGCTGAAGTAAACGACAATGATCACTTTTTCGTGATTCTCCACATTTTTGAAGTAAAAAATACCCAAGAAACTTTTTCAGTAGATAAATAAATATGTTCTCAAAAAGAATATAAGGGTAATTAAAATGAAATAGTAAGAAATAAAAACTTTTACTGTGGCTGGGAGAAAACATTCTAAAAAGGTAATAGGTATTTCGTTTGCAATACAACTTATATATGCAGAGTTCTCTGGCACTCAATCTAGGCTAGAAGTTGTAGCTCATAATTAGAAGATTTAGATTATTAACTAAATGTATTTATATATTTCACCTAAAAAATTAAGTGTTATTTCAGATGAAAGTGAAAAGAAAATTCCAAGCTATTAAATCAATTTTCAAAGATGTGGCTGCAATCTTACACTGCCATATTTCTTCTTTATTCCTCTTCAAGTTTTTAAAATAATCTTTATTTCATAACAGAAAAGTAATTTATTTCCCAAATTAAAAAATATTCTTTACTATAATTTACTGTCAACTCTTATGTGAATAATAATTTACATTACAAAACTTTAGGAAATATTTACAAAGAGCATGTTTACAGATGTGATGAACAGCATATTTAAAACTACTTTAAAAAGAGGTCAAGTCTGACCTCTGGGCCATAAAGCACTCTATTAACAGCTCTGCAGAAAGAAAAATGATAAGGTATGAAATTAATGCTCAGAAACTTGAACCCTATCAGTTGAGAGTATGATTCCAGCCTATAAGACAAATTGCTCAGCAAGGCAAATCACCTTCCTGCCATGAGGATATAGCTGAATTCTCAATACCACTGACTATCTCACTCATCATGTCTTCTATTAGACTTGATATCATACAGTCAATATATGGTTGGTAATTCTAAAGCATCTACTACTTATTTTAAATACATTTTGTCAAAGTCACCAACTAGGATAGTTATCTTTGTCCTTTAACTGACAATTCAGTGTTAAAAAGAAAAATCTTTAAAGAATAGCCACTAATAGGAACTACTGTGCATCAACTCTTCATTGATAAAGCATTATGATTCTACCTTAGATTTTTAATAAGGAAACTAAATTTGATACTTAAATCGTTTTAACAGTCTGGTTCTTAGAAATAAAATATGTTACATAAAAATTTAGCAAAGCCTACAAACTGTCTCACTTCAAATGCATACCTGAGTACTGACAGATTTCTTCAGCAGTTCTTCTACAAAATTCCAGTTTGATTCCATTTGTCTCTAGAAAGGGAGAAAATACTTTTTCATCAATATTATTAATCTTTATTATGCATATATTTTAAATTATGATATAGCAAATTAAATAGGAAGTACAGACATTTTATCATCAGATATTACTGCAATTTCTTGAATACCTAGTATTATTACTTTGGCAAAGAATTAGTTGACACACTTGGTGGGAAAAAAGTTCACAACTATTTCAATCCAATATAAGCCTTATCAGGGGTTGTATTATTAAACAATGGTGTTTCTATAAAATTATAAACCTTTTTAAAAATACCTACTTTCTGATGTCAGACATAATCTAACAAGTAAAAAAAAAAAAAAAAAAAAAAAAACACTTTTTAGGCTCTGAGTGTTCTTCCTGTTCTTCCCTATTCTGCTCTTTCCTCACTGAAGATTTTTCCTTAATTTTATGCATAATAGTCCCAACACATCCTACTTGGGTAAACAAAGTAACTAAACATTTTAAAGAACTAAAAATTTTAAAGAAAAATTACAGTGTTACTTTATTTGGCCAGAGGTCACTTATCTGGCAATCTCAACTATCTGAAAAACTCTCCCCAATAAGGAAGAAAGTCAAAATGGACTTTCACAAAGTCCAAATATTTCACAAAGCCTAGGCACTAAAAACAAATCCACTTTTCCCATAGGAATGCCCAGAGGATCTTCGGATCTTCTCACAGGATACTCAGTACACTAACTGAAGCAGAGAGAACAATGAAGAGGAAGTAACAACCAGTCTGACACACACACACACACACACACACACACACACACACACACACACACACACAGTGCAGAAGGTAACTATAAGACCTAAAAAAGCAAAGCCAGGGTACAAAGGCAAAAAGCTTCACCACATCTTACAATCCTTATTATAATGAATACGATATTCATAAAGATGAACCCAAATGATCAATAAAGGGTTAAAGCATGCTCAATGTTCTTGATTTGAAAGGACAGCCAAGGTTCATGTAAGTTTCTAACTACACTAAGTCAGTAAGTAAATATTTCCTTAATAAAGGCGCTTAGTGACTGTGGTAGCCAGCCTCTAAAATGACTCTCAAAAATTCCTGCCTCCTGACATTCATGCTCTTCTATAATCCCCTCTCCCACACTGTACCGGGGTTGGTCTGTGACCAACAAAACGAGGCAGGACTGATGGCTTTCACTCCAAGATTAGGTTATAAGACACTGAAGCTTTCTAAGCTTCTCTATAAGACCCTTTCTCTTTCTCTCCCATCACTAGATCTGGGAGAAGCCGTATTGAGAGCAGCCCTGGAAAGGCCCACCTGACGAATAACTGAAGGCTCCTGTCAATAGGAGAGAGCGAGTATCACAATAAAATAAGGCACATGAATTTTTTTAGTTTCCCAACGCATCATACATGTTATGTTTATACTAAACTATACTCTAGTAAATGTGCAATATTATGTCTAAGAAGACAATGTACATACCTTAATTTAAAAATACTTTATTGCTAAAAAATGCTAACCATCATCTGAGCCTTCAAGGAGTCATAATCTTTTGGCTAGTGGAGGGTCTTGCCTCAATGTTGATGGCTGTTGACGGATCAAGATGGTGTCTGCTGAAGGTGGGGTGGCTGTGGCAATTTCTTAAAATAAAAAAATGAAGTTTGCCACATGGATTGACTCCTCCTTTCACAAAAGATTTCTCTGTAGCATGAGATGCTATTTGATAGCATTTTACCCACAGAACTTCTTCCAAAATGGGAGTTATTCTCAAACCCTGCCACTGTTTTATCAACTAAGTTTATGTAATATTCTAAATCCTTTGCTGTCATTTCAACAATGTTCACAGAACCTTCACCAGGAATATATTCCATCTCAAGAAACCACTTTCTTTGCTCATCCATAAGAAGTACTTCCTCATTCTTCAAGTTTTATCAAGAGATCACCACTGAAAATTCAAATCACATCTTAGGCTCCACTTCTAATTCTAGTTCTCTTGCTTATTTTTCCACTATATCTGCAGTTACTTCATCCAATGAAGTCTTGAATCCCTCAAAGTCATACATGAGGGTTGAAACTAACTTATTCCAAACTCCTGTGAATATTGATATTTTGATCTCCTCCTATGAATAACAAATGTTCTTTATGGCACCTAGATTGGTAAATCCTTTCCAGAAGGTTTTCAATTGATTTTGCCCAGATCAATCAGAAAAATCACTATCTACAGCAGCTACAGGCTTACAAAAAGTATTTTTAAACCGTAAGTCTTGAAGGTCAAAATTATCCCTTGATCCCTGGGCTGCAAAATGGATGTTCTGTTAGCAGGCATGAAAACAACATTAATCTCATTGAACTCCATCAGAATTCTTGGGTGACCAGACGGATTGCCAATGAGCAGTCATGTTTTGAATCTTTTTTTCTGACCAGGTCTCAAGAATGGGCTTAAAATAAATATTCAGTAAACCTTGTTGTAAACAGATGTGCTGTCATCCATCTGTTGTTTCTTTTACAGAGCACAGGCAGAGTAAATTTAGCATAATTCTTAAGGGCCCTAGGATTTTCAGAACCATTGGCTTCAACTTAGTCACCAGCTGCATTAGACCCTAATAAGAGAGTCAACCTGTCCTTTGAGGCTTTGAAACCAGGCATTGACTTCTCTTCTCTCGCTATTAAAGTCCTAGATGGCAACTTCTTCCAAAAGAAGGCTGTTTCATCTATACTGAAAATCTGTTGTTTAGTGTTGCCACCTTCATCAATTATCTTAGCTAGATCTTTTGGATAATTTGCTACAGCTTCTACATCAATACCTGTTGCTTCACCTTGCACGTTGAAGTTATGGAGATGGCTTCTTTCCTTAAACTTCATGAACCAACTTCTGCTAGCTTCAAACTTTTCTTCTGCACCTTCCTCACCTCTCTCAGCCTTAATAGAATTGATAAGAGTTAGAGCCTTGCCCTGGATTAGGCTTTGGCTTAAGGGAACATTGTGCTGGTTTGATCTTCTTTCCAGACCAGTAAAAGGCTGTTTTGTTTTCTCAAGTCATTCACGTGTTCACTGGAAAAGCACTTTTAATTTCCTTCAATAACTTTTCCTTGGCATTCACAATTTGGCTAATTGTATGGTACAAGAGGCCCAGCTTTTGGCCTACCTTGGCTTTCAACACATCTTCCTCACTAAGCTTAATCATTTCTAGCTTTTGATTTAAAGTGAGAGACATGTGACTCTTCCTTTCACTTGCACATTTAAAGGCCAATGTCAGGTTATTAACTGGCCTAATTTCAATACTGTTGCAGAACAGCTGATCAGTGGAGTAGTCAGAACACACACAACATTAACTGATTAAGTCAGCTGTCATATAGGAGCATAGTTCATGGTACCCCAAAATAATTACAATTTAGTAACATCAAAAATCATAGATCATCAGAACAGATATAATAATGAAAAAGTTTAAAATATTGCAAGAATTATCAAAATGTGACACAGAGACACGAGGTGAGCACATGCTGTTGGAAAAAGCACCAACAGACCTGCTCGACAAAGGGTTGCCACAAACCTTCAATTTGTAAAAAAAACACAGTATCTGCGAAGTATAATAAAGTGAAGCACAATAAAAAGAGGTATGCCTGTAATTGATTCAAATAGTTCCTGCCTGTTTAATAGTTGCTCTCATGAAGGGACTGCTTCGTGGCGCTTCCTATTGCACCATCTTCCCACAATTCCTTCCAATTCATTTTTCATATTGTTCTTTATTAACAAAAGGTCATCACTAGTGTCAAGTAAGAAGGAACATGACAGGATCGACATAATTCAAGTTTTAGCTTTACTATTTGATAGGGATGAGTATATTTTAAATGTTCTGTCCTATTAAAACATATAAATCATGGGAATCACAGCAAAGTAGTATAATTCTAAACCAAAAAATTTCAAGTATATAGGGGAGTATTGCGGCTATAATCTAAACTAAAAATAAACCTTAATTCAAAGCATGGAATGGCATTTACATCATGTCCAAATCAAATCTGAGTAAGAGAATATATATCAAAGGAATACAGGTTTTTCTTCCATAGGAACATTTAACTTCATCAGCAGCTATAACAATTTTTTTCTACATACCAAATTACACCTAATTCCAACTGATAAAAAGGAGGTAGGAAGTCAACAAGTTCAACCTATGCTTTATACTTGTTATTCCTTCATGAAAACTAAGGCACTCAGATGAGTTGTAGTATAGGAGGTGTCTCCACCAGGAATAAAAAACAGATCTTTCAATCTTCACTTCCAGCAGACCAGATAGCTTAGTGCAAACCTCATTTTAAGGTTACATTTCATATCTTTTTCTGGTCGCCATTGCAGACATTTCAAGACAAGCGTCACCTAGACTGACTTGATTGCACTATGTCATGGGTAGGGAAAGCAGCGTTAAAACCAATCCCTGCAATGCCCAAAACGTGACTTCCCGCTTTAAAATCTATTTGGTTTTAAAATAGATGACTGAGATTATGAGAGGATAACACACTCTCATCTAGGTTAGGAGAAAAGCATTAAACAGAAATGTATGAAAATCTAAAGCCTCTAATATGAGAAGTGAAACACCAAAATTTCCTGATAGGCCCATACTAAGAAACTGGCTAGTTTTGTGATTTAAACCCACATATGAAAAAGTACAAGCTACAGAAACCTTTAAAAAAATAATAATTAACCACATCTGAAACCTATTGAAAATGTAAAGATTTCACATGAACCTTTGGAGCAAAGCAGTTTACACTTAAAAACTGAAAAGTCTCCATGTTTATCACAAGATTAGAGACAATTCCTTGGTGAAGAACATATGAATAACCATTATTATTACATATCATCATCTCAGTCCACATTACTCTGTAATGGAATAAAGCATATTTACTGCATAGCCATTATTTTCTACTGTAGTTGGCTATGCTAATATATCGTAAGGGGAAAAATACATTAGGCAATTTTCAAAATTCTGATCTAAATATATCCCAGATCTAAATTAACATCCCATATAATCTCTCTGGAAAAATAAAACAATGTGCCTTTATGTTCACAGATTAGAGTGACCATACAATTTTATCAAACAAACTGAGACACTCATGAGACTGAAAGGGTAAACTAACTAGATGAAATGAGGGAAAAACTAGATATTGTTTTTATAAACTGGGATTGTCTCTAGCAAACTGGGATGCATGGTCACCCTACCAAAGACCTATCCATAAGAGGCAATCTTTAGGAGTACCCAAACACCAAGTTTAAGTGATAAAGAAGGCTGGCATTTAACCACTGTGTATCTCAGTTACTTTAAATGTAAAATGGATATAGTATCATTTTCATCCACTTCATAAGACTTCACTGAGATAAAAATTGAACAGTCACTGTGAGATGCTAAATATTTTGCAAATGCAATGTGCTAAAGGTACAACTAATAAAAAATATTAACTAGAGAACTTGAGTTTTTCTTTAAATATCACTAAGAAGTCCAGAAATATTTGGAAATTTTGAGGACTTCTGAATAAAGGCATAGTTTATTTTACATATACATACACATATAATATTAAACATCGTTCTTATTTTTATCATGCGAGAGTTTCTTTTTTCAATTATTATGACTCTCCTTTTAAAACCTTCTATATAATAAAAAAATTAAGATTTTAAAAAATATATGTATCCTGGCTAAAGAAATCATACTTAAACTACAGACAAATATTAAAAGACACAAGATATGCTATTTTAAACACAGACTATTCATTTACTAACTTGATTCAGAGCTAATAAAAGCAGTAACCTCCTCTGGGGTACTCTATATGAAACAGAAGAGTGATTTCAGCAATGCAATTGTGGGTGGTTATACCAATGCAATTCAACATTACAACAGTAAGAGTAATGATATATATTAATGTGGCTAGATTACCTACCACACTGGGAGAATCTGGGGGTCAATATCAACCACTACTGAAATATACCATTCATTCAAATAAGTGTTAATGCAGTTCCAACAAGCATCAATAATCTAAAAGCATGTTCACTGAAGTGAGGGACATTATAATCTATTTCATGTACATTTTCTTATTGGCATCTATTATTATATCATACAATAGGAACTCAGGAGTGTTTAACTAATTACCAAATTTACATACATTGATTAAAATTAGAAATAGACACTCACAGGAACAAAGGTTGTAAGGAAAAAGAAATGAAAATGCTTATGTTAAGATCTTAATATTATAGGTAAACTTTTAACGTTCCTCTATTCTAATAATTAAAAGATGTGAAACATTACCATATAAGCCCTACAAAAATACTGAATAAAAGGACTGCTATACTAATGGCAATTGCTAACACTTATGGAGTGTTTACTGTGCATTAACAGGGTAAGCAATGGTGCACAGAAATAAAGGAGACACAATCCTTCTCTGAGAAGAGATCATTCTATTGATCTCTCTCAATATATTGGTATTAAATGCACTGATACTGAGCTGTGAGTGAATTTCTCAGAGCACTTTCTGAGTTATTATTTTACTTTATCTTGCAATCTCCTGAAGGATCTTTTACTATTAAGGGGATAACTTAAGAGGACCTCTTGAAGCCCTATCCAGTTCTATGATGTATATATGCCAATACTAAACTGATTCCTTCAGATTCCATGGATGACTTCTCAGAAATGATTCTGTCCAATCTTCCAAAGAAAGGAAAACCTGTCAAGTTCATTAAGAAACAAGTTTCACAAAGTAATGGTTGCCATACTGGGGAGAGGGTGAGAATAGAACCCAAGGTACTTCTTAACAATATGGATTCCCACACTCCATGCCAGATCTAGTAAATCAGGATATCCATAATCAAGACTTAGAAATCTGGATTTTAAAAAGTTTGCAGGGGAGGAGGAGCTAAGATGGCGGCATAGAGAGAACTGGAAGCCAGTTAGTTCCCCTGGAACAATTCATAGACGACAGAAAAATTAGTAAATAACCTGGAATAACTGTGGGGAGACAAACGTGACTGTTCACTCATCGTACACCAACCTGAATTGGGAGGAATGCCCAAGATCACAGCATAAAATCTATAAGTAAAAACTGCAGACCCACGCCAAGAGCCCCTCCCTCATGGAAGCCTCACAGTGCTAGAGAGCAGCACTCGCTGAACAAGCAAATATACCTCAGCCCAGCTCCAACTGGGATTTTAATATTAACTGCTCAATACAGACTGCGAATCTCCAACAAGCAGAGGCTTTTGGTGACGACTGACATTGGCAGAGTCAGGGGACATATCTGTCTCAGGACGGGGAGCCCAGAGGATCAGGTGCTATCTCTGGCCAATGGGTGAATCTGGGGGCTCTCTGTCCCTTTCTCTCCCTGCCAACCTGGGCGGCTCAATGGAGAAAGCCTCAGCCATTTTCAGCTCACAGTGCTTTGCAGCAGAGAAAGCCTCAGCCATTTTAAAATTGCAACACTCTGACCCAGACAAGGGTGAAGATAGCAGAGTCAGAGAAACAGAGAATCTATTTATATGCAAATGACCTCTCTGTAGGGAGCATAGCTTCCCAAGAGTAAAGAGGAGGGGCCCAGCTCTACTACCTGCCTTACATTCAGAACCAGAACCAGAGCCTGGGGAAGGAGAGCCATGGGCCACACCCACTTACACCAGCCCATGACAGGCTGACTGGAGCCACCTGCTGGGCAGAAAAGCACAGGGTGTGTCAATCCTCTAAGAAAAACCATTAAGGAAACCAGATACTGAATATTTCATCCTTCTGGGACCTGAGCCCGTTCTGGTCTGGGAGAACCTGATTGGGATGGCCAAGGAGGTCAGATGGCTAGACAACAGAAAACTACAACCTACACTAAGAAAAACGAAGTTATGGCCCAAAGGAACAAACTTACAATTCAACTGAGATACAGGAATTTAAACAACTAATGCTAAATCAATTCAAAAAGTTTAGGAAAGGTATGGCAAAAGAGATACAGGCTATAAAGAAAACACTGGACATACATAAGGCAGAAATTGAAAGTTCAAAAAAAACAACGGATATAATCTGTGGAAATGAAAGGCACAACACAAGAGATGAAAGACACAATGGAAACATACAACAGCAGATCTCAAGAGGCAGAAGAAAACACTCAGGAACTGGATAACAAGACACCTGAAAGCCTACACACAAAAGAACAGATGGAGAAAAGAATAGAAATATGAGCAACATCTCTGAGAAATTAAGGAATGCAAGAATATACATATCATTGGTGTCCCAGAAGTAGAAGAGAAGGTAAAAGGGACAGAAGCAATAATAGAGGAAATAATTAATGAAAATTTCCCGTCTCTAATGAAAGACATAAAATTACAGAGCCAAGAAGTGCAGTGTACCCCAAACAGAATAGATCTGAATAGGCCTACGCCAAGACACTTAATAATCAATTATCAAATGCCAAAGACAAAGAGAGAATCCTGAAAGCAGCAAGAGAAAAGAAATCCATCACATACAAAGGAAGCTTAATAAGACTATGTGCAGATCTCTCAGCAGAAACCATGGAGGCAAGAAGGAAGTGGTGTGATATATTTAAGATACTGAAAGAAAAAAACCGCCAACCAAGAATCCTATATCCAGCAAAACTGTCCTTCAACTATGAGGGAGAGTTCAAAATATTTTCCAACAGACAATGAGAGACTTTGTGAACAAGACACCCACCCTACAGGAAATACTAAAGGGAGCACTACAGAATGACAGGAGAAGACAGGAGTGAGAGGTTTGGAACACAAGTTTGGGAGATGGTAGCACAGCAATGTAAGTATACTGAACAAAAATAACTATGAATATGGTTGAAAGAGGAAAGTTAGGAGCATGTGGGACACCAGAAGAAAAGAGGAAAGATAAAGACTGGGACTGTGTATCTTGCTGAAACCTAGAATGTTCAACAATTGTGATAAAATGTACGAAATATGTTCTTTCACGAGGGAGAACAAATGAATGTCAACTTTGCAAGGTGTTAAAGATAGGGAGGCATTAGGGTAAAGATACAATCAATGTAAACCAGAGACTATAATTAACAGAATCATTGTATTATGCTTCCTTTATTGTAACAAAGGCGATACATCAAGGTAAATGCAGATGGAGGGGATAAGGGAGAGGGGTGTGGGACACTTGGCACTGGTGGTGTTGTCTGACTCTTTATTCTATGCTGATTTAAGGTTATCTTTCCTTTTGCTGCTTCCTAGCTATCATGTTTTTTTTCTTGGTTTTTTTTTTTCCTCTTTCTTTTGCCTCTCTCCCTTCTTTGACTCTTCCTCCTGCTTTGCGGAAGAAATGTAGATGCCCTTATATACATAGTGGTGGGGGTGGTGAACATATAAATATGTGACTATACAGGGAATCATCGATTGTTTACTTAGGATAGAATATATGGCATGTGAACAAAACCATCTTAAAAAAAACTGGTTGGTAATGAAACCCTGAGGGCGATATACTGAGTGAAATAAGTCAGACACATAAGGATAAATATTGTAGGGTCTCACTGATAGGAACTAATTATAATATCTAAGGTCATAGACATAAAATATAAATTATCAAGATATAGCATGAGGCTAAAGAATGGGGAATGGTTGCTTAGTATGAGCAGCATGTTCAACTAGGGTGAATTTAAACATTTGGAAATGAACAGAGGTGACAGTCGCACCTTGTGATAATAACTGACAGTGCTGAATGGTGCGTGAATGTGGTGGAAAGGGGAAGCTCTGAGTCATGCATGTCACCAGAAGGAAAGTTGGAGGTCAAAATATGGGAATGTATAAAACTGAATCCTATGGTGGGCAATGTCTGTGATTAACTGTACAAACATTAGAAATCTCTTCCATGAACCGGAACAAATGTATGACAATATAACTAGAAATTAATAATAGAGGGGCATATAGGGAAAATATATATACCTATTGCAAGCTATATACTACAGTTAGTAGTATTACAACATTCTTTCATAAACAGTAACAAATGTACTATTCCAATATTACAAGTCAACAATGGGGGAGGGTGGTTAGGGATATGGGAGGATTTGAGTTTCCTTTCTTCTTCTTTTTTTTTTTTCCCTGCTTCTTTGTCTTGATTTCTTCTTGTCTGGAGTAATAAAAAGGTTCTAAATATTGAACAAATATTAATTGTGGTGATGGATGCATAGCTGTATGAGGGTACCGGGGACAACTGATTACACACTTTGGATCTTTGGATAATTGTATGGTATGTGAACAATCTCAATAAAAATTTAAAAAAAAAAAAAAAAAAAAGAAGAAGTTTGCAGATTGGTCTGATAAATATGGATTTTAAAGTTGCCAGGTTTGGGAACACTCCCATAAAAAAAAAAAAAAAAAGGCCAATTTTAAAAATATAGACACACTGGCTTCAAGATTCTAGATTTCAGAATGTGGAAGAAATTACATACCAACAGGGCTTCAAAAAAATACTTTTATCAGTTGGTTTTATTCATAAGGCATTTTAAGTAACACTGTAAAAAAAAAGTTCCTAATTAGAAATTCATATATTAGTTAAAATCTGTCTTCCTATTAGCAGGAGACTTCTTGATTGTTTATTAGATTAAAATATCTTTGAGAAAAACATCTCTAAACCAGCGTTATTCTGAAGAAATAATTTTATGAAATTATTCATAAAAAACTGATCATTCATTTTTGGAGGCATATGCTTTCCCTGTGGCAATCTTACAGATTTTAGAACTAGAAAGAATCTTTGAAGCAATCAGCCAATCCCATCCCATGTTTTTTGGATAAGGGAACAGAAGCCCAAAAAGGTATAAGTAATTTACTGAAGGTCAAACAACTACTCAGAAGCAGAGCCAAGGCTAGATTCCAAGTCTTCTACAAGTTGCTTTTATTTAAACAAACAATAAAAATATAAACTTTATCATTTTTCAAGAAGTTTATAGCAAAGTCTACAGCTTCTAGACTTAGGTGAATTTACTTCTGTAGAATCTGACAATTTTTGTTATTGTTTCTGCTAATTTACTCTCTAATTTGTCTGTAAAAACATATTAATTGATAACATAAGAAAATTTTAAAAAATAAGACCCTTACCGTATCACCTGATACTCCATGGCGATCAAACTGGTAAAATGATGCTAAATGAGTAATAATCCACCAACTAAAACCTAATGGATCCCTGGACTGGATTACAGGAACAGAAGGTCTTTTCTGGTCACTTGATTTTTCAAAGAGTGTTTTAAGTAGTTTTATCATCCAGTTCCAAAGTGACTATAGAAAAAGAAGTAACACAATTCAGTTAAATTGAGACATTGTTCCAGTAATCTCTGATTTGGGGTTTTTCCTCCATTTTTATAATGAAATATAACAGACACAAAAGATAATGTTAATCACATATACAGAGCTTACTGAATAATAAAAAACTTCTGATGTGTGAAAAAGATGGTTTGACAAATATAGAATTACCATGTTTTAGATTGATCAAACTTCCTAAAAATCTGTGGATTGTTGTTTTTTATCAATTCTGCAAAAATTCTCAGGCATTATAACCTTCTCAAATACTGTCTTTGCTCAATTCTCTCCCCTGTACTGCTGAGACTCACAGATTTGCACATTCTCATGATATCCTCTATCGCTTAATTCTTTTATCTGTATTTTCAATTTGTTAATCTCTGATAGTCTCAAGATTAATTTTGTCTATTCTTCCATCTTATACTTTCTTCAGCTATGTCTAATTTTCTGTTTAAACTATGTTTAGTTTTCTTAGATTTTTAAAATTATTATTGTATTATTTATAGATCTTCTACTTGGATCTTTTTCAAATCTGCTTTGTAGTTTCATGTTCTTTGCAAGTATTTCCAACTTAACGTATTCCTTTATCATAGTCATCATAGCTGTTTTATAATATACAACTGACTGTCAATATCTGACATTTTTTGGATACGTTTCTGTTGAATACTGTTTTAGATGAATGTTGCTCATGGTTTCTGGGTTTTTTTGAGTGTCTAATTTTTGTCATGTGTTTTGAATTTTTTAATTTGAAAATTTTGTAGAAGTTGAAAAACTATATAAAGTGATTTGTACCCAGGCTATAATTCTGATTGACGGTGTTTCACTTATTGTTTTCCTCAAACAAAGGGCATAATTCTGGGAAACCAACCATAGAAACATCCTACTTTTATACTCCCTATCTTGTGTAGGCCCATTGCTTTGATTTCTGTCCCCCAACTATGGGAGGGTAACAAATTAAGACTTTTCTTTTCTAGAATCTGAAAATGATATATTTAAAAAAAAAGACTGTTTAGAAAATATCATCCAGATTTTTTTAGTTTTCAATGGGGAGGTTGATCCAAATAACCCAGCCCACCACTACCAGAGACAAGAAGTCCTGTATCTTTTTTTAATGCTTTTATTTTCAAACTTTCTTTATGCTCATGTTATTTAGATCTCCTCTAAATAGTCTATAGCTTGCTTTTTTTAATTCGGTCTATCTTCTCTTTTAACTGGAGCACTTAGTCCACTTAAATGTAAGTGCTAAATATACGCATTTATTTCTATCATCTTGCTTTGTGCCTTCTATTTTTTGTTTTTTTCTCTTGCTTTCATTAGTATTCTTTCCTTAATTCATTTTTTCCTTTCCCCCACTAATTTTAGAGTCACATACACTTTCTATTTTACCATGCATTTCTATCAAAGTTTAAAGTTAATAAATATCCAAATGATTCTCACAAAAAAAACACAAAAAAAGATGTAAAGACTTAATCTGTGTTCTTCTTCCTCCTGATGTAACACACTATTGACATCATGCATTTAATATTTTTATATTTATCCCACAAGAGATAAATGTTTGGATTTACCCAAATATTTACCACCTTCACTGTTCATATATGAAAAGCAACGAATTTTGCATCTCAGTTCTTCCACCTGAGATCTCTTTCCTTTTGCTTGAAGTTAATCTTTTAGTGAAAGTTTACTATTTGTAATCTATTACATTTACTTATTGGAAAATAGCTTGATTTCATCTCATTCTTGAAAGATTTTGCTGGGCAAAGAATTTAAGTTGACAATTATTTTACCTTAACAGAATGAAGATATTTTCATTGGCTTCCAGTGATATTAAGAGATCAGCTGTCAGTTTGTCACTATTTTGAAGGTAAAAAAAGCTTTTTTGTCTGAATATGTTTAATTTGATCTGTTTTTCTGCAGTGTCACTATGATGTATCTGGGAATGTTTTTCTCTTTATTTACTCTGAGTGAAATTCATTAGGCTTCTTGATCTGTTATCATTCATCAACACTGGAAAATTCTTAGTCATTCTCTCCTCAAATATTTACTCTGTTACACTTACCCCTCCTCATCTTTGGAAATACAATTAGAAATATACTCTATATCCTCTCTATGATCCATGTCTCATAACTACTTTTATATTTTCCATCTTTGTCTCCCTTCACTTGTGCATGATGTCTTCAATCCTAATTTTTAGTTTGCTACTTCTCACCTCAACTGTATCTATTTAGTTTTTCATCTGTTGCATCATACTCAAAAGATTTTTATCCTGCTCATTTTCAAGCTTGGCTCTTTTGCCTTTAATCTTATTTATTAAACAAGGTTATTTTATATCCTGCGATTGATAACTCTCAATTCTTAAGTTTTTGTAAGTCCGTTTCTACTATCTGGTTTTCACCTACAGTGACTTGTTTCCTTGTGTTCCATGACCTTTAAACATGAGTTGCTCATTTCCTTCTCATTTGTTTTTTTACTATGGGAATTCCTTTGAGGCCTGGGATGAAGGTAGATTCTAATTTACATCTGCTTCTGCCAGGCACTGGGGACACTACTAGCCCTGAACTATACTCAACTTAAATTCTGGCACAAAGAACTCCCAAATATACTTCACCCAGAAGCAGCAACTACTAACATTTTGCTTAATATCCAGATAGATAGATAGATAGATAGATAGATAGATAGATAGATAGATAGATAAACACACACATATATTTATAAATTGAGCATAAGTTGCAGACAAATCTGCTGGTTTTACCATTAAATCCTTCAATATATATTTCCTAAAAACAATGAAATTCACTCTTATTGCCATAGTACAATTATCAAAACCAGGAAATTCAACATTGATATAATACTTAATCTAATCTACAGACCCAATAAATTTTTCCAATTGCCTCAGTAAACCCCTTCATTGCAAAAAACTTTTTCCTAGTCCGGAATCCAGAGGATGACATATAGCATTTGTTTTCAAGTCTTTTTAGTCTTCTTTAATCTGGAAGGGTTTCTCAGTCTTTTTTATTAAACTTTTTACTTTGAAATAATTTCAGACTTAAAAAAAAGTTACAAAACTATAAAAAAAAAAAAAAACTTGCTTTATCATTCTTTTTCTCTATACAAATCTCTTTTACGTATGATATAGAATACCCTTTTCTGAAATATTTTGAGAGTAAACTGTACACATAATACCCATTAACCTTTATATAATTCAGAATTAATTTCCTTTAAAAAGGCCATTCTCAACCACAGCGCAATTATTATAAACCTTCAAAATTCCCATACTGTGCCCTCTTAGTCTAGTCCTAGATTCAGAATCATACGCTACATTTAGTTAACTTATTTCTCATTTCAGTTTCCTTTAACCTATAACAGTTCTTCAAAATTTATCTTTCATAACCTTGACATTTTTGAAGAATTCAAAAATAAGCCAGTTACTTAGATTTGACTGGTGTTACATCTCATGATTATACAAACATTATGCATTTTTGGGAGGAATACGAGAAGCATTTTTGTATCATTCCTTTCAATGCATCTTATTGGGAGTACATGATGTTAACCTGTCCTGTTACTGGTGATGTTATGATCACTTTGTTAAGGTGGTGTATTCCAAAGTTTCTGCACTGTACAGTTTCTATTTTTCCCTTTGTAACTGATAAGTACCTTGTGGAAGTACTTATCAAAGTATGTAAATTTTCCATTTTTCATCACACTTTTGTCCACTACTTTTATAATCAAGGATTCTAACCTGAAATAATTATTACTGTGAGGCTTGTCAAAAGTGATTTTCTAATTCCATTATTACTTCTTCCAATTATTAGGAAGAACCTCCCTTCTTGTTTGTTTGTTTGTTTGTTTGTTTATTTATGTTAGTATGGACTCACAGATTCTTATTTTACAGATTATAATTATTTTCTGTCATTTATTTATAGCTTAAAAGTATCCCAAATTTGGCCTATGGCAGACCTTTCAAGTTGACTCTTATATCCTTTTGACAACAACTCACCATTTTTTGGGCACTTCCTTAGTTTCTGGTATAAGAAACTCCAGGCATATCTTTTACTTCTGAAGCCCTAGCCCTGGAGTCATTTTTCCAAGGCGTCTTGTTTCCTTTTTTTTGGAAAATGGTATTTCAAAATCAAGATATAGGTGCTACTTGCTCACTGTTACTCATATAACATTGCTTCTAGGTCCACCCAGCAGAAAGGTAAGAAATGTATGTATGTAAACACACTCATATCTATATCTAATTTTGAATACAAACCACGATTTCACACTGATACTCGAAATTACAATCCAACATGAAAAGGTTCATTCTAGCTTTCCCTCTTTCCATATTTGTAACTCAATTTTCCAACAGTGACAAATTCAATTTTGGCTGGCTCTAATTACCTACAATATATTTATTAATTTACTCAGTCCTAGAATACAAATAAACTAGATTTAAAACTGCTAACCCATAGCACTGCAAAAAGCAAGCCTACTAAGACTGCAATATTTGCAGTTCTTCACAGTTCTTTAATCTTTAGCCGTAAGAGTCTACAGCCAAAACAGTTATATGGGTTAGTCCTTCACAAGTAATATTCACTTGAAATACAGTGAGGTTCAACAATTTCCATTTGTATTCACCGAGTCTCCTTTCAATAAATGTTGATTTGTTTTTAGAACATGTGAAACATTTACATGGCTCTAAAGTCAGAACTATACAAAAAGCTACACTCAAATGTCACTCCCCCGGAAACCCTTCCACTCTGTTCCCAACCACCAATCTTACTACTTCCTTCCTGCATTTCTTTCTATAGAACCAGCATTTATGTGTATATTTCTTGATTTTCCCTTTCTTACACAAAAGGTAACAGAATATAAATATTCTTTGCATTTTGCTTATTACATTTAACAACAAATCCTAGAAATCACTCAACAGTTCAGACATCTTTCTCATTCTATTGCACAACTGTATTAATACTCCAGTGTACAATAGTTTATTCAACTCCTCCTCTATATGAGCATTTCAGTTGCTTCTAATACTTCATTATTACAAACAATGCTGCAATGAATAGTCTTGTGCTTATGAAATTTTTAATTGTTGGAGGCATATATTT
Organism: Choloepus didactylus; assembly: GCF_015220235.1. Lineage (NCBI taxonomy): Eukaryota > Metazoa > Chordata > Mammalia > Pilosa > Megalonychidae > Choloepus > Choloepus didactylus. Next base: position 54,485,084 of record NC_051313.1, on the reverse strand, counting down.
AGGGGAAACTCCTAGAAGTGGGTTTGCTAGGGTCAAATTATGAACGCACATGTAAGTAATTGTGTTACCTACTGCCAACTATCCCTTTGTAAGGGTTGTATCAGTTTGCATACCCATGAGCCATGAATAGGGGTGGCCACTTCCCCACAGTCGGTACTTATGCCAATCTCATAGGCAAAAAATGTTATCTCAGAGAAGTTTTAATTTTCATTTCTGTAAAAAGGAGATTGAATACTTTTTCTTATGGTTGTGGGGCATACACACTGTGCCGGTATGAATGTATTATGTTCCCCAAAACTCCATTATCTTTGATGTAATCTTGTGTGGGCAGAGGTATCAGTGTTGATTAGATTGTAATTCTTTTGGGTGCTTCCGTGGAGATGCGCCCCACCCAACTGTGGGTGATGACTAATTGGATAATTTCCATGGAGCTGTAACCCCACCCATTCAGGGTGGGTCTAAATTAAATCACTGGAGCCATATAAATGAGCTGACAAACATAAGGAATTCAGTGCAGCTGAGAGTGACATTTTGAAGAGGAGCTTCAGCCAAAAGGGACACTGAAGAATGCACTGGAACTGAGAGAGAAGCTTCAGCTTACAGAGACATTTTGGAGACAGCCTTTGAAAGCAGACTTTTGCTCCGGAGAAGCTAAGAGAGGACAAACGCCCCAAGAGCAACTAAGAGTGACATTTTTGAGGAGCTGAAGCCTAGAGAGGAACATCCTGGGAGAAAGCCATTTTGAAACCAGAACTTGGAGCAGATGCTGGCCACGTGCCTTCCCAGCTAACAGAGGTCTTCGAGACGCCATTGGCCATCCTCCAGTGAAGGTACCCAACTGTTGATGCATTACCTTGGATGCTTTATGGCCTTAAGACTGTAACTGTGTAACCAATACCCCTTTTATAAAAGCCAGTCCATTTCTGGTGTTTTGCATTCCGGCAGCATTAGCAAACTAGAACACACATGCGTATTTATATGTAGATAGCTTTGTGAGTTGTCTTTGTATATCTTTTGCCCATTTTTGTGTCAAGTTTTTGTTTCCTTACTCTCAGTCTTTAAGAGTACTATAAATATATTAACTTTTGGCCCTTTATCTAGGATACACAATGCAAATATTTTCTTTCAGTTTTTAAGTTGTAAATTTTATATTTTTAGTATTCAAATTTATTAGTATATTGCCTCTTGATTTTGAGTCATATTTACAAATCCAACACTATACCAAGGTTACAGAGAAATTCACCGATGTTTCATTCTAGTACTTGTATGGTTTCATTGTTTATTTGCAGATCCCTGATCCATTTGGCATTTAATCGTGTACATTGTGTGAAATATAGATTTAATTTTACCTTTTTCCAAATAGCTAAACAATTGTCCCAGCACAATTTTTTTAAAAGTCCTCCTTTGCCCTAGTGATTTGAGGTGCCATATATTATATTTCTACATGTATATAGATCTATTCCTGGACTTTTTATTCTATTTCACCAGTCTGTTGGTCTTTCATGCACCGATACCATGCTGTTTTAATTTCACAGGATCAATGGTATGCTTTAATGTCTGACAGAGACAGCCCCTCCCCGCCATAGCTTCTTTTTCAGGATTTTTTTGCATGATTGTTTTACTATGCGAACTTTAGCATCAGTTGACTAGCTCCAGAAAAGAACCTTTTAGATATTTTTCCCGAACTTGTATTAAATTTATAAATTAAGGAGAACTGACAGCTTTTTGATACTGAGTCATTCTATCCAAGAAGAAGGATTATCTTTCCATTTATTCAGGTCTACTTTTGTGACTTTTAGGAGTTTCCTCACAGATTTTGCACACTTGTCTTCCAACTTTTTCATCTTTTATGTTACTATGGTAAATGGAGCTTTCAGTAACATTACAGCCTCTATCTCTAGTTTGTGTACAGGAAGGCTACTGATTTCTCTGTTGATTTTATAATCCATCTTACTCAATTTTTTGAGTTAGTTTTTTCATTGATTCTCTAAGGTTTTCCAGATATACTGCTACCTACAAATAGATTTTTATTTCTTCTCAATTAATTCTTATAATTGATTTCTGCCTTGCATTGACTAATATCTTCAATGCAGTTGGACAATATTAGAGACAGTGAGCATCCTTTCCTTGTTCCTGATCTTGGTGAAAATGCTTCTAGAAATGCCCCATTTACTATGATGCTAACTTTAAGACTAAAATATATATTTTACCATGTTTAGAAAGTATGAGTCAATTCCTAGTTCTACGAGGAACGGGTATTAAATTATGTTGAAGGATGTTTTCAACCTCTTTAAAGATAACATTTCCCTTCTCATGTCTATTAATATGATATGTTTCTGGATATCAAACCAAACATGAATTCCCAGAATAAAACTCACTAGTCATGAGTATTATTTTTCTAATGTGGTGTTGGATTCTATTTGCTAATATTGATAGACAAAATAATATTGGTCTGTAGTTTTCTTTTTTAGTACTGTCTTTATCAGATTTCGGTATCAACATCATACTAGCTTAATAAAAAATTAGGAAGAATTCCTTCATTTTCAATGCTCTGGAACAATTTATAAAGTGGGACTCTCTCATCTATAAAGGCTAGCTACATGACCCCTGTGAAAACATTTGGAACTGTTATTTTTTGCAGTATGGTTCCTTGGTAACTTTCTCTATCTCTTCTATCCAAACTGGTCTGTATAAGCTTTCTATTTCCATTGGGTTAAATTTTACTTATCTATTTCCCTAGTAAATTAGCATTCTAGGTTTTCATGTCTATCTGCAGAGATCTACAAAGAAGCCTCGTGTTTGTTTTGTTTTTTAATTCTGTTTAAATATTTTTTCCCTGTTATCTTTTATTTTGTACAATTGTACGTTTTCTCTTCTTCTTAATCAAGTTAGTAGTGATGCTTCTATTTTGTAAATTTAAAAGACAAAAAGGTATTTTATTTAATTAGGCCTACTGTTTTCCTATTCTCTACCTCATTAATTTTTGCTTTTATGTTTATTATCTCCATCCTTGTGCTTTCCTTTGGTTTAATTTATTATTCTTTCACTGTCTTTTCAAGGTGGGAATTTAAGTCATTTCTTTTTATTGATAAAGGTATTTTAGTGCTATGAATTTTCCTCAAACTGCTGCTTTAAATATATTCCATATACTCTGAGATTTATAGTGTTCTCATCATTTTTTAGAAATTCTGTAATTTCAATTTGCACTCCCTTTTTCATTAAAGAATTATTAAAAGGTCTTTTAATTTCTAGGTGGAAAGATCCTTTTGGGTTTTCTCAATAATTTTTAGTTTAATCCCATAGTGATCAGAGTATCATTTGTATTCAGAGTATTTCACTTTATGACACTTACTGATGATTTCTTTGTTACCTAAATCAATTTTCGAGAATATTCTGTTTCTTTAAAAGATATGTTAGGGTATAATACCTCATGCCACATAGAAAAATAAACTCAAAATGGATCAAAGACCTAAATATAAGAGCCAGAACTATCAAACTCCTAGAGGAAAACAGGGAAACATCTTCAGGACCTTTTGTTATGCAATGGTTTCTTCAACTTTACACTCAAAGAACAAGCAGTAAGAGAAAAAATAGATAAATGGAAACTCATCAAAATTAAACTTTGTGCAAAGGACTTTATCATGATAGAAAAAAGACAGCCCACTCAAACAGAGAAAATATTTGGAAACCACATATCCCACAAGGGTTTAATATCCAGAATATAAAAAGAAACCATTCAACTCAACAACAAAAAGACAAATGATCATTTAAAACATGGGCAAAAGAGTTGAATAGACATTTCTCCAAAGAAGATGTACATATTGCCAGAAAGCACAAGAAAAGGTACTCAATATCATTAGCTATTAGGGAAATGCAAATCAAAATCACAATGAGATACCAGTTCACACCCACTAGAATGGCTACTATTAAGAAAACAAATAAAACAAACAAATAAACAAATAAACAAAAAAAAAAAAACAGAAAATACCAAGTGCTTGAGAGGATGCAGAAAAATAAGAACACTCATTCACTGTGTGCTATACCAGACAGTTTGGCAGTTCCTCAGAAACTTAAGTATAGAATTACTACATGACCCAGCAATCCCACTACTAAATATATACCCAAAAGATTTGAAAGCAGGGACTCGAATAGACATTTGCACACCAATGTTCATAGTGGCATTACTCACAACTGTCAAAGGATGGAAGCAACCTAAGTATCCATCAACCAATGAATGGATAGATAAAATGTGGTATAAACATACAACGGAATATTATTCGGCTGTAAAAAGGAATATACTTCTGATACATGTGACAACACAGATGAACCTTGAGGATATCTTGTTCAGTGAAATAAGCAAGACACAAAAGGACCAATATTTTAGGACCTCACTGATATGAAATAATTAGAATACACAAATCTTAGCATAAGAATCTAGAATACAGGTTATACAGAGCCAGGACGGGAGTGAGGAATGAAAAGTTAATTCTAAATTGTACAGGATTTCTATCTGGGTTGATTGTAAAGTTTTGGTAATGAATAGCGGTGATGGAAGAACAACATTGTGAACATAATTAACAGCACTGAATTATATATGTGAATGCAGTTAAAAGTGTAAATTGTAGATTATATGTTATTAGAATTAATTTTTTTAAAAGGACTGTACAACACAGTGAACCCTAATGTAAACAATATACTATAGGTAATAATAAATTTATAAAAATGTCCTTTCCTGAATTGTAGCAAATGTATTGCACTAATGCAAGGTTTTAATAATACAGTGGTATGTGGGAACTCAGTATTTTATGCATGATTTTTCTGTAATCCTATAACTTCCCAACAAAAAATAATAAGAAATAAAAAATAATAAAACAATTGATGAACCAACATTATTATTAATTCAAGTCTATACTTTATTCGTATTTCCTTAGGTTTTGCCTTATATTCTTTCTCTTTTGCATCCTGGATAAAATATTACATTTAGTATGTCTGGTTTCTCCACTGTAATATTACTTTTTTCTCTCTCTTTCAATACTGCACTCTTTGCAATGAAGTTTATTATGTACACCCACTTAAGGAGTGGGGATTTTTGCTGCCTCCGGCCTCTCTTTTCAACTTTGTTACAACATATAACATTTGCTTGTCTTTCATCCTTGTCCCTGTCTCTCCTAGTTTTACTCTTACCTCTCTTTCTTAGTCTTATATCTTAAAATAGAATAACTTGCTTACCATAAGTCCATTAGCTGAGTTTATCTTAGTCTTCCCTTGGTTGGATAAAGCTCATCTACTAGAAAGTTCCTCAAGGGCTCATGAATACTGAAATCCTTTTGTTCTTCAATGTCTTAAACTGTTTTACTATATACTTGAAATTTGAAGGGCAGCTTGGATGGATATAAAATCCTTGGCTCATAATTTTTCTTTGTGCTTTCTCACTGAATTCTTTTAAATACTCCATTGTTGCCAAATATTCTGTTAGTTTTGAGAAGTCTAATGCCAGTCATATTTTTTTTTTCCTGTAAGTTATTTGGAATTTTTGCCTGAAAAATTGAAGATTTATTTTTCAGAAGTCAAGTAGTTTTTATTAGGATATGTTTCAGGGTTGACTGGTGTTAATCCTTCCCATTACCCAGTGGGTCCTCTTTTTGTTCTTCTTTTACTTCTGGAACATTTCCTTGAATTAATTTTGAATATTACCTATATCCCATTGTTTTGTTTTCTTCTTTAGTGACTCCAATTATAACACAGGGTTGTTTCCTCTTTGCCTATCTTCTTTTTCAACCATTTTTTCTCTGATCCTTTATAGTCTTTCTTTATCTCATTTCATTCCCTTGGTTGTTTTCCCACCTTTCTTCTAAGCTCTTTATTCAGTTTTCATTTATGTCTATTTTCCATTGAGCACACTGTAATTTGTCACTTCTGGTATGATTTTTGTTTTTCTCTTCCACTTCACTCCTGAATCCAACTAACTCTTCTTCCACCCTTTTCCTGCTTTTTTTTGTATATTTGTTTTTAGCACTTGAATTTGTTAATCAAGGTGGTTTTTAACACCCCCAGATGCCCTTCTGAGTATATTTAATTAAGTTTGGAGTGTTGTCTTACAACATTCTTCTGCTTCAGAACTGTTTCTGGGGGAGCACTCATATCATCAGCTGAAGAATATTAATAATGTCAGCTGAAACAATCCTATGTTCCATTTTCCTCTGGTAACCTTGTACAGACTTATTTAAAATGTTTCTATTTTCACTTTGTAGATTTGGACTCATTTACAAGATACCTAATTCAGTGGTGCCAATGTACCAAAGTCCCATTTCTTTACTGGGTTTTTTTATTTTGTTTTTTTTTAACAGTGGTAAAAGGAGATGCCAAGCCTACTTAAAATTGTGCCTAAGAGTCACCCCCAGAGAACTCTTTTGTTGCTCAGATGTGACCTCTCTCTCTCAGCCATTTCTGCAGGTAAACTCGCTGCCCTCCCCCACTACATGAGACATGACTCCCAGGGGTGTAAATCTGCCTGGCAACGTGGGATATGACTCAAGCGGATGAGCTTGGCCCTGGAATTGTGGGATTGAGAAAGCCTAAATATTGTTAAGATATCAATTTTACACTGCTTCCTAACATCAAGAACACACTTTGTTACTCTCCTATAGTCAGTGCTCCGATCTACAAGGACACTTTTTTCAGTATTTTCATATTCTGGCAATGGTTTTATATCAATTTTATAGCCAGTGCTAACTCGCTCTTTCTCTCTTCTGAAAAGATTTTCTAGGGCTACCCTGGCTCACTAGAAAGGCTATAGTAGGAGTCCAGGAGTTTTTACTTTCATTTACAACTTTGAGCATTCCTGTCTTGTGGGTATGATATCAGAATGTCTCCCCACCCTCACCCCACCCCCAGATTTATTTGATCTTGCTGTTCTATATTGTTGAGGGGAATTATTGTGGGGTAATATGGGTTTAGACAACAACATTGTCCTTGATACTTAGAATTCACTGGCTTTAAATTTTGAATACTGTCTAGGAACCAAGAATTCAGGCAACAAACCTGAATGAGACTTGATTTGCAATAACAAAAACCTGGAAACAGTTTCACAATTCTGCCAAGTGCCACAGTTAAAGTCAAACAATTTTCCTTAACAGATTTTAATTGAGTTTCCAGTTCATCCTTTTGGATGCCCAGTTTTATGGGCAGTTGGCCTACTATGAGGCTATCACCTTGGGTCAACTCTGAGTTTTGCCATCTGTGCTCAAACCCTATATGCGTGAAATCTAAAGCTCATGTTTAAACAATTCAGCAACTCTTTGCAAGGTGTGAGGCAAGTTCAATGTTCAGCTTACCTGAGTTCCCAACTACATTTAGTATTTTGACTCAGTAACACTTTCTACAACTTCATCAACACATTTAAAATGCTTATTATATGTTATTCACTATGATAAGATTCAACTATTTTTTAAGTAGGAAGGTCAAACTACTCTAATATAGCTTATTTTCACATACTGAATTTGACTTTTAGAATAAAATGGCCTAATATCACTTAATTTTAGTTGTACTAAAAAAAAAAATTACCTCATCCTTTCATTATTTTAGGGCAAATAATTCCGGTCACCACATAAAATGAAGACCATAAAAATAATTTCTGTTAAACAATGCATGTTACTATGCAAATTTCTAGAATAGACGACTTTAAAATGTGACTTTTTTTTTCTTAAAATGTAGAAAAGTTCTAATGGTAAAAAGTATCATGTCCACTTTAGTTATCAATGGTTTATACTTTCTATTCTGATTTTCTAAAAAAAAAATAATTCTGCTGAATATGAAAAACCCACAGCCAACATCATATTCAATGGTGAAGCAGTGAAAGCTTTCCCTCTAAGAGGAGGAACAAGACAAGGATGCCCATTGTCACTACTGTTATTCAATACTGTGCTATAAGTTCTAGCTAGAGCAGTTAGACAAGAAAAATAAATAAATAAATAAATAATCAGAAAGGAAGAAGTAAAACTTTCCCTATATTCAGATGACATGATCCTATATTTAGAAAGTCCCAAAAAATCTACAACATAGCTACTAGAGCTAATAAATGAGCTCAGCAAAGTGGCAGAATACAAAATTAACACGCAAAAATCAGTAGTGTTTCTATACACTAGTAATGAGCAATTTGAGGAGAAAGTCAAGAAAAAAATTTCATTTACAATGCCAACTAAAAGAATCAAATATCTGGGAGTAAATATAACCAAGGATGTAAAGGACCTATACACAGAAAATTACAAAACACTGCGAAATGAAGTCCTGGAAGGACATTCTGTGTCCATGGATTGGAAGACTAAATACTGTTAAGATATCAATTCTACCCAAACTGATTTACAGATTCAACATAATTCCAATCAAAATTCCAACAGACTACTTTGCAGAAATGGAAAAGCCAATCATCAAATTCATTTGGCAGGGTAAGGAGCCCCAAAAAGCAAAAATCATCCTGAAAATAAAACAACAAAGTTGGAAGACTCATACTTCTGACTTTAAAGCATATTACAAAGCTACAGTGGACAAAACAGCACTATACTGGCATAAAGATAGATATATTGACCAATGGAATCAAATTGAGGGTCAGAAATAGACCCTTACACCTATGGTCAACTGATTTTTGACAAGGCTGCCAAGTCCACTCAATTGGGACAGAACAGTCTCTTCAACAAATGGTGCAGGGAGAACTGGATATCTGTACCCAAAAGAATGAGAGAGGACCCATATCTCCTACCTCATACAAAAATTAACTCAAAATGGATCAAAGACCTAAATATAAGAGCCAGGACCATAAAACCCCTAGGAGAAAACACAGGGAAGTATCTTCGAGATCTTGTGGTAGGCAATGGATTCTTAGACTTTATATCCAAAGCACAAGCAATGAAAGAAAAAAGATACTTGGAACCTCCTCAAAACTGAATACTTTTGTGCCTCAAAGGACTTTGAAAAGGCAGCCTACTCAATGGGAGAAAATATTTGGAAACCACATATCTAGTAAGGGTTTAATATCCAGAATATATAAAGAAATCCTGCACATCAAAAATAAAAAACAAATAACCCAATTTAAAAATGGGCAAAAGACTTGAATAGACATTTCTCCAGATGAAATACAAATATATAAAAAGCACATGAAAAGATGTTCAACATCACTAGCTATTAGGGAAATGCAAGTCAAAATGACAATGAGATATGATCTCATACCTACTAGAACGGCCACTATTAAAGAAAACAGAAAACTACAAGTGTTGGAGAGGATGTGGAGAAACAGGAAAACTTCACTGCTCACCAAGTGGGAAGGTAAAATGGTGCAGATACTGTGGAAGACAGTTTGGTGGTTTCTCAGGAAGCTAAGCATAGAATTGCCATATGATCTGCCAATCCCACTAGTAGGTATACACCCAGAAGAACTGAAAGTAGGAACACAAACAGACATTTGCACACCAATGTTCACAGCAGCATTATTCACAACTGCCAAATGATGGAAAGAACCCAAGTGTCCATTAAGTGATGAATGGGTAAACAAAATGTGGTATATACATACAAGGGAATATTATTCTGCTGTAAGAAAGAATGAAGTCCTGATGCATGCTACAACATGGATGAACACTGAAGGCATTATGTTGAATGAAATAAACCACACACAAAAGGACAAATATTGTATGAGCTCACTAACATCATCTAATTATAATGAGCAAACTCATAGAGTTAAGATTTAGAATAAAAGTTATCAGGAGATAGAACAAGGGTAGAGAATGGGGAGCTGCTGATAAATTTGTGCAAAACTTCTAATTAGGTTGATTGCAAGTGTTTGGAAATGGATAGAGGTGATGGTAGCATACTATTGTGAGTGTACTTAACAGTGATGAATTATGTGTGTGATCATGGTTGAAAGAGAAAGTTTAGGGTCATGTATGCCTCTAGAAGGAAAGCCAGAGGGACAGAGCAGCCTCCTCAATAAATGGTGTTTGGAGAACTGGATATCCATTTCCAAAGGAATGAAAGAGGACTCCTACCTCACACCTTATATAAAAATTAACTCTAATTGGATCAAAGACCTAAACATAAGCGCTAAGACCATAAGACTCTCAGAAGAAAACGTAGGGCAATATCTTAAAGATCTTATGATAGGAGGTGGTTTCCTAGACCTTACACCCAAAGCACGAGCAACCAAAGAACAAATAGACAAATGAGATCACCTCAAAATCAGACATTTTTGTATATCAAAGGACGTTGTTAGAAAAGTAAAAAGTCAGCCTACGCAATGGGAGACAATATTTGGGAACCACATATCAGATAAGGGTTTAATATCCCGAATATATAAAGCAATCCTACAACTCAACAACAGAAAGACAAATAACCCAATTAAAAAATGGGCAAAAGTCATGGACAGACACTTCTGAAGAGGAAATGAAAATGACTCAAAAACACATGAAAAAATGCTCAACTTCACTGGCAATTAGGGACATGCAAATCAAAACCACCATGAGATACCATCTCACACCTACCAGAATAGCCATTATCCAAAAATCAGAAAATTACAAGTTCTGGAGAGGATGTGCAGAAAGAGGCACACTTATTCATGCTGGTGGGAATGTAGAATGGTGCAGCCACTCTGGAAGACAGTGTGGAGGTTCCTCAGGAAACTAAGTATAGATTTGCCATATGACCCAGCTATTCCATTGCTAGGTATATACTCAAAGGAACTGAAAGGTAAGACACAAACAGACATTTGTAAACCGATGTTTACTGCAGCATTATTCACGATTGCCAAGAGATGGAAGCAGCCCAAATGTCCATCAACGGACAAGTGGATAAACAAACTGTGGTATATACTCATGATGGAATATTATGCAGCTGTAAGACAGAACAAAGACATGGAACATATAATAACATGGATGAACCTTGAGGACATTATGTTGACTGAAGTTAGCTACAAACAAAAGGACAAATACTGTATGGTCTCACTAATATGAACTAACACTAATGAGCAAACTTTGAGAGTTAAAACTTGATATCACAGGCTACCAGGAGATAGAAAGAGGGCAGAGATCAGGCATTTGATACTGAAGGACTACAGAAATGTTCAGCAGGACTGATTGTAAAGATCCAGAAATAGATAGCATAATACTGGGTAATAGTAGCACAATATTGTAAGTACATGGAACAAGATGTCTGTGAGTAAAGCTGAAAGAGGTGGGATGGGGGATGTATGACACCAGAGGTAAAGACAGATGATGAAGACTGGGACTGTATAACTTGGCAAAAACTAGGGTGGCCAATGATTGTTGCCAAATATACAAATATAAAAATGTTCTCACATGTGGGAGAACAAATGAATGTCAAACATGCAGAGTGTTGAAAAAGGGATGGTATTTGGGGAAAAACATAATCAAAGCAAACTGGAGTCTATGGTCAACAGTAACATTCCAGTACGCTTCCATTAAATGCAACAACGGCAATACATCAAAGTTAAATGTGTATGAGAGGGGGATATAAGAGGGACATGGGATTTTTGGTAGTGGTATTGTATTCTGTCCTTACTATTATATTGTATTGTATGATACTTTATTTTTCTTTTTATTATCTTTTTTTATTATTCACCAAAAAAAAACACTTTTTCATAATAATCAATATGTTCAAGCGCTGACTGTGGTGATAAATGTACAACTACGTGATGATGCCTTGAACAGCTAATTGTACACTGTGGATCGTGGTATGTTAAATGAAGATATCTCTATAAGATTGTAGGAAAAAATATAAATACAGGTAAAAGTGCTGGAGAAAACATGGAGAGAGGGATGTACCTATTTACTGTTGATGAGGAGGCAGAATGGTGTAGCCTTTCTGGAGGTCACTGGTGGCTCCACAAGAAGCTAAGTATGTGGGGCCATAAGGTCCTATAACCTCATTATGGGGTATGTATTTGGAAGATCCTAGAGCAGAAACATGAATGGACATTTGCACACTGGTGTTTATGGAAGCAGTATTCATGATTCGCAATGGGTGGAGGTGGCCTAAGGGTACGCGGATTGAGGAACAGAATGGTGAAATGTGGTGTATGCATACAATGGAATATTGAGCAACTACGAGAAGGAGTGAAGCTATGACACACACAATGAGGTAATGGATCTTGTAAACAGCATGTTGAGTGAAGTACGCTAGAAACCAAGGCGAACACTATAATGCCTCACCAATATAGACTAACTACAATGTGTAAACTCAGAATTAAATCTTAGAGCACAGCCTAACAGGGAAATTATTATTGTAATGGTCCCTAGATTATAAGCTCTTACAGCAGTCAAATCTATTCCTGAATTGTAATGGCTATCTCCAAACTTTGAGATGTTGATCCCTTAACGTATAAACAGATAGGTCTCTGGAACATTGGGTATCTGTGTTACAACCTGAAACTCAGAGCTACAGCTCGGCAGATATGAATATCAGTATTAACGCATACAGCAACTGTTAAAAAAAAAAGCTGAAATAGAGCCCAGACTTCAATTAGAGACATGAATAAAGCAGATCTGGTTAAGACTAGAGCAAATAGGGCCAAAGGGTAAAGGTTGAAACAGACTGTGTACAAACTTCAGCTTCCATGTGAGACCAAGGGAAGAGATGTTTATTTGGTGTAGGATCTATATTTTCTAAACAATATAACTTCTACAGTCAGTTTGTTCAAACACTACAATTAGATGGAACTTTGAATAGGATGGAAGCTATGGTAGGTCTGTATAGATTAGAATGAAATAGCAACACATCCTAAAGTAATTTGGGTGGAGAATAAAAATATATATTTGGGGCTCCCCTGAAGAGCTGGGGAAGAATGCAGAGGTGTTGGACTTCCTCACCTGGATTCCTGCTGATGTTTTCACAAACACTGGGGACTGATGGCTTGATGTGCTGAGCCCTCTGTCTTGAGGCTGGCCCCCACGAAGCTTGTTGCTGCAAGGAGAGGCTAAACCTGCTTATACTTGTGCCTAAGAGTCTCCCGAGTGCCTCTTTGTTGCTCAGATGTGGCCCTCTCTCTCTAACTAAGCCACCTTGATGGGTGATCACACAGCCCTCCCCTCTACTTGGGACCTGATTGAGCAACGCAGGATATGACTCCCAGGGATGAATCTGGACCCAGCACTGGGGGATTGAGAACATCTTCTTGACCAAAAGGGGGATACAAAATCAGATGAAATACTTTCAGTGGCTGAGAGATTTCAAATGGAGTCGAGAGGTCACTCTGGTGGACATTCTTACTCACAATATAGATAACACTTTTCAGGTTTTAATATATTGGAATAGCTAGAAGTAAATACCTGAAACTACCAAACTCCAACCCAGTAGCCTGGACTCCTGAAGACGATTGTATAACAATGTAGCTTACAAGGGGTGACAGTGTGATTGTGAAAACCCTGTGGATCGCACTCCCTTTATTCAGTGTATGGATGGATGAGTGGAAAAATGGGGACAAAACCTAAATGAAAAATAGGGTGGGATGGGGGGGGTGATTTGTTCTTTTTTTATTTTTATTTTTTATTCTGATTCTGATTCTTTCTGGTGTAAGGAAAATGTTCAAAAATAGATTGGGGTGATGAATGCACAACTATAAGATGGTACTGTGAACAGCTGATTGTACACCATGGATGACTGTATGGTATGTGAATATATCTCAATAAAACTGAATTTAAAAAAAAAAAAGAAAAATACAGATGATAAAAGAATAGGGGAGAATTATAATTCTGGGATTTTTCAGCTTCATCAGTTATCAATACTTGAGTATAATGATTCAGATATTAAGCATCATTCTATACCAATGGTGTTTACAAAGTTTTTTTAATATATTTCCTTTAATAATGGGCTTACCAAGTAGACTCCTTTTGACAAATTGTCAAAAATTGTACATTTTTTAGTAGCAGAGAGCGATAAGTATACAGTAAAGGAAATATACCTAGTAAAGGAAGTTGAGCTTCTGTCCAAAAGATAAATTGTTTTTCTAGATATTTTTTCTCTATCCGACAACTTATGTATGCCACAGTGTGGGATCAGCTTTATGTAGAATAAAGAAGTAGGAGGAAAAAAATAGATGATGATAAAGATTAACTAAATTATTTATGGTTAGACTTCTCTCCAGACCTCAAAAGTATGGTTCTATACCAACCCCAATTAAGATAGAAGTATGGATAAATGGGGAATGAATATGTTTAGTTATCCAAGGCTAGAGAGTATTACTCTTCAGTATTGCATACATGAATGTATAGGTTTATTTTTATGCATAGATAGACAAAAGTGATTGTCTTTTATTTACTCTTTCCTTCTGGGCCACAAATACAGAGAGCTGAATTAATACTCCTCCTCAGCATAGACATACTGGTTTGTACAAAGCTCCTTTCAATTTATTTTATTATTTTTCCCTTTATCCTCAATTCCATTCATCTGTAGCCATGCTGTTGTATTTAATTTAGGAACTGAGATATTAAAGTATCCTTTAAGTATATGTTGTTGTTTTATGTATTATGTATTTAATTTTAAAAATGCTGTGTTTCTATAGATCTTATTCTGTTTTTTAAAATCTGTAAAAGCATCCTTCTTATTGCTTCTGACTGAAGAAGTATGCATTCCTCACATTTTACTTAGGAACGTTTCTGTTGCCTCCAACTTCCCTCCACCACATATACAAAGCTTTTCTGGGGTTTATACTTAGTAGTGGGATTGTTGGGTCATGGGGTATATGTATATTTAATCCTATGAAGTACTGCCAGAATAGTTATAGTAATTCAAACTTCCACCAGCATTGTGTAAAGCTTTCTTGCCACTTTCTCATATCTTTGCCAACACTAGCTACCCTAATTCCCGAATCCAAAAATTCTGAAACTCTTCAAATTTTTTTGTTTTTTTTTATATAAAATTTTACAGCAAATTCACCTGTCTCAGAATTTGATCTGAATGGTTTTGATTTATTTCTAGTCTGTATCCTACTTAATATAAATATTCATTTGTTTCATCATAGAAATATTAATATGCTTGATTACAGGTACTTTTTACCACTCCAAAATCAGAAAACTTCTGTATTCTCAAACACATCTGGCCCTGAGAGTTTCATATATGGGACCTGTGTTACATGACTTTCAAATTTTAATAAATATGATGGGCATAAAAAAAAATGTTAAAGTTAAAATGGAAAATTCTGTTATATATAAATTTCCACAATAAAAATCATTAAATATACATAGATACATATTTATATAGTAATAGGTACTCAGGATTCAGTTAATTTTCTTTTTGGTGGTGGTTGTTGATGGATAAAGAAGGAACATAATGAAATTTCTTGGCTACAATCACTAAATTCAACCTAAGAGTTACAGTAACTAACACATCAATTTTCCAACTTACTTCTGAGAGCGACCCTCTACTCCTGTGATCTAGAAGATGAATGAGTAGTACCCATAATTCTTTAATGCATGGACATGGGCAATGGTGATTCATTAATGCTTCAGAAGGCCTAACCTGTGGTAAAGAACCAAAATGAGTTATTCATAAGAAAATAGCAGGATTTTACATGCCAGATATCTCCAGAAAATTTTAAGAGTGATTTAGATGACTTTAAATTCACATTCAATTACATAAAATTATTAATTTTAAAATGTCATTATTTTATCTTTTAAAACAAATTTCAATTTTACAACAAAAAGTACAGAATGAATTTTATTTTCAACTTAAAAAAAAAAAAAAAACTCCATCAAACCTTTTCTGTAAAGGGCTATATAGCAAATATTTTATAGGGTCTATGGGCCACAAACTCTCCTTCACAACTACTCAACTCTGTCATCGTAGAGCAACAGCAGCCATAGACAACAGGGAAACAAATGGACGGGACTGTGTTCCAGTAAAACCTTAGTGACAAAAGCAGGTGGTAGGCTGGATTTGGCCTGAGGCCTAGAGTTCGCTGCTCTTAATCTAATCCATCTACCACAATGAAAAGAGCTCTAATGAAAAGATTAGAAAATAAATTTTAATTCACTATAAGAGAGTAAAAGTTTTCCAAAATAGACTAAATATAAACTTTAAAGACTTATCAAGATTAGTCAATTTCCAAATTACTTATAATTCCTGTAACAAAAATATTCTCAATGGCTCTAGATAATGCAGAGAATATGCAACCTATTTGCAAATATGGTTAGATTTCTGAAATCCATAGTGTATTCAACATTTTGCATGTTGCATACACATTTCTAAAATAACATATAGTAAAAAAATAATTATGGTGATATTACTATATCATATCTGGTCAATCCACTAATTAATCATAAACATGATTTAGTTTAAAAGACAGTGATAAATTGATAGAACACAATCAAAATCTAAATTTTACTGTAAGTGATAATAATCTACGAATTTCCATCTCTTAAAAATGAATGTGTACGTGAGCACAAGAGAAGAATATGTATCCTGCTGTTGTGGGATGCAGTGTTCTATAAATGTCTGTCAAGTCTAGTTCATTTATCATAAAATTCAACATCTCCGTTTCCTTGTTGATTCTCTGTCCAGCTGTTCTATCCATGATGAGAGTGGTATACTGAAGTCTCCAACTATTATTGTGGAGTTATCTACTATTCCTTTCAGTGTTCTCAGTGTCTGCCTCATGAATTTTGGGGCACTCTGGTTTGGTGCATAAATGTTTATGATTGCTATGTTTTCTTGATGAATTGACCCTTTTATTAATATATAGTGTCCTTCTTTGTCTCTTTCAATTGTTTTACTTTTGATGTCTACTTTGTCTGACACTAGTATAGCTACTCCCGCTTTTTTCTGGTTGCTGTTTCCATGAAATATCTTTTTCCAACCTTTCACTTTAAGCCTATTTTTGTCCTGTGTCTAAGGTGAGTTTCTTGTAGACAGCATATAGATGGGTCCTGCTTTTTAATCCATTCTGCCAGTCTGTGTCTTTTTATTGGGGAGTTAACCCATTAACATTTAGTGTTATTACTGTAAGGGCAGTACTTTCGTCTATCATTTTATCTTTTGGATTTTATATGTCATGTCTTATTTTTTCCTCTCTCTTTTTACCCTTCCTGATAATCTTCATTTCCACACTCTTCTCCAAACCTCTTTCTCCTGTCTTTCCCTATCAGCCTGTAGCACTCCCTTTAGTATTTCCTGTAGCAACGATCTCATATTTATTGTGGTCTCATACACCATGGATGATTGTATGGTATGTGAACATATCTCAATAAAACTGAATTAAAAAAAAAATGAATGTGTAAACAAATACTGAGGGCAGGAGGTTTGATGTGCCGAGCCCTCTACCATGGGACTTGCCCTTATGAAGCTTGTTACTGCAAAGGAGAGGCTAAACCTGCTTATAATTCTGCCTAAGTCTCCCCTTGAGTACCTCTTTGTTGCTCAGATGTGGCCCTCTCTCTCTAGCTAAGCCAACTGGGCAGGTGAAATCACTGCCCTCCCCCCCACATAGGATCTGACTCCCAAGGGTGTAAATCTCCTAGGCAAAGCAGGATATGATTCCAGGGGATGAATCTGGACCTGGCATCGTGGAATTGAGAACATGTTCTTGACCAAAAGGGGGTGCGAAATGAAATGAAATAAAGTTTCAGTGGCTGAGAGATTCCAGATGGAGTCGAGAGGTCACTCTGGTGGGCATTCTTATGCACTATGTAATATAGATAACCCTTTTTAGTTTTTAATGCATTGGAATAGCTAGAAGTAAATACCTGAAACTATCAAACTGCAACCCAGTAGCCTTGACTCTTAAACACAATTGTATAGCAATGTAGCTTACAAGAAGTGACAGCGTGATTGTGAAAGCTTTATGGATCACTCCCTTTATCCAGTGTATGGATGGTTGAGCAGAAAAATCGGGGCAAAAAACTAAATGAAAAATAACATGGGGGGGGATGATTTGGGTGTTCTTTTTTACTTTTATTTTTTATTC
Organism: Choloepus didactylus; assembly: GCF_015220235.1. Taxonomy (NCBI): domain Eukaryota; kingdom Metazoa; phylum Chordata; class Mammalia; order Pilosa; family Megalonychidae; genus Choloepus; species Choloepus didactylus. The sequence continues at coordinate 54,467,125 of NC_051313.1, read as the reverse complement.
TTATTTTCACTTCTTCTGATTCAAGGAAAATGTTCAAAAAATACACTGGAGTGATGAATGCATAACCATATAATGGTACTGTGAACAACTGATTGTACACTTTGGATGACTGTATGGTATGTGAATATATCTCAATAAAATTGAATTTAAAAAATGAATGGGTAGAATGGTATGTGGGGGGAAAATACGTATTGCAAGATACGGACTACAGTTAACAGTAATACCTTAAAATTCTTTCATCAACAGTAACTATTGTACCACACCAATTCTAGGGGTCAACAAGAGGGGGAAAATAAGGGATATGGGGTATTCTGGGTTTTCTTTTTTGTTTTTTTTGTTTGTTTGTTTGTTTTGTTTTGTTTTGCATCTATCTGATAATTTTCTTTTTGGAGTGACGAAATTCGTCTAAAAGCAAGTATGATGATGACTGCACAACTAAGTGATGATACTGTGAGATACTGATTGTATAATTTGGATGGAATATATGATAAAATAATATATCTCAATAAAATATGAAAAAAAAAAAAAGAATGTGTTCTGTAGCACCCTTAAATCAATGACTGCCTTAAATCCCCTACAATAAATTCAACTGAGTAAAACTACATAATTTCCCCAATGATTCTAGACCTTTTAAGAATACAAGAAAAGAAACACTCCCTTTAAATTTGTCAGCTAACTTTAATTAAGTACTCATCTATTTTATTATTATATAATAGCCATAAATTATTAGAGGCTATGCTTCTCCTATTTGAACGGAAGTTAAACTTCCAGTCAAAATCGTAAACATCTTACTTTTATTTTTTTGACAAGACGGGAAACACATTTAAAAAAAAAAAAAAACAGCTCTAAGACATAATTCCTGCCTATTTAAAATGTTTAAATCAAAATTATTTTCCAATTCAGCCCCCAGATAATAGTAAATAAATATAAAATTAGGACAACCAATAAATAAACCATTTTAAATTCTTCCAGATTTAACCACTTGCATTTAAGGACTACTGCAATTAAGTATCAAAAATACAAATAAACTCTTAAAGCATTACCTTGTCATACCTGTTGAGTGACAGGCTTATTAAATCACAAAGGAGATTTTCACAATGCTCTTCAAACAGACTGACATTGGTTAAATTGTCACCTGCCAGATTCATAAACTGATGACCATATACAACTTGTTCTAAAAATGTAATAAAAGAAATCTTATTTTAAACTATAGTAGATTTTACTGATTCAGAAGGAAAGAGTAACAGCACATATTTAAATTAACTTACTGAACAAAACTGCAACATGTAGTTATTGTCATTTTGTGCAAATAAAAGTTAAATTTGAGGCCAATTCCTTTCTTATGTGAGCATTGATAAATATTACCTTAAAAATTTCCAATCATTCAAGTACCATTTAAAAGATGTCACTTTTCTTAATGTGGCTATCTTTTAAAAGCATGTAGCAACAACAATAAAAGAAGACCAGGAAAACTTCACTCATATTTCTAACCAACAAAGCCTTTAAAACATTACACTTAAACAAATACAGATAAACTGACCACATGCAATTGTTTTATAATGTAAAATAGAGTAAACCAAAGTTACAGATACCAACATTTGTACCTATATTAGAGGTAGTTCACCTGAGTATTCCTCTAAGGAAATATTATTTGAAATACAGAATTCATGTAAGGGAGGAAGTGGTATAATGTGTTTGTGAGTCTCTGTGTGAGTAGATAAATACAAGTTCTAAAAAAAAACACACATATATATACACATATATGTATTGAGGTATATATTAATTCATTGAAAAGCAGGTATTGAGTTTATGGATGCCTTTAATTTACAACCTAAATAATCAATAATTTACTTTACAAGTAAATAATATTTTCAGAATATTGCTAAATTGTCAAGAGAACCTAATGAGGCCATACAGCAAGACCAAGAAATAGACAACACAAAATATAAAGGATTAATATCTATAACATATACAAAAGTTATTAATTAACAACAAAAAAACACCTCAACAGAAAAACATGCAAAAAATATGAAAAGGTATAATAAGACAAACACAAATGGATAATAAAGTTATGTAAAGATGCTCAACTTCACTGGTAATTGGAAAACTGCAAAGTAAAAAAGAGACTCAATATCATTTTCACTTATTAGTTGGCAAAAAATGAAAACAATAATTTCCACTTCTGGCAAGGATATGAGGCAAAGGCACACTCACTGTGAGTGTATATAAATTGGTAAAACTTACTAGAAAGCAACAGGGCAGTGAGTGCATACAATACGAAAAACTGCAATGTGCCATTACACTTCTAAGAATCCATTTTACAGAAAAACTTGTACATGTATTAACAGATATATATATACACAAGGAGTACTCAAAATGGTATTTATAGTATAAAAAGACATGAATGTTCAAAACATTGAATATTTTTAAATGTTCAAAAATAGATGGCTAAATAAGGTACAGAAGATCCATAACATTTAGCCCTTAAAATGAATGAAGTAGAACTATATATACAAACATTAACAGGTTTATGTTAAAGACCAAAAACTGTTAAATGAAGGACCAAACAGAACAGTATGATGATACCGTTTGTGGTTAGACACAAAAACAAAAATCCTACCTCTTGTATGTATACACACTCACACACAAACACATACGCAAATATATAGAAAACAAGTATGGAAAGACGAATAGATCGAACTATTCCCTCCAGTGTTACCTCTGGGAAAAGCAAGTCAGATTTTCAATTTTACTTTGATTATTATTGATTTTGTTATCAAAAAAAAATTACAATGCACTTATGTAATTTTAAAGGAGTAATAACAAAATTTAGATTAACAATGGACAAACCAAAAATCCATAAACTTACTCAATTTTTCACCCAGCATATGAAGAATTTCTAGCACCAGCCAATGGATATCTAAGTGGAGATGTAATAAATGCCATGACGGTGGAAAGAGCTGTAAATGACATTATCAACTGTGATTGAGAATTCTTAATACTTTACACTAGGTATTTTACAGTCACAACACTCCTCCATAAAGACAAAAACCAATTAACCTACCACTATTTAAAAGCTCAGGGAAAACTTTTGTCTTGTTCATTAGAGAATTCTTTGACTGGAGATCTTTGAAAGCAGGATATATTTTCATCTGCTGATTTAAGATAGACCCTTCTTGGAGCTGCTGAATAAACTTGTATAGTCAAGTTCCCTTCCAACCAACCTCTGATTCTACTAAAGCTGCAAGGTAGTAGAAGAATTTTTTTCAACACTTATTTTCATTATTTTGTTAGAGTATTAGGCAGAAAATATTTTTAAAAATTTAATGCGAACTCTTTATTCTTTAAATTATTTTAACAAGACTTTTAGACCATGTAATAAGAACTTATATACTTCATTACAAACCCACAACATAGACACTGTTGTCATCCCTATTAAGAAACTCAAGAAAGGTGAAGAAATTTACCTCTCAATTCATGTATTAGTATTCAAACCCAAGTCTAGCTGACTCAAAACCAGTAGTTTTGACTACTGTGCTGTACTGGGTTAACAATACTCTTCCTCTAGTCAACATTTACCAACACTAGAAAAATAAATAAAATAATACAACACATCCCATTAAAATAAGAAAAATGATGAAGAAGGATCTTGCCTTATCAAATATGCAAACAAAATAAAAGTCTACACTAATAATGGCACAGAAATAGATAATAAATAAGCAGCAAGAATACAAAGAAAGAAAGAAAGAAACATGGCATCTCAAACCTATAGGGAAACCATGGGTTATTCAATAAAAGATAGGATTACTAGCATATCCATTCCCAAGAAACTAGATTTCCCACCTCACAGCATATTAAAAAACAGAAATGAATTACAAAGGTAACTGTAAAAAATAAATAACAGCACAAAGATACAAAAGAAATCACTGAGAAAATATAATTATGTAAAAACCTTAAATCATCTACCTGGCAACTCAGCTTAAATAGTAAAAAAATTATAAATAGAAGAAAATATTTGTAATACATAATACCAAATAATATCTCTAGCAAAAAGAATTTCTAAAAATTAATAAGAAAAAAACAATGCTCAATTGGAAATACCAATTAAGACAAGACTACTTATATAAGATTGGTAAAACATAATTGAAGTTCTGAAAGGTGCTTTTTATCTTGGGGTACTTTTTTTTTTTTTAGTATGACTACAATTTCCCCTGCTTTAAAAATTCATTCTTTGGCTCTTCAAATAACCTATTTTTTCAAGATCTGCCTAATTTCAGAGACTACACATTATTTCTGCTGCTAGATAATTTATTTTTATTTTCTTATGCACTTGGAGGATTTCCAGAAAATAAAAAACAGCCCAATTTATAGAGACTAGAAGGAAGAAGTAAAGATATCCCTCTCCCCACAATCTGTCAATGAATCTTTATTAAATGACATGATTAAAAGCAATTATCTACTTGCTTTCTGTGGATTAGACTATATTAATCCATGAATTCAAATTATTTTATTATTATATATATTGATCTTTATCCCTGTTAAGAACAGTCAAATGTTTTATTTTCTTGGAAATATCACAGAAATAAACATTTAATTGTGCCCTATATTTTGGCAAAGATATGTTCCTAAAAACATTATTCAAATTGGTGAAGTTGGACACAATGAAAGAGGTTGAAAGTGAAAGGAATCCTACAGCGAATTATCATGATCTGTCCTTCACAGAAGTTCACATTTTGACAAGGAGAATTTATTAATCATAACTATAAACTTGCTCATACTAACAATACAAATTTTTAAAAAGCAAACTTTGAGGGAATGATAATCAAAGGAGGGAAAAAAGGCATAGTCAAAGCAATCCTAATCACATTCCCAAAAGGCCTCCAAAGTCAGATTAGATATAACAATGTGGTTTTAACCCTTTTTAGGTTCTAATGAATTGGAATAGCTAGCAGTAAATACCTGAAACTATCAAACTACAACCCAGAACCCTTGAATCTTGAAGAAAATTGTATAAAAATTTAGCTTATGAGGGATGACGATGTGATTGGGAAAGCCATGTGGTTTGTCCAGTGTATGGATGGATGAGTAGAAAAACGGGGGCAAAAAAAAAAAAAAAAAGCACCCAATGATCTTTTTTACTTTAAGTGCTCTTTTTCACTTTAACTTTTATTCTTTTTACATTTGTATGTGTGGTAATGAAAATGTTCAAAAATTAATTTTGGTGATGGACGCACAACTATGTGGTGGTACTGTGAACAACTGATTATACGCTTTGTATGACTATACGGTATGTGAATATATCTCAATAAAATTGAATTATTAAAAAAAACAGAAAAGGAAAAAAAGTGTATTTTTTAATAATGTAATCTTGAATCTTTCTAGAATATAAACTAGGGATTATCTAAACCTTTATCAATGAGGAAGATGACAGAAATGTTAGAAAATAAAGGTCATTATATTTACTTTGAAATTTTTCTACATTTATACTATCACAATCTGGAATAATGAACACCTAACATTGACTAAAGTATATATACTATGTCTTAAGCATACTGTGAATATTAATTTATTTAATCCTTCCAACAAATTCAATGAAGTTATACCAATTATACAGATTAGAGACTGAAGCAGAGATGCTACTTGCCCAAAGGCACACAATTAATAAAAAGGGGAGCCAGAAATTTCTACTGGTTCAACTCAGGCCAAGTTTCACTCTTGACTAATTTCTCTCTTCTTGAATAAATACTTCTTGAGCACAGAAAAGGATGATAATCTAAAAATTAAATAAAAGAAGTCAAACCTTAGTCTGGTTTTGATTTACAAATGCTCCTAGATGAATATTGCGAAGTTCAGATAGATGTCCAACATAGAAGAGCAATCCATGAAGCTCATCAATCAACACTGAGGGAAGTTGAGCCTCCAAAGCCTCATAGGGATGCACAGGAACATCACTCTCAGCATTTTGTACTTTCAGGTACCTAAAAAATAATTAGATACAATAAACAATCTGAATCTGGATACATATATATTCAGGATTCATGCAGTAATCAAAATATACTGAGCTGATAGCCTACCTGAAGATGAAAACTTTAACATAATGAAGAAATAGTATACACTGCTGCCTAATACTGTCTGCTTTGCAGTGGAGGATTGTTATCTGTCCTGAAACCAAAAAAAGACAATGTTAATCATAACTTAATCCATGGACAATGACAAAAAAAACTTTGTAAGCAACAGCAGCAGCAATTCTCTATCTTATAACTTTTTCAACTGATTCCCATCTGGTCCTTACTCCTACTACTCCAAAAAAATCAGATCTTAAGGCCAGTGATGAAGCCAATGCTACCCAATCTAATGGACACTATTTGTACTTGATAACCTGCCTTCACACAAATACTGACTACACTTGGCTTCCCTGATACCACATACTGCCAGTCTTCTTTCTTCCTTTACTATCCTTTCTTTTACCACTCCTTTATTGGATCCTCTTCCTTAAAGCTACAACTGACAGGAGATCTCCCTCAAGACTCAGTCCTGAGTCTTCTCCTCTCTGTACATCTCTTCCTATAGGTAAAAACACCCCAAATCTTTACTTCTAAATGATAATGACTCCAAAAAGTTTATGTATATTCCAGAACTCTCCTCTGCACCCCAGACGTTGCATGTCAAACTTCCTGACATCTATATTTGGATTGCTCTGACAGTGCAATTTCCCAAAACCTGTTCACCAGGAGCAAGTTTTCTCTATCTCTTTAACTGGTGTCACCAGTCACTTATATGTTAACTTCATATCTAATCCATCAGAGTCCTATTAAGCTTATACCCAAATTTACCACCAAAACAATCCATTTTCTCTATGGAGGCCCAATAATCTCTCGACTGAACTGCAACAGAGCTCCAAACAGGTCTTCAGATGTCATCCTTTGCCATTCTATAATCTAAGTGCATAATTTGCTTAAAATGTATATAAATTCCTGTCACCTCATCAAAATCTATGAAACGCTATCAACTGCATTCACAATAAAGCCAAAATTTAATGGACTAGTAATTTTCCTGTCTCTCTCCAACCTCATCACATGCCATCTTCCCCTCACTTATTTCAACATTTACTTCAACAAAAATTATCTGAGTAGCTACGGTGTGTAAAACCCTGAAAACCACTATAGGGAAAATGAGTAAGAGACAATCAATAAACAAAAGCAGAGAAAACAAGAGAATTATAAGCAAGAAATTCTTATCCACATTAAAAATAAAGCAAGAAGGATCTAAGACGGCAGCATAGACAGGAGTGGAAGCTAAGTAGTCCCCCTGGAACAACAGAAAAAAAAACAGAAACAACTAGTAAATAATCCAGAATAACTGCAGGGGGACAAACGAGACCGTCCACTCATCATACACCAACCTGCATTGGGAGGAATGCCCAAGATCACAGCATAAAATCTGTAAGTAAAACCTGCGGATCCAAGTCACGAGACCCCTTCCCCCATAGCCCGAGCTGCAAAGGCTTGTGGTGCCAGAGAGAAGTTCTCTCTCAGCAAGCAAATATAGCTCAGCTGAGCTCCAACTGAGGTTTTAAGTAGCAAGTGTGAACTGCTCCCTACAGATACAAATCCCCAAAAAACAGAGGCTTTGGGTGACGACTGACCTTGGAGAGGCGGAGGGTCGCCTTGGACTAGGTTTGAAGAGGACTATCTGTTTATTTTTCGGCTCAGTGGAGAAAGCCCCAGCCATTTTCAGTTCCCAGTGTTGTGACTCAGAGAAGGGTGGAGATAGCACAAGCAGATACAGAGAACATCGAAATGCTAATGACCTCCCACTAGGGGTCTATCTTCTCCAAGAGGAAAGGGGTGGGGCCCTTTCCATTCAGAACCAGAACACGGCCACACCTCCTCATACCAGGCAAGAATTATAGGCTAACAGGCATCACCTGCTGGGCAGAAAAGCATCAGAGGGTGTACCAGCTTTCTAAGACACACCCTCAGGGAAACCAGATACTGGATATTTCTTCCCTCTGGGACCTGAGCCTGTTCTGGTCTGGGAAAACCTGATTGGGGTAACCAAGGAAACCATGCCTAGACAACAGAAAATTACACTAAGTGTACAACCTACACTAAGAAAAACAAAGTTATGGCCCAGTCAAAGGAACAAACGTACACTTCAACTGAGATACAGGAATTTAAACTAATGCTAAATCAGTTCAAAAAGTTTAGAGAAGATTTGACAAAAGAGAGGCTGTAAAGAAAACACTGGGCATACATAAGGCAGAAATCGAAAGTTAAAAAAAACAACTAGTAGAATCTATGGAAATGAAAGGCACAACACAAGAGACAAAAGACACAATAGAAACACACAACAGCAGATCTCAAGAGGCAGAAGAAAACACTCAGGAACTGGAGAACAAAACACCTGAAAGCCTACATGCAAAGGAGCAGATGGAGAAAAGAATGAAAAAATATAAGCAACATCTCCAGGAACTTAAGGATGAAACAAAGTACAAGGGTGTACGTATCATCAGTGTCCCAGAAAGAGAAGAGAAGGGAAAAGGGGCAGAAGCAATAATAGAGGAAATAATTCATGAAAATTTCCCATCTCTTATGAAAGACATAGAATTACAGATCCAAGAAGTGCAGCGTACCCCAAACAGAATAGATCTGAATAGGCCTACGCCAAGACACTTAATAATCAGATTATCAAATGTCAAAGACAAAGAGAGAATCCTGAAAGCAGCAAGAGAAAAGCAATCCATCACATACAAAGGAAGCTTAATAAGACTATGTGCGGATCTCTCAGCAGAAATCATGGAGGCAAGAAGGAAGTGGTGTGATATATTTAAGACACTGAAAGAGGAAAACCGCCAGCCAAGAATCCTATATCCAGCAAAGCTGTCCTTCAAATATGAGGGAGAGCTCAAAATATTTTCCAACAAACAGACAATGAAAGACTTTGTGAACGAGACACCTGCCCTACAGGAAATACTAAAGGGAGCACTACAGAGTGATAGGAGTAAGACAGGAGTGCGTGGTTTGGAACACAATTTTGGGAGATGGTAGCACAGCAATGTAAGTACACTGAACAAAGATGACTATGAATACAGTTGAGAGAGGAAGGTTGGGAACATGTGAGACACCAGAAGAAAGGAGGAAAGATAAAGACTGGGACTGTGTAACTTGGTGAAATTTAGAACTTTGGAGCAGACACAAGCTGCGTGCCTTCCCAGCTAACAGAGGTTTTCTGGACACCATTGGCCGTCCTCCAGTGAAGGTACTCGATTGCTGATGTATTACCTTGGACACTTTATGGACTTAAGAAGGTAACTGTGTAACAAAATAAGACCCCTTTATAAAAGCCAATCCATTTCTGGTGTTTTGCATTCCAGCAGCATTAGCAAACTGGAACACCATACAATGAAAACACTGGACGTACATAAGGTAGAAACTGAAAGTTCAAAAAACCAACTGGCAGAATCTATGGAAATGAAAGGCACAACACAAGAGATGAAAGACACAATGGAAACATACAACAGCAGATCTCAAGAGGTAGAACAAAACACTCGGGAACTGGAGAACAAGGCACTTGAAAGCCTACACACAAAAGAACAGATGGAGAAAAGAATGTAAAAATATGAGCAACATCTCCAGGAACTAAAGGACAAAACAAAAAGCAAGTATGTATGTGTCATTAGTGTCCCAGAAGGAGAAAGAGAAGGGAAAAAGGCAGAAGCAATAATAGAGGAAATAATCAACGAAAATTTCCCATCTCTTATGAAAGACATAAAATTACAGATCCAAGAAGCGCAGCGTACCCCAAACAGAATAGATCTGAATAGGCCTACACCAAGACACTTAGTAATCAGATTATCAAATGTCAAAGATAAAGAGAAAGCAGCAAGAGAAAAACAATCTATCACATACAAAGGAAGCTTGATAAGACTATGTGCAGATTTCTCAATAGAAACCATGGAGACAAGAAGGAAGTGGAGTGATATGTTTAAGATACTGAAAGAGAAAAACCACCAAACAAGAATCCTATATCTGCCAAACTATCCTTCAGATATGACGGAGAGCTTAAAATATTCTCTGACAAACAGACAATGACAGAATTTGTGAACAAAATACTTGCTCTACAGGAAACACTAAAGGAAGCACTGCAGCCAGAAAGGAAAAGACAGGAGTGAGAAGTTTGGAAAACAATTTTGGGAGATAGTAGCACAGCAATGTAAGTAAACTGAACAAAGACGACTGTGAGTATGGTTGAAAGAGGAAAGCTGGGATGTGGGACACCAGAACAAAAGACGAACAATAAAGACTCGGACTGTGTAACTCAGGGAAACCTAGGGTGCTCAACGATTGTGATAAAAGGTACAAATATGATTCTACATGAGGTAGAACAAATGAATGTCAACATTGCAAGGTGTTACAAATAGGGTGAGATTGGGGGGGAAACACAATCAATGCAAACTAGAGACTATATTTAACAGAAACATTGTATTATGCTTACTTTAATACAACAAAGGGAATATACCAAAGCTAAATGCATGTGGGTTGGGGGGGATGGGGAATAGGGGAAGGGTATGGGACTCCTGGCATTGGTGATGTTGTCTGACTCTTTATTCTACTTTAGGTTAATGCTATCTTTCCTTTTGTCCCTTTCTAGCTATCAAGTTTTTTTTGTTTGTTGGTTTGTTTTTCTCTCTTTTCTTTTTCTTTTGCCTCTCTGCCTTCTTTGACTCTTCCTCTGTCTTTGTGGAAGAAATGGAGATGTGCTTATATAGAAAGTGGTGATGGTGCTCAATACATAAACACGTGACTATACAGGGACCCAAAGATTGTTTACTTAGGATGGAATGTATGGTGTGTGAACAAAACCATCTTGAAAGAAATGGGTTGATGAAGAAACCTTGAGGGCACTATTTTGAGTAAAATAAGACACATAAGGACAAATATTGCAGGGTCTCACTGATATAAACTAATTATAATATGTAAACTCACAGACGTAATATAAGTTATCAGGATATAGAATGAGGCTAAAGAATGGGGAGCAGTTGCTTATTATGAGGAGAATGTTCAACTAGGGTGAACTTAAATCTTTGGAAATGGACAGAGGTGATGGTAGCACGTTGTAAGAATAACTAAGAGTGCTGAAAGGTGTGTGAAGGTGGTGGAAAGGGTAAGCTCAGAGTCATGCATGTCACCAGCAGGAAAGTTGGAGGTTAAAAGATGGGAATGTATAAAACAGTGAATCTTGTGGTGGACAACATCCGTGATTAACTATAAAAATATCAGAAATCTCTCTCATGTACTAGAACAAATGTATGTCACTAAAACTAGAAATTAATAATAGGCATAGAGAGAAAAAGTATATACCTACTGCAAACTATTCTACAGTTAGTAGTATTTTAACATTCTTTCATCAATAGTAACAAATGTACTATACCAAAACTGCAAATCAATAATGGAGAGGGGTGTGGTTAGGGGATGGGAGGATTTGAGTTTCCCTTTTTTTTTTTTTTTGTCTTTATTTTTTTTCTGGAGTAGTGAAAATGTTCTAAAAATTGAAAAAATAAATTAATTGTGTTGATGGATGCACAGCATATGATGGTGCCCTGGGCAACTGAATGTACACTTTGGATCTTTGGAGAGTGTATAGTATGTGAACAATCTCAATATTATACATACATATACAAAAAGATTATAATAAAAAAGATTATAATAAAAAAGAAAAGAAAAAAAATCTGTTGACTTCTGCATCTGGCGAACATGTACTCATTAAAAGGAACAAGATTTATCCACCTACCACCATAAACTAGAAAACGAGAACAACTGCATAAAACAACAGTTTTCAAGCATGGGACACAAGGCAATGCAAGAGATATCCCAGAGAGATGATGAGCCCTACATTGTACCAGCTTCCCACCTAGAGATAGTTTCCAGGCTACAGCACATGGAGGGAGAACCCAAATAGAATCTAACTCACTAAGTTCAGGAGACATGAGATCTGAATTTAGGGAGGTCAACATCGTTAAATTTGCAGGAAAAAAGTATCAAAGAAGAGGGAAGCTACATAATGAAAGAACCCCAGATATGTGCTGAGGTTCCCCTTCAAGTCTTTGATTATCAACCTAAGGAAGCATGAAAACATGTACCAGAGGCCAGGGAAAACAAAACAAAGAAACAAAGCAAAAAAAAAAAAAAAAAAAACAGAAAACTATTCCCTAGAATGCTACAAAAGCCAGAAATTGTTCAAGTTTCCAACAGTAAGATGAGAGGGAAAAAAAAAATACACCAGGCATCAGATAGAATTCTCAGAAGCCTTACTAGGACTAAATTATTAGTAGACTAAACACTGCTTTAAAACAGTCCCCATATTCTTGAGAAAACACTTCAAAGGATAGAAATAGAAGGGAATTTTCTCAATATGATAAAGACAATATATGAAAAACCCACAGCTAACATGATACTCAACAGGGAGAGACTGAAAGCTTTCCCTCTAAGATCAGGAACAAGACAGGGATGCCCACTATCACCACTGTTATTCAACATTGTGCTGGAAATTCTAGCTAGAGCAATTAGGCAAGAAAAAGAAATAAAGGGCATTCAAATTGGTGAGGAAGACATAAAACTTTCACTGTTTGCAGATGACATGATTCTGTATGTAGAAAATCCAAAAAAATCTACAGCAAAGCTATTAGAGCTAATCAACGAATACAGCAAAGTAGCATGCTACAACATCAACACACAAAAACCTGTAGTGTTCTTATACACAAGTAATGTGCAGCAAGAGGAAGAAATTAAAAAAAAATTCCATTTACAACAGCAACCAAAAGAATCAAGTATTTAGAAATAAACTTAACAATGGCCACAAAAGACCTATACAAAAGAAAACTACAAGAAACTGCTAAAATAAATCAAACAGGACCTAAAAAAATGGAGGAACATACCGTGTTCATGGACTGGAAGACTAAATATAATTAAGATGTCAACTCTACCTAAACTGATTTACAGATTCAATGCAATACCAATTAAAATCCCAACAACTTACTTTGCAGAAATAGAAAAACCAATAACCAAATTTATTTGGAAGGGTAAGGTGCCCCAAATAGCGAAAAGTATCTTGAGAAAGAGGAACAAAGTGGGAGGTCTCATGCTACCTAACTCTGAAGCATATTACAATGCTACAGTGCTCAAAACAGCATGGTACTGGCATAGGGACAGAGATATCAACCAATGGAATCGAACTGAGTGTTCAGAAATAAAACTCTGGCATCTATGGACAACTGATGTTTGATAAGGCAGTCAAGCCAAGGCAACTGGGACAGAGCAGCCTATTCAATAAACGGTGTTTGGAGAACTGGATATCCATTGCCAAAAGAATGAAAGAGGACCCCTATCGCACACCTTATACAAAAATTAACTCAAAATGGATCAAAAACCTAAACATAAGCACTAAGACCATAAGACTCTTAGAAGAAAACATAGGGCAGTACCTTAAAGACCTTGTGATAGGAGGTGGTTTCCTAGACCTTACACCCAAAGCACGAGCAACCAAAGAACAAATAGACAAATGGGATCTCCTCAAAATCAAACACTTTTGTACATCAAAGGACTTTGTTAGGCAAAGTGAAAAGACAGCCTACACAATGGGAGACAATATTTAGAAACCACATAATCAGATAACGGTTTAATATCCCAAATAATATAAAGCAATCCTATAACTCAACAACAGAAAGACAAATAACCCAATTAAAAAATGGACAAAAGACATGGGCAGACACTTTTCTAAAGAAGAAATGAAAATGGCTCAAAAACATATGAAAAAGTGCTCAACTTCACTGGCAATTGGGGAAATGCAAATCAAAACCACAATGAGATATCATCTCACACCTACCAGAATGGCCATTATCAAAAAACAAAAAATGACAAGTGCTGGAGAGGATGTGGAGAAAGAGGCACACTTATTTATTGCTGGTGGGAATGTAGAATGCTGCAACCACTCTGGAAGACAGTGTGGAGGTTCCTCAGGAAGCTAAGTATAGATTTGCCATATGACCCAGCTATTCCACTGCTAGGTATATACTCAAATGGACTGAAAGTTAAGACACAAATGGACATTTGTAAACTGAGGTTTATTGTGGCATTATTCATGACTGCCAAGAGATGGAAGTAGCTCAAATATCCATCAACGGACGAGTGGATAAACAAACTGTGGTATATACTCATGATGGAATATTATGCAGCTGTAAGACAGAACAAAGACATGGAACATATAATAACATAGATGAACCTTGGGAACATTATGTCGCGTGAAGTTAGCCAGAAACAAAAGGACAAATACTGTATGGTCTCACTAATATGAACTAACACTAATGAGCAAACTTTGAGAGTTAAAAGCTGATAACACAGGCTACCAGGAGATAAAAAGAGGGTAGAGATTGGGCATTTGATGCTGAAGGACTATAGTATGTTCAGCAGGATTGACTGCATAGATCCAGAAATAAATAGCATAATACTGTGTGATGGTAGCACAATATTGTAAGTACACTGAACAAAGATGTCTGTGAGTAGGGCTGAAGGAGGTGGGATAGGGGAATGTATGACACCGGAGGTAGAGGTGGATGATGGAGACTGGGACTGTGTAGCTTGGCAAAAACTGGAGTGGCCAATGATTGTTGCTGAATGTGCAAATATAAAAATGTTTATACATGGGGGAGAGCAAATGAATGCTGGCCATGCAGAGTGTTGGGAAGGGGATGGTATTTGGGAAAAAGCATATTCAGGGCAAACTGGAGTCTATGGTCAGCAGTGGCACTGTAATACGCTTCCATTGAGTGTGGCAGAGGAAGTATACCAAAGTTGAATGTATATAAGAGGGGGATAAGGGGGAGGGATATGGGATTCTTGGTCCTTCCTATTATATTGAATTGTACATTTTATTTTTCTTTTTATTATCTTTTTTATTATTCCCCCCCAAAAAAACTTTTTCATAGTAATCAATATGTGGTGATAAATGTATAACTGTTTAACGATACCATGAACAACTGACTGTACACTGTGGATAATTGTTATGGTATATGAATATCTCTCTATAAAATTGTAGGAAAAAACATAAATAGGGGTAAAAGTGCTGGAGAAAACATAGAGAGAGGGATGTACCTATTTACTGTTGATGAGGAGGCAGAATGCTGTAGCCTTCCTGGAGGTCAGTGTGGTGGTTCCACAAGAAGCTAAGTATATGGGGGCCATGGGATCCTGCAGCTTCATTATGAGATGTGTGTTTGAAAGATCTGGGAGCAGAGACGTGGGTGGACATTTGCACAATGGTGTTTATGGAGGCAGTATCCATGGTTTGCAATGGGTGGAGGTGGCCTAAGGGTATACCGACTGAGGAACAGAATGATGAACTGTGGTGTGTGCATACAATGGAATACTGAGCAACTAAGAGGAGTGAAGCTGAGACACACACAAGGAGGTTAATGGATCCTGTAGACAGCATTTGAGTGAAGTACGCCAGAGACAAAGACGGACACTATAGTGCCTCACCGGTGTGGACCAACTACAATGTGTAAACTCAGAATTGAATATTAGAGCATAGCCTAACAGGGAAACGATTATTGTAGTGGTTCCTGGATTGTAAGCTCTTAGAGCAGTCAAATCTATTCCTGAATTGTGGTGGCTGTCTCCGAACTCTGAGATGCTGATCCCTTTGTGTGTGACTTGGTTGGTCTCTGGAGCATTGAGTGTCTATGTGACGCCTGATGCTAGGAACTAGAGCTTGGCAGACATGAATGTCCATATTAACGCATACAGCAACTGTTAAAATAAAAAAAAAAAAGCTGAAAAGGAGCCCAGACTTCAATTAGAGATATGAATGAAGCAGATCTGACTGGGACTGGGGCAGAGCGGGCCAAAGGGTAAGGGCTGAAGCTGACTGTGTGTTGGGGCTTTGGCTTCCATGTGGGACCAAGGGATGTTTGTTTGGTGTGGGATCTACGTTTTCTAAGCAGTGTGTCTTCTGCAGTCAGTTTGTGCAGACACCAGGATTGCATGGGGCTTTGAGTGGGAAGTAGGATATGGTGGGTTTGTGTAGGCTGTAGTGAGGCGGCAGCACATCCCAGAGTAGTGGGCAGAGAGTAGGGATATGTATGCAGGGTCCCCCTGAGGAGCTGGGGGAAGGTGTGGAAGTGTTGGACTTCCTCACCTGGATTGTTGCTGGTGTTTTCACAGACATTGGGGACTGGCAGCTTGGTGTGCCGAGCCCTCTGTCTTGGGGCTTGCTCTTCTAAGGCTTGTTGCTGCAGGGGAGGGGCTAAACCTGCTTATAATTGTGCTTGGGAGTCTCCCCCAGGTGCCTCTTTGTTGCTCCGAAGTGGCCCTCTCTCTCTAACTAAGCCACCTCAGCAGGTGATCTCACTGCCCTCCTCCTCTGTGTGGGACCTGACTCCCAGGGGTGTGAATCTCCCTGGCAAAGCCTTATATGACTCCCGGGGATGGATCTGGACCCAGCAGCGTGGGATTAGGAGCATCTTCTTGACCAAGAGGGGGATGTGAGGTGAAATGAAATAAAGCTTCGGTGGCTAGGAGATTTCAGATGGAGTCAAGAGGTTACTATACAGATGATACTTTTTAGGTTTCGATGTATTAGAATAGCTGAAGGTAAATTCCTGGGACTGTCGGGCTCCAACCCAGTGGTGTTGACTCTTGAAGACGATTTGTATAACAATGTAGCTTACAGAGGGTGGCAGTGTGGCTGTGGGGCCCTTGTGGATCACACTCCCTTTGTCCAGTGTGTGGATGGATGAGTGGAGGGGTGGGGACAAAAACTAGATGAAAAATAGAGTGGGATGGGAGGGAAGATTTGGGTGTTCTTTTTTACTTTTATTTCTTATTCTTGTTCTGATTCTTTCTGGTGTAAGGAAAGTGTTCGGGGATAGATTTGGGTGATGAGCGCATAGCTGTGTGGTGGTGCTGTGGGCAGCTGATTGTGCACCATGGATGGCTGTATGGTGTGTGAATATATCTCAATAAAACTGACTTTAATGCAAAAAAAAAAAAAAAAAAAGTCCCAATACAGTTTTTAAAAACCTCAAAAAGATCCAGTGGATTGCAAGAAATCCAACAGGGAGCTAGAACAAAAGTCAGTACTAGTTAAAGAAATACAAGAAAATCCAAAAAGCAGTAATGTAAAATCCACATGTCTGTCATGCAATTAAAATTACTAGATAATTTTATTTTCTCAAAGAAGAGAAAAAGATACAACATATCCAGGAGAAAAAAACAATATGAATAGATCCAAAAATGACAGAGATGAAAGAATCAGCAGTTGGACAAGTAAAAACAGCATTTATAAATATACTCCATTTTCAAGAAAAATGAAAATAAGCATGATGACAAAAATGGAAGCTAAGGAAAAGATCTAAAGGGAATGTCGAGAAACAAAAAAAAAACCAGAATATTTGAAATGACAACACTGAGTGGGATTAACAATAGATCAAACATAACAGAGGGGAAAAAAATCAATGACTTTGAAAACAAAGCATTAAAAACTACTCAGAATATAGCAAAGAGAAAAAAAGATTTTTTTTTAAGTAAACACAGTATCAATGATATGGGAAAATATCAAACAGTCAAATGTTTATAACAAGATTCAGGAGGGGAATACAGAAAATTATCTGAAGAAATTGTGTCAAAAAACTCTCTAAATATGATGAAAACTATAAACCCACAGATCCAAGAAGTTCAACAAATTCCAAACAAAAACAAAAACAAAAAAATCCATGTGTCAAAGGCAAATCATAATCAAACTGCTGAAAAGCAGTGATAAACAGAAAAACCTAAAAGTAGTCAGAGAAAGAAGACATATTACTTACAGAGGAAAAAGAGAATCACAACAGACTTTACATCACAAAATATGCAAGTCAAAAGACAACAGATATTTTCAAAGAGCTGAAAAGAAGAGGAAGGGGAAAAAAAAAAAAAAAACTGTCAACTTAGCCGTCTTTACCCAGACAAAACTGAAGGCAAAACAAATATTTTTTCAAACAAACAAATGCTGAGAGAGTGCACTTCTAGTAGAACCAAATAATAATTAAAAAAAAAAAGTCAAAGGAAGTTCTCCAGGCAAGAGGAAAATGACAAGATAGGATATGCCATCCTGAGACAGTTCTACACTTACCTCAAGGGACATCTGGATGCCTAGATTTGACTTTTGGACAAAGATAGAGGCTAACAAACAATTTATGATATGTGTTTAATATCCAAAACTCCCACTGCAACATTCAGGGACAGTTTGTTTATTGATGGCTTTCACCTGGCAAAATAAGTTAGACAGCCTTAATTGGCTACATGACCAGAGGGACAAAAAATAAAAGTTCTGCCCTAAGCATTCCTCAAATCAAGATTCAATGCACAAATCTTAGTTATTCAAACTGAGGACAAAGAACACCCTTTTGTGATTAAGTAGTACCCTGAGCAGTTTGTGTCTGGATGTCTCTAAGATCGCCAATGCCTGAATGCACTTTATGTTCCTGTATCATATATTTTGACTTCAAATAAAAACCTTATGTGAGAATGCTCTCTGGAGTCTTGTGAGCACTTTCAATTAACCAAAACTATACAATTTTTGCATGTACCAAATGGAAAGCTGAATCAACACAAAGAAATAAGCACCAGAAATGATGTGTTTAAATATATGTTTTTCTCATTTTTTACTATCTTTAAAAGTACAGTATATGACAAACTATTAAAAACACCAGTATTTACAGAATATATAGAAGTAAAATATATGGCAACAATGGCTCAAAGGAGGAAGAGGGGTTATAAAAGAATATTGTAAATCATTTTTAACATGACTGCATCATGATGATAATAAATAGAACTGCCAGGTATGCTTCTGGAAATTTTTATTACTTTCTTATTGCTCAATTGCCTTTCTACTTTATGTATCTGAAAAAATAAAGAAGCATTTGATTTGCAAAAAAAAGAAGAATATTGTAAAGTATACATAAAGAGGTATAATATTTGCAGGTAGATTATGAAAAATTACAGATGTATATTGTAAACCCTAGAGTGATGCGTAAAAGAAAATAAGTAAATAAATAGATAGATAAGAAAATATATAAAAAGTAGAGACAATAAAGCCATAGTGGAGATAAAATAGAATCATTTAAAAAAAAGATGTAAAAGAATATAGGAAAAGATAAAATAAAAATTGAGAGAAAAAACATATGGGACAAATAAAAAACAAATAGCAAGATGGCATATTTAAAGCCATATCAATAACAAAAGTATAAACACAAACCCCCAATTAAAAGGCATAATGGATTTCAAAATATCAAACCAATTAAGAGTTTTTAGACACATAGTTAAAAAGAAAAATAACTGAGAAAAAGACAATACCTTCAAAATATTATCAAAAGAAAGTGGGAGTGGTTATATTAATATCAGATAGAACAGATTTCAGAAGAAAGAATATTTCCAGATTTACACAGGGATATTTTATAATGATAAAGGGATCAGTTCCTCAAAATGGCACAATAGGCCCAGCCTGCCCCAACCAAGATGGAGAAGTAAGATGTTTTAGGACCCCATTCCCCCACAAAAACTTTGAATGACCAACAAAGTAGGCAGAAACATCTTTCTAAAAGATCTGGAAAGCAATCCAGGTCTCAACAAAAGGTTACAAAACATACAAAGAAATAGTAAGTGATGGCCCAGGCAAAGGAAAAGATTAAAGCACTAGAAACATCAATGAGCAGGACCAGACCTGGCACATTCCAGACAAAGACTCAAAAATATGGCCCTAAATATGCTCAAAGAGCTAAAGGAAAACATGGACAAAGAACTAACTAAAGGAAATCATGAAAACGATAGATGAACACAAAGAGATGGAACTTAGAAAAGGGAACTAAACAGAAATGAAGACCACAGAAATTAAAAATTCCCTAGGGGGATTCAACAGCAGATTGGAGCTAGCAGAACAAAAATCAATGAACTTGAAGATAACTGAAATCACCCAGTCTGAGGAGCAGAAAGAAAAAGGAAAGAAGAAAAGCGAACAGAGCCTGAGGAATCGGCGGCGTACCAATATATGCACTGTGGGAGTCCCATGAGGAGAAGAAATAAAGGGGCAGAGAGAATATTTAAAGAAATAATAACTGAAAACTTCCTAAATTTTAAAGTAAGACAAGACACATAAGGACAAATATTGGAGGGTCTTACTGATATGAACTAACTATAATATGTAAATGCATAGACACGTAATGTAAGTTACCAGGATATAGAACGAGGCTAAAGAATGGAGAGTGGTTGCTTATTATGAGCAGAATGTTCAACTAGGGTGAACTTAAGTGTTTGGAAATGAACAGAGGCTATGGTAGCACATTGTGAGAATAACTAATACTGCTGAACGGTCTGTGAATGTCGTGGAAAGGGTAAGCTCAGAGTCATGTATGTCACCAGAAGAAAAGCTGGAGGTTAAAAGATGGGAATGTATAAAACAGTGAATCTTGTGGTGGACAATGTCTGTGATTAACTGTCCAAATATTAGAAATCTCTCTCATGAACTAGAACGAATGTATTACACTATAACTAGAAGTTAGTAATAGAGGGGCATATAGGAAAATATATATATTTATTGCAAATGATATACTACAGTTAGTAGTATTTTAACATTCTCTCATCAACAGTAACAAATGTACTATACCAAAACTATGAATCAATAATGGAGGGAGGGTGGTTAGGAGTTTGGGAGGATTTGAGTTTTCCTTTTTTTGGTCTCTTATTTCTTTTCTGGAATAATGAAAATGTTCTAAAAACTGACAAAAAAATTAATTGTGGTGATGGATGCACAGCTATATGATGGTACCATGGGCAACTGATTATGCACTTTGGATCTTTGGATAATTGTATGGTATGTGAACAATCTCAATAAAAAAATATATATCAAAAAAAAAAAAAAAAAAAAACTAAAGGAGGGATTAAGACATTCCCAGGTAAACAAAAGCTGAAGGAGTTTATCAGCACTAAACCATCCAAACAAGAGATGCTAAAGAAAGTTCTGCAGGTTGAAAGGAAAGGACAATAGATCGAAACAATAGATCGAAACTGCATGAAGAAACAAAATATATTTTTTACACCTTGAATTAACTGTATATATTTTCAATGGCTATTTTTCTTAAATAAATGGTCAATGGAACCGAGTCTAGAAAAAGATCCACAAAGACACAATCAAATGGTTTTGGACAAGGGCTGTAAAGCGATTCAACAGGAAAAAGAAAATCTCTTTAGCAAATGGGGTCAAGCCAACTAGAGAGCCATATAGAAAAAATAAACTTCAACCCAGCCTCATGCTATGCACAAAAATTAATTCACAGTAGATCATATAGTTGAACACAAAAGCTAAAACCATGAGGCTCTCTTCTAGGTAGTAGCGTGACCTTCAGGGTAAGTCAATTTTTTAGGACACCAAAAATACTAAGCATGAAAAAGAAAAAGATAAATTAGACATCATGATACTTCTGATCACCAAAAGATACCATTAAAAACTAAATAGGGAAACCACAGATTGGGAAAATACATTCATAACACACATCTAAGAAAACACTCATATAATGAATATATAAGGAACATCTACAATTCAAAAATTTGTGAAAAAGACAAATAATCCACTTTACAAAATGGACAAAAGACTTCAACACAACACAAAAGAATATAAATAAATGACTATTAAACCTATGAAGTCATCATAGAAATCTAAAATAAAGCCACAATAAAAATCAGTTGTTTCTACATACCCACAAATATTCTGAAATGGAAATTTTTAAATTTTAAAAATTCCATTCATAATAGCTCCTAAAAGAATAAAACACCTAGGAATAACTTTAATTAAGAAGGTGAAAGGACTTGTGTACTGAAAACTAAAAAAAAATGCTGAGAAATTTAAGACCTACATAAATGTCAAGCATCCCATGTTCATAGATAGGAACTTAGTATTAAGTTGTCATACTACCTAAAGCAATCTAAAGATTCAACACAATAAATCCCAGCCGCCTTTTTGGAGAAATGGAAAAGCTGATCCTCAAATTCATATGTAATCACAAGAGGGCCCAAATAGCCAAATTAACACTGCAAAAGAAAAAGTTCTCACATTTCCAGATTTCAAAACTTACTACAAAGCCACAGTGATCAAAACAGAGTGGAACTGGCACAACAATAAGACATACAGACGAATGGTACAGAATTGAGAGTTCAAAAATAACCCTATTTATGGCCAACTGATTTTTGACAAGGACGCTACACATTAATTAAGGAAAGAATGGTTTCTTCCACAAATGGATCCGAGAAAACTGGATATCCACTTTCAAAACAATGAAGTTTGGACACATCCCTCACACCATATACAAAAATTAACTCTAAATGGATCAAGGACCTAAACATAAGAGTTAAAACCATCAAGTCTTGTATTATTTTTCTAACTGTCCTGTCATTTAAAATTATTTCAAAATAAAAAGTTAAAATTAAAAAACCACAAAACAAGACCTCTCTGTAATCACGTCTGAACACAGAAACAAGGCACTATGCAATCACACATACCAAAAAAACATACCCTTCTTCTAGCTAATGTGACTACTGCCTCTTTACTAATGAGAACCCTAGCCTTCCTTTACTCATCCCACCCTCTAGATAAAAACTAACATAGACAATCATCAAATTGTCCATGTTTCCTAACAGCATCCAATCCAGAATGAAGTTCTGGACTTCCCAAACCCTCCCTAAAAATCAGCCAGCATAAGCCCAAACCCCATAACAAAACCCTGCCTTACCACTCCTATTGAGAGGCCCCAACTGTTCCTCATGTGTGTTTCCCCCTTGCTTCAGTAAGCTAATAAACCTGTGTTTGGCCTAAGTGAGTCCTGGTTGTATTTGACTACTGGGCATCACTAAATATGGATATTAGGCGCAACACTTAACATGAATTACGTCATTTAATCCTTATAAGCATTCAATGAGGTGAGAACTAGTATTGGTGTGAAACCCACATTCAGCAGGTGGTAGAGAGATAGGGCTGGAATCCAGGCTGACTGCAAAGCCATAATTACTACACTGAACCAAAAATGCAGGAAAGCAGCTGTCAATTCTCTTTACTACTACTTAACTGTAACAATCCCCAACCAATCAGTAATCCATTAAATGCCAGAAAACAAACAAGCAAGCAAACAAACAAAAAAAACCAGAAAGCAGAAAGAAAGAACCAGAAGACAGCATGAGGTCAGGCACTTTCTATTTCTCCTATAAATGCTCCATCCTACTCATCAGCCCCAAAGCAAGTACTAATTCACTTCAGATAGTTGAGCCTTAAATCAGTTCTACCTTTAAGACCTACAGATTTGGAAAACTGCTTTAAATCTTAGTCACAGCAAAATTTAAATATCATACTTTTTATGAACACTATATACACTGTATTCCTGAACTTCTGACCTAGCTCTTCCTTATTCACAAAATCCCAATTACATGGTCATGTGCAATTCATTAATGGAGCAGCATTCTTTTTTGCTATTAAACACTCTTTAAACTTACCAAAATCACAGTTGGCCTGCAGTAAGGTTTCCAAATTGTACAGTTGTTGCCTAATTTTAAAAATGTAAGGTGAGAGTTAATTTAGAAAAATTTAAAGCATTTAACAATTACATGGATAATGTTTCCAAATTCTATATTGACAGTTGCAATGCCTCTCATTTGTGGATGACATTTAGTATTTAGTGAGCGTTTATTGAAGGGTCAGCTTCCAGTAGTGAGGACTTCGAGAGAAAATAAAACATGCCTTTGTCAGACCTTCAAAAAAGTCTATTAAAAGCTGTGTGCATCTCAGCAATTAGTTTCAAGCATCAGATTTCACTATCAATGAGATACTGTTTATATGGTCAAGAAATTTAAAATACTTATATAAAACATCCTAGGTTAACAGTAATACAATGAAATGTTAAATTGTATCATCATACAATAACACAGTAGTTCAGAAAAGGAATAGAATAAAGTGGACTGGATTTATTAAGGAAAGCTATATTTATGATTGTCCAGCCTAGGTGCCTTTCAACTCCTTCAAGATTAACCAATGTTCCTGACCAATGTCCTAGATAAGACTCCCTTGTTCTGTAATGTATACCAGTCTGTTCTCCCACTAAGATAGAAGGTATGACAAGGTACAGACACACTGATGTCTCTTTACAAAGTCTCATGTGATGGAGTGGGAGAAGAAATCACTCCACCTTTTCATTTTCATTTAAATATACCATATATACCTTCTTCATGTGCTTTTGGATAATAATTTGCCTTCAACAACTGACTCCATGTCCAAATGTCATCTAAAATTTGAACATGAATTGGGTTTTAAATAAAAAAGAATTACTTTAAATTTGTAAATTGTGATAATGGAATAGTGTTCATGGGAAAACAAATTCATATATTTAAGAAATGCATACTGAAGTATATAAAGATGACATGATGCCTCAAATTTGCTTAAAAATACTTAAACCAAAAGAAGAGAGGAAAGGACAGATGAAGGAAATGTGATATAACCTTTATAAATGTTTATTATAACTGAGAGATGGGTATGTATGTGGAAGCTCATTAAACTATACTACTTTTATGTGTATCTGAAATTTTTCATTAAAATTTTTATTAAATGTTATCCAAATAAAGAATTTATCACATTCTTATTACACAGTCTGAAAGATAAGATCTAGAAAGTCCAAGCTCATTCTCTAAAGATAGTTGGAGGACTATGGCTATTAAGCAGCAAAAGTGTTTTACTTGTCTTCCAAAATTACAACACAATTCAAAGCCTGAAATATTTGTCTTCAATACATGATGTCAATACAGATAGACAGATTTTGAAAACCACTAAAAAGAAACTCATCACTCCATCAACCTGCATAATTGTTCTTACTGGTGGTTAATCAAGTGAACAACAAACCTCTTTACCAGTGCTTTAATAATTTCAGTATTAGAAACCATCTAGCAACGTAACTTATAAAACCAAACAATATCTACACTCAGGCAGTTAGGGAAAAAAAAAAAAAAATACCTGAATAAATTAAAGAGCTCTCTTGATGAATTCACTAATGCAGTTTCCGTAACCCACTGAATGCCAAATATTTCCACTACATCCTCTTCAAAGTTAGTTGGTAAAGGATCAAGATTCAAAATTAGTCTGAAACGAAAATTCTGATTTAAGCTCCACAAAAAGTATACTAAACATCATCCTACATCATGTCTTTCTGACATTATATGAATCCATGTTATTCATCACCAGCAATGATGTTATAAAGTCAGGAATATGTAACGCCTTGGTACCTTACACATTCAGGATTATTACAGCTAGGCTAATCAAAGTTTCAGTAGTATACACTGATTAAAACTGTATAGCTAAAGAGCAATGTAATTAAGGGGGGAAATTCAAAAAGGAGCCTATAGAACATATTTTTGCCTGCCTTCACTAGTGGTCTTCAGTTGTGGTAGAATTTCATCCTTTAAAGGGATGATTGTTTTTTTTTTAAATAGCTACAAGTTATTCCGAGCCATGTCCGGTGAACAGCATAATCAAGGTGAGTAATCTCTCTTAGGGTCTCAAATAAGGTACAACTATAAAATCAACAAAAATGGTTTCCTTTCTAACTGAAATTGCCTCAAGTATTCATAAAATATTTTGAGAAGTTTTACTACAGTATGTGCATATCTGCCAAATACAATGACTTTGAAAAACAACATACCTGTGAACTGATCCATTTATCAGAAAGTTTAAAATAATTAAATCTATATGACACATATGTATGGATATCGAGTTAGAAGGAATTGGGGCAACATAAAGTGTGTGTGGCTTACTTAAGAATTAATGAAAGCTTTAGAATATCCTTTAAAAGGAAATACCATTTCAAAGAGCCCAGGTAATTCAGAATGCATTTTAAGTAAAAGGAATCAGTGCCCAGCTCCTTAGCCCAAAGCTGAGGCAGCCGTGAGGTATCAGTTACAAATGAAGTTCTCCTCAAGCTGTAAAATACTTATAGGTATGCTTTAACCAGGAAACCAATAACAGAACTAATTATAGTTTGCACTCGTGTGACGTATTTAGCCGATTTACAAAACATGGCTTGATGAAAATCAAAGTTTAATTACCTGATGTCGGAATTAACTATCATTCCTAACAAACTGATTTATAATCTAATGAGGGAAAGTCTCTTAATTTTTACAAACCGCTTGAGCGCTCCGCTGGAAAGGTAGGAATCGCCAGAAAAACTTCTTCCTTTATTGTCAAAATCACAAGAAAAGCAAGGGGGTTTGCACCATTCTTTCCCCAGCTCCAGCTCCAAGCTGTCGGTCAGGAACGTTGACGCAGGAGAACAGTTATCCATTATTTACTTCATGTCCTAAAACGTTTGGGGTTTATTGTGATTTTCATTAAGAACTCCAAAGAGAAGGTAGGCGGGCCAAGAAATTGGGAGTTACCTCAGAAAAGTCCCAAAGAAGTAGGCATCTTGAAAAGCAACTGAGAAAACGCCTCCCATCCCAAACACGCAAAGAAAAATCGCTGAACACCCCCGAGTAGTCAAATCCTGAACAATCCTTCCTGCCTGCCCCCACCTCCTTGAGACCAAGGCTTTCAGAACTTAAGACAAAATGTACGGCCCACTGGCTCTGGCAGGGACTTAGAATCTATCCTTCTAGGTTAGAGCCGGCAGCCCGAGACGGAGTGCAGAGAAGAGAAATGGTTCAGGACAAAGCTTCAACTCGATTCTGCCTCGAACTGCGCCCAGGCCTACGTTCCTAAACAGCAGTGAGCTTTTCCCAGCTGCATATGGAAACAGCTCACTTGCAAGCTCGAAGCCGGGATCAAGAGGACAGTGCCGGGCGCCGACCCTCCACCCTTCCTCGGACACTGGGTCGAGTCCCTCCAGGAGAGGACCCGTGTGTGTGCCGCGCACTGAAGCAGCCTAGACTCCGGGGAGGCCCCTGCCCACGATGCATGTTGTACCTGCCCACACTTCCAGGTCCTAGGATCTGCCCAGGTAGGGCCCGACTAACAGTCAGTGAGTGCGTGTAATCCAAATCTGGAACAAGCGAAATTCCCGCCGCGGCTAGCACGCTCAGGGAGGACGAGACCTCGGCAGAGCCCGCCCCTAGCTGGTGACCGACCTTCTCGCGAGGTCTGCGCGGGAACCGCCGGCGTACTGCGAGTTCTCGCGATAGTCCGGCGGACGTAGACTGGGTATCGCATTACAGTTTTTTTTTTTTTTTTTTGTACTGTTCATTGGCGCGTTGAGCTGGTAGGAGGGCGGGACCTCGTTGGGAAACCAAACTAATACAGGGACCTGGTTGTGGTAGCCAGGTGTCCATGGGAGTGTTCTTGGACGGTTCCCAGAAGGAGGACTTTAGCACATACCAAAGCCGCGCCACTTCGTCTTCTTTCTACTCTAGTGTCGGTATCTCATTTGTTGTGATGGAGGAGTGACTTTTGCTAATGGATTGTGGACCGGGCGACTGCAAAATTGAGGCTAGTCCAATGTTTGGAAACACTGAATAAGCCAGGTGACCCTTGCTTTCGATATAAGATGTTCACTTTCTTTGCGACATCCTGGACAGATTAAGGTTTAGCACACTAATTTGGACAGATTAAGGTTTAGCACGCTAATTTCTTAAAGTTATAACCCATTTCCAACATTCTTATCTTTTTAAATGTTCTTAAAAAGCTATTCAGAAACTTTTCAGTCTAAGTCAAAGATAACACATTTAAGCATATCAGCCGTCTTGAGATTCAAGAAAAACATCATAATTTCTCATGCAAATGTCCTGCTGTAATTTGAATATTTACTGTTGCCCGTTTCTCCACAGTAGAGTTCCTCTAGCGTTCCATTCCTGCATAGCTAACTACCATAGCTCTTGCCTCTGTTTTCTGACAAGTAGTCTGGGATATGGGGAAGAGGGAAAACGGTAGAGATCTCTATTCTGACCACAATCTTGGTCTGCTGTGGTGGATGTTACATCTATTCTGTTTAGTTGATTTTCCATGAGACCTGAAACTTTAATGGGACCACTGCAGCTCATAGTACATATGGAGTCTAACATGTCATCCACAATAAGCGTGAAGGAATCATGCCTAGAAATGAATAGTGTGCCCTGGCATGGCATTTAGGAGAATGTAGTCAACAGATAGTCATTATCACTTCTACCTCTATAATCAAATAATCCAAAAATAGGCACCCTTTTCTTTTTTTAGAAAAAGGCCTGATGTTGAAAGGTCGATTTGGTTGAGTCCAGTGAGTGGGAGGAGAAGAACCAAAATAGTCTCTCTATAAATTATTTAAGTTAGTACAGAAGCAATATTGCAACACATGTTATTATCAAACTTCTTGGCAGGTGTTTTAGTTTGCTAAAGCAAACAAAATGCAATATACCAGAAACGGGTTAGCTTTTTACAATGGGGATTTATTAACTTACAAGTTTACTATTCTGAGGCCTTGAAAATGTCCAAATCAAGCCATTGACAGGACAATATCTGGACTCTGAAGACAGGCTACTGACATCCTCAGCTTCTCTGTCACGTGAGAAGGCACATGGCATGTCTGCTGGTCTCTCCCTTCTCTTTTTGGTTTTGTTGCTTCCAGATTCTGGCTTCAGTGGCTTCCTCTCTAAGCTTCTGCATGTTTCTCTCTTTTAGCTTCTGTCTCTCTTAGACTTCTGTGTATCCTTCTCTCTAAGCTCTCTGTGATTCCTTTTCTTTCAGCTTCTTAAAAAGGACTCCAGTAAGAGGATTAACACCCACCTGGGACAGGACTCAACAGAAATAACCTAGTTAAAAGGTTTCACCCACAATAGGTCTAGACCCACAGGAATGGATTGGCTGATCTTTTCTGAAGGTGATCTTTTATAGGGGACATACAGCTTTGAACCATCACAGCAGGTTACAGATGGCTTACTCAAGACAGGTGATTAAATGATCCTTAATGAAAAGGCCATTCACAAAAGTGTGGACAGGGCTACAGGAGAAGAAAAAGTAGTGGAGAAGCACTCAGTGCTCATCAGAGAACTATTAATTACCCCTACCCAAAGGGCAAATTAAGTGAAGACCCATTGGTGTAGGAAAAAGACACCTAACAGGACTAGTGCCTTCTTGGAGGAACATAGCCACTGCCAAACAAGGTGTGAACTAGAGAGATTAAGTACCTAAACCTCTCTCCCTTCCACTTCCCAGTGTCCAGTTCTAGGCATTCACTGGTCAAAACCTACCTAAATACAGAGGGCAAGGATGAAATTTATAAAGTTGAGGCTTACCACTACTAAATCCAATTCTAATGATCTTATTATCCAATTGAGCATCACTGAGGATACACTGAAATAGCTAAACTCAGTTATGGCTTTTAGTTCTGTGCTATTGAAAATATTAAGTTATCTCTATGGACTCTCTATTTTAAGTGTGTATATAACCCACCTTAGATGACTTTCTGTTGACCCACAGTATTTTATTGCACTAATTTTGTGCAACAAATGATGAACTCCTAACTTCCCAAGTGCTTCTCCCTGGCACAGATATCATAATTTAGAAAAGTACTTTGGTAGCTGTGGGCAGGTTTAGTTAGTTGAGAAGCTGCTTTCCTGTATAATAAAAGGAAATTTCATACAACTGTTCAGGGTACTGGGTAATGAACAAAGTAACACATCATACAGAGCCTTAAACAAACCTTGACCAAAGAAAAATATTGTAGCTAACCCTCATTCTCCCCATTTTTCTGTATCTTCATCACTTTTCCTTGCTTTATGCACCCTCATTCCATCTCCTTCTACATCTAGGTGCTTAATCGGTCAATTATCCCTCTTCTTTTTTGCCTTCAATCTTCCCTTCTCCGTTGTCTTCTTTCCCTAAGCCTACTATGGTAGACAACTTCAAACATGGTTCCAAATAATCTCTGCTATCTGCTATTAATGCCCTTTTGTAACTCTCTGCCCTTGTGCATGGGCTGGACCTAATGACTTGCTTCTAGTGAATAGAATAAAACAAAAATGATGGAATATTACTTCCATGATTAGGTTACAGAAGACTGTAAGTTTTCATCTAGCTAGTGCTCTCTGTCTCACCCTGACACTCTCTCCCTCTTACCTTCTAGACTTGCTAGCTTTGATGAAGTAAGCTGCTTTGTTGGCCTATAGGACAAGGAAGTGAGGGCAGACTCTGCCCGACCGCTGGCAAGGTTCTGCAGCTCTCAGTCCAACTGTCCTCAAGGAACTGAATCCTATCAACAACCACATGAGTGAGCTTGGAAGGTAGATACATCCCCAAGTCTACCCTTGAGATGAGTAGGCCTGGCAGACTTTACAGATAGTTCACACCGACTTTAGGAGCCTTCCCTGCTGCCACCTTGATTGCAGCCTGTGAACAGCCTGTGAAAGTCTCTAAAGCAAAGGACCCAGCCAAGCCACACCCAGACTCCTGAACTACAAAAACGAGGCAATACCCTTATGAAGTTCATTACCACAAAGGAGAGTCTAAAGTTGTATGTAATGGTGCCTAAGAGTCTCCCCCTGAGTACCTCTTTGTTGCTCAGATGCGGCCCTCTCTCTCTCTAACTGAGCCATCTCGACAGGTGAACTCGCTGCCCTCCCTCCTATGTGGGACCCGACTCCCAGGGGTGTAAATCTCCCTGGCAACACAGAGTATGACTCCCGGGGATGAATGTGGACCCGGCATCGTGGGACTGAGAGCATCTTCTTGACCAGAAGGGGGATGCAAAATGATACGAAATAGTTTCAGTGGCTGAGAGATTCCAAATGGAGTCGAGATGTCACTCTGGTGGACATTCCTATGCACTATATAGATAACACCTCTTAGGCTTTCGTGTATTGGAATAGCTAGAAGTAAATACCTGAAACTACCAAACTCCAACCCAGCAGTCTGGACTCCTGAAGACAATTATATAATAATGTAGATTACAAGGGGTGACAGTGTGATTGTGAAGACCTTGTGGATCACACCCCCTATATCTAGTGTATGGATGAGTGGAGGAATGGGGATAAAAACTAAAGGACAAATGGGGTGGGATGGGGGGATGATTTGGGTGTTCTTTTTTCACTTTTATTTTTTATTCTTGTTCTGGTTCTTTCTGATGTAAGGAAAATGTTCAGAGATAGATTGTGGTGATGAACGCATAACTATGTTATCATACTGTGGATAGTGGATTGTATATCATGGATGATTGTATGGTGTGTGAATGTATTTCAATAAAACTGAATTTAATAAAAAAAAAATTTATCTCTGTATCCAAAACCTCTCCTCTTATCTGATGACTGTAAATACACCTGCCTACCTGATATCTCCTCATGGATGTCTCAAAAAACCTTCAAATTTGATGACTAATTTTAAATACAACATTTTATTTCCAAGCAAGATCCTCTTACAAGTATTTCTAGCTTTATGACTGGCACCATGTTTATCCATTACAGAAAGCCTGAAAGCTAAATAGTCTGCCTTAACCTTGTCTCCCTTATCCCCACATTCAATCCATCACCAAGTGTTTTCAATTTTACTTAAATACCTCTTGAATTTCTCCTCTTATCTCTATATCCATCGCTACCATCCCAACAGAAGCTATGAATAGCTATGAAGTTCTCTCACCAAGAACTACAATGACTTCCGAACTTGTCAACCGGCATTCCCTTCCCCATGTCTACTTCAAACTTCAGCCAAAGTAATTTTTTTTCCAAAATGTTAATATAACATCAACCTCTCCCCTATTTTAAAATATCATTACTCTTAAGACTCAGAGAAACTTAATAAGGCTATAAGATACTGAGTCCTGGCTCCTAACAACTCCTGGAACCAAATTGGCCCCTACTGCCTGTGCTTCAGCCATATAGGGCTCCTTTAAGACCCTCCTATCCTCCAGCAAGTGTTGGTATATAGTCTTTACTCTGCCTGTAGCATGCTTCCCAACCACATTAGTGCACATCCTTCAATCTCCCCACAAACATCATCTCCACAGGAAAGACTTTCCTAGCCTCCTTAATTATGCCAAAGCACTCTAGTATTGGCACTCATGTACCTCATTTTGGAAGCACTTACCACTAATGCAATTCACATCAGTGTATGTAATGATCTGATAGTGTCTGTGTCCTGAACTACACTGAAAGCTTCAAGAGGGCAACCACGTTTGCTTTTCACTTACCATCATACCTTCAATTGCACCTTGACGGTGCTCGGTAAATATTTCTGGAATGAATGAATGAATATACTTGCTGAATTGGTTTTTTGGGTGTAGTAAACCCAGGATTTTTTTCCAGACAGATATGACCTCAAAGCCTGCCTCTATTATTTATTCTCCTACTGTAAGCTAGCTGCATTACCTCTCTTGGGACCATCTTTACCAATTTGTACCTTATAGGCTAGTTGTGGTAATTATATCTAAAAGGTAAGTAAAGCCTCCAACATAGTACAATATGAGCCCTCCCTCTTTCCCTTTCATGTCTACCTGAGTCCTAAGGGCTGGTATAAGACAGAAAATAGTGTTGATGCCTGTGGTAATCTGGAGATTGTAATCCCTATATAAAGTTATTCAAACATACATTTGTGAAACCTATATGCTGGTCACATTTCTCGGCCAAATTGGCCTTCAGGCTGCCAGTTTGCAACCCCTGAATTCTATTCTGTATCAGATAATCACTGTGTGAATAAGCGTCAATTGATAGATTAAATGCTTATTTTAAATAACTAAAACTGCTTTGTGCCCTTTACTCCTTGTTTCATAGCACACCTGAATGTTTTGATATAGGTATAGAAAAGGGGTGGGGAATAAAACAAATTAAATTGACAATCCCTCCAAGACAGCAGGGAGTGAAGGAGGGTTGGTTCTCCAAAGCAAAAGCAGAGTGCTGTTACCAAAAGAAAGAGGATGAGATGCTGTACAGATAAAACAACTTATTAGTCATCAACTTATTAGTCATCAACTTCATTTATCTTCTTTGTTGAAATGTCAATTCAAATCTTTTGTCCATTTTTAAATTGGGTTGTCTCATTGGGTTATGAGATTCATTTTATATTCTGGATGTAAGTCCTTTGTTGGATATATGATTTATAATTATTTTCTCCCAATCTGTAGCATGTCTCCATTGTTCTTCTGTATTCAATTTGACATATTTTTGCTCTTATATTTATTATTTATTTCCTTCTGTTTTCTTTGGGTTTGATTTAGTCTTCTTTTTCTAGTTTCTTAAGGTGGAAGCCTAGATTATAAATTTGAGAACTTTATTTTTTTTTAGTGTATCATTTAATTTCATTTTTCAATAAAATTTACATCTGTTATCCATTGCAAAGTTATTTTGAGTCTCCAAGGTAAGCAAAGAAAAAAAAATGTTTAGATTCTGGGACACTCTGAATTGATTAGGAAATAACAGAGGAAAAATAGATGAACTGTTACCAGACTTGTTATTTTCACCATTTGAAATATGTCTAAAGTCAATATCATTCTTATTGCACTTTTTTTAATGATTAAGTAAATAGTGGTACAAGCATAAAAAAACATAATAGAATGAAATATTAGGCAACCATGGGAATTGATACTGTAATTTTGTGTGATCCAATTTTAAAAATTACATGTATCTATTACAAGCTCACATATAAGAAAAAAATGAAAAATTTAAAAAAAACACAAAAATTCTAACAGAGGCATTCTCTAGGTAGTTGGGTTATTCTTACTTTTTATATATTTTTTTTCTTTATTAGAGAAGTTTTAAGTTTACAGAACAATCATGTGTGAAATACAGGATTTCCCCACCACCAAAATTTGCATTGGTTTGAAACATTTGCTAAAATTGATCAAAGCACATTTTCATAATTGTACTATTAAATGAAGTCCATGGTTTAACTTAAGGTTCACTATTTGTGTAATGTAGTTCTATGAATTTTTAAAAAATTTTTATTCTGTAACCATATATACAACATAACATCTCTTTTTAATCAGATTCAGTGCTCTTAATTGAGTTCACAATATTGTGCTACCATCGCCACCATCCAATACCAAAACATTTCCATCATTCCAAATAGGAACCCCATACATTTTAAGCCTTAACTTCCCATCCCCTATCCCCACCCCGTCCCTTGGTAACCAATATTCTAAATTCTGACTCTACAAGTTTGTTCATTCTGATTGTTTCAAATCAGTGAGATCATATAGTATTTGTCCTGTTGAGTCTGGCTTATTACACTCAACATGATGTCTTCAAGGTTTATCCATGTTGTCACATATATCAGGACTTCATCCCTTTTACAGAATAATATTCCATTGTATGTATATTCCATTGTGCCAGTTTCAAGCTGTTATGGATGCCAGAAGAGCCATGATCTTTTAATGCAATATTTTGGGGTGGGACTTTTTGATTGACTGTTTCCATGGAGATGTGACCCACCCATCTGTGGGTGAGACTTTGATTAAATTATTTCCATGGAGGTGTGAACTTGCCCATTCAGGGTGGGTTTTGATTAGTTTACTGGAGTCCTTTAAGAGAGCTCACAGAGAGAAGGAGCTCAGAGAAGCTGAGAGAGACATTTGGAGAGAAGCTAAGGTATATAATCCAGAGTTTGCCCCCTGGAGTAGCTAATAGCCAACACAGATGCTTGTTGATGCTTGGAGACGCAGACAGAAGGATGTTTGGAGATGCTAAGCTAAGAGATGAGGCCCAGCGTTTGCCCCAGAGAAGCTAAGAGAGGACTTTCAGATGCTTAGTGAGAAGCCCCCTGCCCCCGCCACCAGGAGAACAAAGCAGAGAGCTGAGAGAAGCCAATAGAGAAAGAAAAGCCCAGAGACATTTTGGAGAAAGCCATTTTGAAACCAGAACCCAGGAGCAAAGGACCAGCAGACACCAGCCACGTGCCTTCCCAGCTGAAGAGGTGTTCCAGAGGCCATCGGTCTTTCTTCAGTGAAGCGCTAGCAAACCGGAACATCCACATTTTATTTATCCATTCCCTGGTTGATGGACAGTTGGGTTGCTTCCATCTTTTGGCAGTTGTGAATAATGCTGCTATGAATGTCAGCGTGAAAATGTCTTTTCAAGTCCCTGCTTTCAGTTCTTTTGGTTGTATACCTAGTAGTGAGATTGCCAGGTCATGTGATAGTTCTATATATAGCTTTCTGAGGAACCACCAAATAGTCTTCTGCAGTGGCTGCACCATATTACATTGCCATGAGTAACCAATGAGTGTTCCTATTTTTATACATTCTCTCCAATACTCCTTATTTTCTGTTTTTGTTTTAATAGCATTTTTTCTAATTGGTTTGAAATGTTATTTCCTTATGGTTTAGATTTGCATTTTCCTGATGGCTGATAATTTTTAGAATCTTTTCATGTACTTAGTGGCCATTTGCATATCTTCTTTGGCAAGATGTCTGTTCAAGTCTTTTGTCCATGTTTTAATTGGGTTGTGTGTCTTTTTGTTGATAAGTGGAAGAATTTCTATTCATATTCTGGATATTATCCTTTATTGGTTATGTGTTTTCCAAATGTTTTCTCCTATTGTATAGGTTGTCCTTTTACTTTCATGATAAAGTTCTTTGAGGCACAAATGTTTTCTTATTTTGATGGGACCCAATTTATCTATTTTTTCTTTTGTTGCTTGTGCTTTGTGTGTAAACTAAAAGAAAACATTGCCTAACACAAGGTCCTGAAGATGCTTCCCTACATTTTTTTCTAGGATTTTGATAGTTCTAGCTCTTATATTAAGTTCTTTGGTCCATTTTGAGTTTATTTTTGTACATGGTGTGAGGTAGGAGGCTTTTTTTTTTTTTCATAAATGGAGACCCAGTTTTCCCAGCACCATTTGTTGAAGATACCATTCATTCCCAGTTGAGTGGTCTTTGCCACTATGTCAAAAATCAGTTGGCCATGAATGTGAGGGTTGATTTCTGGGATCTCTATTTGATTCCATAAGTCTATATGTCTGTTCTTATGCCAGTACTATGCTGTTTTCATTACAGTGACTTTATAATAAGTTTTAAGATCAGGCAGTGTGAGTCCTCCAACTTCATTATTCTTTTCCAAGAATAGTTTTTGCAGTTCGGAGACCCTTACCCTTCCATATAAATTTGATTGGCTTTTCCATTTATTCAAAGAAGGCTGTTGACATTTGGATTGAAGTTGCATTGAATCTATAAATTGCACTGGATAGTACTGATATCTTAATGATATTTAGTCTTCCAATGCATGAACACAGAATGTCCTTCCAACTATTTAGGTCTTCCTTAATTTCTTTTAGCAGTGTTTTGTAGTTTTCTGTATACAAGTGCTTTACATCCTTGGGTAGATTTATTCCTAAACCTAAATATTGGATTCTTTTAATTGCAATTGTGAATGGAATTGTTTTCATGATTTCTTCCTCCAGTTGTCTATTGCTTGTGTATAAAACACTGCTGATTTTTGATTGTTGATCTTGTACCTTGCTACTTTGTTGAATTCATTTATTAGCTTTAGATGTTTTCTTGTGGATTTTTCAGGATTTTCTGTATATGGGATCATAGCATCTGCAAATAGGGAAAGTTTTCCTTCTTCCTTTTCAATTTGGATACCTTTTATTTAATTTTCTTACCTATTGCTCTGACAAGAGCATCCAGTACAACGTTGAATAGCATTAGTGACAGTGGGAATCCTTGTCTTATACCTGTTCTTAGACGGAAAGCTTTTGGTCTTTCACCATTAAGTAGGATGTTGTGGACTTTTCATATATGTCCATTATCATGTTGAGGAAGTTTCCTTTTATTCCTAGTGTACTAAGTGTTTTTTATCAAGAAAGGGTGCTATAATTTAAAAAATGACTAATCTACATTGATTGAGATGACATTTGTTTTTTTTTCCCCATTATTCTGTTAATGTGATATATTATATTAACTGATTTTCATATGTTGAACCAACCTTGCATACAAGGGATAAATCCCACTCGACTGTGGTGTATAATTCTTTTAATATGCTATTGGATTCAGTTTGTTAATATTTTATTGACGATTTTCATATCTATATTCATAGGTAATATTGGCCGGTACTTTTCTATTCTTGGGGTATCATTATCCAGCTTTGGTATGAAGGTGACATTGGCATGTAGAATGAGTTAAGGAGTGTTCCCTTCTTGTGATGGTTAGATTCATGTGTCAACTTGGCCAGGTGATGATGCCCAGGTGTCTGGTTAAGCAAGCACTGGCCTAACCATTACTGCAAGGGCATTTGTGGCTGGGTAATAAACCAGAAGGCTGGTTTTTTAGATTGTCAGTCAATTGACTGCATCTGTGGCTGATGACATCAATGAAGGGCGTGTCTTCTGATTCAATCAGCTGGATTTAATCCAATCAGTTGAAAACTTTTAAAGGAGAATAGAGAGAATGTTCATTTCTGCTTCAGCCAGCCACCTTCTCCAGGGGAGTTCATTGAAGACCATCACTGGAGTTGCCAGCTTGCTGCCTGCCCTATGGAATTTGGACTTGTGCATCCTCACAGTTGCATGAGACACTTTTATAAAATCTCCTGTTTACTGATATCTTCTGTTGGTCCTGTTTACCCAGAGAACCCTGACTAATACACTCCTCTTCAATTTTTTTGGAAGAGTTTGAGCCAAATTGGTGTTAAGTCTCCTTGGAATGTTTGGTAGAATTCTCATCTGGTCTTGGGCTTTTCTTTGGTTGGGAACACCCTTTGGGTTTAGTTTTCTCTTTAAAACTGGTTCTTCTAGAGGTAAGGTCTCTGATATGAAGTCTTTCTTCTTTTTTAACGTAAGCATTTAGAACTATAAATTTCCCTCTCAGCACTGCCTTTGCTTCTTCCCATGAATTTTGGTATGTAATATTTTCATTCACCTCAAGGTATTTCCTAATTTCACTTCTGATTTCCTCTTTCCATTGGTTATTTAAGATTATGTTGTTTTATTTACACATATTTGTGATTTTTTCATTTATCCCTCTTTTATTGATTTCTAGCTTCATATGTTGCTATCACAGAGTACACATTGTATGATTTCAAAATTTTTGAATTTATTGAGTCTTATTTTGTGACTCAACATATGGTCTACACTGGAGAATGAACCACATGCCCTCAAGAATAATGTACATTCTGTTTTTGTTGGGTGTATTGTTCTATAAATGTCTGTTAGGTCTAGTTGGTTTAGTGTATCATTTAAATCCTGTTCTTCTCTATTGACCTTCTGACTAGATGCTCTATCCATTATTGAGAGTACTGTGTTAATGTCTCCTACTATTAATGTAGAATGGTCAATTTCTCCTTTCAAATCTGTCAGTATTTTCTTCATATTTTGGGGGGCTCTCTACTGTTAGGTGCATATATATTTATAATTGTTACATCTTCCTGTTACATTGTCCCCTTTATCATTATGTAATGATCATCTCTTAACATTGTAACTGTTTTTTACTTAAAGTCTATTTTATCCAGTATTAGTATAGCTATCCCAGCTCTCTTTTCGTTCCTACTTGCATGGTATAGTTTTTCCATCCTTTCTTTGTAACCTACCAGTATCTTTGACATTAAGGTGAGCCTCAGTCAGACAGCATACAGTTACTGGGTCATGCCAATCTCTGCATTTTCACTGGAAAGTTTACATATACATTTAAAGCCACTACTGATAATACAGGTCTATTTTCTGCCATTATACTATTTAGGCTCTGTTATCTTATGCCTTTTTTCCACCTCACTTCTGTTAAATCCTACTTTTATATTTATTTCCTTTCTTGTATTGTACCATACTGAGTGTCTTCTCATTTCTTTCTGTATATATTTTCATCTGTTTTCCTTGTGGTTACCATAGGGTTAAAATTTAACCTACTAAATGTATAACAATTATATTTGGTTTGATAGCAACTTAACTTCAATAACATGCCCATATACTTTTCCTATATCTCTTTGTCCCTCCACTTTTTTTGTATTTGTTACCACTAATATCTTTGTGTATTTTATATCCAAAAATTAGATTTATCATTACTCTTTATGCATTTGCATTTTAGCAACTGCAGGAAGTAGGAAGTAGAGATACATACCAAACAACACAATATAATACAATAATAGTGGTGTTTATAATTACCCAAATGGTTACCTTAGCACAGAATTTTATTTCTTTATGGTGCTTAGAATCACTGTCTACTGTCCTTTCATTTCAGTCTGAAGAACTCCCTGTAGCATTTCTTGTTGGATAGGTCTAGTGGTGATGTACTACCTCAGCTTTTGTTTATCTGAGAATGTCTTAATCTTTCCCTCATTTTTGAAAGAGAGTCTCACTGGATAGTAAAGATTTGACTGGCAATTGTTTTCCTTCAGTACCTTAAGTGTTTCAACCCACTGCCTTCTTACCTCCATGGTTTCTGATGAGAAATCAGCACTCAATCTTATTGGGACTCCCTTGTGTACAACATGTTGCTTTTCTCTTGCAGCTTTCAGAACTCTCTCCTTGTCTTTTGCATTTGATAATGTAACTAATACGTGATGTAGTGTATTTTTCTTCATGTTTATCCTGTTTGCTGTTCCCTGAGCTTTTTGGATGTTCATCTTCATGGCTTTTGCTAAGTTTGAGAAGTTCTATGTCATTATTTCTTTCAATATTCCTTCAGTCCCTTTCTCTGTTTCTTCTTCTTCTGGAACATCCATAACACAGATGTTGACATACTTGATGGTGTCCCAGAAGTCTCTTATGCTATTTTTGCTTTTAGTATTTCTTTTTTCTTTCTGCTCCTCAACCTGACTCATTGCACATGTCTTGTCTTCAAGTTCACTCATTCTTTCTTCTGCCATCTCTGATCTGCTTTACACCCTCCTGGGCATTTTTCACTTCAGTATTTGTTTTCTTCAACTCCGGTAGTTCTATTTAGTTCCTTTTTAAAATCTTTACCTCTTTTCTTAGACTTTCATATTGTTCATTCACTATTCTCCTGATATCCTGTAGTTCTTTCTCTGGACTTTTCTTCATCTCTTTAAGCATGTTTAAGATCATTGTTTTAAAGGCTTTGTTTTATACATCCACATTCCCACCTTCTTTGTCGGTGTTTGCTGCACTTTTATCTTCTTCTTTTGGATGGGCTGTTATTTCCTGTTTCTTTGTCTTGTGCTATTTTTTTGCACACCATACAGTTTAATATTTTAAAAAGTTACCTCTGGAATTTACTCCCTGGGATGTCTGTTTCCTGGTTGTGTAACCAGCTGGTGATCAGACTTGAGCTTCAGTTTTTCTATCAGGAAGTTTGCCTAAGGTGCATTCACTGTGCAGGGTTTTCCCTGTCTTTCTGGGCCTCTGTCTTCTCCTGGGCTTTTGCTTATTGGTTGTTTTGGAGTTCCTCTGCTTATAGGAGTTTGGTTGTTCTCTCAAGAGACAGACCTCCCTCTCCTGAGTATTTGATGCGCTCAGACCTTTGACCCAGACTTTCTGCCTCTATAGTTTTTTACTCTCCTTTTGCTGCCTCAGGCTGCTTTTGCCTGGAGGGCAAATTCTGGGAAGAGGGTTACCCCAGGCCAGACTTTGCTAAGAAAGGTCTTTTCAACCAAAACAGGGCAGGAGCCCACAAAAGGGGTGCAGTCTAGCTCCTAAGTGCCCTGTGGAGGGGTAAGAAGGGCACCAAGGGCTTCTCTGTTGGCTCCTCAAAGCTGAGCTTTCCTGGCCTGCCCAGCAAATGCAGTCCTTCAGGCTAAGTATTCCCTGCATCCCTGAGGAAGCCCTGTATCTTTAAATCTCCACCACCTCTGCCCTTGCCCAGGGAGGCTTGAAATAATGACTATTGCTACATTTGCCTGGGGCAGGTTGAAAAAATAGGTGCCTTCAGAGCCAGGATGCAGTGATCCAAATTCTCTAATCAAAAGCCATGATAAATGATCAACCGTGCAAACCCCTCTTCTTGAGGAAGAGGATTTTTATGTCCCTTTCTGTCAGCAACAGCTAGCCAGGGACTACACCCTGCAGCAGCCTGCCATAAGAATGGGGTATCAGTGCTTTGCAGGAAGAGAGCAATTTACAGTTCTTTACTGTAATTTATCAGCCTCTTCCTCCTGCTTTCCTGGATGCTGTACAGTGTCTTCTGGCCTCTGGCATTTCCAAATAGTTGCTTCAGACAGTTTCTGCCCATTTAATAGTTGTTTTGGTTGGAGAACCAAGTCTTGGAGCTCCCTACTCTGCCATCTTGCCTCCTTTGTTGTTTTTTTTAATAAAAATTTTTCATGCTATTAATTTTCCTCTAAGCAATGTTAAAGCTGCAATCCACAAATTTTGATATGTTGTATTTTTATTTTCACTTAGGTAAAAAATATTTTCTAATTTCCCTTGTGACTTGTTCTTTAACCTATGGAATATTTTGTATTGTGTTGCTTGATTTCTGAATAATTGTGACTTTTCCAGGTGTATTTCTGTGATTGATTTCTTGCTTAGTTTTGTTGTAGTCAAGGAACATACTCATTACTTCTACCCTTTTATGTTTATTAAAATTTGTTGTATCATTCATAATGTGGCCCATCTTTTTTAATGTTTCATATACATTTGAAAATAGTACATATTCAGTTGTGTAGAGTGTTCCTTATATGTCAGTTAGGTCAAGTAGTTGATAGTGTTGGTCAGACTTTCTCTCTTCTACCCCCTTGTTTTACTGATTACTGAGAGGTGAGTGTTGAAATGTCCAAGTATAATTGAGGATTTGTTGATTTCTTCTTCAGCTCCATCAGTTTTTGTTTCAGGTGTTTTCAAGCTTTGTTGTTAGGTGAATATGCATTTACAATTTTTATGTCTTCTTGGAAAATTGACCCTTTTATCATTATGTAGTTTCCTTTTTTCCCTGGTAGGTTTCTTTGCTCTAAAGTCTAATTTGTCTTATATTAATACGCTCCACCTTTCCTTTATTAGTATTCTCATTATATATCTTTCACAATTATTTCACTGTTAATATGTCTATATAATAATTTTTAAAGTTGGGTTTCTTATAGACAGCATGCAGTTGGGTCTTGTTTTCTTCACCAACCTAACAATCTTTCTTTTAATTGGTGTCTTAAGATCATTTTCACTTATTAATTATTGATATGGCTGCATTTAGATCTACCCTTTTACTGTTTTTCTATTTGTCCCCCTTTTTTTATGTGTCTTTGTCCTTGTTTACTCATTCCTGTCTTCTTTTGGATTGTTTGGCTATTTTTTAGTATTCCATTTTAATTTATTTATTAGGGTTTTGGCTATATCTCTTTGTATTATCTTTGGTTGCATTAGAGCTCACAATTTACAAACATAATCTTTCAGAGTATACTTAGAGTTAATATTTACCACTTCAAGTAAAATGTAGAAAACTTACAATCATATAGATCCCTCTACCCTCCCCTTTTTATGTTATGGCTGTCATATTGTATTCATCTATATTTATTGAAAAATTCTCCAGCAAAATCATAGGTTTTGCTTTCAAGAGTCATATTTTTTAAAAAAACAAAGGAGATGATAGATAAATTGTCTATTATACTTAGCCAGATATTTATCATTTATGTTGAGTTGCCTTCATTCTTGAAGTTTCAGGTTTCTCTCTCTCTTTTGCCTTTAGCCTGAAGGACTTCCTTTAGCATTTATTTTAAATTAAGTCTTCTGTCAATAATTTCTTAGTTTTCCTTCATCTGATAACGTCTTCATTCAGCTTGCTTCCTGAAGGCTATTTATTCTGGCAGACAGTTCTTTCTTTCAGCACTTTAAAGACGTGTTCTACTGTCTTCTGGCTTCAGTGGTTTCTGATGGAAAATCTGCAGTCGTTTGAAAAATTTGTTCCCTTATGTTCTAGTTTGCTAATGCTGCCAGAATGCAAAATATCAGAGATGGATTGGCTTTTATAAAAGGGGGTTTATTTGGTTACACAGTACAGTCTCAAGGCCATAAAGTGTCCAAGGTAACACATCAGCAATCAGGTCCCTTCATTGGAGGATGGCCAATGGTGTCCAGAAAACCTCTGTTAGCTGGGAAGGCACGTGGCTGGTATCTGCTCCAAAGTTCTGGTTTCAAAATGGCTTTCTCCCAGGACATTCCTCTCTAGGTTTCAGCTTCTCTCCAAAATGTCACTCTCAGTTGCTCTTGGGGTGTTTGTCCTCTCTTAGCTTCTCCAGAGCAAGAGTCTGCTTTCAAAGGCCATCTCCAAAATGTCTGTGTAAGCTGAAGCTCCTCTCTCAGTTCCAGTGCATTCTTCAAAGTGTCCCTCTTGGCTGTAGCTCCTCTTCAAACATGAGTTCCCTGCACTGAGTTCCCTCTGCCCATCAGCTCATTTATATAGCCCCACTGATCAAGGCCCATCCTAAATGGGTGGGGCCACACCTCTATGGAAATATCTAATCAGAGTTATCACCTACAGTTGGGTGGGGCACATTCCATGGAAACACTCAAAGAATTCCAATCTAATCAGCACTAAAATGTCTGCCCCACAAGACTGCATCAAAGATAATGGCATTTGGGGGACACAATATATTCAAATTGGCACACCTTATATGTAACATGTCTATTTCTTCTGGTGTCTTTTAATATTTTTTTTCTTTATCTTTGATTTTCAGCAGTTTCCTTTGAGTGTATCCTGTTTGGGGTCTATTGACCATCTTAATTCTATAAATTTATATCCTTCACCAAATTTGGGACGTTTTGACCATTATTTCTTTAAATATTTTTTCTACACTAATCTCTTTATCCTCTCCTTCAGGGACTTTAATTGCATGAATGTTAGGTCTTTTGATATTGTCCCATAAGTCCATGAGGCTCTGTTCATTTTTCCAATCCTCCTTTATCTATTTTTCATTGGACAATTTCTATTGATACATCTTCAAGTTAACTGACTCTTTCCTATTATCTCTGTTCTACTATTGAACCCATCTTGTGAGCCTTTTATTTCAGATATTATATTTTTTTAGTTCTAAAATTTTTACTTGATTCTTTTTTTTATATATTTCCTATTTTCCTGCTGAGATCTTCTACCTTTTGATTCATTTTAAGCAGGTTCACCTTTACCTCTTGGAGGATGGTTATAATAGCTGATTTAATGTCTGTATCTGATAATTCTAACATCTGGTTCTTTCTGGTGTCTGTTGATTGTATTTTCCATTGAGAATTTTTCAGATTTTGCTGAGTCTTTATGTGTCCAGTAATTTTGGGCTATATCCTGTCTTAATTTTCCATGTCAGCTATGATAACTACTACAGAATAGTTTGGCTTAAACAACAGGAATTGTTTTGAAGACTACAAGTCCAGTACAGGCCATGCTTTCTCTTAGAGTCTGTAGTGTTCTGGTTCTGGCTGCTGCAATCCTTGGGTTTCTTGGCTTGCATCTCTGCCTCTGTTACATGGTGATCTGTCTCATTTTCTGGCTTCTTCTGACCAGTGGCTTATACTTATTTCTGTCTTCTGTTGACTCATCCAATTTTCTTTGCTTATATGGACTTCAGTCATAATGGAATAAAACACACCCTCATTCAGTTTGGCCACACTTGAAGTAATAATAGCATCTTCAAAAGTCCTCTTTACAAATGGGCTCACACCCACAGTATCAGGGGTTAGTACTTGAGCATGTATTTTGTGGGGGACATGATTCTATCCCCAAAATAACCCGTATGTTTTCAATTTGATGTTATGAGACA
Source organism: Choloepus didactylus (assembly GCF_015220235.1). Taxonomy (NCBI): domain Eukaryota; kingdom Metazoa; phylum Chordata; class Mammalia; order Pilosa; family Megalonychidae; genus Choloepus; species Choloepus didactylus. The sequence goes on along the minus strand of NC_051313.1, from coordinate 54,422,489 downwards.
CTGGGATATCGTTTAATCCTCAAAAGAGTGGTGTTTTTTTTTTTTTTTTTTCCTTTCTCCTTGTTATTGAGATTGTTGTTTTCTTTTTTTGTACTATTTTTTTCTGGCAATTGATTCAGTTAGTTTCATACTTTAAATTCTTTTTCACCTTCCATGGGTGAATGCCTTCTCAGTTTTCAAAGCATTTGCTACACTGTTTGAGTTTGCCCCTCGCATATGCCACTCTGGGGTTTATCTGAAGCTTGGGCAATGATTGATGTATCAGTTCAGTTCTCAAAGCCTCTGTTGTGCTTCTTTGGTTATGCCTCACACATGCACACCTTGGGGGAGAGCCTGGAACATGAGTCAATTAATAAACAGAATTAGGTTGTCACCGTCTCCAGCTCTTTGCTCACCAGGATTTCCTTACATTCTTTGGATCTCAGGGACTCTTTTTCTCAGATCCTCTGGACAGAAAGATGGGGGTGTCTCAGATGGTGTTCTCCTGAACTATCACATAGTTCTTTGTGATTAGGCCTCTCTCCAGGCAAAGAGGCAAAATAAAGAGAGAAAAAATAGCAAAGATCCTGTCATACACACACTCTTTGCACAATTAAGTCATCGTTTCCTAGTTCTTCTATTCAGAGATGTGAGTTTTCTCTTAGAGTTTTAGGCGATCATACTGCCCCCACCAAGATAATGCTGCTCTGTGATATGAGTGGCCTTGGGAAGGATTGGGAGGGAAAAACTGGAAAATAAAATGGTGATTCCCCTCTATTCTCCAGCTTGCAGGAACCCCTTTTCATGGTCCTCCAACAAGAAAGATGTGTTCCTTGGAGTTTTTCCTGTGCATGTCCACAACGGTGTTCCTGGATGCAGTCCACCATTGGGTGAAAACCAGGAGATAGATGAACAAACAACAGGAAATTAATCATCATCTTATAGGTCATTCTTTAAGTTTTGACTTTCCTCCCCAATCTGCCTGGTATTCTTTAAGTTTCAGAATCCTCAGGCAGTTACTTTTTTATTTCATTGCAATTGGCAAGTGAGATGGGTTATAGTGGGCCAGCACTGGATCGTAGATGAAACTCTCAAACATATTTTCCACATTGGCTAGGAGAATTCAGTGCCCAAACAAGGGGACAGTTTCTACTGTTTCAGGACAAATCTGTTATTTAACGTCTGTCTCTTTGTGTATTAAATGGAGTTAAAGCCACCTTGCTGTCATTTTTTAAGATGTATTTTAGGTAGCTGTTTAAAGTGATAAGCACCATTTATGTATCACAATCAAAGTGATATGTGTAAGGTTACTTAGAGATTACAAACTGAACTGTTACTAGTTTATCTTGTAAAAATCATGAAAGACAGGGATGAAGGCAGACTTTTTTTGAATGCTAGACAGCGTGTATTGTTCAAATTCCAGAAGCAAACATATATCCACATATATTAGAAATGAACAAAACAACAAAAAGAGAAAAGAGGAAGCTCCCTGATCCTAAAACTTGTATCCTGTGTTAGACTGCATGGATTTCAGATTTTTTACGTCTGATTTCTAGCTGAAATAGAAACTTTAATGTGGGTATCTACTCAACTCATCACAACCTTCTCTCTTTAAGAATCCTTCCTCCACCCCACACTTCCCAGAAGGACAGCCCAAGGATTCTCTCCTGAAGATTTATAATGGAAACTGAAAAGACTACTTATTCTGGTTTGTGCACTTGATTTGAGGTGATACCAAATCAGGAGCATTGGGACAACCGCTTTCTGCATGTACAAAAATCAGTAGAGAAAGCCACATGGCAGAGAGGGAAAAAAGGCAGAGAAAAAAGTACAAATGAGAGACCATGTGGCCAGATGGAGGGAAGAGAATTGGACAAAATGAGAATGAGATTGAGTTAGCAAAAATTAAAAAAAAATTAAAAATTAAAAAAAATAAATTGAGAGAAGAGCTGACTTGTTCCTAATGTAAGAAAGGAATAAGTTTTGTTTTCACATAGAGACAGCATGGAATAAGGGAAATGGAGGCAAAACCAGTTTAAACAAGCCCCAGACAAAGAGAAGAGAGAATCTGCCTGATGTAAAGAGATATGAGGTAGTATCAGAGGCGGGAACTCACAGCAAAAAAAAAAAATAAAAATTTGGGGGGGATAGGCTGATCAGTTCAAAATCTCAATAATGAGCTAGTTGGCTCTCTGGGATTGGCTGTATAAATTAAAATCTCAAAAGATGATTAGTTAGTGTTCTCGGATAGGCTGTAACCTCTGTAGTACCCAGTCAATGGGGAAACAGGGGAGGGACTTGCGAATTAGGAGTAAGAGATTTAAAGACCGCCATTCTCTTCCTCTGGCGCACCAGCCTTCCGTGTGTTTGGCTGGACGCCCCATCTTGCAAGATCGTAAATAAATTCTTTTCTCCTCCAGAACCGAGAGAGCGTTTATTCCCTTACAGGTACCGCTTTATTTCCGACACTAATAGCCTTTTCATTTCCTAATTCTAGTACCTTGTGTGGCCTGGTACTTTTATTCAAAGAGACAATTATGTATTAAATAAATTATCTCCTTTTCCTTAAACAATTTTGTCTTAATTAGGGTCCCCCAAAGAAACAGGATGTGTATATAGATATATATATATTGATATATATGATAAAGATATAGATATATATGTATACACATATGTAAACAATAAAGGTCTTATGATAGAAATTGGCTCATGTGACTGTGGGGATAGGCAAGTCCGATTTCTGTAGGGCAGGCATCAGGTTGGAAATTCAATGAAGGTGAAGTTGAATTCCCATGAGAAGCTGCAAGTTAGAAATTCTTGTGATATTCAATTTCCCAGGAGAAGCTGGCTGGTTAAAGTAGAGATCAAAATTCTCTCTGACTGCTGAAATCCTTAGTTTTCACTTTAAGTCCACCAACTGAGTGGATGAGATGCCGCTCCCCACTAAAGACAATCTCCTTTTGTTGACTGGCGATGTAATCAGCTTTTGATGCAATCAACTGACCAGTGATTTAAATCCATCTGTGAAATACCCTCACAGTAACAATCAGGCCAGTGCTTGGTTGTCCGAACAAATGGACACCATAAGTTAGCCAAGTTGACACATGAACTTAACCACCACATATTGTAACTAAAAATTAGCTTTCTCTCCTAAAATTGAAAATCAATATCACAGGAGAACTGTGACTTAGATAACTATGATTTGCTTATCATTTTGAAAAGAAAGAGATGGTTTAGATTATACATATATGAAGCTGTTCTAAGTAGGTACAATTCAGTATGCTCACACCACAGCTAGAGGTTATCTTTAAGGAGGAGACGGGGCATGATGTGAAACATAAATACTACAGTTAAGTTGGGTAGGGATGGGAGCTTATAGACTGATTAGAAGAAACAGCTTCCTAGGAATTCTGGAACTAACTTGCTCCTCAGGAAAAAATACATACATTCATTCAATCAACAAATATTTTTTTAAGCAGCTACTAAATGCCAAGTTGGAGATAGAGCAGCAAATACAATGAGGCCCTGCCCACCTGAAGCTTTCATTCTAACCAGGCATGGAGTGAGCCAGGAGAGAGGGGCAGGTGGATAATAACAAGTAAATACAAAATAGGGATGATGAATACTATTAAGAAAAATAAAGAAGGGCCATGGGTGAGTGAACACCTGGGCAGGAATGCTATTATATAGAGAGAGGCTCAGAAAACCTCACTGATGAGGTGAAATTTAAGCTGAGAACTGACAGAAGTGAGGAGCTACATCAAGTTTAGTTCTGGAGAGCACACATGGTATGTATGATCCAGAGCAAGGTTACCAGTATGCAGTGAGAAGGGAAGAGGGTCGTAGATGATGAAATCATGAATGGGAGTACAACAGGGAGGGCCAGATCCTGTTGGCCATAAAGATGTTGGCTTTTACTCTGAGGGCTGTGGGAGACTATTGGAAGTTCTGTGGGAAGGATTTTAAGCAAAAGAGTAAAACAACTCAAGTTTTACCAAATCTCTCTGACTGCAATGGGGAGAACAGACTTTATGGGGCAAGTCTGGAAATGGAGAGAGCAATTATTAGGCTCTGGGAATAGTACTGGTGAGAGAATGTGGTAGGTCAGACACAAGTAGAAGTAGTGAGATGTACTGAGATGTATTTGAAGGTGGTGCAACAAGATTTGTGGATGGGAAAGTTGTGAGCTGTGTGAGAGAGGAATGATGTTTATAGCTTAAGTAAGTTTTTGGATTAAGCAAGTGGGTGACTAGAGATGCCATTTACTAGGATGAGTCATCACAATTTGTATATGTATGTGTATGTGCACTTGCATGTGTGTAGGAGGCAAGACTCTAGTTTTGGGATGCCTATCTGTTCAGGTTTGCTAAAGCTGCTGTTATGCAAAAAACCAGAAATGGATTGGCTTTTATAAAGGGGAATTATTAGGTTACAAATTTACAGCTCTAAGGCCATAAAAGTTTCCAAATAAGGCATCCAGAGAAAGATACCTTGATTCTGAAAAAGGCTGATGGCATTGGAACATTTCTGTCAGCTGGAAAGGCAGGTGGTTGGCATCTCCTTGTCTTTGCTCCTGGGTTCCAGTTTCAAAATGGTTTTCTCCAAAACGTTTCTGGGCTTCTCTCTCTCTCTTAGCTTCTCTCTCTCAGCTCCTGTTCATCCTTGCTTGTTCTCCCAGTGCATTTCTCTCTAAGTGCCTGGGGGTCCGCTCTTAGCTTCTTCAGGGCAAACTCTGGGCTTCATCTCTTAGCTTAGCATCTCCAAACATCTTTATGTCTGCATCTCCAAGTATCAATCTGCATCTGGGTCTGTGCAGGTCTCAGCTCTCTTAAGGACTCCAGTGATCTAATTAAGACCCACCCTTAATGGGCAGGGGTCACATCTCCATGGAAATAATCTAATCAAAGGATCTCACACACAGTTGGGTGGGTCACATCTCCATGGAAACAAACTAATCAAAATATCCCACCAACAATAAGTCTGCATCCATAAGACTGGATTAAAAGAACACGGCCTTTCCTAGGGTACATAACAGTTTCAAACCAGCACACTATCTATAGCCAAAAACATGCCTTGTAGTAGATACCAGACACTGTTCTAAAATATGTTTAAAATTTATTAGTTCATTTAAGTAATGCTGTGAAACAGATTAATAATACTGTGTCCGTTTTTCAATTGAGGAAAGTGGGGTACAGAAATTTTCTATATACCTTATCCAACTAGTACAAGGCAAAGTTAGGGTCTGAATAAGGAGCTATCAGTTTCTTATGGCTGCCATTAAAAATCACCACAAATTTGGTGGCTTAAAACAACCAAAATTTATTGTCTCACAGTTCTGGAGGCTAGAAGTCTGAAATCAAGGCATTAGCAGAGCTATGCTCCATCTGAAACCTGCAGGGGAGAATCTTCCCCAGATAGTTTTTTTTTTTTTTTTTTTTGACCCTGTAAGTGAACACATATCAATGCATCTGTAAAATAGGCTGTTGTACTAGATATCAAAGGCCTTTTTATGTCTAAAATGCTGTGCATGCGTTGCTTCCCTTTTTTTTTAGTTTGAATTATTTATTTATTTATTTATTTATTTATTTATTTATTTTTTAAATCTTCATTTTATTGAGATATATTCACATACCATGCAGTCATACAAAACAAATCGTACATTTGATTGTTCACAGTACCATTTCATAGTTGTACACTCATCACCTAAATCAATCCCTGACACTTTCATTAGCACACACACAAAAATAACAAGAATAATTAAAGTGAAAAAGAGCAATTAAAGTAGAAAAGAATACTGGGTACCTTTGTCTGTTTGTTTGTTTGTTTGTTTCCTTCCCCTATTTTTCTACTCATCCATCCATAAACTAGACAAAGGGGAGTGTGGTCCTTATGGCTTTCCCAATTCCATTGTCACCCCTCATAAGCTACATTTTTATACAATTGCCTTCGAGATTCATGGGTTCTGGGTTGCAGTTTGATAGTTTCAGGTATCTACCACCAGCTACCCCAATTCTTTAGAACCTAAAAAGGGTTGTCTAAATTGTGCGTAAGAGTGCCCACCAGAGTGACCTCTCGGCTCCTTTTGGAATCTCTCTGCCACTGAAGCTTATTTCATGTCCTTTCACATCCCCCTTTTGGTCAAGAAGATGTTCTCCATCCCACGATGCCGGGTCTACATTCCTCCCCGGGAGTCATATTCCACGTTGCCAGAGAGATTCACTCCCTTGGGTGCCTGATCCCATGTAGGGGGGAGGGCAGTGATTTCACCTTTCAAGTTGGCTTAGGTAGAGAGAGAGGGCCACACCTAGATAGTTTTTGGTGGTTGCCAGCAATCCTCAGCATTTCTGAGCTTGTAGATGCATGACTCCAATCTCTGCCTCTTCCTTCTTCATATAGCCTTCTCCCCAGTGTCTGTCTGCTATATGTCCAAATGTCCCTCTTCTTATAAGGACACCAGTCATATTCGATTAGGGCCCACTGTAATCCAATTTGGACCCATCTTAACTAATCACATCTTCAAAGACCCTATTTCCATATAAGGTCACATTCACAGGACTGGGAGTTAGGATGAGAACATGTCTTTTGGAAGACACAATTCAACCCATAACACAGTTATGGGTTTACCTCCCAAATCTGCACACCTACCTATTTAAATGGACACATCCACTAGGCTGTTGAATACACAGGTGTTCAGTTCAGGAAAGAGGTTAGATCTATATAGAGTCATACATTTGGGAATTTACAGCATTTTGATGGTATTTAAAGCCATGGTGCTCTGGTTTGCTAATGCTGCCATTATGCAAAATACCAGAAATGGATTGGCTTTTATAAAGGGGGTTTATTTGGTTACAAAGTTACAGTCTGAAGGCCATGAAAATGTCCAAATGAAGGCACCAACACAAGTGTACCTTCACAGAAGGAAGGCCAATGACATCTGTTAGCTGGGTAGGCATGTGGCTGGCGTCTGCTGATCCCAGGTTGTGTTCCAGCTCCACTCTCAGTTCCTGTGCATTCTTCAAAGTGTCTTTCTTGGCTGCAGTGCCTCCTTCTGTCTGTGAACACTTTTTTAGGACTCCAGTGATTCAATTAAGACCCACCCTGAATGGGTGGCTAACACTTCCATGGAAATTATCCAATCAAAGATCTCACCCACAGTTGATTGAGTCACATCTCCATGGAAACACTCAAAGGATTCCAACCTAATCAACACTAATATGTCTGCCCCCACAAGATTGCATCAAATAACATAGCATTTTGGGGAACATAATACATGCAAATTGGGATGGTTGAAATCACTTAGGGAGACAGTGTAGATAGGGAAGAGAATAAGTTCAAGGACTAAGCCCTGGACATTTCAATATTTAATGCTCAGAATGAGAGTAGATCCAGCAAAGAAAATGGAGGAGGAGAGTAGCCAATAGAGTAGGAGGAAAACCTGAGGAGTGTGATATTTTGGAAGCCAAGTGCAGAAAATGTTTCAAGGAGGAGTGGTCATCTTTTTAAATTGTTGCTGATAACTTGAAAGAATGAAGACTGAGAATTGACCAATGGATTTGGCAGCATGAGGGTCATTGGTGACTAGGAGAATTTTCTGAAGAATGATGAGGACAGAAGCTTGGTAGTGTAGGTCAAGTTGGAATGGGAAGGGGGAGATGCAGGGGAGATCACAAGATTGGACAACTTTGTAAGGATGTTTTTAAATAAAGGGAAGCGTATCTAAGTAAGTTAGTGCTTCTTTTCTTCTCCACCAGTGCCTTCCCACTCACTCTTCCAAACTATGAAACTCCATCATTACTAAACTAGTGACTCCCAGCAAAACTCTCTCTGGATACCATAAAAATCAGAGCTGTCAGAACATTCGCTGGACTAACAGCCAGACATATGAACCTTCTCATCTCTGCCTTTTTATGGTTCATGAGCCAGTTATTTACCAGGCTCAGCTGAATCCTTTGACCTCAATCTCTGGGCAGCATTTTCAAACTTCCAAACTAGGTCAGGCATTTGTTTCATGATCATAGCACTCTCTATTTTGCTTTATGGCCCTTATAATAGTTTATAATTGCACATATTTATTTGTATGATTATGCTTATCTTCTCTACTAGATGACAGGGAGTGGGCTCTGGAGTCAGATTGCCAAGGTACAAATCCTGCAAATCACATGTATAGTTGCAAGACCTTGGTCAGGTCTCTGAGGCACTCTTTCCTCATATAAAATTGGGGTTAAAGTAGTTGTTTTGGTTTGCTAAAGCTGCTGTTATGAAAAATACCAGAAATGGATTGGCTTTTATAAAGGAATTTATTAGGTTACAAATTTACAGTTTCAAGGCCATAAAAGTGTCCAAACTAAGGCATCAATGAGAGGATACCTTCACTGAGGAAAGGTTGCTGGTGTCTGGAACACCTCTGTTAGCTGGGAAGGCACATGGCCAGTGTCTGCTGGTCCTTTGCTCCCAGGTTGTGTTGCTTTTAGCTTCTGATTCCAGTGACCTTTTCTTTAAGTGTTTGTGCATTCTCTCTTAGCCTCTCCAGGGCAAACTCTGGGCTTCATCTCTTAGCTTAGCAACTCCAAAGGTCTTTCGTTCTCCATCTCCAAACATCTGGGTCTGTGTCAGCCCCTGAGCTCTCTTAAGGACTCCAGTAAACTAACCAATATCCACCTTGAATGGGTGGGGTCACACTTCCATGGAAATAATCTAATCAAAAGGTCTCACCTACAATTGGGTGGATCACCTCTCCATGGAAACAATCTAATCAAAAGATCCCTCCCACAATAGGTCTGCCCCCGCAAGATTGCACAAAAGAACATGGCTTTTTATGGGGTATATAATCAATTCAAACCAGCACAGTAGTCTTTACCTCATACAATTTTTGTGAGGCTAATACACACATGAAAAGTGTCTAAAAACTGATCCCTAGCATTCAGTAAACCTTAATATCATTGTTAACAATATTAAAGTAGAAAATACATATTTTCAAATACATAAATAAAACAAACCAGAGCTAATTTATTTATTTCCACCTTTTTACCCTTCCTTCCTCCCACCACAGCTTGGTCTTATTGTGTTGTATATGAGTTGCATTTCTTTTTTACCTTTAGTATATCTGATTTCAAAACTCCATTCTCTTATGGGATTTACTTACTGGTGGGATTAGTTTTAATGGAAACAATCCAAAATTAAAAAAAAAAAAAATGCCTCTATTGTTTTCTTTCTGCATTGCAGAAGCCCGTTTCTCATTTTTCTTGAATGTCAAAGTAAAAAAGCACTGTGTACCTGTTCTGGTTATCTACTGCTCTGTAACCACCTCTAAAATTAGGGTCTTAAACCAATGATTCATTTGGTTTCTCATGGTTTTGTGGGTAAATTGAGCTCATCTGGGCAGTTCTTTCTTGGCTTCTCTCATACTATTGCAGTCATATGGAGGCTGGGGCTGAGGTCATCCATAGATTGAGTACACTGGTCACCAAAGGTGGTTTCTTCACACATCTGTTTGGGAGCCTCAACTCAAATGGGTGAAACAGCTAGCGGAAGGCTGAACATTCTTCTTTTTCCCTCTCTCCATAATGCCTCCCTACGTGGTAGCTTGGGCGCTTAATAGCATGGAGATCTTGACGTATATAGACTCTTACATGGCACCGGGCTTTCCCAGAACAAGCACCAAACACTCCAAGAGACCCAGGTGGAAACCACAAGTCTTCATAGGACCAACACTCCGCAGCCTTACACAGTGTTATTCCAAAAGCAAATCATAGAGACCTCCCAGATTTAATACAGGGAGACATGGTTCATTGGGAACCCATCTTTGAGGGCCAACAACCACAGTGAGCCTATGAACATACACAATAAAACCACAAGGTGCAAAAGAGCAGGGTAGGAAGTTTGACAGAATGCTCCCTGCAATAAAAAAATAAATGACCCAGAAAAAGAGACTGGAATTAACCAAGTGGTAATCCTGGGACCAGACTGGACATTTAGAACAACTACAGGAATGCCAGAAGAAACGAAAGGCAGGAGTCCAGCTTTGGAAGTGAAACCGTGAACCTGCCTGTTTCTTTCAGACCCCATTCCTCAGCCCCACGGCCGCGAATATCGGGAGTGGCTGACTGGGGCCAGAGGGGGCAGAGGAAACCTCATCCTCCAAAAGTTGGGGTTGAGGGTAGAGGTCTGTCCGGAGGACCCCTGAGGGACGAGCACAGGGTCTGACCTCAGTTTCGGCCTTCTGGGAGGCGACCGCCTCCGGCCTCGCACCAATATCCAGCAGGACATAGGGAGCAGTGCACCTTCTTTTGTGGGTGGGTTGGATGGTTGGTTGTTTTTTCCTTCCTGTGTGTGGGTGTCTCCCGTTCCCGCAGATCTCCGAGGGTCTAGCACAAATGCTGGCCTTGGTTCTGGCCCTCTGGACGGCGGCCTCCACCCTCCCACCCGCATCCATTGGGATGAAAAGAGCCAGTGCACCTTCGTTTCTTTGGTTTTCGTTCTTCCGTATATGGGTGTTTCCTGCTTTTGTGGATCCCTGTGACTACCCAGCGAGGACGCGAGCTTCGGTTTAGGCCCTCTTGGCAGCAAGGGCATCTGGCCTCACACCAGCATCTACCAGGACGTGAAGAGCAAGTGCTCTCTTTTCATGGTTGGATTTCTTCTTTATTTTTCTTGGGTTGCTTGGTTTGACCGATCCCTGGGCCCAGTGCTGACACTGGTCTCTGCTTCAGCCTTCTCGGAGGCAGCGGCTTCCAGCCTCACATCAGCATCTATCCCCATGCAGAGAACCAGGGATTCCTGAGGGACAGCACAGATACTGGCTTAGGTTTTGCTCTTGCTAGCAGCAACTTCAAGCTTCCCACCAACATCTAATGAGAAACTTGGAGAAGCAGCGAACCTTTTTTTTTTTTTTTCTTTCTTGTTTTTTCTTTTCTGTGTGTGCATAGAGGTATGTGGCTATTTTGTCTGTTAGTAAGTATTTTTCTTCTCCCCCTCTGTCTCTTTCCTTTAAAAATTTCTTTCCTTCCGTTTTTTCTTGTTCTTGGTCTGGCAGACTGAGAAGTGGGAGAACAGTATAGATTTCCAGATTGACCACAACATAATACTCAGAATATCCAGTTCTCAACAAAAAATTATAAATCATACATGTGACAGGAAAGTATGGCTCAGTCACAGGAAAAAAATAAATTGATGGAAATTAATCCAGAGGAAGTTTGATCTCTGGAATCTCTAATCAAAGAGCTTAGATTAACTCTTTTAAATAGGATAAATGAACTAAAGGAAAACATTAAATTCTTTACATAAATAAAAAAGGATATAAGGGAATACAATGAGCAATTATACACCAACAAATTAGATAATTAGATGAGATGGAAAAATTCCTAGAAATAGGCAAATTGCTTAATTTGACTTAAGAAGAAATAGAAAACCTCAACAAACCAATAACAAGTAAAGAGATTAAATCAATTATCTAAAATCTTCCAGCAAAGAAAAGTCCAGGATCAGATGACTTTACTAGTGAATTCTACCAAACATTTAAAGAATAATTAACACGAATCTTTCTCAAACTTTTCCAAAGAATTCAAGAGGAGGGAACACTTCTTAAATTCAGTCTATGAGGCCAGCATTACCTAATACCGAAGCCTCATAAATGAATCACTAGAAAAGAAATTTACAGACCTTATGAATATAGATGAAAAAATCCTTGACAAAATGCTAGCAAGCTAAATCTAACAGCATATTGAAGATATTATATAGCAAGACCAAGTGGGATTCATCCCAGAAATGCAAGGTGGTTCAACATAGAAAAATCAATCAATGTATTATACCACATAAAAAGAATGAAGGAAAAATGCATGATTATCTCAATAGATGTAGAAAAAGTATTTGGCAAAATCCAGCAGAAGTTCTTGATAAAAACATGAAGAAAACTAGGAGTAGAAGGGAACTTTTCAACATGATAAAGGCCATTTATGAAAAACCCACAGCAAATATCATACTTTATGGTGAAAGACTTAAAATCTTTCTCCCTAAGATCAGGAAAAAGTCAAGGATGCTCACTTTCACTAGTGCTTTTCAATGTTGTATTAGAAGTTCTAGCCAGAGAAATTAGGCAAAAAAAAAAAAAAAAAGAAATAAAAGGTATCCAAATTGGAAAGGAAGAAACAAAACTATTCTCTTCTGCAGACAACATGATCTTTTTTTAAAATGCAATTTTATTGAGATATACTCACATAACATACAATCCTTCAAAGTGTACAATCAGTTCTTCATAGTATCATCATATAGTTGCGCATTCATCACCACAATCTTTGAACATTTTCATTACTCAAAAAATAAAATAAAAGTTAAAATAAAAAAAGCATCCAAAACATTCCATTCTCCTCCTCCTATTGTTCATTTAGTTTTTTTTTTCCATTTTTAAAATTGAGATTGTTCACATACCATACAATTATCCAAAGATCCAAAGTGTACAATCACTTGCCCATGGTACCATCATACAGCTGTGCATCCATCACCACAGTTAATTTTTTTCAATTTTTAGAACATTTTTTTTTACTCCAGAAAAGAAAGACACACACAAAAAGGAAACTCAAATCCTCCCATACCCCTAACCACCTCCCCTTCATTATTGAGTCATAGTATTGGTATGGTACATTTGTTACTGTTGATGAAAGAATGTTAAAATACTACTAACTATAGTATATAGTTTGCAATAGGTGTATATATTTTTCCTATATGCCCCTCTATTAACAACTTCTAGTTATAGTGTCATACATTTGTTCTAGTTCATCAGAGAGTTTTCTAATATTTGTACCGTTAATCATGGATATTGTCCACCACAAGATTCACTGCTTTATACATTCCCATCTTTTTAACCTCCAACTTTCCTTCTGGTGATGTATGTGACTCTGAGCTTACCTTTCCGCCACATTCATGCACCATTCAGCACTGTTAGTTATTCTCACAATGTGCTACCATCACCTCTGTCCATTTCCAAACATTTAAGTTCACCCTAGTTGAACACTCTGCTCATAATAAGCAACCACTCCCCATTCTTTTGTCTTGTTCTATATACTGATAACTTACATTTCATGTCTATGAGTTTACATATTATAATTAGTTTATATCAGTGAGATCCTGCAATATCTGTCTGTATGTGTCTGTCTTATTTCACTCAATATATTGCTCTCAAGGTTCCTTCATCAACCCATTTTTTTTAAGACTGTTTTGTTCACACACCATATGTTCCATCCTAAGTAAAACAATCGAGAGTTCCCTGTATAGTCATATATTTATACATTCACCACCATCGCCACTATATATATATAAGGACATCCCAATTTCTTCCACAAAGGAGGAGGAAGAGTCAAAGAGGTAGAGAGACAGGAGAAAAAGAAAAAAAGAAAGAGAGGAGAGAGGAAAAAAAAAAAAAAGCAACAAAACATGAAAGCTAGGAAGAAAGAAAAGGAAAGGTAGCATTAAAAATAAAGTAGAATAAGGAGTCAGACAACATCACCAATGCCAAGAGTCCCATACCCTTCCCCTATGCCCCCACCCATTTACATTTAGCTTTGGTATACTGCCTATGTTATATTAAAGGAAGCATAATACAATGTTTCTGTTAACTCTAGTCTCTAGTTCGCATTGATTATATTTTTCCCCCAATCCCACCCCATTTTTAACACCTTGCAATGTTGACATTCGTTTTACCTCATGTAAAAACATATTTGTACTTTTTATCACAATTGTTGAGGACCCTAGGTTTCACTGAGTTATACAGTCCCAGTATTTATCTTTCCTCTTTCCTTCTGGTGTCCCACATTCTCCTAACCTTCCTCTTTCAACCATACTCACAGTCATCTTTGTTCAGTGTACTTACATTGCTGTGCTACTATCTCCCAAAACTGTGTTCTAAACCTGTTAATCCTGTCTTTTCATTTCTGTCTGTAGTGCTCCCTTCAGTGTTTTCTGTAGAGCAGGTATCTTGTTCACAAGCTGTATCATTGTCTGTTTGTCGGAGAATATTTTAAGCTCTCCCTTGTATTTAAAGGACAGTTTTGCCGGATATAGGATTCTTGGTTGGTGGTTTTTCAGTATCTTAAATATATCACCCCACTTCCTTCTTGCCTCCATGGTTTCTATTGAGAAATCCACACTTAGTCTTATCAAGCTTCCTTTGTATGTGATGGACCTCTTTTCTCTTGCTGCTTTCAGGATTCTCTTTTTATCTTTGATGTTTGATAATCTGATTATTAAGTGTCTTGGCGCAGGACTCTTCAGATCTATTCTGTTTGGGGTATGCTGCACTTCTTGGATCTGTAATTTTATGTCTTTCATAAGAGATGGGAAATTTTCATTGATTATTTCCTCTATTATTGCTTCTGCCCCTTTTCCCTTCTCTTCTCCTTCTAGGATACCAATGACACATACATTCCTGCATTTTGTTTTGTCCTTAAGTTCCCAGAGACATTGCTCATATTTTTCCATTCTTTTCTCTTTCTGTTCTTTTGTGTTTAGGCTTTCAGGTGCCTTGTTTTCCAGTTCTTGAGTGTTCTCTTCTGCCTCTTGAGATCTGCTGTTGTATATCTCCATTGTGTCCTACATCTCATGTGTTGTGCCTTTAATTTCCATAGATTTTGTCAGTCGTTTTTTCGAACTTTCGATTTCTACCTTATATAGGCCCAGTGTTTTCATTATATGGTTCATCTCTTTTGCCATATCTTCCCTAAACTTTTTAAATTGATTTAGTATTATTTGCTTAAATTCCTGTATCTCAGTTGGAGTGTAAGTTTGTTCCTTTGTCTGGGCCATAACTTCACCCCTCCTAGTATAGGTTGTAGTTTTCTGTTGTCTAGGCATCTGGCCTCCTTGGTTACCCCAATCAGGTTTTCTTAAACCAGAATGGGCTCAGGTCTTGGAAGGAGGCAATAGTTTCAGGTCTCTCTGAGGATGTCTTAGAAGACTGATGCACCCTGACACGCCTCGAGTCACTGTGCTTTTCTGCCCAGCAGGTGGCACCTGTAAGCTTGTATCTCCAGACTTGTATCTCCAAGTGTAAGGAGGTGTGGCCCATGGCTGTTTTTCTCCAGGCTCAGGGGTCTGGTTGTGAATGGAAGAGCTTGGCACAACCTCATTCCTCTTAGGGAAGATATACCCCCCTAGGGAGAGGTCATTTGCATTTGAATCATCTCTGACTCTGCTCTCTCCACCCTTGTCTGGATCTGAGTGCTGGGAATTGAAAATGGCTAAGGCTTTCTCCACTGAGCCAAAAAAGGGACAGAAAGACCCCTTCAGGGTCAGTCTGTGCCCCCCCTCAGTTTCCTTTTCAGTCAGAGACAGCACCTGGTCCTCTGAGCTCCCCCTCCCACCCAGAGAGGTCCTCCAGCTCTCCAAGGTCAGTCATCACCAAAAGCCTCTGTCTGCTTGTTGGGGATTCATAGCTTTTATTGAGCAGTCCACGTGTGCTAATTAAAACCCAAGTTGGAGCTCAGCTGAGCTATATTCACTTGCTCAGAGAGTGCTGCTCTCTAGCACAGTGAGGCTTTGCAGTTTGGAAGAGTGCTGCTCTCTAGCACCACAAGGCTTTGCATTTCAGGGCATGAGGGGAGGGAGATCCTCGCTCAGGTGCACAGTTTTTACTTACAGATTTTATGCTGCGTTCTTAGGCATTCCTCCCAATTCAGGTTGGTGTATGATGAGTGGATGGTCATGTTTGTCCCCCCACAGTTACTCCAGATTATTTTCTAGTTGTTTCTGGCTGTTTATTAGTTGTTCCGGGGGACTAACTAACTTCCACTAATCTGTATGCCATCATCTTCTTTCTCCCCGACAACATGATCGTATATATAGAAAATCCAAAGGAATCCACAAGAAAACTATTAGCTTAAAAACTAGGTCAGCAAAATGGCAGAGTATAAGATCAATATGCAAAAGTCAATTGTTTTCCTGTACCCTACAAAGAACAATCAGAAGAGGGAATCAAGAAAACAGTTCCATTTAAAACAGGGTCTAAAAGAATAAAATATCTAGGAATAAAGTTAACCAAGTATATAAAAGACTTGTACAATGAAAACAACAAAACATGGCTGAAAGATATTAAAGAATACCTCAATATTTGGCAAGGCATCCCATTCAATGGAATCACTGTGTCTCCTGGTGGCAGCATGCCTTCTTTTGGAACTAAGACCTGTAGAACAGCAGAGCTTTAGGTTGCAGTGACAGGAGGCAAAATTTTTTCTAATGGATCACTAGGGGTAATAATAAGTGGTGCTACTTCCATTTCTAACCCTTGATTCCTGGACCCATGAATCCTAAATATGGGAGAAACAGCACCATGGAGTTAATGCTGATTTAGAGCATACACAGCCTCCAGGAGAACATTGCCCCAGCCCTGCAAGGTTTTACCACCTCGTTGGCACATTAATTGAGACTTCAAAAGGCCATTTCACTATTCTATCAATCCAGCTACTTCAGGATTATGGGGAACATGGTAACACCAGTGAATTCCATAAGCATGTGGTGCCCATTTCTGCATGTCATTTGCCATGAAGTAGTTTCCTTGATCAGAAGCAATGCTGTGTAGAATACCATGACAGTGGATAAAGTATTCTGTATGTCTACAGATGGTAGTTTTGGCTGAAGCATTGCATACAGAGAAGGCAGACCCATATCCGGAATATGTGTCTATTCCAGTTAGGACAAATTGCTACCCTTCCCATGATGGAAGTTGCCCAATGTAATCAATCTGCCACCAGGTAGCAGGCTGATCACCTTGGTAAATGGTGCCATATTGGGGACTGAGTGTGGGTGTCTTCTGCTGGCAAATTTGTCACTCAGTAGTGGCTGTAGCCAGATCAGCTTTTTTGAATGGAAGTCCATGTTGCTGAGTCCATGCATAACTTCCATCCCTGCTACCATGACCACTTTGTTCATGAGCCCATTGGGCCATGAAAGGAGTAGCCAGGAAGAGGTCACAGAATAGGTCATCTCATCTACTTGATTATTAAAATATCCCTCTGCTGAAGTCACCCTCCAGTGAGCATTCACATGGGACACAAATATCTTCATGCTTTTTGCCCACTCAAAAAGGTCTATCCACATACCTCTTCCCCAGACTTCTTTGTCACTACTTTTCCAATCATGTTCCTTCCAAGTTCCTGATCATCCAGCCAAACCATTGGCAACAGTCCATGAATCAGTATACAAACAAACCTCTGGTCAGTTCTCCTTCCAAGCAAAATGAACAACCAGGTGCACTTCTTGAAGTTCTGCCCACTGGGAGGATTTCTCCTCACCACTGTCCTTCAGGGACCTCCAGAAAGGGGCCATAGTGTTGCAGCTATACACTTTAGAGTGGTACCTGCAAATTGTGCAAAACCATCTATAAACCAGGTCTGATTTTTCTCTTTCTCAGTCAACTGATTGTAAGGAACTCCCCAAGAGGACATAGCTGTGGGTCGGGAAAGTGAAGGTAATGAGGCAAGAGTGGGGACGATGGGCAGTTGGGCCACTTCCTCATGTAACTTACTTGTGCCTTCAGGGCCCACTTGTGGCCTACCTCATATATATCACCTGCACTTTATTCATTGAGTGCTGTGGTACATGCTCAACATTATGGACATGCTTAACATTATGGTTTGGCAGGTCAGACAACATCCAGCTCACAATAGCAACTCAGGTCTCATAGTAACATACTTGGTGGCCCATGGTTGAGTATTCAGTATCTACTAAGGCTCAGTAGCAAGCCAAAAGCTGTTTCCTAAAAGGAGAGTAGTTTTCTGAAGAGGATGGCAAGGCTTTGCTCCAAAATCCTAAGGGTCTGTGTTGTGATTCTCCTATAGGGGACTGCCAAAGGCTCCAGAGAGAAACTCTGTTTGCTACTGACACTTCCAGCACCATTGGATGTGGTGGATCATATGGCCCAAGTGGCACAGCAGCCTGGAGCTATTGCAGAGCCTCCTCTTGTTCTGGCCCCCATTTAAAACTAGCAGTTTTTCTGGTCACTTGGTAAATGGACCAGAGTAGTTCACCCAAATGAGGAATATGTTGTGTCCAAAATCCAAAGAGGCCAACTAGATGTTGTGCCTCTTTTTTGATCATACAAGGGGCCAGATGCAATAGTTTATCCTTCACCTTAGAAGGGACATATTAACATGCCCCACATCATTGGACTCCTAGAAAGTTCACTGAGGTGGAAGTCTCCTGTATTTTTGTTATATTTATCTCCCATCCTCTGACATGCAAATGCCTTACCAATTAGCCTAGAATAATTGCTACTTCTTGTTCACTTAGTCCAATCAATATGAAATTATTGATAAAATGTACCACTGTGATGTCTTGTGTGTGTGGGGGGGGAGATGATCAAGGTTCCTGCAGACTAGATTATGACATAGGGCTGGAGAGTTGACATACCCTTGAGGGAGCACAGTGAATGTATACTGCTGGTCTTGCCAGCTGAATGCAAACTGCTTCTGGTGGTCCTTACTAACAGCTATTAAGAAAAAAGCATTTGCCAGATCAATAGCTGCAGATCAATAGGTACCAGGGGATGTGTTGATTTGCTTAAGCAATGATACCACATCTGGAACAGTAGCAGCAATTGGAATTACCACCTGGTTAAGTTTACAATAATCCACTATCATCCGTTTATCCATCTGTTTTCTGCACAAGCCACATAGGATAGTTGAATGGGAATGTGGTGGGAATCACTGCCCCTACATCCTTCATGTCCTTAATGGTGGCACTAATCTCTGCAATTCCTCCAGGAATCCAGTATTGCTTTTTTTTTTTTTTTTAACAGAGTACTTTATTAATATGTCATTCTAAACATTACATAAAGTTCCAGTAAGAAGTTCAAGAGTATGTTTAAGGGCTATTTTATTTTGAAGACGATTGTATTAAAATGTAGCTTATGAGGGGTGACAATATGATTGGATCACACTTCTATTTGTCCAGTGTATGGATGGATGAGTAGAAAAATGGGGGCAAAACAAAACAAAACAAAACACCCAGTATTCTTTTTTACTTTAATTGTTCTTTTCCACTTTAACTTTTATTCTTATTATTTTTGTGTGTGTGGTAATGAAAATGTTCAAAAATTAATGTTGGTGATGAATGCACAACTATATAATGGTACTGTGAACAATTGAATGTACGCTTTGTATGACTGCATGGTATGTGAATATATCTCACTAAAATTGAATTTAAAAAAGGGCTATTTTAAGAAACACAACCCCTCACAGTTACTGATCAAGTTAATGTGCCTTTATCAACCTAGTAAAGAAAACATCTATCATATTGCAGAACTAACTCTAACCTAACAACTCATTGGGCTTCAATCACTGGGCAACCTAAGTTAAAAGAGAGGCTGGGACTTTCACGTTGTACTTACTTTGCCTATGAATGAATTCCTATGTTTGGGGACATGTTCCTGCTCCCCCCACATTTAAATCATTGCTGAAAAGCAGTAGCTGCAGCATCTCACACCCCCTTGTTAATTTGGCTGTGAAAATGGATTTAGGCTCCAAACTTAGATAGGGGGCCTTCCAAGCAAGAAACAAAAATCACTAAGAGAACTCACACAAACAAAAACGGATTCATGGATGAAAATGAAAACAAAGCTTAGTTCCTAAAGCAGCTCAGTGGAACACACAAGATAAAACTCCTAGCTGAAAACTCTCAAATCCCAAGTCACTTTTCATAACCTGAACAAAAATGACAGAGCAGCCATTTCTTTAAATTGAATCTTTCCAGGGAAACCATACTTTTGATGCTTTTTCAAAGTTAACTTATTCTAAATAGAGATCGGTGCAGATTTGGATGGGAGTGATGCCCTGATTGGTTGTCCTGTTCCCAAGCTGGCTGTACACATTGTGGCCCCAGGTGTACACAACTCCATCTTCAGTGCTGAGAAGAACATGTGGTCCACTCCCATAACTAAGGCTTTTAAACTTCTTCCCACATAAGTCTTCTAGCTTTTTGGGTACAAGTGTACTCTGTCTCCAGTTCCCAAACAGTTACTATAGTTCAGTCCGAATACAAAGACCTCATCATTGTCATTAACATGCAGTGCTTTATTGGTGGAGGTGCCAAAGACACATGCTTTCTGAATTGAGGTGATTTCTTGAGGGGAGAGTAGAGTGAAGACTGGCCATTTTCCTATGTCCACCATGACTCTGGTTGCAAGCAGTTCCTATAAATAAGGTGACATCTCAGAGAATGCAGAGTGCCTCGATGGTCATGTTAGATGGAACACAAGATGTCCTGGAGCAGAGGCCAGGCCAGGCTCAGCAGTCTCCTGCATTAGGGTTCCTGGGAAGCCCACCTCCAGCACACGTAGTGTAAGCCTGGCCCACAGCACAGCCACAGGGACCTCCAGTATTGCTTTTGACTTACTATTTTGCTAGGTAGGGGCAGTTCTAGTGGCTTCCACTTAGCTTTTCCTACAATAATAGCCCTCACTCCACAAATCAGGGAACCAATGTGGGGATTCTGCCAGTTGCTGAGTATGTCTATTCCCATTATGCATTCTTCTAGAACTGGAGAAATAATCACAGAATGGGTCCAGGGACCCACTGGACCCACTACAATACAGACCTGAGATAAAACTACATTGATCACTTGACATCCATAAGCCCCTACTCTGACTGCTGGACCACAGTGATGTTTTGGGTCTCCTGGAATTTGTGTCACTTCTGAGCCAATGTTTAATAATCCCAAAATGTCTGATCATTTCCTTTTCCCCCAATGCACAGTTACCCTAGAGAAATGCCATAGATTTTGTTGGGAGAAGTCTGGGAGGAGGATTAACATTATACATTTTTGGTAGTGTAACAAGATCTTCCTCAAGTGGACCTGGACTTCCCCTCATTCAAGGGGCTCTGGGGCTGCAAACTGACTCAAGTCTGGGAATTGAATAAGGGGCCATGACTCTCTGTTTTGTAATTCAAGTTAGACTTTTATTCACTTGACTTAGAACTCTTCTGCTTATACAGATCAGGTGAAGATTTAGTAGACCACCCATCCAGTTTACTTCTAAGTACCTCATGATCTACCAGTCAATGCCATAGATCTCTGTGAGTCATACTATTTTGATTGCTGCTTTGAGTCTGCTGTCCATTATGATAGTCTTGACCACCTTGTATTTGGCAATTAAGTGCTGCCACTTGCCTCTGCCAACCCAGGGTCCTATCATCCCCAATGTGTTTAAGGATCCAAATTCAGTGACAGCAATTCCCATAATAATATCTGACCTACAGAGAAGAGTAACCACAGAGCTCTTCAGGGATGATGGAGTTAATCTCACAAATTTATTCCTAACAGTCCTGCTGGAAGATGTGTCCTCTGGACATTCCTGTGGTGGGTGAGCAGGTCTTACATGCTAACTCCATTCTAACATTCCAGTCTCTTTAAGCCTTTGGATCCCCTCATCTGCATTATACTATGCCAGTTCTGGCATTTCAACCTCAGGTTATATTGGCCACCTCTTGGTACATGTTTTAGCCATCCTCCTGAACAAACTTTTAGAGCTCTTTCTAACCCTTGAGCTACAACACTGAATCCAGAATCTCTACTTAGTGGGCCCATATCAATAAATTCAGCCTGATCCCACTTCATATTCCTTCCACCATTATCCCACACCCTTATTATAAATTCCTACACATATTCCACTGATTTCTGTCTATATAAATTGGAAAACTCATGCAGTTCTTTTGGAGGATAGTGCACCTCTTCATGGGTCACACTTTGTACTTCATCTTTTGGGGCCTGTTGGGACTTCAGTCTAGTTATAGGTCTGGAAGAAAGAAAGGGTGGTGGAGATGGGTCATAAGAAAAATTAGAAGTGTCTTGCAAGCCAATTACCTCAGGGCATTCCACTGTAGTTTCATCTGGTGAAAGAGGATTAATCTCTTCAGACAGAGTAGTGCTGGCTGTTTGCTCAGGGGGAGGTTGTTACAGGTGTGTCAGGCACAGCAGGTTTAATCTCTTCAGGTAGGGGTTGGGTGGAAGATCCTCCGGGCAGGCTGGAGGTTGGATGGCTGTTTCCTCAGGGCAGACCATTACAGGTTTATCTGGCAAAGACTCAGCAGGATCTATGGTTTCAATGTCCCTAACACCATCCTTATCAACCCATATATCCCCATTTCAATTTTCAGGATCCCATTCCTTTCCAACAAATGCCCTTACTTTAACAGCAGACACCCTGCAAGGTTGGGAATTTAGTTTATGTTGTAATTCAGTCACTCACACAATGAGACGCTGGGTCTAGCTTTCAGAAATCTCACATCTGTGGCTTCACAGAATAAAATTTTCTTTCAGGGCAAACATAGAAATTTTCACATCCTTCATGTGGAGCTTATGTTGCAAATTTGAAGCCTTCAGCTCATCTCTTTCTTTATAACTGTATCCAACATATTTAGGAACAACCAGCCAACTTCATTATACCTTTTAACTCCACACAACTGTTAAGGTGTCAAAACACTGTCACCCAGAATGTAGCCTCTTATATGCATTTGAGTAGCCATGTCCAGTGTGATATTTTACATATCTCTATTGTCAACTCATGCCATGGACTATCAGTGCCATCTTAATTATTGGAAATAGAGTCATTAGTGCCTTTGAATCTAATCAGAGTAGAGAACCAATTCCAAAAACCTCAGAACCAATTCATAAATCTCATTCTTAAGCTTCTGTTTCTCAAGAACCACTCCTGGTACCAAAGGTATATTAGTTAGGGTTCTCTAGGGAAACCAAACGTACAGGAGAATGTCTGTAAATATTATGAAGTTTTTACAAGAATTGTCTCATGTGACTGTGGGGATGCACAAGTCCAAATTCCACAGGGCAGGCTGCAAGCTGAGAAATCTGAGGAAGGTTTTCAATGAATTTCCCAGGAGAAGCTGGCTAGCTGAAGTAAAGAGGGAAATTCACTCTTCTGACTATTAAAATCATCACTCTGCCTTTTAAAGCCTTCAGCTTTTTGGATGAGATGTCTCTCATTGTGAAGGCAGATTCCTCAGTCGATTGTAGATGTAATCAGTCATAAATGCAATCAACATACTGATGATTTAAGTCCATGAAATGGCCTCACAGTAACAATTAGGCCAGTGCTTACTGAAACAAACAACTGGACACCATCACCTGGCCAAGTTGACACATGAATCTAATTATCACATGGATCAAGGACCTAAATATAAGGGCTAAAATAACAAAACTCTTAGAAGGTAGTGTAAGTACAACTCTTCATGATATGGGATTCAGCGATAGATTTTTAGATATGACACCAAAAGCCCAAGCATGAAAGTAAAAAATAGAGAAATATGACTTCATCAAAATAAAAAATTTTGGTATATCAAAAAAATTATCAAAAAAGTCAAAAGACAACGTACAGGATGGGAGAAAATAGTTGCAAACCATATATCCATAAGGGCTTAACATCCCCCCCCCAAAAAAAATAAGAATTTTTACAATGAAACAATGAAAAGACAAACAACCCATTTTAAAAATAAGCAAAGGATTTGGATAGACCTTTTTCCAAAGAAAATATACAAATGGTCAAAAATCACATGAAAAGCTGCTCAACATCATTAGCCATTAGGGAAATGCAAATTAATTCCATGAGATACTACTTTACACCCAAAAGAGTGGCTATTGTTAAAAAACAAAACAAAACAAAATAAGTGTTGGAGAGGATGTGCATTGGTTGTCAGGAATGTAAAATGGTACAGCTACTATGGAAATCAATATGGCAGTTTCTCAAAGAATTAAATCTGGAATTACCATATGCCTTGGCAATTCCACTTCTAGGTATATATCTAACGAAAGTGAAAATAAGGTTTCAAAAGGACTTGTATACAAATGTTCATTGCAGCATTTCTCACAACAGCCAAAAGGTGAAAATAACCCAATATACATCAACAAATGAATAAAATGTGGTATGTATACACACTGGAATTTGGCCATGAGAAGGAATGTAGTTCTTAGAAATGCTGCAACATGAAAGAAACATGAAAATATTATGCTCAGTGAAATAAACAAGACACATAAGGACAAATATAGTATGATGTCACTTAGATATCTAGAAATAGCAAATTTGCAGAGACAGAAAGATTACAAGGTAATGAAGGGAGGCATAAAGGTGGTGTGTTTGTTTGCAGGGAAAAAAACCTACAAAGTATTTCCATTTAAGAAGCTTATGTATAGTATAGGGAAGGTCTTCTTAACTTTGGCACTATGGACATTTTTTTTGGTCAAATAAATTCTAATTTTAGAACAATTTTAGATTTTTAGAAAAATTGCACCAATAGTATAGATAGTTCTCATATACTTCTCACCCACTTTCCCCTATTATTAACATCTGACATTAGTATGGTACATTTTTTTTTTTACAATTAATGAACAAATTTTGATACATTATTATTAATTAATAGGCATATCTTATTAAATTTTTCTAGTTTTTACATAATGTCCTTCTTCTGTTTCAAGATCTCATCCAAGTTACTGTTACCATCAGAAAATATGGTATTAAATACTCAGACCCTCCTGATCCTGCTTCAAACAGAGAAACAAGTCTCTTTGCTTTGGTGAGAAGGAGAGTTTATTGAAGATGCATCAACAGGGACTGTAGGAAAAAAAAAAATTTTTTTTCCAAGACCAGTTCAGAGTGAGAAGAGTGGTTTGGGCTTTTATAACCCCAAACAGACAAAGGAACGGCTGGGATCCAGAAGAAAGCAGAAGGGGTGGGGGGTGGAAAAGAGAGAGAAAAAGCTGTTTGGTTAATTTCTACTGTTATCCTGAAGTCCTCCCTTCATTCAGGCTTGTTATTCAAGAAGACACTGGTTATCAGACTGTATGGGAATATCCCTTGCATTCTCCTGCAGGAAATGCTGGGAAAGTTCCTGGGAACAGAGAGTAAATTTTTGTTGTTGTTGAGATTAGAGCAACAACATGTTATTTTAACAGGAGATTTTTATGCTTAGAAGAACTCAAGGCTCCTTGAGTGAAGTGATCTTAATAAATTGTTTTGTTTTGTTTTGTTCTGTTCATTTTTTGGCTCCTGAAAACTATACTAAGCATTTTCCAGCTAAAGCATTATATTGAATATTTTTTCTACTTGTCCAGCTATCAATACCATGTTACATTTAGTTGTTGTCTCCTTAGGCTCCTCTTGGCTGTGACAGTTTCTCAGACTTTTCTTGATTTGGTGACTTTGTTTTGTGAAGTACTGTATAGATAGTTTGTAGACTATCTCACATTGAGATTTGTCTGTTGTTTTTTCTCATGATTAGACTGGAGTTAGTATAAATACACTATCAACATGACTTCATTGTTGATGTTGACCTTCATCACCTGGCTGAGGTAATGTTTGTCAGGTTTCTCTACATAAACTTACTTTTCCCTCTGTCCATACTGTACTTTTTGGAAGGAAGTCATTATGCATAGCTGACATGGAATGAGTAGGTTAGGAATTATGCTTCATTTCCTTGGAGTGGAGTATCTACATAAATTTGGAATTCCTCTCTAACAGAGATTTGTCTCTTCTCCCTCATTTATTCATTTATTTAGATCAGAATGGCTACATGGGTATTTATTTTATCCTTTGGGTTATAATCTAATATTTACTTTACTTATGTTTGTTGCTCAAATTGTTCCAGTTTTAGCCATTGGGAGCTCTTTCAGATGGCTCCTGTGTCCTTCTGAAATACCCCCATCTGCATGTTTTGTTTTGTTTTGTTTTTTGAGTGCTCCTTACTTTCTGGCACTACAAGATACTCATCTTGTATATTTCCTGTCCTAGTTACAGACTCAGCATTTTGTCCACGGAGCTCACATTGCTTCTATTTGGAACCAAGATCTGGGTGCTTGGTATGCTCATTGTTAAACTATTCACATTTGGCCTCATAATTCTTGGATGTGGGGGCTTTTCTGGGCACTGTAAGAAGTTTAGCAGCGTCCCTGGCCTCTCCCTTCTAGATACCACTGGCACCCTACCTACCCCCTTCCCAGTCTTAAAATCAATGTCACCAGACATTGTCAAATGTTCCCTAGGAGAAAATCACCCCTGGTTGAGAACCACTAGTATAGACACAGACCTGCTGAAATTGCAATAAGATAATATAATGGAGAGCAGTGGGAGCATTGCAGAAGAAGCCTCTGAGCCTGTTTGTAGATGTTTGGGAAGGATTCACAGAGGAGGCACCATTTGAACCGGGAATTGATTTACTATTTATTGAGCAATTACCATGAGCCAGACAAAAGCTAAATGTTTGTTTGCATTATCTTATATAACCCCCAACTTTAAAAGTAGGTATTTTTGCCATTTCACAGGTGAAGCAACTAAGGTTCAAAGGGAGAAAGTAACTGGTTTAGAGTCTCTGTGCTGGTCTTGTAGAATCAAAGGTATAACATGCATTTTCATTCCTTAAAGAATCTTTGATATCAAAATGTTGGAATGTATTGCTTGTCATTACTACAAATAATGTTAATTATCTACTTTTCACAATTCCTTTGTCCCATATGATTCTTACACTATTTTAAAAGTAAATTTTATGGAGACCATGAAAGGATGTTTTTTTTTCTTTTCTTTCAATTCCTTCCCATCCATTCTCACCCTAATTTCCTTTATCTTTTTTTTTTTTTTTTTTTTGGTTTTTCTTCGACAAAATAAGGGGGAAAAAGCCCCATATTCTTTATATTCTTTTTTGTTCCTTTTCTTTTTCCTACAACTTCTGTATCTGCTATTTGCAGCTGCTATGAAATTTTAAGTCTACTGAATTAGAAGTTGCCCTCTTGTTTCAAGACTCACTTTTTTACTTCCTTTCCTTTGCTAAAATTCTGGTCTATTAAAAAAAAAACAAAAAACAAAAAAAACCCAGTAGATCATAGTTAGATAAAACAGTACCCAGGATAACCCTAATTTCCATATGCAGATTTATCTGCACTGACAGCCACCCCCTACACACACTCTCCTTCACTCTCTCATTCTCCTTTTCCCTCCTCTATCTCCTTATTGCATTGTGTCTGACGGATTTTCAGAGCACCTTCACTGTTTTCCCCTTCTCATTCCCTTTCTGTGAAATATCTAGACAGGAAGGAGGTGGCTGCAGAGGCTGAACAAACAATCTCATATTCTGCCTGCAATGTCATCGTTTCTTTCCCCCATTTTAGGGGGCTGAAGTGGCCCAGGAAAGGGATGCAGAGGAGCTGGAAAGGAAGGGGGGAGCTCTCCAGAGGCAGCTGCGGCCAGGGGCAGGGACTGCTGCCAGATGTGCCTGCCTCCCTGGGCTTTGATACGAAAGGGGCAGCAGGAGGAAATATTGGGAGACAAAAGCCTCGGTTTAAATGATCATTTTCTTTATTTAACATGGCAGCAGACACTCTGTCTGCGAAGGATCATCATGCTGAGCATAAACTGGACTTTGCCACTTCCCCGGCAGGAGTGAGACAGATCACTGCGTGCTAAATGAGCATCTGAGGTAAGACCCACTGTTTCAGTTACTTGATTTTTTCCTAATCAATTAATTTTCTTAAATATATGTTTTCAGCCTCAATCATAAACAGTATAGCAGGGGCAAATTTCTGTTAATCTGCATCTAAAGAGCCAAGGAAAGGCAGAGACATATGTTCAACTCAATTTGGGGAGGTTAGTTACTTTGTCAATTGTGTGGATGCTATTTGTTTTTTAGGAAAAATTTTTGGTTTAAGAATAGACTTAAGTGGCATCATAATCCACCACTGGTGATAATACTGATGTTCAGACTCTTAAAAAAAACTTTGTAAAAAGACAGTGAGCTACAGATGCATGTGTTGTATTTTTAGCTCACATACAAATATTAGAACTCTTATTAAAATGATAGGCTTTTTTTTTTTTAGCACAGAAGGAATGAATGCTGCATAATTAAGTACAGTATTTAATTTGGCTGTTGTGAAGCAAAAGAATAAGGTAATAATTTTTATTGTACTAATCAGTCTCAAGATGTTCTCTGTGTTAATTGGGTTAAAAAAATTGCAGTACTTATTAGAAATTCTAATTTCACAATGCAGCACTGACAATAAGCTCAGCCAGTGAATTATTCACATCTTTAATTTGCTCACTTAATGACAGTGTTCTGTAATCAGAGTGCAGAGACTGCTGCCTATGCATTATGTATGATGCTCAGGACTTAAATGCAGGACATTATGAAGCTCTCAGTGGTTCAGTAATTAGTTTTCCACAAGACAGGACTTAGATATTCACGATAAAAGTCCACAGTTGGATAATGTTAAGGTTGTAACACAAAATAACAAAGGAAAGGAAGCTCAAAGTTAAGACTGAAACTTTGTCTCTTGGGCCTTGCCCACTGTGGAAACAGAATCATGCCACCTGAAATAGTTGCTAGCTCTGATCACATGTTTGAAAACTGTTTTTGAAGAAAGTTGTTGCAGGCAAGGCATTTGAACAATTTCAGTGGACCAGAGGGGAAAGATAAAACCTTTTTAATTAGTGCTCACAGAAGCCCTGAAATATTTCCTCCTAGCAAGTCTATAGTATGCATAGCAGGCATTCTCAATGTGCTTTGTACCTTAGTTAGTGCAAATGCAAATCAGGTTACAATAGTGTTAGGCTGTAATTGTGTTTGTAAAAGGGTTACTTGCTCAAATGGAGATTGAGCTTGCTCATGGTTTTGTTCCAATTGCTTCTGAGGAAAGGTTTGAAAATCAAATGGGCATGAAAGGAAGTATATCTGAATTTTCAGGGCAACTTTGGAATGGCTTACACTTGTCAGTTTGGATTTGTCAGTTTTTCCTTGATGATACCAATTATTTTGTCATAACTCATATAATCTAAAACTTTGTCTAAAATTTTTTAGACTACCCAGAACAATGAGGAATTATTTTTAAATGTACATTTACTTAGGGAAAATATTTTACAATATTATTTCTAAAGTTTAATAACTAACTTGAAATCTTTAACTACTGTGATTTAAAAAAAAAAAAAAAACATGTTGCTTTTGGTCAACTACCTCAGGTACTTTTAAGGACTAAAATATTAATTTTTATTAATAAGTTCTCATTGCTTTTTAATGTATCAGTCCAAGATTTTTTTTTCTCAAAATACTTTTAAAAAATTGGTATCCAAAATTGGAATGCACAGTAACACTATAAAATTTATGTTTTGTAGCTTTAGAACATTTAAAAAAGAAAGCTGAGTTGGTAAACCTATTGGCAAGGGTAGTGTTTAATGAAGGTAATGAGCAAATCAAATCATCAGAAAATTTACTTTCTACCATATGTTGAAAAATTCTGAATTAAAAACATAAGCCACACCTCCAAATTTGACTTTTAACTTCAAGAACTGCAATATTACTTTAACAAAAAAATTCCTAAATTTTTCCAAAGTCATTGGCTTTGTGATATTTAGAACATAACTTGGTTTGAGGAGCAATTAGGATATTGGGCATCTGAGCCAGTGACTTGGGTTTGACTTTGGTTTGGATCATGGTTATCGTCCATGGATGGGTAATGTGTGACAATCAGGTTGTGGCAGTAGTGCCGATTGGTAGCTCAAAAAGCAGAAGGAATAGAAAGAAATGGTCAGGGATTAGAAAACTTGGCTTCCAGTCCCACTTCTGCCATAAATCAGCTCTGTGAGTTTGAGCCTTTAAAATCTCTTTCCATTTCCTTATCTGTCCAAAAGGAATAAAAAAAAGTTTTTTTGATTTTGTAGAGTTATATGCATAAATGATACAGGAGATGTGAAAGTTTTTTGAAAATTTGAAATCACTAAACCAAAATAAGAGAGTTCTTGTAAGGATTAGTGACAAACTAATTCATTGAACTCATATTGCTCATTATGGCAGGGATTCTCATTCAGGTTATCCACTGTATAATGAATAATGCAAAAGTGTCAACATATTCTCAACTGAAGTGATTTAAATTTTTTGCTAAAAAGTAGCCATGAAAAAAAATTCTTTTGAGGTATTTGGGAACAATAAGAGTACTTTGAAATTTCATAAATATCAATTTGGTGTCACCACTCCAAAAAAGGTTAGCAATCATCATTTTTTGGACAGTTGTTTCACCCATCACTTAGGGGACACTTACATATTAATACTCTAACTAAAGTCTTATGCCTGGAATGTCTATCAATTACTAAGATTTCAATGATCCTTCCTAATATAGATTATATGAGTCAGACTGAAATCACTTATGCTCTCTAGAATTTGGAGCTCTTTTCCTCGCTAAAAATGAATGAAGGATTATTCCATTATTCTTAATTTATTCTTTCAACATTTACTGAGCACCTATAATACTAGCAAAAATAACTTGATATCTTCCCCTCATTCTTATGAGACAGTTATCCCCATATTCCAGATAAGTCACTAGAGCCCAAAGAAGTTAAATAATTTGCCAATATCCCAGACAGCTGGGGAGTGATAGAGCAGGAATTGAACAAGCTCCAGGTCCTAAGGTCTCAACCAATAGACTATATTGTAAATTCTCAATGCCCTGTGCTAAGTGCTGAGATAAGGTAAATCGAATGGCGTTCTTGCCTCAAACTGCTCACAGTATTAATGCTTGATATTTTCCACCCTGCTCAGTTGTAGGTGAAGATGCTTGATCCTCATAGTGTGGTAAGGATCAAGAGTCACTGACCAGAAGCATCTGCATCATCCAGTACCAGGCCTGAAGCGCTTCTCAAACTTTAACATGTCTTTGAATCACCTGGGTATCTGGTTAAAATGCAGATTCTGATTTAGTATGTTGGGGTGGGACAAAGATGCTTTTCTAACAGGTTTCCAGGTGATGCAATGTTATTGTTTGGAGAAGCCTCCATTGGTGCATTATAGAATGTCTTATGTCCCCAGGCTTGGTATTCAGTATGCCTAGGGTGGCTCAGGGCACCTGATTCCTTACTAAGTCCTAGTCTTCCCCTGATCATTTTCATTAGTCTCTAAGTATTTTTTAATTTCCAATGTTTCCTTGGTCTGGATAGAAAACCTTTCTTGGTTTCCTGACTTTGGTCCACAGCTGCCAGTGTCGCAGCCTACATAGCTGCAGTCCTGGTTGTCTACTTAACAGTCTTAGATCTTCTCCCATGGGACTGATTGAACACTCCCAGTGACTAGCAGTGGTCTGCTCTCCACAGAGTCCCTGCTGTGGAATCAGCCTGGTTGAGGAACTTCATTCCCTCTTCTGCATCAGAATCACCTATGAAGCTCTTTAAACCTGCAAGCTCTATTAGCACTACTTACACAGATTCTGATTCAGTAGGCCTGGGGTGGGTCTTAGAATTTTTTTCTTTTACAAAGCTTCACAGTTGATTGTGATGGGCAGCACATGCTGAGAACATCTCTGGGGGCTCCTGCTGTGCCCTGAGCTAATGGGAACCCTTTGGAAAGTGGTACTAGCATGGATTGAGATCAAATTGGCTATCACTGAGAGCATTTTCTTTATGCCTCTATGTCAGCAATGAGATCACAACATAGAGCAAACTTAAACTCTGTTGGAGCCAGTTTCAGAAATGCTTTGCTGAGTGACAGGCATTTGCACTGGATAGCCAATGAATGAATAGGTCTTTTTTTCAGACCAAAGGGATAGCACATGCAAAGATATAGAGATGAAAATGAGAAAAATATCTTATATAGTGGAATGTCCATTTTGACAAAAAATGTTTGATTACACTTGGAAGGGAGGAAAAGGAGATAAAATTATAAAGGTAGGTAAAGATTAATTTTTAAGACCTTATTGTCAAACCAAAGAGTTTGTACTTTGTTTTCTTCTTCCTGATAATTATCAGAGGTTAAGATGAAAAGTGATGTGATCAGAAGTGTGTTTCAGACAGATAATCTGGAAGCATCGTGGGGGATCCATTTAGTGGGGCAAGGCTCAAAGCAGGGGTCAATTAGGTACCTCTAGCAATAGGGTGTGAGATAGAGACAGACGTTTTCATCACGCCACATGCCTGCCTGGGCCCAAACAACCTCCTTGGCTTCAGACATTGATGACACTTCTTTATCACAAACACTTTATATAGCAAAGGCCTGTAATTTAGATCTTCTAACTGGTATGGCCTTGAGAATTCAGGGAATGAAAGCTTTTATGAGCCATCAGTTGTTCTCACTTCTCCTGATTATCTTACCTCATGGTACTGAGACAGGTAGCTCTAAGTGTCTTCCCTCTGGAGTAGATGAGAGCTTTTAAGGTGATTTTTGGGAGCAAAATCTTCCACAATGGCCTAAGAGAAACTTGAGAACAGGTAACAAGCAGCAACAAGAACGTCAATGGCCTGGAACACTGTGTTCAGGCTTGTCAAATGCACTGCTTTTGCCCAAGCTTTGGAGAGAAACTTTGCATAGTCCTTTAGCCTTGACAGCTTGATTTCTTTAAAAAGTTGGCATAGATTGATTACTTCACCAGCCTTCACTCACTCACTTCTGCATAGAAAGCTCATTTTCAGTTCTAATGATTATACATATTGCCTCATAGAACACAGTTTGGAAACAATAGTACCCACCCTCAGATGTGCCTAGTCTTTTTACCCAGTTTTCCTCAGTCCAATTCATAGTTCCCATTTCTGTTCTGTACTTTCTTTTTCTTGGCTCGGCTCTGCCTTTCTTGGATATGTTGATGTGGTAGGCTGAATAATGGCCTCCAAAGATACATATTCTAATCTCAAGAATCTGAATATGTTACCCTACATGGCAAAAGGGAGTTTGCAGATGTGATTAAATTAAGGGTCTTGAAATGGGGAGATCACCTTGGATTCTCTGGATGACCCAAATATTATCACAAGGTTCCTGGTAAGTGGGAGAAAAGAGGGTCAGTTAGAGAGAGAGATTGGAAGATGCTACCCTGTTGGCTTTGAAGGTAAAACATGGGACCATAAACCCAGAAATGCAGGTGAACTCTAGGAGCAAGAAAGACAAGGAAACAGATTCTCCTTAGATCCTCCAAAAGGACCCAGCCTTGTTGAAACCTTGCCTTTAGCCCACTGAGACTTATTTTAGACTTAAGATAATAAATTTATGTTGTGTTAAGCCAATAACCTTGTGGTAATTTGTTACAGCAGCCATATGATTTAATACAGCTTACAACATACCTTTATCTGACTTGTTTTTGCTGCCAGTTTGTCCTTTTAACATTTTTTTATTATTTCACTGTTGCTTTTCCTTAGTATTTCTCTTCTAGTGGATTGGCATACTTAACCTGAGTCTCAAATTCCTCTCCTCCTTCTCCTCCTTCTCCTCCTCCTCCTCCTCCTCTTCTGTTCTAAGGAGGGAGATAAGACTGTTAAAGTACTCAGTATAGTGGCTGGCATAGAGGAAGTATATAGTGAATGCAGCAGTTTCTGCCCGTCATGAGATTCTGGTAAGCTGACTGTTGGAGTTTTACATAGGATTGAAGAAATTTAAAAAATATATATTTTGCATATTAACTGCTCACAAGATAGAAAAGATTAATTTAGGATTTAGATTAGCAAATGCTTAGTGCTAATGACATAGTCTAGATTAGTTAATGTTTCCTTCAATCCATTCTGAATCTCATTTAAAAGATACTTTCATTTTGAATTCTTAACTTTTGCAATAAAATGTTTCTAATCCATGCCATGTATCCACCATGCAGCCTAGACCAGCTAATGCTTAGCAGAACATGCTTTCCTTCTTTCCTAGCATTCTCTTTCTTCTCCTGCCCCATTTTCTGACTGTGTTTTTCTACACACAAATGTACACATGCAGTGTTCACACTACAATTGGTATCTTACATAGAAAGATCATAAGAAAGTAGAGTAGAATATAATCCTCTGTTACTGTGAAGGTTAAATGAGAATGCAGGTAGAAGTAGTTCATGAACTCGAATACTGTATAAATATAGATTGTTAGTGGATCTGTTGCCTTTGCAAGGTTGTGAGATCCTTGATAATAGATTTTGTGCATTGTATCTTTGGATACCCAAGGCCTTATGATATTTGTTAAATAAAGTACTAAACAAACATTGGAAAATTAGAGAGGAGCAAGGCAAGGAAGACGAGTTGGAGAAAAGGACAAAAAAGTGCTAAATATGGTAGGGAATGGTAGGATCATCTACTATTTGCCCATTATTTGGCCTCAGATGGCTGTTTATCTTTGCATTGGAGCCCATACCCCCAACCCATACACAGCCAGTATATGAACTCTAAAACCTCACTCACATGAACCTGTCTCAGAAACTGTCCAACTAGGCCTAATTCTTTCCTTGTATTAGTTTCTGTGTTGGTTTGAAGCTGTTAGGTACCCCAGAAAAGGCCATGTTCTTTTAATACTTTCATGTGGATGCAGACCTATTATAGGTGGGACCTTTCGATTAGGTTGTTTCCATTGAGGCCTGCCCCAGGGTGGGTCTTACTTCCGTTACTGTAGCCCTTTATAAGAGATGAAATTAAGAGAAGCTCATAGAGAAAAGCCCCAGAGAAGCTAAGACAGGACCTGCAGAAGCTCAGAGAGGAAGCCACTGGAACCAGAAGCTGAAAGCAATGAAACCCTAGAGCAAAGGACCAGCAGACACCAGCCATGTGCCTTCCCATGTGACAGAGATGTCCTGGATGCCAGCAGCCTGTTCAGAGTCCAGGTATCATCCTGTTGATGTCTTGAGTTGGATATTTTCATGGCCTAAGAACTGTAAATTGTGAGTTAATAAATCCCTATTGTACTAAGCCAACTAGGCAGGTGAAATCACTGCCCTCCCCCCTGCATGGGATCTGACACCCAGGGGAGTGAGTCTCCTTGGCAATGCAGAATATGACTCCCGGGGAGGAATGTAGACCCAACATCGTGGGATGGAGAACATCTTCTTGACCAAAACGGGGATGTGAAAGAAATGAAATAAGCTTCAGTGGCAGAGAGATTCCAAAAGTTGCTGAGAGGTCACTCTGGTGGGCACTTGTATTAGTTAGGGTTCTCTAGGGAAACAGAATCAATGAGAGGTGTCTCTGACTATCAAATTTGTAAAAGTGACTCATGCAACTGTGGGTATGCATGAGTCCAAATTCTGTAGAGCAGTCAGCAAACTCTCAACTCCAAGGAGGTTGTCTGATGAATTCCTCAGGAAACGAACCGGCAACTTCAACGAACTCCTCAGGAAATGAACTGGGATCTTCAATGAACATGTTCGATGAACTCAGGAAACGAACTGGCAACTTTGACGAACTCCTCAGGAAATGCTTCACTGGGCAGCCGAAGAAGAAGTGAAGGTCCTCTATCTGTCTTGCTTATAAGTCTTCAACTGATTAATTGAATTAAATCCAGCCAATTGCATTCTCTCATTGTGGAAGACACACCCTTTGGTGAGTCATCAGCCACAGCTGCAGTCAATTGACTGATGATTTAATAAACCAGCCTGTTGGTTTATTAACCAGCCACAAACGTCCTCTCAGCAATTGTTAGGCCAGTGTTTGCTTGACCAGACAGCTGAGTACTATCACCTGGCCAAGTTGACACATGAAGCTAATCATCACAGCACTCTTATGCACAATATAGACAACCCTTTTTAGGTTCTAGTGATTTGGAGTAGCTAGCAGTAAATACCTGAAACTATCAAACTACAACCCAGAACCCATGAATCTTGAAGACGATTGTATAAAAATGCAGCTTATGAGGGGTGACAATGTGATTGGGAAAGCCATATGGACCACACTTCCCTTTGTCTAGTTTATGGATAGATGAGATGAAAAATGGGGGAAGAAAAAAAGCAAACAAACAAACAAAGGCACCCAGTGTTCTTTTTTACTTTAATTGTGCTTTTTCACTTTAATTATTATTCCTGTTATTTTTGTGTATGTGGTAATGAAGGTGTCAGGTATTGATTTGGGTTATGAATGCACAACTATGTAACGGTACTGTGAATAATCGAAGGTACAATTTGTTTTGTATGACTGTATGGTATGTGAATATATCTCAATAAAATGAATTAAAAAAAAGTCCCTATTGTAAAAGCCAATTCATTTTTGGTATATTGCATTCTAGCAGTTTTAGCAAACCAAAACAGTTTCCTATTGCTGCCATAACAAATCACCACAAATTCAGTAGATCAAAATAACACAAATTTATTATCTTACAGTTCTGAAGTTCAGAAGTCTAGTATGGATCTCACTGGACTAAAATCAAGGTGTCTTCAGGGCTGTGTTCCTTTCTGGAAGTTCTAGGAGAAAACACTTTTCCTTCTTATTTGAGCTGGCAGAATTCCATTCCTTGTGGTTATGAGACTAAGAGTTCTGTTTTCTTGCTGGATGTTAGCTGAGGGCATTCCCAGATTCTAGAGTCCACTCAGATTCCTTAGCTCATTGTCCCATTCTTCCACCTTCAAAGCCATCCTTGGTTGGTCAATTCCCTCTTATACTTCAGAACCCCTCACCTCAGCTGGCCACCTCCACCTTCACCCCCATCTCATCTCTCTGACCTACTCTTCTGCCTCTCTATTCCAATTTTAAGGACTCATATGATTACACTGATAATCCCACCCAGATAATCCAAGTTAATCTCCCCGTCTCAAATCTCTTAATCTTAATCATATCTGCAAAGTCCCTTTTAACATGTAAGGTAACATATTCACAGGCTGTGAGGAATAGGCAGCGGACATCTTTGGTGGGCCATTATTTGGTCTACCACAGTCTCTAACTGATAGCATTGGTGTGTATTATAATTGTTCCACATTTTGTTTTCTGGTTTATGTAGTATGATTCTCAGCTTCTCTCTAAGCTCCAGTTATCCCAGTCTCAGAACTCCGTTAGGCATCTGGTTCAACATCTTTGTCAACTTCCATTTCTTCTACAATGTAAAGTCTTTTTTTTTTTTTTTTCATTTTGTTTCTATTTAGTTAGATTCAATTGAATTCAATACGAATTTATTGTCTACTGAAAATATTCGTTATATGATAAAGTAATGTATGGAGTTTGTAATCTGCTTATAAAGACAAGACATTCACACAAGATAGAGAAAAATACAAGACAGAATACAATCAAGTGCCATGTGTATATGACAGACAGATGTGCTAGAAGGGAGAGATTAGCAGGGGCTAGTGGGATTAGGAAAACTAGGTTGCAATTGTGTCTGGCTGAAGTCACTTACATGATTTGATTTAAGAGAAAATGGGAAGGTCTTTCAGATTCAAAATATTGCTCTACATAGCTTGAAATCTGTTCAAACTTCACCTTACTTCACTTTGTCACTATTTAGCTCTCATCCATTTATCTCAACAAGCATCCTATTTTACAAAGCCATCCTGCAGAACTCTTACTAAGGGTATATATATTCTTAATTGTTTATTAGACTACTGTGTACTAATCCTAGTACAGTCTAAATCAACTCTCTTTAGATCTTTAAGGATATTTTCCCTTTAAATTTGTTAGCCTGGTAGCCTGGTAGCCTGGTAGAGATTTTAACAATAGGTAATTTGGGATCTCAATAGTGTACAATAAGTGGAGTAAACAGGACTAGGTGGGGACAAGGCATGGGATACTGACCAAGCCAGGGCCCTTTTCCATCCTATTATGCTGCTAAGAGTGATTAACATGGCAGTAGGGGCCAGAAGTCCATATTGCAATGTGGTCCAAATCTGAGGCAAACTAGCATTAACATCACTGAAGCTTTTTAAGTGATGAGTAGGTACACAGCCTCAGAAGTACCTTGACAGAGTAGATAATTATAGCTAGGGAGAGGCAGCTGGGGCTTCCTGGAGAATAGGTCCAGATAGAAACCAAACCACAGCTAGTGTCTGAGGATACAGAAATCTAAGGTCTAGCCTTGTTTGGGTGAGGTGGCTGACAGGAGGTGGGCAAATTATTGAGATTCCAGGCAAATGGACTATGGTTCAGGATAGATGCTTGAATGTAAATTGGAGACCATGGATGAAACCCAGAAATAGAGACTTGGTATGAATTTTGGGACAAAGTTCTAGCCTGGGGCTTAGGAATACTGGGGCACAGGCTTTGGCTGACAGACAAATTCCAGACCTCTGCTTCCATGACTGATAACAGACCTCATTCTCTTTGGTTCAGCAAGGGCAGAACTCACTGGTGGCTGTTCTTCAGGATCTGCAAGTGGGCAGGGCCAGTTGTAGACTCTCATTGTCAGCCTAAGGGGAATAGGAAGACCCTGTGCTAGGGTTCTGATGGTAAGATAATTATCCGGGGAATTTTTCCCATCTATGTTGTGGAGTTTGTCTAATGCCACTCTAGTTGAATGAATTAAACAAACAAGTTATTTGCCCTTATTAAAGATTTATCCCAAATCTAGATGCTGGTCATTAAAATTATTTGGTCTTTTGGTTCATTTTCTAAGGCAAAAAATTTAGGTTGGATGTTTGGCTAAATAGAAAAAAAAATATCCTAATAATCCAAGCTCTCTGAAGACAAAATGAGGGGCAGTGAGTTCCCTGTTACTTGAAGAGTTTAAACATATTTTGGATGAATACTTGACAGATATGATGCTGGGGGATTAAAGAGGTGACCTTTTTTAAACTTTTTTTTGCTTTGACTTTTTTTGGGAAGTTGTATGTTTACAGATAAATCATGCATAAAATATGGAGTTCCCATATACCAACCTAATAGTAACACTTTGCATTAGTGTGGTGTATTTGTTACAATTCATGGAAGAACATTTTTATAATTCTGCAGTTAACTATAGTTCATCATTTATAATAGGGCTCACTGTGTTGTACAATCCTGTTTTTTTTTTTAATTCTATTCTAATAACATATTTACAACCTAAAATTTCCCCTTTTAATCTCATTCAAATATATAATTCAGTACTGTTAATTATGTGACAATATTGTGCTTAAAGACCACTTCTAATCCAAAACATCCGTCTAACTCAGGATAAAGTAAAAGCGTCTAGACTTCAAAGACATCATTTTTATTTATTGAACACCTGGCTTCTTTTAAATTAGAAAAACACATTTTAAATTAGAAAATACATATTAAAAAAGGATAATTTTCATTAAACTTGCTTGGACATTTTAAATTACTTTCTTCAATTTTAAAATCCTCTCCATACACTTATTACTTATTAGATAAACCAATACTCTTGTATGATTTGCAGTAAAATGCAAATTTATTCATAAGTATTTAAATGTTACAGATACTCATAGCCATTGGGAATCTTTTTTTTTTTTTTTTAAAGCATAAAATCCATACTGGTGTCTCTTATTATAAAGTTACTTGCTTTAATACTGGAATAAACCCAAAGTCTATCTCTTGGTTGCACTGAATTTCAATGTCTCACAGTTTTCACAGTTTGTTTAAAAGAAAAGCCTATCTGTATTTAAGATGTGTGCTGCCACAGGAGGTAATTCTCTCACCCAGACAATCCCTGCTGTGTCTAGCAGCCTATGAAGAAGGAAGTCAATAAAAATGGAGTGTGGTCTGGAGGTTAATGTCTGTACCTAGGAATGAGGCCCCACTAGAGAGAGGGCCTTTCTAAACTTTTGCTTTGGTGCCTTCAGTTTAAACCTAGTATCACAGAATTCAGTTGCTTCAAAGGTAATTAGTGATAACTCTCATACCTAATTTTACAGATGAGGAAACTGAGTTACAGTGAGATAGAGTGGCTTATCTGTTCATATATTACACTTAATTCTGCCAATTCTTTTACCTGTAGTTTGACATGACAGCAATTATTGTTCTTTTAAAGATGAGTAGATACTAAGTGACTCAGGCAGGATCACACAGATGAGTCCTGCTGCTCCTCTTGAGCTGGGTTACTATCTTACAGGTACTTTTTTTCATTTTTAAAGTGACTACATAGGTAACTAAATCAAATTTTCTTCACCTGAGTGTAGGTAAAATAAAAGAATTACAATACAGAACATTAAA
Organism: Choloepus didactylus; assembly: GCF_015220235.1. Classification (NCBI taxonomy): domain Eukaryota; kingdom Metazoa; phylum Chordata; class Mammalia; order Pilosa; family Megalonychidae; genus Choloepus; species Choloepus didactylus. Next base: position 54,382,705 of record NC_051313.1, on the reverse strand, counting down.
ACTCATAACCATTCAATATAAAATAGTGTCTATAAGAGGTGGAAATGCTAAAAATAGATTTTTCTTAAGTTACTGAAGTTTATAATATGCAGTATATATTTTATAATGTTACATACGAGTCATATGTATTTACAGGTTTCAGAATACTTAGCATTAAAAACAGGGATTGCAATTTATATAGTAATATTTTCCTTATTACCTTGTGATCATTAGTATTGGTGAATATTGATCGATATAATTAGAACATTGAGGAGCAGAAATTTGGTCATTTCATAATGCTACACCTTATAAATAATTAAATTTTTTTCTTTTGAGCTATATGTGTTGATTTTTTACAAAAAGTCTTATCTAGCTGCCTAAGATTAGAGATAGGCAGGAATTTTGATTGCAGTCTTCCCAAATCTTGTATTCTGAAAAGTCACTTTTTCAAAGAAAGAACAGCTTTTTTCTTTTTGTCTAAGCCCAAATGTGAGGCTCCTGCATTTTTTCCATCATGGTTGCAAGAAGACCTTTCTAACTTTGGGAAGATGCTTCCAAACTGCTCTCCCTTGAAATCCACGTCCCTGACTGGTTAGAGAAGGAAGCTGTATCTGTACTCATTGCTGAACCCTTTACAACATGTCATTTTCTTTAATCTTACAATATCCCTGAGACCTAAGCATTGCATTATGATCACCATTCTCCAAATTGGGAAACTGAGGCCTCGAGAAGTTGTTTCCCAAACCCACTCAAGATGCCCTTTCTACCACAGCCAACTTTTTATTTATTATATTTCCTTGTTGAGAGGAAGAAAATAAAAGTAAGATCAACAATGGCATTTTACATCCATACAGCACTTTAGAAATTTCTCTGTACTTCCTAGCCCATTGTGACTTGTGTGTATTTCAGTGTTTTCTAGAGGACTCATGTAATGATAATGGCAATATTTGCTAAAAACTTGTTATATGGCAGGTTCTGTGTGCAGTGTTTCATATACATTATCTCATTTCATCCTCACAGCAATCCTATGAAGTAGAAATTACTATCCTCATTTTTAAGATGGGGAAATTAGAATAGGAGAAATTAAATAGTTTGCTCAAGTTTACTGCAGTTTAAGACATTCTAACTCAGAGTCCAATCCTCTAACCACTCTGCTCTGACATCTGGTATATACCTAAGGCCCTTCTTTTTTTCCTACTCATGTTTCTTCTCTTTATGAAGCGGTTGTTGGGGGATGCCTTCTGCATGAGCATCATGCTTTTAAGAACTGCTACTACTGACCAGTGTCCTCTGACATTAACTTTAGTGTACATAAAAATCATCTGTGTTGTTTTCTAAAGCGAGTGGTACTAGACATTTCTGAAATTTTCATATTGACCTAATATTTTAAAAATTAAATAAAGTTGCACAGTGGGTAAAACTCTAAAACTTGATATTGTCAACAAAGAATCATCTCTAGACTTTCATCCCACCTCCCCTTCCCATGGTGTAGAGTCTTTCTGAATGTCTCTTGGAATGCTCTTATTTGATGTGGTTTACAGGGTGCAAAGTTGTAAAATAAATAAACAAATCTGTTCCTTACGAGCAATATTGTCTTTTTTCTCACTCACCTCCTGTGTGTAAATGTAGAGAAGTCTATGGATTGATCTAGCATTTCCTTGGTGGTCCTTTTGAGGTCTCTAGCTCCCAAGATTATGATCACAGAACAAGACAACAGTCAGAAATTAGGTTAGAACTGCCTGCTTGTCATCGACTGACTGGACAACTCTTGTACAGAATTTTACATCATCTTGGCCCCCACTCTTACTTCAACCATTGCTGCAGTGACTAGGTCATCACCTCTTGTCCAGCTTCATATGGGTGCAACTTGCAACCTGACCTCAGCCCAGGCCACTTCCTGCTTCCTGCCTCAAGGCTTCCCTGACTCACTTAAAACTGCTGGACTGTCGTGCATCTTCAACCAAATGTGTGAAGTGCAAAGTGGAACAGCTCCCCCTGGGGCCATTACTGATCAATAGGGAGTGGACTTGTAGATAAAGCCTTCCTCCTTTCAATGCCAGGTGGACAATTCTGAGATGCATGTCATAAAAAAGATTGAGTAATTATTGCCTGTGGAGGTATTGACTTTCTCTCCTTCCCCATTCATTCCCACATCCCTCATTCCTGTTCCTTGCAGTCACTTCCCAAATAAACTACTTGGCTATAAAACTTTTCCTCAGATTTTCAGGAGACCTAGGCGAAGACACTTAAACATCTTTCTTGTTTCCTATCTCTCAACGATCAGCACAAAACCAAAGGCTCAAGGTTATAAGTTCATGTGAAACTGGGGGTGTCTACAAAAGGGAAAACTGGAGTTTCGTTGGCTTCTATTGAATAACTTTGAAACCAAGAATTAAAATTACCCTTAAGTGATTCATGAAAGTGTGTCATAACTAAAACACTGCCAATCTGCCATCCTTGCTAGAGGCAGGGGACTGACAGGTAACTTCTTTATCACTGAAAATTTCAGTGACTGTTGTCAGAGGGAGACCCCCTTTTTTTGGCTCAGGAATAGATCAAAAAGGCCTGCTGTTTATCTGGGCTCACAAGTAGCTATATGCCAAAAGGGTGATGTGTAGTTTGTTTTAATTTAAAAGTGAAATATTCTTAATACAATTCAGAGTTTTCCTGGGTAACTATGATGCCAATATATCCTCCACCTGGCATTGTTCTACACAGGAGAAGCCATACAAGTGCTTTGGCTTTCTTGGCCTCAGAAACTCCTATTTTTGTAAGATCAACTAGTTCAGTGGTTCCAAATAACTGGTCTATGGACTGACTACATCAAAATCACTGAGCAAGCTTTTTAAAAATAAATATTTGAGTTCCATCTCTGGAGATTTGGATTGGGTCTAGGATATGTGCAGTTGTGTGCTGGAGCCAGTGAGTACCGCTCAGGAGAGCTGATTGTGTTCATCTCTTTCTAAATGCATATTGAGTGTTTTCATGTTGCTGGCTTGAAATCACCCATGGTGGGAGAATTTATACCATAAAACAATCAGCATATGCTAAAAGTTGGAGAGCTTTTTCCCCAGAGAGCTGGTTGTCAAACATTTATCAGCACTATGACCTCCCACCCAGACAAACAATGTATTTTTGGAATGTTAGTGTCTTTATTTCTGATTCAATACAAATGTTTCATATGTGTATTAGTTGAGATTCTCTAGGGAAACAAGAATAAATGAGCAGTATCTATGAATATAAGATAAAAGTGACTCACGCAACTGTGGGTATACACGCATCCAAATTCTGTAGGGCAGTCAGCAAACTGTCAACTCCAATGAAGATATCCAATGAACCCTCAGGAAATGAACCAGCAATTTCAACGAACTCCTCAGGAAATGAACTGGGATCTTAGAAGAACATGTTCGATGAACTCCTCAGAAAACGAACTGGCAACTTCCATGAACTCCTCAGGAAACGCTTCACTGGGCAGCCGAAGAAGAAGTGAAGGTCCTCTATCTGTTTTGCTTATAAGTCTTTAACTGATTAATTGGATTAAATCCAGCCAGTTGCATTCTCTCAGTGTGGAAGACATGCCCTTCAGTGAGTCATCAGTCACAGCTGCAGCCAATTGACTGATAATTTAATAAACCAGCCTGTTGGTTTATTAACAAGCCACAAACGTCCTTGCAGCAATTGTTAGGCCAGTGCTTGCTTGACCAGACAGCTGGGTACTATCACCTGGCCAAGTTGACACATGAACCTAACCATCACAATATGACAGTGCTATTAGCCCTTTATTGGAAATGTTTATTATTGAAATTACTTTAAAAGATACTGATTTGACTTGTACTACAGCTACTAATGTAAATGACCTCCTCACTGGCATCTAATTGAGTTTTCTAAAGGAAAGCCAATCATATTAATTTAACTCCCTATGTCATAGTGTTATACAAAAATCAAAATATTTATCTGGTTTACTTTAATCACAGTTTTTAGGATAATTGTTTTAATGGAAACATGAAACAGTGTTAGTTTCCTGACTACAGTAACATATATAATAATTATAATTTGATGAACTCTTGCTATGATAAATCAAATTGTTACCATGACAAGATTTCATTTGGAGAACAGAGGTGGGAGGGTTGGACTATTAGAAAGGGGCTCCTATTATTCCTCCTTATTAGTAACTCTAATTATTAAACCTTAAACATAAGGAGTTTGGAGAATTCAGTACATAATTACAAAGAGAGGGAGCAGTGATTCTCACCAAATGCCTATATTTCTGAACCTGGCAACAGTGATTTAGAGATGGGCTAAATAAGGCCACTCACTCTATTGCCAACAGACTATGCACTGATAAACTTGAAATACGAAAGTTACGGTTAGGTTTTAACACTAAGGGGAGAAATACCAAATTGTTCAGTATAGTATAATGCTCTGAAAATTGGATTAGATATGAAAAAGATGTACATTCTAGCCTCAGCTTCATCATCTCCTATCCAAGTGTCATTCATTGAATCACACAATCTTTCTTAGCTCATTTCTTCATTCTTGCACCTAGGATATCACGTATATACAAGCACTTTGATTACTCTGTGTTACTTATCAAATGCAAGAAATCATTTATGTTAGTCTTTTATTTCAAAGACTTAAGAAGGAGATTATCTTTATGTATGATTCAACTTTAAACACATCTGTAATATATCTGTAAGTGATAAATCCCTTGTTAGAACTTCAAATGATTGAATGAGTCTTAATTTGCTATTGATGGATATGTTTTCCATTTTTGGATACCATTTTGATGATTAAAAACTGATTTTCAAAAGATAAATAAATGTGTCTTCATATATATATACATTATTTTGCAATTATTTTATAGAAAAATGTATTGTTTAAAATATTTCTATCTTTTAAGAAAATGATAGTATATGTAAGGAACGATTAGCTAACATTATGGAGTTCTTACTATATAGGAGGAGCTATGCTATACCATAGGTATTATTAGTATCTCCCCCAAAATTAAGACTTAGAGATAATCAATTCTTCCAATTCTAACATCTAACATCTAGCATGATAAAGCCAGGAATCAGACATGGTTCCACCTGACACCCAAGCCCAAACTTGGAACTAAAATGCTAACACTGCCTCTTGCAGTATTCTTACCTTACCCACATCTTCTATATATACACACACATATATACACACACGTGATTACATGTATGTATATGTATGTATATCTGTATATCTGTTTACTTAATTAAATTAAGTAAACAAGTGATTCCCTTAAGTAAAAAAGGATCTTTGGTTGAATAGGAGGTGGTGACAGTTCATAGTTGGAAGCAGTGAGTCCATTGTCCCTATGTTTAACAGAGGCTGCAGACTATCTAGTATCTTGACAGACAGTCTGTGATTTCTACCAATCACATTCATAGTATTTGATAACTAGTAATAAATGGTACTATTTTCATAACTACATCTAGATTGAAGATCAAGTTAAAATTCCCCAAAAAGAACAATATTATTTGGTTTACTAGAGGAAAGGAATAATAGACATGATTTTAAATTATTTAATACTTAGACATTTATATTTTTTATTTACAATCCTTACAAAAGCCATAGATATTATGATCCCCATTTTTCAGATGAGAAGGCTGAGATGGAGAGCACCTTGCCTCAAGGTCACACAGTTGCTGGGTGGCAGAGCTGGAATTCAAACGCTAGTCCCATGGACTTTCAAGCTCATCATTTTCTCACTAGCAATGTATGGTATCACATGGTGGCAGAACACCAGGGCAGTCCTATAAAGCAATGTTTATAACATGACCATATGGTAAACTTCTAATTAATTGTCATATTTAAGAATCATGAGTTTCACTTGCAAATCCAAATTTGTGATTTCTGTTGAAGGTCTGGAACAAGGGCTAGGAGGAAGTAGCCTTGTCCCTTTTAGAATGGAGCTGAGCTTTCAGTTTCCCAACCACCTTTCCTATCATTTCTGTTGTGGTTCACCAGATCATTAACTAACCCCCATCAGAGTTGGTCATCTCTGGAGTCCATTATGATTTCAAAGCTTTGTTGACTGTGGTGATTTGAGGCTGTATGTACCCCAGAAAAACATGTTCTTAAATCGAATCCATTCCTGTGGGTGTAAACCCATCGTAAGTAGGACCTTTTGATGAGATTACTTCAGTTAAAAGATGTCCTACCTCAACCAGGGTGGGTCTTAATCCTATTTCTGGAGTCCTTCATAAGAGAATGAAATTTAGACACACAAAGAGAAAGCCACAGGAGCAAGAAGCTGAAATCAACAAAACCCTGAAGAGAAGTGAGAGAGCAGTAGACACCACCATGTGCCTTGCCATGTGACAGAAGAACCAAGGATCACTGGCAGTCAGTCTTTGGGACGAAAGCATCGCTTTGGTAATGCCTTGATTTGGATATTTTCCCTGCCTGAAAACCATGAACTAATAAATTTCCATTGTTTAACCCAACCCATGTCATGTTATTTGCTTTGATCAGCCTAGGAAACTAAAACAGTTGACTAAGAGGAAAAGTTATGCTTATGCTATATTTGTAATTGATTAACAAATTGGGGGCAGAGCTGCTGCAGTTGTTCTCAAGATAATTTTTTGTTTGTTTGTTTCCAAACCAGGGGCCTCTGAGAGGATAAATACTCTAGGCCTTTCTCCTGGGATTGTGTTTAACTGACATATAAGGCACTTTTAAAAATTTTGATGTTATTCAAAATTAGTTGGGTGAATTTTTTTGGGTATTTATAAACTGGAATTTGGGTGGTAAAGAATGATACTTTCACAGGGGCTTGAAAATTGTAAGATCTTACATTTTGTTTGGAGAAACCATATTCTAAAGGCATGGGGCTGGTTGCAGAATGAGCACTCATTTTTTTTGGTCATTATGATGTAAGTTTTAACATATGTTGCCATTCTCAAAATAGGCCTTTGGGTCATTACTCTGATAGAATAATCTGATTTTTAAAAATAATAACTTGAAGATAATATCGTGTGTCTTCTGTAGAAACATCATCAAGTCTTTCTATCCTGAAATTTGAGCCTTCTACCTAAAATATGAAACAAGCAAAAACTTGTCTGTTATATAATTAAGAAAGAAGTGAAGAAAATACCAATAATTAAATTATCAATTTTGCAGAATTTTTAGAAAGAGGATTGTGTTTCTCTTCAATAAAATCTTAAAGGAAATTTTTATTCTTGCGTAGTCAGCCATCAAATATCACATTGAATGGAGGGCATACTTTTCAATACTTGAAGTTGGTGTTACTTTTGTAAGACAATTTTCTCACCAATTACGTACAAGTGACTTCATATCCACGAGCATGTGTACCCCAAAGTGTTTAGATCCCTAACAAAAATAATGTTACATTTTGTAATATATGTGATTATATGCAATATATTTTATGTAAAAAAATTATCATTTTAAAAACAATAAGCAAACATGCCAAAAATTATTTGGGCATTTTCCCCTTTTCAATCAGTAAGTATTTAGTAAGTGCTACCTATGAATCAAGTACTTTTAAGTGCTGCAGAAGATTTATACAGCTATTTATTTCTCAATATGTGTCTTAAATAATAAAATGGTTCATAATTTTAAAAGTACAAAAGGACATACAATGAAAATTGTTGCTTCCACCCTTGTTTACTTCTCAGAGATAATAAACTTTACCAGTTACTTGTGTTCCTTTACACAGATATTTTATGCATACACAAGCAAGCAGGTGTTTATTCTCTCTACCCTTATCCACCAACTCCCCTGTCCTGCAGCCCATTTTACACACAAGGTAGCATATCATATCCACTGTTCTGCATCTTGCTTTTTTACATGTGTGTATCTTGGAAATTGTTACAGAACCCAAATAAAGAGATTTCTTCCTCCCCCATCCCCCATTTTATTAAATAATTGCAAAATATTTCCTTTTGTGGATGTTTCATAATTTATTTCACCAGTCATCTGTTACGGACATTTAGGTTGTTTCCAATCTTGCTATTATAGACAAACGTTGTAGTGAATAACTTTATATATAGGTTTTTTCACCTAAAAACTATGTCTTTAAGACAAATTTTTTGAAGTAGAGTTGTTGGATTAGAAGGTATGTGCATCTGTGATTTTGATACATATTGTCAAATTACCCTCCGTAGAGGTTGTGTCAATTTATACTTTGACTAGCAGCATATGAAAATGCTTATTTTCCCACTGCCTTGCAAAACAGTGTTATTAATCTTTTGTAATTTTGCCCATCTGACAGGTGAAGAATGGCATATTAGTGTAGTTTTAATTTTCATCTTTCTTATTCTCTTATTGATGTGTTTAAGAGTTATTTGTGTTTCATTTTCCACTAGCTGCCTGTGCATATCGTTTGCCTATTTTTCTCTTCAGTCATTTATTATCAAATAGTAGGTACTTTTTATTGTTTACTGGTCTGTGATATGAGTTGCAAATATTTATCCCAACTTGTCATTTTTCTTTTGCCATTGCTTATGGTGGTTTTTGCTATAAAGGTTATTATTAAAATTTTTTTTTATGTTGTAGAATTTATCAATTTTTTTATTTATAGCTTCTCTGTCATATTTAAATAGGTCTCTCCCAACCAAGATTATAAAACACTTCTCTCAGGTTTCTTCTAATGCTTTTATGCTTTCACTTTTACAATTAAGTCTTTGATCCATTTGGAGTTTATCCTGATGTAGAATAAGAGGTATAGTGCCAACATTATTTTTCTTTTTTTAAGGAAAGCCAAAGTGATAGAGATTTATTTTGTACATATACAGCAGAAGCTGCTCTTTTAAATGTAAGCTTTGGTACAACATGAAAGCATTGGTTTTTTTTTGTTGTTGTTTTGTTTTTTAATTCATATTTATTGAGATATATTCATATAATATGCAGTCATACAAAACAAAGTGTACATTCAGTTGTTTACAGTACCATTATATAGTTGTGCATTCATTACCAAAATTAATTTTTGACATTTTCATTACCACACACACAAAAATAATACAAATAAAAATTAAAGTGAAAAAGAACAATTAAAGTAAAAAAGAACACTGGTTGCTGTTTTTTTCTTCCCCCATTTTTCTACTCATCCATCCATAAACTAGACAAAAGGGAGTGTGATCCACATGGCTTTCCTGATCACATTGTCACCCCTCATAAGCTACATTGTGATACAATCATCTTCAAGATTCTAGGGTACTTCGTTGTAGTTTGATAGTTTCAGGTATTTACTGCTAGCTATTCCAATTCATTAGAACCTAAGAATGGTTGTCTATATGGTGCATAAGAGTGCCCACCAGAGTGACTCTCAGGTCCTTTTGGAATCTCTCTGCCGCTGAAGCTTATTCCATTTCCTTTCACATCCCCTTTTTGGTCAAGAAGATGTTCACCATCCCATGATGCCGGGTCTAGATTCCTCCCCAGGAGTCATATTCCATGTTGCCAGGGGGATTCACTCCCCTGGGTGTCAGATCCCATGTAGGGGGGAGGGCAGTGATTTCACCTGTATATTTTTTCATTTTTTTTAATTAACTCCTTTTTTTTTAAAACCACCTATATCAAAAAAAAAATTTTTTTTAAAACATACAATAAAAAAAAAAAACATTTCAAACAAACCATAACAAAGGAGTCCAACATGTTCCTACTCTACCCCAAGAAAATAACCTAATATAGCAACGTTTCTGTGAACTTGCTCCTACTGTACCCATCAGAAATTAACAAACCATAGCCATTCCTGGGCATTCCCAGAACGTTAAATTTACCCACAATAGCTTATCTGTTCTTATTGGGTTATTGTTCCCCCTTCATTAATTGCTCTCTATTGCTAGTTCCCCTACATTCTACATTATAAACCATTTATTTTAAGAGTGTGTTGTTTAACTTCCAGGTGTTTGTGAATTTTCTGAGTCTCTGATGGTTATTGACTTCTAATTGTATTCCACTGTGGTCAGAGAATGTGCTTTGAATAATTTCAATTTTTTTAAATTTATTGAGGCTTGTTTTATGTCCCAGCATATGGTCTATTCTGGAGAAAGTTCCGTGATCACTAGAGAAGAATGTGTATCCTGGTAATTTAAGATGTAATGTTCTGCATATGTCTGTTAAATCAAATTCATTTATCAGATTGTTTAAGTTTTCAATTTCCTTATTGGTCTTCTGTCTGGTTGATCTATCTACAGGAGAGGGTGATGTGTTGAAGTCTCTCACAATTATTGTGGAAATATCCATTGCTTCCTTTAGTTTTGCCAGTGTTTCTCGCATGTATTTTGTGGCACCATGATTGGGTGCATAAACATTTATGATTGCTATTTCTTCTTGTTGAATTGCCCCTTTTATTCATATGTAGTGGCCTTCTTTGTCTCTCATAACATCCTGGCATTTAAAGTCTATTTTATCTGAGATTAATATTGCTACTCCTGCTTTCTTTTGGCTGTAGCTTGCATGAAATATTTTTTCCCATCCTTTCACTTTCAATTTCTTTGTGTCTCTGTGTCTAACATGAGTCTATTGTATGCAACATATTGATGGTTCATATTTTTTGATCCATTCTGCCAATCTGTATCTTTTAATTGGGGAGTTTAATCCATTTACATTCAATGTTATTACTGTGAAGGCATTTCTTGAATCAGCCATCCTATCCTTTGGTTTGTTTGTCAGATGTATTTTTCCCTCTCTCTCTTATTGTCCTTTAAGGAACCAATATTGAATCTTTTTAGTAATGAAGCTTTCTTCATATCTCTCTCCCCTTTCTTTGTTTCTCTGTTGGTAGGGCTCCCTTTAGTATCTGAAGTAGGGCATGTCTTTTATTAGCAAAATCTCTCAGCATTTGTTTGTCTGTGAAAAATTTAAGCTCTCCCTCAAATTTGAAGGAGAGCTTTGCTGGATAAAGTATTCTTGGTTGGAAATTTTTCTCTCTCAGAATTTTAAATATGTCATGCCACTGCCTTCTTACCTCCATGGTGGCCCCTGAATAGTCACTACTTAGTCTTATGTTGTTTCCTTTGTATGTGGTGAATTGCTTTTCTCTTGCTGCTTTCAGAACTTGCTCCTTCTCCTCAGTATTTGAGAGTCTGATCAGAATATGTCTTGGAGTGGGTTTATTTGGATTTATTCTATTTGGAGTTTGCTGGGCATTTATGCTTTGTGTATTTATATTGTGTAGAAGGTTCACAGTATCATCTTATAGTTGTGCATTCATCACACCAATCTATTTTTGAACATTTTCCTTACTCCAGAAAGAATCAGAATCAGAATAAAAAATAAAAATAAAAAAAGAACACCCAAGCCAACCCTCCCACATCCCATTCTATTTTTCATTTAGGTTTTGTCCCCATTTTTCTACTCATCCATCCATAAACTGGATAAAGGGAGTGTGATCCACAGGGTTTTCACAATCAGACTGTCACCCCTTGTAAGCTACATTGTTACACAATTGTCTTCAAGAGTCAAGGCTACTGGGTTGGAGTTTGGTAGTTTCAGGTATTTACTTCTAGCTATTCCAATATATTAAAACCTAAAAAGTATTATCTATATAGTGCATAAAAATGTCCACCAGAGTGACCTCTCAACTCCATTTGAAATCCCTCAGCCACTGAAGCTTTATTTCATTTCATTTCGCTTCCCCCTTTTGGTCAAGAAGATGTTCTCAATCCCATGATGCCAGGTCCAGATTCATCCCCAGGAGTCATATCCTGTGTTGCCAGGGAGATTTACACCCCTGGGAGTGTAGAGGGGAGGGCAGCGAGATTACTCGCCAAGGTGGGTTATTTAGAGAGAGAGGGCCACATCTGAGCAACAAAGAGGCAATCAGAGGGAAACTCTTAGGCACAATTATAAACAGGTTTAGCTTCTCCTTGCAGCAACAAGCTTCACAGGGGCCAGCCCCAAGACAGAGGGCTCAGCACATCTTGTTGCTTGATTTTTAATTATTTGGGTGTATCTAAATTGTATGCCATTGTATTTTCTTGCCTCTTGTGCCAGTTTGCATGTATTATGTCCCCCAAATGCCATTATCTTTGATGTAATCTTGTGTGGGCAGACCTATCAGTGTTAATTAGATTGAAATTCTTTGAGTGTTTCCATGGAGATGCACCCCACCCAATTGTGGGTGATGACTCTGATTGAATAATTTCCATGGAGGTGTTGGCCTGCCCAATGGGTGGGTCCGAATTAAATTACTGGTGCACTATATAAGATCAGACAGAAGGGGCGAGCTTGCTACAGCCAGGAGGGACACTTTGAAGAAAGCATGGGAGCTGCAGATGAGAGACAGTTTGAAAACAGCCATTGAAAGCAGACTCTTGCTCTGGAGAAGCAGAGAGAGGACAAATATCCCAAGTGCAACTAAGAGTGACATTTTTGAGGAGCTGCAGCCTAGAGAGGAACATCCTCGGAGAAAGCCATTTTGAAACCAGAACTTTGGAGCAGATGCCAGCCACGTGCCTTCCCAGTTAACAGAGGTTTTCCGGACACCATTGGCCATCCTCCAGTGAAGGTACTCGATTGCTAATGTGTTACCTTGGACACTTTATGGCCTTAAGACTGTAACTGTGTAAACAAATAAACCCCCTTTTATAAAAGCCAATCCATTTCTGGTGGTTTGCATTCTGGCAGCATTAGCAAACTAAAACTCCTCTCTAATACTTAACCTCTTTATATGAAATTAGTCATACTGGACTCTATTACTTTAACCCTAAATCCTTTATCAATTAAAGGTTTAGAAGCCTCTATGAAGGTTGAAATAAACATATACTTTTTAAAGTTTATTTTTAAGTTAATCTTTTTTAAAAAGATGAAATGCAATTAACATAGCAAAATATTCACTATTTCAAAGTGTACAGCTCAGTGGTTTTTAGTAAATTCATGATTACTCTTAAGGATTTGCCTATTCTGTATATTTAATATAAATGCAATCATACAATATGTGGCCTTTTATTCTTATGTTTACCATAATGTGTTTAAGGTTCATCCCTGTTGCAGCAGGTATCAGCTCTGAACTCGTTTTTTTATGGCTAAATTATAGTCCATTATATGGATATACCATATTTTGTTTATTCATTCATCTGTTAACGGACATTTGGATTCTGTGGCTTGTCTTTTCTTGATAATGTCCTTTGATCCAAAAAAGTTTTAATTTTGTTGAAGTCTAAATTATTTATTTTGGGGGAGGGAGGGATGGTTGCTTGTGCTTTTGGTTGTATCTAAGAAGCTGTAGCTAATACAAGGTCATGATTATTTACATCTATATATTCTTCTAAGAGTTATAATTTTCATTGTTACATTTTGATCTTGTAGATTGTGTGAGATAGGGATTCAAATTCATTCTTTTGTATGTGTATTTCCAATTGTCCCAGCATGATTAATTAAAAGGATTATTCTTTCCCATTAAATGATTTTGGCATCCTTGTTGAAAATCAATTGAACATAATTGTAAGAATTTATTTCTAGACTTTTAATTCTATTTCATTGATTTATAGTTCTATCCTTATGCCAGTAGCACACTGTCTTTATTAGTGTAGCTTTGTTATAAGTTTTGAAATTGAGAAGTGTGAGTGCCCCAATTTTGTTCTTTTTTTTTTCAAGATTGTTTTTGCTATTCTGGGTCTCTTGCATTTCTGTATGAATTTTGAGAAGAACTTGTTTATTTCTGCAAAAAAAAAAAGGCATTTGGAGGTTTTATAGAAATTACGATGAATCATCTATAGATCAATTTGGAGAATAAATGTTTCTGATAAACTAATTCTACTATTTTTAAAAAATAAACTTTCAACACGTAATATTTTTTCTAACATCTCATCTAAATTTTTAGGTTTCTATTTAAATTTAAATTATTTTCCTGGATCTGAATTCCGTGGTCTTTCCCAATGGCTACTATTATCAAATATTTGTTTTTGGTGCTTTTCCTCTGGAAGAATATTCTGCCTGACTTCACATCCACTTAATAAAGATGGTGGTGGATATGGTGCTGATGTGTGGAACAATGAATGTGATGGTGAGGCTGACAATTCTCACTTCTTGAGTGTCTATTATATGTTAGGTCCTTTGCACATCTTTTTCTTGAAATGCAATTTTATTGAGATATACTCACACACCATATAATCCATTCAAAGTATGCAATCAATGGCCCACAGTATCATCATATAGTTATGCATTCATCACCACAATAAATTTTCAAGCATTTTCATTCCGCCAAAATAAAGAAAAAAAATAAGAAAATATAAAAAAGTAAAAAAAGAAATTAAAAAGAACACTCCAAACCATCCCATACCCTTTATCCCTCTTATTATTTATATATATTTTTGTCATTGTTTTATTACTCATCTTCCTGTACACTGGTTAAAGAGACTGTCAGTCACCAGGTTTTCACTATCACGTGGTCACATGATAAAAGCTATATAGTTATACGATTATCATCAAGAATCAAGTCTACTGGATTACCATTCAACATATTCAGGTATTTGCTTCTAGCTATTCTAATACACTAGAAACTAAAAAGGGATATCTATATCATGCATAAGAATGAACTCCAGATTGACCTCTTGACTCCATTTGCAATCTCTCAGCTACTGAAACTTTATTTTTGTTTCATTTGTTTTCCCCTTTTTGGTCAAGAAATCTTTCTCAATTCCACAATGCCAAGGCCAGGCTCATCCCTGGGAGTCAAGTCTCATATTGCCAGGGAGACTGACACCCCTGGGAGTCATGTTCCACGTAGGGGGGAGGGCAGTGTTGGCTTAGAGAGAGAGGCCACATCTGAACAACAAAATAGTTTCTCTGGGGGTGATGCCTGGGCTTAATTCTAAGTAGGCTTAGCTTCAACTTTGCAAGAATCGGTTTCATAAGGGCAACCCTAAGACTTATTAAATTGTGATTCCCTAATGCTTGCAGGAATATCAGGAATTCCCAAGGTGTGGACATTTAATATGTTGATATTTTCCCCTAGTCCCTCAAGGGGGCTTTGCAAGTACTTCTTTATTTTCTGCCCAAAGTATTCTGGGTGCACATCTTTTTTAATCTTCCTAACAAACTGGGAGGCAGATAATAGCTTTTCCATTTTATAGATGAGAAAAGTGAGGATGAGAGAGTGACTGGATAAGGAATCTGAGACTCAGGAAGGTAAATAAATAACTTTCTTAAGCCCTCAGCTGGTAAAGGCAAAACTGGGATTTGAACACTAATTTTTCTCTCATTACTCTGTTTTCTTTCCATATATCAACTATATATATATATATATATATATATATTAAATTTTAGACCACTGCACACTACTGATGGAAGATTGAGGCTTTTTATTGTTAGTTATTAATATTATCAAACTCCAGGTATCAGAGTCAGTGGGGTTAATAAGTATGACTTTCTCTCATCAGTGCCAGGAGAAAGTAGCAAGAGCAACCAAAGGCTATAAACATCATTCAAGGGAAGGAAGTCAACCAAGGATTTATACTGAGTTGAAAGAAACCCTGCCATGATGGGAAATACTAGAATAAGCCTTTTGTAAGCCAGAGTTTGATGGTAAAGTATCCACAAGTACTTCTGGACACAGGGAGTGGGAGCCGCAATTGTGGAGTTTGTTTAAGAGCAATTCTGAAAAGGCTCATCAGAAGTTCTGAAGATTCTCACCTTGGAATGTGCTTGGTCCAGCAGAAAGGAGGATTATCAATGACTTCCTTTTCATGAGATTCAGATCTTGCTTTCACACTGACTATTTTTAATTGTTAATTTTTTTAAACTGAGATAGAACTGACATATAATAAAGGACACTTACTTAAAGTATATAATTTGATAAACTTTGACCTATGTGTATTTAACATGTCTCTTTTCTCTGGCTGTTTTAAAGAGTTTTTCTCTTTATCACTTGTTTTGAACAATTTGACTTTGATGTGCCTTGGTATAATTTTCTTCATGTTTCTTGGGGGTGGGGGTTGTTGGATCTATGAGTTTTTTTGAAGCCTCCAATTACATGAACATAGCCCACTTGTTTGTCCCAAAGGTCACAGAAGCTTTTTTCATTTTTTAAAATTCCTTTTTCTCTCTTCGTTTCATTTTGGATAGTTTATATTGCTTTATTTTCAAGTTTGCCAATTTTTTCTTCTTCAATGTCTAATTTGCTGTTAATCCCATCCAGTGTATTTTTCATCTCAGACATTCTAGTTTCTAGAAGTTTGGTTTGGGTCTTTTCATATCTTCATATTTCTACTTAACCTTTAGAACATATGGAATACAGTTAAAATAACTGTTACAGTATCCTTGTCTGCTACCTATAAAATCTGTGTCAGTAAGGGAACAGTTTGATTTATTTATTTTTTTCCCTGATTGTGGATTGTATTTTCCCATTTCATTCCTTTCATGGTAATCTTTGATTGAATTTCAGACATTGTGAATTTTACCTTATTGGGTGCTGGATATTTGTGGATTTGTATAAAAATTCTTGAGTTTTGTTCAAAGACACAGTTAAGTTTCTTAGAAACAGTTTGATCCTTTCATATATTACTTGTTAGGCAGGATCAGAGGAGCATCTAGTATAGGGCTAAGTATTCCCCACAACAGAAGCAAGACCTTTCTGAGTCCTCTACCCAATGCCCATGAGCCATGAGATTTTTCAGCTTGGCTGGTGGGAACAGGTACTACTCCCCGCTGTGTGTGAGAGCTAGGCACTGTTCCCTCTGATCATTCAGATGGTTCCTCTCCCCCTCCCCGGCCTCTTACACAAATGCTCACGAGTGCTCTGCTGAATCTTTAAGGGGGACTCTGTATATCTTAGGTTTCTTTGTCTGTGCAGATTTTTATTCCAGTACTCTGTCCTGCTAACTCTGACCAACTTGGCCTTTCTGGACTGTGAGCTTTGACTCCTCCACTCGAGGAGTCTGCCAGGCTCTCCTGGGTTCCCTGTCCCTGCCCTGAGTTCTGGAAACTCTTTTGAGGCCGTAAACTGGGCCAATCATAGGACTCAAAACATTTGTTTTCTGTCTCTCAGGGATCACTGTCCTTTATTACCCAATGTCCGGTAACTTTAAAACCATTTTTTTTTTTCATGTATTTTGTCTGTTTCCCATTTTGGTTTTTTCAGGTGGAAGGGTAAATCTGTTTTCTGTTACTCCATCTTGCTCAGAAGCAGAAGCCCCCATACTGACTATTTTAATCACGTTTCACTGCAGTTTTAACAAGATTCATGTCAACATATTACCTTGAATATTATTTAAAGGGGGTCATTTTTTGGAGATGCATTCAAGGTGGGCACCCCTCCTTACCACCAACTGTACTTGGTAGGTCAGTCGATATCAAAATCCTGTAGTTATAAGTGAAAAGTCACCTAGGATTTGAGGTTCAGTAATTGAACTCAAATCTAGGCCAAACAGCTGGACTGGGGATTCCTAAAAGTATTTGCACCAACAGTGAGTTTGAGGCTTCATTCATGCGCTGTTAAATACATTCTTGTTTTAATTGACTGTGACAGCATTGACACATCCTGA
Source organism: Choloepus didactylus (assembly GCF_015220235.1). Taxonomy (NCBI): domain Eukaryota; kingdom Metazoa; phylum Chordata; class Mammalia; order Pilosa; family Megalonychidae; genus Choloepus; species Choloepus didactylus. The sequence goes on along the minus strand of NC_051313.1, from coordinate 54,365,249 downwards.
GAAATTAATCCTACATAGAGGGGTAAGATATTATTTATTCAGGCCACAGACAATGTTTGGTGTCCATATGGATTTGTAATCCTCTTACGGTAATTCAAATCCTTGATTATTATTTCCTGGAATGAAATATATCAGATATGGTCATTTTTTGCAGTACTTGGCTAGAAAGGACTCCTGAGGGCTGACATTTTGTAAGGACCAAATAGAGATAGAAACTGTAGAACGAGCTGGGAGCTGGGAGCTCACTAGTTTGATTTTAATGAGATCTGGACTACCCTAGGATGGGAAATCCCAAATCCCTGAGGAACTTGGAAAGTCCTTACCAGTTGTCTCTATTCTGCTTTCCCTATGTTATTTCCTGATGCCTTAGACACTTTATAGCACTTCCCTAATGTCTTGATTTCTACTTAGGGATGATGCAATGCTGTGTTTGCTATTCTGCATTAGAGGATTTTTATAATTGCATCACATGCAGCATTATTGATAAACTGGTAGCAACTAAACTGTCTGTGGTGTGGCCTCTACTCATTACTTCCCCCAACAAAGTTTCCATGGCTTATTAAATATTTGGAGTCTTACTGTCTTTATCACCTAATCAACTGCTCAGCTCACTGCAGTCCATTTTCTACTACAACCACAATTCTAAAAATTTTTTGCCCTTGGTTTGGACTCTAAAGCATTATCTTTGGTCAAACTTTCACTTTACTCAGCGCCTTCTTTCCCCTGTTTCTCTTCTGATGACTCTGCCCACTTAGTGTTCTTAGTTAGTTGATTTCCTCTGCCTTCTTGAAATAATGGCATTTGCAGGGTTTGGTGGCTTTACTCGTCTCCCTTCCTCCCTTCCTTCCCTTCTTTCCTCCCTCTCTGTTTTTTTTTAACTCTATGATCTACAGATTGCTCTTGGGCAGTGCCTCTCAAATGGTGATCCATGGGCCACTGGGGAGTATAGACATATTCTAGGATCTCTGCGTTCTCTTTGAGCATTAAAGACATCAAATTTTCATAAAAAAATTGATATAAAACAATATGCATGCATTTTGAATTCCCCAGATGACCACTTTATAACTGTGGATACTGTCATCAGTTTTGATGCCTGAGTTTGAGTTTATTTTGGCACCAAATACAACTACTTTTATTGTCTTGGGCTAATGAGAAAATAACCAAAGAGGAAATAATACATACATGATCTGTTTGGGCAAGCCAAGATCATATGAATTATGGTACAGTTTGAATTAAGATTTTGTAATAGTTTGAATAAAGAAAGATATACAGAAACTGGGTCATCACGTGAAATGTGGTGGAAGCATGGGAAGACTCAGTTCAAAAGAATCCTTATAGTCATCTGAACCTTATTCACATTGTAAGCAGCAATTTAATTTCAGCAAAACATGTGTCACCTTTGACTAATGATGTCAATTTAAATTTGATTAGTTTTGGAGTTTTGTTTGATTTTAATTTGAAAATTTGCTTTGCTTTTATTACAGTTGGAGAAGATCTATAAAACTTTAGGTCAATACTGAGGTCCAGAAGAATTTTTTCATATATTATATATTTGAGAATTGCTGTCCTTGGGCAACTATTATTAAGCCTCAAAAATTCTTCAAAAATAAATAAGCAGACAATGCTCAAATCTGAACTCTACTTCTACTTTTTCTTCTGTGACATCACTGTTTTACCCTAGCTCAGGATACTGTCAATTGTTGTCTGTATTACTCAATCAACCTACTAAAGTGTCTCTCTACCTCTAGTTTTGCCTCTCATCCATCTTTTCTTTGTTGTCTACTAAGGTATGTCAGTTTTCTACTTTCCCTTTAGCCAATACCAGTTTTATAATGTTTTTAATATCATGATTCTAGTAAGCCAAGTACCCCTATGCACGCTGCTGAGGAAGTCACAGACACACTCAGTGGCCATCTCCCTGCCTGAGCCTCCCGGCCCCCATCTCCCACCCTCGTTCAGTATGTGGCCCAGGGTCTAATGAAAAGGCCTGCCTGTACTTTAAACCAGGAAACCTGGAAGCAAGTAGCCCCAGCTAGTTATCAGGGCCAGAAATCTCAGTGGCAGGGCTCTTCTCCCACCTGGGGTTGTATGAATATCCCCCCCCCCCGGGGCAGCATGGATTGGTCTTTCATTCCCAGCTGAGGTGAGGATTGTGGAGCTGCCATCCACTGGTCCTAACTTGAGCAGTTTGGCCTCCCTGGGAGACATGATGGAATGTCTTCCCCTGCTCTTTTGGTACTTTGGTGCCATGTATGTAATAAAGTGACCACTTGCTGAGTTTCTGTTGTGCCTGAGCCTGTGTTGCCATGATGCACTGTATAGCAACTTGCTCCACACACCTCCCCCCAGCTCCCATACTTGTCCCATAGCTTGTTCTTAAAAAATTTTTTTATATATTATTGAACTGGATTTTAGGATCAGCCAATCAAGTTCCTTGAAAAATTTCAGCAAAACGTATGTCACCTTTGATTAATGATGTTAATTTAAATTTTATTAGTCTAATTTATTAGGTCTAATGCATAATACTTTAACCAGACCCTGATGCCCACAGTCTCCAAAAGTCCCATGCTACTTTACACCCATACTTTTGTTCTTGCTCATCTAGCTCACATGGTAGGAGCTTAGTATATTTTTGTTTTTTCATAATTGACCTATTGGTCATTTTGGGGGTCAGCACACAGATATTATGAATAATTTGAATACAATTCTTAATGTACCTACTGAAAATTAGAAAACCATGTACTCGTGATTCTTTTCTAATGTTATTCCAGTGACTTTCCCTTGTGCTAGTTTCCAGTTGTTCTGAACTTCTGTTTAAATCTTTTATTGTTATTAATTTTTCCTGTGTATTTTGCCTTGCCAACTAGATCATGGGACACATGGGGCACAGACCATGTCCAGTCCTTTGGACAATTGTGGTGTTGAGCAGAATGCTGAACTATTCAATAAACTCTGCTTAGTTGTTTTCAATGCAACTGAAGTCATAGAACAAAGAGGTGAAAGTCAAATCAATCAAAACATTAATAATGCTCATAATATCTTTGTAACAAACTGGGTGGAAGAAGGAAGTTGACACCATTTTCTAAAATATGGTGTATGTGTTTATTACAAAACTTTCTATTCACTTCTCTTCATTATCTGGGAGCTATGGTACATTTTATGGTAATAATGACATGGCCTTTGTAGCTGGTTAACCTAAATAATTCAAAGCTTCCCAATAATCCTACAAAGGAAAATGAATATGGTCTGGAAAGACACTAGAACTATACTTCTTCTGGGAAATCTTTTAATTTCTGTAAGAAAAATCACCCAAGTAAATATTTGAAGATCACAGTGGGATTAAAATCTTAGTGCAGTTAAATGCAAGAATAGATGAATAACACTTTTTCAGGAAGATCCAATAGAACATTTCTCTTTTGCTCGAATTGAAAGAGATGTTATTATACCACAGCATTTGTGATATGCTGAATTTACTTGTGGTGTTTATAATATCTCTCATATATTTTATAGAAGGAAGAGTTTGGGTATGTGTTTATCAAATTAAAAATTGCCTCTAAGATTGTTCATTGTTTTCTAAATTTTATCACTGATTAAAGACTGTTTATTAACTTGTCTTTAGGAGAGCTCAGATTGCATATTGCTAAGAAATTAAGTGCTTTGGACAATCTGTAATTTGCATAATTATTGTTTTGAAGATAATTCTGTAGGGAATAGTCTGCTTGCATGAATATTTATAAAGTGTCTCATTTTGTAAGCATAGAAACAATGAGTATAAGGTATTGTTACCCAGTTGTTTGAAAGATAATAAAATATCCACTGAGAATAAATGTAATATCTTTGATATGGCTCACAATGACTCGTCACTAATCATTCAATAGAAAAAAAAAAAGGAGTAAGAGAAAAATTTCTGTGATTTAGATTTTCTCACTTTTAGAAGCCAGTCTCTCAAATATCTGACCTAGTAATTTATGTATGAGCATTTATGTGAGATTTAATCTAGATCAAGGGACAGCAAACTTTCTGTGAAACCAATCTGGCCCACTGTGTATTTTTATAAATAAAGCTTTACTGGAACACAACAATATTTATTCATTTACATCTATGACTGCTTTTATGCTGTAATGGCAGAGTTGAGCATGGCCCACAAAGCTATGTCCTTTACAGAGAAACTTTGATGAACTCTGACCTAGATGTTGAACATATATAGATTCAGCTGAACCTCATACTCCAGAAAACCTGTGTTGCTGTATTTTTAAGCATCAAAATCCTATTTGCTTTTCTTCCTAACATACTTGAACCCAAAGAGTCTATTTGTACCAGCTTAAAGAATATCCAGAAATCTTTTTGATCTTTATCTTCCAATCTATATTTATAATCAACAGCATACAAAGGCATACCAAGATTTTGTCTTAAAATGATCTCAATTTTGTTAGCATTTTTGAATACTCAGGGCATAGCTAATCACTTTCTACTATTTAAATTTACAATTTACTCATTGTGAAACTGATGAAAGTTAGCATATCCTTCATGGTATGAACTGTGATCCTATAAAACCTTCTATCATAAGAAGAGTAATTTCCAGCAAGTTGTTCTCATTTTGCTATCAAGGACAAAAGGAAGAAAACCTGTTTTAATATACCTAGGTAAAGATTATATATCTTTATTTAAAGACTTCTAATTTCCATTAAAATTAAGGATTAGATCAAATAATCTCCAAGTATTCCTTTCAGTTTTAAATTTTTATGATTTTTTGTTCAAAATAGTGCAAGCATTTTTCAAATAAAAACAAATTCATCCTTTGAAGCAATCAATTTAGTTTTTTTGTTTGTTATAAAAATAGCTCTTTGTCATGAGCTCATTTTCATAAGAAAGTAACTGTAAAAGAACAGCTAAATAAATGGAGGGGTAAATAATGTACATAAATTGGATTTTGATATGGTTATGTCAATTTTTACAAATTCTAGATTCAATAAAATCCCAAACAAAATCCAAGCAGGATTTTTTTTTTTTTTGGTAGAAATTGACAAACTGATTCTAAAATTTCTATGGAAATGCAAAGGACTTAGAATAGCCAAAAAATCTTGAAAAAGAACAATGCCAAAAAATCTACATAAATAAACTACAATAATGAAGACAATGTGTTATTGGCAGAGGGATAAGAAAATAGATCAATTGAATAGAATTGACCACAAATATGGTCTATCAATTTTTGATAAAGGTACCAAAGCAATTCAAGAAGAAAAGAAATGTATTCAATAAATGGAACAACTGGAAACTAAACCTCTATGCATAACATACGTGATGTAAATACGAATTCAAGATCTATCACAGACATAAATTTAAAAGCTAAAATATGAAACACAGGAGAATATTTTTGTGACTTCTAGATATTTGAAGATTTTTTAGATAAGACACAATAAAATTGACCATAAAAGAAAAAACAGATGAATTGGCTTTCACAAAATTAATTTTTTTCCTCATCAAAAAGTATTAAGCAAATAAAAAGAAAGTTGCAGCTGGAAAAAAAAGTATGTGCAATATTTATATCTGACAAAGGATTTGTATTTAGAATATACAAAGAACCCCAATAAGTCAATGATAAAAGACCAACCACCCAACAAATAATGAACAGAATTGAGCAGATACTTGAACAAAAGGATGATAAATGAATGACCAATAAGCATATGAAAACATGCTTAACATCATCAGGGAAATGCAAATTAAAACTCCAGTGAAATACCATTTCTTATCGAATTAAATAGCTAAATTAAAAAGGCTGACAATATCAAAGGTTAGTGTTGGTGAGAAGGTGGAACAACTGGAGCTCTGATACTACTGGTGACAATGTAAAATATTATAAACAAGTTTAAACACTGTGGCAGTTTCTTACAAAATTAAAAATGCACCTACCTTGTGATCTAGCAACTTCACTCCTAGATATTTACCCAAGAGAATGAAAATAAAAAAAGACATATCTGTGGTTGCTTTATTCATAATAGACAAACACTGGAAACAACTCAACTGTCCAGAACAGAACACATGATTAAATTAGTTGTGGTACGGTTATATAATATATTACTACTAAGCAATAACATGAACAAACTGCTGAAACAAACAACATAGGTAAATCTCAAAGATTTTATGTCAAGTGAAAGAAACCAGACACAAAAGAGTACATATCATATATTTCAATTTGTTTGAACAAGCAAAACTCAAAAACTGGAAGCAATCTAAATGCCCATCAACTGATGAATGTATGAACAAAATGTGGTATATCCATACAGTGTACTATTACTCAACAATTAAAATGAATGGACATCATATACACTACAACATATAAACATGCTAAGCAAAAGAAGCTAGACACAAAAGACTACATAGTATATGAAATTTCCAGAAAAGGCAAATCTATAATGACAGAAAGCAGACCAGTGATTTCCTGGGGTTAGGGGAGGGAGCGAGGATTGATCACAAATGGGCACAAGGGAACCTTTGGGGTACTTGAAATGCAGAACTAGATCATGGTGATGGTTACACAACTCTGTAAACACGCTAAAAATCATTGAATTATACACTTACAATGGGTGAATTTTATACTTTATATGTTATACTACAATAAGGCAGGTCCAAAGAGGGAAAAAAAGAACAGGCAAAACTGATATATGGTGATGGAAATTGAAACAGTAATTGTCTCAAAGTGAGGGGTGGGATTGACTGGAAAGGAAAAGAAGGGAACTTTGGGGGATGATGGAAATGTTCTATATCTTGATTGGGGTGGTGGTTACAGATGAATGGTTATACTTGTCAAAATTAATACTAATTCAGGTTAGTGTGAAGCTCCAATACATCCCAGAATAATTTGAGCAGAGAATAAAAAAGAATTTGCAAAGTCCCCTTGAGAGACTGGGGAAAAATGTGGAAATATTAAACTTCCCCATCTGAGGAATTATTGATATTCTCACAAGTATTGGGGACTATCAATTTAGAAGGCCAAGCCCTTGATCTTGGGGCTTGCCATTATGAAGCTTGTTACTGCAAAGGAGAGGATAAGCCTACTTATAATTGTGCCCAAGAGTCAGCCCCAGAGAATCTCTTTTGTTTCTCAGATGTTGCCTCTCTCTATAAACCAACTTTGCAGATAAACTCACAGCCTTACCCTCTACATGGGACATGACTCCCAGGGATGAGCCTGGCCCTGGCATCGTGGGATTGAGAATGCCCATCTTGACCAAAAGGGGGAAAAAATGAAACAAAATAAAGTTCCAGTGGCTGAGAGATTTCAAATAGAGTTGAGAGATCATTCTGGAGATTATTCTTACGCATTATATAGATACTCCTTTTTAGTTATTGGTGTATTAGAATAGCTAGAAGGAAATACCCGAAACTGATGAACTGCAACCCAGTATCCTTGATTCTTGAAGATGATTGTATAACTATAGAATTTACACTGTGTGACTGTGTGATTGTGAAAACCTGTGGCTCACACTTCCTTTTTCCAGTGTATGGACAGATGAGTAGAAAAATGGGGACAAAAATTAAATGAATAATAGGTGGGGATGGGAGAAGAGGATATTTTGAGTGTTCTTTTTTACTTTAATTTTTATTCTTTTTTTTTTGGAGTAACGAAAATGTTCAAAATTGATTGTGGTTATGATTGCACAACTATATGATGGTACTGTGAACAGGTGACTGTATACTTTGGATGATTGTATGGTTTGTGAATATATCTCAATAAAATTGAATAAAAAAATCATGGTACTCTACAGTTAAGATCGTGTATTTTTATAGTATGTAAATTATATCTCAAATTGAAAGAAAAAGTCACTGTAGATTTGGAATTTGTCAAACTGTAAGAAAGTAACAGTGGGAGTTACCCAGAGTAAACTTCATTTGATTCTGAAGGATGGAGGAAACAGCCACAGAGAAGGATGCTGATTGTGCTGATTTTTATCTTTTGTGGAGTAACTGCTGGGGAATAAAACATGCAGGAGCTTGAGAAGAGAGAAGTGGCAATGGGGTAGAAATTTTTCTCCTTTAGGTACGTGTGATTAGGAGAAGGAAGTAAAGTAAGTGTTTCTGTCTTAAGAGAACACATTTCTGCTGCAGAGACATTGTCACTTTTTTTAATGCCCAAAACTTCCAGAGGCTTGTTACATACATGCAGTTTTCCTTGGCTTTGCAACAACTGGAAGCATTGTGAGTAAGATAAGGTAACATTTTCTTGAGATTAGAAGGCAGCTTAGGTATAATTAAAATTATGGATAAAAGGGGTGTGTGTGTGTGTGTGTGTGTGTGTGTGTGTGTGTGTGTATATATACATATATATATATATATATATATATATATATGTTTTTTTTTTTGTTTTTTTTTTTTTACCCTTACTCCTTATTCTAGATTGGGTGCTCCCGAAGCCAGGGATTCTAAGATTCTTGTTCAAGTGATTCATTGCAGGATAAGGATGAGGCAGGGGATAAAGCTAAACAGGTATGGGGTCTCAGCTGGAGACTATGTTTGTTCTGCTCCCATGGGGAAGCTCTGTAACAAGAGTTGCACTGAAATGCTGGTCTCATCTTGAGGCAAAGGTGTTGCCTTTTTAATCTCATGTGTTAGTCACTGCCTGACGTTTTGAGGGTTGTGGTGTTGGAGAGCACAGCCTGGTGGTGAGGCAGTGCCCTTTTGGTGATCGCTGGAGTATGGGTGCAGCTGTGAACTGTGGTGCGCTGTTATCAGCTGACTTCACAGCAGCTGGGGGTATAGGAGCACTGGCAGAAAAGGGGAGGAGCATCTCTGTGCCCATTACAATAAAAAGTAAGTGACTCCAGAGAGTTATTTTATGGAAAAAGTTTAAATATTCAAATAAGTGTTCAAATTCATATTTCCTGATATGGGTTTTAGAAATATGTATCTCTGATTTGGGGAATTTACTTTTGTGAGACATATAAATAATATGATTTTGACATTATTTAGTGGTATAATTAACAAACCAGATTTCTTAAAGTAATATATAAATATGCATGAACTTGGGATGCTTTGGATTATAAAAGTCTTGTGATTCCTAAATAGCATATACAGAGACTCAAACTAGATTTGATAAAATTTTCTGTTTATTTTACAACTCTCAATTCCGTTTGTCCCACGTGTTCATCTATTCAAAAATTTCCTTCCTTTACATTTTCTTGTAATATACAGAACATTTCATTTTTGTTTTCTATTTTCTTTCTAGAAATAATTTTTATCCTTCTTTTGTTTACTTTTTGGGGCATGACTAGAGATTCTTTGGGAACTTAGTATTCTCATCTAAGCTACTATGTCCCTTATTTATCTCTGCCATCATTTTTTCACATCATTATTCTCAGAATCAAGCAAATGGGAATATATCTAAGTATCTAGGAGATAAATAGTAAAATGTTGGCAATGTGTGTAATAGTGTTTTATTGCTGTCGTCATCTGTTATAACTCCTCTGATGCTTGTTAATATGTTTATGAAGTGGGAGAGCATGGGAAATCTGCTTTTGGGAAGTCATTTGAGTTCTCTTCAGCCTGATAAGGAGCTTAAAATGATGACCCACACATTCCTTGATTACTGTTTCTTCACCTTGACTAAAACTTTACCTGTGCTGAACATAGTTTCATCATAAATGTCAGAAAAATTAAAATATGTTATCAACCAGAAGTGTTGCAGATGTTATTGGTTTTTAAAATTTTATTTTCCTGCCTGTTTTCTCTGTGTTCCTAATATTCTATTTGTCCCTTGATTTTTCTCCTGTCTGAGCAAGATCCCCAATATTCTAAGGTCTGCCCTTCAATTTCTGAACTGTATTTGATGCTAATGCATACTATCCAGAAATCCCTTTATCTTGTAACTGTCTCCACTCCCCATCTCCTGGCCTCCAAATGCATTGGCTTTACCTAGATGCTGAAATTTCTATCCGGAGACTTCAGAGTCGGAATTGCTGCTGTTTGTGCTTCCCAAGTGTGTGCTTTCAGGGACTCAGTGAACAACACCAGGTCCTTACTATGTGCTTCTCCCCAAACACAGCTTTAAACTTGCTTTTGAATTCCCAGGACCTCAAGTTCTATCACTACTTCTGAGGCAACAGGAACATCTCTCTCTGAAACCTCATTTCTTTCAGAAGCAGGACACCACTGTTTCCACTTCTACTTGACTTTTCTTGTCTCCTTTCATCTGGCATTTTACAAGGCCAGCTATTGGGACACATTTCTCTTCTAACTGCTCAGTTCTGGGCGTCTGGTGAATCTGAGCTTCTGTCTCCTTTCTTCTTCTTTGCCACATTTCCTACCCATCTTAGTTTGCTAGTACACATTACCACAACTAGAGGGCTTAAAACAACAGAAATTTATTGTTTCACAGTTCTGATAGCTAGAAGTTGGAAATCAAGATGTCAGCAAGGTTGTGCTTTCTTCCAAGTTCTTAAAGAAGAATCTGTTCCATGCCTTTTCTAGCTACTGGTGGTTTCCCCGCAATCTATGACATTCTGTCATTGTGTGGCATTCTTCTCTCTGTTTTCTTGTCTGTGTTTAAATTTCCTCTTCTTATAAGGGCACAAGTCTTATTGGATTAAAGGCCTGCCCTACTCCAGTATGACCTCATTTTAACTTGCCTACTTCAGTTGTAACAACCCTATTTCCAAATAAGTTCACATTCTGAGGACTGGGAATTAGAACTTCAGTGTATCTTTTTGAGCGGCATAAGTCAATCTATAATACAACCCAGCCATTGTTTCTATTTCCATATTTGATCATGAATTTGATTTTTTTTTTTTTTTTTGTCTTTTTTTAGGTAAACTTACTCTGATTTTCTGCTGCCACAGCACAAATCTGATTCCTGGAGGCAGTATCCCAGAAACAAGGTTTAAAATATCTTCTTAGCCTGGAAATATTAGATTTTTCCTTCCCGTTATTCCAAGATGACACATGCCCTATCTGCTTTGGAATCCATTCTTACTTTTTCATTCCTGTGAACTTGACTGTGGGTAAATCCACACTGGATTCTCAAAATTAAGAAAAATGATTCAAGTTTAGTAACATACTACTACTTTCCCGCTTAAGAAACAAGATTAAGAGAGGGAAAATGAGCTGAAGTAAGGAAACCCAACCACCAATTAATCCAAAAGGTTGGACTGCATTCCAGATTTTAACCTGTTTGAAGCAAATCATTTTTGGCTCCAGGAATACTTTCCTTTATCCTCCAGGACCAGATTTCTGTACACGCCAAATGATGTGTGATTCCTATCCATGTGTAGCTACTATTATAGAGCCTGCACTGACCCCAGAATTGAATCTCTACCACTCAGTCTCGGATTCTTCTTACAGATTATCTGCTGCATATGCTTTGATTTTACTAAAGAGTTAGGGAAATTTGATATTTTAGAGTAAGCACTATTCTCAATTACCATCCACTATAGAATATTGTCACACTAGAGAATTCAATGGAGGAAAAATTATCTTTGAACCTAGATTCATAAATTTTCCCACAGCTTCCCACTTTGCACAGTTTGCCAAGATGCATAAACATAGAAAACATTCTTCAGGCAAATGTTCTGTATACATTATTATTAGCTGGGGCTTGGATTTCAAATTTGAATAAACTGGTTGGATCATATGTACTACATCAGAGCAACATTTTTCCTTGTAACTTAGAGCTAAACTAGAATTAGGCCTAGTGGTTCTATCCTAGTCCTGTGCTGATCTGTGTCATGGGGTCTTTCACCAATTTTGGAAAAATAAGTATCAAAATGGAACCTAGGAGAATAACATTCTTCTTGTTGAAGAGAGCAGACCTAAATCTTCTCTCATAAGGAGTCCATTCCATATCATCTTCCATGGGATAGAGAGATTAAGGACAATGAGTGGAGGGTGATAAATGGTTTTGGTAGGGAGACAAAATTAATTTTAAATATTGAGATCCTCTCCAAATTCCAGCAAGTAGTTGGAAATGCAGAGCTCGAACCTGGGAGAGATGTTAGGACTAGAAAAAGATTTGGAAGTCATCTGCATAGAGAAAGTATTGAAAGTCATGGGAGTCTGTGGAAGATTATGTAGTACAGTAGAAATACTGCATATCTGAGATCAGAATACCTAAGTTTATTTTTAGTTCTGTAACTTAGCTAAGGGACCTTGGTCAAATAATCTAACATCTGTAATCCTCAGCTTTCTTATTTCTCAATGGGGTTTGCCTTAGATGATCTTTAATTTCCTTTTTAGTTCCAAATTTCTAGTCTCTTAAGAAATTGTTAAACATGAAAGTGCAGAGATAAAATAGAGAGACTCTATATAAGCACCCAGTGAAATTTAGACTTAAGGCAGATTTCAAAGCTGAGAGCAATTTAAGAATGTGCATATTTGAATGAGATTATTTGTTTCTTGATTAACACATGATCTTTTTTCTTTCCCCCCTGACGGGTATTAGGGCCCAATTTCCATTAAAATTCCTCTTAACAAGGTAAAATGCAGTACTCTAAGGAGATTACAATAACTGAGACTAATGATGGTTTCAGCATCAAAATTAGAATAAAATAAGTGAATTTTAGGGATGATGTTTCTAAAATAAAATAGCAACTGATTACAACCTGAATGTGGTGTGAAAGAAGCAAAGTCAATTGGTTCCAAGGTTGCATATCTATGAGATGCTGTAATTGAAGACGTGGCATAAAAGGAGACAGAAATTAAAGAGTTGTAATCATATCAGTGTCTTTATGAGGAGGTCAAAACACTTTAAAGATATCAAATTAATCCTTATTATATCTTGAAGAGGCAAGTAGGTGAAGAGGTAGTATCTCAGGTGGAAATTGAAGGCCAGTGTTTATGGGGCAGGCACAAGGCAAGCTCAGAGGCAGTCAAGTGTTGTGATTAATGGCATGTGCTCTGCCATCACAGGGCCTGCCTTTAAACCCTCACTGCACCTTCCACCAGTCATGTGTCCATGGCCAAGATGCTTGTTTGGGTTTCAATCCCTTTGCCTACAAGATGGGAACAGTAATGGTTATTAGTGGTTTTTAGGACCAAAAAATATGTGCAAAGTGCTCTAATGGTACCTGCTAAATAGCATACATAGTCAGTGTAAATTACTACTACTACTACTACTACTACTACTACCATGACAAGCAACATTATACCATGAGGTTTTGATACATCTAAAAAGGAATTACATTTCTTCACTCTTACTTTAGGGCTGCCAATCTGTAAATATGGCCTGGGGGATGGCAGGGAAGCATGAGGGTTCCTGTGGCTGTCCGCAGCATGGTTTCCATTCCGTTTATATTAATAATACAACAATGCCTTAACTTTTTTGAGTACAAAGAAAATTTCTTTATGACATTTCATGGAAGATAATTGGAAGTTAATAAAAAGTAGCATCTTTTTTTTTCTCCATTAATTTTGTGTTTTTAATGGATAATGCTGGTAGGAATTGGGTTAGAGAAGCGTAGTTTATTTCAAGTTGTATTTCCCCTCATTAAAAGGGTCAGTGAAAAGCAAAAAACTTGGGAGATTCTGCTCTAGAGTATAGGACCAAGATAAAAAATTAGTAAGTGATATTGTGTAAAACGTAGATGAGCAAAGTTAGCCCAGTAGCCTGCTGTGTAGTCTTTTGTATTCTAGTTCCACCCACACTGCTTCAGGATTTGTTTCTAGTCTATCCTTTTGGATAAGCCATTGTACCTGCTAAAACACTCTCCTTCTTCAGCTCATTAATCCACATCTTTTTGATCCTTTAAAACCATGATTCAAAACAATCTGATTGTCTCTTCCCACTCAGGTCACCTACTGAATCACCTCAGCCTATATTACTGGCACTGTTTTAATTTGCACTAACTTATGTTTCTTTAGAAACATGATTTTAGTCCATTTACACAGCATGAACAACCAGTCTTATTGAAATGTCCCTAATATCAGGGACCATATTGTCTATTTCTATTGTGCTCCCTAGGGTACTTCTCATAATGCTCAGAAACATTTATTAAGCACCTAGTGATACTTCAAAAATGTTGTTATTGACTGACAAGACTTTCATACAATTGAGAGCAGCAAGATGTCTGAGAGTTTTCTGGGAGACAAGCAGAGAAACAGAGGCCAGAGTGTACAGATTTGAGCTTCGTCCATATAATGAGAGTAGTTTCACCAGATGAAATCCTAGTTTTTTGTAAACCTTTTCATGCATGTAACCATTCCACGCAAGCATTTTCAATATCTTTTTTGGAATACTCTTACAAAATTTGCTATGCCTTTCTCTCCAAGAAAGATGACTCTAATTGGAAGGTGAAAGAATACCATAATTTATATAATGGGATTATATTTTCTTTCTAATATTCTCCAATTATAGAAAGCTTTGAGATTGTCTCTGTTAGCTAACTATGGCATGCACTGTAATTTAAAACATGAATTCATCTTAACATTTTGTCTTATGTTATATCATCATCAAATTTTCAACAATGTACCTGACAAGCATGTAAAAATCTGAAACAAATCATAGATTCCTTAAAAAATATATGGTGTGTTTAAATTACAAATGTAATTTGGTATATACCTTAGTTCAATGTGGAAAGATCCTGGGATACATTTGTATCTAAAAGTGAAGAGAAGCCTATTTTTTTTCCTCTGTAAGTATTCTTGAATTAGTGCTATAAATGCCAGAGGAAGGTGTCCGGCGCCCTCTCGATCTGTCCCGCGCGTCCTGTCCTCGGCCGGCGAGGAGAACAGAGGGAGAGAGAGAGAGACACAGACAAACTAACACTCGAGGCACACAATGGCTGTGAGCGCAAGCCTTTTACTGGAGTCAGGAAGAAACTTTCTCTGTTACATTTCCCACACGAGGCCTCATACCCCGTGGGAGAACAACCTCTGTGCGGCCGTCAGGCACGGCTCCTTGTGGGCTGTCTCCCCGAGGCTAGCCCGGGTAATCTCTTATATACAATAGTCACAACCAATAAGCTGGCACTACGTAAGCGTGTACAATAGGCTAGCAGCAACCGCTGCCTCATGCGTCATATGCGGAAGCAGGATGTGAGCGCCATCTTGGCTCACTCGATGGGAGGGGTGTACTCTAGAGCAGGCTGCAGCGTGTCCACTAGGCCCTAACCCGGAAAGCGGCTCTCCACATCTCCCCCTTTTTATTTATTTCAACCCAGTGTCTCCATTGATGAGTGTACTCCCGTGGGCCTGAGTGACCCACTACATGTTTTGGTGCTTTGGGGAGTCTGGACTAGGCCCCTGCCATTTTACGGCGGAACCTCTGGCACCGACCAGAATGCTTACCTCATATAGAGACCGGAGAGCCCGTGAGCTGGAAACAACGTGACTCTCCGTGCAGTACTTTACCTCGCAACTGGGGAAAGACGGTTGGGGCAGGAGAGTGGCAATCAGCGTCAAGGACGTCACTAGGCGTCTCTGTGCAATGGCCAGAGTCCAGTCTGGCCACAACTGGAACTCCACCTAAGAGACTCGCCTGAGACAAAATTTAAGACTGCTGGAGTCATATGCTATATCCGGGATACGGCCATGGACTTTGCTGCGAACCTAGCCCCAGAGCGCCCCACCCCGAGTGGTTGGGATGGGGATTGATCAATAGAAGCTACTGTCAGGAGTATTATGGGTTGAAGACATAGCCATAACGCGCAGTCGCTGCTGTGCTTGAAACAAACGTTCTAACAGGCATTTAACGATTACTAAACCCACCAACAATCCTATAGCGAGGAGAACCCAAGAAGTCAGATTGGGCCATGAAAACCAAGAGGTGACTTGGTCCCACAGATTTTTTACAGTCTCGCCCAGTGTGGAAAGGTCGAAACTAACAGGCTTCAATTTCCTAATGTTCTCAAGTCCCTGAAGGTCGGATTTCACTTGGTCGGAGAGATTGGTGAAGTTGGGGAGATAAGTGTCCTTGAGCCACTCGGCGACATCTTGCTGCTCCTCTGTCAAGTTCACCCTAACCGGGGTGACACAAAGCCTCCCGAATAACCATCGGGTATCACACGTCTGCTGGAGAACTCTCCAGAGTCCATCTATTTCTAGTCCAAGTTCATCTATCTCCGCTAGGAGTTTCTGAATGGCCTGGAAATTTAAGTTCAGCATCTGATTGTGGCGGCGTAGCACGTCTCGGGTAAGGTATGCCTCTTGGACGCCTAGACTTAGAGAAGGGGATATTGTTAAGTGAAACAACTTGAGAAACAGGGCCAACCCAGTCGGTTGCCTTGACGGGGAGCCAGACATAACTTGGGCGATACACTAGGATAGCGGGGCGGCGAGGCATCCGGGTCTTTGGAACGGTTGCAGACTGTAGGAGCAAACCCCGGAAGGAAAAGGCACCTTTGAGTCTCATTTTTACTCAAGATCCCTTCACAAGACTGGCGGCTCTTCCCTGTAACGTTAAGAAATTCAAGCAAGACTCCCTTACTTAACTCGCCATTACCAGTTTCACAAGTAGCATTCGCCGCAACTGTGGTGTTGACAACCTTGACAGAGAGGTTAGCAAAAGAGAGGATGGAGGAAATATTTCTGTCAGAAGGCAGGTGGTGGAGACCTAGAGACAGGGTACGAGTGCCACTAAAAAAAGAAAAAGGCAGATGTGGACTATTATCGTCTTGTCGGTCGTCGCCATCATCAGCAGGGTCGGAGGCTTGGTCTAATGGTTCAGGTTGTATATTCGTTGGCGTTTCTGACAGCTGTTCCTTGGCTTCTTCAGGTGATGTCACGGTTCTCACCAGTCTTTCCGGAACCCACACTGGTTGACGTCCTGGTTCCTGGGGAAAAACACAAACAGAGCCTCTGGCCCAGCTGAGCACCGGGTCAGGGCCTTTGTGGCAACGGCCACACGGCCTGGTTACTGCACCTGGTTCGCCAAACCGTTGAGTGGCAGGGGGCTGGCGTCTATTGGGACAATCTCTCTTAAAGTGCCCTGATTGGCCACAGCCATAGCACCCGTTAGACTTTGCCCCTAAGGTTCTCGGGCCTTTTGTAGCCACCTGTAGGGAGCTAGCTAGCATGGCAGCTAGACCTGCATTAGTTAAAGGGCTGCCAGTATCTCTACAGAGCCTGACCCACTCTGTCAAATTTTTTGCTCTGTTTTGTGCCAGGATAACTTTGCACTCCTTGTTGCACTGCTCAAAAATCATTTGCTTAACCACAGTCTCTGCTACTCCTGGATCTGAGAAGATTCTCTCAGCTGCGGTTTGCATCCTGGCTACAAAATCCGCAAATGGTTCTGTGGGGCCTTGGTGTATATTGCTGAGTGAGGCCTGAGCCTCTCCCTTACCTGTTAGCTTTTTCCAGGCACCCACAAAACAGCGGAAGATCTGGGCGTAGACCTCTTGTGGGAAACCCGTTTGGTTCTGGGCATGGGCGCCTCTCCCCAACAGCATGTCAGCATTCCACCCGCCACGTCTCCCCGCCGCATTCCTTGCGGCCTGCTCTTCAGCTAACTCCTCAAACCATGCTTTCCAATCTATGAATCGGCCTGACGGCAAGCAAGCACGGGCTAGCTGAAAAATATCTGCGGGTGTATGATTTAGAGCAGAGAGGTTCTCGATCATGTTCAAGGTATAAGGGGCATTGGGACCGTACTGATGAACGGCCTGCCTCAGCTCCTTCAAGAGTTTGTAATCATATGCCTCATATTGGTTGTTGCCTTGGTGGCTAATAATGACCGGGAACATTTCTGTGGTTGATTCAGGCTTAAGCGGTTGATACCCACCTAGTACACCGAAAGGTCTAAAGGTTAAAGAGGGGACCCATTTCCAGAAATGCCTCCTCCCATCTTTTATTGATATGGGGTCTAAGGGGCCTGGGTACTCTGGTGGGGGAAGCAGTTGTGGATACCCCTCCCCCGGCCCGTCTGCAAGGGGTTCCCGGCTCCGCAAAGGCGGATACCGGATTCGGGCACTAGGGGGAGCCCCCGGTAGGAGCCTTTAGCGGGGCCGCTCAACCCGCCCACCGGAAGCTGCGGCGTTTTTTGTGACGCGGCGACAGATGCCGGCGGGGCGGAAGGCCTCGTGGGTGGGGCGGAAGGCTCCTCCCAACCAATTAATGGAGGCGCTTCCGCTCCCTCACCGTCATCGCTATCCGATTCTGAGGCAGAGGTGTCCGAGCTACCACCACTCAACTCTGGCTGCTTGCCTTTATGGGAGCCAGCCGCAGATGACACCGACTGGGCTTCCTGGAGAGCGTGCCGCGCCTCTTGCAAGGCGGAAGACGGAGTTAGGCCTGTAGCTGACTCCAGTTCAAGGACCGCGCGGACGGTCTCCCATCCAAGAGGGTAGACTGAGGCCGCCGGTGGAGGGAAACCAGGGGGCAAAAGTTTCAATATATACCCCTCTGCTTCAGGAGGGTTTTTAAAGGAGCTAACAGAGGTGAACTTCCAGACTGCCCCATGCTTGCAGTCGGCACTGTACTTTAACCACTCGGAGAGCTCTTCCGAGTCCCCGGGATCGCCTGAGAACCCACGGGCCCTGACCCTCACGTAAAAGAAACACTCACCCTCTCGCGCTGATCAGGCGCGGGAAGTCCGCTGGTGCCGAGGGCCCCGTACGGGCCACCACTTGTCCGGCGCCCTCTCGATCTGTCCCGCGCGTCCTGTCCTCGGCCGGCGAGGAGAACAGAGGGAGAGAGAGAGAGACACAGACAAACTAACACTCGAGGCACACAATGGCTGTGAGCGCAAGCCTTTTACTGGAGTCAGGAAGAAACTTTCTCTGTTACATTTCCCACACGAGGCCTCATACCCCGTGGGAGAACAACCTCTGTGCGGCCGTCAGGCACGGCTCCTTGTGGGCTGTCTCCCCGAGGCTAGCCCGGGTAATCTCTTATATACAATAGTCACAACCAATAAGCTGGCACTACGTAAGCGTGTACAATAGGCTAGCAGCAACCGCTGCCTCATGCGTCATATGCGGAAGCAGGATGTGAGCGCCATCTTGGCTCACTCGATGGGAGGGGTGTACTCTAGAGCAGGCTGCAGCGTGTCCACTAGGCCCTAACCCGGAAAGCGGCTCTCCACAGGAAGGCAGAAAATTATATAAGCAATGCATTGTATAATGATACATTCTTGCAAGGAAACACTATGGTACATAATTGACTTACCAATTCTCTACTGTGAAAATGAGTCAAATGGTCTTCACTTAAAGACAAATCATATAGGCTATTTGTCAGGTGTAATCACAATATAAATATTCATGCACTATATAGCATTTATGGTAATATATGTGCATGTAGTGTGTGTGTACACACTCACACACGTTTATCATGGATTCTGATTACAATATATTATGGATATGCAGAAAGACCTTTAAGATATTATTATTTTAAAAGGACCTTCAAGGAAGGAAAAAGAAATAGTGTCACAAAACCTGAAATTTACATAATGTGTTATTTTTTTCTGGTCATCATCACTAATATTAATGCTGTCACCCATGGAATAGTGTACAAGAGAGGACAAGAGCACTGAATTCAGTAAAAGAACATAGCCATGGACCTAAGCTCATGCCCAGCATATAAAATAAATTTGGTCCTCCATTAAGCATATCAGGAACTCAGTAACAATTAATTATATTCCAAGGACTAAGGTGTAGCAAAGGATAATGATTCTTGGGCCTCAGTCCACTCAGTTATTTTCATAGAGTGTCTTTCACTCCAGGCTCTATTGCTAATATGTGATATTAAGGTAAAAATCAGATAACCGTACTTAAAATGAATGAGGGTTTATTTGCCTCAGAGTGATTGGAATGACTTCTTTCATTTGTTTTCACCTTGCTGCTCCTAGGTATAATTACTTCCTGTCCCTTGTCCAGATGCACAAAGTTCCAAGTCTAATATCAAGAGAAATTTCTGTAAGAATTGTGTATTGCACTGTTTCTGGAGACCACTAGCAGCCTTGTTTTGTAATGAAACAAATTATCGAAATGCAGATATCAAATTCTTTAATTAGAACATCATTATGATTGCCAGGATAATTTGTATACCTTTTAGGAAGACATTAGAGAAGTCTTTCAAATATTCAATTTTCATGCAATACTCCTGTGAGCTAAATTTAGTGTCTTATAGGAAAATAAACAATGTAGGTGCACCTTCTGCTTTTGGATATGCTTTAGTTGAGATGAGAAGAAAAGTTAAGTGCCTCTTTCCCGCATTCGTTGGTGTATTATATGCAATTCTACTAAAGTCATGACCAGTAAGTAGCATGAGACTGTGGAAATGAAAAGCAAAACACAAACATGTTGGTAGAAGTTTTTGCTGATTATCTTTTCTGGGAATCTGGCCTCCTTTTGTGTTGCTGTGTCCCCTTTGTTTCTCCTTCAAACTCCAAATCCCGTTTCCAATTTTTTTTCCCACCTAAATCCCCAAATGCCTATTTAGTCCTCAGTTCTCTCTTTGACTTATTTTTTTAAAAATTCAGTTTTATTGAGATATATTCACATACCATGCAGTCATCCATGGTGTACAATCAACTTCACAGTACCATCTTATAGTTGTGCATTTCATCACACCAATCTATTTTTGAACATTTTCCTTACACCAGAAAGAATCAGAATCAGAATAAAAAATAAAAATAAAAAAAGAACACCCAAATCACCCCCCCCTCCATTTTTCATGTAGGTTTTGTCCCCATTTTTCCACTCATCCATCCATACACTGGATAAAGGGAGTGCGATCCACAGGGTTTTCACAATCAGACTGCCACCCCTTGTAAGCTACATTGTTATAAATTGTCTTCAAGAGTCAAGGCTACTGGGTTGGAGTTTGGTAGTTTCAGGTATTTACTTCTAGCTATTCCAATATATTAAAACCTAAAAAGTGTTATTTATATAGTGTGTAAGAATGTCCACCAGAGTGACCTCTCAACTCATTTGAAATCTCTCAGCCACTGAAGCTTAATTTCATTTCATTTTGCATCCTCCTTTTGGTCAAGAAGATGTTCTCAATCCCATGATGCTGGGTGCAGATTCATCCCCAGGAGTCATATCCTGTGTTGCCAGGGAGATTTACACCCCTGGGAGTCAGGTCCCATGTAGAGGGGAGGGCAGCGAGATCACCCGCCAAGGTGGCTTTGTTAGAGAGAGAGAGAAGATGACATCTGAGCAACAAAGAGGCACTCAGGGGGAGACTCTTAGGCACAATTATAAGCAGGTTTAGCCTCTCCTAGCAGCAACAAGCTTCATAGGGGCCAGCCCCAAGACAGAGGGTGGGCTTTATTTCAGCTTTTTTTTTTTTTAACAGTTGCTGTGTGCATTAATACTGATATTCATATCTGCCAAGCTCTAGCTCTGAGTTTCAGGTGCAACACAGATACCCAATGTTCCAGAGACCAATCAGGTTATACATTAAGGGATCAACATCTCGGAGTTTGGAGATAGCCATTACAATTCAGGAATAGATTTGACTGCTGTAAGAGCTTACAAGCTAGGGACCACTGCAATAATCATTTCCCTGTTAGGCTGTGCTCAAGATTCAATTCTGAGTTTACACATTGTAGTTAGTCTATATTGGTGAGGCATTATAGTGTTCGCCTTGGTTTCTAGCGTACTTCACTCAACATGCTGTCTACAAGATCCATTCACCTTGTTGCGTGTCTCACAGCTTCACTCCTCTCATAGTTGCTCAATATTCCATGGTATGCATGCACCACAGTTCACCATTCTGTTCCTCAGTCAGTGTACCCTTAGACCACCTCCACCCATGGCAAATCATGCATACTGCCTCCATAAATACCAGTGTGCAAGTGTCCATTCATGTCTCTGCTCTCAGATCTTCCAAATACATACCCCATAATGAGGTTGTAGGACTTATGGCCCCACATACTTAGCTTCTTGTGGAGCCACCACAGTGACCTCCAGAAAGGTTACACCACTCTGCCTCCTCATCAACAGTAAATAGGTACATCCCTGTCTCCATGTTTTCTCCAGCACTTTTACCTCTATTTATATTTTTTCCTACTATCTTGTAGAGTTATATTCACATAACATACAGTCATCCACAGTGTACAATCAGTTGTTCACAGTCTTTGACTCATTTTTAGGTCATCTAGTTATGCCCTGAATGATACAGTTTTGCCACAAAGTAGCCCAACAAGTGTTTTGTTAAATAAAAACTGTTCTTGCTTCCAAGAGGAATTCTGCCAATCCTTGAAGCAATTATTTGCCTCCCCATTGCACAATTTAATATAACTGTTTAGAGTTAGTATTATTTGTATTATTTTTATATTGCTTTTCATTGCATTTTTCCAGAATAGATAGCAAGTTGTTGGGTTTTGATTCTCAAAGTTTAGCAGGCATAGAAATCACCTGGGAATTTGCAAATCCCTGAGTGATAGACTCTGATTCTGTAGTTCTGGCTGGAGCCTAGCACTGTAAATTTTAATGAGCATCACAGGTGATTCTGATGTCTGTGGCCTGTGGCTTGCATAGTGAGTAACACAGGCATTTACTGATGCAGCCAGATGCAAGTAGAGAGGCACCTGTTTATTTGCTGTGACATATGCATTCTTCTGCCTTCTGATAAAAGATTTCCTAAATTGAGATGAGCAGAATGACTCCACTCTCAGTATGAGGTTTGGGTGGGCTATATGCCATCTTCAGATCTAGAAGATCGTTTCCTTTTTGCCTTAAGCCAATCACTGATGACAGTGATTGGTTAAGTGATGGGAGTGGGGAGTGTAATCCAATCAGAATCATGTGGCTAAAAGATAGGTTTTCAGTGGTTACGATGTGGATGTGATTTCTGGGACTGCTTTAACTATTTCGCCCAAATGGTAAGCAAGCTAGAGGAAGGAAGCAGAGAGAGAGCTTGGTGATATGACCAGCCTTCTGCTCATGGACTGAACTTAAACGAACTGATAAATTACCTTTATACTTAACTTGGAGATGAGGTTCTGTAAGTGACATACTCAGAAGAGTAGAGTTGCATGAACTAACGCAAGGAGATGAGCAATTAGGAGAATCTATTTGCTTTTGGCATGAATGCTATGCATCCTTGTTAGGGAGTTAAGCCAATGCCTATTGGATTTTAGGACTCGGTTCTGTATTGTTAGTGGTTGCAGTGATGGGAAGGGTGAAGGTAGGAAAAATTCAGGATGGTGGAGTATGTTGGTTACGTTTTCCAGCCTTCATGAGATCTTATAGGATAGAGATAAACCAAGGCTGAAACTAGCCTTTCTGACAGCAGAGAGGAAGAAATATGGCTTTTCTAAGAAAAGATGTGTTTGGGACCTGTAATTCAAGAGGATTGAAAGACTAATCACCTGGAGTTTGGCAACTAAAAAGACCCTAAATGGTCTTCCCCCAGTCAAGGTTAGAGACAAGGAGGAGGAACCATTGGAGCAGGTAAGATTGGATCCTGGGGAAACTATGATGGCTCTTCTTGGACACAAGGAACAGACAACACCATTGTGAGGATGCAGTCTCTGGGGCAGATACCCAGATCCACCAATTTTAACACATGCTACTTTTGTCACATTCTATCCATTTCTCTATCTTTCTATTTATCAGTCCATTTTCTGAACACTGAGTGTTCAGATTGTATAGAGCATGTTCCCTGAACACTTAATAAGGCCATGTACATTTCTTAAGACCAAGGTTATTCACTGATGTAATCACCTTAAGTGCAATTATCCAGTTCAAGAAATTTAACATTGATACAAAGTTTATGGTTTCATTTTCTCAATGTCTCCATATTTTAAAAATATTTCTTAACAATGACCTTTTGAGCCTTTTCTTCTCCCTTATTAGATCCAGAATCATGTATTGCATTTAACTGTCATTGTTTCTTTAGTAAATCTTTCTTTTTTTAAATTGTGGAAACATACATACAACATAAATTTTCCCATCATAACCACTCTCAAGCATACCATTCAGTGATGTTAACCACTTTAACAATACTGTAGTACCCTCACACTAAAACTTTCTAAAACTTTCCCATCTCCCCAGACAGAAACCCTACTTCCATTATGCATTAACTCATTTCCCCTGCCCACCCCCCGCCCTGGCAACCTATAATCTAATTTCTGTCTCTATGAACTTACTTATTCTCTGATATTTCCTTTGTACTTCACATGGAGCTTAAATTTATATTCTAAATCTATAATACTCTGACTTGCTTTGAAACAACTTAACTCAAATATTATACATCAACTATGTCCCTATAACCCTGAATCCCCCAGCTTTATGTAGTTCTTGTCACAAATTTCATGTTTATACATTATGAGTTCAAAACCACTGATTTTTATTTATATCATAAGCATTTGCCTTTTAGATCCTGTAGGAAATAAAAAGTAGAGCTATAACCCCCTCCCCCCCAAAAAAACAATAGTACTGGCATGTATATTTACCTGTGTTGTTACCCTTACTGAAGATCTTTATTTCTTCAAGATCTATTGTCTATTATCCTTTCCTTTCAACCTGCAGAACTCTCCTTCAACTTTTGTTTATCTGAGAATGCCTTAATCTCTCTCTCATTTTTGAAAGATAGTTTTGCCAGGTATAGAATTCTTGGTTGGCAGTTTTTTGCTTGAGCACTTTAAAAGTCATCTCACTGCCTTTTGCCTTCATGGTTTCCAATGAGAAATTGATACTTACTTTATTAAGACTCATTTATGTGTAACATGCTGCTTCTCTCTTGCGGCTTTCAGAATTCTCTCTTTATCTTTAGCATTCAACATTTTTTTATAATTTGCCACTGTGTGGTGCTATTTGGGTTTATTCTGCTTGGAGTTTGTTGAGCCTATTGGGTGTATATATTCATTTTTTTTTCATTAAACTTGGGAAGTGCTTAGCCATTGTTTCTTTGAATATTCTTTCTGTCCCTTTCTCTTTATCTTCTCTTTTTGGGAATCCTACAATGTATATATTGTTATGCTTCCTGGTGTTTCACAGGCTCCTCAGGCTCTGTTCAGTTTTCTTCATTCTTTCTTTGTTCTGCTCTTCAGACTGAATGATTTTAATTGTTTTATCTTCAAGTTTACTGATTCTTTCTTCTGCCAGCTCCAATCTGCTGTTGAATTCCTCTAGGGAAATTTTTTTTAAAATTCATTTTATTGAGATATATTCACATACCATGCAGTCATACAAAACAAACCATACATTCAGTTGTTCACAGTACCATTACATAGTTGTGCATTCATCACCAAAATCAATCCCTGACACCTTCATTACCACACACACAAAAATAACAAGAATAAAAATTAAAGTGAAAAAGAGCAATTAAAGTAAAAAAGAACACTGGGTGCCTTTGTTTGTTTGTTTGTTTTCCTTCCCCAATTTTTCTACTCACCCATCCATAAACTAGACAAAGGGGAATGTGGTCCATATGGCTTCCCCAATCACTCTGTCACCCTCTAGGGAATTTTTAATTTCTGTTACAGTGATCTTCAGCTCTGTTTGATTCTCTTTCCTATGTTTCATCTCTCTATTGATAATCTCTTTATGTTCATCTATAATTTTCCTGATTTACTTTAGTTCTTTGTCTGCATTTTCCTTAGCTCTTTAGCACATTTTGGACAATTTTTAAAAAAATCTTTGGTGTATCACTGGTCCTTCTCTTTGATGTATTCTAATGCTTTTATCCCTTTTACCTGGGCCATAGCTTCCTCTTTCTTTGTTTTTGATCTTTTGTTGAGGCATAGATATTTTGATATTTTAATGTGTAATTGCTGGAATTTAAACTCTGAGGTTTCTGTTCCTTAAGCTTGTATCCAGCTAATGTTTTGACAGAGGTTTCCTTAATTGCCAGGAGCTAGCAGAAAAAGAGAAGAGAGAGAGAAAAAAGCAAACATCCTTCCCAATTTTTACAGATGGACCTGTACAAGTGATCTTTTTTCCCATGTGATGCATTTAAAGAATTGCTCCAGGCCGAAGTATAGGGGACTTTTTGATCCTACAGTTTTTAAGATGCCTTTTTCTTGATTTGGAACTTAACCTGCTTCTTGAAGCCTTTAGCTGATTTCTGGGTTCTGAGAAAGATGTTTCTGCCAGTTCTTGTTGCTTCTTCAAAGCTTCTGCAGGTGGATGGAGCTCTGAAGCTCCTTACTCCACCATCTGGATCTGAGTGGGGTAGTTAATTAAATTTTTAGGGGGTTGAGTTTTTTCTGCCCTACAATGTGAACAGTATCTATTATGAGCCTTAGGAATACAGTATATAAAGCATGGTGCTTGGTGCATGATAGTTGCTTAATAAATGTTACTAATATGGTCTATATCTGTGTACAAGTTTTTGCCTCAAATGAAGTATCATTTAATCATCAAGTCCGTTAGGGAAGATGAAAAGGCACTTGGCTTCCATTCAAATTTCTACTTGCCATGTTACCTATAGAATGAGGATAATAGCAACTCTGTCTCTTTTAAGGATTTTTGTGAAGATCAACAGTATTACTGAGTCTAAGAGCATACTATATGCTCTTTTCTTTGGTTGCGCTGACTGACTTTAGAAACAGCATCTTTGGTCCAAGTCACTGTGGACAAATCTGCATTAGAGCTTCAAGAATTGGAGAGTAGGGTTACAGGTTCAGGGTGATGGTTCTCAAAATTTAAAGTGCTTAAGAGTAACCTTAGATGCCTTTGAAAAAAAAAAATCTTACCATGTCATATTCCCAGTGTTGTGATCCAGTGTTTCCATGGTTCAAGGGCACTGGTTTAGTAATGTGCATTTTAACACAATATCAGCTAATTTGGGTGCAGTGGGTCCTTCAACCAAACATTGCTAACATTGGTTTAGTGATGAGATTCTCATGTTTGAGTGTGCATCAGACCCCTTGGAGTCCTTGATAAAACAAAGATTGCTGGGCTCCATCCTCCAGAGTTTGTGATTCATTAGTCTGGAGTGAGGCTCAAGGATTTGCATTTCTGACAAGGTTCCAGGTGGTACTACTGATTCAGGGGCCACAATTTGAGAATCCTTGGTTTAGTGCAGTGATTCTTAATCAGGTGCAATTTTGCCATCACCCCAAGGGGATATTTGGCAATATCTGGGGATACTTCTTGGTGCCGCAACTGAGGGTTGGTGAAAATACTGCTGGCATTAGTGGGTAGGGGCTAGGGATGCTCTAAACATCCTACGGTGCACAGAATAGTCTCTCCTCCCCCTAAAACAAAGAATTATCTGGCCCCAAATATTAACAGTGCTGAGGTGGAGAGACACTGATTTTTTTTGACATTCTCTGGGGTAAGATGTATGGAGGGTGATGTAATCTCCTAATGACAACTGGTTCTCTTGGTTCAGTTACACAGAAATTGTGTGGAGTTGGCTTTATTTGAAAAGAGCAGCAAAGTGGGATTTGCCGAAGACGTTTTGTAAAGGAAATAGCTGCACACTCATAATGACCCACTCATTTCCTATCTTGCTTTCTATTTTACCAAGCTGATCTGAATAAAATGATCCTTTTGAAATCAATGGAAACTGTACTTTGGATGGGAGAAAGGATGAAAAGAAACAAGCTATGTTAATTGCAATTTAACCAAGGTTGTGCATTCCTTTTGATTGAACTGCAGGTGAAAGGAGGTAGATGAAATGATGCAATTGAGTGGGCACCAAAAATGATACAAATAACTTACTCTAAAGGAAAACACAGGTGAAACTTACATGTATTAGCTAATTAAAAAAACTCCTCTTTGTACAGCTGTACACAGACATTTAGACTTTCTTAGCAACTTGACACTTGCTGCCTAAGGTATAAACTGAAATAAGCAGGTTTCTTACCTTCTACTGTATTGACAGCAATCAAATAATTGTAGTAACTCCAAGGTTGGCAAAATATTATTAAAGGGTAGAAATCTGACAGGTGGGATTTTTCTCAGAGGCTGGAAAAAATATTGAATTACTTTAAGTTATAGATGGTGGCAAAGAAAAGTAAATGCATTTTTATTAACAGGGGCTGTGTAAATCAGGCCACATTTTACTGAGGGTTCTTTAAAACACTAATGATGGAGGCAAGCATAAGCTAAATTACATATTCATGAAACCTGGAGTACACTAAGCATCTAACAGAAAGCAGGCACTGGACAGTTTAAAATTTAATGTTGGATTCGATCACATGCAAACATTTCTGAAAAGGCCTCCTAACATCTTTTAAAGGCAAAGTTAGCAAAGCATACTTCGATCATTATTTGCTACTCCTCATCACTCAAGAGAAGAGCTATGGGATTAGAATGCATCATGGGGAGGATAAAGGGCTGCAGGAAGGACCAGTTCCCAGCCAGGAACTCTACCTAGTTCTGCATTGTCTCTTTTCCTTTTCCTATGCCCATCAATGTAAATCCCAGTTACATTTCTTTAGTAAATGGCCAGTGATATCTTTGGAAAGTTTATATATGAGTATTTTATGTATGTAAATATATCATCACCAATTTCTTTATAATATATACCCTCCCTACTTCTGTGAGTTTGTTTCCTCAATCTGAAAAGTTTCTACAAGCATTTTTCTCCTTGAGGTGTTTTTATCAAATAAGTGGTTCAGAAGTCCTATAATGTATATGCAATTGATTAGCTGCTCTGATTGAATCCTGCTAGTTAGAACCAGAGCTTGGGAGTCAAGACCTTCTCCCTCACTTCTCATGGTTGGTTCCTAGAAGGATGTTGTGAAGGCTTTAGGATTACATAGTTTAAAAATCAATTTAAAAATCAGTGGTCCAAAAAAAAAAAAAGTAAAAATAAAATAATCAATGATCTAAACTTTTAGATGATGTCTGAAGTCTATTTATGCCCCATTCAGGAAGTTATTGCTTCCAGAAAGGATTTAAGGTGACTTAAGTACAAGACTGTTATTTATATTAAAAATTAAGTTAAAAATATCTGGAAATCAGACTCAGAACTTCCTCGTGACAAAGTCAAAAAAGGAAGGCAATAGGTTATTGGCCCACTTTGACTAATAAAAGGAAGGACCCAATTCATGAGCAGATGTTTTCTTCTGGCATTAAATTATTGATTAATGCTATTACTTCAGTCTTTTTAGCAAGGTTATTTAGCAATCTAATGCCTATTTTCAAGTGTGGTTTGGCAAAATTGGAACTTTCCTAGACATATGGCGTTTTCTTTTATTACTGATCAAGGCTGAGTAAATACAATTTAATCTTGAATTTCAGAAACACAGAATGCATTTTGTAAGAGAACTAGGGTAAAACTAAAAATGACGCTTCCTATGACCTACCTTGACCTATAGGAATTATGGTTAACATGCCCCTTAAACTGAAGTCATTTTCAATGTTAATCATCTTAATCTTCTATCATAGGCAAGATTGAGTTCTGTACAAAGTGAATGAAGTTCAGATGCTCTGTAGTGTCGGCTAAAAGAATATCCTTGGGCTATGACTAGAGTGTCCTGGAGAAAGGGTTGTCAGGGCATCATAAAATTAAAGGAAACTGAACAGCAAATGGAGGGCGGGCAGCTGCGTAGAGTGGTGTGCAAAGGGGATTCCTGCAATTGGAGGTTTTTTCTCTTTAAAAAACTTGTTTTTAGTAAGTGTAAATGCCTGGGACAATTACTCAGTTGAGACAGAAGAGCACCTTCCAAAGATCATCATAGAGATAACTGTATCCTAAAATAAATTTTTAAATATTGTCAGTCTACAGCTTTGACTTTAACTAAGTTTAAGAATTATTTCATGTAGTTATGTTTATATGCAAAGTGGCTGAAAGAATGACTTTAGGATAAATAATTCAATGAATCTATTTAAAAGTTGGAAAATGTGTAGAATATTTTATTTTTTGTTTAGTTGATAACTGGTTACCTAATTTTTAGTCCTCTCTCTTTTTAAATTAATTTAAAAAATTCTTATATTTTCATTTTACATGGTGATACTTTGCTTTAAAAAGTTTAGAACTTAAAATAAGTAGAAAAGAAGAACATTAAAATTATCCACAATCTCAGTGTCCAATGATAATTACTGGTGACTTTTTGGCTTTAATCTTTCTTTTCAGTCTTTTATTTCAATGCAAATATTTTGTTTCCAGATAAAAACATTGGTATAAATATCATTATAAACCCATTTTTCAAAAGTCTAATAACATTAGGCAAACATCTTTCTATGTAGTTAAATATTTATCTATAATAATATTTTTAATGATCTATATAGTATCCATTTTATGGATAAACCATAATTCATTAATTTTCTATTGGGTATTTAGTTTTTTCCTCCAAATTTTTACTAAACAACATTCTTGTGAAAACTGTTTTCATTAAACCATTGCATACATTCAGGATAGTTTGTTAATTTTATGGTTAAAAAACAATACTTCCATCTCATTTTTAGAATAATATTTATTTTTATTATAGTTATAAATCATAACTTTGTAGAAAATTACAGAAAACCATGAGAAGGAAATAAAAATTAGCCATTATTTTAACAGCTACAGCAAACTATCAAAATTTTGTTGCATGTTCCTTCCTATGTGTGATTTTCCCCCTAATTATAAAGTAGAAAATCTTAATCATAAAAAATGTGAATAGTAGGGAAATACATAAAGAATGAAAATTTATCTATCATCCCAACTCCCTGAAGCAACATTATTACGTTGTAGATTTTTCTCTAGTACTTTCTCCTATATATGTTCATTTGTTTGAGCTTATACTGGATAGATAGATTTGTGTTGTGATTTTATTACTATATAGTATAAGAATTTCCTCATGTTATTAAGAACTCTAATTTTTAATGTTAGTCTATTTTGTGGAAATTTTCTATTATTTAATCATTAGCTTAGTATTTGACAGATAGTTTGTTTTCAGTTTGTATTATTACATATATAGATGTTATTAATACTGCTGCCCTATATAAATTACTGCATTTTTATGCACATAGGATTATTTCCTTAATGTCAATTCTCCAAGAAGAAATAGGAGTCAAATGTTAGGGACTTTATTTTAGCTGTTTCTTGTGAGCCTGGTTAATTCATGCTGGTAAACTCACATCAGCAGCATAAAGAGGGGTGCTCATTTCCTATTTTCATAGGAAAGGTAAATGTAATTTTCAACTATAGTAAATTATTTCAATATAAGTGAAAAAGAGAACCAAGTGCAAACGTAATTATAGTAGTGTGTGTAGGTATGTATTTTTACCTTTGGTCTTAGAATTCTCATATTTTCTTCAAATATTTCTTTTTGTACTAATAAATCCTGTAGGAAAATACATACCTAATGTTTTCTAAGTGATTGCTATGTTGATGACGGTTATTCATTACTCAGATATTTTTTAAATCCTTTGTACTAGGCATAGTCCTAAGGGCTAGGTTTATTCTGCCTTTTCTGTTCTTATTGTATTCAGTTCCATGAAAATGAAATGATTGTGGAGATCTAAGTAGATTAATTAATTTATGTCACGTATTTATTGCATGCCTCCTGCTGTATGGGGGTTACATGTTGGTGGTACAGAGATGAATGAGACATGATTCCATCCTCAGGAGCTCACGGTCTGGTGGGGAGACAGCTGAGTCAGCAAATAATTGTAATCTAGTGTGGGAAATGAGGCAGCAAGGGGTGTGTGTTGTTCAGGGGAGGAAGGAGCAAGAAGTGACCTCTCTGCATGGGGAGGTGGTCAGGGGAGACTTCGCGTAGGAGGAGGCATTGCGCTGGCTCCAGAGCCATACAGGACTTGCGTAATGTGAAAGATAGAAGGCAGAATGATACTTGCTTCCTTGGTCTCCAGATAAAAGGAAAGATCAAAGACGCATCACGCAATAAGAGATGGCATTGGCCTTGGTGAAGTCAATTAGATTTATTTAGACATAGTAGTTTTATGAAATAAAGCTTGATTGACATGAGATCTTTTTGTGTTATGCTTAGTATTTACTTGCATGTTTAACAATACAATAAACTAAACCAAATATTTTTGAAGTAATGTTTCACTTGATATTTAAAATATATTTATGCTTATTGAAAAAATGTGGCAAAACATTTTGTGGACAAAGAGGAAAATAAATACCGTTCAGGCATAGTTGCTGTTAACATTTTGACATACATGTTTCTAAAATCTTTCTAAACACACAAACACCCTTTAAAAAATGGAATCATACTATCCATATGGCTTTTCACCTGTTTTTCTCACATAACTTATCCTGAAATCTTTCCCAAAATAAACATGTTAATATTTTAAATAGCCATATAATATTGTATTATATGGATATGCCACGTGTTCACTTCTTCCTTTATTTCCTTAGGAAGAATTACTGTGTCAAAGTGTACATCCATTTCAAATGCTTGATATCAACTGTCAAATTGGTCTCCTGGAAGTTTGTATCATTTTATTTATACTCCCACTAAGCAGTATATGAGAATATAATTAATCTTATTCTGACTTAAGTTGCTTTTCTTGTAAAAGGTAACATTATTCTGCTCAAAATAAAACCATCAGTGCCAATATACTTCAATTAGGTTTGTGATTAAATTATAAATAAATTGAGAAAAGATCAATACCTCTGTGCTTCTGAATTTTCCCCTTCAAGAATATTAAATGAAAATGTAAGAGACGAAATGGAGCCTAAATAAATTTAAAGTAATATAATTTTATGTATTGATGGAATATTTTCTGTTAAGAATTAATAGAAATTTGTATGTAAGTCTGACGTTTTATCAGGGATGTTTTGATACTCAGAAGCTTCATGTTTTCAGATGTGTTCCATTACTGAATAATAACACCATCCTCAGATTTTTGTACCTATAAGCTAATGTTCATTGTCCTCAAAGTCCACAAAATGTTTTGCTAACTTAATGACTTTCCCTGCTACTAGAGTGACTTGCTACTTAATTCACTGTCCTAAATTAACCCCTTGTAATCTCAAAGAATTAAGGAAGTTTTCCAAAGTGTCCAACTCACAACTGGAGTGTTTCATATTTTTTAAAA
Source organism: Choloepus didactylus (assembly GCF_015220235.1). Classification (NCBI taxonomy): domain Eukaryota; kingdom Metazoa; phylum Chordata; class Mammalia; order Pilosa; family Megalonychidae; genus Choloepus; species Choloepus didactylus. The sequence goes on along the minus strand of NC_051313.1, from coordinate 54,332,424 downwards.
AATACTGTGGGCTTATATGTGCTTTCATTATTATTGCTAATAATGAAATTATTAAAGTTAAAAGGGTAGCTACATTAACTCTTCAAGCTTGAATAACTCAAACTCCTGTATAATATGTATCAAAAATTTAGCCATCTAGAATTCTTGGGAAATGAGCCATTCTAGAGAGTGATTTTCTGAATTATGGAATTTTTCCCCTAACAGCTAAAAATATTTCAGAATTAGCTTTTATAAGGCTTTGCCTTATTTAAACAAGCCTTAGGTAATCATTATATACTGTACTGTTGTGTTGCATGCAGGGCCTATCGAATTTTATTTTCACCGATGTTAATTGAGTCCATATTGCTCTGCTAAAAATTCTTGAGCTTTTGTGCTTTTCAGTCTTCTCTCGCTATTTGTCAATTGTCACTTTTTTCGTCAGGGTAACTATTTCCTCTTTATTTCTAATTTGCTTGTGCTAATCTGGTATAAATAACCAAGATTGTTAAGCCTGTACAAAGCAAACGTAGAGAAGAGCTGAAAATGGAAATGGCACCTTCTTCTTGAGTAAAGAGTATGGATTTTACTCTATAAATAAATTATTTTATTGATGTATTGAGCAGCTCAGGAGTCTATTTTGCTAAATTTCAACATTGGCTAAGTTTTGAATAGGCGAACTTACTCTGTGTCCCTCTTGACCACAACTAAATGTCAAGCAAAAACGAGTTTTAGAGAAGGCATAGATAAAACTGCCATGCCTTTCTCCTACACTGTCATCAGATTAAGGTGCATCTTCACATTAAATTGCCTCAAGTGTAGGCTGAGTGTGCTAATTTCCCTTACTAGTAAGCATTTCCAATCAGCTGGAACCCCTGGCCATGAGGTTCTGTGAACTTAGGTGAGTCTGCTCTCATTTTCAACAGCTTCTCCCACCTCTCTCAACTCTACTTTGTTTTCCTTTTTGATAAAAATTGGAGCATGTTCCTGGGGACTTTAGCTCATTTTTAGCAATGTACACATTAGAAAAGATCTAATCACATTGTGCTTCAGCAGAAATAGGCACAGAAATAGGCATGCAGTATATTTAGGGAGTGTCAGGTCAGAGTTGCAGGATTAAAATGGACTTAAAGTTCTCATTTCAGGTTGACAGCCTTCTGAAATCCTCCCTCATCTGAGAGCAAGTTATGACTGGCTGGGAAAATGCACTTAGGGATGAGAAAAGAATGCTGATAAGGATCACTGATCATGGACATAAAGTATTTAAAAAATTAGATAGCGTGTCTAATGAATTAAGTTATTATTTGGAATATGTTGAAATAGGAGTCTAATATCCTGACCAATCTCTGATATTTATTGGGTTGATTTTTTTTTAACCTGACATGGGGAATATAATTATAAAATAAATCAAAAGAAATAATAGTTTTAGGGAGCATTAGAGATGACATTTAGATATTGTGCATGATTTTGAAGCCCCTGAGCACTGCGTCGCCCCTTTATTTAATTTAAAGACAATGTGGTTGAAGGTGAGTAGATTATTTTCTTATAGGTAAGAAATTTATTATTGGAATACTCTTGACTAATCAGTTTTCCATTTTTATTAGGAACTGGATAAATCATGCATAATCTATCCATTTATTCTTTCAGAATTCTTTTTGACATAGACCTCTAGGAGGCAAGGAACTCTAAGAGCCTCATGATTCTATTTTTAAAAGACCAACAAAAAAGAATGGAAAGAGATGAGCATTTTCTCATTTAAATGATACATAAGGAGGAAGATTTTACTCAATTCTAGATTAAAGATGTTGGTCATTTTCTTCCCATCAGCAGTGCTGCTGAGAGAGCACTGACCTCAGGTTTTCTCCTTCCCATTATCTGCAGACATCCAGTTTTTCTATTTCTGAAAGAAGTGCTTAACATACTATATGAAGCGACAAAAAGGGTTTTGTGGTTCCTATATTAAAAAATAAATATTACATATGTATTCATGTGGTTTTGGAGATTCCTGTATTTCAGTTTTACTGCAATTTATAAAAACTACAGCATGAATGCTTATTAATTTGAAAGTATGATATACTATGATAAGACATAAATCCTTTTAATGTGAGGAAGACTGATGGTCATGTTTTCATCATCATTCTCACCATTCTCTTCCATGAATGTCTTTGACAAAGTATGTGGCAATTTATTTTTACACAGAAGTAAGTTATGCATTGTGCAAGTATTTATTTTGTAAATGTCATTAAACCAGGATGAATGTGTAGAAATATTTTATGCACTAATAGGTTTGCATAATTATTTATCAGGCTACTTACATGAAAGTGGTCACCCATCAGACTATATGTCTGCAGTGTTTTCAAATATATCAATGAACGGTAGAATTATTATAATGCAAAAATGAATTCTAAATCCTCAGATTATAGCCTATTTGGAAGATGTAGCAGTATTTATAAATCATGCAAAGCATCTTTATAAGGCACGTATTACTAAAAAAAAGACACATTGGATTGGGATTATGGCAACAAAGCTCAGCGGTGAAGAGCATGGACTTCAGGGCTAGGTTGTGAGACCTTGCACCAGTTTCTTATTCGGTCTGTGCCTCAGTTTCCTCATCTGTAAAATGGGGATCAATAATAGTACCTCACATACAGGATTGTTGAGAGGATTTAATGAGTTAGTTCATGAAAAGTGTTTAGAACAGGGCCCAGCCTGGCTAGCTCCACATAAGTACTTGCTGTCATGATTATTTGGTGAAACTGGTGGCAGAGCACCTGCACATCGCCGGAAGCTGGGCCAGGCATTTTGCTTACATAGAACTTCAAATCCTTACAGCCACCCTAAGGTAAAATATTGTGAGCATTTTACAGTTGAAGAAACAAGTCCAGAGAGTAAGGTCACATTGCCAGTATCTGTCAGTGCCACAATTTAAACTCTGATCTGTTTGGATCCAAAGCCTGAGTTCTTTCTACTAAGTCATGTGATAGTTATAAACAGTTTTTACATCATAAAAATTATTTGAGAATAGGAGGGAAATTTTTCAAATGCATAGAATATACTGAATAATAAAGTATCTAAATTATCTACAATTTAAAAAAAAACAGAAATCAGTAATCCTATGAGTATTTGTCTCTTTCTTCTATATTTATTTTTACAATGAGCTATTAACATAGAAGCCATTGTAAAGCAAATTATCATCACTGTTAAATACACTTGAATATATTCATTTTAAAAAAAGCTCAACTATTTCACTGCTATTATTTTATGATTCGATCACACCAGGAATCAATCTTAGCTGCTCTTTTCTTTTCTGGTTACTACATTCACTGATGGAAGTATGTAATTATTTAGTATTAATCAGGATGTTGTATATAAAGCAAAATGTAGGCAATTTAGCCAACTTCCTATGAAACATTAGTTTGACGTACTGGAACTTAATCGGATATCATCTTTTTCCAAATGAATAACTTTATTATAATACATCCTAAGAAAATTTAAATTTTATAGAAAAACTGAAGAATAAATTTAAAATTCTCTACATCTCAACTTAGAGAAGCAGCTGCCATCAATATTTTGATGCAATCTTTCCAAACATCTCTCTGTTCTTAAATTGTATATATACAGATATACAGAATTTTTATACAAATGGAACTATACTATATACCTTGCAGTTTTTCCATATATATTTCAGCATATATAAATAAGCCTTATTGTTTTATTTGTTGAATCATATTTTTTCTAGTTATTATTATCAATAAGAAATACTGTGATAAACATCACTTGGAAGTGTTGTGAGTTTAATATTGCACTCAGTTTGAATTTAGCACCCTTCTATTCTTTCATATGTGATTGATTTCATCAATATTTTCTGGGCAAAAGTCTCCATTCTTTTGCCTTTAATTATAGCAGATCCCACTAACGAAGTCATGTTAATTCATATTAGGGATTCTCTTTTTCCCCTGGCATCCCCTTTCTTACGAAAACAATTAAGGCTATTCTATTACCACCTCTTTTGTGGTTCACAATCTTCCACCAGGCACTGCTTTACTGGAGCTCTCCAGATGAAATCAGGATTATAGTAGGAATGGAGAACCATTGTGGGGTTGAGAACAACACATATGGAGACAGCCTGGAGTTAGAGAGAGAGAGATAGGATGTGAAGGGACAGTGAAGTGGGTCATACTTTAATTAACAGACTCATAATTTTAGAGATGGAAGGGTCCCTAAATATTCTCAAACATAATAAGAAAATATAAGTCAAGAAAGGGTAGATGACTTGCTCAAAATCATCCAGCTGTGTGACAGAGGCAATGTAAGAAAGGACCCCCTGTTTTCTTATCTTTCTACTACTACTTATTCTGCCCCCAAGGTCATGTCTGATTTTTGCTCCTCCTCATCTGTCTCTCAGGAAACCTTGGTTATAGATGGAAATAGAACATATATAGAGGGTTGAGGGTTTGGGTAAAGTCATGAAGTTAATTCTGTTAATGGAAACAGCAATAACAGTTTTTATATATTGAATTAAATATTTTTGAAATGTTTACTTGAGACAGCCTTTGGCAGTCTGTTTTCTTTGAACAAAAGCTTGGTGTCAAAGGAAGTGAAAATTATGCATGTAGTTTCTGATACTAAATGTTTAAGTTTAGTCAAAAGATGACATGATTATCTTATTATTATTGCATATAATGTCAGTAACTCAGCATAATAGAGTAATGGAAACATTAGTTTGATTGAATAGTATTTCTGATAGGAGCAGGTCATTACGTATGTTCATGAAACGGTGTTCAGGCTCATATTGCAAAATAGACAAATGGGTTGAGATCCATAGAAAAGGAAATAAGATCCTCAAAAAGTATCAGAAAGATTCACCATCAAGACAACACCTTAAATGAAGAAATATTTGTGGACATACATGGTTTAATATGTGGGGTTTGTGAAGAGAAATGTGTAAGATGGACAATGTAATGGGTAAAGAAATTCAACCATTATAATAGAATATCGAAGCTATTTAATTGGCTGAATATTTAATATGGCAATAGTAAATATATCACCCATCTTAATTTCATTTCAAAGTGGAGATATCCTTTCAGAAAATAGAGTTTTAATGATGAAGTGAAGCACTTTGGATTCCCCATAGAATGTTTGTGAAGATTTAAAAAATTCAAACTGTTGTTAATGACATTCAAGATAAAGGTCTTTAAAGTTTAGTTCCTGTACAAGCAATTAGACTCTGTTAACAAAAAACATGGATTCTTACTTTAACCTTTGGAATATTTTTGTGAATTAAAATACATAGGAATGTCATTATAATACTGTTTTGTATAGAACAGAATTCTATCTAAGTTAGTCTTTAATATATGTTATATTACAGACTTTAGATACTGAATTCTCTCATTATGTGGGGCTTTACATAAGGCCATATGCCACTACAGACTCCAAGAATAGTTTTATGGCAGGTTTATGATAATACTCATGTGCATATAAATATTCATGAATAAAAGTAGACATGTATAGGCACTTGTTTACAATCAGACCGGGGCTGCTTTTGTGGGTTCTTTAGAGCACTGTGTTAAGGAGTAAAAAGTTATCAGTTAAATTATGGACATGGGTTTTTCTTGTTCTAGATTGCTGAATGGCATAAGAGAGGCCAAGGAATGAACCAGTACATATTCATTTTCTGGTAAATTTTAAATTAACAACAACTATTTGTCAGAAACTATTTTGAGAATAGGTGAATAACTATTACAGGAAAATTTATCCATAAATCCTCTAGTAACAATTTTCCATATTATCACCTTTTCAATATGCTGCTTCTGACAAATTTGTATGTTTATTAAGTCAATGAGTGAGTGACTAAAATTGTTTTCAGGTTAAGCATCATTCATTCAACAAACTTCAGAAAAATGCCTTTTTGTGTCAGTCACTCTGGTGTATTCTAGGAATAAACTGTACAGCATAGATATGGTGTCTTCCTTACCGAGCTTTTGTTACTAAGGCTGGGTTTGATTCATGAATTAAACTGACCTCGAGTACATCCCTTTGGGGCAATACTTCCTGCACATTTGCTCAGCACAAAATGTCTGTTTTAAGAGCTCCTAGACTTGCTAACATAGCTTTTTTTTCAATTCCCCACCCAGAAAATAGCACATTGATTAGAAAATGTGTCCCTGAGGTGTTTTACCTGCCCATTAGCTTAAAATCACTGCATATTTTTGAAGGCAGCATTTGGGAAATGTTGATCCTTCAATGTTTAGCTTGTAGGCACTTGTTGGGGATTGAAACATGTCCCCCACAAAAGACATATTCAGATCCCAGCCCATGTGTAAATGAGACCTTTGAAGATGTTATTAGTTAAAGTATGCCCGAACTGGGTGGCCCTTAATCCAATATGACTGTAGTCCTTATAAGCAAAGGAAATTAGACACAGAGAGGAAGCCACTGGGAGAAGCCAGAAGCTGTAAGTCAAGGGAACCTGGAAGAGAAAGAAAATGCTGCCATGTACATTGACGTGTGACAGAAAAGAGAAGGAACCCCAAGGATTGCTGGCCAGCCAGGAGATACTGACCCTGGGAGGAAGCAAGCCTTCTAGTCTCTGAAACTGTGAGCCAGTAAATTCAATAGGCACTGATTAATATTGATAAAATTGTTCTTTCCCTCTTCCTCCTCATCATACTCACTGCTTTTTATTGCTTGTAACAAATTAAACAGTTCTGTAAGTCAGAAACCTAGCAGGCTAGGCTAGGTTCTCTGCTAAGGGTCTCACAAGGCTAAAATCAAATTGTTGGCTGGACTGCATTCTTATTTGGAGGCAGGACTAGGGAAGAATGCCAGGTTGTTGGCAGAAGTCAGTTCCTTGCAGATGTAAGACTGAGGTCCCTGGTTTCTTGTTGACTGTCAGCTAGGGGTCACTCTCAGCTCCTGGAAGCCTTCCCCAGGTCCTGCCATGTACTTCCCTCCTCCCCATATATGATTGTTTGCTCTCTTCAAGGTCATTAGGAAGGTGTCTCTTGCACTGAACATCTCTGATCTCTTTTAAGATCTTGCATGATGATGTCAGGCCCAAGTCAGGATAGTCTCCCTTTTGATTAACTCAAAGTCAGCTTACTGGGAACCTTAATTACAAATGCAAGATCTCTTTTGCCATATAATGTAAGTCAACCAGGCAAGTGGCATCCTGTCAAATTCATAAATCCTGCCCACATTTAAGGGAAGGAGATTATATAGGATGAATGCACTATGGGGTGGGAATCTTGGGGGGCGTCTTAGAATTCTGTCTACTCTACAACCTGACCTTTTCTTGGATTACCTAATTAAATTAAATTTTAGAGCAGCTTTATAGAGATATAATGTGTATACCATAAAATTCACCTGTTTTAGGTATACAAATCAATTAATTTTAGTATATTTACGGAGTTGTACAGCCATCAGCGCAATCTAATTTTGGAACATTTCCATCACCCTCAAAAGAAACTTTGTAGCCATTTAACTCACTCTCATTCTGTCTCTAGTCCTTGGCAACTACTCATCTACTCTTTGTCTTTAGGTAGTAACCTTTTTTTTTTTTTAACATTTCATAGAAATAGAATCATAGAACCATGTGTTCTTTGTGTCTGGCTTCTTTCATTCAGTTTAGTATTTCTGAGGTTCATCCATGTTGTGGCATGCATCAGTACTTCTTTCCTGTTTATTGCCAAAGAAACATTTTCTTTTATCCATTAGTTGATGGGCATTTATGTTGTCCCATTTTTTGGCTATTGTAAATAATGCTGCTATTAAGTAATTTTTTATTTAAAAAACAAAACTCACTTGTAGAAAATTTTGGAAGTAGAGAAAAATTGTATGAAATAGGATCCCAACCTGTTAGTAATTCTACCTCTATGGACATTTATGAATATAGCCTTGCAGTTATTTTTATGCTTTTTTAAACAGTTGAGATCATACTATATATGTAATTCCATACCATTTTGGTGAACATATTTTGCAAACATATTTCAAAATTATTAAAAGTCTTGATAATGATGATTTCCACTAGCTGTGTAACATTCCATTATAAAAATGTACTATGATTTGTATAGCTTCTCACCTTGATCAGGTTATTATTTCAAATTTTCAGCTGTTATAAATAGTGCCAAAATGGCTGTTACTTTGCATAAAACTCTATTTCAATGACAAAATATTTTTTAGGCTAAATTCCTAGAAGTGGTGCTGCTAGTGGAAAGAAGTGGAGATAAGACTATATATGTTGCTAAATCTATTTAAGTAAGGATTGAAGTGATTTGAATTGTAACCACTGATGTGAGTACTTATCTCACTGTATTCTTATCAATATTGTGTATCATTATTTTTATTTTTAATTCCATATGCAAAGTGTCATCTCATTTTTAAGACTGCAGATTTGATTATTAGTGTAAATGTTTTCATATGCCTGTTAATCTTTGGTGTTTCTTCTATTAAGAATTCTCCTTTCAAGTCTTTTAGATCTCTTAATAAATTAGGGATATTAACACTTTGCTACAAATATAAAGTACAAGATCTTTCCCTCTTTAAAAAACTTTTAATGCATGGACTTCTATTTATATGTAGTCAAGCAATCTTTTTCTTTATGATTTTCTCCATTGCTTTTAAGCATAGAAAGGCCTTTCCATACAGATATCAGATAAATACTCATGTGCATTATCTTCTAAAGATTCAATAGTTTGATTTTTTACATTTAACTTTGTATTCATCTGGAATATGTTTAGAAATGAGTGAAAAATTGGGTAGTGTTACATTCCTAATCAGGTTACAAAAAGGAAAGTTGTATGTACAGCATCTAGCAATGAGCGCTGGGCCAGGTTCATATCTGGTGTTCAATGCATCTGACTTCTTAGTCCTTTTTCACAGCTGACCAGGGAATGTACTCGGTCAGTGTCCTAGAAGACAAACGTACAGCCTACAAAGGGCTCAGTTCCTGATGCTCAGGCACTTCCCAAAGAGTAGAGGAGAAGGAGATGCAAAAAAATGACTTTAATATAATGTAACTGTCTGGTGGGACAAGAGGACAGAAGAAAGGAAGGAGGAAGTCCTTACGATGCTTCCTGAGGGATGAGTTGAAATTTATGGAATGAACAGGAGGGAAAGGATTTCCCAGGAGGAGGTAATGTAGGGAGACCTGAGAGGGTCAGGTGTGTTCAGAGACTTCTAAGAGCACAGCAGGGTGCCGCTATGGCCTGACAGGAGGTGGGGGGTGGAAAGAAGGTCCAGGCAGATCAGCAAAGACTGTAAGCCATGGTGAGGACTGTGGTTTCTAAGGGTACTTCTTGTATATATCAGTGTGCTTATAGCACAATTCACTCAGAGCTTTTGATTCTTACATATCTGCTAAAAGTTTTTAGAGCTTTGTATAACATTTTCTCCTATAGTTTTGTATCTGAAACATTATTCCAGGTTAGTCCCAAATCAATTGAGGATCTATTTTTTCATAATGCTCAGATCATGTGGGTTGGAAAAATTTGCCTGAGCACCCCCATTGATATTTTCATTTAGTTATGGGTCAATTTGCTTAAACATTTGGAGAGATTTTGTAGCATACTCATGGAATAATAATGTGACTTTAGAACACAGGATTATGCCATATAAATTATCTTTGCTCTGAGACAGAAATACTACAATGAACTGTACCCAGACTGTTTTGCTTTATTCACAGAGTTTACAAATCTGTGTGATGCTATTAGCATTTGTTAAGCAATCTTGACTAACCATGCAGTTTGCCAACAACCTAAAGCTAGTCTCACAAGGTACTAATTGAACATATCCAAGTATTTGGTACCTTACTGAATTTGTTCATGTTCACAAGTGGAGTGAGGCAGTCTTCACCTTTAATATATATCTACTAAAAAGAAAGAGTATCTTTACATGTAGGTAGTCTCTGAAAATTATCTACTTACACATTTGCCCTAAGATAACACATGATTCACTGTTCCAGTTCAATCCTATTAGAGAATGAAGCTAGTACTCTTTCTTATTAACATTTGCATTGATGGTTTTTCTGTGTGTGTGTGTGTGTGTGTGTGTGTGTGTGTGTGTGTATGTGTGTGTGTGTGTGGTGGGTGAGGAGTCTGAGGATATTCCTAGGAAAATAACTGGCATTTAGGCTACTGTGAATAATGGCTATTAAGTAATTTTAAGGGGAAGTCAAACAGTAAGAAGGGACTCTAGGATGCCTGAGAGAGAATACAAGCTAAGGGAAGAAAGTTTGGAAGAGGGAACTGCATTGCAACAGAAGGATGGCAGGGAGGAGTGTAATTCCAGTGTTAATTATTGCTATTATTTAGCCTGCACCAACCCAGCTATTCTTCCCCCTGGGAGGAGACAATCTATGCATGTGTAATGCTAAATGAGCTACAATGGGGCCTAGCATCACCTGGGCCACACTAAAATGGCCCAATACAAGAGAGAGTGAACCATTTTATTTCTCTTTGTTGGTAGAGTGATGGCAGGCCTCAAACAATGTGTTGAGCTAGCATCAGTGTTGTGGTGACTGCCTAACATTGGGTAGGATTTCTGCCCTCCCATGTGCCAGGGAAGTAAGTAGCCTGGATAGAGTGGTTCTGTAAACTTGCGAAGAGATTATGTTTTTAGACCTCAGAGTGTGACCTGGAGGTGGATCACTGGAGTGGGACAGGTGGGGCCCTGGGGTTTGTGAATTGTGGTCCACAATAACTGATAGTGATGAAGCAGCAAATCATACTTGCCTGATTTGTGACTAAGGTGTAGGGACTGATTCTGTTGGGGATTCTTAGATAACTGAGAACTGAGATGAGAGGTATATTAAAGATTTGACAACTAGTGTTGTATATTTGTGTTATCTCATTGGTAACCCCTTGCTGGTGAGGTCTTGGAGTATTTGGGTTACATACTCACATGACCACTCTCTTGACAAATGTCAATTGCAGTTTCAGATTGATGGCTAAAGGAGACATAAACCAAACTGGATAAATCAGGCAAAGTTTATTTATCTAAAGAAGTGCTTTCCAATCCTCTTTACATGATGGGATGCATAGAAAATGATGTGGTTGTTTGATACCCATGGGTAATATGGAGAAGTTTTGGAAGGGTGTGTACATGGGGCTTGGTGAAAATAATGATTTATTTTCTTTATGGTATATAATTATGATAGCAAAAATTAAATACAAAATATTTTTATAAGACATTAAATATTGAATACAATTTCAAATAAAATCTTTTCAAAATTTTAATACGCTTATTGAAGTTAAAGCCATCTAATGGGGGGACTCCATCCCCAAGGCCTGAGTGCATCAGCATCTCCCTAGACTCCTCTAAATCAGTAGATGCACATCAGTGTGCCACAGTTCACCAGTTGAACAATTCTGATCTAAATCCTACAGAACAGAGTAACAGAGTAGAAAGATCAGCAGCATTCTCCAGTGACAGACTGAGGGGTTCTGGGTCACTCCAAAATACCTCATACAATTGCTGATGATTAATCTGGGTTAATGAGGGTCAGTTCAGAACTTCTGGAAGCTCAAATGTTCCCCTTGTTGGCCCATCCTTAATTACAAGAGGCTAAAGCATTCCAAGATACAACTTGCTGGGATCTGGATACCATCACACCTGGGCCAGGGCACCTCATTATTCTCGGAATTACAGAGTAAATAATGTACAGTATGTATTACACTTGGCCTGAAAAAACTCATTGCCCCTCACTCTTAGCTTCCAAAGATAACCTGGCTTGGGCCAAATGCAATTAATTCTGTGGAATTTGAACAAGCAGCAATTATCAAGTTTTCTGGGATTTGTTCTCATATGTCCTGAAATCAGCCAAAGGGTCAGTTCTGCAGCAAATGATCTGTACAATTGCTAGAAGAGCTTGCAGATATAACTGCCTAACATAAAAATTAAAAGTAAGTATTATTTGATAGAATTTCCTAGGATCTTATATTGAGAATATTTCTCCCCTTCTGTGGACACATTGAGAAGCAGGGGAAATGTTCAATTATGAAAATAATCTTTTCTTTTAATATTTGAAGGCATATATGTAATTCAGTTTGATTATTAAAATGGAGACAATATCAAAACAAATTTAGTAACATGATTATGTTAAATATGCATAGCATTTCTGTGGAAATGGCTACTTCCAGGATGTGCAGGAAACCTCATTCCCTGGGAAGACTTTTAAAAAATGATTTTTCAAATGCCTTATAAATGTTTGTGTCCAGAATCTGCATGCAGTGAAGAGATGCTTCTGGCAAGTGTGAGGTTTTAACATTACTCTTCTCTAAAGTTGGCTTATGCCCTGGAGCCAAGGCACATTCTGCTTCCTCCTTTCTTCTGAATTTACTGGGTTAATTAAAAACTATCATTATCACTGTTTCAGCAGCTGACATGCTATGAAAATGAGCTTCAGCAATGGATTAATTGAAAGGCAGAGAGCTGTTTCAGCAATCTTGAGTCAAGAGGGAATGTACTTCTTGGACTGTTTTCCTACCAAGATGATAGTAGAATTAATTCATGTGGAACAGAGACTAACCAGGCTCACTGATGTCTGCCAGGCTCTGTGTCTTGGAAAACCTGAGGCTCATCCTCCGGCAGACCAGTTTTTTATTCTGATTCCCCCTTTCTGGCTTGAGTCATAAGGGAGCCACCGAAGGGCACCTGTCATTCTGCAACTACGGCGTGGAACTTTGTATAGTGTCCTTCCCTCACCCTTCTCCCCACCACAACAGTAGGTAAATCCAACATCATAATGTATTGGGTCTTTGTTCTTTATTGGCAAGTGGTTGCTACTTTTGCAACTTTTAAAATAGTCCCAGGATTAGATTCTAATTTCCATCTGTGTGAGTTATCAAAAACCTCTACAACTTCCACAATACCTTCTGACACCAGCAGTATTGGAATCAGAAACGTCAATCAGCAACTGCAAAGATGGCTAATTCACTCCGACCAATTCAATTCTGACTTGACACAGAGTTAGGTCAGACTCCTCAGGTTAAGGACAGTCCTCTACACATTTGCCTTCCAGGTACCAGTCGCAATTTTGGGCCCCAGGTTTCCTGTACTTCTGACCAACTGGCCACCAATTTGGGGGTTCCCACCACCCTCAACCCAGTTTCATCAATGTGCCAGAATGATTCACAGAACTCAAGGAAAGTGCTAAATGTATGATTATAGTTTTATTATAGTAAAAGGATACAAATAGAAGTCAACAGAAGAGATGTATAGGGTGAGGTCTGGGAAGGTCTCAAACACAAGCTTCTGTGTCCTCTCTGTGTAGACTCAGAACACCTCACCCTCCTGACACAGAGATGCATTTCTCAATCATGAAAGACCACTGGAGCTTCAAGTTTTCTAGTTTACTTGGAGTCTCATTACATAGGCATGAGTGATAGAATCAATGTCCACGTATTTGAGTTCAATCTCCAGGTCTCTTTCTCTCCCAGAGGTCAGGGAGGTGGGTCTGATGTGAGGTGGCTCATAACCCCAGTCCCCTAATCATATGGTTGGTCTTTCTAGTGGGGCCAGCCCACACCTTCCTAAAATGGCAGGTGTGATTTGTCCCTCCCAGTCATCTCATCAGCATATGAGCTAACAGGTATAATTCTGGACCCATTGGGAAGAACAAAAGACACTCCTACACAGGCAATTCCAGACATCCAGAGATTGCTTCCACAGGAACTGAGAATAAAGGCCAACCAAGTTTTTCATTATAGTGCACCATCTTTGCCAATCAAACTCAAGGGAAATAGTTATAGCCATGGTAATCATGCCCTTTCTCATATAATTAAGCTGATAAAAGGTCATGTTGTTACATTCCAAAATTCTGCTTTAAATGTCTGCTGATACTTTTATGAACGTAAAAAGAAAAAAAAAGCTTAGTATTCTATTACAAAGGTCTGTCTTTCAAATTTCCTTATAATAGAGGAAATTCAATGTGAAGGACATCTCTGGTTAATTCCTGCTCATTGTTCTAGATCCAAATCAGATGTTCCTTCTCGGTGAACTTTTTCATAACTGCCAGATAAAGATAATTGTCCCCTTTTTTGTCTTCCAAATCTGTCCCTTTGTGTACATATTTCCTTCATAATACCACATTAAACTGTAGTTGTTTGCGTTTGTTGCACTGTGAACACCTCATGGGTAGCATCTTATTTTTCTTTGTATTTCCATAGTCTAGCACTCAGAAAGAAATAATCAGGGCTGAAAGAATGGAAGAAAAAATGAACAACAAATTTGTCATGAACCCCATTCAAAGGGTTCTGGTTACTTAGGTGCCAAGAGGTCTTTAGAGTTCCTAACACCTGGAGCCTAAAAACATTGCCCTATTGATGTATCAATGTATATGACACATCAAGACTTCCATTTTTTAAATGTAAATTTATATGCAGAAGAAGATATTAGATAGTAAAGATGTTTGTAACCAACTCTCTATTTGAAATGTTGAAAATCTTATAACATTTTATTTTGGTGGTTGTATTAGTGTTCTCTAGGAAAACAGAACCAACAGGAGATATCTGCAAATATGAGATTTATAAAAGTGTCTCATGCAACTATGGAGATACATGAGTCCAAATTCTGTAGGGCAGGATGCACGAGTCCAAATTCTGTAGGGCATGTTGTTAACTGGCAACTGTGATGAAGGTCTTTGATGAACTCGCCAGGAAAGGCTGTCTAGCTGAAAAAAAAAATGAAAGTTCTCTCTTCTCCCTTGAAAGTTTTCAACTGTTTGAATTAAATCCAACTGGTTGTATTCTCTCATTGCAGAAGATATTCCCTAGGTTGATTGTAGATGCAGTCAGCCACAGATGCAGTCAGTTGACTGATGACTTAATAAAACCATCTTTTAGTTTTTTAATCAGCTTTGAAATGTCTTTGCAGTACTGGTTAGGCCAATGTTTGCTTGACCAGACAACTGAGAGCCATCACCTGGCCAAATGACCCATGAACCCAACCAACACAGGGGCTATGTTAAACCTAGAACCTTGAATGATTCTTCTCATATATGTGGGGAAGTCACAGACCCATGCTCAGCAGCCATCTCCCAGCCCTTGCCTGCTCCGGGCTCCTTTTCTATTGTACAATGATATTTCAATCTGTTTCCATTCCACACCAGACCGTAAACCCAGAAACCCTGAACAAGTAGCCCCAGAAGCTTATCATGGCAGGAATTCTCAGTGGCAGGTCCCGCACCACCCTAGGGTGAATAAATCTTCACACTCAAACAGCACAGAGTTGGTCTCCTCAACACAAAGTTGGGCATGCAGTGATGCATCCATTGACCCGAACCCCAGAAGTTCGCTTCCCTGGGAGACTGGCTGCAATGGGATCTCTTCCCTGATCTTTTGTTGTGTAAGTAATAAAGTCCTCATTTTCTGAAAGTTTCTGTTGTGCCTGAGCCTGTGTTCCCATGATGCACTGTGTAGCAACTCATTCCACAATATGCAAGCTAATGCTTGAATATACTGTCATTGTTCTATTTAAATCAGAGTTCATGTATGACTTATAATTTAAGATTTGGTAGATTATGACTCTAGTATCAAATGTATTAAAAGCTGATTACTAATCTTTGCTTCTTTCTCTATGTAATTTGGTAAAAATTACTTTCTTAAGGAGATACTGAAAAGAGAGAACTTTGAGAAATCAATTTTAAAAAATTTATTCTGAATTCTTTCTGAAAAATTAGCCATGAGTTATAATACTTTTTAATTATTATAAGGAATTGATGATACTCAAAATCCAACTCCAAAAAACAAAAACAGAAAGGAAAAGAATGGTTAGGTTCCTTCCTTTCCCCTACTCTGATATTTGCTTAAAAAATAAGATCTCTGACAGATTTCCAAATGGTTTTATGAGAGTATTGCCAAATAGTAAGTGATAGATCACTCATTTTAGTCATATTACAGGCTGAAGCCTCATATTGCTTTAGGTGAAATATCATTCCTAAAAGATCCACTGCTTCCCTTTTCCTGGCGTCTATTTAAAATAAGACTTCCTCCATTTTGTTTGGAATCATAGTCAACCAAATCCTACTGCGGATTATTATAGATAATACCCCAAAGCATCTTCAAATATATGCATAATAATAGATAATCAATAAAAAGAGAAACCTTGATCTTCAATGCACTTTCTAGGAGAGATTAAAAAATAAGACATCTAGGTTATGCTACAGATAGAGGAAGATGACATACAACTGATGAATCTCTTTATTTCATAACTTCAAAGTCTTTCTGGTGCCTCATTTATTTGTTGACTTTTTGCTAATTGGTAAAACCTTTTGCAAGTCAAATAAAATTATTATGGTAGAATCTGGAATCGGGTTCTTCCAAAGTTTAGGTCCAGTTGAAAAAGCCTATGCCTTTCTTTGAGTGTGTATAGCTAAATCCACAGACTGGGTCTCACTGGCTCTGAGATGGTCATGTGCTATTTCTGAACAACTTCTGAGACCACAGGAATGAGCTACTTATATTGGCCAGATCAGAGTCATATGCCTCCTCCATGTAACTAGTAGTAGAGTCACTTCCTCAAGAAGCACACAGACTCAAAGTGACAATGTATTTCTCCAGAGAAAAATCAGAACTATAGAATTTTGTGGGATGACCAGAAGGGGCAAAAGATATTGGTGGCAAATACAATCAATTTCTACTATAAGGAAATCATAATCAAGTTGCAAAGATAGTACATATACTCACAAAAATAAAACAATTGTTTTAGGTTTAGTAAATTGAGCTATGTACCCCAATTTAGATATGTTCTTAATCTTAATCTTCATTCCTGTGGTTGTGAACACATTGTAAATATAATCTCTTGAAGATATTACTTTAGTTAAGTTGTTGCCCAACTGAATGAGGGTGGGCCTCAATCCAGATTACTGGAGTCCTTTATTAGCAGAAGAAATTTAGACAAAATCAGAGGAAGCCATGGGGAGGAGCTGGAAGCCAGAAGTCAGAGGGAACCTGGAAGACAAAGGAGAGAACAATGCCATGTGATGGGACAGCCAAGAAACCAGAAGGATTACCAGCTCAGCAGAATACTACTGACCCCAGGGAGGAAGCAACACTCCCAGCCTTCAAAACCATGAGTCAATAAATTTCTGATTGTTTAAGTCAACCCATTGCATGGTATTTGTCATAGCAGCCTGTTCAATGCCAAATGTATGCATAGAAAGTACACTTTAAAACAAGAAGTATCCTGAAACCAGGATGGAGTTTGGAACCTGCCCTCGTTTGAACAATTTAAGGTTGAGTAAGGACTTGAATCCAGTGAAGGCTTCAGAGTACACTTAGGCTTTGGATGGAGAGGAGACAATGGGTACTGGGCAACTATAATGTGAAGATATTGTTCTAGGTGCTTTCATTATTCTTACTTAATCTACCGTTAAAAATAGGTAGTACAATGTATTATTTCTCTCTTATAGATAACAAGCTCAAGTTCTGAGAAATTAGGTAACAATAATTATGGTGGTTGGTATTTGTTAGTGATTTGTGTGTGCCAGAAACTGTGATAAGGGCTTTATTTTAATATATGTAAGTTCTATTATCTTCTTTGCTATGATCATCATCATCCCTATTTTAAAGATAAACATAGATTTAGGCAAGTTAACTAGGTCAAGTTGACACCTAATAAGTAGTACCTCTGGAACATTGAACTCAGAGAAAATTGAGTTTCAAGCCAATGAGCTCAAACTCCTCCACTAAACTGCTCTTTTAAGTGACCACCCAAAGTTTCATAGGCAACAAGTGGTGCAGCTGAATTCTTATCCTCACTTGTCTGACTGTCAAGCCTGTGATCATTTTCTCTGTATCATTGTTGCTGGCAAATTTAAATAGGCCTTAAAAAAAGAGAATTTTAAAGTTGAAGTGTTAGGGTTGCAACAATTAGAATAAACTAATATTCCCAAAGCAAATGATTCTTGAAAGATGGCTCAAAACGCAGTTCTATGTCTTGTTAAGTTGTTTGGTTATTATTAACTCCCATTTCCCATTTTGATAAGCAGGATTAACCATTTCATATTTCCCTTTCCACAGATTTTTTGTAGACCCTCCACAATTCTAGACACTTCTTGCTCTGGTTTCTACCAGATTTTGGCACTACTGTGTTTCCTGAATCTAGCTTCGTCTTTTCCAATTCTTTAACCTTGGGTTCTCTCTACATTCTTGGGGAACCACTAGCTAATCCAATAAATCAATATATGACAGAGGGTTAATGGAAGTTCTGCCTGTAGAATGTGGGTATTTCCTCCATGGTCTTCTTAAACGTCATCAATCTGAGGAAAATGATTCTAATGGAGAGAATTTCAAACAAGGCGGGAGAGGACAGTCCTACAGCATAGGGTCCCCCTTGTGTGAAGCCATTAGGTCAACCATATCATATTTCACAGGGGGTGGTCTCAACTCCCTCTAAGGATTTTTAAATAATAAGCCTGAATGTAAGAAGTAAGCCTGCTATGCTACCACCCAAGTTAAGAACTGAAAATATCTGGAGAGTGGCATTTTTTTTTTTCAAACTATGAGGTTTTAGAAAGTGAGGAGGGATCAGTGGCTAAAAAGTAACTTTTCTCTTCAAAGTTAATTTCAACAAATACTGTTTGATATGCTCAAATTATTGCATTTTAATTGTATTATAATTCTTTGAAGATTGCTAATCTATGTGTACTTTATGTGTAACATTGGTTAACCAGAGAACAGTATAATTTACCACTGGGCCGTATTTTGTGTAAATATAAATACTAAAATTTTAATTTTACCATTCCATTTTTGTTGTTGCTCATTCATTGATTCATCCTTTGAGTAGATGTAACAAAGCAAATTTAGATGGGGCTAAGCCAATTTATAATATATAGTTTCTAACTTAAAAGCCTTTACAATCTAGTTGAGGATATGACATATACATGTTAAAAATTAAATTATAATGGAAGAGAACCATAAAACTTTCAATAACTAAATTTTACATATGGAGGGACTATCAAAATCTTTAGTCCATTGTTTTTCCCTGCAGTTTCTGAGAGCCTTCTTAGGGACTGCTTTTACAGGTGGAGTGTGGGAATGGAACATACCTGCAGATCACTATCTGTGGTGTATTGATTTTGTACTTGAGGTGTGGGTTTTACATGGATAAGTGGTGTTCTTTTTAAGCAGAATGAAAATCAGATGTAGAGAGGGAAAGCTATGGGAAGAAGCTGGAAGTCAGTGGAACCCAGAAGAAAAAGGAGAAGCCATCACGTTGTGCATTGCCATGTGACAGAAAAGCCAAGGACCAGGGATCGCCAGCAGCCAGCCCCAGAATGCCACAGTCTTTGGGGAGAAAGCATCACCTTGATGACCCCTTGATTTTAGATTTCTAGTCTCAAAACCATGAGCCAGTAGATTCCTATTGTTTAAGCCAATGCATTGCATGATGTTTATTTCAGCAGCTGGGAAACTAAGGCCGTACCCTTCTCCTATGCTTAAACCACAGAGTTTACTTTCTTCTATTTTATATATGTTTTGGTTTGAACGAAGAATTGTGCCATTAAAAGAAGTGAGACTCACTGGTCCAGTAGAATCCCCACTGTTTTACAGATGACATAGTTGCCTGAAACCAAGATAGAGTTTGGTACCTGCCCTAGTCTGAACAACTTAAGGTTGAGTAAGGACTTGAATCCAGTTCTATTAACACCCTAATATTGCTCTCTTGTTATGTTGCTCTGTGAATGTGAGCATTTTACTATCAGAATAAAAATGTTTTATATACATTCTACTTTATTTTCAGCATGTTTTATATAAACATGATAGAGATATTGTATATAATGCTCTTCTTAAATCTAATAAATTTGCATTTAATTTTTCCCTGTCCTGTTTGCTCTCATGTATTTTTTGGTAATTTTTATGTAATTGTAATCATTCTTAGATAATGCATTTATATTTATTCTGTTTTCTAACCTGCTGTATGATAAATCTTTTTCCATGTCACTACAGTCTTTGTAATTATAAATTTAGTGATTACACCAAGCTGTATCGAGTTGATATAGCTTACTTTATTTAATTATTTATATATTGTTGTACACTAGGTTCTCTTCAAATTCTTTGCAGTTTTGCTGCATTCATAGACCTTTCTTCTTTTTTCAATTGTTTTTCAAAAGAAATTGTGAGGAGTGGGATTGATACATCAAAAGGATATAAACATTTTTGCGATTCTTACTACATTACTTTCTGAAATGGTTGTATAGGTATCAGCTTACCATAACCTCTCATATGTAGGTATTGTCAGTATTTTGAAATTTTGTTAGTTTTTAAAATTTAGTATCACATGATGTTTTGATTTGTGTTTTTGATTAATAGAGAAGATTGTTGTTTTTATCATTATGCCTATGCATAATGACATGCTATGTGTAAAGTATAATCTATTGTTGGGTTATTGTTTCCCTTTTTATTTTGTAGTTCTCTTAATTTGTAAGAGCTCTTTACAGATATGTCATTTTGCTAAAAATACTTTCACAGTCACCTTCTAGTATTTTTAACCCATCATTTTCACGTGTCTAACTTAATTTCTCACTATCATTGATGCATTTAACTAGGCTTTACAAATTAACATTGAGATGTTTCCTTCTTCCTTGTTAGAAACTGTCCTATTTTGATGAAAATGAGAGTATAAATTTAATAAAAGAATTAGCTGCATTATCTAATAAATACAAAGGATTAATTTTTGGCTGGATAATTTGGGTAAATGGCAACAAAATTCATAAAAGCTGAATCTTTTGAACTCTGCCCTACCATATCTCACAGAAAATACATCTTATTCACAGTTAGCCTTATTCCTGTTTTTACTAGCAAATTTCTTCTTTTTAAACAAATTCAAGTTGCTGGCAATTCTAAGCTTATACTTTTATCATTTATAATTCTAGTCCTCAAATTGTCAGAATCAATGAGAAGAAAACTCTTTGTTCCAATATCCCCCAAACAAAGAACAAGCCAACTAAATAAAATAGAGAGGAAAAGCAGAAAATCAGATAGTCCTATGCACATAATCCTTGTAAGTTACGTGTATGAATTGTTAAAGTTCAAAAGGATTCTTCTTCGTCTGGGGATATTTTTATTTGATAAACAATGAATGTGTAAACCAGAGCACTCTCTTCTCCCTCTTTTCTTCTCTTAACCCTACAGACAAAAAAGCAAATGCTTTAAGAATTTGACACTCATGCACATTCCCCCATTGGTGTTTAAGAGCTTCCAGAAACATCAAATTTAATCCGAGGTTGTTCAAAACCATATTTGCTTGCTACTGCAACTGGTAGAGTGAACTAATTTTTCTGAGGTGCTGGACCCCTAACCTGAATTTCTCTTCAGCTGCCTCAATCAAATGGAGTTGGAATCTTTTCCATTGCTATGAGGTTAATAGCATTTTCAGATTCTAATCTAGTCTCTGGAAAATTGTCTTTTTAAAAAATTAATCAATAATACTCATTTTTACATCGTTATGTCAAACAATGCAGAGTCTACCACACCAGGCATTTCTGCCACCAACTGTTCTATACAGTGGATATTCCTACATGACAAAAGTCAATAAACTTGCCATGCTTGCAGCTTTCCCATGTGTTCATGCTTTTAATTCACTCATGTATTAAGCCTAGCCTGGAAGAGTCACTGGGTAAAGACATTAAATTCCCTTGAAGCAAATGTTTTCAGGAAAAGTCTTAAATATATTTTTATGCCTGCAAGCTGACTTATTCTCCTTAGGGATACTAGACAAATGTTCCTGTAAGACAATTTATGAGTACTGCTACAAAATGAATAACCAATTAAAGTATTTATTTCTGAAGTGACCTGGAGGTCTACCTCAAAGCAGATCTATTTAAAAAAGAAATGGAGGAAGAGAAAAGTAGCTTTGAGGATTGAATTAGATAATATGAAAGCAAAAAATCCAATGGTGGACACTTAATAAATGATAGATATTAAAGAGTGTTATTAATTATTATTACTTCCATTATATCAAAGAACAATTATATGTCATAATTGGAATTCTGGATAGGGTAATGGTAAGCATAACCGTTTCCATTGTTGGTCTCACTAAGGTAATATTGAGTGCTATAATGGCAAAGTAAATGCAAACCATGTTTGTTTCTTTTTGCAAACAGAATCCAGCTGGCCGAAATAGGCTAAGCCTGTGGTGCCATCCAGGCCATCTCACTGTGCTCTGGTCTAGCTCTGTATCTCAGAGAAGGGCTGGAACTGGTCCCCATTTTAGAAGTGAGAAGGTTGGGTCTTTTCAGTAGGGTGGTCTTCTATGCTTTTATTATTGTTGGTTACAAGTTGTATTGGTAGCAATTTATTTTATAGACCTTCCCAAGATAAGTTCTGTGTTTTATGTCACCAGTCAGTTATAGTACTTTAAATGCTTATATGTACCATTAAGAAACCAGACTTGTTTGCACATAGTACTTAAGGATAAATGTGAATGGATGAGGAACTAAATGGACCTAAAACTTGAGAGGGATTCAAGATTTTCTCCATTCAGAAACTTTTTAGGAGGTAAATTTCAGCCATGTAAGTAAAAGAATTCTGAACTTCAGTCAGAAAGTCAATAGGATTTGATGATGACCTTAGCATTTCTCCTTTGGCAGAGAGCTTCATTATTGCACCTGGGAGCTAAAAAGAAATGTAAAGAACTCAGCTTAGATGTTGCTTTTCTTCAGGGAGCTGGTGGTCCTCTATCCCCCCCTACCTTTCACCCTTTAGCTACCTCTAACCTTGGTCTTACCATGTCATATTGTATTATAATTACATATTTTTTGTGTGTTCTCTCAGACAGTTACGACTTGAGACTGAGAACTATGCCTTGCTACCCTTTGTTTCCCTGGCATCTAGCACAATGCCTGCATAAAGTTGGTGCTCATAAAATGGTGGGTTGAATGAATGCAACAATCACTGTTGTCTTTCTTTACATATTAGATCCAGTGGCTTCCATCTAGTACTTCAATATCTAGAGATTTCGTACCACGTAGTTGGGATCCATCCTTCCTTTCTTCCCTCCCTTCTTCCCTCCTTTTTCTTTCTTTCTTATGATTAAAAAGGGTCTGGGAAAAGCAGCTTTAGTAACAAAATGTACTTTACTTGCTAAAACCCTGTGCTAAAGTCCTATGCAGTAAAACTATAAAGAAATGCATGGGAATAAAAACAACTAATTCAGCATAGTGGTCACCTCTTTGGGAGAGGAAGAGGTGTCATCAAGAAGGAGGTCCCAAGGGGCTCCTATGGTAATAGTAATGTTCTATTTTACATAGGTGGTACATACACATATGCTCATTTTATTCTTATTTATGCATTTTTGCATATCCCATTTGTTGCATATAAATTAAAAGTACTAGATGCTTGAATATGGGAAATATAGAGGCATTATAATATTTTTACCAATAAGATTGCATTTTGGACATATGTTTCAATATTTCAAGTTGAAATCAAAGTTCTAATCAGCATTCTTCCCTAAGTACTCTTCTTTCTACATACTCAAAATCATTAGAGTGTATGCCTATGAACATCTTTTGATGGTATTTTCATAAGTGGCTTTACAATTATTTAAGATTACCTTTGGGGGCCTAATATTACAAAAGGTATGATGAAAATTGAAGTTTGGTACAATTCAGTCTTTTCTTTGTTCCTCTATATTTAAAATATAATTGTGGAAATGGAAGGGCTAATTTAATGTATGAATATTTTAATAATAGTAAGACATTGAGGATAATGGTAGTACAGAGGAAGGATAATTGGGTCTGGAGGATGGGGAAGACATTAAAGAGGAAACAAAACATTATTTGGGCTTTGAAGAATGAATAGAAGTTTGCAAACAGGCCAAGGAGTATGGTGACAAAGTATTCCCAGCAGGGAAGAGTTTAATGCAAAGGCCCAGAGATGTGAAAAGGGCAAATTGTGTGTTTAGAGAACTTGGATCAATTAGGAATTGCTAGAGCATAAAATGCAGGTGGGAGACATTATTCCAAGAAAGATGGAGATCAAACCATGAAAGACCCTATGCTCTTCCAAGGAATCCAGACTTTATTTCTTAGCAATGAGAAGTCTGAAAGATTTTGAAAGATGTAGTCAGTTTTCTGGGCAGTTAGGACATATTTACAGGATAAAGTGATACATGGAGGGCAGTTAGGAGGCTACTAAATATCTAGAGCAGAGATAATGAGATTTTGAGTTCAGGAAGGGCAGAAGGTTGGGAGAGAAACTAAGGCTAGAGATTGAGGTAGTGGGGTAGATTGAGTAATGTCTTCCACAAACACATGATCAATCCTAACCTTCATACGACACTCACGAAAATGTGGAACTGCTGAGATCAGCGAAATCTGTAAGTTTTTGTGGCCAGGGGACCCGCGCCCCTCCCTGCCAGGCTCAGTCCCGTGGGAGGAGGGGCTGTCAGCTTCCGGAAGGAGAAGGGAGAACTGCAGTGGCAGCTCTTATCGGAAACTCATTCTACTGGTCCAAACTCCAACCACAAATAGACTGAGACCAGACACCAGAGAATCTGAGAGCAGCCAGCCCAGCAGAGAGGAGATAGGCACAGAAAAAAAAACCAGCACGAAAAACTCCAAAGTGAAAGCGGAGGATTTTTGCAGTTCTGGTGAACGTAGAGGGGGGAAGGGCAGAGCTCAGGCCCTGAGGCTCATATGCAAATCCTGAAGAAAAGCTGATCTCTCTGCCCTGTGGACCTTTCCTTAATGGCCCTAATTGCTTTGTCTCTTAGCATTTCAGTAACCCATTAGATCTGTGAGGAGGGCCTTTTTTTCTTTTTCTTTTTTTTTTTTTTTTAAATCCTTTTTTCTTTTTCTAAAACAATTACTCTAAGAAGCCCAATACAGAAAGCTTCAAAGACTTGCAATTTGGGCAGGTCAAGACAAGAGCAGAACTAAGAGAGCTCTGAGACAAAAGGCAATAATCCAGTGGCTGAGAAAATTCACTAAACTAAAGGAAGCAATTGATGTTTCCACAATAATTGTGGGAGACTTCAACACATCACTCTCTCCTATAGATAGATCAACCAGACAGAAGACCAATAAGGAAATTGAAAACCTAAACAATCTGATAAATGAATTAGATTTAACAGACATATACAGAACATTACATCCCAAATCACCAGGATACACATACTTTTCTAGTGCTCACGGAACTTTCTCCAGAATAGATCATATGCTGGGACATAAAACAAGCCTCAATAAATTTAAAAAGATTGAAATTATTCGAAGCACATTCTCTGACCACAATGGAATACAATTAGAAGTCAATAACCATCAGAGACTTAGAAAATTCACAAATACCTGGAGGTTAAACAACACACTCCTAAACAATCAGTGGGTTAAAGAAGAAATAGCAAGAGAAATTGCTAAATATATAGAGACGAATGAGAGTGAGAACACAACATACCAAAACCTATGGGATGCAGCAAAAGCAGTGCTGAGGGGGAAATTTATAGCACTAAACGCATATATTAAAAAGGAAAACTGAATCAGGATGGGCCTTAATCCAGTACTACAGGAGTCTTATAAGCAAGGAAATTAGTACACAGATATATAAGCCACAAAAAGAGACAGAAAGAGCCATGTACAGAGGCAGAGGTTGATTGCCAGCACACTACCACCTGATCGCCATGGGTTCAGAGAAGGCATAGCCAGCCAGTGTCTTTAGTTTGGAATTCTAGCCTCCAACTGTGAGTCAATAAATTCCTGTTCTTTAAGCCAACCAGTTTTTGGTATTTTGTTATAGCAGCCCTGGAAAACTAAGTTGTCAAGAGATATATGGTTATATGGTGTGACTGTGTGATTGTAGAAAATTTTGTGGCTCACACTCCCTTTATCCAGTGTGTGGACAGATGAGTAGAAAAATGGGAACAAAAAAGTAAATGAGTAATAGAGGGGAATGGGGGAGATGGGTTGTTCTGGGTGTTCTTTTTCATTTTTATTTTTATTTTATTTTTTGAGTAAGGAAAATGTTCAAAAATTGAAAGTGGTGATGTGCACAACTAACCGATGATACTGTGAACAACTGATTGTATACTTTGGATGATTGTATGGTATGTGACTATATATTAATAAAATTGTAAGGAAAAAAAAGAGGTATATATATGGATGTGGGAGTAAGAGATGGGGAAGGAAAACAACATAGAAGAGCAGAAATGGGTTAATGAAGTCCTGGGAACAAAACACAGTTTATCAACTGAAACACAAATCCAAGCAAATAGTATTTTATTATTGAAGTTTTTGTGATGAAATAGAAAATAGTAAATCTGAATGCCATTCAATGCATAGATAATATTTCTTAAATGCACATCACTTTAAGTTGGACCACTCAAAGAAATCAGGAGGAGAATATAATTTTTCAAAAGGAAATCTCTCAGTAGAGTAAATCACATATTGTTTACTCTTTGCCTTATTCAAAATGAAAAGTATTTGCTAAAAATAGGTATTTATGAGAGGATGCAGAGGAATAGAAACCCTCGTGGATTGTGGATGGGAGTGTAAAATGGTGCAGCGATGTGGAAAGCAGTATGGCAATTCCTCAAAATATTGAACATAGAATTACCATATAACTTGGCAATTCCACCCCTAGGTATATACCCAAAGAAATAAAAAACAGGGGTCACCAATGTTCATGGAAGCATTATTCACAATAGTTAAAAGGTGAAAAGAACCCAACTGTCCATCAGCAGTTTAATGGAAAAACAAAATGCAGTACATACACACAATGGGATATTATTTGACTGTTACAAAGTGAAATTAAGAGACATGCAGCATGGACGAACCTTGAATATATTGTGGTGAGTGAAATAATTAAGGCACATAATGACAAATACTATGATTTCACTTATGGGAAATATCTAGAAATAGCAAATTCATAGAGACAAAGTAGATTAGAGGTTACCAGGAAATGGGAAGGTGGTAGGGGGGTTATTTCTTGGTGGGTATAGAGTGTTTGCAAATTTTGGATATTTTTAAATAAAAAAATAAAGAAATAGTACAAGAATTGGAAAGACAAAATAAAATTATTATTCCCAGAGCCTATATATGTAGAAAACCCAAAAGAATGGCTACAGATAAACTACTAGAATTAATAAGTGAATTTGGCAAGATTGTTGGATACAATGTAAAAAAAAAAAAGGTATTTATATTTGTCTAAAGTCTTGTGACAGTTTCTTGGTCTATTTAATAGATTACAATTCAGGTAACATAGCATAATTTTTTGCCACCCTCTGACTTCCTGTATATTCACTCTAGTGATTATCTTAAAGTGTTAAATTTCTTTGAGCAGTAAAAAGGTGATGCGTGTTGCTAAGTAGTGCAAGAGATTGATGGGTTAATTAGTACATAATTGTATTTAAATTTAAATGAAAGAAATTCTGATGGAAGGAACCAATGGTATAAAGAATATTGAGTAAACTCTTTATATATAAAAAGTGGATTAAGGGTTCCTTTTGATTGGGAGAAAAGGGACTGTTCCAGAAAGGATGAAGGGCTACTTCCTTGGCCATAATTGCTTTACTTTCCCTTTTGGTGCTATGGTGTCTGAAAGTAGATTTGAGACCTGTGAAGTAAAAGGCTTTAAGTGGAGCCCATAAGATAGCTGTGAATTGCCTCACCCACTCGGAGGCCTGTTTCTTAAACTGGGAAAATGGGGAAACCCAGCAACTGGGAAATTGTTTGATCTTTGATTGGAGTCCAGGGTAAAAATACATTGCATTCCATTTGGGGTCTGTCACGAGAGTAGGATTAGAGTGAGCTGCTATTGGGACAGCTAATATATAGTAAGGCAATATATCAATTAAGTATCATGGGATTCTAATTTTTTAAAA
Source organism: Choloepus didactylus (assembly GCF_015220235.1). NCBI lineage: Eukaryota > Metazoa > Chordata > Mammalia > Pilosa > Megalonychidae > Choloepus > Choloepus didactylus. The sequence goes on along the minus strand of NC_051313.1, from coordinate 54,304,638 downwards.
AAATTAAAATACATCCAATACATGTTCAGTTAATTATGTTGCATTTTGAAATAATTTTCAAGAAGAAATTTAGTTCTAATTAAAACATTGACAATCCATTTTTTTTAAATCTTTGAGGAAGTGAGCATAAAGAACCAGCAGTCTAGCAGAGTGCCTAGAAGACAGACTCATAGGTCCATTGAAAGAATGAATGAATGATTCATTCAAACACCTGCGAATTGAGGTGTTTGACTGCTTGGTCTACAGTATTGAGCACTACCCCCACCTAGTGGCAATCTACCTGTAGTGCATAGGTAATTAAAAGGCAATGAAAAATGAAGCCCTTCTGGAAGGGAACTATGTACCTTGACCTCTTGTACAGTAACCTCTCACCTACATTTAATTACACTTTGAATGTTATTGAAATGCACTGAATGAAAAAAATCACGTAAAACCCAATTCTGAATTTCCTATGAAAATGTGATTGAAAATTTTGTTCATGACATCCATGACTCAAAATAACCTATTTGATATCTCAGAGTTTCGTTTAAGAAAATATTGCCTGGGAATGAAAAAATAGTTACCGTACAGAGAAGAAAATAAAAATTGGTAATAAACATATAGACACATTTTCAACCTCAAGTAGCAAATAAATGCAAATTAAGATACTGTTTCTCCCCATCAAAATAGCTGGTTATAAAAAACAACAATACTCTCATTTGTTTTAAAATTATCTTGTGCAACCATTTGAGACTAAAGTACATAAATCATGACCCTTTACCCCTGAATACTTCAGTGTGTATTTCTTAAGAACAGGGATATTCTCTTACATATCCACAGAGCAGTTACTGGCTTTAGTGAGTTTAACAATGATGTGATCATTTGTCTAATCATCCATTTTCTGATTTTGACTCAATAGTCTTTTTTAACATTTATTTATTTTATTAGAGAAGTTGTAGGTTTACAGAAAAATCATGGATAAAATACAGAGTTCCCATATACCACCCTAAAATTAACACCTTGCATTAGTATGTTACATTTGTTACAATTCATGAAAGAATGTTTTTATAATTGTGCTATTAACTAACCTTTAAATAGGGTTCACTCTTTGTGTTGCACAGTCCTACGTTTTCTAAAAAATTTTATTCTAGTAACATATAGACAACCTAAAATTTTCCCTTTCATTCACATTTAAATGTATAATTTGGTGCCGTTAATTACGTTCACAATGTTGTGCTACCATCACCACCATCCATTACCAAAACTTTATGGTCAATCAAAATAGAAACTTCAATTTAAGCATTAAGTTCTCATTCTCTACCCACAACCTGTCCCCTGGTAAACTATATTCTAGTTTCTGACTTGATGAGTTTGCTTATTTTAATTATTTCATATCAGTAAGGTCAGACAATATTTGTCCTTTTGTGTCTGGCTTATTTCATTCAGCATGATGTCTTCCAGTTTCATCCATGTTGTCACATGTATCAGAATTTCATTCCTTTTTAGGACTGAACAATATTCCATTGTGTGGTTAAACTGCATTTTATTTATACATTCATCAGTTGATGGTCTCTTGGATTGCTTCCATCTTTTGGAAATTGTGAATAATACAGCTATGAACATCTGTGTGTTTCTCCTTCAGTATGGGATCAAATCTAGGGGCAGGTATTACATTTAGTTGTGTCTCTTTAGTCTCCTTTAATCTGCGACATTTCTACAGCCCTTCTTTGTCTTTCAGGACCTTGACATCTTTGAAAACTATACCTTCCCCTTTACTTTAATGGAATGGTCCTCAGTTTGTATTTTCCTAATGTTTCTTCTTATTAGATTCCAGTTATGCTTTCTCAGTTGAAATACTTTTATTTTGATGTTGTGTCCTTTAAAGAATATAACATCTGGAGGTGTATGATGTCCTTTTGCCCCTCACTGGTGACGCTCTTTTTGATTACCCATTCAGGATGTGGTCTGATTTTTTTTTCATTGCCTGATGATTATTATTTCTGTGGAGAGACATTTTAAGACTATGGAAATATCCTACTCCTCTTCAAAAATTTCTCTGAGATACAGCACCCGTTGATGATTCCTGCCTGATCCAATCTTTAATATGATGGTGGAAAAATTATAATTTCCAATTTCCATATTCCTTTCATATTTATCATTTGGCCCTTAGGATTGTACTGTAAGTAAAAGCACTCCTCCCCATTTATCTGCATAAACTTATGAATTCCTATTTTTTTCAATGGCTTATAATTTATTATTGTACTTATTGTTCCAGAGTTGGCCAGTGGAGGCCCCTTCAAGCTGGATTCTTTGAGGTAATAAAGAAGGTGCAATAAGAAGAAAATGCATATATGTGATCCTTTGCACTTTGCTTTTTTCGTCTATCAATATTTTCTGGAAATCATTCGATATCAGTCATAGAGATCATCCTCATTCTGTTGTACAGCTACATGACACTCTACTTGGAACAACTGTCCCTAATAGCAAAGCATAAGAAGAATCATTAAAATGTTTATACCCTAGAATAAAAATTAAAAAAGGACTTACAATACAGTGAACCCTAAAGTAAACTATGGACTACAGTTAATAGTACATTTATAATAATATTTTTTTTATCAATTTTGAGAAAAGTGCCACACTATTGCAAGGTGTTAATAATGGGGTGGGGGTAATCTCTGTATTTTCTGCATGATTTTTCTGTAAAGTACCAACTTTCTCATTTAAAAATTACATTAAAATGTATTTATACCCACTGACCAAGTAATTTTAATTTTAGGGGTCTCTCCTAAAGGAAATTCTTAGAGATGCAGGTAAAGACTCATATACCAAGATGTTCACTGAAGCATTATTTATAATTGTAAAAATTTAGAAAGAATCTAAACTTCTTACATTAAAGGAACCATTAATATACTAACCCACATAATGAAGCATTATATAATCATTAAAAGTTTCATGCTTTAATTTGATATCATGTTAAGTGAAACAGATCTGAAAATTACATACATTGATCTCAATCATTTAAAAATGCACAGAAAAGAGTTTGGAAGGAAATTTACAGAACTGACAAAAATGATGCTTCTGAGGGTTTTGATTTCAGATGGAATTTTCCCCTTTCTTTTTCATAATTATCTTCAATGAAGGTATATTTCTATTATATTCAGAAAAGATAAAATCAGGAATTTCGTGTTATGAATAGCTTTTTCCTCCTTAGGAATTGGAATGTTTCTTCACTGGGGATCATAGTAGGCCTTTTATCACATTATATTTCTCTTTTTATTTTGGGTGCCAGGAACCAAGTTTGACAGTCAATCATCCCAGCAACTTATAATGCAACCTCTTACTTAACACACTTGAGTTCTTTTTTTCCTTTTTTTCTTGATTTTTTAACATCTTTTTCTTAAACATGTCCTTTGTTGCAAACTATCTCAAATCTTTTTTAGAAAGAGCCAAGGGATAAATAAATTCAATAAATAAAAATATAAATGGAATTCCTGCACAGTTGTTCAAAAACTTCCTTCACTGAAGTAGGTATGTTGGATACATAATGGATTTAGTTTGAATATCTAAAATATTTTATTGTATATTATACCAATCAAGTATGAGAATGATGGTCATTGGATGAGGTTGGAGAGGAATTTACCCAGAACTCTATTTTCTATACAAATGATAATAATAAAAGGAAGGTAAAAACAAATCCATGACATTAAGTTGACACTGTGGAAAATGTACTCAAAAGCAGATTAAAATTTTACTTTAAAAAGTGACATACTATTATTGGAATAGCAAATGTCCCCCTTCAGGGGGGAACCCACTTGTGTTCTCAGTTGTCCAACCCTGCAGCTTACTGACCTGCTCTTTTCTTCTCTGTCTCATGTTTAGGAATGGTCTAACCAGATCCTAGTTTTCTTTTAAGCCAATTCCTTGTGGCTTTGGCCTCTGAGAACATGTAGAATAACTGTTTAATTTCCATGCGGTGTTCTTTGATAAAAATGAAGACAATTGTTAGACCCAGCCCCTCTTTCACGATCCCGGCTCTCTTGCAGAATAAGTATAAGATAATTAATGCATTTATTTAATTGTGGAGATGTAAGCACCTACCAAAAATGGTAGGGTTCACAGGACCTTGAGAAATTATTGAGGGTCCTCTGTATGCTTCAACTTGAGCTTTTGTCCTCAGGAGAGATGGAAAGAAGCTGAATTTACATAACTGAAGTCACCTGACAACTCTTATTAAGCTTCTTTTGATTTTTCTGTTTTCTAGTTTTAAAATCCTGGTCCTTTTTAAGTTTCTCTACAGACACTATTTTCCAACCAATTAATCACTGCAAATTGTCCACATGCTTCCTTTGCTTTGCATTTAAAACAAGACATAGTCCTATAAGCATTGAGTCAATGTGACAAATAAATGAAAATCTTCCCTCATACATAATGTGCTGTTTCTGTTACCCAGTTTACTTCTGGACTTGCTTTTATGAAAATTCCACTTTATTAGCATACCAGGAAACCTAAGACCACTGATCATCATCATCCAAACTCTAAGCATTGTGAGGGGAGAAACCGTATTTGTTTTCTGCTCGTCACTGTAGCCACACAGAAGGCATTTACATATTTGTAGACTGACTGATTGGATGGATGAAAATTTATGCACCATTTTGTGATTTGCAAGGCAGTTTTTAAACAGTATCTCATTTAATTTTCAAAGTTATTTGTAAGGTGGCTATCATAAGCTGTGGAATCTGGAGTGCAAGATAATCTGTCAAAGGTTGCTTTCAACAGAGATATAGTGGAGCCCATTCTCCATCCACCACACTGTGCTGTGTAAAGACACTGTCCCTTGGCAGATGGTGTGATCTCAAGGTTGCAGAACAGCCAGGTAGACTGAGTGTCAGTGTGATACAGGTTAGTTTAATGGGATTTCAGAATATATTACAGAAACATTTGCTAATTTATCTTCTTGTGTAAGTTGGTTTATTGGAATAAACTGGTGTCTCTGAGCCTCAGTTTCCTCATCTGCATCACGAGGATAGTGGTGATATTCATTTCCTTTCTCACAGAGGTGATGTCATGAGCACAGGGATACTAGAAGTGTATGCATTGGAAAGCACTCTACAGACTGTAATTTACAGTGCCCACGCCGGTCAGTGGCACTGGTGGTACTGCACCACTTAGTCTGCTTCTCTTTCCTGAATGGAAAAGCTTGGCTGGCCCATGCTTTCCCAGGGAAATTCTCCCCTTACTGACAGGAGGTACTCAATATAGCTACTCAACAAATGTCACATGATCTATATTTCCTGCCTTTTGGTGTTTTGCACCCCTATCTTTCAGGCTGTCATTTTCCATTGCCAAAACAGATCAACAAACAGCTTCAGTACCATTCGTATCCATTAAAATGCAAATAAGAAGACAGAAGACCTGTATTGCTTTAGTTGAGATAACTGTAAGGTCATGGACTTTTACATATAAATACTATATTTAGTAGATATTTGGTAATGCCAGTACATTCGATGTTATTTGTTTCCAAGTATATTTAAAGGTGCCAATTATGATCTATAAATATCTAAATATTTTGTGACTCTTTTTTTATATGGACAACTTAGAGTAGCTACAGCACTGTGGAAATTAATTTTGAGGTTCATTACCTGGTGACAGGAGGACTTTTTGAGTTTGGTGAAGGCTCTAATTATTCTTGGCAGGGAAATTCAACCCACTGAGTTTGGGGCCACCTTTACAAGTGTTACTTGGTATTGTAACTTATGTTGATGGTTGCTGATGCTGTGCTTTATGTATTTTTGCTAAATTTTTCATGTTTTGCATTTGTAGCTTCAGGCAAATTAATCCTGAAATGTGTAAATTGATAAGCAAAAAAAGAGACACAAGCAGCTAAAAATAAAATATGCACAAATTGACTCCCCTCCAACAAAACCCAAATAAAAATAACAATAAACTAGAATTTTAAAACATAGCCTTTTGTAGGCTAATCTGCAGAGTTAACTTTTTCTTTTCACTGGAGAGATTTACTTTTTTTTTTTTTTTTTAAACATTAGAGGACTTGATTTTTTTTAGAAGTCTGTACTACCCTATCACCCCACCATCACTGGCATAGCTAGCCACTATTCCTGACTGAGTACTGCGTCTCATTTATGTTGGGGTAGATAAGACATTGAGACCAAAGGTTTAAGGTAAACGCAAGGGTACTATTTTATCAAGTGCAGTATATTTTCCAGGATGCCAAAAGGGAGAGAGAAAAAAAGTAGAAAGTATGTTGTGAAGAGAAAAGTAGCTTTAGGTGTAATATGCATACATTTAATAGAAGTGTATTTTAGTTAGGGTTCTCTAGGGAAACAGAATCGACGAGAGGTGTCTCTGACTATCAGATTTGTAAAAGTGACTCATGCAACTGTGGGTATGCACGAGTCCAGATTCTGTAGAGCAGTCAGCAAACTGTCAACTCCAAGGAAGATGTCCGATGAACTCCTCAGGAAATGAACCGGCAGCTTCGACGAACTCCTCAGGAAATGAACTGGGATCTTGAACGAATGTGTTCACCATGAACTCCTCAGGAAATGAACTGGCAACTTCGACGAACTCCTCAGGAAACGCTTTGCTGGGCAGCCAAAGAAGAAGTGAAGGTCCTCTGTCTCACTTACAAGTCTTCAACTGATTAATTGGATTAAATCCAGCCAATTGCATTCTCTCATTGTGGAAGACACGCCCTTTGGTGAGTCATCAGTCACAGCTGCAGTCAATTGACTGATGATTTAATAAACCAGCCTGTTGGTTTATTAACCAGCCACAAACGTACTCACAGCAATTGTTAGGCCAGTGTTTGCTTGACCAGGCAGCTGGGTTTATCACATGGCCAAGTTGACACATGAACCTAACCATCACAAAATGTAACTAAAGAAAATGGACTTAATAAAGAAAATAATATTAAAAATATCTTCAGAAAAAAGCTCTATTCAAACTTCTAACCTTCTGAATATTTTGGTTATTTCAGTTAAAGATTAGGATAAAATTTTCTTCTATTTTTTTCTAAATGGAACTTGTTAAGTAAATCAGTGATTGAAATAATGCTGTAAGAGAATATTTACTTGGAAGAACTTATAAAGGTCTTTGGAATATTTAGTTATGAAAAAACATGAAAACTACAATGTAAGCAAGGTACCATTAGTTAGACTGATAAATACCAAGGTAGTACCTTTATAAGTTGACACAGAATATCCTCCTATATAAGTGACATATATGTTACTTTCTGGCAAATATTTTTTATCTTTCTCTATCTAATCTAACTCCATCCATTTATCCAATGTGTCACATATGTATGTGTGTGTGTGTGTGTGTATGTACAATCACTGATTCTACATGCTTCTGATAGAATACTTTGAAGTCTAAAAAAGAAAGTAACCCATTCAGACCATTAGTGATTCTACAAATAAAGGAATTAAATGATTTATTTAGTCTTAAAAATTACTGTCTACCATTGAAATAAATCCACATACTCAAGTTTAAATGGGCAGACTCAGATATTGTGGATGATCGTCTGTAGTACCTTTGATGAGCAAAATCTTTAATTGATATTCAGCAAAGCAAGATATTGTTTCCCTTTGGCACACCAGACTTACAAATCAGTGTGAAAAAGGATTGTGTTCCGGGATTTACAGAAAGGTAGAAAAAGGCTGGTTTAAGCATCAGGTACGTAGGGCAGCCATCTGGCAGATGAGCACATCTTCCGCTGCTGCTCTGATGCTCACAGTTCCTTCTGAGGTGTTAGATTCCCAGAGGTGTTTTCTTCAGTATTAGCTTGTTTGGGTCTCATTGAGCCGTTATTGTCTTTTTCCTTTTGTATCTTCTTCAACCTTTAAGAAAATGCTTCTACTGGGCAGCTAATATGCTTCCCATCATTACCTAAATTTCATGCAAAAAGAATGGAAATCTGCTTAAAATTAATTTACCAAACTCGACTCACAATGGTGGAATCCTTAGTAACTGTAGCTTTACTGCAGTGTGAGTGCAGGCTTTTTCTTCATTCACATTTCTTTTGAGAGTAATGATCCCCATCAGAGTTTACATACACAGGTTATCCATGTTTTCAACTTTCACTGAAGTTTTATCCATCACTTGGTGAATAAGTTTTTCAGTATTGTAATACTTTTGGCCAATTTGTCTATGCCTGTTCCAGTTTGCTGATGCTGCCATTATGCAAAATACCAGAAATGGATTGGCTTTTACAAAGGAGGTTTATTTGGTTACACTGTTACAGTCTTAAGGCCATAAAATGTCCAAGGTAAGGCAAGAACAATAGGGTACCTTCACTGGAGAAAGGCCATTGGCATCCGGAAAACCTGTTAGCTGGGAAGACACGTAGCTGGCATCTGCTTGCTCCCAGGTTGCATTCCAGCTCTTCTCTCTGCTCCTGTGCATTCTTCAAAATGTTGCTCTTGGGGCGTTTGTCCTCTCTTAGCTTCTCCAGAGCAGAAGTCTGCTTTCAAAGGCCATCTTCAAAATGTCTCTGTAAAATGCAGTTCCTCTTGTAGTTTCTGTGTGTTCTTTGAATTGTCTCTCTTGGCTGTAGCAAGCTCGCTCATTCTGTCTGAGCTTATATAGTGCTCTAGTAAACTAATCAAGGCCCATGCTGAATGGGCAGGGCCACACCTCCATGGAAATTATCTAATCAGAGTTACCACCTACAGTTGGGTGGGTTGCATTTCCAAGGAAACACTCAAAGGATTACAATCTAATCAACACTAATAGGCTGCCAACACAAGATTGCATCAAAGATAATGGCATTTGGGGGGGCATAATACATTCACACTGGCACAATGCCCAAATTCTGAGTTCCTATTGAGTTTTTGAGGTCTAGATTCTACCCTTTATTTTAAACCTCTATTTTCAGATAACTATCACTTCCTTAGACATTATGTTTTCATGCCATGATATTTGCTAGCAATTAAACCTCTTCTGATGGCTGTGTCACACATATAACCAAAGTTGAAAAAAAAATCAATCATTTTCATGAGCATTACCATGCTTGCCACAATAGGTTGAGAGAGATTAAAAAAAGGATGCTGAGTGTGATAAAGATCCAGGCTTTCTTGCTACCCAGATAACTCACTTTTGCATGCCTGAGTAAGATCAGACCTCTGCCTTTGTTAAATCATGGATGATTGTAGAACTATGGGTTGCTTGTCAGTTCTTGAATCCACCATGAAGGATAAATCTTGGGTGGACAAGTGTGATGTTTTGAAGCTGTATGTACCCCAGAAAAATGCATTCTTAAACTTAACCCATTCCTATGGGTGTGAACACATTCTAAGTAGGACTTTTTGATGCTGTTACTTCAGTTAAGATGTGGACCAGGATGGGTCTTAATCCTTTTACTGGAGTCCTTTATAAGAGAATGAAATTCATATAAGAGAAAGCAAAAGCCACAGGAAGCAGGAGGCTGAACATTGATGGAGAAAGGAGAGACCAAGAGAGACCACCATGTGCCTGCCATGTGACAAGCTAAGGAGCAAGTATCACAGGCAACCGGCCCCAGATTGCCACACTATTCAGAAAGAAGCATTGTCTTGATGATGCCTTGATTTGGACTTTATCCCAGCCTCAAACCGTGAGCGAATAAATTCCCATTGTTTAACCAACCCATTTCATGGTATTTGCTTGACTAGACCAGGAAACTGAAACAACCAGTTCCAGGTATTAAGTGTTTTGCACAATATGAAACTGTATTCAACCTTTTTTACAAATTTTCATGCAATTATTGATTTAAAATGGTAAGTTTTTCCATGCGCAGTGAAGGAAATACTTGAGTTGTAGATGTCTTTAGTTTGTATGCAATTAAGTCTTCCTTTCCTTAAATTTTAAGTTTTATAAAACAATGTAAACTTCTAGAAGATAAGAAGCATGATCTTTGTAATTAAGTAAAGGGTATTTTTCTCACCCACATTCTCCCATGATAAATAACTACTCTGTGTTGATGATCTGTGAGCTGGGTGTTAAAACCCTTTGACATTCATTTTAGAGATCTCTATTTGGCAACTGGTGATATATGACTGTGATAACCTTTTGAGTAGTTAGTTAATTCCTGTGAATTTATGTTTATTTTTCAGTTATTCTCTTACCAATATTGTTTATACTCCTAAGTCATTAAGGTGTTTTTTTTAGTAAATCAGAGGTCAACTTTGACTTGAGCCCTAACTGATATTGTTTCAACACAATTTTTTTTTCAAACCTTGAGTTAAGCTTTTTATTGAAGATATCACCAAAAAATTGTTTCCCATTTAGATTAAGTGCTCCATCCCTATTGATGGGTGGCTTTCTAGTTACATTTTAAAGGTACCACAAAAGACATTATATGATATCTAATGTAGTAGAGTGTACACTTAATTTTACTTTAAATTAAAAAAAAAAATGCCTACCCACATTTAATGACTAGTGTTAATGGTTCGGTTTCAGCTGGAAATTGGCTCATGAATAAGTTTTGCTTGAACAGCACCCAATATACTTCCTTTTGTTTGATTTTTAAACGGTGTATACTTTTTTTAAAGTGAAATATCCAATATAAATATAAATTTTGTGTAACATATGAATTTAGTTAATTCACTACAATTCAATAAATCCTCAAATATGAAAAGGGGTAATTCTTTTAAAAGTAATTGCTGCTTTCTCTGCTTTTTATGTTTAAAACTAATAGAGGTAAGCTATTTTGAAGTGTCTCATATAGTTATCTTCAGCGCAGATCCTTTTAATAGCTATAGAAAATGTATTGATGCCACTAAATGTTGTAATTTCAATTATTTGGAAAGTCTACTCATGTTGAGGTTTATAATCACTACTTGCATTTTACTAAAAGCATGTGATATGTTTGCTTTTCTTCCTAAAACCTAATTGATAGAAATGCATGGCAACTTAATTTCAGTAGTGATCATGTAGGGCTTTAGCTCCTGAATATAAATCAGAAATAATATGGTTAGTCTCCAGAAATTATAGCATCACTATTCATCTGTGAATTAGAAGGGTTGGGAGGTTTTGTTCTCTCAGGAGGCTTAATCTAACATTTTCTGTTCACTATCTTCTTTATTATATATTTGTTTGTGTGCTATGGAGGGAACAAAATTCCTGTGGCCAAATAAAATAAAGCATATAACGATGTATTTCAAATTTAATAATAATAATAGTAATGATTCAGATGGTTAACATGGAATGCCTGTTGTGTACTGGGCACTATTCTAAGCACAACTACGCTATGCACAACCCTCTTCAAAACAACCCTATGAAGTAGATACTATTTTAACCTCAATTTACAAATAAGGAGACAGACTCCTAGAGAGGTTAAATAACTTGCCTAAGGTCAAACAGCTGAGATTCAATCCTAGATAGCTGGCTTATTGCTTGAGCTCTTAAATGTTATGTTTTATTCTCTCTTCTTATTTTATGTATATTTACAATAAATCTCAGTTAACACGAATCCAGCCAATGAGAATCCCCAAATAACTGAAATGTTGAATATGATTAATGTTCAAGAAAATGTGTACGGTTAGTGAAGGACAAACATTTTTCTGTTTATATCCTTAGGTCAGTGCACATTGAACCCAATGACATTATGTGGTTAAGACTTAAGAGTAAAAATACTGGTTTGGAATGTGACTTTGTCACTAGTTAATAGTATACATTTGGGAAGACATTTAACCTTTAACATTCCAGTTTTCTCATTGGTAAAATGAGAATGATGGTTCCCATGATTTCTGATAGGTTTCTTGTGAGGACCAAATGAAACAGTGTTTGTGAAATGACTATGTAAACTATAAAGCACCCTACATCATCATCGCCAACTTCATCAGTTGTGACAGAGATATAATACAGGATTCCAAGATACAATGGGGCCAAGGATAGAGATGGGAATATGGGTGGCAGATGACTCTTAAAGGCTGAGTTGATATTTGCTTTTCCTGTTGCCTAGTATCTGTTCTTCTCCACCCTTAAATGCCTTGGATTCTTATGATACCCTCTGGTTAACCAAAGTTTCCTCTACTTTTGTCCCTCTATGTTCCGAAGCTTCCTGGCCATCTTCACTGGCAGTTTGCACGGAGTGCAAACTCAACATATCTAAAATGATTCCTTACAGTCCTGTTTCAACTGGTGGTACCAAAACCTTCATCACTCATCCCATTCTTTCACTCCTACTTCTATCAGTTACCAAATCCTGAAGATTTTACTTCACAGATTTTTCTTGAAACTGACCCTAATTGCCATCTCCATTGCCTCTGCCCTAATATTGGTTCTCCATTACTCTGGCTCAGTACACTGAATGACAGAAACAATCTCCTAACATATCCCCATGACTCTAGTCAGCTTGCACTGAAATCACATGCCACCTAGCTACCAAGGTGTTAAATCTAAATAAAACATATGATTATCAATTCTATGCTTAAAACCTTTCAGCTAGCTCCACATCCCCTCAGGATAAGACCATTAACATGGCGTTCAAGGAACCTCCATTATCTGCCTTTGCCTACATCTCCAACTTCTCTTCTTCCCACCCCTTAACTTCTACTTGATGTCCCAGCAATAGGAAATTGCTCATAGCTTCCTACATGCAAACAATATCCCTCTGCCTCTAATGCATTCCTGTAGGCACACCACACCCCTGCCTACATTTTCACCAGACTGCATTCAATCTCTGATATCCTCTGTTTCATTCCGGATATTGATAATTTGTGTCTCCTCTTTTTTTTTTTCCCTTTGTTAATCCTGCTAAAGGTTGGCCAATTTTATTAACATTTTCAAAGAACTATTTCATGTATTTTGCAGCTCTGTTGTTTGGTGCTTATATGTATTTGTGATTATTGATATGTTAGGGCTTAAGTCTGACATTTTTTGTTTTCTGTCTATTCTATTTTTTGTTTCCCTGTTTTCTTTTCTTGCCTTCCTGTGGGTTACTTGAACATTTTTTAAGAATTCCATTACATATATATTTGTATAGCTTTTTTTTATTGGCTTATCTAGGTATTACATTATATATACATAGGCTATAATAGTCTACTGGTGTCATCATTTCATCAGTTTGAGTGATGTGTAGAAACCTTAACTTCCTTACATCCCTTTACTCACCAACATTTAAAATATAGTTGTCCTAACTATACCCTCTATATACATTCATAACCACATCAGACAGTGCTATAATTTTTTGCTACAATAGTAGAACATAATTCAGAAAACTTAAGAATAGGAGAGTATTGTATTTACTCATATTTTTGCTTATTATTTTCTTTTTCCCTTCCTGATATTCCAAGGTTCCTTCTTTTATTGTTTCTTTTCTGTTAGAGAACTTCCTTTAGCCATTGTTTTAGGGTAGGTCTGATGGTGAGAAATTATCTTATTTTTCCTTATATGAGAATGTCTTGATTTCTTCTTCATTCCTGAGGGATATTTTTTGCTAGTATAGGATTCTTAGTTGACATATCTTTTCTTTCAGGCCTTGAAAAATATTGTGCCACTTGCTTCTAACATCCATGGTTTCTAATGAGAAATATGCTGTGAGTATACTTGTTTACTCTTTTGTGTAAGGTGTCAGTTTTCTCTGGATACTTTCAAGATTTTTTTTTTTGTCTTTACTTTTCAGAAGTTTAATTCTGATATGTCTTAGCTTGGATTTCTTTGGGTGTATCCTGTTGGGGATTTGTTCAGCTTCTTGAGTCTGTAGGTTTATGTCTTCTGCCAAATTTGGGATGTTTTCAGCCATAATTTCATTGAGTACTTTTTCAGCCCCACCCTCCTTCTCCTCTCTTTCTGGGAATCTGATGACACAAATGTTAGATATTTTGTTATAGTCCCCCAGGTCCCTGAGCTATATTCATTTTTATTTTTTTTCAGTCAGTTTTCTCTCTCTTGTTCAGATTGGGTAATTTCTTTTTTCTATCTTCCATTTCACTGGTTCTTTCCTCTGTCTTCTCCATTTTGTGGTTGAGCCCATCCACTGAGCTTTTTGTTTCACTTATTGTATTTTGCATATCTAGAATTCCATTTTGTTCTTTTTTATGTCTTCTATTTGTTTGCTGAGACTTTCTATTTCTTTGGTCAGGCTTTTTTTTTTTATTTGTTTCAAGTATGTTTGTAATTTCTTGTTGAAGCATTTTTATGATGGCTGCTTTAACATCTTTGTCAGATAATTCTAGTATCTCTGTCATCTCCCTGTTTGCCACTATTGATTGTTTTTTTTTCATTCAGTTTGACTTATTTCTGTTTCTTGGTAGGACACATGATTTTTTATTGAAGACTAAACATTTTTGTATTGTGTTATGAGACTCTGGATCTTATTTAAACCTTCTCTGATATCACTACAGCAGGAGAAGGGAGAGGGGGCTGCCTTGTTACTGCCAGGTGGAGGTAGAAGTCAATCACAATTGACACAGAGGGGCTTGCTTCTTATTACTGCTGGGTGAGGAACTTCTAGCTCCCTACATGGTCTACAGTGACATCAAGGTGGGGGTGGCCTTGTTACTGCTGAGTGATGGTGAATGTCCTGAGTCTCTACTAGGCCTTCTCTGACACCATCTCATCACCTGGGTATTGTGGGGCCTCATTACAGCCTGGTGAGTGTGGAGGTCTGGACTCCTCACTTGGCCTCTGCTGGCATGGGTGGAGTGGCCACAGTGATTGCTATGGTGTTTGAGTGCAGTGGAATGGAGCGGTTATTGTCTAAGAACTCTGTCTTGATAATGTACCCTTTCCTGGTCCTATGCCTAGAAAGTGTAGGCTTTTGTTGAGGCTTTTTCTGTCTATGACTGTTGGTGTTTTTATGTTGCCAGTTTCTTCACCTCCAAGACAGGTACACATGAGGAAAAGAGAAAACCTAGGGAACTTGCCATCTGTTTTCCCTCATATCCTGAGGTCCCTAGTATTTTACCTCCTTTTCTCCACTATTCAGTCTTTTTATGTTTCTTATGTATGTAAGTATATACATGTAAGTTCAGGGTTTTTATTTGTAGAGGAGGAATAGGAAAAAATACATCTACTCCATCTTCCTGGCAATGGAAGTCCTATATAGTGATTTAAAACACTGTTTACTTTTTCACTCTTTACTATGGAAAATTTCAAACATATAAACAAATAAGAAAAATGCAGTATAATGAACTCCATGTATCTATTGCTCAGCTTCACAATGATCATTAGTGTGTCTTTTTGTTTCATTTTTTTCTCCAAAGGCACTTTTTTTGGGGAAGCTAGGATACTATAAATTAAATTTTATTCAATTCTAGTTTTAAGGTTTATTTGATACTCTGGATCTTCATTACATGCTTACTTAATGCTTTGCACAGTTAAAGATTTATTTCTTTTCTTCCTTGAGATGTTTGTATACATTATTAGTTAAAACTGATTACGCACACAAACACAAACACATACATGCACTTATAATATTCTAAGCCACTTGTAAGCTGCCCTTTATGTTTATTGGGTATAACATGATGAGACTTTTGGTGACTTCAAATAAATGTAGTAGTTAAATGTTTAATCTAATTTCTTTGTTTTTTAATATAGAAGTTGTGTGTTTACAGAACAATCATGCATAAAATGCAAGATTCCCATATAAATGTACCCTATTTACATTTATTAATAATAGGTGTTAATAACCTATTATTAACCCTATTATTAACACCCTGCATTGGTGTGATACATTTGTTACAATTGATTAAAGAACATTTTTATAATTGCACTATTAACTATTAGTCCATGGTTTAACTTAGGGTTTACTGCTTGTGTTGTGCAGCACCATAGATTTTTTAAAAAATATTTTATTCTAGTACCATATATACAATCTAACATTTCCCCTTTTAACCACAATCAGATATATATTTCAGTGTTGTTAATTATGTTCACAAGGAAGAAATAAACATTTTGTCATTGTTTAAATGACTCAAAACAATTGGTTTGGGGATGACTTTAATGCAGAGTTGTGAACCCAAGTTTATGAATTATATCCTATCCTTCTGAGTTAGACTTTCAAGATGAATGTAAAATTAAAAATTTTGCCTGACTAGCAAAATGTGGAGGCAGCTATGTTCTGTATTAAGTAATAATTTTGGTAAGTTGCTAATTTATTGTAGGATACATAATTTAGTTTTTAGACTATGAAATGGAAAAGCTGATTCAACAAAAACCCAACACTCTGAAGAGTAATAACCATAAAACAAGGCTCTCTTCTGCCACTGATCTCACAGAGGGGGCTTGGTATAGACTCAAAATCCTGTACCATTTTCTCTTGTCCAGAGGAGCAAACACTAACCAGTTTAGTCCAGAAATAAGTCAGATGAAACTGCAGTGTCTGGTTTAACAACATAACCCCTTCGGTTAAGTGTACCTTTAGTTATGGTAAACTCTAAGGGTAAATGACAGCCTGTCCAAATCGAGTCCAAAGTCTCTACTGGTGTCTGATCAGTATTTTATCGTAACGATAATGTGAGTTTTCCATGTGTGCCAGGAGGTGTGAAACCAGCATTTTAGAGTAGTTAATAAACTTTACACCTGGCCTCTGCCCTGAATGGTTTTGATCTAAAAACATAAATATAAAATAGTCACACATTTTAATGGAGAGCTAATGGAAATTTTATCCATTCCTGCTTCATTGCTTTTTTCCCTTAAAGTTACATTTTTTAGAAGATTAAAGGTATAGATTTGTTTTGGAATTCCATAGACTGAACTACTATTTAAAAAAAAGTTTATATAGTTCTGTTAGTAAGAGGCCTTTGAAATAACTGAAGGTTTCCTCTTCCCCTCTTTCATTCTGTATGACTCTTAGTGGCTTTTTTTTTTCTAAAGTTAGTTGTTCCTTCTTCTATTTCCTCATAGTATTCTGTGTATAGCCTTATCCTATAGCTCTGGCTCATTGTACAGGAGAAGATTGTTTTCCTAATGAGATTTATGAGCACTCTGGAACACTGAGGCAGTCTACTGTCCTTGTATTTTCAGCATGTAGCACAGTGGCTGGCACCTAATGGGCTCTTAATCACGTCCATGTTTGGAAATGCATGAGAGGTGGGGCTTGTTTTGGTTATGGGGATGTGTGTAGGTGAGGAGGGATGGAGAGTGCAGTGGAAGAGGGAAGAGAGGTAGGTTGGAAAGATCTGAGAGAGTTAACTGAGAAGAACCCTGATGCTTAAAAACACTTCTCTGAATCAGTCTCTGTGCATGTTTCTTGGCTTCCAACAACCTCTCTTCATCTTCCAAACAAAATAAAGCACACAAAACACCTTAGAAACCCCTCACCCTGTGAAAATACTTTTAAATTAATTTCCCACTGTCAACTATAGTTCTCTCCCAGTTGGACACCTGATTTGAAAGTGGTAATAGCCATACATGTAGCATAAATATGTGTTGAATCAGCCTCCCAGGGTCTCACCTTATAAGACTGATGCCAGTCTTCTGAGGCACCTCTCTTTCCCCTTCCTGAGATTTCTGCCCTTGGTCTCTCCTCTCTTCTGAGCAGGGATTCCACGGGTCCTTGTTCTCTTCCCCAACTTAATCATAGCATCTAGAGCATAGCATCAAGACAGAGCCTTCAGTTATTTAAGCGTGGCCAAATCCAGTTTTTGACCTGGTTAGGATAGTATATTGATGTACCCAAGAGAAGCACATCAATATTTTTCTTTAACATCTATAATTAATAACTAAAGCAAATCATTTTTGCCTTTTCCTCCTTTCTATTCTTGACTTTCTATTGAATCTTAAGTAGAACAAAGCCTGTGATGCCTTTGTAGGACTCAAAAATTAAGCTTGAAGGAAAAAATATTAAAACAAATATTGTATGGAAAGTAATTCATCTTTATTTTTAGAAGTCATAGATGACTTGATTGCTTCAACAGGATTTTCTTTCAATATCATTCTATCCACAAGGGCCAAAAGAAAGGATCCCAATGTGATTGAACCATGTGTGACCAGGGGGCAGTTATATGTCATGGCAAGCATTTTTTTTTTTTTTTTTTTCAGTATCAGCAGGTGCTGGGCACAGTGCTTGATGGTGCTGGGGAGACAAATATGAAAGCGTCCTATATCCATATACTTTATGACCTCATAAAATAGGAAGGAGGATGTCAAAAAGTGGCATAATCATGGAATAGGTGAAGTGAAGTGGGACTGTAAAGGGAGGGGCTATTTCTTCTTTCTGATGTAGATTGTAGGAGGTCAGGGCATGCTTCATAGTGGGTGTCACTTTAGAACTGGACAATAGTGAGCACCTTGGGAGGGGACAGTGATTCACTGGATGTGAAGGCCCCGAGACAGCAACAGTTGCTGACAGAGCCTGAAGAATCTGTTATGCAACTTCTCACAGATTTTCTAGCACCTCAGAACTGATGTACCATGTCCAATTTACATCTCTAGGGATTGTTTTGGGGTCCAAAGAGCCAACCCACTGTTGTGGTTTGAGCTGGAGAACCCCTGGAACTAAGATACTTCCCGTTGAACTGTTCTTCCCATAGTGATGATTATACTGAGGCTATGCCACACATGGGACATTAGGGGACACGTGTTGAAGCTCTCTTTCTCCTTTCTTTCATTCTGGACAATTCTGAGCTGGCCAAAGGAGTCCTGAGTAGTGTGATTTAATGCAAATGTAGCAAAACATATACTTCCAGAATAAAAGTCTAGAAACATGAAGTTTTGAAGACGTTCTGAAACATATTTTCTCAGTAAGGTGCATAAACATTGATATGCTCCAATAGAGACTCAGTCAAAGGATTCCAACCTAATCAGCACTAATACATCTGCCACCACCAGATTACATTAAAGACCATGGCGTTTTAGGGTACATAATACATCCAAACCGGCACAAGTGGAAAAACTGGTGAAATTCGAATAAGGTCTGTAGTTTAGTTGATATTACTGTGCAAATGTCAATGTCCTGGTTTTAGTAATTGTGCTATGTTAAGTAAGATGTTACCATTAGGGGAAGTCGGGTGAGGGTATGTAGAATTCTTTGTACTATTTTTGCAACTTTCCTATAAGTCTAAAATTAGTTAAAAATAAAAAGTTAAAAATATTTCATACGTGTAAGAACCATCCAAATACATAATTGGAAATAAAAGCAGATTTATTATTGATAGTACTAACAGTGAATATCTGTGGTTATTTTAAATTTGGAGGACTTTGTATGAATTCTGACAGTATTATTCAAAATTTTGAACAAGTTCTTTTGACAGTGCTAATCAGATAAACTCAGGTTATTTTGTTTTTGTATTTTGGTGGTTTTTGGTTGGAGTACTCTTTAAACTACACTTTCTGGCTATTGCCCTAAGTATTGATAACTATATTTACAGTAGATTATAGTAGAAATTATATTAAATTGCTTGGTTTCTGAGCAAATTCAAGTACTTTTTGAGGACTTAAGCACATATAAAGGGGCTGTGAGTCTCTGAGAATGCTGTATTTGTTAATTTGCTTGCTTTTTAAAAAATTTCTGTTCTCTTTCAAAAAAACCTCTAAACCGTAGTGACTGACTTTTCTACTGCCCTCTAGGGGTAGACTGGAGAAAACTGGAGTCATTGTGAACTCCAGCATATATAGTACTGAAGAAAAAAATAAACTCGAAAATTTCTGAATTTAGTGAAGATAAATCTGGATTACTCAGCTATATTTTTCCCCCAAATATCACAGTCTCAATTTACGTCTAGACTTGCCAGCCTGTTGATCTGAGAACCATTGTTTATTTTGGGATGTGTATGCCACATTTGCCCCATGCCGAGTAGAGTACTTGGGCCATGGTAGATGGTCTATTCACCAAGGAAATGCCATCAATGGAAGGGTTTGGCATCAGTCTCTCCACTGTGACTTTCCTCCTGCCCTGCACACAGCCCTTCTCTCAGATAGCTCAGACTCTTTGTTCCCCTTCCCTCTGTTACAGCCTGCTCGCTTAGCTTCTATTCAGACATAAAGGATAGTGGCGGATTAAAATGTTATTCATTGATTTCTACTTCTGGGGAAAAAAAGAAAACTGAGTACGTGTTCTAGTAATAATGGATTATTCATCAATTTAGTTGTTCATTCCTTCATCTCCGCACTGTCCTCTGGAGTTCAATGTTAAGAGTTAGTGGCATCATAGTTGGAGAGAATATTTTCACTTGTTAAATTTAAGAAAAACCTTTTTAAGAGGATTTCTTTCCTTTTTTGTACACTGCACTTTTATTAGCTTTACTGAGGATTTATCTTCTAGAAATATAGGGTTCAATAAAATTTACATTGTATGTCAATAGGGTACATATTTTAAGTTTTGAATGAAATATAAATTCTCTGAAAAATATATTTATTCTATGATACACCCAAGAATGTACAAAGGTTATTAAGAGTTTGTAATTGATGACATTTTTTTTTTTAGACTAAAAGTTAGCTGAAGCTAACTAGCCTTGCTAATTTGTTGACTATGCTATTTTTATATAAAGTTTTGCAATATGATTTCAAACACATTATATCATTATCATTTTCATTATGTTGATGATGATCATTATTTCCTTTGAGCTTTACAAACCCACCACAATGGGAAGCTGGACAGTTTCAATAGCTAATGACTGAACTTTTCACCTCAGGCCATGGTTTATATTAGGCTTTGGTTTTAAGTGATTGACAGCCATTTCATAGTAACCTACAATGAATTGAGGGTCAAAATCATACAAATGATGGAGGGAAAATGCCCCCATTAGAAAAAAATAAAGACAGAAGTAAACTCTCCAGTACAGTTGAAACTAATTGGCCTCCTTATTGGCAAAGGATTGACCAGGCACAGGGACTGAATTAATCTCCTGTATTCGGTGGCGGATCCTGCAGGTTGAAACTGTGAATTGGCAGGTTAGCATAAGGGGAGGCTATATCCCCCTAGCTGGTGATACTTCTATTCTGTGAATTTCCATTCTGTGGAGCTGTCAATCTAAGGCTTTTGTGCTCATTAAACTTTCTTTAGAAACGCCACCACCCAAAAAGAATAACCCCACCTCTTAAACTACCACGCAAATCAGCTTGATTGGTAATCTCTATTAAGAGACATTGAGTTTTGAATAGACCCAGTATTGTGGGTCCAGAATGAAGGACTTGGCAGGGCCAAATGGGGAAGTTTGAACAACATCTGCCCTACCCCTTCCTAGCACTTCTGTGAGTTTTATGCCTATTCACAAATGGTCTAGATGACGAAAGTACAAATTGCAGTTCCCCACATGCAATTTTTCAAATAACTTTAAAGAGTGAATGTATTGTATTACTAAAGGAATAGCAATCCCACAGAATATTTTGTATTAAGAAAAAAGATAACAGTGGAAGACCTTTATATATGAGTCCATTAATACCAGCTTACTTTCAGCTTTCTCCTTTTCTTACCAAGTGAAGCTTGATCTAGAATTTTTATTCAAAGCTCTGTGAACCAGAGCCACAGATGGGGCATTGCTGTGTCATTTCCATGGCCTTATATAGATTACAGAATGTATGCAGCTGTCCCATGCTCCCTTAATAGACCTTCAGCTTTTCAATACATCTTCCGCTGATGGCGTTTCTGTGGATAAACATCATTTCAGAATGAAACGTGCCAGATGTCCTGCAGTGCACTTAGGTACAACAAGGCACTTAAAAAAAAAATTGTGCCTGTATTATTTACTCATTTAGAGGGATGTGACTTCTGGGATATACATTGGAAATCCAAAATTTGCTGAATGAGAGAGGAAATACTATAAACAGTTTCTGACTTGCTTGTACCTTAGAATTTCCCCCAACACACTTTTTTTTTTCCAGATCATAAAGAAATCAGTATTTTATATCCATGTTTCTCATAATTTCTCCCTCTAGGAGGCATAACTCAATCAAAATCTCTGGTTACTATTGAATAGAAATAGTCTTTTTTTTATTGAGGTTAAAAATTGCTAGATTGGGGATTTGGAATGTATATATTTTTATTTTTCCTTTAGTATAACTAATTTTAATAATCATTCCTCCCACAATACATGAGTTATGTCCCTGCCAAAAGAAAATACTATTTTCATGTTATTTTTATTCTGTTAAGGGATTAGAATGGGTGACCCAAATGAAAATAAAATACTAGTGCAACATGGTTGTCCAGACTGATTCCAATATCAGCATTTGATGCTATCATATCACATGCAAATATACGACATATTCAAATGTTTGATTGCCTAATGATTTGTGTCATTTTAAATTTTATGCATACATGCTGCTATCTTCAAAGACTGTAAGATCCTTGACTGTAGGGACATCGCCTACCACTTTTAATATCTCTTGTTGCTGAACACGGTGGGAAACCTGAGCCAGTGCCTGTTGACTTGGTAACTATGTTAATGACAAAACTGGAAGAAGAAAATTTGTGTTACATTTTGCTAGGTGATATTTCAGTTTGACCTGACAGTGCTTAGGTTATGGAATAGAATGCAAAAGAGAGCATAGACTTTGCTTAAGTTAATAGTGATATTCCAAATTGTGGTAGCTTTAATATTTGTCAGTGTTTTTGTATACCTTTTCTCATTAAACACACACACACACACACACACACACACACACACACACATACACACACAAACTGTGGGGTTTCTAGAGGCAGCCCAAATAATAATTGATAAAACTGAAGCTCAGAAATGAAACTGATGCTCAAACCCCTAGATGGTCCACTGCCAAAGAAGACTGTACTAGGCAATACTTGGAAGTTTCTTAGAATTCTGAGGAATTGTTTTCAAAAGAAATGTCCTTCAATATTGTATAAACTAGTTACCTAGGAAGAGTTTATTTTAAGCAAAAACAAAAACAAAACACAATATAGAGAGTAAATGTCACGGCAGTTATTTAAGATGCCATTATGCATTTAATTCAAAAGGTGTTTTTCTTGAGGTTATACTCTTTTCTGTGAATACACCCTAAGAAAACTAGCAAAGATTTTTAATGATCTCTAAAATCATTTAACAATTTGGTGTATTCTCAAGTCACATCCTCCCAAGAGCAAAGCTCTTAACACAAAATATACTGCTTTTAGAAAATGGAGACACGTTGATAGTTTGCTTTGCTCTCGAGTTTATAAGCAAGTATAGATCGGTGTTTGTAGTTCCGACTCTGACGGCTGTGTGGTTAATTTTTCCCATCGACGGTGTGTAGCTGTCTCTTGGCGCGGCTGTGTTTGCAGCCATCCTGTCAACCTCCACCAGAGAGCAGGGCAACTCCAACACTCACGTCTTTCATGCTAGAAATAGATGGAGACAGTAACAGAGCCAGATCCTTGGCCAAACAACGGGATTGCAGTTCATTTCAAAGGTCAGCGCATATTTAAGCTTGCTTCATTACTGCCACCTTTATGCCTGAGATTTTCATTTTTTTTTTGAAAATCAGTTTACCCACGTTCCTTTAGAGACAGAAAAATGAAAGTGCTGAGTCCTATTTTCATTTGGGGATATCACGCTTTTTATCAAATTATAGAGGTGGCGTTTCAGAATATTTCATATCTGATCAAGAGGAAAATCCAAAAATAATTTTCTCTTTATTCCGGAGTCTTTCAGGCAGGAGGACTGTTTTATTTTTTACTTAATATTGTGCTTAAGTAGATGGTTTTGAATTCAGAGAGAAAAGTAGGCATTTTAAGGCAATCTATAATAAAAAAATTTGGAGTTCAATATTCTAATTTATATTTTCTAATAAAAACACCACAATCCATACACTTTTGATGTTTTTACTCATCAGCTAGTAAAATAAATTTATACATTTAAATTTTCTTATATTAAGGGGGGTGAACAAGTGAATAATTATAAAACATTTACTTTCTAGTTAAAAAGAAATAAATTGCTTGCTTTTTAAATCAAACCTGTGTTCTCCCCATTTACTTTAATGATCTGGTGTATATAGGAAGAATACTGATATGGCATATATAGCAGGAATATTAATATGGCCAGTGCATAATTAGGATTCAAAATGTTTATTTTAGTCACAGATATCTTTTTTATAGACTACTAATTATTTTAATAAACCAATTATTTTTGGGAAGAAACTTTACATATTTATTCTCTTTGCAAAAGTAGAGCTCTAGAAAATAAAATATAATCATTCAGAGATGTAATGTGTAAGCCACAGCAGAAATACAAAATAGTGTTTTTATAAAGGCCTTTGATATCAAAATGTAGAAAAAATGCATTGTAAGTAGTTTTAATTGTTTGGACTTAAACTGCAGGTAAATTTTTTTTTTAAATGACTGACTTACATATGTAGTGAAAAGTTTTTCAAACTTAGAGGTGATATGACAATTTTAGACCAAGGAAATATTTTTCTCATATTTTTCTTGTGACACGTTGTAGGAATTTATTTAAGGAAATATCTTAAAAAGAGTTTGAAAGGAGTGCCTTAAGGCTGAAGTCTTTCTAAAAGGAATACTCACATACTCAGATTATATAGCTGAATATACATATTTTTGGTGATAATTTTAACTAGGCTATTTTAATTTTGGCATTCATGTATTCCTCAAATGAATATTTAAAATGCCTTATAACTGTGACTGAAAGAAGAGAGAACATATCTGTGTTTTAAATATAATAATTTTGGGCTTATAAATAGAATTTACAAAAGTATTTTGGCTGTTTGCTTTATCTGCATCATTAATACTTTATCTGTAACTTATTTTAAAATAAGTAAGAAATAAATATGGCTTAAAATCCAGTCTCTGTTGTATAATTAAACATGGACAACTTCACTTGATTCTGTAAGTTGGAGTTGATGTTTTCTCATTAGTTTTCAGGTGTAATGATCTATAAAAAGTGTCTGAATGGGATCCAGAAAATGTGATGATAAGATCTTAGGATAAAAAGAAATAAATGTAAAAAGTGAGATAATTGAGTGTAATGGGACCTCAAGCCCTTGGGGCAATCTAGGTGTGTCTTCCGACTTGAGGGGTAGGAAGAACCCATTTTCTCTTCCCTTTGCGGTTTCTGAAGTTGGGGGATGCTGATTTTACTTCTTAGAACCATAACATGACTTATGTATAGGTTCTTCATTTCTTTCTTGAACTTTATTTACAACAACAAAAAAGAAAGTAGGCATCTATTAGAGACTATTTTTAAAAGGAAGAAAAAAAGTTAGACTGCCCGTTATTTACCTGGCCTTACACTATCTCATTTAACCCTCAGGACCACATTGGGAGCTGGTGGTACCGGGCTTATTTTGTAGGCTAGAGATTTAAGCTTTTATGAATTTAGTGATTATCTCAATTACCCAGCCAGGGCTTCATCTGGTCATCTGAATTCAAATCCCATGTTTTCCCCTTGCTATAATATAGCAGACTCTGGAGAAAGACAATGATCTCTCCCTTAAAGGGTGAGTTTCTTAGAGATTGGTGAGTTTGGACTGCAGGCAGGAAAAGGTTAGGAAGGGCCAAAGTAGTTACGAGGTGAATGATAATACATGGGTGGTTCTTATTTTTCAGTTTGTGGTTCATCCGCAGTCAATTATTTGCATCAAAAAGCAACTGAAAAAAACCCAAAAAACTTAGAATGATTTATTTATTAGGTTTTTGTTCCAACGGTTTCATTAGTTAGAATCTTTAAACCTATTTCAGCATATGTTGCAGGTAAATTGATTGTGAAAATGAGAGTTTTTACTTATGTAAAAGTAGTGCATGCCACTTTTGGATAATTAAGGGTTTTGTCAGTTGTATGTGATTTTTAAGGCTGATAGCTTTCAGTATGTCATGTAGTTTGAGGGTAGAAATATAATTTAAAAGGCCTTTTTGTTTTGTTTTTTCCCTAGGTTAAAAAAGTTTAGTGTACACAATACTACAGAATCACCTTATTGTTATTTTTTCAAAGTCTTTTTTTTAAAGGCTCAGGCCCAAATATCAGGGCTAAAAAAGTCAGAGAAACCGGGTTTTTCTTTCTCCATCACGACATCCAGCCTCCAACACTAGTATGGCTCTGTTTTCACATGATCCATTTGAAAGCCATATTTCAAAAAATCTTTTTCTTTTGTACAAATGAGAAAACATATTCAAATGATGATTTGAGATAAAGGTGATCTTTAGCTTTTTTTTAGAATTTGAATTAGGTTTACATGTAGAGTTAAGTTATCTTGGCCTCTCCTTAGAC
Source organism: Choloepus didactylus (assembly GCF_015220235.1). NCBI lineage: Eukaryota > Metazoa > Chordata > Mammalia > Pilosa > Megalonychidae > Choloepus > Choloepus didactylus. The sequence goes on along the minus strand of NC_051313.1, from coordinate 54,278,566 downwards.
TTAACCGTTTTTGTTTTCGCTTTTGTTTTTTTGAGTGCCTAATTGACCTTTAAATAACTTCTGTATTTGTTGTGATAAGATGGCCAAAAGATGTCTTAACTACTGCTGTGGACAGTTTCTTTTCTTTGCATTCATTTGCCTATTAATATGAAGGTGTTTAGCAACACAGTAGGAAAATTTAACTTAACTCTCCAAAAGACCATTTATGTGGATTGTTTTAAAATGTATTTTTTTCCCTAAATGATTTGTAAGTTTGCTACCCTACCCTCAGAAGTTTAAAAATAAACCTCTTAGGTTTCAAGCAGAATAGTTATTTAATACAAAAATAAAGATGAATGGATTTTTTTTTTTTCTTACAATATGGCCATTGTTTTTCACTGAGTGCTAAGGATGTTAGTGTTAAAGTACCTACAATTAAAATGCTCTTTGAACTCCATGAAGAGAACCTGGAGCTCTCTATGGAAGGCTCTCAAGAAATATGACACAACCAAAATATTTTTCAAAGCCTGCCGTTTTTCTTGGGATTTTGCATATTAAAGAACTTGCAATTTATAGTATACATATCAGAAGGCATATTTGTAAGTGCTAGCATGCTGTTTTAAAAATTCATTTATGTTGAATTCTGAGTTGATTCTATCTGGATTTATAAATAGTCACAGAATCAGGATATGACTTTTTATTTTAGTGTCAGAAATAGAAGCCTTTTCGCTAAGATCCGGATCAAAAGGTAACGATCATATCAAATTTTCTCACATTCTTAAAACTTAAGATGAAAATGGAGGACCAGTGTGCAGAGACTTCATGTGTTTGACTCAATGATTCATTAGAAAAGGGAAAGAATATATCTTTAGAGAGGTGTATGAAAATGGGTTGGCTCTATTTCAGATGATAGTTTTTTTTTTCAGTTATTTAGATCTCAGTTATGGGCCATTTCAATGTTTTTTTCCCTAAGACTATTTTTTTTTGTTCTTATAAAAGGCACAGACTGTTAATATCACAAATACTGCAAAATTCTTCATAACTTTATATACCCTGTCTTTTAGTATTCGTTTGGGCAAGGCATTGTTTTTACTAGGTATCCTGTGTTGCTGTTTGTATATTTAGAATTACAGAGGATATGCTTTAATTCACATTCTTAATATATTCCAAGATATTTATACTCTAATTCACATTCTTCATATATTCCAAGATATTTTAATATAGGAGACTATACATGGATTTTCAAATTTATTTTATGATGGCAACCTCAGGTTTTATAGTACATTATTAAGCTGCTGTGCAAAATATCTAAACCATCTATGAACCTTCGGAAAAATTCTAAAAAGCAAACTGCTGTTAGCTAGAAGCATGATTTCAGTAGAATAATTTTCTGAATTGTTTGTGCTTCATGTAAATATATTTTGAAGGAAGTTCTTGTACCAAAGTTCAAGGTCCTGATATTTACATAGTTCCTTTACATAGTTCTCCAAGTTGATTTGTGAGGAAATGAAAGGAATTTAAATTAAAATTTTAGACCATGAATGTAAAATTGCTGGATATTTGTACATAGTACAGATTTGGGGGGAGTTTTTTTTTGTTATCCATATGGCAGCAGAACTTTTAGTAAACAATAGTTCTAACACAGATTCTTTATGGAATCAGAAAATGGGATTTATAAGGTGACATTTTGAGTATGTAAAGAAAAATGAAATAAGATTAACTTTATTTTCCTATTTCCTCCCAGCCTTGTGAAGGTTTAGTGGCTGAATTACCACTTATAATTTGTTTTTTTTTTCATTCCATGCAAGCATTTCATTAACCTATTCTTGGCTCTGCAGCCAGCCTGCAGAGAAAATTCAGCAGAAGGATTGCTGAGCAGATTGGTTGCAACATGCTATAGGACATATTTCAGAATCCAAGGACAATTTGATAACTTTTACTGTGCTTTACATTAATAATGTGAAAGTTTCATTTTGTTTAAATAGTATCTTAGAGAATTAATGTTATTTAATAGTGTTTAAATAAAAGTTTATGAAAGATTACTAGACATTCAAAACCTAGCCAGTAGCTCACTGAAATTATTCTGACTGCTTCAGACACAGGACTAAATAGATTATATTGAAAGTCCAGTTTTGCGATATTGCCACATACTCAATGTACTATTGAAATAGTAGCAAAAGTTTTTGAAATAGTTATGAGACTCACACTTTAAAGGTTGGGAGATATTACAAATGGATACAGCTGTACAATTCTTTGAAGATAACTAACTGCTGCCTTTTGGTCTTTTTTTTTTTTTTGTTAAAGAGAACTCTCAATTATATGTTTGTGCAACAGAGCAATTGTACATAAATGATTAAAATTGGCATTGAATGGCATAAAATTATTTTTAATGTGAAAGTTACCTTTTTAATTATATTTTGCTCTGACTTTAATTTTACACAATTGCATTTGCCAACAGAGAATCATGGCTCAGAATGCACCAGGTGAGAGGATGAAATGTGTCTGCGATTTAAAAATTGTGGTAACTAGAGCGAACTGTTAAAGTTAGAAGGGACTTCAGTTCGATTTTCTGTCCTGTTTGTGTCCCTAGCATTCTCTGACACTATTTTTAACTTATTATCTGTTTTAGCCAGTGATAGGAAACACACTCTCCCCCTCCAAATGGCAGCCTCCTCTTGTGTTGGGATATTTTAAGAAGCAAGAAGCTCTTGCTTATTTTGAGCTCAAATCTGCCCTACAATAACTTCTATTTGCTAGTTTGTGTTCTGTGGTAGAAAGTTACCAGAATGCCACTCATTCTCCACATGAAAGACCATCGGTTTCAGCTATTATTCCATTTCTCGGCTCTGCTTTAAAGATCCTGTAAAGAGTCCGGTCAATTCAACAAATATTGATCACCTGACATTATTTTAGGTTCTTGGAATATAAGAGTGGTCAAAACATAGATTCCTGCCTTAAGGAAGCTTATATTATGGTTGGGATAGGTCAAACAATTAAACTATAAACATAATAAACAATTTAAGGACACTTATTGGCTCTACTTGCTTTCCTTCCTTTTTCATTCATCCGCCTTCCCCAGGCTTTTGTCCCAGCCATTCTTCTAACCACTTCTGGGCACTGGGGCCTCATTATTCATTTTTTCATCCATTCTCAATCATCAGTGTTTCTTATCTTCTCAGCAGCGTTTTGACACATAAGGGATCACTCCTTTCTTCCTCTTTTGAAATAATTTCTTCCTTTTCAGTACACCAAGTTCATCTAGCTTTTTTTTTCTGATTCATTGGCCATCTTTTTGTTTCCCCTTAAATTTTGTTATTCTAAATTTACTAAAGAACACTCTCCTCCCTGCAACCTCTAATCTGCTTTCTATTTCTGTGAATTTTCTATTTCTAGTCATCTCTTATAAATGATATCATACAAGTTTTGTCCTTATGTGCCTTGCTTATTTCACTGAGCATAATGTTTTTAAGGTTCTTCCATGTTGTAGCATGCCTCCTAACTTAACATAAATTAATTCTTTCTTCTGGCAGAATAATATTCCATTGTGTGTATATACTGCATTTTGTTTTTCCTTTCATTTGTTGATGGAAGCTTAGGTCGTTTCCACCTTTTGGCTATTATGAATAATACTGACATAGACATTGGTGCACAAGTATCTGTTTGAGACCCTATTATCACTTTCTTTGGGTATTTACTTAGACTCGCCCCCCCCCCCCCCCTCCAGGCCTTTAAGTGCCTCAGGTCTCCAGCACTGGGCTCATCCTTTGTCTTCTTTTCTCTGTCTATACTCACTTTCTGGGCAATCTTCACAGGCTCCTGGTTTTAATGTGTATATGTTCTAAATATTCTGTAACCCACTGAATCTAATATTGCATTGAATATAAGATGCGCAATTATTTCATGTAACACTAGGAAGGAAAAGATGTTGCTAATTCCTATTGTAAGACAACATTGATTATAATACATGTCCCAATTTGAAAGACGTTAAACTATGAAGTAGACTGCATCTTAGAGTCAGTGAAATGTGGCAGATATCCTGACCTCCCCTCTGAGATCCAGACTCCTATATCCTACTGCATACTCTCTCTCTCCATTGGGGTGTCTTTTAGGTGTTTCAAGGTAACATTTCTTAAACAGATTTCTTGATTTCCATCCATTCCCAAAGATGCTCTTCCTACTCTTTCTCCATACCAGTAAACACCTGTTCATCTAGCTGCTGTGCTTAAAACCCCAAAGGTAAACCTAGATTCTAAACTTTCAATCTTGACATGAGTCCTATAATCAGCAAGTCTTCTACCTTCAAATAATTCACAACATCTGCTCCACAACCACTCTTGTCCAAGATACCTTTATCTCCTGTATTAATGAACTAGTCTCCTAACTGGCCTCTGTGGGCCACTCTTGCTCCTGTGCCCTTATATCCACATGTAGCCAGTGAGTGTTTAAAAGACAGACATGAAATCACACTACTCACAACTCAAAACCTTCCAGAGTCTTCTCAATTGCACTCAGAATGAATTCCTGACCATTGCCTTCGTTTACAAAGCTTTGTACGACTCTGTTCTTGCCTCCCTCTCTGACTTACCCCTATAGTTCTTTGCTGCATTCCCTCCTTTCTAGCCACTTTGTTGTTCTGGCTGTTCCTCTAAGTCATCGAGCTAATTTCCCCACTCTTCCCAGTATGTTAGAACACTGTATACATTTGACCCTGGAGTGCATCTTCATGGTCCATCTCTCTTCTTCCTTCCAAGAGATGACTAAGTATTCCTTTACTTTTATTTATGGTTTTATTACATACACTCTACAGTATTATATACTTTTTTTTAGCTTTGTACTAGGTAAATGAAATTGTACTTTGTGTTTTTATGTGACTGTTTTTATGTGATCTGTACATTTCACTTAAAATAATTTAATAGTCATTATATAGATGTGTATAGCTGTACTTTGTCCATATTCTCTCGTGTGGTATTTCATTGCATGGGTGTACCATAATTAATTATTCATACAGTTAACCATCAACAGATTTTTTGTTGTTGAGGTAGCTATAAAAACATAGCTGCTATGAACATTCATGTGCATATTTCAAGATGCAATTGTTCAAACCTTTCACTAGGAGTGGAATTTGAGTCAAGGAATGTTTACCTTCAACTTTTCTAGGCAATGCCAGTAATTCTCCACCACCAGCTTATGAGACTACCTGTAAATCCACAACTTCACAAAAACTTGATATTGTCAGACTACTTTTTCCCAATTGTGTAGGTTTAAAATATCTCATTATTTAATTTACATTTCCCTGATAGCTAAAGAGGTTGATACAATTTTCATGTGTTTTTTGGCCGTTAGTGTTTCTTTTTTTGATACATTCCTATTTGTGCCTTTTGCCAGTTTTAAAAATAGGATCTAAAAAAAGTGATTCAAGAGACTTTTTCCCCTGGATACTAATATTTTGTTGGTTTAATGTCCTGCAAATATTTTCTATTTATTGTTGCTGAATGTTTTATTCTCTTTGCAGTATTTTTTGATGAACAGATTTTGCTGTGGAAAGATTAACTTTTTCCTTTATGAATGGCACATTTGCATGTTGATTAAGAATTTTTTTCTTACCCTGAGAACTTAAGATCTTCTATATTTTCTTCTAGATGTTTTAAAGAATTGCCTTCTACATTTGAGTGCTTAATCCACCTAAACTAATTTTTGTGTTTGGTAGGAGGTAACAATTCAATTCCATTGCTTTTTCCGTATTGAAAACACTATTCCAGCACCATTTATTAAAATGACCATCCTTTTAATAAGCTGCAAAGCCACCTCTATCCTACATCACAATTCCCTTTAAATTTGGTCTGTATTCTTTCTAGGCTCTCTATTCTATCACTGGTTAAATTGTCAATCTCTATGCCAAGAGTACCCTGCACTAATTGCTAGAAATTTTAAATCATTCTTTATAGCTGGTAAAATAACTTTGTGTTCTTCTTTTGGAATGTTTTGACTATTCTGGCCATTTGATATGCTGTATAAGTTTTGGAATCAGCTTGAAAAATTTAAGAAAAAATCAGTATAGATTTTGATTGGAAATTAATTAAATCTGTGGATCAGTGTGGAGAAACTTATTACTATAGATTTTAAATTCATGATGTTGTAGCTTTATGCTTTGTTGGCTTTTTTATGCCTCTTGTTTTTTGTTTTTCTTGGTCAATGTTGTTAAAGGCTTTATCAATTTTTTCAGTCCATTTTTTTCCGTTTTGGTTTTGTTGATCATCTATGGTCTACCTTTGTTTTCTAATACATTAATTCTGTGACATCTTTATTATTTCTTTTCTTCAAATATGTTATTTATTTCTAAATTATTTGGATACTTAGTTTATTAATTTTCAGTCTTTCTTTCATATTCTAATATTAGCATTGTGTTTCTCCAATCTGCTAATTCCTCACTGATCATTTTTCTCTGTTTGTGCTGTTGTTTACTGAGAGAGTTGTGTTAGAATCTACAATAATGATGGTGGAATTTTCAATTTCTCCTTGATATTCTTTCAGTGTTGGCTTTATATTTTTGAAGCTACCTATTGGAAGAAAAAAAATTAATTTTTTTTTAAAAATCTTTCTAGTGTATTGACTTTGATTTTTATTGTTTGGTCTTTTTTTTTTTTTGACTTTAATGAAAAATTCTTTTGTTATAAGGGCCTTCTTTTGTTTGGAAATTACCTGGTGTGCAGAAAAAGTTAACAAAGCAGACCCAAGATTGCATTCTTTACAAAAACCTGCTTGCAAGGTTTTCCCTTGGCTAGTGTCCAGGAATTTGATTCCTAAACAGTTCCCTCCACTGATATACAATTTCCCTTAATGATATAAGTGGCTCACTGTGACTATACTCTTTGTACATACAATGTGATTTATATTTAATGTCTGCTTTCCTTCTGGGAGCCTGGAATTTTGATGTGTGATAGGTAGAGGGTGCCTAAGTATCTAGCCTCCCCCAAATCCTTAATTATTAAATTTCTAATGAGCTTACCTGGTAGACAACACTTCACATGTATTGTCACACTTATTGCTATAGGAATTAAGTGAAAGGACTTTTGGAAGCCTGTACCTCGTTGCCTCTGGACTCACCCCATGCACGTTTTCCCTTTGCTGATTGTACTTTGAATTCTGTCACTACAATAAATCTTAGCCACGAGTACAACTATATGCTCAGCCCTGTGAGTCCCCTAGTGAATCTTGGGGACTTCTGATATACTTTTCCATTTTACTTTCAATTTTTCATGACCTAGCGTTAGCATGTCTCTTGAGAAGTCAGTATAGCTGGATTTTGTTTTTTGATCTCATCTGAAAATTTTTGTCTTTTATCCAGAGAATTTAGTAATTACTATTATTAATGACTGATATATTGTGAATAATTTTTACCATTTTATTGTATGTTTTTGTTCATTTTGCCTATCTATACTTTTTTTTTCTCTTCCTTTCTTGACTTAGGCCTACATTTTTTCCTTATTTAGTTTTAGCCACTGACAAATTTAAAAGTCATCAATTCTATTTCTATTTTTTATTTATTATCCTACCAATTATAACATGGTTATATAATTTAAGTCTTAAATTAAACAATACCTTTACCTTCTTCAAAAGAACCTTTGAAAAATTTACTGTAGTAACTTCCTCTCAATATATGTCTTTTAATAAAATCTGTTTTTAACAATACAAATTAGATATTTTTATTACAGTTTTGGTAGTCATTTTTTAATTTACCCATATTTAAAATTTCTTTGCCAGTCCATTCCTTCTTATATCTCATATTTTCACACATGCATTTATTTACCTTTTGCTTGATGAATGACTTTATAATTTCATTTAGTATTCTGTCAGTTTAGTTTATTTAAAGATGCCTTTATGTTGCTCTTTTTAATTTAAAAGAAAAATTTTGGGGGTATGTAATTCTAGGTTGGAATTATTTTCTCTGCGCTCTTTGAAAATATTAACTGCTGTTTTCTGGTTTCCATTGTGCTGGTAAGTAGTAAGATGATACTCATTTTAATTTATCTGTTTCTTCTCTCTGGCTGCTTTTAAGATCTTCTCTTCTCTTTGGTGTTCTAAAGTTTCACTACATACACCAAAGCAAGAATTTCTTTTATTTATTCTATTTATTTATAAATAAAAAGAATTATTTTATTCTTTTTTAAAAATTAAACTTAATATTTAGAATAGTTTTAGATTTGTGGAAAAGTTTAAAGATAAATCAGAGGGTTCCCATATATCCCAAACTCAGTTTTCCCTATTGTTAATATCTTACATTAGTCTGATACATTTGTCACAACTAATGAATCAATATGGATACATTATTATTAATTAAAGTCAATATGTTATTTAGATTTCCCTAGTTTTTATTATCTTAGAGATGTTGTAGGTTGACAGAAAATAATGTCAACAATAGAGTTATCATATACCTCCAATTATAAACATTTTGCATTAGTGGGATAACATTGTTACAATTGATGGAAAATACCATTATAAATATACTATTAACTGTAATCCATAGTTCACTAAAATTTCACCTTTAACTACATCCAAATATATAATTCAGTGGTGTTAGTTACTTTCACAATGTTGTACTGTCATTGCCACCATCCATTACAGAACTTTTCCATCACCTGTTTTAGTTTCCTAGGCTGCTTAAAGCAGATACCATGAAATGGGTTGGCTTTAAACAAAGAGAATTTATTAGCTTACAGTTTGAGGCCATGAGAATGTCCAAAGCAAGACATCATAAAGGCAATACTTTCTTCCTGAAGACCAGCTGCCAGCAACCCTTGGTTCATCTGCCATATGGCAAGGCACATGGTGGTGTCTGCTGGTCTCTCCATTGTCTTCTGGGTTTTGTTGCTTTTGGGTTCTTGTTTCTGTGGCTTTTTCTGTCTCTCTTTCTGTATTCATTCCATTTTTAAAGGACTCCAGTAAGAGGATTAAGACCCATCCTGGATGAAGTGGGTCACACCTTAACTGAAGTAACCTCATCAGAAGGTCCTACTTATAATGGATTCACATCCACAGGAATGGATTAGATTTAAGAACATGTTTTTCTGTGGTACATGCAGCTTTAAACCACCAATTAAGCATTAACTTCCCATTCCCTAATCCACCCTGGCCCCTGGGAACCTCTATTCTAGTTTCTGACTCTATCAATTTTCTTAATCTAATTATTCCTTATCATTGAGATCATACCGTTTTGTGTCTGGCTTATTTCACCCAACATGGTATCTTCAAGGTTCATCCATGTTGTAGCATGCATTAGAACTTTTTTTTGCACCTAATATTCCATTGTATTTACATACCACATATTGTTTATCCAGTCATCTGTTGATGGACACTTGGGTTGTTTCCACCTTTTGGCTATTGTAAATAATGCCGCTATGTGCATCAATGTTCAAATATTTATTTGAGTCCTGCTTTCAATTCTTTTGAGTATATATCTAGAAATGGGATTGCTGGGTCATATAGTAAGTCTATATTAACTTCCTGAGGACCACCAAAATGTCTTCCACTGTAGCTGCACCATTTTCTATTCCCACCAATGAACAAGTGTCCCTATTTCTCCACATCCTCTCCAACACTTGTGTTTTTCCATTTCATTTACTTATTAGTAGCCATTCTAGTAGGTGTGAAATGGCATCTCATTGTGGTTTTGATTTGCAGTTCCCTAATGGCTAATGAGAGTAAACACCTTTCCCTGTGCTTTTTAGCCAATTATATATCTTCTTTGGAGAAATATCTCTTCAAGTCTTTTGACCATTTTTAAATTGGGTTATTTGTCTTTATATTGTTGAGTTGTATGTTTTCATTACAAATTCTGAATATTAAACTCTTCTTAGATATATGGTTCCCAAAAATTTCCTCCCATTCCATACTTTGTCTTTTACTTTCATGATAAAGGCCTTTGACGCACAAAAGTTTTTAATTTGATGAGGTCCTGTTTATCTCTTTTTTCTTTTGTTGCCCATGCTTTGGGTGAAAGGTCTAAAAAACCTGACACAACGTCTTGAAGATGCTTCCCTATGTTTTCTTCTAGGAGTTTTATAGTTTGGTTTTTATATTTAGGTCTTTGATCCATTTTAAGTTCATTTTTGTATATGGTGTGAAGTAGGGATCCATCTTCACTCTTTTGTAGAAGGACATCCAGTTTTCCTAGTACCATTTGTTGAAGAGACTATTCTTTCCCACTTGAATGGACTTGACACCCTTGTCAAAACCAGCTGGCAAACATGTGAGGGTTTATTTCTGAACTTTCAATTTGATTCCATTAGTCTATATGTCTGTTCTTGTGCTGTTATCATTCTTTTTTATTACAATGACTTTGTAATAAGTTATAAGATCAGAAAGAAGTAGATCGGAAAGAAGTACTCCAACCTTATTCTTTTTCAAGACGGCTTTGGCTGTTCGGGGTCTCTTACTCTTCCATATCAATTGGATGATTGGCTTTTCCATTTTTGGAAAGAAGGTCTTGGAATTTTAATTGGTATTGCATTGAACTGTAAATTGCTTTGGGTAGAGTTGACATCTTAACAATATTTAGTCTTCCAATCCATGAGCATTGACTGTCCTTCCATTTATTTAGGTTTTTTTTAAATTTCTTTAAGCAATGTTTTGCAGTTTTCTGTGTATAATCCTTTATTTCCTTGGCTAGATTTATTTCTAGATATCTGAAATTAGTTGCCATAGTAAGTGGAATTTTTTTTCATGATTTGTGCGTCAGATTTTTCATTATTAGTATATAAAAATGTTATCAATTTTTGCATGTTGATCCTGTACCACACTGCTTTTCTGAACTTATTTATCAGTTCTAGAAGTTTTTTTGTGGATTTTTCTGGATTTTCTATAGTATAGAATCATATTATCTGAAAATAGGGAAAATTTTACTTCTTCCTTTCTGATTTGGATGTCTTTTATTTATTTATTTTACCTAATTGTTCTGGCTAGAACTTCCATTATAGTATCAAAATCTTAGAGTGAAAGTTTTCAGTCTTTCACTATCGATTGAGATTATCATGTGGTCCTTTTTCTTCCTTCTCTTAACACAGTGTATTACATAAATTGATTCTCTAATACTGAACCACCCTTGCCTACCTGGGATTCATCCCACTTAATGTGTTGCCAGATTTGGTTTGCTAGTATTTTATAGAGGACATTAATCTGTTGTTTTTTTTCTTATGGTATCTCTATCTGGCTTAGGTATGAGGGTGTGATTGGCCTCATAGAATGAGTTAGGGAGTATTCCCTCCTCTTCAATTTTTTTTTTTGGAAGTTTGAGCAGAATTGGAGTTATGTCTTCTTGGAATGTTTGGTAGAATTCCTCTGTGAATCCCTCTGGTCTTGGACTTTTGTTTGTAAAGAAGTTTTTGCTTAATGATTCAATCTCTTTACTAGTAATTGGTTTGCTGAGATCTTCTGTTCTTGAGTTAATGTAGATAGTTTTTGTGTTTCTAAGAATTTGTTCATTTCTTCCAGTTTATCTAATTTATTGGTGTACAATTGTTTATAGTATCATTTTTATTTCAGCAGGTTTGGTGGTATTGTCCCCCCTTTCATTTACGATTTTCAATATTTGTATCCTCTCTTTTTTTTTTTTGTCAATCTAGCTAATGGTTCGTCTATTTTATTGATTTTTTCAAAGAACCAACTTCTGGTTTTGTTGATTCTCTCTATTGCTTTTGTTTTCTTTTTCATTTGTCTCTTCTCCAATCTTGGTTATTTTCTTCATTCTGCTCACTTTAGATTTAGTTTTCTCTTCTTTATCTAGTCTTTCAGATTGGAGGTTAGGTCTCTGATTTGAAGTCTTCTTTTTTAGTGCAAGCATTTAGAGATATACATTTCCCTCTCAGCACTACTTGTGCTGTATCCCATAAGTTTTGGTATGCTGTATTCTCATTTTCATTTGCCTTAGGATATTTCCTCATTATGCTTCTGATTTCCTGATTTCCTGATTTCCTCTTTAACTCATTGGTTGTTTAACATTATGTTGTTCAATTTACACATATTTGTGAATTTTCCATTTCCCTCTCTGTTATTGATTTCTAGCTTCATTCCTTTGTGGTCAGAGAATACACATTGCATGATGTCAATATTGTGAATTTATTGAGACTTGTTTTGTGACCCAACATCTGATCTATCTTGGGGAACAATCCATGTGCACTTGAGATGAATGTGTCTTCTGTTTTAGTTGGGTGCAGTGTTCTATATATGTCTGTGAGTTCTAGTTGGTATAGTGTATCATTTAAGTCCTGTATTGCCTTATTGATCTTCTGACTAGATGTCCTATCCATTATTGTCAGTGGTGTGTTAAACTCTACTATTAATGAAGAACCATCAATTTCTCCCTTCAAATCTGTCAATATTTGCTTCATATATTTTGAGGCTTTGCTGTTAGGTGCATATATATTTATAATTATTGTATCTTTCTGTTGAATTGTCCCCTTTATCAGTATATAATGACCATCTTTGTCCCTTGTAAGAGTTTTTGATTTAAAGTCTATTTTATCTGATATTAGTATAGCCACTTGAGCTCTCTTTTGGTTACTGCTTGCATGGTATATATTTTTTCCATCCTTTCACCCTTAACCTACTTGTATCTCTGACTCTAAAATGTGTCACTTGAAGACAGCATATAGTTGTGTTGTGCTTGTTTATCCATTCTGCCAGTCTCTGCCTTTTGACTGGAGAGTTTAATCTATTTACATTTAAAGTCACTACTGATAATACAGGACTGCTGTCATGTTGCTATTTAGTCTTTGTAAGACTTTTTTGTCCCTCAATTCTGTTAAAGCTGTGCCAGTTTGAATATATTGTGTCCCCCAAATGCCATTATCCTTGATGTAATCTTATGTGGGCAGACGTTATCAGTGTTGATTAGATTGTAATTCTTTGAGTGTTTCTTTGGAATGCACCCCACCCAGCTGTAGGTGATGACTCTGATTGGATAATTTCCATGGAGGTGTTGCTCTGCCCATTCAGGGTGGGTCTAAGTTGAGTCTCCGAAGCCATATAAATGAGCTGACGGACAGAGGGAACTCAGTGCAGCTGTGAGTGACATTTTGAAGAGGAGCTACAGCCAAGAGGGACACTTTGAAGAAAGCACAGGAGCTGCAGATGAGAGACATTTTGAAGACAGCCGTTGAAAACAGACCCTTGGTCCAGAGAAGCTGAGAGAGGACAAATACCCCATGTGCAAATAAGAGTGACATTTTTGAGGAACTGCAGCCTAGTGAGAAATGTCCTGGGAGAAAGCCATTTTGAAACCAGAACTTTGGAGCAGACACCAGCCACATGCCTTCCCAGCTAACAGAGGTTTTCCAGACACCATTGGCCATCCTCTAGTGAAGGTACCCAATTGCTGATGTGTTACCTTGGACGCTTTATGGCTTTAAGACTATAACTGTGTAACCAGTTAAACCCCCTTTTATAAAAGCCAATCCATCTCTGGTTTTTTCATTCTGGCAGCATTAGCAAACTAGAACAAAAGCCTACTTTTATATTTATTTGCTTTTCTGCATTGTACTATATTGAGTGCCTTTTCACTTCTATCTGGATATATTTTTCATATCTTCTTGTTATCATGGAGTGAAAATTTGATTCCTAAATACATAACAATCATATTTGGTTTGACAGCAACTTAACTTCAATAGCATGGACATATATTTTTTTCTATATCCCTTTGTCCTCCTACCATATTTTGCACTTGTTACCATTTATATCTTTTTACATTGTATGTCCAAAAAGCTAGATATATCTTTACATTTTATGCATTTGCATTTTAGCATGTGGAGGAAGTAAGAAGTGTAGTTACATACCAAATGATACAGTACAATAATACTGACATTTCTAGTTACCCAAATGGTTACCTTTACTGGAGGTCGTTATTTATTTATGCTGCTTTGAGCCACTGTCTAGTGTCCTTTCTTTTTCCATCTGAAGAATTCCCTTTAGCATTGCTTATAGGGACAGTCTAGTGGTAATGAACTCCCTCAGCCTTTGTTTATCCGAGAATGTCTTAATGTCTCCCTCATTTTTGAAAGAGAGTCCTGCCAGATATAAAATTCTTGGCTGCCAGTGTTTTCTTTTGACACTTAAATATTTCAACCCACTGCCTTCTTGCCGTCATGATTTCTGATGAGAAGTCAGAACTCAATCTACTTGGGACTCCCTTGTACATAATTAGTTGCTTTTTTCTTGGAGCTTTCAGAACACTCTACTTGTCCTTTTCATTTGGTAGTATAATAAATATACGATGGAGTATATTTTTCTTCATGCTTATCCTGTTTGGTATTCTCTGAACTTATTGGATGTTCATATTCATGTCTTTTGCAAAGTCTGGGAAGTTCTCTTTCATTAATTCTTTGACTATTTCTTCTGCCCCTTTATCTCTTTCTCCTCCTTCTGGGACTCCCATAATGCATATATATTGGTGTGCTTGGTGGTGTCCCATCGCTGTCTTAGGCTGTTTTCACTTTTAATATTTCTTTTGTCTTTCTGTTCCTCAGCCTGACTAATTTCTGTTGTTTTGTCTTCAAGTTCACTGATTCTTTCTTTTGCCAGCTCCAATCTCCTGTTGGGCATTCTTCATTTCAATTATTGTGATCTTCAACTCCAGTAATTTTGTTTGGTCCCTTTTAAAAGCTTATATCTATTTACTTAGACTCTCATATTATTCATTCATTATTTTCCTGATTTCTTTTGTTCTTTCTCTTTACTTTCTTTCATCTCCTTGAGCACTTTTAATATAATTTTTTTAAAAGGCTTTGTTCAGTGTGTCCATATTTTCTTTGTTGCTGTTTTCTATATTTTTGTCCTCTTCCTTTGGATGGGCCATCATTTCCTCTTTCTTTGCTTGTCTTGTGCTCTTTTTTTTTAAATTCAGTTTTATTGAGATATATTCACATGCCATACAATCATAAATGATGTAAATCAACTGTTCACAGTACCATCATATAGTTGTGCATTCATCACCCCAATCTATTTTTGAACATTTTCCTTACACCAGAATCAGAAAAAGAATAACAAATAAAAGCTAAAAAGAATACCCAAATCATCTCCTCCATCCCACCCTATTTTTCGTTTAGTTTTTGTCCCCATTTTTCTACTCATCCATCCATACACTGGTTAAAGGGAGTGTGATCCACAGGTTTTCACAACCACACTGTCACCCCTTATAATCTACATTGTTATACAATCGTCTTTAAGAGTCAGTGCTACTGGGTTAGAGTTTGATAGTTTTAGGTGTTTACTTCTAGCTATTCCAGTACATTAAATCCTAAAAAGTGTTATCTATATAGTGTGTAAGAATGTCCACCAGAGTGAACTCTCAACTTCATTTGAAATCTCTCAGCCACTGAAGCTTTATTTCATTTCATTTTGCATCCACCTTTTGATCAAGATGTTCTCAATCCCATGATGCCAGGTCCAGATTCATACCTGGGAATCAATCATATCCTGTGTTGCCAGAGAGATTTACACTCCTGGGAGTCAGGTCCCGCATAGCAGGGAGGGCAGTGAGATCACCTGCCAAGGTGACTTATTTAGAGAGAGAGGGCCACATCTGAGCAACAAAGAGGCACTCAGAGGGAGACTCAGGCACAATTATAAGCAGGCTTATCCTCTCCTTTGCAGTAATGAGCTTCATAGGGGCAAGTCCCAAGACAGAGGGCTAAACATTTCAAGCTGTCAGTCCCCAATGTTTGTGAGAACATCAGCAATAATCCAGGCGAGGAAGTCCAACACCTCCACATCCTCCCCCAGCTCTTCAGGGGAGCCCCAAATATAAATTTTTTCATTCTCTACCCAAATTACTTTGGGATGTGTTGCTTGTACTCTTTTTTTGCACACTGTACAAAGCTGGCATGCTTGTTTCTTGCATTTGTAAACAGCTGGAGATAAGACAGAGGATTTTTTGAGCTTCTGTCCACCTATCAGAAATGTCTGTCCAAGGAACATGCTATGTGAAGGGTTTTCCCTGTCTGTCTGTGCCTCTGTCTTGTTCTGTGCTTTTGCTTGTTAGTTGTTTTGGAGTTCTGTTTACAGGAGGTTGGTTGTACCCTCAGTTTTCTACCTTGCTGTCCTGTGCATTTGACACTGTCAGAACCTCATTTCAGACTGTTCACCTGTATAGTTCTTTACTCTCTTTTCATCATCTTATATTGCTTTTGCCTGGAGGATAAATGCCCTCTCAGAGAGGACATTCCCAAGTCAGTCTTTCCCAGCCAAAATAGGACCAGAGACCCACAATGGGGGCACAAACTGGCTTCAAAGTACCCTGTAAAGGGGATCAAGAAGGGCTCCAAAAATTTCTCCTTTGACTCCCAAAGGCTGAGCTTTTTTGTCTTACCCAGCAAATGCAGCCCTTCAGCTAACCATCCCCTATAGCCATAAGGAAGTGCAGTGTCTTTAAATCTCCACTGCCTCCACTCTGTTGAAACAATGGCTGCCACCTCCTTTGTCTGGGGTGGGGTTCAACTGGTAGTTCCCCCAAGAGCCAGGACCCAGTGATCAAAAACACCAATCAAAATCATGCTCAGTAATTGACTGTGCCAACCCCTTCTTTTGGGGAAGAAGATTTTTACATCATTTTCTGTCACCAGCAGCTAACTGGTGACAGGATCCCTTGGCAGCCTGCTGCAAGAGTGGGGGTTGGGTGCCAGATGGCCACCATCAGAGAAAGCAATTTACATTTCTTTACTGTAACTTATCTGCCTCTTCCTACTCTTCTCTGGATTATGTACAGTATTCTTCTGGCCTCTGGAATTTCAAAAATAGTTGTTTCATACAGTTCCTCACTGACTGTTTAATAGTTGTTGTGATGGTTAGGTTCATGTATCAACTTGGCCAGGTGATAGTACCCAGGTGTCTGGTCAAGCAAGCACTGGCCTAACCATTACTGCAAGGAAATTTGTGGCTGGTTAATAAACCAGAAGGCTGGTTTATTAAATCATCAGTCAGTTGGCTGCAGCTGTGACTGATTACATCAACAAAGGGTGTGTCTTTCACAATGAGAGAATGCAATCAGCTGGATTTAATGCAATCAGTTGAAGACTTTTAAGATAGACAGATAGAGGACCTTCACTTCTTCAGCTGACCAGAGACGTGTTTCCTGAGGAGTTCATCGAAGTTGCCAGTTCATTGCCTGAGGAGTTCATCAGACGTCTTCTTTGGAGTTGCCAGTTTGTTGCCTTCCCTGTGGAATTTGGACTCATGCATACCACACTTACGTGAGACACTTTTATAAAATCTTATATTTATAGATATCTCTAGTTGATTCTGTTTCCCTAGAGAACCCTAACTAATACAACTTGGTACTAGGAGTGGATCTTGAGAAACAGAATCTCAAAATGGGCATTTATAATTGTTTTCTACTCTGATTAGATTCAAAGGCACTAATGACTCCATTTCCAATAATCAAGATGGCACTGACAGCCCATGGAGTGAATTAGCAATGGAGATATGCAAAATATCACTGTTCAATTCTCCTAATCATACTCTTGTATGAAGCAAGGCTCTGGGTAACAGTGTTTTTGACACCTTGACAGAGTTTTGCAGACTTGATAGATATAATGATGTTGGCTGGTTGCTCATAGATACACTGGATAAAGTCATAAGAGAAAGGGACAAGCTAAAAGTTTCAAATTTGAAACTTAAGCTCTGCATGACAGATGTAAACTTTTCTATGTATGCCCTGAAAGAAAATGTTATTTCCTTTGGCCACAGACTTGAGAATTCTGAAAACCAGACCCAGAGTCTCATTGTGTGAGTAGCAAATTTACAACATAAACTAAAACCTCAACCTCGCAGGGTGTCTGCTGTTAAAGTAAAAGCATTGATTGGAAAAGAATGGGATCCTGAAACTTGGGATGGGGACATATGGATTGATAATAATGGCAGTGAGGACATTATTATTGGAATAATGGCAGTGAGGACATTCTGCTGAGTCATTGTTAGATATATCTGTAGTGGTTTGTCCTGAGGAAACAGCCCCCCACCTCCAGTCTGCCTTAAGAAACAGCTTCCCAACCTCCAGTCTGCCCCAAGGAGTGTACCATCCAATCTCCACCTAAAGAGATTAATCTTTCAGTGCCTGCTAAACCTGTAATCACCTCCTCTGAGGAAGCAGCCCTCACTCCTCTGTCTGGAGAGATTAATCCTGTTTCAGGAGATGAAAGTGCAACAGAATGTCATGAGGTAAATGGCTTGAGAGATAATTCTAATTGTTTTCATGACCCACCCCCACCATCAGTCTTTGCTTCAAGACCTGTAACTAGGCTAAAGTCCCAACAGACCCCGAAGGGTGAGGTACAAAGTGTGACCCATGAGGAAGTATGCTATAATCCAAAAGAACTATATGAGTTTTCCAACTTATACAGACAGAAATCAGGAGAATTTGTGTGAGAATGGATATTAAGTGTGTGGGATAATGGTGGAAGGAATATAAAGTTGGATCAGGCTGAATTTACTGATACGGGCCCACTAAGCAGAGATTCTGCATTCAATGTTGTAGCTTGAGGGGTTAGAAAGGGCATTAACAGTTTGGGTGGTTGGCTGAAACATGGATCAAAAGGTGGCCAACATTACCTGAGGTCAAAATGCCAGAGCTGCCCTGGCTTAATATAGAGGAGGGGATTCAAAGGTTTAGAGAGATTGGAATGTTAGAGTGGATTTATCATGGAAGACCTGCTCACACAACCCTGGAATGTCCAGAGGACACATTTTTTACCAGGACTGTGAGGAATAAATTTGTGAGACTAGCTCCATCATCCCTGAAGAGTTCTGTAGTTGCCCTTTTCTGTAAGTCAGATATTATTGTGGGAACTGCTGTCACTGAGCTGGAATCCTTAAACACAATGGTGATAATCAGATCTCAAGTTGGCAGAAGCCATGTGGCAGCAGTTAATCATCAAAGACAAGGTGGGTGTGGCTACCATAATGGAAAATAGGCTAAAGGCAGCAGTCAAAATAATCTGACTCACAGAGACTTATGGCATTGGCTAGATCACAGAGTATCTAGCAGTAAAATAGATAGGCAGTCTACTAAATTCTTGTTTGCGCTGTATAAGCAGAAGAATTCTAGGTCAAGTGAACAAAAGTCTACCTTGAATTACAAAAACAGAGAGTTATGGCCCCTTAATCAATTCCTAGACTTGAGACAGTTTACAGATCCAGAGCCCCTTGAGTGAGGAAAGGCCAGGTACCCTTGGGGAAGGACCCTGTTACACTGCCAAAAATTCATACTGTTAATCTTCCTCCCATCCTTCCCTGGGGGACCTACGGCCTTTTACCAGGGTAATTGTGCATTGGGGAAAAGGAAATGATCAGACATTTCAGGGATTATTAGACACTGGTTCAGAAATGACATTAATTCCAGGAGACCCAAAATGTCACTCTGGTCCACCAGTTAGAGTTGGGGCTTATGGAAGTCAGGTGATTGATGGAGTCTTAGCTCAGGTCCATCTCCTAGTGGGTCCAGTGGGTTTCTGGACCCATTCTGTGGTTATTTCCTCAGTTCTGGAATACATAATTGGAATAGACATTCTCAGCAACTGGCAGAATCCTCACATTGGTTCCTTGACTCATGGAGTGAGGGCTATTATGGTGGGAAAGGCCAAGTGGAAGCTGCTAGAACTGCCCCTGCCTAGCAAAATAGTAAACCTGAAGCAATACTGGATTCCTGGAGGGATTGCGGAGGTTAATGCCACTCTTAAGGACTTGAAGGATGCAGGGGTGGTGATTCCCACCACATCCCCATACAATTCTCCTATTTGGCCTATGCAGAAAACAGATGGGTCTTGGAGGATGACAGTGGATTATCATAACCTTAACCAGGTGGTGATTCCAATTGCAGCTGCTGTTCCAGATGTGGTATCATTGCTTGAGCAAATCAACACATCCCCTGGTACTTGGTGTGCAGCTGTTGATCTGGCAAATACTTTTTTCTCCATCACTTTTAGGACTACGAGAAACAGTTTGCATTCAGCTGGCAAGGCCAGCAGTGTACATTCACTGTGCTATCTCGGGAGTATCAACTCTCTAGCCCTATGTCATAACATTGTCTGCAGGGATCTTTTCTCCCTCCCACAAGACCTCACAGTTGTCCAATATATTGATGTTATCATGTTGATTGGACCTAGTGAGCAAGAAGTAGCAACTACTCTAGATTTGTTGGTAAGGTATTTGCATGGCAGGGGATGGGATATAAATCCAACAAAAATCCAGGGGCCTTCCACCTCAGTAAAATTTCTAGGTGTCCAGTGGTGTGGGACATGTCAAGATATCCCTTCTAAGGTGAAAGATAAGCTGTTGCATCTGGCCCCTCCTATAATAAAAAAAGAGACACAATGCTTTGTTGGCCTCTTTGGATTTTGGAGACAGCATATTCCTCATTTGGATGTGCTGCTCCAGCCCATTTACTGAGTGACCAGAAAAACTTCTAGTTTTTATTGGGGACTGGAACAAGATGAGGCTCTGTGACAGGTTCAGGCTGCTGTGCAAGCTGCTCTACCACTTGGACCATATGATCCAGCTGGTCCAATGGTGCTAGAAATGTTAGTGGCAAATAGAGATACTATTTGGAGCCTTTGGCAGTCTCCTGTAGGAGAATCACAATGTAGGCCCTCAGGATTTTGGAGTAAAGCCTTACCATCCTCTGCAGATAACCACTCTCCATTTGAGAAACAGCTTTTGGCCTGTTATTGGGCCTTAGTAGAGACAGAATGCTTAACCATGGGCCACTAAATTACCATGAGACCCTAGTTACCTGTCATGAGCTGGGTGTTGTCCAACCTGCCAAGCCATAAAGTTGGGTGTGCTCAGCAACACTCCATCATAGAATGGAAATGGTATATATGAGATAGAGCTCAAGCAGGTCCTGAAGGCACAAGTAAGTTACATGAGGAAGTGGCCCAAATGCCCATGGCCCCCACTCCTGCCACATTTCTTTCTCTTTCCCAGCCCATAGCTATGTCATCTTGGGGAGTTCCTCACAGCCAGTTGACTGAGGAAGAGAAAACTTGGGCCTGGTTTACAGATGGTTCTGCATGATATGCAGGCACCACCTGAAAGTGGACAGCTGCAGCATTGCAGCCCTTTTCTGGGATGTCCCTGAAGGACAGTGGTGAGGAGAAATTCTCCCAGTGGGCAGAACTTCAAGCAGTGCATCTGGTTGTTCACTTTGCTTAGAAGGAGAACTGACCAGAGGTGCATGTGTATACTGATTCATGGGCTGTTGCTAATGGTTTGGCTGGATGGTCAGGGACTTGGAAGGAACATGATTGGAAAATTGGTGCAAAGAAGTCTGGGGAAGATGTATGTAGATAGACCTTTCTGAGTGGGCAAAAAACATGAAGATATTTGTGTCCCATGTGAATGCTTACCAGAGGGTGACTTCAACAGAAGATTTTAATAATCAAGTGGATACCAATCAGCCTCTTTTCCCAGCCATTCCTGTTATCGCCCAATGGGCTCATGAACAAAGTGGTCATGGAGGTAAGGATGGAGGTTATGCATGGGCTCAGCAACATGGACTTCCACTCACCAAGGCTGATCTGGCCACAGCCACTGCTGATTGCACAATTTGCCAGCAGCAGAGACCCATACTCAGTTCCCAATATGGCACAATTCCCTGAGGTGATCAGCCTGCTACCTGGTGGCAGGTTGATCACACTGAACCACTTCCATCATGGAAGGGGCAGTGATTTGTTCTTACTAGAATAAACACATACTATGGATATGGGTTTGCCTTCCCTGCATGAAATGCTTCTGTCAAAACTACCATCCATGGACTTATGGAATGCCTTATCCACTGTCATGGTATTCCATACAGCATTGCTTCTGACCAAGGAACCCACTTCACAGCAAATGAAGTGAGGGAATGGGCACATGCTCATGGAATTCTCTGGTCTTATCATGTTCCCCATCATCCAGAGGCAGCTGGGTTGATAGAATGGTGGAATGGCCTGTTGAAGACTCAGTTACAATGCCAACCAGGTGGCAATACCTTGCAGGGCTAGGAAAGTGTTCTCCAGGAGGTGGTGTATGCTCTGAATCAGTGTCCACTCTATGGTGCTGTTTCTCCCATAGCCAGGATTCATTGGTCCAAGAATCAAGGGGTTGAAACAGGCATGGCATCACTCACTATCACTCCTAATGATCCACTAGGAAAATTTTTGCTTCCTGTCCCTGCAAGCTTAGGTTTTGCTGGTCTACAAGTCTTAGTTCCAAAAGGAGGAGGAAACACAGCAATAATTCCATCAGGAAACACAGCAATAATTCCATTGAACTGGAAATTAAGACTTCCACTTGGCCATTTTGGGCTTTTTATGCCTCTGAATCAACAGGCAAGGAAGGGGATTACTGTACTGGCTGGGGTGATTGATCCTATCAAGTGGAAGTAGCACTGCAACTACACAATGGAAGTAAAGAAGAGTTTTCCTGCCATACAGGAGATCCCATAGCGTGTCTGTTAGTACTACCATGCCCTGTGATTAAAGTCAATGGAAAAACTACAACAACCCAATCCAGGCAAGAAACTTCAGGAGTGAAGGTCTGGGTCACCCCACCAGGCAAAGAACCACAGTCAGCTGAAGTGCTTGCTGAAGGTAAAGGGAACATGGAATGGGTAGTGGAAGAAGGTAGTGATCAATCTGAACTACAACCACGTGACCAATTACAGAAATGAGGACTATGATAGCATGAATATTTTCTCCTTGTTTTGTTCTGATATTTAAGTTAAAGGAGATCAGTTTTAAGAGATAATGTCACCCAAGGACTTGTACCCTATTCTGGAGAGATTTAGTGTGTTTCTGGTTGTATGCAGGACAGCAGAGTATTATTAGGTGAAATATATATCTGTTATTGTTCTCTACTTAGAGATAAAGTATGGTTTAAGGCAATGTGTATAACTGCCAGGTTGACAAGGGGTGGACTGTGATGGTTAGGTTCATGTGTCAGTTTGGCCAGGTGATAGTACCCAGGTGTCTGGTCAAGCAAGCACTTGCCTAACTGTTACTGCAAGGACATTTGTGGCTGGTTAATAAACCAGAAGGCTGGTTTATTAAACCATCAGTCAATTGGCTGCAGCTGTGACTGATTACAGTGATGAAAGGAGTGTCTTTCACAATGAGAGAATGCAATCAGCTGGGTTTAATCCAATCAGTTGAAAACTTTTAAGCAAGACAGTTAGAAGACCCTCACACCTAAGTGTTCCCTGAGGAGTTCATTAAAGTTGCCAGTTTTCTGCCTGAGGAATTCTTCAAACATCTTCATTGGAGTTGCTAGTTTGCTGCCTACCCTATGGAATTTGGACTCATGCATATAAAATCTTATATTTATAGATATCTCCTGTTAATTATGTTTCCCTAGATAACCCTAACTAATACAGTTGTTTTTGTTGGAGGACTGTTTAATAGTTGTTTTGGTTAGAGCTCCCTACTCCATCATCTTTCCTGAAAGTCTCCTTTCATTACTTCTTAATGTAGTTGCATTTTATAGTCTGTAGGAAGCAAGCTGTAGAGTTATTTATCAAAAAATACAATACTAATGGCATCTATAATTACCCAAATAGTTACCTTTGCTAGGCATCTTTATTTCTTTATGTCTAGAACCCTTTCCTTTCTGTCTGATGAATTACCTTTAGCATTGCTTGTAGGGCAGGTCTACTGGTGATGAATTCCTTCAGCTTATGTTTTTCCAGGAGTCTCTTCATGTCTCCCTTATTTTTGAAAGAAGTCTTGCTGGATTAAAAATTCTTGGCTGGTAATTGTTTTCTTTTAGCACTTTATTTCAACCCACTACCTCTTGTCTCTATGGTTTCTGCTGAGAAGACAGAACTCAGTATTATTGGGACTCCTTTGAGCATGACATGTTGCTTTTCTCTTGCAGCTTTAAGAACTCTCTCCTCATCTTTTGAATTTGATAGTCTGTCCAATATTTGATGGGGTGTGTTCTTATGTTTTATCTCTGGGCTTCTTGAATGTGCATATTCATGTCTTTTGCTAAGTTTGTAAGTTGTCTGTCATTATTTTTTTGAATATTCCTTTTGCCCCTTTCTCTTTTTCTTCTCCTTCTGGAATGCCCATAATGTTTATACTGGTAAGCTTGATTGTGTGCCAGAGATCTCAGGATAATTTCACTTTTTATGTATTATTTTTTCTGTTTCTCTGATTACCTCATTTCTACTGTCTTGTCTTTGAGTTTGCTGATTCTTTCTTCTGCCAGCTCCAATCTGCTATTGAAAACCTCCTGGGCATTTTTCATTTCAGTTGTGGTCCTCAACTCCAGCAGTTCTGTTTGTTCCTTTTATACAGTTTCTATCACTTTATTAAGATTCTCATATTGCTCATTGTTTTTCTGATATCCTTTAGTTTTTTCTATGTATTTTCCTTCATCTCCTTGTGCATTTTCATGATAATTTTTAAAAAGTCTTTATTTGGTATGTCCACAGTCTGGTCTTTTTCATTGATGTTTTTGGGATCTTTATCCTATTCATTTTGATGTGCTATCATTTCCTGTTTATTTGCCTTTTACTCTTTTGTTGCACACTGCACTTTTTAATATTTTAACATGTGAACTTTCATAATTATTCCCTGAAATGTCTGTTTCTTGATTTTATAACCAGCTGTTGATATGACAGATTTTCTTGGGTATCGGGTGTCCTATTGGGGAAGTCTGCCTATGGTGAATGCAAAGTACAGGGTTCTCCCTGTTTTTTTCTGGGTTTTTATCTTGTCTTGGGCTTGTGCTTGTTATTTGCTTTGGAGTTTTCCTGTTTACAGGAGTTTGAATTCCTTCTCTATTTCCCAGTGTTTAAAGCAGGTAATTCTTTGCTCCAGGCCATCTGCCTCAATAGTTTCTTATACTGCTTTGTTTGTCTTCTCAATCTGCTTTTGCTTGGAGAGCAGATTGTGGGAGGGGGGCATGCTGGAAAAGACTTTCCCAAGTCAGTTATGGCCATGGACCCATATAGGTGGCACAGACTGTCTTCAAACTGCCTTGGGCAGGCAATCAGAAAGTGCACAAGGAATTTCTTTTACGGCTCCCCAAAGGTGCACTTTCTTGACATGCCCATCAAATGCAGACCTTCAACTATCCCCAGCACCTCTGAGGAAGCAGAGAATCTTTAAGTTGTCTCAGTTGCCTTTGTCTGTTGCAATGGCTGTCCTCAGAACCAGGACCCCAGCACTCTGAAATTGCTATTCAAAAGCCATTATCAGCAATTGGTTGTTCCCACCTCTGGTCTTGGGGTAGAGGATTTTTGAGTCCCTTTTTGTCACCTGTGAGCTAGCCAGGGACCAGAGTCCACAGTGACCTGCCACAGAGTGGGAAAAGGGTGCTGGTAACTGTATGTAGAGAGAGCAGTTTACTCATCATTACTGTAATTTACTAGCCTCTTCCTCCCCACTCTTCCTTGGAACAATGTTCTCCTGGACTTTGAAGTTTTTGAAATAGTTGTTTCAGGCACTTCCTTTCAGTTTAATATTATTCTGTTGTAGAACCTTAATACTGGAGCTTCCTACCCCATCTTCCCACAATTCCCCTGAAGTTATTCATTTCCACCCTTTCCATATTGCACTCTCTGGAAGGAAGTTCAGTGGGTCTTTTGAATCTACAATTTCATGTCTTTTATAAATGCTGAAATGTTCTCAGCCATTATATATTTGAATTTTGCCTCGCCTCTATTTATTTATTTAACAAAAATTTGTTGAAAGTCTTCTATTGTTCTTGGTGCTGGGAATGCAGTAGTGAACAGACAACAGTCACTGCCTTCATGAAGCTTCCATTCTGTTGGGGCAAGAGAGACAAACAAGCAAGTAGAATAAATGTTTTGTTGAAAGTGCATAAATACTAAGGGAAAACTAAATCAGAGAAGGAATAGAGGGAGTTTTAGGGGATGTAGTATTAAATAGGGTGGCCAGAGATGGATTCATTGAGAAGGTAACATTTAAGTAAAGACCTAAAGGAGATGGAAGTCATCGAAGAGTATTAGAGGCAGAGGAAAAAACTAGTTTCAGTGTTCTGAATAGAAGAAACATGGCATGTTCAAGGATCAGAAAGAAGTTCAAAATTTTTGCAGTTTTAGGAGTCCTGAAGTTTTTCAGAGCTGTTGATTTTACTGACTTACCACCAACCACTATAAACTAAATGCTTAGCTTGGATTTTTGGGTTACTCAGGTAGCATCTTCGCATCTACCCAGTGAGGGCATACTTTATTACAAATCCTTAGAAGCAGCTTTCCCCTCTTCCTATAACTGAGCAGAGACAGGAACAATTCCTTGCTGTCTTTTGTGGAGAGGATTTGTTTAGTTTATCTCTTGAGGATGTCATTTTTTTTTTTATTTTTTTCTGGATCTCTGCTCTCATCTGTCATCTGGCAACATGCCTAGACTCTGTCTTCTTTTCCTTGCATAGTCCCCCAGAATCAATGGTTTAGGCTACCCCACCAGGGATTGGCAAATGCTGCAAAAGTGTGCCAGTTCAGCATCTGTATGTTGACATACACTTTTCTGGATCTCTGGATAATGCTTTCTCTCTCTCTTTTTTATTATCTTTTAAAATTTTTGTGCAGATAGCATTACATTTAGAGGTTTTCATTTTCTGTTTAGTCCCTCATCAAATGCAATACCAATATTACTTGCATCTTCCACAAAAGTGGTATTCTTTGATAGTCCAACCAATCCTGGGCACCAGAGGTGGCATGGCTTGAGCAGGAATGTAGTTGGATGTAAAATGAGTTTTACACATAGCCTGTAGATACCTCCTTCAATAAAAATTAGGCAGTTGTTCCAATTGCAAGAGTAGTTGTTTGGTCCACTTTTAATTTTTTTCTGGGTGCATGTCATGAACTCATCATGTTCCCAATAGCTACTTTCTGTCTCTTTATTCTGAATGCAAAATAATAAGTCTTTTTATGATTTCTATTGAAATACAAAAAAATAATCAAACATGATTTCTAAATAGAGGGCTTTTAACAAGGGGATTTTTAGAAGTCACATTCTCTTCCCTGTTGCAGAGATTTCCCTCTTTCTCTAAAACAATAGATAATAGTAGTTCTTTGTTTTTCCCACTATCTACCATGTCTACCATGTGAAGGAAAAAAATGTTAAATAATGTTTTTTTCCACCTAAATATCTTAGCACCCTAATATTGTCAAGGATATTTAGGGAGTCCCTGAGATCTTTACTTGGACCTGTTCATGTGGGTCCTAGTTATAGAACTTGGAATTGGTTGTAGCCTTTTGCTCAGGTTATGAACTGAGCAAGTCATCAATCTGAGAGAGACATGAGTCCAAGGCCCTGAGTCTCAGAAAAGGCAATTATGGAAGGATATGGGGCTACAGATAAAGTGGGACCATCTTTATATAATTCTGGGGTCTTGGCTAGTTGGGATTTTAGGGTTATGAAGAAAGCCATAGGTTCATTCAGTTTAAGGAATAGACTTGTACTTGGGCTTGGGTTCTGCTGAAGAAATCTAGTTCTGTTGAGATTTCCAGAAATTTCTTGGATTACAGCAATTGGATTTTCAGTTATCTAATAAGATTTTGGGTCATGCTGTGAATACATCCCTGAAAGATTCCTTGATGAAAGATTTTAAAGAACAGAGACAGCCGGTTAGCTGGTCCATTGGCTCTTTACTACAGACTGATAACATTTTGCTGAGTACCTTCTTTATATCAGATATTATGCTAGGTTCTTTAAATACTTATTTTATTTTATGCTTTTGAAGCTAAGCACTTAAAAATTCTTCTTTCACAGACAAATAAGGTTCAGATAAAGCAATTTACTTATAATCACAAATCTTTTGGCTCAAAAGTCTTGCTCTTTTTATTATACATGCCAACTTTGTTCCATTGGTCAGATATGGAGTCAGTTTTGGAGGAAATGAGTAGCTCAGCAAGTCAGAAGCTAGGGAAACTAGGTTAGTTAAATTTTGAATCTCTGAGTGGTTAGAACACTTTAAATCTTTATATCTCAACACAGCATATACATAGGGACTGGGATAAAGCTGAACTCATTGGTGAAAGTCAAGCAGACAATGTGAGACCTGGATCCTGGCAGAGTTGACAGCACCAAAACCACATATAAATGTGAAAAAGGATTCAGAATATATGGCTGGTCACAGTGAGAAAGAATTCATAGAAGGGGTTTTGAAGCAGAAAAAGGATTTGAATTGTCTCTGACTCAGCAAATATTTATCAAATGATCCCTTTGCATATGACATTTTGCTTGGGGACAAGTAAAGCAAAGGTAGAATATGCCTCCAAAGAATTTATATTATGCAAATTACTATATGATGGAATGGAATAAATACCAAATAAAGAAACAAGTACATGCTATGGGATCATAGATTAATTACTTGACTGGAGCATTAATGGAAGGCTTAACAAAAGAGTTGACATGCAAACAAGCTGTTAAAAGATAAGGTAACATATTCCATGAGAAAACAACATGAGAAACAGTACAGAGACTTGAGTAGTCCAAGGATATAAATAAGAAAAATGAGTGAATTCTATTTTGGGAAATGGCAAGACAGAGTGAGGTGCATGCAGTTATTTTGGTTCACTGGTACCTATTCTGCCTTCTTATGAAAACAGAATCTTTATTTTATTTGGGGGAAATACCACTCCCTAATCTCTAAGTCTTGTTGTTTATATGTGCCGGTTACCCTTCTTTTTACAAAATCATGTGTGAGCCCGTGATCTTGGCCTAGCCAATTAGCATACTTCTCCCCTGACCACAATGACTAGTTCAAAGATGGTCATGTGACCCAAGTCACATGGGGCTTTGATTGGAGCTATTAGGAAATAGATTACTTACAGCTAGGGTTGCTAGGGTGTGAGGATGTGCACTTGGAGCTTCCAGGGATCACCATAAATGGAAAACGTACCTCAGAATGAAGTGTCCAGAGAGAAAATCAGAACCAAAAGCCAGAGACAATGTTTTGAACTCACCTGAATTTTCATTTATGTGAGCTGATAACTCTTCCCCCCACCCCCAGACCCTTATTTCTTTTTGTTTGATTTTATTTGAATTTGATGTGTGTTGCTGACTAATACACAGGACAAGGAGCCCTATCATGGAAAGTGAGCCACGTAAGGAGGCAGATGAATTAATAGAGGCCATTGGGCTGTGTTGAAATTAGTGAGAAATGAGACTGGGAAAGTATTATAATACTAGTTGGCACAGAGTCAGAGTGGATGGATAATTTAGCAGATAGGAGTCATTCCAGTTTTTTCAGCAGGAGACTGATGGAAGTAAAGAGTTTAATCTTGGTCCCATTTTTAGGAGTAATTTTTTAGTTTTATTTTTCTCCTCTCTGTCTCTGCATTAGTTGTATTTTTAGCAAGCCCATTTTTGTATCTTATGGGTGTCTTTTTTTGTAGCACCTAGCCCTTAAATTAATCAAGATCCCAAATCTCAGTTTTGTGTTTCTCTGAAACATGACAAGGGGAACAGCCTCACCAGATACCTATCAGTTGGATTCCATCATTTCCTCTTCTAAATCCATAAACCACTGAATTATATTTCTGTCATGATAATAAACCCAGTGTGACTTGTGCTACAGTCATGTGGACACTTTTCTTCAAACTACCCACTCCTTTCCCCCTACACCAGATTGTGTTCTCCTTTGTGGGCAGGTACTAAGTATTGTGCATTTTTTAGAAGTTATTTTTCACAGTGCCAGTCCATTCTCTTGAACATAATAGACAGTCAAATGCTTCTGAGGAAAATTTTCCTTTAAATGGAAGCATGATTACATTTTTGTTAAAGTGGGTATTAGTATATAGACTTAGAGATGGTAACCCCTTAGAAAATTTTGTTAGTCTTTTTAACAATTAAAGGAAGAAATAACTCATGGAAAAGACTGTTTGACATTTTGAATGTGCATAGGCATTTATCCTAAGAAAAGGAGATACTAATGCCTCCAGAAGTCAGGGAAAAGCCTTGGATATTTTTAAAAGTATAATTCTTCTCACTCTATTTCTCCCATTCTCTTTTCATGCTACACTCAATAATTTTCTTTTTCAAAAAATTAGTATGTAAGTGTAGATACTCCCCTTGAAGGGGGTGATGCTTAATTCTGCCTCCGCACTCTTTCCCCTTGAAGGTACTCTAGATTTAGTGACTCGCTTCCAAAGGATAGAGTAAGGAAAGGGGAAAACAGTAGCTTCACAATGGAGAATCCTGGTAAACACTAACCTATCCCGCTGATGAAAGTTAACATTGCAGTGATGTCATATGAATAAGTGCCCCTGATGTGATGTGAGGAGAAGGGCACTTAGTCTCTATTGCATTCTTTCCACATACCCACAACCACAATTTAATCATGAGAAAAACAACCAAAAAAGCCTGATTAGGGACTATTGTACAGGATACCCGGCCAGTACTCCTTTAGACTCTCATGATCATGAAATCAGCAAGGGAAGACTGAGAAACTCCCATAGACCAGAGGAGACTGGGGATAAGTGACAACTAAATATAAAGTGGGACCCTGAACTGGTTGTCCTGGGACAGAAAGAGGTCTTTGATGGAAATATTGGTGGAATTCAAATGAAGTCTAGAGTTTAGTTAATAGCAATGTTCCAATGCCAGTTTTGTAGACACGTGTCAAATTAATGTAAGATGTTAACTAACGTAAGATGGGAAACTGAATGAGGATTATATGGAAACTCTCTGTACTATCTGTGCAACTTTTCTGAAGATCTAAAATTATTACAAAATAAAAAGTTTACTTAAAATTGTTATGAAGTATTTCAGACATACAAAAAGCTAAGAAGAATATAATCATCTATGCACCCATCATCAAGTTAAGAAATAAAAATCACAAATATGTTTAAAGTCGTCTATGTACCCCTCCACAATACTGATATATTCTTCTTGAGAGTTAATCATTCTTTTAAGTTTGTCTTTATCATTTCTATGTATGTCTTTATGCTTTTCCGTAGGTATATGTGTGTAAGTCAACAGACTATGCATACTATTTTGTTACATATTTTTAAACTTAAATTAATGATACCACTCTGTATGCATCCTTCTTCAGCTTGCTTTATTCATTCAATAATATATAGTTGTTGAGGTCATTTATGAGGTTCGTGGATCTTGCTCCAATCATTCATTCAACAAATATTTATTTCCTTCTACCACATGCCAGGCAGAGAACAAGGTGCTGGGCATTCAGCAATAAATCAAATATTCTTAGAGGGCACTGTGCTTGAAGATGGATATATGAGCAGTGTTATTGATAACGCCACAGTCTGGTTAGGGGGCCATCGCACTGTAAGAGCTTAGGGTACAGATATTTGTTTCTAATTTGAACATTGTCTCCAAATATTCCCTGTGTTATCCTTATGGCCTGCAGGCATGTATTGTTTGGTAAACCCTATGTCTTTTAAATTTTTCACTTTAATAGATTTTTGCATTTTAAATCAACAAGATTTAAAAACGAAGAGATTTTGCATAACAATTTCGATTTCCAGCTTCAATTGAAAAATCTGGCCCCGCTGGGCTGAGTCCCACCTGGTTACTGGTTGGAGGAACAGAGGAGCTGCTGCCTTTCATTTCCTCACAGCCTGCTTTGCCGTTTACATGACTGCTCTGCTACTTGTACTCCCCAATGGTTGTTTTCCTCCCCTTTAGTAGAGAAGTTGTGAGTTTCCGGGAAAATCATGCATAAAATATGGGATTCCTGTATACCACCCTATTATTAACACCTTGCATTTGTGTGGAACATTTGCCATGTCTGATGATAGCACATTTTCCTAATTGTACTATTAACTACAGTCCATGGTTTAACTTAGGGTTCACTGTTTGTGTAGTGTAGTTACATGAATTTTTTTAAAAAAATTTATTCTGTTACCATATATACAATCTAACATTTCCCCTTTTAATCACATTCAGATATATATATTCAGTGCTATTAATTACATTTACGATGTTGTGTTACCATCACCGCCATCCAATACCAAAACATTTCCATTGTTCCTAATAGGAAACTTGTACATTTTAAGCCTTAACTTCCCATTCCCTAGCTCCACCCCGTCATCCCCTGGCAACCAATATTCTAGACTCTGACTCTATGAGTTTGCTTATCCTGATTATTTGAAATCGGTAAGATCATCCAATATTTGTCTTTTTGTGTCTGGCTTGTTTCACTCAATATGACATTTATGACCCTTGAGCCCTGCAGTAGGTATGTTTAAGATCCTCATTACCCACATACAATCCCTTGAATGTTGTCATTGATAGTGTTGATAAACATGGGAGAGTGAAAAAATGTATATATACCCACATACAGCTTGAAATTTAAAAGCTTGAAATTTAAAACCTTGTCTGTGCTTTGGTGAGTCTTCTCTTCTTAATGGGAATGATATCATTTCTTGTGGCTATACAAACCTTTGTTCTACAAGTCAGTACAGTTTTCAAAATTTCATGGATTTACTGCAGTTTGTTCCACTGTTGCTTGAGAGCCTGAACATGCAGAACATGGTTCTAACTGCCGAGGAAATTCAAAGAGAGACATAGCTTTGTTGCTGCCCTCAAGGATCTTGTATTGTGGTTAAAACTAATCAACAAATAATTGTGTGATTCAACATATTTATTGGCCACTTGCTATGAGCTATGAATATAAAAAGGGAACGTCCTATAGGCAAAGAGAATGACATGGGTGAATAAGACATGATTCTTGATCTCAAGTACTTTGTTATTATCAAGGGCAGTGGTCCTCAGAGTTCAGTGATTAGGGAAAGGACCAGGAATCTCCAGGTTTAACAAGTAACTCGGGCAGAGGCAGATTCACTGGGAAACTAATAGGGCTTAAGTAACAGGGCCCTCCCTTGCATCGGCTCTGTGAGTGCTAGCAGTTGCTGGGAATTATAGAGTGCTTTAGGTTGGAGGGGAACCAGGAACAATTTCTATTCAAGCACAGTTGGAAAATTTACTAAAGTGACCTGAATTTCCAAGTTTCCAGGAATTGTTGTGATCTCTTTTCTCCTGATAAATGAATGTTCATGTTTGTACCCAATTTTGATTCATAATCTTGTATTCTTTTCCTTAAAGTGAGATCATCAGATTGTATATGGTTCAGGCTGCTGGCCTCAGGTGATTCTGATGCATGTGTCTGGACCAATCTTAGACAAATGCTGATTCAGGATTTATGAAACAGGGGGTGAGATAGAATATAAAAACAACCATTTGTAATACCTGTGGAGTATCATAAAGATTGTGGTTTTCGAGTCAAAGGTAATGGTAGAGGTGAACAGGGGAAGCAAAATTTAATTTGGAAATTTTAAACTCTATGTCTAGTGTGATGGTTAAGTTCATGTGTCAACTTGGCCAGGTTATGGTGCCCAGTTGTATGGTCAAGCAAGCATAGGCTCGATTGCTACTGTGAGAACATTTCGTGGACTTAAATCATCAGTAAGTTGATTGCATGTGTGGCTGATTATATCTACAATTGACTGAGGAGGTGGCCTTCAACAATTAGAGATGTCTCATCCAATCAGCTGAAGGCTTTAAAAGGGGAAGGGATGATTTCAGCAGTCGTAAGAGGGAATTTCCGTCTTTACTTCAGCCAGCCAGCTTCTCCTGGAGAATTCAAGGACCTTCATTGGGGTTCCCCGCTTGCAGCCTGCCCTACAGAATTTTGACTTGTGCATCCCCACAGTGATGTGAGACAATTCTTCTAAAAATCTCATAATATTTACAGATATCTCCTGTTGGTTGTCTCCCTAGAGAACCCTAACTAATACATCTAGCAAGCTTGTGACCACCTGATGCCTGCCTGCCATGCAGTGGCAATTTGGATAATTTCACCCATTTGCTAAATGAGTATGTGTTAGAGGTGTGTTGGAGAAGTACCTAATTGTGGGTATTTAATTTTTTTTTTCATTATTTGAATGTTGTTGAATTGACAGGATTATTCCTTTATGGGTAGAATTTTCTGAGTGCATAGGAGTACATTGTTAGCCCATCCCTCAATTACTCTGCTTCTTTTCTCCCTCTTACCCTGAGCTTTTCACAGTTGAGTCCACTGTTTCCCATACTGTTTCTACCTTTCCCCCACCTGCAAGCTCAGGCTTCCTCTAAGGAAGTCCTTATTGAGACAGAAAGTATTTGAGTAACCTCAGCTTCACTGTATGATTGGGATTTCATTCAGAATTGAGCCCTTGTGATCCAGCTATGTTTCCTAGGTTCTACATCCATCCCACTCCCAAGATGATGCCAAAAGCAGATCTGGGGATCAGGTGGTATTTTTGTATGTGCTCTACCTCCTTCCCTTTCACTTCTCCTAACCCTCAGGCAAAAATCACCCTGAGTTCAAGCACACTGTACCTTATGATGTGGACTGGTCCAAACTGAACCACTAGAGTCAAATTCCTACTGAATGTGTTCTTGGAAATATTGAAGAAGAAGATTTGCTCCCTACTGAATGTGTTCTTGGAAATATTGAAGAAGAAGATTTGCTCAGAATCTTGCCTATCTAGCAGTTTTGAGTGTCTTGTACATTCTGGACACCTTACTAAATGCTTTACATATGTTATCTCAGTCTATTATGCAGGTATTAACATCCTCATTGTAAATACAGATGACAAAACTGAGACTTGCCCAAAGGCATGTAGCAACAAACAGAGCAAATTTGAACCCAGACCTATGGATTCCAAATTCATCATCTTTTAGGAATCAGTGATTATTTGTTTTATCACAGGTATATATGGTTTATATCTACATAGAGTTTCCATATATATTCCCAGGGCAAGGTATCAGTGAATAATTAGATTCAAACAGGGCCCTGTGCAACCCAGGAAAAAGGGAGCCTTAGCAGTGACTGCCTTAGAAGCCCAGGATTTTGGGTAAGGCAGATGTTCCTCGAATCTGTGGCAGGAGTATTGTGGAGGAGTGTTTCCTTACAGACCAAGAGGAAGCAAGCTTAGTAGGAGTCCTAATTAGATGCATGGAACTATTCTTTGTACTATGTATGCTAACTCTGAGCTATCAAGACCCCATTTTGGCACATCTTAAATTTATGTTGTAAAAGAAATGAATTAGATCAGTAACAGGGTGGCAAGTGATATTTTCTAGGGTTAACCTTGAGCATTTTGTTAGTTATCTCTCTAAATGGCAGTCCTGCCACATTGCCATTTTTGCATTTGGCAAAAGGATTGCCACCACATCATAACTTACTAGCTGAAATGTTCCAGCACAATCATCTTGTGAAGTGTTGGGGCTATTGCAATATGATTTCCCAAAACTCTATAAATTTTGTCTCCTTCGATACTCTTAATGTGGGGTTGCAGGGACTGATAATGATGGCATAGCAGCTTGAGGGGAAAGCTATGATCATTTCTGGCAGAGTGGTAATGTCAGCAAAGACAGAAGAGACCCTAGAAAATATGCCACTGGCTGTACTTATAAAGCCATGTCACCCGGGAGTGTAGACCTCCACAGCGAGGCAGTGCCAGTTCTGCCATCAGTCATGCCCGTGGACCCAGCTCACGCATCTTTCTCAGTGACTGTTTCTCTCCTCTCACAGACTTCCAGTGTGCAGTGACTAGCTATGGGTCTGTTTCACCATTTGAAAGAACATATTTTATTTTTCTTAGTTCAGCATTGGATAACTACTAAACAGCAGCCATCTGTAAGCCTGCCAAGTCACATAGTGTTTTGGCTCACTATTCTAGCCCTTTCCCCTGGGAAAAAAAATTGCAAAATTCCAAAAAAGTTTACCGAGGTATGCTGTATATTGCTGAAACAGTATTGCTGCCTTGTAAGAAATGAGGTGAAGACTGTCTGACGCCAAACATCCCTTGAGAATGTGGATGTATATCATTCCTTTCTAGGCTGCTGAATAAATATGCTCATGTTTTTTTCCCCCTGATTTGGAATCTGAATAGCAATATTTACCTGTCCAAGGCTTTGAAATCTCTTGGTTTGGAAGAAAAGATTTGCAGGAGTCTTGATGGGGTAGGGACTGTGATTTCTTCGCTCAGGACCAGCACAGTGCCTGGCACGCGTTAGGCTCAGTCACACCAACTGCCATGCACCTGATGTGTTTCCTGCCCACTTCCGCATGCCCATGGGCACTTCCTTTCTACACAGAATAAGATTCACATCGAGGCACATGCACATTTATATTTACCCTTATTTCAGGGACAGTGCAGCTCCAAGTGCCCTCTGCACGTGTGATTAAATATTAATTAGGCTTCTAATATAAGCAAGTGAGTTCACAGGCCCAAGTGTCACATGAATAATTTATGAGGTACCCGAAGGCTCAGCCTGGAAAGCTGATTGGCCACCTTGGATTTGTATAATTACGAAGTTTCATTATTAACAGTGGAAGCAGTAGAGAGATTTGCCTAGCTTGAGGGACTTTGAAAGCATAAGCTGTCTCATTAGGGAAAAGGGGAATAAGGCAAAATATGCAAACTTGTTAGCAGGAAAGAAGGGGAGGGCGAGATGAGAATTAAACTTAGCCTTCAAACATGACTATTGTATGTGTGCATTAAAATATATGTGTTAAAACTGGTATTCTGATTGATAAGTATGTTTGTGTTAAATTTTCAGTACACTGAGCTATGCTTCAAAGCTTTTGTTTTAAATTTAAGGCCAAAATCTTTAATATTTTACTGAAAAAGCCACAGGTAGCCTAATGGGCCCTGTGGAGTGAGAGATTCAAGGTAAAAGAATGAAGACAGTCCGGGGCTCTTGCTAGAATGTGTGTTGTGCATGCAATTAAATCTCAAGGTCAAACAATTTACAGACAATTACTTTTCTAACATCTCCAGAAATGCCTGCTTACACGTCTTTAATTTTAAATGATACTGATATTCCAATTCTCCCCAAAGGTTAATGCTGACTAAATCCAGCTGTGACCTGACACGATGCGACAGCACAGTGCCTAATTATCCTCTGGATAGTCATTTACTTGAAACCATTAAAGGAAGAGGCTGAGAGGAAGATTTAGGACCCTGAAAAAATGTTAGCCTGACTTCTTTCTTCTTGAAGATGGGATGGCTGAAAAATAAAAATAAAATCCTGCTAAATGTTAGCCATTTGCTTTGATGGCAGAAAATTGTTCATCCCACTCTGTTTTTTTACAGGTTAAATTGCTAACTAGTTCATTTTATCCATTGCCTACGGCTGGCACTAAATGTCAGTGACAAATTTTGTACTTGTCTTGAAGAATGAATTAAGTTATGCACAAAAGCTATAGTGCTCTTTTAAGATGAGTGAATTGCAGAGGGAAAAAAGTTGCTCTTTTGAAAAAGGATTATTTTGATTAAAGGCCTTTTCTATTGTAGCTGAAGACAGGTAGTGGTTTAAGATAATTCTGACAGTTACCTCCCACAGAGGCTGCAGTCCTTTACCAGAAATTTCTTTAAGAGCACTTGTGTCAGATTATATACTATGATTATTATCATAAGACCATTAGTGACAGTGAAAGGAATTACTAAAAAAGAAAAAAAGACACCTAATTTTCATTAACTAGAGTAAAAATCATGCTTTTCTGTTTGGGATCAGCATTCCATCACTGTTACATAAACCTTTCACGGTGAGTTGCAATGGAAATTAAAGAGGGACACATATGCTTGCCTAAATGTTGCAAAACTGAAGCCCTAGATCCTTCAGTAAATTATAATAGGAAAATATGACAGCAGATGGTAGAGATCTTGTCATCTCTCTTGGTTTTAGTTTCTTGGCAATTGAATTTCAATTCATCATCTCCCATAAAAACTATCTATTGGCAGTTATTGATATCATTGGAAACTGGATTATGATCACTAGCCAATATAAAAGGAGATTTGCACCAGTCCTTTTTCTGGTTTTCATTTCCCTTTACAATGAATACTTTTGCTTCTTTGATATCCAAAGTTTATAGTAGTGATTTTGTTGTTATCAATTATTCTAGCTGAATTTTAGCACGTTTGATAAACAAAATACATAGAAATGCAATATTTAAATATAGTCTTAGTTTGCACACAAAAAGTTTTCTGTACTTGAAGGGGCATTTTACCTCCAGTTCAAACTGATGGGTATTTGTTTGGGTGGGAACAGGATTTACTAGGATGAACTCTAAGAATGTGACTATGATGAGTATATAATTCCTATTTCTATTTTGTTAGTCCAAAATATTTACTTGAATGAACAAAAATATCATGTGAATGATTTCTTGGTGAAGTAATAAGAACACAAGGATTTTAGTTAGAATGATCCTTGAATCATAAAGGGCAAGTATAACCATGCTTTGTTAATAGCATACTGTTCTATCATACTGTGAAAACTGTTATAGAGAATTTGATTTTAAAGAACACAATAGATTAGTTTTAGTTAACTTTAGTTAAATAATTACTTACTCAGAATCAGCTCTTTTAAATTGCATTTAAATTGATGAAATGAATTGTCAAATCAGCTTTTACTAAAGTGATAGATAAATATAGGTATTTGAACTTCCTTTATGACCAGTATTCAGCCTTGGCAAGGAATGGCTTTTGTGACTAAATGGTTTTCTCCTTTACACCCTTCCCCTGCAACAGTCCGCCACACGTTCTCTAACCACTGCGATCCTGCTCTATAATTATGAGTGGTGTGAATGGCCTCTCAGTTGGAATTGTTATTATCTTCATCCTTCCCAGCAAGAGTTTCAGTCAGACGATGTAGAATAAGGTTCTGAGGAAATAGTCCAGGACTCAATATTCAGGAAAAGAGGTCTCCCAGGATGCTGTTTAGGATCAGTTTTCTTGGTGTATATGTCAGTGGGGGTGAGTGGGTGGGTAATGGGGTAGGGAGGAAAGTGCCAGCTGAAATGAAACAGAATTATATCTACAAAAAGTTAATTCTTAATACGCTTTCCTGGATTTGGGTTTACACCATCTCTTTTGCTAATTCTGCAATAGCCAGATTCTTTAACTATCATCTGGCAGTGTTGGCATTTTCCATGACTAATGTTTCAGGAAATTTGGATGCCAGGTAACTGAGATCATGTGGTGTATTAACCTTGTTGGAATAGAGTGCAGTAACTTTGCATTGACTTTACCTGACTTTCTTTTTTCTTTTCTTTTTCTTTTTTTTTTTTTTTTGTATTTTATTGTCCAAATAATTAGCACGTTAAACTTATAGGCTTAAAGAAAACATTATTTACTTTTTGATAAATAATAATTGTCAAAAAGCTTTGCACTTGCAAACTGGTTTATAATTTTTATCCCTTACTTTACATGGACCGCTTGTCATAGATTTCCATATTTTTAAAATTTTATTAAGAAGGTAATAGGAGAGATAAAATCAGGGAGCTCAGTTTTCTCTGCTGTGTTTTAGTGATGGGTGTTTGCTAGGTGGGTTTTGTCTTCAAATTGTTCCCACTGTGACTTGTTGGCATTAATAAGGCTACTGGTAGGGTCAGAGGGAGGACCAGGGAGCATTCCTTTCTCCCTAATAATCATCTCTATTATCTCCATATATGCGGTGGAGAATGTACACCTATTCTACCACTATAAAGTATTCAATATTGCAGGAGGTGTTTAGTGAAGCCTAGAATGTATTTCGGCATTTTGCTTCCACGTGCAGCTTCTTGTATAATCTATCCCACTGTGTTTAAGGGTGAAACCTTATTATACTTTTCATGAAAATAGTGGAAGGGGTTGGGAAAGTAGAAACATGAAGAGTAAAGTCTGCCAAAATGTAGCCCAAGAACCAAAATAGTTTGATTTGTGTATAAGTTGGGAATATAAGAGCGAACTATCTTTTTGTGTTTTACTGTCCAGATACCTGTTGTCATTAGTCAATTTTTTTCTATAAAGAGTGCTTTTTGGTGGCACTTTGGGCTTAATCGTTTTTAAAAAATGCTCAGCACAATATTAACAAATATGCATTAAAATAATTTTACCATCTTATTTGGCAGGGAACTGTAAATCATAAATTAATTTCCAACATGATTTAATCCACATGATCCTTTCCATGAATAATATAAAGTGCATCAATGAAAATTACATTATTGATCATTTTTGTTTCCTCTTTTTTGTCAGGGTGACATCATGGTCCCACACCTAACATTCTACGGAGTCACATGTGCAATTGTAAGTTCAATAGGAGAAAAAATATATTGACAGAGGCAGGGATTGGATGTACTCAGGGCATGTTTATCTTTGATTCTACCTCTGTTTACAAAGCTATAATTTATATAATTTGGCACCTCCTTTCACCCCATCCACTTTTCAAAGAGAGGTCTTTTTTTCCTTTACTGCTCAGAGTATTTCTTCCATGATTTCATTTTGTTCTTACATTGTTAAATATTACACTAAACATTTTCTCTTTAGAATTTTGTGCTGTATTTGATGTTCCATTTAAAAATATTAAATCCTGTCTGTTTTCTGTTCCTGCTACCTATTTCTAAGTTCTAATGTTAAACCGTCCCTTTCCACATTCCCATCTCACCCCCTGATGGATTTTAAGACCACAAGACTTTCATAGGTGATTTAGAAAACACTGAGAATGAGTCAAAGTTTTTGAAAAATGACTATAATAAAGACAACTTCACACAAAATCCATGTTATTGCTTTGCCTTTCCACTTGAACATTCTAATTGAACAGTCTAATTGTCACATGTCATGGTTGTATGATACTGTTATTCAAAAAGAATTGATCAAATGAAATTAATACTTTTTCCTATCTAAAAACTGACCAGCTGATTTACTTGTTCCTAGCAAGGAAGGTCCGAGCACATTGTCCAAAAATGTGGAGATCATGCTGAACTCACTGCCAAGTTTATTGGCTTGTTCAACTTAGATCTCTTACTTTCACCTTGAGTATGTCTCCCCATGTTTTTGCAGACGCTGTGGTCTTACTGACTCAGCATGTTAGCGAAGTTGTCAGAGGATGCTAGCTGAGAGTTTATAAATAAGTATAGATCTTATGTGTTCACTTAAAGTTTATTTTATTATTTATTTGTGGGAAATTGGAAAAAGCTTCTAATACAGTTGTATTGCTTCAAGCACCCCAACAGATGAAACTCTTGCTTTATAGAACACATTACTGGTTATTTGCTTTATAATGTTTGTGGCAATGACAATGGTAGCTAAACTTTTTTGAGCAATTACTGTATGCCAAGAATATATTTAGCATTTCATAAGCATGTTCGTATTCAATTCATACATTTACTTGGCAAGATAGGCATAATCTCTATTTAACAGGTGAGAAAACTTATGTTCATGATGACACAATATGTATTAAACAAGTGAATCTATTATATTACAGTAATAATTTTCTTGTTTTGTTTTATCTGTATTTAAATAGAAATAATCTGTAACTGAGGAAAAGAATAAGTTTAAATTATTTGGAGTGAAAATGTATGTATGTATTTTTCTCATGAGATTCAAGTTGTGGCTATGGCTTTTTGCTTCCATTTCTACCTCCTTTGAATATTTTGCTATGCACATTGGAATAGGCAACTGTCTGACATCAGACATTTCTGATCTTCAAACCAGAATAAGATCATTGAGGAATTACAGAAATATTATTTAGGGTCATTATTTTATTTGATGTAGGCAACTTAGAAACAATCAATTTTTTTTTTTTTTTTTTTTTTTTTAAGGAAAGAATACTTTAGTAAGTACAAGAGAAAATTCAGATTAACTTCATTTTATGTGTTGCCTTTTAAACCCTTCCTGGGATCCGATTTACACTGATGCTGTGGGCATTATATAAACAGTATGTTGCAGTGATCCTTCTCTCCTAGTGCTCAACTTCCCTCTCCATCCCAGTAAATCCTTTGAAGGTTTTATTATTCAGGGGTGGGAAGATTGGAGTGAAAGCTACAGAATGATTTAACACTGTGGGAACTTAATCAATAAGAGTGTTGCAGAGAGCTCCCAGGAAAGGCTGTTTTCCATCCAGATGATAATGAGGCCGAGTAGCAGCAACCTCTGGAGGAGGAGTGCTGGGGCAGCGATTCTTTGGTGGTGCTTTTGCAGGTTGCTAATTAATAGTTTTGAGGCCAGTGGGGCACCTTTTGGCCTCTCTGACATTTATAAGCTTTTCTGTGGCTTGTCCCACATGTCTTTCCACCATCAGGGGTCACTCTCAACTGGATTGGAGTCTGACAAGTCTAATTGGCTAGAATCTATGCAGATTTAAACATCTAGCCCACATGCCAAAAATCTGATGTTTTCTCATGCTGCTTCTGAGTTCCTGGCATTATGGGATTGGTGCATGCCTGAATTATTATGTACCAGCTTATCCTTCTGTTAGCATGTTAAAGAGCAATTAGCTGGATGTGGTGTAAGAAATAGGGGACAGAACTTCAATGCAGTTCAGTTGTAAATGCCTTTTATACTTAAAAAAACCTGCCAGACCATTGAGCATTACTGGTTGGAAAGCAGATTGAATTGTATAGTCAAATTTTTTAAAGGGTGAATAATTTCTCGAGCGTTGGCTTAAAAAAAAAAAAGATCCTTGCTGGGCAAACATACAATGATGGAATAATATAAATCACACAAACACTCTTGATTTACTTACCTTGTTCCACTTCCTTTTCCTGATCTTACACTACTCTCAATTTTCCAACTTTTTTTTTCCTTAAATTTCAACTTCCCTATAACCGGTTAGTGGCTACCTTGCTGAATATATTTTCTTGTAGATTGTTTTGTCTTTACTGCCAGTTTATTGGATTCTGTATTGATGGCAATATGCTGAACAAGATGGACTCAAGTCATCAGGATAAGTTAATAAATTTCTAGCTTACTTGTAAATAATTTATTTTAA
This sequence comes from Choloepus didactylus, assembly GCF_015220235.1. Lineage (NCBI taxonomy): Eukaryota > Metazoa > Chordata > Mammalia > Pilosa > Megalonychidae > Choloepus > Choloepus didactylus. The sequence goes on along the minus strand of NC_051313.1, from coordinate 54,235,829 downwards.
TTGACCATTAAAATATACACATAATAGCTATGCTGACATATTGCTTTACAGTTTATAAAATATTTTGTCATGTTTAGTCTTCACAATAATCTTGAGAAGACAGTAGTGCAGGGTAGGTTAATTTCCTTAAATTTATAAGTTAATATACTGATTTACAGAGAAATTAGGTGACTTGTCCAATGTCCCTGCTACTGAGGGGCAGAATTGGATTTGGATCCCAAGATGCTTGTTCACCATGATATGCTTGAAAAGAATTTGTTCAGTAAATTATTTTATAAACATCTTTTTTTTGGCAATAGACTGTGTACTAATTTTTTAATGTATTGGCATAAATTTTATAGCTACCCAAGAGACATGCAAAATAGCAATACAGAGATGAATAATTTTACCTATGTGTTATTTTTTTATTGGTTTTGTCACAAAAATACTCTAGAGATTAAATATTCATTTAATTTCCATTTTCCTAGAGGTCTGTGTCACCTTTGATAATTCACCTTAAGAGATCATCAACTTTGCCACATTACATGTGGAAAATATCAACTTAATTAACCCTTGAAAGTCTTACTTTTAAAGGTTGATGTATAAAGTTCTGGTTAATACAAATAATAATTTAAAATATTGGTTCAGTGCTGTTCTTGATCCTTTTCTGAAACACTTGAGTAATCTGTGACTATCTTTAATTTTTCCCTCTTTGTTTTATCACAGAATTCTATCATTTCTTTTCTGACTATTCTTTGGTACCTCAAAGATACTCTCTTTCTGTTTCTTTGTGATTGATATTATATTGTAGTTGCAGTTTTGGAAGAAAGATAGTCAAAGCTAAAAGAAATATTTGTGTGTGTGTGTATGAGTATGTAGTGTGGTGGTTTCACAATAATTTGGAATTTTCTAAACATCAGTTGACTTGATTACATGAACTATGATAAACTATGTACATTTCTTACTTTTGATTTCTATTTACATAGCATTAAACATCCTTAGTGTCATAGATATGGACATTTAGAGGTCAAACTTAGGTAGGAAATTTAGAGATATTTTGTTCATTTCCTCATGATACTTATGAAAATTTTATTTATTTTTGTTTTTTTCTCCCAAAGCAAATAATTTTATTGTGGCCCATTAATATAAGGAGAAATAGGAGGAAATCATTTTAGTAAGTCACCTATGGAAATAATTTATTTTTGACGATGTCTAAGATTTTACATTAGAAAATGAATTTTAACAAATTTTAACATTTCACCAAGCAGTTTTAATTAACAATGTCCCAATCCCCAATCTTACCATTGCAGACTAGAATGAGACCACATGTGGTTCTTGAAGAAGAAAGAAACACTTAAATATCCACTATTTGTTAGGTTGGGTGACCACACATCACAGATTGCTGAGGATAATTCAGTTTATGTTTGTTGTCCCAGCCTTATTACTAATAGGCTCCCTTTCTTTCTCAAACCGTATGAAATATATTAATTGAACATATACCTTTTGTCTCCTTTTTCAAAAATTCTCTAATGGAATTAAATCAGTAGGAGATTTGGATTTCTAGTTAGGATTTGCCATTAACTGTGTGATTTAGGTCAAATTATTTACCTCTCTGTAAATCAGATTTATCACTAGCGAGTAAGGACAGCATACCTTTCCTATACAATAATAATGACTTACCAGAACTTACATGACTAGTCTTTTAGAACATAACCAGAGAGGCTTCACTATTATCAGGCAAGGAAATCATTGTTTTAAAGGAATATACAAACAGGGATTGTGTGTAATAGCTGGAACCACACAGATCATGGTTCAAATCCTGGTTCAGCATCTTTACTGTCTTGGAGAATTATATCTAGGCTGTGGATATTTTTTTGTTTGTTTGTTTGTTTGCTTGTTTTATTTTTCATCTGAAAATAAAAGGAAAAGAACCAATATAACTCACCTCTCTGGTTGATGTGAGAGCTAGTACAGACTTGGTAAATGATAGACCATCAATAAATGTGTTTTTCTTTCCTTTAGGAGTTTTATGAAGATAATTGGACCAAAGTCAGTCATATAAATGTGGCTTACCATTGCTATATAATAATGATAAAATATTATGTTTATGCTCATTCATTTAAATCACTGTTTAAATCTTGATCATTTTTCTTATAAAAGGATAAATGATTAAAAATGGCTCTATGTTCCATATAGATCTTATCTCAGTGAAGGGTATTGAGAAGAGCTAGGAAGGTTATTAGCTACTTGAGCCAAAAGGGATATGATTTGGGTGGGCTTCAATTCTAGAGGAAGGGACTAGAGGAGGAATCAGGTCAACTCTCCAGAAATTAAGGAGAAAGCACTTAGGCCAGGGGACCAATGTAAGATGGAGTGGAGCAGGGAGGGATGTGATTTGGGGTCTAGGTATGTTCTTTGGCTTTAATCAGGTCTAATTTGGAGTAAAGACCAGTCCTGAGTTGGGGCTAGGAGAAAATGTGGGAGGAAGCAGAAACACAGATTATGGAAAATTCAGCATGGGTTTCAAGTTTGACTCTATGTCAGGCTCAACACCTTGGTTAAAGTGATTGGCAGTGGTATTAAAGAAAAGTCAGCATCAGTTTTAAGCTTGATTCTACATCAAGCTCAAGACTTTCGTTGAAGTGATTGGCAAATCCTTGGTTTGGAAGACAGACGTGGATGAAATAAATCAAGAGCTGATGTCCTTCTGTTGTCAAGTTTGTTATTCAATGTTACCTCAACTCACATCACTAATTGGGAATTGAGAATATGAGGTATTCTTTTTTACCTGGCACGAATGGGTAGATAATCTCAGAATTGGGCACTACTAAAGGACTAGAGCTCTATATCAAGCAAGTTTTATTCACCAACTTCCTCCACAAACTAACTAGAAGATGTTAATGGTTAAGCAATTATTAAAACATTGTTATACTTTCTTTTTCCCTAAAATTCTACTAGTAAAGGACATGCTTGTAAATGTATCTAGAAGCCTATTTATTGTACATTAAAAATTTTCTTTTTGTTGCTGAGTTAGAAGGATCAATCTCTCAAGCCCACAATCAATTGTGACTACATCCATAAAACTAACAGTGGATGTACATTTTCAAAATTGAAAGTCATTATAAAACAATGTAGGCCACTGTAAATCATAGCTAAAAACAGTCATAATGGAAATCTTTTATCTATGTCTGATCCACTAACATGCAGTTATTCTGAGAACTAATAACTTTTTCTTGGAGATAGGGCCCCAAATTCAATTTTATAGCTCACAGTCCCAGTAAATAGAAAAAGTCTGCCAAACCTGCCTTTATAAATCCTAGTGATTTCATGTTCTTACCATATGTATTGGGCTAAAAAAAAAAAATGAGAAGTGAGGTTTGATGACTTTTTTACTTTGCCAATAAGCTCTACTATGTCTGTATGTGAAGTTTTGCTATTAATTTTTATATTTTTTCATATATATGACTTGAGTTAATTGTTTTAGTAAAATACAAGGGTACTTGAGAGAAATATTTGTTCCTCTTTCAAATAATAATTCAGCCTCAACTATTTGAATAGGCCATCAATCTTCATTTTCTACTCATTGAGCAACTGGGCTACAATAATTGACTCCCACCATATTATTATTAGGGAAAGGGAATACACTGCTCACTTCCTGGCACTGGACCTCTTTGAGGATTCCTAGTTCCAAAGAAGACGTTTACTAAGTAAAAAGCAGTGCTCTGGGAAAAGAGAAACTTTAAGAGTGAGTCAGCTTCTTTCTGGGAAACTGGCTACTCGTGCAGGAAAGACTATGTTCTGTAATGCAAACTTGTGGGGGCAGATTTTTTATGTGTGGGTTTTTTTGATTAAATTGTTTCCATGGAGAGGTGACCCCCTCAATTATGGGTGGGACCTTTGATTAGATTATTTCCATGGAGATATGACTCCACCCATTCAGGGTAGGGCTTGATTAGTTTACTGGAGTCCTTTAAGAGAGCTCATGGAGAAAAGGAGCTCAGAGAAGCTGGGAGAGACATTTTGGAGAGAAGCTAAGATATGTCATCCAGATTGCCTCTGGAAGAGCTGACACAGACCCAGATGCTAGGAGATGCAGACAGAGAGACATTTGGAGATGCTAAGCTAAGAGATGAAGCCCAGAGTTTGCCCCAGAGAAGCTAAGAGAGGACCCCCAGATGCTTAGAGAGATATGCCCTGGGAGAACAAGCAAGGATGCACAGGAGCTGAATAGAGAAGCTAAGAGATAGAAGCCCAGAGACACTTTGGAGAAAGTCATTTTAAAACCAGAACCCGGGAGCAAAGGACCAACAGATGCCAGCCATGTGCTTTCCCAGCTGACAGAGGTGTTCCTGATGCCACTGGCCTTTCTTCAGTGAAGGTATCCTCTTGTTGATGCCTTAGTTTGGATACTTTTACGACTTTAGAATTATAAATTTGTGACCTAATAAATCCCCTTCATAAAAGCCAATCCACTTCTGGTATTTTGCATAATGGCATCTTTAGTAAATGGACCCCTACTCATGAAGGAGTTCAGGTTCAATGTTGATATTAACTTTTAACATTATTTAAGAATATTGCAAAAAGTTATTTCCTTTATGTTTAACCTTTAAAAAATCAACACACATGCATGGTTTAAGGAGTCAACACTTTTCATTAATCAGTGATTTTTAGTTGCACACAAAAGAAATGGACTCTTGCTAAGTTAAAGCAGAAAAGAAATTTGTTAAAAAAAGATATTGGATATTATCTAATTATTAAAAGGACGTTAAAGGAATCTCAGGGCTGACTGGAGACTCAGGCTTGGAGGCTACATGGGCAGGAACAAATCCCAAAGATATTTTATAGAACGAATAATCTGTTAGGTACAGATATAGCAACTCGCACTCCTGACCACACTCACCCTGTACTCTGGGTGCTGCTACTAGAACAGCTGCCTCTGGGATCTGCACGTACTTGCTGTTGCTGCTGCCCCTGTCCTCACTAGAATAGATTCTGTGTGGTCACCAGCTTTAGTCCTTGGTAAGGTGGTACTCTGCTGCTTGGCTCTGCTTAACACCCTGCCGTCCTGGAGACCAGCCCAGAGCATTTAAATAATGAAAACTCTACAAAAATACAATGAGAAATTTAGTGGGTCATGAGCTTCATCTGTTTACTGGAAATGTTCAAGTAGAGACTAGGTGAATACTTATTGGTGACATTCCTTCATTGCATATGGGTTTGAACTAGAAAATGTTTCAGGTCTGGTACAATGTTACTCTAAATATGGGAACATTTTTTAGTATAGAACTATTCTCCCTTTTGTTATTTTCCTTACTGTCTCATCTCCCTATTGATCTGCAAGGGAATTAGCTGGAATAGCACCCCATACATGTGCTTTTCTATATACTCCTCTAGGTGAATGAATGTAGGATATAGATTTGTGTGTAAGAAGGTCTGTCCTATTAGTTTCATACTCCAGACAATGAATGATTCTGACTTATTAAACCCAGAAATACAGATGAAGAGAATTATTATAGATTTTATGGACCTCAAGTTTAACATGGTATATTGATCAAAAGCATTTATCCTAGTTTCTTGTGAAACCAAACTAAAATGACAGAGGATTAATAAATATAAATTCAGATAGATAAAAAGAATGGGAAAGAAGAAGAAAGTAGATGAGAGATGTTAAAAAAATTTTGGAATATAGAAAGCAGATGTAAAAGTGATATCTGACTTAGGTTCCTGCTTTTATTACTCCATGAAGTACCTTCAGGTATTGAGGTGGGGGTAGGGGTGGGGTTGGAGTGGAGGGGGAGAAGGTGTTCATCAATGGAAGTAAGCTGATTTGTTTCATAGTACGCTGGAAAATTTCAGGAGTTGTAGGCACCAGATACTTCTGTGGTCTGGGATGTGGTATGGTAATGAAAACAGAAGGAATTATTTAGAAATGAAGTATTTTGACCTGAGAACCCTTCCTGAAGCTGGCACAGTGGGGCAAATACCCCTTCCCCAATGGGTAGAAAAAAGGAGAGGGTCTGGAATGAGGAATATGAAGCATGGTAAAAGGTAGGATCGAGATATACCTAATTTTAAAAAGTGGGGGCTAAGTGAAAGTGTGTACACTGGGAGGTGAGACCAACCACTCAATCCCTTTTGATACTTAGCTCCCAGGAGGCTGGTTCTTCCTGTCTCTTTCAGTCTGTAGATCAGAAGATTTTTCTCCTGGAAAACTGAGCAAACTTCTCCCAACTTCCCCCTTCCCCCACCTAAAAAAAAGAAGACCTATAGATATCGGCAACTGGAATTGCTCAATAAAAAAGCTAGATGTCCACGCAATCACCCTACCTTGAAGTCAGTCGATAAACTCTACCCTGTTCACAGAGCTTCCAACCAGGTGTTTAGTTCCTAATGTTTAAATCTGACAATGCCACCAAAGATCATCAGATATTTGAGGAGAGCTTGTAACATGAAAGAACCAAAGCTAACTAATATAAAAAAACAATTAATAAAACAAACAGAGCAGAAGGATACTTTAAATTCCTCTAACTCTGTAATTAATCACCTCAGAAGGATAAGAAAAGCTATTGGATCCATGAAACAAGACATAAACCAAGTTCAAAGATTAATCAATAAAAGGGGCATGTGCTTCAGCTATATGAAATTAATTATCGCAATTTGAAAGTCATAGAGCCCATTTATAGCATAAATTCAGTTAAAACATAAGTCTCACTTTCATCTCTGGCACACACACAGTTTGCTAGGAATTTGTCTCTATGATGTAGGTTGGAGGGTGAATGAGGTGTGAACAGAGTCCAAGGAAAATGAAAACAAATGACCCAATTCATGAAAAAGAAAAACTTTTATTTTAATGTTAGGCTCAAAGAGCAAGAGAGATTATAAAGGAGAAGGAGAAAAACATCTTGTTAATAGTTCAGATACTGTTCATGAAGAAAAAGCACAAGTCTCAGAAATTGAAATATTTATCTTCAAATTTGCATATGCTGCCCAGAAACCATCATGCTTCTTGGAATTTTAAAAATTATTCTACATATCTTAGCAAAACTTTTGAAATACTGCTGCTTCTGTTGACCATTCATTCATTCATTCATTTGTACATTCATCCAATAATCACATGTTTTCCTGTAGTCATAATCAGAGGCTGAGAATGCAGTAGTAAACAAGATGGTCAAAATCTCTGTCTTCATGGAGTTCACAAACTCAAAGACAAAATATACAGTCTTCTTATAGCAGGTGTTTCTTACTCAGAGAAAAAAGAATGTCTTGTAAGTGCCTAGAATGTGGTAGATGTTTTACTTTTAATCCTCCTAGAAGCAACATGAAGCCTCACTTTACGTCTGTAATTAATAGTAACTTTTGTTTTGAATTGGTGTGAAGATTAAATAAGATAATGGATATCCTTGGGCATGGTGCTTGCCATTAAATGATCACTCAACATTTGTTAGTTATTATTAATATTCTTATTCTTATGATTATGATACATGTTTTAGGACTCCATCTCTACAGATGAAGAAAATGAAACTCAGAGAGAGGTAAAGTAACAAGTGTAATATCACTTGGAGACAAAGAAGTGGAATTGAGATTTGAATCCGAGTCTGACTTACTCAAGACTTCGTGCTCTCTCCACTCTATTAGAAGTATTCTACCAGTGTATTATATAAACTCTGCTTTTCAGATTGACTTGCTATTGAGCCAGTATTTATAAAACAATCTCCATAGAAAAAAATGCAATCAAATTTTCAAGTAATTGCTTTATGAATTAGCTATTGGAATGCAATCTGCTTGTAAATGGTGGTTTATTTCACTACTGTGGAATCAAATGGATCCCCAGTGACTTGGAAACTTTTAGTGTCACATTTCTTAAAACTAGTAAAGGGGTTAAAACACAGTTGATGTACTGATCTCATTTTTGTAGTGTCCAAGTAATGTTGTGAAGGACCCCTCTTCACTTTAGGAAGAATCCTATATAGGATGACCAGGTTCCCTTCCTAAAACTGTTTCCAAAGGTAAGCTTCATTGGATTCAGGAGGGGATATACGGATCATCATGGCACTGAATGGCTAAGAATTCGGTGGTTGGGACCTCTTCTGAAGCTTGGAGGCAGGGAGGCAGGGTGGAGTAGTGGAATTAGGGAGAACTGGATTGTAACCCAGCTCAGGAAGGGAAGAAAACACTGAGAGACACAGGAAGGTATGACTGTCAGGTGAGGAGCAAAAGTGAATCCAGTGTTTATGAGTTGGAGCCCATCCGTGGTCTCTTGCTTTGATTTATTTGGAGGATTCTGAGGCCACTAACATGAGAGACTCCTAATGTGAGAGACTCTTGGCTGAGTTCATGGGTGGAGTGCCTGCCTTCATTCAGCTCTAACCACTAGCCAGCTGTGAGGCAAGATTTTTCATCGCATTGAGCATCATTTTAACCATTTATAAGTTAAGAGGAAAAATATGGTTTTCCTTTACTTGTGGAAGTGTAGTTGTGAGGATGAATCAAAGTAAGACACATGACAATCCTTTGAAAGGCCAAGCACCATAGAGATGAGCTATATTGGTAGTAATAGTGGTAGGGACTCTAAAAAGGACAAATTCCTGTATACCTTGATTTTTTGCACACCCCACTTTTAAGAAACATAGTTTTCTTCTGCTCTGAGAAATGTGGCAAAAATGCTCTGGAACTAAATTATCAACAAGACTGTATACTGTCAGTACTCTGTATTAAAGTGAGGTATTTTAATTGTAATTGTAAGGGCTTACATTTATTGAGCACTTGCTATATAAATAAGCATTATACTAAACACTCTATATAAGTTGTCATTTAATTCTTACATCAATCCTATGAGGCAAGTGCTATTTTTATCCCCTTTTATGATGGAGAAACTGAGGCATTGAATAATTAAGCTATGAAGGGGCAGAGCCTGGTTTAGAACTTGGGCATTCTACCTTTAGAGCCTGCTTCATTAACCAGTACATCATTTAGGCTTTGGTATGGAGACTTCGGCTCTTGTTGCCAATTTTGGTAATCTTCAGACATGTTCAGATACTCATAGGATACTTTTAAACTAAAGTTTTATTTTGGAATACTTTTAGAGTTACAGTAAAGTTGCAAAGATGGTACAGGCAGTTTCCAAATACCCTTCATCCAGTTATCCTAATGTTACCATCCTCCATATCTATGGTACATTTGACAAAACTAAAGGATTAACATTGACATGTTACTATTAAGTAAACTTTACACTTTATTTGGATTTCACTAGTTTTTCTACTAAAGTCCTTTTTGGTTCCAGTATCCTCCAGGATACCCATTGCGTTTGGTTTTCATGTCTCCCTAGTTCCCTCTGTTTAGTGACAGTTTCTCATTTTTCCTTGTTTTTCATGACCTTGACAGTTTTGAAGAGTGCTTGTCACATATTATGTTGAATGTCTTTCAATTTTAGTCTGTCTGATGTTTTTCTACAGTTAGATTCAGCTTATATTTTTGGGGGGTAAGAATACCACAAAGGTGAGGGCCTTTCTTGTCACATTATCAGAGGGTGCATGATAGCAGCCTGACTTATCAATAGTTATGTTAACCCCATCATGTTGGTGTTTGCCGGGTTTCTCTGAAGTAAAGTTACTGTGTTTCCCTTGCCTTTGCTCATTGAAAGTAAGTCACTAAATCCAGCCTACACTCAAGTAGAGGGGAATTATTCTTTTCCTCCTGGAATGGGGAGTATTTATGTATATTATTTGCAATTCTTCTGAAAGGAATATTTGTCTCTGCCCCCCCCCCCTTAAATTTTATTCAAGTATTATTTATATCAGTAAGGACTCTTCTATATTTTATATGAACTAATACTATGATATTTAATTTGTTGCTTACAAGATAATTTTGAAACGACTCTCATTTTGACTTTAAAAATCATTCAGGACCACCCCTCCTCCCTCACAGGCGGGGCCAAGCGCCGGGCACTCTTGGTGGTCCAGCCCCTCACTGCCGCGGGGCGGTGACTTCCGAGGAGCTTTGCGACCCCGGGAGCCATGAGCGCCTGCAGGGACGCAATGTGAGCTTGCATCTCCTTTCTTTCCTGGATGGGAGGCTGGGGCCTGACGTCTGGGAGCTGGTGGCCTCTACTAGGAAGAAGCGCATTGCTGAGTGGACACGATAGCGAAACTTGGTTCCTTAAGACAGAAGCTTCAGCAACTGCTGGAATAACTGTAGGAAGAAATATGAAACTTTAGCAGCTTCATCCGGAAGAGAGGTTCAGGATGGCGGCTCAGCAGATCCCAGCTGCCAACTCCAATGGTGTCCCTCGGGGCAAATCAGAGGGGACCTTGATTAACTTGAGCCAAGTGTTTTCAAAGATGAGCTTTAATGATGTCAAAGGCCTTACTGACGATGGACCACCGAGGACTGGTGGTTACACTCTTCCAGGACTTTGGCTGCTGACCACAGCGCTTAGGTGGCTCAGTGCTGGAGGGAGCTGGCCAAGAAGCTTGCCAAGGTCTCCAAGCAGCAGAAGGATGCATAGGAATCATCCCACCAAGACAGGAACGGGGTTGTGGACATTGAGGCCATGTGTACGACTTCTTCCTGACCTGGAGCCGCCAGGTCGGGGACAGCCACTGGGATGTCATCCGGGAGCTCCATCGGCCTGGGCAAATGAAAAACCCCATCACCAAGTGCTGAGGACACCTCACAGGGATCCTCATCCTGGTGAACTGCCTGGATGTCCTGAGAGCAACGGCCTTCAGTTCCGTGGGACCAGGACAACTTTGTGATTTGAACCGTTCGCTCCTCCCTGACACTCTGGAGTGCACCCCTTCACCCCCCTGGTCTGCGCTGGATGGCCACAGTCACGGTGGAGCTGGGGAGGCAGGCAGAGCAGCTGCTCAGACAGATTCCCACCCTCCAGGCTGGGCCTGGCCGGTGGCCAAGCACACGGAGTGCTCCACCCTTCTCTTCCTCAGGAGAAGCCTAAGGGATTATCTACCGCAGGTTCTTCCCAATCAAATAGCTTTCTATTTAAGAATAAATTTACATTTAAAATTACTTTTTTAAAGTGTATGAGTGTGTGGGACGTATGGAAAAGGTGGTATCTAATTTTTTAATGAACTATAGTTTAAAAAAAAACCCACTTGATGGGGGCAGATGCTTTTGAGGTTTTTATGTCATATAAAGACCTTTTTAAAATTATGTTACACATGTAAATATGTATTTAAAGGTCATTGAGGGCAGTTCTGATCTCCTGTCACATTTTGCATTTCATCACTTAGAAAGGCAATTGTTCAAGTATTGGACCTTCTTTACTCTGTACATGTAAAAAGGAAGAGTGGTTTTTCAAAACATGAGCATTGCTTATGTCCATTCTTTCTGAGAATTCCCTAGGCCCTACTCCCACCTCTTATTTTAATTGCCCCCCCCCATACCTTTTCCTCCTGTTGTTGATGAGAATCCACAACACCGGAGAATCTTTTGTGAGCATTAGTGGACAGAGTTCCGATATAAGCGATTAGGTGCAGTTGTGGTGTTTCTGCCGATAGATGAGCAAGCAGTTGGGAGTCGAAATTCCTCTTGGACATGTTCCAGCTCAGAACCTTGGCCCCTGCCTCGTCAGTCAAAAGAACAGTGCCATTTGAGAGTGAGTGGCCTCTGCAGCTCCATGGCCTCATTGTCATGTTTCTCCTTTGGAGGCAGATGAGTTCTTCCTGTAGAGATCACAACCAGAACAGCCAACAAACATTCTCCCACCCCTCTAAATACTGTGGTTCACCTCATGGTTAACACACGCACTGGCACACCAGTGGGACCTGCTGTCATTTGCCAAACTTTCCACTTCATTCCATCTAAAATTTAACCCTTCTCCTTTCTTGGTACCCTGTATCCTTGGAAATAAACAGAATAAGAGAAAATCATATTTGGGGGATAGTATAAAGATTTAACTGACCAGGATGAAAATTTTCTAAAAATGAAATCATTCCCCTCCTAAAATCAGGGGCTTGGCAAAGTGTTACAATAATAAACTGAACCTTTTGGGTTGTAGATATGGATATGTGCAAGCCTATCCATGCTTGATGAATTCTTTGCATTGTAGTTCTGACATCTCAGAAGGGAGTAGGAAACAGAACTAGTGAAATATTTGGCAAATCAGTAAAGAGAGATGTCCCCCCAGGAACACTAAATTTGTCTGCAGGGTGTTGGGCCATTTGGGATCCATGGATCTCATGCTCTAAATCCGCTTTCTTGAACTGCGTTAATTACTCGGGATAATCAACGTATAATCTCTTATTGGACCCAGGCATTTTATACATCTACTGATTCAGATACTGAAGACCAACACTCTAGAAAACAAACAAGTAAAAACCACTAAAATATTTTATGCTGCAAGAACCAGGACATTCCCCAATCAGCACATGAAAATAACCTTAAATTCTGCTTCTCGACTCTCTCCCCATTATCTTTTCCAGAAATCATCTCTTATCTTTTTTTTCCAAAGAAGAAACAAAACCAGTTGCACCTTAAACCATGGATATTTTTCCTCTGGGGCTTCAAATAGTTTCCTATGCAACGTGTCTCGTAGCACAAATTAAATCCTAACAAAAGTTGCAATAAATTTTATTTGGATATCTTAAAAAAAATGATTGAGAATTTCATGGCTTGGATTCTGAAATCTATTTTGAGCATAAATAGACTGATCATTTCTTGGTGTTATGTGAACTTCATTATCTTAGTGCAGATAAAATCAGATATAATGAGCTTATACATCTTAAAGTTTATGATGAGTTCCTACAAAATATTTAATGAAAAGAAACTTTAAATTTCATATTTACACTGAAATGGGGGAAACAACTCTCATGTAACCCACAGTTTTTATTCAAAAATAGTTTCTAATTTAGTTTAAACATAGAGAATAATTAGAGAGAATTTCTTCAAATTTTATTATTCTAGTTCTTTTTGACTTTAAGCTTTTAATAAGGGCAACACCCAAGAGTTATCCATGGGCAGATTGCCAATGTTAAGATTTGTAGCCTCAAGGTGACAGAATGAAGAAAAGGATGATTGAACAAATGTGAAGGAACAAATATTCATCATCCAGAGGGAAAAATATCTTGATTTAGGATTTGAAAGTAGATTATGAAGATTAGTTACAATTGCCAGAGTTCAACTGCTGTTGGAAGTTTGTTCAGGAGAATCAGGGAATCTATACTATTAACAGGAAAGGAATAGAAGACGGTTGTAGAAAATTGAAAGATGTAGGATGTCTTACAATATGAACTTATTCTGAAAGGAAGTGTGTATTTTAATATTTTGTAGATACTGGGGAAATTTCTACAGTGACTGAGAAGCAGATTAGGTGGTTTGACCTATAAATTCTACCTTCACTTTATATTCTGTTATGCATGTGCAGCAATTATAAGGTCAGCATTTTATTGCTTTTGTCCAAAGGTCATTAAAAGATCTATGGAGCAGAGGGTAAATAGAGTATGATATTTAGAATGGATTCTAGAGATAAAAATAGAACAGGATGGTTTTCTGTATGTTCGATGAAGTTACATTTTAGAAAAGAATTTAGAACAGAAATGATCAAACCAGTGCCATCACAATTACCTATAATTATTAAATAAAATTTGGCCTAAGTTTTTTTAAATGTCCAAAAAATAGCAATATTCTAGGTTATAATCATAGCTCTGTTAAGGAGTAATTTACTCTCTTTTCCAGATATTTCTAATGAGGTTTCTATTTAAAAATCTGTAAGTGCATGCTGGTATTCTTTCAGTTACATTGAGTGGATTAATAGGTTATGGAAAAGTTCCTGCAAGGTGGGTTTTGCAAGATGATCTGTTTGGATTTGGGAAGATAATATTAAAGATTCCTTAAAATGCTTATTTAATCTCATTCTCTTAAAAAGTTGTGTGAGTGAGTTTAAAAATTGTATAAAATAGTATAGTAGTACATAGAACTATTTTAAAAATAAATAAGTATATTGGGAAACTTTTTACAAATAAAAGCATATTAAAGATTTTGGAGATCACTGCTCTAGCTTATAGGCTCTGAGGTTCATGTTCATTGAAATATTTTTGTATTCCATCATGGCAATGACTTTTTAAAGCAGTTTTATCGAGGTATAATTTACATCCCTTAAAATTCATCCTTTGAAAGCATACAATTAAATGACTTTTAGTCAATTTATAGAGTTATGCAAGCATCACAATAAATCAATTTTAGTACATCTATCACCCTCCGATTTTCCCTCATGTCCATTTGCAATCAACCCCTACTCTCTTTGATTTGTTTCCATAAATGTGCCTTTTTTGTACAGTTCATATCAATGGAAACATACAATATGTGTTTTTTTGTGTGTCTGGCTTCATTAACTTACATGACATTTTTGAGGTTCACCTATGTGGTAGAGTATATCAATAGTTCATCTCTTTTTATTGCTTAATAGTATTCTATTGTATAGATATACCATATTTTATTTATCTCCTCACCTGTTCAATGGGCATTTGGATTGTTTCCAATTTTGGGCTATTATGAATAATGCTGCTATGAATATTTGCCTAGGAGTATTTGTGTGAACATATGTTTATTTTATTGGGTAGATTCCTAGGAGTAAAATTGCTGGGTATTATAGTAATTTTATGTTTAATTTTTTAAGAAACTGCCAAACTGTTTTCCAAAATGTCTGCACATTTCACATTCCTGCCAGCAGTATAGGAGAGTTCTAGTTTCTTCACATCCCCACCAACACTTTGTAATACCTACCTTTTAGATTATAGCCATTCTAGTATCTGGATAGCAGTAACTTGTTGAGGTTTTAATTTGGAATTTCCTAATGACAAATGAGGTTGAACATCTTTTCATGCATTTATTAGCCATTCATATATCTTCTTTAAAATGTCTTTTTAAATCTTTTACCATTTTTGAATTGGCTTTTTTGTCTTATTAAATTTTAAGCATTCTCTATATATTCTGGATGTAAGTCCTTATTAGAAATATGATCTGGAGATATTTTCCTGTCTGTAGCTTGTGTTTTCATTGTTATTAATGGTGTTTTTTGAAACCCCAAAGGTTTCAATGTTAATCAAGGCCAGTTTATCAATTTTTTCTTGTATGGATTGTGCTTTTGTTGCCATATCTAAGAACTCTTTGTGTAACACAAAGCAGAAAGATTATCTATGCTTTATTTTAGAGTTTTATAGTATTAGCTCTTATGTTAAAGCCTATAATTCATTTTGAGTATTTTTTATGTATGGTGTGAGGTAATAGTCTAAGTTGATAGTTTTACATCTGAATATTCAATTATCCCAGTGCTTTTTAAAAGTATTAAGTTATTTATTAGTATTTAGTATATTCATCTTAATGAAATCAACTGTTGCATATTAGCCATATGTAGATAACCTTATATGTTTTTCCCAACTTTTTATTTTGAAAAATTTCAAAACAACAGGAAAGTGGAAAACTTAGTACAATGAACATTCATTTCTCTTCATCTAGATTCACCAATAATTCACATTTTGTTTCATTTGCTTTATCTCCTCTCTCTGTGTGTATACTTTCGTTTTTTCTTTCTCTCTTTTTCTCTTTTGCTAATCCCATTGAAAATAAATTTCAATCCTCATGATGCTTCTCCCCTAAATATACCATTGAGTATCTCCTAAGAACAAGGACCTTCTCTTATATGACAACCATACCATTATTACAGCCAAGAACATTAACCTTGATTCAATAATATCTGATATAAAATCCATACTTCTCTATTGGTCCCCAAATATCCTTTATTTGTTTTTGTTTTGTTTTTATTGAGGATTTGGTCGAGATACATGAATTCTATTGTCATGTGCTTTTAGTTCCTTCATTTAATCTGGAGAAGTTCTCCTGATATTAACATTTCTGAAGAGTCCTAGGCCAGTTGTCTTACAAAATGTCCCACAATCTAGATGAAGATATTGGAGCAATTTATGAGATCAAAAGAATAGATGGGAGAAAGGGCTAAAATACAGGGTATGTTGGAAATGGAGAAGAAAGTATTTATAGCATACATACATAAAAACAGTATGTATGAATAATAGGGAAAAATCTCAGGAGATGGGAGAATCAGAGAATATGCAATTAATACAAGATATATGATCAATATGAGATAAAGGAACAGCTGAGGAAATAAGAAGCTGGATAATTTAAGCATCTACCAGAAGCAAAACAGAACTGATAAGATGTAGACAACAGCGAAACAAGCCTCTGAGGATCAAGGATAGCTAGAGAGATGTGAATGGGGTCAGAGGAAGAATGGGAAGGGCTGAGGTACAAGTTCAGACAAAAGTTTGAAGGAAGTAGAGGAGAAAGTGGGAAGTTAGGCAAGTGAAGCCATATGGAAATCGAAGTTCCTTAGAAGATTGAAACAGCTGATGATGGCTATAAAAGATTGGTGATGTACACCAGGAAAACTCAGAGGTTTAAGACAGGGTAAGTAGTAATAGATGCAGGGACAATAAAAAAAAAGTCCCACATTCTGGATTTGTCTGAATGTTTCTCATGATTAGATTTAAATTTAAGGATATTGCCTAGGTAATATTATTTTCTCTTTGTGTGACATTAGGAGGGACATGTCAGTTTGTCCCATTGTTGGTGGTGCTAGGTTGGGTTAACTTGATACCTGCTTATCTTTTCATTCTAGGATATTTTGCCCTTTAAAATTAAGAAGGAACCTGTGAGACTGTATGATTATCCTGTTCCTCAAGAACCTTTAACCCAGTGGTCTTAGCATGTATTGCTGATTTTTGCCTGAATCATTTGTTCAATAGGAGTTGCAACACAGAAATTTCCTATTTCTACTCTTCGTTCTACATTTATGAGCTGTCATTTTTTGTAAAGAACTATCCATTAAAATTTTTTTCTTGCTTTCATACTTTGAATATCATTGTGAACTCACTGATTCTTTGTTATTCTATGTGTTAAAATTCATTATTCTTTTTGATGCTCACCTATCCCAGTTTGGCCAGTGGGAGCCTCTCTCAGCCAGCTCTTGGGTACTATTGACATGTACCTTTCAATCACGACACTCTTCCTTGCTTTTTTCTTTCTGTTTTACTTCTTTTTTTCTATTAGAGAAGTTGTAAGTTTACAGGAAAATCATACAGGAAATACAGAGTTCCCAAACACCCCCCCCCCCCAGTTTTCATTATTATTAACACTTTGCATTTGAGTACATTTGTTACAATTGATGAAATATTATTATTATAATTATACTATTAACTATAGTCCATAGTTTATATTAGAGTTCACTGTTTGCATTCTGTGGTCCTATGGTTTTTTAAAACTTTTATTCTAGTAACACATATATATATAATCTAAAACTTCCCCTTTTAATCACATTCATATACATATTTCAGTGGTGTTAATTAAATTCACAGTGCTGTGCTACCATCACCAACTAATCTATTACCAAAACTTTTCCACCACCCCAAACAGAAACTCTCTACCAATTAAGCATTAACTCCCCATTCTCTACTCCCATCCTGGCTCCTGATAAGCTGTATTCAAGTTTCTGACTTTATGATATGTTTTTTCTAATTATTTGATATCAGTGAAATGATAGAATATTTGTCTTTTTTGGATGTGGCTTATTTCACTCATCATGATTCTTTCAAGGTTCATCTCTATTGTCACATGTATCTGAACTTCATTCCTTTTAACAGCTGAATAATATTTTATTGTGGTGTATATAATGGACATATATATACACACACCATATTTCATTTATTCATCTGTTGATGGACATTTGGGTTGCTTTCTCCTTTTGGCAATTGTGAATAATGCTGCTATGAATATTGTGCAAATATCTGTTCAAGTCCCTGCTTTAAATTTTTTAGTTATATATCTAGAAGTGGGACTACTGAGTCATATGGTAATTTTATACTTAACTTTCTGAGGAACTGCCACACTGTTTTCCACAGCAGCTGCACCATTTTACATTCCCACCAACAATGAATGAGTGTTCTTGTTTCTCCCCATCCTCTACAACACTTGTTATTTTCCATTTTTTAAAATATTAGCAGTTCTAGTGGGTGTGAAATGGCATTTCACTGTGGTTTTGATTTACATTTCCCTAATGGCTAATGATGTTGTGCATCATTTCATGCCCTTTTTGGCCATTTGTATATCTTTGGAGAAATACCTATTTGAGTCTTGTTCCTGTTTATTAATTGGGTTGTTTGACATTTATTGTTGAGTTTTTAGATATCTTTATATAATCTAGATATTAAACCCTTATAAGATATGTCATTTCCAAATATTTTCTCCCATTCAGTAGGTTGTATTTCTACATTCATGATGAAGTCCTTTGATGTAAAATGTTTTTTTATTTTGATGAAGAAGTCACATTAATCTATTGCTTCTTTTGTTGCTTGTGTTTTTGGTGTAAGTTCCAGTTTGTTAATGCTGCCTTTTCACAAAACACCAGAAATGGGTCTACTTTTATAAAGGGAGTTTATTTGGTTACAAAGTTACAGTCTTAAGCCATAAAGTGTCCAAGGTAAGTCATCAACAATCGGGTACCTTCCCTGGAGGATGGCTGATGGCATCCAGAAAACCTCTGTTAGCTGGGAAGGCACATGGCTGGTGTCTGCTCTGGAGTTCTGGTTTCAAAATGGCTTTCTCCCAGGACGTTCCTCTCTAGGCTGCAGCTCCTCAAAAATGTCACTCTTAGTTGCTCTTGGGGCATTTGTCCTCTTAGCTTCTCCAGAGCAAAAGTCTGCTTTCAAAGACTGTCTCCTCTTTTAGCTCCTGTGTGTTCTTCAAAGTGTCCCTCTTGGCTGTAGCAAGCATCAGAGCCTGTATGGCTCTTTTTAAAGTATTCCAGTGATCCAAATAACACCCACCCTGAATGGGCGGGGTAACTCCTCCATGGAAATTATCCAATCAAATGTTTCACTCACAGTTGATAGAGTCACATCTCCATGGAAACACTCAATCAAAGGATTCCAATCTAATCAACACTAAATACATCTGCCCCCACAAGATTGCATCAAAGAATATGGCATTTTGAGGGACATAATACATTCAAACTGGCACAGTGTATAAGAAACCATTGCCTAACACAAGGTCCCCAAGATGTTTCTCTATGTTTTCTTCCAGGAGTTTTATATTTTTGATTTTATTATTTAGGTCTTTGATCCATTTTGAGTTAATTTTTGTATATGGTATGAGGTGGGCATACACCTTCATTCTTTTGCATATGGCTATCCAGTTTTTCCAGATTCATTTTTTGAAGAGACTATTCTTTCCCCATTGAGTGGACTTGAAATCCTTGTCAAAAAATCATTTGTCCATAGATGTGAGGGTTTATTTCTTAACTCTCAATTTAATTCCATTTGTCTATTTATCTGTTCTTGAGGCAGTAGTCTGCTCTTTTGATTATTGTAGCTTTATAATAAGTTTTAAAATCAGGTAGTGTGAGTCCTCCAACTTTGTTCTTCTTTTTCAAGATGTTTTTGGCATTTAGGGTACTTTCCTTTCATATAGATTTGATGATTTGTTTCCTATTTCTGCAAAGAAGACTGTTGGGATTTTGGTTAGGATTACATTTGATCTGTAAATTGCTTTGGGTAGAATTGACATCTTAACAATATTTAGTCTTCCAACCCATGAGCATGGAATGTCCTTCCATTTATTTAGGTCTTCTTTGATTTATTTTAGCAATTTTTTTTTCTGTACTGTTTGATTCTGTATTCATGAGTGATAATGTTCTGCAATTTTATTTTCTTGTGATGTCTTTGACATTGGGATCAGGGTAACTGAATGAATTGGAAGTGTTTCCTTCTCTTTCTGAAATATTTTGTGAAGGATTGGTAGTATCCATCTAGTTGGATACAAACTTATGAGCAATAGCTCAGGGACTGAATCTCAAAGTTGACATTAAAATATTAAAATGTATGCTGTGCCACAAAGGTAACAAGACAAACAAAGAAAGAGGAAATGATGGTGCAACGAAAATATCAAGATAAAAATTCAGAAACCATCAATGAAGAAGAACAGATTTTGGACATACCGGACAAAGACTTAAAAATATATGCTCATATGTGCTCAAAGAGATAACGGAAAACATAGAGAAAGAACTAAAGTATATCAGGAAAATGATGAATGAACAATATGAGAATCTTAATAAAGAGATGAAAATTTTAAAAAGGGACCAAACAGAAATACTGGAAGTGAAAAACCACAATAAATGAACTGAAAAATTCCCTGAAGGGTTTAAACAACAGATTGGAGCTGGCAGAAGGATCAGCAAACTCAAAGACAACACAATTAAAATGATTCAGGCTGAGGAGCAGAAAAAAAAAGAATATAAAAAGTGATTGGATCCTAAGAGTTCTGTGGGACACCATCATGCATACCAATATATGTGTTAAGGGAGTCACAGAGGAAAAGAAAGAGAAAAGGGGGCAGAAGGAATATTCAAAGAAATAATGCCAGAAAACATCCCAAATTTAATGAAACAAATGAGTATACCATTCAAGAAGATCAATGGACCCCAAACAGTATAAATTTGAAGAGAACTATGCCTGGACACATAGTAATCACTGTCAAATGCCAATGAGTAGGAGAGAATTCTGAAAGCTGCAAGAGATAATCAATGTACAAGGTCATCCTAATAAGATTGTTTCAAATTCTCATCAGAAACCATGGAGGCAAGAAGGCAGTGGAATGAAATATTTGAAGTGTGGAGAGAAAACAATAGCCAACCAAGAATTTCATATCTGGCAAAACCGTCTTTCAAAAATGAAAGGTAGAGTAAGACATTACCATATAAATGAAAGCTGAGGGAGTTCGTCACCATTAGACTTGCTCTAAAAGCAGTGCTAAAGGGAGTTCTTCAGAATGAAAGGAAAGGACGCTAGACAGTGGATTGAAGTGGCATAAAGAAATAAAGATCTCTGGTAATAATAACCATATGTGTAATGATAAAAGCCAGTGCTACTGTATTGCATTTTTTGATATGTAACTCCACTTTTTATTTCTTAGAGTTTCTAAAATGCTGATGCATAAAAGTAATGATACATCTGTGAATTTGGACATACACATAGAAAGATGTAATTGTAACAAGTTAAACAAAAAGGTGGGGGGACAGAGAGTATTGGGATAGTGTTTGTATGTGCTCTTGAAGTTTAGTTGGTATCAAATCAAATGTTATTGTTATATATTTAGATTGCTAAACTTAAGCCCCATGGTAACCACAAAGAAAATATCTGAAAATTATTTACGGAAGGAAATGAGAAGGGTCTCAGAATGGTACATTACAAAAAAAACAACAACAACAAAGAATTGTGATAGTAGGCATTATGTAAGAATTGAGGGACAGAAGAGGTATAAGAATTACAAAAACCAAATAGTAAAACTGCAGAAGTGAGTCTGCCTTATCCGTAGTTAATTTAAATTTAAATGGATTAAATTCCCCAGGCAAAGGTAGATAATAGCATAATGGATAAAAATGCATAACCCAACTGTATGTTGTTTATAAGTGACTTAGCTTTAATCAAAAACAAAAGTAGGTCGAAAGCTAAAGAATGAAAACATATATATATATTTGAAATAAAGAGATTTGGGGTAACTATACTAATATGATATAAAATAGTCTTTAAGTCAAAAACTGTTACAAGGGACAAAGAAGGTCACTATATACTGATGTGGGTCAATTACAAAAGAAAGCATAACAGTTGTAAATATATATGCAGCTAAAAGCAGAGCCCCAAAACATATGAGGCAAACATGGACAGAGTGGAAAGGAGAAATAGATGGCTGTACATTAATAGTAGGAGACTTAAATACATGACTTTCAATAATGGATAGAACATCTAGTCACAAGGTCAATAAGAAAACAGAAGACTTGAATGATACTATACTCCAACTATATCTAACAGACATACATCAAATACTTCACCCAACAACAGCAACATTCTTCTCTAGTGCATATGGGTCATTCTCTAGGATAGATTTTATGTTAGGTCAAAAAACAAGTCTCAATAAATTAAAAAATATAGAAATCATACAATGTATCTTCTCTAACTACAATGGAATGAAGCTAGAAATCAATAATAGAGAAATGGAAAATTTACAAATATGCAGAAATTAAACAAATTACTCTTAAACAACTTATGGATTGAAGAAGAAATTTCAAGGTAAATTAGGAAATATATTGAGGCAAATGAAACAAAAACACAACATAGCAAAACTTATCAGATATAGCATAGACAGTGCTGAGAGGGAAATTTATAGCTCTAAATATACTCAATGGGTACAGGACAATCTCTTCAACAAATCATGCTGGGAAAACTGGATGACCATTTGCAAAAGAATGAAGGTGGATCCCTACCTCACACCACATACACAAATTAACTCAAAATGGATCAAAGACCTAAATAATAGAACCAAAACTATTAAACTCCTAGAAGAAAACATAGAGAAGCATCTTCAGGACCTTCTGTTAGGCAATGGCTACCTATATTTTATACCTACCGAAAGCATGAACAATAAAATAAATAGTAGATAAATGCAACGTAATCAAAACTAAAAACATTTTACATCAAAGGATTTCTTCATGAAAGTAAAAAGACAACCTACAAAATGGAAGAAAATATTTGGAAACCACTTTTCTGGTAAGGGCTTAAAATCTATATTACTTAAAGAAATCCTAGAACTGAACAACAAAAAAGCTACCCAATTAAAAAATGGGAAAAAGATTTGAAAGGACATTTCTCCGAAGAAGATATACAGTTGGTCCAAAAGCACATGATGGGGAAATGCAAATCAAACCCACAATAAGATGCCATTTCACATCCACTAGAATTGCTAATACTTAAAAAATAAAAGGAGAATAACAAAATAACAAATGTTGAAAAGGATGTGGAGAAATAGGAACACTCATTCATTGTTCGTGGGAATGTACAATGGTGCAGTCTCTGTGGAAAACAGTGTGATTCCTCAGAAAGTTAAGTATAGAATTACTGTATGACTTTGTAAACTACTTCAAGGTGTACACCCAAAACTATCAAAATCAGGGACTTGAACAGATATTTGCACACCAAAGTTCATAGTAGCATTACCAACAATTGCCAAAAGGGGGAAGCAATCTAAGTGTCCCTCAACAGTGGGTAGATGAACAAGATGTGAGATATACATACAATGGAATGTTAATTCAGCTGTAAAAAGAAATGAAGTTCTGATACATGTAACCACAAGGATGAACCTTGAAGAAATCATGATGAGTGAAATAAGCCAGACACAAAAGGACAAATGTGTCATCTCACTGATATAAAATAATTAGAATAAGCATATTCATAGAGTCAGAAACTAGAATACAGTACAGGATATCAGGAGCCAGGATGAGGGTAGGAAACAAGAGTTAATATTTAATTGGTACTGATTTTCTGTTTGCGGTGATGGAAAAGTTTTGGTAATGTATAGTGGTAATGGTAGCATAGCATTGTGAATGTAATTAGCACTACTGAATTATATATTTGAATGTGGTTAAAAGGGGATATTTTAGGTTGTGTATATGTTACTAGAATAAAAATTTTTAAAAAACAAACCATAGGACTGTACAACATAAACAGCCTAATATAAACTATGGACTACAGTTAATAGCATGCTTACAGTAATGTTGTTTCATCATTTGTAACAAATTTACTACATTAATACAAAGTGTTAATAATAGAGAAAACTGCATGTTTGTGTGTGTGTGTGTGTGTGTGTGTGTGTGAGGGGGTGTATATGGGAACTCTATTTTCTCCATGATTTCTATGTAAACCTATAACTTCTCTAATTAAAAAATCATATTTAACTACCATTACCTAACTATCATTAGGTGAGATGTTGTTTGCTGTCAACTGAAAGTTTATCATTTGATACGTATATTTGAAAAAATCTAATTCGGTATAAATAAGACCAAATATGACAAGAAAGAAGCTAGTATTAATTGATTATGTGCTGAACATTGTGCTAAGAATACCTTCTTCTGCTTTTATTTAATCACAAACTCTTTTAAATGGGCATTACAATACTAATATCTACAAAGAAATTGAAGTTTAAAAAATTTAAGAAATTTGCTGGAAGTTACACTGCTGTTAAGAGGCATATCTAAGTTTTATACCATCTGTAAATGGTGGGAATAAATTTATTATATAGAATGAGGTTCAAATTCATCCTGGAGGCTGAAGGTAAAGTTTCTGCTAATGCTGCTGCTTTTGTAAAGTGGCAATTGCCTAAGAAGATTGATCTTAACTGCATTTTCTCTTTTGCAGATTCACAACAATTTGCAATGCTGTCTCTTGACTTCTGAGCTGGTGCATTATTGCACTTGATACGCAAGCTCGTTTCTAATTGCTACATGTCTATATGATTTATTATTTGTAATTGAGTCCTGATGAAAGAATTTTTAAGCAGTTGAAAGAAATTCACCCCCCCTTTTTTTTTTTTACTGTTCTAGCTTTTCAAGGAATCTTTTCCTGCCATTCTTTTTTCCTGCTATATTATAAACTGCATCCCTGAGAGGGTTTTCTCTAGTAAAAGAAGGGAAAATAGAATATGTGGAGGGTGGAGGGAGATAGAGGACCAATGTTTGCAGAACACTTTTTAATTCCAGGGATATTTTTTAATTGAAGTTTTTATTGAGATATTTGTAGATTCATAATCATTTGTAAGAAATAATATAGAGAGATTATGTCCATTGTGGAAATACATGAAGACCACTCAAATGAGAACAAGCAGGGGCTATTTATTCAGAGCTTATGATAGCAAGGGAACCAGCCATATTACTTGCATTTAGCAGAAACATAGAGGCTTTCAGGGAAATGAAGAAGTTTTGGAGTGAAAAAAAAAAGAGGAAGGCTCCAGGTGACCGCATCTCATGTTGGCACGGGGAGGCTGGAGGTGGGCTAAATTGAACCTGGGCCCCTTATGTGGTTGGTTTGGTGAGCATATTTGTCTTTCTTTGATTGATCCTGAATTGAAAGCGTGGGCAAATAAATAGGGAAGTTGGAAGTCATTGACCAAGTCCTGGCCATTTTGGGCTGATTGCAAGCAGAGGTTGTGGATCAGAGTTTTGTTGTCACATGTTATTGCCATTGTCTGCTTGTATAATCAGTCTTGTACTTTATCTGGTTTCCTCCTGTTCATACCATTATTTTGTGAAACTATAATACAATGTCACCATCAGGATATCGACATTGCTACAATCCACCTATCTTAGATTTCTCCAGTTTTACTCATCCTCCATACTCATCTGTGTGCGTGTGTGTGTGTGTGTGTGGGGGGGGGTGGGTTTTGGTATATTATCATGTGTAGTATCAACCACCACAGAAAATTCTAACAGGACAAGGATCACTTGTGCTGTCCCTTTATAATGACACCTATTTTCTCCCCACGCACTTCATCTCATCCCTATTTTTAAAATTTTGTCATTTCAAAAATGTTACACAGAATGCATGCAAAGCTAACACACAAGAACCTTTTCTCTTTACAACCCCATGATCCCCAGGTTGTAACAATAAGGACTCTAGCATCCCCCATGTGGATATACAGGAGAAGGCCCAGGGCCACACCCTAAAAGGAGTGATTTCTTTAGTAGCACTTCTAAAGAAAACACAGAAGAAATGAAACTAGAAGCCAAGCCACATTCTACTCATCAGCTCCTCCCAGCTGGGTGCAGCCCTGGGTCTCTGAATTTAGGGACTATCCCAATCAGAGGTGCTAGTCTGATTTACCTGTCCAAGAGAGCTGCCTCTACAGTATACCTGACAAAGGCCTCTTCCCCTGAAAGTGAAAAAGGAGGCCCCCACTCTGGCATCAGATCTCTTCTATAGGGATATAGTTCGAGGCAGTTGGCGTGTTTGTTTTAGGGCATGTTTGTTTCCAAACTGAAAATAGATTTACTATTTGTTTTTGTAAAGATAAGATAAAAGTCTATAGAAAATTAAAGTGATAAAAAATATATAAAGAAATAAA
Organism: Choloepus didactylus; assembly: GCF_015220235.1. NCBI lineage: Eukaryota > Metazoa > Chordata > Mammalia > Pilosa > Megalonychidae > Choloepus > Choloepus didactylus. The sequence continues at coordinate 54,209,879 of NC_051313.1, read as the reverse complement.
GTAAAAACCACCCCAATCCCACCGCTCAGAGGTGAGGAGATCTTACAGTAAACACTGTTCTGTAGAGAGGAAGCAGACCTGTTCTGAGTTAGCCTTGCTTCTCTGGATGGACTTATGGGTTGACTTTTGTGGAAGATCCTTCATGCCACCTCTAGCCTATTCAAAAAATTTTTGGAAGTTCTGAGGCAGCTCCAGTTATTCTGGCATTCTCACAAATAGCATAACTTAAAGTCATATAGGCTCCTTTCCCCTCACACATACTAATTTGAGGCCAAGAGTTTATCTGTTCAGCAGACATACTCCTTTTTCTCATTTACCAATTTTTCCACAACAGATCACATATGTGGACATCATCCTTAAGAAAATAGAAAGTGGTGTAAATAGACTCATACCTTTTATGACTGTTTGGGATTATCTTATTTTTTCACTTAGCATAGTTCTCTGGAGAAGTCTCCAAGTTGTTGTGTGTATCAATAGTTCATTCCTTTTTATTGTTCAGTAGTATTCCATGGTATGTCTGAAACACAATTTGTTTAACCATTCACTTAGTGAAGAACTTCTGGGCTGTTCCTAGTTTTCGGTTATTACGAATAATGCTTCTAAGAACATTTTTGTTTTTGTGTGAACATAAGTTCTTATTTCCCTGAGTTAAATACCCAATTGGTGGGTCATATGGCAATGGCATGTTTAGTTTTAAAAGAATCTGCCAAATTGTTTCCAGACCGGCTGTACCATTTTATATTTCCACCAGCAATGTACAAGTGATCCAGTTTCTTCACGTTCTTGTCAGCATTTGGTATTGGCATGGATTTTTACTTTAGCTATGCTGATGGGTATGTAGTGATAACTCATTGTGATTTTAATTTGTATTTCCCTGATGGTGAATGACATTGAACATCTTTACATGTCCTTATTTTCCATCTTTATTTCCTCTTCAGTGAAACGCCTCTTCATTTCTTTTGCCTATTTTTTAATTGGATTATTATTTTTTTACAGTTGAGTCTTGAGAGTTATTTATACATTCTAGATAGTGGTCCTTTGTGGGATATCTGGCTTGCAAATATTTCTCCCAGAATATAGCTTATCTTTTCATCTTCTTCACAGGGGCTTTTGTAGAGTAAAAGTTTTTAATTTTGATGAGGTCCAATTTATCAATTTTTCCTTTTATTGATCAAGACTTTTGTGTCACAGGCACAATTTTTGAAATTTGAAAAACATTAATTCATAGATTTATATAAATTTTATTGGTCACATGAGTCATCCAAAATTTGGGAGGATTGTTGGCCTTCATAAAGTTACTGTTTACAGTGAGCTGAACGGAAAACATTTCTGTTTATTAAGAACTGGCCCAATTCTTGCCAAATGGAAAATTGAGGTTTTCCCCAAGAGAGATCTGCCACAGAAGAGGGATAGGAGAAGTACCGAGGTAAAATTTCAAATTGGTCTGTGATTGCCATGTTATCCATTCTTAAGTATGGTCCATCTAGAACATTCCTGTCTCAGTCCTCATACATGATCTCCAGTGGGTCCTTGTTTGCTTTTAAAACCTATTTCTAATTACTCATGTAATACAATACACATGAAAAATTCTCCTTGTGAAATGTTAATTAACACAGTAAAAATAAGGATAAAGTTTCCTTTGGCTATACCATAGTCCCAGTCCTAGACTCCTTCCCAGAAAGAATGACGTCTTCAGTCTGAAACACACTTGTTCAGACTTATTTTTCTATATTGTGTGTTTATATAATACACAAAATATGTAATATTGATTTGAAAGATTTAAAATTAATATACATAATATCTTTGTAGACATACATTACACAAACATATATACAACAATTCATAATATTGCTTCATAAGCTTTAAAAATGGATATTTGTACATAAGTGTTTTCATAATACATTTATCATTTTGCAACTTACTTTTTAAATTTAATAGTACAACTAGGAGCTATTTCAATATAAACACATATAAATCTACTTAATTTTCTTAAACTACAAACTACTAATTTTACTAACCTAGTTAAATATTTCAGTCATCCCTTTATTGAAGTCCATTATAACTTTGTTTTCAGATTTCTGCTACTATAAAAAAGCTTCAGTGAACATCCTAGTACATGTCTCCTTGTTTACATGTGCCAAATTTTCTGTATGCTTGATACCTAAAAGTGAAATTGTTGGGTAATAGTTTAAATTTGGGTAACAGGTTAAATTTGAATTGATACTACCAAATTTTCCTTCAAAGTGGCTGTACCCATTTTTCTGCTTGCTAAGAGAACCCACATGACTATTCCCTGATAGTATCCAACATCTAATAGGTTTGAAACTTAAATTTATTTCTGCCAATCTTAAAAGTGTTTGTTGTTTTAATTTACATTTCTTTCATTACTAGTGAGGGTGCATATCTTTTCCTTTATTTATTGACTATTTGTAATTCCTGTTCTGCGGTGTCCTTTTTATATTCTTGATTCATTTTTCTGTTGAGTTGGTTGTCTTGTTTTTCTTGTAGATGAGTTTTAAAATATTATTCTGGATATTAATCCTTTGCTTATTTTATGCACATATGTGTGTAAAAGCACAAACCTAGTTGCCTTCTATAGCTAATCTCTTAGCATTGTATATACTAACTTTTGGCATTTGGACATTTAAAATTTTAATGTACAATTTATCACTTTTTTTTGTCTTTTAAAAGAGGATCTTCTTACTTCTTGTTTTAAAACCTTGCATTTTCTCATAGCTTCATTGTATTTTATGTTTTTACAGACTTTGGGTCAGGTTTTTCCATGTACATGTCCTAGTTCGGGCCTATTCTGGTATCTATGTCAGCTAGGACATTTTCCTATTTTTTTTAGCCCAGGTGTCCTGTTTTGCTTTTGATCACCTCTAAGAGGTTGCAAATATTGGCTGTCAGGAAGAGTAAGTTACCTTTTATTCCAGGCCAGTGTTACTTATTTATGATTCATATGGATAGCCTGTCATCAGAAAAGCCTGGTAGCATTGAAAGTGTATATGATCCCAAAGACAGAACTTTAAAGATATTGGATATATGAATAATAAATCTCAGATGAAAGACAACTCCTAAATATCCAGATAGATTATAAAGCCAAATTTGATGATCACCTCATGTTCTGGTTTGCTATGTTGCCGGAATGCCAAACACCAGAAATGGATTGGCTTTTATAAAAGGGGGTTTACTTGGTTACACAGTTATAGTCTTAGGGCCATAAAGTGTCCAAGGTAACACATCAACAATTGGGTACCCTCACTGGAGGATGGCCAATGGCATCCGGAAAACCTCTGTCAGCTGGGAAGGCACGTGGCTGGCATCTGCTTTCTCCCAGGTTGCGTTTCATAATGGCATTCTCCAAAATGTCAGTGTCAGCTTCCAACGGCCGTCTTCAAAATGTGTCTCTCAGCTGCAGCTACTCTCTCAGCTCCAGTGCATACTTCAAAGAGTCCCTCTTGGCTATAGCAAGCTCGCTCCTTCTGTCTGAGCTTATATAGTGCTCTAGTAAACCAATCAAGGCCCATGCTGAATGAGTGGGGCCATACCTCCATGGAAACAACCCAATCCAAATGTTCCAACCCTATCAACACCAATACGTCTGCCCCCCACAAGACTGCTCCAAAGAACATGGCTTTTTCTGGGGGATACAATGCATACAAACTGGCATACCTCAAAACCAAGTTGCTGTCTTTTTTTCTGTAGAATTAGAAGATTGCATGACTTTTACAATAAATGTCATTTAAAGAAAATTTGCCCTATAGTGCTTGGCTAAGTCTCTGAGGCCTCTTTGGGGTCAGATGGAAAAACCTTTTGAAACTTAAGACTTGGTCAGTTCCCCAGAGGTGAGCGGTGTTGATGTATTAGTTTTTTAAAAAAAGTTTAAATTTATTTAAATTCTCAAGTAGATAATGTTATTTGAAGGGGTAGGAAATGGTAAAAAAGGAATATAATAAACTTGAGATTTTTAAATATTGATTTTAGAAACAATTCACATTACAGTCATTCAATATAGTAATTAGTTGATCCAGTTTTTCTTCCCATTGTATTTATAATTCTTACAGAAATATTTTAAAGCATAATAGGTTGCCAGCAGGGGCTTAAGTAGTAAAAATAAAGAATGGATGTCATTATAATAATCTTTTTGGGAAATATTCCTCCAATTCTATTTCTGTATTTGATAAGCACGTATGCATTTATAGTTATATTCATCACTGTGCCCTTGCTTAAATTTGTGTATTGAACTTCTGCTGGTTACACATTTTCACTGAGAAGTCAGTTACCCTGGAATCACTTCAAGCACAGCAGTTTCAGTAGCAAATCCGTTATTTTCTTACCCCCAATTTTTTTTTCCTTCTGAATTCCCTAGTTTGGTCAATGGTGTTACATCTATTATTCATTCAAGCAAAAAAAAAAACAAAAAACCAAAAAACCAAAAAACACTTTTTGTTATATTTGGGACCTTTTCTTACCTCCCACATCCAAAATTAGTTGCCAGTCCTTTTGATTCCACTTTCTAATTTCTGAACTCTTTTTTCCATCTCCTCTGTTACTATTGCTATAGCTTCCAAACCAGTGTCCTAACCTGATATGAGAGTGTCTCATATCAACCCTCTCCATCCATCCTATCTTAGCCTAAGTTTATTCTGCAAGCAGATCCTGTGACAAGGACTCTGGTGCAGCTAGTTTATTTTGGGAAGTGATTCTAAGAGACAAGAGTGAGTGTCTGGTAAGAGTGAAGCAGGTAAGGAAGGAATGGCAACCCTGTGCTGGGTTCCTCAGTGGGCATTTAGGGCTCTGTTCCACTAGGGTGCCCTGAGGGGCCCTTTGGACTGTACCTCAGAGGTGAGGCCTAAGAGGCCTAAGAGGTATCCAATATATATGCTATGTATTTTATCTATATCTGTGTGTCTCAGTTTCTACTCATGAATATATTAAGCAGTGATGATCCAGCAAAGACCAAAGACATCCTGCAAAGGAGAACATTTATTCTCCTTGAAGTGCAAAGCTTGTTCTTTCAAATCGGTTCAGGGCTTGTGGGTCTGAGGTCTGCTTGCTTCCAGCTGGCCCTGAAGGTTCTGCTGCAATTCAGTTCTAGTGACCGAGGTGCAAGAATGAGGTCACAAGGGTTTCTGAGTAAGTCACCTCCCCTATCCCTACCCTAATCTTTTGGATTGAAGGACTCATCTTCAACATCAGCTTAGAAGAGAGATCCCCCCTGCAGGGAAACATGTACAGAAGGGAAGGCAGGAAGAAAACCACAATTTTTTTTTCTTCTTCTTCTTCAACATGATGATTCTGCTGCTCCAACTCTGGTCTTGAGGGAGGAAGGGAAGTACATAACAAGAACTGATTTAAGCTATTTTCCAATAGGTACTTCCTGTAACATCTTTCTCCAACTTCTTGACAGCACTCTAAGGAATCTAAAGGAAAAGGCAAAAAGAGGTTCCTGTAAGTGTAATTTGGAATGTATTGTGTCTTACACCCTGTAATATTTTTACTGGGCAAACACTTTTGCCAGCTTTTAACTATCCAGGACTTGAGGATGTTTTGTTTGGCTTTAAGGTAAACTTTTAGTTTTGAGAGACAGTAAGAAAAAAGACTAGAAAGCACAAAGCAAAAGAATATAGTGGCTTTTAAAATAAAAGTAACCATAGCTGCCACTAATTAAGATGTCCAAATATCATTCCTATTTTATGGCCAGAAAAACTGTAATGTAATGCAGAGAGAGGTACTAACTTCTTCAATCAGAATCATCTAGCAAGTCAATATGACCATGAACCCAGCTTTGTATTTTGGTTATTAAGTTGGCAGAATTATTTTTGGAATCTCAATTATTGGAAATCTAAGGCCAATTATCATTAGTTCCTTACTTCTTTCCCAGATTTTTTTTCTTTTTTCAGTTTGTCAGTATGGAAAAGAAAAATGTCCTTGTTAGTCAAAAGGGTGAAACTGCTTTTGGTCAGATTATGAAAATAGTTGTTATTTAAATGTATATTTTGTGAGTATCTCTAGTAGTTTACATATATTCAAGTTGCATGTAAATGATGGTGAGAAAGGTCAAAGAATTTAATAAGAGTTTTCTCATATTAATATGGGCAAACCACATGTTTAGACAATAGTCCACAAATACATATGTTGATATGTGTGTAGATATATAAATAAAAATCAGAATGATTCAAGCACATGGCTATGAGAAATTATATCATTTTTTGCTGTTATTCCTTCTCTAAAGAGGCATCCAGCTACATTCAACTGAGCATTAGATTTTTCTTTATGTCACTGTTGTAAATTAACTTGTTGTGATGATCTCCATGAGAACTGATGCCAAATTAGTTTTGAAAAATGTAGATACGTTCATCATCATCAGTGATCAGCTGCACTGAAGATGTCCTTTGAAAATGAAGTGTTCTAAATTGAGATGCTTAAAAAGTACAGATAACAAAAACCAAGTGAGAAAAACTCCAGCCTTCAAATTTGATATGTGAATGTGTCCATTTTTAATGAGGAAAGTGGAGTCAGCATCAGTTGGGGAACTTGCAGGAGAACCCACTGTGCTGTAGCAATTCGTGACGATTTCCAGGTCACGGTGACAGTTTCACATCCTGCACTAGGTGGCACTGTGCTGTAGGAGGTGCTCGAATGCATAAGATGACTGCGCCTGACCTGACCGTTTTATTGTGCTACTGACCCTGGTAACTGATTCTACTTGAGGTGTGAAAATGAACTTATTTTACAAGTTCCTGAATCGTTTCTATATAACTGTAGTTAAATAGGTCTTCATCTTCACTTTTGGTGAGGAGCTTCTGTGCTCTTGGCGAATGCTTCTTAAAATAGTGGATAAAAGACTCGTGGTTTCCAAACTGCAGTCATGTCTTTCATTATAACTGGTGCCTTATGCCTTATAAATATTCTGCTTTGAATATAAACAAGGCAGCATTAAAAATAAAACTCCTTTGTTGCCAGTAGAGTGCTTTTTACTTTGGAATAGTCAGACTAGAAGGAATTTAAAGGCAATGAATAGAAGAAATATAGTATTAGTTTAAAACATGTAAGCACACACATAAATTTTTTTTTTTTAAAGAAAAGCTTTCTCTATCAAATTTTTTTCTTAAAGATGAGTGCATTTTTGCCCGTTTTTTTTCCTTCAAGGACAGTTACAATCATTCTTAGAATGGCCAATTTTCTGGTTGTTCTTTTTCTCTTTAGGTATGGTGTAATTTTGGTGCTTGCTTCTTTGTTATTATAATTATCTGACTTCAAAATTACTCTCAAATCAGTCTGTACGCAAGAGGTTTCTAAGACCAGTGCAGGTGGCGTACATCAGATCCAAAATTATTGTAAGTGTTTGATTTATTCTGTTTCCATTACAAATTTAAATCTCCAAATTGTGTAAATGTATAAGGTAGAGGTGTTCTAGGAATATGAAATGTCAATAAGAAATATGAGTCAATGTTAGTGTTTGGTTTCCTATGAGATGGCTTCTAAAAGACGTGAGCACTTCTGCAATCTTTATGAACTAAGACAGTTTTTCCAGTTGCCAATTTTCTTATCCCTTCACGTTAGTTAGAATCATCCAGGTACTACAATGGCTAAAAAAACTGGTGAATTTATGGATGTATCTTGATTGCTTCGATATTTATGAAGGCCTCTCGTTTATAGAGGAAATTTCCAGAGAGAGGAGGCCATATTTAGCAGTAATTGTTAGATTTCCCATGCAAAATTTATTGTGGCAATATAAGAGAATCAGGGTAGTGTGAATTCCAGATTGAGACTTAGCTTTAGAGTGTTTGTAAAAGGAAGTCTTTCTGTTGGATGCTAATCGATAGGAACACGTTTCCTAGAGTGGTTCTTATTGAATATTCACACCATGCTGGGCAGCAAGTAAAATCAAGTACACAATTGGACAAGAGCTGTGGCTTCAAGGAGTTTTCAGTTTAATGAATGACAGAAATTTCAAAATCAAAATGAATTCACAGAAAAAGAAAGACACTTATGGCATAATTGTGGGGAACAGTATAAATATTCAACAATAGGAGAGGAGTTAAAAGTACTAACGCATCCCTGTGATGTGCTACTTAAAAGTCCTGCTTTCAAGAATATATAATTGTATGGGAAAATGCTCACCATTTATAGTTGGGGGAAAAGGGCAGGATATAAAACAGTGAATATATGTGTATTTACGAACCCAATTTTATAATAAATAATTATAAAAGATATATTAAAACTTTTTAAAGAGTTTCACCAAAATTTGCTAAAAGCAATTATTTCTGGGGAGTAGGATTATGAATGACTTTTTTGTCCTTTTGTACCTTCCAAATTTTCTTCATTACATGTATTATTTTTATAAAATGAAAAAATATATTTTATTTTTAAAGCATGGAAACACACATACAGAGATATAATAGTGTTAATTTATGTTCAAAATTGTTTAGACAAACATTTATTGTCAATGTATTTTAGGAAACTGATGAGTAAGTCAGTTTCTATGCAGTGTTACTGATTTATCATTTCTCCATCTCCCCCAAATCTAGGGATAACTTTTTCATGGTGTGTTCAATATCTAACTGGTCCTGCTTTACATAGTCAGACATTTTAAAGCAACTTTAGTTGTATTAAATTTTGATTGTTTTGATAAGTATTTTGTGCCTAGTTTTAGATGAAAGCTTTATTTCCCTTTATCCTAAACATTGATTTATAGTGAAGGGGAAGGAGAGACAATAGGTGGCATGAATAAATGTGATTTAGGGAATCTCATTAAACAATGATTTCTAGGTTCAGTTTTGTGACTAATCGGTACTATTTATTAAGCACTTACTGTGTGCCAGGCACTGTGTTAATTGTATTTTAATTACTTTACTCATTTAATCTCCATAACATTATACAGACAAGTAGCTGAGGCTCATTGTTTACCCAAGGTCACAGAGCTAGATAACTGGAGAAGCTGATCTGACAGTAGGTCTTGTAGGCTTTAAAATCTATGCTTTTCTGACTAATTGTAAATTAATCAGTTTTTTGACCATATAGATGTATTACTTCCTGAAATTCAATTATTTTCTCATCTTTAAATTGATGGAGTTGGGCAAGGTTGGTGACCTCAAGTTTTTCTTGATAAACAGCTCTTTTTGATTTTTGCAAAATCTTATGTTTAAATTTGGGGCCAGCCAGGAAAGGTACTGATAGTCCAAGTTGCTGAGTGTGGAAACAGTTTGAAAACTGATCAGATGTACCTTTTAAATTGCTGGTAGATGGAAACAGACTGTGTCTGGGATTTTTGAATCCTCTAGCAGAGTATTAGGTAATAATAGTTTGTGATTCTAAGTGTAAATTTTGCTGGCCAAAATATATGCTGATTAGCCTTATAATTTAAAAAAAAGGTGTAAGATCAGTTTTGAAGAGGATGTACAAGCAGGACATAGCTGTGGTATGAAGGATTTGTGACTACTAGGTAAGGGCAGAATTACTTATCTGTTGCAAAAAGACCAATAACATCCAATGGAAACAATTGTCAGGCTAGAAAACAATTCATCATAGTGAAATAAAGTAATGCAATGGAAAGTAGAAATAATAAAATTTCACGATGGGATCATGGACTCTATATTTGAAAATATTTAGCTGAGTGCACTCTGATACCAGGAACAGATAAAGTGAGTGACCTCATGGGGTTTTTCTAATGTCTGTGATTCCATAACAGAGCAGTCTGAAGGTACCTTACTTATGATACTTCTGGATTTACATTTTACCAAATAATGAACTACTGAATGATTTTGGTTGAAACAGTTTCCCTTTTATTGCATGACATCTCATTATTGAATGGAACAGCCCCTATGTGCTCCACAGAGCTCAAAACTGGAACTTGACTGTAATGATTTTCTAAGTTCATTCCACAATCAGTGATGCAATGCTTCAAATTCATATCCATAAATATGAAAGGTCTTGGTGACTCCACACATGACCAATATTATATGCCATTAAAAGTATGCATTTTCTTATTGTAAAATACAAAAAAATGACCAGAATGATATAGAAATCATGGAGTGCAGATTTTCTTTTTATTAGTACCTTTTTTTCCCCCATCTCATACAGCACCCAATTTAGGGGAAAGACAAAATGAAAGTGTATCTTGAATATGCATCACAGGTTCCAAAAATGAAAAGAAATTGGATTTGGATAGCACTTACTCAATAGACAGATATGATACATGGTAAGAAGGTGCACTGTCTGCCCTGTGATAGATTAAACTACTTTGTAGGAAAATTACTGTGAGCCAGTCACCACCACCACCGTGGCTAAATCTTTAATAAAATTCTTTTCCATATTCAGGAGTGAGGTATGAAGTACACAATAAGCAGAGTGAAGTACAGTGCCATTTATCAAACACCGGCCAGGTCTGTAATCTTCTGTTTTATCCTTTCTTTGTATTTTATTTGTCTTTATTGTTGCAAGGAGGGATATTTACACAGAGCAGTGGGCATGAAGCCCTGCTAAACCTCCTCCTTTCCCTCCTTCTGCCTTTCTTATTCCTTCTTTTAAGATTGAGATAACAATACTGTCAGCCTTGTCAGTGTAATTTGTTGGTTTCCTTCTAGGTGGTCCTTTGCTTGTTTGGCATTCTTTTCTCTTCCTTTGCTCTGCCTTTCTCTGCAATGTGTATTCATGCTATGGGAAATGACACCAAAGCTACAGGAAAATGCACTGAGAATGCTAACAGCTACTACGAAGGACTGTCCAGGATGCATTCGGTAATGACTTTGAGTGCCTTTTGGCAAGATCGCAGGATTAAAATGTAGACAGCCCCTGGGTGGCAGTGCACAGCCAGTCCTGATCCGACAAAAGCTTTTTCAGTGTAAAGGTTTTATATGTATGTATCAGTTTGTATGATTATATATAAATGATATACGTGTGCATGATATATATTTGTATACATACACAATGCATGAATGTATGTGTATATGTATATATGATATATGTGCATATATATGTATATGATATATATGTACATGATGTGTGCCCCAGAGCTTAAGAACCTAAATGTAACTTCCTCTTTGAAAGTTACAAACTATCAATCTAATTATCCTATGTTTCTTAAGTGCAATCATGATAATATTGCTAAAAACAACTTGTGGCTTTTTATTTTACTCTAAAAAGATTCTGGATATCTCAGCCACGTGATGACATCTGAATTGTCTTTAAAACCATGCAGATATTGAGTACAGATACAGTGGAAGAGGCCAAAGGGTAGTGAGAGTGTGGCTGGAGATGGTTTGTGCCCCTCAATCTGTACGCTGGCAGGCTGTGCAGCAGCCCTGGGGGTAAATTTCTTTTTAGTACTATTATAAGCCTTTTTTATTGTTTGAATAGCAGTTTTATGACAAAACATTTATATTCAGCCTGCCTTTGTACTTGACTGAAAGAGAGCAATCGTGGAGAGTAATAAGGCAACAATGGTGATGATAACTGCATTTATAAAGATGTACAAAATTTAACCGGGAGTGCTAAAATAGACTGATGGTAGTTCACCTGAACCTGGATACGGTTCTTGTGGCAGAGATGCCTTTGCCTTTGGGTGCAGATGGGTGTATGTGTGTGCGTGTGTGGTGTTTTCTTTTGTCACTGTCATTGTTTCTTCTTTTCAGTTACATGTACCTCATATGTAAGGGTACCAGTAGCAAACATAGAAAGATTCTATATTCAGATCCACTATTATCCTAATTTTGTCAAATTATGATAAAATGCAACTGCATTTCTGAATAAACTGTGCAGCTTAAGTATTCTTTAAAGAAAAATTGTGATTATTTGTTCTCAGCTAGCAGTGGTCTCTCTCTGTCTCTTGAGAATCCACCTCTCATGAAAAATTGATAATTATCTCCAAGAGAGACTGGGGACAAGGGGAAAGGGGGAAGAACAAACTGTATTTCAAAACATAATTCAAGAGTGAGAGGTCGTTCTGTCCACTTGGTACTGATATTTTCCATATATTTTACAATTTCATCAATTTTCCTTGTTCCTACAATAAGTAAAACCTAAGCTTTTTCTGGTCATTATACTGCTTTGTTTTGTATTTTTAATTTTTTTTTAGCATTCACATAGAGAATGTAGCATAATAAAAAGGTTGATATTGTGCAATTGCCTTGTGCTGTACATAAAACTAAAACTATACAATGTGGGTTAGAAATAGTATCTTCTTTTTACAAGGTATCCCCATGGTCTCTTAAAATCAGCCATACATTGCTAAAGTCTGTATTTTGTCTTCCCTCCCCCCTTCTCTTCTTCAGCAAAGTTAATAACTTCTATCATGAAGGTGAAAGAAATCAGTTTATTTATGTCCCACCTTGTTTCAAAAATAAATTAAAGTGGCTTACGAAGATACATAAAATAAATTTAAAACTAAGTGAGGGAAATGAAGCCAAAGGAAAGCAAGAGGAGGTGGGACCAGCGGATTGTGGAGCACAACTATGGAACCAAATGCTTCCTATGAAGCCTTGTGTGCTTGGTAGAAGTGGGCTGCACATTTAGTCCCCAGTTCTCTAGCAGCCAACACAAAGAAATAATTAATTCCATGAGGCATGGCATCAGCAGCAAGAGAATAAACCAATTCCTCAGCTGATGTGCAACTATTCCAGAGACCCAGGCCTGTGGGAAATTTATCTCCTGGGTTTCATGGAGAGCACACTGTGTAATTCAGGAAAATGTCTTCCTCCATTATAACCTATGGTAAACGCACACATTAATATAATGAAAACTAGTGTATTATGCAGCATCTTGACAAAGCAAAAATCAGTGAAAGCAAGTCTATGGTTATTCATTCATTCAGTAGGCATTTGTTGAGGTGCCTCCAGTGTGTTGCCTGGCACTGCAAAAGGCAGGAAAACAGTAGGGAGGAAGAGATTTAGTCATGCCCTCATCAGAATTACAGTGTTTCTCAAAAAATAGACATAGAGAAATGACTTATATGTGTGTGATGAAAAGTTCTGCAGGTGGTCAGCAGGAGAAGGTCCAGGTTAAGTCTGGTTGTCTGACATGGGGTGGATGTTGTAGAGGCTAAAGAAATATTGGGACGCCATGTGATTTAGATAGGCCTTTACAAATGGCGTTTTTATGGACCCAGCTTTTAATCTGTACTGAGTTATGTTGAGTTCAAGATTGCACTTCTTGACAAGAGTATGAGAAGTGTGTTTATTCTGTTTATTCTTTGCTGCCAATTGAGAGTGAAGCCACATGCTTTAGTGATCTGCTGCTCTGTGGCTAGAAAGACAAGAAAAAATGAGAAAGTTCCATATTTGGCCATATTCTATTTGCCCACCTGGAGAAAAAGAGGAAGACATATTTATATATGCATTTTGGGTGCTTAATCCCTCCATCCTGTGCTCCTGTCTTTTACAATGCATTTCGCTTTATTTTTGAAGTATAACTCTCATACTAACCTGTGTGGTTAGAATTTTTCTATCAACAATCATTTGTAAAGTGAGTTCAGAAAAGAAGTTGTTTTGAAGGCATAGTTACTTATCAGGAAAATGCATACATTTATTTGGAAAATAATGTTTTATGAATTAAGGAAATTGTTTATTTTTTCACTGGTGATATATTGTACTGTAAATAATCCTGTTGTGTTCCTATTTTAGTTGTTAGTAATAGTATTCAGCATAATTTCACTTTAAAATATGGAGAGAAAACATTTCAAACATTTTCTTTATACATCTTTTTTTGGCTCTCTGTGTCTGCAAGAATAGCCTTAATTGTTTAGTTTTAAAATTCTTTTTCCAGATCCATAATATGCTTCATATGACTTGTTTTTCCTATTTTGGAAATGTTTGCAAAAAAGTGGAGAGGGGAGAAAGATGCCTAGTAAATAGATAATGAATCCAGAATTATGATAAAACGATGAAAAAATCTCTAGCAGATTCTGGCTTCAAGGTAAGATAGAAAGAATTTTGGGTAATGAGGCCACATAACTTATCAGGAAGACACTTGCTATTAGACATGAGTTTCTTCCCCGTTATGGAAGGGATCTGGCACCTTCATCCGGAAAAGTAATTCCGAGTTCCTCACCTATACACATAGGTCTGAAGCCACATCAGGCTCTCATTTTTCTACATTCTTTTATCTTCTTTCCTCTAAAGTAATAGAATAAATGCATTATCTTTACTGTGATTGGCTTGGCTTTAAGAGCCTTGTGTGGGATAACAGAACTCATCTCCTACACATTGCCATATTAGAGGAACACAGCTTCCTTTTTTAAAGGCCATATCTCTGTGAGAAATATGGATGGGAGATTGGCTATATTTTTGTCTCTTTTCTGGATGACCCAGAAATCTCCTTAATTTTAGAATATTCCTAGAAAGAAGTCTTCATGGTCCTCCCTGTCTCCCCCCACACCCAGCTTTATGCTGTGTGAGAAACACAGGGACTATGTCCTCCCCTTCCTCCCTCTCAAAGAAATATAAACCACAGAAATATTTACATTCTTTTGAAATAGTTTTACAGATTGATTCTGGGACAGTCAACTCATCTGGCTTTGGCTCATCATGGAGGAGAAAAAAAATAAAAATAAAGAAAATCTACCCCCCACCCACCAGGCTATTCTACTTAGTATTTATTGTTAAATTTATGTCTCTCTTGACACTTAAAAATAATGGTAAAGAGGTACATAAAAATGTTTGCAAATGTGTTTAGACTCATCAGAGATGGACATACAAAACATTAAGCAAAAACCTCAAGCTCCCCTTGTTGCCTAACATTATCTGTTGCATGTAGCTGCTATTAATTTTTCATGGGCTTTTGCTTTCTTAGCTTATATACAACTTTTTTTTTGTATAATGGTGTGATGGTTTGAGGCTGTATGTACCCCAGAAAAACATGTTCTTAAATCTAATCCATTCCAATGGGTCAACAGGTGTAAACTCATCATAAGTAAGACTTTTGATGAGGTTACTTTAATTGAGTTGTGTCCCACCTCAACCAGCATGTATCTTAATCCTATTACGGAAGTCCTTTATAAATGGAATGAAGAGAGAGAGAGCATTTGAGAGAGGGAGAGAGAGAGGGAGAGCTGCAGATGCAAGAAGATGAAATCAACAGAACCTGGAAGAGAAAGGAGAGACTAGCAGATGCTGCCCTGTGCCTTGCCATGTGACAGCGGAGCTCTGGATTGCTGGTAGCCAGTCTTCAGGAAGAAAGTCTTGATGATTCCTCGATTTGGATGTTTTCTTGGCCTCAAACTATAAGCTAATACATTCCCATTGTCTAAGCTAATCCATTTCCTGGTATGTGCTTTAAGCAGCCTAGGAAACTAAAACAACTAAAACAAATGGGCATGTGGACTTTACGGTTACCTGAAGTTTATATCAGTTCTTAAAAACAAAAGATGGCTCTACTATATGGCATAATATGGTTTATTTGAACATTAAGGATTCTGGTCTAAACTCATGCATAATTAATTCTACTGTAGAATTAACTAGGTTTTCTTCTAGGTGGCAGTTTCCTTTAAGGCACATAAAGACAGAAAAATAGATTTGTTCTTCCGGACCCTTTTGTTTCCTCTTTAGCTTCATGGCAAAGGATCTTTTTTTTTTTTTTTCCCCAACAATGGAATGTGACAGGACACATTTCCTACCAGCCACCACTGGGGAAGACTTACGTGTTAACCATATTAGGAGTGATAAACAGAAGTTAGGTATAAGAAAGGCAAAAATTCAAATGAAAAATAAGAAGAAAAGAAAAAGAGGAAAGTTCTTCCATTCTAATTAAAAAGAAAAAGCTTCCGTACAGCATTTTATTTCCAAAGGAGATAAATTTCTCCATGGACATGTATTTCACTTTATTGAAATACAAAATGATGTTAACCTTGAGAGACTTGTCTGTCAGGCAAGAATTGCTGCACTATAAAAATGGGATTTAGTAACTTTTTAATTTTTCAAAATAAAATATAACACAGAATAAGAAATGATTGGGAAGAGCATTGCTCCAAGGGGGATAAGCAGACTTTCTTTTTTCTTTTTTTTTGAGAAGTGGCAGTTACCTGATACTTTTTAGACCTCCTTTCTTAAAGAATCATACTTGTGAAGAAGAAATAAGTTGCATAGATAAGAATTGCTGAACAGATTTGCAAGGTTAATTTGTCCACCGCATGTAGTTCATTATCAGCACCAATTCTGGGTGGCTGTCTGGTGGGCTTTGATAATAATAGTACTCTGCCTTAGCTCTAAAACAAAAACAAAAAACCCCACGCTATTCTATTCAGCAAAGATTTTACAGAGTCAACTTCACCTTCTGCCCAACTATGATGTTCCTGTAGATGTGATAACGGTTATAAATGTCAGGAAATATTTAGTAACATATACTTACTGATATTTAGCCCAAATAGAATTTGAGTCATAGAATCTTAGAACTGGCAAAATCTTTAAGGAAACTGACTCTTATACCCTTATATTGTAGGGATAAAAGAAATGAGGCTCAAAGTTAAATGATGTTCCCAAGACCCCCAGTTATTAGAAGAATAAATATTAGAAATCATGTCTTCAGATACGCACACACATACACACACATACATACATATGTATAATTTTTTAAAAAACTACAACTTGCTGCCCTTTTTTTTCCCTTCTTCTGGGATGATTTGGATTCTTTTGTAATATGATTGCCCCCCCCACCTCCATTTGTATATGTTAATTTACTGAGTTTATGTTGAGTAAAAACATAAAGGTCATAATTCTCTTATGTCCAAAGTTATTCTCTGACCACATGAATGATTAACATTTGGGCACTTTGACTCTTGTATATTTTCTTAAGAGCCTATTCATAAAAATATACTTTTAAAATTTTTGTCCTTTAGTTTTATAGAATTGTAGGGATTAAAAGGAATCTCTCATATATCATCCTGTTCAACCCTCTTATTCTACAAATGAGGTAACTGTAGCCCAGAGAGTCTGTCAATTACCCAAGGTCCACAGCCAGTTAATGGCTAAGTAGAGACTAAATACAGGGCTCCCTGACTTAGTCTGCTGCTCTTCATACTCTGCTGCATTGCATGCCACCAACTTTTTCTTTTTTTCATTAGAGAAGTTGTAGATTTACAGAAAATGCATGCATAAAATACAGAGTTCTTAAATACCCCCACCTTCACACAGTTTTTCCTATTACTGACATGTTTATTAGTGTGCTACTTTTATTACAATTGATGAAAAGATATTATAATTATGCTACTAACTATAGTCCACAGCATACATTAGGGTTCACTATTTGTGTTGTATAGTCCTATATATTTTTTTAAATTTTTGTTATAGTAACATATATACAACCTAAAATTTCCCCTTTTAACCACAGGGAAATATGTAATTCAAGTGTTAATTACATTCACAAAGTTGTATTACCATCACCGCCATCCATTCCTCAAAATTTTCTATCACCTCTAAAAGAAACTCTGTACCAATTAGGAATCAACTCCCCATTCTCTACACCCACCATGGCTTCTGGTAAGCGGTACTCTAAACTGTATTCTGATTTCTGACTCTATGAATGTGTTTATTCTAATCATTTCATATCAGTGAAATAGTATGTGGAATATTTGTCTGGCTTATTTCACACAACTTGTCTTCAAGGTTCATCCAACATGAATCAGAACTTCATTCCTTTCTATGGCTAAGTAAGATTCTGTTGAATGTATGTACCACATTTTGTTTATCCATTCATCAGTTGTTGGATACTTGGGTTGCTTCCATCTTTTGGTAATTGTGAATAATGCTGCTATGAACACCAGTGTGAAAATATCTGTGTGAGTCCCTGCTTTTAATTCTTTTGGAAGTATATCTAGAAGAGGGACTGCCAGGTCATGTGGTTACTCTATATTTGCTGCTTTTTCCATCCTACTTGTGTCTTTGGATTTAAGATGAATCTCTTGTAAGCAGCATATAGTTGAGTCATGCTTTTAGGTTCATTCTGCTATTCTCTGTATTTTGACTGGAGAGTTTAATCCATTTACATCTAAGGTAACTACTGATAATGCAGTACTCTCTTCTGCCATTTTAGTATTTTTTTCTTTAGAAGTCTTAAACCTTTTTTTATCCCTCAATTCTTCCATTAATGCCTAATTTCATCTTTTTTTTTGTAGAGTAGCATTTTGAGTCCTTTCTCATACACAAACATTGTTCTTATACCCCCCTCCACTTTGGTTGTACTTGTTACATATTATATCTTTATACATTGCATATCCAAAACAATAGATTTAGTGTTACTTTTTATGCCTGTGCATTTTAGAACTTGTAAGAAGGAATAGGTAGAGTTATTTACCAAAAGTACAGAACAATATTACTGGCATTTATAATTACCCTAAAGGTTACCTTTCCTGTAGATCTTTATTTTTCTATGCTACTTTAATCCTCTGTCTAGTGTCTTCCCTTTCAGTCTGAAGACCTCCTTTTAGCATTGCTTGTGGGACAGGTCTATTGGAATAAGCTCCTTCAGCTTTTGTTTATTTGGGGAGTTCTTACTCTCTCCCTCACTTTTGAAATATAGGCTTACCAGATATAAATTCCTGATCGGCAATAGTTTTCTTTCAGCACTTTATGTATTTCATCCCACTGCCTTTTTTCCTCCATTGTTTCTGATGAGAAATTGGAACTTAATCTTACTGACATTCCTTTGTACATAACACATTGTTTTTCTCTTGCAGATTTCAGAATTCCTTCCTTTTCTTTGGCATTTGAAAGTTTGATTACTACCTATCTGAGTGTGTTTCTCTTTAAGTTTTACCTGTTTGGTGGTCATTGGGTTTCTTGAAAGAGCATATTCCTGTTTTTTGTTAAATTTGGGAAGGTTTCTGTTATTATTTCTTTGAATATTCCTTCTTCCCTTTTCTCTCTTTCTTCTTCTTCTAGGACTCTTATAAGGTGTATGTTGGTATGTTTGGTGGTGTCCTATAGGTCTCTTAGGCTCTGTTTGCTTATTTTCATTCTTTTTTTCATTCTGCTCCTCAGCCTGAATCATTTCAGCAGTCTTTGTCTTTACATTCACTGATTCTTTCTTCTGCTAGCTTCAATATGCTGTTGAAACCCTCTAGGAAATTTTTAACTTCAGTTATTGTGGTGTTCAACTCCAATATTTCTGTTTCTTTTCAAAAATTGCTATTTTTTAAAAAAAATTCTCATATTGCTCATTCATTGTTTTCCTGATATCCTTTAGGTTTTTTTCTCTCTGTTTTCTTTTATCTCCTTGAGCATATTGAGTCTTATTTTATTAAAGTCTTTTTCTGGTATGTACAAAGTTTCATCTTCATCAATTATTTCTGCATTTTTATCTTGTTCATTTGGATGGGCCATCATTTCTTGTTTCTTTGTTTGTCTTGTAATCTTTTGTCATACACTGTACGTTGTAATATCTTAAAATGTTAACTCTGGGATTTAGACCCTGAACTGTTGGTTTCCTTAATTTGTACTGTACTGGGAAGAAGGCTAAGATTTCCTTGAGTGCCAGGAAGTAGCAAAAGCAAACAAACCAATACAGAAAACAAACAAACAAACAAACAAACAAAAACAAAAACACCTTTCACAATCTTTGCTAATATCTCTGTGTGGGCTAGTGTTCTTCAGAGTTTAGCTCTCCTATCAAGAAGGTCAGCCTGAGTCACATGTGAAGTGCAGGGTCCTCTTCGTTTTTTTTTCTGGGCTTGTGCTCTTTATTACCTTAGGATTTCACCCATTTACAGGATTTTGAATGCCACCTCTACTCCCTATGAAATAGACTTTCTTCCCTTCTCAGGTGCTCTGTCTTATGACTTAATGAGGGTAATCCTTTGCCCTCCCCTGCTTTTACTTAATTGTTTCTTTCACTGCTTTAGCTGCCTACAAGCTGTTTTCTGCCTGCAGGACAAGTTCTGGGAGGGCAAGCCAGAGGTGAGTTTCCTGTCAGTCTTTCTGGCTGCCACCCGATAGACTGGCACCTACTGTAGGCACTATAATATGTCCTCAGTGGTTACTCTGTGCCCTAAAGAATAGGGCCAGGAACCCACAATGGGATTGTAGGCTGGCTCCAGACCATCCTGGGGAGTGTTGGTGGAGGCACTAGAAAGGGCACCAGGAGCTTTGCCTATTATTTTTCAAAGCTACATTTTCTTGATTCAGCCCTTGCCTGGTGTTTTAGTTTGCTAGGCTGCTAAAAGCAGATACCATTAAATGGGTAGGCTTTAACAATGGGAATTCATTAGCTTACAAGCTAACAGTTTTGAGGCTGTGAGAATGTCCAAATCAAGGTATCATCAAGGTGATGCTTTCTTTCTGAAGATCAGCTGTCAGCAATCCTTGACTCCTCTGCCGCAAGGTAAGGCACATGAAGGCATCTGCTGGTCTCTCCCTTCTTTTCCGGGTTTTGTTGCTTCAGCTTCTTGCTTCCATGGCTTTCTCTCCCTCTCTTTGTATTCATCCCATTTTTAAAGGATTCCAGTAAAAGGAATTAGATCCACCCTGAGATACACCTTAAGTGAAGTAGCCTCAACAAAAGGCCCCAGTTTACAGTACGTTTACACCCACAAGAATGGATTAGATTTAAGAACATGATTTTCTAGGGGACATACAGTTTCAAACCACCACACCTGGTTATTTTGACTCTTTGTTCTACAAGTTTCTAGGAAGATGGCTCTACCCATTTTTTGCTATTTTGCTAAAGATGCTGTGTGGGAATGGCACCCTGTAGCATCTTACATCTTGATCTTGGTCAATTGGAAGCCTTCCCATCCACTTTTGTTTTTAAAAATTAAATTATATGGTATTTCAAGCATATAAGTACAAAGAATAGAGATATGAGAAAAGAGAACATTACAACTAATGCCCATGTACCCTCCACTTGTGTCTTTAAAATCATGATATATACTATTTTCTGCTGACCTTTTTGCCTCTTTGTTTTGAAGAATAAAGCAGATGCAAAATGCCGTTTGTGTATTTCTCTACCTTTTTCCACCTTCTACTTTTATTTTAATATGTATTTTCCAATGTTTACTAAGAAAAGTTTAACACAAACAGCAAAGTTGAAAGAATCTTATAGTGATAACCAAATAGCCCCCATCTAGATTTTTCTATTAATATTTTACTATATTATACTTTTATCCATCAAGTCATTATTTATATTCCTTAATTCTTCTAATTTTTTGATTCATTTCAAATGAAAGATGGTGTCACAGCCCAAGAGGGCTTTTGTAGCCAAGGGACTAAAGAAAGCACTAGACATGTTCTGAGACATGAGCCTTTATTATGGGGCTTAACTACAGGGTGGGGAAGTTGACTCCCGTTACCCTGAATTCAGGAGCTTCTCTGAGTGGATTCAGGAGCTGCTTTGAATGGCAGCGAGTTCACGGCTCAATGTAGGAATAGTCTGCAGTTTCAGAGGGCTGAATAAGCTGGTTATAAGGGCTCAACATTCCAATGGGGGTGATAGCACATGGTGGGGAGTGGGGTCATGCAACGTAGGGAGGGATTGATTGTAATCAGTGTGGAGGAGGGGAGGATTATAGATTATCTTGTAGATAACAGTATCTCAGGGAGTCTCAGGGAGGAGGTAGTTTCAGGTATAGGTTACATTTAGCAACTGAATTACAAGCAGAGTAGGTCAAACCTTAACTGTCCTAGGGCACGTAAACGGCTATGTGCAGCCTTCAAGACACTTGGGGACCCGGAGCTCCCACAGATGGATATCAATACACTTTTCCCTAAATACCTAGCATGCATTTCCTTAACTAGTATTCAGTATTTATGTTTTCACTTTTGATGTGAAATTTACATACAATGAAGTTTGCAGTTCTTGAATATACTTTCATCGAGTTTGACAATTTCATCTACCTGTATAACTACCATGATCAAGTTGTATAATGTTAACAATGACCCCAGAAAATTCCCTCATGTTCTTTCTCAGTCAATCCCTGCTCTATCCCACCTAGAAATAACTACGGTTCTGAAATATTTCACTGCAGATTAGTTATTCTGGTTCTAGAACCAAATATAAATGGAATCTTCCAGTATGTTGTTTGGGTAAAGCTTTTTTTTACTCAATTTAGTATTTGTTTTTTTTTTTTGACATGTATCCATTCTGTTGAGTTTATCAGTAGTTCCTTTTTATTACCAAAAAAGTATTTCATTGTATGGATATATCATAGTGTATTTATCCACTCACCTGTTGACTGAATGTAGGATAGTTTTTGGCTATTATAAACAAAGCTGCTACAATAGCCACTTTAGCCTTTTTGTACTTATTGTTTACATGGTATAAGTTTTCCCATCCATTTATTTTTGAACTATCTGTGTCTTTGTATTTGAAATGCATCTCACATAGACAGTATACAGTTGGATCTTGGTTTTTAAAAAAGCCATTCTTAAAATATTTGCCCTTTAATTGGAGAAATCTATTTACATTTAATATAAATTTGATATGTTTTGAAATAGGTATACCATTTTATTATCTTTTTTTGCTTCTGTTTTTCATTTCTCTGTTCCTCCTTTACTATCTTATTTTGGATTATTCAAATATTTTTAGAATTTTTAGAATTCCATCTTGTATGTTGGCTTTTTAGCCATACCTTTTTTGCATTATTTTACTTAGTAGTTCCTCTAGAGATTATAATATACAGTATTAAATTTTCACAGTTTAATTAGTATTAATGTTGTATTACTTTAAGGACTATGTAGAAATCTTGCAACTATATAGGCACCCATACCTCTTCTCACTTTATTTTCTAATTTTTGTATATAATGTATGTGCATCCATTATAAAACCCCACATTTTAAACACAGCTTCAAACAGTATGTATTTAAATAAATTAAATAAAAAAAAAAATAGTCATTTTTTCTTACCCAGATGTTTTCCATTTCCAACTCTCCTCATTCCTTCCTGAATTCCAATTTTCCAGTATCTCCCTTCAGCCTGAAGAACTTCTAGGATTTTGTATAATATAGATTTTCTGGCAATAAGTTCTCTTGGTTTTCTCTCATCTAAAAGTGCCTTTATTTCTGCTACATTCTTGAAGGATATTTTTGCTGGATATAAAATTTTAGGTTGCCACTTGTTTTTTCTTTGAAGATTTTATAGCTTTTGTTCCACTTTCTTCTGCTGTCATTTTCTCATTAGAAGTCAACAGTAATTTGATTAATTGTTCTCTAGTATGTAATGTTGGTTTTCTTTGCCTTCAAGATTTTCTTTTTATCTTTGCTTCTCTGCAGTTCGACTATGATATGCCTAGGCCTGATTTTGTTCATGTGTATCCTGTTTGCTGCACTGAAATCATTTAATCTGACAATTTATGTCTTTCACCAAATTTAGAAAATGTTCAGCCATCATTTTTTCCAGTACATTATCTGCTACATTCTCTTGCTCCTCTCTATCTGGGACTCCACTTAAACATGTTATCCCACTTGATATCTCATAGGTCCCTGAAGCACTATTCAATTTTTTTCTCTTTCTCCTTTAGATTGGATAATTTCTACAGATCTATCTGCAAGTTCATTTACTCTTCCTCCTGGCAGCTGCATTCTATATTTAAGCCCATCAGTACTTCAGATATTGTACTCTTCAGTTTTAAAATTTCAGTTTTTTAGGTATAAGTTCTGTTTCTCTTCTGAACTTTCCTATAATTTTCTTTCTTGAATTCATATTTTCCTTTCTGTCATTGATCATAGTTACAATAGTTAGTTTAATAACCTTGTCTGTTGATTCCAAAATCTGAGTTATCTCAGGGTTGGTCTCAATGACATTCATTTCCCTTGAAAATGGGTCACATTTTCCTCATTCTTTATAATATGTCACAGGTCATAGATTTCATCAGGATTATTTTGGATGTAATATTGTGGAGATTCTAAATTCTATTATATTCCTTAGGGGAATGTTGATTTTTTTAAAGGAGACAACTAACTTCATTTCACTATTGATAAACTGGATTAGGCAAAGCGTTCCTAGGTATGAAACTGAAGGCATGATCCATACATGAAAACACTGATAAACTGACTTCAACAAAATTAAAATCTTTTGTTCCTCAAAATTCAAGCTATAGAATAGGATAAAATATTTGTAAGTCATATATCTAGTAAAGAACTTTCATCCAGAATATATGAAATATTTTACAACTCAATAAGAAAAAGACAAAGAACTCATTTCAAAAATGGGCAAACAATTTGAATAGATTGCTCAAAACAAACAAAAAATACAAATGGTTGATAAGCACATGAAAGGTGTTCAATATCATTCATCTTGCATTAGTGAAATGCAAATATTAGAACCACAATGTGATATCATTGCACACTTGGTGGGTATTGAGTTATGTCTCCCACAAAAGGCAAGTTCAACTCCCAACCCCTGGTCCTGTAGATGTGAACCCATTTGTAAATAGGACCTTTGAAGTTGTTTTAGTTAAGGTGTGCCCAAACTGAATGAGGGTGGGCCATAATCCATTATGGTTGAAATCCTTAGAAACAAAGGAAGTTGGACCCAGAAGAAGTCACAGGGAGCAACCAGAAGCTGGAAGTCAGTCAGTGGAACCCAGAAGAGAAAGGAGAAGACATTGCCATGTGAGGGAACAGCTAAAAACCTAAAAATCGCCAGCAGCCAGCCTCAGAGCACCACAGTCTTCAGGGAGTGAACACTGCCTTGTTGACATCTTGATTTTGGACTTCTAGCCTCAAAACTATGAGCAAATAAATTCCCATTATTTATGCCAACCTATTGTATGGTATTTGCTTTAGCAGCTAGGAATGTATGGACACTTAATGGAATAATTGTAATTCAAAAGACTTAATATACCAGGTGAGGATATGGTGCAATGGGAACCCTTATCCATTGCTATTAGGAATGGAAAAGAGTTTGGCAATTTCTTAAAAAGCCAAAAATATATTTACATATGACCTGACAATTTCAATACCACTTATCTTTCCAAGAAAATGAAAGCATATGTTCACAAAACACTTGTTTGTGAATATTTGTAGCAGCATTATTATAATGGTCCCACACTGGAAACAATCCAAATGTCCATCCATTGGTGAATGAATAAATAAAATTTTGCATATCCATATGATTGAACACAATTCATCAATAAAAAGAACAGAGTTTGTATGCATGCAACAACATGAACAAACTTGATAAGTATTTTTCTAAGGGAAAGTAGCCAGACAAAAAAGAGTATGTATTGTACAATTTCTAGAAAAGTAAAATTTTTATGGAGATAAAGCATATCATTGTTTGCTGGGGCTAGTGGTGGGAGTGGCAGTTGAATGCAAACAGGTGTGAGGGAACTTATGAGGTGATGGAAATGTTCTAAAATTGGCTATTGGTAATGATTACACAACTGAATAAATTGATAAACTTTATTGAAATATATAATTATAGTGGGTGAATTTTATGGCATGTAAATCACACCTCAATAAAATACAATGATATACCACTACATAATCACAAGAATGACCAAAATTAAAAAGACTTGCCTTACCAAGTGATGATGAAGATGTGGAGTGGTTGGAAATCTCATTCATTCCTGGAGGGAAAGCAAAATGGTACCATAGTGCTACTATGGAAAACAGTTAGGCAGTTTCATATAATAGTGAACATACACTTGCATACAACCCAGAAATTCCTCTCATAGTATTTACCCAAGAAATATGAAAATATATTTACAAAATTTATAGTTGAATGTTTATGCATACCTTGTTTCATTCCACTTTATGTACTTTGCAGATATTGAATTTTTTTACAAATTGAATTTGTTGCAACCCTGTGTCAAGCAAGTCTATTGGTGCCATTTTTCCAACAGCATGTGCTCACTTCCTGTGTCTGTGTAACCTTTTAATTAAGATATATTTATAGTTTTGTTTTTTTTTTTTAGGCAAAATACTATTGCCCACTTTGACTACAATACAGTGTAAACATAATTTTACATGCACTGGGAAACCAAAAAGTTCGTGTGATTTGCTTTATTGTGATACCCACTGTATTGCAGTGGTCCAGAACCTAACCTTCAGTATGTCCAAGGTATGCCTTTAATAGTTAAAAACTGGAAACTCACATGTGAAAGAATAGGCAAATTGTGCATATCCATAAAGTGGAGTACTTCTCAGCAATGGAAAGAAATGAACTACTGATCCAGGCAGTAGGATGCATGAATCTCCAAAATATTATGCTGAGTAAAAGAAGCCAGATGCAAAAGATTATATACTTTGTGATTCCATTTATACAAAATTCTAGGAAAGGCTATATTGTAATGACAGGAAGTGTGGAGAGCCGTCTCCCGGGACGGGCATAGCGCATGCGCTGTAAACCTGCTCCAAAGTCCCCCCGCCCATCGAATGAGCCAAGATGGCGCCCATATCCTGCTTCCGCTTATGACGTGCACACTCACTATTCCTATCTGCCAATTGAGTGCATATGCGCGGCGCTAGATCATTGGTTATGAGTAGAGTACTTAAGAGTTTGCCCAAGCGAACCTCGGGGAGACAGCCCACTAGGAGCCGTACCTGACGGCCACATCGAGGCTGCTCTCCCGCGAGGCACTCTGCCCCGCGTGGAAACCTGTAACAGAGAATGCTTATCTAGCTTCAGTAAAAGACTTGCTCTCGCAACCGCCGTGTGGCTCGAGTCGTGACTTCCAGCCAGGTCAGTTTGCGTGGTCTGCATCTCTCTCTCTCTCTCATCCCTTGTTTCTCCCCTCGCCGGCCGGGGAACAGGGGTCGAGCGGGGCGGCGCCGGACAAGGAAGTACATTAGTGGCTGCTGAGGGCCAGGTAGGGGAGTGATTTAAGGGCAAAGGGACATGAGAGAGATTTTTGGGGTGAAAGAAATGTCCTAGTTCATGATTCTGGTGGCATCTATATGCATTCATACACATTGCAAACTCACTGCAGAGTTCATTTAACAGTGAGAACTTTTATTGTATATAAATTACACTGAAATGAAAAACATTAAAAAAAGTAATTTAGGTAGAGTCACCAAAAAGATCAGATTTTTAATGATGATTAATATAATCTGGTTTAAAAGTTGATGTGATTAGAAACATATGCCACTTATGTTGCTGTTCTAGTTTGCTAATGCTGCAGAATGCGAAACACCAGAGATGGATAGGCTTTTATAAAACGGGGGTTTATTTCACTACGCAGTTACAGTCTTACGGCCACAAAGTGTCCAAGGCAACACATCAGCAACCGGGCACTTTCACCGGAGGATGGCCAATGGCGTCCGGAAAACCTCTGTTAGCTGGGAAGGCAGCTGGCGTCTGCTCCAAAGCTCCGGCCTCAAAACGGCTTTCTTCCAGGACGTTCCTCTCCAGCAAGCTTGCTCCTCTTCAAAACATCACTCCCACTGCACTGTTTCCTCC
Source organism: Choloepus didactylus (assembly GCF_015220235.1). Classification (NCBI taxonomy): domain Eukaryota; kingdom Metazoa; phylum Chordata; class Mammalia; order Pilosa; family Megalonychidae; genus Choloepus; species Choloepus didactylus. Next base: position 54,182,549 of record NC_051313.1, on the reverse strand, counting down.
CCCCGAGTCAGCTCATTTATATAGCTCCACTAATCAAGGCCCACCCCGAATGGGCGGGGCCACGCCTCCATGGGAACATCTCATCAGAATTATCTCCCACAGCAGGGTGGGGCACATTCCAAGCAAATCTAACCAGCACCCAAGCATCTGCCCCACACAAGACCACAAAGATAATGGCATTTGGGGGACACAATACATTCAAACCAGCACAGTTGCTTTCCTCATTTCTCTATTTTCTGTGAAACAGTAGTATGGCCAAGAGAAGTTTTAACAACCGTTACCAACTTTTGTACTTTGCAGGAGAGAAAGGTGATGATATATATTTATATATGTTTTATTATATATTATATATGGTTGTATGGCTTATAATAAAATTATTATAAATAAAATTATATGTATAATTTTTATACTATTCATTTTCTAAAACAGGGAAATATTAGATGCAAAACCATTTTTGAAAACTCGCTTTTAATTTTGTTTAAGAAAAGAGTGAAGACCAAGAAAAAATTGTGATTGTGATTGTGATTGAAAATGTAACAAAATAAGAATTAAATGTATAGAGTAGCACAATTTAATAATCTACAATACCTAAAATGTAAGAAATAAACATTTTCTTTAAAAATGTGGAAATTTATGAATAAAAAAAGGCAAAAACTTTTTAAAGTTTAATATCTTAATATTAATTTGTTTAAAAAGTGCAAAAGATATATGACAATCTTTTATGACTAACTGATCTGTTGAAAAGATAATCAGATACCATGAGAATGTTTTTCAGAATTTGGATCATGATTATTTTTTTCTCACATATAGGAATGAGAGGGGGAGAATATTTGTCATCTGTTTGGCCAGTGGTTTTGTAACTTTGTAGTTAGGCAGGAACACAGCAAGGTCTTTTGTCCTTCGGGGACCCTGAGACTGGCTATTCTATGACCAGGTCAGTTAGGAGAACTAAAATTTACTGGGTAGTGATACTTTAGTTATGTAGGTAGGGAAATAGCGGTGAGTTCAGCCACTTTATTCAACTCTTCTTGTGAAGCTAGTAGTTGACTGGCCTTGTGTGAAAATCAATAAAGCATTATTAAACCTCCATGAAAGAAAAGATTTTTGAAAGGGGAATATGTTGGTTACATGGATAGATGACCCTGTGTGAGGGTGGAAAGGGTTAGAGTAAGCAGATTAAGCAGTAGTGACTGCAGGGGACACAAGCCAGCATTTTTAATTTATGTTAGTGTTCGTGTGGTGAGAACTATGTGGAGAATAGCAGTGTGCTTTTCAAACTGTATTGATGAAGCCCTGCCCACATGTGCAGCTTTGGGGAGATGCTGGAGCAGACTGTGGTGCAAGATTCTGCTTGGGAGTAGCTGATGATCCTTTTATTTCTTAAGGGATGCTTACTGTAGCCTCCATTGTTCAGAAGGATAATATTTTGGTTCAAATTTTTGCTCACACATAAGGTGTTCAGTGACTTTTTTTTTTTTTTTTTTTTTTTTAGTAATAGAAGGGACTTTATTATCTTTTTAAAATTTTTTAAACTTTTTATTTTGCAATACTTTCACACTTACAAAACAGTTGCAAAAATACCGCAAACCCATACAGAGAATGCCACCTCCCCCAGATTTTGCTGTCTTTGCCATATCATTCTATCTTTCATCTATTTGTTTGTCTGTTTTCTGAACATTTGAGAGCAGGTTGCCCACATTGCACTCCTTAAACACATAATACTCCCATGTACATTTCCTTTGAACAAGAATATTCACTTACGTAATAACCTTAGGTGCAGTTATCAAATTCAAGAAATTTAACATTGATATGAAGCTTACAATCTATATTGCAAGTTTTTCTTATGTCCTAATAATGCCCTTTTGAGCCTTTTCTCTTCCATTCTTAGATCCCATCCAGGAACGTGTATTACATTTAATTGTCACTATCTCTGTACTTTCTTTCTTTCTTTGTTTTTAATTGTGGAAATACATACAACATAAATCTTCTCACCAACCCCTCCCCCAAGCCTACCATTCACAGAATTTAATCATGTTCAAATGTGGCACTACCCTCACCCCATCCCTTACTAGATCTTTCCCTTTACTCCAAACAGAAAACCTACACTTATTTTGCATTAACTCCTCATTCTCCTTGCACCCCGGGGGTCCTTGGTAAACTGGATTCTAATTTGTCTCTATGAGTTTGCATATTCTCTGGCGTTAAATTTACCATGGGGCTTAAATTTAACATCCTAAATCTATAACAATCTTGTCTGCTTTGATAACAACTTCAGTAGTATACATGTTATGTTCCCATACCCCTCAGTTCCCCCCCACCTTTATGTAGTTCTTGTTGCAAATCACATTTATACCTGAGGGTCTAAAACCATGCTTCATCATTACACTTTATGCTTTTAGCTACTGTAGGAAGTTAAAAGTGGAGTTGCAAATAAAAAATACAATAATATTGGTATTTATATTTACCGATTTCATTATCTTTATTGGAGATTTTAGAATCTTCATGTGGCTTCAGTCAATTGTCTAGTGTCCTTTCCTTTCAACCTACAGAACTCCATTTAGCATTTGTTGTAGGGCTGTTCTAAGTTGTGACAAACTCCCTCTGCTTTTGATTATCTGGGACTATCTTAATCTTTCCCTCATTTTTGAAAGACAGTTTTGCCAGATACTTTTGCCAGATACAGAATCCTTGGTTGGCAAGTTTTTGCTTTCAGTACTTTAAATTTTTTCTCACTGCCTTCTTGCCTCCATGGTTTCTTAGGAGAAACTGTCACTTAATTTTATTGAGGATCCCTTGTATGTGATACATTGCTTCTCTCTTGCAGCTTTCAGAATTCTATTTGTTTGGAATTCAACAGTTTGATTATGTCACTGTGCGGGTCTATTTGGATTTATCCTGTTTGGAGTTTGTTGAGTGTCTTGGATGTGTAAATTCATGTCTTTTGTTAAATTTTGGAAGTTTTAACCCCTTATTTCCTTGAATATTCTCTCTGCTCCTTCCCTTCTTTTCCTTCTGGACTCCTACAATGAGTATAATGGTGTGCTTGATGGTGTCCCACAGGTTCCTCAGACTCTGTTCACTTTTCATTCTTTCTTTCTTCTACCCCTCAGACTGAATGATTTCAATTGTCTTATCTTCAAGGTCACTGATTCTTCTGCCAGCTCCAATCTGCTACTGAATCCCTCCAGGGAATTTTTAATTTCTGTTACTGTGATCTTCAGCTCTATTTGGTTCCTTTTTATAATTTCCATCACTCTACTGATATCTATTGTTTTCAAGATTTCCTTTAGTTCTTTGTCCATGGTTTCTTTTAACTCTTTGAACATACTGAGGACCATTTTTTAGAAGTCTTTTTCTGGTATGTCCCGGGTCTTGTCCTTCTCATTGATGGTTTCTAATGCTGTAACCTTCTTTGGCTGGGTCATTGCTTCCTGTTTCTTTGTTTTATAACATTTATTGAAACCTGGACATTTTGATATTTAAATGCATATGACGGGAATTTAGACTCTGAGTCATCTGTTCCTTAAGTTTGTATTCAGCTGGTGTTATGACAGTTTTCCTAGGAAAAATATAGCTTTCTCAGTCTTTGCAGATTGACTGTGCAAGTGCTCTCCTTTAGAGCTTATCCACAAAATTAGTTTGGAAAATAGCTCCAAGCCAAAGTGTAGGGGTCTCCCTGGGGTCCTTTCTGTGCATGCATCATCATGCCCTAGGAACTCCCTTGTTTCCATGAATACAAATGTCCCCTCTTTGCTAGGAAATAGTTTCTTCCCAGTCCTGGGCACTGCCTTGTATGTCCTTACAGACAGCAGTCCCTTGCCCCAGGCAGCCATGACTTGACTGCTCTCCCTCAGCATACTGTAGGAGAGCTCTGTGAGCTGCCTTCTACACACAGGGCAAGTTCTGGGACAATGAGTCCCTCAGGCCACCACCAGGCAGATTGAGCCAGATATACTTGCTCTCGGAATGTACATGAGGATTATTCTGCTTCCTCTGGAACTGGGACCAGGCATTCAACTGGTAGCATGGATCGGCTCCTTCTCAAGCTGGTGAAGGGTCAGGGAACCAGGAGATCCTATGCTTTTAAGTGACCTTTTCTTGACTGAGCACTTCCCTGTTACTGCAATACTTTAACTGCTTTCTGAAGCTTTGACAAAGATGTTTCTGCCAATTCTTGCTGGTTCTTCAAAGTTTCTGTGGAGGAACAGAGCCCTCAAGCTTCTCACTGTGCCATCTTGATTGGGGTGGGGCTTCCACAAGGAACTTTATTATTTTTTAAAGATAATTCATATAGTCATTGATTATACCAAGCCATTCTGTGCTCTTTTCTTTCCAGTTAAGAATTTGAAATACATCATGTTAAGGATGATAATGCTGAAACAAGATTGTTGGCTCATCATCAAACACTTAATTGTTTGATACTTTATTGAACACAAAGCAAGATTAAGCATCTTTGCCTTCAGAGCCCCGAGAAGGAAAGAGTGGTACAGCTTTCCATGGAGGGGAAGATGTGAGCCATCTCTAGTCCTTTCTTGTTGTGGGAAGATTAACCCATGTTCTGTCGATTGCCATAACCCCTAGGATGGGTGTCCTTCATCCCACTCCTGGGCTCTGTGTAGTATTTCCCCATCAGTGGCTTCCTCCTCTGGCTCCTGATCTTCCTGTTGTTGAGCTGCCTTTTTGAACTCTGCTGGTGTTGTCTTGGCTATTCCCTGATCTGGTAATGCCCCATATTTCCGATGCTGATCATACCAGCCATTCACTGTCACAGTTGCCAGACTTGGATAATCAGCTCCAAACACCTTGGCTTGGGCCACATCCTGAGTGAGAATCAAGGGTTTCACTGGAGGCCTGTCCTGAAAAGATGTGCAAGAAGTTAATGCCTCTTTTGAGGAATCTTTTTCTCTTAGAATTTTATCTCTTAATCAATACTCTAAATCTCTTCCAAGCTGATGCCAATCCACCCCTGAAGGTGAAGGTGATAATATTCACGCTCGTCATCTGCTTCGCCACTTTCCACAGAAGATTTCAGGGTAGACAATCTATACTGTGCCTCCTTCTTCTGCTTGTATCTCTCTATCTTAGCCTGTCTTTGAGATGCTGTAGCAACAAGGCTAGGATAAGCCATGGAGGAGCTTGCTTTGTTATTTTCAGCAGAGTTGTTCTTGATTTGGGGCAGTTCAAATTCTGCCACATGATACTAATGGCACTGAGTTAAGTAGTTTAGAAAGTGTTCTTGAGCCTGCTGCAAATGATCTAGATGCTTTCTGGGGCTGACTTGTTTCATGATGAGAGCTCCTTGAAATGCTTGCACCATCAGGTTCTTCAGGTCGTGGAAGCAATCTCTTCCAGGTCTTCATTTCGGCTGAACAAGTCCAGCTGCGATATCATTTTGGCAGCCTTCTCAAGGAGGTCCAGTCCCTTGAACACCTTATCCTGGACTATCTGGGAACCAGTGGTTTCAGTTGCTACTTCCACTTCGTCCAGAAGCTGCTTGCTGATTTTGAATAGCTTGGGTAGCCGTGGCAGCAGTGACTCATCTTCAGCTGCCGCCATCTGATCCAACAGAAGTACTGAAGGAAGTTCTTCAGACAAAAGGGAAATGACACTGGAAGGCAACTTGGAACCTCAGGACCTCTGAATGGTATGAGGTGGTTTACAAAGCACCCTCACATACATTATTTCACTTGAACCTCTCCTGGGAGATAGGCAGAGCAGATAGTATTCAATTGTAAAATGTGGACATCCCAAGACATCAACTTTATTTCCTTCCTCTCAGGTGTGCCGGAGCCTCTAAGTCTTGTTCTTTTCCCGTCCAGGTTTCCCTGTCTCCTTCCAGTCCCAGGTTTGACTCTGCTGTTTCCTCACCATGTGCATCTTCACATGCACTGTCCAGCCTGCAGCCATAAACCAGGGCCAGGTATGGTCAGTTGAAAGCCCAGGGTCCTGAGGGCAAGATTCTGGACCTGATGTCCAGCAGGTCTGTCTTCAAATGACCATCATATGGCATCTGGGCCAGCAGCAGCCAGACATGGTGAGAGGAGATTCTGAGGAGGGGGAAATAGCAGTTGGAAGGGAAGCATTAGAGGGGCTGGGTTGTAGGTTCTTTGGTCTCCGACTTTTCTTTTTAAAATTTCTGCACAGTCAAATTTACTGTTTCCTGAGTCCTCCATTTGCATGCTCAGCCCTCTCTCTCTTCTTCCCCACTTCTCTCACTTTTGCGTTATTTAGGGTGCATCTAATTGTCTTTGACATGTTAGGTATGTAAATATATGACATGACTGATTTGTTTTAATTTTGCTGGTCTGCTTTTATCCCACACTTGTAGTAACCTAGAAATTTTGGTTTTCTTAACTGTATAGAGGGACATCAATTCTAATGAAAAAATATTATTGGATTTAAAAACATGATAGAGTAAAAAGGAAGTCAGATATACAAATAATTTATGAATGCATCCCTCCCTCCCCACAAGATTTGTTGGCACTATAGGAATTTAGTATCTTTTCTCAAAGTGCAAACATGTTAGTATAAGACACTGCACAAGTGGATGGGTTTTTAGGCTAAATCTGCCTGGGCGATGCCCCTCAGAGCTTTCTTGTTGTATCTTATATGATTTTCACTGCCAAGGATGCTTTTTATTTTGTACATGTGAAATGGTCTTGATCAAAGTCTTACAAGATTCAAGGAATCTAATCCAATTAATGTCGAGCAAAACATAGTTTAAAATCTAAATAATTCCCCAACTCAAGAAGCTGTTTTCTGGTCCTTTTTCTTGTCTCATCATCAGGAAGCAAGACTCCTGCTGCAGTTCTCTTCCCAAGACAGGCATCTCTTCTATGCATCTTTGGCAACCTAAAAAAAAAAAAAAAAAAAAAAAAAAAAAATTACCCTTGCACTGGTTCATTTGATTTAGTGGTCTGGAAATTTGAAAATGAGGTTGTCTGTGAAAGGTGGCCCCCTGCAGTGGCGTTGGCAGCATGGGGTGTTCTGAAGTGGGAGCAACCATGGCAGGAAGCCCCTCTGAAAGAGCAGTGGTGCTGACATGATTGGGCACAGCAGCAAAGGCTGATTTCCTCACACTGAAGCTCTCCTGCCCCAGGCGTCTTCTTCTGACTGTCACCCTATTAATGCACAGCAATTGCTAGGCAGTCTCCACGTTATCACCTTCTGAAAAACAACAGATGGGTTAACTGGCTTGAGGTCACTCAATGATTCAGGAGCAGAGCAGGGGTTAAGTCCCCAGTTGCCTCATACCCAACGTGGTGCATGACCAAATATATTGGCTGTAGCTCCAGCAGCATTCCTAGTGCTTGGGGAACAAGCTCATTAAAATAGCTCTATACCCAGTTCCTTCCTTCCTTCCTCCTACCCAATTTCCTCCTTCCTTCCTTCCTGCCTTCCTGCCTTCCTCTCTCCTCCCTCCCTGCCCTCTCCTCTCTCCCCCTCCCTTTTCCTTCCCTTCCCTTTCTTCTCTCCCTCCCTCTATTTTTATGTATGTTGCATTGGTCATGTACCACTTACTTTACAAATTTGCATGGAATGCATCTTAATTATACTGCCAACTTCTCTGTGTTGTGTCCTTATATCAAATGATAATCTTCCCACATATCATCACATTTTATCTTTAAAAATGTAAACTCTGAAATTAGAAAATGCTACAGGTTTTACCCTCAGTTTTAGAAGAGGAGAATATTTTACTTACATGACTTTTCTGATTCCATGTGCTAGTTGTCACATTTAAGTAGCAGCTACTTTTGATTACATGTAGGGGAGAAGGGAAATCACATTTAATTGATATCTGCCCACAAGAAAAAATGATTTTAGTTGACAACTTCAAACTACTGTATTCACAACCAAGCTTGTATCTAAAGTAACTTAAAACATAGAAGAATTAGCTACTGAGTTTAACTACTCTCTGTGTAATTGCCAAAATTAGTCAAGGGCATGTGAGAGTGAGAGAGAGAACCTGCATGTGCTTTTTTTTTCTTTTTTTCTTTTTTTAAAGAATCAACTTTATAAACAATTTGGAAGGATGGATAATAGGCTTTACAGTGATTGACAGCCTCTCAAATCAGTGGTCTGTAATCTTTTTTTTTTTTATTGTTTGTTTCTGGAGCTGGACTCTGAATGCAGTTTGAGAATCTGAATAATATTATGAACTCTATCCCCAGAAACAAGGATATACAGTCATTATATTCAATATTTCATACAATTTAGGCAGTTCCTGGATTCCCTTAAAGCCTATTCAGGGGTCTTAGGTTAAGAAAGCTTAAACTTCATTAAAGCACCTAGAAAAAAATCCAGACTAAAAATTTAAAATGAAATATTTCTAAATAAAATTGGCTTTAGCTAAGAATGTTTAGCTAAACCGTACCTTTGACTTTCTCATACATCATCATCCTAATTGTGAAAGCTAGCACTTTGAAAATCACCATTTCTCTTATGCCAGAGCTCTATAAAACAGTACTCTTGATTAGTATTATCAAATAATTAAGTACTGAAAGGAATCATGAGAAATAATTTTGATTCTGTAGCCCAACCCTTGGCCATTAGATTAGGACATACCTAAATCGTTCTTGAAAGGTGAAACTTGTTCCTACTATTAAAAATCTCTAAACACACAAAAAAGTTCGTAACTTTTTTCAATAGTTAATGTCAATATTTAATACTTTCTTTTTAGAAAAAGAAAATTTTCTTTATATCTCATCTAAATTTTTCATACATCAGAGTAAAATGCTTTTTTTAAAAAAAGTCTCCTGGAATTGAACACAGCTGGTCAACATCTGAGTAATACTGTTCAAAGAGGTACCTTTTTTTAATCAACTAAAATATGTAGATAATAGGTTGTTTTGATTGTATATTTAGTCTTGATCAGCTTCTAAAAGATTTTGCTGTGATTTAAACTCCTCGAATTTCATCTTACGAACCAGTTTCTTTGGAAGAAGCAAAAACATGTTAAAATAGCAATTACTCTCATAATTGCAAATAGCTGAAAAGTTCCTGGATTTTTGATGCTCTTATTCTAGGTTTGATTTTCAATATGTTTTTGATTGCCTCCCTTAAATTTCTTTGCATTTTCTTGTAGTTTTATTTTTTTTTCAAACCATGTTTATAGTTTTAAGCTCATCAGGAAGAAGAAGAAGGAAAAAAACAAGTTGGGGGATGGAATGGGAAGGAAGAAAAATTCTCCAATCTCTTAAGATACTATATCCCATTTTAAAGAATTCCACTCAAATAAGAGGATTTTTTTCCTGCTAATTTTATTTTTATTTTAAATTAATATGTTTATTAAACTCCCACACAGATTCTTTGCAAACTCAATCTGAGATCTAGTCAAAGGGACTAAGCTTTCATTAATGAAAAGAATCAGTGTGACTTTTGCTGCTCACTGCACACTTTTCCTCTCTAAATATGGCTGGAAGAAGTTTTTCATATTCCCATGTTATCCTTGTATTTAAGTTTTAGATGTTTTTCAGTGCAACGTTTCTCTGTGCGAATTGTTTCCTCACTATCTCCATAGGTTATTCAGAGGGACATATGTTCTGTTCAAGGGGTCTCCCGGTCCTTTTCTGTTTCCTAAACATGACCATATATATTGACTTCATGCCCTTAACTAAAATTCCCTTTCCTTGAGACAGCATGTTTTTAATTCAAAGAGACCTTTAAAAGGTATTAACTAAAAATGGAAGTTCTCTGAATCATTTTTGTGCATCCCTATTCTCATAAATGATTTTAACATTTAACATCAGTGGTTGCAGTAGATGACACAAGATCACAGTCTCACAAGCAGCACATGATAAACATAATGCAACAATATTAGAAATCAATAGTGTGTTTTATTGTATACTGTACCTAAAATATACAATAGGGTGACTTACATAAATCATTTATTCCTAGTCATGATTGATGACCTCATAACTCACAAGTGACGGGACAAAGCAGAGCCCCAAACGAGTTATGAAATGTCATCAATAACAAGTAGAAACAAATGATTTATCCAGTGTCACAGCCCATTGTATGTTCAGTTTATGCAACAGCAGTTAATGATAAAAACACCCCAAATGGGTGCAGCTTGTATTTTATCCATCATATATGCACATACTCTTCCTACACTATTTTACACTAGGTTAGTGCTTATTGGCCATGAAGAAAATTATCAAGGTTGAAATAGGAATGGGTGTTGATGAAAATGATTTGGTCTTTATTTATATGAATCCTTTGGAATCTCTTTCCGTCTGACTAGTTTTTTATGTACACTTTTTTTTTTCTTTTTTCAATCTCTATCCCTTTCTAGCAAGGGAAAACGGAAAAAAGTATCATGGCTATGTAATTTACATTGTTTCTTTTCCACAGTGACATTCTAGGAGAAGAGTTAGCATGATTTTCAAAGTTAAAGACTGTTATATGACTTTAACACTAACATTTTTTCCCATGTGTTTTTTTCTATGTATACAGCTTGGGACCAAGGACTTCTGTATTCCCACATTCGAATGCAGTGAGAATCTATCAAACTAGTTTTATTTTGCACCTTCTTGTGCATGTTTCCTAATGTTGTATTTACAACATTAAAAGGTGTTTATATTCTCATTGCAAATTTGGAGATGTATCTCACTGATGTAAGGATATCAGTGATTTCTGTAAGATTACATTTGAAGTTTATGAGGTTCACAATTCAGACTCAAAATTGATACTAACTTTTGGGAAAAACTGCCATTTTAAGAGAATGTCAGGTTTGTTCTTTTGAACTGAATTAAAAGTCTGTCCTTTATGACATTCCTCAAATATTTATAATACTGACTCACTAAGAACCCCAGAATCTTGTTAGGTATAACTTTATCAAGTTAATTTATGTGACCATAATATGTGTATTATTGTGCTGATTGATGCACAAAGTAAAGCAAATCTAGCTTCTACCTGATGTGAAAAATTAGACAAATGGCAAAGGGACAATTAGGCATAAAGATATCTTTTAGTATTAGTAGTTACAGAAAATACATACACTTCACAGGCATTGTATGAATGTAAATGTGAGTTATACTCTACACATTCCTTTGGATTCCTCTAGAATATATATCCAAAATATACTCTGAATATTCCTACTTCTTCAAATACCCACTGATATTGTGGTAGATTGAATTGTGTACCCCAGTTTGGACATGAACTTGGTCTTGGCCCATTCTGGTGGATGTGGACCTATTCTAAATAAGATCTCTTTAAGATGTTACTTCGGTTAAGGTATGCACCACTGAATCAGGTTGGGCTTTAACCTAGATTACTGGAGTCCTTTATAATCATAGTGAAAGGCAGACAGAGAGAGGACCTGGGAGAGGCTGCCATGTGCATTGCCATGTGACAGAAAAGCTAAGGACCAAGAATCACCAGCAGCCATTCCCAGAATGCCACAGGGTTGGGGAAAGAAAGCATTGCCTTGCTGACACCATGATTTTGGATTTCTCCTGGCCTCAAAACCTTGAGCCAAGAAATTCCTGTTGCTTAAGCCCACTCATTTTATGATATTTGTTTTAGCAGCTGGTATCAGTGTTAAACAGGTATCAATATAGGCTAAGCAAGTATCTTTTCTCCCCTGAACTACTGTAATACCTTCTAAGCTTGATTCTCTTGTCTCTTGTCAACATATTCTGTATATGGTAACCCTGAGGGATCTTTTCAAAGTGCAGCACTCCCTGCTTAGAGCTCTTTAATGTCTCTGCAGTGCACTTAATGATAAATCCAAAACCTTCTCACTGGCTCTGTAAGGACTTGTCTTACCTGGTCCCAGTATAACTCTCTAGCCTTGGCATGATACATTTTCCCTTTCACTTTGGTCACTGTGAGGGATTGCATTATTTCCCCCAAAAGCTTATTTGGAAATATGGTTATTGCAGATGTAATTAGTTAAACAGATCATATGGAATAGAGTAGACCTTTAACCCAATATGAGTAGTGTTCTTATGAGAAGAGGAGAGACACACAGGGAGAACACTTTCTGACAACAGAGGCAGAGAGGGGAGTGATGGATCCACAAGCCAGGAAACACCAAAGATTGCTGTCAACACCAGAAAGCTAAGAGAAAAGCATAGAACAGCTTCTCCCCTAGAGGCTTCCAAGAGCACGTGGCCCTGCCATACCTTGATTTTAAACTTCTTGCCTCCAGAACTAAGAAAATAAATTTTGGTTTATTTAAGCTAGTCAGGTTGTGGTGATTTTTAGGGTATCCCTAGCACTAATGCAGCCACACTGCCCTTTATTCATTTCCGCAAAGGAGTTGAGCTGTTTACTGCTTCAGGGACTTCTGCCTTAAAAAATGTTTGCCTCCTTTCCGGGCTAAAGCTTGCTCACCCTTCAGGTCTCTCTGTAAATACCTTTCTCAGAGAATTCTTCCCTGAACCTTGGTGTAAATCAGAACCCAATTGCAATCTGTCATTTACTTTTTTTTTTTAAATAGTTTTATTCACACACCATACAATCCATCCAAAGTGTACAATCAGCAGCTCTTGGTATAATCACAGAGTTGTGCTTTCATCACCACAGTCAATTTCAGAACATTTTCATTGCTCCAAAAAAAAAAAAAAAAAAAATTCCCATTTCTCTTATACTCCCGATTATTGACACTTACCATTGGTGTGGTACCTTTGTTGCAATTGATGAAAAAATATTACAGTATTACTGCTAATTATATTCCATAGTTTGCATTCATTGTTTTCCACCCCATGTTCCACCTTGTAATAGTGACGTACATTTGTTCTAGTTCATGGAAGAACATACTTATATTTGTACCATTAACCACAGTCATCATCTACAACAGGATTCACTATGTTATACAGTCCCATGTTTTATCCTGTCATTTACTTTTCCTTTACAATATCTATCACAATTTTAATTACATATTATCTGTGTGATTATTTGCTCAATACTTATCTCCCCATATAGGCTTTAAGCTCTATAGAGCAGTGCCCATGCACCTTATTTGCTGCTCTTCCCCAGTGTCTAGCACAGTGTCTGGCACCTAATGAAATCGTAATCAATATATATTTTTAAAAGCAGAAGTTAAGGTTTGACAGTTAAGTATTGTAAAAAATTACAACTTACTTTAAATCATTTCTCAGTCATTGATCACCTACCCTATTAAGACCATGAAACCCAATACTGTGGCAATTTACTAAAAATATGAGAAATTGTTTTTATTCTTGGAAAACTGATACTAAATATGGACACCTAAAGCCAGTTTAAGTACATATTGAATAGATATGGTTAAAAGGGAAGCAGAGCAGACCCTGGAAGGTTTCTTGATACTTGTGTGTTTGAGCCTCAATTTTAAAAATGTGAGGAAATGATTAACAGATGGAAAGAGAATGAACATCGTTATTTCCCATATAGGACCATGTATACAGTCACGAAGGAACAGACTTAGAAAGTTGACACATTTTCCCCAAGGGTCTGCTTTTCCTGAGTAGAACATTTCTTGATTTGAAACTTCTAAAATTAAAATGAAGGTTTAATCTAGGCTTAGAGGCTATAAAAATCACTTCTCAGCAGTGTACCTTGGAAAAAATGTCCAATGGCATGGGCATAGGAAAGTGGTATAGGTACAGCCTAGAAATTTAATTTGCTAGTATACTGAAAATGGTTAATACTAATAATTATGATGTAGTCTTAGACCGTCAATAGTAGTATGGTATATGAAATTGGGGAAATGATAGTTCTCCTTTTCATCTGCACTGGTTAGACTTCATCTAGAGTTCTGTTTCTTTTCAGGGTACCATATTAATAAACTAGAGCACTGATTTGTAAACCTGGATATCTATCAGAATTTACTGGGAAAAATTAAAAGATGTTAATTGCTAAAACCTACCCTAGAATTATTGAATCATAGTCTGTAATGGGGACAAACTAGAAATCTGTGTTTTACAAAACAAACTCCTAGACCAGTACTTGCGAAATACTGAACCAGAGTATATTCAAGAAGAACAAATGGGATAGTGAGAGGCCATAAATTATGTCTTAACCAGAAGGTTTGAAGGAGTTGATATGTTTAGTCTGTAAAAGATGACATTATAGTCATCTTTTGTTGTTTTAAATCTTGACAGATAGAAGAATAATACAACTTGATCTTTGTCATTCTAGAAGGCAATGAGTAGAATATAAAGGTAGTAATATTTGGCCTCACCATAAATCTTTACTGATTTTTAGTGTTGTTCATGGAATGAGTCATAGTGGTAATATTGGTGATATTGGCAAAAAGTGGATAACCTAAAGGAGGGACACACACTAATGTAAGTTGGTGACATTTACTTTGCATAGAACTTTACCAGTCTATAGGACATCAGAGTTTCTCCAATATTCTTCCTTTCCAAAACTCCCAGGGTTTTCAGTTGTGTGAATATATTCTTTTAAAACTTCTCAACACTGTCTTTGGCATAACAGGTAGAACAATATAATTAGAAACATTAATCTCCATCTGTCTTGGTCCTTAAAATTTCTACCATTAATTATTTCTTTGATTCAAAGAATGGAAGGTTGCTGCTGAGATGTGACATCATGTGGGAGGGTAACACAGTAAGCCATTTTCAGTGATCAACTTCAACAGGGGTTGCTGAGGGAATATTATACAGAGAAACTTATTTGTGAAGTTAGTGCATAGTAATGGATAGATTGAGAATATGAGCTCTACCTAGCCTTTAATAGCCTGCTCAAGGGGTATCCCAGGTTTGTAGAAGGTAGGGAATTGGATGTGGGCATTGAGCTGTTCAGAAAGGACAGTATCATGTGGGAAAGAGAGATGGAGAAATATTCAAAGCTAAATTCTTAGTTCTAGTCCTCATTATCCTATCAACTATCCCCAATCCTTGCTTTGTTCATATTCAGTTATCAGCGAACCTTTTTTCTTTCTCCTGTCTCTTGCCCAAATCTCTGATTAGAGTTTTTCTAGTTGCAATGACATGATCCTAGAATTTCACAATAGCTGGTGATGGAATTGTGTGATTCTGTTTCAGATTGGTTTGGGAATTGCTGGTGTCCAGCCTGCAACGGGATGTTTGTGGTTTCAGGACTCAAATTTGTGCCGGTAGGAAATATGAGGTTTCAATGAATGAAATTATGTTCTAAGATATAAGACTCCTCGTAGATTGAAGAATTCTAAGGGGTAAGATCTTAGAGGGCTGAAAGATGAGAGGAGAAAGTTCATCATGCTAGCTTCTTTTCCATCCCATAACTTTGCCAATCTGGGTTTCCCAGAGTTTACCTATTGAGTCTTAATATATTATGTGAGTTTGAAATTGGGTAGCTGTCTGTACGGAGTGGCAATGTGTAGTAACTACCACTTTTCTTGTGATTGGGCAACTCTGCTTACTGACAGCCTGGGAAGAACCAGAGGATTCTTTCCAGGCTCAGAGAGGAACTTGAGGCTTAAGTCCATGCACACAGTGTTAATGCAGGCAGCTGCCATTCTCCATTTTCACCTCTTTACTGGCCATCAAGGCTGACAATGTCTATGTAAACTGTCCTTTAAAGTTTTACCTTAGCTTTAATTTTTTTTTTCTGATTTTACCTAAATTGTTTGGGGGATGGGAGGAAGAGAAAATTTAAGGAAATTCCCTGTGTCATCCTAGGCATGACTCTGGGGACTTGCTCTTCTAACTTAAGATGATTGTATATTGATTGATTTTTTGCCTTATTTCCACCTCTACTCACCCACTAAAGTAACTCACTAAAATAATTCAACAAAAACTGTAAAAATTGGGATCATGTGAAATATAAATCAGTATATAACAATTTAGAATTCTGGTTGTAAATCGAAGTTATTTTGTTTTCTTTTTATTACAAACAGAGTAGTTCTACCCCAAAGCTTTTGCCAAAATATTTGGAAGCTGAGCCAGGGTCATGTGTAGTTTAAAAGGGTGAATTTGATGGATAACCAGAGTTGGAAACAGCTGGCCAAATGATCAAGGCTGGAATAGAAATTTAGACTGTAAATGTTTAATTTGTAATGCCTTGCATAATTGTGAAAGTTCAGCTAGTGATGATATTGGATGTTTGAGGGAAAAGTATTGTTATTTAGACTTTCACTGGATGGTAAAATTCAGATATTAACATCACATTTCTTGAGTCTTGCTTTCATTATTTACTAGGTACGTGACTCATTCAGTCAGAATTCAGTTACAGATAATAGAAACCATTCTAGCTATTTTCACAGAAAGAGATTTATGGTCTGTAGTAGACTGAACTATGTACCACTTCAAAAGACATAGTCTTAATCTCCATTCCTGTGGGTGTCAACCCATTCATAATTAGAACCTTTTGAAATGTTATTTTTTAGTTAAGTTGGCCTAAGGTGGGCCTTAATCCATATTACTGGAGTCCTTTATAAGGAGAGAAAAACTGGAAGCCATAAGTCAGAGAAAGTCACAGGGAGGAGACAGAAGCTGGGAGTCAACAGAAACCAGAGGACCAGACACAAGAAGAGAGATCACCACATGATGGAGGTAGAGATGAAAGCTAAAGAATCCCAAGGATTGCAACAAGTTAGCACCAAAATGCTACAGATTTGGGGGAAAAAGCATGGCCTTGCTGATGTCTTGATTTTAGACTTCTAGCCCTCCAAACCATGAACCAATGAATTTTTGTTGTTAAGCCAATATACTGTGTGGTATTTGTCATAGCAGCCTGGAAAACTAAGACAGTATCATCAGTGCTGTGAGAGCAGGGATTATCCCAGTAGAATTAGCCCACCAGGTTCTTGACTCTCCAAGAGAATCAAAAAGCACTCTGCCAACTGCTGGATCAAGGATTTTGGTACTTAGCTAAGATTCCAGGATTAGGAAGCCCCTGCCAGATCTGTTTCCTCCACAGTATTGCCATACCTGCTTAACATAGACCAACATGGGTATCTTGCTACCTCCTTGATTCAGTTCCAAATTTAATATTCCCACTTTATTCAGTTCCAAATTTAATGCATCTGACTAGCAGAACCTGAATCACATGTGGAACCCTAGCTGCAAGGAAATCTGGAAAATGTAGTTTTAGTATCCAAACTCTGAAGAAGTGGAAAGCATCCAATAAGGAAGTTGGAACAGATGTTGAGTGAGCCAGTCTCTTATGGTACCTCTACTTCTACCAATTATCTAACATTCATACACAGCCTTCCTCCCATACTTGTGTTTGTGTCCAAACCACAAAAATGCAACTGCCTGGCACAAATAGATTTGAAAGGCTATGATTTTCTATTATTGTGACTTAAGTAAGGCCTCTGCTCACCATACCTAGAATTTTTCATTATTCATATCAACTAAGGTTTCCCATATATTTTTAGTTATATGTATCCTGTGATCTGTTGGTCATTGTCAAAGTTCATTCTGATGGTCTATTATGAAACCACACCCTCCTTGCTTCTTGTAGTTAAGTTTCTGACATCCTGAGATCTTGCTATCCTCACGGATGTTGAGGAACCCATTTCAATGGCATCATCTCTCACTTTGCTCCCTCCCTTTAGAGGGCAGTTATGATAGTGCTTTCTGGTGGTATTTGTGCTCTTTTGACATTGTATTTGTTAATTTCTTTGTGAAAGGAGTGTCTTTTGAGCCAAGGAGAAATAGGAGGTGGTTATAAGTGATAAATTCACTTCAACATTTCTATTTCCCTAGGTCTTACATTCCTTCTTTTATATTATGCCAAAACATTCCTAGCATGTCAGCCAAATTATTTTAGGCCACCAATGAGTTTAGGTTTCAGGTAATTAACTGATGACATGCTGACATCTGATTCAGCTCTGGAAGAAAAAAGAGTATGGCATGAGGAGAACTGGAATCTCCTTACAAGATAAGAGCCTCAAGTATGGTCATTACCTGTTCTTCATGAGAGTTAGAACTGGCCCAGGGGAATAGTTCTGTGCCATCCCAGGAGGCTTGGTAGGGTTTGAGGGCACTGAGTACTCAAAGATGTTTGAATGATCTCAGTTTTTAACCTTTAAATTCTCAAGGTCTCACTCTTTCCTAATCAAGTTCTTAATTTTCACATAAGAAACATGGAGAGGTTATAAATTCAGCAACTAAAGGATCAGCTTCTTCCTTTGATTTTTGGCTAATCAGCTCTATGCTAGGAAGAATGAGAACTTATCTTAAGGCAGCCAGAGAAACGCTCTGTTCTTTGCTCATGGCTTAAACAAAGAATTTATGTTAGATTCCATTATTTTTTTTTTCTTGTAAGTTTTAAGCCACTAATCTATGCCACCATCTTTGTTGTATGCATTAAACTATGTTTTGGAAGCCACTACTTGTTTCATTAAGACTATACCTTTGGTAGGCAGTTCATTCTACGTGATCATAGGTGATAACTGAAGTATCTGTTTTGCTACTGGAGACCATGGTCTACCAGTATTCAATCCTCACTGACAACCAGGTCCTTACACCTTTTAACCAAACCCAGATGCTCATCTTGGAGTGTTTTGTTTAAAGTTATTTCCAATAATAATTACTATACTAGTTAAGCTTCAATCACTTTTAACAGAAACCACTCTATCTTTTTAAGGCAAAAAGAAATTAAATACAAGGAGTTAGTTGGTAATTCCTTGGAGGATTAGGAGCTAGAGTGTGCCTCCAGGAAGACCCTCAGAATAACATGCATGCAGAACAGTTTTGCCAAGGAAATGGAAAACTATGCTACAATTAGGTGCCTGGGGAATCAGGAATCTACTACCAGAACTGCAGACTCCAGAGTCACCCCACACCTATCTGATCTGACCCAGCAGAAATAGATGCTTGTGTATTACAGCGTTTCTCCCTCTTAAGTATCAAATTTAAGTGTCATATAATTGCATCAAATTGATAATACCTAAATTACATCTGGAATTCTAGATGCAGGGGAATCTTGGAAATGTTGTTTTAGCCCTCTGGCCTCTCTAATACAAAAGGAGAAAATTTTAACAGATAAGGAACAAGGAAATCTATTACAGCCACTACAGTAATCTTGGGCAAATTACTTAACCTCTCTGTTTTTGTTTTCTTATCTGTGAAATGGGGATAAAAAGATAAACTACCTCCTGTTGTTGGGAGGATCAGATCAGATCATTTATGTGTAAAGTACCTATCACAGTACTTGGCACATGATAAAGAATGTTAGTTATTTTTATTGTTACCAAGATAGTATATCATATGTCATTTGAGTGCACTGTACTCTTTGGGGTATACCTGTGCTTTGTGTTCTTATTCATACTCCTTGCTGACAGAATAATTTCTTTGCACATGGATTTTATTTTCAACTGCCTCTTTGGCAGGTGTCTTTATTACTTTGTAACTAGAGCACTCACCTTAGTGCACCTTTCAACATCGCTTCCTATAGTGAACAATTTAACACGAATTAGAGTTCTTATTTCAAGACTTTTTGTAACTAATTGCACAATTCTTGTGCATCCTTCATTTGCTAAACCTGTGTTAGTATTCTGCACGCAATTAGAAGATGATAGAAGACAGTGAAGAAGAAAAATACATTGTGCTTTGAAGTCCTGAGAAAAAGGATGCCTCATTCAAAGTATCTTTAGTTTGATATCTGACTCTGGTCAGTTACTACTTCCTATGTCTTGCTTGGTCTCATAAAGACTCCCTTGTTTGTTACTAAAGTATGTGACAGAGTAAACAGTGTCAGGATTCAGAGATACTTGGCTAAGTAATAATGAAAATTCATATATTGATTGTAAATGCTAAACTCAAGCCATAACTCGTATATAGTGGCATAAATATTGACAAAGCTGTACGGATATGAAAGAAAAAGTAGTTCTAAAAATGTTGACATTTCATAGAAGATGAGGGCTGGAAGGGATCTTAAAGATCACCTAGTCCAGCCTTCTCATTTCGTACCTGAGGATATTGAGAAACGGAGCTGAAGTAAATTGTTCAGAGTCGTAAAGTTGGTTAATCACCCAGTCCCAGTCCAGTCCAGTGCAGTCCAGAATGCTAGCTACTATAAAATATCTTTTCCTTTTAATACTCCTATTGCTGGCTAGCTACACTTGATCCTGTTTCTTTCAAAGTACTGAGGAAAACAAACTCTCTATATAGTTTCAGTGTTAAAATCAATTCATGTAGAGAAATATTTCTGATCTTTTTCTGCTGTTTGAAATGAAGATTTTGAAGACTTGTAAATGCCTGTTGTTTGCAGAATAGTTTGCCCTCCAATAGTGGTGTATCAACACTTTCTTTTCTAGAGAATTCTTTTTTTTATTGCCGAATAACTGCTTTTTCATATTCAGCAGAGTGGAGCAGAGGTGGCATCCAGTGATTAATTAGTTCAAAAAGTGTTAGTTCCCCAAGGATAGCCTGTTAGGTACTTTCCAGGTCATTTAAAAAAAGAAATCTATTGCTCATGTTTACAAGTGGTGGCACACTGAATTTAGATTGGTTATAAAGCACACAATGAATTGGCTACATCTGCAAATCTCATTGCTACTCCTCTCTTAAAATAATCTCAAACAACAATCCAAGTTTACATTTTACTAAAGAATTATGAGCACTTGCCTGCTTGATTATATATTATGATAAACATTTTCTGGACTTTTGTTTAGATTGTTAGGACAGCCTGTATCATTTGGGTCCAAAAATGTATTAGCTTAAAGTTCCTGGAGAATTAACTCCTTTCTGAATCCTGAAGAATTTTGTGAGGTTAATTGGCTGAATTCTATAATTGTTCACATGGATCCTGGGTAGGATGATGGACACCATTAGATCAAAGTCACCAATCAATTTGATCCCTGAAGTTTTTTTTTTCCACAATGTTAATGTTGAATTACCTAATAAATTGTACATTGTCCTTTAAAATATTATTATGCTGCTTTCTGCATTTGAAAATTATGACTTGATTTTGGCACTGAAATGATAGCTTAAATATATCCAGTGGAGCTAAGAGATTCTTGAAAGAAACCTTGATGAAAAGATAGGGAATGCGTGATGTGACTATACTCAGAGCCCCAGGCGAAGATATTATCTGAAACATTTCATAACAGATTTGGCCTTCTTTAGGTTTTACAGCCATTAAAACTTATGGGAAAAATTTTACTTGCCTCAGTATAGCAGGAGCAAGTATTGGGTGTAGCTATTAAGAAGCACAATTAAAGGTGTGAAGAACTCTACCTTACAGGGTATGCTACTTAAGAGAACATATTTTCCTTAAGCACCTGAGCTATGCCTAAAGTTGTACAAGTCCTCCAGGATCCAAGAGAAGTAGAAATGGGCCTGCCAGGAAAAGCAAACACTGGACTCTCTTAATTTAACCTTTTACACACCATTTTTCCTTGGCTAAAGGGAAGAGTGAATCTGAAGTGCTGAAGTGTAAGATACACCCCAAACAGTTCTGGTTGTTGCAGGGTGATCAGTGAAAGAAAAATTAGACATTTATCATTTTTTTTCTTTCTGTTCCTAAGAGAGCTCTCAGAGGTGGCATGTCACCTTTAATCCCTTCCTGTGTCTATTATTCATTTTATTGAGCTTCTTTAATTATAATCTTGAAAGTGTCAAGTAAATAGATTAAAGACTGCCAATATTAATTTTCAAATGTATTACTGTTTCTAAACCTGTGAGAACTTTTTTTTTTCCCTCCTCCTCCTTGGAAAATGAAGGTAATGACTCAGAATTTTATTATTGGTTTTGTTTTTTCCCATTGTAACTCTGGTTTATTGTTGTAAGTATGGTGCAGATTAATTTCTTAAAAAAATCCACGTTTGCATTGAAAAAAAAGAATATAAAGTCAGTCTGTTGATTATAGTCTTTTGTTTTATTTTTGTCTAGACAGTTTTGCCTGATAGTTAATGGCTGCATTTCCAGGCTGAGAAAGTTTTCAAAATTTATCCTTCTCCCCGAAAAGGATCTTCCTCTCATTACTGAGGTGTAATCACTACCATAGTCTATTTGAAAAATCATCAATCTGCATTTAACTTATGTTCCATGAACTTAAACTGCTTATTTACCAACATATATTAATGCAACCTTTTTTCTCCAGAAGAAAATGGTTTCGTGCCATAGAAACATGTAACAAATTAGCTACTCCATGAGCACCTGTAGGGTGGAAAACTATATTTTATTAAATGACCCTCCCTCATTTCTCTTCTCTTTCTTTCAGTAGAGGCTGAGCAAACTCTCCCAATAGTAGCCTGGTATGTGGTTTTCCAATCCAGACCACTGCTGTCCTTTTCCTCCCATTTCTTAGATTCTTACTCAGCCAGGATCCATAATTCCACCAAGGACTTAAACCACGTGGGAGAAATATTCTTTTGCCCTTTAGAATATCAAATTCTATGCAAAATAGGAAAAACAGTTCTAGAACTTTATGGTTTATGCTGGCCCCTAAGTAACTGTAATGGATATTGTAATGGATATTTAACTGCTAGTGGGTAAGGTCTGTGTTACTCCCTGCTCTTAAAGTGACACCCTGTGCAGGGTGAAATGACAAAGACATTCCTTTTGAGTCGGAGGAGGTGCTCTTTGGTGTTTGGCTCTTGTCTTTCCACCCCCAGTGAAGGAAGTTCAGGCATCTTGGCTGCTTGCTGCTGGCTGCTGACTTCCCATCTACTTCTTCCAAAATCTCTTAGATTTAGTTAAATGATAAACGTGGTGAATTTGGCGAATTGTCTACTTAGCAAATTGACCTTCAGGTGAAGTGCCCCTGATAATTGGTTTCAGGTGAATCTTTTTTTGGAGTATTGATACTGGGCCAGTCTAAGCCACTACCCTCCTGATTTCTTGTCTAAATACGATAACCTTGTCTCTCTTCCCTCGTCATCCTCTCCCCACTAGTTAATTTTCTCTCCTACAGCCAGAGTGATATTTCTAAAAACACCAATAAGAGATGTCTCTCTTCTCCTGCTAAACCCTTCAGTCACTACTCATAGCTTTTAGGATGGTTCTGCCTGCACTGGCCTCTGCTGATACCTCTGGCTCACTGGGCACAACCCCCCACCCCCCACCCCAATTCCTGTGCTCCAGCCACTCTGCCCCTCCTTTGGACTAAGCTCCTCTCAGAAAGCTCCTGCCCACCTGTTCACATGGCCAACTCATCCTCATCCTGCCCATCTCAGGGGAAATTCCACTGTTCCTGGGAGGCCTTCTCTAACCCCCAGACTAAGGTAAATCTCCTGATTATGTGTCCTCTTTGCACTTTTAGCTCTCCACCCCCCTTCCAGCATATATCACCATTATGATCAAATTATTTGCATAATTGCTTGTTTAATGTGTGTCTCCCCCAACTAAAATGCAAGCTTCATAGCTGTCTGGTTCAGTGCTGTCCAATAGAACTTTCTGTGTCGATGGAAATGTTCTGTTTTGTACTGTCCATTATGGTAGCCACTAGATGCATGTGGCTATTGAGCACTCGAAATGTGGTCTGACTGAGAAACCTAATTTTTAATTTTATTTAATTCTAATTAAAATTAAAATATAAATAGCTACATACAGTTAAGCTACCATACTGAACTACACAGGTCTGGTTCATGGCAATTGGCATAGTAAGTGCTCAGTTAATATATGTTAAATGAATAAATGAATGACACAATGGAAATTATGTTATTGATCTTACTTTTGGATTATGAAACTGAAGGGCAGAGAGAATGTGACTGTCATTCACAGGTACATACATGTATTCATTCATCCTTTATACTCTGCTAAGTTCCAAATGAGATTTGGTTCTGTGGTTAGGTAACACTCTCATTCACCAAGGTTCCTTCCGGTCAAGTATAAACTTCTCTGTGGAATGGCCTGCTATTTGGCTTACATTTCTAAGCCTTAAGCTTGTAATTCTCAATTTCCTCATGTGTAAAATGGGGAACATATTATTAACTATCTTTGCATGTTGAAAGTATTAAATGAGGCAATGTACTTAAAATATTTTTCATAGGTCTTCACACAAAGGGATTGTTCAAACAGATGTTAGCTGCAATTATTGTTAATTATTATCACTTCTTGTACAAAATTGCATTTTGTGATACTTCCTCTCCCTCTGTGACGGTGGTAGTTGCTTTCTCCATTGTGGACTGTTAGCATTTTTTGGACTTCTATATTAAAGCATGTATGCATTTAATAATTATTTATTTACTTTCCTCCTCCTAACTAAATGGTGACCTCTTTAATAATAGGGATTTTATTTTCCTGTTTGTATTCTGCTCCTTTGCACACTGTCTGGCTCAAAGCAGGCACTGAAACTGTTTATTAAGTGAATGAAGTACAGCAAATTAGGCCCACATGTCCAGGTTTCTTGATTCCTAGCCAAGTGCTCTTTTCTCTCACTTCTTAGGATGGGAAAGCTGAAGATTCTTTTGCTTTACTAAAGACAGGTTTTTAGAATGTTTGAATTTAAGAATATGTATTTTATAAGAAATGTTGAGTGCTTTGTAATGTTTGAATGAGCATGCACTAGTTTTATAATAAGAAATTAATTAAAATTGCACAAAAAGGATATGACCACCAAACAGCATTCTCCCAACTGTTAACCTGTGTGTGTGCCTCCTTCTCTGTTTGGCTGTGATGTTGGGATAGAAATGCTCCTAAGGATTATTTCTATGATTAAAAACCTGTCCTTAGTGTCAAGGAGGCTCCTGCTGTAAAGTATATGCTCTAATAATACAGTTAGGTGGGGAAAAGAATAGGCAAAACACTATTCCTCAAATCTTGGGAAGTTTTCTGTAGGGCATGACAACATGAATCATGAATAATACCTAGTGTGTATAATTCAGTGTTTACGTATTTTGCGTTTTGTCTCTGAACTCTAACCTATATTAAAGAAGTTCCTGTTTCTCAGTATTTCTAGGAACCAGAGAGATCAGACAAATTTCCTCTGAACACTCAGAAATTCTGTTGTTCAGGGAGGCTGACTATTGTGAGATCACATAGATTTTGCATAAAACTTGAACTGGAATTCAAGTTTTTTCTCTCCATTGGTCTGGTACCAGATTATATTTTCAAGAAAAGATCCTGGGTCTAGATTGATATGAAGTGTGTATTTTGTAACATAAAAAGAGTCAAACCTGAAATAATTGGTTAAAAGCTACTAGCAATTGAAAATGCAAATGTATTGTTGACAAATATCAGGGGATACATTTAGAATTAAGGAGGTTAACACGATGGCCATGGTGTTAGTATGTGTTTGCTTTCAAAATTTTATTATTTCTCATTATAACAGGGCACATTAATTAATTTTATATTCTATTTTCTCAAATAGCTTGCAACTCCATGGGTAAATGTCATCATGCTGGCCAAACAATAGTCCTACAATTTTAACTCTGGTAAACATGAAAGGGTCAGAACTTAGTTATACAATCAAGACATATGCCAATAGACTTTTTTTTCCCTGAGAAGTTCCCTGGATTTAAATTCCTTCAAATTTTTAATAGTTTTCTCAAGAAAATGAGTTCAAGAAAACTAGTACTTCCTTTATTTGGCATTCAAAATGCAGCCAGAAGAGAAGGGAATATGCTAAAGTTCATGTGTGGAACTGGCCTTAGACAATGCAGTATTTCCAATGAACTTGCAATAGTGCACTTAAAGTTTCCTAATGAGAGTATGAAAAAAATACCATTATTAAGTTATGATGTAATTTTAAAAAGTTTAAACTGGTGTTTATTTTAACTAGAAAAAACTTTATTACAATTTAATGGATTTGAACTCACATATAAAACAAAGACAGTTTAATGGATTTGGACTCATATCTAAAACAAAAAAACTTAAAAATTTAACTTCTGCCAATTTAGAGATGGGCAAGTCTATTTGGAAATGATTTCATCCCTAATAAATAATTAGCTTGATGGATATTAATGAGTGTGTGTGACTTTCAAATACAGTCTGAAAACAATAATAGCATATTTGAGCACCTTTAACCAGTACAACACAGCCCCTAGTTGTTCATTTCAATGCTCTGTTCAGAAGGATAATAACTTCTTCCTTAGATGTGACATATTTGTCAAGTGGTTCATTTATAATACAGGAATTACAAAGGTGTGTTGAAACTATAGGTTTATTTACAAACTAACATTGTTTATGTTAGTGAGAATATTAAATTTAACTCATATTACAATTTCATCTTGTTTTAGAGGCAGTACTTAGAGCTACAACAAAGTCTAGGTAACAGCCAAATATCCTTTATAACTTGGACATAAATAAATTAGAACCTAGTTTCTTAGAAGTGTCATCAGGTTTTGATAGTTGTACACAGAATTTGAGTTATAGACAGAATAGAGTGGGGAAAGAACTCTCTACTGGGAGCCAAAATACTCTAGTTCCTGCTAGTCAATGAACTGGGTGATTTTGGGAAATCATTGCCCTCTCTGGAGCTTCACTTTCCTAAGTGTTAAATGAGAAGTTTTGATCAGTTGGACACTAAGGTTTTTGCTTTGTTTTGTTTTGTTTTGTTTTTTGTCATTTGTTTGTTTTTAATCTAAAGTCTTAAAACCATAAGAATGGAAAGAATAGCATAATTCTGAGTGTAAGGGATTAAAGACCCAGTGGATTATAGCATGTAAGTTTTTAATTGTTTTTATTCATACAAAAACGACTTGCTTTAGTTTGCCAGGGTTTCCATGACAAATACCAGAGATTGGTGGGCTTAAACAAAAGGAGTTTATTGTTTCACAGTTTTGAAAGATAGATGTCCTAATCAAGATGTTAGTAGGATCAGGCTTTCCTGGAAGTCTATAGCATTCTGCTGGTGGCTTGCTGGCAATCTATAGCTCAATTTCTGCCTCTGTCACATGGCTATCTCTTCTTGGTCTCCTCACTCCTACGCCCCGTGTCCAAATGTCCTTTGCTTATAAGGACTCCAGTCAAATGGATTAAGACTCACCCTGATTCAGTTTGCCCTTATCTTAACTAATAGGATCTTCCAAGATCTTATTTACAAATGAGTTCACATCCACAGGACTGGGGGTTAGCACTTGAACGACGTGGTTCAATCCATAACACAGCTCGTATTCTTTCTCCTGTTTATTGTAAGTGAATTGGGCTTTGGTATCTTGTCTCTAGCTTCCCTATTCATCTTTCATAGAACTCTCTACTTCTGTGGAGTCCTATATTGAAGCAGAAGGTATAATCCCTCACCACCCAATATAGGATAATAGCAATTAGACAGATCTATTGAGGTTACTTTCTTGGACATCATGTCAACCTTGACTATGGTGAACATACAATTTATTGTACAAATTGAGACACTTTTGAGATTGGAGAGGAGCGCTATTAATAATTATATGATTATAACCAGTGTTAGCCAAGACTGTGAGGGGGCTATATGCAGTGGATGCAAAGGGTCTGATTTTAATGTTTTCTTCGTAGCTTTGCATGCTCTCCCTTACTTATTTTCTGAGGCAGAAAGAGAAAAGATTCAGGTTTGAATAAAGGTAAAGTTTTTATTCAAATAGGTAAGTTGCAAGTTTTGCTTTTCATATGTAAAACAGTATGAACTACTGAGTAGGAGGGCTCAAATTTGGCCAGAAATTCAGAAAAAGACAATTATGCATAATCCAACAAGCCCACTGAAATATGCAGTTCAGTACCTCATCTTGCTTACCTTTGTATAAAAGGTCAAAACTACCTCCTCCTGTGATATGTCTGCAATCCCTGAAAGATTGATTAATTTTCTATATAAGAAATGATTACTGAATCTGGTGAACCATAACTTGCTCAATTTATATTATACTTTATCAGTCACTTTTTAACAGTGTTTAAGAATGAAACTTTCTCTTGTAAGTAATGGAAACCTGAGAAGTACTTGCTTTCTTTATGGTAACTTTAGCAATTTGTTTGCCTTAATTAAGTCACAAGGATGGTATGGATTTAAAGGACTCAAATGTAAACATGAACCTCATTTTGGCATTTGAATGTTGGAATGGAAAGCTCTGAGAATGAGGAAGATGAATTTTATGTTGCATGAGAAAGAGTGAGAAAAATAATTTTTTCATATGTGGTGAAAGAGTGGCTAAAGAGATATTTGAAAACTTCCCTTGCTAAATCCTAATTCAAAAGGCATGGATGGCACAGAGGTAAGTTATAAAAACCTGTCCACTCTTGGAAAATTCTATTGTATCCTGATGTGTTGGGAAAGTCAAAAAATAGGATTAAAGAGGTTGAGTTACCCTTCCAGAGGCGGAGAATTTTCTTTTTCTCTCTGTCTGCTCATCGACAGACCCCCTCCCTTCAATTCCTAATTCTCAACTCATTTCAAAGATTTTCATAGGGAAGTGCCCAAGAAGCTTAAGGTCTCCAAGTGAGTCTAGAAAATGGACCATCCTAGATGTCAGTGAAGGGTCTTGGCAGGTTAAGGTGATCCGTGTCCTCTGGAGGAACAGAGTTTTTGTCAGGGCTCTTTGAATGCTAAAGAGCTGCTCCTAAAGGTTACTGGGATGGAAACCTGCAGTTAAAGAGATCTCGCTCTGAGAGCATCAGGGAAACACCAACTACCTTCTGACTACTGGAGATAAAATCAAAAGTCCTTAACACGGACTTTAAAATCCTGCTTCATCTGCTCTGTACTTTGCTCTTTAGCCCCACTTTCTCTCATACTTCCCCTTCTTTATCACCTTATATGGCTTTGTCTCTCTAGTGTTTGCCATGCTCCCTTCAGACACAAGCCTTTGAAGATTATAAGTCTAAATCCCCTGCTTCTGATTCTCCCACCTCCAGCTCTCTTTCTCTGGATAAATCCTATATGTTCCTTGGAGATTTCAGTTTAAATATTCCTTCCCCAGTTAACCTTCTCTGACTAGGTCAACTCATTCTGTGCTTGTATTAGCTTTATTTTACTGCATAGCAAATTACCACAAATGTAGTAGCTTAAAAGAGCACTAATTCCTTATCTCACAGTTTCCTTGGAATAGGAATCTAGGCACGGCTTAGCTGGATCTTCTGCTCTGGTCTCACAATAGCTGCAGTCAAGGGAGTTGGTTGTGCTGCTGTTCCCATCTGAGACTCAGAGTCCTCTTTGCTCAATGGTTGTTGACAGAATTAATTTCCTTTCATGACTGGAGTCCCCTTTCTTGCTAACTGTTGGACAGGAACTGCTATCAGCCCCAGAGTATTTCTGCAGATCCTTGCCAGGAAACTCACTTAGGCAGTTCACAGCTTTATGTTAGCTTTCTTCCAGACTAGCAGGAGAATATCTCTCTGATGCTTCATCTTCTTTTAAAGGCTCTTCTGATTAGGTCAAACCCACCCAGACACATCTAGAATAAGTTTCCTTTTGATGAACATAAAGCCAAGTTATTAGAGAATTAATCTTGGGAGCAGTATCCCATCATATTCACAGGATCTGCCCAAGATCAAGGGCAGGGGATTATACAGGGCAAGTACAGCAGGGGACAGAAATCTTGGGGACTATGTTGGATGCCTGTTTACCTCAATGCTCTCTCAGTCCAGAAGCCCCCTCTCTTTTAAAACAGACATAGTTCAAGTGAACATTTATTTCTGAATTTCTTGATTAATATCAGTCTCCACAACTCGCATGTAAGTTTTATGAGAACACGTAAGTTTCACGAGAAAAGATTGTCAAGACCATAATATGAATTCACAGTCCCAATCTAGTATGACAAATCACTTCACACAGGTATCCACAGGCACAATGTGTGTTCCAAGGCTTGGTTTAGAATGTGACACTTTCTAGGTGCATTAATAGGTGCATCACAACAATGACAGCCATTAGCTATTGACAAGGTATATCAAGCATCCTGAGGGTCAAAATGAAGATTAGGGTTAGTAGATTATCTTGGGTTACATGCTAAATCATTACTCAGGCCCTGGCTTATTTGTGGCTACCAAGAGGTGCACGCATCTTTCCAAGACTACCAGAATTTTGGAATTTTGCAAGTCATAGTCAAGAGAAAAAGTATCATTGCAAAATCTAAAGGCCTAGGCCTCTGTGACCCTCACTGGCTGTTCTGGTTTGCTAATGCTGCCATTATGCAAAATACCAGTAATGGATTGGATTTTATAAAGGGGCTTTATTTTGCTATGAATTCACAGTTCTACAGCCATTAAAGTGTCCAAACCAGAGCATAAACGTGAGTATACCTTCATTGGAGAAAGGCCATTGGCATCTGGAAACCTCTGTTAGCTCGGAAGGCACATGGCTAGTGTCTGCTTGCTCCCAGGTTGTGTTTCAAAATGACTTTCTCCAAAATGTCTCTAGGCTTAGCTTCTCTGGGCAACTCTGGCTTAGTGTCTCCAAAGTGTCAGCAAAAGTCTGCTTTCAATGGCCATCTCCAAAATGTCTCTAAGCTGCAGCAGCACTGAGTTCTTTCTGTCTGAGCTCTTATATGGCTCAAAGGTATTACCCACAGTTGGGTGGGTCACATCTCCATGGAAACAACCTAATCCAAAGATTCCAACCTAATCAACACTAATACTCTGCCCCCACAAGATGGCATTAAGGAACATGGGGTTTTGGGGGACATAATACATCTAAACCAGCACACTGGCCAAACACATGACTATGAATAGATTAATAGTATTCTGTTACCTTCCCTATGTTAGGGCTAAATTATGTGCTTTTCATTCTAATTTACTGCACCCTTCTCACACTTTCTACAGCTATCAGACCTCAACATACCTTGACCATGACTCACCATGTTTCTTATCTGTCCTGCCAACTAGACTATTAACTCAATCTTTGGCAGAAGCCGTATTTACTCACATTAATCTCTCCATGACTAATTTAACACAGGGAGGTGCATGTAGTAGGCACTCAAAAATGTTTATTAAATTTGACTTAATAGGCATGGAGTATATTTAATCCCTCTCATAGACATTGGTTAAAGGATGAAGGGTTAACTTAAGATCATTTTAAGTGATCATATTACCTTTTAGTCATATTATACATTTAATTATTCTGATATGTTTTTCATCTAGAAAGAATACTCTACAAATTCAAGAGTTGAAAAAGAATGCCAACTTTTTACTCAAATCCTCTGAGGGACAGAATTCTAGACTGAAGAAGAAGTGATGTCTGAGTCTCACACAAGCATGAGATGTTAACAGTAAACAGAAGACTGAATCATTGGCACACTAGGGAAAGAATTTATCACTCAAGACTAAAGACATGATTTGGCTTCCCACTTCAGGGAGAAATTGCCTCCCCCCACCTCCATATGTGAGGAATCCCCAAATTTTGCTGCAGTTGCTCAGAACTTATGGCTGTTATTCTAGTCCCAACAGACACTGGGTCATGTTGACTGAGCTGCTGCATTTATAGTAAATGAAATACAAGCGGGAGCAGGGCTCTACCAAAGGAGACCTTTTCCATTTCCCTTATAATCAGCAACCCTTAGTTTCATTCATGAACACAAAATTCATGAACACACACACACACATACATCCTCTATGGACCTTTATACTGCCCTAATTGGAATCTTCTAGGTCTTACAAAGGCCCAGGTGTTTCATGGGCTCAACCCACCCTCCCAGCTGATGCAGCCTGGCTAGCAGTTAGGTACACAGTAGTTCCTCTATATGAGGGTTGTTGAGTACTCAGGCTCTGAAAGTTATTTTCATGGGAAAGCTATATACATATTGCCAGAGAAGTATGCAGCATAAATAGACTCCATTGGGGTTTGGGAGCATATGGGCCATTTCTTCTTTTAGAGTCAGTTCTTCTAATAACTCAGGATAGAGACCTAATGTCTGGTAGTAAGCTGTCATCTTGCAGTGTATAGGAATTAGCAAACAAGTAGATCCAGGGATGCCCACCTACTGCCAGATAGTTTTGGTGGAACTTGCATTCAGTCACTCATTCAATCAATAAAAGTCACTCATTTATTCAATAAATATTTGTTGAGTTCCTATTCTATGTTGAGCATTGTGCTAAAGTCCAAGGATACAATGGTGAGCAAAGAGAACCTCCCAAAACACACTCCAAATTCCAAGATTGCTACAATTGCAAATATCATTCATACATTCATTTATATAGCAAATATTTATAGGGCCCTAACTTTGGGCCCAATACTGTGCAAAGCATGGGCTCATTTAGCAAAGGGATAGGCCAGATTAAATGATACAAGAATTGGAAAATAGATTCATCGGGATGGGACAAGATATGTGTGATGGTCAGAGAAACCAGCAATGAAAGACAGTGGGATATGAGAACATCTTGCTGCAAAAGGCTAAATACTCCTGTGGATGGGAAGTATTAGCATAAGGAACTGTAAGGGGATAACTGTGTAGGCAAGAACGGTTGATGGCTAGATTGGAAGGAAGAAGTGAGAATTCATTCATGGCTATT
Source organism: Choloepus didactylus (assembly GCF_015220235.1). Classification (NCBI taxonomy): domain Eukaryota; kingdom Metazoa; phylum Chordata; class Mammalia; order Pilosa; family Megalonychidae; genus Choloepus; species Choloepus didactylus. The sequence goes on along the minus strand of NC_051313.1, from coordinate 54,150,321 downwards.
GGGATTCAGGAGCATCTAACCCCTGGAGGACTGGGGAGATGACTGTAGTACCTAGTTATAGGGAAGTTTACTACTAGTCAAGGATAGTAATAGGTTCTCAGGCATGAGGTGAGGATGGAGGAGAGGGGTGGTAGTGAGACCCAGACCCAGACCTGGACATTAGAATTGAAAGGGAATGCAAGGACCTTGGGCTGCAACATAATTAAGAAGGTGAATTACTAGGACTGGGGCCCAAAACAGAGCAAAATCAACAGCAGGCTGACCTAGTGCTGAGCTGCTAGTCCAAGTTTCCACACATTCACTCTTAATTAGGAAGAGACTGAGACCCAGATGCTGAATTAGAGCTCTTTCTGTGAGTAGCTATATTCAGTCAGTCTGAAGACATTGCCCCACTGTTCAAGGCATTCTGAGGCATCCCTGTAAGAAGGGTGGAGTGTACAGCAGCAAAGCTGGGGTCCTGAGGGCTGCACATACTGGATGAAATGTAGCTACAGAGATGAAAGCTTGTTGTCAACAAGAAAACTTGACTAACTTGGGTCAGAGCCACAGGGAAGATGCTTCCACAGAGCTACTCAGGTTCCTTTTTCACTTTGTAGCCCTTGGATCTGTTCCCAGATTTCTTGTCCACCCTTACTAGTTTGATTCACCTTTTCTTGCTTATGAAGAATGCCTTGTGCTCTGAACCACCAAGCATAGAAGCTCTGTCTTTTTGTCAATAAATGATAATGGTTTTCTGTAAGTTAGAGAAGGTAATTACAGCAAATGGAGTGAATTTTTCACAGCTTTTAAATTTGAGTAAATTCAAACATATAGAAGAAGAGTACAATGAACACCCTTACAACCTTTGTCTAGATTCATTAATCATTAACGTTTCATCATACATGCTGCTTTCTGCCTCTATCTATCTAATCCATCTATGTGTGTTTATATATGTGTATGTACATTCATATATATAAGTCTATACTTGCATGTAAAATATATATGTATATATGTGCATATATATGTATATGTATATTTGTGAACAATTTGAATGTTAGTTGCATATTCTTCACCCCTAAATGCTTCAGCCTCTGTCTCATGAATATAAAGACATTCTCTTACATAACCATGGTATCATTATTACACCCAAGAAATTTTAGATTGTTGCAATAATTATCTAATTTAAAGTCTTTATTTAAATTTCCCAATTGCTCCAATAATGCCCCCTTTATAGATGTTTTTTATAGTGACTTTTAAAATAGCCGATTTTGTAGGGCATTTAGAAATAAAACTAGTAACATAAGATTTCTAGGGAAAAAATGTGTAAGGTGGATATGTTTGTACAGTATCTTCTCAAGAAAGTAATTGTTTTCATTTTTTCACTGATGGGAAAGCCCAGCTATCAATCAGGAATATGTCAGAAGATTCTGCTGCACAGTAATAGCTTTTACTTAATGGAGTTAGAGTGAATTTTCACCTTTAGTTAAAAACTTACTATTGGATGCTAGTTTTCATATTTACATTGCATTCCTACTTGATCTTTTGGTTAAAGCAGCAAGAGACCAGTTAAAAAAATCTATTCCTCTTAATTTAAAGGCAGCGATTAAAGGAGATTCAGAGCTTTGAATCTGTTGTGAGTGTTCTACTTAAGAAAATAAACACTAATTGAAAGGACTAATCAAAAGCTCATCATCCTGAAGGGCCCTTGGATGGTTCACAAGTGTGCAGCTTGGGTAGACAAGATGCTTTTAGAGGACCTCATCATTCTAAGTCCAGGAGCCTTAAGCTAAGCATTAGATGAGTGACTGTAATGAGTGACTATTTATTGCAATAAAATATATCTGTTCATTAACTTCCATCATAATTTTGTAGATAGTTTGTAGAAATAATTCAACTTCAATCAGCAACGAAAACCTCACTTACATATTGTAACATTACCATCAAGAAATTCTTCCTTTTGCTAATATGCATTCTATGTCAATTTAATTCTGTCACACAACCTCTGCCAATATTAGAGTAAACAAATAATCACTTCCAACCAAGTTGTCTTCTTTAAAAACATATGAATATTTAAATTCTGTCCTCTTTATTGCAGTTACACGGAAGTTTTTCTTGCCTGGTTAGGGTGGCCCTCACTGTTTAAACCTTTACCCCAAGGGCTTAACCAAAATCCAAAGATGAAAAAACCATTCGAAGATCCTTTCTCAGATAAATCCAGATGATTCAGAGAATTTTGTAAGCAGCAAAGCTTCCTGTAAATGGAATTTTCCCCTTACCAGTCTATAAATCAATACATGTTGGCTTTAATGATGAATCAGTGATAAAGGAATTCTAACAAATGTTATCTGATGAGTAGGTCACTGTTGGGTTGATAGTGAGGGAATGAGGCTTTACTGATTATCTGGAAAGTTTGTTTTTGAGGCTGCTGCCATCAATGGATAGCATTACAAGTGTATGTGTGCAAAGCTGGGTTAAATGAGCAAACCTGGAAGTCACATGAGCCATATAGTCCAAACAATCTGATATGATTGTTTTAAAATCATAATGTGCATATAAATATTGCAAAATTTGGTAGCAGGGAGAATTTCGTTTCCTTCACTGGGTACTCAATTGTCCATTTGTAATTGCTTCAGTGTTACCTTCTCTTTTAGCACTTTCATTTGCCTTTTTACTGATATATTGAATCTAATATGAAGACTCAACTTTGTTACTTTTGTCAAATTCTAAAATATGTAGGCCATTCTATAGTCTCAAAAGCTATTGTGACACATTAGGAGTGAGAATTAGCCTTCAAATCTCATATGACTAACTTTAAAAGGTGTAATGATAGTCTTAATTTTATCAAATTCTTTGGAATAGGTTCTATGCTGGAACAGAATTGATTCCATTGATTTATATGTACTGGTGCAATACATGTCTTAAGCTTTTCTGACCAGAAACCAGTATTCCTGTTTGCCCCATCTATCTGCTGGGGGGCATACACTTTCTAAATCTCTACCACTGGTACATGATATCCTTCTATGCCCTATGGCCATATATCTCACAGGGAGCACATTATATGGAAATGAAATTTATTACAGGCTACAAGATTCAGTTCTTTCCTGAATGTCCATCTTCAGAATTCCAAATAGGATGCCAGGGATATTTAAATAGAATTTTAGAAAGCCTTTCAGGAAACCCTTTAAAGACTGCCAGAGGTTATTATAAAGTGATCTATTAAGATGAACTATATGAAGCTACTATTTTGTAGGTAAAAGACTTTAAAAAATGGACCAATCAGGACACTTTTGAGAATCAAAACAGGCACTATTAATAATTAGGGCAACAGATATGAGCTGGTACTGTCCAGGCAAAGTAGAATGTAGGGCCATCCAGTAATGATAGTATCTACTGCACAGAGTTCTTGTGAAAATTCAGTGACAAAATGTATGTAAAACACTTGGCTGTCATACGGGAAACAGTCAATAAATGGTAGCTGTTTTTGTTATTATTTTTCACACTTTATTCTTCAGCCAACAAAGCAATGAAATTACAGTACTTGGTTTATTCTTTTTATCTTTTAATAGGCAATGCTGGGTCTAGCAATGAAATAATGAGAGTTTAATAGTATAATCATTCAGAAGCCCCCTTGAGATGGAAAAGAGCTTTATATCTATTTGTTATATCTACTACAGTGATTCTCCACCAAAAAGAGGGCAACTGTTTTTAAAATTTAAGAAATACCAGACACCCTATCCCACCTTCTCCACACATCCAACTTGGTTGCTTGATACTTAATTCCACAGCAAGCCACTTCAATTAAGCGGACTGTGTCATATCTCTTAGGATTATTAGAATAGAAAAATTTGAGAATAGCTAATTTACTAAATTAGTAGTTCTTTGAAGGCAGTGGATTTTCTATTACTTATTCTCTATGCTTATCACAGTAACTGACATGAGTAGATAATAAATATTTGTTGAATTAGTGAGAATATGAATAAATGGGTTTCAGTAGCTACACATCAACATTATAAAGCAATGATCTCAGTGTGTTTCTTTTGCAAACAAGGCTCCATCATGATAGAGAACTTTTCCAAGCTGCAGCTGGAGCTTCTGCAGTCACAGAATCAAGGAATTCAGGGATCTCATAGCCGGAGTTGGTGCCAAGTCCAGAACTGTTGGCTGTTTATATTGGCTTCCTTAGTTAACTGATTGTAAAAAAGAAAAAAGTCAATAAAGCTAATCTTCCAATTATCTCACGAAGGCTTCAAAAGGCCTGATATTCACCAAGTCATCCTGGACCATGCTGTCCCCTCAGAGCTGGGCAGTGTGATTTGCCCCCCGGGCTGTTACTGGCTGTCCAGCTGTCTTAGGACATTGTACAGGTGTCTATCTTTGTTCCCCTTTATCATCCCTCAAGCTTTTACAAGCTGTTGCACATTAGTTAAAAGGAACATTGCATGTAGCCTTGGTTAATGAGATTAATGATTTTATTATTGGGAGAAATATGTGTTGCATCATTCACAGCATTCTTTCCCCATCAAGAATCACATATTGATTTAGTCCATGAAGATCAGTGCGTGGCTGGCACTATAACTTTTATTTCTGATCTTCTCTTGACAACTTTTAGAGTCAGTAGTCTACAATTGGGAGCCACACCTGAGAGTGGAGAAAGCGTTAGTAGAGAGGACCACCCCGATACAGCTGTCCAGATCTCAGGGAGCCCTTCCTTACCCAATCAATTTGGATTTCATCCCAGTGGATAAGCCTACCTGACATGGGTGAGGGCTGTAATTGCTGCCATTGCTGCCATTGAAAGGTGGAGGTTGTTACAGGGCTATTCCTGTGTGTATGTGTGTGTAGTATAGAGCAGTATGTTCAAAAGATTCATGAATGGGAAAACATGGCACCTATATCACAGACTATATCACAGAGAGGTTGTGGAAATGATGATTTTGGCCTGGTTCACTCCTAACTCCATGCCAAATCAGAGATTCTGATAGCATGTTAGCAGCTGCTTCTCTGAGCCAAAGAAATGAGAAAGGCTCTTTGTGTTTTGTGGTCCCTTCTCTCTTCTCCTTGTTCTATGTATGAAACCTACCCACCTTGCTAGTTCTTAGAGGAGAGAGAAGCTGGAAATCCACATTTTATAATTTATCACATAAATGTTATAGATAAAATCTTCTCCAACTCCAACTTCTTGTGTTAAGAAACTGAATTAACACAATGCCTTGGGGTGGGGGGACATTTCCACTCTTTTTAAATTACAATTTTTATGGATATGCTGTGACAATGGTTTATCATAGGACAACATAAATCGTCAAAATGTCATAAGCATATGGATAGGAAGGATATGGAGCCCATTAAATTTAGCATAACTTAAGGACAGTCTGTGATCACTCAAAGCAACCTTCTTCTGCTGGGACAGGTGGGCACTATGGACCACTGATCAAGATTTGTGCATTGTTTTCTTGTGTGAACCATCTTTTCCTTAATGATGGAGAGTTCAGGGCAATCTCACAGGGTTGGCATTGTACACTGCACTTATTTCACAGTGTAAAATTTTTTCTTAGGGAGAAACAGGAAAAGTATTATGTATTACCAAATTAATCCTCTACAGTAGCTTATAATGTTAATGACAGTTTAGCATACCAGCCACCAGAGTTGTAAAAAGCCAATACTGCATATTGGACACTGTTAGGAATCCCTCTGTTTGAATTTGGGGACCAAAACAAAGAAATATCTCTAAGGCCTGTGGGTTCTAATTTCTGCTCTGGTTCCCTGCATGCTTTGACATAAGCCGTTTTGCTTCCCTCCATTTCATTTTCCAAATCTGTAAGATTAGGAAGAAGCGGTATAAAATTATAAGGCAAATGTAAATGATTGCATTCATGTTAAATCATCCTTTAGAAGCATGTGAACTGGATTAATACTAATTTAAACCTCTGATCAATAAAAGCTAATGGCTGTTATTTTCTATTGTTTTGTGAATTGTTACAAGTAAAGGGCAATTACATGCCAAGAATAGTAGAAAAAATATGGCTGTATTAGATATATTCCTGTTTTGAGCAGTGAGAGCCTTAATAAGGAAAGGTATTGGAATACTTCATGAAGTTTATGAACTTGTAATGTGCTCCTATAATTAGATGAGACTCTGCCAGACCCATCTTTCTACAATTTCATAATTGAGGGGCTTCTGCCTACAATAGAGTGTTAAATCAGACATACATATGCTTAATGGACTAACTATTTTAAAGATTGGCCATGGTTTATGCAAAATAAGAACAATCCTCAGAACATTTTAAAGGCTTCCTGCCACAAATTGCTTTTGCAATTTTCATTTCATTTCTAACTATAAAGTTAAGGCATCTTTAGTTATTTTTATTTTAAATTGTTCCTGCTGTTGTTCTCCTCCTAGGAAGTAGCCACTATTCTTTTTCCTTTCTCCTGTCCATTGTAATCTTTCTTACATGAATAAAAACAAAGTGGCTTATTTAAAGAAGAGTTTTTAAATTCTCCCTTGCCATAGTAAGGAAAATGTCTTACCATTATCAATTTGAAAAACAGATAATGTAGTGCAGTTACAAGTGAATTTTATCAATGAGTGTTTTTCCTTGGTGCTCTCCTTTTCCAGAAACTTTTTCTGCAGCCTCTTTTAACATCTGTGGTTGCAAAAGTTAATTCTGAAAACAAAGTACATGTGAAAAAGCTGGTGATTGATCAAGGCAAAAATTAAAATTGGGTACTGGTGGCACAATCTTTTACTTTTTGGCCCACAGGAGTCCTGATACAAATTAATTGTTTCTGTGATTCTTAGACCTTCATCAATCAGATGTAAATTACACCATGCATGATTGGCTGCCTTTCCATTCTCGAGTTCCCCATAGAGCACTGTTGGCTGCCAACTGCTACAGAGGCACAGCAAAGCCGAAGCCTGTCCGTGGCTGCTCTGGGACCACAAATGGGAGAGCTGGAGCTGACTTGCAACCTCAATAGCGTGCCCGGGGAGACAGCCAGCGCCCTGCCAGAGTAATTTCTGTTTCGGGCATGAGAGACATTTTTCAAAGCAGGTACAATGTTAGCCAAAACTAAGGCAAAGGTTTGATTTTTAAACATGGTTTCAGAACAATTTAAGAAGGATGCTAAACGCAGAGCCCTTAGCAGACAATAGGAAGGAACGTGAATTTAATTTCAAGATTGATTAAGGAAAAACAAATATAGATGCTCTCAAAAACAGGTTTCCTAAGATCCCTTATGCACCTTTAGAGGTAGCAGTAAAAATAATAGCTGAGACTTAATTAACATAACATAAAAGACTCCAGCCAGGAGACCCTGTGACCATATTTGTATCTGAGTACTGAATTTAACCCCAAAAAATATGAGTTGTACTTTTCATCTCACAGCAATTACCATTTCAAAAAAACTAGTATTAAGGAGGTGATTAGAAGCTACAGAGTTGCTTTACTTCATATGTAAAGAAAGAAGAGTTTGAAAATGTAGAAGGGCACCTTTTCCAGTAAACGTCACTATTAAATTTCAAACATAATTGGGAAATGAGGAAATTGGAATGATATGAATACATGAAATATAGACTTTTCAACTTAAAGCATTCATTCAAATGTTCCTGGATTTATCCTCAGTGTGAATTATTTGTGTTTGTGGGTTGCATTAAAAAACCAAACAAACAGATGAACGCTATATGAAGAAGAGAGTAAATTGGACCTTAGGGCTGGGTCAAGGACTCAGATTGCCTTGGTTCAAAGCTTGGCTCAACTCCTGTGTGACTTTGGCAAGTTACTTTGCCTCTCTAGTCTTTAGTTTCCTTATCTATAAAATAGGCATAATTGTTCATACATTAGTGAGTTGTTGTGAGGAATAAGTGAAGTTATTCACTTCTCACAGTGCCTGGTGCTTAGTGAATGTTACACGCGTATTAATTATCCCATATATTATCTCATTTAACTCACTTAAACTCATTATAAAAAAGTGAAAAATTTCGTTCTTCTAAGAAATTGTTTCTTACTTGAAGCATCAATAACTTCTTAGATAGGAATTCCCTCTAGGTTTCTAGGGGCACATATAACTATAAACTAGAATTTTTGCTTCTATAGCTTTTATGATATTAAGGGTCTCCTCTGTGATTTTATTGTCAACTCTCATTACTAGATAATAATGTTTAGTTCATGGTCTATGAGAATTATAGAAATACCTAATTACATGAGATGACATTTTTGAAAGTGCTGAGCAGATTCTGGCTAACAGTAGGTTCTAAATAAATTTTAGCTTTTTAGATACTCACTTGTTTTTTGTTTTGGGAAGGAAGCAATATGTAACATTCCAAACAAAAACTGTTTTTCACCATACTTTTGAGGCATGAGAGATCCCCATGAAGATACAAGAAACCACTCTCTCTTTTTTGTTTTTCTTTTTGCTGGTGCAATTCTCTCCCAGTCACTCTGGGTCCATCACTGGTCTAAAGATTCTGGGACCTTCCAGTGTGCCAACAGAGAAAACTGGCCCACCAAAAAGGCAGTGGAGCATCTAAAGTGTCTGGCACTTATTCATATTGTTGAGCATCTACTCCAGGCCATGAACAATTCTAGGTACTAGGAATATGGTGGTAAACCCAGGCTTGGCTAACACCTCGTGAGTTCCAGAGTAGATGATCCAGCTAAGCCACTCCCAGAAACTGTGGATCATAAATATATCTTAAAGTTTAAGTCACTAAGTTTGTGGCAATTTGTTATGTCACACTAGATAACTAATACATAATTTTTCTCATTTAGTCTCATTTTCATAGGCAGAGTTATTACTTCCTAGGAAAGTGGCTTTTAGTTTAAGCAGCCATAACTTCTTGGATTGGGATTCATCAATGAGTACCAAAGGCTTATACAACTGCAAAAAACATATTTTCTGCCCTAATATCTTTATTTACTGAGATGAGTTCAAATTCTGGTTCTGTTGGTTACTATCTGGTAAATGTATTCTCCTCAAGCCTCATTTTCCTCCATCAGTTATGAAATGGAAATATTGCCACCTAGGTTATAGGATTGTTGGAAGATTATCTGAGATTACCAAAGAAAATGGAATTAGCATTGTGCCTAGTTAACAACAGATGTTCATTATTTCTATTAATAACATTTGTAGACTACTGTGTATTCTTAAGTTTTGTAGAATGCCAAAACTGTTAGGTATCAAGAAATATAGTTGGGAGCAGTAACCATTGAATAAATTCTTACAACAATTTTTATCTTGAAGGCTGAGTAAACTTGGATCAAATAAAATTATGTTGATAAAAGTACTTTTCTTGTTTTCACAATTGAGCGATAAACTGGTAGAATTTGACCAGGTATAGGACTGTTGTTAATTTGGAGTTTAATTCTTTTCTCTTTTATGATGATGAGATTTGACCTATTGATGTTTAGTATAAGACACAATGTGATTATTCAAGAGAATGAATTTTAGTGCACCAACACTAAGAGAGTAATATTTGTTAAAGAACCTTTGTTAGAAGAAATAAACAAATCTTGTTTGGAACTATTTACAATTCCATTGTAAACTTAACATTGCTTTTGAAGGGTTCTTCTGCTTTTTTCCCTTCTATGTTAGACTTTGCCTCAGATCATCAGAGAAACTATTATGAGAAATTCTGACTCTCTCCTTTCCCTTTCATAATTAATGCAGCATAAATTTGGTATATTTTACCTTATGAGCTGCCAAGAGACTTGGTTGGCAGTATGTCTATGAAATAAGTATTTTCTATCTTTTAAATAGTTTGTCTTTTAATGCAATACAATTAATTAAAAGTGCTTTCTTGTAGTAAATAAGATGGAAGAATATGTTAACCATAGCAGATGCTAAAATATCTTTCTTCTCTGTTCGGTACTTATTCATATTGTTGAACATCTACTCCAGGCCATGAACAATTCCAGGTACTAGGAATATGGTGGTAAACTCTAAAATGCCCTAAGTGACAACTCATCCCAGGGTCCTAGGATTTAACTTTTCTTTCAGTTGCATTTCAGACAGGATAGAATTCCTGATTGGCTTAGAAAGTGTGATATGACATTTAGCAATACAATGAAGAAGCATCTCTTTTGTTGGTTTCATTTACTTCTTTCTTTTGAAAGTCAAAGCAGTGCAGGACAGTATAGTAAAATAGAAACAAATAACAGCATATTAGTAAATACATACATAAATACTTTATTGAGGATAATATGCATTGATGGAAGTATAAAAATCGACCTTTAAGTTCCTGCTTTCTTTCAGCTCTTAGGTATGTGGAACTTTTAATTTTTTCTGTGTTAAGATTATAAGAAAGATATGCTTACACTTACCAAATTAAATTTTAGGCTGAACAATATGAAATTATCAGTATTTTACCATTTTTGGCAGCTTCGTGTGGTTCCACCTATAAATAGAGTCTACGATAGAAGCTAGCTGTGAATAAGATTATTGTAGAATTCCTACGAGGAATTTCCTTGCAAATTTTGGATAAAGTGGGGTTGTCTTGAGTATTCAAATGGATTTTTGCTGATTGAACATAGTATCTCAAGTTTTTTTTGTTTGAATTTAAAAAAATGATTCTGATTTGGTTTCTTAGTTTCTTTTAGAAAATAAAACCATCAAAATATCTCTGAAACCCTCCCCTTTTCTTTCTGTATGGCTTCATTTTTTCTTTTTTTTTTTTTTTTTTTGGTGTGTATTTTGCTGCTCTGTTCATTGACCATGAGATTATACAAATCTTCATCTCATTCTCCTTGCTGTGTTTTATTATCTAGCAATAGTAAATGCTGATGGTTTCATACTCAGCGTCCATTCCTTTATTTTACTTTCTCAAAGGAGCCCTGCTTTTCTTTTCCTTGAAATCTATTCCTTCTCTGGCAGCTCTTGGGTCTCAGAGAAAATTGACCCTGTTCTCTAAGTAAGCCTGCTTGATTTCCCCATTTTGAGAATGGACATGGGACACATTTTGGCCAAGAGAAGTTTGTTGGAAGCTTCTGGAAAACTTTTCTTGCTCTTTTGAGAGAGTCTCATAAATAATCTCTCTTTTCTCTGGACAATTTCATGCATGGTCATGAAGTACTGAATTACTATGGCATCTTCCAAACACTGGAGGTTGAAACTAGCATTTCAAGGAAGGCAGAGTGACGAAAACTGCAGGAAAATTGTGCTGGAGTCAATGGCTTGTTATACCAACCAATGAAATTCTTTACTGTTTAAACCTATTTAAATTGGATTTTCTGTTACTTACAGCCTAAAGCCTCCTAACAGATATTATAGTCTAACATTTAGAATATGTAGGAGATCTTTAAACAAATGATTGTATATTTGTAACTCAATGCCAAAATATTGTATATACAGTGGGTAAAAATGTACAATCAGTCATTGTGTATTTGTACTTATGTATATATGCATGTATGAGTAGAAACAGATGCATCACATAGATTCTTCCCAGAGAGGATGGCCATAGGTGTGATAGGATTCAAGGAGAGCCAAAAGACTTACTGGGATAGATTGTATTATTCTAAATATTTTGTGCTGCCTTTTCCCACTGGCTCCCCTGTGCTAGCTTATGCTTTCCACCCCACTGATGTCAGTCTTGGCATAGGTCTTGCTTTGGTCAACGTAATGTTGTAAAAATGATGTACACAACTTTCCAACTGAAACTTGGAGAACCATTGTTTAGTTCCACCTTGCTCCTTCCCTCTGCCATGAGACTAAATATCTCAGATAAGAGTTGCCCCCTCAGGTTGGGTCCTGCCGTAAAGAGGATATCAAGCACAGCTGCAGCCAACCCACAAAGGATAAGTAACATGAGCAAGAAATAAGCATTTGTTGTTTTAAGTCACTGAGATTTGGAGGTTATTTGCTATTGCAGCACAACTTAGCCTAAGCTGGAGGATACAGACAAGTATAATGGCTATTACTTTTTGAATTGTTTCTGTGGGCCAAGAATAGTGATGTTTTTTAATTTCACATGTTGTTTCACATGATCTTTGCAATAATTTTATGGGTTATTATGATCACATCTCCATTTCACAACTGAGAAAACTGCAGCTCATCAAACTTGCTCAGGGTTGTCTAGCTAATATAAGATATACAAAACATGAATTGGAACATAAGTCTGGCTAATTTCTTAGTCTCACCCACAGAGTCTTGCCTCATGGGGCTTTAAAATTAGATATCATATAGTGCAATATGTTCATTTTACAAAAGAGGAAACTGAAGTTCTCAATTGCCTGTCATATATATTTCCACTAGTTAGATATAAAGCTTAAATTTAAACAATTAATCTCAAACCTAAAATCTGTATTCACAGTCTAGTATTCCTGTGTGCACATGTGTTTGGATCTATGTGTGTGTATGTGTGTGTGTCTACATATAATATATAAAATTGTATCTATGTAAATATGGAACATATAAAGGATACTATCATATATACATACCTTTCAGAAAAAATAGGACAAGAAACCTGAAGACTAAAAATTAACTTAATTTATATATTTTTATCAATATGATGGGCTAGTACCTAGATAAGAAATGGAAATGTTTTGAGTTATTAATTATTTTATATATTATAGTTACAGGGTCATTTTGGTTTATATATAATGCACTTTTGATTATGATACTGTGTCACTTATTGTTTTCCTTTTCATTATGGATGAAAATGTAAATAGGATTATCTTATTTCCTAAACTGATATGAACTTTGATCTTTTATTTCTTGTTTCCTTTTCATTAAAAAAAGACATTCTGCTTTCATCCAATTAAAAATGTAATTATTCCATATTCAATAAAATAATTTAGCTTTATTGAATGAATTCTGGACACCTGTTTTTTTAAGCTAGCAGTATTTATTTTAAAATAAGATAAAATTAACAAAAATTATTCCTTTTATAAAATCATGCATAAACAAACCATGTAAATATAGAACTGTTCCATAAAGCCTATTAATAGGCATTTTGTTTACATATTTTTATCTCAATTATCTATGCCCATAGGACTCATTCAATCAATTTTTCACTAAGTAGTTTTCAAAATATAATTACTCTTATGGGTAGGTCTATGAACAGCGGTGTCATTTACACTATAGTTCACTAATTATACTTCACAACCATTATAATGAATTATACCAGTACGTTCTTCAAGAAGATCAGTTAATGCTAATCATTTGTATCGCATATATCACCTAGAAGAGACCCATCCATAAAAGCCTTTCATTTACAGCCTCATTTCTTTTTAATTCTCTTGTAATGCAAGTTATAGCTGTAAATATATACAGGATATGCTTTTGTTACCTGTTAGCCTGATGGGCTTTGATTCTAAGTTTAATATTGAAATCTAGGGCCAAATAATATTCCATGGTAGGAGTAAGATTATTTACATTGAGGTCCTGTGTAGTAATTATTCTTACTCATTTAAATTATCATAGGACACAATGATCTACACTTGGGTCAAATTTTAAGGGCTGAAAGAAAATCTTATTTCTCCTAAATTTTTTACCATCCCCCTCAACATTCACAGACAACATTTTTGCATTTCTTTCCATATTCAAGAAAGCTGGTATTTGATGTATCTTATGGTTAAAAATCATAGACAAGAAGGTTTATGCTTTTAAACCTATATGTTATGGGACAATTTTAGACAATGAAGATAGACACTAGATTGTAAGCATATTGTTTATGGTAAAATAGTGATAAAATAATTTTATAGACCCAGTTTTTAATATAATGACAGAAGGTGACATATGTGCATTGACACAAATGTAGAAAAATCTCCTTCAAAATTTTACTAGTTTGTAAAATTTACCTATTAAGTGGAATTTATATAATTAGTTTAGAAATTGAAGGAGATCCTTATGGGAAGCCTTTTGTTATTGTCACATATATTTCATGAAAAGGCAAGTACAATTGGAACATTGTAAAAGCTATTGGTTTTCTATTTGAAACAATGCTTTTTTAGGAAATAATATAGTTTCTTGTAAGGAAAGTAAGTTCATGTCATTGTAACTTGTTTCTGACCTCACCTCATAGAATTAGGAATAGAAAAGAAATGAGGATGGCTTTAGTTAGTCTTTATGAGATGGATTGAAAAGCTATCAATAAACACTATATAGCTGATACTATATATCAGTTTTCACACCACATCTTGTTTAATCCTCCCAAGAAAAGTGCTGTTGTCCTAGTTTTACTCAGTAGTGATACTGAGGCTCAGAGAAATTACTTGTCCCAGATTACACAGCTGTACAAGTTAGCACTGGGCTTTAAATCCATTAGTCCTACTCCGGAATCATAACTGCTTGTTATACTGAATTTTGGTTTGTTATTTTAAACTGAACTGTGGCTATATAGCAAGGTGTGGTAGGAAGTCTGCTCTCAAAGCCTCACTTTTCTCTCTTGCAGCATGGGGCTCAATCAATATACAGTGGTTGGTTGGTTGTGTTTGCCTGATTTTGTTCCATTTATGCAGGTCCCTTTCATAGGCTCTTGTAGGCATCCAAAACTAAGAACATTTATCAGTGTTGTCTGTAGATATATTATCTTTATCTTTGTAAGAAGAATGAATACCTTAAAAAGTTACCTTCCAGTTGACATGCTTACTCACAGAGCAAAATTTCATTTAAAAATATATCAAACATGGATTTAAACCAAATTAAATAGTGTGACCCAAAACACATCTTCTTCTAATAAAAGCCTAAGAGTATTAGTTCTGTCTGCTACCATCAGCATTATGTTTTCATTCCATTGCATTCCCACTGCTGCTATCTTATTTTAATAAATTCTTGGTATTTAGTGTATGTATGTGTGTGTACAAATTCAGAGAAGAGCTATTTTATTTGACATTCAAATACATGGCAGTCTGGACATCAATTTCTAGGAATGCAGTGACAAGGACTAGATTTACCCTTTAACTTAAAAATTGAACAAAATGTATGAAACAATGGTTTTTGGATTTGGGACAAATAGGCACAGGGTATTGATTCCTGAGAGAAAGGAAACATCAGGAAGAACCCTGTAATTGCCCCAATTTATTGCCTGGAGAGCATTTCCAGAATGTAGACCAGGAAAGGGGAATCCAAACAGAGGCTGTTGGTTTTGCTGAGTTGAAGAGACAGAATTTGGAGTTTGGAGAGGCTGTGATGGTTAGAAACTGTGGAGCAAAATACCATAGATGAGGAAGCCACACAGAGTTCTCCAGATCTACTGAGGGGTCTTTTGGAGCCTATGGCTGAGAACTGATCTGTGCATGTGAGGACACTACATGAAACCAGGGAAAGAACCATTAGAGAGAAGCATGCAGAACAATCCTAGAAACTCACACAGAGCTGGGAGTAGGTCATGTTTCTTCCAGTCAGAGTAGAAAGAACTGCTAATATATGGGTGTTTTAGTCTGCTAAAGCTACCAGAATTTAATATACCAGAAATGAATTGGTTTTTACAAAAGGGTGTTTATTAGCTTACAAATTTACTATTCTAAGACCATGAAAATTTCCAAATTAAGGCACCAACAGGGTGATACCTTCTCTGAAGAAAGGCAACTGGCATCCAGGGTTCCTCTGTCAGATAGCAAGGCACATACATGACGGGTATCTTCTGGTCCTTCGCTCCTGGGTTTCATTGCTTTTAGCTCCAGGCTTCAGTGGCTTTCTCAGCTCCTTAAGGGGTTTTCCTGGTGTTTCTCTCTTTGAAAAATCTGGGCTTTCCCTGTCTTTATCTTCAAAAAGGACTGGACATTTCTCTCTCTGAGCAATCTGGGCTTTTCCTGTCTTTTATCTTCATAAAGAAGTTAAGTAAAGGATTAAGACCCACCTTGATTTGGGTGGGTCACACTTCAATTGAAACAACCTAAACCAAAGATTCCACCTACCATAGGTCTACATCAACAAGAATGGATTAAAACAACATGGCCTTTTCTGGGGTACATAACAGCTTCAAACCAGCACAGTCGGTCATTGAGTAGAGTCCTCAGAATGGTATTGCCTCAACCATGGGTCCAAATTCACCCTAGACCAAAAGACTTTTCTGAACTCATGCTAACAAAGCTGAAAAGTAAGCTTCAAGAAGTCAAACTGTTTCTAAGTAATTTAACTCTGACCCCCCAAAAAGCTCAACCATGTTTAAAGGACCACAATAAAATCCAACTCCCAGAAATGTAAAATTCAAAATGTTTGGTATCTAAAAAAATGTTACCAGAAATACAAACTAAAAGGAAAACATGATCCATTGCTGGGAGAAAATGAATCACTAGAAACAGGCCCAGAAATTAGAGAGATGGTAGAATTAGCAAATAAGGATGTTAAAACAGGTGTATAAATATTATCTATATGTTCAAGAAGGTAGCGGAAAGCATGACATGATGAGGAGAGAAATGGACAATACAAGAAAGATGGTAACAAACCTTGTAGACATGAAAAATATAATATATGACATATAAAATACACTGACTGGGATCAACAGCAGATTTGAGAGGAAAGACTGATGAACTTAAAAACAAAGCAGTAGAAACTAAAGTGAAAGGACAGAGAAAAAACTGAAAAAAAAAATGAGCAGAGTGTTAGTGATATGTAGGATAATACCAAAGTAGTCTAATATACATGTAACTGGGGTCCCAAAGAGAAGGAGATTAATGGTTGAAAAATTTCCACATTTTCTGAAAGCTCTAAACCCATGGATCAAAGAAATGCAATGAAGCCCAAACAGATTAAACATCAAATATATGCAAATAGTTTTTTATTGTAGTTATTGCCACATATTGTAATAAATTATAATTTCTTTATTATTCAAAGGAATTATTTAGATTCTGTTCCCATTCTGCAGGTGAGGAACCTGAATCCAGAGTGTTGATTTGCCCATAGTCCCTGGTTTGTCTGTCAGAAGTGAGTTTCCTTTCTTTTCCTGGTTTCTGCCCTGTGGTGTTCCGGGGTACTGGGGTACTGGCTGCTGGGCCACAGTTTCCTTTCCCTATGATACCTTCAGGTTCCAGATTTGGGAATGTGTTGCTCTTCGTGTTTTAAGTAAATTCCACTTGTATTATCACCTTTTGTATGGTGACTTGATAAAGTGCTTATAAGATGCAGAAGGCTCATGAACCACCAGGAATTGGGGGATGGAGAAAAGTATTTATAAGCAATATTTGACTTTGGAGTATATGTTAACTTATGGTGAAAATCATGTAGAATTAGATGAGGAGGAAATCTGGGGTTATAGTTTATTATGAAATATAAAATGGAAATAAGAATTTAGGAGAAATGACAGAGCAAGTCAATTGAGGAGCATTATTGGAAACAACAAAAGCAAAAGATAATTGTATACAAAAATAAACCAGTGTATCAAAATCATTATAATCAGGATTCAAAAATGAAGGGATGATTAATTTCAGCAGATGTTTAGAGGTGTTTTTTTTCCTGTTTGCTATTCAGTTTTTTAACATCTCCTGTCTAAACCGCATAGCATTATCACTTCTCTATTCTAATTTCTCTCTTGCTGCTTAAAATTATCACTCTTTTTTTTTCAAAATGTGGCTTCTTATCCTTTGATCCATGAATTGGCTTATTACCCTTGAACCCTTCTTGCCTTCTGTGTGCTGCCTAATGATTTTTTAAGAAAATCAACTAATCTCCAGTTTTCACACTCCTCCTCCCAACCCCCATTTCTTCCTCTTTACTCTGGATATTTCGAGCTGAAGAGGAAAAACAACCTCCAAGGTAAAATTCAGTTGTTTTAAGCATTGGCCTCAAGAGAACCCTTATTAAATGCTGAATATATAAAATAGCTTTTAGAACAAAGATACTGCGCCATGGGCCCTTCAGATTTTTTTTTGGATATAGGATTTCTGTTGTGTGTGTATGTGTGTGTGTGTATTTATGTGTGAATCATTCGTTCAGGAACTGAGATAAAATTTCCAGAACGTTTTCTTTTTCAATGTCATTGGCCTTTCCTAGAAACGATCTTTTCTTTAAAATTTTATTTGCAATTTTCTTTTTTCTTGTTTGCTTGCTTTTAAGTTTCATGATTGTAGAAACTATAGCTGTTAATCAAAAAAGTCACAATCTTTACAAATGGAACTATAATAGGAAAATAACTCAAATGAAGCATTTATTAATAAATGAATGACTATTTTATTGCTTCAAATGTTAATGATAAAAAAATTAAGCACAGCTGTTGCATTTAAAAAGTGAAACTACATACTATGTTTTTAGCTTAGGAAACAGATGTACCTGATGTCTTTTAATGGCAAAACAGTTGAGCATTTTGCAGTTCATCTTATGAAGACCCATAAATTAGAGAACTACTGGTTTGAATTTAGTGATTATGAAAGAGATAAGTATTCGTAGTTTCAGCTTTGTTTTACTTCCTTGACCAACAGGTGCTTCGTCCATTTTACATTTCTGTAAATGATCTTTTTAAACTGGGGTTCACAAGGAGTATTTGGATAGAACTCAGGGTAAGCAAAAATCACATTTTAATTTTCACTAACCTGTTAGAAATTTGGCATTTCCTTCCAAAGTGAATGTATGTAACAAACGATAGTGATATTAGCAGTACTTGTGACCCTGACATTGATAGAAATCATCAGTATTTTCTTTCACATCACACTAAAATTATTATAGGTAACTCAGAAAATTGTTTATCCTCATCTTTATTTCAAAATTAGTCTTATTAGAATTGCTGCTAGGTATGTTTATTTATTGAAATAATAAAGAAGTACAATGTTGTATTTTAAACTATTTTGATATTGAAATTTAAATATATTTGGTTTCCTATATAATCTTAGGTATTTTCTTTCATGCCTTTAAAACACTATCTGAGATGGCAGAGTGGTGAGGTGTGGTTGTATTTACTTCTCTGGGACAGCTGGTAGATAACCAGGAACTGCGTGGACTGGACACCTCAGGGGAATCTGAGTTTGGACACACATCATACAGCAGCCTTGAGTGTGTGAAGCAGCTGATATCAGTGAAATCTGTAAGTTCTTGTGGCCAGGGGGGCCTGCGCCCCTCTCTGCCAGGCACAACTGACTGTTTTGTGGCTGGTCTCCTGAGGAAGGAGAGACCATCGGTGCTGGGAATGATGAGAGAGAACTGCAGTTGCAAGAACTGATTAACAAACTCAGAGTGCTGAACAAAAACTTCAAACATAGATAAACTGAGACCAGACACTGGAGAATGTAGGAGCAGTCAGCCCAGTGGAGAGATAGGGCTAGCAAAAGCAGAATCAGGCACATATGCAAACCCAGGAGGCCAGGTCCCTTCTCTGAAAAGCTGTTTTTTTTTTCTGGTTTCTTCTTTGCTCCTTAATTGCTCTCTAACTCCTTGTCTTTTTGCATTTCAGTAGCCCATCAGAACTGCAAGGAAGGAATTAAAGTGCTTTTCTTTAAATAGTCTATACTGGGCCTTTCTTTTTCTTTTCCCTTTTTCTTATCTTTATTTCTCTCTCTCTGTTTTAAAATAACTATTCTAAGTAGCCCATTAAATAAAGCCTCAAATACTTGCAATTTGGGCTGAGGCAAGAGCAATGTTTAGTGGGGGAGACAATTCACTAAAGGCCGTAACTTCCCCCAAGAAAAGGGGGGCATGGTCCACCTTGAGTGGCAGCCCTCCTGAATTTGGGCTGGAATTCAGAAACCAACTTCAGTCAGCCATGCACCCAACAGGGTCAGGGTCACCAGGAGAACTAAAGGCTCCCTGCCTCCTTACACTGGTGGGGGAGCTGCAGGCTGTCAAGTGCCACCTGCTGAACAGCATAGGAAAAGCACAGAATCTAAAGGCCTCGCAGGAGGGTCTCAGTTTCAAGGAAACTCCATACCCTCCTCCTGAGACCTTGGCCTCTCTGGACTGGGAAAACCTGACTGGGGTTGACCATATCTGAGGACACCCTCACACAAAAAGGCTACATAGAGGTAGGGCAAAAAACAGAAAAACCAGAGGTGAAAAATTCTGATCAATTAAATAAAACCTAAGGTAGAGGCCTAGAATAAGCTGAACTGAACACCAAAGGCTAGAGAACAAAGGCAAACAACAAGAAAACCCTAGGTAAAAGAGTGAAAACAAGTTCCAAAATAAACTAATCAAGAAAGTCAGATGCATAGACAGCTTAAGATAACAAGCCATACTAGGAAACACAAAACTGTGGACCAGACAAAGGAACAAACCAATAGTTCAAGCAAGATACAGGTTGTTGAGGCAACTAATGCTAAATAAATTCAATGAACTGAAGGAAGAACAAATTAAAGATGTTCAAACAAATCTCCTAAATCAATTCAAAAATCAAGTCAATGAACTGAGGAAAGATATAGCAAAAGAGATGAAGGATATAAGAAAGATCCTGGATGACCATAAAGAAGAATTCATAAACTTGAAGAAACAAATGGCAGAACTTATGGGAATGAAGGGCATAATGGAGGAGATGAAAAAGACAATGGAGGGATACAACAGTGGATATGAACAGGCAGAAGAAAGGATCAGTAATTGGAAGACAAGACATTTGAATTCATACACACAAAAGAAAAGATGGTGAAAAGAATGGAAAAATACAAGCATGATCTTAGGGAGCCGAGTGACAACATGAAGTACAAGAATATACATGTTATGGGTGTCCCAGAGGAGAAGAGGAGAAAAGGGACAGAAAGAATAATAGAATAAATATTCACTGAAAATTTCCCAAGTCTTATGAAAGAAAGAAAATTACAGATTCAGGAAGTACAGCATACTCTAAAAAGAATAGATCCCAACAGACCTACTCCAAGACACTTACTAAAAAGATTGTCCAAAGTCAAAGAAAAGAGAGAATTCTGAAAGCAGCAACAGAAAAGCAATCCATCACATACAAGGGAAGCTCAATAAGACTATATTCAGATTTCTCTGCAGAAACCATGGAGGCGAGAAGACAGTGGTATGATATATTTAAGATACTGAAAGAGAAGAACTGCCAACCAAGAATTCTATATCTGGCAAAACTGTCCTTCAAAAATGAGGGAGAGATTAAAATATTTTCAGACAAACAGACGCTGAGAGAGTTTGTGAATGAGGGACCAGTGCTACAGGCTGATAGGAAAAGACAGGAGAGAGAGGTTTGGAGAAGAGTGTAGAAATGAATATTATAAGGAAGCATAAAAGGAGAGAGAGGAAAAAATAAGACATGACATATACAATCCAAAAGATAAAATGGTAGAAGAAAGTACTGCCCTTACAGTAATAATACTAAATGTTAATGGACTAAACTCCCCAATAAAAAGACACAAACTGGCAGAATGGATTGAAAAACAGGACCCAGTTATATGCTGTCTACAGGAAACTCACTTTAGACACAAGGACAAAAATAGGCTGAAAGTGAAAGGTTGGAAAAAGATATTTCATGCAAACAGCAACTAGAAGAATGCAGGAGTAGCTAAATTAATATCAGACAATTTAGACTTCAAAAGTAAAACAATTAAAAGAGACAAAGAAGGACACTATATTAATAAAAGGGTCAATTCATCAAAGAAACATAACAATTATAAATATTTATGCACCAAGCCAGAGTGCCCCCAAATTCATGAGGCAAGCACTGAGAACACTGAAACAAGAAGTAGATACCTCTACAATAATATTTGGAGACTTCAGTACACCACTCTCATCAATGGCTACAACATCTAAACAGAGGATCAATAAGGAAATGGAGATGTTAAGTTGTATGATAAATGAACTAGACTTGACAGATATTTATAGAACACTACACCACACAACAGCAGGATACACATTTTTCTCAAGTGCTCATGGAACTTTCTCTAGGATAGACCATATGTTAGGTCACAAAGCAAGTCTCAACAAATTTAAAAATATTGATATAAAAAAACACTTTCTTGGATCATAATGGAATGAAGTTGAAAATAAATAACAGGTAGAAGATTGTAAAATTCACAAATATATGGAGGCTACAAAAACACTCTTAGAAAACCAGTGGGTAAAGGAAGAAATTACAAGAGAAGTTAGTAAATACCTTGAGGCAAATGAAAATGAAAACACAATATATTAAAACTTATGGGATGCAGCAAAGGCAGTGCTGAGAGGGAAATTTATTGCTCTCAACACCTATATTAAAAGAGAAGAGAGCAAAAATTGAGGAGTTAACTCGTAACCTGGAGAAACTAGAGAAAGAGCAGCAAACTAACACCAAAGGAAACAGAAGGAACGAATAACAAAGATTAGAGCAGAAAGAAATGAAGTTGAGAACAGGAAAACAATAGAATCAACAAAACCAGAAGTTGGTTCTTTTAGAAAATCAACAAAATTGATGGTCCCCTAAGAAAAAGAAAAAAAAAAAAAAGAGAGAGAGCAGATGCAAATTAGAAACATAACTACTGACCCTGCAGAAATAAAGGAGATAATGAGAAGATACTACAAGCAAGTATATGCTAATAAACTAGACACCTTAGATGAAATGGACAACTTCCTAGAAAAGCATAAACAACCTACATTGATTGGAAAAGAAACAGATGACCTCAACAAACCAATCCCAAGTAAAGAGATTGAGTCAGTCATCAAAAAGCTCCCAAAAAAGTAAAGCCCACAACCAGATGACTTCCCATGTGAATTCAATCAAGCATTCAAGAAAGAATTAGTACCATTCCTGCTCAAACTCTTCAAAAAAATTGAAGAGGAGGTAAAACTACCCAACTCATTTTTTGAAACCAACATCCCCCTAATACCAAAATCAGACAAAGATACTACAAAAAAGAAAATTATAAACCAATCTCTTTAATGAATATAGATGCAAAAATCCTCAATAAAATACTCACAAACTGAATCCAGCAGCACACTAAAAGAATTATACACCATGACCAGGTGGGGTTTATTCCAAGTATGCAAGGCTGGCTCAGCACAAGGAATATACCACATCAATAAATCAAAGCAGAAGAACCACATGATCATCTTGATTGATGCAGAAAAGACATTTGACAAAATTCAACATCCTTTCTTGATGAAAACACTTCAAAGGATAGGAATAGAAGGGAATTTTCTCAATACAGTAAAAGCAATATATGAAATACCCACTGCTAACATCATACTCAATGGGGAGAGACTGAAAGCTTTCCCTCTAAGACCAGGAACAAGACAGGATGCTCATTGCCACCATTATTATTCAACTTTGTGCTGGAAGTTCTAGCTAGAGCAATTAGACAAGAAAAAGAAATAAAAAGCTTTCCAATTGGAGAGGAAGAAGTAAAACTTTCAGTCTTTGCAGATGACATGGTTCCATATGTAGAAAATCCAGAAAAATGTGCAGCAATATTAGAACTAATCAATGACTACAGCCAAGTGGCAGGCTACAAGATCAGCATGCAAAAATCTGTAGTGTTCTTATACACAAGTAATGTGAAACATGAAGAAGAAATCAAGAAAAAAATTCCATTTACAATAGCAACAAAAAGAATCAAGTATTTAGGAATAAACTTAACGAAGGCCACAAAAGATCTATACAAAGAAAACTACAAGAAACTGCTAAAAGAAATTGAACAGGACTTAAAAAAATGGAAGAACATTACATGTTCATGGATTGGAAGACTAAATATAATTGAGATGTCAATACTATCTAAACTGATTTATAGATTCAATGCAATACCAATTAAAATCCGAACAACTTACTTTGCAGAAATAGAAAAACCAACAAACAAATTTAATTGGAAGGGCAAGATGCCCCAAATAGCCAAAAATATCTTAAGAAAGAGGAACAAAATGGGAGGTCTCACACTACCTGACTTTGAAACATATTACAAAGCTACAGTGCTCAAAACAGCATGGTACTGGCATAAGGATAGATATACTGAGCAATGGAATTGAACTGAGTGTTCAGAAATAGACTCTTGTATCTACGGACAATTGATCTTTCATAAGGCAGTCAAGTCACAGCGACTGGGACAGAGCAGCCTCTTCAATAGATGATGTTTGGAAAACTGGATATCCGTTTCCAAAAGAATGAAAGAGGACTCCTATCTCACACCTTATACAAGAATTAACTCAAAATTGATCAAAGACCTAAACATTAGTGCTAAGATCATAAGATTCTTAGAAGAAAATGTAGGGCAATTTCTTAAAGATCTTGTGATAGGAGGTGGTTTCCTAGACCTTACACCCAAAGTGCGAGCAACCAAAGAACAAATAGACAAATGGGGCCCCCTCAAAATTAAACACTTTTGTACATCAAAGGACTTTGTCAGAAAGGTAAAAAGGCAGCCTACACAATGGGAGACAATATTTGGAAACCAAATATCAGATAAGGGTTTAATATCCCAAATATATAAAGCAATCCTATAACTCAACGACAGAAGGACAAACAACCCAATTAAAAAATGGGCAAAAGACATGGACAGACACTTTTCTGAAGAGGAAATACAGATGGCTCAAAAACACATGAAAAAATGCTCAACTTCACTGGCTGTTAGGGAAATGCAAATCAAAACCACAATGAGCTCTCATCTCACACCTCCTAGAATTGGGCATTATCCAAAAAACAGAAAATTAATGAGTTCTGGAGAGGATGTGGAGAAAGAGGCATACTTATTCACTGTTTTTGGGAATGTAGAATGGTGCAACCACTCTGGAAGGCAGTGTGGCAGTTTCTCAGGGAGCTAAGTATGGATTTGTCATATGACCCAGCTATTTCATTACTAGGCATATACTCAGAGGAACTGAAAGTTAAGACACAAACGCACATTTGTAAACCGATGTTTATCATGGCATTATTCACAATAGCCAAGAGATGGAAACAGCCCAAATGTCCACCAACAGACGAGTGGATAAACAAACTATGGTACATACGCACAATGGAATATTATGCAGCTGTAATACAGAACAAAGATATGGAACATATAATAACGTGGATGAACCTTGAAGATGTTATGTTGAGTGAAGTTAGCTGGAAACAAAAGGACAAATTCTGTATGGTCCCACTAATATGAACTAACATTAATGAGCAAACTTTTGAGAGTTAAAAGCTGATAACACAGGCTACCAGGAGATAGAAAGAGGGTAGAGATCAGGCATTTGATGCTGAAGGACTACAGAATATTCAGCAAATTGATTGTACTGATCTAGAATTAGATAGCATAATACTTTGTGATGGTAGCACAATATTGTAACTACACTGAACAAAGATGTACATAAGTAAGGCTGAAAGAGGTGGGCTAGGGGGGTGAATGACATCTGACATAAAGGTAGAGGATAAAGACTGGGACTGTTTAACTTAGTAAAAACTGGAGTGGTCAATGATTGTGACTAAATGCACAAATACAAAACTGTTCTTGCATATGGGTGAAGAAATGAATGTCAACCATGCAGAGTGTTGGAAAGGGGATGGTATTGGGGAAAAAATATAATCAAAGCAAACTGGAGTCTATGGTCAACAGTAACATTGTAATATGCTTCCATTAAATGTAACAAAAGCAATGTACCAAAGCTAAATATGTTTGGGAGGGGGATGTAAGGGAGGGTTATGGGATTCTTGGTAGTGGTGGTGTTGTCTGACCCTACTATTGTATTGTATGATATTTTATTTTTCTTTTTATTATCTTTTTTTTATTATTTGTTAAAAAAATCTTTTTTTTTTCATAGTTATCAATATGTTCAATTGCTGACTGCGGTGATGATACCATGAGCAACTGATTGTACACTGTGGATAATTATATGTTATTTGAATATAGTTCTATAAAATTCTATTGAAAAATATGAACAGGAATAAAAGTGCTGGAGAAAACATGGAGAGAGGGATGCACGTATTTGCTGTTGGTTAGGAGGCAGAATGGTATATAGCCTTTCTGGAGGACAGTGGGGTGTTTCCACACAGAGCTAAGCATGTAGGTGCCATAAGGCCCTGCAACCTCTTTAGGGGTCCATTTACTTGGAGGATCTTAGAGAGGGGCATGAATGGACATTTGTATACTGGTAATTATGGAGAGAGTATGCATGATTTGCAATGGGTAGAGGTGGCCTAAGGGTACACTGACTGAGGAATAGAATGGTGAACTGTTGTGTGTGCATACAATGGAATATTTGGCAACTGTGAGAAGGAGTGAAGCTGTGAGACACACAACGGGTGAATGGAACCTGTAGACAGCATTTTGAGTGAAGTATGCCAAAAACAAAGGCAAACACTATAATGCCTCACCGATATGGACTAACTACAATGTGTAAACTCAGAATTAAACCTGCAAACACAGCTTATCAAGGAAACGCTTATTGTAATGGTCCCTAGATTGTAAGCTCTTACAGCAGTCACATCTATTCCTGAATTGTAATGACTATCTCCAGATTCTGAGACACTGATCCCTTTGTGTATAACCTGATTGATCCCTGGAACTTTGGGTATCTGTGTGACACCTGAAACTCAGAGCTAGAACCCATCAGATATGAATTTCGGTATTAGCACATATAGCAACTGTTAAAAAAGCTGAAAAAGAGTCCAGACTTCAACTAGCAATATGAATGAAGCAGATGTGGTTAGGACTAGGGCAAATCAGGCCAAAGGGTAAAGGACAATACTGACTGCATTTTTTTTTTTTTTTTGTATCCTCTTTGCATTGTCAAAATTATCCTGTATTAGTGTAATTTTAAATGAGCAACTTTTCAAGAACACAACCTTGCATATTTTAGGTATATGTAAGTTTTTCAATAAAATATCCATATTATTTATTGCATATAAAACATAATTCTGAGGTGCGGGGGCCCCGGAGCTGCTAGGCCGCGGCCTTCGCCAGCTTGCTCGATCCCGGCCGCCCCTCACCGGGGTGGGAGGCCGCCCCCTGGGCCGGGCGTCGCCTTAAGGCGCCGCCGCCCCGCCCCAGGCCCGCCCCGCCTGGCCTGAGGGGAGGAATCGGCCGGGCCTCGCCGCACGGCCCGGCCACCCCTGGAGTCGCCGCCACTGCCCTGCCGTGCGTCGGACGAGAGGCTGCCCTTCGCCCCGTAGGCCGACGACATGAAGATCAAGGATGCCAAGAAACCCTATTGGAAACCTCCACCGGCACAAACTGGATGAACTTGACTGCCTTGTAAAGGGCTTGCTGTATATAGATTCTGTCAGTTTCAATGGCCAAGCAGAGTGCTATTATTTTGCTAATGCCTCAGAACCTGAGCGATGCCAAAAGATGCCTTTTAACCTGGATGACCCCTATCCACTCCTGGTAGTGAACATTGGTTCAGGAGTCAGTATTTTAGCAGTCCATTCCAAAGACAACTATAAACGAGTGACCGGGACAAGTCTTGGTGGAGGTACCTTTCTCGGTTTATGCAGCTTGTTGACTGGCTGTGAAAGTTTTGAAGAGGCTCTTGAAATGGCATCCAAAGGTGATAGCACCCAAGCTGACAAGCTGGTCCGTGATATTTATGGAGGAAATTATGAAAGATTTGGTCTGCCAGGTTGGGCTGTAGCATCTAGTTTCGGTAATATGATTTATAAGGAGAAGCGAGAATCTGTTAGTAAAGAAGATCTGGCAAGAGCTACTTTAGTTACTATTACCAATAACATTGGTTCTGTGGCACGGATGTGTGCTGTTAATGAGAAAATAAACAGAGTTGTCTTTGTTGGAAATTTTTTACGTGTCAATACCCTCTCAATGAAACTTTTGGCATATGCACTGGATTATTGGTCAAAAGGTCAACTGAAAGCATTGTTTCTAGAACATGAGGGATACTTCGGAGCAGTGGGTGCACTTCTTGGACTGCCAAATTTCAGCTTAAGTATCAGATTTCTCTCTGCTAATAAATGTCATCCAAGAAGAACTGAAAACAAGAGGCATTATTACTGCATTGTTCATCACTGGAAGCCATAGGATAAAGAGTAGCATATTCCTGTTAATATTTTTTTTTTATCATCATTTTATTGAGATATATTCACATACCACGCAGTCATACAAAACAAATCGTACTTTCGATTGTTTACAGTACCATTACATAGTTGTACATTCATCACCTAAATCAATCCCTGACACCTTCATTAGCACACACACAAAAATAACAAGAATAATAATTAGAGTGAAAAGGAGCAATTGAAGTAAAAAAGAACACTGGGTACCTTTGTCTGTTTGTTTCCTTCCCCTATTTTTCTACTCATCCATCCATAAACTAGACAAAGGGGAGTGTGGTCCTTATGGCTTTCCCAATCCCATTGTCACCCCTCATAAGCTACATTTTTATACAACTGTCTTCGAGATTCATGGGTTCTGGGTTGTAGTTTGATAGTTTCAGGTATCCACCACCAGCTACCCCAATTCTTTAGAACCTAAAAAGGGTTGTCTAAAGTGTGCGTAAGAGTGCCCACCAGAGTGACCTCTCGGCTCCTTTTGGAATCTCTCTGCCACTGAAGCTTATTTCATTTCCTTTCACATCCCCCTTTTGGTCAAGAAGATGTTCTCCGTCCCACGATGCCGGGTCTACATTCCTCCCTGGGAGTCATATTCCACGTTGCCAGGGAGATTCACTCCCCTGGGTGTCTGATCCCACGTAGGGGGGAGGGCAGTGATTTCACCTTTCAAGTTGGCTTAGCCAGAGAGAGAGGGCCACATCTGAGCAACAAAGAGGCATTCAGGAGGAGACTCTTAGGCACAAATATAGGGAGGCCTAGCCTCTCCTTTGCAGCAACCGTCTTCCCAAGGGTAAAACTTATGGTAGAGGGCTCAACCCATCAAACCACCAGTCCCCTATGTCGGTGGTCATGTTAGCAACCATGGAGGTGGGGTAGGCCAATACCCCTGCATTCTCCACAGGCTCCTCAAGGGGGCACTACATCTTTTTTTTTTTTTTTCCTTGTTTTTCTTTATTTTTCTTTTTTTTTTTTTTAACTTTCCCTTCTTTTTTAAATCAACTGTATGAAAAAAAAAGTTAAAAAGAAAACAAACATACAATAAAAGAACATTTCAAAGAGACCATAACAAAGGAGTAAGAAAAAGACAACTAACCTAAGATAACTGCTTAACTTCCAACATGTTCCTACTTTACCCCAAGAAAGTTACCTAATACAGCAACATTTCTGTGAACTTGTTCCTACTATATCCATCAGAAATTAACAGACCATAGTCATTCCTGGGCATCCCCAGAACCTTAAATAGCTTATCTGTTCTTCTTGGATTATTGTTCCCCCTTCCTTAATTGCTCTCTACTGCTAGTTCCCCTACATTCTACATTAAAAACCATTTGTTTTACATTTTTCAAAGTTCACATTAGTGGTAGCATATAATATTTCTCTTTTTGTGCCTGGCTTATTTCGCTCAGCATTATGTCTTCAAGGTTCATCCATGTTGTCATATGTTTTACGAGATCGTTCCTTCTTACTGCCGCGTAGTATTCCATCGTGTGTATATACCACATTTTATTTATCCACTCATCGGTTGAAGGACATTTGGGTTGTTTCCATCTCTTGGCAATTGTGAATAATGCTGCTATGAACATTGGCGTGCAGATATCTGTTCCTGTCACTGCTTTCCGATCTTCCGGGTATATACCGAGAAGTGCAATCGCTGGATCGAATGGTAGCTCTATATCTAGTTTTCTAAGGAACTGCCAGACTGACTTCCAGAGTGGCTGAACCATTATACAGTCCCACCAACAATGAATGAGAGTTCCAATTTCTCCACATCCCCTCCAGCATTTGTAGTTTCCTGTTTGTTTAATGGCAGCCATTCTAACCGGTGTTAGATGGTATCTCATTGTGGTCTTAATTTGCATCTCTCTAATAGCTAGTGAAGCTGAACATTTTTTCATGTGTTTCTTGGCCATTTGTATTTCCTCTTCAGAGAACTGTCTTTTCATATCTTTTGCCCATTTTATAATTGGGCTGTCTGTACTATTGTCATTGAGTTGTAGGATTTCTTTGTATATGCAAGATATCAGTCTTTTGTCAGATACATGGTTTCCAAAAATTTTTTCCCATTGAGTTGGCTGCCTCTTTACCTTTTTGAGAAATTCCTTTGAGGTGCAGAAACTTCTAAGCTTGAGGAGTTCCCATTTATCTATTTTCTCTTTGTTGCTTGTGCTTTGGGTGTAAAGTCTAGGAAGTGGCCGCCTAATACAAGGTCTTGAAGATGTTTTCCTACATTATCTTCTAGGAGTTTTATGGTACTTTCTTTTATATTGAGATCTTTGGTCCATTTTGAGTTAATTTTTGTGTAGGGGGTGAGGTAGGGGTCCTCTTTCATTCTTTTGGATATGGATATCCAACTCTCCCAGCCCCATTTGTTGAAAAGACCATTATGGCTCAGTTCAGTGACTTTGGGGGCCTTATCAAAGATCAGTCGGCCATAGATCTGAGGGTCTATCTCTGAATTCTCAATTCGATTCCATTGATCTATATGTCTATCTTTGTGCCAGTACCATGCTGTTTTGGCAACTGTGGCTTTATAATAAGCTTCAAAGTCAGGGAGTGTAAGTCCTCCCACTTCGTTTTTCTTTTTTAGAGTGTCTTTAGCAATTAGAGGCATCTTCCCTTTCCAAATAAATTTGATAACTAGCCTTTCCAAGTCTGCAAAGTAGGTTGTTGGAATTTTGATTGGGATTGCATTGAATCTGTAGATGAGTTTGGGTAGAATTGACATCTTAATGACATTTAGACTTCCTATCCATGAACATGGAATATTTTTCCATCTTTTAAGGTCCCCTTCTATTTCTTTTAGTAGAGTTATGTAGTTTTCTTTGTGTAGGTCTTTTACATCTTTGGTTAAGTTTATTCCTAGGTACTTGATTTTTTTAGTTGCTATTGAAAATGGTATCTTTTTCTTGAGTGTCTCTTCAGTTTGTTCATTTCTAGCATATAGAAACATTACTGACTTATGTGCATTAATCTTGTATCCCGCTACTTTGCTAAATCTGTTTATTAGCTCTAGTAGCTGTATTGTCGATTTCTCAGGGTTTTCTAGATATAAGATCATATCATCTGCAAACAATGACAGTTTTACTTCTTCTTTTCCAATTTGGATGCCTTTTATTTCTTTGTCTTGCCGGATTGCCCTGGCTAGCACTTCCAGCACAATGTTGAATAACAGTGGTGACAGCGGGCATCCTTGTCTTGTTCCTGATCTTAGAGGGAAGGCTTTCAGTCTCTCACCATTGAGTACTATGCTGGCTGTGGGTTTTTCATATATGCTCTTTATCATGTTGAGGAAGTTTCCTTCAATTCCTACCTTTTGAAGTGTTTTTATCAAAAAGGGATGTTGGATTTTGTCAAATGCTTTTTCAGCATCTATTGAGATGATCATTTGATTTTTCCCTTTTGAGTTTTTAATGTGTTGTAATACATTGATTGTTTTTCTTATGTTGAACCATCCTTGCATGCCTGGAATGAACCCCACTTGGTCATGGTGTATGATTTTTTTAATGTGTCTTTGGATTTGATTTGCAAGTATTTTGTTGAGGATTTTTGCATCTATATTCATTAGGGAGATTGGCTGGTAGTTTTCCTTTTTTGTAGCATCTTTGCCTGGTTTTGGTATTAGATTGATGTTAGCTTCATAAAATGAGTTAGGTAGTGTTCCATTTTCTTCAATGTTTTGAAAGAGTTTGAGTAAGATTGGTGTCAGTTCTTTCTGGAAAGTTTGGTAGAACTCCCCTGTGAAGCCATCTGGCCCTGGGCATTTATTTGTGGGAAGATTTTTGATGACTGATTGGATCTCTTTGCTTGTGATGGGTTGGTTGAGGTCTTCTATTTCTTCTCTGGTCAGTCTAGGTTGTTCATATGTTTCCAGGAAGTTGTCCATTTCTTCTGCATTATCCAGTTTGTTGCCATACATTTGTTCATAATATCCTCTTATAATTTTTTTAATTTCTTCAGGATCTGCAGTTATGTCACCTTTTTCATTCATTATTTTGTTTATATGGGTCTTCTCTCTTTTTGATTTTGTCAGTCTAGCTAGGGGCTTGTCAATCTTGTTGATCTTCTCAAAGAACCAACTTTTGGTGATATTTATCCTCTCTATTGTTTTTTTTGTTCTCTATGTCATTTATTTCTGCTTTAATCCTTGTTATTTCTTTTCTTCTACTTGGTTTGGGATTGGTTTGCTGTTCATTTTCTAGCTTCTTCAGTTGATCCATTAGTTCTTTGATTTTGGCTCTTTCTTCCTTTTTAATATATGCGTTTAGTGCTATAAATTTCCCCCTTAGCACTGCTTTTGCTGCATCCCATAGGTTTTGGTATGTTGTGTTCTCATTTTCATTCGTCTCTATATATTTAGCAATTTCTCTTGCTATTTCTTCTTTAACCCACTGATTGTTTAGGAGTGTGTTGTTTAACCTCCAGGTATTTGTGAATTTTCTAAGTCTCTGATGGTTATTGACTTCTAATTGTATTCCATTGTGGTCAGAGAATGTGCTTTGAATAATTTCAATCTTTTTAAATTTATTGAGGCTTGTTTTATGTCCCAGCATATGATCTATTCTGGAGAAAGTTCCATGAGCACTAGAAAAGTATGTGTATCCTGGTGATTTGGGATGTAATGTCCTGTATATGTCTGTTAAATCTAATTCATTTATCAGATTGTTTAGGTTTTCAATTTCCTTATTGGTCTTCTGTCTGGTTGATCTATCTATAGGAGAGAGTGATGTGTTGAAGTCTCCCACAGTTATTGTGGAAACATCAATTGCTTCCTTTAGTTTTGCCAGTGTTTCTCTCATGTATTTTGTGGCACCTTGATTGGGTGCATAGACATTTACGATTGTTATTTCTTCTTGCTTAATTGCCCCTTTTATTAGTATGTAGTGGCCTTCTTTGTCTCTCAAAACATCCCTGCATTTGAAGTCTATTTTATCTGAGATTAATATTGCTACACCTGCTTTCTTTTGGCTGTAGCTGGCATGAAATATTTTTTTCCATCCTTTCACTTTCAGTTTCTTTGTGTCCCTGTGTCTAAGATGAGTCTCTTGTATGCAACACATTGATGTTTCATTTTTTTTGATCCATTCTGTGAATCTATATCTTTTAATTGGGGAGTTTAATCAATTTACATTCAACGTTAAAACCGTGAAGGCATTTCTTGAATCGGCCATCTTATCCTTTGGTTTATGTTTGCCATATTTTTCCCTCTCTCTATTAATATCCTTTATTGTACCCATACCGAATCTCTTTAGTACTGAACCTTTCTCCAAGTCTCTCTGTCCTGTCTTTGTTTCTCTGTGTGTACGGCTCCCTTTAGTATCTCCAGTAGGGCAGGTCTCTTGTTAGCAAATTCTCTCAGCATTTGTTTGTCTGTGAAAAATTTAAGCTCTCCCTCAAATTTGAAGGAGAGCTTTGCTGGATAAAGTATTCTTGGCTGGAAATTTTTCTCACTCAGAATTTTAAATATATCATGCCACTGCCTTCTTGCCTCCATGGTGGCTGCTGAGTAGTCACTACTTAGTCTTATACTGTTTCCTTTGTATGTGGTGAATTGCTTTTCTCTTGCTGCTTTCAGAACTTGCTCCTTCTCTTCTGTGTTTGACAGTGTGATCAGTATATGTCTCGGAGTGGGTTTATTTGGAGTTATTCTATTTGGAGTTCGCTGAGCATTTATGATTTGTGTATTTATGTTGTTTAGAAGATTTGGGAAGTTTTCCCCAACAATTTCTTTGAATACTCTTCCTAGACCTTTACCTTTTTCTTCCCCTTCTGGGACACCAATGAGTCTTATATTTGGACGTTTCATATTATCTATCATATCCCTGAGGTCCATTTCGATTTTTTCAATTTTTTCCCCCATTCTTTCTTTTATGCTTTCATTTTCCATTCTGTCATCTTCCAGGTCACTGATTCGTTGTTCAACTTCCTCTAGTCTTGTACTATGAGTGTCCAGAATCTTTTTAATTTGGTCAACAGTTTCTTTAATTTCCATAAGATCATCCATTTTTTTATTTAGTCTTGCAATGTCTTCTTTATGCTCTTCTAGAGTCTTCTTGATTTCCTTTATCTCCCGTACTATGGTCTCATTGTTCATCTTTAGTTCTTTGAGTAGCTGCTCTAGGTGCTGTGTCTCTTCTGGTCTTTTGATTTGGGTGCTTGGGCTTGGGTTATCCATATCGTCTGGTTTTTTCATATGCTTTATAATTTTCTGTTGTTTTTGGCCTCATGGCATTTGCTGAACTTGATAGGGTTCTTTTAGGGTTTGTCGACCTATTGAAGTCCTTATCTCTAAATTATCAGATCTACAGCTTCGTGGAGTACACTTTCCCTAACTAACCAGTAGGTGGCGTCCACAAGCCACCTGTTCTCCACAAGCCAGTTCTCCCCTGCTTAGCCTCTTTGGTGAGTGGGGGAGTGAGTCTTGTGGGGCCCAATTGGTGTACCAAGCTTGCGTGTGTAGCTGGTGTTGCCTGCCCTGTATGTGGGGCGTGTTTCTGGGCAGTCGTGGAGGGGGGGTGGCCCTAACAATCAAATCTCCCTGGTGATCCTAGAGTTTTAAAGCTGCTGCAATTGTCTAATCCTTCAGTTCAGTCCTGCCACAGTTTGTCTCTGCCACTGACCCACTAGTCCTTGGTATTGGCGTATGGCTCCTGAGACTTGCAAGTGGGCCCCTCTTCCAGGCTGTGCACCCCGGGTCCTCTGTTGAGGGATGACTGTGCTATGTCACAGGTGAGTGCCGTCCCCCCAGGGCAGTTCTGGGCTGCTGGGATGTGTAGGGAGGCTCCCAGTCTGCTCAAATAATGGCTGAATGGGGCTTTGTTAATTCACACTGCTCCACCTTCCCAACTCTGGGACAATCAGCTGAGGTTGCAGGGAAGGCTAATGTCCACGCCCAGTTTTGTGGTGTGTGCTTGTTATTTGAAGCACTTCCGTCACACTGGGTTGTCTGGGGCAGCTCTGGGCTATGGGGCTGGCGATGGGCAGGAGTGTTTCCTGTCCACCAGGATGGTGGCTGTGAGCGGACACCCCCCTGTTCTTGGGAAGTTGTGTTGTTTAGTGAATTTTCTCAGCCACTGGATTATTGCCTTTTGTCTCAGAGCTCTCTTAGTTCTGCTCTTGACTTGACGTGCCCAAATTGCAATTCTTTGAAGCTTTCTGTATTGGGCTTCTTAGAGTAATTGTTTTAGAAAAAGAAAAAAGGATTAAAAAAAAAAAAAAAAAAAAAAAGGGCCCTCCTCAGAGATCTAATGGGTTATTGAAATGCTAACAGACAAAGCAGCCAGGGCCATTAAGGAAAGGTCCACAGGGCAGAGAGATCAGCTTTTCTTCGGGATTTGCATATGTGCCTCAAGGCCTGAGCTCCACCCTTACCCTTTCTGTGTTCACCAGAACTCCAAAAATCCTCTGCTTTTATTTTGGAGTTTTTCGTGTTGTTTTTTTTTTCCTTTTTTTTTTTTTTTCTATGCCTGTCTCCTCTCTGCTGGGCTGGCTGCTCTCAGATTCTCTCGTGTCTGGTCTCAGTCTATGGTTGGAGTTTGGATCAGTGGAATGAGTTTCCGATAAGGGCTGCCACTGCAGTTCTCCCTTCTCCTTCCCGGAGCTGACAGCCCCTCCTCCCACAGGACTGAGCATGGCAGGGAGGGGCGCGGGTCCCCTGGCCGCAAAAACTTACAGATTTCGCTGATCTCAGCAGTTCGACATTTTCATGAGTGTTGTATGAAGTATGCCCAAAGACAGATTGCTCTGTGGTGTCCAGTCCACGCAGTTCCTGGCTTTCTACCTACTTTCCTGGAGGAGTAACTAAAACATACAGCTCACCAGTCTGCCATCTTGCCCCGCCTCCTGACTGCATTTTAAAACTTCAAATTCCGTGTGAGACCACGGGAAGAGATGTTTAGTTGGTGCAAGATCTATATTTCCTAAACAATTTAACTCACACAGTTCGTTCAAATACCATAAATACATGGAACTTTTTATAGGAAGTGAGACCCGGTAGGTTTGCATATGTTAGTGTGAAATAGCAACACATCCCAAAGTAATTTGGACAGAGAATAAAAATATATATGCAGGGCGCCTCTTGAGAAGCTGGGGGAAATGCAGTGGTATTGGGCTTCCTTCACCTGGATTGTTGCTGATGTTCTCACAAACATTGAGGATTGGCGGTTTGATGTGCCGAGCACTCTAACTCAGGACTTGCCCTTATGAAACTCATTACTGCAAAGGAGAGGCTAAACCTGCTTATAATTGTGCCTAAGAGTCTCCCCCTGAGTACCTCTTGGTTGCTCAGATGTGGCCCTCTCTCTCTAGCTAACCCAACTGGGCTGGTCAACTCATTGCCCTCCCCTCTATGTGGAATCTGTCACCGATGGGTATAAATCTCCCAGGCAATGCGGGATATGAGTCTGGGGATGAATCTGGACCCAACAGCATAGGATTGAGAACATCTTTTTGACCAAAAGGGGGATGCAAAATGAAATGGAATAGAGTTTCAGTGGCTGAGAGATTCTGAATGGAGTTGAGAGGTCACTCTGGTGGGCATTCTTATGCACTATACAGATAATCCCTTTTAGGTTTTAATGCATTGGAATAGCTAGAAGTAAATACCTGAAACTATCAACCTGCAACCCAGTAGCTTTGACTCTTGAAGATGATTGCATAGCTATGTAGTTTACAAGGGGTGACAGTATGATTGTGAAAGCCTTGTGGATCACACTCCCTTTTTCCAGTATATGGATGGATGAGTAGAAAAATGGGGACAAGAACTAAATGAAAAATAGGGTGGGAGGAGGGGCTGATTTGGGTGTTCCTCTTTACTTTCATTTTTTATTCTTATTTTCACTTTTTCTGGTACAAGGAAAATGTTCAAAAAATAGATTGGGGTGATGAATGCACAACTGTATGATGGTACTGTGAACAACTGAATGTATGTTTTGGATAATTGCATGGTATGTGAATATATCTCAATAAAATTGAATTTTAAAAAATCAAAACAGCAAAAAAAAAGCACTCTCTGAGAAGGGGATATAGATTATGAAGGAAGGGCTGGATCAGTTATCCTGAGGCACAGGTACCTGAAGATACAACGGTCAAGTGATTTTCTTAATGTTCCATAATGATTACACTGAATGCCTTCTGCAAGAGTTTTCTCAGTT
Source organism: Choloepus didactylus (assembly GCF_015220235.1). Lineage (NCBI taxonomy): Eukaryota > Metazoa > Chordata > Mammalia > Pilosa > Megalonychidae > Choloepus > Choloepus didactylus. The sequence continues at coordinate 54,113,379 of NC_051313.1, read as the reverse complement.
TAATCTTTTATTTTATTTTTAATTTTATTGTGGTAACATATATACAACTGAAAATTTCCCATTTTAACTGCCTTCAGGTATACAATTCAGTGGTATTAGTTATATATGCACTATGTTGTGCTATCATCACTACCATCCATTGCCAATTTTTTTTCAAAACTCCAAACAGAAATTTTGTACCTCCCTGGCCCCCTCCCTGTTAGCATCCAATCTACTCTCTGTCTCTATGAATTTGCATATTCTATGTGTTTACTATAAATGGTATCATATTGTCTCAGTTTGATACTATTTATTGGTAGAAGACTGCAAAAGCAGCTTTCTGTCTAATGCGATCTAATCAGCAAGGAGAACTAGCTCAAATGATATCATTGAGCTAGCCATGGAAAGATTCCATACCATAGAAGACAGAGATCCAAACTGGGAGGGTGGAGCCCAAGATTCAAGGTCTCCTTCAGACTCTGAGTAAGTTATCTCTCTGGTACTTAAAGTTCCTGTCTATAAAATAAAGTAGTTGTATTTGGTGGGGTCTGCAATCTGTTTCCTTTCTGGATACTGTGTGGGTTTTCCTATGAGTGCTGCTACTTCTAACTCCACCAGGCATTTAGAGGATCTCCTCCATACTCAATGATGAGTCTACACAGATTCTTCCATTCTTTAGTCTTCCCACCCCTTGATCAATAAACATATACAGGTTGACTGATTAGCATTAGGAAACTGTTTTAGAGTCTCTCTGTGACTGCAGACAAGTGACTTTACTTTTTTGAGAATCATTTTCCTCATTGGATAATAATACCTACTTCTGAGAAAAGGAAAGATTGAATAAAATATCACATAGTAAACACCTAGAATGGGAGCTGGCACACAAACAGTTGTTTAATCAATCTTAGATGCCGATACCACTTGAAGTAGAGGAAAATAAATGTCTTGTTGAAGACTGGACCCCAGGACTTTGATGCTTTGGCACTGTTCTCTTCTGGATTGAGCTAGGAGGCCTTTGGAAGTGGCTCTATGCAGTATGTGTGCATTTGTGTAACCAGTATGGGATACAGTAAGACCCTGACTAAAGTCTCTCTCTGATTAATTTGTTAAAAATAATCACTAACTATTCCTCCTACCCTTCCCCTCTCTTCTTTTTGTTCTTTTTCTTGTTTTTCTTCTTAGGTTAAAATGCTATTACCATTTTTGTGAAGTTGTTAAAAATTTTTTTAATGACAGCTCTTGATGGCAATCATTCAATTATGATGAATAACCCGTATGTCTATTGCTCCAAAGAGAACTTTTTTCCTTTGGTGACAATGCAACATGCACGCACACGTGTGTGTATATTCATACTGACAAAACTTTCTTTTGCTTGCATTCAATAATGAAATGCTTTCATTTTATAAAAATATACACTGAAAGCATTTGTGACAGTCTAAAAATGTAAAATTGCCTGCAGAGGATATAAGTATATTGAATTTCCTTACTTTGCGGTTTCTCAGACTATATCCTAACCAGATGGTGTAATCTAATTGTATCAACCTAGAAATATATAGGATTTTATTTTAATATTAAAAAGGTCAATAGCTTCAGAACTTAAAAAACCTTTCCTGTCTTTTTCACTCTGGTGGTAGCTCATCATCAGAGGATTACAAGATATCTTTAATAAAGAGTAGAATTTTATAAACTTAAATTTACTTATTCATCTCCTGTATGTAGTTAGGTTCTTTGGGTGAATACTCCCTAAATATATAGCAAAGCAATATATGCTTTATTGAATGAGAAGTGAAATTTATAGTAATATACTTGATGTGGGTATAAGATTTCTTTTCAGGCAATTTTTGGAACTTTAACTATTATTGAACATTATATCTTTTTTTTTTTTTTTTATTATCACTTTCGACCTTATTCCAGTATTTTACTGATTTACTTCTACCTGAAAATATTATGGGCACCTGAATAGTATTCTACTGACTTTGGAGTGAAACACTTATTTTCTGATTCTGCTTGGAGTTTTAGAATTTATCACATGCATTCTAATTAAATTTTTTTAAATTACCCAATTAAAAAAATATTTTGGGCTCTGTGCTGACAATTTAAGGGAAGTGTTTTTTTTTTGTTTTCTTTTTCCAAATGGAATCCTCACCTTTATTCCACTTCTAAGTTGAGAATATAAACTTACTCCAATAAAGTAGATGCAACAATTACAAAACAGCACTAAATGAGTTTAAAACAGAGAAGTAAAAATATCTAATTGATTCTGTTAGGATTTGGGACTAAATAAGCCTTTGAGTAGTGTCAAGGTTTTCACTGAGATTTACGAAGGATCACCTCCTTTTTTTTTTTTTTCTGGTATGATAAAAAACAAAAAGGGCCCAGAGAACAATCAGCATGCTCAAGGTCACCCAGTAGTTAATGTTAGAATTGAGAATATAATTCAAGTCTTTTGACTCCTAGTTCAGTGTCAAATTTTCTGGGAGTCTCTGTGTGCACTGGACATATTTTTCAAACTTGGGCCAACTCATATAAGATTACTTGTCATATGGTCACATGAAATTGACTGGCCAAGCAATTGTCTGAGAGGGTAGAAATTTGAAATTTCTTAAATACAGATAGGCTTATTTAGAACTTCTGTTATGAGGGAATCAACAATAATAATGCCACTATTATAATGTCATTTCTGTAATAATAACACTTTTGTTATAAAACACTATTATTATAGAAATTCTATTATAAGAAAAGCTCTGTTATTTAGAATTACTTCTTCAGTAAAAGTGCTAAAAAAAACTTATAGAAAATTATTGAAAATTTTTCTTGCTTTGCAATGCAACTTTCATTCCAAAATTTGATTCTCCCATAAAATGGCTCTCATATTTTATTTTGATGACTCTGAGGTCTGGGCAAGATTACTGTTTAGGACAGGAAATTGCTTGATAGTCAAAGTCTGCTTGGTCAGAAAAGTCAACTTCCTATTTGTCAGTTTCTACGAAATCGAGTGAATCTTCTTTCTTTCCTTTTTTCATCCTCAAATATGGTATTCCTTTATTGTCTTTCTAAAAATACTATGTACTATCTCTTTATAGATGGAATGTTCAGATAATTTTGTTTCACTCAATTCAGGTAGTCACAGTCTTGCTTTCACACTATGCACATTAAACTGAACAAAAACACAGTGCAACTGATTAGAACAAAAATTAGTTTCAGGTTTAAATTATGATGTGTCATAATTTACATACGGATAGGGTAAATTTTAGTGACCTACATGTTATAAGTATTAAGTACAAACTAAGGGAAAGGGATATTTAGAAGTATAGAGAAACATTTAAAAAATAATTTCTCTTATTGTAGTAGTAAAATTTACTTTAGTGATTGTTTGAATTAGGTTAGTGATGTTTTTAGAAAACCATTTCTAGGACTTAGTAAAGAACAGCTAGAGTCCTGTTACAATCAATAATATAGCACATAATTTAAACAGATAAAAATTATGTTTTACAAGTCTAAAATATTATATATTCAAATTTACAGTATTTTCTTAATAAAATCAGTCAATCAGTCCAATTTGAATTGATCACCTATTTGAAACTGGAGGTTATGCATGTTGGTTGCTCTTCTCTGGCTGCCTCAAGTTATAATTAAGTACTATATTATGTGTTGGTTGCTCAGTATCGAGAACATCCTGAGTCTTACAAATAAGTAGTTGCAAATGGTAACTATACTTGAAAAGAATGCCTTGCAATGTCTGTATTCTCTTTAATGAATAGATACAGAAACTTGAAAGAGTAAAGGGAGGGAATTTTGGTTTCAAGATTGAATTAGTAACCATAACTAAAAATGGCCAGAGAATCAGCACCCAGGACTTAAAATAAGCATTAAAATGATCTCTCAGACAATGTTTTCAAGGAACAATTTAATATGTGTTCACTTATTACTGTACCATCACCTGGCTACCAGAGAGCATGTCCTGAGCTGATGAACCATTACAGTGTCTGGCAATTGTCTGAGTGTGTGGCACACATTGTGCTGGGAAAAACACCTTCCACAATGAGACCCAAATGTTATAACTTGTTGGCATAGGAAAACACGGTAGTATATGGATGCCATTTGTATTTAACACATTTCAGTGTGTTTTTAATAGTAAAATTGTGAAAATAGATGAACAAATATTTTCAAAATTAAATTTGAATCATGTGTATGAGGAAATCCCTAACGCACCAGTTTCTTCAGAAGAGTTTTTAAAATCTATCCAAAGAGGAGAACCTAAGATGGCGGCTAGGTGACAGGGCAAAAAAACACCTCCATGAAAAATACTAGATAAAAACCAGAAAGTGACCCAGAACACCAATTCCAGCGATGCACCAGCTGGACAAGGTCTGCTAAAACCACAGGGACCGTGCACTTGGTGAAACCGGGAGTCTACATTCTAAAACAAGAGAGTAAGCCGGCTGAAAGTCCTGCGGCCATGCTGCGGTGTGGGGAAACTTTGGGTTGGCATTTGGAGATGGACTAGTTTGTTTAAAAAAAAAACAAAAAAAACCCAGGAGTGGCTGCAGATACGGCAGTGAGAACCATGCAGTGGAGCACTGCAGGAGCGGGCTGTAGCCAATGCCTCAATGTCTGGGGTAGAGGACAGCCCTCCCCACACCCACTGCTGATTGTCCTGGGGCCAGGTGACAGAGGGGAGAGCCAAAAGGAGAAAGAAACCACACCCCTTGCAGCCGGCTTCCTGGTGTGCTGGCAACACTCCTGCCCAGGGCCAGACCCACAGCCCAGAGCTGCACCAGGAAACCCAGTCTGAGAGGGAGTATATCCCATGGCACCGCACACATGCCACAATATCAGCCATGGACAGTGGCCTGGGTGCACCCACAGCTAGTTGTCCTGGAGCTGGGAAGGTGGAGCTGTGTGAAAGCGGGGGAGGGTTGAGATGCCCCATTCAGCCATTTTTGCATCTGGGAGTGCCCCTGCATGGCCCAGCGGCCCGGGGTGTCCCTTGAGGGAAGGCACGCACTTGTGACGTAGCACAGCCTTCCCTCAGTGGAGGTCCTGGAAGATCACAGCTATCAAGCAAAGCAAGTGCCAAGAGGCCAAAAACAACAGAAAATCTTAAAGCATTTGATAAAAACAGATGATATGGAGAAACCAATCCCAAACACCCAAATCAAATGATCAGAAGAGACACAGTACTTGGCGCAATTAATCAAAGGACTACAGTCAAAGAATGAGAGCATGGCACAGGATATAAAGGACATGAAGAAGAATATGGCACAGGATATAAAGGACATAAAGAAGACCCTAGAAGAGCATAAAGAAGAAACTGCAAGAGTAAATAAGAAAATAGAAGATCTTATGGAAATAAAAGAAACTGTTGGCCAAATTAAAAAGACTCTGGATACTTATAATACAAGATTAGAGGAAGTTGAACAATGACTCAGTGTCCTAGAAGACCAAAGAACAGGAAATGAAAGAACAAAAGAAAAAATGGATTAAAAAATCAAAAAAATCAAAACGGATCTCAGGGATATGATAGATAAAATAAAACATCCAAATTTAAGACTCATTGGTGTCCCAGAAGGTGAAGAGAAGGGTAAAGGTCTAGAAAGAGTATTCAAATAAATTGTTGGGGAAAACTTCCCAAACCTTCTACACAATATAAATACACAAAGCATAAATGCCCAGTGAGCTCCAAGTAGAATAAATTCAAATAAACCCACTCCAAGACATATTCTGATCAGACTGTCAAATACTGAAGAGAAGGAGCAAGTTCTGAAAGCAACAAGAGAAAAGCAATTCACCACATACAAAGGAAACAACATAAGACTAAGTAGTGACTATTCAGTGGCCACTGCGGAGGTGAGAAGGCAGTGGCGTGACATATTTAAAATTCTGAGAGAGAAAAATTTCCAACCAAGAATACTTTATCCTGCAAAACTCTCCTTCAAATTTGAGGGAGAGCTTGAATTTTTCACAGACAAACAAATGCTGAGAGATTTTGCCAATAAAATACTTGCCCTACTTCAGATACTAAAGGGAGCCCTACCGACAGAGAAACAAAGAAAGGAGAGCGAGATATAGAGAATTTTAACAGACATATATAGAACCTTACATCCCAAACCACCAGGACACACATTTTTCTCTAGTGATCATGGATCTTTCTCCAGAATAGACCATATGCTGAGACATAAAACAAGCCTCAATAAATTAAAAAAAAAAAAAAATTGAATATATTCAAAGCACATTCTCTGACCACAATGGAAAACAAATAGAAGTCAATAATTTTTGATATGTAACTCCACTATTTACTTCCTACAGGATATAAAATACATAAACTCTAATGGCAAATCAGTGATTTTGAAGTCAATGTAAAATACGTAATTTTTGACAAGAACTATATAAAGGTGGGGTAATGGAGGAGTATAGCAACATAGTTTATGGGTCCTATTGAAGTTAAGTTGGTATCAAAGAAAACCAAGATTGTTATGAAATTAAGAGGTTAAATTTAAGCCCCAGAATAAACACAAAGAAATTATCAGAGAATATGACCATAGAGATGAAAAGTAGAGTATGGATTATGAGAAGTGAGGGAAGGGGCAATGGGGAGTTAAGAAATGAGTGTAGGGTTGCTGTTTGAGGTGAAGGGAAATTTCTAGTCATGGATGGTGGGAAGGAGATAGCATTACAACATTCTAAATGTGATTAATCCCACTAATGGAATGCTAGGGAGGGGGTGGAGTGGGAAGATTTAGGCTGTATATATGTTTCCACAATTGAAAAAAAAAAATAGTGTAACTAGATGACAATTGAATGCTAAGGATGATCCTGGATGGGATCTGAGGATGGAGGACAGGAGGCTCAAAGGGACACAGTTGGGACATAAGAAAAAAAAAAAAGGAAATATTGAATGTAAGCTTTGTATCAATGTTGAATTTCTTGAACTTCCTAGCTGCACTTAATGGGATTGCATAAAAGAATGTTCTTGTTCATGGGAATTGTATATGTGAATTATAGTGTTTGTTCAAGGATGTTGCAGCTTGCCCTCATATGTTCAGAAGACAGAGCAATAGATGATGGATGATAGATAGGGAAGGAGGGAAAGAAAGAAATGGTGGTGTGACAGCATGTTAAAGTTGATGGATAGGGGTATTGGGGGAGGGGGGTCAGGGTGTGCTGTGTATGGGGTTTGTATTGTTTTTGCAACTGTTCCTGTAACTTTGAATTTACTTCAAAATAAAAGAAAAAAAAATCTAGCCAAATCCAACCAACCATTCAATTTTTGAAACCCATCTGTAATAGTCACATTAAGTAGTTCAGTACCCACATGAATATCTTCAAGGATGGGGAATATTTTCAAGGATGAATTCTCGGCAGTCCATTTTGTTCTTGGCCCACTCTGACCATGAGAAAATCCTTCCTTACAGCAAGTGAAATATGTTTTTCTGAATCTTCTCCTGTGTTCCAAATTCTACTTTGTGGAATTGGAATGAACAAATCTGCTGTTTTGTTCTTATGGGCAACTCTTCAGTTATTAAAGGTTGGTTCTTAAATACTACTTGATTTTCTCCATCTGAAGGCTCAATATTCTTAGTTACTTCAATTGTTCTTCAAGTATCTTGGTTTGGTTGTCCTTCATTAACTTGTTTCCTTTCTTCCAAATGAGTTCCATAGGCCTATATTCCTTTTAAGCAATGGTATCCAAGGCTGAACAATGCTCTGGATATGGTCTGACTTCAAAGAGAATAGTGATGAATTATCATCCTTCTCCTTTTATATATGAAAAATTTTTAAATCACATTGAACTAAGATTCCTCTAATTGTGCTGTTTGCCCTTATTGCCATTTAGAAGTCACAGGTTTTGATTTTGTTTTGTACAAACACATTTATATTGTGATGTTAAATCATATTAAATCATTTTAGACATTTGGTTTTAAGAGTCAGATTGAAGAATTTTAAGTTTAAAGCAAATACATATAATCACAGATGTTTCCCATTCTAGCCTATCATTTAAATTTGTGGTTCTGTCAGCCAATACATTTCTTTGCTTGGTTTTGTGATATGAAAATATAATAAATATTCTCTATGTTTATTCAAGTAGGAGATGAAGGTGACTTGTTTTATACCAATGAAAGTTAAAGCTACTATTGAGGACTCTTTGGGTGTCAATATTTCTATAGTTTAGGTATACAGTAGCTACTGCATTTCTGAAATTATTCCAGTTTAGTAACCTTATCATTAATTTAAAAAATTATACTTAATAAATCCATATTATTTCTCTAAAGTGTGTATCAACTGTAATTTCACTCTCAAATTATGTTTGGGATTTATGTTAAGTGCACCATTCCATTGACTGCAGAACTATCTCAGCCTTTTTAAATTTTCCCTGTTGGAATATTGCAATGGCATTTTTAGTCTTTTAGTACTACTGAAGTTAAAAAAATAGGTAGGTGGTGAATTTTGATTATTCTAGGAAAAGACTTTCTGGTGTCCACCAAAACAACTCAGAAAGTAGAATTTGCCTTGGTGAATTTACCAGAAGTCAAGCTGTGCTCTTTGGATTTGAGCACCTTGAAAGTAGACCTATTTCTCAGGGGTGACTTTCATTAATTAAATATATAACTATATATATACATACATACACACATCAAATTATAGTTTTATCAATTTAGGTGAGACAATTAACTCTCATAGATACTGTAATATCCTGTATATAGATTTATATAACATTAAAATTTTATTCAGTAGGTTAGCTTAGAAAGCTTGAGATTAAATCATATGTTTAATGGCTCAGGCAGCTACAGAAATCTCCTCGAGTTTGGAAATGAATTGTTCAAGTTTGTGAGCCAAACCTTAGTTTTCCATTTTTCAGACATACCAATCTCTTTTGGACAGGCAAATCTTTCTTTGGGTATATTAATTAATTCAGTCAAGCCTTGCTGTTGAGTGGGAACCATTCGTTTTCTTTAAGGTGACTGAATATTTCTGACTCATTCTATTGCATGTCAACTTTGCTCAAAAATAGAAGGAAATCTTACTTTTCTTATGTCTAAGTTGAGGAAATAGCAGATTTCTATAAATTGGTGACTTGCATTTGAATCCAGCATTGGCAGAATTTTGTCATCTGGTGTATTTCATTTCTTTTATGTTTGACCTGTAACTACTTTTTCTTTCTCAACTTGATGGAAAAATTTACATTAAAAATATGGATTTTGACTTCTTTTGCAAAATTATAAGACCTAGTAACTAATGCCCACATGTCCTCAATTCAGCATTCATGTGTAACTGAGCAGTGCTGCTCACTCTAGGCAGGGCTGTGCTCCCCAGGTCCCTGCTACATCACCTCACTCATTTACACTCCTTGTCTGTATCCCAGAAGCATCTGAGTTTGAGAAACTTGAATACTAACTTTGTAGTTTTACTCTCTTTCCCATTATCCCCCAAGAACATATTCCAAATTTCAAACTTTTCTTAAATATTGCCAACTATGGTTCAATAATCTCACTTTCAAGGTCTCTTAAAATGTATCAGAATAAATAAAATATATAAGGATAAAGACATTTGAACTCATTGGGGATAGCTGGATACATGTTTGCAGTTTCTTTAAACATATTTTTCTATCTTTCCATTTCCTATTCTTCAACATTATAAGCCCAATATTAAGCATTGTATCTATTCCTTTTCAAATCATCTTGCTTAAGTCAGTGTTCCATAAGAGTAGTGCAATGTTTATTTCAATGCAAAAATTTGCTGTTATAAGTAATTTACTGTAGTTATTTTAAACAGTTTTCTGTTTAAAAGTGTTAATAATAAATATATATAATATTTTTTATTTGCATAACAAAATAAAAGAAGAAATATAACAACATTTCTATATGAATCTTATGCTATAGGAAATATAAACAAAAGATAGATTAACAAAAAAAGCTGTATAAAAGGAGAAAAGGTGATATAATCAGAGCCAGTCAATCTAGGATATTTTGACAGGTTCTGCAAGGCTAAAGAAACCAATTATAGAAAAATGCTTTGAGATGCAGTAGAAAGATGGGCTTGTATCCAGTTGAGCTGATTTCATACTATGAATGTTTGGGCAAGACTATTATGTATTGAGCCTCAGTTCCTCAACTATATAAATAGAATTAAGAAAGGATAGAGTCTTGTTCTTGTTTTTGACATTTCCTGTCTTCAGCGGGTACTAGGATTTTGGAGAAAATGGAATGTGAACAAATTCAGATTTGTAATCTTGTACATCCTATAGCATTTACTGTTAATTTTCAAGGCATCCTTCTTAATACTTAAACTTATTTATTATGGATTTACTTGTGGAGTTAAGATAGCTTCTCTGGTTGGTTTCTTATTGTCAATTTACATATAATGAAATCTCAAAATAACTTGTTGTTTGCAGGATATCAGAGATAAAGGAATAACATATTTTGTTTCAGTGTTGATCTACTTTGTGCTGGAAAGTTAAGAGAATCAAGGATTTCAATGATATTTTGGTCCTGAAAAACCTCATTTGCAGCATAGTTTTGTAAAGACCCTGGCAGAGAATTCCAATGAATAAAGTTGAATACAATAGACTTTTATGGAGGCTTAAGAAAAGAATGGTAAGTGAAGGAAAATATTACATGGAAGAATACAGAATCACTGTGATATATTTTTAGTAGTTTAGTTTTGCTGAATTTAATTCACAGAAACTGCAACTGTGGATTTGTCTGTGAGTGAATTTGCTTTGAGTATTATAGAAAATAGTAAGATCTGTGTTGGTTTTCTTGTGTGCTGGTGACTCACACTGTCTAAAATCCCTTGTACTCTCTTGCTAAATCAAGGCTATACAACAATTACTTAATTTTGAAAATGCAAGGTCTTTTTGGTCATTAAACCTGGATTCAAAATCTGAATATGGCAATATTAGCTCTTCAATGTTGCATAAATTATTTAACTCTCTTACCCTTAGTTTCATCTTATGTAAAATAAGAAAAATAATATCTACCCCAGACAGTGTTAACAATCAAATGAAATTATAAATATGGTCACTTAGAAGGTAATCTGTGAGTGTTCATTTCCTCCTCCTCCTTCTTCCTCCTCTTCTTTTCCTTCTTTTAATGTATCATTCTTAAGATCCAAACTTTTTCATAGCTTCAATACATATTTTGTATTTGATGATTTTTATTTCTACTGTATCAGGCACATTTAAAAATTCAATTGCACATGTATTTAGCACCTCCTCTCTACTAAAGTACATTGATATAAACTAGGATTTAGAGATGAAATGAAGTAGATAGTGTCCCTGCTTTCAAACAATAAAGACTGAAGAATAAATGAACTAATAATTACACTACAGTGTGATTTGTTCCATTTTTAGCAACAAGTGCTATGATGACCATGGGAGGAGCACTCAGCTTAGCCTGGAAGGTCAGGGAGGCCATCCATAGAATCCACTCTGTTGTTAGTTAGGTTGGAGGAGGAATGATCCAGATGCATGAAGAAAGGAATCACGCTGAGGCTTAAGAGCATCAGGAACATTTAGGGAACTGCAAATAGGTTGGTTGACTCCAGTACATGGACTGTGGTGGACTGTGATGGGAACAGCAAATATTATAGTAGAAGCAAGGGATGATAATGCACCACATTCAAAGGTTACACTCTCTTTTACCCAGTCTTCTTCAAAGTTATAATTTTGAATGTTTGCAAAATACACGCATTATTTGTGTGTTCCTTTGTTCATCTCTTTTCCTCTCTAGACAATAATTTATGTGGCTGTGGCTCTCAACCTTAAGTACACATTTGAATCAGAAGAGGCAAAGATTCCTGTTTTCCAGAAGGCCAAGTAAATGGGAAGAAGGGAGCCCCCAGGGTAACATCTTGAAAGGAACTCTGGGAAGAATCACAGCAGGAAGAAGAGCTCCAATGGGTAGGCAGTGGGTAGAGTGAAGCCCCAGAAGCTGGGGCTGAGGGAGGTTGCCTTAAAAGCCAGCACAAAAAGACATCCTTTGTTTTTATGGAACTGGGAAATTCTCTAAATGCTCCTGTAGAAGATAATCAGGCCCTGATGTTAGGTACATTTTCATCAGTCATAGTATTCTTTCCCTTCCCACTAATCCACCTTCCCCAGGCCCAACTCTAGCGAGAACAAAGTAGCAGCTAGAGAAGAGTTGCAAAGAGATGGAGTGAAGAAAAAGTGAAGAAGCTGCTTAAGTGCTTTCTCTTCTGCAGGCTTCTGAGTCCAGGGCAGACCCAAACTGGAGTGGAAACGAATTTCGTTAGTTGGTAGTTTGGAGTTTCGATATAAGATTGGACTGAACTTTAAATTTTTGCAAGTGACTGTGACAGCTGTAGGTATAAAGAGTCAGGGGACAATGCTGAGAAAGTATAAGTTAGTAGTTACCTGCACACTACTGAATCCTGCAAACTCTTCAGCAAACTGAAGCGTGGACTTGCAAAGATTTTCTCCTTTGTGTGCTTTATATTTGAGTTGCTATTTTCCATTGGTTGAAAGTTCTAAGTAATTATGTATTAAAATCTGTTGATCTTTTCCTTTGTTATCTCTCCTTTGCTTCAAAGTTGAAAAAGTTATTTCTTCATAGATGTGATAAATATTTGATTTTCTTCTGTTTGTTTTCCAGCTGTGATTTTTTAATTTATTTTATCTTTCTGAAGTTTATTTTAAGTAGTAAATTGTTCATTTAATTTAAATTATTTCAGATTACTGTCTGAAAATTGGCAACTGTTTTATTCATTCACATTGTGCTTTTATATGTGGGTCTAAATGCATTTTACTTTTCAGATAGGAAATTTGAGGCTTACTTGGAAGTTTATTTTGCTCTTTTTTTAAAAATGCAATTCTACTGAGATATATTCACACACTATATAATCCATCCAAAGTACACAATCTGTGGCTCACAGTATCATCATATAGTTAAGCATTCATCACCACAATCAATTTTAGAACATTTTCATTACTCCAAAGTAAAGAAAAAAATACAAATAAAAAAGAACACCCAAAACATCCCATACCCCTTATCCCCTTGTATATATATATATATATATATATATATATAGAGAGAGAGAGAGAGAGAGAGAGTCTTTATTTTATTACTTACCTGTCCATACACTGGATAAAGGGAGTGTCAGTCACAAGGTTTTCACAATCACATAGTCACACGATAAAAGCTATATAGTTATACAGTCATCATCAAGATTCAAGTCTACTGGATTACAGTTCAACAGATTCAGGTATTTTCTTCTAGCTATTCTAATACACTAGAAACTAAAAAGGAATATCTATATAATGCATAAGAATAACCTCCAGAATGACCTCTTGACTCTGTTTGAAATCTCTTAGCCACTAAAACTTTGTTTCTTTTCTTTTCTCCCTTTTGGTCAAGCATGCATTCTCCATCCCATGATGCCAGGATTAGGCTCATCCCTGGGAATCAAGTCCCATGTTGCCAGGGAGACTTACACCCTGGGAGTCATGTCCCATGTGGGGGGGGGGGGTAGTGAGTTTATTTGCAGAGTTGGATGAGAGAGAGAGGCCACATCTGATCAGCAAAAGAAGTGCTGTTGTGGTGACTCTTAGGCATAATTATGAGTAGGCTTAGCTACTCCTTTGCAGGAATAAGTTTCATAAGGGCAAACTGCAAGATCAAGGGCTTGACTTGTTAAATTGGGAGTCCCTAATGCTTACAAGAGTATCAGGAATTCCCCAGGAGGGGAAGTTTAATATTTCTACATTTTCCCTCAGTCCCTCAAGGGGACTGTGCAAATACTTTTTTGTTTTCTGCCCCAAATTCTCTGGGATGTATTGGGGTATTACAGTAACCTGTACAGAATAACATGATTTTATTCCTTATTCTAGGTTACATGAATTAAGTTGTTTTAAAATTGACCATACAGGTTAAATTAGATAGTGTGCTACAGAGAATATAAATTTTGTACCAAATAAACATCTCTTAAATAACAGCTAAAACTCAGGATTAGACGTGACTACTGTAGTAAGAGCTTACATCCTGGGAACCCTTACAATAAGCCTTATTGAACATTCTGTACTCTTGCATTGTCAATTTTCCAATCTCTGCCCATGTTCTATCCCCTGATACACTATGCTCTCAAAATCAATTTTCAGCATTTGTTCATTAGAGTTAGTTTATATTAGTGAGGCCTTACAATATTTGTCCTTTTGTTTCTGGCTTATTTCACTCAATATAATGTCCTCAAAGTTCATTCATCTAGTGTATGCGTCACAGCTTCATTCCTTCTTGTAGATGCTCAATTTTCTGTTGTATGTATACTCTACAGTTCGCCCTTCTGTTCACCCATCAATGTATCCTCAGGCCACCTACTTGGAGGTTTATTTTATTCTTAAGTCTGAAACTAAAAATGGGATAAGGAAGAGAAGAAGGGTGCTGTGGCATTGAAATATGTACCCCAATTTAGACATGTTCTTAATCTTACTCTGTATTCTTGGGGATGTGAACCCATTGTAAATAGGATCTCTTGAAGATGCTATTTTTAGTCAAGGTGTGGCCCAACTGAATGAAGATGGATCTTAATCAGGATTGCTGGAGTCCTTTTAAAGGCAGAAGGAATTTGGACTTAGAGAAAGACATGGGGTGGAGCAGGAAGCAGAAAAAGAATGGAACCCAGAAGAGAAAGGAGAGGACATTGTCATGTGACTCAAGGGAGGGATATAAACCAAGAAACCCCAAGGATCACTGGCAGCCAACATCAGAAGGTTACAGACACTGGGGAGAAAGCATTGCCTTGCTGATACCTGGATTTTGGACTTCTCCTAGCCTCAAAACTGTGAACCAATAAATGCTTGTTGTTTAAACCAGCTCATTGTGTGGTATTTATCAACAGCTCAGGAAAACTAAGACAGGTCCCAGGGTGGAAATGAGCTTAGTGTACCCTGGGCAGCATTTGGCATAGCCAATCCCCTCCTTTTAGAAATTGTTCCATCTTTTTCAAGAAGCCCCAAAAGACTGTTCTCATTTTCTTCTACCTCTTTTTCCCTCTGCCTCACTAGTTTTTCTACTTCTATCCTGACAAAATGTTGGAGCTCCTCTGGATTTGGTTTTGGATCCTTGTCCCTTTTCCTCCCAGGCAACTCAACCACTTAAAATTCTAAAAATATATTTGAGGCACTCAAATTAATATCTTCTACCCTGAGAGCTTATCTGTGCTCTCAATCCATATATCCAGGTTTTGCCATCCTACTAATGTCATCTAACCAGTTGTTAATTTATCCTTGATTTTTTTTTTTTTGCATTTCCCTCTCACATCCAATTTATTAACAAAATCAGTTAGTCAGGACTCCAAAATAGTTTTCTATGTGTTTTCTCTACATCTCTATTTTTGCCAGCCTATTCTAATCTGCTAATGACCCCTGGTTGTGCCACTGTTACAACATTCTAAAAGGCCTTCTTTTTTCCTTCCCTCTCTTATCGTACTTTATGCCTTTCTTTCATGGCATGTAACACAATTAAAATTATTTGTTGATGTTATTTGTTTATTAACTTTCATTTTCACCAGAGTGCAAGCTAACGAGGATAGGAGGCATATTTGGCTGATTCCTCACCATGCTCCCAGTGCCTACCACATTAGCTGGTACTTATTAGGCATCTGCTAAAGAGCAGGCAATTCCATTAAAAAGACTATGTCATGTTGAATTTAAGTTTTCTTTTCATACATTTTTATAATTTTATTATGGATAAAATTATTAAACTCTTTGGTGCAAGTTTTCTTAATTCATATGTGGAGATTTTAATAGGTAATCCCAAAGGTCCTTTACTGTTTGAAAATTCTTTTCTCCTTTATTTCTAAGTTTTCGTTAGATATTGATTTAAGAATAAAAAGAAACAATTTTATTATATCTGTCATTATTTTATCAATTGTGTATTTTTATGTTTTTCTATATGTTCAAATATTTTAATATCAGAGATTTCTATAAGTATGGCAATTTCCTTGAGATTTTGAAATCCATATCTATTATATGATCTAATTCATTGATTTTTTTAAAAAAATCAAACAATTTTGAGTGTTCTTTAGCCAAAATATTGGAATTTTTTTCAATATTAATTTGGTGTGCCATTTTGATAAAAAGTTACATTGGTTGGTTTCATTTTTGACAAATTAACATTTACTGGTTTTATTTTATTATCTAGGCTAGGGTATCTTTCTCTTTCTCTCTCTCTCTCTTTCAGTTGGTTCTTTTCAGTATCTCTATTGGATGCCTGCTGTTTTGGTGGCCTATTGAAAATTTCCTAAGTGTTTTGGACTTATGCTTTTTTTTCTTCCTGCTACTATAAGTGACTATAAGACAAACAGAGCTTTGCAACTGATGTTATGTGTGATAATAGTGTAATAGCTATGATTCTGGTGGATTTTTTTCTACTTCCTTTCTATTTTATATTTTTCCTGGTTAAGTAGTTATATTCTGAAAGAATAGTATTTCTTTATGACTTACAGCTGAGTTTTTTTAAAATTGGCTTTTAATAAAATGATTATTACACAGTGATGATGATCAATTTCACAAATTTGTGATTGTTTCAATGATAGTTATTCTTCATCTACTACACTTAAGGCAATTATGTTAACATGAGTATTTGTTATTCATGTTGGCATTAGCTCATGGGGATATAATTTTCATTAAAGATTATTTTTAATTTTCACTAGTTACGTTAGGTCCAAATCATTGGAATTAAATTGTAAGACTAGTAATTTCTGTATTTAAATTTCTATTTTCTTAGAACTCTCCTGTTCCAACTCTGAGTACTGACTGATGTGCCTTTTTGCAAGAATAGCATTTTACTTGATAATTCTCTTTTAACAACAATTACTGAGTCCATACTATGTATTCTTTATTGAGTAATAAAATAGGCATAACCTTCCATCATTTAATGCTTGCTTTATGCCATGAAAGATAGTAACTCTGTAAATTCTAATTTCAGGTTATTGATTCATATTATGCCAATTTTACTGGTTAGAAAATTGAATCTAAAAAGGGTGAAGTAACTTTCTCATGGTCACTCAGTAGGAAATCTTCAAACAGGGATGCTAACCCACGTTTTCTGATTCCAAAGTTCATGTTCTTTCTGCTGTGATGCCTGTGCCCCAACATTTATTTTGTGCTTGCTTTATGCTAAAGAGGTTTTTGCATTTGTCTGTGCAATTATTACAACAAACTTGTGAAGTAGATTCTATCTTAATTTTACATATAAGGCTCAGAAATATTAAATAACTTGCCTGGGGTTGCATAAATAGTAAGAAACTGAAGTGGGTTATGTGTCCAGATCCATCTGAGTCTAAACACTGTATTCTTTCCCATTCATCATGTAGCCTCATTTCCTTCTATGACACTAGAGTGCATTGTTTATGTCTTCTCTTGAGACCAGAGATTGTGTCTTCTTTATGACTACCTATAGTGGGCCCTCATTAATTGTCTCTTAAATGAAACATTCTATATGTAGCTTACTTACTACATTAAGCACCTAAAACTGTTTGAAATCTGTCTAAAATGATTTTATTCATTTGGAGCTAATGAGGCACCATATCCTTGCTCTTAGGTCAAAATGCTTAAAACAATTTTACTCAGCCAGACCTGTAACTCTGTAGATGTTGTCATTCTATCAAAACTAACTCTAGCTTCCTCTTTGGAATTGTGTTCAAAGGAGAGAGGTGATTTTCACACCACATTTATTCATTAATCAATTTATCAGATATTTTAGTATCTATTATATGTCTGGCACTATAGTAGGGAATGGAATAGAATGGCAGAGAGAAACAGAAATTGGTCTTGCCTCAAGGATAGTCTACCAGTGGAGAAATACAGCCAAATAATATCATAGATAAATATAGAATTACAAACCAAGATAAACACAACTAATAAAGCACTTAGCAGTGTTAAGTTAAGAAAGTGTTTCTATAATGAGGAGGCAGTTCTAATCTTGGGGGTGGGATGAATGTACAGCTATTAGGATGGCTTCTCTGAGGAAGTGATCTTTGAGCTAGGGAATGTGAAGGAGTTTGAAACTCTCAGCCATGCATATAATATAAAACCTGGGTAAGAGTGTGGATTCAGGACATCACTAGAAAGTACCCTTAGTTGTTCCTGGGTATACAAGCCTGGGTTTGTTCATGGGTATTCTGTTGATAGCACCAAACATGTCTTTCCTCTTCTCATTAAGTCAGCTGTCATTCCCCACAGAAGCCTCCTTTCACTGGCATGCAAGAGATCCTTTTATTTCTCTCTTATTCTTCATTTCCTACAGAGTGCCTTCAGAAGCCTTCCATCCATATGTCCTCTTGCTAGGCTACGAGATTCGTCCTGTAGATCCTGTATTTCCTCCTTTCTCCCATAAAGCCTCTGGAAATGGTTTTATGGGAGAAAGGAGGAAATAATTCCAGGTAACAGGAGCAGAACAAATCACTTTTCTGTGGTGGGTGAGAGAGAGCACAGTGCGCCCAAGAAACTGGGGAAGGGAGTGAGGATACCTACTGTGGCTGGAACACAGAGGGAAAGGAAGAATGTGATTTGAAAAGAGGTTGTAGAAGAGATGGAGGTTAGGCCATTATTTGAGCTCTAGATTCAGTAAATGCCTCCAGTGGAAAAGGAGTGCAGAATATTGGGCTCATTTCTTTGTAGTTCCTCTTTCTCTAGGATCTTAGACCATCAAGTCCTGGCTGCTTTGTTTCCCCACCTCCATAAGACTGAAGAAAACCCTAGGCCATCAGGATGTCAGTTTATGCTCTTCCTCTATACCCCATGCTGCAAATTGCTACATGCACTGAGAGAAAATAAGTGGGGACTGTCCAGCTCACTCAAATGTCCTCAAGTCCTAGCTGCTGTGGGTTGCTTTCTAACACTTTCTTTTTATTTATTTATTTATTTATTTATTTATTTATTTATTTATTTATGTATTTATGTATTTATTTATTTATTACTGCTCCAAAGAAGCATCATTAGACTACCTTTTGCCTTCTCAACGGAAAAACTGGAAGCCGGAAGGACATGTCATTATATTAAGAAAATAAAGAGAAAAATCATATGATCATCTCAATGGAGTAAGAAAAAAAACATGTGATATAATTAAACAACTGCTCCTGAGAAAAACTATTAGTGAATTTAGAGTAGAAGAGAATTTTCTTAATCTGACATGGGGTATACTTAAAAAAATCTACAAGAAAATACCTAATGGCCAAATGGTAATATCATTTTGTCTGAGATAAGAATGATAGGAGAATGTGGCTATGATCACATCTATTGTGCAACTTTCCCTAAGAGGAAGGAAGAGGGACACAGCTCTAGTGCCTGCCTTCCCTTCAGAACTCAGACTCCAGGGCCTGGGGGAAAACAGTCAAAACAGAAACAACCTAAGCTGAGAATTAAAGGGGCCACACCTCTTTACACCAGTTGGGAGCAACAGGCTGACAGGCACCACCTGCTGGGCTAGTTAGGAAAAGCACAGTGCTAGAGGCCTCACAGGAAAGTCTATCAATCTTCTAAGACACACCCTTGGGGAAACTTGACACTGAATAGCCTGTTCCGGTTTGCTAATGCTGGTGGAATGCAAAATGCCAGAAATGGATTGGCTTTTATAAAAGGGGGTTTATTTTGTTACATAGTTACAGTCTTAAGGGCATAAAGTGTCCATCAACAAAGGGTACCTTCACTGGAGAAAGGCCATTGGCATCTGGAAAACCTCTGTTAGCTGGGAAGGCATATGGCTGGTGTCTGCTTGCTTCCAGGTTGTGTTTCAAAATGGTATTCTCCAAAATGTCTGCATCAGCTTCTAATGGCTGTCTTCAAAATGTCTGTAAGCTACTCTCGTAGCTTCTGTGCATTCTTCAGAGTGTCCCTCTTGGCTATAGCAAGCTTGATCCTTCTGTCTGAGCTTATATAGTGCTCTAGTAAACTAATTAAGGCCCACACTGGATGGGCAGGGCCACATCTCCATGGAAATTATCCAATCAGAGTTATCACCCACAGTTGGGTGGGTCGCGTCTCCATGGAAACACTCCAAGATTTACAATCTAATCAACACTAATACATCTGCCCACACAAGATTGCATCAAAGATAATGGCATTTTGGGGGACATAATACATTCAAACTGACACATAGCCCCATTCTGAGATCTGAACCCATTGTGGTCTGGGAAATTTGATTGGGGTAACCAAGGAAACCAAATGCCCAGACAACAGAAAACTATAAATTACACTAGGAAAAATGAAGATATGGCCCAGTCACAGGAACAAACTTACACTTCAATTTAGATACAGTTGAGACTTTAATGAAACAATCAATTAAAGATTATCAAAGAAATATGATAAATCAATGCAAAAACCAAGTCAATGAGTTCAGGGAAGATATGGCAAAATAAATGAAGGATATAGAGAAGACACTGGGTGAACATCAGGCAGAAATCAAAAGCTTGAAAAACAACTGGCAGAATCTATGGAAATGAAAGGCACAACACAAGAGATTAAAAACACAATGGAGACATACAACAGCAGAATTCAAGAGGCAGAAGAAAACATTCAGGAACTGGAAAACAAGGCACCTTAAATCCTACACACAGAAGAACAGATAGAGAAAAGAAAGGAAAAATATGAGCAATGTCTCAGAGAATTGAATGACAACATGAAGTGCATGAATGTATGTGTCCTGGGTGTCCCAGAAGGAGAAGAGAAGGGAAAAGGGGCAGAAGTAATAATAGAGGAAATATTCAATGAAAATTTCCCATCTCTTATGAAAGACATAAAATTACAGATCCAAGAAGCATAGCATACCCCAAACAGAATAGATCTGAATAGGCCTATGCCAAGACACTAAATACTCAGATTATCAAACATCAAAGTCAAAAAGAGAATCCTGAAAGCAGCAAAAGAAAAGTGATCCATCACGTACAAAGGAAGCTTGATAAGACTATGTGTGGATTTCTCAATAGAAACCATGGAGGCAAGAATGAAGTGGGGTGATATATTTAAGATACTGAAAGAGAAAAGCCACCAACCAAGAATCCTATATGCAGCAAAACTGTCATTCAAATATGAGGGAGAGTTTAAAATATTCTCTGACAAACAGACAGTGAGAGAGTTTGTGAACAAGATACCTGCTCCACAAGAGATACTAAAGGGAGCACTACAGACAGATAGGAAAAGACAGGAGTGAGAGGTTGGAACACAATTTTGGGTGATGGCAGCACAACAATGTAAGTATACTGAACAAAGATGACTGTTGAATATGGTTGAAAGAGGAAGGTTAGGAGCATGTGGGACACCATAAGGAAAGAGGAAAGATAAAGATTGGGATTGTATAACTCATTGAAACCTAGAGTGCTCAGCAATGGTGATAAAATGTACTAGCATGTTTTTACATGAGGGGGAACAAATGAATGTCAATCTTGCAAGGTGTTAAAAATGGGGTGATATTGGGAAAAAAATACACCAATGCAAACTAGACTATAGTTAGCAGAAACATTGTATTATGCTTCCTTTAATGTAATGAAGACAATATACCAAAGCTAAATGCGTATAAGAGGCAGATATAAGGGAGGGGTATGGGACTCTTGGCAGTGGAGATGTTGTCTGACTCTTTTATTGTACATTAGTTTAATCCTGTCTTTCATTTTGTTGCTTTTTAGCTGTCATTTTAATTTATTTTTTATTTTTTATTTTTCTTTTGTCTCTCTACCTTCTTTGACTCTTCCTCGTTTGTGGAAGAAATGGAGATGTCCTTATATAGATAGTGGTGATGGTGGTTAACACATAAATATGTGATTATACAGGGAACCATCGATTGTTTACTTAGGAAGGAATGTATGGTGTGTGAACAAAACCATCTTAAAAAAAACAGGTTGATGAAGAAATCTTGAGGGCACTGTACTGAATGAAATGTCAGACACAAAAGGACAAATATTATATGGTTTCACTGATATGAACTAATTATAATATGTAAACTCATAGACATGAATTATAGGTTACCAGGATATAGAACAAGGCTAAAGAATGGGGAGCAGTTGCTTATTATGAGCAGAATGTTTAATTAGGTTGAATGTAAGTGTTTGGAAATAGACAGAGAGGTGACAGTAGAACGTTATTGTGAGAATAACTAACAGCGCTGAATGGTGTATGAATGTGGTGGAAAGGGGAAGCTCAGAGTCATGTATGTCACCAGAAGGAAAGTTGGAGGTTAAAATATGGGAATGTATAAAACAGTGAATCTTGTTGTGGACAATGTCCATGATTAACTGTACAAACATAGAAATCTCCTTCATGCTAGAGCAAATGTATGACACTGTAACTGAAGGTTGATAATAGAGGGGTATATGGGGAAAAGGTGTATCTATTGCAAACTATGCACTACAGTTGGTAGTATTTTAACATTCTTTCATCAACAGTAACAAAGGTACTGTACCACTACTATGAGTCAATAATGGAGGGGGGTCGGGGTATGGGAGGATTTGAGTTTTCTTTTTTGTTTTTATTTCTTTTCTGGAGTAATGAAAATGTTCTAAAAATTGGGAAAAAATTAATTGTGGTGATGGATGCATAGGTGTGTGATGGTGCCATGAGCAATTGATTGTTCACTTTGGATGATTGTATGTTGTATGGTATGTGCACAATCTCAGTAAAATTGAATTAAAAAAATCAATGAAAAAATTTTTAGGATTAGCAGGCAAATTTAACAAGATTGCTTAATGTAAGATCAATATACAAAAACAATTGTATTTCTATGTATCAGCCACAAGCAGGTAAAAATACAATTTATGTCTTTTACAAAAACATAAAATACTACATGACTGGAAACATA
The DNA here is from genome assembly GCF_015220235.1 of Choloepus didactylus. Lineage (NCBI taxonomy): Eukaryota > Metazoa > Chordata > Mammalia > Pilosa > Megalonychidae > Choloepus > Choloepus didactylus. The sequence continues at coordinate 54,090,595 of NC_051313.1, read as the reverse complement.
TCAAAAGATGTAGAAGATTTCTATATAGAAAACTGTAAAATATTATTGAGAGATACTCAAGAAGAACTGTGTAACTGGGAGATGGATCCTGATTTAAAGATTTACTACGATGTATATGAATTCTCCCCAAATTTATCCCAACAGGTGTTTTGTGGAACATGAAAAGCTAATTTAAAAATCTATTTAAGATTACAAAGTGTCAAAATAGACAAGACAATCATGATGAAGAGGAACAAGGTAGAAAGACTTGCTCTACCAGATATAATGACTTATTATAAAGAAAAGGGAATAAGGCACTGTGGGAAGAATAGAAAAGTAGACCAATGGAGCAGAACAGAATCCAGAAATGTATTGTGTGATTACCTTTTGTTATGTAGCAAACTAACCTAAAACTTAGTGGTTTGAATATCAATAGCATTATTTTCTCCAAGATTCTGTGGCTTCTGTGGACAGGGGGTGGTTCCTTTGTTCCACAGGGTGTTAGCCGGAGCTGCAGGCTTCAGGAATTTGAACAGGGCTTGAATTTCCTAGCTGTCTTATTCACATGCCTGGCAGTTGGTGCTAGTTGTCCACTGAGGGATAATTAGGTCTGTCATTCAGAATACCTCAGTTCTCCTTCCTGTGGCCTCCCTACGTGGCTTGGACTTCTAACAACATGGCAGCTGGGTTCCAAAGGGGTGTGTTCCAAGTGTTCAAAACAGAAACTCTCATGTCTTAAAGTTTTAAACTTGGAGGTCACACAGCATCACTTCTGAGGGGCTGGCAATTTTCTTTCTTTCTTTTTTTAATTTTTATTTTTTTACTAGATGTCAGGGCAAACAAATATGGAAAATTTCAAATGCAAATAAAAGCACAGAAAATTGTTTGAACTCCCACATATCTACCGCCTAGTTTCAAAATCAATTTGTAGTCTATATTATTTCATCTCTACTCCATCGGTATCACTACCCACAACTTGGATCAGTTTGGAGCAAATCTTACACGTTATATCATCTCATCTCCAAATGTTTTTATGCATCTGTAAGACATAAGGTGTTTAAAAACATTTATGCACAATGCCATTTGCACACCTAAAAACAATTCCTTAACATCACTAGATATAAAAATGGTGTTCACATTTTCCTTATTGTCTCAATTTAAAAAAAAAAATGTTAGTTCAGATTAGTGTCCACAGAAATGGCCCACCTCTTATATTTGACTGCTATGCCTCTTGACTAGTATGACTATACGTTCTGCATTGCCCCAAAGAGTTCCATTTTTTAATAGCATCTCTTTTCACTCTCTAAAATATCCTAGTTAAGATGAAAAAGTGTGTGGTCACTCCTTGATTAAAGATCTTTTAGTCTTTAAGCTTCCATATCCTCCCTTTATTTCTTACTTTTTTGTTGTTGATGTTGTTGAAGAAACTGGTTTATTTATCCTACAGGGTTTTCTACAATCTTGAATTTGTCTAATTGCATCTCCCTGATGTTACTTAACTTGTTTTCTGTCCCCTGTAATTGCTATAAACTACAGGCTCGATTTGTTTTAGATTTCATTTTGGGGGAAAAATAGTTCATAGATGATGCTGTTTACTTCTGTTAGAAAGAACTTAATATCCATTTGTCTTTCTTTTTTTAAGTTTAGCAGTCATTGATGATAATTGCCTAGATCTATTATTTCCAAAGGAGTTTGCAAAGTGGTGAGATTAATATTTTCTGTCTTTATATAGGAGATACTGTTCCAGTTTGTTAATGCTGCTGGAATGCAAAACACCAGAAATGGACTGGCTTTTATAAAGGGGTTTTATCTGGTTACACAGTTACAGTCTTGTTGCCATAAAGTGTCCATCAACAAAGAGTACCTTCACTGGAGAAAGCCCATTGGCATCCAGAAAATCTTTGTTAGCTGGGAAGGCATGTGGCTGGTCTCTGCTTACTCCCAGGTTGCATTTCAAAGTGCTGTTCTCCAGAATGTCTGCATCAGCTTCCCATGGCCATCTTCAAAATGTCTGTCTCAGCTACAGTTCCTCTCTCAGCTCCTATGTGTTCTTCAATGTGTCCGTCTTGGGTGTAGCAAGCTTGTTCCTTCTGTCTGAGCTTATGTAGTGCTCTTGTAAACTAATCAAGGCCCATGCTAATGTCTGTGGAAATTATCTAGTCAGAGTTATCATCTACAGTTGGGTGGGTCACATCTCCATGGAAACACTCAATCAAAGAATTACAATCTAATCAACACCAATGTCTGCCTACACAAATTGCATTAAAGAATATGGCTTTTTCTGGGGGACACAATATATATACAAACAGGTACAGGTACTTACTTCTGGGACTTTGCTTTATAATAATTAATTCAGCCATTTATGGAGTTTCCTGGACATATGTTATATTCCACAAAAATATTTTTAAAATACTTGTGTACATCACTACATACATATTTTTCCATAGGAAAAGGGGAATGAACAGATGCAATAGGTGATAAATATTGCTAAAGGATATCTATGAAATTAAGATGCTCTGTTTATTAGGCAGAAGAACTGCTTTTAATTAAGCTGAAAACATAAATTTTCTCTGTACTAAAAACAAGATTTAAATACATGATTTGCCATTTTTTCTTCCCTTATCATGTTTGCACAAAAAGTGATAGATGATATGTTCCACTGTGGTCAATTTGTTTAGGAGACTGTCTAAACTTTCTTTCTAAGTTGAACTGTTGAGGGAAAGGTGTTAAAAGTATAATTTCATGATGGCCAACAGAAAGTGTTAAATCAGTTCCTGAGAAGAGGGAGGCTTATATCTTTTTAGTAAGATCTATTTAATTAAGATCATGGTGTTTAATGAATAACCAAGAGATATATCATTTTAAAAACAATAACTGATTGGGCTTTTTGACATCAAAGAATCATAAATGTTTATTCAATTTGATGATTACAGAGTGATTTATGTGTTCTGCATTCCGCATTCCAATTGATTCTAGATACCATCTCCAAGGAAAGATGGACTAAAATGAAACAGCTAGATATAAAAATGGACAAAAGTAATAAAGTTCCACCCAGCTTCTTGATAGAGATGGAATATTGAGAATCTTTTCTATTTGATAGTGCCAATAAAATTATGAGTCTGTAACTTTCTGCAGAAGGTGGGATTACTATCGTAAAGGAAATTCCCATAAAAGTAAATTTTGAATCATATTTCCCAGGAGTTCCAGGTGACTGTATTTAATTTCTTCTGGGAAAGTGCAATGAAAAAAAATTAATGTCATTGGATCCTGGGAAAATATGCCCTGATTTAAATTCAGGTTTTATTAGTCCTTGGTTATTAATGGCCATTGAACTCCAAGACCCTCCTCTACATTGACTGATGTTCATTGGGGTTCTTGTGACTTGGTTCAGTCTTCCTCCAGCCATCATCTTGAAGACCCATCCACTTTCCTAGCCTCACTGTACTTTGGTTTTCATTACTCCAATCACCTTTATCATTGGAGGCAGTAGACAGCAGAGGTTGAATGTCTGCATTATGAGGACACACTGCATTAAGTCACTTCTAGTTATGTGATGTTGGGAAAGTTTTTTTACCTTTTTGTGCCTCTTTACCTTCACCTGGAAAATGATGATAATGGTATGTACCATCTTTCTATTTGTGCCAGTTTGTATATATGACGTCCTCCAGAAAAAGCCATATTCTTTAATGAAATCTTGTGGGGGCAGATTGATTAATCTTTTTGATTAGGGTGTGACCTCTTGATTGAATTTTCCATGGAGATTTGACCCCACCCATTCAGGGTAGGTCTTGATTAGCTTCCTGGAGTCCTTTAAAGGGAGGTCTCACAGAGAGCAGAGACAGGAAAATGCTCTGGGATATGCTAAGCCAGGACACACAGACGTTAGATGTTTGGAAGCTGACAGAGTTTCTTGCTGATGCTTTGAGATGCTAGCCCAGAGTTTGCTCCGGAGAAGTTAAGAGAGGACAAAATGCTCCAGGAGCAGCTGAGAGAGGCACTTTGGAGAAGGCCATTGAAAGCTGGTACTTGGAAATGCAGACAGAAGGACATTTGACGATGCTGAGCTAAGAGATGCCAGCCCAGAATTTGCTCTGGAGAACCTAAGAGAGAACCCCAAGATGGTTAGATGCTCAGGAACTGAAAAGGCTAAGAGAGACAAGCCCAAAGACATTTTGGAGAATGCCGTTTTGAAATGCAACCCCAGAACAGCAGATGCCAACCATGTGCCTTCCCAGCTGACAGAGATGTTCCAGATGCCATCGGTCATTCTTCAGCAAAGGTATCTTCTTGTTGATGCCTTAGTTTGGACAATTTTATGGCCTTAGGAATGAAAATTTGTAACCAAATAAACCCCCTTTCTAAAAGCCAATCCATTTCTGATATTTTCTAAAATCGCAGCATTAGCAACCGGAACACTATTGTAAAGACTTTGGCAAATAAAAAGCCCACAGCAGGTCATGGTTATCTCCAGTGTGCTTCAACAGCTCATTAACTCAGTTACTTCCTAAAGATTATCACTGCCAAAGCTGCTCTGCTACTCAGATCTGGAACCCTAAAAGTACTCAGTTTCTTTGGTCCTCTAAATTCTGCTTCTACCATTCTCTCATGACCAAAACTGTTCTTTCATACCAGTTTTTTGACCTGTCCTTATATCCTAATTCTAATTATTTCCAAATTTCTGTGTTTCATGTGCCAGAAAAATTTGGTAGACCAATATAAGATTATTAATTTATTGCCACATGTGGATATAAAATAACATTACCCATTGAAATTATAAATTTGTTTGTATACTTTAAAACTTATCTGTCTTCCCTGATAAACTATATGTCCCATGTGGTAGACACTTATCAAGTGTGTACCTTGATAGCCTTGACTGTGCAGGATCTAGTATCTAGCAAGTGATACTGGATTCAAAAAGTATTTTTTGAGTGAATAAAATATTTCCATTTTCTAATAAAACAAAGACAATTTAGTAAAAAATGAAAGTTGTTAATTCTTATATCAAATATGTTATATGAAAAATCTTCAGTGCTAAAAATAACAGCATTAAAATGTTTTTACAAATTATCAACTTCTTAATCTATATTCAGTAGTGAAATACAAAATGAAGCTCATATGTCCAACCTTGTTTGATACATTGTTCTTTATTTATTTTTAGTTCATTTTTATTGAGATATAGTCACATACCATGCAGTCATACAAAACAAAGCATACATTCAGTTGTTTACAGTACCATGATATAGTTGTGCATTCATCACCAAAATTAATTTTTGACATTTTTATTACCACACACACAAAAATAATAAGAATAAAAACCAAAGTGAAAAAGAACAACCAAAGTAAAAAAGAACACTGGTGCCTTCCTTTTTTTTTCCCCCCCAGTTTTCTACTCCTCCATCCATAAACTGGACAAAGGGGAGTGTGGTCCATATGGTTTTCCCAATCACATTGTCACCCCTCATAAACTACATTTTTATACAATTGTCTACAAGATTCATGGGTTCTGGGTTGTAGTTTGATAGTTTCAGGTACTTACTGCTAGCTATTCCAATTCATTAGAACCTAAAAAGGGTTGTCTATACTGTGTGTAAGAGTGCCCACCAAAGTGACCTCTTGGCTCCTTTTGGACTCTCTCTGCCACTGAAGCTTATTTCATTTCCTTTCACATCCCCCTTTTGGTCAAGAAGATGTTCTCCATCCCATGATGCTGGGTCTAGATTCCTCCCCGGGAGTCATATTTCATGTTGCCAGGGAGATTCACTCCCCTGGGTGTCAGATCCCTTCTAGGAGGAGGGCAGTGATTTCACCTGCCAAGTTGGCTTAGCTAGAGAGAGAGGGCCACATCTGAGCAACAAAGAGGCATTCGGGAGGAGGCTCTTAGGCACATTTATAGGCAGGCCTAGACTCTCCTTTGCAGCAACAGTCTTTCCAAGGGCAAGTCCCGTGGTAGAGGGCTCAGCCCATCAAACCACCAGTCCCCTATGTCTGTGAGCACATCAGCAACCATCGAGGTGGGGAAGCCCAACACCCCTGCATTCTCCACCAGCTCCTCAAGGGGGTTCTGCATATTTTTTCACTGTTTTTTTTTTAATTAACTCTTTTTTTTTAAATTAACTATATCAAAAAAAAATTTTAGAAAAAGATATACCATAAAAAAACATTTAAAACAAACCATAGCAAGGGAGTAAGAAAAAGACAACTAACCTAAAATAACTACTTTACTTCCAACATGTTCCTACTCTACCCCAAGAAAATAACCTAATATAGCAACATTTCTGTGAACTTGTTCCTACCATACCCATTAGAAATTAACAAACCATAGTCATTTCTGGGCATTCCCAGAATGTTAAATTTACCCACCATAGCATATCTGTTCTTACTGGATTATCATTCCCCCTCCATTAATTGCTCCCTATTGCTAGTTTCCCTACATTATACATTATATGTCATTTATTTTACATTTTTCAATATTCACATTAGTGGTAGCATATAATATTTCTCTTTTTGTGCCTAGCTTATTTCGCTCAGCATTATGTCTTCAAGGTTCATCCATGTTGTCATATGTTTCACGACATTATTCCCCTACATTCTACATTATAAACTATTTATTTTAGGAGTGTGTTGCTTAACCTCCAGGAGTTTGTGAATTTTCTAAGTCTCTGTGGTTATTGACTTCTGATTGTACTCCATTGTGGTCAGAGAATGTGCTTTGAACAATTTCAATTTTTTTAAAACTTATTGAGGCTTGTTTTATGTCCCAGCATATGGTACATTCTGAAGAAATTTCCACGATCACTAGAGAAGAATGTGTATCCTGGTGATTTGGCATGCAATGTTCTATATATGTCTGTTAAATCAAATTCATTTATCAGATTGTTTAGGTTTTCAATTTCCTTATTGGTCTTCTGTCTGGTTCATCTATCTCTGGGAGAGAGTGATGTGTTGGATTATCCCACAATTATTGTGGGAACATCCATTGTTTCCTTTAGTTTGGCCAGTGTTTGTCTCATGCATTTTGTGGCACCATGATTGGGTGCATAAACATTTATGATTGTTATTTCTTCTTGTTAAATTGCCCCTTTTATTAGTATGTAGTGGCCTTCTTTGTCTCTTTTAATATCCTTGCATGTAAAGTCTATTTTATCTGAGATTAATATTGCTACACCTGCTTTCTATTGGCTGCAGCTTGCATGAAATATTTTTTCCATCCTTTCACTTTCAATTTCTTTGTGTCTTTGTGTCTAAGATGAGTCTCTTGCATGCAACATATTGATGGTTCATATTTTTTGATCCATTCTGCCGATTTGTATCTATTAATTGGGGAGTTTAATCCATTTACATTGAACGTTATTACTGTGAAGGCATTTCTTGAATCAGCCATCCTATCCTTTGGTTTATGTTTGTCAGATATATTTTTCCCTCTCTCTCTCTCATTGTCTTTTAATGAACCAATATTGAACCTCTTTAGTACTGAACCTTTATATCTCTCTCTTCTTTCTTTGTTTCTCTGTCAGTAGGGCTCCCTTTAGTATCTGAAGTAGGGCAGGTCTTTTATTGGCAAAATCTCTGAGCATTTGTTTGTCTGTGAAAAATTTAAGCTCTCCCTCAAATTTGAAGGAGAGTTTTGCTGGATAAAGTATTCTTGGTTGGAAATTTTTCTCTCTCAGAATTTTAAATATGTCATGCCACTGCCTTCTTGCTTCCAGGGTGGCCACTGAGTAGTCACTACTTTGTCTTATGTTGTTTCCTTTGTATGTGGTGAATTGCTTTTCTCTTGCTGCTTTCAGAACTTGCTCCTTCTCTTCAGTATTTGACATTCTGATCAGAGTATGTCTTGGAGTGGGTTTATTTGGATTTATTCTATTTGGAGTTCGCCGGGCATTTATGCTTTGTGTATTTATATTGTGTAGAAGGTTTGGGAAGTTTTCCCTAACAATTTCTTTGAATACTCTTTCTAGACCTTTACCCTTCTCTTCCCCTTCTGGGATACCAGTGAGTCTTATATTTGGATGTTTCATTTTATCTATCATATCTCTGAGATCCATTTCTATTTTTTTTTAATTTTTTTTCCCCATTCTTTCTTTTGTTCTTTCATTTTTCATTCTGTGGTCCTTGAGGTCACTGATTCGTTGTTCAGCTTCCTCTAGTCTTGTGCTGTGAGTATCCAGAATCTTTTTAATTTGGTCAACAGTTTCTTTTATTTCCATAAGATCATCTATTTTTTTATTTACTCTTGCAATTCCTTCTTTATGCTCTTCTAGGGTCTTCTTCATGTCCTTTATATCTGTGCCATGCTCTCATTGTTTGTGTTTAGTTCTTTGATTAATTGCTCCAAGTACTGTGTCTCCTCTGATCTTTTGATTTGGGTGCTTGGGCTTGGGTTATCCATATTGTCTGTTTTTTTCATATGCTTTAAAATTTTCTTTTGTTTTTGGCCTCTTGGTATTTGCTTTACTTGATAGGGGTCTTTTAGGATATGTAGGATTATTCAAAGACTAATCTCTGATTTGTCAGATCTACAGCTTGTGGTGTACACTTTCTCTAACTAACCAGCAGATGGCATCCACGTGTCACTTATTCCCCTCAAGTCAGTTCTCCCCAACTTTGTCTTTGTGGTGTGTGGGGGTCTGATTCTTGTGGGGTCCAACTGGTGCACCAAGTTTGGGTGTGTTGTTGGTGCTGTCCACTGTGAATGTGGGGTATGTGTCTGAGCAGTTAGGGAGGGAGGGCAGCTTTAATAATCAAACCTTCCAGGTGTTCCTGGAGATTTAAGGCTGTTGCAAGGGTCTAAACCTTCATTTCAGTCTCGCCACAGATTGTCTCTGCTGCTGATCCACAAGTCCTTGGTATTGGTGTATGGTCCCTGGGATTTCCAAGTGGGTCCCTCTTCCAAGCCATGCCCTTCTAGGGCCTCTGCTGATGGAAGGTTGTGCTACATCACAAGTGCATGCCATCCTTCAGGGGAAGTTCTGGGCTGCTAGGCCGTGTAGGTGCGTTCCCAGCCTGCTGTAAGGATGGCTGTATGGCGCATGTTAATTTCCCTGTTTTTGCACAGCTCCGCCTTCCCAGTTCCGGGACAATTAGCTGTGGGTGTGCAAAAGGCTACTGTCAAATCCCAATATTGTGGCATGTGCACGTGTTACTGGAAACACTTCCTGTCACACTGGGTTTCTTGGCGTGGCTCTGGGCTATGGCACCAGCGCCAGGCAGGAGCACTCCCAGCCCACTGGGAAGATGGTTGCAAGGGGTGTGGTTATCTTCTTTTTGGCTCACCTCTGCCTTCCTCGCTCAGAGACAATTAGTAGCGGGTATGTGAAAGGCTATCGTCCATGCCAGATACTGAGGCAGTCACACAGCCCGTTCCTGCTGCTCTTCACTGTGTGGTTCTCACTGCTGTATCTGCAGCCACTTTTAGGTTTTTTTAAAAAAGAACTAGTCCGCCTCCAAATGGCAACCCACAGTTTCCTCACATCGCAGGATGGCTGCTGGATATTCAGCAGGCTTACTCACTTGTTTCAGAATGCAGACTCCCAGTTTCACCAAGTGCATGGTTCCTGTGAATTTAGCAGAACTTGTCCATCTGGTGCATCTCTGGAACTGGTGTTCTGGGTCAGTTTCTGGCTTTTATCTAGTATTTTTCAAGGAGGTGTTTTTTTGCCCTTTCTCTCCTAGCCGCCATCTTAGGTTCTCTCTCAATTCATTGTTCTTTAAATTGCAATTTGTGCCAGAATTCTACATTCAGATAAGTGTGTTCAAACTATAAGCTATCTATATTTTTTTAACATTTTATTTTTATTAGAGAAGTTGTAGGTTTAAAGAAAGATCATGCAGAAAATACAGAGTTCTATATACCTGCCCCTTTTCAACATTTTGCATTAGTGTGGTACTTTTTTTTAGTTGATGAAAGAATATTATTATTAACTATAGCCATCATTTACATTAGATTTCACTGTGTTGTACAGTCCTATGATTGTTTTCTTTAAGTGCATATTCTAGAAAAATATAAACCACCTAAAATTTCCCCTTTTAGCCACATTCAGATGTATAATTCAGGAGTGTTAATTACATTCATAATATTGTGTTACCGTCACCATTATACATTACCAAAACATTTCTATCACTCTAAACAGAAATTCTGTACCACTTAAGAATTAAGTCTCCATTTCCTACCCAAACCTGTAATGTACTTTCTGACTCCATGAATTTGCTTATTCTAATTTTTTCATATAAGTGGGATAATACAATCTTTGTCCTTTTGTGTCTGGCTTATTTCACTCAACATGATATCTTCAAGGTTCCTCCATGTTATCGCATGTATCAGAGCTTCATTCCTTTTTATTACTAAATAATATTTCATTGTCTGTACATATCACATTTTGTTTATCCATTCTTTGGTTGATGGACACTTGAATTGCTTTCACTTGCTGCTGTGAACATTGATATGAAAATATTTGAGTCCCTACTTTCAATTCTTTTGGGTATATACCCAGAAGTGGGATTTCTAGGTCATATGGTAATTCTATACTTAAGTTTCTGAGGAACCACCAAAATGTCTTTCACAGTGGCTGTATCATTTTATATTGCTACTAACAATGAACAAGTGTTCCAATTTCTCTGCATCTTCCCCAACACTTGATATTTTCCATTTTACTAATAGCCATTCTGGTGAGTGTGAAATGGTATCCTACTGTGGTTTTGATTTGCATTCCCATAATAACTAGTGCTGTTGAGCGTCCTTTCATGTGCTTTTTGGCCATTTGTATATCTTCTTTGGGAAAATGTCTACTCAAGTCTTTTCCTCATTTTTTAATTGAGTTGTTTGTCTTTTTTGTTGTTGAGTTGTGGGATTTCTTTGTAAATTCTGAATGTTAAACCCTTACCGGATATGTGGTTTCGAAATACTTTTTCTCATTCTATAGGTTGTCTTTTTACATTCATGATGAAGTCCTCTGATGTACAAAAGGTTTTTTTTTTTTTGAAGTCCATTCATCTATTTTTTTTTTTTTCATTATTGCTCTTGCATTTGGTGCAAAGTTTAAGAAACTATTGTCTAATGCAAGGTCCTGAAGATGCTTCCCTATGTTTTCTTATAGGAATTTTATAGTCCTAGTTCTTATACTTAGGTCTTTGATCCATTTTGAGTTAATTTTTTGTAGAAGGTGTAGGGTAGGGGTCCACCTTCATTCTTCTGCATATGGGTATCTAGTTCTCCCAGCACCATTTGTTGAGGAGAGTGTTTTTCCCAATAGAGTAGACTTGACACCCTTGTCAAAAATCAGTTTGAGGTGAATGTGAGGGACTATTTATGAATTCTTATTTCAATTACATTGGTCTATAGGTCTATCTTTGTGTTAGTATTATGCTGTGTTGATGACTGTAGCTTTGTTGTGAGTTTTAAAATTAGTAAGTACAAGTTCTTCAACTTTGTTCTTCTTTTAAAAGATTTTTTTCACTGTTTAGGGTCCCTTATAAATTTGACTATTAGGTTTTCTACTTCTATGAAGAAGACTGTTGGAATTTTAATTGGGATTGCATTGTATTTGTAAATTGCTTGGGGTAACATTGACATACAGAAAATATTTATTTTTCCAATCCTGAACATGATATGTCCTTACATTTATTTAGGTCTTCATTGATTTATTTTAAGAACGTTTGGTAGTTTTCTATGTATAAGTCCTTTACATCATTAAATTTACATCCTTTACATCCTTTAAATTTGTTCCTAGTTATTTAATTCCTTTGGTTGCTATTATAAATGAAATGCTTTCTTAATTTACTCTTCTGATTGTTCATTACTAGTATATAGAAACACTGATTTTTGTTTGCTGAACTTATACCCTGCCATGCTGCTGAATTCACTTATTAGCTCTATCACCTTTGTTGCAGATTTTTTGGGAGTTTCTGTATATATAGGATCATGGCATCTGCAAATAGGGAAAAATTTACTTCTTCCTTTCTAATTTGGATATCTTTTATCTCTTTTTTTTTGCTTAATAGCTCTGGCTAGAACTTCTAGCACAATGTTGAGTAACAGTGGTGACAATGGCCATCCTTCTTTTGTTCCTGACCTGATGAGGAAAACTTTCAGTCTTTCAGCATTGAGCATGATGTTGGCTGTGGTTTTTTCATATATGCCCTTTATCATATTGAGGAAGTTTCCTTCTATTCCTTGTGTTCTAAATGTTCTTATCAAGAAGCAGTGCTGGATTTGTCAAATGCTTTTTCTGTGTCAATTGAGATGATCATGTGTTTTTTATCCCTTTGTTATATTAATGTGTCACATTATATTAATTGATTTTCTTATATTGAACCATCTTTGTATGCCTGGGATAAATCTCACCTGATCATGGTGTATAGTTCTTTTATGTGCTGCTGGATATGGTTTCCTATTATTTTGTTGAGGATTATTGCTTCTGTATTCATAAGTGATATTGGTCTATACATTTATTTTCTTGTGATATCTTTATGTGTTTTTTGTATGAGTGATGCTGGCCTCATAAAATGAGATGGCAAGTGTTCTCTTTAATTTTTTGGAAGACATTAAACAGTATTGGTGTTATTCTTGGAATTTTTGGTAAAATTCACCAGTGAAACTTTCTGGTCCTGGACTTTCTTTATTGGGAGATTTTTGATGACTGATTCAGGCTCTTTATTTGTTATTTTTCTGTTGAGATACATACATACTCAGTCAGTATGTATTTGTGTGTATTTCCAGGAATTTGGCCATTTCATGAAGATTATCTAATTTGTTCATCTACAGTTTTTCATAGTATCCTCTTATAATCCTTATTATTTCTATGGGGTCAGTAGTAATGTCCCCCCTTTCATTTAGGTTTTATTTGAGTCTTCTTTTTTCTTTGTCAATCTAGCTAAGGGTTTTTAGAGTTTATTGATCTTTCCAAAGACCCAACTTCTTTTTTGTTTGATTCTCTATATTGTTTTTGATTCCCTATTTCATTTATCTCTGCTGTAATTTTTGTTGTTTCCTTCCTTCTGCTTACTTTGGTTTTAGTTTGCTCTTTGTTTTCTAGATCCTCCAGTTGTGATGTTAGGTCTCTGACTTGAGATCTTTGTTTTTTTTTAATGTAAGCATTTAGAGGTATAAATTTCCCTATCAGCACTGTCTTTGCTGCATTCCATAAAGTTTGGTATGTTGTATTTTAATTTTCATTTACCTCAATATATATTCTGATTTCCCTTGTGATACCTGCTTTGACCTATAAGTTGTTTAATAGTGTATGGTTTAATTTACACACATTTGTGAATTTTGCACTTATTGATTTCTAGCTTCATTCCATTGTGGTTGGAGAGGAAACATTACATAATTTCAAAACTTTTGATTTTTTGATATTTTTTTGTGACCTAATATGGTCTATCCTGGAGAATGATCCATGTGTGTTTGAGAAGAATGTGTATTCTGCTGAGATGGTGTGAAATATTCTAAATATGTCTGTTAGGTCTAGTTTTGGAGTATTGTTCAAATCTTCTATTTTCTTATTCATCTTCTGTTTAGATGTTCTATCCGTATTCAAAGTGGTGTTTTGAAGTCTCCTCCTATTAATGTAGAACAGTCAGTTTTTCCTTCAGATATTTCAATATTTTTGGACTCTGCCACTGGTGCATATATTTGATAATTGTTATGTATTTTCTGTATAAAGCAACCTTCCTTTTCCCTAGTAACTCTTTTTGAAGTAAAGTCTATTTTATCTGATATTAGTATAGCTACCTCAGATCTCATTCAATTTTTTTTTTTTTTTTTTTTACTAATAGCATGGTCTATTTTTCCCAGACTTCTACTCTCAGCCCACCTAAGTCTTTGAATTTAAGGTAAGTCTCTTGTAAGCAGCACATAGTTGGGTTATGGTTTTTTATCCATTCTGCCAATCTCTGCCTTTTGACCAGAGAGTTGAATCCATTCATATTTAAAGTAATTTCTGTCAGTGCATGACTTCTTTCTGCCACTTCACCACATAGTCTTTGGTCTTTGTAGGTCTTATACATTTGTAGCCCTTCAATTCTTACATTAATGCCTACTTTCATATTTATTTTAATTTTTTGTGTGTGTTGTACCATTTTAGTTACTGCTCATTTCCTCTGTATATCTTTTTCAGATATTTTCTTTTGATTACCATGGGGCTTAAATTTAGCATCCTAAGTCTACAACAATCACATTTGATTTAATACCAAGTTAACTTCAATAGCATACACCTACCTTGTTCCTATAACCCTCTGCTACCCCACCTTTTTGCTGTACTTGTTACAAATCATATCTTTAAACATTGTATTTCCCAAACTATAAATTCATCATAAGTATTTATGCATTTGCAGTTTTGAATCTGTAACAAGTAAAGAGTGAAATTACACATAATAAATGCACTACAATAGTACAGGCATTTATAATTAATCATGTGGTTACCTTTACCAGAGGTCTTTATTTCTTTCTGTTGATTCAATACACTGTCTAGTGTTCTTTCCTTTCAGTGTGAAGAACTCCTTTAGCTTTGCATGTAGGGAAGGTCTATTGGTGACAAGCTCCCTCAACTTTTGTTTATCTGGGAATGCATTAATCCCCCCCCCCATTTTTGGAAGACAGTCCCGCTGGATATAAAATCCTTTGTTGACAATTGTTTTCTCTCAGCACTTTTAAGCATTTCATCCCACTGCATCTTGTCTTCATGGTTTCTGATGAGAAATTGGACGTTAATCTTATTGTGACTCCCTTGTACATAATATATTGCTTTTCTCTTGTAGCTTTGAGAACTCTCTCCTTGTTCTTTGCCTACAACAGTTTGACTATTATTTGTCTGGGTGTATTTCCCATCATGTTTATCTTCTTTGGTGTTCATTTGGCTTCTTGGATGTGCATAATCATGTCTTTTCCTATGTTTGGGAAGTTTTCTGTCATTATTTCTTTGATTATTACTTTTACCACTTTCTCTCTTTCTTCTCCTTCTGGGAATCCTACACTGCACATTTGATGGTGCACCACAGGTCTCTTAGACTATTTTTGCTTTTTCTAATTCTTTTTTCTTTGCGATCTCCATCTGAACTCATTTCAATTTTCTTGTCTTTTAATTCACTGGTTATTTCTTCTGCCAGGCTCCAATCTGTTGTTGAAACCCTCTAGGGAATTATTCATTTCAGGTATTGTGGTCTTCAATGCCAATAATTCTGTTTGGTTCATTAAAATTTCTTTTCCTCTTTATTGAGGTTCTTATATTGTTCACTCATTGTTTTCCTGATATCCTTTGGTTCTTTCTCTGTATTTTCCTTCCTTTCCTTGAGCACATTGAGGATCATTCTTTAAAAGTCTTTGTCTGATGGATCATATAATAATGTGGATGAACCTTGAGGACATTATGTTGAGTGAAGTTAGCCAGAAACAAAAGGACAGATTCTGTATGGTCTCACTAATATGAACAAACATTATTGAACAAGCTTTGGGAGTTACAAGCTGACAACACAGGCAACCAGGAGATAGAAAGAGGGTAGAGATCAGGCATTTGAAGCTGAAGGACTACAGAATATTTAGCAGGATTGATTGTATAAATCCATAAATAGATAGCATAATACTGTGTGATGGTAGCACAGTATTGTAAATACACCGAACAAAGATGTCTGTGAGTAAAGCTGAAAGAGGTGGGATAGGAGAATGTATGACACCAGAGGTAAAGACAGATGATAAAGACTGGGACTGTATAACTTGGCAAAAACTGGAGTGGCCAATGACTGTTACTAAATATACAAATATAAAAATGTTTTTGCATGTGGGAGAGCAAATGAATGTCAACCATGTAGAGTGTTGAAAAAGGGATGGTATTTGGGAAAAAACATAATCAAAGCAAACTAGAGTCTATGGTCAACAGTAACATTGTAACATACCTCCATTAAATGTAACAAAGGCAATATACTAATGCTAGGTGTGTATGAGAGGGGGATACAGGGAAAGAATATGGGATTCTTGGTAGTGGTGTTATTTTCTGTCCTTACTATTGTATTGTATGACATGTTATTTTTCTTTTTATCATCTGTTTTGTTATTGCTAAAAAAAAAACGATTTTTCTTGTAGTAATCAATATGTTCAAGTGCTGATTGTGGTGATGAATGTACAACTTTATGATGATACCAAGAACAACTAATTGTACACTATGGATAAATGTATGGTATGTGAATATAACTATAAAATTGTAGGAAAAATATATATAGGAGTAAAAGTGTTGGAGAAAACATGGTGAAAGGGATGTATCTATCTACTGTTGATGAGCAGGTAGAATGGTGTAGTCTTTCTGAAGGTCAGTGTGGTGGTTCCACAAAAAGCTAAGTATATGGGGACCATAAGGTCCTGCAATCTCATTATGGGGTATGTCATTTGAAGATCTGAGAGCAGAGACATGAATGGACATTTGCACACAGGTGTTCATGGAGGCAGCAATCATGATTTGCAATGGGTGGAGGTGACCTAAGGGTACACAGACTGAGGAACAGAATGGTGAACTGTGACATATGCATACAATGGAATATTGACCAACTACAAGGAGTGAAGCTGTGAGACACACAATGAGGTGAATGGATCCTGTACACAGTATTTGATTGAAGTATGCCAGAAATAAAGGCAAACACTATAATGCCTCACCATTATGGACTAACTACAATGTGTAAACTCAGAATTGAATCTTAGAACATAGCCTAACATGGAAATGATTATTGTAATGGTCCCTAGACTGTAAGCTTTTATAGCTGTCAACTGTATTCCTGAATTGTAATGCCTTTCTCTGAACTTTGAGATGCTGATCCCTTAGTGTATAACCTGATTGGTCTCTGGAACAATGGTATCTCTGAGACACCTGAAGCTCAGAGCTATAGCTCAGCAGATATGAATGTCAGTATTAGCACATACAGCAACTGTTAAAAAAAAAGTTGCAAAAGAGCCCAGACTTCAATTAGTGATATGAATGAAGCAGATCTGATTAAGACTAGGGCAAACTGGGCCAAAGGGTAAAGGTTGAAACTGACTGTGTTTTAAAACTTCAACTTCCACGTGAGATCAAGGGAAGAGATGTCTATTTGGTGCAGGATCTATATTTTCTAAACAGTATAACTCTACAGTTGGTTTGTTCAAACACCACAATTACATGGAACTTTGAATAGGAAGTGAGATATGGTAGGTTAGTATAGGTTAGAGTGAAATAGTGACACATCCCAGAGTAATTTGGGCAGAGAATAAAAAATATATTTACAGTCCCCCCCTGAGGAGCTGGGGGAAGGTGCAGAAGTGTTGGGCTTCCTAGGTGGACTGGTGTTGATGTTGTCACAAAGATTGGGACTGGCGGTTTGATGTGCTGAGCCCTCTATCGTGGGACTTGCCCTTATGCAACTTGTTACTGCAAAGGAGAGGCTAAACTTGCATATAATTGTGCCTACGTGTCTCCCCCTGAATAACTCTTTGTTGCTCAGATGTGACCCTCTCTCTCACTCTATAACTGAGCCACCTTGGCAGGTGAACTCACTGCCCTCCCTCCTACATGGGACCCAACTACTGGGGGTGTAAACCTCCCTGGCTACGCAGGATATGACTCCTAGGGATGAATCTGGACCCAGCATTGTGGGATTGAGAATATCTTCTTGACCAAAAGGGGGATACAAAATGAGATGCAATACTTTCAGTGGCTGAGAGATTTCAAATGGAGTCGAGAGGTCACTCTGGTGGGCATTCTTATGCACTAAATAGATAACACCTCTTAGGTTTTAATGTATTGGAATAGCTAGAAGTAAATACCTGAAACTATCAAACTTCAACCCAGTAGTCTGGACTTCTGAAGACAATTGTATAATAATGTAGATTACAAGGGGTGACAGTGTGATTGTGAAAACCTTGTGGATCACACTCCCTTTATCTAGTGTATGGATGAATGAGTAGAAAAATGGGGACAAAAACTAAATGAAAAATAGGGTGGGATGGGGGGGATGGTTTGGGTATTCTTTTTTACTTTTATTTTTTATTCTTATTCTGATTCTTTTTGATGTAAGGAAAATGTTCAGAAATAGATTGTGGTGATGAATGCATAACTATATGATCGTACTGTGAATTGTTGATTGTATACCATGGATGATTGTATGGTATGTGAATATATTTCAGTAAAACTGAATTTAATTAAAAAAAGTCTTTAATACATCAACAGTCTGGTCTTCTTTGTTGATGTTTCTGGATTTTTATCCTCATCCTGTGAATGGGCCACCATTCCCTGTTTCATTGTTTGTCTTGTAATCCTTTGCTGCATACTGTACATTTTAATATTTTAAAGAGTTAACTCTGAGATTGATTTCCTGAGCTGTTTCTTGAGTTTGTATCCAGCTGGTGTTATGATAGATTTATTTGAGTGACAGGAGCTAACAAAACCCAATAAACCAATACAAACCAATGCAGAAAATACTTTCAAAGTCTTTGCAAATTGGTGCCACATTTACCAGTGGGCTCATTTAGAGTTCAGTCCTCCTTTCAAGAATGTCAGCCTGAGGTGAATGCAAAGTACAGGGTCCTTCCTCTCTTTTCTGAGCCTGGGTCCTGTCCTGGGCTTGTGCTTGCTAGTGGCCCTCAGAGTTTCCCTGTTTAGAGGAACTTGAATGACCCCTCTACTTCCCATGAAATAGACCTCCTTTCTTGACAGGGTGCTCTATTGTAGGACTTAAAGCAGTTACGCCTTTTCCCTAGGTCATTTGTCTTAATTGTTTCTTATACTGCTTTAGATGTCCCAAGCTGCTTTTGACTGGAGTGCAAATCCTGTCAGTGGAAGTGGGGTGGGAAGTAAGCCCAAGAGGAGTTTCCTAGGTCAGTCTTTCTCAGCCAGAAAAAGGCAAGGGACCCATAATGGGAGCACTGGCCAGCTACACACAGCACTGGGGAGGAGGTGGGAGTAGGGTCAACAAGGGCCCAAGTCACTTCTATGGCTTTTTGAAACTGCATTTTCTTGACTTGGCAGTTACTTAGTTATGCAGTCCTTTAACTGTTTTCTGTAGGTTTGAGGAAGACTCTACTACTTTTGACTAAGGTGGATTAGGAAAATTGCTTCCCTCACAGCTGGGCCCCCTGTGATCTGATGTAAGTGGCCCAAAGCAGTGATAATTGATTGGACCATTCACCATGGATCTTGGGGGAGCTGGGTCTTTATATTGTACTCTGGCACCATCAAGCTGAATTGGAAGCCAGGGTTGAGGATCCCACTGCTGCCTGAGGGATGGGAAATGTTAGCCACTGCACAGAGAGTGAAATTTCACTGGTATTTACTGCAGTTTGCTGGCCTCTTCCCCCTGCTCTTTCCTAGATGCTGCACAGTGTTCTCCTAGGCTCTGGGGTTTCAAAATAGTTGATTCAGACAGTTCCCTCCAGTTCTATATTTGTTCTGTCTGGTGAAGGGACTGATTCCTGGAATTTACAACTCTGCCATGTTCCCATAATCTTCTCTTTAAACTACACTCTGAAGGGAAGTTTTCTCAGTTTGGAATTTTCTGGTCAGTGCCTGGCTGAGTCATCTCAGTCTTTCATACATGCTAATAATTTTAAACCTCCTGAAATATTTGTTCAGTAACTATGTAGTAGAATTTTGCTAGAGCTGAATTTCTCCTACTAAAATTGTCATGCTTCTTCACTTAGTACCTTCATATTGGTTATTTCATTGTCTTCTTTGAGCTTCATGTAAATAAAACTCTACTCTTACATCAGCTTTAATGAATTAAAGTAGAATTTAGAAAAATCAGAAGAGAGGGCACATATTGCAAAGTACGTATCTTCTCACTAAGATGGTATGTCTCCTGGAAGTTTCAAATTCTTCTAAGCATCACATGCACTAAAATCCTTTCTTCCTGGTGATCTTCAGCCTTCCTGAAGTAAAGCCAGTAAAATCTAACTTGATTATATGAAAGTCTTCCCTTTCTTCTCTTTCTCATTCCTAACCCAGGGAAAACAGAGTGGTGCAAATTGACCCTCTTAAAATGCTGAGATATAAGCAGTTTTAAAATAAAAACTCATGGAGCTTCCTAAACAAATGTTCCAAAGTTTCAGGGGAAATATTAAGGGTATGTAGTAGGGATGTAAAGAACCAGTAAATTCCAAATGGTTACCAGTTGGTTAGAGTTCCTGTTAGCTCAAAGAACAATGCCAGAGTCACTCACTTGTAAATACTTACTGAGTGCCTATTTTGTGCTTGGAATTTTGTTAGCTGCTAGTGTTAATTAATGGAGGGACTGGCAGTGGGTAACAGTGGGGAAAGTTGACTATTTCAGTTTGCTAAAGCTGCCAGAATGCAGTATACCAGAAATGGGTTGACTTTTAACAATGGGAATTTATTAGCTTACAAATTTATAGTTCCAAGGCCATGATGATTTCCCAATTAAGGCATCAACAGGTGATACCTTCTTTGAAGACCACTTACCGATGAGCTTGGGCTCCTCTGTCAGTTAGCAAGGCACTAGTGACATCTGCTGGTCCTTCTCTCCTGGGTTTCATTACTTCACCTTCTGGCTTTAGTGGCTTCCTCTCAGCTTTTCTGGGACTTTTTCTGTAAGCTTCTCTTAAATTCATCTCTTAGCTTCTGCATGTGTTTTATCCTCTTATAAAGGACTCCAGTAAGAAGATTAAGACCCACCTTGAATGAGGTGAGTCACATCTCAATTGAAATAACCAAGTCAAAAGGTTCCCACCTATAATAGTCTGGATTTAATCCACAGGAATTGATTAAAAAACATGGCCTTTTCTTGGCTATGTAACAGCTTCAAAGCACCACACTGGCAATCCTTGAATTAAAATCCTGGTGATGATGGTTATATTACTTTCATGGTAGTTTTGAGCAAGTAACTGCTCAGAGCTATAAATTCATCACCTGTACAATGGAAATAAAATCAGACCTACCTCCAGAGTTGTTAAGATTAACTACTCACCTCAGTGACTGAGTAGTAGTTACTCTTTTTAAGCATATTTGCCCCTACCCATGGCCTCAAGTCTCCTTACCTACCTCATACCTAAATAAAGGGAAACAATAACTCTTAGCCTCAGATAAATGAATAAAAAATCCAACAAGTTCATACTGATAATTTTGTCTAGAACAATGATGGATAGTAAAAGATACAAACAGAAATAATATACAGTTTCTGTTGGAGGTTCCATACAGCCTAGAGCCATGGATGTTGGTTATTAAGACTGACACTGGTATTTGGTTGCTAGACTATTCTGAAGTGAACAAGGACTCAAGAGAAAATAATCCTTGCAATTCTGGAAAAAACAAATAAATAATACTTGTAATGTACTTGAAAGGGAAACTTGTAGAAATAATGAAAAAAAGTAATATGAAATAAAACTGATCCTTCAACGTAGAGATTTTAAGAAGCACTAGACTAGAATCATATGTTACTTATTTTTTAAAAGTTTTTTTATGTCCAAGGCAAGAAAGTTGGAACTTATTTGTGGAATCCAGTGTTTACTCAAAAATACTTCTTG
Organism: Choloepus didactylus; assembly: GCF_015220235.1. Lineage (NCBI taxonomy): Eukaryota > Metazoa > Chordata > Mammalia > Pilosa > Megalonychidae > Choloepus > Choloepus didactylus. The sequence continues at coordinate 54,069,129 of NC_051313.1, read as the reverse complement.
TTTTTGAGGCAGCGCTTGAATTGGATCATGTTTTGTGGCTCTGTGGCCCTCCAGGGTGCTGTGACATGTTATTGGAGAATTATTCTCAGCTGAAATGTCATACGATGGTAGTCTTGATAATAGGAGAATGAGTGCTCAATGACCAGTATATATGTGATCATCAGCTGGGAGGTAAGGGTGGTGGAAGATTGTAGAAGGTAGTTCATGTGTCTGTTATTCTACTTTTAAACAATATTTTACAGTAAATTATTTTAAGTAATTAGAAGGTAAGCAGCTGAAGGGCCATGGACTTTCTGATTTTTAATGCACATGGCATCTATCTCAGTGCTTTGTACATGGCAGGTGCTCAGTGTTGTAGGGAACAGTCCAACTCAAGCAGTACATCAGAAGATATATCAACATACCATTAAGTACATGATCAGGCACAGGAGAAAGGAATTCTGACTTCCTTGCCAAGGTCTTAAGAAGAAAATTTTGTACAAAGTACTTCTATTATTTTCCTATTACTACTTTTGGTGCAAGACTGAAGGACTGAAGTGCCAATTTACCATTCTTGGAAAGTCTACATTATACAGGGTAGGTGAACTGCTATAAGTAACATCAATATATCTTGGGAATTCTTATAAGAATTTATTGCTCACTCATGTTACATTCCATTGCTGTCATAAGGAGGGAGAGGGGCATTGAACCATATAGTAATTCAGGGATCCAGAAGCTTTCTATACTGTAATGTTAACATCTTCAGCATATAGGTGCAAGCTCAACCTGTTGGCCTACAGACAGTGGATACAAAGGAGAGGGTGGAGGGGTCTTCAGGGACCAGGATTTTAAGTGGCATGCATCACTTCATCTACGTTCTGTTGGCCATATCAGTCACATGACTCCCTCTAACTGTAAGGAGGGCTGGGCAATATAGATTCCCCTTGTGTTATTCACAATGAACAATAAGAACAATCTATATCCTAAAGGGGACTATGAAGTAAGATTCTGTGCATTTAAGGATGTTATTAAGGAAGTCAGAAACAACAAATCAGCCAAGGTTAGTGTTCTAGTTTGCTAATGCTGCTGGAATGCAAAACACCAAAAATGGATTGGCTTTTATAAAAGGGGGTTTATTTGGTTACACAGTTACAGTCTTAAGGCCATAAAGTGTCCAAGGTAATGCATCAGCAGTTGGGTACCTTCAGTGGAGGATGGCCAATGGTGTCCGGAAAACCTCTGTTAACTGGGAAGGCACGCGGCTCATGCCTGCTCCAAAGTTCTGGTTTCAAAATGGCTTTCTCCCAGGACGTTCGTCTCCAGGCTGCAGTTCCTCAAAAATGTCACTGTTAGTTGCACTTTGGGTATTTGTCCTCTCTTAGCTTCTCTGGAGCAAGAGTCTGCTTTCAATGACCATCTTCAAACTGTCTCTCATCTGCAGCTCCTATACTATCTTCAAAGTGTCCCTCTTGGCTGTAGCTCCTCTTCAAAAGTTCACTCTCAGCTGCACTGAGTTCCTTCTGTTATGTTAGCTCATCTATATGGCTCCACTGATCAACTTAGACCCACCCCGAATGGACGGAGCAATAGCTCCATGGAAATTATCCAATCAGAGTCATAACCCACGGCTGGGTGGAGTGCATTCCAAAGAAACACTCAAAGAATTACAATCTAATCAACACTGATAATGTCTGCCCACACAAGATTACATCAAAGATAATGGCATTTGGGGGACACAATATATTCAAACTGGCACAGTTAGGCACTGTTTTCCTGTTCCCCCTATGGGTTACAGTTTAAAGCAAATTTGGAAGGATAGAGGGTATTTGAGAGCAAAGGTTCTGTATAATTAGTGAAGACAGAATGTGATGCACTATCTGTCTCATGAAACTGCATGGCAATATAGGAATTGTTGATATTATTAGCTTAATAGAATGTATACATTGGGTCAGAGTGGATCATCACTAAATCCATAGTACCTCCTGCATCACCCTTCATGCTTGTTCATCTTTGACCTTTTGGTGTACATGCATGTCCTTAGAGATCTATGTAATAATGTCCATTAGACATGAAGCCAGGCATCTTATCTCTCCCACTTACCTGTTTCTGCAGTACTTAGTCTTGGTTTCAGTTAGTGTGTGATACAATCTACAAGAATTAACCTATGTTTATGTGAGGTGTTAAATGTATCTGTATATGCAGTTATAGTCATCTATTTCAATTTTTTGAATCTACTTTCCTTTTTAGTTCTAAGGTCTATTAAGAGTATAGTTTGTACCCCTTTATTATTTTTCTGAGAGTTCTAGTGTATACTATTCCCTTAATAAATGTGTATTTACTGAGTAATGTTAATTCTTCAGTTGCATACACTATATATATATAGTAGGAAATTGAAAATAGATGTTATTTCCCATTTTAGCCTAGTGTTCAGTTGCTGTATAGTCAGACATGCAAATGGATTTCCTTTATATTTGGCTTTGCTCTAAGTGCAAGGTATAGATTTTTTCTTAACTTCCAATGCATTGTATTTTCAGACTGTTTAATACTAGCCTTCTTTCACAGAATCATCATTGAATAAAATGAAGCCATTGTTGGTAATAAAGATGTGTAAGTGTGTGTGTTTGTGTAGTGTTGCTTTGATTGGGTGGGTTTTTAGTGGCATCTAATCTAAAATAAACAAAATATTCATTGGTATCATTCTTTTTTAAAGTGGATATGTATAATTTTCTCTTTCTGCACTAATGAATGATAGCAGAAACTGATTGCACAGTGGTTTCATAGCCCAATAAATTACCCTTAGTGTATAGATTTACTGTGCTTTAATCAATGAATAATTATTCCTTTCTGATCTCAATAGGATCCCATAAAAAGGGGCTGTACATGTAGCCTTGTTCCTTTTGAGGCTGCAAACAAACTTGTAAAATTATTAAGCACAATTTAATTGCCTTTTGTTGTGTTGAGAGGACATGTGTTCATCTCTTAAAGCAGGGAAAGAAACAGGGAAAAAACATGCCTCCTGTTTAACATTAATAAGTTGTGTTGTAAATATAGTGGAGATGAGAATATACATATTTGTAATATAGGTATATAGTACATCTATCTTAATTAGCATATTAAGGGAGTTCATTAAGAAATGGTACATAATTGATTTATTTCATGGGTCAGAATTTACAAAAACAACTCTCCAAACTTAAATTTAAACTGAATGTACTGGTTTTGTTTGCACAATGACCACTGAGAAAATTATAAACTACCTATGCAATCTATAAATATATAGTGCAAGTTATACATATAAATTGCAAGTTATATAAATTACACACACACACATACATTCACTTAAAGTCTGTCTCCCTGCCATAGTTGAGGGGTAGAGACATGAATGGGCTTTTCCCTTATTATAAAGGCTTTTTCCTTATGATAACCTATCGGGTAGGTAAAGGCAGTCATGAGAAGGAAGCTCCAGGGATTCCACCAGCAGGGCTCCAAACAGATTGGTACTGTCTGTTGGTTTCTGTGGAACTGTGGCTTCAAGAAGTTGAGGTCTGTTCTTGTTTTACATCCTCGGAAAAGTTAGAGTTGACTCTTATCTGGGCTAGACTTACTTTGATTTTTTAAATGTACAATGAAATGAAAGTTTCAGGATAATAAGAGACTGAGACCAGTTAAAGAGATTTTTATTATTTTTTCCTTCTCATTCAAAACAATGTCATTCAAAGCTCAGATGTGACCTGCATGACATTTAGCCTATGCAGAAGGCCAGTTGTAGGCAAGGGCATGAGAAGTTTTACTGCAATTTAGAATAAAACTCAGTGATTTGACTGGACAGCTGCTTCAAGGAAGGGACATTTCCCGTTGAAGAAGAAACGAGGGCCACAGTGACAGTCCACTGCAGCTTTCTCACCTAACTTAAGATACAAAAGGATGGCCCCCATATTAATTTTCTAGGGCTGCCATAACAAATTATTACAAACTTGGTGGCACAGAATAACACAAATTTATTTTCTCACAGTTCTGGAGGCCAGAAGACCAAAATCAAGGTGTTGGTGGGGTCATGCTCCTTCTGAAATCTCGAAGGAAGTCTTTCTTTGCCTCTTTCAGCTTCTTGTGGCTCCAGGAGTCCCTTGATTTCCAGGGCTATGGCCGCATCACTCCGATCTCTGCTCTTCCCATTATCTTCTCCTCTATGGATCTTCTTTTTTGTCTGTCTTATAAGGATACTTGTCATTGGATTTAGGGCCCACCCAGATAATCCAAGATGATCTCATCTAAGATACATAATTTAATTACATCTGTAAAGACCCCTTTTTCAAATGAGGTCATGTTCCCAGGTTCCAGGGATACAGACTTGGCTATTTCTTTTGGCCACCATTCAACCCACTACAGTCCTTCTATTCACCATGAGAAACATTAAGCAGCAGACATGTGTGATTTCTGGAAAAAAAGAGACTTCTCACATGAATTTTGCAAACATTGAGTGTCCTCTACTTTTGCTGCCACAGTTATAATTTATTTTGTAGGAATAACAGACCAACATTAATATCACTTAAGAAGAGTAGATGACAGTCACAAATTATATATTTCATATTTTCCCAAGAGAAAGGGGAGGAAAATTATTAACTACATGCTAAGTGTCAGGGGGTGTTTCAAGCTCACAAAGAGGAAAGGATCTCCTAGAATAGTTCTCTAGCAGTTGATCCTCAAGTAGTCAGGGAGGAGGGAATGGGTTCTAATCAGGTGGTGAATGAAGATGTCCCAAGAAACTTGGGAATTTAACACATTTTTGTTCTAACAAGTTTCTCTAGGACTCTTGGATGTCTGTAATGTTGCACACACTTCCCTTGTCTTTGAAAAATATGGGTAATTTTTGCCAAGAAGCAGGTCAAAGAGGGGAGGGGCAAAAAAAAGGAGATTCCCCACTTCCACAAGCAGTGCCTCCATACGTGTGTGTGTGTGTGTGTTTTCATTGTTATAATTTTAAAACACTTTAATTGTTAATAATGGTATTAACTTGTTGGGGGTTATGTGACTTTGGGTCCACATAACTATGGGCCAGAAATGTTGAGAACTACTGCTTTTAAAGTGGGCAGGGATCAATATTGTTTCTAAAAAGTGAATAAATCACATAGCATGTAAGTGGGATATGTTGGTGTAGAGGAAAGTACAGATGGGATAGTTAGAGTGCTTACATTAATCACAGTTATAGATAGATCCCCCATGTACATTTTTAGATAATTTATTATATTTTCAGAGGTTGATCTATTTATTGAGAAAACCATACAGTTCTTCGTGTAGTCAACTCAAATTATATTTAGATAATTTCAGATCCTAAAGGTATCCTCTGCTCTTCCTCCTTTGTGACTTTTTCTCCCAATTCATTGGCTTAAAAAACCCTGTTTAGAGATACCATGGTAATTAGCTCTATGTAGATATTATTCTAAAATAGCACATGACTGGGTGATGGAGATTTTAGGTAATTTAGGTCCAGACAAGAGAATGACAAGCATGGAGGAATCTATTGGCTCATAGTGACTCCTGCTGGCATCTGGCAAAATCTTGGACTGATGGGGGCAGCTACAGATAACTCACCAGACCTCTAACATATGTATCACTTTCTTTACCACCCTCAAAATGACCTCTCACATACATAGGGCACCCACTTATTTGTTTTGGCTGTGACTTGACTTCATTTAGCTCTAGAGCACCGAGGGGACTTTACTGGAAACCTCTTGTGCACTATTTTTAAAAAGTGAGATGAAATTCACATAATATAAAATTAACCATTTTAAACCATATAATTCAGTGGAATTTAGTACATTCATAACATTGTGCAACCATCACCGCTTTCTAACTCCAAAGTATTTTCATTACCCCAAAAGTAAACCTCATAACTATTAAGCAGTCATTCCCCATTTCCCCTCCCCCAACACCTTGGCAACTACTAATATGCTTTCTGTTTGTAGCTGTATGAATTTACCTATTCTTGATATTTCACATAAATGAAATCATACAATATGTGACCTTTTGTCTGGCTTCTTTCACTAAGCATAATGTTTTGAGGGTCATCCATATTGTAGCATATATCAGTACTTCATTCCTTTTTAAGGAATAATATTCTTGAATATTATTGTATAGAAACACTCATTTTGTTTATTCATTTATTAGTTTATGGACATTTGGGTTTTTTCCACCTTTTGGTTTTGCAAATGATGTTGTTATGAACATTTCTTTACATGTATTTGCTTGAATACCTGTTTAAAAATTCTTTTGTGAATAGACCTAGGGGTAGACTTGCTGGGTAATATGTTAATTCTATGTTTAGCTTTGTGAGGAACAACTATATTGTTTTCCACAGCATCTGCATCAATTTACATTCTCGTCAGCTATGTATGAGGGTTCCAATTTCTCCACATTCTCACCAACTCTTATCTCCTCCCTCCCTCCCTTCCTTCCTTCCTTCTTTCCTTCCTTCCTTCCTTCCTTCCTTCCTTTCCTTTCCTTTCCTTTCCATCCTAGTGGCTTTCATTGTGGCTCTTATTTCCTTCCTTCCTTCCTTCCTTCCTTCCTTCCTTCCTTCCTTCTTTCCTTCCTTCCTTCCTTCCTTCCTTCCTTCCCATCCTACTGGCTTTCATTGTGGCTTTTATTTGCATTTCCCTAATGACAAATGATATTGAGCATTTTTTCATGTTCTTGCTGGCCATTTGTATATCTTCTTTAGGAAAAGGTCTTTTCAAGTTCTTAGCCCATTTTTAAATTGGGTTATCTTTTTATTGTTGTTGAGGTTTAAGAGTTCTTTATATGTTATGAATACTAGACCCTTATCAGATATATGATTTGTAAATACTTTTTCTCATTCTGTAGTTGTTTTGACACCTTTTGATAATGCCCTTTTACGCACATGTTTTAAATTTTGAAGTCCAATTGTCTGTTTTTTCCTTTGTTATTGGTGCTTTCTTTATGTCATATCTAAGACCCCATAAACAAATCCAAGACCATGAATATTTATCTGTATGCTTTCTTCTAGGAATTTTAGTCTTGTAACTCATATATTCAAGTCTTTGATCTGTTTTGAGTTGATTTTTATATATGGTGTGAGATAGGGATCCAGTGTCATCTTTTTGCATGAGGATACTCAGTTGTCTCAGCACCATTTTTTGACAAGATTATACTTTCTCCATATAGTGGTCTTGATGCTCATTGAAAAGCAATTGACCACAGAGTTTATTTTTGTATTCTCAGTTCTATTTCATTGATTGATATGTCTCTCTTTATGCCAGTACCATAATGTTTAGATTACTATGGATTTGTGGAAAGTTTTGAATTAGGGAATTGAGTCCTTCAGTTTTTTTTCAAGATTGTTTTGATTTTGGGGGCTTCCTTCAAATTCCATATGTATTTTAGAATCAGCTTTTCCACTTCTGAAAATCCATAGGGATTTTGTTTTATCTTCCTTGGCTGCTCAAGCAAATGCCATGCAATGTTTTGGCTTAAACAATGGGAACTTATTTGCTCACGGTTTTGAGGCTAAGAGAAAGCCCAAATCAAGGCATCATCAAGGTGATGCTTTTTTCTCCAATGACTGGCATTCTGGGGTGGGCTGCCAGTGATCCTTCCTTCTGGGATCCTCTGTCACATAGCAATGCATATGACAACCTCTCCTGGTCTCTCCTTTCTCTTCCAGGTCCCGTTGATGTTCAGCTTCTGGCTGCTCCTCAATAGCTTTTTCTCTGTGTGTCTGAATTTCATTCCACATATAAAGGATTCCAGTAATAGTATTAAGACCCAGCCTGAATGAGGTGGGCCACACCTTAACTGAGGTAACCACATCAAAAGATCCTACTTACAATGAATTCACCCCACAGAAATAGATTAAGTTTAAGAATATATTTTTTCTGGGGTACAAATAGCTCCAAACCACGACAGATTTGATAGTGATTTACAGTGATTCTACAGATCACCTTGGGTACAATTGTCATCTTAACAATATTAAGTCTTCTAATCCTTGAACACAGAATGCCTTTCCATTTATTTAAGTCTTCTTTAATTTCTTTTGGCAGTGTTTTGTAGTTCAGTGTACAAGTCTTTCACCTCCTTGGTTATATTTATTCCTATGTATTTTGATTTTTAGTTTCTATTGTAAATGGAATTTTCTTAATTTCCTTTTCAGAATGTTTACTGCTGGTTTTATAGAAATACAATTAATTCATTATTGTACATTGATCTTTATTCTGCAGTCTTGCTGAATTTGTTTGTCAGTTCTAACAGCTTTTATTTTATGTGGATTCTTTAGGATTTTCTGCATATAAGATCATGTCATCTCATATAAAATAAAGTCATTTTGCTTTTTCCTTTCCAATCTGGATGCCTTTTATTTCTCATTCTAGTCTAATTGCTCTGACTAGAACTTTCAGAACAATGTTGAATAGAAGTGATGAGTACCCTTGTCTTGTTTCTGATCATAGGGAGAAAGCTTTCAGTCTTTAGTCGTTAAGTGTAATGTTAGCTGTGGGTTTTTCATAAATGCCTTTTATCATGTTGAAGAAATTTCTTCTATTCCTAGTTTGTTGAGTGTCTTTATGATGAAATGGTGTTGGATTTTTTTCCAAATGCTTTTTTGCACCAGTTGAGATAACCATGTGTTTTTGTCCCTTTATTCTATTAATGTGGTATATTTCCTTGATAGACTTTCATAAGCTGAACTCTTGTGTATCATTTTAAATGCTCTTCCTTTACCTTTTATTTAAATCAAAGCTATTGCTATCAGTGGCATATAGGCTTTGCTTCATTTCATGCAGATGCACTAATTGTGTCTTGCTTACACATGGCATAGGACTGCCTTTGCAACTTAGAATTGCAAGGGAGGTCACAACACGCAGAGTACTTGTTCTGGTTTGCTAATGCTGCCATTATGCAAAATACCAGAAATGGATTGGTTTTTATAAAGGGGGTTTATTTGGTTACAAATTTACAGTACCAAGGCCATAAAGGTGTCCAAACTAAGGCATCAATAAGAGGACACTTTCACTGAAGAACAGCTGATGGTATCCAGAATACCTCTGTAGCTTGGAAGGCATGTGGCTGGTGACTGCTGGTCTTTTGCTCCCAAACTCTGGGTTTCAACTTTTAGCTTAGCATCTCCAGACATCCTTCTGTCTGCAACTCTAAGCGTTCATCTCCCAAGTATCTCTCCAAAAGTCTCTCTCAGCTGCCCTTGGGATGTTTTATGCTCTCTTAGCTTCCCCAGAGCAAACTCTGGGCTAGCATCTCAAAGTGTCAGTAATCACCTAGGCCTGAAACTCTCTTAAGTAGTCCAGTGAACTAATCAAGATCTACCCTGAATGGGCAGGGTCAAATCTCCATGGAAACTTTTAATCAAGAGGTCACACTCTAATCAAAAAGATTAATAAGTCTGCCCCCACAAGATTGCATTAAAGAATATGTGTTTTAGGGGGACATAATATATTCAAACTGGCATACCACTTGAGAATGGGAGCCTGTGGTTTAATGCTTCCCATTTTCTTCCACTGTGCATGTTCCAGTTTGCTAATGCTGCCGTTTGCAAAATACCAGAAATGGATTGGATTTTATAAAGGGGATTTATTTGGTTACAAAGTTACAGTTTTAAGGCCATAAAAGTGTCCAAGCTAGGCATCAACAATAGGGTACCTTCACAGAAGAATGGCCAATGGCATCTGGAACACCTCTGTTGTCTGGGAAGGCACGTGGGTGACATCTTCTTCCTTTGCTCCCAGGTTGTGTTTCAAAGTGGTGTTCTCCAAAATGTCTCTCTTAGCTGCAGCACTGAGCTGCTTCTGTCTGAGCTCTTTTAGGGCTCTGGTAAACTAATCAAGACCCACGCTGAATGGGCAGGGCAACACCTCCGTAAGAAATAATCTACTCAAAGGTATTACCCACAGTTGGGTGGGTTATATCTCCATGGAAACAACCTAATCCAAAGATTCCAACATCTGCCCCTACAAGATGGTATTGAAGAACATGGTGTTCTGGGTGACATAATACATTGAAACCTGCACAGTGCACATGGTTCTGAAGTTAGTTTCATAAGGTTTCTCAGAAGGTCCTGACAGATTAAGATACCAGTTGCTCATGGTGGCACCAACTTGCTAATTCATACTACATACACTCATTTGTTTTCTTTTCCTCCTGTTTCATTCCTCCCACCACTTCATCATACTACTGGGGCTTGCATGCTCAAATAACTTACTCATACATAGTTATTTTTCTCTGGCCCTGCTTTCAGGAAATCCCAGGTCAAGATGGGATTGAGGAATCTGCTGTACTGATACAGTGACACAGCATAAAGTATAGGGAACTGACAGGATGTGATGCAACTCTGAACCCTTCACTTTTCCACCCTTATCAGACATTATCCGTTACTGTAGGACTATTTTGTTTTCATTTCTGTGGGCTCTAATACTGATTTTAGATGTTGGTTTTTAGGTAGTCCCTGAACTCGGTGCAATTTCTTTGCCTCACCATGAAAATTTTCTGTCTTTCCCTTTTGACTCTGGGACAATCTTCTTCAACAACTGCCTTCATTATATTAAAAGAGGATGACTGCCTGGAAAGGGGAGCAATAAGGGTGATTCTTAGGAGTAGATGTGAATTTTGAGTGAGTGGATACAATAATAAACCTCACATTTTTAAACCATTTTATGTCAGTTTTCTGTGCTAAATTTAATCTTCCTAATGACTCTGCAAAGCAGGTGCTATTATTAGTCATATTTTACCATCAAGGAACTGGATTCCAACCCTGGCAACACTGGCTCTGCAGCTTGTCCTCTTAACCACTCTATTAGATGGCCTTAAAATGTTCTTTCTGTGAATGAGTTAAAGTTCTAGTCCTCAAATTCATAAAATGGTTTGAATAATGGCCTCATATAAAGCCAGCAGCCTGTCTGAGATTCTGTCCCTCTTGAAATGAAAACAGAGGCTCACACAAACAAATTGCAGGGAAATTAGAGTTTTGTTTTGTTTTTTTTTAATAGAAAAACCAGTTTTAGGGTATGATGCTATTTTTGATGAAGTCTTGAAACAGACAAAGCTGTATTTAATGGACTTATTCTCTTGACGATACACTCAGTGTTTAAAAATCTCAGAGTTGCTCCTGTGTCTGTGCTGACAGAATCTGGAGATGTTAATTTTTTGTCATTTGGCTTCTAGATGCCCTTGGCACGTGCACCCCTGTGGAATCCAGTTCATCTCCAATCTGTCAGAAGGCATCAGAGGTGGTTTTGACTCCTTATGTCCTGGGCCTGTGCACAAAATGTGTGAGTACACTGAGATATGAGGCCAATTTTACTGTTGTCAAGGGTCTTCTAAAGTGATTTTATAATGATTGTTGTATTGGAATGAACTTATCCTGCATTCCAGGATGAGGAGAGAAGGGTAATGTTTGGTTATGATTAGAAAACAGCTCACTTGTAGTTTGTCATTTCTGCAGCCTCATTCTTTGCTTCAGAGAAGGTTTTGATGAACATGAATCTGAGTTACATCCGAGAAGCTTAACTCAGTGAGAAGAAAAGATTCTTTTCCAGAATTGTTATCAAAGAGCTTAAAGATTACCAAATGATAGAGCATATATTTATTTATATATAAACTTTCCTGTTGCAGGCTAGTATCTGTTTCATTCAAGTTTTAAAGAAGTAACATTAAGATTCCTTTCCTTCTGGTCCTGAGGCAGATTTCTACTCTCTGGATGGAAATCCTGAACTATGGCAGGTTTAGTAAAACTAGTGCTTATATCTAAAAGTGAGAACTTTTCATGCTTCTGGAAACAATTTTGGAACTATTGTATATATTTGTGGCCTGTAAGGAGAATCCAGATGGCTATTCTTGTTTTGAGGGTGACTAGGTGTGGGAAAGCATAATGGCTACTCCTGCTGGGGAGAAAGTTAGGTTTTATGTTTGTTTGTTTGTTTAATTTTTTTTTTTTTTTGAGAATTCAGGCAATGACTCCAGATGTAGGATTGTGAATTTTGAACAAATTACTGAGTTTCCACAGCCCTTTGATGAATATTTACTTACTCTGTTGGAAACCAGAAGAGGGCTGAATGATAACACAGCTGAATTTATTAAATTTTGGAAAATACATAATTTGATTAATTTACATAAAGTTAAAGAGATTATGTTTGAAAATTAGGAATCACTGCCTTCTTTTTTTTTTAAATTAAATTCAGTTTTATTGAAATACATTCACACACAATACAATCATCCATGATATACAATCCACTGTTCACAGTATGATAACATAGTTATGCGTTCATCACCACAATCTATCTCTGAACATTTTCCTTACATCAGAAAGAACCAGAAAAGAATAAAAAATAAAAGTGAAAAAAGAACACCCAAATTATCCCCCCATCCCACCCCATTTGTCCTTTAGTTTTTATCCCCATTCCTCCACTCATCCATACATTAGATAAAGGGGGTGTGATCCACAAGGTCTTCACAATCACACTGTCACCCCTTGTAATCTACATTATTATATAATTGTCTTCAGGAGTCCAGACTGCTGGGTTGGAGTTTGGTAGTTTCAGGTATTTACTTCTAGCTATTCCAATACATTAAAGCCTAAGAGGTGTTATCTATATAGTGCATAAGAATGTCCACCAGAGTGACCTCTCGACTCCATTTGGAATCTCTCAGCCACTGAAACTATTTCGTCTCATTTTGCCTCCCCCTTTTGGTCAAGAAGATACTCTCAGTCCCACGATGCCGGGTCCACATTCATCCCCAGGAGTCATACTCTGCGTTGCCAGGGAGATTTACACCCCTGGGAGTTGGGTCCCACGTAGGGGGGAGGGCAGCGAGTTCACCTGTCAAGATGGCTCAGTTAGAGAGAGAGAGGGCCACATCTGAGCAACAAAGAGGTACTCAGGGGGAGACTCTTAGGCATCATTACATACAAGTTTAGACTCTCCTTTGTGGTAATGAGCTTCATAAGGGCAAGTCTCATGCTCAAGGGCTCAGCACATCAAACCGCCGGTCCCAATGTTTGTGACAACATCAACACCAGTCCAGGTGAGGAAGTCCAACACATCTGCACCTTCCCCCAGATCCTCGGGGCTGGGGAGTGGGAGACTGTAAATATATTTTTTATTATCTGCCCAAATTACTCTAGAATGTGTCACTATTTCACTCCAGCCTATACTAACCTATCGTATCTCACTTCCTATTCAAAGTTCCATGCAATTGTGGTGTTTGAACAAATCGACTGTAGAGTTGTACCGTTTAGAAAATTTAGATCCTGTACCAAATAGATATCTATTCCCTTGGTCTCATATGAAAGTTGAAGTTTTAAAACACAATCAGTTTCAACCTTTACCCCTTGGCCTGGCTTGCCCTGGTCTTAACCAGACCTGCTTCATTCATATCACTAATTGAAGTCTGGGCTCTTTTTCAGCTTTTTTTTTTTTTTTTTTTGACAGTGGCTGTATGCACTAATACTGACCTTCATATCTGCCGAGCTCTAGCTCTGAGTTTCAGGTGTCTCAGAGATATGCATTGTTCCAGAGACCAATCAGGTTATATGCTAGGGGATCAGCATCTCAAAGTTTAGAGATAGGCCTTACAATTCAGGGATAGAGTTAACTGCTGTAAGAGCTTACAGTCTAGGGACTATTACAATTATTGTGTCCACGTTAGGCTATGTCCTAAGATTCAATTCTGAGTTTACACATTGTAGTTAGTCCATATTGGTGAGGCGTCATCCCTCTCACCATGTTTTCTCCAACACTTTTACTCCTATATATATATTTTCCTACAATTTTATAGAGTTATATTCACATACCATACATTTATCCACAGTGTACAATCAGTTGTTCATGGTATCATCATAAAGTTGTACATTTATCACCACAATCAGCACTTGAACATACTGATTACTACAAGAAAAATTGTTTTTTTTTTTTAAGCAATAAGAAAAAATGATAAAAAGAAAAATAACATGTCATACAATACAATATACTACTAAGGAGGAATCACTGCCTTTTAAAAAAATAAATCTCTGTCAGTTCTTAGCTGGATGCTGAGACCATTGTGTATTTCTGGCCCACAGTGTAACTTTCTTTTTCCTCCTTTGATATATACAAGCAGGAAGCCAATTTTCCAATCAGCCAGGCTTCTTGATGAAGTTTGAACTCTTGAGCTAGTGTGTTTGAAGAGCTTTGGGGAGGTTTTTTGTTGAGGCCAGATTGAGATGAGGAAGAAGGTGTTTCTTTTTTGTACTTGCAGACTCTTCTGGTAGGAATGAAAATAAAATCTATGCTCTTAATTAAAGACCAAGCACTAACTAGCTCAACTGAAGAAATTTCCCATGAAATCCTGATAGACTTATGTGATTTACATTTTATTAACTATACTAACCAGGAATTGTGGCAGGGAATAGGTAGCTGTACAAACTAGTCCAAGTAAAAGTTTTATTGTGAGACTTCTGGAGAATTTCAAAGGACCTAGGCATTTTAGCTTTTTAGGAGGGGGGTTAAACATGATAGTTCACTCTCCCATCTTACCTCACAATTTTAGTAGCGAGGCACATCTATGACATTTATATCAGTAACTAGAATGAGGTACAAATGACACCTCCAAAAGGTAATAATCCTTTGTATATAATCTAGCAGTCATTAAAGAATTATGTCTGTTTCAAGGGATTTTCAAATAAATCAATTAAAAAACTTTGTCAATGGGAGTTGATTTTAAATATTTCCTTTCCCAGAATTTCTTGTCACCATGTGATGGAATTTTCTTTCAGATCAGTCATTGAACACACTGAGTCACTCTTTTCAATTTCAAAACTTGTCCTTGTCCTTTTGATAATTTGTGTGATTATTCTTCAACCCTCCCCCCCTCCAAGTTAATACATCAGATATATTGACTTAACTTCTATAAACATTCTCTATTTTGATAGAAGCATCTATGTTAAGAGAGTCTAGTTCCCTTACAGTCCTTTCAGGCATAATTTTTTCTTGGAGACATCTACCCTAGATGCATTTTGGGACTTTTCCTTATCTTTTTTTGGGGTGGGGGTGGGGGGTGGGTGGGGCTGATTCACTCTTTATTGAATCTGTTTCTTGATTTACTGGCAACTTTTCAATGGAGTACATTTTCCAGAAGATTCCTGAATTGGATACACAGGAGGTAAAATTTTGTGGCCTTGAGTATACCAGAATACGCTTATTCTATAATTACACTTGATTACTTTGGCTAGGTACTGAATTTTAGGTTGGAAATAATTCTCCCTCAAAACTCTGAGGTTTTCCTTCATTGTCTTCTAGTTTTAGTTTTAGATCCAGGAACCTGGCCCCATTTGGATAACAGATTCTATGTTTTGGTTTCTCTCTTTCATGTTAGAAGCTTTCTCCATATGTTGGGTTATTGTGGGCTGTTTTTCTACATTTAAGAGTAAGTCCCTGAAAATTATTTGGAAAGTCTGTATACCTGGGGTTTATTGACTGTTGAGGTTCAGTATAATGTAGTAAAGATATTTCTTTGCGAGACCCTAAATTTAATATATGTATGTGTTTTCTCTGGGTCTTTTATTTTCTCTAGAGAAATTCTTTTGACTCTTATACTTGGAGGGTAAAAGCCTAGTTGCCAATGTTCTGGGAACTGAGCCAGGAAGTGGCCTGTGGGTCTCAACATTAATACTCTGATTTGCATTTAATCCCCTATTTCTCAGTAGAACATCTCACCCTGTGTTCCCTTGTACAAACCTCTACAGATAGTAAACCTCTCATCTTCTGTTGGGTTGAGGGAAGGGATCTGGCATCTAATTGTTTCTTAGGCATCCGTTCAACTATTCCTTCTGTTTTACACACACTCTCCCTCCTGCCCTCCCGCTTCCACCCCACATATCCATAAACCTCCATCTTCAAAGATATTTGGTGTTTCCAGATCCTGAGTCATTCTGGTTTTGAAGTAAAATAATCAGCTTCCTATTGGCTTCCTTCACTTCAGGTTGAGGTTTCAAATTTATCTGGTTTGTTAAACAGTTATTGATCATTGATCTACTTTCCAATTTCAGAAACATTTTTTGATACTGCTTGTCTAGTATCTTCTCTCCTATTCTCTTTATCCTTATGGATTTCTAGGTTTGAAAATTCTTTTACTGTCAGTATAATGTGCTTTTGAAAGGGTGGGGGGTAAATAAATGGATGTGTCCAATGTCTTATGTTTAATCAGAAGTTCATAAAGTATTTTAAGGCAGTATGTACAAATGATAGTGATATCCTGATATTTTGACGTTAATATTATTTAAAATATTCTCAATTTATCACTATAATATCTGCAAGTAAATGATGGCTTGAATTCTTTAAAAACATGAAGGCCTGCCTTCCTCAGCTCCATGCTGCTTTCTCAGTGGAGGAACTAATTCACCTGAAACCTTTGCAGAGCCTCCTGCCTGTGTGCTCCAGTTGCACTTGGCAGATCCTTCAATAGGAGCACTTACCATAGTTCCTTCTAATTATCTGTTTGTTCATCTTTTTTCTTACTAAGTGCCAGCTTCTCAGGAGTAAATATTAAGTCTTATTCATCTTTGTACTCTCTGGCCTCAGCGGTGTACTTGATATGTAGTTGGGTGCTCAAAATTTGTTTACTGAAGAATGTTGAATGAATGTATTAATAATTTGCCTAAGTTTTCAAAGAACTTTTAATGTCCCATATTGAAAGTAATTATTTTCCACTCTTTTACTCTTTTCCTCCACTCTGTTATCCCTACCTGCCTTACCACCCCTGCTTCCAACAAGCAATATGTATATATACATCCCTTAAACTAAGTGGGCATAAGTATATTTCTATTGATTACTTGTTTAATTGTTTGAGGTATTTCAAAATAGTTTCCACCAATGAAGCAACATTATTTTATATGTTTAAAATTTATGAGCATTCATCCAAACATTCTTGCCTATTAGAACCAAGAGGGATGGTATATGATGGGAGCCAATTTTAGACACAATTGTTAATTTAATTGAAGAGTTATTACTGCTCATTTGTTACCTGCAGAATACTGTTGGAAAGAAAAAAAGAGTAAGGAAATAATCCTACCGTTAAGGAGCTTACATTATAATAAGGGAAAAACTATAGGACAGTGTGGTGGTTTGAAGCTGTATGTACCCCAGAAAACATGATTTTAAACTTAATCCACTTACAGTGAACCTATTGTAAGTAGGGCCTTTTGGTTACTTCAATTAAGGTGTGGCCCAGCCCAATCAGGATGCATCTTAGTTAATCCTATTACTGGAGTCCTTTATAAGCAGAATGAAATTCAGGCAGAGAGAAAGCTGAGAGTATGCAGAGAGAAGCTGTAGATCAATGGAACCTGGGAGAGAAGGGAGAGACCAGGAAACACGGCCATGTACCTTGCCATGTGGAAAGCTAAGGTCCAAGGATCACCAGCAGACAGCCCCAGAATGCCAGTCTTTGGGGAGAAAGCTTTGCCTCGATTTGGACTTTGTTTTATCCTAAAACAGTGAGCAAATAAACTCCCATTGTTTAAACAAAACCATTGCATGGTACTTGCTTGAGCAGCCAAGGAAACATAACAGATGGTGTCCTATAGAAAGGTAAAAATAATGAGTGTATTGAAATTCAAAAGAGAGAAAGTTCACAAATGTGTGGAATCAGGAAGGGCTTTTTGGAGGAAGTAGCATTTCAATTGTGTTTAGAAGAATGGAGGAAAGGAGAGAGAATACAGTGGAGAGGGAGGAGAAAGTAGTTTAAGAGAGGGGGAAAAACACAAAACTAGATGTGTTTGGTAATAGGAAGTGAATAGTTTATTTGGTTAGGGATTAGAGGATATATAAGGGTTTAAGGAAGAAAGAACTAGAAAATGTAGGCTGAACACATTTTGTAGAGGACTTTTAATTTCAGCCTAGGATATTTTTGCTTGATGAAATAGCCAATGAAGAGATATTGAAGGTCTTAAGCTGGGGAATAATAATATTTGAATCATGATATAAGAATCAGTGAGGCAGACAGGTGGAAAGAGGGGAAACAGGAGTGGGAGAGACCCATAACAAAGCTACTGCTGTAGCCTGGGAAGAAAATATGAGCTTCTGAGAAGAGTAAAGGCAATAAGAATAGAGTATAACTTTTATTTACATATTCATTATTACCTTTATATATATATATTACTCTTCCATTGTTTACTTATTTGTTGTCTGTCCCCTCCCACTAGAATATAATCTCCCTGAGGGAAAGAGTGTCCTTCATCCTGTTCAGTCCTGATCTCCAATGTCTAGAATAGTGCTTTTGAAATTGTAGATGCTCAGGAAATGCTTCATGAAGGAAATAAGGAGACAGAGAAGGAAAAAAAAAATGAGACAGAAGGGAAATCAAGCAGGATAGTCTCAGGTGCATGAATTAAGTAAAATAAATTCAAATAGGGCAGTAATCACAATTAAGTCAAATGGAGTGAACTCTCCAATTAAAAGACAAAGACGGTCAGATTGGATTTTAAAAATTCTAGTTGTATGCTATCTAAAAAGATATAAAACATAGATACGGCAAAGATGAATGTAAAAGGATTATAAAAGTATCCTTGGCAAATACTAACCAAAATACAGCTGCTGTCACTATACTACTTTCACACATAATAGATTTTAAACTAATATGAAGTTTAAAATAATAAATGGAACAAATAACTATGCATATTTTAAAAAAAATTATGTGTACCTAATAAAATTACATCAACTATATAAAGTGTATATTAAAATATATATGTATGAAACATAAGTGGACATAACTGCATGGAATATTGACAAATGCACAACCCATAAATGAGATTTTAACACACTGACATGATCTTCATTTAATGGAAATATAGTGAATTCATATAGGTAAGTTTCTATTCAAGCACTCATGGGATATACAGGCTGAATGGAAAAAAGGAAGACATTCCAGACTGGAGGAACAGCATAAGCTAACAGACAAAGAACAAAGAAAGAAAAGAATATGACTGATGCACAGAGGGCACCGGGGATAGAATGGGTGGTAGAGGGGAGGGACAGGCATATGGGGGCCCGGTGGGCTTGAAATGAGATTGAAGGTTTCAAGTTAGAGAGTAGCACAATTGGACTGTGTTGGGAGCATCATTCTGATGAGACAATGGAGAATGCAGTGAGTGGGAGAGCTTGGGATAAAGAACAGTTGGGAGACCATTCAAGAGTTTAAGCAAGGAACAATGAGATCCTGAGTTAAGGCAATACCAGCAGAGATTAAAAGGAAGATCTGTTTTTGATTAATGTTATGAAAATAGAATTGTAGGTACAAGGTGTCTTACTGAGTAGGAAAATACCAGTATGATTCCCAGGTTTCTGGAATAGGAGGATGATAGTGCCATTTCCCAAGACAGAATCTGTAACCGGAGGACAGATTTAAGGGGATACTTGTGACACTTGAGGTTTAAAATAAAATTTAAGTTATCTAATTTTATGAATTAATTTCATAAGTTTAAAATGCTTGTGATAGTACAATAAAAGAAAATTTCATACTTTCCTGTTGAGGGTTTTTTGTTTGTTTGTTTGTTTTGTTTTTTGTCACTGGTTAGTATGGCTTCTCTGACTTATGACTATAAAGAGCACCTGAGGATGGGCAGACCTGGGTTTAAGTCCCGGCTCTGCCATTGCTCTGTGACCTTGGTTCTATTTTATGTGTAAGTGATTTTGTCTTTTTGCTAAACAGAATGCACGTGACTTCCTGGATTCACCTTTCCCAATCCATTCCTTAAAGTCTCATCTCTAAACACTATTCAAATTTAGGCCATGTCACTCAGATTGCCCACAAATACACAGTCTGAACCAGTGAGTGTGTGTGTGTGTGCTATGCCTAATGAGTTCAATCAATTCAATTCAGTTCAGTTCAATTCAATTCAATTCAATTCAATGCCATTCCACCAACATCTGATAGGCAGAATGGTATAAGCAGTTTCAAAATCTTTTGCTTCAGACTTTATGTTCTTTTTCTATTTTAAGTAGTAGTCCTTGAAAAGTCAAAAATTTTGATAATCATAGTGATGATTATGATGATGAAGATGATAAAAAGAGAACTTATGACTCAAGCATTTTAAATGTAATTGTTACAACAACATCACACTAGAATTGTTGTTAGCTCTATTTTAAATTTGAGGAAACAGATTCTGAGAACTTATTTAAGTTCTCAGAAGTCACACAGCAAGCAAGAGGTGAGGCTGGTATATAATTCTAGCTCTGTGACTCCAGTGTTTACATTCTTAATATTTGTGCAAAATGCAATGGAAAATTTGTCTTGGATTTGATCAGTTAAAAATGCTGTTTATAAAGAACCTTCCTATACTTGAGACTATGCTGCCTTAGGCTTCTCAGAAGTCACAAAGTATATCTTGTAAGTCAGACAAAAACTGTGCTCCTCATACAGAGAAAAGAGTTGTATCTCTTGCAGGAAATGAAACTGGTTAGCACAAATTTGTTTACAGTATTTCTCCTCTGTCATAAATACATATTTTCTTTTAGACTTTTTACTGATAAAACCACTTTAAAGCTTTGCTAAGTATGGTTTTGTGCACCATTTTAATATTTTTTTTAAGGTTGAACTGTGGCACTTTTTTCTTTAGAAAAGGTTAACAGCAACGATCTATTTTGCAGGATGGTTGAAGTATTTGATGACTTATAATTATCACTTAGTGATAGGTTTTCTAATAATGACCTTAGCAGATGTCATGGCCGTGCTGGGGTCTGTGCCAAACGAGGGTCAGTTTCTGAGAACCCAATTGTACACTACAACTTATTAAAATTAAAAATCATCTGCAAATTGTCCTTAGCCCTTGCCATATTCTGGGAAAGCCTCCAAAAGTTCCATCAGATCATATGGTGTATTTTTGCTTAATGTTAATAATAGTAGTAATAATAGTTAGGGTTTATATTAGTTAACTAAATACCATGTGTAAGGAACTGTGCTCAGTGGTTTACATGCTCTACTTAACCCCCCAAACAGCATTTGGTGCTGGATATCGTTATTATCCCCATTTTATAAATGAGGACCACAAGACTCAGAGAAGTAAAGAACTTGCCCGGGGTCACACAGTCAGTATGTGCCTGGGTTGGGATGTGACCAAAAACTTTGCTTGCATTGTTCAAAGCCTCGATAGATGGAATTTGCATAGTTTCAGTCAGCAATGGAAGAAAACAGAACTACCGTTTGTTTCTGTGGCCTGACACCTGGGCCATCATTCGTGACAGCGTGATGCACTGTTACTGATTCCAAGTGTCAGTTGAGAATGGCTGATGCAATGGTCCGATAGCACTCACATTTGTTGGAAAATTCTATGTTGATCTTACACACACACAAACACACACACAAAACAAAACAAAAACTAGTTCCTAGAGCGGCCGAGGTTGGCTTTTTCGGTCATGGGGCATAATTTGAGTGCTGGGGATTCGGCATGCCCGAGGTGTGAAGATGATGATGTACTTCCTGAAGGCATGAAGGCACTCAGAAATAAAGCAAGGCCAGTGGACTGTCATTTGTTGTTCTTCCTGCTCAGACTTTTAAAAAGAAACTAAGGTCAATTAACTGGGAAGCTTAACCTCTCTTAGCATGTCTTTCTTTGCATAGGCTTTTAGCCTTTTAAATAAATCATTTTTCTCTTCTCACCCTCCCCACCCCCTTTCCTTTTTGAACACGTTCTTGGATTTTTCATGCTGGGCCTAAGGAGCAGACTGCTTATATTCAAGAATGATTTGGAGGGGATAAAGTGTGCAAGATTTTGAATTCTTGCCATAAGTCCCTGGCAGACAGCCAGGCAGCCTCAGAGGAATAAGGCTAATGAAGGGAGGGTAAAGACGATCCGGGGAGGGCGGCTGGTAATGCAGTATTCATTTAATTGGGAGCAGGTACCGGTGCAAACTTCTCCATTTTAATTGGAAAAAGGGAAGGGGATTGTTAAGGAAGAAGGAAAAAAGAATGCATAAAGTTTTCAAGCCGAAGAGCCAAAGGCAGCCCTGTCTATGCCAGAGAAAGAACTCAATTTAGGGCAATTTGCTCTGCAAGCTGGGCTGCAGCTTCCCCTGGGAATAGGGATGAGGAAGAAAATGAAACCAAAAGAGAACTTGATAAAATCACCTAGCACAGACAATCTCAGTAGAATAGGTTTTACTGAGTTAAATCTGCCCCAATCAATATGATTCTTTTCATATAAGTTACAAATAAAAAGCCGCAAGATTACAATAAAAATCGAGACTGGGGCACTGCTGATGTTGCACCTGGGAGTCTTAAGAACTTGTTATGGAATATATGTTTTTGCAACTATAATGTTTGTTTTTCTTTTCACCCTGGTCATGCGAATCAACTCTTTGCTCCCCTCTACCCTTCCATCCAATTTTATATATTGTTTTTAAAAAACAACAGTGGAAGCTCTTTCAGCTTAATTTCTCTTGCACTAGAAGTTCGAACATCAGTGGTTTCCTTTTGTCTTGAAATGTGTTGAATTGAACAAGGGGCTGATTTCTCCTGCTAATGATAAACAAAGAGATTTCTTCCTATTGTACTTTTTTGTGACATGAAAATATAGAAACTCTAATGTATGATTAGGAAAGAGAGAGACAAGATATTCATTCAATGTAAGAGGAGGAGAAATCAATGTTTTAGATGCACACAAGAGACCATTAATCAAAATAAAATATCCTGTAATTTCATATTTAATAACCGTCAGTTTCCAATAATCTTTGTGTTGCATAAATAGGAGTTTTGATAAGCTGATGGTTTTAATGCCACAGCTTTAATTTTGATCCTCAGTAAATAAGGAGGCAGAAGACCTAGCAGTAATACATTTTAGTTTTTCTTCCAGTGTGGTTGACTAAGTTGAGGAAGAACTTGGAGAGAAGAGTCTTTATTTTGGTATGCAAAAGTAAATATTAAAAATAAATACATTGAGCTTATTTAGCTCTCAAGTTCCTTGGCAATTTTTTTTGTGCTATTAAATTTCTTTAAAATGATTCATAATGAGAATAAAAGGACCATGGTTGCCTTTTTATAGGTAGATGCCACCTTTGGTATAATTAATTGAATATGCCATTTTGTTAAAAAAAAGGTGAATATGAACATTCTATCTCTTTCATAATTGTGCTTGTGGATTGAGAATATTTTTGCTCTTACATGCTAACAGAATGTGGCCTGCCTATTAGACTTTACCTCAATTATTAGAAATTTAGGATTAGAATTAAAAAGACACTTTCCTGGACAGGAAAAAAGGGTAACTTCTTAAAATATGGTGCAGTTGTCACCCCAAATATTCCCCCACTAAAATCCCATGTGGGATTAATGGATCATTGTATATACCAAGCATATTAATAAAGGACTTCTCTGTGCTAAGCACTGTGGAGGATGCAAAGATGAAAAAAACATAGACCCTTTCCTCAAGAAACTTACTTTCTAAATGGAAAACCCAGAAAACCGAGACAGAAATAAAATTCAAAGATTAAATAGAAAACAAACAGCAGAAGAAAAAATGTTCCACAGCAATATTTAATTGATTAAGTCTCAAACCATATTTTTAAAGTTTTCCATGCATAACTTGCAATTACCTAGAGTATCTCAATATGGACAATTCACACCACATTTTATGAGGAGCAGTAGATCAAAGAAGTTTGGTGAAGGCTGTGAAGGGTTTATGGAGCGGAAGATACGTGACCTGGTGTGTATTTAGAAAGGCAGGGGAGAATGTGGGAGGTTATACCAAGTTCAGGAAAAGATAAACTTTGATAAAAGATAAGGGTCTGGGAAGGAAGTGGGAGAAACAAACATGTTTGTGGAATATTGACCGTAGCAGATATTCTATTAGAAAATTAGTAGGACCTAGTTGAGGCCAGATTTTGAAGATTTTGATGGGAATGTTTTCCTTTTCCTATAGTGGCAAAGGGTATAAAGGGTTTTGATTAAAAGATTTTTTAAAGGAAGGATAACAGGGTTATTTTAGGAAGACTAACCCAGTGGCAGCCGGTGGTGTATATGATAGGATGGGTGCCTCACATGTGCACACAATCCCAGTTTTTCTCTGTTGAGAGATTCTTTCTCTCCTGTGTTGTTCCCCATGGATGGAGTCTCTGTGCCCAAATCTGCTTCACTGAGCTTCACCTCTTGCCTGTGCTGACAGTGGCCCTCAGATCTTCCCTAGTTGCCACTGGCAGTGCCCACAAACCTGCCAGCCCTCAGGGTGCCACAGAAGTGCAGACTGCAGACAAAGAGCAGGGAGAAAGTTTCCTTCCCTAACTTGGTACTGCACTTACGATGAGTCACATGAAGACCCTCATGAAAAAAATTCCAGCAGCTTCTGTCTCTCAGGCATCTCTAAAGTATCTCAGAAAGTCTATTAGATAGTTCTGTCACCTTCTCATCTTTACCTCTGGAACCAAAGGAACTCAAACCTGGGTGGGTTGGGTAGTGAATAAATGATATTTCCTTTGTCATTCACATCTCCCCCACCTTGGTAGCTTTGGTCCCAACTAAACTTTTCATTTCTTCCTCAATTACAAAATATAACTTGTAGGTAAATCAATAGTTATGAACAGCTTACTGGTTTGTTTTAATATGAGTGGATGGGAGAAGGGGCCATTTCTACTGTTCACCCACCTAAAATGTTCTCTGGGACTCTGGTTCTACATTCTGCTATTTTTAGTCTCTGGAAAAACAGTGAAATAGGTGGTTTGCTTTCATCTCACTCCCACTGGAACATATATTAAAGAGATACAAAAGATTAAAATACCTTTGAGGGTGGGAGAGACTTTCAAACAGTTGTGTTTTTTTTTTTTTTTTTTTTTTTTTCCCCTGTAGGGTTATTGATTGTCAGCACCTATTTGCTATATTTTGAGGAAGGGGACTGGGGCTCTTTCAGCCAAGGCTTTTCTCAAAATATGCCACATAGGTTACCACCTGCTTCATTCATATAAAAGATGGCTCTGATCTGATAACTTGGGCATATTTCTATGAAAAAGGGAGCTAGAATTGCTTGAAAGGGATCTAATATTACAAAATTGAAATGTAATTGAACTGAATATGTTGCTTTGTAAGGAAAAGGTAAAATTCTTTTTTGGGGGTATTTATATATTTGGAATAAGAATAATTTATAATATATAATTATAAATAATATAATTCATTTCAATAATACCAATGTCACAGCTGAACAGTTATTTGAAAAATGCATTAACTAAGAACCTGTTTGTAGACAAATTATGGATGAGAATTTATTAGTATACATATGGCCTTGTGCCTTTTTGAGAGCTGTCATTTTATACAAATTTTAATTGAAGATATATCTCATCTGGGGAGTATATACTTAGGAAATTCAACATATTCTTTCTTACAGACAGCACCAGTGACTTTATTAGTATAGAAAGAACCAAGTTCAAGTGTCAAAAGCAAGTTAAATCATAGATTTTATTAGACAATAACAGGTTCAGATTCAAATAACATTTATGGAGCTCCTAATTTGGCCACACATTGTGTTATTATAGCATATCTATTATTTAACCTACAATTCTTCACAGACACTAGTGATTTCAGTGTTCATATTCACATTGTACAGATGAGAAATGTGAGGTCCAGTTAAGTTTGACAATGGCTCCATGTCTTTTGAATAACAGAGTAGGAACTGGAAACCAGGTTTTTCTGAGGCCAATGTGGAAGTTAATTAGTGATTTTGCTATCATTAAATTTATGACTCCAGTCCAACTTCCCTTTAGCCCAAAATCTACAATATACTTCCGGAACTATTCGAGTGTCATTCTTGTGTATTGCTATACACATTTGGTGGGTGAGGGCCAAATATGAGATTAAATTCCTACTTCTGACAGGAATATCCCTTTAATATAGAGGTATCATTGTGGTAAACAAATGGCACATGATTCTTTTTTAATTATTCTTGTTTAGATGATAAGACGCTGTTAAAGAAACTGATTTCAAGCTGACTTCTATGTCCTTTTGATATGCCTTTATCAATCTTTGAGCAATTTCATGCTTTCTGGCTCAGTAAGATGTTCTAAACTTACCTTGTACTTTCCCTGCCCCAGAACCGGAATTAGCCAAGAAGCCCTCATTCCTTTTAGTAGGGAATTGTAGTTAGAAACCAAGATCTGGGTTTCTGTGGCTTCTATGCACTTTCAGAGGATAAAGCTAGAAAAATTTGTGTGTACATATATGTATGTGTACATGTACGTGTATCTGTAAATGTATATGTATATGTGTATATATATGTATATGTATCCCTTATGCTGATATCTACATTTCAGGGTTCTTTCATACTTTTCACCATTCCATATTTGAATCTTACTTTTCTAACAATGAGAATCCTGACTACCAACAGTATCAATAAATATACTCATTTACTTTATACTACAGTACCCACAAAATATTTTCACAATTACCACACTAATACTACTATCAAGAGCAAAGCTGCTAAGTAAATTTAAAATTTCTGAAATTCTTTTTGTCCTTAAAAATATATCCTATTAGGGGTTTATATTCGTAGTACTATACTCAAAAGTTATTTTGTGTATGCGTGCTTATGTTTTTTTGATTTGATACATGATTAAATTCATTTGTTTCTATTTGTATTCACTTTTAGTTCATTGATTTTTTTTTTTGATTAAATAAAGAGTTTATGTGACTCACATCAAATACTAGGGATGAAAAGTTTATTCGAAGGAGTTTGATTGTTTTTCCTTTCTCTTTTATCTTATTCTCACCTACTATCTTTAGGAAACCATTTTCATTAGTTTCTGCCTCACTTTTCATGGATGCCTATTTTGCAAAAATGAGCAATACATATACAAACTGGTAATGTGTGAGTTTTCTTCATTCTCTTCATTCTACAAATTAGGTAACATGATTTTTTCATTTAACAATATATCCTGGAAATCACTCCTTATCAGTGTGTAACTACACGGTACTCCATTGTGTGGATATACTGTAGTTTATAAAAATCTATTGCTTTCTACTGCTGGGCAATTCAACTGTTTTCAACATTTTGCTATTATAATTAATGTTGCAATGAAAATCTTTGTACATGTGTTCTTTTGTAGTTGTGGAGATATATCCTCAGGGTAAATTCCTAAGTAGGAATTGCTGGGCCTAAGGGTATATTTAGTTTTGTTAGAGATTGTCATATTCCCCTTCATCAGGGTGGTATAATATGTTCTCACCAACAGTTTCTTCACAAACTCACCAAGAGAGTGGATTGTCAACTTTGGATTTGTGTCAATCTGATAACTGTGAAATGGTCAATCAGTACAGTATTCATCTGCATTTGAAAAAATTAAGTGATCTTGAGTATATTAGATGTATTTTAGGGCCATTCATATCTTTTTCTGTGAACCATATGTTCATGTTTGTTGTTCATTTTTCAGAGTTCTTTATATTTTTGGAATTTTAGCCATTTATTTGGAATATATATTGCAAATATTTTCTCACATTTTTTCATTTTTGTTTTTGTATTGCTTATGGTATTTTTCCCTTGAAAAAGTTATTTTTAATACTATAGTAGTTGAATTTATCAATCTTTTATTATATCTTGATTTGAGTCCAAGTTAGAAAGGCTTTCCCCATACTGAGATTATAAAAGAGTTCACCCATGTTCTTATTGTAGTTCTTGTATGGGTTTATTTTTTATGTTTAGATATCTGATCCATTTTTACTTTGTTATATGTTTGAGGTCTGGTATTATATTTTTTCAAAAGGATATACATTATATTGAAATCTTCTGTTAAAAAATACATAATGCCAGCTTATTATACATTAAATTTATATGTGTACTTGGGTCTATCTTTGGACTTTCTATTCTGTTCCATTCAAACTCCCATATCACACTGTCTTAATTATATCTTAACATCTGTTTGGGTAGGTACTACTTATTGTTATTTTAGAAAGATTTTTCCATAATTATTTTCCCATATAAATTTTGAAATCAACTTATCTGACTTCAAAACAAATTTTTATTATGGAGTTCACATTAGGTTATATATTAACTTGGTGAGAATTGACAGCTTCATAATGTTACTTCATCCTAATCAAGAAGAGGTCTATTTTTCCATTTGTTCAAATCTATTTTTTTGCCTTTCAGAGTAAAGTTTGCTTCAATTGTGTCTTTCATATAGCTTCTAAGTAGAACAAATATTTTAAAAAGTATTTAATAAGTCTTTAAATTTTGTGGCTATGATAATTAGGGGTTCTCTTCTATTTTATTGAATGATTAATATTTACATATATGGAATACTGATTTGTGTATATTATTTCTATTTCTTGCTACTGTACTGAATTATTTAATTTTTGTTTTAGTCTCATATTGAATTCTCTTGAGTTTTACATGCCATTTCAAATAGACTGTTTTAATTATTTTGCATTGTTATGTCTTCAGTTTTTCCTTTTTTCTCATTTCATTGTTTATCAGTTATCAATGCAAAGTTAAAATTGGAGATAGTGGAAATCCTTGCCTTGATCCTGCCCATAGAAGAAATGTCTGAATTTTCCTATTACGTCATGTCAATAATTCAGTCAAATATTGGTTTTAGCACTTATCTATATATTCAGTAATTATCATTTATTGTGTGTTTTTGAAAAATCTAGAATGGGTGTTGAAATTTATTGAGGCCCTTTTCAAATTTTCAAAGTCTATGAACATAATCATATGAGTTCTCTTCTTAGATTTATTTCCATGGTGAAGAACATGGGTGGATTTCCGAATATCACATTCTTGAAATAAATTCCATTGTTCATAATGTATTTTTATATGTACTGTTGGATCCTGTTTGCTCATATTTTGTTTAGAATTTTTCAGAAATATTCATAAATTGTATTGTTCTTTTTTTTTTGGTCATATTTACCAGGTTTAGGTATTGAGGTTTTGTGTGCTCAAAAACAAATCATAATTTGGAACAATTTAGCAACATTAGACTTATTTTCATCTTTGGAGGATTTTTGGAATTCCCCTGTGAAACAATCTGAGCCTGGTGTTTATATGTGGAGTAATTCCTTGATAATTTTCTCTGTATCTTCTTTGGAAATTGGTTTGCTTACACCTCTAATCTCTACAGAGATCAATTTGATAAATTGTGTTTTACTAGGGAATTATTGATTCCATATAAATTTTCAAGTTTATTTGCATATAATTTTGAAGAGTGTTTTTTTTTAACCTTAGATCTGCAATTAGATATACTTGATGCTCATCATCTGTTATTCTATGACATTTCTGCAGACATCTCAGTATTGGATGAGACTTCTCCTTCAGTAGATTCCCAGATATGGGCTTCTGGATGTAGTATTTCCTGAGATTTTTACATTTAAAACTATTTCTTATAGACCTGATATTTGAAGGACAGTTTCAATAAATATAAAAATCCATAGCTCACATTTTCCCCTGAATTTTTTTGAAAATATTTTTCTGTTGTTGCTTTGCCTCACATTGCATTGTGAAAATTCTGATACCAATATTATTTGCTTTCCTTTATAAATGTCTTGGATTTTTTGTGTGGGGACCCCAAAGAGTTTTTTTCTTTACCTTGAAACGTGAATAGTTTTATTGCATATGCTTCAGTTGACTGGACTGGGTCAATTTTCACAAATACATTGTGGTCCCTTTCATTATATGAGCTCATATCCTCTTTTATTTCTGGAAATTTTTCCTGGATTATGGTTTTAAATATTAGTCTTGTTCTGTTTGTTTTTCTTCTTCAGAGACTCTAATTATATGGGCATTGGATCCTTCTTGCCTATTTTCAGTGCCTCTCACTATCATATCCTTTTTACCTCTTCATTTTATTTTCATTATGTTGGTTTTTATTCCTCTCCTAAATGTCTCCTATTACTTTTTAGTTAAATATATTCTCCCTTAGTCATGTGTTGATTTAGTCTTCATTTCTTAAGTGTGTTTTCTTTTTCTTCTTTCCTGGCATTTGCTTGACTCTTGTTTCACATTTCTTTTAATCACATTTCTAAACCTTCACCTTTCTGTTTTAAAGGCTATTTGTTTCCTGTTAGGATCCTGGATTCCAGTTTTTTCCTGCTTTATCATTTGCGGGGGGTGGGTGGGGTTTTATCAGCTAAGACATTCGTTTCATTCATTTTTTATTTTTTTGTTTCAAAATAATTTCAATCTCACAGGACAATTGCAAAAATAATACAAACCCAACTGAGAGAACTCTAATTTAACCCCACTACCCAGATACCCAGATCCACCAGTTTTAACATTTTACCACCTTTGTTGCATCATTCTATCCACCTATGTTGTATCATTTAACCTATCTATCTTTCCAACTATCAATTCATCTATCTATCTATCTATCTATCTATCTATCATCTATCTATTCTGAACATTTGAGAGCAGTTTGCACACATGTACAGTTCCTACAAACAAAGATATTCACTTATCTAATTACCTTAAGTGCAGTTATCATGTTCAACAAATTTAGCATTGATATAAAGCTTACGTCCTATATTCCAATTTTTTCTTAGGCTCCATTAAGGTCATTCTGAGCCCTCTTTCCTTTATTCTTAGATCTCATCCAATATCATGTATTGCATTTACTTCTCATTATCTTTTTAGTCTCTATTTCTTTCTCTTTTTTTCATTGTGAAAATATATATACAACATAAGTCCACCCATTTTAACCCTACCCAAGCATATTATTAAATGGGATTAATAATGTTCAAAATATTGCAGTACTCTCACCACCATCGATTACTATCACTTTCCCTTTACCCCAGACAGAAATCCTACACTCGATTTGCATTAACTCCCCATTGCCCCTGCCCCCACCTCTGATAAGCTGTACTCTACTTTCCATCTCTATGAATTCTCATATGCTCTGATATTTTCTTTGTGGTTATCATGGGGTTTACATTTGACATCTTAAATCTATGACAATTTCATTTGCTTTGATACCAACTTACACCTTCAATAGCATACATAAACTATCTTTGTATATTCCTCCATCCCTCCACCTTTATGCCACAAATTACGTATTAATAAATTCTGAGTCCAAAACCATTGATTTATCATTAAATTTTATGTATTTGTCTTTCAGGTACTCGGAAGTAAACAGTGAAACCACAAATAAAAAATACAATCGTACTGGGATTTATATTTTCCCATATGATAATGTTTATCAGAGATCTTTATTTCTTCATGTAGCATCAGTCATTTGTCTAGTATCTTTTCCTTTCAACATGCAGAATTCCCTTTAGCATTTATTATAAGGCCAATCTAGTGGTGATGAGCTCCCTCAGCTTTTGTTTATCTGTTAATCTCTCCTTCATTTTTGAAA
Organism: Choloepus didactylus; assembly: GCF_015220235.1. Taxonomy (NCBI): domain Eukaryota; kingdom Metazoa; phylum Chordata; class Mammalia; order Pilosa; family Megalonychidae; genus Choloepus; species Choloepus didactylus. The sequence goes on along the minus strand of NC_051313.1, from coordinate 54,037,846 downwards.
AAGTGTTTTTCTGGACATAGAGTTCTTGGATGGCAGTTTTTCTTTCAGCACTTTAAATATGTCTTCCCATTGCCTTCTTGCCTCCATGGTTTTTGATGAGAAATCAGTATTTAATTTTATTGAAGCTTTCTTGTATGTGACATGTTCCTTCTATATCATGGCTTTCAAAATTCAGTCTTTATCTTTAGCATTCGACAGTCTGATTATAACATGCTGCATCATGGGTCTATTTGAGTTTATCCTATTTGGAGTTTCCTGAGAATCTTGGATGTGTATATTCATGTTTTTCATTAAATTTGAGAAATTTCAGCCATTATTTCTTTGAATGTTCTCTCTGCCTTTTTCTCTCTTCTCCATCTGGGAATTGGTACACCAGGTGGTGTCCTACAGATTCCTCAGGCTCTGTTCACTTCTCTTCATTCTTTCCTCTTTCTGCTACTCAGACTGGTTTATTTCAATTGTCTTATCTTCAAGTTCACAGATTCTTTCTTCTGCCACTCCAATCTGCTGTTGAACCCCACAAAGGAATTTTTAATTTCTGTTACTGTGGTCTCCAGCTCTGTTTGGTTCCTTCTAATAATTTCCATCTCTCTATTAAATTCTCTTTGTGTTTATCTGTTGTCTTCTGGTTTAATTTAGTTCTCTGTCCATATTTTCCTTTAGCTTTTTGAGCATATTTAGGACCATTTTAAAAAATTCTTTGAGTAGAATTTTCCTAGTCTGATCCTCCTCATTGATAAATCCAATTCTTAATTATTCTCCTTTGTCTGGGCCATTGCTTCCTGTTTCTTTGAATGCTTTGTAATCTTTTGTTGAATCCTGGACATTTTGAAATTTAAATGTGTTGTCCCTGATATTTTGTCCCTGAAGCATCTGTTTCTTAAGGTTGTATCTAGTTAACATTATGTTAGAGCTATCCTTGAGTGTCAGGAACTAAGGAACTAACAACAACAACAACAAAAAACAAAAAGGAAAAAGGAAAAAGAAAACATTTTCCCAATGTTTGCCAATTGACCTGTATGAGTGCTCCACTCAAGGGGTTATCCATACAATGGATTTAGAGAATAGCTCCAGGATAAAGCTTAGGGACCTCTCTGGTCCTTTTTGTGTAAGCATCTTGTCTTGGGCATGCGCACTTGGCTCTAGGAATTCTCCTGTTTACACAGGTATGAATATTCACTCCTCCCTAGAAAGCAGTTTCTTCATGGTCCCAGGCACTGCACTATATGTCCTACAGGCAGCAATCCCTTGGCTCAGTAACTCTGTTCTCCCACAGGGTTCTGTAAGAGAGTTCCATATGTAGATGAGTGCTGGGACAACTAGTCTCTCAGGCCAGATATATGAGCTACCTGTATTGTCTAATGTTTATTCTGCTTCCTCTGGAACCAGGACCAGTGATCCACACTGAGATTGAGGGGCGGGGGAGGGGACATTCAGGGTGCCATAAGATCCTGCCACTTTTAAGTAGCCTATTTCTTGATTCGGCACTTACCCTGTTACTGCAATTCTTGAACTGTTTTATGGAGCTTTGATAAAGATGTTTCATTTCTTGGTCTTCTGGAGTGTGTCTTTAAGTAATTTTTTTTTCATAGTGGTACATGGATTTTTTTTTCCTACTCTGAGAATATTTTTGGATGTTTTGACACTTAAAATATAATTTAGTGTGGTGCTGAATTGTTGGATTACCACCTCCTTTCCTCTTAACAATCTGCTATTCGTCCAATTCTTTTGGGTACTTAATGTTATAAGGGAGAAGTCCGAAGCCAGCCTGATTTTTTTGTGTAGTTAATTTTTTTTCCTAATGACAAACAGCTTTTAACATTATATTCTTATAATTCAAAGTTTCCAAGATGCACATTGGTCATGTTGCTCCTAAACTGTTCAAGGAAACAGATTTTTTTTCTGAAAGGGATATTAGGGACATCATGGGGGAAAAGTATTCTCTTGTTTAATTTATTGAGAATTTCTTCTTTCATCTTAAAAGGTGTATACTTTGGAGTATGTAACAAAAAGATTCCCAGTTTTCTTGTAGTAGAGTTCATGGGTCCAAAGAGGCAGTAAGAAATAAAAATGAGTTTTCACATGTTTTTCCCAGCCCATATTGGTTAATGAGGTATTCCTTTGGCATTCTTTGATGCAGTCTTAGTTTCAGCCTTAATCTTAGTTTGGTTTTGGTTTTTATATTTTCTATGTTCACATAGGTATTTACATCAGATTTTCTGAGAGACTGCTGGTCAGATGACATCATAAAAAATAGTCCATTTATGTCTTAATCATATACAATTTGTTTTTAAGAGTAAGCTTTAATTTTTACTTGTTTAAGTCTGCTATATATACATATAGACTACATAATAGCTTTAAATATTGTAAACTCGAGTCCTTGTCACAATTTGCTTCTGCTGTCTTGGTCATTAACCTTTTCTGAATTATTCATTTTGTCAATTGTAATTGAAAAATATGATATTCCTTCAGTAGTCAGAATCCTGATTGGATGAAAACATTTTTATATTATCAAAAGTTAATCTGGAATGTATTCCGAACAAAGACTATGATTATAATGGAAAATCTTAGCTTTCTTGGTGTTATGTTCCCATTTTTGATGGAACAATTGGCAGAGATTTGTCCCTCTCTAACATGTGGTTGAATACTGCTATACAGTGATGTTTAAAATGATATCTAGGACAGACATTTTTTTGAATTTTGTTCCCTCTAAAAAAGTAGATAATAAAACATTAACCTAATTAGATATTAGGACATAAATCAAAGGCCAAATTGCAGCTTAAGCAATAAGATTTAATTTTAAGAGTTACCAACAGAATATTTTAGTGAATGAAGTAATATTAGTATAGCCTGGATTATATAAACATTTAAATAAAAAATAGCAATTGAAATTCTAACACTAGCTTATGTATGGTACTCTGAAATAGCACATTCTTAGAGTTGTTAAATATCAGGTTTATCTTTAATGTGTTGTCTCTAAATAACATGGTACCCTTTCTAGTAAAGACCTAATTGTGGATGTCAGGCTTCAATTGCCTAATATGATGTATTCAAGAAAAGCAATTGGGAAATGAAATGGGTTATTTCCCTATACTTCTTGCAGTCCTTTTGGTTTCCTGTAATTGGGACCAAATTTTCCGTCTGCTTAGGTCCTCAGTTAACGATTCAGAACACTTAGAGCTAAAACCATCACATTTTCCCGCTCTGAGTTTCTGTTACTATAACACTTGATTAAATGTCAGGTTTTTGTTTTCATTGTCTTACCTTTTTTTCCTATTTACATTTTTGAAAGCCTTCCCTCTCGACTGAATACTGTTATCACTTCTTTATTTTAATCTTCTCCCAAGCTGCCTATATTATCACCCCTGTGTTCAGAACTTGGATTCTTACTCTTTAATCCATTAATTGGCTTTTTACCCCAGCTTGCCTTGCCTCCGCTTTGTGCATATGACCCTTCTTTCTACTACGTAATCTGCACACTGGGCTTGTAGCCCTGTCAGATCTTTTTACCTTGTGTCCTCTTTCTTTGCCCAGAGGACTTTATTAATATTTTTTCCTCCACTCTTCCAAAAGTTTGTGTAATTACAATGTGCTTTATAATATTTTTCTAGAATAAATTGTACATTTGTCCACTTTAAATTTTTTAAAAGGAGATATTTATTTTGTGTAGTCAGTATGTTTTTTTCATTTTTTGAAATTTAGTTTTTTTTAATTAGAGAAGTTGTAGGTTTATAGAAAAACCATGTAAAAAATAGTATTCCCATATAACACCCCTCCCCCCTTTATTAACATTTGTATTAGTGTGTCCCCTCCAGTACAATTGATGAAAGAATACCACAATTGCACCAATACTATAGTCCACAGTTTACACTAGGGTGTATTCTTCTCCAATATACCACCCTATTATTATTATTAACACCTAAGTCAGTTTATTTTGATTAAGCATATGCATTGGTTTCAACAGCTGGAAAATGTATATAATTAAAAAACATTTATCTCAGGCTATTTGTTTCTATTTGTATTTTACCTTTGGTGAGGAAAGAGTATATGCTTATTATTCTTTTAATGAGTGCTTTTCTCTTTAAATATGAATATAGTCAAAGTATTGTTGTAGGATGCTGAAATTCATACTTACTTTTTAGTGAGTTTGAACATGTGGGGAAATCAAAATGTATGAAAATGAGCCAAGATAACATTCCTTATAGAGTTTACTTAGAATGAGTGATGACTTAGGCAAGTTGTTCTATTTGTAATATCCTTTTAATATACTCTTCATAATAGGGTCTATATATGGATATAGGACAAATCAGAGTAAAGTATGCTGGTATATTCTCAAGCTATTAAATTCAATCACAACTAAAAATCTCAAATGAATAAAAAATTTGAAAACTGTATTATTATGTATTCTTCACCATGATCTTGTTGTTAGTCACATGCACAAACTGAAATGGGCCTTGATTTTTATTATAAACTTACAATTTCAACAGCCTAATTTTCAAATTTTAGGTAATTTTCAAATATATGACATGGTAGGAAACAATTCACCAGGAAGAATGATAGGAATTCGAGACTAAAAAGATTTCTAAGGATTTTGGGCTGTATCCATATAATAGGATATTTTAGATCAAGGGGAATTAAAGCATGGAGTATACATTTAAAATGAAGGGGAAAATGTCAGGATGAAGGCCAATTGTCACAGAGTCTCTGGATAAACCAGCAAAGAAGATAAAACAAGAACCCAACAAGTGCATTTCATGTGTTTCTGTTTTATGAATTAGGTGTTTAGGGAGAAATCAAATTAGCATTGATTATAGAAAAGAGGCAATAAAAAATTTCCTACAAAACCTTAGGCCTTACATTACAACCGGATGACTGAAAACATAATTTACCAATAGATTCAAGGAAACATAAATATATGGAAATAGACCACGCTCTGCAGAATGTCACTGTTAGAAACTGTGCTTTTCCACTGACAATACTTAAAAATTCAATTCAGATTGAAAACTGTAGACTAATAACCACTGTATAAATAAGCAAATTATATGTAATTTTTCTATAGTATTATCAATATAAATACCCTCAGTTAGATATTTTGAGACTAGACTATTAACATTAACTTGTTACTCTTCAAATGTATGTAAAAGGACTTCTGCTTCATGAGAATGTGAGACATTTTTCTTCCCTGTTTTATCTATACATTTCAACTGGAAACTCCTCAAGGGCAGGAAAACTTTCTTTGGCCACAGAAGGATCTAATTAGAGATGTAGCCTATGTTCTCTGTGTGAAGCTTGCTATGCATAGAAATAGAATTTTAAAGGGACTACCAATAAATTAAGGGAAATGGGCCTGGAAATTACCAGTGGGTCTCTGAATCTCTGACTGGTCTAAACCCTACCTATCCACTAGCAACCTGTGGCTGTTGAGCACTTGAAATGTGGTTTGTTTGAAGTCAGTTATGCTATACATTAAATGATACACCACATTTTGAAGTTATAGTACCAAAAAAGAATGAAAAACATTTCATTGATCATTTGTTATATTGATTATACCTCTAAATAATATTTGGGATAGAGTGGGTTAAATAAAATATATAATTAAAATTAATTGCACCATTTCTTTTTACTTTTGATAATGTGGCTACTAGAGAATTTAAGATTACTTATCTGGCTTGCATTATATTTCTATTGGAAAGCATAGTTCCAAATGGTGCCAGATTTTTAAAAAAATCATTTTATTTAAGTTTAATATATTCTGGTTATCTCACATAGATCAAACATTAATTTAAGCATTTTTGTATCATCTATATTTGGGCACATGCTCTGAATCGTGTGTCGATAACTTTTCTTTCTAAGGAATATTTCCTTAGATTTAAAAAAGAACATAAAAAGATATCTAAATGAAAGCTATTTAGCATTATTGGTACCAAAGTACCGGTATTCCAAAAGTACATTTTAATCATTCTTTTTCAGCTATTCCCACATCAATTCTTTCTGGAGTTGTGAAAAATTAGTGAAATGAACCTACAGTTTTCTTCTCTTTTTTCTTTTATGCCTTATGAGAGTGAATGACAAGTGCAATGGTCAAAGGATTTTGCTAGAAGGAGGAGGCAGAGATCATACATAGGGACTTCAGCTGGATTTGTAACCGTGGATCATGAAGTCATGATGGTCAAGTAATATAAGTAAACATATTTAAATGGTCATTTGGAAACAGAGGTAACTTCTTAAAGACACAGAAGAGGGATTGAAATCCTTTGCCTCTCTCCTCAGAAGCATTCATCTACACACTTTTCTTATTGAAGACACCTTTGATGTCCATATTTTTGGTATGAAAGTCCTCCTTTGCATTGCTTTCTAGTAATTTATACTTTCTTTTTGATGTCCTTTTTTGATCCAAGGGTTAAGTAGGATTGCTTTTTCCCCATTTCTTTTTCATGAGAGAAGTTGTAGGTTTACAGAAAAATCATGCAGAAATGACAGAATTTTTATATCCCCCCTGCCCCAGAACACATGGAGCTTTACCTATTATTAACACTATGGAATTAGCATGGTAACTTTGTCATAATTGATGAGACAGTACTCTTATAATTAAACTGTTACTTCTAGTCCATGGTTTACATTAGGACTTATACATTTTGTGATATAGTTCAATGGTTTTTTAGAATTTTTATTTTGGTAACATTTATACCACCTGTAATTTTCCTTTGTAACCACATTCAAATATACAATTCAATGGTATTAATTACATTCATGATGTCTTCAAGATTCATTCACATTGAACCTTCTTTTTTATTTTACAGCTGAATTATAACATTGTATGCATATACCACATTTGTTTATACGTTCATTGATTGATGGACACAGGTTTCATCTTTGGCAATTGTGAATAATGGTGCTATGAACACTGGTGTGCAAATATGTGTGCTAGACCCTACTTTCATTTCTTTTGGGTATATACCTAGAAGTGGGATTGCTGGGTCATATGGTAATTCTATACTTAACTTTCTGAGGAAACTCCAGACTTTTTTCCACAGCAGTTGCACCATTTTACATTGTCACTAGCAGTTAATGAGTGTTCCTAATTCTCCACATCCTCTCCAACACTTGTTATTTCCTTTTTTATTAATAGTCGCCATTCTCACGGGCATGAAAAGATATTTTTTGTGTCTTGATTTACATTTCCCTAATGGCAAATGAATTTTAACATCTTTTCTTGTGCTTTTTAGTTACTTTATATCTTCTTTGGAGAAATGCTTATGCCCATTTTTAAAATTGGGCTGCTAGTCTTTTTGTTGTTGAGTTGTAGGATTTCTTTATATATTCTAAATATTAAAACCTTATCTAAAATGTGGTTTCCATTCTGTAGGTTGTCTTTTTGCTTTCATGATGCATCCTTTGATGCATAAAAGTTTTAATTTTGATGAAATCCCATGTATCTATTTCTTCTTTTGTTGCTTGTACTTTTAATGTAAAAGCTGAGAAATCCTTGCCTCACCCAGGTCCTGAAGATGCTTCCCTATGTTTTCTTCTAGAAGTTTTATAGTTTTGTCTCTTATATTTAGGTCTTTGATCCATAATGAATTAATATTTGTATATAGTGTGAGGTAGGGATCCACCTTCATTCTCTAGCATAGTTTTTTTTTGTTTGTTTGTTTTTAGGGAAAGTAAAGTTATTTTATTAAATCATGCACATCATGTATGTTAGTGCAAATAGTTTAACCTGTACTCCAGAAATTCTATTGTACTTTATATCTTTACAAAGTAGATTTAAAACAATTATTTACTTTAAAAAATGTAATTCTGAAGTTAAGCATTCAGAAGAATATTTGCAATAACCTATATACAAGAGGTACTGTGTACCACTGGCATATTAGCATTCTGTGGTGGAGTGGCTTTCTGCAACAGAAAATGGTGAAATGAAGTATATGATAGTATTTTCTACAAGTCATTTGTGACTAATTCCTCCATAAATCTAGTAATCCTCCCAACAAATCCCAAATGGCTTAAAATATCCTTTTAAATTAGAAACAATGATTGTCAAACATCAGAAGGCAGACTATATCCTAAACTTCTATTTTAATATTTTGTTAGAACTGTGGATTGCCACAGAACATTTAAACCAATTCATTGCCATTCCCTCCATTGACTGAAAAATTTAACCAACTAGCATAGTATTTTTATAGTATTTGTTTTAGCTTCCTAGGCTGCTCAAGTAAATACCATGAAATGGGTTGGCTTTAACAATGGGAATTTAATAGATTATGGTTTTGAGGTGAAAGGAAAGTCCAGATCAAGGCATCACCAAGGCGATGCTCTCTCCCTGATGACGGTGGTGCTCAGGGTCTCGTTGCTGGCAATCCCTGGCTTCTTTGTCTCGTGGCAAGGCACATGGCAGCATCTCCTGGTCCTCTCCTTTCTCTTCTAGGTTCCATTGATTTTATTTTCTGACTGTTTCCTCTGTGGCTTTCTCTCTGTGTGTCTGAATTTCATTCTGCTTATAAAGGACTCCATTAATAGGATTAAGATACTTCTGAATTGAGGTGGTCCATGCCTTAACTGAAGTAACCTCATCAAAAGGTCCTACTTAAAATGGGTTCACACCCACAAGGATAGATTAAATTTAAGAACATGGTTTTCTGGGGTACATACAGCTCCAAACCACCACAGTATTGTTCGCATCTTCTATTTTCTTACTGATGTTCTGTCTAAATGTTCTACCCATTATTGAAAGTGGTGTATTGAACTTTCCTGCTACTAAGGTAAAACCATCTATTTCTTCCTTCAAAACTGTTAATTTTTGATTCATATATTTTGGGACTCTTTTATTAGATTTATAATTATTAGGTCTTCTTGTTGAATTGACCTCTTTGTCTGATACAGCAACCCCAGCTCTTTTTTTTTTTTTAAATTCAGTTTTATTGAAATATATTCACATACCATGCAGTCATCCATGGTATACAATCAGCTGTTCACGGTACAATCATACAGTTATGCATTCATCACCACAATCTATTTCTGAACATTTTCCTTACATCAGAAAGAATCAGAATAAGAATAAAAAATAAAAGTAAAAAAAGAACACCCAAACCATCCCCCCATCCCACCCTATTTGTCATTTAGCTTTTGTCCCCATTTTTCTACTCATCCATCCATTCACTAGATAAAGGGAGTGTGATCCATAAGGTTTTCACAATCACACTGTCATGCCTTGTAATCTACATTATTATACAATCATCTTCAGGAGTCCTTTTCTAAACAGTATAACTCTACAGTCGGTTTGTTCAAACACTACAATTACATGGAACTTTGAATTGGAAGTGAGATACGGTAGGTTAGTTTAGGTTAGAGTGAAATAAGTGACACCTCCCAAAGTAATTTGGGAAGAGAATAAAAAATATATTTTCAGCCCCCCCCCCCCCCTGAGGAGCTGGGGGAAGGTGCAGAAGTGTTGGACTTCCTCATCTGGACTGGTGTTGATGTTGTCACAAACATTGGGACTGGCGGTTTGATGTGCCAAGCCCTCTATCGTGGCACTTGCCCTTATGAAGCTTGTTACTGCAAAGGAGAGGCTAAAGTTGCATATAATTGTGCCTAAGAGTCTCCCCCTGAGTACCTCTTTGTTGCTCAGATGTGGCCCTCTCTCTCTCTGACTGAGCCACCTCGGCAGGTGAACTCACTGCCCCTCCCCTCTACGTGGGACCTGACTCCCAGGGTTGTAAATCTCCCTGGCAATGCAGGATATGACTCCTGGGGATGAATCTGGACCCGGCATTGTGGATTGAGAATATCTTCTTGACCAAAAGGGGGATGCAAAATGAGACGAAATACTTTCAGTGGCTGAGAGATTTCAAATGGAGTCGAGAGGTCACTCTGGTGACATTCTTATGCACTATATAGATAACACCTCTTAGGTTTTAAAGTATTGAAATAGCTAGAAGTAAATATCTGAAACTACCAAACTCCATCCCCAGCTCTCTTTTGTTTACTGTTTGTGAGGAAATTTTTTCTGACCTTTTACTTTCAACCTACTTGTAACTTTGAATTTAAAGTCAGTTTCTTGTAAACAGCGTGTATTTATGTGATGCTTTTTAAAATCCATTCTGCCCATCTCTGCCTTTTGACTCAGGAGTTTAATCCATTTATATTTACATGCAGGACTTTCTTTTGCCATTTTGCTATTTTGTCTTTGTAAGTCTTATACTTTTTTTGCCCCTCAATTCTTCTGTTGATGACTATTTTCATATTTATTTATTTTGCTATTTTGTCTTTGTTAAGTCTTATACTTTTTTTGCCCCTCAATTCTTCTGTTGATGCCTATTTTCATATTTATTTATTTTTCTATTTTGTCTTTGTTAAGTCTCATACTTTTTTTGCCCCTCAATTCTTCTTTTGATGCCTATTTTCATATTTATTTGATATTTCTGTATTTTACCATTTTGATTTCCTTCTCATTTCCTTGTATATACATTTTTCAGATATTTTCTTTGCGGTTGCCATGGAGCATAAATTTAACATTGTAAATCTGTATAACAACCACATTTGATTTGATACAAACTTAACTTCAATACCATACACAAACACTATTCCTGTACCCCACTGTCTCCCCAATTTTTTGTTTTGTACTTGTTACAAAAGTACATCTTTATACAGTTTATGTCCAAAACCATAGATTTGTTATTGCCTTTTATGCGTTTTCATTTTAGGACCTTTAAGAACTAAAAAGTGGAGTTACATACCAAAAATATGAAACAATAGTACTGGCATTTATAATTACCTATATGGTTACCTTTACTGGAGATCTTTATTTCTTCATGCTGTTTTGATCCCCTGTCTATTGTCCCTTCTTTTCAGTCTGAAGAACTCCCTTTAGCATTGCTTGTAAGGTAGATCAGCTTTGTCTATCTGGGAATATCTTAATCTCTTCCTCTTTTTTCAAAGATAGTCTTGTTGGATATAAAATTATTTGTTGGCTATTGTTTTCTCTCTGTACTTCAAATATTTCATCCCCCTGTATTCTTGTCTGTATGGTTTCTGATGGGCAATAGAGATTTAATCTTATTGGGGCTCCTTTGCACAACAGCACTTTGCTTTTCTCTTGCAGCTTTCAGAACTTTCTTCTTATCCTTGGCATTTTACAGCTTTGCTACTGTGTTTATCCAATCTGTGGTTCTTTGGGCTTCTTGAATGTGTACATTAATATTGTCCATTAAATTTGTAATGTTTCCTGCCATTATTTCTTTAAATAGTCCTTCTTCTCCTCTCTCTCTTTCTTCTTCTGGGCCTCCTGTAATGTGTATGTTGGTCCACTTGATGTTGTCCCTCAGGTCTCTTAGGCTTTGTTCACTTTTTTCATTCTTTTTTCTTTCTGCTCCTCAGCTGGAATCATTTCAATTGTGTTATCTTTGAGGTCACTGATTCTTTCTCCTGCCAGCTCAAATATGCTGTTGAAACATGCTAGGAAATTTTTTTATTTCATGATTGTGGTCTTTAATTCCAGTAGTTCTGTTTGTTTCCCTTTAAAAATTTCTAACTCTTTATGATATTCTCATATTGTTCATTCAGCATTTTCCTGATATTCTTTAGTTCTTTCTCAATGTTTTCCTCTTTGAGCATATTGAAAATCATTTTTTAAAGTCTTTGGTGTGTCCAAATCTGGTCCTTTTTATTGATGGTTTCTGAAGTTCCACCTTGTTCCTTTGGATGTTCCACCATTTCCTTTTTTTTTTTTTTTTTTTTTTTGTCTTGTAATCTTTTGTTACACACTGAGCATATTATTATTTTATTATGTTAACTCTGAGATTTAGTCTCTGAATTATCTATTACTTAAGTTTGTATTCAGATAGTCTTATGACATAGATTTTCTTGAGTGCCAGGAGGTAACAAAAACAAAGAAACCAAAGCAAAAACACTTTTCACAGTCTTTGTAAATTGGCTCTGCATTGGCTGAAGCTTTCCTTCCAAGTCTCACTGTCCTATCCAGAAGAGCAGGCTTATGTGAATATGTGGGGTCTTCTCTGTCTTTTCTGCACCTGCCTCTTGTCCTGGGCTTGTGTGCATGGCCTTAGGAATTACTCCATTTTTCAGGAATCTGGATGCCTCCTTGACTCCCCATGAGATAGACTTTCATCCCCTCCTGGGTGCTGTCTTGTAAGTGTTAAATCTGATATTCTTTTACCCAAGTCACTTTGACTTGCAATGCCTGTCTGCTTCTGCCTGCAAGGCAAGTTCTGAGAGGGTGAGTCAGAGACAAGTGTCTAGTTCAGTCTTTTAGGCTGCCATCCAGTAGACTGGCACCTACACAGAAGCACCTTAGTTTGTACGTAGGGATTATTCTGTACCCCACAGTGCAGAATCAGGGACCCCAATAGAAGTATAGGCTAGCACCACACTGCCCTGGGAGGAGGCAGGGCATGGCCACCAAGGGCGCTAAAAGCTTTGACTGTGTTTAAGTTGTTTTCTTGATTTGGCAATTCCCTACTTATTATAACTCTTTAAATGTTTTCTTAGGCAGGTGGCTCTGCCAGTTTTTGCTGACTGTTCAAGGAGTTTGTGGGGGAATGGAACCTTGGTCTTTCTTATGCTGCTTTCTTGGTCCCAGGGGTGTTTTTATAATTTCCAAGTCTGTAAGATTTTTTTTCTTTTATCTTATAACTGGGTTTTACCTTTAAACCTGATCCTATCTTTGTGTTGTTTAATGAGGGCATTCAATACAACATTTAGTGTAATAGCGGCTATACTTTATGCTTATTATTAATTTTGCATCTTCATTCTGTTCATACTTTTTCAATCCCTTTTTCAAGTCTCTTTTCTTGGTTCCAAATACTACCATAAATTACCATACGTGCACTCATAATAAAATTCGTATTTCTATTGTTATTTAAACAAAATATATTAAATATTCCTCTCCATCAAAATGCATTTTTCCCTTCCTTGGTGTAAATTTTTACCAATTAATTTATTTTGGATATTAAAAAATAGTCAGATCTCTATGACACTATTCTAAACTAAATTCTTTTTGTTTTTTTTATTAGCACTGAGAGAGGCTAAAAATCTGTGTTTGGTCAAAAGAGGGTTAAAAAATAGTAGCTGCTCCAATATATCCACAACTCTTTTGGTCTTTTTAATCTTCATGTCTCTTTTACAAATAAGCACTTTTCTTTATGTGATATGCAAATCTCTCAGCTCCTAAGAGCAACTGGATAGGGATATGTGTTTCATCTTAAAACAAAGACCAAGAAAAAATAATAATATGATAAAGTTATTCAAAGGATTTCAGAAACAGGTGTTCTAAGTCTGCACTAATTGGATTTCAGTTAATTATTCCTTTTACTTTAGGGAATATAAGTAAGAAGTATTAAAAAAGCAGTACCTGAAAAACTTCTCTGACATGCTAATTGCTCTAATATCATTTAACCTAGGTGAAAAGAAAAGAAAAAGCCACCTTAATGTGACCAAAGCCTTAATTACCTTTTCAACTCTAGATTTTAAGATACAATTTACAGGCATTCCCTACACTACACATTTTAGGGTGTTGTGGCATATTCTATTTTTTCCTTCTACATGTAATTTTAATTTTCCTTTGTCAATGAGCAGAAAATATTTTTGTAATTTAAAGATTAGATTTCTACTCTCTAACCTCAGGGAGAACAAAGTAAATATCTCTTAAGAGTTTATGTCAAGAAGTCTGCTGCTTTTTTAGTTTAGGCAAATTGTTAATTTTCCATAGATCACCATTCCTTTCTTTCCAAAAAGAATAAAAATTATTATATTATATATCACTCTGGCTATTGCATTCCTTATAAGTGCAGACTGAACAAAAGTCATAAAGGAATTTGATTCTTGTTCTTCAAACTGGTAATGATTTCAGAATGTAAGTTTCATGAGGGCTTCGATCTTCCCAGATCATAGGATCATGTCTAATGTAGACTCATCCTTCAAGAAATACTTTCTGAATGAATGAATGAATGAATGAGACATACAGAAGGAAGTCAACAATGTATGACTAGAATCAGAATACAAGATTATCAGAAAGTAGAATTTGGTCTAGCACATATTGGTAGAAGGGGAATGAACAATAAACCTACTATGTACATTGAGGTCCATCTTGTCATTTATTCATAAAATAAAATTAGAATTATGGCTTCATGGAGAAGAAATCCCCCACTATCATGATTATTTAAGGTGGAGGGTTCAATGGTTAAGTGCAGTAATAATGCTTAGTAGATATTTGAGAATGATGCATTAGGTTTGCTTCTTTACATATAAGTATGTTCTTGAGACATAGTAAATGCTTAATAAATACTTGTTGAATGAATAGATTGATATTTATCATATAATTTATATATTATATAAATGCTGCCCAATAAGTGCAAGATTCATATTTTAGGAATTTTTTCACCTGGTGCTTAGCGCAGTATCTGTTCCATAGCCAGTCTTCACACATCTGATGATAATGGTATTTTGACCACTGCTCTCACCATTAGTTTTTAACTATCTCTGCACTGATTTAAATCACCACTTTAATTCTGGGCTCTGTTAGATAGGGGCATTCTTTTTACAGAGGCCTGAACTCTGAGGGTAGATACCCTAGCTAGTACTAGTAAGATATCATGGGCAAGATAAACAGAGTGACCCAAACATATTATTGTTAGGGAATGTATGAAAAATGTTTTCAAGTTCCTAGATTGTCCTCTTTGTGCCTTCACCAAAAAAGTAACTAATTTATTTCTATAAGCTTATAATTAGACATAATGAAAATAATTTTAATGTAAGCAGAATCTAAAATAAATAGTAAAAGTCTCCCTCCCCATGTTTCTGGTCACACTTTCAGAGATAATCATTTTACGGTTTTTATTTTTAAATCGTTTTGGTGGTTACCAATAAATTTTAATCTTATTAATCAATTTCTTATTCTATGATGTTTTGCCAGTGTATTTTGAATGCTTTCCAGAAATATTTAGCACATTAATTCCTTCCTTCTTTCCACAACTATATTTTTATAATTATAATTATATTACCATTTTCACATAGTAAAAGTTTGATCTCTTCATATAATTAAATGTAATTAAATCTTCCAAACTTGACTATATATTTATATAGTTGAATCTAAATATTATCCCCAATATGAATGAAATTTGTAGTTTTATGTTTATATAACTATTGTTCAATGTTAAATCAAGAATTGGGATTGGACCAACAGGGAAGAAAATATCTAAAAGGGTCAAGGACATTAGATTTTAAAGTAATTTAAAATTTTCTTTACTGTTTCTTAGTCATAACTAACTGCAACTTTTTCTTATACCTCTTGTCATCAGTTTTTCAGCATTTTTCCTTTTTCTTTGGTTGGAGAACACTCTTGAGTAATGCTTCATTAGAGGTTGTGTAGGAGATACATTTCTTCTTTTCTGCCGATCCAAACTATTTTATTTTGCTCTAACAGTTGATTAATAGCTTGCCATAGGCATAAAATTATAGGATCAACATAACTTTCTGTCATTACTTTGAATGGATTAATTTATTGTCTTTTAATGCAAATTATTATTGGTGAAAAATTTGATGTCATATTGGAGCCCACTGTTTTTTTAAGTGATTTCTATTTTTCCTCTCTGAAAGATGTTAGGAAATTTTTATTTATCTTGGAATATTGAAATTTAATCAGAATCTACCTAAGTGTATACTTTTTGTCCCCATTCAATTCAACACATATTTTGGATTCTTCAATTCTGTAGATGCTTTTCTTTCTTAGCTTACAGAACTTTTATTTTTTATTTCTTTAGTTATTTCTTGCCCTCTTGTCTCTGCTGTCTATTCAGGGATTTCTCACTTTTTTATAATATATTCACTTTGTTTTTTGACCTCTATTATGGAAGATTTCTATCTTTTGTCTTCCATAACTTTCTGTTTGTTCACTGGTGTAGTTGATTGCATTATTCAGCTCTTCCATTGATTATTTTTTTTTTTTTAGTAATTGTACTTTTTAAATTTATGAGACTCTCTCTCTCATAAATTGGTTCTTTGCCTTGGCAATTTACTTTTGTTGAACAAATGGAAATATCCCTTCAATAATATGAATCATAATTTAATAAATTGCTTCTGTTTTTAAACTTTTTTTCTCAAGGTGCATGATTCTACATGCTTATCTTGATCTTTTACTTTTATGCTATTAATTTTCCTCGGAAGTCAGATTCTATGTTTGCTATTGACTGGCTGAATAACCAAGGACAAGTTAATTTAAACCTCACTTTCTTTATCTAAAACAAACAAACAAAAAAGGGCAGAACATGAGTGATGTTGTGAGGGTTAAATGAAATAAACAATGTTAAACATTTAACATAAAATTAGCAATTAGTGTGGGCTCAATTCCCGTTAGTTGTTTTAGTTATTAGTTTAAATAAGATATAGAAATATGGTGCATACATATATTAAATTTTTGGAGTCCATTTAAATTTTTAAAAATGTTTCTGTTTCATCAATGTCATAATTATAATACCTGTTCTCCAAGTTATAGTTTATTCATGGGGCTGGCATAATTCCACTCTGATCTTCAACCTTTGGTGCAACATATTTCTATTGAATATTCAGGGATTGGTCAACTTTTTCTGTAAAGGAACAGATAGTAAATATTTCCAACTTTGTAGGCCATATGGCCACTGTGGTGACTACTCATCTCTGCTGTTTTAGCTTGAAAGCAGTGATAGACAATGCATAAAAAAATAGTTAAGCCTGTTTCCAATAAAACTTTACTACGAACAGGCAGTGGGTCAGATTTGGTCTGTAGATCTGTGAGCTGTGGAAATACTACTGGACTTGAAGTCAGGGGACACGCATTTTGTATTACTTAGTTGTGTGATCTGGAGTCAACCATTTCACCTCCTTGAGCTTCAGTTTTCCCAATATATAAAATAAAGGAAATACACTAAGTCATTATAGCATTTATGATAGCTCTAAAATTCTTTTATTCCAAATAACAATATGAAGCATTTCAGTGGGAAAATCTTAAAGCTCCATATAAAATGATGGTATAATGCATTAGAATAGATGTTATTTTGGGGAGAGAGGACTAATGTTTGCTTTGGTCTTATCTAGTTAAAATAGGCTTTAACTTTACATTTTTTTATTGTTGTTTCAGAAATAATAACTTGCTTCCTGCTACATATGAAACTATACAAGAAATAATGAAACATGTTGTGTTGTAATGGGTCTTCTATTGTATTTGAAAAATGAATTAGGAAAACTCAGCCTCAGGTTTCTTAATTAACTGAAATAAAGTTTAAAATAAGGTGCTTTTGGAGCCTGTAAAATATTTATCTCTAAATATAAAATAAATATAAATTTCAAAGGAAGCAATAGTCCCAGTTACAAAGGTAATTACAAGTGTCTTATCTGCTTCATAAATGCAGCTTACATTTGAAGGGTTTTTTAAGATATGAATTTTATAGCTCTTCTTTATATATTCATAGTCAAAGATGACATACATGCCTACTTTTTTTCTGGAGCATTTTTACATTTTAGGACAAAAGAAAATGAACATCTATTTTAAAATTTGAAGGTAAATCTTGATATTTTCTTGAAGTAATACAATTATTTATGTTCTAATTTTTTTTCACCTGCTCACTTACATCTATCATAATCTTTCAGTAGTAGTCATATATGTAACCATTCATTCATTTATTCATTCAGGAAGTAGCTATTGGTAATGATGGTCACAATAGTGACTAAAATGCTGTCTCCAATCTCTGATAGAGGCTAGAGCAGGATAAAGATCAGAAAACAGGCAGTCACAATACATTGTGAAGAGTGATATGATGCAGTTTGGTTAAACATGTTTTAGGAGCAAGTGTGAGGAGAAAATAATCCCGGTGAGGTGACACTAAGTTGAGAAATAAAGAAAGAGTGGAAAGGAGCTAGTTGAGCAGTGTGGGAATGGAGTGAGAACACATGAAAACTAGATGAAATGAGGAAATATGCCACAAATTTGGGGATTTGCATCAGCAGATAGATGAATGTTTGTAGATTCAAGCTGGGGGATTTGGAAATATATTGTGGCCATAATGTTGTGTGATGGAAAGATTATATGCCTTGGAAACTGGTCTGGAATGAAACCTAGCTTTACTCCGGCTAGGTAACCTGGGTATATTATTTAACCTCCTTGATTCTCAATTTCCTCATCTGAAAAATAGAAAAATGGTATCTAATTCAAAGGGATGTTGTAATGATTGAATGAGTTACCCATGTACAGAAAATTCCTGCCATGGAGTTCAGGCTCAATAAAAGTTTGTTACTTAATCTTCCTTTCCAGGTACTAGGGAAAATGGAAATGATGAGAGGAATAAAAGAAAGGTCTGTACTACTATCAGAGTAGAATGCCCAGAGACTGGTGATGCAAGGAACTTTGCATTTTACCTCCCTTTTCCCATCTCTTCCTCCCTCCCTTCTTCCTTCCTATTTTTCCACCCTACTTCTTTCCCTCCTTGCTGTCACAGTTTTATTTTCTATGTGAGAATCACTTAGCTCCTTATTCCCAAGATTTTACTAAAATATACTGGAGGGCACTTACAGGCTGTGTTTCCACAGCTTTCTATGAAGAGCAGACATATTGTAATTCTTGGTTCTCATTAAAACACACACACACACACACAGGAGGGTCTCTCATCAGGGTATGGGATCACTATACTTGATTACTCAGGTGTCGTACACTTCAGAAAAGTTTGGACCCTGTGGTTGCGGGGGTACGGCCAGCAGCATCTACAAAAGACAGAAGTATACCTCTGGCAAAGAGCCCTACTGCACAGCCGCTATATCCTTGACATGGGACAGGCCCTAGAAATGTTGAAGAGAATGGCAGTTTGAGTTCCTCTGGGAGACATAGGAGTGTCTCTTGCATAGCATTTAAATAGTAGTAAATAGTATTTACTGCTGTTATAGGCTCTGCTGGTTATTAAGCTATTATCTCTCAGCCTCTAACCTACCCTTCTATATTCAGCTTCATATACATTCTCTTAAAATTAAATATTTTGTAAATAATTGGGTTAAGGAATATTATAATAGCTTGAGAAATATAATTTTAATGACAGTGTTTATCTGTTAAAAGTCTCTAGATACTCATATCTGAATCATTCTAAATTTCTAAACTAAACCCAACCTAAAATTTTACTTGGCAGACCTTTAGCTTCTATCCAATGTGCAGCTTTCCATAGATGTATACTTTTTAAAATCTTGAACTTCAAAACCTGATTTATATTTCCAAATGAAAATGTCCAATATACAATGAAAAGTTGTATTACATACATTGATGTTTACTCTTTAAGTTTTATTTTTGTGATAAAGTTGTAATTATTCTCTAATTGACACATGGACACATTTGTTATTTATATTTACAAAGTGAGAATAATAAATCTAGACCTCACTAATACTTCTATTCTTTTATCCATTTCTTTGCTGGTTTTCAGCTTGCTGATCACTTCCATATTATTATTATTATTATTATTATATTGTAATTTGTCAATATATCATCTGCCCTAAGTCTCAAGTATTTTAACTACCAGTCTTTTGTGCTCTTACACAAACACATGCACTTTTGCTCAAGTCAAAAACTGCAGGGTATGAATTGGGGTTCATAATTTCTGATGTTCTCCCTGGTTGATACAATTGGGAAAATAGTGACATGTGAAAGAAAACTTTGTATTCTGTGGAATTAAAAAGCACTTCATTTTGTTGAGAAAGCAAGGTCTTTAATGATAGATAATATACTTGACTTTCTGGGGGTATTTTCAGTATTCATTTTAACCCTTTCTTCAAAATAGCCATATTTATTATTTTGATAAAAGATAATGATCACATAGAAGCAAGAGCACTTGCTTAAGAATTTGTGTATTTTATACATTCTACTTATGAACTGTAGTAGAGGAAATACTTACAAGCACCATAAGATAGGAAGCTGAAACTGCAATCATTTCTGAATGAAAATTATGTGACAGTTCATCAGTATTTAATGATAACATTGGTTGACATGGGCATGAAGAATTTAGCAGTTATTTATCATAACGCTGTGTATGGATAGTTCTGTAATATAGTTGCTTAGAGTAGAATGGCGTTTTAATGGCAGCATGAACCACGGCTTCAGTTTGAGATGTTAAATAATTGGGAATGCCAAAAGAGGATTTGTTTTTGTTGTTGTTCTGGAGTGTGTGTGTGAGAGAGTTGTTTTTCACATTTCTCTTAAAAGTAGCCTCCCACACCTTGCATGGCTTAGTTTTTAATCCACGATCCCATAAGCCATGGCTGGGCTTCTGCACCAGATGCAGGTGTCCCCTTGTGCTGTCAGCCAGGAATGATTAATGAGGATTTGCCCCTACTGAAAGCAGTCTATGGAGCATTGTTCAGGGCATCTGTGGAACTGTCGGGGGAGACAAGGACACAAGTGAACAACCAATTATTTGGCCATCACTAAGGCAGCATGAAAAAGACATCAAATTGGACAGAGAAGCCATGCTTTTGTTTGGGGATCAAATATTATTTTTTAGGTGTTAATAGTAACTTGGGAATTTTACCTTTTTTCAAAAGAATCTTGGTTAGGTCCAGACTTATAACCAGAAGTAATGTTTGTTTGTTTTTTTTTCCCCCTGAAAAGCTAATTGAATTCTTTGAAATTAGTATAAATGGAATGAAAAATCACCAAACTGATTCCTAAGTGGTTGCCGTCTATATAAAGATCTATCATTTTGCTTGGCTAACATTGAAAAACAAGGACTATGTATGCAGTCAGTGGGTTGGAGGATCCCCCTACAGTGTGCTGAGTTGCTGGTCATAGTCAACAGAGACTAGGGTTTTGCAAGGATCAGAATGGCAGAGACCTTGCACTGGGATGCTGAAGCAGAAAATAAAAAATAAAAATCCCAAAGCTGTGAAACATTTTCAAGCTGATGTTCAGCGTCCATGTGCTTCCTTCCTTCCAGAATGAGATACTCACTTCCTTAGGTCTCAGCCAGTAAGAAATTATTTTCAGACTGTTACATTCTTATACAAGGTCTGGGATTTAAATAAAAAAATTAAAAAGGTTAAAAAGGGTTATATATTTTGAGCACAATTCAAATGTGGATTAAGAAGTCCTTTCTTTCAGTAGAGTACTTCCTTTTATGCTCCATCCTTTCAGGCCTGTTGTTTTTAGGGTATAGAGACTTAACAGCTAAGCCCTGAAACCACTAAAACCTTCAAGGAGCAGATAATGATGTTTTAATATATAAAAAGTAATGGTCAGTAGCATCTTTAACAACATAGCCCATGTAACAAAAACAAAAAACACCTACTTAACATTTTTTTGTGGGTTAATACTTTTTTTTTCTTTCTTTTAATGAAAAGCACATTAGTCACAGAGTAATTAGAATCACATCAAGATTAAAACAGGGTCAAATGAGTAGCCATAAAACAAATGTCTCAGAAGAGACGGGTTTTAAAAGTGATTTCTGAAAAATGCATTGCTTTATTTTTCTTAAACAATTTCTGCCTGTACTTGTAGTGGCTTAGCTGCCTACTGATTTATATTCATTTGGTCAATTCTAGAATTATGTAATTTTCTACACTTCTCAAGCCAATCAGAACTTCCCTTATCATATTGTTCAAATATCTATGACAAGAAATATGTACTATTGCTCATATTCAAAAATTGGCCCATTTAGCTAGATGGATTTCTATATGAATGTGGCCAAATGGCCTATGTCCAAATCACGAGCCTCACTTAAGGTTATTATGACTAGTAGCTTTAACTTGAAATAGGCTGAATAGATAAATCCAAACCTAAGTGGACACTAATACGGCCTCTTTTCAATGTCAGCAAAACAGCAGTTTCAAGCTGTCTCCCATTTACTACTCACATTAAAATTGTCTCAGTCAGAAAGATAGTGCAACTCGATTATTTTTTTATTAATAACCCTACTTTTAAATGTGTTAACAGATTCCCTGGACTTGTAATAGCTCAAAAACATTGTATTTGGGCTGAGTTGTTGGCAAATGATACAATTTCTACAAATGGAGTATTTTTATATAATTTTCCCATGCAAAATCTCCTGCCAGTTTTGAACTTTCTGAAATCATTTTTGTTAGTAGGAATTGACTGTCAGTATGTAGACAGTCTTAGAGAGTTAGTTACATCTCTCTTTTTTTTTTTTTTACCAAACTCTCATTTTCTAGGCACTACCTTGTTGCCTATCATTTAGTCATTAAAATAATTTTAAATGACTTAGAGCCAAGGCAAATCCCCAAGAAACACTGCTCATTTCACCTCTATTGTTTGTGAGCCACTGATGATGGCCTTTGAGTATGATTCTCTAAATACATGGCCATTAAGAACAGCATGTTTTCCTAGAATGTTTATAAGAAGCACGTATGGGCAAAGCAAATGCTGATGTTCCATCCTCTTGCTTGCTTCTTCTTACCTACAAAGTCTAATCTAAGGAGATTTGGATTGGTGTCATAATTTTTTCTTCACAATTTTTCTCATGCCTAGTTTTTCTAGTTTAACCCATAATCTTCTAAGAGTTTGCAAATTGATCTTTGAATTATTTGCTTGAGTTCCTTTTTAAAATTGATATTAAGCTACACTGTGTCAAACTTTCTTGGATTATTCTTTTTGTGTTTTTTAAAAAATAATTACAATTGCTGAGCTAGGCATTTGGTTACAAGAATCTTGGTTTGGCAGATTCAAGAACTTTCTGTTTTAAGCAATTTTGAGCATCTTTCTAATTTTAGCTCTCAGTATAGATATGGAAATGTGAGTTTGCTGTTTTGTTTATGCTAAGAAGAATCATTCAAAGAAGCTACATTATCAATATCTCTCTTCACAGATGAGGAGCAATTAGTGTTGCCAGATAACATACAGGGCACCCAGTTAAATTTGAATTTCAGATAGACAATGAATAATTTTTTAGTATGACTATGCTCCAAATATTGCACGTGGCATAGTTATTTAAAAATCATTCTTTGTATATCTGGAATTCAAATTTAATTGGGCAAACTTTATTTTATTTGCTAAATCTGGCAACCCTAGACAAAGCCAAAACATGAGCAAGTGGGTGACTAGAATATTGCTAACAATCTAGATATCTGGTTATTCAGAATTTCATGTAACAGTGAGCCAAACACTTAACTAAATGATGCCATGTCTTTTTTCATCTGAAAAAACATGAACTGGTGGTATGCTTCCAACTATCTTATTAAAATGTTGTGAAGATAATTTTAATTTAAACAAATTTACCTCAAACACTCAGAACTTTTTGACAGAAAGTCACACATAAGTAGAAGGTGGTGCAGTGATACCCCTAAAGACCAATTAAAGGTCTTTTGAGACTGGTGAATTCAACCTATTTGAGTAGAGAGAGACAAGGACCTGCCAACTACAAGAGAACTAATGAAATGATTTCCATCATTTATAATAAATTGCATGAGAAAGGAAATAAGTTTGCTCTTGACAGTAAATTGAACTTCCTTACAGAGAGAAAAAGTTGAAAGGAAGATTTAAAGTTCAAAAAAATTGGGGGGGAAAAGGTGACAGGACTTTGAATGAAAACTGCCTAATTCAAATTTGTGTGCAAAACTCAAACTGAGTAAAAACAGGTGTGACTTCAGGCTGTACAACTGGTGATGTTCGAAGAGTTGGCAGAGCCTGGGTGCCAGGTGCTCAGCTTTGCCCTAATTGCATTTTTTTTAAAGCATTGCTTTAAAACAGTTTGATGATATAGAAGTTTATTTGTCTTTCATGCATTTTTAAAATGAAAAGTAGTAAGTGAAGTTCAGCCTCCAATTATTTTCTCTGAATTTTCCAGTAGCAAATATAGCTTTATTCAGAATTTACCAGTCTCATGGTTATTGCACTAGAGTTTAAGATGTTATATTGTAATTGAGTGTGTGCTAGTAGCTGAAATTTTAGGAACATATTTTATTATTAAAACATAAATGCAAACAAGGAATTGTCCAACTGAAGGCTGTAAAATGGGTATCATTAGATAATTCTTTCTTATTTTAAAACAAAGAACTGCATGGTACCAAAAACAAAATATGCTATTTTATAAATGATAGGCAATCTAATTTATAACCATTCTCTTCTTCCTAATCCAAGAAACTAAAACACTGGAACAATATTCTTGGTACTGAAGTTTTATTTTCTTGTTTTTTTGTTCAATGTGGTAGACACAAGAACAACATTAAAATCGATTTCAATACTACCTTAAGATCTATTAACAGACCTTTATTCAGGTGTTAGCACAAGTATAAAATGAGATGTTCTTAAAAATCAATCACCAAATATTTATTTGATTTTGTATTGTGTTATATGTGAGGTATTATAACAGATGCTGGGGTGGATATTAGGACATAATAGGCTATGTCTTATTTTAAAAGTACTTACATACATTTTATAGGTAGATAGATAAATAGATAAATGATAGCTAGCATTTCATATGTGAAAGAATTAATTCCATTTACTGATCAGTACAGGAAGGTACCAGTGAGTTCAAACACATTGATATTGAGTGACTTCATGGACAAAATGGTACCCAACAGATGAGAAATCCCTTATCTTCCCGACAGTTTCACCTACACAATTAACTACAATCACATCCTTCCTTCCTCCCTCCTTCCTTTCACAATTAACTGCTCTCGCTGAGGCCACATGGAATGACCTTGGGCTAATTCCAGTGGAGATATTCAACCTTCATATTAGTGGACCAGTGGATGGCTTTTGATTTAGTTGACCAGCCCTTCTTGACTTCAAAAACACACACCTCCTGGTCTTTCTCCCCCTCTCTCATTCTTTTGTTCTTTAGTCTAGCCTTTAAAGTTGGCATTCCTTAGAATTCTGACCTGGGGACTCTTCTCACTCAGTACCCTTCCTGGGAATCCTCATCTACTCCTGATTGTTATGGGTTATCTTCAGGCTGATGGTTTACATTATGTTCTCCAACTTAAAACTCTCTGCCAAGCTCCATCCCTAGTGAGTCAATGTTCTCTTAGACATCTTCACTTGATTATTTTTTCGGACATCCTAAACTCACCATGTCTAACACTTAATTTCTTTAATGAATTACTTAAACAACCTTTTAAACTGACTTCTTGCTTACAACCTTGCCACCCTCCAATTTATTCTCCATACATCAACCACTGTTCTGAAATATGTATTTATATAGTCATGCCATGTCTTTGATTCACTTGCTTGAAATCCATCACTGACTCTCTGACCATGAAGATAGAATCTTGTTGCTGATTTGTTCAATTCTTTCCCTATACTCTGTTACATCTGGGATAGTCTAACTCATCTGATTTAATATGCATTAAAAAATGCCGTAACTATTAAAACACCTTGTTTACAGACAGACGAAATAAATTTATTCTAACCAAATAAAAAAAAAAGTTTTAAAGTCTGAACTCCCTAGCGTTTTGTCAGGTCCACTAAGATCTGTTCCCTGTTCTTTGCAGCTTTAATCTTTTGCCTTGTCTCATTCACATTCCATGATCTAAAGTACTTAAAATTTCCTTTTTCTGTTGCTCATTCCACTCTTTTTCACTCACTTGATTGTCATACATGGAATTCTCTCTGTTCTAGAGAATTCTTCCTTCCTTTTTGTCTGGGTTATTCTTTGAATCTATTTCAGTTGAGATATCCCTCCCTACTAAAGCCTTTTCTGACCCTACCCCAAGACAGGATTAGACACCTTAGCTTTGCGCCCCCATAACTGCTTATATGTCCTCATCATGGAACTTGGAGGCACTCTACCGTAACAATGTTTTCACTTGTCTGTACTTCCAGTGCATGATAAGTCAGGTGGTACAACTTCTGAAATTGGAAATTATCCCAGAGACAAAAACAAATTATTTTAATGTTTAAGCTTGAAGACTACATAATTGTTTTCTGAATTTTACTTCATGATGTCATTAATTGATGGATCTATACATAGAAATGTTTCCTTAGAGTAGTACAGAGCTAATTAAGTGGGCAGACTCTGTTGCTGGCCTAGATTGCCTGGATTCTAATTCCATATTTACTAATAACTAGCTGTGTGATTTTTGGTCAAGTTGCTTAAGCTCAGTTATGCCTCAATCCCTTATCTTAATATAAGAATAATAATAGTAGTAGTACTTAGCTTATAATATTGTCTTGAGCATTAAATTAGTTATTAAGTGGAAAGTGCTCAGGAAACTGCCTGGTTGAGAATGAACACTGTGAAATATCTTGTTGTCGAGCACAGTTAGGCAAGGGTCTTATAATGGTCAACAAACATAGCACCCACCATCAAGGAACTTATAGTTGATGTGGGAGAGATGCATCAAAAAAGTGATTAGCCACCTTTCTCTCTGGGAAACTCTAAAAAATTTCTTATCTTTACCCCATTTCCAGCCCTTAACATCTGAGGTCTTTCCAAGTACCAAAGTAAATTTTAAGCTTCTATTGGAAGTGCTTTGAGAAACACAATCCTTTTAGCTCTGAGGTTCTAGACTGTCCTTAGCAGTTCACAAATTTGCTCACAGCTGCTGCATAGTCTTTATATAGGATGAAGTCCTACTTGAGGAAATGCCTTTCACTTGAGTCTTTTCCGTGGGAGCAAAGGTAGTCTACCCAGTTTGTTTGTCTTCTTCCTTTGGTTCAGAGCCAACACCAGTCTATACTACACCTTTGTGCATATTGTAAGAAAAATGATCTCTCTCTCTCTTTCCCTTTCCCTCTGGCTGGAGGAATTTAGAAAAAGTCGCCCTGTCTAGGTAAGAACAGCCTCCTCAACCTACACATTGAGGAGCAGATAAAGGAAGGGTGTGTCCAGGGAAGACACACATGGTACCCAGGAAGTAAGTCTTGGTGAGTAGACTGTGGGTTTGGTTTCATTCCTACTGTATCTCCTTTAAAGGATGCTATTGTGTAGCACACAAACAGCTCACCATAAGCAGCAGCCCTGCTTCACACTTGGGTCTCATCTCTTCCCAGGCTTCATGGGACCTCAACTTCCTGTTGCTTGTCTAGGGCACACTCCATAAGCAGTTTGCCATGCTTTGGGTGTTTTCTCAGATCTTTCCATTACCTTTCTATGTCTCAGGTTTTCAGGGCTCTGCCCTTTGCTTTCCACGGTCAACCTTCGTCCATCTGCCCTGGAGAGTAGCATACTTGGATATTAACGAGGAAGCTCAAAAACATTTTGCTTTAGCCTGAGGAAGTTAGTAACTACACTATTAGACATGAAAGGCAGAAAGGCTGTTTAGTGGCTCTGATTGTTGATGTCATCCAGGATAAAGTTGACTATTGATAAGTCTCAGCTGAAGTATCCATATTTCTCTGGTGAGTATTCCCTGTACCTCTCATGCTGAGTAAAGGAAGATGAACTTGGCATATCAGTATTGATGTATAAACACCTGAAAATGATAGGTGGTAGAATTGAGAAACATATATCCTGTATATTAAGTATGTCAGACTTGGAAAATAGTGCTTTTAAACTTTATTTCTTGATTATTTATAAAGTACTTTTACATGCTTTATCTTCCTTAATTTTCAAAAATAACTGGTTTGAGTGAGGCAAAATGAATGTTATTATACTGTACTATATGACATATTATTGTATAATGCCCAGATATTTCTCTAACTATGGACATTAGCCTGTCAAATAGAAAATATAAGA
Source organism: Choloepus didactylus (assembly GCF_015220235.1). Lineage (NCBI taxonomy): Eukaryota > Metazoa > Chordata > Mammalia > Pilosa > Megalonychidae > Choloepus > Choloepus didactylus. The sequence goes on along the minus strand of NC_051313.1, from coordinate 54,010,196 downwards.
TTTAACAGGTTGCCAAACATTGAATCTCTAGGGAGGAGGAAATTAATTCTAAAGGAATTTAAATAATTTATTTGTTTTTATTCACCAGGAATCACTTTTTCCTAAAATCTAAATAAATGTTCAAAAGACAAGAACAGCTTATATTTGGGAATCCCCCCAAAAAAGATATATTTAAAGCAAACAGTAATCAAGATATGATACTATTGCATTTCAAAACTGTACTATTGCCCTGTGTTGTCTGGTTATGAATCAGGGCTAATGAGGATATGGACACAGAACTAACACTCTAAATCAAAAACAAAAAATACGCTTTGTCATCTTGTTGGCAGCAGCTATTAATGACTTGAGGCCCTTTAGATTGCTGAAAATTAAAGTCTCTCCTGTTTTTAAACAAGCATTAGCACCTTCAAGAGGTTAAGACAGAACTTTTCTACCTGAGGAAATTCCAGTTAACAGCTGCATAAGAATTTTTGGTGTACAGTCTTTCTGAGAAGATTTTTTAGGGATGGTTCAGCCCATGTTGAAAGTTGGCAGGCATTCTCAACCTGGGAGATATTTGTATAGATTTTAAAACACTTCAGTAGCATAGTTCAGCAGGTCTGACATTTTAGAAATGTGTAAAATATAGAAAACAGGCGAGTTAAGTAGATTTATGTGATCCAGTAACCTCTAATTCCTTCTTTAAAGTAATTTGTTGTGAATTTGTTTCTTTTGCTTTTCTCTTTTGTTTTATTAAAAAAAATGAAAACAGTACTGACATAATTAATGGGTGCTCCTGATTACATTCAGAAAACATATCTTTGATCTGGATTATTGTGAAATTCTTAAAAGCAAATTTTCTAATACGATCACTGCAAACTAAATTGTATTTTGAATGCAAAATAGTGAAGTACAGAAAATGAATATAAAAGTGCTCAGTATATTCTCCCAACTTTCATATATTATTACAAAATTTAAGAAACCACTTTTCCTCAAACTTTGGTGGTTGAGACTTCCCAGAGTACAAAGTGACAAGTAATTCTGGACAGCTTTGGACATTGTGTTTTGTCTAACTATTAATAATCATATTCTTCAGCATGCTGTGGCCAGAATGATAAATCCTTTGATATAGAAACAATGTTAGAAAAATGTATAAATTATGGTCAAATTGAGTAACAGTGTCCTATAATTCTCACAGGACAGCATTTATAGCTAACCTTTCCCTTAGATCTTTTGCCCTTATGTAAGACATTCATCTAAAGAATCTTCTGAGGTCCTTGAAATTTTGGCTACGGAGTTTTATTAGTGAAAGTGGAGATTCTGAACCGCAGAGTCAGAGTCCCACAAAGAACAGTGACGAGTGAGCTGGGGTCCAGGGGTTTTCTTCCCCCTCACTGCCTCTTAACCCCGTGTCCTCCAGGAGGAGTTCTGAGACCGTCGATAGTCACTGTAACTCAAGGGTTCAAGCCTTCGTACTACAAAGAATTCCCATTATTTCAAGGGCTTTTTAATCAGCAAACAGTAGAAGACAATTACTATATAGATTGGTTTAATTAGTTTATTTGATGCCCAGAGCATGTAAATTTGCAAGCAGGTTGTTTCTGCTAGCTATAAAATCATAAATTAATGGCAGTGATCTGGGTTGAAAAGATGATGTTCTGTGTCTGCTAATCTCGTAGTATGATTCTAATGGGTTAGGGAGACGACTGGCATCCATGGAATCTTTAACTAAAACAGACCTCTCAGGTCTTTCCATTTTTTTTTGTCTTCATTAACCATAATTTATTCCCGCCTTTTTAACTACCACTTTTTACTAACACATTTTCCAATAATTGACCTGGATAAGGATATGGAGATGTAGAGCTACCTAAAATCTAAATCTGTATATTGAATAAAAACTTATTTATTCTTGTATTCTCTATGCTATCTATAGCCTATAGTGATGTGTGTGTGCATGCATTTTTTTATGCTCTAAAATAATTTCAGTGGGCCTTTGGTTAAAAGAAAATGTTTCCATATTTCCCAGTAGGCATATTTAATGGTCTTTAAATTCTGTTTCAACTTATTGTTCCAGTTTTGACGCCATACTTTTCTGGTCATCTTCACGTTTTATTTGCTTTTCCAATCATGAAGCAAAGAAAACACAAATTTTATCCTTCAGAAAGTGCTGCTTTTCCACAAATGCAAATTAGTTTGGGATGAAAACAAACAAAAAAGAAATAGGAGGAAACAAAGAGAGAGGATCTTTAGTCTTTTGACTGGTTGCTTGGGCATTGTTCAGTGAGTAGACATAGTCACTTTATTCCCACCCTGATTTTTAGAAGTTGTGACAAGAGCCATCCACTTTCTTTTGTGCATTACCAGTGGCACA